>NC_138345.1:74977582-77976749 GCF_046562875.1 Panthera onca | reverse complement strand
AAGAGTCGCACCCTCTACCGGCAGAGCCAGGCAGGCATTATCTTAAAGCTTCAGAATTTAGGCCATTTAGATTCTTTTCTTTTTCTCATTCTTCTAACTATTGATCATTATGTTATTATTTTGTAAATTTAAATAATACAACTTTAGTTCCTATTCTATCGGTATCAGATAGTGTCTTTTTTTTTCCCTACATGGTATCTCTTTTTTCTTTTTTTTTAATTTTTTTTTTTTTGGAGTTTATTCATTTTTGAGAGAGAGAGAGAGAGAGAGAGCAAGCAGAGGAGGGGCAGAGAGAGCAGGAAACCCAGAATCTGAAGCAGGCTCCAGGCTCTGAGCTGTCAGCACAGAGCCCAATGCAGGGCTCGAACCCACAAACCGTGAGATCATGACCTGAGCCGAAGTTGGATGCTTCACTGACTGAGTCACCCAGACTCCCCCACATACAGTATCTCTTGACTCTTCACTAATTAAGACTCTTCACCCTTCCCTAAAGCTGCAATTTTGCTGCCATAAAGGAAGATACATCGTGCTGAGGTGAACATCTTATTATTGGGGGATGCCAGGTTGAAAGATCACTGGAGGTGTCCTGAAGGTCTGGCTGAGCATTTGGAATGGCAGCGGAGTTCCTAGAATCATCGAGACTTTTGCCCACCCTAAAGGAAAGCAGATCCCAAATTTGTGGGGTGAGGGTGGGCAGAGTTGCCCGGCCAGGGGATGGGGGCCTGGTAGGCTCTTGGGTGGTGCTGAGGGGACCCTTGCTGCCTGAGGAGAGAGTCTGAGGGGTTAAGGGGACCATCCCCAATGGGGAGGGCTTAGTATTTGAACAAGGAGGGGGTCCCCAGGATTTGAGAGCTGGTAATGGCCCCAGCTGGGAGAGATCGTTTGAAAGAGGGTCTGAGTGGCTGGGTGAGGCCGCAGGCCAGCGGGATTTCCTTCAGCTCCAGCCACGCGGGTGGGTGGGACCGGATTGCTGGAATTGGACACAGGAATCTGCCTTTGTTTCCAGCTGGAGGGGAAATACCATAAATCCTGCCCCTTTCCCACCCCTCTGGCATCCGTGCCCAGGCTCTGTCCTTGCAGGAGCAGACAGCCTAGTATGGAGGGCCCTCAGCAAGCCCGGATTCCAGAGCCCCCCATCCACAGGCCCCTGCCCCAAATTCCCCCACAGCAGGTCACGGGCATGGATGTAGGAAATAGTGGTTGGGAGGTATCCGAGGCTCGTCTCCGGTAAATAGCCACAAAGCAGGGTTTAGGTTTTGGCCTGCTCACCTCCCTCCTTTACCTCAGAGGGACCGTGGCTTTTCAGTTAGGTCTAAGGGTGAACTCAGGGGTAAGGTTTTGTCCTGCCCCTCCCTGTCCCCCACCAACTCCCACTCCAAATAGTTGGACAGACTACAACTAGGAGGATAGTCACATGGGCAAAGCACGGAGCTGGACGGCTGGAGAATGTAGAATGCTGGGGCACAGAGGGGCTAAGAGGGGGAGATGGGACCCCAGGAAGGGGGGACCCCGTCTTGATTTTTCCCTTTGCCAGTGTGTCCGTGTGTTTGTGTGCCTGTGTGACAGGGTGTGTTTACGTGTGCTTGGTGGGGGGGTGGGGTAGGGGCCTGTGTGTACTTCTGTGCCTGCCAGCCTGCAGGTCCCTGTGGCACCTGGCTGACTGTTGTGTGTTGGCACGTGACACTGCCCGTGTGACCGATCCACGTTGCAGAGTCCCTCTGACCCCAAGCCTTGCCATCCAGTCCTCCCTCCAGATGTCATACCTTCCTTAACCATGAAAAACCAGGTTCCCTCTGAGGAAGAGGAGAGAGGTGAGCAGGTCTGAAAGTCTGCTGACCAGGTGGGTTTCTCGGTGGGGCCAGCTGAAATCTGGGGGGAGAACGATCCTTGGGGGTCAGGGTGAGGGACGGGTGAGGGATGGGGGAACGTATGGGGAGGGAAGCAGCAGGCCTGGTGCTTGGTGTGGTGGGAGATGCGTAGCTGTTTCCAACCATTTGCAACCATTGCATTTCCCAGTTTGGAAAAAAAGGCACATCAATGAATGAGTTCCCACCTGTCCCTCTGTCCTCCCTACATATATGTACTCCCTTGCCTTTTCCTGACCCAGCAGGGCTTCCCTGGGGCATGCCCTGGGATGACTGGGGACACTTGGCTCCTGGACCAGAACAGCTCCTAAGAGGAGGAAGGAGACGGTAAAGGGCCCTCTAAGCATCCCGGACCTTGGGTGGAGTCTGAACGCAGTTCGTTGCTACACACGTTTATTCAGCCTGTATGGGCTAGGCACAGAGCCAGGGAGTAGGGAGACGGGCTGAGGTTCTGTCCATGCAGGACTGAGGGAAGGGCGTCCCCACAAGCCTGGCTGATACCCCAGTGTGTCCGGAAAGCCAACTTTCCAGTCCCTTCCGTAGGAGCCCCTATCGGGCAGGGTGAGGGTGGACCTGTGCACATGCAGGGAACAGGTGGTCTGGCCATCAGTGCTATGGGGATGAAAAGTGGGCTGGGGGCACTCCGGGCCTGGGGGGTCTGAGAAGCTGGTCTGAGAAGGCTGTCTGGCCTGAGCAGGTGTTTCCACTTCAGGGCTCGCCAGAGTAGTATTCTAGAATCACGGGGGAGGCCATGGGGTTCCAAGGACATGTCCGCTGGCCTCCTCCACGGGGCTGCCCCCCTTGGCCTCACTCCTTGCCAATCAGCACAGTAACAAAACCTGTTGTTTACCGGGCACTGATGGTTGGCCGGGCCCTTCTCGGTGCCTGGTATGCCTCTCCCTGTTTAGGCTGCACGACAACCCTGGGAAGTACAGATTCTATATTGTCACCATTCGCTGTTACAAATGAGGAGCCGAAGGCTGGGAGCGCTCCCTGGTCACAGAGACGGTAAGAGTCAAGGCCGGGATTCAAACCCAGGTGTTGGTCTTTGCAGGGCACTTTTGCCAGGGGCGTGTTCTGCACAGCCAGGGACCTTGTTCAGAATTCCTTGGCCTCTGCTGACAGGGACTCCATTTGGAAGGCTCGGGAGCTGGGCTGGCGTGGGAAGAAGCTGGGATGTTAGCAGAGAGGTTGACTCGGGGCAGCACAGGCAAAGCGAGCCACGTGGGCTTCTTTCCTCTCCGGCAGCCTGAAAGGCTGTCAGAAGCAGTTAGAGGATTAGAGAGAAATGGCCTGGGAGGAGGACTGGCAGGGCGCAGGCCAGGGACTCCCAGCTGCCCCGAGATGGCCATCAATAGAGGGTGGGTCTCCGAGGTGGAGAGGCTCCCCCTGCTGGAAGATCGCTGCCGCTTGTCGAGCTCCCCAGCATGCTAGACGGGACAGAGAGAGCGACAGTGGGCTAGTTCTCTGGTTCTGAAGATGCTGTGGTCACCCCCACGCCCTAGTACAACTCAGGCTGGTTAGAAGTGGGAGGAAGAGGGGCGCCGGTCGGCTCAGTCGGTTAAGCAGCCGACTTTGGATTTCGGCTCAGGTCATGATCTCATAGTTCATGAGTTCGAGTCCCACGTGGGGCTCTGTGCTAAAGCATGAAGCCTGCTTCAGATTCTCTGTCTCCTTCTCTTTCTGCCTCTCTCTCTCTCTGTCTCTCAAAAATAAATAAATGAACATTAAAAAAGTTTAGTGTGTGTGTGTGTGTGTGGTCTCCCTATTCAAAGAGCAGATTTATTTTTTAATTTTCCAAGATTCAGTAATACATGGCTAAAAAGTCAAAACGTTCTGGGTAGAGTAATTCCAAGTAATTTATGTAGATACTCCACCCCCAGGGGCGCCTGGGTGGTGCAGTCGGTTAAGCGTCCGACTTCAGCCAGGTCACGATCTCGCGGTCCGTGAGTTCAAGCCCCGCGTCAGGCTCTGGACTGATGGCTCGGAGCCTGGAGCCTGTTTCCGATTCTGTGTCTCCCTCTCTCTCTGCCCCTCCCCCGTTCACGCTCTGTCTCTCTCTGTCCCAAAAATAAATTAAAAACGTTGAAAAAAAAAAAAAAAGATACTCCACCCCCAGGAAGATGGGACCTTAACTCCCCGCTCCTTCAGTGTGGGCTTCATAGACTGACTCCCTTCCAAAGAGCACAGTATAGAAAGAGGGAGAAAAGAGTAGCATCTCAGGGAGAAACCTGACAAATATTACCTCAGTCAGGCGATCGAGGTTCCCTCAACCGTGATGAGTCATGTTCTCGGTATATAACCTTCACATGAAGTAATGAGAATGACATGTCACCTCTGTGGTCTTCCTCCCGCAAACCTATAACCCCAGTCTCCTCATGACAAGAACAGTCCACAAAATACCCGATCAGTACTCCTTAAAATTGTCAAGGTCATCAGAAACAAGAAAAATCTGAGAAGGTGTCACAGTCGAGGGACATCGGCAGAGACGTGACAGCTAAATGTAATGCGGTGTCCTGGCTGGAATTCCGAACAGAAAAGGGGCATTAGGAAAAAACTAAGGAAACCTGAATAAAGTTTAGACTTTTGTAATCATGATGTATTAATATTGGTTCATTCATTGTAACAAATGTACTACATTCATGGTCATCATACAGGTCACCGAGTGTGGGGTATATGGGAACCCTGTACCACCTTTACAACTCTTCTGTAAATCTAAAACCGTTCTAAAAAATAAGGCTCATTTTTTAAAAAGTCAAAAGTTTCAAAAAGGTATTCAGTGACAAGTTTCCCTTCTACCCTCGGTCAGTTGTTCAGTCATCTTCCTGAGCGAACTGCCATGTTTCTCCCCAGGGAGGTTCCAGTGAGGGAGTCTGGCTTCCACAACTAGATGGCTGGCTCTGAATCTTGAAAGAGAGGAAGAAAAAATACCCAGGGGTGCCTGGCTGGCTCATTCAGTGGAGCATGAGACACTTTCTTGATCTCGGGGTTGTGAGTTTGAGCCCTATGTTGGGTGTGGAGAGTACTTAAAAAGAAAATCTTTAAAAAAAGGAAAACCTGAGGGGCTCCTAGGTGGCTCAGTCAGTTGAGCGCCCGACTCTGGATTTTGGCTCAGGTCATGATCCTAGGGTGGCGGGATGATGGTGCCCCCTGCCCGGCTCTGTGCTAAGAGTGCCGGGATTCTCTCTCTCTCTCTCTCTCTCTCTCTCTCTCTCTCTCTCTTTGCCTTTCTCCCACTCATGCTCTCTCTCTCAAATAAAAAATTAAAAACATTTTTAACTGATGAAAAACAATTTTAAATAAGGCACACATGAAAAATTACTAAGTGCCTTTCAAGATATTAAAACCTTTTTTCTTAAATTTTTTAACATTTATTTATTTTTGAGACAGAGAGAGTCAGAGCATGAATGGGGGAGGGTCTGAGAGAGAGGGAGACACAGAATCCGAAACAGGCTCCAGGCTCTGAACGGTCAGCACAGAGCCCCATGCGGGGCTTGAACTCATGGACTGTGAGATCATGACCTGAGCTGAAGTCGGACGCTTAACCGACTGAGCCACCCAGGAGCCCCAAAACAAACATTTTTTTTAACGTTTATTCAGTTTTTTAGAGACAGAAAGCAAGCAGGGGAGGGGCAAAGAAAGAGGGAGACACAGAATCCAAAGCAGTCTCCAGGCTCTGAGATGTCAGCACAGAGCCCTTACGAACCAAACCCGTGAGATCATGACCTGAGCTGAAGTCAGACACTTAACCGACTGAGCCACCCAGGCGCCCCTTTTCAAGATGTTTTAGATCACTGGCTAATAACCCCACCTATGGGTCATCCAGGGGAAGTAATTTTGTCTGACATAGTATTTACTATTGATTAGGGCCCAGATTTTCTATAGGAAGTTAAGAGGTTAACCTGTAGAAGACTGATAAGCAGCAATTTATTTTTGTCTGGCAGAAAAAAAAAAAGTTATGGTGTTATTGCCGGGTAAGAATTAACTTTTTTTGTACCTAACTTTTCAATCTCATTCTGGGATTCGTATTTCCACTGTCAGTAATGGTTTTTCGTTTCCTCCTTTGATCCTTCGTTCATCAAGTACTTAAATACATCTTGGTACTCCCTATATATTTGTATTGTTCAAGTTTCTCTTGGTGCAGATTTTACATGGACGAGCAGTAGCATGCCATACACGCTGTTCCACCCATTGAAGACTTTCACTTGATACCTCTTAGAGATAGTTTCATATCAGAACGTAAAGAGCTTCCTTACTCGTTTTACCACTGTATAAAATACATCATATGGATGTATACTTATCACAGCCATAAGCAATTTAGCTAGTCCCCTGCTGATGGACACTTAGGTTGTTTCCACTCTTAGTATTGCAAATAGCGCTGTGTGGACAACCTCCTAAGTAGATTAGAGTAGAATCATTTGTACAGATCTGGTTGGGAGAGCACAAGGGGCTCCAGAGGGCAAAGGAGCCTTAGGGAGGGACCTGATCACCTGCTCCCAGCCTGGCCTAGCCCATCTTTCCCTGACTTTGTGCCCGCCTGGCCTCCTCCTCCTGCTTCCTCCTCTCCATCCTGAGCTCCTGATATCTCCAGATAGGAAGGGCCAACCTTCGATTCTCTCCAGGCCTGGACTCTGGCTTGTGCTGTCTGGGCGATGAGGGTGCCTTGGAGAGGCGGATCTTTGGGGCTTGGGGCCTGGGGCTGCTATCGTCCCTGGGTTGTAGCCACTGAGGGCACATACTCAACACGCCCTGAGGGCTCTGGTAGGGGATGAGGGCCCGGGGGCCAGGGGCTACCTGGGGGGGCTGGGGATCTGGGGGCGGGGGAGGGGCAGTGCCTAGCAGCTCTGGCACAGACTTGCTTCGGGTGCCCAGTGCAGGTGGGTGCTCAGGGCACAGGGTGTGGCAGGCAGTGGTGAGGAAGGGACTGGCCAGGCTGGTCGTGATGGTCACAAGGTGGTCCAGGACACCCCCCTCCTGAGGAAACCGGGCAAAGGGGAGGCTCAAGGTGGCCTGGAGTCGCTCTAGAAGAGATGGGGCAGCCTGGGCCTGGGCCTGGGCCTGGGCCACGAGCCCAGGCAGGGCTGGCCACTCGGGCTGGTAATGCTGGCTGAGCTGCTCTATCTGGGGGCGCCGCAGCAGCTTCCGGATCCTTTGCACGGTGTCGAAGCTGTCAGTCAGCACTGCCCACTCTAGGGCCGTCTTGCCCCGGACAGGATCCACCGCTGTCAGCTCAGCACCTGGGAGGGGGCACAGGAGTGGCGTGCGATGGGACAGGGATTGGTGAGTTGCAGAAGGGCAGACTCTTTAGCAGCAGGCCTGATTGGGGTCAGATGAAAAACCATAGAGTCCCACCCCGTCGCAGCTGGAATCCGGGAGCCATAGGTGGCTATAGCCTAGGGACAGTACCAGTCCCGGATCCCAACTTCCCAGTATAATGAAGGTGTTGGCTTTCTCTGGGATGCCTTCCATCTCTGACAAGGCAGGGTTCCAGGGACACGATGATGTGTAGTTGGGGCATGTGGCTGCGTGGGACATGCAGGGACCCTGGGTGGCTCAGTCAGTTAAGCGTCCGGCTCTTGATTTTGGCTCAGGTTGCCATCTTGCGGTTTGTGGGATCGAGCCCCCAGTTGGGGCTCCATGCTGACAGTGCAGAGGCCGCTTGGGATTCTGTCTCTCCCCCTCTCTCTCTCTCTCTGCCCCTCCCCTGCTCATGCTCTCTCTCTCTCTTTCCCTGTCTCTCTCTCAAAATAAATAAATAAACTTAAAAAAAAAAAAAAAGACTAAAGAAGAAAACTGAAGTCCAGAGAGGGGAAAAGACTTCAGAGGGACCTGTTGGGGGTCTCCGAACCTGGAATAGAATAAGATCTCCTGGGGCGCCTGGGTGGCTCAGTCAGTTGGGCATCTGGCTTCAGCTCAGGTCATGATGACTTCAGCTCAGGTCAGCTCATGGTTTGTGAGTTCGAGCCCCGCGTCGGGCTCTGTGCTGACAGCTCAGAGCCCGGATCCTGCTTTGGATTCTTTGTCTCTTTCTCTCTCTGCCCCTCCCCCACTTGTGCTCTGTCTCTCTCTGTGTCTCAAAAATAAATAAATGTAAAAAAAAAAAAAAAATTAAAAAAAAAAAAGAATAGAGATCTCCTGAGCCAATAAAGGGGTGGTGTGCAGGTTGCTCAGAACAGGGGGAGGCCCGAGCTGCACCTTCTGGGCAGGTGGAGTGGGGCCCTGCTGGTTCCCACTCCCCATTCTTCTGTTCATCAGCACACCCCTCAAATCCAGGTGGGGGGAGAGCAGTCAACTTGGGACAAAAGAGGGGTGTGGAGTTTCCTCCTTTCGCACCCCAGACACAGTTAGATGGCTTGGGGAAGGGAAGAGCTGGAGGCGGGGTCCCCCAGGGTGATGAACAGAGGGCAGCCCCACCTCAGGAAGAGTGAAGGCCCAAGACTGCACGAACAGTGTGAACTTCACTCCAGAACAACCCCACGCAGCCACATGCCCCAACTACACATCATCGTGTCCCTGGAACCCTGCCTTGTCAGAGATGGAAGGCATCCCAGAGAAAGCCAACACCTTCATTATACTGGTAAGGCCCAGAGAGGGAAGCCATCTGTCCCAGGTCACTCAGCTAGTGACAGAGCCCGGACCAGAACCCAAGTCTGGTTCCAGATAGCAGCCTTTCTTGTTTTTCCAGCTGGTCTAGGTTATCCTCCCTGGACCAACATTCACCATGGAAATAGAGCTATCCAAGAGCTAGACTTTGTTGATTGTGAGAAGCTCAAGCACACTCCCCTCCTCCAGGAAGTCGGCCTAGATTGATCCTCCATCTCCACTTCTCTCTTCGACTATACAGCTGACTTAGTGTCAGGCTGGAGAGCTTGGGGAGGGACTGGAGGTCACAAATCCCGGTCCAGGCCCCACGCACCTGCCAGGAGGAGGGCCGCCACACATTCCGAACGGTTCCGAATGGCGGCCTTCATCAGTGCCGTTAGCCCCCGCTGGTCCCGGCGCTCCAGGTCCAGGCCTGGGTAGTAGTTGAGCAGTAGACTCACCAGAGGCACATGACCTGCGAGGCACCAAGGACAGAGCTTAGCTGTCCTGGAAAGAGAGTGATGACGCCCCAAACACTCCCTCCACCAAGCACAACAGTGTCCATGGTGGGAGAACCTTATACAAAAAGTGTGGGGTTGTGGCTCCATCTGAAGTGGGGGGGGGGGGGGATGGTAGGAGGTAAGGTCAACAGTCTGTCACCTGCTTGGGCAGCCAGCATGAGGGCTGTGTCCCCTTCCTTATCCTGCTGGTTCACATCGAGGAAAGGGCAGCGGCTGAGCAAGGCCACAACATTCTCAAAACCGCGGTAGCAGGCGACCATAAGACCTGTCTGGGGGAGGGGCAGCTCAGCTCCTGCTCTCTTTTCCAGGATCTCTTTGGGGCCCCTGTGCCCTCTAAATCCACACCATTCCCAGAGATGTCCCAGCCTCCAGGAAGACGCACCCTGGCTCCCTCCCTCCCTCCCAAGGATGCAGGCACTGAATGAGCGGCGCTGGGGACTCAGAGTTGCACCAGCTGCCCTGGGGAGCACCTGGGGTGGCTCACCCTCCCATTGCCATCCACCTGGACGGCCTCCTCCGGGGAGACCCCACCATCCAATGCGGCTTGGAGCTGGACAGGATCATTGCGGACACAGGCCCAGTACAAGGCCCCCAGCCTGCAGCCTGGGGCAGGGGTCTCGCTGCCAGGGCAGGACGATGCCTCCGACATGTCCGGCTCTCCCCGGCACAACGGCCGCTCTTCCTCTTCCAGCCCGGGGGGCAAGAAGACCCGTCGCTCCGCCTCACGCGGGTGCCATCTAGAACACAGAATGGAGGGGAGCAGTGTCTCCCTGTATCCCAGGGTGGGGTCCCAGCACCCCACCCACCTTATGAGAAGACAAGTTGTGGGCCGGGGCCCTAAGAGGGCAGCATCGTTCGCTGGGAGGATCCCAGCGAGAGTCAAGGAGAGGGGTGGTCTTCCCTTTCCCGCAGGACCTTACCCGGCGGCGTGTGGAGGATCCCCGGGAGGCAGCCATTGCCGGGGGCTCACAGCATCCCGCAGACTCCCGGGAGCACACTCCCCGGGTCTCCGGGCCGGCCCGACGGGGACTCTCTGTCCCCAGAAAGCAGCGCAGGTAACAGATGGCTGGACTTACGGAACGAGCTGCTGCAAACACCCCGGGGCTGAGCTGGATCAAGCTGGGTTAGTAGGGGATGGGGGGTCGGGAGGGGCGGTTGCTCTCCTCCCCCAGCGACCCGGACCCGCCCTGGAGCCGGCCCCGAGTGGGCGGGGCCCGAGTCACGGTGGCTCCTCCCCCAGCTCCTCCTGCACCAAAAACACACCCTTCGGAGGCTGGGGCGGGGGGAGAGGGGTCGCGAGGTGTCCCCCACCCAACCCCGGAAAGCCCGAAGTCCCTTTCCCTTCCGCCAAGCGGGGGTGCTGGAAGGAGAGGGTGCAGGGCAGATGTCTCCCTGAATAGGGGCTGGGACTGGGGGAGGTGGGGCTCCGGGGGACCCCCGGACCTATTCTTTTGAGGTTCTGGGGAAATTAAAACATAAAGAATTGCCTAATTAGGAGTACATAAATTATGATGGGGGCTCCTGGGTGGCTCAGTCAGTTAAGCATCCTACTTTTGATTTGGGCTCAGGTCATGATCTCACAGTTTGTGAGATCCAGCCCCCTTCCAGCTCCAGGCTGACAGGATGGAGCCTGCTTGGGGTTCTCTCTCTTTGCCCCTCCTCTTCTCGCTCTCTCTCAAAGGAAAGAAATAAACTTAAAAAAAAAAAAAAAAAGAAACCATGACATAGTAAGTTTCATGGACTAGTTTTGGTATGGTAAATTAAATACAAAATATTTAAATTGCATTAATATTAGATAATTGAATGAAATTAGTTATAATTATTTATCAATAATTATTAAATCATTCTTTAAACTAATACTAAATATTAAATTTAATCGGTGAGTTTTGGACCTCAGTTGTAGAAAATTGAGCCAACCATATTCCTCTGTTTATATCACTCCCACGATCAGCATGTACAAGATCTTTTTTTAAATTTTAGTTTATTTGAGGGGTGCCTGGGTAGCTCAGGCTGGTGGGCGTCCAACTTTGGCTCAGGTCATGATCTCACAGTCTGTGAGTTCAAGCCGGGCCTCGGGCTCTGTACTGAGCTCCGTGCTGTCAGTGCGGAGCCTGAAGCCTGCTTCAGGTTCTGTGTCTCCCCCTCTTTCTGCCCCTCCCCCACTCAAGCTCTGTCTCTATCAAAAAATGAAAAAATGTTAAAAAAAATAAATTTTAGTTTATTTGGTTTTTCTCTTTCATCCCTGATCCCTACAGCCGATTCTTCTCATCCTTCCGTTTACCAACTGGTACTTATATATCCTTGAAAATGTACATTGCATTAGAAAAAGTAGTGTTGGGGGCTCCTGTGTGACTCAGTCTGTTAAGCGTCTGACTTCGGCTCGGTCATGATCTCACAGTTCGTGAGCTCGAGCCCGTGTGGGGCTCTGTGCTGACAACTCAGAGCCTGGAGCCTGCTTTGGATTCTGTGTCTCCCTCTCTCTGCCCCTCCCCCACTCATGCTCTGTCTGTCTCTCTCAAAAATAAACATTAAACAAATTTTTTTTAAAAAGTAGTGTTGGGGGGCGCCTGAGTGGCTCAGTCGGTTGAGCGTCCGACTTCAGCTCAGGTCACGATCTCGTGGTTCACAAGTTCAAGCCCCGCGTCGGCTCTGGGCTGACAGCTCAGAGCCTGGAGCCTGCTTCAGATTCTGTGTCTCCCTTTCTCTCTGCTCCTAACCCACTCTCTCTCTCTCTCTCTCACAAATAAATAAACATTAAAAAAAATTTTTTTTAAATAGTGTTGGGGCGCTTGGGTGGCTCAGTCAGCTGAGTGTCAGACTCTTGATTTCCCCTCAGGTCATGATCCCAGGACCCTGGGACCCAGCCCCGTGTCTGAGCTGAGCACGGAACCTGCTTGGGATTCTCTCTGTCTCTCCCTCTGCCCCTCTCCCACGATCGTATCCTCTCTCTCTCTGTAAAATAAAAAATAAAAAATAAAAAAGGTAGTGCTGATGTATGAATGTTTTTAACCAACACCTTAGAACTGTGTGACAAAGCTCATTCTGTTTTTTTTTTTCACCCCACGCTGTTTTTGAGATCCACTCCTCCTTGCTTTCTGTGCTGTGTGCTAGTTAGGAATGTCTTGGGTTGTAGTTAACCAAAATCTGGCCTCTGGGTGTGGTGGGCACCAACATCGATTCCAAACTCCTTTTTAGTGTTTCTCCTGAACTACCGAAGGGAAAAAAACTAAAACGACACTTCCTCGATTCCCTCGCGTTAGGAATCTGTGATTTAGTTTCTGCTCTTGTGCAAGACATAAATTTGGAACAGAGCTAAATACCATGGGACATCTGTTTTGCTGTCACAGATCAGGACAGATGCAGTAGGGCTCTGGTGAGCAGCTTCCTGATTCATCGGCTTCCTGTAGCAGTGACTGCTGCTTCCCGATCACCGGCAGAGGTCATGTGCTTGTCGAAGCTGGGAGTTGTTTCTGAACCTAGAACGTGCTTCTCCATTCCTTTATGTTGACAGCAGCCAGATTTATTTCTGTTGTCTACGGCTGAGCCCTAACTGACACAAATGGCTTAACTAAATAGGGGTTTATTCTTCACACAAGATTAAGAAGTTCAGGGATAAGCTGTTGGTGTTGATATAAACTAATGATGGCAGGGGCCTTCTCTGGGAGTCTCTTGACTTTTCCTCATGGTCACAAGATGGCTGTGTACTTCCATCCACAACAGTAAAATGTGGTGAACGCACACCATGGAATTCTATGCAGCAGCTAAAAGAAATCTAGTAGATTATGTGTTAGACATCACTCATCAGATGGCACAATCCCCATCTCTAACCCCCGTCTCTCTAATCACTTTTTAGTTAAATGTGACCACATAACACAGTTTTGGCCAGCAAAATACAAGCAGCGGTCTGATGGGTGACTCTCCTGGGAAAATCTTTGCTCTCTTGCTAAAAGATATGGGGCATACTTTTTACCTCCGTCTTTCTCCCCTCTTCTTCCCGCTGCATAAAATTGCACCGTTGTGGGGAGCCTGGGTGGCTCAGTTGGTTGAGTGTCCGACTTCAGCTCAGGTCATGATCTCACGGCTTGTGGGTCTGAGCCCTGCGTCAGGCTTTGAGCTGACAGCGCGGAGCCTGCGTCAGATTCTCTGTTCCCTCCCCGCTCCCGCTCTCTCTCTCAAAAATAAATAAACATTAAAAAAAAATTGTTTGTAATTCCACAGTGTGCATCCATCAGATTTGACTTCTCTGTTCTTCCAGTGTTGAACACCCAGTTGCCTCCAACTTCCTGCCACTACAAATAACGCTGCATGGGGCGCTTGGGTGGCTCAGTCGGTTAAGCGTCCGACTGCAGCTGGGGTCAGTGATCTTGCAGTCCGTGAGTTCGAGCCTCGCGTCAGGCTCTGTGCTGACAGCTCAGAGCCTGGAGCCTGTTTCAGATTCTGTGTCTCCCTCTCTCTGACCCTCCCCCGTTCATGCTCTGTCTCTGTGTCTCAAAAATAAATAAAGGTCAAAAAAAATTAAAAAAAAAACAAATAACGCTGCATGAACATCCCGGAACGCATCTAGTAGGCCTGTGAGAGAGTGTCTCTGAGACTGCTAGGTCACAGGGCACATATATGCTTAATGACCAGGTATTGTCAGATTGCGCCCTATTTCTGAAGTGTGCCCACCAGCGATGCAGAAAAGCCTCCCTACATCCTTGGCCACGCTCGTAATTATCCAGCCTTCTAATTTTTGTCAATCGGATGGTACAGAACTAGAAGGTAGTATCACTATTTTCCACCGGATTTTTCTGGTTATCGACAAGGTGAGCATCTTTCCAAATACCCGAGAGCCATGCTTGTGTCCCCTGCTGCAAACCGCCTGTTCCTAGCCTTTGTCCGATACTCTGTTGAGTTTTCTTATCTTTTTCTTATTGCTGTTTCAGGAATTCCTTTTAATAGTCTAGATAATAAACCCATTTCTAAATGGGTTTTTTTAAAGTGTATTTATTTATTTATTTATTTATTTTGAGAGAAAGAGAGGGAATGAGTGGGGGAAGGGCAGGGAGAGGAGAGAAACAATCCCAGGTAGGCTCCACGAGCCCAATGAGGGGATGGATCCCGCGACCCTGGGATCATGACCTGAGCCCAAATCAAGAGTTAGACACTCAACCGACTGAGCCATCCAGACGCCTCCACTGTCAAATGGGTTTTTAAGTGTCCCGACTGTACCATATACAGTTCTGTACCACGTACACCTTTGGAAAGTCATCAAAATTTCTCCTTATGCTTTGTGCCGTTGGGTCTTTGTTTAAGAATTTTCCACTCCAAGATCACAAAGATCTTCATTTCCTTTTATTAATCTTGCAGTTTTATTCGTTTTTACTTTCCTGTTTTGGGGGGATAGAGAGAGAGAGTGCGTGGGCATGAGGGCACAAGCGGGGGAGGGTCAGAGAGTGAGCGGGAGAGAGAGAACCTCAAGCAGGTTCCAGGCTCAGCATGGAGCGCCCTACTTGGAGAATGATCTCATAACCCTGAGATCATGACCTGAGCTGAAACCAAGAGTCAGACGCTCAACCGACTGAGCCACCTAGGTGCCCCTGCAATCTTTTTTTAAAAATTTTTTAATGTTTATTTATTTATTTATTTATTTAAAAAAAATGTTTAATGTTTATTTATTTTTGAGAGAGAGAGAGTGACAGAGCACAAGCAGGGGAGGGGCAGAGAGAGAGGGAGACCCAGAATCCAAAACAGACTCCAGGCTCTGAGCTGTCAGCACAGAGCCCGACGTGGGGCTCGAACTCAGGAACCGTGAGATCATGACCTGAGCCAAAGCTGGACATTTAACTGACTGAGCCACCCAGGTGCCCTTGCTATTTTGTTTTTAATAGTTAGTCTTTAATCCATCTGAATTTATTCTCATATACAGTATGAAGAAGGGATCTGTTATGAATTGTGTGCCCGCTAAAATTCATATGTGGAAACCCTAACCCTCAATGTAACTGTATTTGAAGACAGGGCCTTTGTGGACGTCCTTAAAATTAAATGGGGGGGGGGGGGGAGGGCCTACCCCTCCCCCGCTTGTACTCTGTCTCTGAAAAATAAATAAATGTAAAAAAAATTTTTTTTAATTAAATGAGGTCATGGATTGGGGTCCAAATCCAATAGGGTTGCTGTCCTTTCAAGAAAAGGAAGAGACACCAAAGGTCCCTCCTGTTCTCTCTGTTCCTTTTTTCTTTTTATAATTAATTAATTAATTTTGAGAGGGGCGGAGGGGAGGGGCAGAGAGAGAGAAAGAATCCCAAGCAGGCTCTGCAGTGACAGCGCATGACCCCTACACAGGGCTAGAATTCACGAACCATGAGATCATGACCTGAGCCGGATTTGGATGCTTAACTGACTGAGCCCCCCAGGCGCCCCTCTCTGTCCCTTTCTTTCTCTCTCCCCACTGCCCCTGTCCCGTGTGAGATAGTGGAAAGGCCAAGTGAGGGCACAGTGAGAAATCTATGGTATATAAGCCAAGGAGAGGGTTCTCACCAGAAGCCAACCCTGTTGGCACTTTGGTCTTGGACGTCCAGCCTCCAGAACCGTGAGGAGATACATGTCTGTTGTTTAAGCCATCCAGTCTGTGCTAATTGTTGGGGCAGCACAAGCAGCCTAATGTACAATACAACTTCGTTTCTCTCCAGTTAGTGAGGTGACCCCATCTATGAGACAGTTCTCTCTCCTTTGATGTCTAGTGTCACCTCTATGGTATACGAACTGCGAATTCTCTTTAATGTTTCATGCTGTGTTTGAGTTCTCTGACGTCACCTTTTTAGACTGCTCTTCCACGAAGGCCCCCTTGATTGTATTACTCTAGCTTGGGGGTCTGTCTGACTGCCTGACAGTGGGGTTCTCCATGTTCGAGTTTCTTTTTCAAAACCGATTTTTATTCTTTCATATAAAATTGCAAACAAATTTGTTTTCCTTTAAAGCTTGCCTTTTTGCTCTTGCTGCCTTTAAAATCTTCTCTTTGTCTGTGGTGTTCTAAAGTTTTACTCTTGGGGCGCCTGGGTGGCTCAGTCGCTTAAGCATCCGATTCTTGGTTTCGGCTCAGGTCATGATCTCACAGTTCGCGGTCTGAGGCCCACCTTGGGCTCTGTGCTGACAGCATGGAGCCTGCTTGGGATTCTCTCTCTCTCCCCTCCCCCTTCCCCTCCCTGACTCACGCTCCAGCTCAAGCGCATGCATATGCGCACTCTCTCTCTCTCTCAAAATAAATAAACTTAAAAAAATTTTTTAAATAAAGTTTTACTCTTATGTGTAGGCATGAATTTCTTACTGTTTATCTTTCTTCAGATGTTGTATCTATCCTGCTTTTGGATCTGTAAATTGTCCTTCATCAATGCTGGAAAATTCTGAAAATCTCCCACTAAGTTCACCTTGGCTCTGTCAAAGATAGACTGTGGATATTGTGGGGTGGCTGGCTGGCTCAGTCGAAAGAGCATGAGCCCCTTGATCTCCAGGTTGTGAGTTCGAGCCCCATGTTGGGTATAGAGAGTACCTGAATAAATAAAACTTAAGGGGTGCCTGGGTGACTCAGTCGGTTGAGCATCCGACTTCGGCCCAGGTCATGATCCCACGTTTCGTGGGTTCGAGCCCCGCATCAGGCTACGTGCTGACAGCTCAGGGCCTGGAGCTTGCTTCAGATTCTGTGTCTCCCTCACTCTCTGCCCCTCCCCCACTCTGTCTCTCTGTCTCCCAAAAATAAACATTAAAATAAATACATACATACATAAATAAAATAAAACTTAAAAAAAAGAAAAAGACTGGAAATTGAAGCTCAAGTTTGCCTAATTCAACAAATATTTTCAAAAATGTTTTTTAATTTATTTTCGACAGTGAGAGAGAGAGAGACAGAGCATGAGCAGGGGAGGGGCAGAGAGAGAGGAGACACAGAGTCCAAAGCAGGCTCCAGGCTCCAAGCTGTCAGCATAGAACCCGACATGGGGCTTGCACTCGTGAACCCCAAGATCATAACCTGAACTGAAGTGGACCGCTTAACCAACTGAGCCACCCAGGCGCCCCCAACAAATATTTTCAGACTAAAGTAGATTCCATGTTTTGTTTCCTTGTCTGGGTTCCTGCCTTCCCTTAGAGTTTAACCTAATAAATTCTTGCTATCTGGCCAGCTCTTCTAAGCTTTTAAAATAATTTGTATTTGTATTTTAACTAGCATTTTTAAAATAAATTTTTAAGTTTGTTTATTTATTTATTTATTCATTTATTTAGAGAGCACAAGCGGGGGAGGGGGCAGAGAGAAGGAAAGACAGAATCCCAATCAGGCTTCATGCCACCTGCACAGAGCCCAATGCGGGACACGAACTCATGAACCTTGAGATCATGACCTAAGCTGAGATCAAGAGCTTAACTGACTACACCAGCAGGCAGCCCTTAACTGGCATTTTTGCTGTTTTACATGGGAATAGCAGTCCAGAGTCTAGGCAGTCATGCTATTGGAAATAAAATTTCCTCTAATCCTAATTAATTAAAAAACAATCTAATAGGAATATGGGCAAAAGACGTAATTAATTCATAGAAGAAATACAAACGGCCAATAAACATTTGTAAAGATGCTTAATCTCACAAGTAAGCAGGAAAAGGCAAATTAAAACAATAATGAAATATTACTTTGGGTCCACAGCTTAGCAAAAATTAAACATTAATAATATTAAGTGCTTACACTGTTGGGGGGAATGGAAATTAGTGAAGTATTTTTGGAAAGCATTTTGACAGCATCTTTCAAAATAACAAATGTACATACACATGAACCCAGAAATTTTGCGTT
This sequence comes from Panthera onca, assembly GCF_046562875.1. Taxonomy (NCBI): domain Eukaryota; kingdom Metazoa; phylum Chordata; class Mammalia; order Carnivora; family Felidae; genus Panthera; species Panthera onca. Next base: position 77,958,972 of record NC_138345.1, on the reverse strand, counting down.
TAGAAATCTTTCCAAAACAGTACTTGCATATGTGAACAAAGATATACTGTATATACTTTGCAGCATTGTTTCTAATTGTAAAAAAAAATTTCTAACTTAAATGTTCATTAGTAGAGGAAGGGCTTGAAAAAATATGAGATATATCACATGAGATTATGTATGCCTCCATTAAAAAATAATTAGATCCATATGGACTACTCTGAAAATATCCCTGAGACATGTTGTTAATTGAAGAGGAAAAAAAAACGTGTGTGTGTGTGTGTGTGTGTGCGCGCGCGTGTGTGAGATCGGCTACTTACATGTATGCAAATGCATACAGAGGCCTGGAACAGTAGTTGTAAACATTGGCTGTACCCTGTACTCACTTAGTCACTTTAAAAACAATAGTATGGGGGGCGGGTGCCTGGGTGGCTCAGTCAGTGAAGCGTCCAGCTTTGGCTCAGGTTGTGATCTTGAAGTTAGTGAGTTCCAGCCCAGCATCGGGCTCTCTGCTGTCAGCACAGAGCCTGCCTCGGATCCTCTGTCCACCCCCCCCCTCTCTGTACCTCCCCCACTTGTGCTCTCTCTCTCTCTCTCTCTCTCTCAAAAATAAATAATTAAATAATTAACAAACAAACAAACAAACAAACAAACATTAAAAAAAATAGTGATGCCTGGCACCCACTCCGGAGATTCTGAGGTAATTAGTCTGAGCACAATTTGGGTGATGGGATTCTAAAATCTCCCCATGTGGGGCGCCTGGGTGGCTCAGTTGGAAGAACATGTGACTCTTGGACTCAGGGTTATGACTTTGAGTCCCATGTTGGGTATAGAGAGTACTTAAAATAAATAAATAAATTTTTTTAATTAAAATAAAAAAGGGGCGCCTGAGTGGCTCAGTGGAGCATCTGGCTTCAGCTCAGGTCGTGATCTCATGGTTTGTGAGTTCGAGCCCCAAAGCGGCCTCTGTGCTGTCCGTGAGAAACCTGCTTTGGATCCTCTGTCTCCCTCTCTCTGCCTCTTCCTTGCTTGCGCTCTCTTTCTCTCAAAAATAAACATTAAAAAAAAAAATTAAAATAAAAAATAAAATCTCTCCATGTGATTCTAACATGTAGCCAAGTCCCAGGACTCTTGTAAATGACCTGTGTTAAAGCATCGCTGGGGTGCCTGGGAGGCTCACTCGGTTAAGCCTCCGACTTCAGCTCAGGTTGTGATCTCACAGTTTGTGAGTTCGAGCCCTCCATGGGGCTCTGCGCTGACAGCGCAGATCCTGTGTCTCCCCCTCTCTCTGCCCCTCCCCACTCGCGCTCTTTCTCTCTCCCTCTCTCAAAAATAAATAAACATTGAGAAAAAAAATTTTTTTAAAGCATTGCCAGTGTTTAATTTGAGGGAGGAGAATAGGAATGAGGTGAAAGGAAACCCCATGTTTTCCTTTTTCAACTTCTATGATGTTTGAATCTCCCACCAAGATAATTACTACTTCAGGGCGCCTGGGTGGCTCAGTCAGTTGAGCATCCAACTTTGGCTCGGTCATGATCTCACACTTTGTGGGTTCGAGTCCTGCACTGGGCTCTGCGCTGACAGCTCAGAGCCTGGAGCCTGCTTCAGATTCTGTGTTTTCCTCTCTCTCTGCCCCTCCCCTGCTTGTGCTCTTTCTCTCAAAAATAAATAAACATAAAAAACATCATTATTACTTCATAACAAAAGGGGAAAAAGAATCACAAAGATTTCCCTGATTATTTCCTCCTCTTCCTCCCCAACTGCCTATATGTATGTATATATATTTTAAAGTAATCTCTACACCAAACCTGGGGCTCGAACTCCTGCCCCCAAGATCCAGAATCATGTTCCACAGCCTGAGCCAACCAGGCTCCCCTCCCCAATCTCTCTTGTACACAGAGTTCATCGCTTCTCAGTGTTGCCTCTAAACGGCACCCATTCATTCATTCATTCATTCATTCAATAACTATTAACTGAAACCTGCTTTGTGTCAGACACTTACTTTGGCTCTTCATACGAGTTATCATTAATCTTGTTCTTGGCTATTTCCCTCACCTTGGTCGTCCTTGTCTCCTGTATCTAGCAGTGTTAGCCACTCAGGAAATGCAAGTTCCTGGACAGTCTCTCCTCTGGCCTAAAGAGCCTCCTCCTCCCCACCTCCAGTGCTGTTCAGCAATGACTGTAAAGGCATAGGAGACTTTGGTCTGTGCTGAGAGGCTCCAAGGACATCTAACTAGGTAAACGGGAATTTCATTTCACATTTTGCTTTTCCAATTATCTTCCTCCAAGCCTAGAGAAGCTACCTCTGGTTCAGCACAGAGCACCCCCCACACAGCCTCGGCAAGGGTCTTGTTCTGCAAGGCCACTCTCAGCCAGCAGGTGGCAGCCCTGGGCAGGAATTAGGGGAACATCCTCAACCCAGCGTTGAGGTTACAGCATAAGGTCCTGGGGTTGGGTGTAGGGGCAAGGTCTTGGGAGGGCAGGTGCACAGGAGGAGGGAGATGGAGTCCCACTTTGGGTCCCAAAGCATGGTAGACAAGGCATTTATTTCTGTAGATCAGCTTTAGCCAAGCTGACTGGATACCCAGAAGGTTTGTGAGGTTTCTTTTACCTTCTGCCTGCAGCAAAGCTGTTCGATGGTGCCCTGTCCAAGCTTCTGTCCTCAGGAGGACTGTATGCTTGTCCCTTCCTAACCTCCTTTCCGGTTCCCCAGGCTGGGTGTTGACCCTCCTCGTGCATGTCTTTGCTGTTAGGGATGATTGTGGTAGAGGGGGACTGGAGGTTGCTGGGTAATGCCTAAAATATGATGACATCCTGGGTGTTACAGGTACATTTCAGTCAGGGCCTCAGTGTGGCAGTGTCGAGGATTAACCATGAGGGAACAGTACAGGCTATCAGGTTATCGTCCTTCTGATCTCTTAGCTGCTGGGGTCTTCTGATGGGGGTACACTAGAATGCTCTTTTCTTGCCACTCCAACTTCCTTCCCTTCAGTCTTGATCTCCTCACTGCCTTCTGTCTGTCCATCTTCTTTCTGCCTGCCTGACTTCACCTCTTCTCCATCTTTTCAGTTTTGATCTTTCTCATCTCATCGTCTGGATCTTTCCATCGTCTATCCTTCTAACACTCTCTTAAGCCCTGATCACATACATTGTCTGGAGCAGTGGCTTGAGTCTCTATCTAGTCCCTAACCATCATGCCATATCTCCAACCATCTAATCCTTTGGGCCGGGGTTTGCAGGAGTCTTGACTTGTGGAATTCAATCAGAAGGGAAGGGGAAGATTTGGGGAAAGTGTAGTGGCACATCTATAGAGAAAGAGCGCAGCAAACTCTAGAGTTAAGTTTGGAGCACAGGCCAGTCACTGGGAGGGAACCAAATGTACTGTCATCTCAACCTCTGGCTTTCTTCCAGGGTCTTTTTCCAGCACAAGCTCCCTATTCCCACCCTACAGGCCTGGTGGCAGGTATAGCGGGGGCGGGCAGTCAGTAGGGAAATGGCCTACCCCAGCTGAGGAACTAGACACGGGATAGGACCCAACATGGTGGGATAGAGAATGGAGGAGATGACCTCTGACCCCAGCTCTGGCCCCTTCTGGGGGTCCCGTGTGACCTGCCATAGGTCATGCCCCCTCCTCCCTTACCATATCTGCATCACAAAACCCACAGCTCGTAACTCAATGCCAGCCAGGGAAGTCTGGGATTGATTTAGGATCCCTTCTGACCAGTTCACCACCACTGGACTATGGCCCCTGGGGTGGAGGTGGGGATGAGGGTCATGGGTGAAGTTCAGGCAGGGGGTCCCGACGACCACTACATCATACCTGTTGCACTCTTAGTGGATGTGTTGGGGGGAAGGGTCCAAGCACAGGAGTTCAAGGTTCTCACTGACCAGCCCCTTCCTGGCTCAGCTCAGGGCCATGCCGAGGGAGCAGTGGCCATGGCCTAGTAAGGATTCAGGGACAGTGTCCTCAGGATTCAGAGCCAAGGCATCCTACAAAACAGAGATTCTTGTTACCCACCAAGAGGGCGCTCCGATGGGTCCTAAATGCCCCACCCCCAATCTCAGTTACGCTGAGTTACTCAAAGCCAGGTCTCCCCACCAGGAATGCCATAGCCCAAGACCCACCACATTCTACATTTATATTTCTCCTGGTGCATTTCTTACCGTTCGTTTCCCTTCATCCACCTTTCCATTCTGGAGATACCACTGAAGAATTTCCTCTACTTGGAATATTTCAAACGTTTTTGACCATCACCCACAGTAAAATACATCTACCTCTGGCCCCAGGACACATAAACATCCACAGAACTAAAAGCCAAAGTTTTATGTAACATTGTACATGATGTTTTCTACTCTATTCCATTTTGTTGTTTAAAAATGATTTCACAGGGAGGTGGTGCCTGGGTGACTCAGTCAGTCAGTTAAGCGTCTGACTCTTGATTTCTCTCTTGATTTTGGCTCAAGTCATGATCTCTTGGTTTGTGAGATCAAGCCCCACGTTGGGCTCTGGCAGCGAAGAGCCTGCTTGGGATTCTCTCTCTCTGCCCCTCCCCCTCGCTCAAGTGCTCTTTCTCTCTCAAAATAAATAAATAAACTTAAAAAAAATGATTTCACTGGGGTGCCTAAGTGGCTCAGTCAGTTGAGCATTCGACTCTTGGTTTCAGCTCAGGGCGTGATCTTGGGGTTCATGGGTTCGAGCCCCCCATGGGGCTCTGCGCTGATAGTGAGGAGCCTGCTTGGAATTCTGTCTGTCCCCTGCTGCCTCTCAAAATAAATAAACTTAAAAAAATGATTTCACAAACAACTAAGGAGCTGGCACTTACAGTTTATAAGTAACCTCTTATATTTTGACATCTTCACAAGCAGTAAAGCCCATTTTATAAAGAGAAAAATCCCTATTATCTTCATAAAAGCCCAGTGAGAAGGTAAGGCAGGGTTTATCATCAACCCATTTTATAGATGAGAAACACAGACACTGAGCGGCTAGTGGACCTGCTTGAGATCCCCCCTCTCAGCAACCCCCCCCCCCCCCCCCCCCGGTGATTTTCTGAGATGGGATTCCAAGCCAGGTCGTCCACGTGCTGGTTTGCAGTTCCCTGTGCCCCCAAATCTTCTCTCCCTCCCTCTCATCGCCAACCCTCCCAATTGACTTCATTGTCTCTTTCCAGTTTGAAGGCCATCCCCTTCCAGGAACATGAGGGACAGAGCAGCTGAGTAATTCTGTTTTCTTGTCATCTGTTAACACTGCACCATCTGCCAGCTCTACCCTGGGCTCCTACCGTCTCCGTGAGATGCGGGACGGCAGGGGAAGGGGTGGGGGGCGGTAAGGCTGCTGCCGTCCTGGAGTCTGGACCTCCGGGCCCCCCTTCACCAGGGAACTCCGAAATACCCACACAAGGCTCATTTTTCTGCTCAGCCCCAACAGCAGCGGGCTAGAATTACAGGGATAAGCAAGGGAGCGGAGCGGGATGGGAGGAAGGACTTCCTGACGTCACAGGGATAAAACAATAGGATCCACCCCTCCCCCACTCTCAGGGTCTTGTCTTCAGGCCTCCACACCTCCACGGTGGAGACGGTGATGCTTCAGAGCTGTGAGGGTGACCTGATCCCAAGCAGCAGAAGCCCTGCAAGCCACTCGGGGTGAGGGCAAAGCAAGTCCATCTCACAGGGAGCCCAGGAAGATTTATGAGGCCTCGGGTGTGGCTGGCTGTTACTCAGCCTCTGACTTTTTAATTCCCCAGTCTCCTCACCCACCCCGCCTCCTCCCCAAGAGGGCCTTTGTGCAGGACAATGAGGAATCTATAAATTCCGGGGGACAGGGATGTGGGGGAGGGGAGCACTGGTCATTTCAGCTCAGCATCGACAGCAAAGGGTGGCCTCCATGGACCCGCCACGTCTCATCAGATCCGCACTAGAGCCCAGAGAGAAGGGTGGGCCATGCCTTACCACGGTCTTTTACGGATAAAGAAACTGAGGCTCCGAGGCAAAAGGTATCTCTAGTCCCTTCTTCATTTATTCCACCTTTCACTCATGTATTTATTCTCCTCTCTTACTCTTCCCCGGGTCCTTCCCTCACTCGGGCATTCACTCAACAAACACACGTGTTCACTCAACGGAAACCCACTGAGTACCAACTCGGTACCAGGGCAAGTCCAGAAGACACAACAACTGGTAAACCCTGGCCCACCCTGGAGGGGCATGCAGCAGTGGACTGTGACTCAAGAAGGGCCAAAGTATGGCTCCAGCCCCCAGCTTCTCAGGCTGGCAGCCTGCACCCTTGTCCTATTCCTTTCCAGCAACAACCCTCTGTGGCTGATGAAGTGCTTTCATGAGCGTTTTTGAATTTAATCCCAGTGCTGGCTCTGGCAGTTAGGTAGTATGTAAGCCTTCCCTAGTCTTTTGCTAATGTGGCCCCAAGAGGATAAGTGGTAGCCCAAGATCACTCCTCTGGTGGGGGGCAGAATACCAGGACCCAGGCCCTTGCCACTGCACCACAGCTGTGGCTGTACTCCTGGGTGCTGTGGGGATCCAGAGCACGGGCCTGGGCTGTGGCCCTACACTTCCTCTTCTACCCACTTGCCCAAACTAGCCGTGTATCCCCCACCCCCACCCCCCATGCTGATCCTTCCCTAACGTTCTGTCCTCCTGTTCCATTCTGCCTTCCTGCTCCACTTATTAAATGCCCCGGGTGCACCTGTGTATTTATTTACTCAACTCACCCATCTGTTGTACAGTAATAACCAACTCAGTGCTTATGATGCATGCATGTGTTTGCAGACTGACCACACATTCTTGTGTGTGTCCTAGTATGTCTCTGCTGAGGATATTAGTATCTACTTTGTTGTACAAATTAAATTAGTTAAGCTATGTAAAGCACTTAGAATAATGCCTGGCACATCGTAAATGCTCAATGAGTCTTGGCTGCTAAGTTTACTGATACTGGAAACCAAAGGCCTGCCCTAATCTATGAGGCATTTAGGTGAAACATAGGTGAATACAGGGATTTGCAGCTGGCTTCTCCCAGGGAGGGGCCCCCTTCGAAGCGACCAAATGGATTAGTATCCAGTTCATTCCCCAGGGACTCCTGCATTCCTTAAATGCGTGAAGTACGTTCAGCACCTCCTAGGTCTGTGCCAGGCATTGCGCTAGCAGAGAATAAGAAAGACACCTGCTGTCATTCTGGTAAGTGAAACAAACCACAAACCAAGTGAATAAAGAAGATAATTACAGAAAGCAGTTAAGTCCTGAAGAAATAGATACAGTTAAGTGACACAGTACACCAGGCAGTTGGGTGTGGGGCTGCTGTAGCATTGTGGTCAGGATTGATGGGGAGCTGACAACCCTGTGAAGGATCTGGGCAGAATGTTCCAGGCAAAGGGAACAGCAAGACCGAAGCCAGAGGTGGGGAAAAGCTTGTCAAGTTCAAGGAATAAAAAAGGCACCCAGTGTGAGTGGCATCTGGGCAGAGGGGAGAGTGAACTAGGAGAGGTCAGAATAGGCAGGGGCAGTGTTAAGAAATTAGGGCTTTCCTCCAAGGGAAGCTACACAAGGTTGTTAAACAGGGAGTGACGTGCTCTTTTTTTTTTTTTTTTTTTTTTCCTGATTGGTATCTTTAACGTCCCCCTGGAAACTGTGTGAATTGACGGTCAGGGTCCAAGAGAGCAGACAGAAGACTTTGCAGTTGTGCAAGGAGGTGATAGGGGCTGAGACACAGGAGGTGGGGAGCTGGGACTGATCCAAGATACATCTTAGAGACAGAAGGGACAAAATTTGCTGGTGGACTGGACAACAGGGGAACGATGGGAGAGGAACTCAGGAAGAAAGAACCAGGGAAGCTCAATTGGTAGAGTCATCTCTGTCCTGAGCCATGAGTGTCCTCCAGCTCTCTTTGGCCCTGCCCCAGAGCCCCAGAAGCCTACTCTAGCCATTTACTCTCCCCCCTGTCTACAGTCAGCAGTCCTAAATCAGGGGCAATCCAGACCCGCTCATCGGGACCCTTTGTAAGAAAAAGTCCCTTGCCTTCCTCCAGAAAGAGCAGCACCTGCCAAGACCCAAGGCTTGGACTTCAGACCCCTTTTAACCTCTCCACCCGGCCCTCGTTTAGAACACAACCCGCACAACCTTACAGCTCCCCTCTCCCCAGCCTGGACCACTGGCCCAACCTGAAAATCCTAGGAGCTTTGAGACCTGCGGGCGCTGGGCTTGTCGGGACACGGGCCTGCAAGCATTCTGGGGCCGGGAACGGGAAGGTGGGGCTTGGCTTTCCCTAAGGGAATCTCCCAGCCGGTTCCCGGGGGAAGGAAGTCCCCTCCCGGGCCGGCGCCCCGGCCCCGCCCCGCCCCGCCCCCCCGCCGGCTAGCTGGCCGCGGAGGCCGCCGCCCCTCCCGCCCTGGAAAGCGCTCGCAGCCGGTCTTCCGGCCTCGGGCTACGGGCGGGGGAGGGTCCGAGCCGTAATTGCTGCCATCTGCTCCCTCCCCTCCCCCACCCCCGCCTGGGGGAGGGGCCGGGGCGCGCACCGCACGCCCCTCTGACGCCCGGCCCCCGAGGGGCGGGGGCTTCGGGTGCCTCGCGAACCCTCCTAGGGGCGAGTGCTGGGGGGTGGGCATGGGGAGCGCGCCCGCAGCCTTTCGTGGGGAGGGGCCGAGGGGTCCCGAGCTGAAGGCACAGCGCTTTACCAGACACCGAAAACCAGCGTTCGGGTTCTGCCCCTCGCGGGGTCGGGACTCCAAAGGGTCCTGGGGGGCCCACCCGCCTCTACTCACACGCGCGACGTCTGCACCGGTCTGTGGTTAAGGCCGGCGTTGGGACATTGACGCATCGATCTCTGTCTGAACAGGACGGATGTGACTGTGGGCGGGGAGGGGGAACCCAAGGCCGGGGCCTGGAGCCCGCGCGCGGGCGAGCCAGGGCGGCTGGAGACAGAACTTGGCCCTCAGACACCAGGGGCCGGGCTGAAAATCCTCCCAGTTACTACCCACTCCCCACTCGGAGGAGCTTGAGTCCATTACTTCGAGCCTCAGAGCCCTCAGAGTCCATTTCCTTGTCCGTAAAAACGGGATCCCCAGCTCCTACCTCTCAGGTGATTCCAAGGAGGGCGAGTTGCTAGTTCTGGGAAGATGGGGGTGGGTGGGTATCGGGCCTTCTGTCTGGCCTGGCGGAGTCCCTGGAACAGTGGGAGTGGGCCCTGTGGAAGGTGCTTGGCAGCTGAGAGCCTTGAGGAGGCAGGCAGAGGGAGGGTGGGCTAGGGACAGGAAGCCAGGGAACAGATCTTGGGAGCAGCCTCACTGGTTTCAAGCCCATCTCTGGTGACTTCTCTGCAACGTCAGCCTCAGGAGGTGAGGATATTGTCTGGCCTCTTTATCCAGCACTGATGATAGCTCTGGGGGCATTGGGGGTGCTCACAGGGCAGAGGAGAGTACCCTACTGCCCGGGTGCCAGGACCCACTTGCCTAAACACATCTTCACACACACCCAGGGGTCTACATAATCCTCCAAGTGCAGAAGCCCACGTGATCCCCAGCGAGGCCTCCCTCCTTCTTGCCAGGGCCACAAGACCTCACCTTACATCACACAATGTCTGCTGCCTTCCCCTCCTACAACCTTGCCAACTCTAACAAACCTGTGTTTGTCCCAAGAGCCGCTTCCAGAGGGGCTGAGCTACAGCCCCTCCGCCCCCCAACCATTCCCACCACCAACCTGAGGGCCCATTCCTCCACACAGGTGAGCCCCAGGGATGCCAGGAGGTCTACTCCCAGCCCCTGGAGAGGCTCTCACTTGGAGGGGAGGCAGCTTGAGACATTTGGGAATCACAACAACCATCAAGACAACCCAGGGCACTGCCCTGGGGAGGGGTCCAGAAGACGCTAGGAGTCAGTGGCTTCTGCGGTGGGGCTTCAAGGAGAAACAGAAGTTAACCGGGGGTAGAAGAGGAGATGTGGTGTTCCAGGCAGAAGGAACAGCATGTGCAAAGGCTTGGGAGTGTGAAAATCTGACGGGTCTGGGGACGAGTGAGAAGTTTGATGGGCCTGGACCAAGAGTATTGGAGGGGAGCTGACAGGGATGGGAGGGACAGGGTGTGAAGGGTGGATGAAGTGACATATCACTAGGCCAAGGGATTTAGACTTGGGTTTGTTGTAGCAAGCTACAGTGTCTGCGCAGAAAGAGACAGACAAGAACATAAATGGCTAGAAGGAGTGAAGCTGACAGGAAGTGAGATAAAAAGGTCAGTGCCAGCCCAGTGATAAAAAGGCCATTCACCCATCTCCTGGGGACTGGGGCACATGCAAGCCCCAGGGATCCCTTCTGAAGGGCACAATTGTTACTCGGGCCCCAGCCAGTTATTGTCATACTGGCGTGTGAGCTTAGTGTGGTCAGATATTTTCAAGAAAAGAAATGCAGATGTTTATGTGTTGCCTGCAGGTTTTTCAATGTTGACAACCTTAAAACGGTGTGTGTGTGTGTGTGTGTGTGTGTGTGTGTGTGTCCAAAACACACCTAACACAGATGTACGTGCAACCGCTGCAGAGTTACTGGGAAGCTGTTGGAAGTTTTGTAAGGAGGGAAATGATCTGAATAGCAGGCCTGGGTTTTAGGATGCCCACTCGGGGGCAGTATGGAGGAGTGGCCTGGTAGGGGGGACAGTTGCAAGTGTCTGGACCAAAGGGGCTGAGGACTGAACAAAGGCAGCTGACCTGGAGAGGAGGGAGGGCTCCCAGACACAGTGTAGGGGTCTTCGGGGATTAGCCCTTCCTGGGGGCGTTAAGGGTTTAAGTCTCCTATCCTTTTGTCCCCTTTAAGAGATTGCAAAAACATCATCTAGTGGGTGGGGAGGCCTATTTGGAGTGGGATGCCCCTGAAAATCCTGAAAGTTGCACCGTGGCAGGCCACCCCGAAGGAGGGAAAGACGGGGTAAGACATTCCAAGCAGCCCGAAGAGGGAGGGGCCGTGTTGGGGGAGGGGCTCAGGAATCCGCCTGGCCTTCAGGAAGACCCCAGCCAGCCCTAATGGGAACCACACGTGGGGTGAGCTGGAATCCCGGATTGCCTGTGACGTTTGGCTTTGGAATTGGACACTTGGCTCAGGTCACTCCTGACCCGCTCAAGTCTGAGGCCTCCCAGCCCAGCTCCCCTCCTAATTGCTGCCAGACGTATTCGGCCCTGTACCCAGCTCTGGGGCCGGCCTGGGTCCCCCATCTCTCACTAGAAGAGCACCTACATTCTGAGGCAGTAGAGGGTTTTCAGACAAGAATTCTAAAACGCTTGATGCTCTCAGAATAGCAGGACAAGAAGTCCTTTCCAGTATCTCCCCCAACAAGATCCCCTGAACTTCACACAGCTCCCAGAGCCCTGAGCTGCTTCTGGCTTTGCAGAAACTGGCGCCCTGGACCTCCAATCCTCCACTGCGGCATCCGTAGGGTGCTCTATGGCTCTGGCAGTCTTAGCTTCCTCCATACCCCGCAGTGTTAATTTCCTGCAGGCCCTCAGGCAGTAGGGGCAAGGAGCAGTCCAAAGGGCAAGGGAAGAGCCCTGGGAGCAGGTGGTTTGCTCCTGAAGATTTGCTGTAAAAAAACGGAAGGGGAACAGGTCTCTCCTAACATATTTCCTGGTGTTTCTCTTCCCCTCATTCATACACCCCCTGGCCCAGGGGACAAAGCTGAAGTTGCATTACAAGATGTCTCAATACAACATGGAAGGCCTAGGAAAACTCCCAGTCTTTATTTGAGGGGCTCACTCCAGCCTCTGGGCCATGGCTGTCTTTACACCTGCTAAACCCTCTTCATAACCCTGCAACTATAGTGTGTATGAATGGGGGGGGGGGGGTGCTTCCTGCTTAAGTCCCAGACACTGCCAGTGGCTGCCTCCAGGCCTTCAGGCCCAGCTCCCTCCCCTGGGGTTCCCTCCTTGAGAACTTCCAGGCAGCCTGCTCAACATCAAGCTAGGGGCCCAGGAGCTTGGACAGACTGCATTCCTGGGTGAAGGGTAGAGGAGAGGAGGGCTGCACAGAGCCCCCCTCCTCCCCTTCCAGCACAGACTCCATGTTGCCCAGCCTGAAACTCTCTCTAGCCTACTGAAGATGGCCAATGTAATGCCAACAAAACCCTTGGCAAAGTTAGCAGAGCCAGGGACCTAGGGGCCTCTCTTGAGGATGATGCCATCTCTGCCTTGGAGCTATTCCATTGCTAGTGGGACCTAAGGACTCAGCATTGACGAGGGGCCCACGGTGGGCACTAAGAGGTCTGTGGAGTGAGGCCACCAGGCACAGAGGGGATGCGGGCAGAGGACTGGGGAAGCCCTTGTCGTAACTCAGCACCACACTTCTGCAGGCAGCTCAATCTCCCAAGAGTCTCTAGAGAGGGCTTAGGGACTTCCAAAGAGAAATCTGCCTCAGCAGAATGGAAATCAGGCGGCAGTAGCGGAAGATGAGAGTGTTGGGGAGGAGCCGCGAGGGGGGCCTCCGCTGAAGCTGGGGATTCAGGTAGTCCCTCCAACCGAATCCACCCCCATCCCCCAGCCTGGTTTCGGGAAGCTCTCAGAATGAATATTTAATAGCTCAGCGCTGGGCCTGATTGAATTTTAATGCGGGCGACCCGAGCCCGGAGCCCGAGTCCAGGCAATTAGTCAGGAGCCATTAACGCTGACGGAGCTGATTTATGGGCGGGACCAGGCCCTGTGCGGGGGAGCCCGGGCTGCCCGAGGCCCCGGATTGGGCGGACAAAGTCTCCCGCGTCAGCCAATCCCTGCGGCTGTCTCGACTTGCTTTGCATCTCTTTTGCATAACACTCCCAAAGGGCCGACCTGGGCGGTGGCCCAGGAGAAAACCCGGGGGTGGGTGGATAATAGGGGGTGTCCGGCTGAGACCGGGATCCAAGCTTCGCCTTCCTCTCGGCCTGACCACAGGACATTTATGACTGGGAAAATGTCTATGTTTTGCACGTGGGATTCCATCGGACATTCCAGCTATTCAACAATCTCCTCCCCTTACCTCCCCCCCCCCCCCCCCCCCCCGCAAATCAGTAGAGCCCAGTTCTGGGGAAATTCCAAAGGAGGAGGAGAGGAGCAGAGACTCGGGCCGACCTGGGAACTCAGGGCAAAGTTGCTGGGTCTCAGGACCTAGCAAAGGGCTCTGCGGTTAATGGAGACAGGAGCCGTATTGAGCCCTCGCTATGTGCCGGGCACTGTGATTCCATGCCCTCCACCGCTCTCCCGGCTCCCCCACTTGTCCCCTCTCCCACTCCCCATTCGCCTCTCAGAGGAGTTGGGGTGGGGGGGGGCGGTGTTCTTCACTGATGGGGATGGGAGTTGCAGGCATTCAGGATGCTGGATTATGCCTCTGAGGGCTGGGAATGAATCCAAGGGACTCTTGGAGGAGACGCCCCCCTCCCTTCCCTGCCCCTCATCCCTCATGACCTGTGCGAATGAGCTGGGACTCAGCCTGGAGTGCTCTATTGAACTATGCCCGACCCCTTAAATCGTAGGTCAAGGATTTAGCTGGCCTGTCTGCTGCCACTCTGGCAGGTGGCCTCCTCCTCACCAGCCCCCACCTCTTTCAGAGCCCTCATCCACTAGAGATGTGGAGAGCGGGCATCCTTCCCTTACTGGACAAGCATCCCCATGGGTCCAGGCCTTATCTGAACTGGAGTGGTCTTTATTGAGGGTTGGGCAATGAAAGGGAGTGGATAGAGCTCTGGGCTGGGAGGCCAGCTCCTACAGGGAGGCTAGTGGAGAGGTTGGCAGGGAAAGGGGAGGCATTAGTCAAGGAAGGCTTCCTGGAAGAGGGAGGTCAGAGTAGGAAGGAAGGGAGGGACAGGGTCAAAGAAAAGGGGAGGAAATCCTCTGCAGGGAACACCCTGTTTGAGGCAGTAGAAGATGAAGTGTATGCTCAAAACTCTCCATACAGGACTGTAGCAGCAACTCAGCACGTTGCCTGTCTAGGCAGTGGAGACAAGACTTGAAAGGATGATGAAAATTATTATGACTATTAAAAAAAATTTTTTTTAACATTTATTCATTTTTGAGAGACAGAGCGTGAGTGGGGGAGGGGCAGAGAGCGAGGGAGACAGAATCCAGCAGCTCCAGGCTCCGAGCTGTCAGCACAGAGCCCAACGCGGGGCTCGAACTCGCGGGCCACGAGATCATGACCTGGGGTGATGTCTGACGCTTAACAGACTGAGCCACCCAGGAACCCTATTGTGGACAATTTAATAAGCACCTACTATGTACCAGCACAATGCTAAGCACTCGAAATATATTGTTTCAAACCACAAGAGACTCTTCACAATAGAGAACAAACTGAGGGTTGATGGAGGGAGGTGGGTAGGGGATGGGCTAGATGGGCACTAAGGAAGGCACTTGGGTGTTGAGCACTGGGTGTTGTATGTAAGTGATGAATCGCTGAATTCTACTCCTTTTTTAAAAAAAATGTTTATTTTTGAGAGAGAGAGGGAGCAGGCAAGCAGGGGAGGGGGAGGGGCAGAGAGAGAGGGAGAAAGGGGATCCAAAGTAGGCTCCACAATGTCAGCCCAAAGCCTGATGCGGGGCTTGAGCTCATGAACCGAACAGTGAGATCATGACCTGAGCCAAAGTCCAATATTTAGCTGACTGAGCCACCCAAGTGCCTGCCCCAAATGAATTCTACTCCTGAAACCAATATTGTACTGTATGTTAACTGAAATTTAAATAAAAAGTTATATATATAATATAATATAATATAATATAATATAATATAATATATATAGTTATATAATATAATATATATAATATATATTAAAAGATATGTGATATATATATATATATATATATATATATATATATATATATATATATTCCTTGACTAGTTTCATCTAATTCATCTAATCTTTATAGCAACCTAACGGAGAAAGTATTCTCAGAATTCCCATTTCACAGGTGAGGACACTGAGGAGCTTGGAGAGAGGCAGTAACTTGCCCCAAATCACATACTAGTTGGTGGCAGACCCCTTGTTCTGGTCCACTATTCCATGCTGCTCAACTTACACTCTTGGTTTCACTCTCCAAATGTACCCCTCCTCCCATGTTTCTTATGTCCCTTTACCAGCATCTTCCTGGTGCTCAGAACAGATTCTGCTCATAATCTCTGCCAAAAGCTTGAGAAACAATCCTGTCTATATTGTCACCCAAGCCTGAGTCCTGGTGTCATCAATAAATTATAGTCTTGAGATCTGTTTCCTAAAGGTTTCTGAATTCTGTTCCCTCCTCTCTGCTGACCTCTGCTTGGTTCAGGCCAGTTGAGGCAGGACAGGAGCCTTATGGAGCCCTTACTAGATGCCTGGCACTGTGCTGAGAGCTTTCCTGAGTGTTCTCTTAATTAATCTTCGCCAAAAGCTTGAGAGTCGGTCCTTTGATTGCTAGGGTCCCCATTTTCCAGATGGGGGTGGGGAAGGTCAGGGAAGGGTAGGAAGAAACCCCCAGCTGTACTGGGCTCTCTATGGTGGTGGGGCAAGGAGCAGACCCCATCGGATGAAACAGAGCCTCAAAGTCTCCTGCTCTTTTCAGCTGTTCCTCGGAGCCCACAGTTTCCCCGCGCTGGATCTAGGCCCTGACCTCTGAGTGCCTTTCCCTTCTTTTAACCAGAGGGATTAGGCTTCAAGTTACAGAAGACCCAACTTTAAAATACCCTAAACAGTAAGGACAATTGTTTATTATGTTACCAAACAAGAAGTCCCAAGGTGAGGCTGTTGATTAATTCAGTGACTCAACAATGTTATCAAAGGCTTGGTTCCTTCCTTCCTTCTGATTTGTTTGTTTCTTCTTCCTTTCTTTCTGTCTCTCACCAATTTGATTGAAATATAATTTACATGTGGCAGAATGCACACATTTTAAAAGTACAGTCTGGTGAGTGTTGATGAACGAACAGCTGGTAGCCACCATTCCAATCAAGATATAAAACACTGAGGGGCCACCTGACTGGCTCAGTCGAAAGGGCATGGGACTCATGATCCTGGGGTCATGAGTTCGAGCCCCACATTGGGTGTAGAGATTACTTAAATATGTAAAGCTTTAGAAAAAAGAAAAGAAAAAGAAAAAAGATATAGAACACTGGCATCATTCCAGAAAGTTCTCTAGTGTCTGTATGTGCAATCCCCCCCTCATCCCCTGCCACAGGTAACCACTGATTCAATTTCTACTTCAGGAGATCAGTTTTGCACATTCTAGGCCTTCCTGTGAATGGAATCATATTGTATATACTCTTGTGTCTGTCTTTTTTTGCTTCAGGCAATGTTTTTGAAATTCACCTGTTTTGTGGTCTGTATCAGTAGTTGATTTCTGTTGCCAGGCAGGATTCCATTCTGTGAGCATTCTGCTACATTGCTTTCTCATTTCTCTGCCACCCTTATCACGTTGTTTATGTCCTTGTACCCTGACTTCTCTTAAAGTCACAAGATGGCTGCTGCAGTTCTGGACATCACATGCAGACAATAACATTCAGAGGCGAAGAAAAACTGTTTTTCTCCTTCAGCCTCTGAAAAACCTTTCCAGAAGTCTCCTCACAAAAATCCCCTCGTGTGTCGTAGACCAAAATCATATTACATGTCCATCCTTAAGCCAAACACGGGCAGAAGGAATGGAATTCACACAGGTGTCTAAGACTAATCAAGATTCACCCCCTGGAGCTGGAGAGGGGCTCAGCCTCCCCTGAAGAACATGGCAGTCTACTCCCTGAGCAAAATCAAGGTTCTGTTCACAGTCAAGGAGGGCAATGGTTGTTGGTAAATAACTAATAGTGACTGCTTCATCTGCTTCTTCCTTATTAACAGAATTCAGATTTTGTTCAGGGATGCACCTCTCAAGGAACGTAACCCCGTGCCCACCCCGCAAATAAATACTACATCAATCTATGTCAATCCTAGTAATCCTGTGCCCCTGACCAGGGGTTAGTTTAAGCATGAAGACAGCGGGAGACTCTGCTTGTGGACACCTACCATCCATTCTCCTCTCTTCTTCCTTAGTAATAAAGAGTCAAATCTTATTTAAGTGACACAGTGCCCAGCTAAAAAACGTTTTTAGCTTTTCTTGCAGCTAGATGTGGCCATGTGACCAACTTCTGACCAATAAGATGTAAGTAGAAATGTTCTGTGGGATATCTGAGAAGGTTGCCTAAAGGAGCTGACTCTGTTGAGGAACAACCTTTTGTTCTTCTGCTTTTGCCCCTTCTGGTCTACAGTATGGATCTGATGGCTGGAACTCCAGCAGCCATTTGGGAACATGAGGCAAATCTGAGAATGAAATCCCAGGATATGGGTGGCACCTGAATTCCCGGTGACACTGAAACCATGGAGCCAGCACAACAGCACTGCATATCTTCAGACTTCTTTTATGAGAAAGAATAACCTTCAATATTATTTAAACTAGTCTTGAGTTTTGCTAACATATACAACTAAACCTAATCCTGACTCACATAGGCAGTAACAATTTCAGGTCAATGAGACAAGGGGGAAATCTTCTGAATGTCTCTGAGAAAGGTTTCTTTGCTCTTAAAAGGATACACCCGAGAGGAATCGTTAGGTCCACACGGGATGATTGCTACCGTACCTGCCATTTTGTGATTTGAGGGGAACCATCCAGAGACACAGCCTTTATGCTAAAGGTGTTAGATGTGAAGATGGAAGGAACTTGGGTCCCTGAAGAAGGTGTTGAGTCTGAATTAATCAGCTCTGGAGCTACCATTTCTCCTTATTATGTAAAATATCACATTTGATCAATTCTAAAATGCACATTTGGTCACGTTTTTAACATTTCTGAAATCATTAGGCATCTTTCGATCAATAGCATTTTATTTTTTTTTTATTAAATTTTTTTTTAAACGTTTGTATTTATTTTTGAGACAGAGAGAGACAGAGCATGAACAGGGGAGGGTCAGAGAGAGGGAGACACAGAATCTGAAACAGGCTCCAGGCTCTGAGCTGTCAGCACAGAGCCCGACGCGGGGCTCGAACTCACGGAGCGCGAGATCATGACCTGAGCCGAAGTCGGCCTCTTAACCGACTGAGCCACCCAGTCGCCCCTTGATCAATAGCATTTTAATCTGCTGTCAGCCAGACAGCCGTTGTGCTCAGCTGTCCTTCCTGGGCATGTGCAAATTTTGGTGACTTCCCTGATGTCCGGACAAGACAATGACAATCCTATGATGTTTTATTATTGTTTTATTATTCTTTTAATGTTTATTTATTTTTGAGACCAGGGGAGGGGCATAGAGCGAGAGGGAGACACAGAATCCAAAGCAGACTCCAGGCTCTGAGCTGTCAGCATAGAACCCGACGTGGGGCTTGAACTCACCAACTGTGAGATCATGACCTGAATCAAAGTCCCATGCTTGACTGACTGAGCCCCCCAGGTGCGCCAATCCTGTGATGTTTTAGTCCATAAGCCATTCAAGGACTTTTTGAGTCCTGAATGATACCTAGAAACTTTTATTGGGTATCTGACAAGATCATCTGCCAGCCATAAACACTTCTAGAATGGATGTCAGTGGCTTGGGAGGAAATCCTGGAGTGTGGTACTGGATGTGGTAGTCAATCTGCAAAATGGCCCCCCAACGATCCTCACCTCCTGCTACTCAAGCTCTTGTGTCGTTTCTTCCCACAGTGTTCTGGGCTGGTCTTTCTGACTAGGAGTATAGGGCAGAAATCACGCCATGTCTCTTCTGATATCAGCTTATAAAAAGGCTGTGGCTTCTGTATTGAATGCTTAATTGTGCTCTCTCTTGGATCACTTGTCAGTGAGGCCAGCTGCCATGTCATGAAGACAGTCAGGCAGCCTACTGAGGCCTATGTGGCGAGGAACTGTGGTATCCAGACAACACTCAGGTAGAAACTGAGATCTGCCATGTCAATGAGCTTGGAAGTGGATTCTCCAGCCCCACGGGACTGCAGTCCCCTGCCAATAGCCTGACTGCTAGCTCAGGAGAGACCCTGAGCCAGAACCTCCCGGCTAAACCACTCCCGGATTCCTGACCCACAGAAACTGTAAGGTAATAAATGTTTGTGGGCCGCGTGGGTGGCTCAGTCGGTTAAGCATCGGACTGTTGATCGCAGCTCAGGCCTTGATCTCAGGGCATGAGTCCAAGCCCCGTGTGGAGCCTACTTTAAAAAAAAAAAAGGAGGGGCGCCTGGGTGGCGCAGTCGGTTAGGCGTCCGACTTCAGCCAGGTCACGATCTCGCGGTCCGTGAGTTCGAGCCCCGCGTCAGGCTCTGGGTTGATGGCTCGGAGCCTGGAGCCTGTTTCCGATTCTGTGTCTCCCTCTCTCTCTGCCCCTCCCCCATTCATGCTCTGTCTCTCTCTGTCCCAAAAAAAAAAAAAAAAAGTTGAAAAAAAAAAAAAAGGAGGGGATAAATGTATGCTGCTTTTAGCTGCTAAGATTTGGGGTAATTTTTTACACAGCGAGAGATAATTAATCCAGTGGAGCAGTTTTAAAGAAATGCTGTGTCACCAAAACTTGTGACGGCCCAGATGATGAGTCCATATGTGTAAAAACACAGACACCAATAGCTCCAAGATGAAAAGTGATTCTAGGAAACAGGCTCGGGATGTGATAAAGTTTAAAGAAAACCTTAGCCAATCTATTTCACCTGTGTTTTCCTTGTTCTGTAGGCGCGAGAGTAATTTATGTTAAAAAATATATGTTTCTGGGGCGCCTGGGTGGCTCAGTCAGTTAAGCACCTGACTTTGGCTCAGGTCGTGATCTCACAGTTTGAGCCCCGCATTGGGCTCTCGGCTGTCAGCACAGAGCCTGCTTCAGATCCTCTGTCCCCCTCTCTCTGCCCCTCTCTCTGCCTCTACCCTGCTGGAGCTCTCTCTTTCAAAACTAAATAAGCATTAATATATATATTATATATATATATAAATCTAAAAGAGTTTTCTAAATAAATCTAAAATAAAAGCTCAAAGTGATAAGAAATCCTTGTGTCAGTTTAATTGGCAGTGTTTTTTCTTTCTAATGGTATTTTTATAAAGTAACAGTGCTTTTTTTTGTTTATGTATTTTGAGGGGGGGGGCAGGAGAGAACACAAGCGGGGTAGGGGCAGAGAGAGAGAGGGAGAATCCCAAGCAGGCTCCAAGCTGTCAGTGCAGAGCCCAACGCAGGACTGTATCCCACAAACTGTGAGATCATGACCTGAGCTGAAATCAAGAGTTGGTTGCTTAATGGACTGAGCCACCCAGGTACCCTCGGTAATGGTGCTTCTTAACATCAGTGGCATCTAAACTGGATGAAATGTGATCACACGTTTTCCTATTGCATAAACCACCGTGAGGGGAGTTTTCTGGTACTTGCAGCAAGGATTTGAATTCGCCAGAGTATAGGACTAGGGTTGAGGTGGTAAGAAGGAGGAAACAAGGATATGAGGGACACCAGAAGAAGGTTGAGTCAGGGTTTGTGGCAAACTGCTCAAAAATATGTACAGGAGAGGCACCTGGGTGGCTCAGTCGATTACCCATCTGACTCTTGATTCTGACTCAGGGCATGATCTCACAGTTCATGGGTTTGAGCCCTGCATCGGGCTCTGAGCTGACAGCACGGAGCCTGCTTGGATTTTCTGACTCCCTCTCTCTCTCTCTCTCTGCCCCTCCCCTGCTCACACTCTGTCTCTCTCTAAAAAATAAATAAATAAGCATAAAGAAAAATATGTACGGGAAACCCATGTTGCTCACTGCTCAAGCGTGTCACTCCTAAACCTCCAGTGCGTTATTAAAAGCCTGGAACCAATGTCACCCACGGCGCCTTAGCAATGGCTGGCTGCACTGGAAAGCCTGCATTTCCCAGACAAAAATGAAGAAATATGATCTGACAGGAGTTTTCCTGTATTTTAAATTTCATTTTCCCCCCAGAGCCTTTAGAGTTTTACAGCTTTAGGGCTCCTATAAAGGGAAATGGGCCTGTGGAAGAGAAATACTTCCCTGGGACATCAGTTGCCCCTCATCTCCCACAGGTGTGGCCAATTGTTGGGCAAATGTCCAGGGGCCCAAATCTAGACCGGACATGAGATCTAGACTGGGTTGGGGATCAGTCGGCGTCAGCATTAAGCCTGAATCATGATTCCACTTGTCTCACCAGCATTGTTTCATCCTTCCTCAAGAGAGCACCAGGAGGGAGTGGGTGTCAATCATCGACCCTCTTTACAGACTGGAAAGCTGTACCCAGTTCAGCTCACGGGGTAAAGGACAGGCCAGAATTTGAACTCAGGCCATCTGGCTCCAAAGCCAGTGCTCATCTTAGCCAATGCGTGAAGGCATTTTAGATCTGTGGGGAATTTGGCAACCAGGGAAGCCCAAGCCCCTGATTTTACAGTTGAGAAAACAGGGGCTTTCCAGAGAGCAGGACCTGCCCGAGATCCACCGGGAGGGGGTGGCGGGGCAGGCCTGATTAGGCTTGTGGATCTGAGCTGGTAAAAGGAGGGGGCGGGGCTGTAGGCACAGAAGTACTGCTGTCCCCACCCTGCCCCCAATACAAAGTGCCCCTTCGTTCCATTTTGGGAACGGGTGCAACTTGCTGGGGGCGGGTGGGGAGCGCTCGGAAAACCACCAGCCTTCTTCATTCTCGGGATTCCCGAAGCAGCCATTTTCGGGGGAAGGAATGTTCGTCCAGCAGCCCCCAGGGGCGGGGCCCCTTTCCGGGCACCAGACAAGCCTGCTTTGTGCTCTCCACCCAGGGCCCCTCCCAGGCCGGCTGTCACTAGCCAGGCTTTCTGAGCATCTTACAGGGAGGGCTTCCAGGCCAGGTCACTAAGGGATGAAGCGAGTAGGAAAGGCGTGGGCCTTGTGGGAAGCACTGAAAGGCCAGTCTGGGAAGACTGCAGGGAGGAGGTATGAGGTCTGAGGTCCACCCAGAGGTCTGGACTAGTGGCTCCTCAAAGTTAAAAATACGCATTCCTGGGGCGCCTGGGTGGCTCAGTCGGTTAAGTGCCCGACTTGGGCTCAGGTCACGATCTCACGGTTCATGGGTTCGAGCCCCACGTCGGGCTCTATGCTGACAGCTCAGAGCCTGGAGCCTGCTTTGGATTCTGTGTGTGTGTGTGTCTCTCTCTCGTCCTCCCCTGCTCGTGCTCTGTCTCTTTCTCTTTCAAAAATAAATGAACATTAAAAAAACTTTTTTTAGTAAGCATCCCTAGCTTCCCATTACTAGAAATTTATCCTAAACAGACATAAACAAAGGTGGATGTTGTAAGTCTGTTCATCAAGCTTTTATTTGTGAAAACAACAACAACAAAATCCCACAACAAAAGAAACTTGTTAATTCTTGCATGTCCACAGGATGGAATATTAAGCTGTCATTAAAAATTATGTGGTATAGGGGCACCTGGCTGTCACGTGCAACATGTGACTCATGATCTTGGGGTTGTAAATTAAAGCCCCACACTGGGTGGAGAGATTACTTAAAATAAAATCTTTAAGGGGCACCTGGCTGGCTCACTGGGTTGAACATCTAACTCTTGATTTTGGCTCAGGTCATGGTTGTGGGATGGCCGCACTCTGTGCTGACAGCATTGAGCCTGCTTGGGATTCTCTCTCTCTCTCAATCTCTCTCTCTTTCTCAAAATAAATTAATCAACATTAAAAAAAAAAAATTAAAAATAGAAGTAAAAAAAATAGAAGTTAAAAAATTACGTGTAATAAATTTATTTATAGATAGGAACAGATATTCAAAATATTTGTCTATTGAGAAAAGCAGATTACAAAATAGTGTAGAGACCTGTCTATATATACATATATTGGTATCTAGAATAATATCTGAACTGCTCCAGAGTCTAACCAGTGGTTATCTCTGGGTTGTGGGATTAAGGGTATATGCTTTTTTTTAATTAAAAAAAAAAAAAAGTTTGTTTATTTATTTATTTTTGAGAGACAGCGCGAGTGGCGGAGGGGCAGAGAGCCAGGACAGGATCCGAAGCGAAGCAGGCTCCAGGATGACAGTACAGAGCTCGATGCAAGGATTGAACTCACAAACTTTGAGATCATGACCTGAACCAAAGTCAGCCGCTTAGGTTTAACCCACTGAGCCACCCAGGCTCCCCCTATTTGATTTTTTAAAAAACTTTTTGTTTTGTGCTTTTCTCCGTATGTTCTAATTTTTGTGAAAAGGTGTTTCAGTTGTGTAACACAAGCGTGGATGCGTGTGTGTGTGTGCGGACCACCGCTGCCTGCTGCTCTGGACTGGGCGTCCCCCACCAGAGAAGTTTCTGCAACATGGCTCCTGCCCTCCGAGGAGGGGGCAGAGACAGCTGTGGAAGCATCAGAACGAGAGCCGGAGCGCCAGACAGGCAACGTTTAAGCCTAATGACAATGGCAACCGCTCACCGAGCACCGCACAAAGTGCTTCTAACACACATTATCTTATTTGAATCCCACCACAACCCTCCCAGGTCGCATCATCCCGCTTTTACAGGCGAGGAGACAGGCTCCGGAAGGTGAAGTGGCCCCCCCTAGGGGCGGGAAAGTGGGGAGCCGCGTTTCGAGCCAAAGTCTCTGGTCTTCCGCCACCTTACCCCACCGCGCTCCCCTCGTGTCCATCCCGGCATCTTGCCTCTATTCGTCCACTGTCCTTCTCCTCCACTGACTGTGACTCTGTCTTGGTAGCACTGGGGTTTTGTTCAAGGTCTCTCTTCCCAGAACTTAGGGTCCTTAGGCATCGGTACCCGCTCTCGAATGAATGAATGAACATCCAACCGGGCTGAAGAAGGTCATCCATGAGCCTGTTCTTTGCCGCCCCTTGTTTTTTTTTTTTTTTTTTTTTTTAATTTAAATCCAAGTTAGTTAACAGATAGTGTAATACGTAGCCTGTGTCTTTGGATACTTGTATTGTCTGCCTTTATTTCCCTTTGGTTCTTTAATATTAGCAAAGCCTTTTGGAAAATGGCTGACAGCAAGGGTTGTCGTGGGAACAGCTCTCTGTCTGGATCTGAACCAAAACTTTAAAAAAGGCAGAAACGCTCCCACTCCTTGTGACACACACAAGAGAAACTGGAGGCAGCCACCCTGGAGGCTGACTGATGGTGGCAGAGGAGGGGCCCTTGGTCAGCTTTCCTCCCTGCCTCGGGGAAAGGTTTGTATTGAGGACCAGTGCTTGGAAAGGATGGGGATTCCACACACTGAGCCACACTGAGCACACACCCTCCTGGACCCTGGACCCCAGAACCGTAGAGATGGAGAGTTCAAGGGATGGGCCAATCAAGGAAGGCATCCTGGAGGAGAGAACCAGGAGGTTTAGGAAGGGGAGGAGGCCAGGACAGAGGGGAGAAGAGCAGGGGACATGCCTGGGCAGTTAGTTGGGCGCTGGGTGATTTAAGTACAACCAGATGTGCTGGGAGTCTCCTGTCAGGCCCAGCCCCAGTGAGGGCAGGCAGAGTGGGGGTGGGGAGACCTCTGAGCCACTTGGATTTCCACTTCCCCATTCTGCCCTGGGTTTGTAAGCTTTAGGGAAAGGAGAAACCCAGTGGGAGTCCAGAGGAGATGGCACGTGAAAGATTGAGCCAGTCAGGCCTGGATTAGTCTTCTGCCTTTGAAGAAGGAGGGAAGGGCTCCTCTAGGAAGCAGGGTATTGGCTCAACTCCTGGAACCTAGGAAAAAGGATTGGGAGAGCTCTGGGGTAGGGGCTATCAGCTCTCCTGGGGGTGGGGGATAGCTAGGGAAGGCTTTACAGAAGAAGGAATATCTGAGTTGGGTTTTGAAGGATGAATAGGATCTCCCCAGGCATAATAGGGGAAAAGATAACTCCAGCGAGAGAGACTCGGGTATTAAATTGGTGTGGATTCTTAGTGAAAGGTTCTGCAAGGCTGTATTATAAAGGTAAATGGGGAGATGATGGTTCAGCTTGGGGTGCTGGCCCAAAGTCTGTGCTGCGGGGGGGGGGGGGGGGGGGATGCTTCTGTTCACAAAACAAATGGTAGAGCCAGATATGTGATGAGGATTTAGAAGTGGCCACCAGGATCCCCAAGAGTTGGGCCCCTAAGGGAAAGGAGGGGATCGATGGCCAGCTCCTCCTCCTAAGTCTTGTGTGGTCGGGCACAGAGCTGTGTCTGCCCAGGACAGTTTTTCTGGTTCTTATGGAGGCTCTTTAAGAGCCCCTGGCCAGGGGTGCCTGGCTGGCTGAGTCGGTAAAGCGTGTGACTCTTGATCTCAGGGTTGTGAGTTCAAGTCCCACCTTGGGTGTAGAGATTACTGAAAAGAAAAAAAAAAAAAAAGCACCCCTGGCTGTGGCTGTGGTGGGGATTGGCCCCGGACTCACCGGGAAGGTAAATCTGGTATGAGCGCACAGAGAGTAAGGGGCTGGAGCAGCATTGAGGAGGCACTGAGAGATGAATCTTAAAAGCCAAGGGGCTAGAAAGAGAAGATCTGGGGCCCCACAAAGTGGGGGGGAGCAGCCCCAGCCCTAGCTAGCAGGCAGCACTAAATGAGCTGGGTGTGGTGTTTCTGGGCGCACCCCAATCCCCCAGCCCCAGGACGCACTTCCTTCCTTTCCAGCTTCTTAATGATTCCTGAGTGGCCCATGCAGAGGACCACAAAGAGAGCTCTCTCCGCCCTTTCCTCTTCCTCTCTTCCATTTCTTTCTCCCTTCCTCCCCCCCACCCCCATCCTTCCCCGGGGCCCTTTTCTTTCCTTCCTCCCCACCCCACCTGCTCCTCCCTCCCTCCCTCTTGGCTTTCCTCTAACTCTCCTCTCTCTCTTTGAAACTCTCAACGCTGGTTCTCCCGGGTCAGCTGGGTTAGTGTCCTTCATGTTTTCAGAAAGGCCTTGTTACAAGTCTGGACCCCGATGATCACACACTCGCACACGCCCTATGCATATACACATGCTCCGTATACACACACCCAAACATAGCACCTGCCTTCCCTGGGAGTGGGGTTGGGGGGAGGGGGGTGGGATTCTCCACTTTGAATGTGATACCAGCAAAAGGACTAGGAAAGAATGGAGGGCCCTCTGCAGAAGACAAGCATTACTGCCATCATCACCACTATTATTATCCAATCCACTGCTGCGCACTTGACCTACCCCTGAGCTGATCACAAGACCAGCCTGACTCCTGTCCGCAGCAGGGGGCTCTCAAGGGCACAGATCCCTTGACTAGGGACAGTCAGGAGAGGGGTGAGCAGAGAGTCCTCAGAGATTAGACCCCCAGCACCCTGCCCAGGAGAGCAGAGGCAGAGACATGATGAAGGGCCATTTGCTAGGATTGAGTATTTGTCAGCCCAGGAGGCTGGATGATGTATTAACAGGACTTTAATGAGCTTGGGAGGGGGAGCCACACTTCATTGCCTGAGCACTGGTGCAGGATGGGGGGCAGAGGGGTGAAGAGGCCAGCCGCACCCCCAACTGCTAACTAACCCCCTTAATGTGACCCATGCTAGTTTGCTCATCGGAAATAACTCAGCACCTCCAAGATGCGGAACACTCCCTCCTGGAGGCCAGTGAAGGCCTTCTCAGCATGCTGGCCAGTCCTACTATCTTACTGGGAAGGACTTCCCTAGGTCTAACCCTGTCCTTCCTACTAGCACTGGAGGGTTCTGGGGGAAGAGGGAGAACTGAACACTTGCTCCAGGGGAGCGCATTATCAGTTCTTTCCTCTGGCCTTACTACTGTCATCCGCCCCCACCCTGAAGCCTGGTGGAGAATGGCCCCCAGTGACACCCAGCCACAGTGCCCTGGCAATGCCAGGCTTGGCCTCCCGGCACTAGTCCTGCTGGTTGAGATCGCTCAGCTCCTGTGGACATTGGCTTCTCTCTTAACTCTTGCCTCTGACCCTTGGGGAACAGGACAGGTGGGGTGGAAATTCTACAGTGGATTCTAGATCCAGTTTTGCTGTGTGACCCCAAGAATGTCACTTCTCCAGGCTTCAGATGCTCCATCAGTAAAGAAACACCCAACGAGTTTCTTCCACCTCTGTTACCCTGGGATTGTCCCTTCAGCAGGGAGTTGAGCCCCCCCTAGGGTGGTGGCTGTGGCTCCCTTTATCCTGCTGGTCTGATTCTGAAGCCAGGGCTGCCCCAGCATAGTGAGCCTTGACACATCTGTCCTTGGTGCCAGGCTGTGGTCCTGGGGGTGTGAAGTGGAGAGGAGGAGAGGATTCTGGGAGTGGAGAAGTTCCTCATCTTGGTGAGTTCCAGAACCTGCTTGGGTGCTAGTCTTGCCTCCACATGCGGGACACTGAGTACTCAGTATCTCCCCCAGGAAACGTATCCTGACCCTCCAATCTAAGCCCAGCTCCATCTCAGACAACCTCCTTGGGCGCTTTCGCTGCAGCCTCCCTTTTCCACCTGGACCAGCGCTAAAGCCCTGAGCCTGGGCCGGTAGAATCCTGGCCACCCTTGGACCAGGAGCTCCACGGGGACAGGGATGTGCCTCGGAGACTCTTCTCAGGTGTCTCCAGCGTCTAGCTCAAAGCTTGGCGCAGAGTCGGCGCACCCAGCCCTGAACGCCTTAGGCTACCTCTCCGCGGACCACAGGTCTGGAATCCATCCTCCCTCTTCGCCTTCCACCATTCAGCCTGCTTGGCCCAGCGTGAATGCCGCCTCCTTGGGGAAGCCCTCCAGTGAGCCCAGCCTTTTAGAACTCACACCCTCCCCTCCGCTGTCTAGGTCTAGGGCTTAACCACGGCCGCCACTCGGAGAGGCGGACTTGCGCGGCTGTGTGTGTCCCACCCTCTGCATCCTGGGCTGGGGCGGTCTCCTAAGCAGTAGGAGCTCAGTTCACCTGGGGGCGGGAGGATGAGAGCATGAGTCAACAAGGCTTTGGCCAAGGGGCTTAAGGCTGTACTGCGCGAGGGGGTCTAGGGAGGCAAGCTGACGGGGCGGGCCGGGCTGGCTGCCTTCCCCTTTAGCTGCCTTCCCCTTTGCCCTTCGACCCAGGAAGCCTCTCACACCCGGCGGACACGCTCGGTGGCCCCCACTCAATCCCGGCCTCCCCCCTCGGGGGACCGCTCCGCCACCCTCACCGGCCTGCCCGGCCTCCACCCCCACCCCAACTTCCCGCTCGACGGCCCGGGAGAGGCCGGGGCGCGCCGGAGAGTGGCGCAAGGACACTATCCACACCAAGGGTCATTTGCTCTTTTCTCCCCCTCTGTGGCTAATTTATTTTAGAGCTAGGGGAGGGAGGGGGCGGGGCCAAGCCGGGAGGGTTGAGAGGAGGGGCCGGGCGAGCCCAGGGGAGGTGGGGGCGGGGCGGGGGCGAGTTGGGGGAGGGCGGAGAAGGAGCCCGGGGTGGAGAGGGCCAGAGAAGGGGCGGGAGTTGGGGGGAAGGGAGGGGCATTAGGGGAGGGAGGAGCAGGGAAAGGGGAGGGGAGCAAAGGCCTGCGAGGGAGGGCGCTGGGGGCGGGCGAGGGGAGGCGGGGGTGGGGGTGGGGGTCCTGCCTGCGGGGGGAGCCGGGGCGGCCCCTTGTCCGGCCACCCCCACTGCCCAGTCCCGCTCCCGGCCGCGGCGGCCGCAGCAGCCGCAGCAGTAGCGGCTCCAGGATGGTGAGCGCCGCTGCCCCCCAGCCCCGGCCTGTCGCCCCCGGCCCGCGCCCCGGCCCCGGGGCCGGACGCCCCCCCAGGCCGCGCACACTCACCTAGGACCCGGCCGGGATGCCGAGGTACGGGGCCGCGGGCCCGGGCGGGGGCAGACACGGGAGCGCGCGGGCGGGCCGGGGTCAGGGGGTGGTGACCGTTCGGTCGGGGTGTCCGGAGCTTTGTCCGCGGGCGCGGGGCAGTGTGAGGGCCAGAGAGGGCGGGGGCTGCGGGGCGCGGGGTTCAACTAGGCGAGGGTCGAAGGGCAAGGCCAGCCAGAGACCCGGGCGGGTGCGTGGGAGCCGAGGGTCACTTCCCGGGGGGAGGGGGAGGGCCGACAAGGGGGCTCTCGTCTCCGCCGCCGACGGGCACCCTCTTCGCCGCCCCCTTTGGTGCGCAGGCTGCAGCAATAGCGAGCGTCCGGCTCTGGGGGGAGCCTGCGGGATTGGGGGGTGGGGAGCCAGGATCTGCGGGTTCGGGTCCCCGAAGGATCCTGTGTCCGGAGCCCGAGGGCCGGCCCGCAGGCCCCTCCCACTCCGTCAGGTCTTTGTCCAGCGGCCCCTGTGTGTGTGGGAGGGGGTGGGGGCTGGGTTCCTGGCCCGGAGATTCCCCAGCATCGTGACGGGGCAGTGACAGGAGACCGAGGCCACTTAGGGCCCTGCGCCCCTAACGCCCACCCCCTTCCTTTCTTTTCTTCTGGCCGGGGAGAGCATAGCCCCATCTCAGAGTCAGGGCGTTGCAAAAAGCTGCACTTACCTTCTTCACCCGTGGGCTACTGGCTACAAGGGGGACCCTCTGAGCTCTCGGCTCTCTAGAGAGCCCCCCTTAAACTTGCCCACTCCAGGAGCCCTCTCGGTCTGCACAGAGCTTCCCTTGCTGGGAACCCACTCTGTCGAGGGACCTCCGCAGAAAGATGGGCACACAGTAGGTGCTTACCAAATGTGGCCCCCCCCCCCCCCCTTCCCCAGCGCCGCGGTCCCGGAGCGGCTCCAAGGGCGGAGGAGGCCTGGGAAGGGTCTGCGCGGGGAGCGAGCGAGCGGCCTGGAGCCTGCGCCCAGCGGCGGCCTGGAGCGCAGGGGTGGGTGGACGGGTGGGTGGGCTGTTAAAGGGACGGTCACTAAATCAGGATTAGGCCGTGGGGCTGTCAGGCTGCCTGGCCCTGTCTCCATGGATACCTAATTTGGAGGAGAATAGAGGACGGAAGAATGTTTGTGTTGTGGTCCGCACGGGCTGCCGCGGCTGAGCGGGCTCTTGCCCTGGGCCAGGCAGCGGGGAGCCGGGCTCTGGTTCCCAGCCCACTCTGGACTTCTGTAGGGGGGAGCTTCTCGGTTCTCGGGGCCCAGAGCCTTCCCTGTGGAGTCTTTAGAGTGGGAGGGATGGTGTCGGGGTCCAAAGCCCCCTGACCTGCACAGGGAGCCCCAGAACCTCCGGAATCCAGCCTGAATGCCGTGTGCACCCTCCTGGATACCGCCGCGCTGAGGTTCCCCTCCCCAGACCTCCTGGCCGGGAGCAACCGTCATTCTCCGCTGAGCTTTGGCCCCGGAGGACCCACGCGCTGGGCGGCTGGGTGCTGCGGCGCTGCCGGGACCCGGCCGCGGAGCGCGGACCCCGCGGCCACTGGGCAGCGGGCAGGGGGCGGGGCGCGACTTCCTGGGGTGGGCGAGAAAGGGGCGGGGCTTGCCGGCTGGCTGCGCTGGACGCGGTGACAGGCCTCGTAAATCCCCCTTTCCCATATTTAACACCATTTCATTTATTTCCACTTCAATCTATTGGTGTCCGCAGCAGCAACCCCAGTGAGGAGCGCCCCTCGCCCTGGCTGTAATACCTTCTGGGGGAAAGTCCTCTTGGGCCAAAGGGAATTTAGCTCTGTAGGGCGGTGGAGTTGCCCCTGGTGAGTCCCAGATAACCTAATTCCTCCGAGGGGGGCGGGGGGGGACCTCCATCTTCCCAGGAGAAGTGGGGACTGAGAGGCACAGGATGGAGTTTGGCCTCTGAGGCCCTTTTTGGATTTTCTGGCTGTGGTCTAAGAGTAGGTTGGGCTGAGGATCCCATGGGTGGATAATTCCAGCACACAGCGTGGAGCGGGGTAGGGGAGAGGGACCGGACCAGTGTGTGTGTTGTTCCAAGGGCCCTTTCCTGCCTTCCTCCTGGTCATCCATGGCCACAGCTTTTTATGGAGCAAGGGTCCCTTCCCCTCCCCTGCCTGGGCTGCAGCTTTATTGCTGAGATCTCAGACTCTCCACGCAATTTCACGCTTCTCTGCCTTTGCTCTTGCTGTTCCCTCAGCCAAATGCCTTCCCCATTGTCCCTGTCTCTCCACAACCTCCTCATTCTTCAAGGCCCAGCTCAGATGCCATACTTCCTCCCTGTAGCCTCCCCAGAGCCCCTAGCTCTTGTCACTTGCTCCTCCTGCCATGTTCTCCAAGCCCTGCACCTGTGCCTCCCTTCAGCTTTTGTGGCTGAGTCCACACTAGGCTTTGCCTTCTGGAGGATAGGGATGGGGCCCACACCTCCCTGCACCCTGCCCACGCCGGGCCTGGCACAGAGCCTGGCACCTTGTGGTTGCTCTGTGAATATCTGTCGGCTGAATACAACGGATTTTGTGAGGGCAGCCTGCAAAGCATGGAATCTGGCCACTCTGGCAAATAGCTTTGCACTCCTGGGTGGGTGGAGACCCCTGGGTGGGTCTCCTCCTCCTCCTCCTCCTCCTCATTGCTGACCCTCCCCCACCCCCCAAGTTGGGGAGGACTTTGCCCCTTCCTTTCCCCACAGACCAGCATTCTTTCCCTGCCATTATCATCCTGTTAAACAGAGAGGCCAGTCAGGATCCATATGGATCACATTAACAATTGCTTATTATCTGGGCCACGACTGCCCCCACTCTCCACCCCCAGCTCCTGCTGCTGCAGTTGTTGGGCCCTTAGGAGCCCAGCCTCCCTGCCTCCCCCTCCCCCCACCATCGGTCAGCCAGGGAGGGCAGGGGACAGGCTGGTCTCCCTCACCCTCCCCATGCCTTCTAGCAGAACTTCGCTTCTTCTTGACTTGGCTGGCAGTTAATGACTCCTTTCCCTGATTTAATGAAAACCAGGCTCCCCGTAGAAAGTGTGGCTCAGTAAATTTCCAGGACTGCAGCAGGGAGAGGTGGACCTAAGTTCCGGGTGCACCTGTGGTCCGCAGCACTGACAGCCCCCGCCTTCCAGTGGACAGAAGCTGTGGGTTGGGGCCAGCCACACTGGGCCGGCCATGGGGCCCTTGGCTGGCCCTGCTCCCTTCTGGGAGCTGGTAGGCTAGTGAGGGGGATCAAACCAGGAGAGACCTTGCATAGCCTTGGGTCCCAAGCCTTCTGCTGCAAAGAAGCAGGAAACCTGAGAGTTTCCCAGAGCTGCAGCAGAGACAGCCTTGAAGGATGGGGAGTGGGTTTCTGCTGAAATGCATATAGCCCGAGAGCACTAGGGATGGAAGAGGGTCTTCAAGATCGCCCAACAATTCTTCTGATTTACAGGCCCCTCAGAGGGATTGATGAAAGCTGTTCCCCCAAAATGCACCTTCAGTTGACCCTAGCCTTTGCATTCTGCCTCCAAGGGTTCTTGGGCCCTCTGAAGCCCATGGGGACCCTGCATGAAGACCTCCCTCTAGTCCAGTCCCCCTCTGATATGCAGAGGGCCAAGGTAGGCTGGCAGCCCAGGACTCCTGACCTCCACACTCAGCGCTGTCTTCATGGCCTTATTCCTGGGCCAAGGGACCAGGGTGGCGATTGAGGTGCTGGGCCAGCCTTCAACTGGGAACGGTTCACACTGCCTGTGTTGGGGTAAGGGCTGGTCGTGTCGTCTCTGAGTGTGTTGCCTGGAGAGAGGACGTTCAGGGTTTTTTTTTGGTTTGTTCTGTTTTGGAGTCTACTTGTCCCCAGGAACATGGTCGATTGGCAAGAAAGTCTAACTCTTTTCTGAGCATTTTTGTAAGTGTCTCGAGTCGTAATGAACACTTAAGTAGCACGTATTGAACACTCCATATCTCACCTGCGAAATGGTGCTCTCCTGAGTGTAATCATGAGGATTAAATGAGGCAACAGGCAGGAGCCGGGAGCCCCGAGTTCCAGTCTTGAATGACTGTGTGCTGCGAGGGCTGCTCAGGAATGCAGGTGACAGGGCTCAGGGCTGTCATTGCTGTCGATTACCCAGCCAAAGAGAGGGGACTGCATGGGAGCCACCAGGGTGCCTTGCTTTCTTTTCCTTTTGAGCTGAGGTGTTGGCAGGGTCGGCCTTTGCAATTCATCTTGGGGACTGGAGGTAGGGTGGGGTGTTCTCAGGGAATGGGAGAACGCGGCTCTGGTCACAGGCCAGTCTCCCACAGGGCTGTGACACTGACCCCATTTTATTTTTTTCAGTTTTAATTAAAAAAATTTTTTTTAAAGTAAGCTCTATGCCCATCGTGGGGCTGGAACTCACGAACTCAAGCTCAACAGTCGCATGCTCTACTGACTGAGCCAGCCAGGCACCCCAACCTGGCCCCGTTTAAAATGACTAATCATGGAGGCGCCTGGGTGGCTCAGTCGGTTAAGTGTCTGACTTCGGCTCAGGTCATGATCTCATGGTTCATGAGTTCAAGCCCCGCATCAGGCTCTGTGCTGACGGCTCAGAGCCTGGAGCCTGTTTCAGATTCTGTGCCTCCCTCTCTCTCTGCCCCTCCCCTGCTTCTACTCTGCCTCTTTATCTGTCTCTCAAAAATAAATAAACATTAAAAAAAAAAAAAAAAGACCAGTCATGACCTCCACCCTAGGGGCCAAGCCCTGGGCTGCAATGACCCCGGCACTAATTACGGATAATTGTCCTAGATGAGTCACTCTGTTTGGGTCTCAAATTCTCATCTGTAAAATGGGGATAAGGACACTAGTGAGTTCATAGGTGACAGAGGCCCTGATTTTAAATAGTGTGCCCTTTTGTCTCTGAAGTACATGCCTGCCTCTGGTGAGCTGCTCAGTAACTCAGAACCCAGGGACTCTGGAGAACCACCTCCCGTGTAGGTGCAAGGAGAAAGAGAGGGCATGTGTGTGAAAGTTCTGGGCCATCTTTGAAAGCTCCCTCCAAAGTCGAGTCAGAGCAGAGAGGGGGGGTCAGGAGGTGGGCGAGAGGAGAGGCAACTTGGCTACCTCAGGAATCTGGGAGGTGAAAGCACACCTTCCTTTATCTGCCCTCACGGCCCAGGCAGGCTCAGGCCACCTGGTTCCTAGCCCTGTGCTGGGATTAGTCGGGGATGGGTCAGGAGATGTGAGGACAAGGAGGCATTTTACCCTTAGTAACGCGGTGTTGAGCACTTGCCGTGTCCTGTGGTTCTGGGGATACCCCAGCCAGGCTCCAGAGGGGGCCCAGCCAGGGTTGGGATTCCTGGGCCCCTGAGACTTGCCGCACACTCACTGGGCAGCTAAGCACCAGGCCCTGAGCAGGGCAGATCTCCCATAATCTCCTTCGGCTTCCCACGTGGCCAGGGAGGACCAGAGGACAGTCCCCAGCCCTGGCATTGTTTGCTCTGCCCCAAGCACCTAGCAGGAAGCGTGGCCAGGCTCGTGGCCCCCTTGGCAAGGCCGTGTGCCAGGCCCCGGAGATGTTTGTCCGGGTAGCTCTTCACCAACATCCATGATTGTCTGATGCGGTCCCACTTTCTAACGTTTATTTATTTTTGAGACAGAGAGAGACAGAGCATGAACGGGGGAAGGTCAGAGAGAGGGAGACACAGAATCTGAAACAGGCTCCAGGCTCTGAGCTGTCAGCACAGAGCCCGACGCAGGGCTTGAACTCACAGACCTTGAGATCGTGACCTGAGCCGAAGTCGGCCGCTTAACCGACTGAGCCACCCAGGCGCCCCCGGTCCCACTTTCAAGGAGCTTACCGGACAGTTGGGCACCAGAGAAGAGGCAAAGAGACAGGCTGGGCTTTCAGGGACTGCGTTCCTGGTGCTTCCCTGTGCGGATGGGGGTCAGTGACTGCAGAGTGGTGCTGCTTAGGGCTGTGGAGGGAGCACCAGAGGGGCTGGAGAGGAGGGACTCGGGGAAGGGACCAGCTACCTGACCGCAGGGCTCTGCATCACCGGTGGCATCCAAAGGAGACTGAGTTTCCCCGGGGGAGGCTGTTCATAGGTGACAGAAGGTCCAACTCAGTGAGAATTAGGAGGAAGCTGGGAATGTCCCCCTGCAGCTGACTGGCCTATTTGGCCCGTGGACGCTCAAGAGGCTGGGGCTATCTGTCCTTTCTAGGCTAGTGAGGAAAGAAAGCTGGTGGGATTCAGGTTATACTGAAGAAAGACTCCCCGTCCCGCCCCATGCATCGTGCGTTCCACAGCTACCCGGTCTGCCAGTCGGTTTCTTTGGGGGCAGAGGGGCTCCCTGGAAACACTGGCCATGGGGGCACTCACCCCTTCCACCCAGCTCTGTAGACAGCATCCATCAGTGGCCTGACCCATACTCTTCTTTTTCCAGACTGACTGTGTCCTGTGTGGGGTGGCCATTCTTAGGTCATATCTTCCATACTGGAGGATGAAGGATATTCGGGGCCAGAGAACATAGGATCACCCAGTCTTTAAAGCTTAAGCTTTTTGGAGGTCACATGCCGCCCAGATGGACTCATGTTAAACCTGGTTGAGGGAAAGGGTGTTGGGGCCGGAGAGGGGGGTTCTATCCAGTCTTCTGGGCTGAGACTTGTGGTCTACGACCCCTGAGGAGTTCACGGGTAAAACCGTATTCTAATGTTATTAGTTCCTTTTGTAGCCTCGTGTATTTTTAATTTTTGTTAAAGTTTTTATTGCTTATCTTTATTTTAAAAATTTTATTTTTTCAGGGTGGAGTTTTAGGGATGTGAGCCCCTTGTTGAAAACGATGGACGCGCCTCGATGGGGTGGGGACGGCAGCTGGAGGGTGGGGGTGGGGTGGCCGGGAGTTCAGTCCCGTGGCTTGTTGGCTTTGGCCTATTAGATATGCAAGTGGGGAGGCCCCAGAAAACCTGCACAGAGGAAGGAGGAGCCCTTCAGCCTGCCCGGAGTGCCCCTCTCAGGACAGAGAGCCTCTCATGCTGAATGCCTCTATGGATGGGGAGCTCGTTCAGACAGCTAACACGAAGCCAAACCTCTTTCTTGGAGGGTTCGCCTCGTTCGAGGAGGGTGGGGAGAGGAGTGGCCGTGCACAGGCACACGGCCAGCCGCCTGACAGTCACAGTCGGTCAGGGATTTGGAGACACGGGTCCTCGGAATCTTTCTTTCCCGAGTAAACACTCCCCACCTCCCGCCGTGGCTGTCCTGCTCCTCTCTGATCACTCCCCTGAGGGCTGGGGGCTCAGACCTGCAAGGGTGCAGGGTCCCACGGGAACCGCTTTGGAATGTGCTGAGCTCTGGGGTCTGTGGCTGCGGATGGGGGCACCAAGGGAAGAGGGCTACAAGGGGGCAGGGGAGGTTGATGAGGATGGTGGGAACCAACTGATACCTCCATTTTCTTAGCTGTGAAATGGGAACATTAACAACTGCCTCTGGCAGGAGAGGCAGAGAAGCCTCTGGGCTGAAAAGCCCCCGTGGGTGTCACCACGCCCTAGCTTGGTGACTGAGCCGAGCGGACTGTGCCTCAGTTTCCTCCTCTATAACACGGGACTAATAGCTGTACCTGCTTCCCAGCGTCGTTCTGTGGATTCAGTGAACTACTCTGCAGAGGTCCCTTAGAACTGTGCTTGGAGAGTGCTAGGATCCCGTACAGGAGCAGACAGACAGAAGGAACTGTCGTGGTGGGTCAGTCTTTGCCTAGCACCCTCTCCCCGGTTTCTCTTTCCACCTCTGTTCCTGTGGCCTTGCGGGTATGGGGGGGCCACCCCCCTGAGGATGTAGCCCTGCCCACTCACGCCCAGGTAGCCCAGGTAGACCGGCCAGGCCGCATAGCTGGAGTTACTCAGCTCAGCACCCCCAGGGCTGGGAAGGGCCTACGAGGGGGGCAGGGGTGGCTACTGGGGAAGCCTGGGTGGGCGGCCTGGGCCTGCTTCCTTCCCTCTGCTCAGCCTGGTTCTGTGTCTCCCACCCACCCCCGTGCATGGTGGGGGGTGGGGGCGGCATATTTGGGGCCCTAAGAACGTAGGATCACACCCAGTCCTTAAAGCTTAAGGATCACACCCCCTTTTTGGAGGTCACATGCCACCCAAATTGACTCAAGTCAACTTTGGATCTTAAACCTGGCCGAGGGGAGGGGTGGTGGGTGGAGAGGGGGTTCTATCCGGTCTTTTGGTCTGAGACTTGTGGTTTTCGACCCCTGAGGAGTTCATGGATGAAACTGTATTCTAATGTTATTAATTCCTTTTGTAGCCTCATGTATTTTTTATTTTTATTGTGATTGTTACATTTTTTTATTTTTTATTTTTGTTTCTTAGTGTTTATTTATTTTGTGTGTGTGTGAGAGACAGAGTGCATGCAAACACAGATGTGGGGGAAGGGCAGAGAAAGAGGGAGAGAGACTCCAAGTGGGCTCCTGGGCTATAGGGGGGCAGGGGAGGGGGGCAGCTAAGATCTGCACTTGGTGTCAGTGCAGACCCCAGAGCCCAATGCAGCCCATGAACGGTGAGATCATGACCTGAGCCAAAATCAAGTCAGACACTCAACTGACTGAGCCACCCAGGTGCCCCTAAATTTTTTATTTTATTTTTTAAATGTTTCTTTTTTAATTTAATTTTATTATTATTATTTTTTTAATTTTAAATGTTTATTTTTTTGAGAGAGACAGAGTGCGAGCAGGGGAGGGGCAGAGAGAGTGAGACACAGAATCTGAATCAAGATCCAGGCTGTGAGCTGTGAGGCACAGAGCCCAACGTGAGGCTTGAACTCACGTACCGTGAGATCATGACCTGAGCTGAAGTCAGACACTTAACCAACCGAGCCAGCCAGGAGCCCCTACAATGTTTATTTTTGGGAAAGAGAAAGACAGAGTGCGAGTGGGGGAGGGGCAGAGAGAGAGGGAGACACAGAATGGGAAGCAGGCTCCAGGCTCTGAGCTGTCAGCACAGAGCCCGATGTGGGGCTCGAACTCACCAACTGTGAGATCATGACCTGAGCCGAAGTTGGATGCTTAACTAACTGAGCCACCCAGGCACGCTGAAAAAGTGGTTTTGAACAGACCACAGGTTTACCAGACGGCAAAAGGGGTGGATTACTGGGGTGCCTTGCTGGCACCGTTGGTAGAGCGTGCCGCTCTTTTTTTTTTTTTTTTTAATGTTTATTTATTTTGAGAGAGAGAGAGAGACAGAGGCCGTGAGCAGAGGAGGAACAGAGAGAGAGAGACACAGAATCTGAAGGCGACTCCAGGCTCTGAGCTGTCAGCACAGAGCCCGATGCAGGGTTCGAACTTGCAAATTGCAAGATCATGACTTGAGCCAAAGTTGGACACTTAACTGATTGAGCCAGCCAGGCACCCCGGAGCATGTGACTCCTGATCTTGGGGTCGTGAGTTCAAGCCCTACACTAGGCATAAAGCTTACTTAAAAACATTTTTTTTAGGGTCGCCTGGGTGGTTCAGTCAGTTGGGCGACCGACTTCACTCAGGTCGTGATCTCACAGCTCGTGAGTTCGAGCCCCGCGTCGGGCTCTGTGCTGACAGCTCAGAGCCTGGAGCCCGCTTCGGATTCTGTGCCTCCCTCTCTCTCTGCCCCTCCCCCCGCCCCCTCTCTCCTTCAAGGGTAAACGTTAAAAAAAATTAAAAACAAATTTTTTTAAAGGGGCCTATGACTGAACACTGATCAGGAGCCCTGACTTCACCCTCCAACCCACACCCACCCAGGGCCCAGTCCCCAGGGAGGAGGGCCCCCAGATACAGACCCATGAGGAGACAGACCCTGGGAGGGTCTCACCCAACCCTGACAGCCTTGGGGCCACGGCCTCCTCGGAGCACAAGCTTGATGTATCCAAGTGTCTGTACATTGAAGCGCTCACAAGCTTTGTGCGTACAAGGCCAGTACTGTCTCCATACTGTGGTGAGAAGCTGAGTGGCTCAGAGAGGGGCTGACTCTAGAGGCGGTGGGGTGCGGTGGGTGGGGAAGCACACCCCTGCAAACCACTGTGCTTAAGTGAATAATCTTTATTTTTTTAATGTTTGTTTATTTTTGAGAGAGAGAGAGAGAGTGCCAGCAGGGGAGGGGCAGAGAAAGAGAGACACACAGAATCCAAAGCAGGCTCCAGGCTCCGAGCTGTCAGCACAGAGCCCGACCCGGGTCTCGAACCCACGCATCGTGAGATCATGAGCTGAGCCGAAGTTGGACACTTAACTCACTGAGCCACCCAGGCGTCCCAGTAAATAATCTTTAAAAAGAGGAATTATTGGGGTGCCTGGGTGGCTCAGTCGGTTAAGCGTCTGACTCTTGATTTCAGCTGCGGTCATGATCTCACAGTTCATGAGTTTGAGTTCCACATCCGGCTCCTCACGGAGTGTGGGGCCAGCTTCGGATTCTCTCCCTCCCTCCCTCTCTGTCCCCCTTCCCCCCCACCCCCCACCTCCACGCAGAAATAAGTAAACTTTAAAAAAAATAATAAAAGAAATTTTAAAAAAAGAAAAGAGGAATTATCTAGAACAAGTACCTACTGTAGGAAGAACGCCACAGGCCCTGCTCTTCCCACGGCCATTGTATCAGGGAAGGTTTTCTGGGGAAAGGACTTTGGGAGGGAGAGGACAGGGCAGGCAGGGAAAGGTTGGGCTGCTGGACTAGAAAAGTGCTGTGCAAAGGCCCAGGGGCAGGGGTATCTGAGCAGGGAGGAAATGGGGAGCCCATTTTAACCAGTGACAACTGCAAATAAGGCCTTTGAGTGGCAGGACAGAAGTGCAGGGCACTTGCTCGGGGCACCCAAGAAGGAGCCAGCAACAGTATCGAAGTGACATAATAGGGGTGCCCGGCTCTCTCAGTTGGTAGAGCATGCGATTTTCAGGTCGTGAGTTCAAGGCCCACATTAGGCATGGAGCCTAGTTAAAAAAAAAAAAAAAAAAAAAAAAAAGCAAAGCAAAAACAAAACCAAAGTGACATAACAGTGTGGGAGCACCCCCACTGCAGAACTGGGAAGAGGGCATTTTGGAACATGGAGCAAAGGCCTAGAAGTATGAGTGTGTATTGCCTGGAGAATGGACCCATGTGGCTGGAGGGGTCCAGAATGGCAGAGCCTGAGGCTGGAGGAAGGACACACTGAGCCACCTCTGGTGCTGGGCTAAGGGGTTTGAGGCCCCCTCTGAGGTCAGGGGAGGGTTGAGTCTGTAGAAACCCCTGGCGGCCGTCCAAAAGAAGGGTTAGGGGGGGAGAGACGGAGTCCAGACGTGGGGCCAGCCATGGTGGGAGGCGGGGGAGCTGCAGGTCATTTCAGTGTGAAGGGGACTCAATGACCAGCTAGATGCAAGGAGGCTGCAAGAGGTAGAGAGACACGAGGACTCCAGGGTGTCCAGGCTGGGTGAATGGATTCTGGGGAGAGAAGACAGAGATGTTTTCTCTGGGCACATGGAGTCTGAGGTCTTGGTGGGCATCCATGAGGCCCGAAAGCGTCTCATCTATCATCTAGATTCTCAGGCGCGATGAAAAGTGTGGCTCAGGTTGAAGTTGGGTCTGGTGTGGGGGGCCCTCAGGATGGATGTGAAGAGGCATGTGACCTTGGCCGGGCAGTTTCGGAGTGGTGGGGTGGGGGTGGGGGTGGGGGGTGTGGCAGGGCCCTGAGGCTCCTGCCTCTATCAGCAGGAGAGGAGCTGGTGAGAGCTGGCCCAGAACACAGGTCAGAGGGGCCAGGAGCCAGGCTAGGATGTCTTAGGAAGCTGTGGCTTCAGTGACTTTGAGCTCAGGTCCCCCACAGCTTCTTCAGACCCACCCGAAAGCCAGTCAGGGGCAGGACAGGGACTTTACCCTGCCGGTCGGTGCTCTCCACTCAGGGCACAACTTCTCTCCTTGGGGTCCCTCACGTCTGTTGGGTTGTTTTGGCCTCAGAAAGCATCTGCCCCCTCCCCTACTCTACCCAGCCTGAAGCACCTGGCCAAGTCAGAGCCTGCCCTAGGTCCTGCCCCAAGCCCTGGTCCCATTCTAGAGAGTCTTAAAAGTACCACTCTTCCTTCCTTGCCCTCAAGGTAGCCTGTGAGGGAGATGCTGGGTGCCCCCCCCCCCCCCCATTTCACACCAGAGGAAACAGAGATTGACACTTGACTCCTGCACCATCTGAGCCACGGGAGGGAGGTGGGACCTGGACCCCCAGATGGACACCCCAGGCCTGACAGGGTGGGCGCAGAGACCCCGCCTTGGGTCAGCCTTTCAGACACCTGCCTGACTCCAGCTGCTAATGGGTCCAGGCTGCATTCGAGGGTCCATGGAGGCAGCCCATGAAGGTGAGGAAAGCAGGGCGGGGAGGGGTTAAGGGAAGGGAAGGAGTAGAACTGACTTGCACCACACTCCTTGTCTAGCAGCCTGTTGCCAGGGCTGACGGACATCGTGGAGATCTAGCCCCAGCCCAGCATGCAGGAGCCCCTGGGAGACAGCCTGACCTCCTGAGCCCTCTGGAAAGCACTCCATAGGGTGACCCCTCCCTCCCTTCCTGTCCCATCCCCTGGGCTCAGAAGTTGAAGTCCAGTCCACACCCAATGTAGGCAGGCCGTGAGAAGGGGGCGTGGCAGAGTGGGCTGCTGCCTTCAAAGCAATTCCCTGCCCTAAAGACTGTCAAATGTGCTGAAAATGTGTACTTGCTCAGTGCAGCTCATCTCAAGCAGGCGGTAGGCAGAGCCAATCAGCCTTGCTAACCTTCACGAGGGGTGAGTGGCTGATGGCCAGGAAGCTCCCAGGGGTGCGCGTGGTTTAAAAGAGGATATTTGTGGGGCGCCGGGGTGGCTCAATCGGTTAAGCGCCCGACTCTTAATTTCGGCTCAGGTCATGACCTCCCGGTTCATGAGATCATGAGATCGAGCCCCACATCCGGCTCCGCGGTGACCGTGTGGAGCGTGCTTGGGATTCTCTCTCTTTCTCTCTCTCTGCTTCTCCCCTGCTCACTCTCTCTAAAAAATAAATGAATAAACTTAAAAAAATAAATAAATCAAAGAGGATGTTTGTGAATGAGAATGGTCTTCTGTTGCTGAAATCCCAGGCA
This sequence comes from Panthera onca, assembly GCF_046562875.1. Classification (NCBI taxonomy): domain Eukaryota; kingdom Metazoa; phylum Chordata; class Mammalia; order Carnivora; family Felidae; genus Panthera; species Panthera onca. The sequence continues at coordinate 77,917,379 of NC_138345.1, read as the reverse complement.
GCCTTAGCTAAGTGAAGCAAACAAAATTTAGGCGGGTGAAGACAAATTGTGTTTATTTTGGGGGAAGGGGCAAGGGTAACAACTAGGCTAGTTCTCCCTACCTGGTGTGTCCAGGGAGGTGGGTTAGGGATAGAGAACCGGTACCCACCCCGCCGCCAGCGGTGTTCCTAGCCAGGGGGAGGGGAGAGGTGTGGCGGTGGAAGGAAGGAATCAGAGCATGCCCCAGCAGTGACGGCACCAGAAGTAGGGCCAAGAGGAAACATGGAGGGGCTGTTGGAAAGAAAGGGGCGGGGAGGTGAGTTTCAGAGCTGGAAAAGTGATTAGCAGCTCTGATGAAACTGATGTCAGCCCTGGCAGCCCCGGGGCAGCCCCGGAGAGAAATAGCTTAGCCGTTATTCGCGGAGGGCAGACAAAGATGGCCGCCAGGCGAGCCTCCTCCCCCAGAGGCCGCCGGATCACAGCGGGTCCAGGCTGGTCCAGGCCCTAGGACGGATGCCCCTCTAGGAGCTTGGGGGTGGGACCGAGTCTGCAGATAAAACGCTGGGAACCTGTGTCCCGGGTCCAGGCTCCCCAGGACCTTCTGCAAGAGTGGGGGAAGCCCAGCAGCCACCCCCAACCTCCTGGGGTAGTAGATGGGCCGTTTGATCAGTGAGTGTGTAAATTGGGATTTTATGGATCGCTTATTCACTGCTGGAGCTGGGGCCCCCAAATTCCTCTGTGCCCCAGAATGCTTAATCTACTCCTGAGCTTTCCCCTGGGAGAGGAGGGAGGAAAGCTCCCCACAGGCCCCCACCCCTCCTGCTGTGTCTCCTCCCAAGGCCCCAGGCTTTGTCATTGCTGGTTGAGCGGTTCAAATGTGCTAATACACTCCCTGGGGGCTGCTGGGCAATGGGACTTACCCTTCAGTGCTGTGATTGGCCAGAGAGACCATGGGAGGGGGGGTTCATGGCAGCAGCTGGGAGTGTGTGTGTGTGTGTGTGTGTGCATGCTCGTGCATGTGCGCCTGTTTGAAGGGAGGGGGTTGGGGGGTGTCCATCCTGCTCAGACCACTGGGCAGAGACAAAGGATCTTCATCTAGCCTGAACAGAGGATTAAGTCCAGAACAAGCTACCTGGTCAAGCTGGTTGGGGAGCCCACCTGTCCATCTTTCCATCCTCTTATTACATCTTGATGTGGTGGGGACTTACTCAGGGTGTGTTGAATGGCTGGATGGATGAGTGACCACATGAGTGACTGCATTTTTAACTGGGGCTGTGTCTGCTGGAATAATCCAGCACCTACAGATTCCTAAACCTCCCCCTAAGATTCCTGAGTACCTCCCCCTTCCCTGAAATTCGCTTTAGCCCAGTCCCAGCCCATAGAGGCCGGACATGAGGGACAGGCCAGGCCTCGGGGGACACAACTGTGACCCCCAGACTCTGTTGCCATTTGAGAGTGCTTTCACTGTGGTCACGTTTCCTGCAGCCGGCCCCCATCTGTCCTTGGGATTTGATGAGGATGAGGATGGTAGGCAAAGGGGAGGGGTGTTGAGCAGCTGAGGGGGTGTGGAGGGAAGGAAGCGCAGCCCGAAGGGCCAGATGACAAACTGTCCTGTCCTACTGTCCTCTCTTCTTCAGCCTGCTCCTCCTCTCCTGCCCTGAGCTTGAGGACAGGGTGGGCTGGTGGGGAGGGGCTGGTCCAGCTAGTCAGCCCTCCCTTCCTGGCCCCTGGAGCCCTGCCTAGCCAGAAAACTTCCCAGAAATCCTAAGGAAAGGAGTCTGAGTCCCAGCAAAGTCTACCTGGAGACCCTAGGAAGGGAGACTCCATTCAAGTTCAAGAGAAAGCTTTGGAGGCTCCGGTTGTAGTGGGAAGCACCCTGGCTGCAGAATGGAGCCCTGGCTGGGATTAGAGCATTGCTGTCCAATAGAACTTTCTGCAGTGACCGGAATGTGCTGTGTCTGCACTGTCCGAAATGGCAGCCACTACCACACATGACTGTGGAGCGCTTGGGGTGTGGCAAAAGCCGTTGAGAAACTGAAATTTAAATTTAACTTCACTTTCATAATACATTTTTTATTTTGGTAATTAATAAATGATAATGACTTACATTTAAAAGTAATTCATACATTGTAACACATTTGAATTTGAATAGCCACCTGTGGCTAGTGGCTGTGATTTGGACAGCACAGGACTCAGGGCTCTGATCAGGGGCTGAAGCCAAGCCCTTGGGTGCAAATCCCTTCCTGGCTGTGCGACCTTGGGTAGGGCTCCTCCCAGCATGAGATGCTCTCTCCCCAGACCCAGGGTGGACCCCAAGAGGTTAGGGAATCATCTGTTCCTGTGTATGGCTGCACTGCCCTTAAGAGGTCCTCGGACATGAGGGGGTCAAACCAACAGATCAGCAGACAGCTCAATAGCCCAGGGTGGGAAAGGAGTGGCTGTACAGAGCTCTATACTTAGAGGCATCTTCAGAACTTCCTTGGTGGTGTCAGTCCTAAAGGTTTTCTGGAAGAGGGGGCTATGGGGCAAGCTGGAGCTGGAGCTGAACAGTGAGCCAGGGATGGATGGAAGGGCTACACTTGAGTGTTTGGTGCCCAGGCACCTTGGTCAAGGCTGGGGTAGGGAGGGGCTGGCAGAATGGGCTGAGAGTCCCAGCTTCCTCTCTTACTAGCTATTATGACCTTGAGAGAATCACTCCTTTTCTCTGAGCCTGCATTTCACCTTCTGTAAAATGGGGAGACTACGCTTAGCTGGCAGGCAAGATGTGAGGGTGAAAGCAAATGGTAACTGTGAAAGTTCTTTGCAAACACTAGAAGGCCAGGGGAAAGCGATGGTTTATCCTCAGGGACGCTAGGCCCCTGGACTGGCCTCTCAAGAAGACAACAGATGGTCGCAGCTTGTCTGTGGCCCTGACCGCGGACACAGGCAGGGATTTCTACACTCTCCCCTCCCCCCAGCGCGTGTGTGCGCACACATACAGCCCAGATGGGGGCTGCTTGGCCAGCCCTGCTCAGGCTGACCTCCTGCTGTTTGGCATTTGACATATGAGGAGTCCAGGGCCACAGCACACCCCTCTACACACCTCCCACCCCAGAGAGGAGCCAGACTGGCGGGGAGGCCTCACTACCTCGAGGAAGCAGGATCCCAAGGGTCCTGATCTCTTTACCATGTGTCCAGTGGCCTTTGATGGGAATTCCAGTGCCCCTTTTGTCCTCTCCCAGAGGCCTAACTTCGGGAAGAGAGAAGGAGGAAGATTTTTCTTAAAAAGGCTAGGTGGGGTCCTGGGGGGCTCAGCTGAGTGCCCTTCAACTGCAGCCAGATTGCTCTGGACACCCTTTCCCTATCCACTCCTGAAGGAGTCTCCCCTGGCTTTGCCTCCTGCCACCCTCACCATTTCATGCGGCTCAGACGGAGTTACCCTTTCACTCTTTCTTTGGACACAGAGGCGATTTCCGGCCTCTTTGCTCATCTATTGGCTCAAACATCCATCCATCCATTGTATAGTCTATTAAAAACTTGTTGTGTAGGGTGCCTGGGTGGCTCAGTCGGTTGAGTGAATTCGGCTCAGGTCGTACATGATCTTGTGGTTCATGGGTTCTGTGCTGACAGCTCAGAGCCTGGAGCCTGCTTCAGATTCTGTGTCTCCCTCTCTCTCTGGCCCTTCCTGGCTCGTGTTCTGTCTCTCACTTTCTCTCTCAAAAATAAATAAACATTAAAAAAAAAAAACACAAAACTTATTGTGTGCCCGTGCTGTTCTAGGTGCTTGGGGGCAGAGGATGGAAGAGAAGGAAACAAATAGCAACACAGGAACTTTTAAACCATTGTTTCCCTGATCTCAAGGAACTTTCTAGTGGGTTCAGCAGAGCAACCAGTAGGGCAGATTATGATGAGTGCTACAAGGAACAACAGGTTGAGGCGGCCAGTGTGTGATGAAGTGACAACCGTACAGAGACCTGAGGGTATGAGCGAGTACAGGTGGGAGCAGGCCTGTGTGGGGAGGCCAGTGTGGCTGGAGTGGAGGAGCCGGGGGAGAATGGCAGGAGAGGGAGAGCTAAGGGGACGTGGTGGGGCCCTGTGAAGACGCTGGTTTATTTTTTTTGGGGGGGGGGTAAATTCTACCCCCAATGTGGGGGCTCAAACTCACAACCTTGAGATCAACCCCAAGATCAAGATCGCATGCTCTACAGACTGCGCCAGCCAGGGCCCAGGGACATGGGCTTTTATTCTGAGAACGCAGAGAACGGAGAGACAAGGCTAGACATGGGAGGTGGGATAGGAGGCTGCTGCAGGAATCCGGGTGAGTGATGGTTGCATTCCAGATAGATTTTGAAGCAAGGGCCAATCTGATTGGCTGGTCTGAGGCGTGAGGGAGAGAAGTTACAGATGGTCCCAGGTTTTCTGGCCTGAGCAACTGGTAAGGATGAAGCTGCCATTTCCTGAGACAGGGAAGACAGGGAAGGGTAGATCGACCAGGGCGGGGCTGGGGAGCTAGGGAGCGGTGAGGAAGTGAGAGGTCTGATTTCTAGACATGTTATTATGCCAATTAAGTGTCAGGAAGAAGGTTGAATGTGCCAGTGGGGAGCGCAGGGGAGAAACCTAGGTGGAAGCATCATGTTTAGGAATCCTCAATGTACCGACACTGGTCAAGGCCACGGGACTGAATGGGGTCTCCAAGGAGTTAATGTGTAAAGAAGGCTTGGAGGACAGAAAGGAGGGCAATGAAATAGGCTGAAGAGGAGAGGGGGTGGGCAGCCCAGTAAAGAATTTTCCGGAAGGAGGGATGATCTGCTGAGGCTCCTGTTGCTGAGGTGAGGACTGATCACCAATTTATTTATTTTTAAATTCTTTTCTTAAAGTTTATTTTTGAGAGAGAGAGAGAGAGAGAGAGAGAGAGAGAGAGAGAGAATGAGTGGGGGAGGGGCAGAGAGAGAGGGGGACACAGAATCCGAAGCAAGTTTCAGGCTCTGAGCTGTCAGCACGGAGCCTGACACAGAGCTTGAACTCACCAACTGTGAGATCATGACCTGAGCTGAAGTCGGACGTTAACCGGCTGAGCCACCCAGGCACCCCTGGACTGATCACCAATTTAACAATGTGGCCTGCACGCAGGTGGCTGCAGTGCTGGGTGTGAAAGCCCGGAGGGAGGGCATTCAAGAGAGAACCCAAGGGGAGGAACCAGAAATAGTTGTGCGTACAACTCTTAAACTGTTTTGGTAAAAAAGGAAGCAGAGAGCAATGGGATGTAGCTGGGGGGAGGGGGTGTCAAGAGATTATTTTGAGCTTTCCTCCCCCCCCCCCCCCGCCTTAAAATGGGAGAAAAAACAGTATGTTTGTAGGCTGATGAGAGGATCCTCTAGTGGGGAAAGGATGAAGGGGACAGTGGCCTAGAGCATTGACAGGGGATGGAATCAGGGCACAGGAGCAGGACCGTCCTCTGTTCTTGCTGCCCAGGGGGGCTTCAAGCGGGGCTTCAAGAGGGGCTTTGTCCAGCTTACCCAAGAAGGCAAAGCGTCCCTAGGACTGGAGTGGCCAGGAAAGATGTATGGAAGTGGAGGCCCCGCCATGGCCCTGAGGATGGGAGAGGGTTGGTTGGCAAAGGGAGGGCATTTCTGACAGGTACAACTGTGTGGGCAACAGTCTCAGGCCTGAATGAGCAGTGCTGATTTTTTCTAGATTTCTTTAGGTCCTCTGCGTGGAGAGAAAATCTGGCTTCAGAGAGGCCTGTGATGTTCACCAACAGTAAACGGGGAGGACAGGAACTTGCCCTGAGCCACAAAGGGAATCATCCTGACAGTAACATACCTGTCCAGACCATTCCCACTCCTCGAGCTCATGGCAAGTGCTCCAGTCCTCATCTTTCCGTGGACCTCCCCTTGCCCTGACCAGCTACAAGTTCTTTACCATTCTCCAGCGCAAGATTGAGCTTGGGGACAGGGAGGCAGAGTTCAGATCTCAAGAGCCGATCCTTGATCTCCAATTTACATCCGTGCCTGACCACAGTCTGTAGAGGTGGGAAAACACCAACCAGAGGGAGGAGGGCCCTTCGGACTTTGGCAGGCTACATCTCCTCCCCGGGACTCAGTGTCATCTATAAATACTATCTACTTAGGTGGGGCCTTGTGGGCAGTGATGGCTGAACCCATGTTGTCAGCGTTTCCTCTTCTCACTGGCCTCAAGTTCATGCACAGACCCCAAGCCTTCCATCCTCACACACGCATTTTAAGTGCTGCCCTGAGGGGTGCCTGGGTGGCTCAGTTGGCTGAGCATCCAACTTGGGCTCAGGTCACGACCTCATGGTTCGTGGGTTTGAGCCCTGCATTGGGCTCGTTGCTGTCAGTGCAGAGCTGGCTTTGGATCCTCTGTCCCCTTCTCTGCCCCTCCACTGCTCGTGCTCTATCAAAAACAAATAAAACATTTAAATGCTGCCGTGATTCCCCGGCCCACCAAAGATAGCCTCAACTGTCTATGAACCACCAGAATTCATTCTTTTCTTTTCTCTTTTCCTCCCTTTTTCCCTCTCTCCCTTTCTTTCTTTTGGCCAAGGCCGCTTTCACCTTATCTCTCCTGTTAGAGGATAGAGTCCCTGAGGGTGGGTCACAGTTTGACCCAATTTTGCATCTCTAACAGCCAGTTTGGCCCTCTTGTGTCATGAGAGTGTCTGCTGGCTCCGTGAGACCGCAGATCTGTGGACAACAGGCTGCAGCCCTAGCGACATGAAGTCTGGCAGCCACCTCTCTGGCCTCCTTGGCTCATCCCCTAAACACATATTGAGCCCTGCCCAAGCTAGGCCCTGTGCCGGGACCCAGGGGGGCTCCCCAGGCAGGGTTCTGGCGGTCTGGCTGTGTTAGGGGCTGCTCTCCGGCCTGGACTTGGGGCAGAGGGTCCTGAGTGGCGGGTGCAAGGCTGTGGCAGGTCCTCGGTTCCCCTCGTCGCCCCTCCCTCTCCTCTCCTGTTGCAGTAACTGGGGTTGGCACGAATGGGCAGGGGCAGGGGCAGGGCCCAGTAGTTGGGGGGAGGGAGGGGACAGCCCAGTTCGAGTTCTGCCAGGCGGACAGAGACCCCCGGGGCACCAGTTGTGAGCAGGAGACAAAAAGCCTGGGACAAAAGGCCTGTGGGAGCCGTGGTGAATAGATTAATGAGATTTCCATAGGCGGCCCAACAATGGGATTCTCCACTCCAGCCTCTTTGTCCCAGGCTGAGATAATGGAGGCCGAGGAGCTTGCCCAGGAGGACGGCCTTGTGCCTGCTGCACTCAGGTCTGGAGCAGCCACACAGCTGCCCCTCCTCCCCTGTCCTGCCCCCAGCCCTGTCCATGGGTAATGGCATTTGGAATCAGAGAATTTCTGTAAGATCCAGAGGGGTGTCAGGAGCCTCCTCAGGGAGTCGGAGGGGGCTGCTGGCACTGCGTGGCTGGGGTCCCCTCCCATGGCATCTTGTATAAAGTTGGCTTGGAAGGGTTCCTAGTGGGAGAAAAGTTTGCTGTCTGCTGCCTCAATCAACTGTCCTTCGACGCCTGAAGAAAAGGAGGCTTAAAGAGGCTGGGTGTCTTGCCCTCGGTCACTGCAACCGTGGAGGGTGTCCGCGGGCCTGGGATGCCAGGGTAGGGGTGGAAGAGGAAGGTCTACAGGCCTGTGTGAGGGAAAACACGCCCTCCCTGCATATCTCTTCCTTTATTCGCACCCTACGTTGCCACGTGCTCCACTTCCGACACCCACGTAGGGGTTTCCACATGGCAACCAGTTCCGTCACACCAGCTGGACGTCCTACAAACTGCACTCAACATCTACCTGGATATAGCATCAGATCCTATCGGGTCAGGGCTCAGTCCCATGAGACTGCCCCACTTCAGATGCCAGTCGACAGTCCAGACTGTCACCTGTGCTTCTGACCTGTGGCTCTAAATCCCATGGCCCCCTCCCTCCTTGGGTCCGATTAATTTGCTAGAGGGGCTGAAAGAACGCAAGAAACCAGTTTACTCACTAGGCCACCGGTTTATTATCACAGGGTGTGACTCAGGAACGGCCGGATGGAAGAGGTGCAAGCGGCAAGGTGTGGGAAGGGGCGTGGGGCTTCCAGGCCCTTCCAGCACGTCCATGTGTTCACCGCCCTGAAGGGATCCAAACCCCATCCTTTTGGGGTCTTGTGGAGGCCACGATTGAATAAATCATTGGCTGTTGGGGACTGAGCTCCACCTCTAGTCCCTCGCCCTTGGGTGGGGAGATGTGGGGCGTGATCCAAAGTTATAACCCCCTAACCAAGGCTTGTTCTTCGGGCAACCGGCCTCCATCCTTAGGTTACCTTGGGGCTTTGAATACCCCACCCACTTTGCCTTCATGGCTCTGAAGCAATTCCAGCGACTGAGGACAAGACCATTCCATAAGGAAAGGTGCTACCATTGCTCTTACACTTAGGACATCGCAAGGGGTTTTGGAACTGTGAGCCAGAACAGTGGACACAGACCAAATATATGTTTCTTATTATAAATCACACTCACTATCGCAGCCTGTGTCAGGCCTAATGCACCAGTGTCCTGGGCAACGGCCCATAGGGACTGAGACTGGTGCACTGGTTTGGCCATTTGTGAAGGCCCAGTCTCTCATCCATCCTGGAAGACTTCCTAAAAACAAGGGGGAGGAGTTTAAGGGATTCTTTACTTACCCTTCCATCCAGTAATTCTTGCCATTGCTGTCAGTCACCTGTGAGTTTGAAGGCCGCACTCTCTGGGTGGAGTCCAATGGTGTTCCACCCTCCTGTGTGGAAGAGGGCCCCGGCGTCTTTGGGGGTCTGCAGAGATAGAGCTTCGTGACCTTACTTCCCAAACAGTGCAGCCACAGGGAGTTTTCACTAGGGTCCTAGCCAGTCCCGGGGGAGGTCACAGACCCAAAGAAAGACCTGTCCGCCCAGCCTAGGGGTGTGACCCCTAGGACCACACCTCCCGGGCTGTTTTGCGGTGAGGACATGAATCCTCTCCTGCTTGGGGAGCACAGGAGACTTGGGACCCCCCAGCAGGCAGGTGCTTCCAGCTGGATTTGAAGGATAAATGCAAAGCACGTGAGGCACAGCCACATTCCCAGGCAAACACAGAAACGTGCTTCCACAGGAACAAGATGAGCATGATAAAGGCCATCACAGGGTCAGGTTCTTCTCTGGCTGGGAGAACCAAGGGCTAGACCAGGGAGGCAGTGCAGCCAAGAGTAAGGGCCTGGGCTCTGTGGTCAGACTGCTGGGGTCTGAATCCCGCTCCGCTATGTAACAGCTGTGTGACCTTGGGATGTATTAATCTCCTTGCACCTCAGTCTCCTCATCTGTAAAGTGGGGACAATGACAATAGTAGTAGTCTCATAGGGCCATTGTGGGGGCTACATAAGACAATGCACGGAAGCCACAGAAAAGGGGCTGGCTCTCTGAGCCTAGTGCTGGAGTGCTCTGGTGCTGATGATGGACTAATCTGTCATATCAAAGCTGGAAGGAATTTCCCTCACAGAACATTTTCCAAGTTCCTCCAACCCCTAGGGGAGTTATTCAGAGTCACTCAGCAAGGTTAGGCCACTGCTTGGGTTCTTAACTGTACCATTTATCACACAATTTTGTATCCTACATGGGACATATATATTTTATATACTTTATTATTCATTTTTTAAATTTTTACCTTTTTATTTTTGAGACAGAGAGAGACAGAGCATGAGCAGGGGAGGGGCAGAGAGTGGGGGAGACACAGAATCTGAAGCGGGCTCCAGGCTCTGAGCTGTCAGCACAGAGCCCGAAGCGGGGCTTGAACTCACAGAGCGTGAGATCATGACCTGAGCCGAAGTCGGATGCTCAACCAACTGAGCCACCCAGGCACCCCAATACATTACTTTTTAAAAAAATGTTCATTTATTTTGAGAGAGCGAGAGAGAGCGAGCGAGCACATGAGCTGGGGAGGGGCAAAGAGAGAGAGAGAGACAGAATCCCAAGCAGGCTCTGCACTGTGAGCGTGAAGCCCGATTCAGGCCTTGACCCGTGAACCATAAGATCCTGACCTGAGCCAAAACCAAGAGCTGGACACCAAACTGACTGAGCCACCCAGGCGCCCCTATACATTACCTTTTTAAATCTTGTGGCCACCCTTCAAAGGATATGTTATGCATTTTAACAGATGGAGAGGTTCAGTGAGGTCAGGTAATCTGCTCAGGGTCACATAGTGTCTGAGCGTGGATTCAAACCCAGGTCTCGCGGAGTCAGAGCGCACACTTACCCTAAGTCCCCAGGGCCTTTCCTTACTTCCAGCTCAGCTGATGCACGGCATTGGAGTGTGGCCTATGAACCTGGAAGGAGACCACTCCAGGTGCGGGAGGCTGAATGGCAGGAGCTTGTGGGCTGGGCCACAGGCAGGCCCAGGGTCACTGTGAGAAGAGGAGGGCTGTAACTGGCCTGGAGGGGGGGGGGGGGGGCGGGCAAGGAGACAGCATGGTCTCCCCCCTATCCTCCCCCACCCCACCCTTCTGAGTCAGGAAGGGGCAGAAGTCAAGGTTGTTGTGGGCGTGGGTGTGGCAGGAGGCACCCAACTGATACTGCCCCTAAAGCTTGAGACTGTGTGTCTATACACGTGGGCCTGTGGCTGTGTGCATCTGTGGGTGTTCCCAGCGGTACGTGTGTGCATGCGGGTATGTCCTCAGGCTCACATAGACCAGCACTCTCAGCCTATGTGCAGGTCAGGCAATGTCACCTCCTTCCCTTCCCTGCAAATTTCTGTCCTCTCATTTTCCTTGGGTTGGTTGATTGAGCTTACTCCTTGGGCAGTTTGACTGTGGCCAGACCTTTGTTCTTTCCCTTGGAAGAGGTGAGAGGAAGTCTCCAGATGCAGTCTATGTGACTAAGTTCAGCAGAACCTGCTGACTCGGTCCTCTGCTCCCCAATGAGTGGTCTAAAGGACCTCTAGTAGAGGCCGTATGGTGAAAGAGAAGGGGCAGAGGGATGGGCTGGTAGCTAGTGGGGGACTTGGGGTCCAGGAGGTCTTTTTGAAGGTGGGAAAGAATTAAGCTTGCTGTGGGGAGGGAGCCAAGGGGTGGAGTAGTTCATTGATGGTGGCAAGGTCCCTACCGGACCGCAAAGTGGATGTAGATGTAGATGAAGGTGGAAACAGAAGGCCAGAGGTGAGGGAGCTGTGCCCTTGGCTAAAATGAGAAGAGAATTACCTGGAATGGAAGGGCCAGTATCTGAGGGGATGGAGGGGAGAGACCAGGTAGGTGGCATGAGCTGCCAGGGACAGGTTCCCTCTAGAGAGGGACTAGGAGCTGCCTAAAAGGGGCGAAGCCCAGAATAGGATAGTAGGTGTGAGGCTGGGAGGACAGGTTTGGAGAGCTGGAGGTGGGTTCCCTGAGTCCACAATTGCTGAGATGGAGAGGTTTGGTGATGACCAGGGCCTGAGTATGCTGGTCTTGAGGGTAAGGCCTTGAATGGAGATTGCTGCAGGCCAGGGCAGTTGCTGAGTGAGAGGGGCAGGGAGGACACCATTGTGACAGGAGAGGCGGGGAGCAGAGGGTTTGGGAAGGGGCGAAGGAAGTTTTTCATAAGTCCAGATCCAGAGCTTTCCTTGCTGTGTCTCTGTCCTTCTGAGAGGGGCCCTGCTTTTTCCCCAGCATGCTGGGGCAGGGTGGGGGTGGGGGGGTAAGTGTGATCAAGGTCAAGTCTCCTTTTCCATATTAAGAAGACAAAGCACAGATAACAGAGAATAAAAAAACAAACAGGTTTGGGGTCCATGTCACATCATAGTATTTGCATTGGTAGAACCTTGAAGTTCCATCATCGTATAACCCTGCAAACCAGAACCACTTGTGATTTCTGATGTCCCAGGACATTACCCCCTCTGACACTAGGTAATGCCTCTGTTCTCCAGAGACCCCTCTCAGCAGGGGCTGGAGAGATGCGTATCTGCCCTCCAGGGACCTCACACTCAGTTCTGCCGTCTCTGCTCTGAACCTCTTGCCACTGGTGGCCGGGCTCTCCTCTCCACCTCAGAGAGGTCTACTTCCCTTTTTAGCTTTAGTACCTATGGCTCATGCCTCCCTTAGGGCGGTGGGAATGAGAATACAGTTTTACTTTCAAACAGTGTCCTGCTGACAGCAGGTCCTAGCCGTAGGAGGTGGTGACATCAACAGAGGTCGTGCTGCCAACAAGCAGCTGCAAGAAAGGGCAACTGAAGAGAACCCCAGAACCACCTGACGATCTGCAGCCTTTTCTACCACTCCCCCCACACACACCCCATGGTACAAATCTAGATTTGTAGATTATGACAACTTTCCGGAAGGTGGCAGTAGAGTGTCTTGAGGAAGGGAATAGGGCGAGTAAGCTAACAGAGCCCTGGCTTTCTGAATGCATTGTGCTGGAACCTTCTGGCCTGCCTGGCCAACTTGGTCCCTCACCCTTCAAGGTCCAGTAAAGACACCTCCTTCCTGCTGAGGTCTTGTTAGCCAGGCATGGCACATTTCCCTGAGCCCCAGAGCCCCTGGCATACACCTCTGTTTTCCCACCTCATAAAGGATGTCGTCTACTTGTCTAAACCTTTCATTCTGCCCCTTTGCCTGGCACCTTAGTATTCGCTCAATAAAAATTTGAAGACAGAATATTGAACCTGTAAGTTTAACATGTCTTATCAAAAGCTTAGGTTTGAGAAATAATCATTATCAAAATGGTCTCTGGCATGCCATGGGCCCACTTCACCTTTGAAATTTAATCCTCAGATCAGGCCAGCCCATTGGAGACATGTGCCTGGGAAGAGTTGTTCCCCAGGCCCTGAATCCTTTACCAACCAGTGTTTGGCTCATGCCTTGACTGGTGCTCAGGACTAGGGTAAGAAACTTGTGGGGGACATTTGTGCCATGTTTATGGCATGGCTAAGAGGACACTATTTATTACATCTCGCAGGTCTGCTTCCTGAGGTCCATGAAAAAATGTTCCAAGATTTCTATGCCACCGACGTTTTTGCTTCTTTTGAGTATGGTTGGTGCTCTTTGTTTTGCAACGTGTTTTCGGTTGCTGGGAAGCTCAGAAACAAATCTGTGACGCACTTTCCGTGACGTGTACTAACTGTCCCCCCTCTTCTCTGGAATGTGATTTGTCTATTCTAAATAACGCTTCTGCATTGTGGTGAAACACATTTTGGGAATGAGGCAGATGGCGGTGCCTGCCTGGGCACACAGCGAGCGTGTGCAGGGATGGGTCTGGAACCCAGGTGCTCTGACTTCATCAAGCAGAGACTGAAACTAAGCGGAAAGGAAGTGAACGCTTCTGGGTCAGCCACTGGGGTTTCCTAAGGACCATGAGGCACTGCCTACAGACGCTGGAATCTCTGACTTCAGGCCCAAAGAGGGCCCTGGAACCTCGGGGAGGGCTGAGGTGCACAGAGTACCCAACTGCCGAGCCACTCATCTTTATACAAACCTAGTGTTTCTGTAATGCCTAGCGCCTGGTGGGTGTGTAGCAAACATGTATTACTTGAGTCCCACCTGGATTTGACTATTCCCAGGGGTGGGGTGTCTCACCCATCGACTGACCATTGACTCCATTAGGGCTGGAAGTAAGGACCAGGTGTTCTAGAGGGCAGCGCTCCCGTGGCTGGGACAAAATCATCATCATATTGCCTTTAAGGTGAAGTTAGGGTCAAACATCTCGTTTCCAGATCTCTCTGAGGAAAGTATTTTCAGAGAACTTTAATCCTGGAACGTGCCGGATAAGGCAAGTACTGTGTAGCTGGTGCCTGGAGAAGGGTGGCTCGGGAGGGTGCAACGGTGGGTGGTGGAGAGCAGCCCGTTCCAAGCTGCCATCCAAGCCGCCTGGCCTGTGACTGGCGGGTGGTGGGTCCTCTGAGGCTCTGCGGAACCTCTCTAGGCGCTTCTCTCCCTCTCGCCCGCAGCTCTGTCGAAGATGCACTGGACACCGGAACACGCCCAGCCCCTCAACCAGTGGCCAGAGCAGCACCTGGACGTCTCCTCCACTACCCCGTCGCCGGCCCACAAGTTGGAGCTGCCCCCTGGGGGCCGCCAGCGCTGTCACTATGCTTGGGCACACGACGACATCTCTGCCCTCACAGCCTCCAACCTCCTCAAGCGCTACGCGGAGAAGTACTCAGGGGTCCTGGACTCGCCCTACGAGCGCCCCGCGCTGGGCGGCTATGGCGACGCCGCCTTCCTCAATGGCGCCAAGGGGGACCCCGAGCCCTGGCCAGGGCCCGAGCCACCCTACCCCTTGGCCTCACTCCACGAGGGCCTCCCGGGAACGAAGTCGGCCAGTGGGGGCGGCTCCGGGGGCCTCGGGGGCTCGCCGGTTTTAGCCGGGAACCTGGCTGAACCCCTCTACGCCGGCAATGCGTGCGGGGGCCCGTCGGCGGCGCCCGAGTACGCGGCGGGCTACGGCGGGGGGTACCTGGCCCCCGGCTACTGCGCGCAGACGGGCGCCGCGCTGCCCCCGCCGCCCCCCGCCGCGCTACTGCAGCCCCCGCCTCCGCCGGGTTACGGCCCGTCGGGGCCTCTGTACAACTACCCCGCGGGGGGCTACGCCGCTCAGCCCGGATACGGGGCTCTCCCGCCGCCCCCGGCCCCGCCCCCGGCCCCCTACCTGACCTCCGGCCTGGCGGCGCCCACGCCCCTGCCAGCGCCCGCTCCGCCCCGGCCGGCGCCCACCTCCTACAGCTTCCAGGCGGCCGCTCCCGGCGCCGAGGCCGGGGTGTCGCTGAAGCGCAAGGCGGCCGACGAGGGCGCGGAGGGCCGCTACCGCAAGTACGTCTACGAGCCGGCCAAGACGGCGGCCGACGGCGCCTCCTATCCCGCAACGGACAACGGCGACTGTCGGGGCAACGGGTTCCGGCCGAAGCCGCCGGGCGCCGCGGAGGAGGCGTCTGTCAAGTACGGTGGCGGCGTCCCCCTCAAGGTCTTGGGCTCTCCCGTCTACGGCCCGCAACTCGAGCCCTTTGAAAAGTTCCCGGAGCGCGCTCCGGCGCCGGCTCCCCGCGGGGTCTTCGGAGTGCCGTCGGGAGAGCCCCCCAAAGGCGTGGACCCGGGGGCCCTGGAGCTGGTGACGAGCAAGATGGTGGACTGCGGGCCCCCGGTGCAGTGGGCAGATGTGGCAGGCCAAGGCGCGCTCAAGGCGGCGCTGGAGGAGGAGCTGGTGTGGCCGCTGCTCAGGCCGCCCGCCTACCCTGGCAGCCCGCGCCCGCCGCGGACCGTGCTGCTCTTCGGACCGCGGGGCGCGGGCAAAGCGCTGTTGAGCCGCTGCCTGGCCACGCAGCTGGGCGCCACGCTGCTGCGCCTGCGCGGAGCGACGCTGGCCGCGCCCGGCGCCGCCGAGGGCGCGCACCTCCTCCAGGCCGCCTTCGCGGCTGCGCGCTGCCGCCCGCCCGCCGTGCTCCTCATCAGCGAGCTGGACGCGCTGCTCTCGGCTCGGGACGACGGCGCCGCCACCGCGGGCGCGCTGCAGGCGCCGCTCCTGGCTTGCCTGGACGGCGGCTGCGGCGCGGGGGCGGACGGTGTGCTGGTCGTGGGCACCACCTCGCGGCCCGCGGCTCTGGACGAGGCCACCCGCAGGCGCTTCGCTCTCCGATTCTACGTGGCGCTGCCCGACGGTCCTGCCCGCGGGCAGATCCTGCAGCGGGCGCTGGCCCAGCAGGGCTGCGCGCTGAACGAGCGGGAGCTCGCGGCCCTGGTGCAGGGCACCCAGGGCTTCTCCGGGGGCGAGCTGGGGCAGCTGTGCCAGCAGGCGGCGGCCGGGGCGGGCCTCCCGGGGCTGCAGCGGCCCCTCTCCTACAAGGACTTGGAGGCAGCGCTCGCCAAGGTGGGCCCTAGGGCCTCCCCCAAGGACCTGGACTCGTACGTGGAATGGGACAAAATGTACGGCTCCGGACACTGACGGCGCGCCGGGAGGTCGCGGGAGCAGCCGCCCCTTCCTCCCAGCCCTTCCGTCCGGGAGGGGGATGTCTTTAACCAAACCGGGCTGGGAGGGTGCCGGAGTGATGAATGTGGGCTGGGGGAGGGGTGGGGCTGCCGGTGGATTTTTTTTCGTAGGAAGGAAAATGCTTCTGCTAGGCAGATAGATGCCATATGCGCTGTGTACTCAGGTTTTTCCTATTTATTGTGGACGGGAAGTTCGCCATCTCTGCCCAGCCGACGGGGCGACCCGGGATGGGCTGGCACCCGGGGCCTAAGGAACTCCTGCGCCCTCTCCACAATCCTTTTGTCTCCTCGCGCTCTGAATGCGCCCCCCCCTCCTCCCCTTCTCTGCATTCGCGTAGTTTTTTCTCTCCGTGGCTTTGTCACTACTGACCTGTCCCTCATATGCTGGCCCTGTTTCTCTTTTGCTCCTCCCTCCCCTATCTCTCCATCTATCACCCTCTGTGCTTCTGTCTCCATCCCTTGCTCTCCAGCCTGTTTTCCCTTGGTCCTTCTCATTCAAAGAATGCAGTGTCCCTTTGCAGGAGATCTGGAAGTCCGGGGCTGAGGAGGAGGGTGTGGGGAGTTCCCTCCCACCCCATTATCCCTCACCCAGTTGTATCCTTGGGCCTTGGGGGGTGGGAGAAGGCAAGCAAAACAAACAAAACAAAACAAAACAAAACAAAAAAAACAAAACACCCAAAGAAGGGTTTTTGTTTGTTTGTTTGTTTTTGAGGGGGAAGTCCCAGAAATGTAGCTTGTTTAGGCCTCTTATTTTTGTAAGATGTGTAGAATTTGCTGTTTTTCGTTTTGTTTTGACAACTCAGGAAGAAACTGACCTCAGAAAGAATGTTAGACTTTGGCTGCTCTCCTGTGTGTTCCCTGCCCCCCCCCCCCCCCCCCCCCCCCCCCCCGAGGAACAGATTCTCCCAGAAGACTCAGAAAGTGAAACTTGTGGGTAACAGGAGAGGAAGGCCCAGAGCCCCACGGACACCCCTGCTCTTCCTGGGACAGAAGCGGAATGTATTTCTAGGGCTTCCTCCCCAGGTCCAAGGTTGTAGGCAGGGGTGTGGGGGAGTGGGTTGTGGGATTTGAGAGGAGGTAGGTCCTGTTGCTCTCCCCCTGAGCCCCACTCTCCAGCTTAGTGTTTTTTTCGTTAGGGTTATCCAGAGGGAGGCCCTTGCCCCCTCCCTGTCCCAGATCCAGAAAGAGAGGACCCAAATGGGAAGGTGTCCGAGGCAGAAAGTCCCCAGAGTGGTCATCTCACCTGGCCCTTCCCTAGGTAGAGATCTTCTATAATTTAGGATTCCCTCGGGAGAGAAGACCGTGTGGCCATGAGTCTGGCTGGGCACAAAACTGACTACAGACTCAGCTTCCCTGTATGTTGGGAGGCTCCAAGGAGTAAGTAGCACCAATTACAGAAGGTTCTGTGGGGAAGCGGGCCTGTTCCGTTCTCCTAGGGTCCTCGGTTGGGAGCCCCAGGGGCTTCCAGAGGGTGAAAGGGATGGGCAAGCTGGTTTTCCCTGATGCTAGGAGTTTCCCTGATGCTAGGGTGGGAGTTCCACCCAAACTTTCCACCAGAAGCCAGCCTCAGGGAAGGGGCGGGTGCGGGGGGCTTCCTTGTGAGAAGAATATTCCTGTCCTTCCCAGCAACTTTCCCTTGATAGGGCTTCTCTCCCTCAGGGAGCCCATTTCACCACTCTGACCTTTGGTCCAAAGCAGGAGGCAAGCCCTCACCCTACCTCTTCTCTCTCCCACCCCAGCCTCCCTCCCTGTTCCCTGCTCACCCTTCCAGCTCCTCCAGTCTCTGTACCATCTCCCACTCTCTGCTGGAAGGGTGTCCACAGGGGACATTTCAGGTGCCAAGGTGCCGAGGGCCTGTGCTGGCCTAGGGCTGCTAACAGGAAAGCTGCTCTGTTTCTCCCCCACCCCCCGCTTTTCATCCTTGGTCTTTCTGGCCCTCCTCTCCTCGGAGCTGGCTGACCGCAGGGCTTTGGTGCCTCAGCAGCAGTGGGTTGCACTGCTGTAAAGGGCCCTTTGGAGGGTGCAGGGCGTGAGAAGTTTCTCTCAGGTGTGTGTATGTATATGGGGGTGGGGGTGGAGGGCCCTGGGGAGTGGGGTTGGGATCTCAGCCTTCCCTTCAAGAGGCAGGCAGCTGGCGGTGGGGGGAGGAACTCACTGAGACCCCAGGGCCCCCACTGCCTCCTTCACTGGTCTTGGGGAGCTTTGCACAAGGAGACAGCCCCCAGTCTACTAGCACCTACCTCATGGGCACTGGGGCAGGTGGGGGGAAGGGCAGGTCCAGCTCTGGCAATGTTGGGGGGGGGGCATACCAAAGAATCCAGGGGCACGGATGTGGGGAGGACAGACTCGGCAAGCTGGTCCTCCTCTTCCTCTACCCAGACTGGGGTTGGGTTCCTCTCCTCCAGCTGTAACCATTTCTACCTCATTTTGCTGCGTGTTGTACATGGACGTATTTATCTCCTGTCTGATGATGCTCTGCAGTTGTGGTCTGTCTACCTCAGAAGAGACTGTATTTTAAAAGAAAGTATTACACAGTATTAAAGCAATGACATGTGGCTTCCAGAGAATTTCTTGGGGGCAGCAGGATGTGGGGAGCCCTTGGGGAATGCTTGGGCATCCAGGGCTGCCGGGCATGTGGTCCTGTGGGCGTTTCTAGTCCTTCAGCAAACCATTACTGTGGGTCTCCCGTTCCTCATTTTGGCACAGCAAGTGCCTACCAAGTATTGGGCGCTAAGGCTACCAGGTGAAAAGCCCCTGGATAGGGAAGCCCCTCCTGTAGTTAAGAGCTCACAGAGGCTCAGAATTGGGGCTGACTCCTATCTGCAGAGCCCCAAGGTATGAGGGGAAAGAAGGGCTCACACGTTTGGTGAACGAGTGAATAGATGAATAAATGAATGCTTGGAGAAAAGGGGGCAGCTTGAAGAGGAAGGTGCACCCAGAATGTGGACAGCAGCCCTCATTGGCTTGAGCTAAGATCAGACTTTGTTCTTGGAGGGAGGGGAAGGGGGCAGAGGGCAGGCTATGGAAAGGGCCTAGTTCCAGTCTTCAGGGTCACATGGGACCCTTTGTCCACCACCATCTGTCAATTCCCAAACTCTGTCTTTGCCAGCTTATCATAAACGGAGCCTGAGAAAACTAGGAAGGAAGGAAGACCTTGCTGAAAAAGTTGTACGTAGATACCTGTCAGAGGTGTGGACCTACAGTTTCCTGAGGTCCTTGAATGCTCTAAGCAAAATTATTGAAAATGCACCAAAGTGCAAGGATTACAGTACGTGTGCACAGGGCCTCAGGGCTCAGGGCCACCCTGGGCTTTCAGGAGGCAAAGCAAGCCCGAGGGGAGAGCCTGCAAAGCAGTTTCCCTCGAAAGAGAAACAATTGTGTGCCTGGATAAGGGGGGCTCTAGGGCATTGGCCCAGGACTCAGAGACTAACCCGTCTTGGCCCCTAGAGGCCTAGACACTGTGCAGACACTGTGTAGTCCTGAGGATACAGAAATGGTTAAGCACAGCTGCTGTTCTGGAGAGCTCACGATAAAGGGTGAGAAAAGCTCAAAAAATGGATTATTTGATTATTATTATTATTTTTTTTTTTTTTAAAGTAGGCTCCACACCCAATGTGGGGCTCGGACTCAGGACTCTGAGATCAAGAGTCACACGCTCTACTGACTGAGCCAGCCAGGCGCCCCCATAATGGATCATTTGAAAATACAACTGGAAAAAGCTGCTGGGGAGGGATCATATGAAAATCATATATTCTCACGTTTGGTACAGTATTTCGTATGTGGAAGACACTAAACAAATGCTGGACAAGTCCTTCAATTAATGATTTTCCAGATAAGTGTCCCAATGGAGGATGCACAGGCTATCTCAATGCCCAGAAGAGATTCTAACCTGCGGTGGTGGTGGTGTGTCAGAAAAACTTCCTGGAGGGGGTACAGCCCAACGAAACTGGAGGCTGGAACCCACCACGGGTGTGATTTGTTACAAAAGCATCAAGTGAGGGCAGGAGTGGGGGGAGTGGGGGTTCGGGGGAGAAATGAGGCTGGACGGATCCTTGGGACTGTACCACCTTAGCAGGAGGAACTTTCATGCCCTGTGAAGAGCCCAGGATCTGAGATGAAGGTCATGGGTGCGTGTTTGGACAGGGACTGATTTGCAAGTCATGAATTCACACACACACTGATTGAAAACATCTTTCCTGAACACCTACTCTGCACTAGTTGCCATTGGGACAACAAAAGGACCTTACAGCCAAATGGAGGAGACAGTAAAAAGGCAGAACTGCGGTGTGTTGCAGGAGAGAATAAGAGGGATTCTTAATGGAGAGGGGCAAAGGCTGTGTGCTGGGGTCAGAGAGGGCTTCCCAGAAAGGACCCACTCTGGCTGAGGAGTGACTAGGGCAGAAGCGTGTGGGCCAAGAGCCAAAGGGGAGCCAGAGCTGAGGTTGCTCAGGAAACAAGGCCAGTGAGTGGGGCCCCAGCGTGTGTGCAGTGGGAGTGGGCACTTGAATAGCTCACCTTATCTAGACAAGAGGAGATGAGGGTCTGGAGGTACCTGTGGGAGGGTGGGAATTGGTAGAGTCTATGAATATTTGGTAGTCCGAGAATTAGGGATTGGATATTGGATAATGGGGAGCAAGGGGTCTAGGGCTTGTGCTGGAGGCTGAGTGGTTACAAATGGATTATTGGAGATGTGGGAGACTTGCTAAGTTTGAGGCATTAGTGGGATGGCTGGGTGTCAGGCGTTGGGCAGGCATTTTAATAGAAGGGCCCAGGATTCTATCCTATCCTAGGGGACTGGGTCCCCCCCCCCCCCCGCTACCCTTGGGTGTTGAAGAACTCACTCCAATTCCTTTTGATTCCTAGTTTCTGGGTGCTGGGAGATTCCCACCAAGTCCCAAGTGTCAGCTGCCCCCTGGCCCCCAGTCCCGGCCGGCGGAAGCCCCGCCCTCTCCCCTCCCCCGTCGCCAGGGTCAGGCTCCCCTCCCCCACCATGGGTGTTCTGAGCTCCTCCCCGCCCAGTCGGGTCACAGACGGCGATGGCAACGGGGACGGCGACGGCCGCGCGGGCCCGGGCCCTGGCGTTGGCGCTCTGGGGCTGGGCGCTGGCCCCGGCGGGGGCCTTGGACGCTATGGGCCCCCACGCGGCCGTCCGTCTGGCCGAGCTGCTCACCCCGGAGGAGTGCGACCATTTCCAGTCGCTCCTGAAGGTGCCCGAGCCGGACGTCGAGGCCGAGCTGGCCCGGCTCTCTGAGGACCGGCTGGCCCGCGCGGAGACGCTGGGGCCCACGTCCAAGCCGCCGGGCAGGCTGTGGCGGCTGTGGCGGCGGCGGCGGAAGCGGGCGGCGGCCGAGTCCGCGGAGGTGTCGGACGGCTGCCGGGAGAGGCTGGCGGACTGGCTGGCGGCCGAGGCCCCGACCCTCTCTTGGGACCGCGTGGCCCGGGCGCTGCGGCGCTGCGGCCGGCCGGACGTGGCCCGGGAGCTGGGCAAGAACCTCCACCAGCAGGCGACGCTGCAGCTGCGCAAGTTCGGCCAGGCCTACCTGCGCCCGCCGGCCGCCCCCGCCCCCGGCCCCGCCCCCGCCCCGCCCCCGCCCCCGGCCCCGCCCCCGCCCCCGGCCCCGGCCCCGCCCCCGCGCCCCCGCCGCGCCGCGCTCCCGGAGCCCGACTGGGACCAGCTGCAGCTGATCTTGGAGCGTCTGCCCCAGGCACCGTACGAGCGCAACCCCGCCGGCTGGGTCGGGCCGCTGGCGCTCGGCCTCCTCACCGGCTTCGTGGGGGCGTTGGGCGCCGGGGCGCTGTTCATCACGCTCACGCTGTGGCTCACGGGCGGCGACGGCCACGGCCCGGGCCCCGGCCCTCCCCGGCGCAGGTCCGCCCAGGCGCGCGGCGGGCGGCAAGCCAGGCCGCCCCTGTCTGCAGAGCAGCTCGAGCCGTCGAGGGCCCGGGCTGCACGCGGGCCGGTCCCCCCTCGCCTCAGTTTCCCCGGCCGTAAAACGGGAGCGCAGCCCCGGCAGAGTGCCGTCTTCCCCGTATTATAAACGTTACCAAATACGCAAAGGAGGGAGCATTCGTTGGTTTGTTGGAAATGGCCGCACACCCGGCGGGACTGCCGGTGGGAGAGGAGGGGCTGGGGTGCTAGGGTGCCGGGGTGGGAGGCAGGCCCTCCCTCTTGTCAGCCTTAGAGCCTTCTTATCTCGCAGTAGCTCTTGCACCGAGAGCTACCATTTATTGAGTGCCAACTGTATGCCAGGCCCTGTGCTAAGCGGGTTGCGTACGTTATTTGATAAAAGCTTCAGAACCCAAGAAAAGCAGGTATGATCTCCATTACACATAAAGAAACTGGCCACAACTAGTCGGTGGCATAGTCAGGGTTTTGAACCCAGAGCTGCCTGAGCTGAGAGTTTGAATCCCAGAGGGAGTGATCTGTGACTCCCCAGAGGGAGCTTGACAAACCAGGTGCGACCTGAACAAGAGGCGGGGTTTCTGTTTACTCTGAGGCCCTGCAGGAGTGTGCAGGGTGGGGTGGCACAGCTAGAGGTGGTGTCCCCACTTTCAGGGGCCGCTGCCTCCAAGCTGCTCTTCTACTCAGACCCCTGAAGGTCCACCTGGAGCCCCAAAGCTTTCCCACCCACGTGAGTGGCCAGGGCCCTGCCAGCCCATCTAAGGAGCTGAGCCTGGGTGAGCCCTTAGACTCTGTCCCCTGTCACGGGGGAGGGCAAAGAGGACAGCCGTGGGGTCTTGCTGGGTAGGAGGGTCTGTCCACCCCCCGGGGGGGCGAGGGGCTTTGCTGTGAGAGCAGTGACAGAATGACAGTCCAGTCCAAGAGGAGAGTTGAAAACAAGATTGACGTAACCCTTTATTGCAAATTCTAAAGTAAAAAGATGTACAGTACAAAGTAAAATTGAAATTTCAGACTATAAACTTCCAATCCACTTATGCATTCTCATTTCTCAAGCATTTCTGCCATTTCCGCGTAAACGGAACAGGGAACAAGTCGAGGTGGTGAGGGAAGGAGATACAGCGAGGGAAAAAAATTAAGTGTCTAGAATAATCACAAACCCCAGAAGCAAGTGAAAGGAAAGACATTTTCTCGACCTGCTGTCCTGGTGATGAGAAGCGGGGGTGATTGGAGCAGTGCAGTTTAAAATGGCTCTCAGAATAGCAGCATTTATGGTACCATTTCATCTTCCTTAAGTCCAAATAATTCTTTGCCCTTCCCTAGTGCCTTTGCCTCTGTATCTCAAAACACTTTACAAAACATTTAGTTAAAGCCTCACAACACCCCTGTGAGGTAGGTCAGTATTATTATCCCCATTTTACAGATGAGGAAACTGAGGCACAGAGAGGTTAAGTGACTTGCCCAAGGCCACACAGCGAGCCAGTGGTTGAGCTGGGGATGGAACACAGGAGTTCTGCCCCTTTTCTGGAACCACTGGACCACGCTCCCCTTTACCTATATACATTCTTCACACACACACATCACACGTGCACACCCGCCCACCCCACCCCACTTAGCCTCTATGTACAGCAAACAGCAGTGGGGGGCAGGGGCAGGGGGTGCCTCAGGAGCATTTTAATGGAGGAAATCTTGGAAAAGGAATCCAAGAAGGCACAGAGCTGAGCCACAAAGCAGACTCTGTGCAAACCTTGGGCCCCTCCCGACCCAGACTTCCTCCTCTCTCCTGATGTCCCCCTGGCTGGCTAGTTGCAGCCGATTCTTTAGGGGGTGGGGGTACCTGAAAATGAACGAAGCTTTTTGCAAGACTTTGGGCAACATCTGAGAAAAGAAGTAGGCATCATTGCAGAAGACGCCCAGGACTCAAGTCACAAAGTCGTAACCCATGGCGATCTCACCTCCACAGCAGGCCTGGAGGCTGGGGCCGAGAGGAGGAGGATGGGGACTGACCTACCAGCCAGACTAGAGTGGGCACTTCAGAATCCTCCTGAGAGTGTTCCTGGACCAGGAGACATGGCCTAGAGAGGGATGTCCCCAAAGCAGGGCAGGGTGAGGGAGGGGAGCGGTGCCCCTCTACCCTGCACGGATGTGAACGAGACCAGCCGTAGTCTGCTGGTGTATGTGTTGGGGTGATGGAGGGCAGGGCCCAGCGTTAGCTAGCAGAGTGGAGGCTGTTGGGCATCGTGCTCGCCCGAGCTTTGGGGCATCGGCATAGCTCTTTCCTTAACGTACCGGTGAGAAAGGCAGAAGTGAGGCCAGCCCGGCTGGGTTGGCTGACATCATCTTGGGGGGCTCTGCCGGGTGGACTGGTGAAGAAGGGGTTTTGTGGACGGTTAAGCACTGGCCCGGGAGTGGGGAGAACATCACATGCAATGGGTGAGTGGGGGTCTGGGGGGGCGGTGGGGGGTTGGTGGGCAGGACCTTGCTTTTCTCTCCAATCTCTACTTCTCAGCCAGAACTTAGCGAGAGACCCTGATCTCTCTCCCTTCTGTTCCCCTCCTTTCCCCACACGTGCTAAGGTCCCAATTCCCAGACCCCTCCCAGGACTCAAGAATCGGGAGAGTCAAGCAACAAACGGACACCAAGACAGGCTTCCCTTGTACAGTAAAAAGGGTCATTTTTATTTTGTTTCCTCTTGGCTTATAGTAGTGATGTACTTTGTATCACGTCTCATTTAGAGCAGTGTTGGCCTCCATGCATTCACTAATACACTCATCTTCACTAGTGGTCTTTTACAAATTTACACGGGTTGCGGCGGAAAAGAAAAGAACTCTGGGCACTGTCGTTCCAGGGGCTTTGACCGGGAGCTTCTGCTTACTTCTCCCCAGTCAACTTCCGACACCGAAAGTGGCTCATTTAGAGAAGTGGGAGTAGGTCATGTTGACTCGGGAAGGTTTCGCTGCTCTCGCCCTCTGAATTACGGAGTCTCCTCAGCCTGAGCAGCAAGGAGGTTAAGGGAAGAAGAGGGGAAGGTGTTTTGCACACACAAACCAGCAACCGTGTCAGCTGCTGCTCAGTGGCTTTGGCTCTGCATTTGAAGTTAACAGCATCACACGTCTTTTTGCTTTTTGTCCTTTTTTAAAGGTGAATTGTGGAGTATAAATACTGCACCAAGGACCTGGCTACAAAAAATAAATATTTATATTATATTTATATATCTATATATATATATGTGCAGTGATACTGTGGCTGCTGCTGCTTTTTGATTGGCTTCGTTAATATTTGGCAAAGCGTTGCCACTTACCCACCCGGCGAGGGCGTACAAAAACGTCCTCACTGGTTCTTTCAGTTCAATGCCTGTTAACTGCGGGTGTAGACTGCTGGTGATGGTGTCATTTACTACCGAAGAAGTGTGGAGCAGGGCGGGTGAGTGAGAGAGTGAGTGAGCGAGTGGGCGGAGGGGCGGCGGGTGAGGGACAAGAAGGTAGGAAAAGTTAAAAAAAAAAAAAAAGTTGAAACATCAAGTAAGAGTGGAGGTGGCTTCTTCCCTGTGAAGCTGGCTGATGGGTGTCAGATACCAAGGCCCATGTGTGTGTTACTGAGGAGATAGCTGCTGGGGGTCTGGGGGAGGGAAAAGGGCAGATCTTAGAAAAAAAAATCTCATTAATATGCTCTAGTAGCTTAATGACATCACTAGCACGAGCACTTGGGGTACCGAGCGGGGTCTTCTAGCTCTGTTGCCCATCTCAAGACCTAAGAACAATGATGAAGTGTAGCCAAATCTTGCATAGAAGTGGTTAGAATTTATTGCACATTGGAACAAAAATATATATATTTTTTGTTGTTTTGGAAAAGACCATTAGCAATAAAAAATTTTTTGTCTGTCTGTCTGGTTTGGGGATGTACATTGGCTGACAGCATCTAAGTTCTAAGAAGAAAGAAAAGTATAAAAAATAAAAATAAACATGACAATGGCATAAGCCAGAAGCCATTTCCTATTTAATAAGTTGTTAATTTGTATTTACAAAAAGGCATGCCGATAAAATAAAATGATATATTACAGTATTTATAATTCTCTTAAAAAGAATAGCCACACACGTCAGCTTCGTGTTTTGTGCTGTTGACGACGTCGCCTGTACATGTTACTATACATTCGTCCTAGCGGTTAGCAGGGTCACTGAGAGAAATGCTTTTCCAACCTGGGTCGCGTGTAGTACGAAAGTTCTACGGAGGAGGCCGCAGAAGCAGGCTTAGGAGAGCCGGGCAGAGTTTCTAATGGTCCAAGAAGACAGAAAGCTCGGCTTACTGCCTCGCTGTGTTGGTCGTACGCAAAACTAGTCGGGTGGGTGGTGCGGTCCCACCGAGTGCTTCTGCTACAAGGCAGAATGGTGTGTCTGATCGCGGGGGGTCTTTAGCCCCCCCCTCTACTTTATGGTGCAGGAGGAATTTTAGTTTGGTTTAGTTCGCATGCTAAAGTCTCTCCTCATTCTTTGTATCGACTTCCTGAGACACTCAACTGCAGCATCCTGGCTTTGAGATCTAGTCCTCGGATGAGAAGCCCCTGGACTAAAAACAGTCTTCCCTAAAGCGGGAGAGGGGACGGAAGACAGGACGCTCCCCCCAGAGCCACCCTCCGATGACAGCGGGCAGGTCACTAAGCAGGCGGCACGACGGGCTAGAAAGGGGACGTGCCGGGCAGGGGAAGCTGCGACAGTTTAGGAATTAGTACTGAATCGCTTTCTCATGAGAATCGGTGCGATAAAGAAACCACGTGGGCTTGGTTCAGAGGCGGCTCCCTCTCTACCTCGGGTCCCACCAGTGACTATGTGTTCGCTAGAACGTGAAAGGAAGGAACCACAGCCGTTAGCCCCAGCGCGGCCGCCCTCACCCGCCTGTGCAAGTAAGGGAAGCCCTGCTTGGTGGAAAGACAAGATGGAGACAAGAGGCATCATGCAGTGTGTGAGCTTGTGACAACCCCTCTGCCGAGGGAGAGGCCCGTTCAGGATATCCGAATCCCTCTCCGGCTGGTCCCAAGCCCAGAGAGAGCCACAGTGCAGCAGGACGTGATACTACCTGAAGCGAGCACCCCAGACCCCCCCCGTGAAAGCTTAAGTTCCCCAAATTACCCCCTAGAGATGCCATGCCACTTTGAACAGCGCTTGTACCTCTGCCCCAAACAAGTGTCAGTTCTCCAGCATGAAGGCTAAACAATCATCATAAATATTGCAATACAAATGAACTGGGTTTTGTTGTTGTTGTTGTTTTGATTTCTGTTTTTAGCCCTAGGATTTGGTTTTACAGTGACATTATTAATACAAAGCCATTCGAGATCGAAGTTTCCCCGTGGACGGGACACCGAGCAGCATTAAACAGTTCGTCTTTCAAAATGGGCAACAATGGCTGTATGTTAGAGATGTCTGTTAAACATGTACACACAACGGATCCATCTGCTTGTTGGACTGGGTCTGTTTTCTGTTGGTAGTGGTGGTGGGGTCAATCGGTCGGTTGTGTTTCCCTACCCAGAAGATGTATGAAAGACTTCTACGAATTCGTAAGGAATTGCAGTGGAATGGAACGCTTACCGTTTTGTTCTCCGAATACAGTGAACGGTGCAGGGCTGGGTCCTGTCCAAAGGCTGACCCAGGGCAGGGGACAGGGTTAGTAGTGTCCTGTGGTGTATGGTTCTCATGCATGACTTCTGATCACGGCATGCCATCATGCAAATCATTTCTACGCAGTGAACGAGCACAATGTTTGGAATCGGCCTGAGCAAGTCCTCCTCAGCCTGAAGAAACCTGATTGTTTTCCCCCACCCATCTCCAAACCACGTGAAGCCATGTGGAGAAGATGCGGTTTATGTCAAAGAAACGGACAATTAAATGACACGGGCTAGATGGGAGTGTGTGTGTGTGTGTTTCCTGTGTGCTGCTTAGCTTAACTAATGTAAGAATGCAAATACAGTTTGCACGAACAAACAAACTTTTAAAGTGATGCTTTCTGCTTCTGAGAATCACCAAAATGAAAAAATAAAATCCATTTGGCTGCAACGGAAATATGCTGGTCCCGGCAGCCTCTCCTCTGGTTTTCGTATCCTGTTGGTTTTGTCCTAAGTTGCATTGACTGATGTGGAACATGCAGTAACCACCTGCCCAAGCATTAGAAAATCTGTGAGTCCAGGGAGCAGGGTCCTTTGCCCTCGGCAGGTCACTGCTCAAGATGCAACCGTGTTACATGGTAAGCCGACTACGTTTGGTATAGATCTTCGGGTTAAAGTGTCTCCACAGCTGTCCTGCATTGATAATACTCAGGAAGTTTGTAAACAATCTTTCGCTTGCAAGTTTTACATCTGTACAATGTTTAATTTTTGCTTTCCTCTAACACTTGGATTCTCTGACCTCTTTTTGTCTTTTGGCTCTTTCCCTTCTTCCTTCCTCTGCCCGTTGTTGCTTCTCCTTCTCAGGTTTCGTTACACTGTCATAGGACGGGAGGGAGGCTGTGGACGGGGTGCTCTCTTTTTTCTCCCGGTGTGTGCCTCCGTTCTCCAGCTTATTGGAAGTGGTCTTTTTGCAAACGAAACCCCGTCTTGCTAAATGTCCCCGGTAGGCGCGCTGCAGGACCACCGCCGACACCTCCTCCTGCTTGCGCCGCAGTGTGGTCGTGATGGGCTCGTAAGACACTTTGGAAGGATTGGATGCCACGAACCGCTCCTCCATCTGCTGCCGGAGGATGTCCAACTCCCCGCTGTCCCCCAGGACCCGCTTGGTGAAGGCAAAAAGGATGTCCAAGCAGTGGATGCGATCCCCGCTGACCATCGGCAGATCCATGGCAATGAGCTCGATGGTGTTCGGCTTGGGCACTCGGAGAGGGTGCTCCAAGGCGTCTGCAAAGTCTGCCAGCTTACAGTACTCGATGAACTGGGTGGCGTCGGGGTCAAACTTCTCCCAGATCTCATAGAAGGTCTCGAAGTCGTCCTCGCTCAGAGGGTCCGCGCTCTCCTCTGTGGCCACACTGAAGTTCTCCAAGATGATGGCGATGTACATGTTCACAACAATCAGGAAGGAGATGATGATGTAGCTTACGAAGAAGAAGATGCCCACCGAGGGGTTCCCGCAGTCTCCCTTGAAGCCACTCCCCGGGTGCTCCTTATCCAGGCTGCAGTCAGGGGGGCGGTTCAGGATGGGCAGCAGGAGGCCATCCCAACCAGCCGACGTCGTGATCTGAAACAGGCAGATCATGCTGTTGCCAAATGTCTCAAAGTTGAACATGTCGTCGATGCCGGCCTCGTGCTTCACGTATGCGAAATTGGACATCCCAAAGATGGAGAAGATGAACATGACCAGGAAGAGCAGAAGGCCAATGTTGAACAGAGCAGGCAAGGACATCATTAAGGCAAAGAGCAGGGTACGGATCCCTTTGGCGCCTTTGATCAGACGCAAGATGCGCCCAATACGGGCCAACCGGATGACTCGGAATAGGGTTGGGGACACAAAGTATTTCTCAATGATATCAGCCAGGAACATTCCTAAGAGGGCAGAAGAAGAAATGTTACTGAGATTGGAGACCCCTTTCTCGTTACTTATGTCACCTGGCACTGGAGCCCTTAAGTTCAAAGGACTTCACAGAGTCAGTGCCTAACGATTCAATCTGAACTCTCAGGATTTCAAAACAAAGTCACATGCTTCAACCGTACGGAAAAGCAGAGAAAACACTAAAACGGACACCTATGCACCAGGCATCCAGATTTAACAGATGCTAGTATTTTACCAAATTTGCTTTCTCCCTTCATCCCTGAAAGCAACCGCAATCCTGGAGATGGTGTGTATGTACCATTCCAGTTTCTTCATTTCGCTGTGCATGAATCTATAACTACTATACACACGGACAGACAGCATCCTGGCAGCCTACTGTCCTGAAAGAATTATACCGTATCTATCTGTTTAGAACAAGTTTTTTAGATCCCTAACTTGGTCTTCAGACTTCGCGCTATGTTTGTGAGACTGATCTCTGGCGTTAAGAGAATTTTGGATTGTTCATTTTCACTGGTGAGCCGTACTCCATTTCATGCATAGGTCCTCATTTATCTGTTTTCTTATTCAAGGACAAGGAGTTTTCCTTGGGTTTGTGCGTGTGTGGCTTTCCAAGGTGTTACTGATTCCTCTCCAAAATGCTATCAAATTTCCATATCCACAGACAATGGATGAGAGGTCCCGGCGCCACCCATGACTTCATGACCCTTTGGCTGCGATGTCTTAGTTACTTCGCTGTGGTGCCAATTTTCCAAGTATCTTCTGCCTGGCTCTGAAAAGACATTTTTGGTTTCTTATTGTCCCATGTCCCTATCCTTTCTACGCCAAAGTAGCCTAGAAAACCAAAGGGACCTCCCAGAAGTGGCTTTTAACTCAGAGCTTCTAGACTTGTGCTTACAGCCACAGATCAGAAACAGCATTGGCAGACAAAAAGGTCAAGGCGTAGGTGGGATGTGAAAGTCAAGGGTGACCACGTAAAACGAGAGGGCCTTTCTCTGTTTATGTTTAGTCAGGAGTCCACTCAGCTGGACCGCTTGCCTTTAACACTGCACAGCAATAATGGGAGCCCAGAGAGGGACCACAGAAGGAAGGAGACGCGCAATGGTTGCGACACGGCAGCTGAAGGGATGGCAATGACATGCTGTCTTTCTTCAGTGCCTTCTCTTGCTGTCAAGGCCCTAATGAGACAACACGAGTTTCTACTGACAGGAAGGATTTACTCTGAATAAGGAAACATCTTTCAACCCTAAGGACTCATAAATACTGGTGAAGTGAACTGCAGAAGCCTATATAATCCCCTTATTTGAACCCTTTTCTTTTCTTTTTTTTTTTTTTTAAAGTAGGCTCCCATGCCCAGTGCGGGGCTTGAACTCACAACCCCGAGACAGAGTTATATGCTCTACCGACCGAGCCAGCCAAGCACGCCACCTGCCCCCCCACCCCCAACTCTTATCTGAGTTTTTTAAGTTGGGACAGAATCTTAACTTTCAGGAAGGGATGAGACACAGGAAGTTTGGACAGCCTCTTGGGGCCTCTTCTGGAGTTCGTATTCCATGAGGTATTCGAGCTTTCAAGAAAATCTCTACCTCAGCCAGGACCCAAGATGAATTCTCAGCTCTCTTCTTTTTAATGTCTCAATTAAGTCATAACCGGTGACTGTAAGAAGTCAGGTGACATCTGTAAAACTTGCATTCCGTGTCCGGTGGGCAAGTGAGGCTTCAGAAAGAAGATGCCAGCCTTTGATTTTATATGCTGAATGTATACTTGTCCCCAGAGAAGAGGGGAGAAGGATGGGTAGGCGGCACTCCAGGCAGCAGGAACATCACTTAAGGCGGCTTCTAGGAGGTTCCAGGGCTAGTTTTATCCCAATTCCTCTTACTTTAAAACGATAATTTCTATTCTTTTGTTTCTGAACAAATGAATACTATTTAATAAAAAATCCCAATCATCAAAACCAAAACTATTCTTCCTCTTTATTTTTGAGTATCATCTGAGGAGAGGATGCATGGTTTGGTCTGTGGGTTTCCCATCCCACTCAACGATGGGTGGGCAGAAAACATTCTGGGTGACAGGGCGACACTGTCCAAAGTAGGTTGCGGGGGAGGTTAGGAGTGGGGGTTTGAGGCCGGGGGCTGGACCTGAACCCCTGCTCACTGGCTTACTAGCTTCATGTCTTGGTCACTGCTCTGTGCCTCAGCTCCTCATGACGCTCAGATGGTTGCCATGAGGACTATAGGTGTGAAAACAAGTAAAGCACTTAGAAAGATGACCGGCACAGGGGCACCCGGGTGGCTCGGTCAGTTGAGCGTCCGACTTCAGCTCAGGTCATGATCTCACCATTCGTGAGTTCGAGCCCCACATCGGGTTCTGTGTTGACAGCTCGAAGCCCGGAGCCTGCTTCGGAGTCTGTGCCCACCCCACCCACCAACTCCCCAAAATAAATAAACATTAAAAAATTAAAAAAAAAGGTGACTGGCACATAGTAGTTCCATTAAAACATGAGATACCGTTCACATTACTTGAAAAGAGGGTGTTGTGGTTAAATACAGATAGGATGGTGTGTTCAACAATTCTTTACTACAGGGCTTCAAAAACCTTCTATAGGCTAACGTGCTCTGTGACGTTCCGAAGGGAAATTCAGCGTACAGTGTGGCCCAAAGTAATTTCATCATGGGGTTCTTTTCTTGTGGGGGAGAAGAATGGGGCTAAGGCTTCATGCAACAGCACGCTTTTGGACGTGCTGCTGCAGAGGACAGAACTAGAAACTGACACAGGCCAAGGGGAAGGCCGGCTGCCTTCGGGAGCCCACAGTGGCCACCTTGCTAAGCCAGACTGGCCACCAGCTCTGGGGCTGGTTCCCGCAGGCCTCGGGCACTCTCTCTCTGCCAGCCTATGCCAGTTAAACCTACCTGGAAGCAAGCCAGTGTTTCACCATTTGAGATGCCTCCTTAGGAAGGCAAGGAAACGTTCTGGGAGGCCAATGAATAGGATACCGTTTTCTCTGCCTGCCAGGGTATCACCCCTTCCATGCCTTTAGGTTGAAGCGAAATGTCACACAGTTGCTATTAAGATCCAGCCTCTTAAGTTAGGCTGCTTCTTGGGCCGTCATAAGGATCAAATGAGATAATCATGCCAGTGAAGAAACTCTCAAACTATACCCGCACACAGGAAAACCTCAGTAAAATGAGCACCGCCTTCGCCACCAGAATGCCCTCAGGCCATTTTCATTACTATTCAGCCTCACAATCTCTTGCCATTCCTTTTTCCACTGCTATTGCAGCCACAGTTCTTTTCTTTCTTTCTTTTTTTTTTTTTTACGTTTCTTTTACCTCCCCTGTTGACTTTAGACTCCTTGAAAGCAAACCGCCAAATCGAAATCAATCGTCTCCCCCCCTTCAACCAGGGAATTTATAATCCAAGACTACTACAAACACACAGAAGAGACTCACTGACCACGTGACCCACTGGGCAGGCCCACGGGATGACTTAGGGATGCACACGGGCTCCAGCCGTGAGAGTAGGGGGCCCGCACTTCACACCCGTGGAGGCGGCTGCTCTCCCAGGAACCTCATGCTCAAGGCCAGTCAGGTCCCCTTCCCCTTCCCTCTCCCGTCCCACTTACCCACAATGGAGAGAATGACTACCACAAAGTCAAAGATGTTCCAGCCAATGGTGAAGTAGTAGTGCCTCAAGGCAAACATTTTGAGCACACACTCACAGGTGAAAAAGATGACGAAGACCAGGTTAATCCAGTAGAGAATGTTTTCCATCTGTTTGCTCTGTGTATCTGTCTCCACCATCATTGTCACCATGTTAAGGCAGATGAGCATCATGATAACAATATCGAAGGCTTGCTGGGTGACAAAATCGAAGATGATACCTTGGATTTTGTTCTGGGGGCAGGGGGGAGGAAAGATACAAGAGCATTCGTGAGAACCTTTCTGAGCGGACCGTGGAAGCCGCCATCCTGTTCGTCAGAGGAGTCGCCTTTCTGGCCAGCTCTATCCCGCTGCTCTGTCGGGAAATCAGGAGCACGGATGGACCCCGACATCAGTCTTCACCTCCCCAAGAGTTTTCTAAAACTGTCATTCTCTGTTCTGTGTCGTGTCTACGCCATCACACACTTCTAGGTGTCTTCCTGCCTCGCCGACTGCTCCTGTTCAGTCCGTTTTGCCGGCCATGTCTTCCCTGACTTCCACTCTTCTTTCTCTACTCTCCCCAGGAGAGCTCATCTATTCCTACTGCGTACATAGCACCTTTGTACATCGTTTTCTTAAATCCTTTCCTCTGAATTCCTGTGTTGCTTTCTCGACATCTCAAACCTAACAAGTCCTTCCCTTGCCCCTCACCCAACCCACTCCTCTCTTCTCCCATCTCAATCGTGTACCCAGTCTCCAAGCCAGAAACCCGAGGGTCACCCTTGTCGCTTTCCTCTCCCTCTCCCCTTGCCTGATGCGCTGCAGGTCGTACTGATTCCCCTGAGCCCACCCACTTCACCCCGCTTCTGTCGGCCCTTCTCCGGCCCAAGCACCGGTACCTTCTGTCTGGACTTCTGGAAGTTTCCTGACTAGTCTCCCTGCTTCCTCTCTTGCCCTCATCCAACATGGTCTTCACACAGTAGCAAGTGTGATGATTTAAAAACATAAATACACCACATCCCTCTTGACTTAAAACCTTTCAACGGTTTTCCATTGGGCTTGCAATGAAATTCCTATTGTTAGCCTGGATGAGAGATGCCTCTCACAGCCTCATCCTGCTAATCTCATGCCCCCTCCTCTCGGCCATTACCACTTGGCCATACTGATGCTTTCTGCTTTTAGAACCTCATTTGCTTTTCCAGGTTCTCCTCCCCTAACATTCTGGCTCCTTCTCATCTATCCAAGTAGTCCTTCCCTACTTCCCTTTCTCTGACTACTCTGTTCAAGTAGATCCCCCACCCCAAGCCTCCACATTCTCTGTCACGGCCCTCCACAGAATGTTGTTTTTCTCCCAACATTCCACACTGTATTGTAGCTGTTCACTTACTTACTACCTCTAGCCCCTCTGTATCATAAGCTCCATTGACAACAGGGTCTGAATTTTGTTCATCACTTTGGGGCCTAGTGCCTGGAACGCAGGAGGGGATCTAGAACTATTTGCTGAATGAGGGCCGATCACTCTTTATTAATGTCTACTACCATATTTTAGAGTGGACGAAAATATACTCAAGTTCCCGTGTGCAAGGGCCTGAACGGAACTTCAGAAATGTTAACCCTCTCCCGTCCCCTTAGTCTCATTTCCATCACAGGATGGAAACTCTGACATCAGAGAAATACAAAAAACATTCGCTTTTTTAAGATCACCCTGATTTTGTCAACTAACTTGAATTTAAATAAATAAATTTTCAAAAAAATCTCCCTGATTTTTTTTTTCGAAAGAACCTAGGCACTTAAACTGATGCTTACTTTCAGGATCACTTTTAACTTGTCGGTTTTCAAACCAAGGGTTTCCTTTCCCTTGGAAGTCGATGAGGCAAGTAAGCCAGGCAAGCCCCAGGGTGTGGGGTTACATAGGGAAAATGCTCTGGGACTCCCAGTCTTGATTCAAAGGAGCTCTACTTTTATTTTTACAAATGAGACTGCCAGATAAGCTTTTATTTTAGGGTTGTGCCGTTTTTAAATAAAAAGTTACTTTATATGAAAGTTACAGAAGATGGAACTTTGAGCCTGGGGCTTATGTCCCACCCCGCTGGGTATATGGCTTCAGGAGCAGTTATCTGCTCTGAAGCAAGGGAACGGCCACCACCAGAAGGGCAAAGCGGAATCCCAGTGCCCGAGTCTGTTTTACAAAAGGCTTGGTTCGAGACAGAAAATCAGGACATCAGACCCCTAGTTTCACCCTCTTCTGCTCCCACAAATAGCCAGAGTATTACTTTCTCTTGGGAAGACTTCCTTGTTGGGTAGAGAACTGAGAAGACAGTGACCACGCCCTATCTTGTACTGGTAGGAAAGAGGTCAGCTTTCATTTTCACTGTCCTTTGTTAATTTTTAGTTGTCTCTTAAAACATCTCTCTACCAGTGCCAGAGCCAATGTGGCTATATAACATGCTGATTCTCTGCTGCTGCCCAAGGAAGTCTCAGAGGAAAGGTCGAGCACAAATATCAAAGGCATCCCGTACCTTTATCTCTGTTCTGCTGTTTTCCCCAGGTCCTCTGGGCGGAGCAGCTGGGAGAGGATCAGAGGGCACAGGCGGCTCATCACTTACCCCTTTGTTTCCTTTGCAATAACCCTACCAGTGTCTTTTCCGTATGGGGTCTCACTTGGCCCTTGGCCTGCACTCACCAGGGGGCGGGGAATGGGTTTCTGTGGTTTCTTTGAGCCCAGCTTTTTCATGGCATTGTAGTACTTCTTCTGTTCTTCAGTCATGAAGATGTCCTGACCTCCAAAGTAAAGGAAGAAAGAAGAGAACGAACTGTTACAATAGGCTCTCACATGCTGTGGTTTGGACCTAAGGTTCAGCCCTAAGCACTGAGGGGGGGCCTTACCCCCTTACCTCTCCAGAGGTCAGTTTGGCTAGTAGCCCCCTAATGAGGTAGACCTGGGACAACTATTCTAATTCAAAGGAACGCCAGCCTCTGTCCTCGGCTTGGGATTCCTGAGACCTGCCAGTGGCCGGGCACGAGGGAGATGGACTATCCAGCTGTGGGCCCTCCGGCAGGGGACACCCAAGGGCAGAGATGCTTGCACCTCACTGGTTCATACATATCTTTTGGACCTGCTTTCCTGATAAAATTATAAAAAAAAACAAGCATTTTAAAATGAAAGGATTTTCAAGTCCCGGTTACTAGCCCGGGACTAATTTCCGACGATATTAAACCTTCAGAAATCCGAGCGCAAAAAAGCAACGTGGGGAGTTCCTTGACACAGTCTTGTTTCGTAAAATGGACGACAGGAGTCAGTGCTTCAGTTTGTTTTGGAAAATCGTTAACCATCTGGAGCAGTAAGTAAGTGAACTTTCCGAGGATGGGCTCTCAAACCCCAGTTTGCTAGGGGTGCCCAGGGATTACCACAGGTGATTACGAGTCCAGACACTCTCCATTTCTTGCTATTCACCTGCCGCTTTCCTTTTCACCCGTGACTAGACCCTCTCTGACCTTGCTTCCCTCTGGTTGGATGCCAAACCCAGTAAAGGCTTCAACAATCGCGAGTAAATGTGGTAAACCGCATACTGTGAAATCAAGCCCCCGAGAGAAAAAGTTGGGGGCGGGGGCTAACGTCTAGGGGGCCGGGGCCACAGTGAGGCGATGATGTGCATTTTAGAGAAAGAGAGGCATTTTCTTTCTAGAGATAGGGATAGAAGTGCCTCTCATCTGAGTTGACCTCTGGCCACTGGTAATGAGGGGAGGAGACCTATCTTTTTCTTTTGTTGATTGAAGTTATCAATGATGACACCAATGAACAGGTTCAGGGTGAAGAAGGAGCCGAAGATGATGAAGATGACAAAGTAGATGTACATGTAGATGTTGTCCTCATACTTAGGCTGCTGGTCAGGCTGGCAAAGGACAGGAGGGAAAAAGCAGAGCATCAGTTCCTGGAGTGGGATCAGGTGGGGGATTCTGACATGCCAACGCCATCGGCCATAACAGACCACCTGAGCTGCTGTACAAGCTGCGGAGAGGGCGCTCTACATTCTCCCTGCCTGTTCCCTCTGCCACACTGGCAGGCCCTGCCCTGGGGAGCACTGGTGGGGTGAATATGCAAATCGTGAGGCGAGGGGGCGGGGGAGGGCTGTCCCCCAGGAGCCACATTTCTGTCAGCGGGGAAAGGCAACAGCCTGATCATCCAGAGCCAGTGTAAGGGAGTGATGACTGACTGAGAGGAGGAGAGCAATCTGCAATCGGTCAAACAAGCAAATACGTGTCCCGACCCGCTCTCTCTTGGTAAGCGCCACCATGCTGCCTGCTTTCTAACCGCCTAAGTAGGCTGTGGTTTCGCCAGGTGTATCCTTACCTTTCGGGAGTCTACAGCTGCATACATGATGTCCATCCAGCCTTTGAAGGTTGCCTGGCAAACAGAGTCAGTCATTAGACTGTGCCTGTTAGGGGGTAGGTGGGAGTCTAGGCAGGGGTCCCAGAGGCCAGGCTCAGGTTCAGCAGAACACAAGACGGAGTTTGGGCACAGCCTCACAGGGACACAGAATTTCCTATTTGTTAACACGGGTCCCCAGGGGGCTTTGTCTAAGTCCCTGAAAATAACATCAAAGTCTGGCAGAGAAACACGTTGATAATGGTAATTGGATGAATACTTTCACAAAAGGTCTTTAAAATGGGTCTGAGAAGGTTGCCTAGAGCTGGGGCAAACTCACATTTATGAATGAGTGGCGGGACTCCACTTGAGGGTCCTGAGAACTTAGCCTAACACTGAGGAGTCATTTTTTACGATGGTGTTAAATAAGCAAGGGGGGTCTGAAAACCTCAAAGTTGCATTAACATAAAAATGAAATAAACACAAAAACAAGGCCAGAACTTTCCCCCTACCACTATACACATTTAGCCTATGGCAATGGCAATCCTGGCTTCCTCCCGAGCAGCCCTTCCTAACCCACTCTCCTTCAATCTACTCTACCTAGCCTCATTCTGGAAACAAATACGGCTAAGCAATCTAGTATTCTCTATGTTTTCTTATTGTTCTATTTGCTTTATATATTCAACCAGATTCAAAGCTTTTTGCGGGGCACGGGCGGTTCTTTATTGATCAGATGGCCTGAGCCGTGCCATGCACAGCACCTTGCACCTGGTGGGACTCTACAACGTCTGACTGGCTGACTGACGTGTACTGCTCTCCTGGAGCTGCTCCAATTCAGATTCAATTTGTGGGTCCAATTTCTCCAACTGGGATAAAACAACAAAAGCCTCTGGATAAAGCACTGCTTATTCTATTAACTTTGCCTCCTAATACTAGCTAACAGTAAGTGTGCACTATCTGTAAGGTCAAGTTGAAGGCTTCACCTGCATTATCCCATTTAATACTCCCAACGGCTATATGATGTAGGCACAGTTGTGACAGTAACAAAAATACCCAATAGCAAATGCCATTAATTAAGCACTGCTATGTGCCAGGCATTCTGCTGAGAAATTCTAATAAATTATCATGAATCCTCTTAACAGCGATGCAAGGTATTATTCCCGACATTTAAAAGAAAAAGAAACAGCCCCAGGGAAGTCAAGTATTTCGTCCAAGGTTACATATCCAGTAAACATCAGAGTGGGGCTCAAACCTACATCTGTCTGACTCCAAAGCCTAGGGGCTTTCCCTGCATCATACGGTCTTGTCAAACATTCCAAAAAAGACTGGTAAGGGTGGAAGAGAAAACTAGACAAGATGGCACGCTATGTAATTAAAATAAATCCTTTCTTACCGTGATACATTAATTTGAGACTTTTCTCTCGGGATTGAGCTGACATGGGCGGCAGCATCCTAGCACTGCCCCCATCCTTTTCTTTTAGTTAGTTTAGTGTAGCTGTTATACAGGAATATCCTGCTAAATCAAAATTGGTTTGTTTTTGTTTTTGTTTTTGTTTTTGTTTTTGTGGTGGTGGGCTGTGTCTATGTACTTACCTTCTTTTTTTGTTTTTCCTTTCTCCTTAAATACATACTCTGTCCTGGAGAGAGAAGCTGATCTCTCTGCAGGACTCTATTTGCTGTTGAGCAGGAGTCTGCTCTCGAGCACAGTGAAAGATCCCCTTTGAGTGAGGCCTTGGGGAAGTCAGAATTCTCAGGAAAGGTGTCTCCCTGGAACTGGTGTGGGAAATGGCATTGTTGTCTGTGACCTACTAAGAGTAATCTTGATTCTGAATGTCGGACTGAGAAGGAGCCAAATGCGATTTCTGCTAGCTGTCTGAATTTCACAGGACTGAAGAAAAGAGCAACACTTACCACTTGAAGAAGTGCCAGATATCCCGCCCCAACGTTGTCGAAGTTGATCTTCACGTTCTTCCACCTGATTTCGGTGTTGTTCCCCTCCATGAGCTTTTCACAATCGGTTTTATTGTTGACATCTTCAATTTCAAATCGGATTTCAGAAGTCTCATTAAAGCAGTAGTGATACTTTCCCGCAAACAGGTTAACTCCCATGATGCTGAAAATCAGCCAGAAGATGAGACACACCAGTAGCACATTCATGATGGAGGGGATGGCGCCCACCAAGGCATTCACCACCACCTGCATTGGAAGGGGGAGGTCGCTGAGTGTTGGAAGTAAGAGCAAGCACATTCTTTTGATTTCCAGGAGGGGAATGATACTGTGTGGCTTGTTCTGACTACAAAAACATCGTGTTCCCTTTGGAGTCAGGGTAACAGGACAGATCCACAAGTAGGACCAAAATTTTCTAAATCTGTAAGATGTAGTTTGACGAATTCCAGTAAATTACGTATTTATTTCATCTAACTCGAATTCCCCTGCCCAAGTTGACCTAGGTCTTCTCTCCCAGGCTCCGGCCTGGGACCGAAAAAATTATTTCTTAGTCTAGTCTCCCTTCTTGCCAACTTGTAAAATATGCCCCCGTGGGGAATCTGATTTCAAGCTCACCAGTTGCCTTTCAACAGACATTCCCCCTCTGCAAAACAAGGTAGAATTGTTCAAAATCACAGAGAACTACTCTTTGGGGTTAGCAGGGAATCAGTCAATGGTACATAAAGTCTCTTTTATGCAAGGCCAGTTATCTTAGTTCAGGCAATAGCTGAGCATGCATATTTTGCAGGCTCAAGAAAAAAAAAAAAAAAGCTATATTCCCTCTACCAAACAGAATAAAATAAAATCTGAACAGATCTATTTTTCACTCAAGGTTCACTATTCTTCTTCAGTTTTTTTTCCTGAATTGGTAGGCTTCGAAATCTAAGAGTCACCCCTGTTTGGCTAATGCTGATTGATATCTCTCTGCTCAATCCAGGGCCGGACTCAACTCTTCACGATGTATTCGAAATAGGAATGACTTATGTTTTCTGGACAGTTTTGGGTTAGATCGCTGCTCTTGAAACCCCAAAACCAGCATATTGCTAAAAATCACTGACTGCAGTTAAACTCAGGAATGAAAAAAAGCAAAGGGAAAAAACTCTTCAGGAATCAAAGTTTCTGGGTTGTTTTTAACTTTGATTTTGATTCACACTATGGGTGAGACTAACTAGACAACACTCCTACTGTGCGGCAGATTTCACTAGGGGAGTTCAGAGGGGCGTCCAAAAATAGCACTTCAGCAGGCTGGGACAGAAAACAAGGCTGGTGTTCATTCTGCCCTGATTCTTACTTGCTGTTGTCTTAAGCGGGACTGCTAAGGCCCAGAAAGGCGACCCTGAAATGGGAAGAATGTGTCTTTCTTTTTCTAATATCCTAGGAAAATTAAAATGGAGTTAAAATAAAACCAGTGGATATAAACGCAGCTTTCTAATGTTTGTTAGAAGGAGGTGAGAAGTGTCACCATGTTGCGGCATCAGCAGGGAAGAGGCAAGGGCACTCTGCCAATAAGCACAGCATCAAAAGGGCCAAAAGGGCTGTGCTGCAGAAGGAACGGCAGGGGGCAGCTCTGGGCTCTATTTGACTTGGGTTCGGGTTTTCCTTCTCTTCTGTTCTTGCCTTACATTGCAATGTCACTCACAGGAATGTGTGGCTGAGAAGAGCTGTTCTGTCCTATACAAAAAAGGCAAAGATATTCTACTGAGGAGTCACTCTCCTTTAGATTAAAATATTAGTTTTGTGTTTCTCCAATTCACAGATGAAGGCCTTTAGATTGAGAGGTAGTTATTTCTTAATTCTTAGACCAAGAAATCTCTTTTAGATTTAATAGCTCTGTCATTAGTATAAAATGGTGATCCTTCCACTGTTCGTTACTTTGAGGGAGGCAAGCCAGAATATCTGAAATCTGGAAAATCCCCAATGTTATTTTGGAGAATGATATTCATATTTATTTATTTATGTTACCAAAGTTGGCGGGTGGTCAGATCTGAATTTTACCTCATTCTATAGTTGCTCTCACCCTTTGGTGGAGCACCAGAAAGCAATGAAATGTGCAAATGAATAGGCAAGAGGAGGATGATCTATAAACGGAATAATCATTTCTCGGACGGTAAGCGAGTAGATTATCAAGAATTCAGAAGCTCAAGTCTATGCGATAGCATTTTGCAAGAGAGCTTAGGTGAGAGATCATGACCTATTAGACCATCATGAGTGTACAGCAGGGAAGTAGCCCCAAAAGATTTGCAACCTAGAAATGCTGCATTTTATCTCAATTCTGAATCCACCTCCTCTACGAAGTCTTCTATCTTAACCCAGTCTAACCTGTCCTACAGTGTTAAAGTTACAAAGTGTTACAGTTAAATATGCAGTAATATTTATAGCAGGGAAAAATAATCAGCTAATTAACAAAGTGACCTCTTCCCGCTTTTATACTCATAGATCGGATTAAAAGAATCAATAGATGGAAGTATTTATGGAGCCTTGTTCTCGGATACACAGGACATAAAAATCCTATAAAATCCAATAAAACCCATTTACACGATGTAAATGTACTTTCAATTGTTCATTATAAACAAAGAAAAACTTCTTAGATTAGTTGTAGGAATTGAATAGTAAACAGTTGATGAAATTTACTAATAATTCTTCCTGGCTGTAGACATTAGCTAGTAGTGGGAACTGTTGAACTGTGCTCCACATAAAATTGTCCTTGTGCTGATATTCTCAGCAAGCAAAGGGCAAGAAACCACGCTTTCTTGAACTCTCACACTATAGGTAAATGTAAATGACAATTCAAGTTTCCACGGGCAGTCACTTCATAAATGGGTCCTTAATAACTCCCATGTTATTCTACATTGCTTTTAATTATGACGGACTTCACTGTTAAAAACTAGGTACAGAAACATTACTCAAAGCTTGGTTCTAGCAATCTGCACAGTTATTTTTTCCAGTGGAAATTTATACTTAATGATTGATTCAAATCTCACTCGACTGACGAAAAAATTCCTACGGATACTAATTCTTACAGCATTGGTGTCTTCTCATAATGCCTAGAACATTATTGTTCATTAAATACTATAAAAATCTGTCAAACGGCTTTTAATATCTGGCAGAGGGAACATGGCTTTAATGGACAACTATGTACTGACAATCAACAAAAATGCATGCATGTTTCATAGCATTATGTACCCTCAAAAATTTAGTAGCACAGCAAAGTCTTTTAATGGAGATTACTATGGAGGAGAGAAAAGCAAAGAACTACATTAAGTATTCCTTTGCCAATAGCACGAGTGCTTCAATTTTCTGGTGTTTGGTTTGAGGAAGGAGAGAGGAAAGACTGTCCCAGGACAGGCTAGGGCTGTATGTTTCCTCCCAAAGGAAGGTCTGAGCCGATCATTGGAGCAGCACAGTGACAGTGGAGCCCACCTGCATTGATGGTATTTGGTTTGAGAAGATTTCTTATTTTCTAAGGATAATCTCTCGGTGTTGGTACGGAAGAACCCACACCGAAGAATGGAAAACATACGGCCCCATAGAAAAGTAACTTTCATATAAAACGTATACACCTAACTCTGTTTATCACTGGGACACTTACTATCAGCTCAGGCAGATTCAATCTTTTCTTCTTGCAGTTACTCTTCTGCAGAAGGGCCGGGGAACTGCAGGGCAGGATGGGATCCCGAGCCCTCTCCGCCACCCAACCAGAGGTGGACAGTGCTGGAGGCTGACCGGGGTCAACCAAACCAAATGACGATCCTGTATCAGAGCTGCCCTTACTGAACACTCATTGTTGGAAACCCTGGCTTTGGGGTCAAACTGGTCTTTGCTCAAATTATCTTACTCGAAAAAACCT
Organism: Panthera onca; assembly: GCF_046562875.1. Classification (NCBI taxonomy): domain Eukaryota; kingdom Metazoa; phylum Chordata; class Mammalia; order Carnivora; family Felidae; genus Panthera; species Panthera onca. The sequence goes on along the minus strand of NC_138345.1, from coordinate 77,874,215 downwards.
TGAGGGAGAGGTTGCACTCTCAAATGCTTTTTCAAAGAAAACTTTCTGCTCTTCTGATCACCGCTTCTGGACCTCTGGGTTCCTAAACGACTTGAAGGTTGGCAACCGAAAGTTTGGAAGGAATAAAAACTGTGAGTCCAGGGAAGGGGGAGGGGCTAGAGGGAAGAGGTGTGGCCAGCAAAAGGGCTCACGCGACCAGATTATTGGAATAAATTCCTCCTGAGCACACTGGCACTAGCTGGTCAACGTGGACTACTTCTGCCATGGGCTAGGACTGGCAGTGATGAGCATCCGGATGGAGAAAGTAGCAAAGGTCAGTTGGGGACTTTTTTTCTTGGGCTTCCTTCAGGTATTACCGGTCTGGTTTTAGGAGGCCCAGGATCACTGCTGGGGGCTGTGGAGGGCACAGGCTACTGGGCTCGGCTGCCATGGGGCAAGTACTGTCTGCAACAGCCTTCTTCAGGTCCTCAGCATCCCTGTCACCGAAACAGATTATCAACACTCTAACAAAACTGATGGGACTTATTTAAAAAATGTAACCAGCCCTTTCTGAAAAAAGTGGGAAGGCAAGGGAGGAGGGGAGAGCACTGCAATCCTACGTCTGAAGACTTGGACACTTTGAACTATACTCTCTCTCCCTAAACCTGGCCTGAACATAACAAAGACCTTACTGCACACATTCTGAAATCTCTCTTATCGGTGGGAGAAAGACACTCCCAAACTCTGGTTTGTTTTTTTAAGTTAAAGTAAGTCTGTGTGGCTGTGGAACCGACCTCCCTGCGGATGCTTTCAGGTGGGCTGCAGAAAGCTTATACCCAGTAAAGCACACTGTGACTGTGCTACCGAAGAAACGCAATTTGTTGTGAGAAGCATTTGACTGAACAAACAGAATAAAACCCCCAAATCGCAGCAAAATTTCCACCTTCCTGGACGACCGTGGGTGGCTCTGTGCAACGGTGGCCAGGGATCACAGATGAGGAACGCACAGATGAGGAGCACTGTCCTGGTACCTAGTTTCTCCAATTAGCCTTGCTCCCTGGGGACCACGGGAACCATTTAATTTTTATTCCTACATTTTGAGATTCCGTCATTTAAAAACACATCCTCTGGTTTGCTCTCCTGCATGTATTCAACATCTGAATCGAAACGAGTTTTCTTGGTCTCGTTAAGTATAACAGACCTCTCTGATTACCACAGGACAACTATCACCACCAAAAGCCAGTTGCCCACTTGATTTTAGGAAGTTGACTTTTTAAGGTGTGCGTGCGTGTGCACATGCACACGCACGCGCAGTGTTTCTGAACCAAGAGAGACAGCAAGAGGGAGCCTCGTTCCTAAGTTGGCAGGGTGACAGCACCTTGCCCTGTTGGGATTCGGGTGGAGTATCACCAAAGCAGGAATAGCAGAAATTTCAGGAGAACTAGCTGATGGTCATCTGGTGTTGTACCTGATTGTCCTTTTGACTGTGTCAGGATAGGGGACCACAGAGCGTGGACAGAGGGGTGGGGGGGTGAGGAGGAAAGCTTTGCTATCAGACAGAGGCTGCCAGTCCTTATGGGACTGGGCTGAGAACAACAAGGTGCAATAAGAGGAATCAGAATAGAAAGAAAAGCATTTCTTTTCCCAGGGCTATGCCAAATTCCGCTCCATTCCCAATTCCAGGCCTGCTGTCATGCCTTCCAGCCCCTTCTCAGATGCTTTCTCAGCGACTGCAAGGCCACAGTCCCCACCTGGCTGATGCCCCTATATGGCACTCACCCTGCCTGCAGCCTCTGCTTTTCAGTGGGTCTGTGGGTTACAATTCCCCTTCTTTGCACCTGGTGATTCTCCCTATTAAAACCAACAGCCCAGAAAGCCGCCCCGAGTGCTACAGGTAAGCCAGGCCGAATGAGAACAGCCAGCGTTAACATGTTCTGCGATGGCACGTTGTTGGGGTGGGGCCCATATTAATGTGATGAGGCAGCTTGATGCGACCCCCTCGCACAGGGCAGGTGCGGGGAGCGAGTGGAGGATCAAATCAGCAGCTGCATCACAGTTCGTGTCTGAATGATCTTCCCACCATGTGATCAGTTCTAGCATGCGTAAACAGTTTCCATCAGCATGCAGAAGGATCAGCTGCTCTTAGTTTCTTACCCTCATCCCTTCAAATCGTGATAAGGCTCTTAAGGGTCTCAAAGCTCTTAGGGTCCTAAGGGACTTTATGGCACCTAGTTCCGAGTAGCCCAGGGCATTAGCTATAAGGCTGACTAAAGAGACCTACACGGAAACAGAAGAGAAAAACAAAAAACAAAAAAGGAAACAAAACAAAACAAAGGAAAAAAAAAAAAAGAAAAAAGAAAAGAGGTTCCAGAGTGTTAGAATAAACCCCCTAGCACTGATTACACAGATTGGGCCCCCCCCGCCCCCAGGTAGAGAGAGAGGGTAACACCAGCTGCCTACTTCAACTTGGACTCAAACGACCTGAAAGGAAAGGAGGTTGAGAGGCAGAAGAAAAAACACAAGGGGAAGAGAAACTCGAGAGAAGGCAGTAGAACATACATACAGGTTGGCAAAGGGAGGAGGCCGAAGGGAGAGGGGGAATGAGGACGTTCCATTGGAAGGAGAGGAGCCTGAACAGATGACAAAAACCTTACCCTCGCCCTTTACAGCCTCTGCAGCTCCCAGAAGTTGCCATTAAATTAAGCCAGACAAACTTAATGGTACCTATGGAAAAGAATACAGATAAATACACACACTCCACACAAGCTGCCCCCGCCTCAGCTCATTCACCGCGGATTTCCAACAGGGACAATCTCTCTTGCTGCTGGTTGGCGAGAAACCATTTGCTGGAGAACGTGACGAGTTACCACATCAACAAAGGAAACACGTCCAGTAAGCGCCACGGCTGGCTTGGCAGTTCCCGGGACGAAAAGAACCAAAGGAAGCGATTTCTAGACAGAGTTTTGGCCCCACGAGAACTCACTTAAGCAATTTTTTTCTCTCTCACTTTCAACTATAATAATCCCTCCATCTTTGAACTACAACCATGACTCCTTCGCAGCCGTGAGGACTTGGGCAGGGGGTGGGGAGGCTGGCGGTCTGAAAACTGAACCCATGCTTTTCCTTGTGATCCCCATTCTTTCTCTCCAGAACAGCTCCAAAGGAACCGGCCTCGGGTCTGTCCTTTCCAGGACAATCTTCTGCTCTCATCATTAGAAAAATGGCTGGTAGGATTCTTGGAAGAATTTAAAACATTTACGGGTGAGGAAATTGAGACCCATACACCAGTGTCACATGGGCAGTTCTGGAGCCAGGAACAGGGAGGGACCCACTCTCCTGCTTCCCAGGCCAGAGCCCCTTCCTCCACAGAGAGTTCACCCCTCCCCCTGGCAGGTAAAATGAAGTTATCTCAAGAGAGGACTGTTGGAATCTGAGTAATATGGAGTTGACTAAATTGCCAGACTGGGGAGAAGTCTGCAGGTCTCCAGGCCTGCAGTCGTGACGGTCAAATGCCCTCCTGCTCTTCCAGAGACAAACTCACCGTGTTCTACCAGGGAGCTCAGAGCTGTTACCACGTGGTCCCGGAACACTGGATGCCAAGCATACTAGGGCGGCCTAGGCCTGAACTGGGAGGCCTGACCCAACCTCCCACCAAAGGAAACTACCTTTAGCTGATCAAATCCTAAAATGTCTGGCCTCTGCATTTCTTGGAACAGTCTTTCCCTTGTCCTGCACCACCCAATTCTGGGATAGGTTCAGATGTTCCCATCCATCATTCTTAAGTTCCCTCTCCTGGGAAATGGCGGTTACAGCCCTGCTCAGCCTAAATTGGTACGTGAAAGCAGAGTTAGAGGAGAAAAATGGAAACAAATGATAACTGGGTTTCGGTTGTTGATTTTTCTCTCTAGCCAAGGGCTTTCATTCTGGATCTTGGAACTGTACAGAACCCTTTTAAAAAGAATTTCTTCCTTCCTTCCTTCCTTCCTTCCTTCTTTTTTTTATAATTAAGCGGCAGGACTGGCAGGAGGCAGAAGGAGGATGTCAGTGACCTAGGGAGGGAAAGGGTAAGCGGGCTCAAAGATTGTTTTTAAAAAGGGGTGTGGCCCTTTATCTATGCACAGACTCATAATCCATCAGTGTAGGGATCTTCCCTGGAGCCCTGGGCAGTACCCAAAGCAAATCTGGGTACTATTAAAGCTTACTTCCTCACGTTCTTCGAGGGTAGATGGTTCACAGTTCAATTTCTGTCTAAAACAAGGGCCTCAAAAGCTTTATCTAGAACACAGTAGCACCAAACAATCATTTTGCCTCCATTTATCATTATCACTAAGAATCTACATGGAGGTATCTTTTGCCAATTATTGCCAGGTGCAGCCGACTCTTAACCCCAAACAATCTAAAATCACCAGATTCTTAGGCCTTAACAGGTACATCTGAAGGTGAGCTATCCCATTCCGGCCAAGTGTCCTGAGTTCAAAATACCCCTGAGTCGACCTCATCCTGAGAAACTATGCCACGTAAAGAGTGCAAAACACTGAGGTTTGAGGGGCGTTGGGCCCCACACACGGCAGGAAGACCCCGGCTCTTCAAGGGGGTGGTTACTCTGATAACAAAGAGGCCTGAGGTGGGGGGAAGGATGGAGGTACAGATGCCAGTCTGGAGGTTGGCTCCAAACAGTGCTGAGATGATGTGCTGCTCAATTGATTAATCTAGCTAAGATCTCCCAAGGCAGGGTCAGCAAGGGTCCTATCTGGACTATTCCTTAGCTGCTGAGGGTGCTCTGACAATCCTTTGAGTCCCCATGTTCAACTCTCACTGGAGGTAATCAGATCATTGCTGAAAGTATACTTTGAGGAAAGAATCAAACCTGCAAAAAAGAAAGGAGTTGAGGGGAAGCCGAAATTCAGGGTGGCTGCAGGAATGGAAAAAAAGGGGACACTGGGTGACTTTTTCCAAATGATGTGGACATTTTCAAACGGAGAAGGTTTGTAATAGTCTGAATTCAGGACGAGTGGTCTCTGAAAGTTCCCATCCCTGGAACTGATATGCTGGCTAGCCTCCGGATATGATGTGGCAAATTTCCCTGGGGGAAAGATGACAAAATTCTTCTACCGGACAAGATCTCCAGTGCAGCCAAGGACCTGAGCAAAATAAAATACTATCTCTGTTTGGGAACTCACATGGCTTATAACCAAAGAGAATTAACCTTGAAAGTTGTCCGGATTATCCCTGTGATTCTAAAAAGTACTCTTAGCAGGTTTAAGGAGCGACACAGAGGAATGAGACTCCATTAGGGACACAGACATAGTGTTGAGTAACAGATTCGGACATCTAGTCACTGGGGGATGACATGGGAGGAAGAGAGTCTCTCATAGATGGTGCTAGAGTAGGACCTAAAATTTATGCTTGCTGGATGTTCTAGAATGCCACAGGCATTAGACAGCAAAAACCCTGATCGTTCCAGCTGTGCAGGTGTCCTCTGGGCCTCATTGTGCATTTCCAAGTCGAACTCAGGAGTGGCAAACAGGGCAGCCACAGTATGGACTGGGGCTGCTCCCACTTAGCACATGTGGCTTCGTGCGTGGTTATTTGTGTTTTCAGGCCTTCAGAGAGAAGTGATCATGTCTTCTGCTCTCTGTATCCTCCACAGCACCTGGCGGGAGGCTTTGCACGTTGTGTGTGCTCAATAAACGTTTGGTACTAAATGCACCATCCTGCCCAAGAGAAGTCAGTAGGTGGGAGGGTCCTGAGAGAGCCTTGTTCTCAGAATGCTGGGTGCCCATAAGCCTGGAATGAGGCCAGAGTGGTCCTGCGAGCTGGTGTGAGCGCCTGAGAGGCGGGGGCCATGCCTGCCTGCCCCTCGTGACCCACTCTGGCTTCTGGGACAACTCTACACAGGGATTGGTATTTGGCTTACATTTGTACAGAGATGTTCTCAGGAACCGCTGTCAGGTCTCAGGGCAATGTGAGAATCCGGCAACTCCCTAAAGCTCTCAGGGCAATGTAAGAATCCGGCAACTCCCTAAAGCTGGGTAGTTTATGGACTGCTGTCAATTGGCTACATGTCTGTCCATTTCTCTGCCACCCAGTATAAAAAGTGATAAAAGTGTGCTCTCTCACTCTCTCTAAAATCAATAAATATTTAAAAAAAAATTTTTTTTTTTAAAGTGGAGGGGTGTCTGGGTGGCTCAGTTGGTTGAGCGTCCAACTTCGACTCAGGTCATGATCTCGCGGTTCGTGAGTTCGAGACCCGCGTCCGGCTCTATGCTGACAGCTCGGCGCCTGGAGCCTGCTTCCCATTCTGTGTCTCCCTCTCTCTCTGACCCTTCCCTATTCACGCCTGTCCCTCACTCTCTCTAAAATAAATAAACATTAAAAAAAAGAGTACTTACTAAATAAATGGTGATGTGCAGGACCATCAATGCTTTTACCAGCTTATTTGGGTTCCAGAGGAAAGCGGGACACCTGATCAATAGCCTTGGCTTCTGGGGTTGTGCACCCCAGAGAGAAGAGAATCAGTAGCTCAGGTTGGGGCAGGGGCAAGAGGTAAAGGTCGTGGTGGGGAAGATCTGTTCTAAATCACAGCTTCCTGAGGGCTATTGGAAGTGTGGTAGTGGATTATCTATCTGAATTCTTGGAAGGCCCAGAAGATGAGGGGCTTTCTAGGACTCCCACAGATGTCCCACCTGACTCCAAGTGGTCCTGTTCTGTGGAAAGAGAGCTGGCCCAGTGTCACTTTAGTTCTCTGGGCCGTATCTCAAGCCCCTTCCTTAATTCTTAGAACCTAAGCTTTCCGTCTGTGGGGGGAAGAACCCTTCCATCGGAAGGGGTCTCATGTTGGCACCCTCCGGGGCAGTACCCGCTTGGATGCCTTCAAGGGCAGAGGGTGACTTCCTCACCTCATTTGGGCATCTTCCCAAAGGTTTGATTTCTGAAAAGGGAATGCAAATGGGAGCAGAGTGACAGCTCCTGGGAGTCCTTAACCACGGAAGCTGCAGACACCGTGTGGGAACAGGAATGCGTTTATAGAGCAGGGATCTCTGGTGCCGAGTGCTGGGCTCCTGCTTTCTGAGAGAGAGACTTCCATGCTGCTCTATTGTGGATCCCAGAGCCACTCTACAGGTAGTTTACTAGACAGCTGAGAAAACCTATATTCTAAATGTGCCAAGCCAGCCTCCAAACACTCCACTTTCTTGGCACTTAGCCCTCAGCAGGAAGTGAATTCTCCATAGGCCCTGGTCCTGAAATTCCCATTCACCCTTTCTTTCAAATGCTGATCGGCTAGAAGAAAAGAGCTTCAGTGATTACACAGAATAAGAAGCATTCATCATGGTTAGAAGCGCCAACAAGGAACAAGGGCTGGGGAGGAGGGGGTGAGAAATAGTTACAGATGATGCAGCTCCCACCCTGAAAAACAACACAGGAGGTAATGGGCACCAAGCCTTGCAGATGATCAGAGGCCACCAAGCCTTGGAGAGACGGTCTTGGAACCTGGAGGAAAAAAGGATTCTTTTAAGTTTGAGCACCACTGTGGAAATGGCAACGTGTGGGAAGAGGGCGGGGTATTCTGGTGTGAACTCTGTCTCTTCTGGATAGACTGACTGGTTCAGAGGAGTCTGGTACAAGCCTTGAGTTGACGGGAGCGTCCATAGGAATGGTGAGTGGGAGAGCCTGCCGAGACCCTCCCCCCGACCCCGCCGACCTGTACCCCAGCAGCACCCACCTCATCCTCGCCCCTCTCCTGGCACCAGAAAGAGGACGTCCTGCTGGTGTGGGGCAAGAACCTTCCTGTTCCCAGCCTAACAGCAAGGGGCGCGGACACCAGTGATTCCTCCCCCCATTCCTAATCTCTGACCCTCTGAAGCCAAACCACCAGAGCAAAGAGCTAGGTGGTTAGTCCCTGGAGCAAACGTAGGGGCTTCAGCGCTCCCTCTCCCAAAGTTAAGATCTGAGTGCCCTGAAAGGAACTGTACCCAAACCTACGGCTACATCCTGTCCGACATCTACGTCCCCAGGCAACCGTGGCCATTGGAGGGAGGAGCATCCCTGTTTTTGTTTTCCTGCTGGGAGGGGTGGGAAGTAGAAAGCAGGACACGTACAGCCACGATGAGGAAGTCCAGCCAGCACCAGGCGTTGGTGAAGAACTTGACGAAGCCGTAGGCTGTCCACTTGAGCAACATCTCCAGGATGAAGATGTAGGTGAAGACTTTGTCGGCATACTCCAGGATGGTACGGATGGTCTTTCTCTGCTCAATGTAGATGTCCTCGAAGGCCTGAAAGAGAAGCAGCAGCTGCCTGACGTGCCTGAAGGCTGCACGTGACACCGGAAGGCCCCCCACTGCCCCGGCAGCTCCTCAGCCTGAGGCCGGCCTGTCCTCATCGTCATCGCCTTCCTGTCTCTCTCGCCCCACTGCCCGGCCCCACGGGGCTTCTTAAAAGAAACCCCACACCCTCCCGCCACCACCTTCTAGCCTCCCTGTCTCCCGCTAGTCCAAGCAGCCACTAGGCTACCTTCTCTCTTCAGATCTGCCCATTCCAGACACTTCACATGGACGCAGTCATACGATATGTGGCCCTCGGTGACAGGCTTCTTACGCCACGCGCTGCAGCAGGCGTCACGACTGCAATTCTTGTCGTGGATGGAGAATACCCCATGGTGTGGCTCTATCGTGCTTGGTCTACCCTCATCACTGACGGACACCGTGTGTCTGCTTTCTGGCTATTGTGCGTAGTGCTGCTGTGAACGTGCATGCGGTAAGTTTTTATGTGGACCTGTCTTCATTTCCCTAGGGTACAAGGCCCAGGTGTGGAACTTCCGGCTGACAGGGGACCGGAGGTGTCAGGTTTTGAGGGACTGCCAACCAGCGTTCCAGAGTGGCCGCGCCGTTCTAGGTTTCCTCGGGCAGCGTATGCGGGTTCCGGCTTCTCCGTGTCCTTGCCAATGCTCTCTCTGTCTGTATGACAAAATCTTTTCTCCTTTCAGCCCTGGATGCCACTGATATAGGGGGAAGGTCACAGGGCTGGGAGACGCCCAGGCGAAGAAAATCTTTCTCCCTGGAGTCCCTGAACGAGGGAATTCCCTGACATGAAGGTATGATCATTCCCACGAGTGGGGTGGTGGGCTGCAGAGAGGGGGAAGAGGGAGTCCTGAAGCACAAGAGAAAGCTACAAGTGGCACAAAAGTCCCGTGTCGTGCAACGGGAGGTCCCGCTCCGGACAGTTCTGGAAGGAAGGACACAATCGGGCTGCCTGCAGATACATTTCTAACATGGAGGCACAAGGACATCAGATATTCCAGTTTCTTTACGGGGCAGTGGGGGCAGCGGTCAGGGGCCCAAAGTCCTTTTCAGGGTCTGGGTACAAATAGACCCCGTCTGCTCTATGAAAACCTCAAAGGCTTCCATGTCAACGTCCCCCTCACCTCCCTGTGCAGAGATCCGTTCTGTCACCCAGTACACGAGAGATGTGCAAGACTGAGCTTCCTGTCACTGGAGGCTCTAGGCCCTCCCTCTGAAGTCCCACTTTAACCCCATTCTTGTCTTTTCTCAGACATTTTAGCTGTGGCTTCACTTTGCTATGTTTTTTTTTTTCTTCCAGTTGATTTTGAGAGAGAGAAAGAGAGGTAGGGGGAGGGGCAGAGAGAGAGGGAGAGAGAATCCCAAGCAGGCTCTGCACTGGCAGCACAGGGCCCGACACGGGGCTCGAACTCACGAACCGTGAGATCATGACCTGAGCCGAAGTTGGACGCTTAACTGACTGAGCCACCCAGGTGCCCTGTGCCTGCCTTCTTTAAAAGCACTTCAAAGTTCTATATTTTTCAGCTTTCCCTTAACTCAAAGAAGGAAAATGTGTAGCGTCTCTAAGTCCTTACTGTCCTCAAATCTACCCAACTGGGAAACGGCTCTCTCACACCTGATCCTGTCCAGATCTCCACAGTTATAATCCAGCTAAAATGAAAGCAAAGGCCAAGATAATTAGTTCCAGCAGGGGGGGGGGGGGGAGCCTGTGTGTGTCTCCTGGATTAATGATGAGCACTTACAGCGACGGGAATATAAATATCCTTTATACCAGAGACCTGGCTCCTTCAGGTATTTGCTAATGCCAGGGTTCTCCAGATCCAGCTGGGTGTGAGGGAAGACGGGTGACTGGAAAGTCAAGAACAAGATAGTTGGGGTGTAAGGTGAAAAGGGGAAGTTCATTTTAGGAAGCCGCTCAGAACGGGGCAAACGAAGCAGTGAAGGTCCTTGGCAGTTTGTGCTCTCATCCTGATAGAGAGGGGGTCTTAGATGTGAGAGGGATCGTGCAGAGTGTAAAGAAATGCAGACGTGGACAAGTGAATTCTAATCCCAACGGCTCAAAACACCAGCCCAAAGCACTCTGGCAGACCCTTATCCTTGGGGCCGCAGCCGTCGGTGCTCCCAGAGGAATGGGGCCTGGGCCCCCTCCGGTCTGGTCCGCTAGTCCCTACGAAGCCTTCCCCAGCCCGTCCTTCCCTGCCTTCTCCCCTGGACTCACCAGGGCGCCACTGCTGAGCAGAATCATGAAGATGATGAAGGTCTCAAACCAGTTGTGCTCCACAATGAGAAAGCAGGTTTTCCGCAGGATCCACCAAGACTTGCCCAGCCCCTCTTCGATGTTGACCTGGCAGCATTTGAATCGTTGGACGCAACCTGGCACCAGCGGGAGAGGTGGGTCAGACCGTGGGAGCGAGGCCCGCCCAGACCCGCCCCCTGCTCGGTCTCCCAGGCCCCTACCACACAGCTGGGAGTACTGGGGCTGAACCAGAATGTCTGATTCAGACATGGAGGGCGGCAGGGCTGGGGCTATGCCGCAAGGCTAGCAGGGCAGGGCCCTCTGGAGTTGGGAAGATGTCCTATAAAGAAGCAGTGAGAAGGAGGAGAAAAGGGGAATCAGGAGGCACACACAGCCGTGACGGAACATACCTTTCTAATGGAAGTTTTTGGGCTGGTGCCGAGAGAAAATGGACAATTCAGTGCTTGAGAACAGAGACTTGAGAATAGGTAAGAATCAATGGAAACAATCTCAACCTCCCTCAAGATGATGAAGCGGGGAACAAAGTTCTTGAAAATGGCCACAGAGTCCCCACCCTTACCCAACCACCGACCCTGGCAGAAATCTGGGACCAGCACGAAGTGCCACATGCCCACCGCTGCCCTTGCCCCCTTTCACCTTCTGTGAAGCAGGCGTCTGGATCCAAGTATTCCTCGGGCTGTTCCACTGGGACTTCTTCTACTTCAGGTTTGATATCGATGGTGCTTCCTTCAGAGGAGCTAGTATCATCCAGTTTCTAGATTTGCAAAGGAAAGAGAGCTGGAGAACGCTGCAGCGATGCTTCCACTCCACACTGACTGCTCCAGACTGAACCAGCTGGAATTCTTTCCAATTCTTACTACAGACTCTGCATCATCCCGCTCACGGGGGGCACACAATTACCAGATGGCCCTCAAAACTTCTGTCAGGATTGGGTAGAACATTAAAGCCGCTCACAAATTACAGTGATCTGCCCTCAACAAAATGTGACTATTGGTTGGTCTCAGTGCTACAGCTCAGATTAATGGCAGGGACGTCCTCCAGGGTTTGCTCCAGCCACTGACCGAGATGATCCAGCAGCAATGGAGACAGATCTAGGAGCACCTCAGGGACCTAGGTCACTTAGGGAAGGCCTAGAATGACAATGGGCATTAGGGTTGGTTCTCAAACCTACTTGGCCATTCCACAATCTCTCTCCCAAGCCCACATCCAAACCAGTCCTGGGAGCTGACAGAACCCTGCTGGTTCTCACACGGAGTCAAGGTTGGGTTTTAGGCTGGGACCTTACATCTTTGCTGCCTTCAGGATCCGACTCGCTGCTCACATCCTCTGTGTTGAGGTTCTCAAAATCAGACTCGCCCACAGCAATGGGCACCCGCACGGTCAAGTTGGGATTGTTGATGAAGGACATGTGGTCCTCGTCAATGATATACTTCTCCACGCTGCTGCCAATGCCACTGGTTGTGCCATTGCCATTCTTCTGGAAGTCACCATTCCGGTGGATGTCTGCACCGGTGTGGTTGGCGATGCAGTTGGCCTTCTTTTCATACAGCTCGTCCAGGGGCTTCACTTCATCGGCCTCACGCTGCTTAAAGTGGGCCTGCATGAAGGCGTGCACTTTGAGTTTGGCCCAAGCCACCCCCTTCTTGATCCGGATTACTGAGATCTGTAGGTTGTTCATTTCCCCGTCGTCGTCTGTGGCTGCCAGATTGTCTGCGCTGAAGGAGCTCAGGAGCAAGGCCAGAAACAGGTTCAGCACCTGTACCAGTGGCATTAGGGAAAAGGAGAGTGAATGCAGACGGTATTAGGTAAAGTTATCTACTAGACTAGGATTACAGACTGGAAGCCCACAGACTCATGTGACAGGCACAAAGAGTTTCTGTTGTGTTCGGTTTGACCCACTTACTGTTTTAAGCGCTCATGTCAACTAAGTGGGCATTTAAAAAAGTTCTTTTACTGAAGTGTAATTAACATAGTATTATATTAGTTGCAGGTGTACTATTCAACAATTCTACACGTTACTCAGTGCTCATCACAATAAGCGTACTCTCAATCCTCTTTATTTCACCCATTCCCCCCACCTCCCTGCCGGCAACAGTTGTCTATATTTAAGAGCCTGTTGTGTTTTTTCTTCTGTTCATTTGTTTTGTCTCTTAAATTCCACCTATGAGTGAAATTAAATGGTATTTATCTTTCTCTGGCTTGTTTCGTTTAGCATAATCCTCTCTGGCTCCATCCATGTTGTTGCAAATGACAAGATTTCATTCTCTTTTTACGGCTGAGTAATATTCCATTGTATACAAATACGACACCTTTATCCATTCATCTATGGATGGATACTTGGGTTATTTCTGTATCTTGACTATTGTAAATAATGCTGCAATAAACATAGGGGTGAAGGTATCTTTTCTAATTAGTGTTTTTGTTTTCTTTGGGTAAATACCCAGCAGTTGAATTACTGGATCATATGATAGATCTATTTTTAATTTTTTGAGGACCCTCCATACTCTTTTTCACCAAGTGGGCAGTTTGTTTCGTTTTGATTGTAATGCAAGTTGAGCACCTCTTCTCTTGGTTCTTTTATAGTTTTACATACATACCTATGCACCCCCAAATATAAGACTTTTCTTGTAATCAGAAAAAGCAAAAGCTGTACCCATTTTGGAAGAAAATTCCCCCAAACAGAAGAAAAAAAATGGACATGGCTTATTGGGAGGGTCAAGGAGGGCACAGATGCTATGTATTCACCTGCAGAACCCACATTAGAAAAACAGCTAGGTTTGGAGAGCCTAGCTTAGTTTCCTAACATTTATCAAAATAAAATACTTTAATAAGACAGTGATGGTGACTTTTGCATTCTGTTGGATATCTAAGTGTCCAGCCCTCAGATGCAAGCTTTTATTTATGTTTGAATATCCTAATTTACCACACTGGATATTAAGATTAATTAATTTATTTTTATTAAGACTTACTTTAAATATTGGGAGAGGTGTTCACTTCTTGATTTAGACTTGGCCCTTACTTTGTCATATTTCTGAAGAAGAGTAAGGCATACATTTTAGGTGGAGATGACAATACGTGTAGAGTGGGAGGGATGGAAACAATAAATTAATTATATGTATGCAAATTATTTGGGCCATTTGTAGAATTACAAAGGAATATGGTTGGTAAAATGGGGGTGATTTGGAGGGGGCTTTGAAGGCCAGCCTGAGGGATCTGAATTTTATTTAACTGGATCCCCTACTGGTCTTTGAGTAAAGGAATAAAAATGACAGAAATCTGAGCAAACCATTCCTACCAGCAACATACGGGAGTGGGGGTGGGGACGGACCAGGCGTTAGAGTGTCACTTGTAAATGAATTAATAAGGGTCTGGATTAGGCTATCGTAATCTCAAACCTTAGCAGGCATCAAAATCTCCTGGGGTGGGATGCATGAAAAAATACATATTTCCTTTCCTTGGCCTCACCTGAAAGATTCTGATTCAGGAGATCTGGTGTAGAGTCTGGGACTCAAGTCTTTTTTAATGAGTGAAACCTGGGTGTCTGCGATCTTCAGACTTTTAGAAATATTGAACGGGTTACAGGAATGGAATGGAAAGGATGGGTCAGATCTTGGAAATACCAGGAAGAGAGATGTATGAAAGGCATCAGATAATTACTGGGAAGGGAGGGAAGAGAGTCAGAAGAGACTTACAGTTATAGATTCCTAGAGACTAGGTGGGCAGAAGGCCTGAGCAAAGGGGAACCTGGAAAGGTGTCATCAGAAGCGGAAATAATACTGGATTTGGTCATGTGCTCAGGTATCTGTAGAGAGTCACGGGGAGATGGTGTTGAGACAACTGAGAATAGGAGGAGGGAGAAAGGGCAGCGAGGTCAGCACTGACAAATGTGGATTCCACTATGTACCAGGAGGCAACAGCTGAGTTCACTGAAGGAGTGGGAAGGCCAGAGGGAGCAGGACTGAGGGAAAGGTGGTCGGGAGTGAGGAAAGGGAGGGATTACAGACACACCATGGTGTCTGCTGTCACATGTCATAGGAGGGAATAGGGTGGCACGGCCGGTTCAGAGGCTGCTGAGCGGGAAGCCTCTACTGGCACGCTTCTCTGTGGCACAAGAAGGGAGAGAGCTGCTCTGGATGAGCCGATGGGGGATCATCCGGGTCTGCCTTCTTTCGGTCCCTCTCGCTCTATACTTGCGAGTGGGATTGGGCCTGATCTGCAAGATCAGTACTTCTTAAACTTTAGTGAGCAGGTGAATCACCTGCGGAAATCACTTGTTAGAAATGCAGATTCTGATTCAGTAGTTCTGGGGTGGGGCCTAAGCGTCTGCATTTCTAACATACTCTAAAGTGATCTCACTGCGGCTAGTCCTCAGATCATTCTTGGATAAAGATGGTGTCAAAATCTCTGTTGGTGAATATTCTATATACAGAGGCAAAAGACAGCAGACAGATCAGAATAAGGCAAAAACGTGACTTGCCATTTATACAAGTGAGATAAAACCCTCAGTTGTTTTAGATCAGTGGTTCACAGGGGAGGGTAATTTTGCCTCCAAGGAGACAGCTGGCAATGTCTGGAGACATTTTTGGTTGTCACCGCTTAGGCTGTGGGGCGCTACGGGCCGGTGGAAGGTAGGGGTCAGGGATGCTGCTAAACTTCGACAATCTATGGGACAATCCCACAACAAAGAATGATCTAACCCAAAGTGTCAACATTGTCAAGCTGAGAAATTCTAATTTAAGTGAGGGAAACTTTTGTAGTAGAAAGAGCAAAGACTTTGTAGTCTAGGATCTAATATAAGCCCTGACATTCACCAGTTGTGTGACTTTGGAAAAGTCACTTAACTTTGCGGAGTTTGGTTTCCACAACTATGAAAAAGGGTTGACAGGTTGTGGGGCTTAAACTAGCACAGATATGGAATGTAGTAGGACCAAGCCCACTGGCGTAAGACGCTCGGGGCAAAAAACGAAAAATTCTACAAGTTAGTACTAACCACCAAGTTGCCAATAACCATGACCATCATGAAGACAATCAGGCACATGGCCTGGCCTGCCACTTCCATGCAGTCCCACATGGTCTCGATCCACTCCCCGCACAACACTCGAAAGACAATGAGGAAGGAATGGAAAAAGTCATTCATGTGCCAGCGAGGGAGCTGACAGTCCTGGTTGATCTTGCAGACACACTCTTTGTAGCTCTTTCCAAACAGTTGCATCCCCACCACGGCGAAGATGAAGACAATGATGGCCAGCACCAGGGTCAGGTTGCCCAGGGCACCCACTGAATTTCCAATGATCTTGATCAGCATGTTCAGGGTGGGCCAGGATTTGGCCAGTTTGAACACTCGGAGCTAAGGGGGAAAGAACCCAAACAAAAATCAGATGATACTGAATCCATTTTCTTACCACATGGCTAAAATAAGAACATATAATGTCAGTAAGATCAGCTTCAATTTATTGAGCACCCTTGGGAAGTTCCCAGGACTCTCTAACTGTTTTAGACTACAGTGGGAGAACATGAGGCATAGATGGGGAAAATGGACAAACTTCAGAGTAAGTGAAAGATTTAGAACTAGGAACCAAGATTACTGCCTCTAGCCCCCTGTATTGGTCCCTGGGTCAGTCCACTTTTTAAAAACCCATTCATGAACATATCCTTTTCCTACTGATTTTGCCTTGACTCCTCAAGGAACATATCAAGGAAAATGTGATTTTTAGTGAAGCAAAAGATCAAAATAGTAGGCACAGTGGAAATAAGTCATCTGTCTCTTCTTAAAAAACATGTATTTAAAAATTCTAAAATCTCTCTTATTGTCTGCCAAAAAATAACAAATAACCAATGGCTGATATGGAACTTTGTGATATACTTGGAATAATTTGGAGGAAAAGCACAACATCCGAGTAGGGGCAGTTCCACATATATCAAACATCTTATGAGAACGGACTCTAATGATATTAATTCAGAGGACAGAACTTCTGTTATCTGCAATCATGAAGTTTCTGTGTTTTATAAGGAATGATTTACAAGTCTTAGCTAATAGTCTGAGAAGTATAATGAAGAAAGGCCATGAATGAAATGATAATAATGAGATCATTTCCAGACATCATGAGTTAATGACCAACACATGAGATAAGAGGAATTCTGGTAGAAGGCAACTGTGCTGATTGGAACATTTTTTTTCCTTTCAAAGCTTGAGTCTCATCTGAGAGCTCAAGAGCCACCAGGTGTTTCTCCGTGTGACTATCTGGGTCATTCACATTTTTTCCCTTTCTGACTGGCTTTTTAATTATTAGGAATATTAGTGCTAAGGTGGCTTCTCTTATTCCTTCATCTCATATTCCAGATAATAAGAACTATTTTCAAATAGTCTCTGTGGGCTGGATCCTAACCACAGACTAGTAAGCAGAGGTTCCAGAAACCGGGCAGATGCTATGTGTGACCTGGACTGAGTGAGACCTCTGTTTTGTAAATAGTTCCATTTTATTCCAATCTTCCTTCTTAAATATGCTGAGTATCCTGATGAAAAAAACCTGAAATCCTTTCAGTTACAGGTGCTTAGGTAATTTTTTCCAATGGGAAGAGAAAAACCTAAGCCCCCCAGTTCTGATGCTTTGTTTGAGTGGGATACCCTCAAAGTAACTCAGCTTCTTAAGGGACTTAATCAGGACATCACTTATGCCTATGTTTATGGGAAGCTCTTTCGAGGACATCATTAACTATTCTGTCAGAGTCATTTTAATAATTTTAACATTAACTTCTTCAAATATATTACAGAATCTTTCTCAGCTAGTGTTAAGGAAAAAACCTGAATGTTCAACCATTAATTTCAATATAGTTTTAAAAATTATTTCATTCTCATTTTCTGGAAGGGGTCACCATGATAGAAGAAATGAGACACATCTTTGAACAAGGAGAAATCCTTGCCATTTCGGGGAGAGTTTAGACGAAGAAACAGATTTATTACCAAATCCAACTTAGACCTCAGAATAGTCCTTGAGAGTCTTTCTTTTTCATCTGTCAGATTAGCCATTATTTTCTGAGGAACTTCATAAAGTGGATTTCTGTTTGTTAATTGAAATTAAAAACTAACTTCTATATTAGGCGTTTAGCAGAAAAATTTTCAAGATTTTAGTATCTAAGCCAATAAATCGCCAACTGGAATTGTGAGCGGAATATAGCTAAGGATTCTTTTAATCATCAGACTAACTTGTGGAAAATTTTTTTAGTAGGTACAAGACAGGAAATGTAAAAAGAAGTTGGAGAAACATGGAATACCAATCGGAAAGATCGCAGCACCGAGAGCCCCTCCACGTCTGCTAGACTCAGTTCCATTAAACTGAGGGACACAATAAATCCGTCAAAAATGTTCCAACCTTCTTGGAAATAATAGTAGGGATCCATGGCTATGAGCTTCAGGAACATTTCCGCTGTGAAAATTCCAGTGAAAACCTAAAGAGGGGGAAGGCAGGGGGTAAGAAAAAGAAATAATAGAGAATGCCTTTATCATTATCTTTGAATACATGTCCAAGAAGCCTCAAGACCCAGCCTTGCTAAATTGTGCATCTGAGGACACCAATCCTTCAATGTCCCAGGGCTATACCACATGATAAAGGATAGTCTTGTCTCCCTCGTGAATCAAGCACTCAGTCCCAATGTTTACATCGTCATTACCAGAACCACCCAAATTACACTGTACAAGAATGCATTTAAAAAACGATTTTAAGCAGGGGTGCCTGGGTGGCTCAGTCAGTTAAGGGTCCAACTTCAGCACAGGTCACGATCTCACAGTTTGTGAGTTCAAGCCCCGCATCGGGCTCTGTGCCGACAGCTCGGAGCCTGGAGCCTGCTTCAGATTCTGTCTCCCTCTCTTTCTGTCCCTCTCCCGCTCGCACTCTGTCTCTCTCTCTCTCTCTCAAAAATAAATAAACATTAAAAAAACAAAATGATTTTAAGTAATGGGAATACCACATAGGGGACTCCTTCTAAAGGGTCAGCAGTCATTTTGAATGTTTGTGCTTGGGACATTTGCCTTAAAAAAAAAAATCATTAATTGAGTTATAATTATATTTAAAAATACAGTATCCCTGATTTGATATTATGTGTCTTATCAAACTTAGACACACGCTGCAGGGTTTCTTATTTTAAATTGTAAAAGCAACAGAACATTGTCACAAGTGTGCAAAATACAGGAAAAAACTAGAGTCTCCATCTTACACACAACTATCAGTTTTATGTATTCCCTTTCTGTTTTTTTTTTTTTTTTTCCCAATGTGTGTATATTTTGACAGAATTGCAAAATCATAGAGTACATAATACCTTGGGTCTTGTTTTTCACTTACCACAACTCAGTCCATGTTGCTACGAAGTTGCATAAAATTCTATTGGGTGAATGTATCCTCAAGGAATATATATATCCTTGCTGGACAGTTTCGTGCTTCCTTTTGATTTTTTAAATGTGATAATCAATGACGTAATAACTGTTTGGATTGAGAGCTTACTGGGTATGAGAACGACTTGTTCCCTGAGTTACCTGACTCCCACTTTTCTACCCTTCAGAGCACCCTGTGTTTCCCAGTGCCTTCGGCCTCCCACAGGACTTAATAACATCACACGTGGTAAGAAAGTAAAATCCCATGAATGCCAGTCTCGACAAGAGCTGTACCCTCATTCTAAGCTAACCATGTAACACCCCACTCTTACTGAATATTATGATTTTAGAGGAGGACTTTAACGTAATGGGTTTTAAACTCGTAATAAATTAGTCCTTGCAACTACCTGGTTACCAATTTTACAAACGAAGGAGTTTAAGGAAAACTTTGAAGATGTAGTCTGAAGACAGAATTGAAAATAGTGAAAAATACTTAGATTACAGATGCTGTTGGGAAAGAGACTCAATGAATGTATAGCAATAGCAAAACAGAATGGCGTGATAGAAATCAAAATGGATGCATGGCCCGCAAGGTTTTACGTCCCTGTACTTTTCCATGGTTCCCCACTTTTCTAAATTGAAGATGCGGTATTCTAAAACTGAAAGAGAATCTTCCCTGAAGAGATCCAGCGAAGCAAAAATCAAAGTTCACCGTGCGCGCTAAGTATCTACAGAGGGAACATCACTCTAAGTGAGGGCAGCTAATCGATCCCTGACATACGTTTTACCCTCGGCATAAACCCATGGAAGGTTTCTCTACATAGAAATGGCAGCCTGCTTCACACGCTAAATAGAGACTGAATTCACCACTGGTTCTGGTGAACACACGGGAAATGCTCCACAGTAAGCACTGGCTAACTGACCATGGAATATTTATACTGTGGGAACTCTGGTTCCTAAGAGAAAATCAACAATGACACATTGCTGCCTTTCAATGGGATGAATGGCATCCAGAGGCCTGGGGGAAATGCCCATGACAGAGGTCGGCAAGCATGTTATTTCAACCTAGTGTACTGCCAATATTTGGGGATTGGGTAAAAATAAATTGTAACTGTTTGACGTATGAAGAATTACCTTTTTTTATTTTTTAAATTTTATTTGCTTTTATTATTTATTTTGAGAGAGAGAGAGAGAGAGAGAGAGAGAGAGAGGAGAGAGACAGACAGGGAGGGAGCATGAGCGGGGAGGGACAGAGAGAGAGAGAGGGAGAGAGAGAGAATCCTAAGCAGGCTCTACGCCCAGTGCAGAGCCTGATGCAAGGATCCCTAACTCAGACATGCAGAGTAGAAAGACCACAGAATTATCTTGGATGTGTACCAGGGAACATGATGGGCTGCAAGGACTAACCAGATAAAGGGTCTCCTTTGTCACATGTGTTTTCATAATCAGAACTCAAAATGATTTTATAACACTTTAATAGCTTATTTGGACTTAATGTAAAAACTGTGTGTGTGTGTGTGTGTGTGTGTGTGTGTGTGTGTGAGAGAGAGAGAGAGAGACAGACAGACAGACAGAGAGACAGAGAGAGACACAGACAGACATCAGGCAGAGATCGTACTCAAGTTAAATGGCAACAATTAGATTTGACTTGCTTGTGGTGAAACTCCTAAGGAATAATGAAGCCCAGGAGATCTAGAGGATCCTTTCCAACTAATTCTTTCCCATCTATCAAAATTCAATCAACTCCTGATTTTTGGACTACAGAAATAAAACAGACAATCCCCAAATCACAACTATTTGACTTTAGAATACACTGTGTCACCTATTAAAAAACAAAAAACAAAAAACAACCAACTCATTCTTATCTTCTAAATAATGTAATAAGTTAAATATATGACTTAAGCTAACATGAAAGTAAATCTGGCACAGATCAACTAACGGTAGAAACTGGACTAGAGCCCAGAAGTTGGGCAGGAGGGGAAAACCAGCCTGGAATTAAAAGTTTCCCCGAGATGGGCCCCATATGGGTAATTAAGGTATGACAGTGCAGGCAAATTTATAGTTACGTTTAATGCACCAAAAGAGCTCCCCTATATTTTGTGGCGCCTGCTACTGAAGGTGAAAGGGGAAGTGGTGTGCTGGAACACTGCAGGCAGCAATGTGAGAAAGGGAATGAGAAAAAAACTCCCCAAGTGCTTGGCTCAGGTTGCCAAAACCAACCCACTGCACCATGCCTCCCATTCTGTCACCATGCCTGGGTTTCTGCCAACAGCTCCTAAATGACGTCTTGAAAGTTCTGCAGAAAGAGGAAACAGCCACGGGATCACAACAGTGAGCAGAAGTGGCTGGGGCTGCGCCATATGTGGAAGCATTTGTCTTCCAATTAACTATTACTTTCTTTTCAACTAAGCTCCAGCTTCCAGTATCAGAAAAAGATGTCCTACAGGCAAAACATGTTCAGATCATAAAATCAGGAGAGAACGTTCCATCTTACCAGGTTTCCTACAGCCAAGACGTGTTCAAATTGCGGTGTCATAGGATGATGCTCCATTGCCATAAACAGGGTATTCAGGACAATGCAGATGGTGATGGCCAAGTCCACAAAAGGGTCCATAACGATCAAGTTCACAATCTCTTTCAGTTTTATCCAGTAGGGGTGGCACTCCCAGATGAGGAAAGTATTGGCGAATTTGTACCAGCACGGTGGGCACTTTCTCTGAGACTCTTCCAGTTCTGTAGTGAGTAAAGAACAAAGGTGGCCCTCGATCACGGTGAGAAAACAAAGAGGGTTTCAAAGAGCCACTCCTCCTCCTCACTGACTCATTAAGGTAATCGCTGCTTTGAACCACGAGAAGAAAGATGGTTTGAGTGCTGACTGCCCTAACTGTGCGGTCCTCCCGCTTGCATTTCATTTCTCTTGAAGGCAAAGAGGAGGCATGGGAAATACCGGGTCATTTCGTTGTTAACAACATCTAGCTGTAAATTAGAGTGTGATCCATCCATTTGGGGAGCACAGCATTCTGGTTAGGGGCTTGGCCTTTGGAGTCTGACTCCCTGGTCCAACTGGCTTCAACACTCACAACGTGTGATGTCAGGCAAGTTACCGATTCCTGTTCTTCTGTTGCCTCATCTGAAATGACACTATACGGGCTATAGGACAACACGAGTCCTGTAATCCTCATCCACTGACTGCATGAGTTGATGGACGTAAAGCAGGCAGCACAGTGCCTGGCACAAGGCAAGTCCTCAATAAATGGCAGGTATTACACTATACGTCGTATCACTAAATTATTACCAGAGAAGCAATCAAAAGCATAGACTCTGAAAGCAGACATACCTGGGTGCAAATACCAGCTCAGACACTGCTAACTGTGGGAACCTGAGTACATTACTTCAATCTGCTGAATTAAATGAGCTAAGATATATATAAAGTGCCTTGGAACACCCTGGCATACAGTGAGAAGCATTTGCTATTATTATTATCTTTGCAGCAGAAAAGAAGCAGCACTGGCCGCTGGGCTACTATGTGCAGTGTGTCTCTTACGTTCCCGCAGAAGCGCAAGTCAATGAGTTCACAATTCACGACCGAGTTGGGCATGGGAGTCCCACTCCTTTCCCCGCTTCCCTCCCTTCCTCTCTCTCGTCCCCCCTCTCTTCTTTTCTCCTTCTCGCTGGCCCTTTTGTCCTTTCTCACCCTCATCATTCCCTTCTCTGTTTTCGTCCTTCCTTCCTCCATCTCTTTCCCCTTTCCTTTTTCTTGTCTTCTTTCTCTTTTAGAAACAGAACTGGTTGGTCTCAAACAAGATCTTATGTGGCCCCCAATATATGACACAGATAAACCAGGAACTCCTCTAGTTGAAGCTCAGCCCGATGGACTTCTTCCTTCCCTGAGGCACTTCCCCAGGATCCTGGGACTCTGATAGACACGGATGGAATATCACCGGACCAAGATGACCTCTAGGGTCATCACAAAATGAAGATGAAAAAGGACCATTAGACATAAAGGCAGAGAGCCATTCAGCTGGCAGCCACAACATTCTAGGCAGGAGGCCCTGGGTAACAAAGCCCTCCTCAAGTTAAGTAGGAATTAGAACAGCTTGGATTACAATCGCCCAAGGACCTTGATCTAGGAGGATGTTCTTTAAGAGACGTAGTTTTGAAAACCCATCAGCATGATAATCCTTAGAGGCCAGGTCTTGGTTCCACGGGTTGGATATAACCGCATCCATCCCACACCCCAACGCAATTCTGCTGACAAAATCAAATCACTCAGGGAATGAATAAAAGTTTCCCAACATTTCACCAAGAACAAGATGGCTGCCTGAAATTAGTCTACTTTCCCTTTTGCCAACCAGCTGGATGGTACCCATGGTGATGGCTTTATTTCAGATGGGGTGCTTGGGTTGGGTTTTTGATTGGCTCCCTGGTTGCTAAGAAAATGGTTGCCTTGGTTTTTCAGATTTAAGGGCCACAGTAAGCGCCACGTGGGAGTCTGCGTGGGAAAGGAAGTCTGTGAAGAAAATTTGCTTTGGCTTCTTCCTCATAGAACTCCCTCCCTTCCCAAGGTAAATTTAGTTTTCTAACCAAAAAAAGAAAATGAAAAGGTTCTCTTATTTCCATAAATTCTTATAGGACATATTTGGAAATTTGGTTCCGTTCCTTTTTTTAATCTCCTCCCTTCTCCAAATGTCTGCTGTTCACTGGCACGTGGAGGTTGAGGCAGCGACTGTTCACGTTTCTGACAGGAGATACAATTGTACTGTTGTAGAGTGCACTAGGCTCCCAGTCTTTGCCAGATACTGAAGAGGGGTTTCCCTACCCTACGGGGCACGAAGGAGATTCCTACAGGGATACTAGGGATCACATCCACATTGTCTCAGGTAAGATCTCAGGATGATCTTTTCCGTTCCACAAACAGTAATACAACGTGGAACTTTACGAGCTAGAAAAGATCAATTAGGTGAACATAAAGGTTTAGAGAGTGACGTGCAACCTTGTAAACTGTTACTGGCCCCACGTGCCCGACACGGCTAAGAATCTGGTCTGGGGGAAGACGAGATAGCCAAAGGTTTGTGGGGTTCCCCGTACTTTGCTGCTGTACATTTTCAGAGGGGTTACCGTAGTCTCAACCTCAGGCGCACTGGGAGGTGTTTTCAGAGAGGGCCTCACAATTCCACCAAGATGGTGGGGTTAGCAGACTGTGAGGTTTCTGAAGGCAGGGCTTCTCTCAGTCCAATTCAACAATGTTTCAGCACCTACAGCATACGAGGCACTGGGAATTCGCTGGTGAACAAGAGTCCCCGTCCTCACAGAGCTTACAGCCACACCAGGAAAGGCGGATAGCAAATAAGCAATCGTATGGATGCTGCCTGTCAGTTGAACAAAAGAGTGAATCAACGAATCATGGCAGCAACAGCTATGGCCAGTTGCCTCTATAAGGAGTGTCTGAACCTGTTTTACCTGAGAACCAAGAATGCCAACTATCATCACGTCTTCATTCTTACTTCGCCAATGGTCTCCCCGCCTCCCACAGCCTCGCTGCTTTGAGAAGTGAGACCGTACTGCTCTCTGCCCACACCCTACCCCCAGTCCTCTGAAATATCCCCAAGCTGATGGCTCTGCTGACTGTGAATTCTGCTGACTTTACTGGATCCGCGTGAGCATGTCTGCCAACGGGCTAGGTGTGACACACAGCAGGCAGGATTTTCTCATTATTTACATGATTCTGGAATGCTCCACTGTGGTTTCTAAGCCATCGGTAGGTAGAAGCCTGCTTCTTTGGTTTGGTAATCCAAAAATTAAAATAATGTCAGAGTTTCTGAACTGAAGGCCTGAGAAGCAGGAATAATTATTCATTCAACGCTGGCTTTTAATGCTGTAGCAATCATTAAACACAGAGGGGCCAGCGGTGAAATAGGAATGGAGTTTCTTTTTTTTAATTTTTTTTTTCAACGTTTTTTATTTATTTTTGGGACAGAGAGAGACAGAGCATGAACGGGGGAGGGGCAGAGAGAGAGGGAGACACAGAATCGGAAACAGGCTCCAGGCTCCGAGCCATCAGCCCAGAGCCTGACGCGGGGCTCGAACTCACGGACCGTGAGATCGTGACCTGGCTGAAGTCGGACGCTTAACCGACTGCGCCACCCAGGTGCCCCAGGAATGGAGTTTCTTAATGCCCTTCAACTCCCTCTCAAATTCTTCAGTTCCAGCCATTCATTGTTCTTTGCTTATAGCGGTTCTGTCTCCTCGGCTTTAACAAAGCGAGTTGAATACTAGGGGAGGGGACAGTGGAATGTCTGAGCAGTGAAAGGCTATGTGAGCATTAGGACTTAGAAAAGGGAGAAAAGGCTGGGACGGCTTCCTACTCAGGAACACAACTATGACTGTCTCTCTCCCCTGAGCTACCCCTGCGTCTATTTTTTTATCATGTGTGTGCTGGTGGGTGGAGGGTGGAGAATGAGTATAGCAGAACAGGAAGGGAAGGAAGAGCACAGGGAGAAGAGGAAGAAAAAGGAGAAGAAAAAGGCAGAGCTACCACTCCAGTGTTTCTATCCAACTCCGTAGAGGAATGGAAGCACCAAGGCCTCTGACAGGAAGCCCGCAGCACCGAGCAAGCACAGCAAGGTTCAGCCCCACAAACATTTCTTGAGCATTGACCTTGACTAGACCCTGCGCTAGGCCACTGTAGTAATCAACTACAGAATTGTTGCTCTACACCAACAGTTCTGCTGTTCTGACGTCTTTGCCAGTAATAAAATATGCCTGTTGGAGGGGGTTCATTTGTCTTTCTCAACTTCCACAGATTCCCAGAGAAATCCCATTCTTGTCTCCAAGTGAAGAATAAAATTAGCCAAGGTTCTTAAGCTAGTGTTTCTTAGATTGGAATTTTTTTTAAGTTTATTTACTAATTTTGAGAGAGAGAGAGAGAGAGAGAGAGAGGGAGAGGGAGGGGGAGGGAGGGAGGGAGGGAGAGAAAGAGATTCCCAAGCAGGCTCCATGCTGTCAGTGCAGAGCCTGATGTGGGGCTTGATCTCGTGAAGTGTGAAATCATGACTTGAGCTGAAATCAAGAGTCAGACACTTAACAGACTGAGCCACCCGGGAGGAGCCCCTTAGCTTGCAATTCTTATGCTCTGCAGTTATTTACCTATAATCTCAAAGTATAAACCACAAAGTTTAAAGATGCTCTCTCAGACAATGACCTCAATGAGAATTAAAGAAAACAGACATAAATGAAGTGTGGAGGCAGCTGGTAATAGTCAATTCAATACTCTTTTTGGCTTGATACAGTCTCAAGATTAGTCTAGGTATAGTCTAACTCCTTGCTCACATGTGAGAAGGGAAACACTCGAAGAGTTTTTCTTTCTGGGGGTTCTCCCTTTACCACAGACGCCCCTGCTGAACTCTTTTTCTCTGAGTAGAAGTGGTATTGGGCTTAAATGACTCAAAAAATAACTTGTTCCAAGGACACCAGGAAATTCTGACTCTCCTTACAAAAGGAGGGGCTGGGGCGCCTGGGTGGCTCAATCGGTTGGGCGTCCGACTTCAACTCAGGTCATGATCTCACGGTCCGTGAGTTCGAGCCCCGCGTCGGGCTCTGGGCTGATGGCTCAGAGCCTGGAGCCTGTTTCCAATTCTGTGTGTCTCTCTCTCTCTGCCCCTCCCCCGTTCATGCTCTGTCTCTCTCTGTCTCAAAAATAAATAAAACGTTTAAAAAAAAAAAAAAAAAAAGGAGGGGCTCTGGGTATTGTGGGGTTAGCCTGGGGGTTTGAACTCTGAAGAACAGCAGTCTGAGGCTTCAAGAATATTCTGGATCTACAGTGGGACAGCTCAGCTAAAGCAACATGAATCAAAAGAAGAGGATTCATGCAGGATCAGTCAGAATCTTGTGAGAGAAAACCCAGTTACGGAATCTACATCTGACGAAACAAAGGGGAGCCTAGAATACAGACCACAACCGGACAGATGGGACACCCGCTGGGGGGCTGTGGTGTAATGGAAAATCCTGACATTCCTCAGCGGGCCAGGCTGTGTCACGGAGGAGCCACCTAATACGAAGTTCAGGCACTGACAGCAACACTCCTGCAGATAGGCTATGATTCAACAGCGGCTGCTCTTTTCCTGTGGCACAGAGCGCCGGAATAAGAGGGGTTTCAGCTTACCTATTCACACATCAAATATATTTATGGGTATGTGGGGGTGTTTGATGAGAGGCAGAATTAGGTGCAATCAAAATGCACAGTACATTAGTCCTTCAGGGAAAAGCAAAAGGGTTGTAGGGTGCTAAAAAGGAAAAGAGGAAGGTATGTTTTGGGGTAGAGGGCAGGAGGGGGGTTCCATTATTTCGTATCTTCACACTTCAGTCTATATCCTTCGTGCCTCATATCACCCTGCTGGCCCCTCGTGACAATTACAGTCTTCTTGAGATCTGCTAGCTCACTCTTAAATGTCATTCCTTCATACTTCTTATCTATCTGTATACAATGCTGGCAGCAGCTTTGAAGTCCTTATTTGATTCTCTGCATGCAGACATGGGATGCTGGTTTCTATAACAAGTAGACTATTCCTAAAGTTCAGAGTCAATTTTTGCAAAAGTCAGGCCAAGGGACAGGGATTATATTTATCGTGCACAGGACGTAATTTTATCTTGGTGGTCTGGGCTGACATCAAGGGCACATACCTTCTACTAGTGTATTTGTAACAACACTCAATATACTGTTGATTCTGTCCTTCCGTCCATAGGAGGCCAGTTGGTCCATGGAAACTAAGAGAGATCCAGGGCCTTTCTTCTTAATTTCCACCTCAGTTGTAGCCTGAAAACAAGAGTAAATCAGGTGAGTAAAGTCTTATAAAGGTTAAAGCTGGGTCATACTGGACAAATTGTCCAGAGTGTGAGCACAAACATATGCTCTTTGTAACATCTTTTTACTTTGATCCTACAATCCTATTAACCTCAAGAAGTAGAGTGAAACATGACCACGGATCATCCTTAGCGCTACAGATGAGATGACCAGGTTAAGTTTGTACAAACCTACAATTAACCAAAGAATCTGGCTGGGACCCAAACGCCTCGTCTGGTCAACTCCATGCACCTGGTGCAAAGACCACATCTTCCGGGGCAATGACATCAGAAGGAGAACCTGAGTTTTCCCATCTCAGTCTCATATCCACAGCATTTGGCTAGAATTTGACCACATGATAAAATAAGTCGAATTCACCTCTATTCGACATTTCATTAAAGGGCCAAGTCCCTGATCACACTGAATGCTATAGATGTTGCTTCCTTCATGGGCAGGGGCACCATCACTCTCTCAAACTGTCACTTCTAAATGTCAAACCTGGGCCTAACTGAATGTTAGCAAGTTGAAGTTCTACCCCAAATCTCCCCCAAGCCCCGGCAAAGAAATATGGTAAGGGTTTTGCTATTTTATTAAAAAAATTTTTTTAATGTTTATTTATTTCTGAGAGAGAGAGAGAGAGAGAGAGAGAGAGAGAGAGAGAGAGAGAAACACAAGTGAGGGAGGGGCAGAGAAAGGGAGACACAGAATCCGAAGCAGGCTTCAGGCTCTGGGCTGTCAGTAGAGCCTGACACAGGGCTCTAACCCACAAACTGTAAGATTATGACCTGAGCTAAAGTTAGACACTTAATCAACTGAGCCACCCAGGCATCCCTCACTATTTTAACTAAATATATAGCGCTACATATGTTTATCTTGCCTTTGTTACAGTCTACTTTGTAAGTTAACCTGCAATGTTCAAATTCTCAAACAAAAAGGGCAGAAAACACCATCAGCGTGTCATACAAACTGTTTTTTACAAGTTCCATTGTGGGGAATACTGGTAGGGGAGATTATAGCACAGCGTTTCTTAATGTCCCTTGCCCGTGCTCTCTGTGCCAACCTGCATATGCTACATTAGGCCAGGCTCAATGCAGTGGATTAAAAGCTAGCTTTCAAGTAACCATGCCGTCCACTATAACACATCATCCAGGTAATGTTGGCTGTCCCTTCCACTGTGAAGGCAAGAAGACAGACACTCACCATTTCTCAGAGGACAGGGAGGATATATGTTTATATGAAGCTAGAAAAGTCAGTCTGATCAGTACCAGAATGACACTAGCTGTTTTGAAAAGAAAATAATTGTCTCTGGAGAGCTACATCCGAAAGGCTTTCTGTCCTTAGGTATGTTTCGATTTTAAGAACTGTACAGAAGAAAGTATCTGGCACATCATAATTTATCTTATTACAGTGTTTCATCAAGCTGTTTCACGGATTCAGACATTTGGTTTACCACTGGGTTTTGTTCTGTTTGACAGAGCTACAGAAGAAATGGAAAAGAAAAAGAACTGATTTCCTTGGGAATTCCTGGCTGTATTACTATACAAACAACTGCGAATGTAACAACGACTTGTTGACCATTACTGTCAGGTCATAATAAGATATATTTCTCTGGTGAGCCACTTTCTGCTCCAATTCCCAGCCTGATATTCATGACACCTAATAAATCCGATTAGACTCCTACATTTTAAAAATGACAATCGTCTAAAAATGAACACAGAAAGGCCCCATACGGTGGATATTCTTGTTTCTGGCATTTATTCATTCCAAATTTTTACTGAGCTGCTCTCTGTGGATCTACAGTACACAGTAGGTAATTTTCATAATGCTGACTCTGAAGGTACTGTAAGATCTACTGGACTGGCTGATTCATCAAGAAAGGATGAAACTGCATTTAAAAATTGCTTTGGTTCTCCTCTTGCACTGTTGGTGGGAATGCAAACTGGTGCAGCCACTCTGGAAAAGTGTGGAGGTTCCTCAAAAAATTAAAAATAGATCTACCCTATGACCCAGCAATAGCACTACTAGGATCTACCCAAGGGATACAGGAGTGCTGATGCATAGGGGCACTTGTACCCCAATGTTTATAGCAGCACTCTCAACAATAGCCAAATTATGGAAAGAGCCTAAATGTCCATCAACTGATGGGTGGATAAAGAAATTGTGGTTTACATACACAATGGAATACTATGTGGCAATGAGAAAGAATGAAATATGGCCCTTTGTAGCAACGTGGACGGAACTGGAGAGTGTGATGCTAAGTGAAATAAGCCATACAGAGAAAGACCGATACCATATGTTTTCACTCTTATGTGGATCCTGAGAAACTTAACAGGAACCCATGGGGGAGGGGAAGGAAAAAAAAAAAGAGAGAGAGGTTAGAGAGGGAGAGAGCCAAAGCATAAGAGACTCTTAAAAACTGAGAACAAACTGAGGGCTGATGGGGGGTGGGAGGGAGGGGAGAGTGGGTGATGGGTATTGAAGAGGGCATCTTTTGGGATGAGCACTGGGTGTTGTATGGAAACCAATTTGACAATAAATTTCACATATTTAAAAAAATTGCTTTGGTTCTAAGTATATCTTACTGTTTTCTGGACTTGCTGGATATAACAAGAGATAAATTCTTGAGACTTTAGTAACATTAACCTTAAACAAAGTTAATAAAAATGCTGTCTAAAGGAACTAGTCAAATCATTAGATTATTATTTAGTGGTATCTATTTGAAAGCTAAAATAATTTTTAGCTTGGATTAAAAACTCCACATAAAGAGAAGTTTATCCCCAAACTTAGTATTAAGATGGAACAATGATTATTTATATCTTTCTACGTAAAATGAAAATAAACTGTAACAGGGATATGTGGTGACAACCTCTATAACAACATTAAAATTCGTTCCATACTAAGGCATGTTATAGAACATATCTTAAGTTTCAAAAAAGAAATAAAAAAGACACCAAGAAAAGGAAGTTTCAAAGATCATACTTAGGGAACCTTACAGGGTAAAAAGAGAATTCATTATGTCACCTTTTTACACAGGCTACAGCGTCTACCACAGATCCAAGGAACTGGTTCCACTGAAAAATCTTGTGGTAGCAGTAAGACATCCAGAAAAATCCCCTTAGGTTTATAAATGAAACAACAGACTTCTAAAAGTCCACAGATCAAAGCTAAAATCACAAAGGAAATTAGAAAATACTTTGATGATAATGAAAATAATCCATTAAGATTTATGGGATGCAGCTAACACCATGGTTTGAGAAAATTTTACAGCACTAACTGCTATAAAAGACGTAAAATCAATGCTCTAAATTTCCACCTTAAGAAATAAGAAAAAGATCAAATTAAACTGTGGGTAAGTAGAGGAGAGAATATAATAAAAATAAGAGTGGAGATTAATGAATTAGTAAATGGACAAACAATAGACGATTACAAAGGGCAAATGTTGTTTTTTAAAAATAGATTAATAAAATTGATAATTCTCTAGCAAGACTGACGAAGAAAAAAAGATAGAAAACACAAATTATCATTTTCAGGAATAGTAATGGGGACATTACTACAACTCCTACAGGCATTATTGGGATAATAAGAATATATCGTAATTTTAAGCTGAACCATCGTAAGAAAGGAGGCTTCTGTACAATATTTATAGTAGTCAGAGTATAATAAGATAGAGTATCATAATAAATAAACCCAAAAATTTAAGTGGGCTAACCTAACAAAAAAAAAAAAAAAAAAAAGCAAAGGAAGAATAATTGCCAACAACTTCAAGTCATATCACCTTGGATAAAATGAACAAACTTATCAAAATACAACTTATCAAAACTGATAGAAGAAGCAACAGAAAATCTAAATAGCCCACATTAGAAATTGTTAATTAAAAAAACCTTACAATAAAGAGAACTCTAGTCCAGATATCTCTACAAGTGAATTCTATCAAACATTTACAGAAGAAATAATACCAATACTAATACCAATTCTTTCAGAAAATAGAGAAGGGAATACTTCTCAACCTGTTTTATAAAGTTAACATAACCCTGATATTAAACCTAACAAAAAACATTACAACAAAAGAAAATCAGAGACCAATATTCCTCATGAACGGTGATGTGAAATCCTTAACAAAACTTGAGAAAATAGAACCCGTCAATATATACGAAGATAATACATCATGACCAACAGGATTTATCCCAGGAAAGCTAGTTTCACGTCAGAAAAAAAAAGTCAATGTCATTCATCACTTTAGCGGAATAAAAGAGAAAAAAATATCTGATTATCTCAAATGCAGTAAAAGAACATTTGATAAAATTCAACACCTCTGCATAATAAAATTTCTTAGCAAGCCACAAATAGAACATGGCAGTTCCAATCTGATAAAGAACATCTATGAAAACCTATAGCCAACATTATAATTCTTGCTGAAACATTAAATCTTTTCCCACGAATAATGGAAACAAGGAAGAATATCTGCTTTCATCATTTCTATGCATTTTGTATCTGAAGTCCTAGCTAGTGCAATAAAGCAAGAAAAATAAATAAAAAGCATAAAGGTTGCAGTTGCTGTTAGTCACAGAAAATATTATTGTGCATGTAAAATCCCTATGAAATTTGCAACAAAAAGACCTAATAGAACTGAGATGTTAATTTATAAGGTCATAGCATTCAAAAACTAACTGTATTTCTATGTTCTGACAACAAATACCTGAAAATAAAAAGGTTTTAAATTATACCTTTTACAACAGTATCAAATACTACAAATACCAAGGAATAAATCTAATGGAAGATGGGTAAGACCTCCACTACAAATTATACAACTTTGCTGAGAGAAACTTGAGAAGACTTTAATAAACGAGAATAAAACCACATTCACAGATTGAAAGATTCAATATAATTAAGATGCCCATTATTCCCAAATTGACCTATAGATTCAGTGCAATCACTATAAAAATTCTAGGCTCTTCTGAAGAAACTGACCAAAAAAAAAAAAAAAAAAAAAGACTCTAAAATATATAGACACGTGAAGAATCTAGCAAAATAGCAAAATAATAGCAAAAAATAGCAAAATAATCTTTTTTTTTTTTTTTAATTTTTTTTTTCAACGTTTTTTATTTTATTTTTGGGACAGAGAGAGACAGAGCATGAACGGGGGAGGGGCAGAGAGAGAGGGAGACACAGAATCGGAAACAGGCTCCAGGCTCCGAGCCATCGGCCCAGAGCCTGACGCGGGGCTCGAACTCACGGACCGCAAGATCGTGACCTGGCTGAAGTCGGAGGCTTAACCGACTGCGCCACCCAGGCGCCCCAAAATAATCTTTTTAAAAAGATCTGAAAAGCAAATTAATCTCTTAAGAGATTGTTTCATGATCTTTAAAATATTTTTTGTTTGGAAGGCTTATGCTATCTCATTTCAAGACTATAAAGTTACAGTAATTAGACAAGCGTAGTATTGTTATAAGCATAAACAAATAGATCAAGGGAACGGAACAGAATCCAGAAACAGACCCAAACATGTACATCAGTTGATTTTTGACCAAGATGCCAAGTCAGTTCAGTGAAGGAAGGAAAGTCTACATTTTCTTAATGTTTTACTTTTTGAGAGAGAGAGAAGAAAGGGAGAGAGAGTGTGCACACACACAGAGGAAGAGCAGAGAGAGGCTGTCAGAGGATCTGAAGTGGGCTGTGTGCTGACAGCAGAGAGCCCAACGAGGGGCTCGAAGTCACGAACTATGAGATCATGACCTGAGCTGAAGTTGGACGCTTAATCAACCGAGCCACCCAGGCGCCCCAAAAAGTCTTTTTAACAAACAGTACTGAAAAACTAGATATTCATCCAAATCAACTCCTTCTAATTTCATACACAAAAATTAACTTGAGCTGAATCAGAGACCTGAATGTAAAACCCAGAACTGTGAAATTTAGAGAAAAAAATAACTTCACAATTTGGGGTAATGGCAAATTTTCCTAGAAGAAAAAAAAAACAAAACCTGATACATTGGATGTCATCAAAATTAAAAGGTTATGTATCTGATAAAGGACTTGTATCCATAACATATAAAAAAATCGAAATGGGCAAAAGATTTAAATAAGCAACTTAATGAAAGATCTATGAGAAGCCAGTAAATACATGAAAAGATGCACATCGTCATTAATCAGCAGGGAAATGCAAATTAAAAGCATAGTAAGACAACAGTTTATGCCTACTCAAATGCTAAAACAAAGACTAATATCACCAAATGTTGGCTAGGATGGGGGGCAATTGGAATTCTAATACACTGTTGGTAGGACTATTAAAAACAAATAGTGTAACTGTTTTGGAGAGCTGTTTGGCAGTTTCTCGCAAAGCTGGACATACATTTACCATATGACCCAGGAATTTCATTCTGAGGTAGTTATCCAATATAAATGAAACCATTTATCTGCCAAAAGAGTTGCACAAGAATGCTCTCAGCAAGCTTCTTCATACTACTGAAAACTGGAAACAACGTGAACGTCCATCAACAGGAACATGGACTAACAATTTGGAGTGTACTTATACAATGAAGGACCCAATCAATCAATACTCATCAATAACAAGAAATAAACTACTGATACCCAACATGGATGTATCTCAAAAAAACATCTTGTTGAGTGAAAGAAGCCAAATAAAAAAGACATACCGCACGAGTCCTCGAAAATGAAAGCAAACTAATCTGTGTTGATACATGTCAGAAGAGGCTGCTCGGAGAGGTGAGGGGATCGAGTAGGAAAATGTACTTTTCTGGGAGAGTCTTGTGGTACAAAGGGGTTTAGGGGACAATTCTCAGCTGGCCAGACAGCTCCTGCTCCACCACCTTTGTTCCCACACCTTTGGTAACTCTTGGGTGGGGGTTACCCAGTGTACTATTGCGATATTGATCGTGCAGTAGAATTCCTTTGAGAAAGAATACGAAAGAGTGTGTAAATGCGTAGAAAATGTTATTTGTATTATGGAAATAAAGATCAACCAAGTGAGAAAAGCAAAGGCTATTTATTCTGAGCTTAAGATGGGGAGTCAGCCACCATCACATGCGTTTCACCAGAGATGCAAAGGCAGGCAGGGGAGTGGGAAAGCTTTCGCGTGGAAAAAAGGGAAGGCTTCAGGTGTGCCTGGACTGCAAGGCTGTTGGCATGAGGGCGCTGCAGCTGGGCTAACTAGAAGCAAGGCATCCTAGGTGACTGATTAGGGGTGCATATTTGGCTTTCTCGGGTGGGTCCGAAGGTGAACACAGAAACAAAAATTAGGGAACTCATCAGTTATTAATCAAGCCCTGACCACCTGGGGCTGATTGTTATAGAAGGTATCATACCTTCCTGGATTGTCACAAGAGATAGCAGACTGGCTTCCTTACTAGTGTGACTTACGGCAGGCTGGCTGCCTGGGTTGTTTACCAGAGATAAGGGGGCTGGTTTCTCGGGCACGTCGTGGGTGAAAGTCCTATTTTATATATGGCCTGGTCATCGTCAGAACACGCAGCCTCTTTGTATTCATCAGATGTGACTGATTAATGGAGAGAGAGGGAGCAAACATGTGTTCATCACTGTTAGCTGCCTGAGATGATACAAACTAAAACTACTTATGAAGAACATCACTTCAAAGTGCTAAGCACTAACTGGGGGCTAAGACAGTATCCAGAGAAAAATAAATCTGTAGTAAGTAAACCAGGGTACACAGGAATCCAAGATGGATGGGTAGTTCCTGAAATCCCTCCTCCCCGGGTGAGGTTTTGAAAGCTGGGACTGAAAGTCTGGGCTGTTGTTTCTCTTTTCAACTTTTACAACATTGAGATAAAATGCACATTACAATAAAATTCCCCATTTTAATGGTTTCAAAGTGTGCAATTCAGTGGCTTTTAGTATATTTACAGTATATTCCAGAACATTTCCATCATACCAAAGAAAAACACAGTACCTGTTTGCAGCCAATCCCCCTATTTTCTGTCTCTATAGATCTATCTCTTCTAGACATTTCATATAAATGGAACCATGTGGGGGCACCTGGGTGGCTCAGTTGGTTAAGCGTCTGACTTTGGCTCAGGTCATGATCTTGCAGTTCGTGGGTTCAAGCCCCACACGGGGCTCTGCGCTGACAGCTCAGAGCCTGGAGCCTGCTTCCCATTCTGTGTCCCTCTCTCTGCCCCTCCCCTGCTCATGCTCTCTCAGTCTCTCTCAAAAATGAATAAAAACATTACAAAAAAACTGAAATGGAACCATATACAGTAATATGTGGCCTTTTGTGCCTGGCTTCTTTCACTGAGCATAACGTTTTCAAGGTTCATTCGTGCTGTGGCATGTAACTATACCTTGTTCCCTTTTATGGCCGAATGATATTCCATAATAGGGACATGCCACATTTTATTTATCCATCCCTCAGTTGATGGGCACTTGGGTTGCTTCCACTTTTTGGCTATTATGAATAATGGTTTTATGAATATTCATGTACAAGTTTTTGTGTGAACACCTGTTTTCAGTTTTACCTAGGATCATATGGTAACTCTATGTTTAATTTTTTTGAGAATCCGCCACTGTTTTCCAAAGCAGTCATACCATTTTACATTCCCATCAGTGCTGTTGGCTATTGTTTCTTGTGCCAGATTCTAGCCAACTGAAGGCTCTCCCATGTACAGCAGCTTCAGAGGAACCCTTCCTCCAGAATCTCCTTGGGATAGTGGGGGGGGGGGGGAGGGTATAGCTCAGTGGTAGAGCATTTGACTGCAGAATCTCCTCGGGATTCTGTCAGGGATGTCTCTGCTCTTGGCTTAGCTACTCAATTCTTATCACTTGGGAGGTAGGGAGAGGGCTTCCTCCTTCAACCATGCTGAGACCCGAGGACCAGAGGAGAGATCACATACTCTTTCCTTCCCCTTCCCTATCTCCTCAGGTCATTTTTTATTCCTGTGAGTGGAGGCGTTTATTTCTTTTGTTTGTTTGTTTGGTCTCACTTTGTTGGGGAGGAAAAGAGGAGAATTCACAACGTTTTAAAGTCAGGAGCTTCTGCCTTTTTAGAACTCAGCCTCTAAGGAGGTTTCACGTAAAACTATCAGTAACAGAGGAAGCAACAAAGAGCCTCAATTACATTCTTTGAAAGTGAAACTCAGTGCAAATTTGTTCCATTTCTCTCAACCCAAATGCAAAGTTTATTACGACATTTAGCCACTGACTTCCAACCTCCTCAATTGTAGCTGTACTTCTCAAAGAGATATCCTATAACACCTGCAGATGGCAGATTTTGCCCACATTTCTACAGATCTGCCCAAGGAAGCACAACTAAATCGCCTTCCCATGGAAATACATGAATGGAAATTTATCAGGTAGTTACCTTTTTCTTGGAACTAAAATTTAGAGCGCTTTATTTTTTTAATGTTTATTTATTTTGAGAGAAAGAGCAAGTGCGCGAGCAGGGGAAGGACAGAGAGAGGGAGAGAGAGAGAATCCCAAGCAGGCCCCATGCCATCAGCTTAACCGACTGAGCCACCCAGGCACCCCTGTAGTAATCTGCTTTAAAATAGTTGTACAATAATTTCTTCTCAGACAAAGGATCTTTAAGGTATTCCTTAGAAGGAATACAACCCTCTCCAAGTCAAGCAATTCAGTAGAAATCCTAACGTCCACATCTCAGGACTAAAAAGGCCAAAAGAGTGGAGGGAAAGAAATGGAAACTGGCTTCTGAACACCAAGAATGGACCAAATAATATGCTTCACATTTTATAAATGTTATTGCATTTAATCTTTACGATTGCCCTTTAGCAAAGGTCCTTTTATCTCTTTTTCACAGATAAGGAAATGGGCTTAGAGGGGTTATGTTAATTTCCCAGGATCACATCAGTAAATAAACTGAAGGACTCAGGCTTTAGAGCTGGTGCGGCACACTGGTTACTGGCCAGTGCTCAGGAGCCAGACTGCCTGCACTCAAGCCCTAATTCTGTCTGCCGCTTACTGTGTGATCTTGGACAAGCCACTTTATTTCTCTAAGCCTTGGTTACCTCCTCAGTGAAATGCAGACAACAGTAGTGTCTATCAGCTGTGGGCGTTAAATGAGTTAATACTTATATATTTGTAAGCTAATACAACAGGGTTTCTGAGTTACGTCTGATTTTTGGATTGTCAGCAGCACCTGCTTTCTCTATGAGTGGTGAGAGTCTCACCTACTTTTCCAGCTTAGAGATGAAGGCATGGGAAAAGTCCCCTCATCCTCTGCTTCAGCAGAAAGCAAAAGTGAAAACTCCCAAACCATTGAAATTTTGGGCCTCAGCAGCTCCTGCAATGCTCCACAAAGCATGAGCACACATTGGGAAGCACTCTTGTGGTTCAGGCGCAGGCAAATCAATCCATGGCTGGAGTCACATCCCAAACGTGATTCTCCCCCCCGCCCCCCCCCGCCACCACATAAAACATCTTAGTTTATTAATCCTCTCATGAAAAATCCGCACAATCACCAGACAGTCACTGCAGAATCTTTACTCCTTGACAGTAAGAATTGCTACATCTTAGCCTAAGGAGGTATTTGTTGCTCATGTGGCCTGGGCTGCATACAACATTAGTAATATATTGCATTCCTCTAAGATAAATGATAAATGTTTTTTTTTTCCCCACTTCCCAAAGGAGCTAATCAGGAAGACCTTGGTTCAAGCTCCACTGCCACGAGTCACTAAGGCTTTGAACCTCATCTGTTTAACAGGATAAAGCCACCTACCAAATAGGATGGTTATAAGAATTAAATGAGATCGTGCATATATTTAAGTGCTTAGCATACTATAGCAAGAACCCATATGGTAGCTATAATTATTATGTCATTGTAGAAAGCCGTAAAGAACACAAAAGAGTAAGGGAAAAAAAAGCCACCGATAATTTCCCCTCCTAAAGGCAACCACGGTTAACTTCTGATTAGTCATCCTCTTTCTGTGTGTAGTTTGTCTTTCTATAGATCTGATATCATACCACACGCGGTCTATGCAGTCTGGGTTTGTTTTATTGTGTCTTTTTGGCCTATTATTATAACTTACACATATCCCCACGCCATCAACAGCTGAGAAGCACTTCTTTATGGCTTCTAACAATACAGCTTTTCCTGGTTATGAAGCCTTTGGGAATGAAATAGTCGTGCCTATCTTATCTTCCTGCCTCTTTGGGATCTGCCCTCCTGGCCTTGGGAATCCTCAAATCTGTCACCATCATCACTTGGGACCACAGCAAAGAATCTCCTAAGGGCCTACAGGGGGTGGAGTGTGCAGGCCCCCCAAAACTCCAAAGGCAGCACTCTGTGGAGGCCACAACGTAAGGCAGTGCACAGAGCCTTGCTTCCACAGCCATCTGCTCAACTGCCTCTCAAGTTTTTTTCCCACACAGTCTAACAGAAGCTGCCAGGAAACCAAAAACAAAACCCCCAAATCTGCTCATGTGCCTTCAGCTTGAAGTTCAATCTCCTCCTTCCTGGATACCTTTTCTATACCTTCTTTTCAACAAAAAAGCAAGATGTATGATTTGGCTTAAATATTAAAAAAAAAAAAAAGCCAGGATATCAGAAATAAATTTGGTTTTTAACATTTGAGTTGCCAGAACTGTACTGTCCATGCTGACACAACCCTCGTTATCTGTTGACACATTACCTTGTTTTTTTCAGATAATGTAACTGTCTAATAACAGACCGTAAATATTTACTTCTAGATATAGAATTAGGGACAATCAAAAATTACATTTAAAGTAAAGATAATCACGTCTATAATATTTATTTTGGCCAACTACCTGGTTTTGGGGGAATTTTGGAACCACTGTTTGTTATTATTATTGTTCCTACCATAGTTGATATTAAATAAACAGTTTTCTTGAAGAAAAATGGCCATGTGGCTATACAGAGAAGACACTAAAATGAACTGAGAAATGGAAGATTGAGTTTTCCCTAAGACTCTGGCTCTATCAATAATGAGCTATGTGACCTTAAGGAGCCCAAATTCTCTGAAACTACCCCCCGTCTAAAACCAGGGATAATGAGCTTCACTTTGCCAGCCTTACAGAATTTTTATTCAGAGCAAATTAAATAATGAATGTAAAAGTAATTTGTCACTTCTAAAGAGCTATACAAATGTGTGTGTGTGTGTGTGTGTGTGTGTGTGTGTGTGTAGCACGGGCAGTTATTTTACTATGAAATGAAAAGGCAGGAGAGAAAAGACAGTGTCAAACACATCCTAACTGCTTTTTGAATTTTTATCTGTACGGTCAACAGGCATCCAGAAACGTTAAAAACAGATCACTGTGGATAATTCCACTTTGTCCACTTTTCCTCCACACATGCATCATGCTAATTAAAGGACCGGCTGTCTCCGTGCTGTGTTAGAGGAAACTGAAGTGTTAGGACAAGACGGACTGGCATGCCATCTCAAGGAGTCTATGCCAGCTAAGGAAGGACTGAGGGAGGTTAAGGAGTTAGAGGTACAGAGGATTGGGATCGCTGAGGTTATAAGAATTTAAAACTAGAAAGAAGGTATAAACAGCTTAGAATTTAAAGGAATGTTAGGAGATGGCTTTTCCCAAAGAGGGGAGCCATTATCCAAACCCCTCGACAAGTGATTTTCTGAAGCTATTATATGCAGCTCCTCCAGAGCCTGACATTTGATTACATTTAAAATTCATCTTTTGCTTCCCTTTTTCTTCCTCCCCCATGCACCATGTGTTCTTGCCCCAACCTCCCACTTTCCCCCTCCTTTGATTTCTTTCCATTTCAAATGCTTTTGAATGTCTAGCTCCAGTTCTGCACTGGCTTCCCTAACCTCTCCTTGCCTGGTTCTCCCCGGTGCGAACCTCCTGCCGACAGCATCATGTATGCACATTCCTCTTTGGAAAAATCACACCTCATTCTTACAGAGGAGACTTGGAAAATTATTCTGAACTATATTGCTGTTTTGTTTTGTTTTTTTAATAGAAAGATAAAAGCTTTAAATTCCAGGCTGTTTCCCTATAAGGAGAGGACATGGGAGGGAGAGAAGCGATGATAGTTCCAAACCGGCTCAGACTTGGTCATTGGTGGTGGCAGGATGCCATTCTCATTCCATCCGGGCAGGATCCGCTGGCCAGAGGCATTCAGTCAAAGCAGGTGGGGGGGTGGGGCGGGGGAAGGAATACAGGTAGGCTGACAGAGACTTGCAAAGATGGAGAGAAAGAGAAAGAGGTAAAGTAAAGCCAAGAGGGGATGGGGAAGGGCAGTAGTCCGAAACAAGGAGGGAGGGGATGGGTGGGGGGAAACAGAGCAGGGAATAAAGTAAAAGGGAGAAGGAGGGGCGGAAGAGAACAACAGAAACAAAGCAGGTGGGAGAAGACAGAAACGGTGGGGGGCAGTGGGGACAGGAGTCTAGAGAGTGGGGACAGCGCGTGGGAGCGAGCGGCCGGACCGGAGAGAAGAGAGGAGGGCGCGGGAAAGACTGCCATGCCTAGCCTCGGTCTATGTGTTTACTTCCTTACACTGTCATCGGTAGCTGCCTTATCTATTTTCACCTCTGGCAGGAGCCGCCCGCCGATGTGGGAGCCGGGGCCGCCGATGAGGGACACCACGCCGTTGCAGTCGACCGTGCTGTTGCGCTTGACGCTGCGCCGCAGGCTGGGGAAGATGCGCGACGAGCGGCTGCCCTGGCTGTAGCCGCTGTAGCCGCTGTAGCTGCTGCGGCGCTCGCGGGCCCGGATCGGGATGAAGAGCGAGTCCCGGCGGCCCTCGCTCTCCTCCACCGTGCTGTGCTCGTCGTCCGCGAACTCGTTCTCCGAGCCCGGGTCGCGGAACCGCCCGGGCCCTCGGAAGCTGAAGATGCTGCTTTTGCTGTTGTGGCGGGAGAGGAACGGCGAGCCCGGGATGCTGAGCAGTGACTGCAGGGGCGGAGAGAGAGAGAGAGAGAGAGAGAGAGAGACACACAAGAGACGGCGTGAGACGGGAGGCTGACCCGTACAGGCCCAGCAAGGGCGGTTTGCCTCCCCCTCCCGGCCCTACCCTTGCATTCCTGGTATGAGAACACACGTGTTTCCAGAGAGCACTTTTCTGGAGGTTGTGTTTATACCACTGTTCACACCCATAATCACTCACTTCTTGCCCCATACCCTTGAGATGCATCTGGCTTTGAGCAGGTAGCCGTACACAAATTCTACTCCTATTTGGCCATGCATTACAACGATGCTTTTATCCCGTGCTCTATGTAGCTAACCACGGGGAAAAACATCGGTGTGTCTATTTCGCAGTACTATGAGCTCACCTGAAGTGTGCCTTTACTCAAGTTAGACTCCAAGCCACACGTGGCAAAAAGGAGAGAATTTAAAAGTGCTCTATCATTATCAAAAGTGCTATTCTGTCAATGAGTACATGCCCCGGAGATAAGTAGTATGCCAACAATAGTCTTGAAGTAGCTTTTGTTCAGTTGAATATTATGTATGTTTCCTTCTACTCCATTTTAAACTTAAAAGTTTATTTATTTTGAGAGAGAGAAAGAGAGAGAGACAGAATGTGAGCAGGGGAGGGGCAGAGAGAGAATCCCAAGCAGGCTCTGTGCTGGGGGGGGGGGGAGTGGGGGGGAGCTGGAGGGGGCAGGTGGGGATTGAGTCCATCATCTTTAAAATCATGACCTGAGCCAAAATCAAGAGTCAGATGCTTAACTGACTGACCCACCTAGGGGCTCTCCTCCTATTCCATTTTAAAGTCAACATTTTTTTTTTTATCACAAGTTTAAATATTTGTAAATTATATAATTCCCAGCGCTGACATCTTGAAATGAAACTTTTATTTACCATTTACAAATTTTTCCTCATTTCTTTTTCTCCTTCATCTCATACTTCCCTTCCATATTCCCTAGAGAATTGTGTGCTAATGCATATTGATATGCTTTACCGCATTTTACTGATCACCTTTGAATACTTTTCTGCAACAAAAAAATTATAAATAACTGTACTTAAAATTTGAAAATTTTCCTGTGATCCTGAGTCTCTAAGAATTTTTAAAAATTCTCCTGGATTGGGGCGCCTGGGTGGCTCAGTACATTAAACATCTGACTCTTGATTTCAGCTCAGGTCATGATCTCACAGTTGGTGAATTCGAGCCCAGAGTCCAGCTCTGCTCTGGCAGCATGGAGCCTGCTTGGGATTCTTTCTCTCTTTCCCTCTCTCTCTCTTCCCCTCCCCTCCTAGCATATACTCTCTCTCTCGAAATAAACATAAAAAAATTCTCCTGGATTGATTTTTTATTATAATTCTTATTATTAAAATTGATTGAGATATATAAATATAG
Source organism: Panthera onca (assembly GCF_046562875.1). Classification (NCBI taxonomy): domain Eukaryota; kingdom Metazoa; phylum Chordata; class Mammalia; order Carnivora; family Felidae; genus Panthera; species Panthera onca. The sequence continues at coordinate 77,831,216 of NC_138345.1, read as the reverse complement.
GGCGCCTTGGTGGTTCAGCGGTTGAGCATCCAACTTCAGCTCAGGTCATGATCTCGCGGTCCATGGGTTTGAGTCCCATGTCAGACTCTGTGCTGACAGCTCATAAGTATACATTTTATAAGTAATTATTAAGCTTAAAAAGGGTATTTTATTAAAATGTATCTCCTAATGAGTTTTTAAAATTGGTGTTTCGGGGGTTGAAATATTTGTATTATTTATTACTAGAATCAAACATGGCTCAACATCAACCCTCCCTTCCCTTTCTAATATTAGATTTTAAGAGCTCAAAAACCTTATTCACACAAATAGTATCTGGGAACAGAAGAATTTTATTGTAGCAATGTCACTCAATTCTTTGAACTCCTTACAAATTATATTCCAAAATCACATAGTAAGCTGTTAGCAAAATTTATCTTAATCAGCTGACAGTCAAATTAGGTAGTCTTTCAACTTTATTGGAAGCAAAGAACTATAAACCAACCAACTTGCCAAATTTGTTACCTACTTGTTAGAAATATTCCATGTCTTGTTTTCTGAGGATACCAAAAAAGGCTTAAGTTTTTATTAATAATTATATGGGTTACTCTTACAGGGGTTATTCTTTTTCTTAAAGGAACCTTATCTAACCCAAAAGAAAAAGGTGGAATAATCAAAATATCATTACTTTCAATATATCACTGCCAACATTAATTTTTCCAATATTAGTTTTTTAATAAAATAATTTTATCTTATCACATGCCTTCAAGATATTTTCATCAAAACCTTAAAGCCACAGATTTAGCTTGTTTCATTTATAAAAATACCCACTATATGATACAATTAGCAAAGCCAGTCCTTACTGTCAAACCACTTGACCAACTCAGACTTTTTTTTAATTTGAAAATTATGACCTTATTTTTCCATTTTAAAATTAAAAAAAATTTTTTTTAATGTTTATCCATTTATTTTTGAGAGAAAGAGCAAGCAGGGGAGGGGCAGAGAAAGAGGGAGACAGAATCCCAAGCAGGCTCCATGCCGTCAGCACAGAGCCCAATGCTGGGCTTGAACCCACAGACGTGAGATCATGATCTGAGCCGAAACCAAGAGCCGGACACTTAACCAACTAAGTTTCCTAGGCACCCCAGACCTTATTTTTCTTTTTATTTAAAAAAAAAAATTTTTTTTTAACATTTATTTATTTTTGAGACAGAGAGAGACAGAGCATGAACGGGGGAGGGTCAGAGAGAGGGAGACACAGAATCTGAAACAGGCTCCAGGCTCTGAGCTGTCAGCACAGAGCCCGACGCGGGGCTCGAACTCACGGACCGCAAGATCATGACCTGAGCCGAAGTCGGACGCTTAACCGACTGAGCCACCCAGGCGCCCCCTTATTTTTCCTTTTAAATAAATGTAGTAATATATATCCCAGTGACATCCATCCAATTCCTGATTTTAAAACATCTCAACAGCCCTGAGTATAAGACAGATAAATTCAGAAAGTCTTACAATGGATTTAAATTTCCTTGGTTAAAGAAAACTTAAAGACCCAAATATTTTCAATTGTCTCTTTGTTTGGCATCCCCTCTGCCCCTCAATTTTTATACCTCAGGGCAATGTTCTATGCCAAAGGCAGTGCCTTCCTATTGTACATATGATTTTGTTCTAATGAAAAACGGTAAGGTGACAGACACAGAGACAACTGCCTTTGGAAGAGTCTATTAGTCACAGCTCCCACGAGAAGGGGGCATGCCACGCCATGCCATGCCATGCAGGGCCTCCTGGGGAGGTAGCAGGGTCAGTTAGGAGGCAGAAGAGCAAGGGAAAAGCATGGTTCAGAGCCTGGATGGTGGTCTCCCTGGCAGGAACAGGTGAGGCAGAGCAGGCACATCTGAGAAGTCCAGGATTGGGCAGTTTGAATAATTTCAGTAGGCTCTGGGCTACAGGACTGGTCCTAGCTGCCCAATGCCTGGCCCTTGGAGTGATTTCGGGCAGGGGAGACACTGGTGTGGTATATCTTGGCATGTGAGCTTTAAATAAAGTTGGGGATGAGGGTTTGGATTGATCCATTTGCATATGAAAGGCACACTCCCAGGCAAGTTGTTCAGTGTCCAGGAATTAAGCCTGCACTGGGAGGGGCACTCTCTCCCCAGCTAGCAAGGCTCCTAAAATGTCAAAGCATCATAAAATACAGAAAATAAAAACCATAAGTACTACAGTAGGATCCCAAGATTGGATTGAGGGAGGGATGGGAAATATCTTTGAGCTTCCACCCACATGTTCAGTTCAGTGGAACACAGAACTCTGAGGTTCTGTGTTAGATGTTGACAAACAGTGTCTTCGGCGTATGTATCTCCTTGTAAGGCTCACTAGAGAGAAAGAAGGCCAGAACTCTTGGGCTCCTTTGTTAAATCCCATGATCACACTTAATTTCATCAATCCTCCCAGCTTTGACTCTAATTTACTTTTTCCATTTTATCTTTTACCCTTTCCCTTCACAGACCTTACCATTGAGCCACGCTGCTTTCAGGTCTTTATTTTCTATACCTCCAGCTGTGGAGATTCTCTCTACTGTCCATGGTCCAGCCCTTCACCTTCTTCCTCAACAAACTTCCTTCACCCTTCAACAGCATGGAGCCTCTCTTTCACAGTACTTGCGCTCTACTTTTTGCTACAGTTCTTTGTATATATGCTTTTAGCTCTCTCTCTCTCTCTCTTTTCAATTTTTAGAGGGAGTGCGCATGCAAATGGGGGAAGGGCAGAGGGAGAGAGGGAGAGAATCTTAAGCAGGCTCCATGCTCAGCACGGAGCCCAATGCGGGGCTCAATCCCGTGACCCTGGGTTCACAACCTGAGCCGACATCAAGAGTCGGACACTCCACCGGCTGGGCCAACCAGGCGCCCCTAGCTCTCCTTTTTGACGAACTACAAGCTCTTCAGAGGGTCACACTGCCTGATTCATCTTTTCTTGGTGTGCTTTGTACATCGTAGGTGCAGTGCTTAATTTAATGAACAGGTACTTGGGTTTTATACTGTAAATTAGCCACCCACACCTTAGCATTATCCCACACCTGCACTGGGTCACTGCTTTGCTTCTCATAGCAAGCTTCCCTGGACTAAATCTGTGATTTTGCTCATACTACACGGTACATTAGGTCTCCACATTAGGAAAGAGGTTTCATTTCTTTGACGAATGATCATTAAATACCTATTGTGTACTAAGTGATGTGAATACAGTTGTAAAGAAGACATATAGCATGGTCCCTGTCCTCTCAAACCTTGCAGCCTAGTAGGAAATATATACTACAGGAGATCTATTCTTAACCGGTAGGAAAGTGATAAGATAATGATCAATTTAGTGACCTACAAACACATAGAAATCAGGATCCTGAGACAGTACACACTAAAAGAAAATAATTTATGTCTTACTGTTTAGTTCCCTGTTCCATTCTTGGCAAAAGAGCTGATGGTAATAAATGTGGAAGGGGAGAAGAGAACCCAATATTCAATCCTGCTCCAGCCCATTCTCTAAGGAGATACATCCTGAGGGTAGCCAGCCCAGCCTGTCACCGGTCTCAGTTTCCCTGGGCTAGAGGGTTGCAGTGATGACCCAGGACTCTTGGCTCTATTAACTCCCGGGATCCAGGCTACTTTATGAAATGGGTGGGCCTTACCTTCCTTCTGTTTTCAAAATCTTTCTTGTCCACCAACCAGGAGCTTCACACATCACAGCTCACTAGAAATACTACCTTAGGTCTAGGTGTTTGCTCGGCAGAATGGCTATGGGGTGTTCTCGATTTGAGGAGGTGGCCCTCATATTCCATGGAAAAACTGAGGATTTTAGGGTATCCATGCCAGCTGTCTGTTGGGACCAGGCTTAACAATGACTGGGATCCTTAGGATGTGATAAGTTACTGATTTAAATGTTCTATGTCCATGCCATATTTCACTTTTTCCAGAACTGGACCCACAAAAGTATGGCCAACTCATCTTTGACAAAGTAGGAAAGACTATCCAATGGAAAAAAGACAGTCTCTCTAACAAACGGTGCTGGGAGAACTAGACAGCAACATGCAGAAGGATGAAACTAGACCACTTTCTTACACCATTCACCAAAATAAACTCAAAATGGATAAAGGACCTGAATGTGAGACAGGAAACCATCAAAACCCTAGAGGAGAAAGCAGTGAAAAACAGCTCGTTCTTAATGTGGTCTAGGGACTCCTGGGGGTCCTGTGACCCTCTTAAGGGGGATCAAGAGGTCAAAACTATTTCATAACAATACTAAGATCATATCTTCATCACTTTCATTTTCTCACAAGTATAGAGTGGACTCTGGAAGCATGACAGTTTCACAGTATTTAGACTTTTCTTATGAGCTGTTAGTGATAGTAATGTATGTGATTTTTTTTTTTTAACGTTTATTTATTTTTGAGACAGAGAGAGACAGAGCATGAATGGGGGGAGGGTCAGAGAGAGAGGGAGACACAGAATCGGAAGCAGGCTCCAGGCTCCGAGCTGTCAGCACAGGGCCCGACACGGGGCTCGAACTCGTGAACCACGAGATCATGACCTGAACCGAAGTCGGACACTTAACCGACTGAGCCACCCAGGCGCCCCTGTATGTGATTTTTAAAACTTGTGTGTGGCAGTACTTGGAAGATGTGTATAACTCAATGAACAGATATTCCCTAAGTGATCAATGCATGATGCTACTAATCACTCATGAGTTAATGATCTATGGTGATAAATACAGCAAAGGATTTTAATGTAACAGACTTACAGTTTCAAATTCTATACTGCAACTAATCACTGAAAAAACATAATTGCGCTGAGTTTTGGAATAGCATTAAAGATGAATATTCATAATTATCTGAAAAGGCTTTTAAATTTTCCACCCTTTTTTTGTCATTTTTAAAAAATGTTTATCTTTGAGACAGTGAGTGAGAAGAGGAAGGACAGAGAGAGAGGGGCACAGAGGGCCCGAAGCAGACTCCAGGCTCCGTGCTGACAACAGAGAGACCAACATGGGGCTCGAACCTATGAACTGTGAGATCATAACCTGAGCTGAAGTCAGACGCTTAACTGACTGAACTACGCTGGCACCCCTATTCCTCCCTTTTCTTTTTCTTTTTTTCTTTTTTGTTTAATTTTTTTTTAACATTTATTTATTATTGAGAGACAGAGAGAGAGCATGAGCATGGGAGGGGCAGAGAGAGGGGAGACACAGAATCTGAAGGAGGTTCCAGGCTCTGAGCTATCAGCACAGAGCCTGACGCGGGGCTAGAACTCACAGACAGTGAGATCCTGACCTGAGCCGAAGTCAGACACTCAACCGACTGAGTCACCCAGGTGCCCCATCCATCCCTTTTCTAATTACATCCGTATGAAACTAGATTTCCTTCAAATATGTCAACCCCCCATATTTTTTTAACATATCCTTTTTTTTTAATGTTTATGTATTTCTGAGAGAGAGAGACAGAGAGAGAGAGGTGTGTGTGTGTGTGGGGGGGGGGGGGGGGGGGGGGAGGGGCAAAGAAAGGGAGACACACAATCAGAAGCAGGCTCCAGGTTCCAAACTGTCAGCACAGAGCCTGACAGGGAGCTCAAACCCATGAACTGTGAGATCATGACCTGAGCTGAAGTTGGATGTGCAACCCATTGAGCCACCCAGGCGCCCCTATTTTTTTTTTAAGTAATCTCTACACCCAGTGTAGGACTGGAACTCACAACCCCAAGATCAAGAGTCACATGCTCTATCAATTGAGCCAGCCAGGCGCCCCTATCATTATTTTTTTTTTTATTTATTATTATTTTTTTTAAATGTTTATTTATTTCTGAGAGAGAGAGTGAGACAAAGCGTGAGTGGGGGAGGGCCAGAGAGAGGGAGACACAGAATCGGAAGCAGGCTCCAGGCTCCGAGCTGTCAGCACAGAGCCCGACGCAGGGCTCGAACTCACGGACTGCGAGATCATGACCTGAGCCGAAGTCGGATGCCCAACCGACTGAGCCACCCAGGCGCCCCCCTATCATTATTATTTTTAGGTAAATCAGTAAATAAACATGCTTAATATTTTTAAAGTTCTTAATTTAATAGTAATTATTAAATTACATATTGTAGGTATTTAATTATTAAATTTCTTAATTTCTAATATAGATTAAAAGCACACTTAAAAAAAGCACTTTGAGGTCTTCAATTTTTAAGAATATTAAGGGAGCCTAGGGGCAGCTGGGTGGCTCAGTCAGTTAAGCATCCAACTCTTGATTTCAGCTCAGGTCAATCACTTCTCAACCTTTTGGCTAAGATCAAGTGTAGCTCAGGTCAAGATCCTGGGGTCTAAGATTGAGCCAGGTATGGGGTTCCACACTGGGCATAGAGCCTGCTTAGGATTTTATTCTCTCCCTCTCCCTCTATCCCTCACTCTTTCTCTCTCTCTCTCTAAAAAAAAAAAAAAAAAAAAGAATATCAAGGGGTCTTAAGACCAAAAAGCTTGAGGAATACTGTAATAGAAAAATTAAAACACTGTGCATAATTGAACTCAACTTAATATTTATAAACTGTCCTAAGCCATAAAACCAGAGCAGTAATTTTATAGAGAAATGAGTAGGAGATTGGGTGGGCAGGTGTCTTAAGGGCTCTCTACAGATCTGGCAACACAGGAAACTGAACTGAAGCCATGTTCACTGGTGAGCCAACAGAAGAGATGACCATGGATGTGTGGAGGTGAGTGGGGAGGGAGTGGCTGCACACGGTCATGTACAGGAATACAAGCTCTGTGGTCCAAAGGACCTGGTTCAAATCTTGACTGAAACACCTACTAGCCATATAACCTTAGATAAGTTAACGACTCTAGGCCTCAGTTTTAGTCTTTCTTCCAGATAAAATCAGAGAAACCGCAGAAGAGTCCTGGGACAAAGAATATTACTTCCATGTAGGGTTTCTAAGCAAGTCTTGGCAGACAGCCACGGCCTCTAGGAATCTACAATTTTTTTTCAGATGGGGAAATTAGAGGAAGTGAACATTTTCATGCAAAGCAGGACATTTCAGAAGCCCAGTTTTATTTTTTGAGCTAGGGAGCAATCAGTGCAACTCTGCTAAAGCCAATAGATTAATCAGAGACCATTCAATAACAGCACTAAGGTATTCATTAACCAGCTCAGTGATGGCTCTCAAGACAAGGGTTGGATTACAATGAAGCTGCAATCATACTTTTCCCCAAAAGAGGCAGAACTAGGAGAAAGGTGAGGTGAAGGTGAGACAGAGATGGCTCTAGGCCACAAAGAAGTCCCAGAAGGGGTGAAATCAGATTTATAAAAGTCCCCCATTCATCTGTCCAACAAATATCTGAACACTAGCCATATGCATGCCTTGCCTTTAGCACTTTATCTAAGAGAGGAAAGAATAGTAGGAGTAAAAAGCAACACATAAAGAGATACGTAGGAAACATAATGGAAAGATAAAATGGTAATCCCCACTGAGGTGTGGAGTCGGGGAGGGTTGGGAAGGTTTTTTGAGAGAAGGATGTGAAGAGGAAGTATGATGTGGACACTGAGAGCAAGAAAAATAGAGCATCTTAGAGAGGGGGTTCCTGGAGCAAATCTGAGGGTAGGAAACAAACCTCGTAGATGAGAAGCATCTAGTAGTTCATTCTGGCCTAAGTGCAGGGCGGCTGACAGGGCACAGTGACTGGGATTGAAAAGGCCAGGAGCGGGGAGCACTATAATTTCCAACTAGGGGCTGGCACTTGGTTGGTAAATAGATTGAATCTGTTTAGGGTAATTTCCTCTCCTATTCTTTGTAATAACTATTCTATACTGTCAATATTTTCTTTAAACACCCCTCTCATTTCTTTAAACTCAACCTCTTGGGGCGCCTGGGTGGCTCAATTGGTTAAGCATCTGACTCTTGATCTCGGCTCAGGTCATGATCTCCTGGGTCCAGGTCATGATCTCACGGTTCACAGGTTCGTGCCCCAAGTCGGGTTCCGTGCTGAGAGTGCCCCTCTCTCTGCCCCTCCCCTGTTTGTGCGCATACTCTCTCTTGAAAATAAATAAACTTTAAACTCAACCTCTCATTCCCTTCAATAGGACTTTGAATTTCCTACATTACTGCAAACTACAGACATTCCAGTGTCATCTTCTTCAACTTCCTACTCCCTATCTACAAACTTATCCACACCCGCATGTCCTGACATTTTCGGGTAAAAGGTAGCCCCTTCCTGTTAGAGACTCTATCTAGTTTCATATCTTCCAAGACTGTGCTCCAGTTTCTTTTCTATTCGACTCCATTTTCGACCTCTACTTCCCCTTCTTCTGGGCTCCCCCACTACAGATTATAAAAAATACTTACCTTCCACCCATATCTTTCAAGAAGCTTTTATGAGATGTCTACACTCATCGTCTCCAGTTCTCACTTAATATGGCATCCATCCTTACCCTGGACTGAAGTGTGTCTTTAAAGTGCTCAGTGACTTATATTGCCAAATCCAGTGCTTATTTCCAATTCTGATCTCATGAAGCATTTCTGTTAACTTTCAATCCATTGACCACTCGCCTGCTTTCTCCAATCTTTGTGCTCTCCTGGTTTCACTGAACTGGTTCTCTCAGCACCTCTCATGACTGTTCATTTGTTTTTCTTCATGAGCTCCATCTGCGATGCCCATGAACATCAGAGATGGAGCCCCTAGGCCACTGTTCCTTCACCTGACACAACCTCTTTGAGTACCTCATCAAGTCTCAAGGTTCCAGTCACCAGGTCTCGGCTCAGGACCTCTTCCCAAAGACGTCATTTGATTATCTGTGTGTCTAAAAGACCTCTCTACTTGGTTATAGGGTGTCCAAACTGGAACATACTTTTCTTCCCCACCTGGAATGTCCTTTCTTCTGCCCTATTACTCCCTCATCAATACACACACACACACACACACACACACACACACACACACACATTACCTAATTCCTGTTTATCCTTTATTAACCTTCCCGAGAAAGTCTTTGCCAAACCTCCAGGTTGCGGTACATCCCGTGACCTCTAAAACATTCCAGCCTATTTCAATTACGGAAAAACATGGAACCATCCATGGTATTATAGAAATAAGTTTTGGTGGCCACTCCACTCCACTGTTAAGTTCCTTAGGAGAGGGACAGTGTTTTAATCACCGTGAATCTCTGGGAGTCAGCATAATCCCTGATGCATGGTAGGCACTCCATAACTGCTTGGTGGTGAATAATGATAGCTCTGTTTTAGGAAGTGCTCTGTTGACAGTATATACAACATAAAGGAGAGGGAGAATGATCAGAGGAAACAAACCCGCAGTGGATATAACTGAGGTAGAACAGACTAATACACGTGAACTAAGATACAGTTAATAGGATGGGAAGCGGGGGATGGACACGAGAGATTCTGCTGTGATCAAGTGAATAGGACTGGCAGAGGCTGAACTGGGAGGGGAGAGGTGTTAGGGAGAGGCACAATGGTCACCTCTCGGAAACAAGCAAAGACACAGGGTACGCTGCCAGAAGACCAGTAACTGTCATCTATTTCATACCGGACTAACTTTCTAGCATTTCCTTAAAATTGGGAATTTAATGGCCTCAGGATTGGATTTTGGTGGTGTTCTTCGAAATCCAAAAATAGGTGTTATGTGGTGGTATTTATAGTAATAGAATGCTCAGTAATTACCCGTAAGTCCTCTCCTCTCTCTTTCTCTTAGTTTCCCCATTTATCAAAGTTGGGTACAACTGGAGGCTTTTAACCTACCATAGGCTAATTTATCAGCATGACATTATATATCTAGAATAATTAATTACTAGAATTTGCCACACTTAAATAAGGTGACCTAGAGTTTCAGGACTCTTTTTTTCTTTAACCTACAATTACATGCAATTCTTAAACAGAGATGTTTGAAAGCTAAATTCTGATGTTCCAACGTTTAAGGAGAGGGGTAGAATGGAAGGCCTACTGGTGTGAAAGGGACTTTACGGCTGCAGTAAGGCTGCCAGAGGTGATCACACGGTCCTAGGGCTGGCCCAGAGCAGAGAGGGGAGGGCAGGACTGGAGCAGAGGACAGCCCTAACACGCCCACAATGCTCCCTCTAGAGGATAGTACGGACCATGGAGAGACAGGCCTGAGGACGCAGGGGAGGGGCTGGAAAATGTAGAGCAAAAGAGGGTAATGTGAGAATCAAGTGAGATTAGGAAAAGGAGATTTCTTAGGCTTATTTGACCCAGTGCAAATAGTTTACCTGATTCATGATGGAAAACTTCCTTCCTATTCTGTTGTCTGGCAGCCTAAAGCCCTTCCTCCTCATCCCGTCTTCCGACTCTGACTTAAAGACCTTTTCAGGATCCCCTTTTTCCTCTCCTTCAGAGAGCTCCTTCTGCTTCCTCTTCTTTCTCCTGTTACGTCTTTCTTTGGCGCTCTTGGAGCTGAGTTTGGATACTTCAGAGGAGCTCCGAGGAGAGCCTACCCCTTCTTCACCTTCTTCCTCTATGGCATCTTCTGAGACGGTGCCGGCGGAGGTGGCCATCGCTGCCGCCTGGAGGGGGGAGCCACAGTGACAGGCCAGTCAGAAGCAGTTAACTGGAGCTGCAAGGAGCCAAGCAATCAGGGCAGTTCATTTCCTTTCCCACGGATAGGGGAAGCAGGGAAAAAGGAGGAGGGCGAACCAGCCTGGAGAGGAGACTGCGGCCAGGACTTGGCTATCTCCATTTTCTGGTTGATCTGTATTGTGGCACCCAGCCACACACACTGTGGCACACACTGTGTAATCAGAGCAGAACCCAGGGGGAAGAACTCAGGGATTTATTCTCTGAAGTATCTCTGACAAGAAAGTGGCCGCCTTCTTGGTACCAAAAGATTTCTTCTGGACAACTCTGAAAATGAATGCTAAGAAACCAAATTATACACATTATGGGCCCAACGGTGTAAAAACGCATGTATGTTTGGACAAGAATCAGAAAGCAAAGCGTTAGGGTGGTGGGATCACTGGACTGGTTTTCAAATTTTATTTTACTCTTTTACCTGTATCTTCTTTCCAATTGCAACCAATATTTTCATGATCGCAGAGAATGTATGAAGGAGATCCTACTGATGGCCTCAACAAAAAGGCTATGCTTATAGGAAGCACTCTGTGTACTGCTCTGGCCACTTGCTTCCCCCGCCCAGCCACCCTAGCAGTTGAACACTAAACAGCTGAGAAATTCAAGTAGAGATCATATTAACAAACTATTTGGCCGTTAAGACAAATGGAATAATTGGGCCAGCCATCTGCGGTTGTCACTTGGGTTATTTTAATCAGATCAATGGCTTCTATTTGACAACGTGCCTCGAAAAGATCAACTGCAATGGCAATGAGATAGGGCCTTAGTCACGGTGATCTGGCAGGAAGGACTGTATATCGCAAAGCACCGATCACCAACCTGTGCCTCTTCCTGTTGCTTTTTCAGTTGCTCCAACATTGCTTTGAATTCAGCCTCTTTTTGCTCTGCCTCCTCCAGGGTTGCCTGATTCTGTTCTTCATAAGCCATGGCCACCACAGCCAAGATCAAGTTCACCAGATAGAAAGAACCCACAAAGATGACCAAGACGAAGAAGATCATGTACGTTTTCCCAGCAGCTCGCAGGGTCTGTGAAGACGAAGACCATTTTCTGAGTCCTATGCATCAAATGAACCAGGCTGAAACTACCTCGTGGGATAATGTTCGTCTGCAGGGGCACCACTGCAGTTTTGACAGAACAGTCCTTTGTTGTGCGGTGTGCCTTCAATACTGCAGAGTACTTAGCATCCCCAGTGGCCAAATGGCTTCCTCCAGCCTCAATTCAGAGTAAATGTCACCAGTACCTCCAATGCCTTGTGACAGAAAAAGTCCGCTTCCCTTTCCGAGTACTCCTGATATACTCCCTTCATGGAAAAATACTTGATTGTTTTTAAAGGGAAAAATGCTCCGAGCTAAGAATTATATTTGCCTTCGTTAGCTGATTCTAAAACAAGTATAAAGAAATGAATACAAGACTTCAGCTCATTTATCTACTGGTCCTCAAAGAGCGTTAACAGATAAATTCCATCTTAGGGATCGGGTCCAAGTCATAGAAGTCCCCATCTTGAGTGACATCCTTCCTTTCCTTCTGCAATAGGGTGGGTTTTTAAAGAGAGATGTGGCACAAATAACAGTGGAGAAAAAAGTAGGAAGGAGGATCCTAGGACCAGTCCTTTCACTAGCTGTGAGCAAATGGACATCAAAGAACACTTGGGTTTTAGTTTATGTATATACGACTTACTCTTACTTAGTTTTCATCATTATTTAAAAAAAAAATTTTTTTTAACGTTTATTTATTTTTGAGAGGCAGGGGGAGGGGCAGAGAGAGGGAGACACAGAATTCGAAGTAGGCTCCAGTCTCTGAGGTGTCAGCATAGAGCCCGACGTGGGGCTCGAACTCTCACCGGTGAGATCATGACCTGAGCTGAAGTCTGACGCTTAACTGACTGAGCCACCCAGACGCCCCCATTGTTATTCTTTTCAACTACAAATAATAAATGAAACTTAGCATCAACCACAAATATTTCACAAGAAAGATTTGAACCTGAGAGAACTCTAGGCTGTCCTACAGGATCTGAGTTGGAAGAGTCCCTTTAAGGGGTGCCTGGGTGGCTCAGTCAGTTAAGTGTCCGACTTTGGCTCAGGTCGTGATCTCATGGTTCACAGGTTTGAGTCCTGCGTGGGGCTCTGTGTTGATGGCTCACAGCCTGAAGCTGCTTCAGATTCTGTGTCTCCCTCTCTCTCTGTCCCTCCCCTGCTTGCACTCTGGCTCTCTCACTCTCAAAAATAAATAAACATTAAAAAAAAAAAAAAAAAAAAAAAAAAGAAGCTTCCCTTCGAGACATTCCTTCATGCCTGAAGGAGACATATTTCTTATTCTTGAACTGGCATCACCAAACACCAGAGTCAAATAGAAAACAATGAATTATCATGGAATTTCCAAGCTGGAAGACCCTTAGCAATCACCTAGACTTACTCCTCCATCACCACCAGCAAAGTTAAATGACTTGCCTAGTCACCAATATAGCCCAACAGAATGGCAGACCTTTTTTTTTAATCTGTCACAACCTGTCTGTATAACATATGTCCACATATGTTACAAATCTCAAAAATGTTATGTTTAGAATCCAAGGTCTTCGTGGATAGAAATCTCATCTTTCTAATGTCTAGCATGGTGCTTTGTAGAGTATGTTTAATTGATATGCCTTAAAAAGACACCCTAAGCCAAAAATCTGAGCAGAGAAACACTGCAGATGGTCTGGTGAAACAACAGGAAGTAAACCGAGATAGCAGATTCCCAGGCCAGGCAAAAGGCTGTCAAGGCTGTGAGCCTCTACAAGCTTTACATGACTGGGCACTAAAGAAACAGGGGCAAGAGCTGGGAGAATTCACTTAATTTTGTAAGTCAGCTGACTCCGAGAAATAATATCCTAAGATCCTGTACAATGCCTTCCCTGAAGGTCTCTTGCACAGAATGTCCCCAACCCCATACCCTCATACAAATTCTGTCACCAAAGAGAAAAAGCACTCAAAAGAGAGGTAGTACTACTTACCAGCTGATACAAATTTTCCCAGTAGTCCTGGGTCATAAGGCGAAATAATGCCAAGAAGGCCCAGCTGAACGTGTCAAAGCTTGTGTAACCGTAGTTGGGGTTCCTTCCTGCTTTCATACACTGGTACCCCTCTGGGCATTGTCTGAGAAAAGAAAAGGAATTTCAGGGCTTTTCAACATCATTCTACCCAGTCATCAACTATAAGTCATCTCTAGGACTATGGAGATAACAAATAACCATCTAGAAAGTCAGGCCAAAATATAGGTGTTAAAAAAAGAAAAGGTCAACATTTCAAAAAACGATGTCTTGGGGACAGCCTAGGATCAGAATCGCCAGGCTTGCCTCTTGAAAATGCTGATGTCCTACCCAGACCTAGGTATAAAAGCTCTGGATATGGGAGCCACGAATCTGCATTAAAAAAAAATGTTTGTTTATTTTTGAGACAGTGCAAGTCGAGAAGGGGCAGAGAGAGGGGGACACAGGATCCGAGGATCTGAAGCGGGCTTTGCACTGGGCCGCACAGAGCCCGATGCGGGGCTCAAACTCAAAAACCATGAGATCATGACCTGAGCCAAAGTCGACGCTCAACTGACTGAGCCACCCAGGCACCCTCCCGGATCTGCATTTTAAAGAGGCATGCCAGGTAATTCGTATGCACACCAAAATTTGAGAACCACTGTCCCAGATTCATACCAATGTGCAATTCAAGCAAATTCCTCTTGGCTATGATCCCAAATGACAAATGGCTAGCTAGAAGTTCCTCTTCATCACCTCTGTTCTCTTAATACTCACCAAGACAACCTATGTCACACTGGGAATCTCGGTGACCTCGTTTTTACCAGTTCTCCTGCTTTTAGACTCACCTGATATGTATTTCAATGGAACTTCTGGTATTGACTTAGATACAGAAATTAAATGGACATCTAGTTGTTACGGTCATCTTAAAACACCAATTCCTAGAGGGCCAATACACCCTGGATAATGATGTGACACCCTCACATTTATGTGACTTTCTGTTTCCAAAGCACTTTCATGTATGTCATCTAATTGCATCATTGCAATAGCCCTTGAAGGAAGCGAGCACAGGACTTATTGATTCCGTGTTATGGGTGAAGAAATTGAGGCTCACCTAAGTGAAATGGCTTGCCAAAAGTCTTAGAGCTGAAAGTAGCAGAATCAAGATTTGCATTATGTTGGTGGCAACTTGTGTTCACAGTAGCATTACTCACAATAACTAAAATATGGGAGCAACCTGAGTGTCCGCCGACGGACGAATGGATAAATGAAATGTGGTTTTTAAAGACAATGGAATATCACTCAACATGAAAAAGGAAAGAAATTCTGACACATGCAATAACATGGGTAAACCTTGAGGACATCCTGCCAAGCGAAAAAAGCCAGTCACAAAAAGACAACTGCTGCATGATTCCTCTGACATGAGAGACTCAGAGTGGTCGAAATAATAGAGAGAGAAAGTGGAATGGGAGGGGAAGGGGAAATGGGGAGTTAGTAGTTAACGGGTACTTAATGCCACTGAACTGTACGCGTAAAAATGGTTATGAGGGTAAATTTTATGTTCTGTGTACTTTCCCACCATTTTTTAAAAATGGCAAAAAAAAAGACTATGTTGCTACTCTTTTCCCTCCCCACACTGTCAGGCCTAGCATGTTTTAGGTCATCCTTGGTACTAATCTGTCACCAAGACAGTGTCCCTTCTATAGATGTTCTTAATTGTGGTATAAGACAATGAGGGGAAATCTACAAGAGACAGGCAACATATCTGGTGTTGCAGACTCTATCCTTCCCAGCCTTTTACATTTCTTATTTTGGCTTGAGACTATAAGCACATTCATCTCCTAGTGAAATGCCAATTTTGGATGGACAAATACGAAACAGAAAGAAAATCTGAGTCAACCAATACGTCAGACCTAGTTAGGATCTACTATATGAGCACAAAGAAAAGTGAAAATATTGCCCATTTTCATCTGACACATTATTTCAAGGGACAAGAACAAAATGAGGTGAGCTACTTACCCAGCATCAGAACTGTTCCCACAGAGTAAAGGTTCCAGCATGCCAGGAACCGTGTAAAAATTTGCTAGAAAAGTTTGAAGAGGCAGGAAATGAATAAGGCAGATACAAGTGAATGAGAGAATAAAGTTTCACTGTTCCTAATTAGCCCCAGCAGAAACAGTTATTGATTTTAGCTCATATAAATCTTTTCTGACAGAGGAAAACCTGATAAAAATTCTTTCCCATTAATCATTTTCATATATATACTTAAAAATGAAAAATGCTACTAGGAGTCCTAACACAATGTTCTTTTCACAGACACTTGGCTTCCCCTCATATCTCCAATCCTCACGCTAGTTTCTGGGACTTGAAATTAAGGGGTCTAGAAGTGAGTCTTCTGAGTTCTTTATTCCTTTGTACAACTTTGGCCTTCCATCCTTCTTCTGTACCCAAGACAAATGAAATCCTCACTGATCACATTACCATGTCCTATATTAAATTAGCAGGCATGTTTCCCTTTCCTGTATGTGTTCCTGAAATTCCCTTTGCAACATTTTCTTACAGCTACTTAACTGCCTTTATTTCTCAGGAGTGACTAATAGTGGTATTGTTAACTTTTCCCCATTTTATTTTACTAAAGAAATTTTTTCATGTTTATTTATTTTTGAGAGAGAGAGAGAGAGAGAGAGAGAGAGAAAGGGAGAGAATGAGTGAGCAGGGGAGGGGCAGAGAGAGAGGGAGACAAAGGATCTGAAGGAGGCTCTGTACTGACAGCAGAGAGCCCAATGTGGGGCTCAAACTCATGAACCACAAGATCACGATCTGAGCCAAAGTGAAACACTCAACCGACTGAGCCACCCAGGTGCCCCACTCCCCATTTTATAGAAATACCATCACACCAAATGTTCCTTAGTGTAAGACCCAAGGGCTTTGGTTCCTGAAATGAAATTATTAAAACTCCTTAACTATAATAGGCTCAAATGGTTACTTATAGATTACCTGACTCCCCACACCAGACCAACTATGACAGTCTTAGTAATATTAAGAGAGCTTACTATGCATATTCTGAACTAAATGTTTAAATATCTGACGTTTTACTGAACTAGAGCAAATGGTATTTTTATCAAACTCATGAGCCTGATTTTCAAAGCAAAAGTTTAGGGGTGCCTGCAAAAAAGCTATAGTTTCATTTTCAGTTTTAAAAGGAGAGGAAAAAAACAAAACAAAACCAGAGTGCGTTTCTGAACACAGTCCTACCCCGAGGAAAGGGAGTAACTTCCTCAGGTTGCTTCAGTAGCACTGGATTCCTTTCCAGCCCAACTACTTTTAAAGCCTAGTGATGGCTTTGAACCACATAAACTACAGAAAGACTGGTCTTTCACTTCTTGCAGGAAAAGGGCCACCTACTTTTATTATTGATATACTCTTCCCAATCAAAGCCTCTGGTGCCATTTTCCAGATAGCTCTCATTGAAGTTTATGGGCCACACAACACACTTGTTTCGCAGATTTCCCATGAAAAGCTGCAGTCCAATCAAGGCAAAAACACTCAGGCAGAACACTGTCAGAATCATCACGTCTGACAGCTTCTTCACTGACTGGATTAGGGCACCCACAATGGTCTTCAGGCCTGTGGAGACAGAAGCCTCAGAATCAGAGTCACCCCATACCCCTCCCCACCTCCCCCAGCCTCCCTCTTGGCTACTGGCTTCTATTCCTCCCCACAGCACCACCCTTGAACCATGGCCACTTTATCTCTTATGCCATGGGAATAACAATGGGTCAACAATCAGTCATTCCAGAAGTATCAATTCTTGAGTCAATTAATTTCTAAAAAGAAATTCTCCAACATGCGACTCTTTTCTTCCTATACTTTCCTGGGTCTGACTGCTGCTTACCTCCTCGAATGAATCCGGCTCTTACTTGCCTCATAGTCTTCCTACAGGCTGTTCCCTATGCCTGGAATGCTTCCTTCCATTCCCCTGTCCTACCCGCCTAACTCCTATTCATCCTTTCCATTCCCCTGTCCTACCCGCCTAACTCCTATTCATCCTTTGGGCTCAGCTTAAATATCAATTCCCCCAGAAAGCCTTCCCGGACTTTACAATTCTTCTCTCTCCTCCATTATTATTAATAATTTAATAATACCTCATACTTTGCTCTGTAGCATTTATCACGGTTATAATTAATTATTTATGTCTGTCTCATTCACAGCTGTATCTAGACTGCCTAGCTCATGGCAGGTACTGAGTAAATATTTGCTGAATAAACAAATGGGAAAAACAGGGATTGAGGAGGGTTCCTGGTTGGACAGAGAACTACTGGAAAGTTTAAAAGCCAAGTAGTAAGAAAGTACGATAAATATTTTCCCAAGAGCTCTGGTAAGGCCAATATATTGAAAAGGTTATTATCAACCCAGTATTTATGGTTCGTCTTTCCATTTACGAATATACCTTCTCTGTATCACACATATGCCCTGTTCTCTACAACTGACCTTTTTTTCTATCCTAGATTGACAACAAAATAAAAAACATATAACCCACTTGAATTTGAGGTTTAACTGCAAGCCACTGGTTCAAATTTAAACCTGCAGGTAGCTTTCTTAACTGCACATGGAGTTATTAATGATAGGAGACACAGGAGAACATGGTTGTGGGTTCATGATGCTTGGGTCAAAACGGATTCTGTGTGAGGCTCTCCCGGGCACGTCTAGGCATCGGGCCATCCATAGGACATAGCCAAAAATATACTGAGCACTCCAGGGATGCCAGTGTACCAGGACAGATGGGAGGCAAACCCAGTGCCTTGAC
This sequence comes from Panthera onca, assembly GCF_046562875.1. Lineage (NCBI taxonomy): Eukaryota > Metazoa > Chordata > Mammalia > Carnivora > Felidae > Panthera > Panthera onca. Next base: position 77,812,826 of record NC_138345.1, on the reverse strand, counting down.
ACATAGGCCTCGAGAGGGATCATACTCCTGATCCACTTCCGAAGGCAGGAATACCAGACTGAAATTCAAGAGAAATCCTAATCTTGGCTGTGGAGTGGGAAGCGAGGTATATAATTACTACTCTTGACTAAGTTATACCACTATTTGTGTGACCTGGGTAATATACCTAACCTTTTGGAATCTTAGGTTTTTCATCTTTAAAATGGGAATAATTATAGCTGAACCTCTAGGGCTGTTGTGAGGATTGAGCATAATTCATTTAAGTACTTAACATAGCACCTGGCACACGGCAAAGACTCAAATGTTAACTATTTTTGTCTGAACCTCAGTTTACTCATCTATAAAAAGGTATTACCAAAACGCTTCACTGGGCTGTTGTGAAGTTTAAATAGGAAAATGAATGTAAAATACCAAGTACAGGGCCTGGCACTTGACACTGGCAAGCTATCGCTGTTACACACGCAGTGCCCTCCTCAAAGAGATATGATTGGGATAATGACACTACGTGGCTAACCTCGTACGGTGATTGAATGGGGGGGGGGGGGGATGAACATGATTGGGTTTTTCTGCTGTATTTTGCAAGTAACCACCTGGAATTTTTAAAGTTGGATTTGATAGAATTTTCTATACAAGTCCAGTAATAGTTATGCATGCTGTGCAAAGCACAGGATCTGGCATGAAGCATACACTTCATATATATATAAAATATATAATATATACACATATTTTTTAAGTTCACTTATTTTTGAGAGAGAGAGAGAGAGAGAGAGAGCGCAAGTGGAGGAGGGGCAGAGAGAGAGGGAGACCGAGGATCCAAAGTGCGCTCTGCACTGACAGCAGAGAGCCTGACGCAAGGCTCGAACTCACGAACCATGAGATCATAACCTGAGCCGAAGTTGGACACTTAACTGACTGAGCCATCCAGGCACCCCTCAGTTAATATATTTTCATTGAAAGAGCAAATGAATAAGTTTTCTTTCCTCTCACACAGATAACCTGAAAGGATTCTAAGAGATATTAAAGAAAAAAGAGCTACAAATTAAGATTGCAGAGATACAAAAGTGTGCAAAGGCCTGTGCTTTCTTACGGAACAGACCTTCCATGAAGACTGTGGCCACCGAAAGGATTAGGAAAAGCTTGTCTGCATTCAAGGCACAGGACACAGGACATTTCTAACCTGATTGTTTTCTCCTCATAAGGCTGTGCAAAAAGAGCACCAGATAGGGAATCAGAAAGCAGGAATTCTGGTCCTGGCTCAGCCACTAGTTATAACCCACTGTACATCAGAGCAAATTCAAGGTTCCACCTCAGTCTCATTTTTCCATACACAGTATGTGGCAGTGGGCAGTGGAGGAAAAACTGAAGAATCTTCTTGAAAAGTCTTTCAGAATAGGGGAGAGATATTTATTCTTTCAGACTAAGTAGCTGAAATTTCAACCTTTTATTTGAAGGCCCTAAGAAACTGTATCATAGCCACACAGGCAAGTAAGAAGATACTGGTGGTATAAAATAGAAGGCAACCATCAAGATGTAAAAGTTGCTGCAGTATTATGGGTCTTATTTTCATAAGTTGCTGAGGAATAGAAAAGTCCTGCATTTGGCTCGGTTGAGGTGGGTCTATACTGGGTCAATAATTCAATTCTAGGTTCCTAAAATTATAAAGCTCTGTTTTCAAAGTCAAAGCATGATTTAAAAAAAACAAAACAGTTGAATAAGTCCCTGAAGAATGGTTGTAGTTTCTGTTCCTGGACTTCTTTAAGAAGAGCTTAATATCATTCAGAATATCTCCCCTGAATGGTTCAGACAAACACTTATGTGAACATGGGATGATTGTTCAAAGTCATTTCTATTTCCATTTTAAATGAATTGAGAAAAGAGCTGTAAGCTGTCATTCATATGAGTGACATGAGTAAATACTACAAAAATAGTCAAACCAATGCATTTGTGATGTAAATACATACATAAAATTAAATAAAATTTAAAAACCCATAAAATTTTAGCATGAGTCTAATTTGATTTTCCTGGGCTGGGAACTCTTGATGAATGAGTGAATGAATGAATGAGTGAATGAATGAATAAAATAAAATAAAATAAAATAAAAATTTAAAAACCATACAATTTAGCATGAGTCTAATCTGATCTTCCTGGGCTGGGACTCTCTGGACAGTTCCAGGCCTATATAATAGGAAATTCCAGGCCACGAGGCTCAAACAATCCCCTGTTTCTAAACCTGGGCTCTCAGCAACCTTGTATGTAGGAAGTGACCTTCTGTTAGTAGTTTATAGACGTCAGGGTGGACATCTGATCTAAATCCCAATCATTTCCTCCAGGATTGATGGATTTCTCTATTTATTCATTCATTTATTTTTAATTTCAATCAGTTTTAAGTTTATTTTTGAGGGGGTGGGGAAGGGCAGAGAGAGAGAGAGAGAGAGAGAGAGAGAGAGAGAGACAGAGTATCCCAAGCAGGCTCAGAGCTGACAGCAGAGAGCCTGATCCGGGGCTCGAACTCACGAACTGTGAGATTATGACCTGAGCCAAAGTTGGATGCTTAACCGACTGAGCCACCCAGGCACCGCTCCTCCTGGAATTTAGAATGGGACAAGAGACAGTCCAGTAGCCTTTTCGAGTAGAAGGAATGATAACATAAATTTGGGAACTAAGTGGTAGCCTTATTCTGTCATTATGTTAGGATATGCCCGAGAAGTAAAGGCAGTTAGTAAGCTAAGAGATAGAAAAAGGAAATGGGCACACGGAGAGAAAAAGACATTAAGACAAAGTACTTCCTGGTATCTGGAACTTTCTGACTACATTCTGATTTCACGGGCTTCCAGAAGCCCAAAAGCATTCCAACCCTTAGGTTCCCTGAAGTCCTCATATATCCTTTCACTTGCAACCAAAGTTGTTCAACTAATACACCAACCGTACGTGGAACTCATCACTTTCCTGGGAATAGACCTACATGTTCTCACTCAGCTGGTTTCAAATCTTTTCTCCATAAACCAGATGTCATTGCTGAAGAAGTCTGTAAACACGAGTCAAGAAAGCAAAAAAAAAAAAAAAAAAAAAAAAAAAAAAAAAAAAAATTCAAGTGTTTTGTTTTGAAGTCTGAGGTTTAGATCAACTCCTTGGTAAGAGTTCTTTCAGCTTTCAAGAAGTTTCGAGTAGAAACTCAAGTTGGAAATGGCATTCAGGTATACAGGGGATCAGAGAAACAAATCTTAATTAAGCAACGATAATCACTAAATAACACTACCGATGGCCACCTAAAAAGTTTACTCTCCAAGATTCTCATCCAGGTCCCACAGGAAGAAAGGTGATTTAGTGTGATGTTAGCATCCCGAGGCAGACACACAATTACACAGCAATATTAAATGTAAATGGTCACTGGATCATCTGGCCTCAGCCAAGACTCTTCTTCCTTCCATTAGGGTTGATGACTGTGAATGACCATATTTGCAGAAATCAGTGCCAAGTTAGGGAGAGGATGCTGTCAATGTATTTCTTTTTCTTTTTCCAATTTTATTGAGAAATAATTGACATATATCACTGTAGAAATTTAAGGCGTACATCTTGATGTGAAATGATTACCATAGTAGGCTCAGCTCACATCCATCTTCTCATATAGGTACAATAAAAAGGGGGGGCGGGAGAAAAAAAGGAAAAAAATTTTTCCTTGTGGTGAGAACTCTTAGCAGTTACTCTGTTAACAACTTTCCTATATATCACACAGCAGTGTTAGCTATACTCATCATGTTACACGTTCCATCCCTAGTACTTACCTTTCTCTTATAACTGGAAGTCTGTACCTTTTGGCCACCTTCCTCCAATTCCTCCTCCTCCCACACTCTGCCTCTGGTACCCACAAATCTGATCTCTTTTTCTATGAGTTTGTTTTTAGATTCCACACATAAGTGAGATCATACATTTCTCTGTCCAACTTATCTTACTGAGCATAATACTTCAAGGTCCATCCATGTTGTCACAAATGGTACGGTTTCCTCATTTTTTATACCTGAATAATATTCCATTGTGTGTGTGTGTATGTATGTATATATGTATGCGTGTGTGTGTGTGTGTGTGTGTGTGTGTGTGTGTGTATCTCACAACATTATCTATTGATCCATCCATGGACACTTTGGTTGTTTCCATGTCTTGGCTATTGTAAATAATGCTGCTATGAGCATGGGGTGCAGATATCTTTTTTGAGTTAGTGTTTTCGTTTCTTTTGGATGTATTCCCAGAAATGGAAATGCTGGATCATATGGTAGTTCTATTTTTAAGTTTTGAGGATACTTCATACCGTTTCCCATAGTGGCTGCACCACTTTACTAATCCCAACAATGTGCAAGGGTTCCCTTTTTTCCATATCCATGCCCAGTGTTTGCTAACTCTTGTCTCTTTGACGATGGCCATTCTAATCTGTGTGAGGTGATATCTCATTATGGTTCTAACTTGCATTTCCCTAATGATTAGTGATATTGAGCGTCTTTTCATGTACCTGATAGTCTTTCGCAGAATGCATTTCTTGAACTCAAGCTCTACAGTCTTGCCATCAGTGACTGATATGCTCTAGTAAATGCAGTCAGGCAAAAGTGCGTCCTGCTATCACCAATGCAGGTCACTGAAGTAAGAAGCTGCTGGTGGAATTTCTAACCTGATGCACGTAAGAATGGAAAATGCCACTGTGCTGGCTGTGAGGAGAAGTTGCTTTGCTGCTTCTACTGGCTCACAACACCACATACCAGAACAAGCAAGATACCGACTGAAAACTGATTATCCAAAACAGAGCAGAATGCTCCTTCAAACAACTCCTACACAACAGAGTGCACAACAGAAACCACATGGGGGCAAATTGGACAGCGAGAACTCTTGGAAAAGGCTAACATTAACTAGCACTGGGATGTGTTTGAGCAGAAGCAGTTAATACATTTACTGTAAATCAGGAAAAGACAGCTGGACCTAATGTACAGAAATGTCAGCTATCAGAGAGGAATTTGGGCCATTTAAAGAATTTTGAGGAGAAGATGAAGCCTCTATGTCCAAAGGCACCGCTGAACCTCCTGTCACCTTTCATGACATCCAGCCATCTCCTGAACAAGTGAACAAAGCCTGCTTATGTGCTAAGTCCAGAGAAATCAGCCATGCATGCTGGGATCAAAATCTTCCACCATGGTGATGCCAGATTGTAAATAAAGTAAATTTCTATTTCCTGGTTTGTGGCTCAGGTTGAAAAATCTATCTGGTTTGAAGCAACGTGAGCTAATTCTACAAAATTCACACCGGCACGGGTCTCTAGAGCAGTAACGAGGAGTTCTCACTCCACGGGGAAGTAAGTTTCCCCAATTCCTGAAGTCTGGCTTGGTCCAGACAAGTCCTAGGGTAAATCTGTGCCAGGTCAGTTTTCTTGCCACAGGTCCAAGCCTTACAATGATATTATTGAAGGTTCTGTAGACCAGGAATAAATTGGGAGAGATTTAGAGGCAGTAGATTTATTTACTCAACACCAGATTTATATCACAAGGTCTCAACAAAACTTAAACTAGCTCCCAAAGGTGGATGGGTGGGATCGTATGAGACTTCAGTGTTGCCCCACTTAGGGCCACTATGTTAAACTTTGGCTATTTTTTCTGAGAAGCAATGTGGGAAAAGGAGAAACATAAAAGCAACTGGATTAATAACTCGAATACTGTAAAGGAAACAATGAGGCTAAATATAGTCTGAAAACACTTCCCCCCTTCACTGTGCAGCAGAAATTGCCATATTCATAATGCATACATTTAAAGAAAATGGTTTCTTTGTGAATACTGGGGTGGGAGGAAAAAGGGCCCATCATTTTTCCTACTTCTTCTCTGATACCACAGGTAAGGAGAGAAAGTAACAGAAATGAAAGCACAGGAATGAAAAATCAAAGAGAAAAGCAATCAAGAAATTACAACTCTAAAGAAAGCAAAATGATATTAAACCAGTGTGGGCAAATAGAGACGTAGTGCTTTTCAGGAGTCACTGAAATGATGCTAGAAATGAGAAGCAACTGGTAAATAAGGCCATCCCAACCTATTCTATTTACACCATTAAATGCTACTCTGTAGGAAAAACCTCAGACGCCTGCTTTGAGATGTCCACCCTGTCTTTGGGCAGGTCAGTCCTGTGGCACACGGTCAAAGAATGGAGAAGATGAAACTTCTGACAAAGTCACTCAGAAGCTCATTTTTCCGCCTGGGCCCCAAATGAATATAGAGCAAAAACAAAGTTTTAAGACATAAATTTCGACATAGTATACTTCAATGTCAAGTTGAATGTGGCAAATTCCAGACCAAAGGAAATGTAGAAAGGAAGGGTCTCTTCCTGTAACTGACTGTTCCAGCATGCAGTTTGCAAGCCCTGTTCTTGAAGCCAAGCTCTCTGAAGCAAAAGGCAAACCATGTGTGATGCCTGTCTAGATCTTGAGTCAGCAAATAAAAAGGGTGAGAATGTGGGTTTCGTGTTTTCTAAGCCACGAAAAGGCTCTAAATCAAAGCACCTCTTATCCAAAAGGCTGGAGCTAACTGAGGCAGTGCACTGTCCCATCTCCTGGGAGTCCTGGCTGCTCTGACGCAGTCAGAATATCCACCAAAGGTGCTAAGGGGGAAGGCAGTGGCAGCCCAGGTGAGTGGGTGAGTTCTCCAGGAAGACTCTCATGAAGGGAGCCAGGGGCTTTGGGGGATCTTGCAGACCCCACGTCAGTTCTGTGGTTGCTCTTGCTGCTGTTTCTGGCAGCTTCAGCAAAAGCCTACAGTCAAACTGGGAACAGGAAAAGGCAAAAATATCAGCAGTCCCACTGAAGTGATCCCGGAGAAGACTTGGTGTGCAGGACGATGGCTTTCACAAAGAGGGAACTGAGGCCTGGCTCTACAATAGAGTAAAAAATGACTGAGATTTCCAGTCAAGAAATGGTGTCAGGTCTACTAACTCATACAATGGTATTCCCACCTTGAGAGGAGACCTGGGTAACAGGCAGGTAGGAACAGGACAATAGCCCTCGATAAGTAGTATAGGGAACGAAAGGATTGGGGATAAAAAGTCACACTTTAATTCAAGGATCAGTTATACCACTCACTGACAGAGACCTATTACTGGCTTTATTATCCCTTAAAGTTCTTCTCCATCCCAGTTAACTTCACAAAGCCAGCTCGAGTGGGGGTGCTTCTAGAAACAGGAATTGGGAATCTATTTCAAATCATCAAGCTGAGGTCTAAACACTGACACAAGCCCTTTCTTTGAGTTTAGGTTTCTTCTTTAAATAATAATTGTTACACAAAATCATTTATGGAGCCCTACCAGTACTTATAAACACTATAGAAATGTGCTTATAAATATATTTTATAGATAGACTGATTAATAGTGAGGATAAATAATGTGAGACCAGTCAAGAGTTATCTTGCAGAAATGCTGTGGTCAGAAGCTACCCATACAGCAGAGACAGAAGCTAAGAGCTAGACCAGAGATAGCATCTGCTGCCCTAGTTAGTGAACAGAATGCAGCTTTCCAATTTAATTCTGGAAGAGAAGTTTTGAGATCACAAGAACATAAAGAGACAGATGCCTTGCAGAGTACGTTGGGGGAAGTGAGCAGAAAACATGGGATCATATTTAAAAGAGGCCAGAGACGAAAGAGAGCAAAGGAAAAATGAAAGTAAAGATGTGGTGCTCCAGATGCCTTAAAAAATAAGACAAGGCCTGCCTAAGGGTTAAACCACCATCAATGAGCTTCATGAGGCTGCCCACAGAGTGAACTGCGCTTTCTGTCGCAGGCTAGGAACCGAACCTTGATTAAGTCGGGGTTGTAGTTTTTTGCCACGAAGAATATACTCTAATGGACACCCAGCCTCTAGTTGATAAGGAGAAAGCTCCCATTGCTAAATACAAAGGTATTCATTTTTAGTAGGGCCCGAATTTACTGGCCCACTTCATGGCCCAAGTTTGTAAATGGGGAAACTGAGGTTTACCTTCCTTGAGGTTCTCAGAAAGCCACATTCCAAGTCAGCCTTCTCCAGGATTCTACCTTTGTGCTTCCCTCTCTCTGTGTCTGATATTTAGATAAAGTTGAAAAGGGGAAAAGAGGAATATTTCTGAGTCAGCCACAAGAAGAGCCACAGGACACGAGGAACGGGGCACCTCTGTTCTTCACGTCCCTGTTCCTACAAAGCTGCACTAAAAAGCTTGGTCTCTTGGGAATCTTCCCTGAAAACCCCTGGACACAACCAAAGTCCAACCAGCAACCATACAGTCTTGATTTCTGCCGTGTTACTGCCAGTATATCTCAGGCTTGCAAGACTAACTAAAATATCTTTCCTTCCAGTCAAAACCAGTCTTTAGAAAAAACAGTTAAGTGCTACTCGGTAGTAGGGATTTAGATTAAATTAAGGACCTTAGCTTGGGGTCCACAGATGGGTTTCAGAGGGGCCTGCAAACTTTCCCCTGATTCTCAAAAGGATCCAAACCCTTCCAAAGGTTAAGAACCACTGGGCCAGCGCAAACAGCACCAAAAAGAAAAAGGCAAAAATTATAAAAAGACTGTCGATTAACTACCTCTCAACCACCTACTGATTCCTTTTTTTTCTTCTCAAGTTTCTGTCCTTTTTGTTTGCCCATACATTCAGATGTATGTATCTTATCTTACCTTGGATTGTTTTTAACAGCATCTGCACAAGCATTCATGGGGATCTGTGCTTGAAAATGGTCTCTGAATATATATATATATTCACTGGTTCTTACTCCAGTGAAACAGACAGCGACAGAATGTGATAGACCGTGATTATTAAAGTTCAGTTCCCTAACTCCAAGGCTCTTTAATTTGGCTATAATACTGGACTAGTCAACGGGTAAGTCTCTTCTGGGGTTAAATAATTCCATTAACACAGTAACAGTAAAAGTATAGTTCATTGAAGAACATCCCATCAGCAAACCATGCGACAGGAAGCCTAGAAATCACAAGCAATGGGATGACAGTGAATGTTAAATTACTGTAATTCCATGAGGCCAGGAAGCACATGATTTATGTTCAAAGAGACAGCTAGCTCTGTGACAATTTTTTCACATATTGTAAGATCCAAATGATGTCGAAGCACGTGCTTTTTCAAAGCATGGAATGGGGGCTGCATGCCTGGCAAAGCGTCATCACTGAAACTGCCTTACGACCAAAGGGCCATCCCAGAGAACGTCTCCCAGGAGAAACATGCGGAGTGCAAGGCCATACCAATTGTGCTGACGCCAGCTTTAGAATGTGGTGGACAAATGAATGGAGGGGAAAGAGGAGATGAGGCAGTCAGTCTTGTGTGTAAATTTTCTCACCTGGAATTACAGAGATAGTTTTCAAAGCTCGCAGAACCCTGAATGTTCTCAGCGCTGAGACATTGCCCAGGTCCACAAACTCTGTCACATATCTGTAGTAAGGGAGGTCACACACAGACACAAATGACAAACACAGACACGAACACAAAACACCAAAGGAAAAAAACAAAACCACAACAAAACAAAAAGTACAATACGTCACGTCAGGGCCCTAACCCCACACCTAACACCAACCCCGGGCCATCTTACCTGGGATTACCGAAATAGTTTTCAAAGCCCTCAGTACCCTGAAAGTGCGTAGAGCTGAAACATTGCCTAGGTTTACAAACTCTGTTATATACCTGCAGAATCAAACCAAAGTTAACTTGTAATGGTACCACTGGGCGAGGGTTTGACAATGGGGGGGAAGAAAGGGTCTTACACACAAGCTATGATTTCATTTTTTGTTGTTGTTGAAAAAGAAAATTTCAAAATATAAACACTTAAAGAACACATTTTTTTTTCCAATTGGCAAGGAGAATTCAAAAGAATATTTGAAAGAACCGATACAACCGGGAGGTTCCGGGGGGCTTACTCTCTTAATCAGCATCGGGCTGTGTAGATCCCAATCAGAATGACTACTCTCAGTCCACTCATTATGTTTAGCAAAAAGGAAGGCCAGGAGGTATCAAAGGCTTATGTCCCCAAGCTTTGCGAACAATTTCTTAGAAAGAGGAGACAAATTTCTGCAGCAGAATCCCCATAAAAACAAATTTACATTCAAATAATTCCCTCGATGACAACGGCAAAAGTGCCTGTCTATATATATGACTTATCCAAGAGTTGTACGCATTATCTTTGCAGTCATGCCTACAGATGAAGTTATAGCCTGTGACATACAAAAGCAGGGCTCAGGATCATGGGATCAAAGCAAAGAGTGTGTTAAGTGCCCGTTTTTTCACCAGCTCTGTGCCTAGCAAAAGACACTTAAATTTTAAATGAACACCAAGGTGTACTCATAATGTTGGAAAGCTAGAAGTTGCCTTAAAATAACAGAAAGTCAAAGTTCCAGTTTCAAATATTCAATGCATACCATTCATTCATTCATTCATTCACATTTTCCAGGTGAAATACATCTTTCTGATGCTCAGGCCGTATATATACAAACACACTCAACCTTTCACACATTTGCATACACACACACAGCCTATATAACACCGTTATTATACCCTACTCTACCAGAGAGTGCTTTCCCAACCTGAAGATAAAAATAATAAAGTCTGTTATAACTCTTCTATCATCAGCTAAGTTTCCCAAAGAGATACGTGTTCACTGTTAAAACAACAATGAACAAGTTACCAAGAGCAGCTAGCATACTAATGGGGAATTATACTATTATCTCGCAATAGTTTGAAGTTCTGGTCAGTACTTCCTTAGGAAGTGACCAGTTTGGATACCTTGGCTCATGTTTTAACTCTAAAATGTGCTCTGAAGTCTCCAACATCTGGGTCAGCCTCACGAAATTACATGCGATATAACATACCCAGGACATGGATTTTCAGCTTAATTAAGGTTTACACCAAAAACATTTCAAGTCTTCACTAAAGTCCCATAGTGATCAGCGTGCAAACCTTGGTCAGTGTTATAAGGGGGAAGAAAATATGAGAGCACGTCAATGGAAAAATCACTTCCTACTTCCTTTCCTAGCTGTAAAGCCTTGGCTTACCTTCTTCCATATAGACATGCTGTCACTGCCTAGACTGCCCAGCCCTCACAAGAATCTCAGGCATAAGCCTGTGTGGCCTTGCATGGTTACCCATTAACTCTGCTTGTAGCTGGCCACAAACGTGCCCTTAACCAACACAACCACGCATACAACCACATAGACATAATCACACCCTTAATGTCAGTCAATAAAGTAAGCAGACAACTTACGCCATCATGATGACGCTGAAATCTAACCAGTTCCACGGATCCCGTAAAAAGGTAAAGCCATCTATGCAGAAACCTCTTGCAATGATTTTCACTAGTGATTCAAATGTATAAATCCCTGTGAATGTGTACCTGTCAAAGAAACGGATAGCTTGAGGTAAGTTCTGAACAGACAGAAACTTTGAATGAATCTTTTAAGGTAACTACGGTGCCTGAAATGCAGCTTCGACTGACAGAGACAAAACAGAACGGGCACAGCCAGTGCAGCAGAAAGAATGGCAGGAAGGGGAAGGGGTGCTTTGAAGGAAACTTACCGAAACACAAAACCAAGAATTTTGGAATGTTGTGGGTACCATCTAGTAGGTGATAATTTTGAACCAGGTGAGGAGGCCCCAGAGCTATTTTTAACTTTAGACAAGTCAAAAAAAAAAAAAAAGGAGACCTCATGTTGGAGAAGAAGGCAGTGCCACGAGGGACTAACTGAGGGCACAAGATGGCACTGGGGGAGCAGGTCAAAGGCTCTGGCCAGCACAGCAGGGGGTGGAGGTGAAGGGCAGTAACTTCCAGAGCACACTTTCTCTTCTTTCTCTTTCTAGAGTTTGCCTCTAAGGGTAGTTCCTAAATTCCACATGAAGCCTCCCCCCTCTCTGTGAAGTAAAGAGTGGGGGGAGAAAAAAAAAAAACAGCAACAACAATTTTTTTCCCTTGACGTTTAAACTGTGCAAAGCAAGATTCGGTGAGTAGAAATCCTTGAAACAAGCAGGCAGACAAATTAATAAATGAGCTACTTACTCCACATTCTTCGACCATTCAGGAGGGTTACTAAAAGTCATGAATACACAGTTGGTCAAAATAGTGCACATAATGATCATGCTAAATACTGTAGAAAAGAGTCAAGGGAGAATGTACAAAATCTGGCCTGTTTTCTTCCTCAGAAAGCAAACACGTTTCACACTGGGTATCATGAGAATTAAATCGGTAACCTGAAAGGAGAATGCCAGCATATGTATCTACACCTGACCAGAGAACTGTGGGTGGACACAGCAGGAAGGCCACTTTCAAAAAGCCTGTCACTGCTCTACCCCTTTTGGATAAAACATTCCCCCCTCTTGCCACTTTAGCCTCAGCTATGGAATAAGCCTCCAAATACCTTTATACACAGTAACCTGAAAGCTACCAGTCTACTGGATGCCAAAGTCATCAGGTGACAAAGTAAATTGAATCGAACCTGTATTATTCAGTACTCATTTATTAATTTACCTTATGTAACTACTTACTTGAAAATCTACATGCAATTAATGGTTTACTTTTAATTTTAATTGAAGTATAGTCAATATATACAATGTTACGTTAGCTCGGGTTTAGAACATAACAGTTCACTTTTCTCCCTAGTTCTCCAAAGGGCTGAGTTGTCCTTGGAGGGCAATGCTACAGCCACTATGTGTGGCATTTGCACACTTTGGGAAACCAGTTATGGCCTGTTGGGGAAGGATTTCAAGGACATCTGTACCGCTGTACCCCTAAAAATTAGATAATGGGGTAAATTCATCTGATCATTTTGAAAGCGCCCAGGAATGCTTATGGATAACAAACCACTTTGATGTCTTTTCAGTCCACCCAAGATTTTTCTCAGCCCTTTCTGTTCTTGTCTACTGAGAAAAAAATAAACTCCTTTAGGTCAGCATGGGAGTTATTCAAACTCAAACTGTCACTTTACCCAGCAGAGAAGTCATATCTCATTTATTGCTAGCTCACTCTCTCTTGCTAATGGCATTCACCATCTTCATTCTACTAATGGAGTTTCAAAAACAAAAAAATACTTCTTACCGCTGGGTTTTTCTTCCGGGAATCATAACAGAAGACATTGTCTTCTGAACCAGCAAAAAGGGAAGAAGTCCATTGTGAATTATTTATTCCTTATAAACCTTTAGATTTCAGAACTATGTTACTTGTAAACCACTGATTTCAGAATCAAGCTACTAAATTCTTAGAGTTAATAAAATGTGGCAAAAGCTTATTAGCAAACCAATTTGCCCAAGTTGCAACTGCTGCTTCCTCATCTTACCTGGAGGATACACTATCCTTGGGAGCACAGGACTAAGCACTGACAGATTCAACACCAACCATAAAATTTTAAAGTTATGCAAAGTAGCTAAACCCATCACATAATTTTTTATCTGTCATATGCTCTCCTATATTAATAAGATAAAAAAAAAGGCAGGCCACATGAATAAATTGGCATTTTCTATTTAAGGGCAGTAAAAATACCAGAAAGATGCATTATCAGTCTTACAATCTAGATCTAAACCTCTGTACCGAGGAGGCCATTTAATCTGAGACTATCTCAGACACTTTCCATACCCACTGCTCAAGAAATCAGAAATATACAAGGCAGATCTCTAAAGCATTCATTCAACTATTTGCGCTCAACGAAGCAGCCTTCCAAAAAATTCTAATATCGGACTTACGTTAAAGAACTGAATCATATGCTCAGGATAAAATTACTGAAGCCTGAGCGCTTTAAAAAGTTACAGGTTATCATCTTAATTTGTCTCTCTTCACGATACCAACGAAATTCCAGACTCCCATGATATCATCCTAGGAAAAAAGAATTTGCTGAAGCTCAGCTCAGGATCCGGAAGAAGTTCACTCACACTTCTGACTGGTGGGATAGTCAAGTACACTATTGATAAAATACTTAATATACAATTCGACTGTCAAAGTTCAGAAACGTGTAGCAGTGAGCATGCAACTTCCGCACTCCACATTTGTGAAAAGGATATGAATGTATCAAAATTTTAATAGCTATTCTTCTTATCAGGTTAAAAGGACTTAAAATGTACAAGGCAGGCGTGGCACTGAATCTGAAGAGAGTTTTCCCTCTGTTTAATACTACAAAGGTCTGTGGAGAAAGAAAAAGAGAAATTATTAAAGCATGGGAATTAATCACCACATGAAACAACATTTTTTCTAGGCAAGAAATAAATAAACTCAAATATACTTATACTTTTGACTTCCCAATTTGGTTTCTAAGGCAAGAAACCTTAAAGCTCCACGTCTCTCTTACCTTCACCTCCCTCCCCTGCCCTGCCCCAGATTATATACATAATACACAGTGGGCACTGTCTTAGCAGTTTCATACATTTCTGTAAACTTCTTTCCTTCTTTCAGAAATAAGCCATTTGAACTGTACCGGGGCTGTATCTCAGCCAGCTCTGGACAAGGTGCTGAAGTTCATTAATATAGGATTTATTTACTCAACGAATGTTTCCTAAGTCCCTACTACGTTCCAGGCAACGATCTAGGGGCTTGGGAAACAGCAGGGAACAAGGCTACCATGGTGTGGGGAGCTTATATTCCAATGGGGAAGACAGACTACAAATAAACACAATGAACAAGTAAATTATATACAAGTGCAACTGCTATGGAAGAAGGAGGAAGATGAAGGAAGGGGAGTGCTGGGGTCAGGAGACGAGGGAACACAGAGGTGACAGTTTTAAAGGACATGGTCAGGGTACGCCTACTGAGAAAAAAGATGTAAGCAAAGACTTGAAGTTAAGTGAGAAGAGTTCTTCATTCCACCAATATATACCTACCAAGTCTGCTCTATCTGCCTTTTTTGTTTTTATTTTTTAACGTTTATTCATTTTTTGGGAGACAGAGACAGCATGAGCAGGGGAGGGGCAGAGAGAAAGGGAGACACAGAATCCGAAGCAGCCTCCAGGTTCTGAGCTGTCAGCACAGAGCCCGACGTGGGGCTCGGACTCACGAACTGTGAGATTACCACTTGAGCCAAAGTAGGACGTTAACTGACTGAGCCACCTGGGTGCCCCAATTCCATCTGCCTTTGAAGAGCCTCTATTATCACCCTTATCAAATTCATTCAACCATATTTTCCACCACGAATCTTCCTGTCTGGCCAAATGAGTACACGTTACAATAACTCGCAATGTTGGCCTCTGTTCACGTTGCTTGTCCGACCCAGAATGCTTTTCTCGTCTCACGAATTCAATTCAATCAAAATACTTTTGAGCATCTATTTTGTGTGAAACTGTATAAAGTTGTACTTTTAGAGAAGACATACATGTGAGCTAGTAATTATGATGCAGGGTAAACACAAAGTTCAATAACAAACATACGTGTAATGTATGAGAGGCAGCAGGAGGGAGAGTTTTCTCTCCCTTCGGGTAGGGAATGAAAGGGAGGAGAGTGAGCTGGAAGGTGTTCACAAAGGAAGGTAACTAGTATTTGGAAAGTTTTTGTTTTTGTTTTTTTAAGTTCATTTACTTAATTTGAGACAGAGAGTGCAAGCGGGGGAGGGGCAGAGAAAAAGGGAGAGGCAGAATCCCAAGCAGGCTCCATGCTCAGCACTGAGCCCGATGTGGGGCTCGATCTCCCGAACTGGAATGACCTGACATTGAGCTGACAATGAGCTGACAGCAAGAGTCAGATGCTTAACTGACTGAGCCACCCAGGAGCTCCTGGAAGGGGTTTTAAAGGATAACAGGGGAAGGGCTGGCAGATAAAGGGCGAAAGGTTGGCAGGGAAAGGGAACAGCATAGTATGTATGGAGGCATAGTAGCACACAACCGCGGGCTGTTTTGGAGGGACTGACAAGTAATTCGGGGTTGCTGGAGGCTAAACAGAGAAGGGGTGCAGCAGATTGTGAAGCTGGGGCCCCACCAGACTGAGTTCCTAAGGAGACAAGGCCGGGGGCAAGTACACAGCACCAGCACCTCACTAGCGGATGAAAGGGCAGATGGTCAAATGTTGGCCATGTTAAGTAGGCTTTTTAAAAAACATAGAGCAGTCCATGCTTGTAATTACATACAAGGCACAAGACTTAAGTTCTATCTCATTACCCAAAGATAAGCTTTGCTACTTATATATCTTTTTTTGTATGTCTTTTCAGAACTTTTCTGTGTAAATACAAGCACACAGATACAGCCTTAAAAAGACTCTCTCTCTCTCGGATGGGATTGTACTATAAATACTCTTCTGCACCTTGCATTAAAAAAATGATCCCCCACAAAGAAAAGCCCAGGACCAGATGGCTTCACTGATGAATTCCACCAAATGTTTAAAGAATTAATACCAATCCTTCGCAAACTCTTCCAAAAAAACAGAAGATGACACACTTCCCAACTCATTCTGTAAGGCCAGTATTGCCTTGATACAAAATTAGACAAAGATACCATAAGAAAAAAAAATAAAACTCAAGACTAATATCCCTTGTGAATATAGATACAAAAGCCTCAACAAAATACCAGCAAACTGAATACTGCCGCATATAAACAGGATTACAGGGGGTGCCTGGATGGCTCAGTCGGTTCAGTATCTGACTCAATCTCAGCTCAGGTCATGATCTCATGGTTTGTGAGACTGAGCCCCGTGTCGGACTCTGAGCTGACAGTGCAGAGCCTGCTTGGGATTCTCTCTCTGCCCCTCCCTGACTTGTGCTCATACATTCTCTCTCAAAATAAATAAATAAACATTAAAAAAAGGATTATACACCATGATCAAGTGGGATTTATCCCAGAAATACAAAGACGGTTTAACGTGTGAAAAATCAATGTAATGCAACACGTTAATAAAATAAAGGACAATAACCGCATGATCATCTCAACAGATGCACAAAAAGCATTCGACAAAATCCAACACTCTTTCATTTTTTTTAATGTTTATTTTTGAGAGAGAGAAAGAAAGAGAGACAGAGTGCAAGAAGGGGAGGAGCTAAGAGAGAGGGAGACACAGAATCCGAAGCAGGCTCCAGGCTCTGAGCTGTCAGCACAGAGCTTGACGCAGGGCTTGGACCCACGAACCATGAGACCACGACTGGAGTTGAAGTCAGATGTTTAACTGACTGAGTCACCCAGGTGCCCCCCCAATGCTCTTTCATAATAAAAACACCCAATAAACTAGAAATAGAAGGGAACTTCCTTAACCTGATAAAGAGCATCTATGAAAAAACCACAGCTAACATCACATTTAATGACAAGACTGAAAGCTTCCTCCCAAAGAGCAGGAACAGGACAAGGATGTCCCTCTCACCACTTCTATTCCATATTGTACTGGATGTTCTAGGCAAGGCAAGTAAGCAAGTAAAACAATTTCTGTTTTCAGATGAAATGGTCTTGTATACAGTTAACTCTAAGGAATACACAGACACAAAACTAAAAACAAGAACAAAACACAAAACTATTAGAGCTCATAAACAAGTTCAGCACGGATTCAAGATACAAGATAAATACATGAAAGTAAGTTGTATTTCTATACACTAGCAATAGACAATCCAGAAATTAAGAAAACAACTCCATTTACAAGAGCATCCAAAAGAACAAAATACCTAGGAATAAGTTTAATAAAAGAAGTATAAGATTTGTACACTGAAAACTACAAAACATCATCCAAAGAAATTTTTTAAAAAGACCTAAACCAGTGGAAAGACACCTTGTGTTCAGGAATTAGAAGACATAATGTTGTTAAGATGGCAATCCTCCCCAAACTAATCTACAAATTCAATGCAACGCCAATCAAAATTTCAACTGCTTTTTTGGGCCGAAATTAACAAGTTGAAAATTCATATTCAATTCATATAGAAATGCAAGGGAACCAAAATAGCCAAAACAATTTCGAAAAATAAGAACAAAGTTGAGGACTCACACTTCCCTGTTTCAAAGCTCACTACAAAGCTATAGTAATCAAGACCGTGGTATTAGCAGGGTGCCTGGGTGGCTCAGTCAGTTAAGTGTCTGACTTCGGCTCAGGTCATGATCTCACGGTCCGTGAGTTCAAGCCCTGTGTCGAGCTCTGTGCTGACAGCTCAGAGCCTGAAGCTTGCTTCAGAGATTATGTGTCTCTCTCTCACCTGCTTGCATTCTATCTCTCTCTTTCTCTCTTTCAAAAATAATAAACATTAAAAAAAAAAAAAAGACTGTGGTGCTAGCATAAGGATAGACATATCTATCAATAGAACAGAACTGAGAATTCAGAAATGAGCCCATACGTCTACGTTAATTGATTTTTTTTAAGGGTGCCGAGGTAATTCAAAGGGAAAGAGTAGCCTTCAATAATTAGCGCTCAGACAATTGGGTAACCACATGCAAAAGAATTGAATCCGGACCTGTACTTCACATCTTATACAAACATTAACTCAAAATGGAATGAAAACCTGAATGTAAGAGCTAAAATGATAAAACTCTTAGAAGAAAACAAAAGTGTAAATCTTCACATCTTTGGATTAGGCAACGGTGTCATATTTGTGACACCTAAGGCACAAGCAACCAAATTGAAAAGAGATAAATTGGACTTCATTAAAATTCAAAATTTTGTGCAAAATGACACTATCAAGAAAGTTAAAAAAAAAAAACCCACATAATGGGAGAAAATATTTGCAAATTGTGAATCTAATAAGGATCTAGCAGCCAAAATAGAAAAGGACTCTTAGAGCTCAGCAGCAGTAAAAAGCCAATCTAGTTTTAAAAAAGATTAGAAAAAGCAGACAAATGGCCAATAGGCACACGTAAAGATGTTCAACATCAAAAGTTTTTAAGGAAATGAAAATAAAACCACATGAGACAGCACTTCACATCTACCAGGATGAATATAATGAACAACAACAACAACAACATAGAAAAGAAAAAGTGCTGGCAAGGATATAGAGAAATTAGAATCCTCACACATTATTGGCGGGACTGTAAAATGGTACAGCTATCTTGGAAAACAGTTTGCCAGTTCTTTAAAAGTTAAACACAAAGTTACCGTATGACCCAGCAATTCCTCTCCTAGGTGTATGACCAGAAGAACTGGAAACAGGTATTCACACAAAAACTCATACTCGAATGTTCATTAATACATTATTCAAAATACTACTAAGTAGAAAGGACCCTGATGTCCATCAATGATGAATGCATAAACAAGATGTGGTCTATCATTATATAATGGGATGTCAGTCAGTCTTTAAAAGGAATAAGAGGGGCACCTGCGTGGCTCGGTCGGTTAGGCGGCCGACTTCGGCTCAGGTCACGATCTCGCGGTCTGTGGGTTCGAGCCCCGCGTCGGACTCTGTGCTGACAGCTCAGAGCCTGGAGCCTGTTTCGGATTCTGTGTCTCCCTCTCTCTCTGACCCTCCCCCATTCATGCTCTGTCTCTGTCTCAAAAATAAATAAATGTTTAAAAAAAAATAAAAGGGATAAGATTCATATACATGTTACAACACAGATAAACCCTGAAGACATCATGCTAAGTGAAATAAGACAGACACAAAAGGACAGATATAGGATTCCACTTCTATGAGGAACCTGGAATAGGCAAATTCACAGAGAAAGAAAGTAGAATGGAGTTTACCAGGGGCTGGAGGAGGGGAAATGGAGAGTGACCATTTAATGGATGCAAGTTTCTCTCTGGGATGTTGAAAAAGTTCTGGAGATGGATGGTGGTGATGATTGTACAACATGGTAGATATATTTAATATCACTGAACTGGGTACTTAAAAATGGTTAAGGGGCGCCTGGGTGGCTCAATTGGTTAAGCATCTGACTTGTGGTTTCGGCTTAGGTAATAATTTGACTCTTGGTTTCATGAGTTCCAGCCCCACGTCAGGCTCTGTGTTGGCAGCATGGAGCCTGCTTGGGATTCTCTCCCATTTCCTCTCTCTCTCTGCCTTTCCCCAACTCGTGCTATCTCTCTCTCAAAATACATAAACTTTATTATTACTTTTTTAACGTTTATTTTTTTTTTTAATTTTTTTTTTCAACGTTTATTTTATTTTTGGGACAGAGAGAGACAGAGCATGAACGGGGGAGGGACAGAGAGAGAGGGAGACACAGAATCGGAAACAGGCTCCAGGCTTGGAGCCATCAGCCCAGAGCCCGACGCGGGGCTCGAACTCACGGACCGTGAGATCGTGACCTGGCTGAAGTCGGACGCTTAACCGACTGCGCCACCCAGGTGCCCCTTAACGTTTATTTTTGAGAGAGAGAGACACACACACACAGAGTGTGAGTGGGGAAGGGCACAGAGAGAGAGACGGAGACACAAAATCTGAAGTGGGCTCCAGGCTTTTAGCTGTCAGCACAGAGCCCGATGTGGGGCTCGAACTCACGAATGGTGAGATCATGACCTGAGCTGAAGTCGGATGCTTAACTAACTGAGCCAGCCAGGTGCCCCACCAATAAAGAAACTTTAAAAAATTTTAATAAAAAATAGTTAAAATGATAAATTTTATGTTACATCTATTTTACCACAATAAAAATACATACATTATTACCTGAAGAGTGTCTAGTAAGGTGTTATTGACAAACTTTTAATAATTAGCTTTATTCCAAGCCAAATAGTAGAATTAAGCATAGTAATAGCTAAAAGTGGTTCCTAACCCATTCTGAACTTCAGAGTGATTTGAGGAGCTTTTTGGAAACTAAACACATCTGGCCCCAGAAAAAGGGAAAGAAGGAAAGAAATTAAGGATTATCCATGCCACAACATGGGTAAACCTTGAAAATCCTGAAAAGAATTCAGACACAAAAGGTCACATATTGTAGGATTCTACTTATATGAAAGGCCCAGTATAGGCAGATCTATGACAAAAAGTTGGTCAGTGGCTGCCTAGGGCTAGATGGAGAGGGGAATGGAGGAGTCACTGCTAATGGATCTCACTGGGGTGACAAGAATGTTCTGGAATTAGATAGTGGTGACAACTGTACAACCTGTGAACAAGAAACCAATGAAAAGCACACTTGAAAATGGCGAACTGTCTAGCTTGTGAATGATATCTCAGTAAAAAACACACCACAGCAACAAAACAAAACAGTGAGCCATTTTAAGAAGTGTAAGACATATAAAAAGGTCTAAAGAATGATACCACTAACATCTATCTATGTACCCATCAGGAGCTGAAGAGCTAAGGCCTTACCGATACTGCTCCTCCCGGCACACGCTCCAAATATACCCCCTCTTCCCAGAAAGGAGGCGTGATTTTGAATTTCACCCTGAGGTCCCACTTTTTAATGAAATATCCCCAATGACTCTGAGCTCTCCCTTTTCTGAACTTTTTTTTTTTAAGAGTATTTATTTTGAGAGAGAGCGAAAGAGTACCCAAGTGGGGAAAGGGCAGAGAGAGAGGAGGAGAGAAGTCCAAGCAGGCTTTGCACTGTCAGCGTGGAGCCTGATGTGGGGCTCGAACTCATGAACCATGAGATCATGACCTGAGCTAAATTCGAACTGACTTAACTGACTGGGCCACCTTTTTTTTTTTTTTTTTTAACCCTTCTTTCCCGGCGCCTCCCCCAAACAGTTACCCCTGAAACTAGAGGGCAGGAATCAATCTCATACTTCCTCCCACGGTTCCAGGAGAAGGCTCAACCCATGCCACGCACTCCCAATAAACAGCTGCTGACAGATTATTATTTTTTAAAAGATCCTTTCCTCGGGGCGCTTGGGTGGCTCAGTCGGTTAAGTGTCCGACTTCGGCCCAGGTCATGATCTTGTGGTTCACGAGTTCGAGCCCCACGTCGGGCTCTGTGCTGACAGCTCGGAGCCTGGAGCCTGCTTCCAAATTCTGTGTCTTCCTCTCTCTCTGACCCTCCCCCCATTCATGCTCTGTCTCTCTCTGTCTCAAAAATAAATAAATGTTAAAAAAAAATTGAAAAAAAAATAATAAAAAATAAATAAAAATAAAAGATCCTTTCCTCTCATCTTCTGTTCTTTCCTTTGGTAATCTGGCAGTCACGCCTTTCTCTCCCAAGTAGAAAAGCAGTGCTGGTATTGAGCCACGTACACTCTGGAAATGCTCAATTCACTATCCCTAGAGACTGCAGTGCGAAATCGTTCTTCCTGTTACTAGAGGGTATTGGCTCTGGCAGGGCATGCTGCAGGGAAGCCGAATCCTAAAAGCAAGAGGGAGCGGTAGACCCAGGGTTAGGCTGAAAACAGGTCAGAGGCCGGGTCTTCCATATTTTGGCTACCCAAAGAAACAAAGACCCCGGGGCCTTTCCCGAAACCCCCTCTCTGAAGTACTTGTAGGCCTCTGTTTCTATAGCAACTCCCTCTATGAAAATGCCAAGCCTTTTAAATAACCTCCCCATTCAACCTCATAATATTCCTGTGAAGTATGGCTGAGGAGGGATTGTTATCCTCTATGCATTTTACAAAAGCTCAGGAGAGGGACACCACCTATCGAAGGTCACGCAGCCCAGAGCAGCATGTTATGCCAAGTTGAGAGCCTCTTTACAGCTTCTACTGTGCCAGATTGAGAGGCAGTTTAGCGGCAATCTGGCAGAGAATGAAACTGGCGTGGGGGATGGATTCTCTGGTGAATGAGAAATGTGAGCCCCTGGGGTACACTACAGAAAAGCCTAAGCAACAATGAAAGAAGGCTGGCCCATGTCCCAGGATCTAAAAACCACCAGGCCAGGCCTTGACAACATCACCCACCTGCCTTAGAAGAAGACAGGGAAGAGGACTTTTAAAAGTAACGTCCCCTGCACCTCTTATCTTTTAGTTTGTTCGTGGTGGAAAGACAGGTCTCGAGGTGCCACCGAGGGTACTTCCTATCGCAGAGTCAGCATCTGCGCATTAATAAATCTCTGCTGCCTGATTAATGAACAAATGCTTGTATGTGCGAGGTGAGGGACAAGAAGGAAAGGCAAAAGAAAAGGAAGACAGTAAGACACTGAAACTGTTAGCTTTGGTTGAAGAAAAACCAAGAGGCAGCTAAGATCCTGAATTAGTAAGAGCTGGCGAGGAAAGTAGGGATCTTCAGTGAATTTTAAAACTACAGCTTTATAGGTATATGGGCTTTATTAAGAATGTTTTAAATGTGAAGTAGAAATTTCATAATGAATCGCACTGAACACTGCACACAGAATAAATAGTTTATCAGCACTCCTTTCCAAATATTTACATCCTAGATCTTCATCAAGTAGAAAAACAAGGTATTTTTTTCTATTCAAAGAGAAACAAACATATAAGCCACACTAAATTTCCTGAAATGAAGAGGAATCCTCCATACTTCAAGTAGCGAGTTGTATTACAATAAAACACACTTTTTGTTAAAATAATTATTTACATAAACTTAATTTATATGCAGTTTTTCATAACTGCATATTTAGCATAAAACAAGATGGTGTTTGAACTAACACAAGTTCTCGAAGCTTAGGAATCTCCCTTTTGACACTGGTCCGTGTGGTGCTTATATGAGAAATAGAACAGTATATATCAGGGGTCAGCAAATTTGACTTGTAAAGAGCCACACAGTAAATACTGTAGGCTCTGTGGGCCATACAGTCAACTCAACCCTGTCCCTGTGGTGCAAAAGTAACCTCAGACAATATGTAAACAAGTAAGAGTGGCTGTGTTTCAATAAAACTTTATTTATGGACAAGGAAATTTAAACTTCATGTAATTTTCACACATCACAATATATTGTGACTTTTGACTTTTCCGTAACCATTTACAAATGTACAAACCCTTGTGAACTCACGGGCCACACAACAACAAATGGCAGAGATGACCTGACCCATGGGACATAGGCGATTGATCCCTGTTATACGCTAACACCAGTTCCAGACCTAGGCCAGACTGGCTGCATAGGAATTATGTGAGTGGCTTTTTAAAAAAATGCAAATTCACAAGTCCCACCCCAGAGGTTCTGATGCAGTAAGCTGCAGAGGAATCTGTGCTCACCAGGATTTTGGGAACCACCAGGTCACCTCCCAGGTCCCTAAAACAGTGGGGTTTCAAAACACTTGCCTTAAAACACTTAGGTTCTCCTGCTTCAACTGCTCCTACCTCGCTGTATGGCCTGGACTGCATCTCTCTGGATCCGATTTTCCTTGTCTATAATATGAGAGAGAGGGCTGCCTGATGGGCGTGCCCAGGTCCTTTCCTGCTCTGACATCTGTGACTCTGATTTAGAAAATATGCAGAAGCATCCAAGATTAAGTACCACAAAGCAGCAAACCATACTTTGGAGGGGAAAGCCTATTATTATTTATTCTTTCACATTACATCTTGGTGGAACTCTCCTGAATTGGTTATTTTGCTCCTTCATGGGATACTCTGTCAAGTTCAGGGTCAACAGCATTTGATACCATCTTGAGAACTACACTTATGTGGGCAGGGGGCAGCATGGAGCAGCCCCACGGCACAGCTGCCCACAGGCCGCATTCCCCTGCCCTATCTGCCAGGCTTTTAGACCCTCTTCTCGGCAGGACAGAGAATACAAGAGAGAAAATGAAGCGGCCTGACTGGTGATGGGCTAACTAAAACAATATATATATTTAAAGCATGCCCCATGCATGGCTAATAAAATCTCAGTAATCATCATTAAACTGCTGATGAGAATCCAGAAAAGGAGATTCGTCCCTTGTTCAAACACTGGATTCTTCAAAGCCCACGATGAGTGGAAAGGAAAAGCAGGCGTTGGATTCTTACAAGAATACTTCTTAAGCAAGAATAACTTGGTGTCCATGCAGTCCAATAATATTTTACCTAATCTGTCTTAAATTAGATCTTTGTGAAGTAAACGAGTTAAAAGGAAAACTGAAATTGAATTGTGGTTTACTGCCCAAGGGGAAATATCAGTTTATAAAAACAGCCACTGAATGCATTTGAACACAAGGCCCATTAAGAGCAGTGGAACAGCTCTTAACGAGTTATGGCATGGAGAATTAATAAATATGTCATTCGGGCATAAAATGAACCTTCTGAAAAGCACAGGCTTTTCATTTCCAATTAGCAACGTGGGGCTTGGAGCGCAGGATATGGAGGAGCTTCACCACTGCTAATTCAGGGTAAGATGTATCCTCTTCCGGGTCTACGATAAGGGAAAGGGACACTGTGTAAGACCAGGTACGAGCCCATTCCTACACACGCCACACAAATCCTAGCATACTGCAAATGCAATACAATAAATCTACACAGTTACCAAAGCACTGCAGTGCAGCCAACTTATTAGCATTTCCTCACCTTCACCCCAGGATAAGATTAACTTTTTTAATCACACAAAAAGTATAGATTGAAAGGACATTACAGAGAAGAGTGCTCAACACAGGGTGGACCATATCACAGAACAGAAAGCTTCTTAGGGAGACAGGTTTAGTACCCAGCCCCTGGTTTGCTGTGGGACACACGGCTCAGGAGAGTGGCTCTCCACTCAACCAAGTTCTCCCTCTCCTGTGAGGTCATCATCTCAATTAAGGCAAAGGTAACCTGCAGGTACCTGATGACCTTCTGGCTGTAATGAACACTGAGGGGCCCAGAGATTGAGCCAACAAGAAGGCAGCTGGAAACCAATGTCCTTTGAGTCTATCTAGCTATAGCTGTTACTGACACTGACTTATGACTGTCTCCCAGAGTTTGGGCCGTAGATCTTAACTGTTTTGATCTCTGGCACTGCCCAACCCTCTTGTTTTTAGCTGCCTTCTCTAGCCTTCAATTCTTGCCTGCCTAAACCTAACATATATACCTTATTCTCCCAGACCTATGTACCTCTTCTGTACCAGGCAAGTGGCCAGTTTGACTTACAGTAGTTGTTAGCTCTTCCTGCCTAACTCAAACTGTTAATTCCAGTAACTTCTACCAGGGGCAAATCCTCTCTGCCTATTGCTTTCAGAGTGTGCATGCACAGAGTGGCCTTCTATCAGATAATAATACAAATACAGCTGATCTGCAGGGCAGCTACAGCAGTAGTAAGGGCAGGAGTCAGGTATCCGCTGGTCAACGGTGGTTTGGCATTTGACTTCTAGCTATAGAGCCAATATGGCAGGCAACAAGCAAATGTCCTCTCAAAGTTTCCCTGCTTTATTTTTTTTTTTAATTTTTTTTAACGTTTATTTATTTTTGAGACAGAGAGAGACAGAGCATGAACGGGGGAGGGGCAGAGAGAGAGGGAGACACAGAATCTGAAGCAGGCTCCAGGGTCTGAGCTGGCAGCACAGAGCCCGACGTGGGGCTTGAACTCATGGACCGCGAGATCGTGACCTGAGCCGAAGTCGGACGCTCAACCAACTGAGCCATCCAGGCGCCCCAAAGTTTCCCTGCTTTAATAAAGGAAAATATAATGCTGAATCTAAATAGGTTCTAGGGGCACCTGGGTGGCTCAGTCGGTTAAGCATCCGACTCTGGCTCAGGTCATGATCTCACAGTTCGTGGGTTCGAGCCCCACGTCGGGCTCTGTGCTGACAGCTTGGAGCCTGGAGCCTGCTTCTGTGTCTCCCTCTCTCTCTGCCCCTCCCCTGCTTGTTTCCTGTTTCTCTCTCTCTCTCTCAAAAATAAATAATCTTTAAAAAAATAAAAAAATAAACAGATTCTACTTCAGACCAGGAAGGTGTTCAGAAGTAAATGGCCTGTACTGTCAAAACAACTACCTCATGTTGAAAAGAGTCCAGATGCCTTTCTTAATCCCAATCTGCTTAGTGGGCCCCTCAGGTGAAATCACAACTTTAGTCCCAGTATGCCTCAGGAAAGGCTCCAGCAAAGGCACAGCTGGCCTGAATTTCTTCAGTACCTGTGTCCTGGCACTAAGCTGCCTTTAGAAATACTGAACTCAAGCAGGACATGAGACACGGACAAATTCTGATTAGGCTTGTACTTCTGTTTGAACTATGAATATTTAGAGCCCTCATCTTCCAAGTCTCTATTCCACTACCCTGAGGATTGAGCAAGAGAGACCTCTAAATCCCAAATTTATGTTTTTATTGCTTTGGGTCATTGATAGCTATACCATGAACTTACCTGAAGAATAACAGTGAATACGCATTAAGCATTTACTATGTGGCAGGCACCCTACTAAGATGCCTATACAATATCTGTCACCCAGTAATGGGTAGGTATTATTTTACAGATGATGAAATTGAGGTGGAAAGGTCAAGTAACTTTCCCAAGACCGCGCAATTATTCATTAAGTGGCAAAACTTAAAATCGAACTGCGGCGGCGATCTGACTCCAGAGTCTCTGATCTTAATTGTCATACCGTACGGCAATTTTAAAAAGCTTTAAAAAAATCTAACTCCTCACTTTACAGACAAGAAAGCAAGCAGAGAGAGAGCTCTGTGCACACTGACACCACAGAGCTTTGGTTTACCAGGTCCCAGGTCTCCCGGCGTCTGGTCCTGAACGCTTTTCACCACCCCATCTAGTCCAATCCTTGGGTCAAAGAAGGAATCTCTCTTGCTTAATACCTTTAACTCCGGCAAAAAGCAAAGCCCCTGCATGTGCCTCAGAGATCACAGCAGCTGGTTATGGTCTTTCCCCCAAATTAAACCAGATGAAGGCAATGCTGGTGCCACATCTATCTCTGGCTTTGCTGTTTTCCAGGTGCTTCTGTATACACTTTCTCATTCAGTTTGACCTTGTAACCTCGTGCCCTCCAACCCACACTGGGAGCAGCTGACACACTTCCTGCCCATATCCTGGTCGCAGGAAGCCATACCTGGCACAACAGCAGTGCTGTGTACCTGCTCCAGCGCTGAGCCAGCATGATGCTGCTCCCCAAGGCCGGGCAGCTCCAAACCTCCTACATGGCCTCTCTTCCTCACTGCCCTTCAAGAGGAGGTGGCCTTTGATCTTCTTCCTCCTTACCCTCTTAGGGAACACAGACTGCAGCTGCTCTGGGGTAAAGCAAAATGCATGCTTATTATGTAAAGTGTATTAACCCCTCTAGTCACTGTATTCGTATTCCAGAATATTCTATATTCTCGCTCTCTTCTTTCTTAGAAAGCAGCAGAGAGGTTTCTATAGAGGCTTTGATACAACAAAGACCTGGATTCAAGACCTAGCTCTGTTGCTTATTAGCTGTCAGGCCCTTTGTCAACTTATTTAGGTTGCTAAGACTCAGGTTTCTCACTGATAAAACAGGGATAATGACCGACACTAGCTACTTTATCAGGTTGTGAGAATGAAATACAGAGTCACAAAAAGTACTTACTACAGTACCCGGCACAGAATAAACACACAATAAACGTGACTATGATGCTGCCTCTGCCACTCCTGCTCCTTGGCTACAAACACGGGCTGGCCATCAGGAGACTTGAAGGGCATGGGGCGCCTGGAGGGCTCCGTCAGCTAAGCATCTAACTCTTGATTCTGGCTCAGGTCGTGATCTCACAGTTCACAAGTTCGAGCCCCACACTGAGCTCCGCACCGTCAGCGCAGAGCCTCCTTGAGATTTTCTCTCTACCTCTCCCTCTGCTCCTTCCCCATGCTAGTGTGTGCACGCACATGCACACGCACGTTCTCTGTCTCTCAAGTAAATACATAAACTTTAAAAAAAAAACGAGAGGGGTGCCTGGGTGGCTCAGTCGGTTAAGCGTCCGGCCTCAGCTCAGGTCACGATCTCATGCTTCGTGGGTTCGAGCCCCATGCCAGGCTCTGTGCTGTCGGCACAGAGCCTGCTCTTCGGATTCTGTGTCTCCCTCTCTCTCTGCCCTATCCTGCTCCCACTCTGTCTTGCTCTCCCTCACTCTCTCTCTCAAAAATAAACATTAAAAAAAAAAAAAGGAGAGTCTAAGGACTAACATTCATATTAGTTGGTATTCACACACGTGGCAGAAGCCAGTAGGACAAGGTAGAGCAATTCTCCAGAGTCACTAGGAGACACCTGTATGGTTTCACTGGTTCAAAACAGGCCCCAGGGCTTAGGTCAAACCTAGAAACTCTGGAAGGAGGAGAAAATAAAAGCTGCCTAGTATGCACACACTGGGATCCAACCTGCCTTTCCACCTTTGGCTCCTGTCATAGTCAAAGTAGTGCCCTAGTCACAAGTAAACTCACGGTGTGAAACAATTCAGCCTTTCCTATGCCTCTCTGCCTTTTCATGCACCAGTCTTTATACCCAAACTTACTCTTTCTTCTCTTCTCCAACAGGTGGATTTTTTAAAACCATTATTTTATATGGTATATGTTAAGGTCCAGCTTAACTATCACCTCCTCTCTGAAGATGGCCCCATTCCACTGTCTCAAACAGAATTATCCTTCCTTCCTGTGTGTCTCCACTCCGCACCTACTCCTGTTAGAGCAGTTAATGTGGTACTGTCGCTTTTGTTTACACATCTCTGTCTCTCGCTGGACCCTGAGATCCTTAAAGGCAGGGCTATAGCTTCCAACTACCGTTTCTCAGCTCAGCAAGCAGAGTGCAGAATGTGATGCCCATCTGGCATAAGGTAGAGAGCTCACATGTGTTTACTGAGCATATGAATGAATCTCTTAGACTTGAGGAAAGGATATCATACTAACTATACAACAAACCTGTAACTTTACACAACCTTCTGCTAGGTGCCTAATTGACCTTTTCCACCCTTTAGCTCATCCTCCCATAAGAATTGTTTTAGTTTGAAAAGTCTTCTCATCTTTTCTATGTCTTTAGATACCATGCTAAAGATATAGCATGAAATAAACAAATACACTTTAAAAAATGCCCAAAACATCACATACCAGCTTCATATTGTGGCAATGTAAAATGACAGAAAATTATCTCAAAATGATAGTAGAAAACAAAAACTCAGTCTGTAATATACTCCATAGAGACAGCGTGATATGGTAGAAAGACCGTGAATATTAAATCCTACATCCCTGGAACTTAAATCTGGCTCTGCCACACACCAGCTGAGGAAATGTGAACAATTGCGATTTCTGAGCCACGATGTTTTCTTACTTACAAAAATATGCAACATTCGGGGCACCTGGGTGGCTCAGTCGGTTGGGCGTCTGACTTTGGCTCAGGTCATGATCTCACAAGTCTGTGAGTTCGAGCCCCGCGTCGGGCTCTGTGCTGACAGCTCAGAGCCTGGAGCCTGCTTCGGATTCTGTGTCTCCCTCTCTCTCTGCTCCTCCCCTGCTCAGGCTCTGTCCCTCTGTCTCAAAAATAAATAAAAACATTAAAAAAAAAATATGCAACATTCTACTGACAGCTCCCTAACACTGGTCACCCTTAAGGACTGCAGAAAATTGGGGAATCAATAATGATATCCAGAATTTAGCTGGTGTCATCCACTAAAATAGCAGATGAAAGCAGCGGGTTTAAGGGGAGAAAGGAGCTCAATTTTGAATACACTGAGTTACCTGCAGGAAATCCAGAGAGAGATGCCTGGCAAGGTGTTGAATATTAAGGCGCGTTCTAGGCTGGAAATACAGTTTCAGGAGTACTGAGAGTCTAGGTGACATCACCCAGGGAGAGTGTGCCAGGAACACGGGCCAGGTACGGAACCCGGGAGGACACCAACATTTAAGGGAGAGGAGGGGGAAATGGGAGAGAAGGAGTAGTCTGAGATGTAAGGAGAATGCAGCCAAGGAAGTAAAGAAAAGAGCTGCAAGAATTGGGGAGCAATCCACAGTATCAAACACAGCACAGAGCTCCGGTGGGATAAGAAGTGAAACAACATCCGATAAATTTGGCAATTTGACATCACAGAGGATCTTATCTTGAGAATGCCAGGAGAGAGGAGGATG
Organism: Panthera onca; assembly: GCF_046562875.1. Classification (NCBI taxonomy): domain Eukaryota; kingdom Metazoa; phylum Chordata; class Mammalia; order Carnivora; family Felidae; genus Panthera; species Panthera onca. Next base: position 77,782,140 of record NC_138345.1, on the reverse strand, counting down.
CGGGTGAAGAAGCGGGTGGGAGGTTTGTAGGTGGTGATGCTGAGTAAAGGCTACTCTTTGAAAGTTTCAATGGCAGGAGAAGAGTGGTTAGAGTGGGGATGTGGGGTCAAGTAAGGGCTCATTACAGTGCGAGAGGCTTTGACAGTGTTTAAAGCTGAGGAGAAGGAGCATGAGTGAAAAGGGAAAGACTGACAGAACAGTGTCACAGCACAGAACAGTGAGAGGAAAACTGAGAGACAGAAGTTCTAGAGAAAGTTCTAGAGAAAGTCCCCTGGATGGGGACTGACCCTGAACAGCAGACAGGAGATTTCATCCTCTGAAATTGGGGGAATCTTTTATTCAAACTTGAATCCATAGGCCAAAGTCTGTAGCCCCAACAAAGTCTCTGGAACAGGAGTGTCTCTCCAGAGCTTATATGGAACATTCTACTGCTAGATTCAGAGGTGGCAGAAATTGTCCTATAAGGGGGCAATCCTAATCTTGAATGGTGTCAAACAGGGTTATATGTAACGAACAATATGTAAAGAATTTACAACTCATATGAATTTGGAAGCAATGAGTAAGAGAAGCGTTCCTCTGTATAAGGACTTTACGGGCTTACTCTCTGACGAAGAAAGGATTTAAAATATGGTTAATTATCATCAGAAGATGATCGATATCACCTTGATTTTGAGACATCCTCCAACATTTCAATGGTCATTACTAAATAAGTCATTCGACGGGTCAATTTTTATTAAAATAAAAATGTTTCACACCCTGGAAAAAACTATCAGAGACTAATCCCTCTGACAGTGGAATCAATCAATCACGTGGAATTTTATGGCTAAGGTGATTAGCTAATAACACACATTCCAGAATTCAGGTAAAAGGTGTCTTTCTCACTAATGTGGCTACTGGTGCAAGGACTTGAGAAGACCTGAGGCTCTTTTCTGGAGAAAATGCTAGGTTCTATCTGCAGATGGCCCGGTGACTCACACTGATGCTGAAATGTACTGGACCCCTGCCTATGTAAAAATCGAAGACTGGCAAAATGTCTCAACAGAGTGACAATCCTGGCTTTTAAGTAACTCAGAAGATCGGCATTATGGGTCCTTTTAAAGATTATAATTTAGTGCTTGCTAAAGGCCTATTTAAGACACTGAGTATTTAGCATGCAGCCTTTGATTCTTCTGGATTCTCCAAGTTTAGTCTCCATACCAAGTTAGAGCACCACAACCTCTCAAGTACCTGGACCGTATTATCTTTAATGCACTCACCATTATATGTAATGATGAATTTCTTTACCTGTTTATTATCTGTCTCCCCAACAAAAACTAAGGTTCCGGAGTAGCATAAAGAGATCGTCTGTTTTGTTCCCAAGGGCATGGAGCAGAGCCTGGGCATATAGAAAACGCTCAAAAACAATTTATCAGATTACCAAATGAATGACTGAATGCTAGACTCTTCCTTAGCCCTCCACAATCAATCACAAAATCCTATCAACTCATCTCTGTAACACCTCTTGACTTCATCCACTCCCTTTACTTTTCACTTCCACCATCACATTTTGGACCCTCACTACCCCATGGCTGGTCTCTGTCCCAGTTCTCTTTCCATCTGGTCCACCGTACGTACCACGGCCACATTCACCTCCCCCAAGCACAGCTTCAATCACATCTGCTCAGTCCCGGACACCGTCAGTAGTTCTCCACTATTTGTCAAGTAAAGACCAAAGTTCCAGGTCTCACACTAAGTCCACCGTGATTTGGCTCCAGCTCTCCCCTCCCAGCCTCATCTCCCAAGGCTCCTCACTCATTCCCCTACATTCCAGCTCAATCAGACCCCTCAGCTTTCTCCTCCACTGTCCTACACTCTGGTCTCTGAGCCTTTGCTCATATTGTTCTTTCTGCCTACAATGTTTCAGTCTATCCTTCTTTCCTAAACTCCGAAGCCTGATTCAAATATTACAATTACAATGAGGTAAGTAAGGCCCTTTCTGGGGCTCCCTTATCAAAAATAGTATATTATACACTACCTTGTTATAAGCTACTTCAGGGTAAAGAGTGGACTTCATGAATCTTTGTTTCCCCAACAGAATCGAACAGACTGCTCCACCCCTGCAATGCCTCCCATATAGGAATACTCAAGAAGTATTTGTTGAATAAGCAGGTTGTTCTTATATGGGGCAACCCAAACTAGTATATATTCCAATGTCAGCTTCTCTCATTTCCTTTATAGTCAGTGAATACACGGAGGGTGACACAAGTCGCCCAGCCAAGAAAGAAGCAAGAACACTTAATAAAGGCAGACGTGACAGGACAACTTAGAATATTCAGGAAGTGGCATCCTTTGTATAATACACACTTGATACCAATAAACCAAGAAGAGATTCAAGCACTAGGAGGAGGCTATCAACCCATGACCTTTGATAAAGTTCCTTCCAATTCTAAGTTTCTACAAGAGGAGAGATAAGACTGGTGGCGCTGAACGATAGTCATCCAGCCCTTTGAAAATCTCTAAAATGTCAGGAGCTACTTCCTCAGCCCCTAAAGGAAACTAATTCTTTGGGAAAGGAAAAGATACACTGGTAATCAGTCTCTTCTCCCTCTAGAGTTCAATTCATTTTGGTAGATGGGAAAATTTTCATTAGAGAAAACATCATAATGTCACCTTTCATGTTCAAAGCACTCAGAAAAGTACATAGTGTTTTCGTAGGCCTATTTCCTAAGATTAATTGATTCAACAGATAGGGATTGAGCACTTACGACAGTGCAGGCACTGCTCCAGCCGATGAGCAGACAAGAGGATGAACAACAAACAAATAAACATATGGCTGGTGTTGCTGGATGCTACAGAGAAAACTGATGCTGGGTAGGAGCAACAGGCTGTTTCATTTTGTAAAGGGTAGTCAAGATCATCACAACAACCTGGCGAAATAGGTGCAATACTATAATCTTAATTTCCAGGATTAGGGAAACTGATTCCCTGAGTGGTTAAGTTACATACACGTTAACCTGGAATTAGATGGGGAGGGGGTCAGAAATAAGATTTCCCAACACTGAGTCTACTGCTAAGGGTTTTTTTCAAAAAATAATAAAACAAATGAACCTTATTTATTTTGGGGGGGAGGGGACAGAGAGAGAGAGAGCTAGAGAGAATCCCAAATAGGTTCTGTGTTGTTAGCGTGGAGCCTGACACAGGGCTCGAACTCACAAATGGTGAGATCATGACCCGAGCCGAAATCAAGAGTTGGATGTTTAAAGGACTGAGCCACCCAGGCGCCCCTACTGCTAAGGTTTTAAAGAAGACCTAGAGTTGGGAATGTTCAACTAAATTCCTTCCCCTCTAGAGAATGTTGCTTAGAGAGTGGAAAAGAGCACCATACATGCACATCATTAACCCATCACCCTGAGAATGGCCTGCCTCCCACTGGTGCATAAGCATTTGCCTCCCTTTGGTCTGGTGAATAAAATAACAGAAACACCATTTTGGTTTTTTTTAATATTGTTGCAAAATGGCTTTTTTGAGCAAAATAAAGTTTGAAAACATGCAGTTTTTATTTAGAATGGAAGGGTGCATCTAGCCTTATTGTGCGAGAGCAGGCAATGCAACACTTCATTAGCAAAATTTCAAACCACACCTAATGGATGTAAACTCTCCTTTAGCAGCCTGTCTCTGCTCTGCACACTTGTTGAAAAGTGTGTGAAAATAGATTCAGCAAGGATTTTCTGCCAAGAGCACATGGGACTGCGTGTGTGTGTGTGTGTGTGTGTGTGTGTGTATGCGCGCACATGTGCGTGTGCCTGTGTGTGTGTGGGTAAGGAGAAAATTGTAAACATTCCTGGGAACAGGATGCCCTCCTATATCTAACCTGAATTAAATCTAAAAGCCACTTCTTAGTAAAGGTAGGGCTAAAGATCTTAATGTAGCACAGGAATTCAGAAGGTAGAATCAGTTCTGGTAGAGAGAATCAAGTCAGGCTGTAAGGAAGAAGAGGGCCTTGGACGAATGGGTCGAGGGTCAAAAGTTTCCTGAAGTTAAAGGACATTCTGAGAGGAGGGAATGGAGACCAGGAGGCAGGGGGCACTAGGGAAACAGAAAGCAGTCTGTTCAGCTAAAACGTAACGGTGACAGACACATGTGTGAAACACAATGAGAAGGATATAGATATAGGCCCAACTCTTATCTTGTATTTATTATAGGTAAGGAAACTGAAGCCCCAGAGATTTTAAGTGATTTACCCAAAGGCAAACAAGGGGCAAAGAAAGAACTAAAATGGAAGTTTTTATGTTTCCAGCTAGGTGCTCTTTTCACTGTCCCATTCTGTCGTTGGGGACGTGTGGGAGATCTTCTTCCCTTTAAAAGTAAACATATACAGGGGCACCTGGGTGGCTCAGTCGGTTAAGCGTCCGACTTCAGCTCAGGTCACGATCTCACAGACCGTGAGTTCGAGCCCCGCGTCGGGCTCTGGGCTGATGGCTCAGAGTCTGGAGCCTGCTTCCGGTTCTGTGTCTCCCTCTCTGTCTGCCCCTCCCCCGTTCATGCTCTGTCTCTCTCTGTCTCAAAAAAAATAAACGTAAAAAAAAAAAAAGTAAAAAAAAAAAAAAGTAAACATATACAGAGAGGTTAAATGAGTTGCCTTTAGATTACATATCCAGCTGAATAGTGGCAGCAGTGCTGATACTGAGCCCGAGTCTCTGGAACAGCTTATCAAGGGCCACTGCACGACTTAGCAACTTCACTGGAGAAGGTAAAATCCTGGAGCTAATACAAAGGCCATCCTTCCCCTCAGAAGCACTGTACCTGTCAGGACCCATCCTGAAAAAGGTTATAAAGCCACAGGGACGATCAGGGATGTGGGTGAAAAAGCAGGTTCTTCTTCCTGTCTCTAAATTTGCCTACCTAGCTCCAGAAGGACTCAGCCAATGGAGTGGAGTATCGATGAATAAAACATGAGAAAAGCGGAGACCTCGAAACGTGTTGTAATAAACTGAGAGTTAGGAGGCATGGGTTTTAGTTTTGACTCTACCACCAACACGGGTGCTGGCTTTTGACAAGAACTTTACCCCATTAAATTTATAAGAGGAGGATGATGAACCAGCCTATATCTAAGGCTACAATATTCTAATTTTCTATGATTCTGGGTAGACTCCAATTTGCAGGAAAAGAGACAGGAAGAGTTGAAGGTACACTGAACTCTGAGAAACAACATGTAATTTAATGCAATAGGAACGAGCCCTATTTAAAGGCACATCAGTCCATCCTATAATTTCGATTTTTGTTTACATTTATATTTCTGAACAGAAAAGGACACACAGAGCAACTACCAATTTTAAGAAATGGGAAAAGGAGTAGGAGTCAACTCTGAAGGCCTTTTTCAACTTAATCCATAGACTTTCTTGCTGCCCCACTTAAGATGGTTATTGGAATATATGTGGCCATTTGAAATTCACTAAGTTATTATTAAGAACTGGAGAGAGGCGTCAGGGTGGCTCAGTCGGTTAAGCGTCCAACTCTTGATTTCGGCCCGGGCTCACGTTCATGACGTGGAGCCCCATGTCGGGCTCTGTGCTGGCTGTGGAGCCTGCTTAAGATGCTCTCTCCCTCTCTGCCCCTCCCCTGCTCACTTGTGTGCTTCTCTTTCTCTCTCTCTCTAAAAAAAAAAAAAACAGAACAAAGAAAGACTTCAACAGGCTTAAGAAAATAGAAAGAAAACCAAGAACAAAGACATGTTGGCGAGTTCAAGCTTGTTAGAGTACCTATTTGGTTTTGAATATACATATATAAAGAAACTCGGGAAGATCCTACTAAAACAGTGGTCACCTGTTCAGGGAGACAGAAGTGAGCAGATGAGGGAGAAATGTAAAGGGGAGACTTTTTACCAAATAACTTTAATTGACTTTTTAACCATGTAGGTAAATACCTTATTTTTATTTAAAAATCAAATAAATAAATATAAACATCCCCGAAATTCTATTTTTTGCAAGCAACTGTTGCAAAACAAGAAAGCCAAACAAAGGAGACATTAGAACAAAGTCCCAAGAGGCAAAGAAAATGTTGTAACACTGGGAGGTCGGAGGAAACCCAAAGAGAGAATCATCTAGACTGTTTTCAGGGACCATCTGGGAAAGTCAGTGAAATACAACATGCACAACCCTGTTGAGGGCCTGAAGTAGCTTATGATAGCTCAAACCAGCACCAGCTGGTACAAGAGTGTCTTAAAAAATATGACACACAGGTTTATGTCCCCGTGTCCCTGGAAGAGTGTGAAATCTGCAAGGGGATAAACATGAGAACTCTACGAATGGGGAAGTAGTTTTCCTTCACCCTCTAAAACAGAGGGAAGGAAATGAGACACCGGTGTCAATGAGAGCCATAAAAGTGATTAATTAGGTAGAAAAGGAGACCTATGAGGAAACGGGAAAGAAATCCACTTTTATCACTTAGCAAAGAAATTCTATTTGGGAAGAATTATTTAAGGCAGCCCATGAAGCACAAACATAAGGGAATGTCCTCTTAAAGTCATTTCTACTCTCAGGATTTTTTGATTTGTGGGTTAGTTCCCAGTGTGCTTCCTTGTAGAGGAGACCTTGCTAATTTGGCCTAGTGAAAGGCCTAGTTAGTAAGAAGTATTAGTAATGCCAGGGAAGACCTGCAAATAAACTTGAGCCAGCACATTATTAATCAACTAAAAAATCCCTCGCTTTGGGGTGCCTGGCTGGCGCAGTCGGTAGAGCACGCGACTCTTGATCTTGGGGTTGTAAGTTTGAGCCCCTTGTTGGGTATGGAGAATACTTAAAAATAAAATCTTAAACAAAAACATCCCTTGCTTATAAGGACAATTAATACTTCCGAAGTGCTACTAATGTTCTTTCTTGTCACAAGTGTTAGTTTGTTTGCTTCATAACAATCATTAAGCTATGCATTTATGTTTTATGAACTTTTCTGCATGCTGGTATATTTCACAATAAAAAAAATGATCACCAAAAAAAAAAAAAAATACAATTAAAGTTATCCTTTCCACAAACTATATACCCTTGTGGTGAGGCCAAAGGCTGAAGTCATCCTGTCTATCATGAAGAACCAGTCTCCTAATGGAGCTCCACCAACATTCCTACCCAAGGAATGACACCCATCAGGGCCAGAGATCTGCCCTCTCTGTGGCCTCACTCCCAATCCAGGGTCACTGAAATCTGAGGCATTAGGAGAAAAAAGGCTACCTATAGGGCAGACACCAGGGGAAAAGGCATGCAAAGGAAAACTGGGCCCTGTTGATGTGTATTCTTCATCTATTAAGTCTGGTTTAAGGAAAGGAGATTGAATCTGCATTTGAGTTGGAAAGATAAACAGTTCAAATAAAAGCAAAACAGTTCTGGCTGCCTGAAAGGCCAGGGTCCAAAGGGCTTTACATATCTACTTATTGCAGTAAGAGTACTTTCTGAAAAAGTCACACCATTGGCCAACTCACCTAAATAGGCACAACCTAAACCCTGTGATTTGTCATTGCTTTGTACCTCCACTAAGATCATGGATGCAAGGATAGGAAAGTGTAAGAAGACATTTCTAAAAATATTTCAAAAATTTACAATGGGATGAAATGTTCTTCTAAAAATAGCCCAAGATTCCACGTTCCCTTGTTCACTAACCCAGAAAGTTAAAGCCTGCCTCCTCCCTCACCCATCTACCCCACTCGGCAAAGGCCCAATTACAAAGCCAGACTTTAAAGAAGGGAAGAGTAACTGAGCAAATCAATGAAAGTTTATGAAAACTACTCAGCTCCAGAACTTGAGATGTGAAGAAGTCCTTAGAAAGTCTGTCCAACTTCTCAGTTCTAGATGAGAAAATTTAGGCCCAAAGAGGTGACACATCTTGCTAAAACGACATGAACTAGTTTTGGGAAGTTGTTTTATTTGTAACTTGCTTTTCCCATAAACTATTTGAGGCATCTTGAACAATACACATATGAGAAAAGAGAAATATAGATCAGAAACATGGTGCATTATGGTAGAGTCAGGATTTCTTACTTCTGGTTGACTGTTATTCACATCACTTCATGCTTCGTTTCTTAAACTTTCTATATTTCCCAGTGGAGGATACAGGCCACTGTTGGCACTTATATCCTGAGTTGCAAGAGAAGTGAGTGAAGGACCATCTTGTGTAGACAACGTCGTAACTGCCTTTGCCATCCTGAGCCAAAAACGCCTTCACAACTACAGCTGGGTCAAGAGATCAACTGGTGTCATCTTACTTCTGTCTCGTTATTAAGCCAAGAAACTAAAATTTCTTCCAAATTATGAGCCTGAAGGACAATTTAGTTAAGGGAAGCTTATGGGGCAGTTTTGTTAATATAGATAGTTGAGTTAAGCTTTATATTTGTGAATATGTTATCACACACAGCCTTTTCTCCCCTCATCTGGAAACACCTCTCAATCTAATTCTTTAAATGACCTTTGTCAAATGGGGGATCCCTAGAATGGTGTTTGGCGTCAGTCCTCAGTATGCAATGGCTAAGTAGTTGGCTGGCGGATTAGCCAGGGGGCTTTGCTTCTCCACCTGTTGCCTTGCTGCAAAAGAGAATCATGAGAAAGAAGCCCACGGTTGGGTCAAATGTTTGTTAGAGGAGTTTGAAACTCTTGGCCAAATGAAGACAAGTATTTATTTCACTTGTGCTTCTTACGAGCAAGAGTAACAGAACGGACTCTAATGTAAGAATGAGTGTTGGCTCAAGCCGGACAACTGAGTAACAAGGCCAAAGACCTGGTCTCCTCACGGGCCCAGTTTGGTTTACCCTCTGCTATTCCTGTCCCCAGCAGCTAAGATCTAATGTCACCAAGGGACAGAGGAAGTTCCGATAGAGTACAAATCCATCATCTCCTTCAAAACAGTAGGCTTTGCTGATGTTGTAACAGTTACATTATCTTTATATGTAAAGATGGAATTCTGTGTGGGTGTGGGAGACAGATTCTACCTGGCTGCATCATCTCTCGGTACGCCATCTTTCTTGGACTCTATTAAATAGTCCCGTTTCATTTATGTTCTCTTTTGTTTTTGTTTTCGAATCTGTTTTCATCTTTTTCTGATCTGGCCTGGAGCCAAAAACTGAAGCCTTATTAACAGACTCGAGGAGCGTCAAGGCCCACAAATGAGCCTGCGCAGCAATTACACTGAAAAACAAACCCCATCAACCAGAAGCGAAACAAAGGATTAACTACTTATCCAAACTCTGGCAAAGGGACAGTTCTTCCTCCCCCGTCTCCCCTAAGCCTGTTAGGAAAGGGGTGTCTGAAGCCGCACTGCCGTCTCCTCCAACTCACTTTCTGCGTCAAATAGTATGGGTCAAAGTCCTCCAGGGGAACTGCAACCAGGCCTTGCGGGATGTCCCCATAGATGAAAGGCAAACTCTTCCCCGCTTCCAGGTCACTGTTCGGCTTGGGCTTGCTGTCCTCATCGTCTTCCCGATGACTGCCTTCGGCCTTTGGTGGTTTCTTGAGCTTGCTCTCGGCAATGCGCCTCTCGATGTTTGCCAGTGACTCAGGGGTGAAAGGCTTGAAACTATCAGGGCCTGGTGGTGCGAGCAGCCGCGCTGCCATCTTCTCATCCTGCAGCAGCTTCGTTAGTTATGCTGCGTCCGGGACAGGTCAGCTCTGGAAGAAACGGCAACACAGACAGCAGTAATCAATTGCTGCTCTAAAAAGAGGCCAGACCAAACCATCTCACTCTCGACCTTTATTCACAACCTCCGCAACACATAGTTTCTTCTGTGACACGGGTGTTTTGCTCTTCAGAAAATCTGTGGCGGGAATGGGCGAGATGATGCTCATAAGCCCCTCTCAGGGGAATGGTCAGCCAGGGAGATCCAAAGATGGGAGGCTCCTAAATTGCTCGTGTTTGTTACTTACATGCAACTCACTGTTTGTAAACCACACACAACTACAAACATGCATCCCATACCCTCAACGGACTTCTGTTCTAAACTAGTAAGGCATATTTGACATTACCCAGGGGGACGTGTCAGCTTTGGAATCCTCCTATGATGCTCAAGTCACCTTCCTGTCCTGGAAGTCTACTCCCTACAGAGATACTCTTTCTTCCAAAGACAACGCAAGGGCAAACTGTCACTCTTTCCAGATTCCGGGTTCTGAAAACACTAAACCCTTCAAAACTTTGGAGGCACAACAAAGTACAGACAAAATAGCTTCCATCTGCTTTGGCTCTTCCATTTCGAGTTATTTTCCAATCCACCAAGTTGTGTAAAATCCATCTGGTACAGAAGTCCAGAAGTGTGTGCTTTGATGACCAAGATCCTGCCAGGGACAACCGGGGGCGGGGGGTGGGGGTGAGGGGAGCAATTGGTGGAGGAATCTCAGAGAACTTCCTCTGAAACAACAGCACCACACTGCCACAGGGTGAACGATGGCCGAAAGGCCTGCATGCAACCCAGAGGGGCTCAAGCCAGGAAGGACAGAAGTAAGAACAGAACAAACTAAGTTTTTCTTCTAAAAGGAAAAATGAAGTAGTGCCACACGAGAGCCAGTGATTTCTAAGCACAGGATCTGAAAAGCCCGTTTCCATGTTTACACAGAGTCCTGGGTCATTTAAAACACGCCCTGACACAGGGGAATCCCTAACATCAAAAGCACTCATGCTTGGTGCCTGTCACAAAAGGACCTGAGCAGGTGAGTCTTACCACGAAGGCTTTAGGGTTGTACCGGCATCTCATCTGGTGTTCCTGGTGCTGCTTTCTCCCCTTTAGTTTTGTGAGCTCCACAAAGACAATCGGGGAACTTCTTTTAGAAAGGCTAAAGATTGTTCTATCCCTCCTACTTAGCCCTCAGGGTCCACTTCAAGGCAAGTACCCATAAAACTCAAGGCTCCTCAAGAGGATGGTAGTAGAGTTAACTCTAAATAATTTGAGAGTGAAATACCCCAGGGCTCTTTTCATAAATACACCCGCAGAGATCCCAGATTTCTCTGGTGGTGGTGATTGCTAAGTGTTGCAAAGGCAGTGTGTAGCGTCTATATATGGGGCTGGTCAGCTCACTCCCTTACAGCATGGGACTAATGAGGCCAGAACCACAAGTCCGCCCTCACACACACCAGAGAGCCTCACACTGTGCTGAAAAAAAACCCCACTATTCCATAGACCATGGGGTCAAAGAAATCATTCTCACGTGTGAAGCACAGGTTTCCTGAGATGCAAAGGATTTTACAGATACAGTCCATTTCATTTTATAGATTAGGAACGCTGGGGTCCTAAGAGATGAGACAACTTGCTCAAAGTCACAGGGCCAGGATAGAAATCACAGCCAAAGAGCTCTGACTCTCCAGCTCCCACTTTTATTATGACCAGTGTCAGTCACCCACCCTCCTGTCCTACTCCAATCCCAGCGGGAACGGTCTGGATCATGGAGTAAATCACGCACAAATGCCAATGGTTTTGCTGCTCTAAGACTTTATTCGCAATGTTTCCCTCAAACTAGAATTCCTTTTCTCTCATTCCTTCCCTCCTCTCTATTCCTGAATTGTCTCCACACGAATTTTCCTCCTTGACTGCTATAGCTTTACCATGATCTTAGCTAACCTTTATCCACTACTTACTATGTTGCAGGCACTGTTCCAAGCACCTTACTTATATGAACTCATTTAATCTCCGGAACAACATACGAGGTAGATATCATCATTCTCCCCTTTTAATAGATGAGAAAAGAGACACAGAGACCTGCCCATAGTTACATAGCTAGAAACGGGTAAATCAGGATTCAAAACATCCTATTCATACTTGTTTGGGCTCTTAGTCATTGTTGAACTGCACCTATAAATTCCCAGAGGGCATGGAGGGTGCCTTAAACTACTTTTGTATCCCTTTCACAAAAAATGGGACTATGCTTGAAACCCATAATTAGGTTAAATACCTGGGACCTCTTGGCTCCCACGGTCACACTCATTCTCAACTCTGGTTCCTACCTGGAGGACAAATATTGCAATAGTTGCTCCCAAATGGAAAGTGTCCATCGAAAGATGAATGGATACAGAAGTTGATATATATATATATTATATACATATATATATATATAATATATATATATAATATATATACGTATATATATTATATATATGTATATTTAAACATATTCTGATATATATATGTATTATATATATAATGCAATATTAGCCATAAGAAAGAATGATACCTTGCCATTTGCAACAACATGGGTGGACCCAGAGGGCTTAATGCTAAGTGAGATTAAGTCAGACAGAAAAAGGCAAATACCATATGATTTCACTCATACATAGAATCTAAAGAAACAGCAGAAACAGACCCATAGAGAACAAACTGATGGTTGCCAGAGGGGAGGAGAATGGGGGGATGGGCAAGGTGGATGAAAAGGAAGGGGAGATGCAGGCTTCCAGCTACGGAATGAATACATCATGGGGATGAAAGGCACAGCATAGGGAATATAGTCAGTGACATTGTGATAGCATCGCATGGTGAGATGGTAGCTACGCTTATGGTGAGCATATAGATTTGTCCAACCACTATGTTGTACACCTGAAACTAATGTTAACACTGCAAATCAACTATTCTTCAACTGAAAACAAATACGCAAGAAGTGACTGAAGATGCTGACAATTTCTGTGACTGCATTGCACAACCTGGGTTCTTCACCGCTCACCCTATCCAAGGCTAAGTTCTCCACCTTTCTTCCTGCCTTCTCCAACACCATGGTCCCTCAGTGATCCCAGCTCCCCCTCACATTCTCAATCTTCACTCTTCCTCTCCTACTTCTGTGTCTTCTCCCTTTGTATCTCCTGCCCTGCTCTCTCTCCATTTGGTTTAAGTGATCTTCATTGTATGTTATCTTGGTTCTATCCACAACTACAGTCTCTTCTCTCGGGGCTAGCCTTCTGCAATCTCTCTGCAACACTCTTTCAGGGATCTCATCTACTCCAAATAATCTGTACCTGGGTGATTTTCAGATTTCTAGCACCAGTCCTAATTGCTCTGTTGACCCCCACAGCTGCCTGTCACCACTTCAAAATTAAAGTATATAAAACCACTCATCTCTTGACTTCCCAAACTGATTCTTTCTCCTGGCTTTCTTAATTCTGTTATGAGAACCATCGTTTTAAAGAGCAAAACAAGAGGGGCCGAGTGGCTCAGTCAGGTAAGCATCTGAGTCTTGATCTCAGCTCAGGTCACGATCTCACTGAGGGTTTGTGAAATTGAGCCCTGCGTTGGGCTCTGCGCTGACAGTGCGGACCCTGCCTGGGGTTCTCTCTCACGCATATGTCTCTGCCCCTCTTCCACTTTGTGTGCGCTTTCTTCTCTCTCAAAATAAAAAGAATAAATTAAAAAGATGTTTATAAAAACAAATCAGAAACAAACAAAAAAGAACCATCGGTTTTCCAGCCTTCTAGCACGGAATCTGTCATCTCTGCTCTGTCACCCTTTGCTGTCCTTGCCCAACCAGTCACCAGCCTTACTAATCCTTCTTTCTTCTGAGTTTCCATTTTCAACAGCATCACCATCACCCGGGTCCTAATGCAACAGCCTCACTTGTAGACCAGGCCTCAGTCCAACAGGCACATCTCTGCTTCCATTATGTCATTTCCCTCCCTCAGGCCTCAGGTTGTCAGAGGAGACAACCCACACATGCCACTCCACCACCATTCAAGGTCTTCTACAACCTTATGCTTCTCAAACATTCTCTTCTACTGCTTCCCCGCAAGAACATCTACACTGGTGACTGTTTTTTGTTTTGATTTTCTAGGGTTTTTTTAAAGGTGGAACATAATAAAGTATATAGATCTCTAGTGCACGGATTGGTTACTTTGTACAGATGTATACATCTGTGTAACCACCATGCAGCTTAAGTAATGGAAGATTTATTCCAGCATCCCAGACAGCTCTCTTGAACTCCCTTGTCAATAACCACCATCACCACCCACACCCAGTAAAGGCTGTTCTGACATCTATCTCCATAGATTAGTTTGGCCTGTTCCTGAACTTCATGTAAATAGAATATAAAATATTCTTCAGGGTTTGCCTTCTTTCACTCAACATTATTTCTGTGTAACTTATCTTCGTTGTGTATGTACCAGTGGTTCATTCTTTTTATTGCTGGGTAGTATTCCACATATGAACACAGCATGGTTTATTTATCCATTTTACCTTGATAGACAGTTAGGTTGTTTATGCTTTTAGGCTATTATGGACAAAAGCTGCTAAGGATGTTTTTGTGCATGTCTTCTGGTGGCCATATGTGTTCATTTCTTTTTAGCGTATAAACAGGAGTAGAATGCTGGGGTCAGAAGAGGGCATGTGTTTGTCTAGCTTTGGTGATACTCCCATTAGAAATGTAAGAGGGTGAGGCGCCTGGGTGGCTCAGTCGGTTAAGCGTCCAACTTCAGCTCAGGTCATGATCTCATGGTTCGTGAGTTCAAGCCCCATGTCAGGCTCTCTGCTGTCAGCACACAGCCGGCTTGGATCCTCTGTGCCCATCTCTGCCCCTCCCATGTGTGCGCTCTCTCTCTCTCTCAAAAATAAATAAACATTAAAAAAAAATCACAGTCTTCTTTATTTCCACCCATTCTAATGTGTATATATAGAGGTACTGCAGTTTCGTAAAAAATAATTTACTGAGGTGAAATTTATATAACATAAAATTAACCATTTCAGAGTGAACAACTCAGTGGCAATTAATACACTCACAGTGTAGTGCAATTACCAAGTCTATTTAGTTCCAAAACATTTCCATCAATCCAGAGTAAAACGCTTTACCCTATTAATTAGTTTCTCTTCATTTCTCTCCCTGTCCACCCCCCCCCCCGCCCCCACCCTTGTCCTGAGCTCCTGGCAACAGGAGCTGTCTGTCTGTGTTCTGTCTCTGTTGATCTTTTCTGGATATTCATACAAATGGGAATTATATAATAAGTAACCTTTTGGGTCTGGCTTCTTTCACTTAGCATCATGTTTTTGAAGTGCATCCACACTGTAGCATGTGTCAGGACTTCAACTCCTTTCTATGGGTGAGTAATGTTTCGTTACACGTATCATAATTTGTTTATTCATTCATCCATTGATGGACATTTGCGGTCTTCCCATTTTTTGACTATTGTGAATAGTGTGTACATATGTACTTATTTTAGTTCCTGTTTTCAACTCTTATGGGTATACACCTAGGAGTAGAATTACAGGGTCATATGGTAATGGTATATTTAATTTTTTGAGGAAATGCCAAACTTTTCCTACAGTGGCTGAGCCATTCTGCATTCTCATCAGCAATGTAAGGATCCAATTTCTCCATATCCTAGCCAGCACTTGTTATTTTCCTTTTTAAATTCTTTTCTAAATTTTTTTATTACAGCCATCTTAGTGGGTGTGAGTGGTGTCTGATTACGGGTTTTGACTTGCATTTCCCTAATGACTAAAGAGGCTGAGCATTTTTTTCATGTTTGTTGGCTCAGTGGAGTTTTAATTTGCTTTTCTCTGATGGTATTGAGCACCTTTTCATATGTTTATTGACCATTCAGATATCCTCCTTTGTGAAATGAAGTCTTTGGCCACTTTTTTCTATTGGATCATCTGTATTTTCTCATTGATTTGTGGGAATTCTTTGGATATTTTCCATACAAGTCATTAGTCAGATATATTTCAAATGCTTTTCTCCTTTTTACTTTCTTAATGGTGTCTTTTGATCAACAGTAGTTCTTAATTTTGCTAAAATCCAACCTATCAATCTTCTCTTTCATGTTTTCTTTGTTCTGAGAAATCTTTGCCTATCCCAAGGTCATGCAGTTATTAGCCTATGTTTTCTTCTGGAAGCTTCACTGTTTCACCTTTCTTATTTAGATTTCAAATAATTTGGAATTGATTTTTTTTACATATAAGCTAGAGGTCAAGGTTCTTTTTTTTTTTTTTTTTTTTTCCTACATGGATATCTCATTGACTCAGTATCACTCAATAAAAGACTAGTCACTGGGGGGCCTGGGTGGCTTAGTTGAGCGTCCAACTCTTGGTTTCAGCTCAGGTCATGATCTCTTGAGTCCCAGGACAGGCTCTGTGCTGGCAGTGCAGAGGAGCCTGCTTGGGATTTTCTCTCTCCCTCTCTCTCTGCCCTTCCCCTGCTCACACACTCTCAAAATAAATAAACATAAAAAAAAAAAAAAAAAAAAAAAAAAAGAAAGGACTGGTCACTTATTTTCATTGACTCCTAAATATACTTTTCATTTTCTTGTTTTAAATCTCCTGAAGTCATTCTTTCCTCCTCTTCAAGGTTCTAGCTGTCCCTTAAAACCAGCTTAAATTCCTTCTGCTGAGGAAACTGTGATGCAAAAAGTAAAAATAAACTTTTTGGATTTAGAAGGAACCTTAGAGACCAGCGAGTCCAACTCTTACTTTACAGATAAGAGAACTTTGCAAGAAGCAAGAAAGGCTGAGTTATCTAACTGCTAATTAGTGACAGATGTAGGGCTAGGACTCAGGTCTCTTGGCCTCCAACACAACACTCTTCTCACTATAGCACACAGTCTCCTGGGTAGCACACCTTGCCCATCAGACCACCCCAGCCTCAGCTTTCTTCGTCCTGCAGTGATGCGATGAGACAGTCAGCCCAGATGACAAAGGAACAAGAAAAGCCACGTTTAACCCTAAGAGTTCTGAAAGAGACTGAACTGGACTCAAACTTAGGAGAAAGAGATGGTTAGGATTCCCTTCTCTTGGTCATCCAGTAGGATTAAGATCTTAAAACATTAGCTGTGGTCTGTAACTACAAATAGAAATGAATCTAAATTAAGGGGAGAGGGAGACAAAACTGGCTTTGGAGTGGTTGTGACAGGGATGAAGGAAGAGAAGTCATGCAGGAGGAGTTGCTAATGGAAACATCACAGGCAAGGGTACACAAGAAAAATGTTAGGAGGAGGGCCAAATAGCAAATAGTATTAAACACTCGTCTGACTTGAAAGAAAAGAACGAAGTTGGGAGACTTATACTTTCTGATAGCAAAAATTACTACAAAGATACAGTTACCAAAGCAGTGTGGTACTGATGAGGGATAAAAGCAGAAAATTGTTCATCTTTAGCCCTGAAGGCTGACTTATAGCCTGCACAGTTCTGATAAGGATCACATATATGCTGGTTGCTACATTCTTAAAGGGTCTCATGACAGCCTGTAAATCTCACTGATAGCTGATACTGAACTGAACAATAAGCATCAGAGAAATCTTGTGAAAGTAGTTTTATGAGTAGAAATTTGAAGAAGACATTTATGATCTAATACTCCCTGCGTGTCCCCATCCGCTTGAGCATGAAGCGTCACAGAGCCTCGTGAGCAAAGCGTCACTGAGCAAAAGTGCAGCTCTTTCTGTCCAAGGGACTCTTGTCCCCGTGCTACTTAAACAGACTAAGTTGCACCATACAACATCGCAAGAATTCTTTCTTGGCCGTTGCAGGGGGTGATCCCGCAACAGTAGTGGCATAAGACAGACATATAGGCCAATGAAATAGCCCAGAAACAAACACTTATATATATCGTCAAATGATTTTCAACAAGGGTGACAAGACCCTTCGATGAGGAAAAGGAGAGGTTTTTCAAAAAATGGTGCTGGGAAAACTAGACAGCCACATGAAGAAGAATGAAGTTGGACCCTTATCTTATATCACATACAAAAATTAACTCAAAATGGATCAAATATCTAAATGTAAGAGCTAACCCTATAAAACTCTTGGCAGAAAATGTAGAGGGAAAGCTTCATGACATTGGGTTTGGCAAGGATTTCTTGCATAGGACACCACAAGCACGGCAACAACAACAAAATAGATATAATGGACTGCATCAAATAAAAACCTTTGTGCATCAAAGGGCACTCAAGAGAGTGAAAGGGCAACCCACAGAATGGAAGAAAGTATTTGCAAACCATATATCTCATAAGAGACTAATACTCAGACTTTATTTAAAAAAAACCCTACAACTCAACAACAAAGCAACCAACCTGGTTAAAAAAATGGACAGAGCACTGGAATAGAAATTTCTGCAAAGCAGACATACAAACAGTCAATAACCACATGCAAAGATGCACAACATCACTAATCATTACAGAAATGCAAATCAAAACCACAATGAGAATGAGATACCACCTCACATTCACTAGAATGGCTGTTCTAAAACAAAACAAAACAAAACAAAACAGAAACTAACAAGAATTGGCAAGAACATAGAAAAACTGGAAACCTTGTGGAAAACAGTATGGCAGTGCCTCAAACAATTAGATATAGAATCACCACAAGATTCGGCAATTCCACTTGTAGGATTATACCCAGAGAATCAAAAGCAGGGACTCAAATAGTTTTCTTCTTTCTGTGACCCATGGTCACAGTGGCATTACTCACAATAGCCAAAAGGTGGAAGCAATCCAAATGTCCATGGATAGATGAATGGACAGAAAAGATGTGCCATATTCGTACAATAGAATATTATTCAGCCTTAAAAAGGGAGGGAATTCTGTCACATGCTACAACATGAATGAACCTTGAAGACATCATGCTAAGTGAAATAAACCAGACTCAAAAAGACAAATATTGTATGATTCCACTTATATGAGGTACCTACAGTCAAATACATAGAGACAAAGTAGAATAGTGGTTACCAGGGGCAACGGGGAGGAGGCAATGGGAAATTATGTAAATGGGTTCAGAGTTTCAGTTTGGGATGATGAAAAAGTTCTGCAGATGGATAGTGGTGATGGTCGTACAATGTAAATGTACTTAACACTGCTGAATTGTACATTTGAGGTGGTAAATTTCATATTATATGTATTTACCACAACTTTTTATTTTTATTTATTTTTTTTAAGTTTATTTATTCATTTTGAGAGAGAGAGAAAGAGAGTGCAAGCAGGGGAGGGACACAGAGAAAGGGAGAGAGAGAGAATCCCAAGCAGGCTCCGCACTGCCAGCATAGAGCCCGACTCAGGGCTCAAACTCACAAACTGTGAGATCCTGACCTGGGCCGAAATCAAGAGTTGGACACTTAACCAACTGAGCCACCCAGGCACCCCATTACCACAACTTAAAAAAAAAAAAAAAAAAAAAAAAAAAAAAAGCAAATGATAATTTACTGTGCTCCCTACCATATGCCAGAAACTGTACTGATGATCAATGTAGCTCCCTGCCTTTAAGGGACCTTTAAAGTCTTCTGGGGGTGGTAGACAAGTAAACAGACAAAGTACCATATGATAAATCCAATAAAGTAAAGCAGGTTTTTATAGACACACACAAGTGAGACCCCTAACCTAGTTTGGAGAGATGAGGGAAGGCTGTCTGGAGAAAGTGATATCTCAGCTAAAGCCTGAAGGATGGCTGGTGGAGTAGGGGGTGACAGGAAAATGGAGAAGCTTTGCAGGAAGAAGAAACAGCATGTACCAGAGACCTCAGACAAGGCAGAGCAAGTCACTTGGGTACTGCAAACAGTTCAATGTAAGCCGACTTCAGAAAATTAACAGATAAGCAGGTGCCACATCAGGAAGGCAAAGACGTTATCATGGGAAGGAGTTCTGATTTTATCCTGAAGGCAATACGGAGATGCTGAAGGTTTTTAAATGGGGAATGACTTGATCAAAGTTGCACTTCAGAAAGATTATTCCAGCTACAGTGTATAGAATGAGGTGGGCAGTGGGGAGATGGGTGGGGGAGGAGCATGATCCGAGGGAAGAAGACCACGTAGACTGCTGTAGTGATTCCGGTGAGAGACAACGGCAGCCTGAATCAGGCAGCAGCAGTAGGGAGGATACTCCACACTCCTGTCGACTACTTGAAGTGGGAAGTGAAGGAGAAGGAAAATCAAGAAAGAGGCCCAGAGTTTTGTCATGGGCAAATGGAGGGAAGGCAGTAAAATTCAGTGAGACGGGGAATAAGATGTGACGCACACCTTGGGGGTTGAGATGATGATTTGACTTTTAAAAGAGTTGAGTCTGAGTTGCTTTGGTACATCCAAATGGAGCCACACTGATAGGCAGTAGATATGCAGTTCTGAAGTTCAAGGGAAAGACTTAACCCCACAAACTAAAAGAAGAGAAGTGTGGTGGAGAACATGAGCTAGCCCCCGAGGACTGCCAGCCAGCTCTCCGCATGTTGATATATGGTGCAGGTGGGATCAGCCAGAGGAGCACTGCAGCGCTGCACTGGGAGGAAGGTGGGCGGCTCTAACCACCCAAGAGAAAAATGCAGCCAGATGGATGGAATTTACACTGTCCCCACTCCCTAGGCCCCTCCTTCCTCAAGTGACAACTAGATGCTAGGCTGCCAATTTTCTTTGTCACTTACAGATTTCATTTTGGGAACTCATATAACAGTTCTAGAAATTGAAATAAAAACAATTTGGTCAAACCTTCATTTTACTCATTTGAAACATAAAAAATTGCAGTCCTAACCCTCTCTTGATGGCATCAAAATCTGGCTCTCCCTCCTACAAGATCTCAACAGCCCAGGCTCACCCTGGTGACTGTCAGCACCCATGCTAACGGAGAGCGGCCTTAAGCATTCTGTCGCAATGGCTTTCCACCTCATGAGGCCACTCTGAGGTTTGTTCTTCCTAAGCCTCACACTCATCAAACTCTCCCAAAGCTGACCTATTTCTGCTTCTGATTCTCAATAATTGGTGTCTTCCTAATCCCTTTAAGACATTCACCCTTCCGTGATTTGCATCTATGTCTTCCAGCAGATACCCTTTGAACGGTCTGTTTATAGAATATTTTGAAAGAGGCCTAATATGGATATAAACATAAAATTGACCATGATAAACACATCCAGGATTCATAAATAACTCTACCAGGAAAGGCTTGTGAAGCACTTACACTTTGAGTACTTGAATTCATCTTGATGTAAAAAGGCATTTAAATAAGGTCAAAACCAATTATTACCATGATTGTAAATGGATCCAAATGTTTCTCGGAGCAGGTCCCGTCAGCCCAAAATGAAGACAGGATTCCGCCATGTCTATAGATCCATACAACCATAAAGCCTACTCTTCTCTCTGCTTCTCAAGCTATGGCCCAATCAAGAGGTCATTAGACTTCACCTCTCTGGCCCTGCAGACACTACCAGTCAAAATTTTCCTCAATTTCATCACTTATCCCCTATCACCAATTTTCTTTTCTTTCCTTTTTTTTTCAAATTTAACTGGCTTTCCATGTTTCCTTTATTTCTTCCACAAGGCACAGGAGCCTTTTCCCTTTATACCCCACACACTAAACCCTTTGTAGATTGTGGTTGTTGCCCCCACATCTATTGCCATTCCCTTCACTAGTCTCCTGATTCAAGTGACAGTGCAAACAATTTTTTTCTTGTTCATGGCATTACAATTGAAATTTGCAATCGGTGGCTCTCTACTTCTTTTGGTCTCAATTCCAACATGCACGTTAGATTTTAACCTCAATTTCCTATGCCTTCCCTTCGTAGTCATACTGAGACTCTCCTCTCCACTCACTTGATCCTTCCTCCCATCCCCAGTGGTCTAAAGAAAGAGCAGATGTTGTCTTATTTTCCACTGGATTGCTTCCATGTTTTTCAGAGAACTAAACTATCGATACTTGTTAAGCATCTAGAAAAGAAACGTCACTTAAAAGGTGCTCATACTTCTAAGGAAGACCAAAACATTTGGGAAGCTGTATTTCATTCCAAGTATCTTAGGTTTCCAGTACAACTCTAGAGCCCAGATAAGAAACTCACTTTACACACTCTCCCATTAGCATTTATTGGGCCAGGTGGGAACAGGAAAAATCCTTCCATATGAAGAAATATGGTTGGGGGTGGAGGGAGAAAGTAGCTGTACACACAAAAAGATTATTATTTTTAAAAATTATGTTATTATATAACTGAGGATAAGAAATCAACACATCTTATGGTTCATGTTGTTCTTTTCCTTTACAACTGGACAGAGTTCATCAGCTCAAGTCCACTGAATATATGATTTGGGTTAGAGATTCACAGCCTCTGACCCAAAATCCAATGGTTTTAAGCTATATCTCTACTATATAATGACTACCAGCCCTACTAAAATGACAAAGAAAGTACAGGGATAAACACAGTGTCTAACAAGTAAACGGTGCACAGTAAATATTAGTTAATACCACCTGTATCATCAGTTTAATTTTTTTCTCACTTTGTTCAATCTTCATAAAATAAATAAAAAGCCAAAACAATGTCTGAAAAATCATTGCCTAAATCTTGCTGAACAAAGATGGCATCACCGTGGAAATAAATTTTTGGTGGGCAGTCAGTGACACAAAATACTATTCATAAATGTTCATTTTTCAGTTGATACCAAAAAAATGCCAATGTGGATAATAAAAAGGTGGCTAAGGAGGATCAATATGTAGGCAAGATACTCTCTACTCCGTTATAGATTATATACAGCCAGAGGCATGCCTGCCAAGATCAGCTGAGGGACGAAGAGGACTTCACTCTCAACAGAGAAAGAGACGGTAGAAATGCTTGAGGGACTTGGCAACAACTTTCACAAATGAGGATGAAGGTACGGCCTAGGGTAACATCGGCCTCGTAGGGGTGTTGTGCTTTTGTCTGCATATACTTTTTTGTTATACAGATTTTAGAAGTCACAGTATTTCACAGCTGGCCTTATCTTTGCCATCTTCAAAACTAGGGCATCTGAATATAATAAGGGTTATGAGGTTTCTGCTCTCCATGATTGGTTAAGACCCTCACCCACATGCTTCTATAGCGCTTGACAATTTCCAATCATACTACTTCTGGACAGCTAACGTTACCTTTGCTATAGAGATTTTTTTTTTTTTTAATTATGACATCAGATCAAGACCTCTACTACACCCCCAAAAGAGAAACAATCTTAGGCCAAGAGTGAGAAACTGAGATTACAGTTTGGATATTGTCACTGACCAGCTGTATGACCCTTAATAATTCAATTCACCTATCCAAGCCTTGGTCTTATTTACAAAAGGAGGGAGGTTAAGTAAGAGGGTTCATAGAGCCAGCGCTGTAGTTTGTCAACTAATTGACCTTGGGCAAATTACATAATCTTAGGGAGCCTCCAGTTCCTCATTTAAGGGTTAAATGAGATAATGCATGTGAAACAGGCCACAATAAATAAATAATGATGATTATAATACTACTGATAATTATAGTTAACACGGAGCATTTACTACATCCTCTAGGCACAGTTCTAAGAGCTTTTATACCCTTTTCATCCTTCCAACAACTCTGTGAAGTACTTATTGTTATCATTCCACGTTATCTTTTTAAGTTTATTTTTTATGTTTATTTTGAGAGATGGCGAGCAAGCAGGGAAGGGGCAGAGAGAGAGAGAATCCCAAGCAGGCTCCGCACCATCAGTACAGATGCTGATGTGGGGCTCAAACCCATGTACTGTGAGATCATGACCTCATGACCTGAGCCAAAATCAAGAGTTGGGACGCTTAACGGACTGAGCCACCCAGGCGCCCCCAATCCCACATTATTGACGAGGAAACTGAAATGGAGACGTTCAGAAACTTGCCCAAGATCACAGAGTGGGACTCAAACCCAAGCTGCTTGGCTTCAGAGTCTGTGTTCTTAACTATTTCACCATGCTACTTCTTATCAGCACTCTTCTCCCTTCACTGAACCTGTTCGAAGATCCCTTTCAGTTCTATGATTCCATAAACATAAATTAATTAGCTGCTGTAGACTCTGACAGGCTAAGCAAAGCTGGCTTCTCTGAGAGAATTACCGAGGTTCTGAACATATAGGCTTCAATCAGAAAGAACTGTGTCCTGACTCACCTAGCATCAAATAACTCTATGTCGAGTAAAGGAATGAACACGGAGGCTAAGAAGAGGTCTAGTGCTATTCGGTTGATCCTTGCCACAACAATGACCCAGAATTCACTCCTTCAATTAAGCACTTCTTGAGTGTCTACTATGTGGCACTGGAAAGCTTAGAACTTAGAAAACTGGTATCACAACACATTCTCCCAAGTCACTATCTGTCATTCCTGCTGTAAAGGAGATTCCTGCACCGGATGGTAGAAAGTTGGATTAAAATGTTAAAGCTTTCGCTTTCAATCATCGGAAGTCTTCTTCAAATAAAATCTCAGATGAAACATCAATAACACAGACAAAAGTATCTCTGCTCTAACTGATGCAGGGAGTGGGCACAAGGTCCACCTCACTCCTCTCGGATCACCCCTGCAGAGTGCCAGGATGGCCCCAAAACCATTACTCAAAATAATGACTGGGTGTCTTTCAAATCCAGAGCTCACTGGACAACAAGCACAATGAATCTGGGACTATTCACTAATAAAGCTCACTTGATACGGACATACAAAAATGTATGAGAGTGGTTATGTGCAAAGCTGCAAAGCTGGTGTAGTAGCTATAAAGATTGGGATAATATATATTGCCAGGCACTTTATGAACACTACCTTTAATCGTCACAACAATCTAGTAATGCAAATATTGTCAGCTTCATTTTACAAATGAGGAAAGAGAAACTCAAAGGAGAAAGAAAAAGTAATTCCCAAGGTCACACAGGAAGTAGCCTCCCTCCAAAGCCCACATGCTTTCCCCAGTACCATGGTGCCTCTGACAACGACTAAGGTCAAGCACTCGCCTACTCCAAAGAGCTCTACAAACAAGAGGAAGACTTTTAACGAAACCATGAGAGTTGACGGCTTCCACGGAGCTTTGCTACTCAGGCAACACACAGGTTGCTTCACTGGCCAAAAAGGGTGACACCCAAACTGGGTCACACCGTATGGCATTCAAAAGGCACGGAGCGCCAAGGCCTTGGCTGTGGCTAAGAGGTCGGAGTAGAGGCACCACAAACATCTTGCCGAGCTCCTATGGTTTTTGCTCTTCACTTGCTGCATCAGTCACTAGTGGAGAGCAGGGCAGATCCACTACGTGGTTATCAGAAGACAGGGTGCTGACCAAACTCAGAAGCATCACTCACACTTCTTCAAGGCTGTCAGGGGAAGGGAAGATGGGCCACACAAGCAGCCACTTTGGCACTCACACATGGTGACTACAAGCA
Source organism: Panthera onca (assembly GCF_046562875.1). NCBI lineage: Eukaryota > Metazoa > Chordata > Mammalia > Carnivora > Felidae > Panthera > Panthera onca. The sequence continues at coordinate 77,757,116 of NC_138345.1, read as the reverse complement.
GGGAGACACAGACAAGGGGATGGCCATGGAGATAATAAAATCATCTTCCTCACACAGGGTTACCACAAGGAGCAGAAGAGAGAATATCAGGAGCTCGCGGTGTCGTACAAATGACAATACGGTAATACGCTGCAGCCTCGCTGTGAGCTGTGAGGAAATCATTGCAACAAACAAGCCAACGTGGTCAGCCATGATTAAAAACAGGATAGATCTTTCCTGAACGAGGTTTCAGACTTGTTAGGAGTCTCAGGAGACCGGGCTGACAGCGATAAACTGTCAAACAGTTGCTGAGGCTACAAACGAACGCCACCTCTTATCTGCATAGCACTCTAACGTCTATAGAGCGCTCATCTCATCCTCACTTGTGAGATGAGAAAGTGCTCACTTTCTCATCTTTACCTCATCTCATCCTCACTTGTGAGGTTCAAGGAGAAACGAATGCTAGACCCCACTTCCCAGAAAAAGGTATCCGGGGTTAGAGAGGTTAACTGACTTGCTTTGTATCCAACAGCCAGTGGCCAGGGACAAAATAGCAAATGGTCCCCTGTCCATCTTCCAAGGAGGGAGAATTTCCTTCCTGTTGAGACTAGCTATCTTCCTCGCTGCTGAACAGAACAAGGAGTAAGAAGGGAAAGGGGGAAACTACATAATAATAATGATAATGGTGGTGATGATAAAGAGGCCAGGCAGGAAAGCTCTGGGAATACAGCTGATGCGGGAGATGGGTTTCAGCTGGGGCTGGGAAGTTTGCAGACAGAACGAAAAGGAGAAAGCAGGAGACAGGACAGCGATTATATGGAGTGGCTAACGAATATCTTTTAGCAAGTCTAGTGAATTAATGTCCGATACATCCTGCTAATCTTTAAAAAAATTTTTTTTCTTTTGAGAGAGAGCGTACCCGTGCAGGGCGGGGCAGAGGGGGAAAGAGAGAATCTTAGGCTCCATGCTCAGGGAGGAGCTGGACACAGAACTGGATCCAGCAATCCTGGGATCATGACCCGAGCCGAAAACAAGAGTTGGACGCTCAGCCAACTGAGCCACCCAGGCACCTCTTTCTTCCTGCTCATCTCTTTAAGAATCATCTGGTAAACATGCGCATTACTCATGAAGTCTTTTGGAATTGAGTGTTTTGTTTCTGTTGTTTTGCGGTTGTATGGTTTAGTTTTTTGGGTGCCTTAAGACGAATGCAGGGTAGCTTACAAAAGCAGGCAGTTACATCCGAGGGACATGGGCAAGCGGCAGGGCATGGCCTGGCACTGGGCGCTTCTTTCTGCCCCACTGCTTTTCCCCTGCGATAACACACTGCCGCTAGGCACTGTGGACACCACGTGGGCGGGGACTTCACAGAAGCATCCACGAACACAGCCCACATGAAACATCACCTCCAAATAGAAAGCACAGCAGCTCGCCGTGTTAGGAATACTATTAGTAATGCTTTCACAACCACTTTCCAACTGGACTTTCACAACCGCCCTATGGCAGCCCCACAGAGGTGAAGTGACTTGCTCGGGGTCACAAAGACGGCACATAGCACAGTCAGGACTTAAACTCATGGTGTGGCCCTTCATCCAGTTGCGTTCTTCTGTAGTGCAACGTTTCGGGAAAAGAACGTTATAATGGGACAAGCACAGTGGTAGCAAGATGAGAAATCTATTTCTAATCTCATTTCTAATAACATTAACAAAATTTAATCTTACACTTTTCCCTGAGATGTCCCAAGTTCTCTCTATCTACTCAGAGGAGGTGGGACTAGCCAACATCCTGTAGGAGACATTAAAACAGAAAATTGTTCATAACTGTTATGATACCCTGACTATTGTTAACCACTTCACCAACGACAAATGAACTGACTAATCCTCACAGCTGTTGGCACAACCCAGGCAGCCTCAGGGACAGTACAGTTGTTCTAAACTGGAGACGCAATCGGAAACTGAAATGAAATTTAGCTTTGATGGCCGTGGCTCCCTTCTGCTCAAAAATCTTCAGACTCTCCACTGCTTTTTGATTAAAATTTAAATCTTTAAATGAGCAGTCAGGGCCCTTTTCAGCCTATTAATAGCTATTCTCTGCTTGTAGCTTCTGCTTCACGAAACCACTCCTCGCTCCTACTGTACTTTTCCATTGCCACACCTTTGCTTGCGCTGTCCCCTCTGCCTAGAATGCTATCATGCCTAACCTTGCTGGGGACAGCGGTTCATATTCCCCCTACTCAAGACAACTTCTCCTGCCCCTCAGTATTTTATATCCCCTCCTCAAATAGTATTTTATGTGTCTGTGTTTCATTTTCCTTAATTATACGTGCCTCAAGGGCAAAGGTCATGCTTATTAACCACGGCATCCTCTCAATGCCTTGCCTGGCACTGGGCTTTGTGCACAAAGAAGAACAGAGTAGGACATGGGATAAACGTTTGCAGCATAAATGGAAGAATGGTATTCAGCTTTTGTCTTAAGTAAGACAACAGCTATATTATAAGGCAAATTGACTTTCATACCCCTTAAATAATGCATCTAACAGTTTTGAGATCTTCAGTAGTCAAGGGAACCACAGCTCAAATCAACTATTGAACTAAATTTCTGCTAATCACACCATAGTCAATGATCTCTCTGCTAAAGGTTAAGTGATAATTTGGGAATATGACTTGTGGTCAATAAAACGAAGCATCCACTCGGGCTAAAGTTACCATGCCTTCATTCAGACCACCAGGTGGAAAATGGCAACAATTTGAACTGAGTCCTCATATTAACAGGACTATGATAGGTTGAGGCATTCTACAAAAACTGTGTGAAAAAATGAATACTCGGGATAGTAGTTCCCTTGGAGAAAGGTAGTAAGTGATCAGGAGAGGCAGGAGGAGACTACTGGGTTGCTGGGTACACAGATGTACTCACCAAAACTTGATCAGCATGCGCCCATGATTTCTGCATTCTTCTGTATGCATCTTGTATTTCAATAAGAACTATTTATAAAATGAATACTGATAAAACAACTGGCCTATATTAAGAAATCAGACCATTTAAAGCAAGAGTTAAAAACTGCACTTAAAATCCGATAAGAGGAAGGAACAACCAATTTAACAATTTTTTTAATTGTTAATTATCTCAATCCTGGGTGCGCTTTCATCATTTCCCTACTTCCTCCTTTGTTATTTTCTAGTAAGATGCTGGCATTTAAAACTCTGGCTTTTCATTTCTCTACTTAGAGATTCCAGGGAGAATTCTGAAATTCTTATTACTCAATTATTTCTCTTGTACCTATGAGCAAAAAAACCTACTTTAAAGTTTTCCATCAAATGGGTCAGTTTCCAGAAGGTCCCCCTCAGCTCTGACCTTTTCATCCATTTGTTCATTCAAGAATTATCTACCGGTGCTTTCTTCTATGTGCCGGACGCTGTGCTGGATCCCAAGGAATGATTCAATAATGAACAAAATCTCTGCATCCTATCCTGTGGAACTCACACTGCGGTAGAGACAGATGGATTACCGGCCAATTACAATGCAGGGACACAACAGCATTAAAATACCAGGTACCTTAGGTACCAAAGAGTCACATAACCCAGAATGAGGGGCGGAGGGGGATGGGGATGGGGTGGATTGTTCTACGAACATGTGAAATGGGTGACAGGGACAAGGAAAACGGAAAAGTTTAACATGAAGTTTATTTCTCTGGTTTGATTCAGCCTATCTCTAACCCCATGAGACTTTCTTCCCACTAGGAAGTGGTTAGCTTGGTAACCATGCTGTCTGTCTTGGAGAATCATTATTTGTCTTAACATGATTGTATACAATGCTAAATAGCATCCTTTGGCTTTAAAAATCCTAGCAGTTTTTTCCTCTAAACCTAATTCCTTAAAAACAAAAACTTTTTAAAGCAAAGAGAGCAGGAAAACACTCATCACATGAAAGTGTGTGAAAATTATGCAGCCAGTTAAAGTCACTGTAAAATGCTTTCAGGTCCAGACTGGAGCAAAAGCTCTGAGCAGCTGTCAGTTCCACTTTACTGTCTTATGTTGATATCCTGTGACCTCTTTTTTAAAAAATAACATTTATTGTTATTTTCCTGGTTATACAAATAATACAGATTTCATTGCAGAAAACTAGGAAAATATAAAAAACAAAAACCATCTATGAGCCTCATACCCAGAGAGCTACCGTTAAATCTTTCCTTTGCTTATAATTTTCCAAAGCTGGGGCCATACTCTTTATACATTGCTATAGATTGAATATGTCCCCCCACCCCGCCCCAATTCATTACAAAGACAGAGGCTCCTGTAAAAGAGAGCCCAGAGAGCTCCCTGGCCCCTTCCACCGTGTGAGGTCACAGCGAAAAGATGGCCTTTTACCAAAGGAAGGAGACCCTCACCACACACTCATCTATGGATTTCCTAGCCTCCAAAACCGAGAAATACATGTCTATTGTCTTTAAGCCACCCAGTCTGGGGCGTTTTTATTATAGGAACCTAAATGAGATAAGACGTACATTTTGAATTCTTTTTATTACAGTTGACTCGTTTTATGAAATATTTCAGGCATTAAAAAAACATACAGATAGTAATAGAACTTTACGGATAACTTTAATCTTACCCCTTTGTATTCTTTTTTTTTTAACTTTATTTTTTTATTTTTTAAAATTTACATCCAAATTAGTTAGCATATAGTGAAGCAAGGATTTCAGTAGATTCCTTAAAATTCCCCTTACCCATTTAGCCCATCCCCCCTCCCACAACCCCTCCAGCAACCCTCAGTTTGTTCTCCGTATTTAAGAGTCTCTTATGTTTTGTCTCCCTCCCTGTTTTTATATTATTTTTGCTTCCCTTTCCTTATGTTCATCTGTTTTGTATCTTAAATTCCACATATGAGTGAAGTCATGATATTTGTCTTTCTCTAATTTTGTTTAGCATAATACCCTCTAGTTCCATCCACGTAGTTGCAAATGGCAAGATTTCATTCTTTTTGATTGCTAAGTAATACTCTATTGTATATATATGCCACCTCTTCTTTATCCATTCATCCGTCAATGGACATCTGGGCTCTTTCCATACTTTGGCTATTGTCAATAGTGCTGCTATAAACATGGGGGTGCATGTGTCCCTTCGAAACAGCACACCTGTATCCCATGGATAAATGCCTAGTAGTGCAATTGCTGGGTTACCCCTTTGTATTCTTATCCATACAATTCCTCTCTACCCTCCTCGAAGGCAACCACGATCCTGAATTAGGTGTTTCTCACTCTTGCACTTCTTATATTATTTTATATTATTGCCCTCTAAACAATCTATCCCTTATAATACATTGTTTTGCATGTTCTGATATTTTGTATAAATGCAAAATACTGATATTCTAAAACTTGCAAGTTTCCACCTCACATTATGACACATTCCTTTTGACATATTTCCCTAATTCATGCATTTTCATGGCTTCACAATTGTAGTTCCTTGTTTGACGATATTACAACTTATCCTCCTTACTGTTGCTGAACCTTTGTTTTCAACAATTGCATGCTATTGTCAACAATGTTACCATAAACATTCTTGTCCAGGTGACCATGTGCTCAAATGAGGAAGTTCCTTTCATGTATACACCTAGGAGTTCAATTACTGGGTTCCAGAGCACAAGCATGTTTAATTTCCACACTTGAATCTTAACATTCACAAAAATTTTTTTAATGTTTATTTATTATTGAGAGACAAAGAGAGACAGAGCATGAGCATGGGAGGGGCAGAGAGAGGAGGAGACACAGAATCCAAAGCAGGCTCCAGGCTCTGAGCTGTCAGCACAGAGCCCGATGCGGGGCTCAAACTCACAAGCCACGAGATCATGACCTGGGCTGAAGTCGGATACTTCACCTACTGAGCCACCCAGGGGCCCCTTAAACATTTTAAATAATAAAACTGAAATTATTACTACAGTTATACAGGAATATCTTCACCCATGTACCCCTTCTCTACCTTGGGCCAGAGTACCATAATTAAATAAAATCAAATGATTAAGTAAATATGGAAGGCTGAGAGACAATGACCAGCAAGAAGGATCTATTAAGAAACCTACACACAGTGGCACAGAAATGATCAGACAGTAATTACACCTGACTGTCTTCTGGTTAATGTGCTATAAAGGAACTGTTGAGGCATCCTTAACTCTTGCACAGCAGGAGAGCCCTCTTCAGACTCCATTCAGTAGAAGAGACAGAGCACAAGGGAGAGAAAGACATATTCCAGGGTAATAAAGAATTGTTGGCAGGAATTTTGCAAAGCATGCTGGTGAAAGCAAACCTCTGTAGCCAAACAGCTGATGAAGATTCTTACTGAAAATTTGAACTTTCAGCAGAGGCAGACTAAGACATTGATTTTTTTAAATGGCCATTCCAGTGCAAAACAACGTGGGAGATAGGTCAGAAAATAACAGAGAAGCTTGTAAATGATAGAAGAAAGGAGTCCAGATAGAGAGGATTTCCCCTGGCCTGCACCTTCAAAGTATTTCCAATGATATGTACATGTGCATATGTGCGTGTATACACATACAAGTGAAAGGCAGATGTGTCGTAGTTTGGAAAAGCCCCTGGGGATCCTGATCCATCCCTTCCCTTGGCCATCTCCCTCCCCCCAGCACCCTTTCCCACAGCCTTGGAAAACACTGCTGTAGGTACTCCATATGGACGACTGACGCCACATGTAAAACATGGTGCTTTACAAACCACTTCTACATACATCACCACACTCGACTCTCAAAATAACTTGGAAAAGGCAGGCGTTGCTATTATTCTCACTTTATAGATGAGAAATATAATAGAAAGCTCACAGAGGTACAGCAATTTACCCAAGGTCACAGTGAACGGGGGAGGGAAGCTGTGAAAGCACTTGAGGAGACAGAATACTGAATATAGGTCGCAGAAGGCAGGCCTCCTCCAGGGACGCCAAGCACTCTGCACTGTGCCTTAGACAAAAAAGTTGGGACTGGGGGTGAACATGGTGCTTCTGGGCCTTCAAATGAATCCATGGTAATTTCTTACATTGCAAAAAAGAGAGACAGCAAATATTCTATTATTCTCTATATTTTTCTGTATGCCAAAACTATTTCATATTAAAAATAAAAATTCTTTTGGCAGAGTTTAGAGATGCCATCATATTGAGGTTAGGATCCCAAGGAGTGGATAATACCCGAGGCCTAAGTAGAAAAGAGTTTACTTTTCCAGGGATCAGAATAGGTGAGAGACAGAATTATGCCTGGACTGCCAGACACAAGAGCACACCCGCATGGGGGAAGAGCGCCGTGGAAACACCAGACCTACGGGAGAACTAGGGAGCCCCCAGAGAAACCGACGTACCTTACACCGGGTGGATCTGATCTTGGTAACCTGAGACCACACACCTGAGGCCTGATTCGTTCTATACATTGTCGGAAGTAATTCCCCTACTTAACAGAAAAATCGTTTTTGCTTTTTAAAACAGATGAATGTACCCAAGCACCATGCAGTGAGTACTATGGGAAACAGGCATTATGGGTTTGAAAAAGAACAAAGACTAGGAATGCTGGGGCTTATCTTTGGAGGTGAAATTCCTCTTTATCTTACAAGCAGAGGCTGTGTGTGGCAAGTTACTTGAGCAAACAGTGGTGACACAACTCGGCCAACCAGGGAGTCATGGGTTTGTGGGCCATACCTCCTTACAATCTCTCTGGGAAAACCATTAGAAGCAACTCTGTTCTTATCTGCCTTGTTGGTTTTATTTCCCTGATCCCCACACTGGGGTAGGGAGAGGGATGTATCTTGCTGAAGGTGCATAGCTGGGCCAAGAATAGAACTCCAGCATCCTGTCTCTCGGCTCACTTCTGGACCATGCTACCTCAGGAAGGAACATTTGAAAATAGTAATTCTCTCCCACCTTGCAACCAAGCTGTGCACAAGCACATGATCGATGAATGAAGTTGGCTAAGTGACTCAGCACTGGGCTGGCTCCCCTGTGAGTCAGGCCCAGAATCTTGAGTGGTTGGAAGCACAATCTCTTTAAATAAGACTTTAAAACCAAGGTCTTTACCACCCAAGATCCCTGAAAGATTTCAGGGGTATTTTATTTTGTTTGGACAAGGATCAGGATGTCACCTCTAGCCCCTTAGACATGAATCAGCTTGAGTAATTATATCACCCATAATTTTCATGGATGTTTCTTTCATTGTACACTGTAGGCTGCGCAGGTAGTAGTCTTAGAGTCCAGAACCAGTTGAGGCAGATAGAGGCAAGAGCATAGACCAGACGGACAAGCGGCTGGACCACAGGAATTAACTAACAATTTAGGATCACATCTGCATCTCTTCTTCTTTAATGCGGAAAAAGACCACAAAGTAAGACCTTCTCGTATTCCTCTGAAGGATAACGGCTATACACACAGCTTTGGGGGCATATTGGTAAGATGCCCCAACCTGACCCTGTCAATAGCCGTGGGTTTTGACCACCTGCTCCCGGCAGGGAAGAAGCTAGCCTCTGAGCAATGACCCCTGTGACAGATGGCACAGCACAGACAGAAAAGGGCCAGCCAAAAATATTCCTTCCCACAGAGGGAGGGAGCCTGGGTGTTTAAAAGCAGGAGTCAAAAGAACAAAGCAATGAAATTCACCAAGTGTATCTAAAACTCGCCCTGAGGATATCAATAGTCTTTTGAATGACAAATGAATCAAAACCCTTGATGAAGGGACCTCAGGACCCTGGGCACAGCAAGCTGTCATTAGCAAGGTTTTGGAACAAATTATCTTAGGGAAAAAGTGTGACAATGAGTTTAGTGAAGGACTCTCAGAGCCATTAAAAAAAACCTGAACTCTTAAGGCAACCTTAGAATCAAATTTCCGGAGATTCACTAGTCTTGAAATAACACAAACGGTTCAGAGAATATTGATTGCAAAATGTCAGTACGAGAAAGGACTTTAACTGGCAGGAAAAAAAATCCATTAGCCCCTGTTTTGGTTTGGTTACCAGTACTGGGTGGGGGGACATGAAAGCAGCAGAAGCGAAAAAGCTGCATAAAAAAGGGTGAGGAAGGAAAGTTCCACTTATCACGTGCTAATGTCCGGCACTCCGCAGGGAACCTTTACAGAGAGCTGCCAAGATTCTACGAAGGAAGCGCTTTTTGCCGTTTTTTAAATGAAAAGAACAACAACAACAACAAAAAGACAAAAACAACCCCCACAGCAGCATTATTCACAGTAGCCAAAAAGGAGAAACAACGCAAGTGTCCACTGACAGATGAATGGATAAACACACTGTGGCACGTACAGACAGTGGAATACTGTTCGGCCTTAGAAAGGAAATTCTGACGCAAGCTACTGGGGCTGCAGCTTGAAAAGATTATGCTCAAATATGCCAGGCACAAGAGGGTAAATACGGTCTGCTACTTCTTGTAAGAGGCGCCTAGAGGAGTCAAGAGAGTAGAATGGTGGTCACCAGCGGCCGGAGGCGAGGAGGAGAGAAAGTTTTCGAGATGGGGGTGGTGATGGCAGCTCCACAATGTGAATATACTTAATACCACTGAAGCGTATACTTTAAAATGGTCAATTATACGTTATATATTTTACCACGGTTTCTAAAAATGAAAAAAAGTAAGGCACCGTGAGATTTAAAAACTTGGCCAGGTCAAAGCTAGTAAAGGGAGACAAGAGTCAAGCCAAGCTAAGTGGCTCAGTTGGTTAAGTGTCCGGCTCAGGTCATGATCCCGCGCTTTGTGGGTTCGAATCCCGCGTCGGGCTCTGTGCTGACAGCTCAGAGCCTGGAGCCTGCTTCGGATTCTGTGTCTCTCTCTCTCCGCCCTTCCTCTGCCTGTGTGCTCTCTCTCTCTCTCTCTCTCAAAAATAAATAAATATTTTAAAAAAAGAAAGAAAGAGTGGGACACTTAACCAACTTAACCCAGGAGCCCGTCTGAAGACATTTTTGACTGTCGTGCTTGGGGGAGGGGAACCGCTGGCATCTAGCGGTAGGCCAGCGATGCTGCTAAACACCCTATAATGCGAACAGCCCACCATGCCAAAGAGTATCCCGTTCAAAATGTCAAGAGTGCTGGGGTGCCTGGGTGGCTCACTGAGTCGAGCATCGGACTCTTGGTTTCGGCCAGGTCATGACCTCACAGTTCACGGGTTCGAGCCTCATGTTGGGCTCCACACTGGCGGTGTGCAGAGCCTGCACTGCTTGCGATTCTTTCTCTCTGCTTCTCCCCTGCTCGCACTCTCTCTCTCTCTCTCTCTCAAAATAAATACCTAAACTTAAAAATAAAAGTCAACGGTGCCAAAGCTGAGACACCCTGGCAGCCCAGCCACTCACATGACACTTGTGCTTCCTTTACAAATTACCAAGAGAAGACAGCCTCTGCTATGATACCTACGATGGACAGAGGACTGTGATCTGAGGCAGTTAACATCTGTTAACAAGTAAGCGGATGCCTCAAATTTGATCACCATTTGCCTCTGCGAGCTTTCGCCCATCAGTCCTCACGCTAATTCTGAGGTCCAACAACAGTCAAATATCCCTGTTGTACGAGACAGCTCTTCAAAATCAGAAGACAGTAACAATATTTTATGCTATAAACACAGGAGATGGGCATTTATAGAAATGTCTTGACATGCTTTTATATTTAGGTTTAAGAGGCCTGCACTGAAATTCTCAAGAGCAGGTAGCATGCCTACATTGCGTTGCCCAGACTGCCAGCAAAAATATCATCCAGACTAGTACTTAATAGCATATAACTAGTACTTACTAACATAGAACTAGGTTGATGGTGAGCATGAAGGAGATGGGCACCTGCCAACCTGCTGTAGTGCCCAGATAAGAACAGAACATTTTCTTTAGGGGAGAAGTGCCATCACTATTCCACACAAACACAAGTCTGCTGATACCAATACTCAGCTCTTCTTTCCACTTAATTATTTTTTTAATGATTTATTTTTGAAAGAGAGAGAGAGTGTGTACTAGTGGGAGAAGGGCAGAGACAGGGGGAGACATAGAATCAGAAGCAGGCTCCAGGCTCTGAGCTGTCAGCACGGACCCTGACGCAGAGCTTGAACTCACGAGCTGTGAGATCATGACCTTAGCTGAAGTCAGACACTTAACCGACTGAGCCACCCAGGTGCCCCTTTTTTCCACTTTAAATGGTCTCTACCTGCCACCTATAGCTGGGGGCCAGCGTGCCGTCTGTCTGTCTGTCTGTCTGTCTGTCTGTCTCTCTCTCTCTCTCTCACACACACACACACACACACACACACACACACACACACCCCAGCTGGTGAGAATCCCTACACAGTAAGAATCCTCTTTATCCTCTAGAAGGAAAGTAACCCAAACTTTGGCACAGCTCCATAAAAGGATGCTAATTCCTGGCCTAGGTGCTTAGCTGGGCTACGAAGCTGCTAAAAACTTCTGACGTTCTACATACAGTATTAATGACATCAGCAGCCTAAGAGACTGGCTCTGCAGAAGAAAGATGCTTTGTAAGCATTAAGTCTCAACCTTGCAGAGTTAGTCTACACAGTGACAAGGACTCACTTCAGAACAAAGCTGGAAGGTTGCTTGACTCTGATAAATGTATAGCCCCAGGGAATAAATACAATTTAAAAATTATTCTAACAACTCACCAGTTTGGCCTTCACTCCTGTTCTACCAGTTCATTCACTTTCTCGTGTGCCATTCTCATTCCTCCCTGTAATCCTATCCAGGCATATCTTTCTTCTTTCCTTTCCCAAGCAAAACCTACTGTGACTTTAAGCTGAACATCAGGACCTCTCTCAAACCTTCTATCCAGTCTTTTTTATTAACTCCATTCCATGATGATCTCTCCCAGTCTGTATACCAACTCCTCAGTCCCCTTATATATATTCTGCTTTAGAATGAATCCCCAAAGGTTTTATTTAGATATGCAAAACATTCAACAAGTATCAATCAATCAACAAATATGTACTGAGTTCTTACGATGTACTCTTGGTTCTGCAGGAGATAGAAAATACGGATACTCTTTTGTTATGCTCCATGAAGTGCCAAGACTAACCCATTCAAAACCATCACTAAACTTAAAGCATGTATTTACTAAGTTACGGCTATAGATGTTAAATACTACACAAGTTCAGAAAATAAGTTCAAGATCTCTCCCCGTTCTCATTTCTTAGAGTGAAATGTCAGAAACAAACAAAAAGGGATATTTTCATTCATTCTCTCCATATTTTGAGGCTTTTTATGTATGAGACATTACAATATACACTACATTTGTTTTTTTGTTTGTTTTGTTTTTAATGTTTATTTATTTTTGAGACAGAAACAGAGGATGAACGGGGGAGGGTCAGAGAGAGAGGGAGACACAGAATCCAAAGCAGGCTCCAGGCACTGAGCTGTCAGCACAGAGCCCGACACGGGGCTCAAACCCACAAACTGCGAGATCATGACCTGAGCTGAAGTTGCATGCTTAACCCACCGAGCCACCCAGGCGCCCCACAGCCCACAGCTTCTAACTCTCTTCCCACAGCCCCTCCTCCCGCCTCCTTTAGCCACACATATGACTGTGCATCCTTGCCCATTACTGCTTTTGAGACACAGCAGTATAAAGTCAAGACAACTACCTAAACAAAGCTTTGCATTTTTATTCTTTTTTTTAATGGTAGGCTCCACACCCAACATGGAACTTGAACTCACAGCCCTGAAATCAAGGGTCACATCCTCTATTGACTGAGCCAGCTGAGCGCCCCCCAAAGTTTTGCATTTTTAAAATATCTGCTCCAGGAAAAAAAATCTGCTCTAGGTCCTTAAAAGAACCTATCATATGCCTTTTCTTATACTTTTCAAGAATGTAAAAACTCAAATCCATAATCTAAGTTCCTCTAAATCTAAATGTATGGTCTAGAAAACAACTGAAAAGTGGGGTGGGGGGGGGTAAGAGGGAAATAGAAACAACAAAATGAGAATATGTATTTTGGTATTAAATATTAACATTTATAAGGGAGAGAAACCTACTCTATTTGGTTATGCACTTTCCATCTATTATATTAAACCCTGTATCTTCAGAGACTAGCAAGTGCCTGGCACATGGTAGATGTCCAATAATGCGTAGTGAATGAATGAATCTGTTTTCCCTGATATCATGAGTTCCTTGAGGGCAAAGACCTCATCTCACACATTTACATACCCCTGTTTCAAAGTAGGCAGTCAGTACCGCACTGAATTAAAGTATTCAGCTGGAAAGCACAGAGAGCTCCATGTAGGAAGGTTGTGTTGGTATTCTGTGTTTTCTTAGATTCTGTATTTGTCTACTTGTTATCCATTAATCACAGGGCCAAACTAACAACCAGAATTGTTTCTACCTCCCTGCCATCCAGAGTCCATACTCTGAGCTACATCCTTTATCAACTCACACACCAAGCCAGTATTCTCCTTGCCCTAAATCAACTCAGGTCCAGGTACCAGACAATGAGGAATGGCCCTTCTATCCCCAAGCCCATCAGAATTATTCAAACTAGCTAATCCAATGTCGCTTCCCCTGCTCTGCCTTGCCTTTCCCATAAAAAACACAATAAAGGCTCTGGGCCATGCTTTCTCATCACTCTCTCCTCCTGACCAAACCTGGTGCTTCCCCCGCAGCCCTGTGTGGTGTGGCATCCCTCTACTTAGGAAGTGTTAATAAATTCTTCCTTTAATGGCATTTACCTCTCCGTGTTGTCAATCACCTTTATAGATTAAGACCCAGACACAAATCAGTTGGATACTGTCATTATCATCACCACCAGACACAAAGAACTAGAACCCAGGCTAATCCTAAATGCTGCCTTACGCCACTGCTTATAAAAACCTACCCTCCCTAGAAGATGGCAAACTCCTTTGAAGGCTTAAACAAGATCTTCTCTTGTATCACCTATTCACCAAATTTAATGCTATGTACAGAGCAGCCACTTGATAAGCTGAGTGTTACAGATATCTGAGTGAACCTATGCTTAACTGCTTAACACACACACACACACACACACACACACACAAATACACATGCACAGATGAATCAATTCAGGAATAATTATAAATACTATACATACATGGGTTGGTTATACAACATGTGTATTTCCTAGCTCTATCCTCTGAGAGGACCTACTAGTGATACACACACCCTATCAGATCTCGCTTTCTCCAGTGAAAAGAACCAGCCCTCCTTTCTAAGATGCCGATTCTAGAGTAAGGACAGGGAAACTATAAGATGGGCCCGGAATCTCTTCTAGTTCCAGAAAGTAAGGAAGTGCTCAAGTAACAGAAGAATGAGGGCGTGTCAAAGGGACAGAAGCCAATCTGGAACAGACCCCAGTGGCCAAAACCGGACCAATTTGAGCAACCAAATACACAGCATGATTATAACCCAAAACATATACTAAATACGTGAGTCCGTGCTGATATAAATTAATGACAGTAAAAAACAGGGGAAAAGGAATAAATCTTCCTTTACAGAAGGATTCCAAATAATGTATGTAGATACTACCTTCTCCAGGAAGTGGAGCTTAATTCTCATCCCTCCTCCCCCCAAGTGCGGGCTGGACTTAGTGACTAATTTCCAAGGAATACAGTATGGAAAAACAGTCACTTTATAGTGGGAAAACCTGGCAAACATTACCTTAACCAAATGACTATGGTTACCATCACCAGTGGTAAGTCATGCTAATACCATATACTGCCGATAGGATGTGATAAAGAGGACACTTCACCTTTACACTTCACCTTTACAGTATTCTTCAAAACCCATAACCTTAAGTCTAATCCTAAAACTCCAGACAAACCCAAACTGAGGGATAAAATAGCTCACCAGTTACTCCTCAAAACTGCCAATGTCATACTAAACAAGGGAAGTCTGAGAAACTGAGGGAACCAGAGACTAAGAAGACATAATGACTGAATACAATGTGATATGTTGGACTAGATCTTGCAAGAGAAAAAGGACGTTAATATAAAAACTGGTGAAATCCGGGGGCACTTGGGTGGCTCAGTTGGTTAAGCGCCTGACTCTTGATTTTGGTTCAGGTTATGATCTCACAGTTCATGAGACTGAGCCCTGCATTGGGCTCTGCGCTGACAGAGCACAGCCTGCTTGGGAGACTCTCTGCCTCTCCCCCACTTAGCGGTGCTTTTTCTCTCTCTCTCAAAATAAGTAATCATTTTTTTAAAAAAATTAAAAAATAAAAACTGTTAAAATCCAAAGAAAGTCCAGAATTTCACAATGATGCACCACTCTTGGTTTCTTAGTTTTTTGATAATTATACCATGGTAATGTAAGGTGTTAACATTAGGGGAAACTGAGTAAGGCATATACAGAACTTTCTGTATTTGCAACTTTTTTGTGAATCTAAAATTATTCCAAAATAAAAAGTTGATTTTTTAATAATATAATGCTGGTTTAAGGTCAAACTAGTGTGAAAACTAATTAATATTTTATCTGCAAAATTTCTGTGTGACAAAAGTATAGGATCACGGTATTAGGCACATCTGTTACAGAGAGGGAATAAAGTGCACTTGACTTACTATCTGTTGTAAACTAAATTTGTTGTAATAATACTTCTGTTGATGAAGATAATGCATTCCCCTGGCACATTTCTGGTCAGATGCTTCTTTACCAGAGGTAGAATCCATAAAATACAGAACTACATGCTCTTTCTTTGATGAGGACTTCTTCCTTCCTTTCCATGCCTTCAGATGAGATTAACTGGGCTTCTCAGGCCTACATAGCAGAACTCTGGCCTCTCTTGGGACTCTCACCTTGTCTGGTCTGGACACTGGCCAACCTTTAAAATGCCAAGGGCCATGGCTAAGACTCTGTCCCTTCCTTCTTACTTGCGATTGGCTCTGACATAGAACGAAAGAGATCTGAACCACTCCAGTATCTCCACTTCCAGATTAAATTATTCCAGAAGCAACACTGTGTATATGAACTGATTAACAGCAATGTCCCAGTCTATAGCCAAATAACTGCACAGGCTCTTCATAAGATATCAGCCCTGGTGAGTAACACCTGACACTCATACTATTACCATCAGTGTTTTGAGAATTCACCATCTAAAAGAGGTCATCAATACAATGCACTTTGTATTCCTGAATGAAAATCAGCACTACATGTTTAAGGTAATGATGTAAAATTCTAAGAATTCAGGGCACCTGGGTGGCTCAGTCAGTTAAGCAATCAGCTCTTGGTTTCAGCTCAGGTCATGATCTCACAGTTTGTGGGTTCAAGCCCCTGAGTCAGGCTCCATGCTAAAAGCACAGAGCTTGCCTGGAGTTCTCCCTCTCTCTCTCTCTCTCTCTCTCTCTCTCTCTGCCCCTCCCCTGTGCATGCAGGAGCTCTCTCTCTGTCTCAAAATAAATAAATAAACTTTAAAAAAAAGAAAGAAAAAAGATACATTAGTAAATAAAATAAAATTCTAAGAATTAATTGGCTGCCCTCTGGGAAAGATGTATACTGGCTCTGATCTCTAATCCAAATTCAGAAAATAGCATTCAAAAGGGAATTTCTAGACCCAAAGACATATGATAAGTTTATAGTTGGCAAGGGCCACACTTGCTTAACTTGCTTTATATGCTAAACAGAGGTCACAGAACTTTATGAAGATAAAAAGTAAAAGATACAGCATTTAAGCAATAAAAAGTTTCTTGACAGTCTTTCCTCTGTCACATTACTCTATGAAACCACAATGTCAGATAAGACCAAGGATATCGTGTGTGAGTCCTTTCTTAGTATCTTCCAGTAAGCCTGCTAGTCATTATAAGAACCATCGACTTTTCCTTCCCAGTCTGCCCCATAGTGGTGTCTGATCATACAGAGTGGGTTTTTTGTTTTTTGTCTTTTTTTTTTATTTGACTGATATGGAACAGATTCAGAAGGCAAATCAAACACAAAATTCCAACAATATTTTATGTAATAATTGCTTTACTGTATTAAAGTGCACGGTCTCCCAAGATAACTGTTTTTGTTTTGTATTTTCTACTGCATTGTATTTCTTCAAATAATGAATACATGCTCATCCTTATTTCTCAGATAATATGGGGTTAAATACCTAAAAAATTAAAATCAGGTGACTATTTGAAGAGCCACCCAAACCAGTTTTATTGCTTAATAATTTACCCAAGTAGGGTCCCCACTTGGAAAGAACACACCATTCATTCCCTTTAAAAAGTCTTTTTTTTCATATTAATGTTCTAGCTAATTTTATTATTTACTAAAATTAATTGAAGCAGATACTAACACAATTAAAGCTAAGTAAACATGAAAAATTTTAAGTATCTCATTGATCTGATTTTTAGTCTTACATACAAAGTCACAAAGACTGTTATTAGGAAAATGCTACACCTGAAACCCTTGTTTTCAAACCAACACCATAAACCATTAAAAAAACAAACCCTGGGAGGCGTGCCTGGGTGGCTCAGTCGGTTGAACGTCCAATTCTTGGTTTCAGTTCAGGTTGTGATCCCAGGGTTGTAGGATCAAGCCTCACACTGGGCTCAGAACTGATCATGGAGCCTGCTTAAGATTCTCTTCTCTCCCTCTGCCCCTCTCCCCTGTTCACATGCACACACTCCCTCTAAACAAACAAACAAACAAACCCTAACTGATGACACTTTGGTCCCCATGATATTAACTGTGTCTCCAAGACCGCTTCTTGCATAAAACTATCACATCACATAGGCTGATCTAGAGATCAGAAAAAAATGATCATTGTATTTGTATGGTTTCTGTTCCCCCCTAAATATAGTAAATGACAGCAGCCTGCTCCATGGACATAGATAGGCATGGTTGTGCAGGTGGAAATACATGGTGGACAAAATGTTCCTCAAAAGAAAAGCCTGAATTCAAACCAACATGCGAGGATTAGGAACTGACTAATCATGGGCCATCCAAGTCCTCTTGACTGTCATATTTACTTTTCCTTTTGGCTGTTTACCAAATAGTCATCTTACACTATTTTCTCTACAGCTTGTTGGCACATCTCTTAATAGAAATAGAAGGAGGAAATAAGGTAAATGCCAACTAATCTGCTTTCTTTCGCTCCCCACACGATTTTGGTAAATTACCTGGCAGAACCAGAGTTAGATGTTAACCAGAATTAGAAAACTTAAAGTTAAGATTATATGAAGGTTTCTATTACCTATTCTAATATGCCTCTACTCACCAAAGCTTAAAAAGTTGATGGGTTATTTGCAGTAGCATGAAACAAGACACCAACATGCTATTAAAAATTTGGCAATTTTAAATGGACATACATACTCTTTACTCCTAGGTACCGGTTCACATATGTAAAATGTGTGTACAAGGATATACAATGAAACTTTCCTATAATAACCAAAGGACTGAAATCAATAGAGTATTTATTTACTAAATAAATGTACATTTATGGATGCAATAACACCCACTAATAAATGACTTAGTGATAAATCATATTATATTCACTCAACAGTATTCTTCACTACTGCTAAAAATAATGAGGCCTCCTACAGACAGTGCTGGAAAGGTCTCCAGGACATATCAAGTGAGAAAGCTAGGCATGGAGCAGTGTGTACAGAACATTTGTTAATATATGCACACTTATTCCCACTTTATGTTTGGTAATGTGTGGAATATCTCTGCAAGGATACAAAAGAAACTGGTCACTGGGTGTCTCCAGGGAAAGGAAATGGTGGCTAGAGTAAGTGAAGGAAACTTACCTCTCTCTCTTTGTTCCCCTGCAAATACATTATCTACTCAAAAATTTTTTTATTTTAAAATTAAAAAGATGGGGGAGAGAGCATACCACCCCCAAAATGCTGCAGTCTTACCCTGAGGCACCTCCTCCACCAGGGACCGTGAAGCCTGTTCACCGGGTCATTTGACCTTTTGGGACTGATAACCCTCCTTGAAACCACCACCTTTCTCACCTCATCTCAGCATGTGTTTAATAAATAAGCCAAATTTCTGGTTCCAGTTAAGATGGAATAAAAGTCCATTCCACCCTCTCTCTCCCACTGAACTCAACTAAAATCCCTAGATACAGCTACTCCATGCTTTGTCAGAGGATTTAAAAGTCACTGATCGCCAGAAGGCTGGGAAAAGAAACCAAAACTCAAAGTATCATGAAATCAACAGAGAGTTTTCCTTTTTTCTTCTTCTGGGACTTCCTGGACTGAACTCAAAGGCAGCCCAAACCCAGAACTGTACACCAGGTGCAGACAGAAAGAGCTCCAAGACCTCCGTTTTTGGTGCAAAACAAAACAAAAAACAAAAACAAAAACAGGAAAGGGAGCCCCTAAAGGTCAAAAGAAATAGAGGAAATCCCGATTTTGTTCCTCTCTTTTGTTTGCTCCTGCTTTACCCTAAACAAATAGGCAGTGATGGCAATGACAACAGCAGAATAGGAAAAGCTTTTCTCTGACCAGAGAAACTGCAATCCCAAGAGCAAAGAGGGTATCTCCATTCTCTTGTTTTCTTTCTCTACCCCCTTGGTTCTCAAGGAAATGTAGTTCCAGGAAGTTCAAAGCAGAGCAGAAAGCTAAAGTTTCAGCTTTTTAGTGAGAGGAGCAAAAAGGAGAATGCTTTGGGTCTTGAAAGTTTGAGAGAACAGGAAGAGGAGGGAGCTCAATAAGGCTGGATGTGAACTCCAGGGCTCATCCCTAAGCTGCACATGGCATGTATCTGACCCTAAACACATACCAAAGGCTTTGACAACTCATCTATTAATAAATGGTATACGACTGCCCAGGTCTGAGAATGGCCACTGACTGGTACCCACATGGAACAGACACAAATAGCACTGCAAATACTTTGAAAATTGGACAGATACTGAACACCAGCCCATAGAAGACAGGTAAGTACTTATAGCCTGAACCTAACAAGACTGGTGGACTGCTGAAACAAGCAAACAGAAACATTCTCTATAAAATTTACACAAGACTCAAAGTCTCACAACATAATATTCAAAATATCCAAGATACAAATCCAAACTGATATAAAAAAATCTGAACATCTCACACAAGGGAGAAGACAATGAACAGACACCAACCGCAACATATAAAATTATCAAAGACTTTAAAGCAGCTATTATAATCATACACCAGGAAATAAAGGCAAACACTCTTTAAGTAAATGGAAACATAATCTCAACGAAGGAATAGAACATACACACACACACACAGGAACCAAATTGGGGGGAAAAAGTTTTTTTGTTTGTTTTACAGTTTTGTTTTCACTGAGGTTTTATTAAATTGCTATAATTTTCCAGTGAACAAGGTCATCTACATCAATTGAATTTCCAATCACACATAAGAATCTAAGGAAGTTGTTTGTGATGTTATTATCTTTAACTATTTATGGAACTAAGAATTCCGGGAATAATTCCACCAGCAACTCACTGGATGGTCCTTCTGCATATTACTCCATATTTTCTGTCTCATTTCAGAAGCTGCTTTAGAATTTGTCTTCCCTGGTTTCATTATCACTTTATCTACGTGGCTTTTTGTGGCTTGCAACACATTTTCTGTGGTGGGCCAAAGGTCATTAGGTTTTGAAAGATCCAAAACAAGAACAATAGAAAACGTCCATAAAGTATCACTTGTGATGAGTATGCTGATTAAGTCCTATAAGGAGGTTCCTCCACCTAGTTTCCAAAAGTGAGCAATATCTTTTGGTATATTATTCCCTTTTACTTTTCTTCCATATGTATATTCCAAAGCTAAGGTTGGTTTTAGTGGCTCATCCCTGTCAAGCCACCTCAGAATAATAGTAGCCTTTCCCTGGGTATCGTGGCTTGACCACCCTAGTGTTGTGGGCTCAGCATTGGGACCAGCCTAAAATCAGGAGACCCATGAGCTCCAAGGTGGGCCGAATTTTCAGGAAAAAATTATTTATTTTGAGAGAGAGAGAGAGAGAGAGAGAGAGCAAGTGCACATGAGCAGGGTAGGGGCAGAGAGAGAGAAAGAGAGAGAATCCCAAGCAGGCTCCATGCCATCAGCATGGAGCCCAACATGGGGCTTGATCTCACAAACTATGAGATCATGACCTGAGCTGAAATCGAGAGTTGAACACTAAACCAATTGAGCCATCCAGGTACCCCCAAATAGAACATTTTAAATTAGAAAATACAATAACAGAAATTTTAAAATCTGCTGGGTGGGATCAAAAGTGGAATTAAGATGACAGAAGAGTCAGTGAACTTGAAGATGGAACCAACAAAAATTATCCAAGCTGAACAATACAGAAGACCTAACACTTAATCATCAAAGGCCCATAGGGAAAGGAGAAAGAGTGTGGTCCAGGAAAAATATTT
The DNA here is from genome assembly GCF_046562875.1 of Panthera onca. Taxonomy (NCBI): domain Eukaryota; kingdom Metazoa; phylum Chordata; class Mammalia; order Carnivora; family Felidae; genus Panthera; species Panthera onca. The sequence goes on along the minus strand of NC_138345.1, from coordinate 77,735,843 downwards.
GAAGAAATAATAGCCAAAAACTTCCCAAAGTTGGTAAAAGACATAAACTACATTCAAGAAACTCAGTGCATGGCAAACAGGATAAACTTAAAGACATTCTTGCCCAGTGAAAACTAAAACAAAGAAAAAAAATCTTGGAAATAATCATAAAAATTATGCATTACTTATACAGGAACAATAATGCGAATGATTCTGGATGTGTCATGGAGGACAGAAGGCAATGGAACAAGATTTTTAAGTGCTGGGAAAAAACAACTGTCAACCTAAAATTTTATATCCAGGGAAAATATCCTTCAAAAATGATGAAGGAATGAATTGTCACATGAAGAAAACCAACAGAAGACATTACCAGCACATCTGCCAAAAGAAAAGCTAAGGGGAATTCTTCAGGAAGGGAAATGATACTTAAGGAGAACTTAGAATTTCCGGAATACATTAAAACAGAAATGATAAATATCTGAGTAAATGTCATAGACATTTTTACTCCTCTTTAGTTCTTTAAAATATAAATGATGGTAAAAAGCAAAAATTAAACAATGTCTGATGGTGCTTTCAATGAATGTAGATGTAATGCATATGACAATTACAAACATAAAAGGAAGAGGGTAAAGAGGTAAATCTAATGGTGCTAAAGTTTCTACATTCCACTGTAAGTAGTTAATACCTACTCTAAGTAGAATGAATAAGTATGTATATTGTAATCCTCAGTCAAAACTAAAATAACTATACAAGATAGTAAAAAAAACTTAGTAAGTAAACTAAAATAGAGTACTAAAAAAAATATTCACATAATCCAAAAGAACAGAAGGGAAGTAAATACAAAACAGAAGAAACAAACAAAATAAATAATAAAATGGCAGACTTGAATCGAAAGCAATAATTATGTTAAATGCAAATGGTCTAAACACATCAATTAGAAGAGAGATTGTCAGGGGCACCTGGGTGGCTCAGTTGGTTAAGCGTCCAACTCTTGGTTTCGGCTCAGGTCATGATCTCACAGTTCATTAGTTTGAGTACCATGTCATGCTCTGCGCTGGCAGTGCAGAGCCTGCTTGGGATTCTCTCTCTCCCTCTCTCTCTGCCTCTCCCTCATGCTCTCTTTCTCTCTCAAAAAAAGAAAAAGGATGCTAAATGCAATATGAATTGGATTATGGGAACAGAAAAGGGACATTACTAGAAAATCTGGTGAAATCCAAATAAAATCCTGAGGTTACTTAATAGAGTACTAATACTTATGCTAATTTCTCAGTTTTGATAAATGTACTAAGGCTATATAAGAGGTTAATATTAGGGAAAGCTAAGTGAAGGGCACATAGGAACTCTGTACTACTTTTGAAACTCTTTTAATAATTTGAAATTATTTCAAAATTTAAAAATGTTTAAGAGAGGAAAATATATACATGAAAATATGATCAACAGGAATCTGGAGTGGCTATATTAATATCAGACAAAGTGGACTTCAAAGCAAGGAAAATCACCAGGAATGAAAGAACATGAAATAATGATAAAAGGGTCAATTCACCAAATGTATATACACCCAACAAAAGAGACTCAAAATATATGAAACAAAACTTGACAGAACTAAGGGAAGAAATGGACAGATCTACAATTACAGTTGGAGATTTGAATCTTCCTTTCTCAGTAATCAACCAGACAACTAAATAAAAACCAATCAAGGATATCAAAACATAAAGTTGTATACCTTAAATATACACAATTCCTATTAGTCAATTATACTTCAAAAAATTAAAAAAAATAAAAAGGTAGAATATAATGTTTCAATTAAATAATCAAATCACCATTTTAGAAAAAGAGAGAGAGGAGAAAAAAATTAAGGATACAGAAGAAATGAACAGCACCATCAATCAATTGATATAATTGACATGTATAGAACATTCCACCAAACAACAGCAGAATATACATTCTTTTCAAGTGCACATGGAACATTCACCAAGATAGACCATATCTTGGCTGGTAAAAAAATCTCAACAATTGTAAAAGTACTGAAATCATACAAAGTATGTTCTTTGACAATAATGGAATTAAACTAGAAATCAATGAATGAAAGACTCTGGACTACCTCACATCAACACATTTCCAAATAATTAACTGCTCAAAAAGGAAGTCTCAAGGGAAATAAAATTTCAACATACCAAAATTTGTAAAATATAGTCACAGCAGTGTTTACAGGGAAGTTAGGGAAATTTAGAGTATTAAAAACTTCTATTAGGAAATTAAGCCTCAAACAATCTAAACTTCCATCTTAAAAAAAAAAACACAAAAAACAGAAGAGGGGTGGCCAGGTGGCTCAGTCGGTTAAGTGTCCGACTTTTGATTTTTGGCTCAGGTCTTGATCTCATGTGAGATCAAGCCCCGAGCTGGGCTCTGCATTGGGCATGGAGCTTGCTTGGGATTCTCTCTCTCCCTCTCTCTGCCACACCTCCCCTTGCACTCTCTCTTTCTCAAAACAAAAACAAAAAACAAAACAAAAAAACTTATAAACAAACACAGAAGAGTAAATTAAAGCATACAGAAGGAAGAAAAGAAATATAAGAAAAACAATATAAACAGAAAACAATTTAAAGAAAAACAGTAGAGAAAAATCAATAAAATTAAAAGCTGGTTTTCTGGGGGCGCCTGGGTGGTTCAGTTGGTTAAGTGTCCGACTTCGGCTCAGGTCATGATCTCACAGATCATGAGTTCAAGCCCCTCAGCAGGCTCTGTGCTGACAGCTCAGAGCCTGGAGCCTACTTCAGATTCTGTGTCTCCCTCTGTCTCTGCCCCTCCTCAACTTGCACATGCTCATGAACACACTCTCTCTCTCTCTCAAAAATAAACATTTTTTTAAAAAGCTGGTCCTTTGAATAGGTGGATAAAATTGATAAGCCTCTACTCAAAGAAAAAAAGAAAAGAATGAATACACAAAATTATCAGTAACAGGAAGGAAAGAAGGAATATCACTATAGACCCCCACACATTAAAAGGATAACAAGGGGGGTGCCTGGGTGGCTCAGTCAGTTGTGCATCTGACTTTGGCACAGGTCATGATCTCGCGATTTGTGAGTTCGAGCCCTGCTTTGGGCTTTGTGTTGATAGCTGGGAGCCTGGAGCCTGCTCCGGATTCTGTGTCTCCCTCTCTCTCTGCCCCTCCCCCACTTGTGCTCTGTCTCTGTCTCTCAAAAATGAATAAATGTAAAAAAAAATTTTTGTTAAAGGGTAACAAGGGAACAGTACATGGAATGTACATTAATTTCACCGACTTATATGAAATGAAACAATTCTTTCAAAGTCACAAAGTATCAAAATTCACCCCAAAAGAAATATGCAACCTGAGTTGTCTTATATCTAATAAAGAAATCTAGGGGCGCCTGGGTGGCTCAGTCGGTTAAGCATCCGACTTCGGCTCAGGTCATGATCTCATGGTTCATGAGTTCAAGCCCCGCATTGGGCTCTGGGCTGACAGTTCACGGTCTGGGACCTGCTTCAGATTCTGTGTCTCCCTCTCTCTCTGCCCCTCTCCGCACGCTGTCTCTCTCTCAAGTAAATAAACATTAAAAAAATTAAAAAAAAAAAAAAAGAAATCTAATTTGTAGTTAAAACCTTTACACACAAAAAATCCTAGGCACAAATGCCTTCACTAGAGAATTCTACCAAATACTTAAGAGAAGGAATTCTACACATTCTATTCCAAAAAATATCAACAGAAACACTTTCTAACTTATTTTGCAAGACCAGCATTATCCTGATACCAAAAACTAGACAAAGACAGCACAAGAAAAAAACAAAACTACGGACTGATAATATCCTCATGAACACAGATGTAAAACTCAACAAATTAGCAAATCAACATTATAGAAGAGTACCTCATCACAACCAAGTGATGTTTACCCTAAGAATGCAAGGCTGGTTCAATATTAAAAATCAATCAGTGTAATCTATTACATTAACAGATTAAAGAAGAAAAAAAAAACCTATGATCATATCAATTGATACAGAAAAAACATTTGACAAAACTCAACATCCATTCCTGAAAAAACTCTCAGCAACTAGGAATAGAGGGGAACCAAGCCTTATAAAGAACACCTACAAAAACCAACAGCTACCATCATACTTAATGGTGAAAGACTAAATGCTTTTTCCCTAAGAACAGGAAGAAAGCATGAATATCTACTCTCACTACTCTCATTCAATATCCTACTGGAAGCCTGTAAAGTCTATAATAAGGGTGGAAGAGAGAAAGAAATAAAAAGCATATACATTAGAAAGGAAAAAATTAAGCTGTCACTATTCATAGATGACATAATTGTCTATATAAAAGTCCCCATAATCTATAAAAAGGCTTCTAGAACTATTAAGTGAGTTTAACAAGGTTGTAGAATACAGATTCAACATAAAAAATTCATCATATTTCTATACTCTAAGAATGAATTAGAAATTGAAGTCTAAAACAAAAACTTTAAAAATAGATCAAAAAAAAATACTTAAGAATAAATCTAACAAAATAATGTGTAAATCTGTATGCTCAAAACAATAAAATGCTGATTAATCAAAGCAACCTAAATAGATGAAGACATACATCATGTTCATTGATTGGAATATACGATATAGTTAAGGTATCAACTCTCAACTTATCTACAGATTTAATGCAGTTCTAATCAAAATGCAAGCAGGAGTTTTTGCAACATATAGACCAACTGATTTTAAAATTGATATGGAAAGATCAAAGAATTAGAATAGCCAAAGCAGGGGCGCCTGGGTGGCTCAGTCGGTTGAGCGTCCGACTTCGGCTCAGGTCATGATCTCGCAGCTCGTGAGTTCGAGCCCCACGTCGGGCTCTGTGTCGACAGCTCAGAGCCTGGAGCCTGTTTTGGATTCTGTGTCTCCCTCTCGCTCTGTCCCAACCCACTCGCATTCTGTCTCTGTCTCTCTCAAAAATAAATAAACATTTAAAAAAATTAAAAAAAAAAAAAGAATAGCCAAAGCAATTTTGAAAAAAAGAAGAAAGCTAGAAAGCTCACACCACACAATTGTCAGTCTTGCTACAAAGCTACAGTAGTCAGACAGTTGGTATCAGCAAAAGGGACAGACACATAAATCAATGGAACAGAATAGAGAGTCTAGAAAAAGACCCACACAAATATAGCCAATTGACTTTTGACAAGGGTGCAAAACAAATTCAATGGAAAAAGAATAGTCTTTCCAATAGCGGGAATAACCACACATCTATCTGCAAAAAGTAAATAAAAATGAACCTGGGTCTAAATTTCATACCTTATACAAAAATTAACTCATATGGATCATAGACCTAAATGAAAAATGGGAAACTATAAAACTTTTAGAAGAAAGCAAAGAACATCTTTGTGTCATATGTAAGAATTCTTATGTATGATCTCAAAAACACGATCCATAAAAGAAATAGACAAATTAGACTTAAAATTGAAAACTGTAGCTCTATAAAAGACACTGTTAAGAGAAGAAAAAGAAAAGCTACAAACTAGGAGAAAATATATCCAGGTAATTTATCCGATAAAAGACTTTCTATCCAGGATAGAAGTAATTGTTTTAAACTCAAAAAACACAGTAAGAAAATAAATAATCCAATTTGTTTAAATGTGCAAAAGATCTGAACAGATGCTTCACCAAAGACACCAAGTGCAAATGAGGACCTGGCGTAAATGAACTTTCATACATTGCTGGTGGGAATACAAAATGGTATAACCACTCTACAAAATATAGTTTCATAGTTTCTTATAAAGGTAAACACACACTCACTATATTACCTAGCAATCTCACTCTTAGAGATATCTTTGAGAAATATGAATTTGGGTTCAAAAACCTATACACGAATGTTTACAGCAGCACTATTCACAATTGCTTGGAATTGGACACATCTCAAATCAAACACCGGTCATCAAATGAGTGGATAAACAAACTGTCACATAACCTACAGTAGGCTACTACTTAGCAATGAAAAAGAATGAACTATTGATACACACAATATGGACAAATCTCCCAGGCACCATGTTAAGTGGAAGAAGCCAGTCTCAAAAGGCTATGTACTGTAGCAGGTAGGATTCCATTTACATGACATTCCAGAAAAGGCAAAACCCTAGGAATGGGGAACCAATCAGTGGCTGGTAAGGATTATGGGTTAAGGAGAGTGTGACTACAAAGGGACAGCAGTGGGGAGACTTTCTGAGGTGATGGAACTGTTCAGTAGGCTGAATGCGGAGGTGGTTACATATATGAATCCAGACATGTGTTAAAACTCACAGAACTATATACCAAATTTGTTTCAACTGTACTTCTTGTAAACTTTAAAAATAACAATAGAAGAAAAAAATAACTAAAGCTGTTAAAAATGTTAAAAGGAAAAAATTATATTTGCTATACATGAGCAAGAACCTCAAAAACTTTTCAAATACTAGTTTTTTTAAGTTTATTTATTTATTTTGAGAGAGCGAGCGAGCAAGGGAAAGGCAGAGAAAGAGAGAGAAAAAGAGAGAGAGAATCCCAAGCAGGCTCTGCACTGTCAGTGAGGAGCCCGGTGGAGGGCTTGAACCCACAGACCACGAGATGATGACGTGAGCCAAAATCAAGAGTTGGATGTTTAACTGACTAAGCCACCCTGGTGCCCCAATATTATTAGTTCTATGGGACTTATTCTTGTGAAGGAAACAGGACCCTATTCGGTGACAGTACCCTAATAGGAACACGTTTCCAAATAGGAAAAAGAACCCTGTTCATCCCAGGAGCACAGTGTACTAGTCCAAAGCCACAACTAGATCACAGGGGTTCTGGTACCTAAATTTTATACATGAAAACATCAGAGATACCCTCTTGCCCAAAATGTAGACTAGTGTCCATACTCTGACCTCTACAGATCCACAGTAGATTTTTATAATAACCACCAAAAGTCGGCAGTCAGTTCCCACAAATAAGAGTTCTTACTAGGTTCTGTGAGTAAACCATGGAAGGAAAAACAAACAAACAAACAAACAAACAAACAAATCTGGAAAGGCTGTGACAAGTCAACACCTATAAACAGAAGCAGTACCTAAAAGGAGCTGATGGGTCTGCAATCCTGGCTAGAAAAGTTGCACTGCTTTCTGGGGAGGATTTTTTTTTTCTTGAGATTTTGCAATGGATTGCACTGAGTGATAAATATATTGCTCTTAAAAAACAAACAAAAACCCTTTCTCTGAGCACTATCCTGAGCAAAGCTAGGGCTCCAGAGCAGAGTTCAAGCAGGCACAGAAGTCACACTCCCCCAGAGGACCGCTAGGCCTCACCAATGGAAAGCCGGAAGGCAGCCAGATAAGGAGTAGGAGGTGAAGTTGTGGCAGCTCCCACAACCCACAGGGGACAGTACAAACCGAAGACTTACTAATGGTCAGGAAGGAGCATGTGGCTAGGAACAAAACCTAGCAGCCCCCAAAGGTCAGGCTGGATGTAGTCTAATTAAAATGAAAGATGGAAAACACTCGGATCTAATTAATAACATGTCTTCGATATCCATACATAACACAAAATGTACTTATTTTCTTTGACCTATAAAACTTTCCAGCAATTTCTAATGCCAAGAGTCTATATTAAGATCTCAAAATGAAAGAAGTCTTACCCGTCTGCACTCATGGCTGAACTTTTCTTATGAGTGAGGGGGAAAAAAAAGCTTATAAGGCAAGTGAAATAGTCACATGGTTGTTTACTTTGCTTCCCACTACACTTAATCACTCGTTTTGTGCCTTTCTTGGGTCTTACATACCCCTCCACTTTCTTTTCTAGAGATGTGGAAGAACTATTACAAAAGTAAGTGAGATAAAATAAAAATCTGTAAATCTACCAACACATTACTTGCTCTACAACAGCTAGATTAATAAAACAGGTTGCCAGCATTCAGTGAAGAGGTCTTTATGGACTTTCCTCATCCCGGACTGGCTTTTGTTTAACTTAATCACTTGCTTTGAGCAGTCAAACCAGGAAACAGGTACTAACTTACACTGTGATTGCACAGAGAACCTCCTGATGGGATTACTTACTGTAAGGATGCTTTGCATCCCTAAAAAGAGGGCTAAATGTACTAACATCGTGTACATGAACTCTCTCTGCTCTACTGGTTCCACACAAACCATGGGGACTTCTGCCAACTGTCTGAGTGCAAACTGTGGCAAATGTTAATGGAATTTGCAAGAACTCAGTAATTGTAGTGGCGAGAAGGAAAATAATATTAACAAATTAAATGAAAATTTTTATTGCATTAAATTGCTTTCCTCTTACGTGTATGCCGTTATTTTCCATGCACATATTCTAATGTTCCAATCACCCTTTGTTTTTTTCTTATTCAAAGATCTTTGTTGAATACGAAAGGCTAGAACAGAACCTAAGCTTCCTGAGCACATCCTTTGCTCTGAAGTTGTATGGTAGGGCCCACTGGCCTCTGTCTGGCACCCTAGATACACCAACGTTTCTGCAAGTCAAGTCTGACATTTTGTATCCACAGCCCAAGATTCAATACCTGAAATAAAAAGAAACACCACTGACTGATAAAGTCTCTTTCCCTCTGCTTTTACCTATTAGAATCCTTTCAGTTGCAACCTTTAATTAAGCCTGCAGTTTCAAATGGTTTTCATGAAGCACACAGAACATAAGCAAATGATCAAAGAAAGAAAGCCACTGAGTTTCAGTAAGGATAAAACAGCCATCCCCCAGGTCTATGAAAAGGTGCATAATTCTTATTTCTTTATATGCGAAACTAAAGGTTAGTTGAGAATATCAAGGAAAAAGACCACATGTTAAATTCTGCTTATAAATGGACAGAATTTAACACTCCAAAATTAGAAAAGGACAGAGATCTACAAAGGTTAAGTAATCTTTACCAGTGAGCGAACACGGAGAGTAAAGAAGTAGGGACACTTAAGTTTCCCTTAAGGAAAACTTTAAAAGCTCAAGGCGGGGAGGAGGTGGGTGGGGTGAGGAGCGGGCAAAATTCTCTACAGAGAAAGGATTAAAAATTAGAAATAGGGGCACTTGGCTGGCTCAGGCAGAAGAGAATCTGACTCCCAGGGTCCTGAGTTCGAGCCCCACACTGGGTGTAGAGTTTACTTTCAAAAATAAATAAATAAATAAATAAATAAATAAATAAATAAATAAATAATAAGGACAGCTTGCTAACCAACATGCTCTGGACTAGACTGCCAACATGTATTGTAGAACATACTTCCCTAAATGTTCTAATTAGAAGACTCTATGTCTTTACACTTTAAAACGTCAAAATAATCTTGAACTCCTCCTCTTCCCTTTTCCCCATGTAGTCTTTCATCAAGTCCTACTGAGTCTTCCTATAAACTATTTCTTACGTTAGGAAAATGTTAGTTAAACACACGTGACACACATATATAAAATTCTATCTCTTTTCCTTCCTATCTTTCTCACTACAATCCTAGTCCAAGCCCTCGTCACCATGCATCTAAGGCTAAACCAAATAGCCAATTAACTGGATGTCCATTTCTTGTTCTATTCTGTCCTATTACACATTGCTGCCCAATCCTCCTAACACATTATAGCACAGCTTTGATGATGGGTCATTCTGTGCTCCCTCTAAAATCTTCTTTGTTCTTCACTGTCTCTAAGGATAAATGCAACTTCAAAAAGTCCTTAATATTTGGCTACCTCTACCCTATCTTTTGCAGGCTTTCCTGCCACTTGGGGGGCAGGGGTTCCTACCCCAGCCCAACTGATTTGTTTACTGCACTCCCAAAATACTTTGTGCATTCTCACCTTCTTACTTTGACTCACACTGTCTTACCGAACCATTCCATAAAGCCCAATTCAAATCATACTTCTTCTGTCACCCTGTCTCTCATTATACCAGCTTAAAGCTCTCTCTTTCCAAAACAAAACAACACACAAAAAAAAAACCCACCCAACTTACTTACATTCTATATCATTTATGTGCCAATTAAACCCTTTAAAGTTGTCATCATGAACCATTACAAAACCTCTTAACATTTTGTGTTTATAATGTATTTCACCAAATAAATACATTCCTGCAACATAAGGTCTATCTTTTCTCTATCTTTCAACCCTGTCACAATGCCTCACCCACAGTTGCTACTCATGAAAAATCTGTCGATTGGTGTAGTCAGGGTAGGTGATCTACAGTTCCCCACAGAAAGCAACAGACCAATAGTTCTCAAGGCCATGTCTTCCTCTATACTTTTTTCATAAATAATTCTCAAATGGAAACCCTAAAAAGCAATGTCGTTGGTAGGAAAAGGCTGTTTTGGTCCAAACTAACTTTTTTACTTTAAATAAGCCAAGAAATGTCACTAAGAAAAATAAAACATGAGGGATTAGCTACATCATAAGGAAAAGAAGGAAAAATTGATCTCAGATGATTTAAAATGAGAGTTCAAATCCGTAAACAAATACAAGAGAAACTGGTAATGCCTACTGCCTTCATGGAGTGCATACTAACTGATTGGAAGACAGTTACAAGAAGACTTAAATAACTTTGAATCTTCTGATTTTTGAACACTGTGCCTCCGTTATCTACTCAAATGTAAAATATGTATTTTACAAAACAGAATGGAAGAGATAACTTCAACAGTGCCTTTTGAGAAAAAGTTTTGCTATTAAATGACTTAGAATCCTTTTTTAAAAAGGGGAAATAAAATAACATTTAAGAATGTCACTATATCTTTTGCTCCAAAGCGAGAAAACATTCTCCAGCTTTTCCAATCCAAGGATCAGACAGAGAAAGCTATTTGCAAGCAGGTTCTGGCAGAGCTAGGGATAAAACAACACTTAAAAACCAAACACCTTCCTAAGGCTCCAAGCCCCATCCAGAAAAGATCAGGAGCACTCTAGTTCAGTGGTACACAGAGATGTTTCCAAAAGAGTCTCCTTCTCCTAAGAAATGAGCCATTCCCCAAGTTCACATCCAAACTTCCTTGTCCATTTCACAGCAGTCGTACCCACCCTTTCCCGACCTCTGCTCTGATGAGTCCTCACACTCCCAATACTTTCCTCCCTATCACAATGTAAATCTTAAAAAAAAAAAAAATGCCTATTTTCTCCAAGGCCTCTTTCCTAGAAACAACACACTTTGCCTCTTTAGTCTTCGCCAAAATCTTAGGAAATCCAATTGAAGATTCTGCAGCAAATGGGGTTTCTGAGTATTCTGACTCCCGAGAAAGCTCTACTGGTCTCATTTGCAACCTGCTCAATTTTTCTCTGCAATTTAATAATAATACATCAATTTGTTTTCATTTTAAAGCATTTTATTCAGCTTCTTGCTAAGACAAAAAGACAATAGTGAATGTGAAGGAAAAGCCTGTTACATTATCCTTAATTGAAGAAGGTTTCCTCCTGAAACAAGAAACTAACCATGTAATAAATTAAGTCCTATTTATTTACAGGACTGTTGCTCACTAAAATGAAGGAAAACTGGTATTTCACATTTGCTTTCAGGGAAGCTGGAAGCTTTTAGAGGTTCAGCCTTCAAAAAGTGGAACTATTAAAATAACAACAGAATAAGAACAGATGAAAAATGAACTGCCTTTTCATTGATAAAGTAGCTGTGATCTCTTCCTTTATCAATCACTACCTAAAAATTTAACGTAACATTTTAATTTTGACTTTTTTCCCTTCCCAAGCTCATTCTAGTGGAAATGCTAATGATCGGTAAAATACCCAAAATGTAGGAAAAGGGAGGGAAATAAATGACATGTATAATTCACAGTCTAGATAATCCATCCCTGGGTAAATAAGCATTCATTTATATTTCTCTAATATTCTTACTCTCCAGGAACTCAGAAGATTTTACAGCATAAAAACAGCGCTAATCATCCAAACATGAAAGGAGCCCATCAATGTGTCTTTTGGGGGATTTCAGTGCTTTCCACTTCCAGATCCCAGAACAAGCCCACTGAACATGGGAGGCCTCTCCCTACCACCAACAGTGAAATGCAAGTGCTTCAGACCCCTCCAGCTAACATTTCAGTTACCCTAACCCAACTGACTCCTTTCAGGATCAAGAGACCTTGAGTCCCAAACCTAGAGTACCTCTTAGGCAACCAGCTTTTATTTTGTTCCACTCTCCTCAATATGACACATCTCCATAGACCTAAGGGAAATCTTAACTATTATCCACTTTTACCTTTGCTGTTCTAGCCCAAGAGCCTCCCAGAACTTTTTCTGCTCCACCTCAAATACCCCTCCCAGCACCAATTCCCAGTATACAGTCCTACACCAATTTCAGCCTTGCACATAAGCAAAGAAGTCAGGTGGTAGAAGCCATAATTCCTCTACAGTCCTGGTTATAACTTATGTTGGCGATATGAGAGCATTCATGAGTAGCCAAATGTGTGTATTTACGTGCAAGAGAAATGAAGAAAGATAAGCAGACACCAAGACCTTTTAAAAAGTACCTCAGAGAGCTGCAGAAACAAAACAGGTATGTTACTTCAACACCTCTTATTTTCACCCATATTCTATTTATTGGTAAATCTTCTGTTCATTTCCCTCATCCTTCCTGCTTCCAAAATGCTCTCTACCAAAGGTACTCTTGCCCTCCCTCTGCCTATCCCAGAATCTTTCATTATGCCCACTCACTATGTTTAGCTACCTAGGATAATGATAATTTCTTAAAGCCAAAATTGTTCACTTTACTTGGTTATATGAACATCAGAATATAACACCACTTAATGGAAAAACATCTTTAAGCAAGAGTCAGTCAACCAACCTGGGTACCCATCTCCACTCCATGACTTAATGGTCCTGTAGCCCTGGACAATACACGTAAGCTGTGGGATACTCAGTTTCCTCAGCTATAAAACAGGTAGAACAATATCTGCCTTATCTGACTCAATCAACTGATAGAAGGATTTTAAAAGTTCTGATAAACAGGAAAACAAAGAATAATAATTACCAAAGGTCAATGGTCAGCTGTCAGACCTAACTACATGAGACCCATTCAAATAAATCCGTGCAAATACTATGGGAAAACCCAGAATGGTTCTGAAGACGAAAGAAACTCGAAACTTGATAATCACTCATTGTAATTAAAATATCCAGCTAAAGGAAGGATAAAGGGGAGCCTCAGTCTTTGGGCCTATTCCACCTTCAGATCCCAGGCTGTAGCTAAAAACAGTCCAGTTGCCTGCCAGCTAGCTGGTCAGTGCCAGGGCATTTCTCTTGGGTAAAGAGTCCTATTCTAGAATAGTTCAGGAATGAATGAGAAAAGAGTTACTTTGGTAAATGCATTCTCACTGTCGTGGTGGAGATCAGTACTGCAATTGTACAGTAAAACTTTTCTCCTTTTACACTAACAGTGTCCATCCAAATCAGGGTATCTGCAGATTCTATCCTCTATGCCAGACTGAAGATAAAGCAACCGTCTGCTTTTGAGACTACTGAAATTTAATACAGTACATAGATACTATATCAAATACACATATAAATACGCACTAAGCTGCTAAATCCCTAGAGGGAAAGGAGCAAATATATATTGAGCTCTATGTGTCAGAAACCACAAGGTAACAGAGATTTCATTTAATCCCCACAAACACCCTGCAAGGTAGGTATTAGTATTCCTATTTTTATTGATGAGAACACTGAAGCTCAAATATATTCAATAATTTGCCCAAAGCCACAAAGCTAATAAGTAGCAGAGTCAGAACTTGAACTTAGTTTTGCCTAACTCCAGAGCCCATACTGCTTTTTTTCTCAATGGTGTTTAACTACGGCAACCTTCTTGTGTCTTCATTTCACCTTAATTCCTGAGATGCTACTGACCTCTGCGTCCTGCTTGTGTCTCTATGACCTCACAAAGAGAGAAAATTTTTCCAGAAGGCTTCTTCTTTGCCTTTTCTTTTCCTGCATTTACTTCCTATTCCTATGCAAACTATTCTTTTTTAGGTTGGATTACCAGGCTAGACCTAACAGTCTGCCATGCCACATTTCAGCAATTAATGTACACCAAAAGCATGAAAGTTCTGTTTCATTCAACACTTTAACAGCCATAGTTTTTGAGCGTGGTATCATTTTCTAAGCTGTTCCTGCCACTTAAAGAGTGTTAGTGTCTAGTACGATGCCTCACATACAGTAGGTACAGAGAGAGAATATTTGTTGATTCACTAAGAAAAGATTTCTTTGGGGCTCCTGGGTGGCTCAGTCAGTAAAGCATCTGATTCTTGATCTCAGGGTTGTGAGTTCAAGCCTCACATCCTCACACTGGGCATGAAGCCTACTTAAAAAAAATTTTTTTTAAAGACTTCTTTACTCCTCTAGTTATCTTGCTATATTTAAATCAAGAGATTTTACAGGAGTCCAATTCCGGGAATGAGTCCTTTCTCATTAAAGATAATTTTTTGGGGGAAATATAAACGTGATTCAGAAAAAAAGGTAAGTTAAATATAACAATCTTGTGTTTAAATCCCTAAATGACTAACTAGTGGACTATGAACTTAAGGTTTTAAAAGGCTTGGTTTAAAAATACTTTCATTCTGGATAACTTTTGCAAGAGCTTCTTGCCCTCTCTATGGAAAACAAAAGACTGAAAATATACAATGAAACACAGACAACTGTTTTGCTTAGGACAGTTAAGACTAAGGATGACTTTTTTCCTGTTTTTTTTCTTACATATATTACATTTTTTCTGCCAGAAGTATGTGTTATTTTCATAATTATGGAAACTAATCTCACTCTGGAAAAACTTTGCCTTTTTAACACTTTCCATACAGTGTGGGGTTATTTTCTTTCTCAGATATAATCAATAGGAATTAAGTATTCATTAATTCATGCCTGTGACTCCAGAACTTGTTACATAACATCTGCAAGTTAAAGATAATTATTTTTCTCTCCATTCATAGAATGTTTTTCTTGCTTTAGGTGGATATGTCTCTATCTTTGAATGCTTTTTAAGCAGATGCAGATTTCTTGTATAATCTTTTCTTGGTTAACGAACACAAGAATGACGTTTGGCCTTGATATAGCCCCAATCTATAGGTCTTTTAACTTTATACATGTTATCTTTTCAGTGACATTAAAGTACTCCAATCACAGTGGGACCTAAATGGAATGAGCTATTTTATGCAGTAGGAAGTTTCCTTCCACGGAAGTATTCAAAGCAACGATCTCCCATAAGGGGATTCCTGCGCTGGGAGGTTATACGAGCTGAATGTTATGACCACCTTCCCTTTCTAGGATTTTAAAATAAATTTTTTTACAAGTCTACTTTAGCAATACAATGGATTGCACACTGGCGGCGTCTGCCATGTCAAGTCCTTTTCTTAGCTCACTGTTCAGATCAACCCAGAGAATATTCCCTTCTGATCCAGCTTAACTTAGCAAGCTATCTGATTACTTCTTGTGGAGACCAAATCTCCATAATTATTAACAGATCCTTGCTATGTGAAATTACTGAAATGTGCTGAAATAATGCAGTCAGCAAAATGTCACTGTATGTCTTACATATGGATCTGTTGCAGCCTGTAAAACACTGTCTCCATGAGGGACAGCCAAAATGAAGAGTTATGTGGGAGTAATAAAATATGATAACTAGGCCTGCAACCTCAAGAATAAACCCAGCTGCGCATGCACACACACATCTACAAGAAAGCCTGCTTATAACAAAAGCAAAGAAAAACCCAAATCATGTCCAGCGTGTGCGCACTTCCCCGCAGGGCTGGTCAGGGAACTGTCCTTTCAGCACCACAGCAAGAAACCCTGGTGCAAGTCTAAACACGGGCATCCCAAGCTGGATGGAGTGAGAAAAATTCGTTAAATCTCCTACAAAGAAAGCAACAAGCACTGTACCGGTGTTTGTTTTTAAGTATGCTATATTCTACCTCATAATCCTTTATTAATTTAATATAAAATCCTTTAATTACTTTGATAAAGGTTGACAGAGCCCCAAATGAAAACCAAAGGTATATTAAATCTGCCTCTCAAACTGAACCCAAGAAACCAATAATTGGCCTGCACTATCAAGAACTGCTTTGCAACATCCACTGCCAGCCCTACTAAGAAACACAACACATTCACACATACCCTAAATCAGACGTTGAGAACATAGAACATGCTCAGAGTTCTCCCTAGGGACAGACTCAATTTCTAGGACAGATGATGCTTGCTGAATAGCAAACCATCACTACCACCCCCCTCCCAAGCAATCAAATTCTCTTTCAGGGAGAACTGAAGGCCTTATGGGTCATGAGTTCCAAAGAAAAAATGCTGCAGTATTTCAAGAACCAGGTTACAGGCAACGTGCTACAAAGCTTTCAGCAGTTTAAGTCTGATTCCCCCGAGATTCCTACCAGAATGGTACCGGATGTTAACGTTATCCAGCCATTTGCATTACACATCAAAAAAAAAATTTTTTTTTGAGGAAAGAAAAAAAAAGTCCCTCCACCCCCATTATCTTCTAATGCACGTGGAGAAAAGAGAAGTACAGAGAGATTGTGAAACAGTGAAAGCGTACCACACCCGAAATCTCCCTTGCAAAGCTAAAACATCCCCCAGCCCTAACACACCGCTACCTCTCTAAAGGCTCTCCAGGTTCAAACTTGAGAAAATAGTTATAAAAAGCACTATCCCCATTTGCTCCTGAAGCCCTCAACCACATTTCCTGCTTCCATTCCTGCTGCTCTGGTGCCCACTGTGCATTAAAAAGAATTTTCCTTGTATGGTAGAGCTTGCTCCATGCTAATTATTTCTCCCTCTCCCTGAGTTAGCCAGATGCAATGCCAAGTTTCTCCCCCCTCCCCAAATAGGTGACACCCTTTTATTATGAACACTGATGCCCCGAATCTTGGAATCTCCCCATATAAAACGTATTCCCCCGTGTTTCAAAAACTGCAGTGTAAGTGAGGGAGAGGGCACAGGGTGGAGTAGTTGGAAGGAATGCATGGCTTGAAGAATCATATTTGTCAGACTGGAAAATGATTCCCACTGCACCCCACCTCTAAGCTGGGGCCTCTGAAGGGGTCTGAAAGCCCTGTCTAACCCCGGAAAGTTAACTGCCAAGTCTCCACCGGTGGTTGCTGCAGGCACGGAGGGGATGGAGCTGAGCTCTGAGGAAAAATGCAGAGGCTTTGCGGTCCCCCAAATACCAGGAGAGAACTAGAGGAGGGGTCTGTGGAGCTGGGCAGTCCTGTAAGCCAAACGCTAAGAAGCCCAGGGTGCTGCCGCTTGTGGTAAGGTGGGGGAGGGAAGGGAGAAAAGAGGAGAGGAACAGGCTCTGCATCGGGTGGCGTAGGGATGGGGGTGGGGGAAGGGGGATATTCTGAAAGTGATGTACTCCCTAATGCAGGAATCCTAGCCTGCCGAGGAAGGTCCCGGGGGCCCCCCAACACAGCCCCAGAGCACCCTGTCAGGAGGGGGACGGACGCATCCGAGTAAAGGGCAGAGGGAGTCCTGGCTGCCCTAAGAACCCAGGAGCTCCTAGCTTCTGCAGTTGGTAACGACCTGGAGCCGGCTGGGGGAGAAGGATGCAGTAAGACATGGGGGAGGGGGTAGAGCTGAGGGGCTGCTGGAGGAAGATCCCGACAGCGCTGCCCTTCCCAGTGCAACCCGGCGAGGGGCCCCGACTCTGTCCCGGCCCTCGGAGATGGGGGGAGGGGGGCTGCACCACGGAAGGGGCGCCGAGGGCAGGCCAGTGTCCCCCAACGCAGCCAAGAGACGAGAAGAGCGAGGGTGTATGGGGGTGGTGGCCGGTGGTCCTCAACTCTCCTCAGGGACCCCCGGTAAACACGGGAGAAGGAAGCGAGACTTCCAAACACCTGTCCAAAACAGGGAGGGCAGAAACCCAGCTCCACGGCCCCTCGAGCCCCGCCGCGCACTCTGCGGCAAAGCCCCCGACTGGAGATGGGCGAGCCCCGCTCCGGGGTCCCGAGGCGAGAAGGGGAAGTCGGCAGGCAAGGAGCGGCGCCGGGGCGGGGGCTCCGGGGCGACTTACGGCAGCGGCGGCGAGGGAGGCAGCGGCGGCCCTAGCGCGGGGCCCGGGAGGCGCGGCCGGACTGCAGAGGCGCCGAGGTTGCGGCGGGCGGGACTGCGGTGGGCGCCATCTTGGAGCGCTCCCCGCGCCCGCCCCCCGCGCCGCCCGAGTCCTTGCATAATTGATGACTCGCGCCCGCCGCGCGCTGCCGCGCGCGCCCCCGCCGCCGGGCCCCCCGCCCGCTCCGCCCCCGCGCCGACCCCCGCCGCGCGCCCCCCGCCCGTCCGGGGCCCGCCCGCGCGCGCCGCCCGCGCCCTCCCGCTCGCCCGCGCCCGGCGGCCCACCTACCCCTGCAGGACGCGCCCGCTCGCCCGCAGCGCGCCGCGCCGCCCGCCCTCGCGCTCGCTGGCTCTCAGGCCGGAGTCCCCGCGCCGCCCGGACCGGATCCGGGGCGAGGGAGCAGGGCGCCGGCAGGGGGCGCCGCGCCGGAGCGCCTCGCGAGCGTCCCCGGGCCCGCCTCCCCGACGCCCCCGCGGAGCCGCGCGGGAGGGGCACCCGGCTGAGCGCCGGGACGCGGCAGCGGGACGGTGCCGGGCAGCCTGCCAGCACCTGAGCGCTGAAACCCGAGGTGTTACGTGGACTCCAGTGCCCCGTGACCCTGGTGAATGCCAAGTCTCACCTGTCTCCTGAACGGCAGCTGCGAAGGAAATGCCCAGCAATATCGCGGTGCCCCGTTGTTGGCAGTGCTGATACCTATAAGCACAAAGAACCCCATCTGCGTGATCTTTGGCCGACTGGAAGAAGTCTACCAAAACGCAGAAGTCTATAAACAGCAGTTGGAGCCTTGTGATTCAGTGGACAGGGCCCTGGTGTGAGGAGTAGGGACACATCGCTCTCCTGACCGCCCCCAGGTCTGAAGCTTGTGTAAAGGTCACCTTAATCTTTTTGAACCTCCGTTTGCATGTAAAGTAGGCGCGAACATTTGAAGTGCTTACTCCACACTCTCCGACGAGGATGTACATAATGTGAGAACTCTTCGCACTTTGTACATATGCCTCTCTACCAGAAGTTCATAGTTAGGAGTGAGAGAGTATGGTCAGGCTGCCACTTACTAACTGGGTAGCCTTGGAGCCTGAACAACCTCTCTAAACTTCGGTCAAAGGCTTACAGAGCCTCCCCTGTAACAGGGAGCAATCCTAGTACCAACCTGGTCGGTTTGTTGTGAGGATTGAAGAGAAGGCATTTCACCCATTTTACAACACAACTTGGCACACGGTTTGCCCGTCACTTAGTGTGCCCACTTCATACGTTTTTAAGTAGCTTTACTGAGGTATGTTTGACCTGCGATAAGCTATCCACGTTGAGAGTGCACAATTTTGACATGTATACACGCATGCAGTTATCACCTGCAGTTATCATCAACATACCCATGACCTCCAAAAGTTTCCCTCTGCGTCTTTGTAATGTGTCCATGTATCACTCTCCCACACTGGTCCCTCTCCAGGCAACCACCAATCTTCTTTCTATTACTGTACATTAGTTTGCATTTTTCAGAATTTTAAATACATGGAATCATACAGTATGTACTTTTGTGTGTGTGTGTGTGTGTGTGTGTGTGTGTGGCTTCTTCCACTCCCATAACTGTTTTTGCAATTATCCTGTTGTTGACTATTCAGTTGTCTATAAATAGCTTATTCCTTTTTATTGCTGAGTAGTGTTCATTATAGGAGTATATCACAATGTGTCTATCCAGTCACTTGTTGATGACATTTAGGTTATTTCCAGATTTGCCTATTAAAAATAAAACTGATAGGGGTGTTTGTGTGCAAGCCTTTGTATGAATATGCTTTGCA
This sequence comes from Panthera onca, assembly GCF_046562875.1. NCBI lineage: Eukaryota > Metazoa > Chordata > Mammalia > Carnivora > Felidae > Panthera > Panthera onca. Next base: position 77,716,052 of record NC_138345.1, on the reverse strand, counting down.
TGTGTATGCTTTTATTTCTCTTGGGTATAAATATCTAGGAATAGAATGACTAAGTCCAATTGTAGGTGTATACTTAACATATTAAGAAAGGGGCGCCTGGGTGGCGCAGTCGGTTAAGCGTCCGACTTCAGCCAGGTCACGATCTCACGGTCCGTGAGTTCGAGCCCCGCGTCAGGCTCTGGGCTGATGGCTCGGAGCCTGGAGCCTATTTCAGATTCTCTGTCTCCCTCTCTCTCTGCCCCTCCCCCGTTCATGCTCTGTCTCTCTCTGTCCCAAAAATAAATAAAAAACGTTGAAAAAAAAAATTAAAAAAAAAAAAAAAAAAAAAAAAAGAAAGGGCCAACCTGCTTTCCAAAGTGATTGTGCAATTTTATATTCCTACTAACAGCATATGAAAGTTTCAGTTACTCCACATCCTTGGCAACATTACCTATGACCAGTCTTTTTTATTTTAGCCATTCTGACAGGTAAGTAAGTAGTGGTATCTCGCTGTGGTTTTGATTGGCGTTTTCCTGATGACTACGGTATTGAGCATCTTTTCGTGGGCTTATTTGTTACCAGGAAATCCTCTTGGGTGAAGTGTATGTTCAAGTCCTTTGCCTATTTTTAAAGTTGGGCTGTTTGTTTTCTTATTATTGAGTTTTGAGAGGGATTTATATATTCTGAATAGAAGTCTCCTATCAGATATGTCATTTGTAAATATCGTCTCCCAGTCTGGGCATATCTTTATCCTCTTAATGGTGTCTTTCAAAGAGTAGAAATTCTTACTTTTTATGAAGTCTGATTTAGTATCTTCTCTTCTATGGACGATGTTTTTATAGTCATATTGGAGGTTTTTTGTTGTTGTTGTTGTTGTTTTTTTACATGGATATCTAGCTGTTCTTACACTATCTGATTACACTTGCACCCTTGTTAAAAAACAAATCGTTCAGGTATGTTGAGGGTCTATTTCTGTACTCTCTATTCTGTTTTGTTGATCTATGTGTCTATCTTAACTCTAATGCCACACTGTCTTGATTACTTTGACTTTATAATAAATCTTGAAGTCAGATAGTGTAAGCCCTCTGATTTTGCTCTTGTTTTTTTTCATATTGATTTTGCTATTTCAGATCCTTTGCATTTCCATACGAATTTAAGAATTAGCTTATCAAATTCTGCAAAAAAGCCCCCTGGGATTTTGATCAAGATTGCATTGAATCTATAGATCAATTTGGGGAGAACTGACATCATAACAATAACACACAGTATATCACTCAAGTTATTTCAGCTCTCTTTAATTACTCTCAACAGTGTTGTGTAGTTTTTAAAATATGAGTCTTGCCCACTTTTCTGAGATTTACTCCTAAATATTCATATTTTTATGCTATTGAATAGTATTTTAATTTTCAATTTCTGATTGTTCCTTAGTAGTATATAGAAGTACAATTAATTTTTGTATATTAATCGTATGTGCTGCAACTTTGCTAAATTCACTTGTTAGCTCTAGTAGATTTTTTTTTGTGGATTTTGCAACATTTTCTACAAAGACAATCATGTCATCTGCAAATAAACACAGTTTTGTTTCTTCCTTTCCAATATTAATGCCTTTTGTTCCTTTTTCTTGCCTTGTTGCACTGGCTAGGACCTCTAGTACAGTGTTGAATAGAAGTGGTAAGAGCAAACATCTTTGTTTTTCCTCATCTTAGGGGGGAAAACATTCGATCTTTCATCATTAGGTATGATGCTAGCTGTAGGTTTTTCCTAGATGCCCTTTATCATGTTGAGGAAGGTCTTGTCTATTCTTACTCTCCTGAGAGTTTTTATCAGAATGGATATTGAACTTTGCAATCTTTTCTCTGCATGTGGCTTTTCTTTTTAGTCCGTTAATATGGTATATTACATCCGTTGATTTTCACATGTTAAACCAACCTAGAATAATGTATTGATTGTGGAGAATTATACTTTTTATGAATTACTGGATTTGACTTGCTAACACTTTGTTAAAAATTACTGCATCCATGTTCACTAAGTATTGGTCTATGGTTTTCTTGTAATTCCTTGTTTAGTTCTGGTGTGCGGACCTCCTAGAAATGCGGACCTGCTAGAGTAATGTGGACCTCCTAGAAAGGGTTAGGAAATATTCTCTCTTCCTCAATTTTTCTGGAAGAGTTTGTGTAGAATTCATATTATTTCTTCCTTAAATGTTTGGCAGAATTGCTCAGTGAAATAATCTGGGCCTGAAGTTTTCTCTGAGGGAAAGTTTTTATTTTTTTATTTATTAAAAACAAAATTTTTTTTTTTAAAGTAAGCTCCATGCCCACTGTGGGACTGGAACTCACAACACCAAGATCAAGTCACATGCTCTACTGACTGAGCCAGCCAGGTACCCCCAGGGAAAGTTTTAAACTACAAATTTAATTTCTTTAATAGATGTAGAGCTATTCCGATTTTTTTTCCGTTGAATGAACTTTGATTATGTTTCAAGGAATTTCTATTTCATATAAACTGTTGAATATATGGGCATAAGGTTGTTCATAATATTTCCATATTATTATTTTACTATCTACAGAATCTTTAATGCTAACTCTCTGATTCCTGAGATTAGGAATTTGTGTCTTCTCTCACTCTCTTTCTCTCTCTCTCTCTCTCTCTCTCTCTCTCTCTCTCTCTCTCCCCCTCTCCCTCTCTCTCTCCCTCTTTTCCTGATTAGTCTGGCTGTAAGTTTATTGGTCTTCTCAAAGAAGAACTTTTTGGTTACATTGGTTTTTCCCTACTAATTTTTTAAAGTTTATTTATTTATTTTGAGAGAGAGAAAGAGAGAGAGAGGAGGGACAGAAAGAGAGGGGGGCGGGGAGAGACAAGCAGGCTCTGTGCTGTCAACGAGGAGCCCAAGGCGGGGCTTGAACTCATGAACTGTGAGATTATGACCTGAGCCGAAATCAAGAGTCAGGCGTTTAACTGACTGAGCAACCCAGGCGCCCCTCTACTGATTTGTGTGTGTGTGTGTTCTATTTCACTGCTTTCCACTCTGATCTTTATTATTTCCTTTACTCTTCTTACTTTGAGTTTCATTTGCTCTTTTTTCCCTAGTTTCTCAAGTGGAAGCTGAGGTCATTCATTTGAGTCCTGCTTCTTTTCTAAAATAGGCATTTATTGCAATAAATTTGTCTCTAAGCACTGCTTTAGCTGTATCCCACAAATTCTGATATGTTGGATTTTCACTATAATTCAGATAAGAAGTTTTCTAATTTCCCCATTTGATTTCTTCTTTGCCTCATGGATTATTTTTAGTGTATTCTTTAGTTTTCAAATATTTGTGAATTTCCCATATATCTTTTTTTTTTAATTGTTATTTTAGAGAGAGTGTGTGTAAATGGGGGAGAGGGGGAGTGGGAGAGAGAGAGAATCTTAACCAGGCTCCACAGTGAGCTTGGAGCCCAACATAAGGCTTGATCCCACAACCCTGGGATCATGACCTGAGCCAAAATCAAGAGTCGGATGCTCAAGTGATTGAGCCACCAAGGCATTCCACATCTCTGGTCTTCAGTTGAGGTGGTTAGACCATTTACAGTTCATGTGTGTATTAATATGGTTGAGGTTAAATCTCACATTGTGCTGTTTCCCATTAGTTCCTTCTGTTCTTTGTTTCTTCTCTTTTCTGCCTTGTTTTGATTAATTAGAATATATTTTGTCATTCCATTTTATCTATATTGCTGACTTCTTAGCGGTAATTCTTTGTTGTGCTATTTTGTCAATATGTGAATTTAAGTGTTTACCTTCACTTGGGTTCTAAATTAAACTGTAAGTTCTCAGGCTACTTGAACTTTGCATCCTTTGTACACAGGAGGTTTTCAATACATACTCACTTAAAGAATGACCTTTTGTTTCTTCCCCTCTTACATCAGCAGACATTTGGTGATTGCCTGCTTAGGGGGCTCCAGGTAATTGAACCAGAAGTTGTTTTTCTTTGTTTGTTTGTTTTAAGTTCATTTAAGTAATCTCTACACCCAACACAGGACTCAAACTCACAACCCCGAAACCAAGAGTCACACTCTCTTCCGACCAAACCAGCGAGGCACCCCTAGAAGTTGGTTTTAACTGCAGCAGGCCTCATACTACATGCAGAGATGGAACGCCAGTTTCCAATATGGTAGCTAAATCAAGCTGAGAAAAGAAAGAGAAATTCACAAAAAAAATGATTAAAATTGGAATTACTAAAGCTTTATGTAGCATAATGTATAAGAAAGCCAATGTGTAAATACATTTGAAAAAGAAGTTTGAGGTCACCGATTTTTCAAAAATCCCATCCCATAACATAAAGAAACCCTTTTCTCATAATAGATGCTTTTGTAAATAGTTTATATTTTGCATTTTCCAAACCTCTGGTTGTTACAGAGTTCTCTATCCTTTCTCCAATGTGTTAACAAACGTGGAAATTCAGCCTTTGGGATCACATGGAGATCAAGTAATAGAATCTGTAACTTTTAAGCTTCAGGTAGGTAATCTTACAAACTTTTCAAAATATGAGAATATTTGCTGACTCCATGAGAATCTTGGAAGTCATCAAAAATGTCAAGGATTTCCTTTAACAACTAAGCTCATATCAGGAAAGAGCTCAATATGCTGAGAAATGAGTTTCCATTTAGAAAGATGAAAAAGGGATTAAACTTACCCAGTGTTGCTCCAGAGGGCAAAACCAAGGGAATTCCTAGGAGACAGATGCCAGCTCACAACGAGGAAGAATGTTCTCACAGAGCTGATCAGCAACAACACAGACCGCCCCCGAGGAAAGGAGCCGAGGTGTTAGTTCAAGGAGATGCTGTAAGATCAGTTGTTCCGGATGTGTTTAGGGTCAAGGACTCCTTGCAAATCTGATGAGAGTTATAGGTCGTTCCTCCCAGATAAATTCGCAGACCCATGCACACTTATGGACATATCCTCACGCACAATTTTACATTCTATTGTGAAGCCCATCCTTGAACCCCAGGTTAAGAATGTCTGGTGTACACAGATGTTTAAATTGTGAAGTGTGACGATGCCCCTTCCCCTCTCAGAGCCTATCACCCTCCGCTTCTATCCCCATCGGCGGCGCCACCACCTTTGGAGGTCGTCCAGAGTTCCCTGATGGAAATCCAGCAGAAGTACTTTGGGATGTTCTGTCCCACTTCTTCTTTTTACCCTTTGACCCAATAATAATTTACTTCATCTTCTATCTCTCATTCCAGACATTACTGCTTCCTCTAAATTTACTGCTCCCTTCAGTGGAAACAGGATTTAATTCCTTAGCTTGCTGCGATGCCAGCAGACTCCAGTCTGAAGATTTTATCTCTGAGATTACTCCTAATCTCCTCCCACAGTGGCAAGCCCTGCAGAAATATTGGCAATATGGAAGATATCACTCATTCTTCCTTTTCACTGCAGCCGGTGCGACATCCCCGGCAACAATGTGCCTCATGTGTTAGCCTGTGGACTTTCGGACTATCCTACTTTGGGTTTATCTTACTTTTGGCTTATCCTGCTTTTTACTATGGCTTTGCAAATAATTTACCAATGAGTTTGGTCAGACACTATCTACAGGAGCATCCCTCATGCTTCAAGGTCAGCATCTGGACCCCACTTATGGTACTGCTATGCATCCTGTGCAGTAAGTCCACTCTTTGAAGGGCATGGTTGAGAGTCAGTAGTCATAGTGGTCAGCTCCGTGGACTGTGGGACCAGATGTCAGGGATTCAAATCTAAACATCATCAAGCTATGTAACTACCATGTGTTGGTTTCTTTATCTGTTAAATGGAGACAATGAAAACTCCTATCCCACAGGGTTGTTATGACAAGATTCTGTTAGTGCACATAAACACTTAGAATGGTACCTAGCTCCTTCTAACCACTCTGTAACTCATAGTTTATTATACACATGCTCAAGATAGAAAACCTCTTTATTGGGGTGCCTGGGTGGCTCAGTCGGTTAAGCGTCCGACTTTGGCTCAGGTCACGATCTCGCGGTATGTGAGTTCGAGCCCCGCATCGGGCTCTGTGCTGACTGCTCAGAGCCCGGATCCTGTCTCAGATTCTGTGTCTCCCTCTCTCTCTGACCCTCCCCCATTCATGCTTTGTCTCTCTCTGTCTCAAAAATAAATAAACGTTTAAAAAAAAAAAAAACCTCTTTATTTGCCTCATTTCTAATGGACCCTAAGTCCTGGGAGCTCTTGCTCCTTGATGCTTTTGACTTTATAGCCTCCTTCCCACTGACATTGTCCGAATCATTTCTTGCCGTTACTACAGTGACAGGGGTATTGTTAGCAGAGTGTTATTAATTTTGCTTCCCTCAATGTAAACTGGTGCAACCACTGTGGACAGCAATATGGAGGTTGCTCGAAAATTTAAAAATAGAACTACCTACGATCCAGTAATCACACTACTGGGTGATTACCAAAAAAATGCAAAAACGTATTCAGAGGGGACACAAGCATCCCTATGTCTATTGCAGCATTATGTACAATAGCCAAATTAGGGAGCAGCCCGTGTCCATTGATAGATGAATGGACAAAGAAGATGTGGTATGTATACACATACACAATGGAATATCATTTAGCCATAAAAAGAATGAAATTTTGCCATTTACAACAACATGGATGGAGCTACAGGGTATAATGCTAAGTGCAGTTAAGTCAGAGAAAGACAAATGCCATATGATGTCACTCATATGCAGACTTTAAGAAACAAAATAAATGAGCAAAGAAAAAAAAAGAGAAACAAACCAAGAAACAGAGTATTTTTTGATGTTCTTAATTTATTTTTGAGGGAGAGACCGTGAGCAGGGAGGGGCAGAGAGAGAGGTTCCACCCTGACAGCCACGAGTCCAATGCAGGGCTCAAAATCATGAGCCGCGAGATCATGACCTGAGCTGAGGTCGGATGCCCAACCAACTGAACCACCCAGGCATCCCGAGAAACAGAGTCTTAAACATAGAGAACAAACTGATGGTTACCAGAGGGGCGGGGGGCGGGGGGCGGGGGGAATGGGTGAAATAGGGGAACAGGGGTTAAAAGTACATTTACCATGATGAGCACTGAATAATGTATAGAATTGTTCAATCACTATATTGTACACCTGAAACTAATGTAACACTGTATGTTAACTCTTCTAGAATTAAAATTAAAACTTAAGTAAAAAAGGTTTTTTTGCTTCCCTCTCCCAGCCATATAACCTTGCAATGTCCTGGAGTAAACAGAGTTTATTTCCCCGCCTCAGTAACTTTGGATTGAGCTATGTGAGTTGCTTAGTTCAATAGAAAGTTAGCACAACACAAGCCGAGCAGAGGCTTTACGTGCATCTGTACACCATTTTGTTTGGTCTCTTGCACCAAGATCTACCCTAAGAAGGGAATGTCCCCAAGCAGTCTCCAGTCCAGGGCTAATGTAGAAACACATGGAGCAGAACTGGACCCCCTGCAGCCTCAAGCCTGGAATCCAGCCCACCCTGACTGAGATGTGGTCAACCTACAGACCTGTGAGTGAGGAACACTTACTTTCGGAGTGGTTTGTTATGCAGCATGAATGCAGCAGTAGCTGACTGATACAACCATACACATAGAGTTCTGTGCTTTATGACACTTTCTCTAACTTCCTCCCAAGTCACAACCAATCATTTAGTATTATTTTTGTTAGACAAATAATCACAGTGTATTGCAGATATAATTTATATGAGCAGTCTATCTGCTCAGCTATAATGTGCATTTCCAGAGATTAAGAGGATACATTCCCAGCACTCCACTGGGCCTGGATAAAGTGTAATGTGACAGACAATCCCTTCATAAGTTACTTGCTGCCTAGTAGCTTAGCTTCATTTCCTCTTACTCCCCCCCCCCCCCTACACAAACATGTCATCTCCTAGCAGTGCTGAGATGCTTTTAGTTCCCCCAAATGTCCACTGCCTGCAGCTTCTGAACTGTGTACCAAGGTACCCCAGGACACTTAACTCACTGGGGCGTTGGGAGATATTTTAACTTTTTTGAGGAAAATGCACCAATAATTAACATCCATCAGACACCGCACAAACTAGTAACTGAGGTAATCGACAATTTCAACGTTAGATGACAAGCTTCCCTTGCAAGATTATCTCTTTGCAAAGTTGGGTTTTCAAGAGGTGCTATAACAAAAAGCAAACACCATGTGAAAATCAGCGTGGAGGAGGAAATTATGGTGCCGGTGTCCAGTCGGATTCCAACATCCGAGAAACTGTGTGCGCAACAGATGCACACATCCCAATGTCCCACAGTGACGTCATTAGTAGGTCATTGTGATAACTTAAAAGTAGAATAAAAAGATTATTTTCTTTCAACTTATATGTATTATTTTTTCCAGCAGCTACTTAGTTGTTAGGACATAAATATTTATTAAGTTACTTGGACCTAGTTAGTCAATAATGGAACTGTTAGGCATTATTTTTGCCCAATGCCATGAAAAAGTCACCAGAACATTGAGGGTGCAGTGAACTGAGAAAGTTTAGACATGTCGGCCCTGTGCCATTTCACTCTTCTAGACCTTTACTCATTCCATGTTTGTATTTGCAATGCCCGGGGTTCATCTGGCAAATTCTCACATGTCCTTAAAAATACTAGCTTGGGTTCAGCCTCCTCCAAGAAATCTGCTTTGGTTGTCATTGACAGAGGTGGTGGTGGATGAGTCTGGCCCAGTGCCTACGTCATATTGAAGTTCTCTCCTCTCTTTGTCAGCATTCTATGTATAGTAATGCTCACCAAATAATAAAAAGTTTATTGCTTTTAAATGTCCCCAAGAAGAAACTCCAGAGTCACCCTTGACGACTGTCTTTCTCTCAAGCCCCACATCTGACCTATCGGCAAATCCAGAGTCTACCTTCTCTCACCACATCCAAGATGAGACGAGATCGGGCGCGTTCAGGGTGGTATGGCCGTAGACAACCACATCTACCTCGGGTCCAAATCGCCATTCTCTTTGTCTTGACTTGTTTCAAAAGATTCCTAGCTGACCTCCCTGTTTCTACCTTGGCCCCCTTCAGTCTTTCTTTAGCTCAGCATCTAGAAGGATCCTTTTATTTTATTTTATTTTATTTTATTTTATTTTATTTTATTAATGTTTATTTATTTTTGAGAGAGAGAGAGAGAGACAGAACATGAGTGGGGGAGGGGCAGAGGGAGAGGGAGATACAGAATGGGAAGCAGGCTCCAGGTTCCCAGCTGTCAGCACAGAGCTCCACACGGGGCTCGAACTCACAGACCGCGAGATCATGACCTGAGCTGAAGTCAGACACTCCACCGACGGAGCCACCCAGGCGCCCCTAGAAGGATCCTTTTAAATAGAAGTTAGATCCAGTTATCCCACTCAAAACCCTCTAGTAGCAGTGAAAGACACAATCTGTGAATTACAAGGCCCCCCCACGATTGGCCCCTGCTAGCTCTCTGACTCCATCGGCCTGTGGCTTCACTCATGCTGCACGCACTGGTCTCTCCCATCGCTCAAACACACCAGGCGCACCACATAAATTGCACTTGTTGATCCTTCTGCCTGGAACTCTCTTCCTCCAGAGAGCCACAGGGTGCTCCCTTATTCCTTTTAGATATGAACTTAACCGTGTCCTTCCCAAGGACCCCTTCCCTGGCCATCCTATCCAAACTTTCAGCCCCACCCCGAACACTTCCGATTGCCCTTGCCTGTTTTATTTTTCTCGTTAACATGCAGCGTTACCTAACATACTGTGTAATTCACTGATTTATCTGCTTATCATCTGACTCTCCCACCAGAACATGAACTCTGGGGGGGTGAAGGGCAGGAATTTTGTCTACTCTCTTCACTACTTCATCCTCAGTATCTAGAACAGTATCTGTCAGATACTCAAAATAAAAGTGTTGAATGAATGACGAAAAGAAAACTGAAATGTGAAAAAACAAATGGTATTGGCACAGAGTTGGACAAATAGGTGGAACAGAATAGAAATCCCAGTAACAGGGGTGCCTAGGTGGCTCAGTCTGTGGAGCGTGAGACTCTTGATCTCAGGGTTGTAAGTCTATGCCCCATGCTGGGTGTAGAGATTACTTAAAAATAATACAATCTTGGGGCGCCTGGGTGGCTCAGTCAGTTAAGCATCTGCATCTGACTTTTGATTTCAGCTCAGGTCATGATCTCACGTTCATGAGTTCTAGCCCTGTGTCCAGCTCTGCACTGACAGCATGGAGCCTGCTTGGGATTCTCTCTCTCTCTTTCTCTCTGCCCCTCCCCTGATCTCTCTCTCTCTCTCTCTCTCTTTGTCTTCCTCTCTCAAAAACTAAATAAATAAACATATAAAAAAGAAATCCCAGAAACAGACCTCCCATACATGAAACCTAGATGTATGATCACAGGAGACATTGCAGTTGAATGGGGAAATGACAGACTTTTCAATAAATGGTGGGGGAACAATTGAGTAACCACATGGAAAATAATAAAGTTAAGACCTCTACTTCTAGTTGAAATAAAGATCTAAATGTGAAAGCCAGAACTATAAAAGCTTTGAATATAAAACTGGGGAGGGGGAGTGGAAGAAAACCTCATGACGTCAAAGTTTAAAAGAAGGATTTCTTAAGCAAGACACAAAAATCACTACCTACAAAGGAAAAGGTAAATCCAGACCTGATCAGATTAAGAGTGTCTATTCCAAAAGATTTCATAAAGAAACTGAAAAGATAAAGTGTTGGGGATGAAAAATATTTGAAACACAGACAACTGACAGCGGTCTAGGATTAAGAACTCCTGAAGTCAAGATTCAAACCATCAGGGCGCCATCAGGATAACCAAGCAGCATGGCGTTATCCAGTCAGATTGAAGATGGGCTATTCCGTGTCCTAGCAAGTTTACTTTCAGGTGTCTCCCTTAGAGAAACACATGCTCATCTGCCACGGGACACGTCGATAAGAATGTTCACAAAAGCAATGCTTACAATAGTCAAATGTCATTCCTCTAGAGGTGACAGGCAGGACTGCTCTACAGCAATGAACATGAACCGACCAGCTCCGTAGGAAACATCATGTTGGACACAGAAGCAAGATGCAAAGTGCATGGAGACGATTACTCCCTTTAGACAAAGTTCAAAAACAGATCAACTGCATCGCAGCGTTTAGGGATCAGACACAGGTGGTAAAACTCTAAGGAAACGCAATAGATGCATTATCACCAAGATGAGGATAATGGCTTCGTCTGTGGGGGAAGGAAGGAAATTGTTTTTGGAAAAGGACGACTGGACGGCAGTGTTCTGTTTCTCGACTTGAGTGGCACTTTCCAGGTCTTCATTTCCTAATTTTTCTTAAAAACTCTATGGGGCGCCTGGGTGCCTCGGTCGGTTAAGCGTCCGACTTCAGCTCAGGTCATGATTTCGCGGTCCGTGAGTTTGAGCCCCGCGCCGGGCTCTGTGCTGACCGCTCAGAGCCTGGAGCCTGTTTCAGATTCTGTGTCTCCCTCTCTCTCTGCCCCTCCCCTGTTCATGCTCTGTCTCTCTCTGTCTCAAAAATAAATAAACGTTTAAAAAAATTTTTTTAAATAAAAAAAAACTCTGTTTTATGCCCTCTGCTGTATGTATGATGCATCTCACAATAAAATAAAATTAGAAAAAGTAGAAAAAGATGAGGAAAGACGGCAGCTGTTAACACACCAGAGACAGAGGCTGAAAGGTCTAAGAAAATATAGTTCTGGCAATAAAATGGAAATATTGGATTACTTAAAAAGTGAGCTGTCACACATGCCAGTTGGTGTAGCTCTGTGATTTGGGTGATCCTGGCTGTCAGTATCAGGTAAAAAGGCTCATCAGATAAGATAAATGAGTGAGAATCTGAAAGAGTCATTCAAAACGTTCAGTTACTTTGTGAGCAGAAACCTCTATACTAGAATGGTGTATCGATGAAGGTGCTAGAAATTGCAATAATGGATCAACACTATCATCTCACTGGCTACACACAATAGACTTTCATTTCTCACGTGCAGCCCAGCGGCTGACGGCCAGGAAGGGGAATAAAGCAGGTCTGTCCCACATAGTCATTCAAGAACTTCCTGGATGTCACTATTCAGCCTGCAGATCCCACACGAAGTTTTCACGGCCAGGCCTAGGAGTGGTCACATCACCTGGGCCTATGTTCCACGGGCCAGAATTTAATCGTATGGTCCCACATGCGAGGAAGGTTGGAACATATAATCCTTTGCCAGAAGCCACTTTAGAACAACAGCTCCACATTGTGGGAGGAGATCGTGAGACTTTTTTTTTTTAATTTTTTTTAACCTTTATTTATTTTTTTGACACAGACAACGGACGGGAGAGGGTCAGAGAGAGCGTCAGACGCAGAATCCGAAACAGGCTTCCAGCGATGGGCACGGAGCCCGACGTGGGGCTCGAACTCACGGACCGCGAGATCTCGACCTGAGCCGGAGTCAGACATGCCACCGACTGAGCCACCCAGGCGCCCCTCGTGAGACTTTAATAAACAGCTAGCCCTCGCCGCCATGATGGTCGTCGTTATTTTAGGGATTTGTGAGGACTTCAAAATATACATTTTTTGAAGATCAAGATTCGATTGTTCACCAGTTACAGTGTTATAATAGTACATTGTATACACTGTGAACTTCATAATGACAAAGGCTGAATCTTTGGGGTGCCTGGCTGACGCAGTCGGTGGAGCATGCGAATCCTGATCTCGGGGTTGTGGGCTCGAACCCCACATTGGGTGTAGAAATCCCTAAAAATAAAATCTTAAAAGAAAATCGCAAAGGCTACGTGTTTTATTTTAGCAGGTAAAAACACGCAGGAAAGTTATTAACCCCTCGTCATATTTTACACAAAAGGTGGCATAGTGAACAGTGTTCTGTATGTCGCTTTTATTCACTTAGTAATATATCTTGGAAATCTTCCCACGTCCCTACATCAAGAGCCTCTCATTCTTTGTTATAACCGCATAGTATTCTACTATATGGATGTTTTGTCATTTCTTTAACCAAGGACTGGTCCTATGTCCCCAACGCCTGATATATGGGGAGAGCACTTTGTAAATATTTGGTAAATGAATACCTTTGCCTTCAAGAAGATGGTACTATGATAAAGCGTAGAAACCTAGACATGGAAAAGGCAAAGAACATGATATGTAACATTATACATGATACATAACGTGAAACAAACAGAGGTAATTTATCTTAAAAGGCAATTATTTAGGGGGTGCCTGTATGGCTCAGTCGGTTAAGCGTCCAACTTCCGCTCAGGTCATGATTTCACAGTTTGTGAGTTCGAGTCCCGCTTCGGGCTCTCCGCTGTCAGCACAGAGCCCACTTCAGATCTTCTGTCCCCCTCTCTCTGCACCTCCCCCACTCTCTCTCGCTCTCTCTCTCTCAAAAAAAAAAAAAAAAAAGCAATTATTCAGGCAGTTATGTGGTACATGATATCTAAGAGCCCAAGTTCTGGAGTCAGACCCCCTGAGTTGCAATCCCAGCTCTACCGTATACTAGTTGTATGACTTTGGGCAAATTATTCACTCTCACTGTGCCTCTGTTTCTTCATCTTTATTTTTTTTTTTTAATTTTTTTTCAACGTTTTTTATTTATTTTTGGGACAGAGAGAGACAGAGCATGAACGGGGGAGGGGCAGAGAGAGAGGGAGACACAGAATCGGAAACAGGCTCCAGGCTCCGAGCCATCAGCCCAGAGCCTGACGCGGGGCTCGAACTCACGGACCGCGAGATCGTGACCTGGCTGAAGTCGGACGCTTAACCGACTGCGCCACCCAGGCGCCCCTGTTTCTTCATCTTTAAATCGAACTAGTGACCATAAAACACTCTGCACGATTCCTGGCGTATGCCCTGCGCTCAGTACAGGTTAGACGTTATTAGCAGCTGGGGCTAACAAAGGAAGTCTCACGGGGGTGTGCTTTGATGGGGGAGGAGGGTGGTGATGCAGCGGTACATGGATCTCAGCGGGAAGAAATGCGGGGAACGGACGTGTGGAGATGGGATCCACAAGGACTATGGGGGAGATGTCAACAGATTTGCGGTTGGGGCACAGACAAGCTCCTGGGGAGTAATGAAAAACTGAGATTGGTGAGATGTGGGCTTTGATAGCAAATTGCAGTTTAGGCTTAATGGCAGGGTCAGTCTGAAGGAGGCCATAGCAACCTCTCTGTTTCGGGAAGATCGTTTTAATCAGCAGATGCATCAGACCAGAGAAAAAGCAAAGGAAGAGAAAAGAGTTAATACTGTGCTCCTACTCGGTGTTGACTTTGGCACTTCACAAACTTGATCTTGTGCCATCCTCAACAACTCAACTCTGTGATGTGGGTATCGTTAGTCCTATAGAGAAATAACTGGGCTTGGAGGGGCCAAGCACATCGTCCGTGGCTGGAGAACAAGGAACTGATAAAGTGAAATAAAAACCCGAAGTCGTCTGACTCGAAAGCAGAGGTGTGCCGGAGCTGACTCACAGAGGCTTGCAAGAGCTGATAGTTAAAATTTCAGGAAATTTGGGAGCTTGTTAAACACGGTCATTATTAAAAATTAAATGGGGGGCACCTGGGTGGCTAAGCATCCGACTCCTGATTGCGGCTCAGGTCGGGATTTCACGGTTTGTGGGGCAGAACTGACCGTGCAGAGCCTGCTTGGGATTTGCTCTCTCCTTCTCTCTCTGCCCTCCCTTGCTCACGTGCGCGCTCTCTCTCTCTCTCTCTCTCAGTCTCGCTCTCAAAATAAATCAAATAAACTTGAACAAAATTAAATGATGCACACTTATAACTAAATAAATTATATTTAGATCAAGGTAATAAATACTCAAAATTCATCCCTTCCCAATTACGATCGCTACCTTTTACTAGTGGCTGTGTCTTTAAGGTTATTTACAACTCTCACATCGGTAGGGTGGAAATGCTGCTGCCCACCGCTTCCCATCTCCACGTTGGTAAGATCACACTGACAGCCTGAAACTGGCCACGACGGGAGCGTTTGCAACTCAGCATCTGGCACGAAGTACAAATCAGGGCTTAATTTAACATTGTGTCAATTGTCTAGACTTAAGCAGGTAGTGGGACGTGTTAATCACGTGGACTACACTCAGAGAGCTGTTGCATTTTCCACAACACAAACACGTCGAGGAAGGATTCTTTCAGCATTAGAAGACCGTTACCTGGTTCACCAAAGAAGTCACTTCTGTCGCTGACGGGTGAGCAAGGTTCCAACAAACGTCTTTGCTGCTTCACTTTGCCCTTATTCATTAATGTAAACAAAAATATCAACCAATATTCTTGTCAGAGCTGTGCTCCTTTGTCACTTGAAACCACAGGTTGGCTCTGGATACAGAAAGAGGGAGAAATCCAGAAAAGTGTTCTGTGGGAGTCAGTTGGCTAATTGGCGATATGGTACTTTATAACAGAGTCCTATAGATTTAATATAATTTGTGAACTGTGCGCTATACATCCTTTATATCAGCAAATTTTATAATAAACACATACATGTGCCCATTTTTTCCAGAGAGACAGTTGGTAAACATTTACTAACACCCCTTTGCTTTAATTTATCACACTACCTTGTCTCCCAAGGGGAGAGGGAGACCAGCCACACTTCTCCATGTCAAGTTAATGAAGACCAGCCTCTATCAAGCATAGTATATTTATTTTAGGCAAACTCTGTTATTTTCTTTTGACCTCTTCCCTGATTTTCTTCTAGATCCTTGAAATACATCACTGCTTATTTTCAGCCCAAATTATGCAAGTATGTAAGACTTCCTCTCACTCTGTAAATAGTAATTTTCTGACTTTGCCTTTCCCTTCAACACACTGATTCATCAATTCTAAGATGCACATTTTTTCACATTTTAACATCTCTGAAATCGAGAAGCCTCTTATAGTCACTGTCGGCCAGGCAGCAGCTGTGTCACTGTCTTCACATGTGTGAACTTGGCCATAGCTATTCCATTGGCATCACTGCGGATGAGTCTAATTGATGTTTAAAATATCTTTTAAAAGATTGCCCATTGAAACAAAAGATTATTATAGTAACAGGAAGGCAGAGAAACAAAGCAGTGGGGGCAGATTGGTGGTAATAAAGTAAAAATTCCACCCTGGAGGAATGGCCCAAATCTAAATTCTATTGTAAGGACTGGGGCGCCTGGGTGACTCAGTGGGTTAAGCATCCGACTTCCACTCAGGTCATGATCTCGCAGTTCATGAGTTGAAGTCCTGTGTCCGGCTCTGTGCTGACAGCTCAGAGCCTGGAACCTGCTTAAGATTCTGTGTCTCCCTCTCTCTCTCTGCACCTGCCCCCCACCCTCTCTCTCTCAAAAATAAATAAACTTAAAAAAAAAACTCTTAAAAAAAATTATCTTGTAAGGACCAACCAAGAGTTTTACCGGACTTAAGAAAAGAAGAGACAGACCCACAACTAGATGAGGTTGTGCTCAATTTTGTATCTGAAATATGTGCATAAGCAATGTCTATCATAATACCATAAGCCAAACAAGGCAACCGAAGGTAAGAAAACTGTCAAATCCCATGGAATAAACCAAAGAAATCTCAAAGCAATGAGAAGCTGATAGGACCATTTCATGTGTCACCCAGGACCATTGTTAAGGCATGGTTTCATATTTAATTAGCAACACTTTCCCCTTATAAGTGGTTTATTAAAATGATGGTACATTTATAGTCAGTGGTGTTGGAGATTTGCTGAAATCTGACTACTAGCTTCATTTTCCTCACCCATCCATCATTTTTTAAAAATATATTTAATTTTTATTTGATTTTTGAAGTTTATTTATTTGTTTTGAGAGAGAGTGGGGACAGAGGTGGGGGGCAGAGAGAGAGAGGACAGAGAGAATCCCAAGAAGGCTCTGCACTACCAGCATGGAGCCCCACATGAGCCGTGAGATCATGACCTGAGCCGAATTCGGATGCCTTACCGACTGAGCCACCTAGGCACCCCAGAAGATTTTATTTTTAGGTAATGTCTACACCCAGTGTGGGACTTGAACTCACCACCCCAAGGTCAAGAGTCGCGTGCCCCACCAACTCAGCCAGCCAGGCACCCTGCTTCTAGCTATCATTTTATAGCAAACATTGCTTCGCACGTATATCAAACATCTTGTGTGTTTCCGTGCTTCACTGCAGAAATGCCAACAGCTACTCTGCAACCAGAGCAGGCCACGTGGTTTGTCCTAGCTCCAGCCACCTCTCTTCAGCCTTACTTCCGGTAACATGCTGGCCAACTCCTTGCATAAAATAACTTTAGATTGATGTATAATACAGATTTAAAAATTGCAAATATTAGAAACGTGCAGCTCAATGCGTTATCAGCAAACACTGCCCAGATTAAGAAGTAGGACATTAGGGGCGCCTGGATGACTCTGTTGTTAAGCATCTGACGTGGGCTCAGGTCATGATCTCACAGTTAGTGAGTCGAGTCCCACATCGGGTGAGCACGAGCCCAACTTGGGGTAAAACACCCTGGGTGAGCCCTGGGTAAGCGCCACTTCTCTCTCTTTCTCTCTCTCTCTCTCTCTCTCTCTCTCTCTCTCTCCCCCCTTCGATCACTTGTGCCTTCTCTCTCTCTCAAAAAAAAAAATATTTTCTCCCTGTCTCTCCCTCTGCTCCTCTTCCCCGCTTGCACTCTCTCTCTCTCTCAAAATGAATAAATAAACTTAAAAAAAAAAGAAAGAAAGAAATAGGACATTAATAGCACCTCAGAAACCCTTCTCAGTATCCACCCCTGTTACTAACTCTATCTACTTCCCTCCGCAGAGAGAACCTGAGAGCACAGATACGTTTTGCCTATTTTTAAACTTTATATAAACAGAATTGAGATAGTTTCTATTATTTTACTTTTGGCTTCTTTCCTTCAACATCTCTGTGAGATTTAGCAGTTATTGTATATAGTTTAGCTCACTTGTTTTCATGGCTGAGTGCTATTTTATTGCATGAATATACCATGATTCCCTCATCCTACTGCTGATAGACATGTAGGCTGTTTTCATTTTAGGGCTGTTCTGGTTTGGGGTTGTTTTTTTTTTTTTTAAACCTTTAAAGAAATGGAAACATATTGGACACGTACCATTGTGCAAATTTAAGGTGTACAACATGTTAATTTAATTCCATGTTTAATTCCAATATTGTAATACGATTGCCATTGTAGCGATAATTAGCATCTCTGTCACTTATATAATGATCCTTTCTATTTAGAGGTTGGAATCAGGAAATTCTAGTCTCTCAGCAAGTTTGATGATTTTAATGCAATAGGGTGGTCTACTGGGCTATTTAGAATAGTGCTGTTGTAAACATTCTCAAATCTGTCCTTTCATACATACAGACGAATGCATGTCTATTCGCTGTATATCTAGAGCAGATTTACTGGATCAGAGGGTATTTGCAGGTTCTGTTTCAGTAAGAATTACCAGATACCTTTGATTTGTGACACAGTTATCCCTGTAGAGCAAAAGGAGAAAGATGGTTTCTAAAACAATTGAAACTTTGTCCTTACTTCCTACCCTACACAAACCCCAAAGCCAAGTGAATTTCAAGTCTGAATGTGAATACTAAATGCTCCTACATTGTGAATGCTAAAGCTTCTACAAAATAATTTGGGAAGCTATGCAGAAAATATTAGAGAATTTAAAGGCCTTCCAGTCATTAATGTAACAAGCATATTTTGCTTGACTCTCACATTGAGTAAACTGCAGGGAAAGAGGGAGAGTCTATGCTTTTCAAAAATGCCAGCTAACCCCACATTTACAGACTTTGGGAGATGATTTTGGTGGCTCTCTTCTCTTCTTCCTCAATGTGTAAACTACTGAAAACATTTCCCTGGCCTTACACTTTTTCCAGTCCCTACATTCTTTGAATTGGATTCTCTTCCCCACTATTTCCCAGTGCCAGCGGATACCACGTGTTCCAAGGGAGACCCCAGAAGGCGCTTCCATCCACAGCTGCTCCATCAGGGGAAGAGGTTTATTCCTGTTCTTGTCAGTTGGACAGCAGTCCAGGGCTGGTATCGTGGCTCATAGGAATATATCCAGGATCCAGCCGGTTCCTTCTGTCTTGTCACTCAGCCATCCATATGGTGCCTCCTGGACCTCTTGTTCCAAGATGGTGCACCACATCACCTACTTTGTGAGCAGCAGGGTAGAGGAAGGGGACGGAAAAGGTCTGCCCCCTTTTTTAAGGGTACAACCTGGGAATTGTTCAGATTACTTCTTCTAATAACAGCCATAGACCGGAACTTTGTCTTATGGCCACAAGGAACTGCGAGGAAAAATAAAATTATCTTATTTCTGAAAGACGTGAGCCCTGGCAAAGAAGAATGGCAGAATTGATGCTGGGTTCTTCCTGGTGCTTCCTTACCCCGCCCCCTCTATCCTTCAAGGCTCAGCTGAAATTCCACCACCTTTACAAGGTTCCCCTGAAGCCCAGCGTCCAGAAGGACTGAAGCCCAACTTGCTTTGCCTTTTAAGGACCATGGCCTTCTGGGTATGCTCAGGGCCTTTTGTGCTCCTTGGCTTCTCTTATCACTCTGTCCACATGTCTTATGCCCCTACTAGAAGGGAAGCTCCATGAAGGCAGGATCCATGGCAGATTCAGTTTGCATTTCTCATACTAAGAACCGATTCTTGGGTTGAAAACTGGGTTCAAGCATTCATCCTGCCTTTCCTATGGAAATCATAAGTACAGATAATCAAATAGCTAATGAGAAGCCTCTCTTTGTAGAAATATTCCAGCTAAGAAAGAAGGAATTGTAGAATTAAAATATCACCATCCTGCATTCCCTAAAGAACTAATAATGGGTTGAACATGGCTGCTGACATCTCAAAAGGAGAAACAACCAGACATTTTCTGTCTGTCTGAAAGAGTCTTGGAAAAATAAATAAAGAAAAATCTGAGTTTAAAAGAAATACAAGAGATGGAGGTATATTTTAAATACTACCATAGGCATGCAATCAGCAAAATCTTGAATGTGGGAAACTCCACAGCCTAAATGACCTTGTTTCCTCAACATATAAGTGGAAAGGAAGAGAGGAGTCAGTGGTCAGGGGTGAGAAAGGGGAGAAGTTTTGGATTAAAAGAAACCTGAGAAACCTATCAATTACAGTGTATGGAAATTATTTGGATCTTGATTTGAACAAACTTGTAAAAACAAACATGCAAGCCTGAACTAAGTGAATATTTGCTAGTAAGCAATTATCATTAATTTTTAAGGTATGATAAGGGTAATATAGTTATGTTTTTATAGTTAGGAGTCCTTATCTTTTGAAAATTTGCACTGAACTATTTGCACATGGAATAATGTAAAGCTATGGGGAGGGGAGCACGTGGTATACAGGTGAAAACAAAACTGAAAATGGGTTGATAGTTGTAGTTGGGTGATGGGTCCATGGAGTTTCATTATGTTTTCTCTATTTTTGTTTACATTTGCAATGTTCCATAATATATTTAATTTTTTTTTGATGTTTATTTTTGAGAGAGACAGAGCATGAGCAGGGGAGGTACAGAGAGAGAGGGAGACACAAAATCTGAAGCAGGCTCTAGGCTCTGAGCTGTTAGCACAGAGCCCGACGTGGGACTCGAACTCATGAACCATGAGATCATGACCTGAGCCGAAGTCGGACGCTTAACTGACTGAGCCACCCAGGCGCCCCCCCTAATGTATTTTTAATGAAAAAAATGGTGTTTTCTGTGGTGCCTAGATCAGTACTTTACACATGGTAGTACTTAAAAAATATATCAATTGAATGAAGGAATTGTGAGTAGCAGTCTTATCGGAAACGGGCATTGGGGCTCCAGCACAGATTTTCAGTACTGATTGTCACTCAGCATCTTTCATGCTTGTAGTGACTGCTCAATCCACACTCCCTTCTGAGAATTCCCTCAACCATCAAGCCCCTGTCATAGGACAGAGGAAGAGACCTAGGAAGAGACAGCTGATGACAACTGGGTGCAAATTCACAGAGAGGTGGGCCGATCGTATTCCCTCTCAGTGGCTTGAAACAAAAGCCTCAGGCTTGGTCAGACAAGAAAGGTTTTGTAGGATGGGGGCAAGAGTGTGCACCCTACCCTTTGACATGAAAAGAAGTTCAACTTTGCTCATTATAATAGAAATGCAAATTGAAGATACACTGAGACACCATTCCTCATCCTTCGAATTTAGCAAAAATTCAGAAGCTTAACGACATACATGGTTGGCAAGGTATGCGGGGATACAGACGCTCTCATACGCTGCTGGTTAAAATATGAAGTATAACGCTATGGAGAGGAGTTTGGCAATGTCTAACATGTGCCTTTTGACCCAGCAATCCCACTTCTAGAAATTTAATTTCAAAAGACACCTCCAACAACGCAGAACTTTGCAGGCCCGGGTTATTTATCAGAGCTTTACGTGCAGCTGCAAAATACTGGAAACCACCTGTATGTCCCACAGTAGGAGACTGGCTGAGTAAAGTATAGTCCAGTCACCCAGTGACGTTGTATGCAGCTGAAAAAAGAAGGAAAACAAGCTCTGTGAACGGAATTGGAGTGATTTCCTGGACATATTGTTAAGTGAGAAAGAGCAAATTGCAAAAAAAAAGCTTATATAGTATGCTACATTTTATGTAAGAAAGAAAGGAAATAAGAAAACAAACACGTCGGGCACCTGGGTGGCTCAGTCGGTTAAGCGTCCGACTTCGGATCAGGTCATGATCTCGCGGTTCGTGGGTTGGAGCCCCGCATCGGGCTCTGTGCTGACAGCTCAGAGCTGCCCCTCTCTCGCTCGTGCTCTGTCTCCCTCTCTCTCAAAAATAAATAATAAACATTAAAAAATTTAAAAAAAGAAAACAAACATGTGTCTGTTGATTTTCATAGAAAGACACCGGTAGACAAAACCAGAAACCAACGCCATGAGTGATCTATGAGGTTGGAGAGTCAGTAAGATAGAGACAGTGGTGGACTGGTAAATCAGTTCTCTGCAAATAAATAAATGCATAAATAAATAAAAACGAAAGCCCTAGTTTATACATTTGCCAGTTTCATCGGTGTAAATCCTCTTGTTGTGGTCAATTTCAAACTTCCTACAGGGATTCACCGAATCATCGCTCCCAAGCAAGAACAAGTTAGCTCCAGCCCAAGACTCAGTGAAAGAGGGAAAGAAGTGACACTTCTCTGAACATACTTTTTATATAGCTTTTTTTCCCCATCAACTTTACTGAAACGTAATTTATGTACAATACAATAAATCCATTTTTAGTATACAGTTTGAGGAGTTTTGATAAATGCATGCACCCTCGTAAACACCCCAGCCCCCAAATCAAAATATAGAACTTTTCTATTATTCCCATTTCCTTATGATTCTCCTTCCCAGCTAAGCCCCACAACATGCCACCAACTTCAAGCAGCCACTTACCTGCTTTTTATCTCCAAAGATTCGAGTTATCTCCTTTAGAGTTTCATACAAATGAAATCGTATAGTATATACTCTTGTTCTTCTTTGGCTCAGCATGATGTTTTTGAGGTCATTTGTTGTTGCCTGGATCGGTAGTTTCTTTCTATTTGCTGCAAGGTAACAGTCCCTTGTATGGCTACACCACAATGCATTAATCCAGTCACCTGTTAATGGACATTTGCCTTGTTTCTAATTTCTTACTTTTATGAACAAAGTGGCTCTGAACATTCATGCCAGGGCTTTACGTGGACATACATTTTCATTCTTCTTAGGTTAACACGTGGAGATAGAATTTCTAGGTCACATGGGAAATATAAAACTTTATAAGTGTAACTTTATTTGAAAATTGTCAATTTGTTTCCCGGAGTGATTGTAGCAGCAGATGAACGGGCGTTTTGGTCATCCACATCTTTGTCAACGCTTTTTATTGTCATTCTTTTATATTTAGCCATTCTAATGAGTGTGCAGTGGTTTATCATTGTGGTTTTAATACCAATTTCTTTTTTTTTTATCCTTCAACTACATGTTAATACACATTTCTTGATGATTAATGTTGTTGAACATCCTTTTATGTGCTTCTTGGTTAATAGTATATCTTCTTTAGTGAATCAGGGGTCCTTGGAGAAATTGCTAAGTCCAGAGCTAGAGCAGGAAAAGTACAAGATGAGCCTGGAATGCCTTGTTATGCCAGAAAGTAAGGAAGTGCTTTAAAAATATTATGGATGAAGGGGTGCCTGGGTGGCTCAGTCAGTTGGGCGTCCAGCTTTGGCTCACGTCATGATCTTGCGGTTTGTGAGTTCGGGCCCCACGTCGGGCTCTGGTGACAGCTCAGAGCCTGGAGCCTGCTTCAGATTCTGTGTCTCCTTCGCTCTCTGCCCTTCCCTCATTCGCTCTCTCTCTCTGTCTCTCTTTCTCTCAAAAATAAATAAACTTAAAAAAAATATTATGGAGATGTGTGAAAAAGACAGGAATCAGCTTTTTGCGGCTTCCACTGGCAAAATCTGGGACGTCAAAATTTTAAGCATCAAAATACTCAAGGAGAGCTGTGTATTATATTCCATTAAATAAGAATCCATGAGTTCATAATGATTTTAAAAACTCAGATAAGCAGATGAATAAATCCTGACTAATAAATATGGAGACTCTTAACTATAGAGAACCCACTGAAGGTTACCAGAGGGGAGGTCGTTCGGGGCTGGGTGAACTAGGTGAAGGAAATTAAGGAGTGCACTGGTCGTAATGAACACAGGGTGATGCACTGTATTGTACACCTGAAACTAATACTCCATGTTAACTAACTGGAATTGACATAAAACGTTAAAAAAAAAAATACTAATCAATACGGAAGGAATGAAGTTTTAAAAGTAACCATCTTGCAACCACGATAGTAACAATGGATTCAGGCAAGCTTCGCCAATGCCTATGAAGTCAAGTGCAGACGGGTTGGAGGAACAACTGAGTATTTATTTAAATAGTCTCAGAATAGCTATCTCCATGTTACTTATTAATCACAAGAGAAAAAAATCATCAAAACACACTGGAGACACTGGACAACACATGAAGTAAGGGGTCACAATTCATATCATCAATAAGGGGCAGATGAATTTCACAAACTTTTAGACGTGATTTTCCTAACAAGACTACCTACGTACGATTCTAGCCAAATATGCATAACCTACATCTAGTCATGAGGAAATATTGCAGAAACCCAAAGTGAAGGACACTCTATGGAATATCTGGTCTGTATCTTTTGTCTTCAAAAGTATGAATGACTAGAAAGACAAAGACAGACTGAGGGACTGTTCCAGAATCAAGGTGACCAAGAAGGCAGGACAACAGAGTGTATTATTGATTCTTGGATTGGATCCTGCACAGGGAAAAAAATTGCTAAGAACAACATTATTGAATTCGTTGTAGAAATTGGAATGTGTATTACGGATGAATCAAAGTAATATGTCGACATTAAATTTCTTCAATTTGATCACTGTAATGTGCAAACAGAAGAGCACATCCATATTTAGGAAATATACTGTGAAGTACTTAGGAGGAAAGGAGCATGATGTATGCAACCCCCTTTCAAAAATTGTTTAGAAAATACTACGTGTGTATACAATACATGTACATATGCATACACAGATGCCTATAATATAAAAATATCTATGGATAAAGAGAATGAGAAAACAAATACACACACTGGTAAAAGTTGGTGAACATGAATACAGCGTATTCTGAGTTTCCTATATCCTTACAACTTTAATGTGAGTTTGAAATTGTTTCAGATAAATGTTTTTTCAGGCCTCAAAAAATAAGGTACCATGGCAAGCCAAGGCCACCGCAAACCCAAGTGACACGGAGGTGCAGAAATTGGGGGCCAGCCAGGGGCTCGTCACAAAGATTGGTGTGGGCTCCTTGAGGGGATGCGGAGGCAAGCATGGCTTGAGTGCCTGACAGTCCCTCCTCAAGCCACCCCAGGAGGGCTGGGGACTGCTGGGGCTTGGGCTCCCCCCAGCGAGGCTGACCCTTTCTGCTTGTGTGGTGAAGGGTTAAGCGCCTGGACCTCGACAATATGGAAACAACTGTCTTGCTTTCTCTTTAGTTGCTGGGCTGGACACCGGGGAGTCTCAATCCAGGGCCTAGGTATTTGAATGGGAAAAAAATCTTTCACTGATTACTACCTGAAAATTAGCAGTCTTTTTGTTTTCAGTTTTTAAGGTTTATTTACTTTTGAGAGAGAGAGAGAGAGACAGAGACAGAACACAAGCGGGGGATGGGGAGGCAGAGAGAGGGAGACACAGAACCCGAAGCAGGCTCCAGGCTCCGAGCTGTTGGCACAGAGCCCGACACGGGGCTCGAACTCACGGACCGCGAGATCGTGACCTGAGTCGAAGTTGGAGGCCTAACCAACTGAATCGCCCAGGCGCCCCAGCAGCATCTTTAAATATAAATGTAGGCAACAAATTCCAGTAGAATTAGCAGTACCTGATGGAAGCCACAGGTCATATCGCAGCTGCTGCAGATATCTTGCTATTCATTGCCACTGCAGGCCAGCCTTCTGGATCTGAACTGACCTCCTTGAGGGCTGGTGGTGTTTATTGCTTCATCCCTAATGCATGTGCTGTGGCACTTAATAGGGGCTCAGAATTGTTTGTTAGAATGAATTGATTTCCATATCTCTGTTAATGTCTCTTTACCTGGAAATCCAAAGACCCCCCCAAAAATATTAAAAACAAAAACAAAAACAAAAAAACTTCTTGGAGGGGCTCCTGGGTGGCTCAGTTGGTTGAACACCCAGCTCTTGATTTTGGTTCAGGTCATGATCCCAGGGTTATGGGATGAGCCCCGCATTGGGCTTCATGCGGAGTGAGGACCCTGCTTGTGATTCTCTCTCCCTCCCTCTCTCTCTCTCTCCCCTTCTTTCTTTCTCTCTCTCTCTCTCTCCCCCTCTGTCTCTCTCCCTCTCTCTCTCTCTCTCTCCCTCTGCCTCTCTCCCCTGGTTGCATACCCCCTCTCTCTCTCTCTAAAATAAAAATTAAAAAAAAAAACATCTTGGAAACGGAAGTTATTCCGTTACTCTCTTGACTCCACAGAGAGGCCACCACTTGGCCTCTTCCATCTGCCATCGTGTCTCCCTTTGGCTTGCTAAATTCCTCCCAATATCAGACAGTGGGATACCAGCCACTGAAGAACACGCTATTCTTCGATGTCAGTGTCAGACATCCGGTTTTTCTTTGACAACTGTCATTTGGAAAAGGGGTCTAGTTTCCTGGCTTGGGCTGCTCATCCCCATGCTGGGCACGCATTCTTAGCAGCGGCATAGCTAGTTGCACAACAAGAAGGCTGGGCTCTTTCCCCCTATGGCTGGGGGCCCTGCGCTGGGGACACCTAGGGACAGAAGGGCGGTAGATAAATATTCTACTATTGCAAGGGAAGAAAACCTCTGGGTGAGTGGAGAGCAAAAGCCCTCAATAAAAGGACTTCTTCTGTCAATGTATCGGTTATGTACTAGACAATAAACTACCCAAAACTTAGTAGCTTAAAACACCAACGGTTTATTATTTATCATTCTGTGAGTTTCAAGGGCAGTTTCTATGTTGGTGTTTCAGGGCCCCACTCATGCAGCTGCATGCTGGCTGGGGCCTCCGCGGAGACGGTTGGAATGTCAGAGCTGGGCCTCTCTCTCCCTCCCCAGCTCTCCTACCCTGGACTTCCTCTCAGCACGATGGCCTCAGGGCAGAGTCCCAAGAAGACCACAGTGACAGCTGCTAAGTCTCTTGAGCCTGGCTTAGAAGTCATCGCCTCTGCCATGTTCTATCGGCCAAACCAAATCAAAAGGCCAGCCCAGATTCAAGGGGTGGAGAAACAGACTCCAATTCTTGGTGGGAAAAGCAGCCAAGGGCCTGTGGTCATTTTTAATCCGCCACAAGAGGGGTAAGAAAGTAGCATCCCCAAACACTATGATACCAACGATAGAAGCGTCAGCAGAGAGATAAACAGTGGACAGGGAACAGGGATGAAGCACAAGTTGGCTTTGTTTTTCTGGTTGTGGGGCACCTGGGATTTTATTTCTTGAAAGAGAAGGTCAAGAGAAGAGACAGGAGGGGGTTCCCATCACATAACTGAAACACAACAGAAGGAGTAAGGGCTGTTGGTCCCGGTGAAGAGAAGGGTCTGAGCCACCAGGCGCCCCTGGGATGGGTATGCTTCTTGAGGCCCAGAGACGACCGACAACATTGACTCTTTTGTACTGTTCCGCTGTGGGGTCCTTAACTCCTTGGCAGGGTAGCATCCACCCCCTTTCACCTGGCGCCTGGCTCGAAGTTACCACCAGAAGGACCCCTGCCCAAGGTATTGGGGCGCCTGGGTGGCTCAGTGGGTTAAGCGTCCGACTTCGGGTGGTCTGCTTTGTTGTGCTGGTGCCGTGTAAGAAAGACTCCTAGAAACAGAGAACAGGTTGGGGGACTCCCTCAGCTCAGCTGCTGGAAAGCCATTCCCTGACCCGGGTCCGGGTTCTTGCTGCTGCAGCTACTAGGAGCTGGCTGCCGTGGGCCTCGCCATCTGTCGGCCAGCAGGAAGGAGGAGGGGGACCCAGGGAGCTCACTCCTGTTCCATCCTTTTAAGGGCGAGAGTTTGAGAGTGGCTTACATCACTTCTCGTGCAAATCACTGGCCAGGACGGTCAACAGGTACATCTGGCTGCAAAAGTCTAGCAGAGGTAGGTTTACTTGGGTGACCTCTGTAATTCTGGAGGAAGGGAGAATGGATATTGGGGGACAGCGAGAGTCTCCACCTCCTCACGTCCCCCTTTACAGCTCATGTCTAACGTAATGATACAAATAGGCATTTTTTTTTTTTTTTTTGCTGGGGAAAAACAACAAAGTGGTACACTGCAGAGCAGGACTTTAAAAATATAAAGATATTATATTGTAGTGCAAGAAAGTAAGGAAGTGCTAAAAAAAGAAGAAGAAAAAAAGAAAGAAAAAAAAAAGGCGCGGTGGGGTGGGGGGCACCTGGGTGGCTCAGTCCATTGAGCATCAGACTCCAGCTCAGGTCATGATCTCAGAGTTCATGAGTTCGAGCTCCATATCGGGTTCTCTGCTGTCAGTACAGAGCCCGCTTTGGGTCCTCTGTCCCCTTCTCTCTCTGCCCTTCCCCAGCTTCCGCTGTCCCTAAAACAAACAAGTATATTTTTAAAAAGGATGTCAAAGACACCCAGGAACCAACCTGAAAAATCCCCCAATGGCCAAAGCTGGAACCGTCTGAGCAACAAAATAAATACCCCCCAAGAGGATACGATAAGGAGGGCACTTGACCTCTGTGGGATTCTTCCTAAAAACTTAAAACAACAGGGCACCTGGGTGGCTCAGTCAGTTAAGCAGCTGACTCTTGATCTCAGTTCAGGTCTTGATCTCAGTTCAAGCCCCCTGCTGGGCTCTGCGGTGGATGTGAAGCCTAGTTAAAAACAAAAAAGGAAACATAACAACAAAAAACTCATAACAACACTCTGATCGTGAGAAAACCACTCTGATCATGAGAAAAAACCGCTGGAGGGTTTGTAGATTGAGGGACAGTCTACAAAACACCTTTTACCAATACTGCTTAAAATTGTCAAGGGCATGAAAACCAAGGAAAGCCCGGAACCATCACAGACCAGAGATGCTAAGGAGACACGATGACCCGACGCAATGCATCATCCTGGATCGGATCCTGAATATGAAAAACTGCAAAAATGACTGAAATCCAAACGGAGACTTAGTTGGTAGTAACGTACCGATGTTAGTATCCAGTTTTAACGAATATACCACGGTAATAGAAGATGTTAACATTACGGGAAACCAGGTGAGAGGCATATGGGAACTGTGTCTATTTTATCTTTATACCTTTTCTATAAACCTAAAATTATTCCAAAACAAGAAGTTTATCACTGTATGTGTACAACTCACCCTTGAACAAAACGGGTTTGAACTGTGCCGGTGTACTTATAAGCAAACTTTTTTTTTTAACGTTTTTTATTTATTTTTGAGACAGAGAGAGACAGGGCATGAGCAGGGGAGGGGCAGAGAGAGAGAGGGAGACACAGAATCTGAAGCAGGCTCCAGGCTCCGAGCTGTCAGCACAGAGCCCGACGCGGGGCTCGAACTCACGGACCGTGAGATCATGACCCGAGCCGAAGTCGGCCGCTTAACCGACTGAGCCACCCAGGCACCCCTATAAGCAAACTTATTTTGATAAATACAGTACATGCTATAAATGTACTTCCTATTCCTTGTGATTTTCTTAATATTTTGTTTTTTCTAGCTTACTTTATGGTAAGAATGCAGCATGTCATATGTACGACGTATAAATATGTGTTAACCGACTCTTTATGTTATCGGTAAGGTTTCTGGTCAACAGGTTATTAGTAGTTCGGTTTGGGGGGGGTGTCAAAAGTTATACATAGATAGGGGTTGGCACTCCTAACCATGTTGTTCAAGGGCCAACTGTACATGGATGTTATACACATTACCGTGTGTGTGTGTGTGTGTGTGTGTGTGTGTGTGTGTAAAGATGATCCCAGTCCAGATTAAGCACCTTCACATCAGTGGCCTTCATACTTTCTTCACTGGGACACCTAGTATAGGAGATACTGTTTATGGGGCACCTGGGTGGCACAGTCGGTTAAGGGTCTGACTCTTGATTTCAGGTCAGGTCATGATCTCACAGTTCATGAGTTCGAGCCCCGCATCACAGTGCAGAGCCTGCTTGGGATTCTCTCTCTCTCTCCCTCTCTCTGCCCCTCCCCTACTCTCTCTCTCTCAAAATAAATAAACAAACCTTAAAATTTTTTTAAAAAGGACAAACTGTTTATGTTATGACTTAATATATGTACACGTATATATTTGAAACAAATATTTCCCAGAACAATCCTTATTGTACCACGCACAATGCACTCTGATGTTTCCTTGCCTGTTGGATTCCACTTCATTTTTTCACATATTGGTCTCACTGCACTACTGAGCCCGGGCCTCTGCTGACGTGACCAGTTCCCCAACCTCGTCCCCCTCCCGGCCCACCTCGCAGCAAAGTGCTATCACTACTCGGCAGGCTCATTATGCAGATACTAGAACAGTTCAGTCCCTTGCTTTCTGTGGATCTCTGCCCAAATGCCACCGCACCCCCAAAGGCTCTCCCTGGGTACCCTGTCTAAAGTCACATCTCCCCCCATCATCCTGACGGTCTCTGCCCCTCCCCCTGCTTTCTGTGTCCTTAAAGTACTGATCACAACCTGATATTATGTCACATAATTGCCATGCATTTGTGTGTGGTCTTTCTCCCTGACAAAGTCAGTGCCGTGGAACAGGGACTTGCGCACTGCTGGGCCCTCCTGCCTGATGATACACGGCCGCCCCTGAAGAAAAATCACTGTGTTGCATTCTCTAGGTTTTCAGATGCAAGTAGAGAAAACACGACCAAACCTTGGATTCTCTTCCTTTCCTCCCTTAACTAAGGACTCAAGCCCAGCTTCTCTGATCTCTTGATTAGTGTCGAGTTCTCCGCAGCTCTGCTACGACCAGGCCTCACCCCCTACCCAGTGTGTGCTCAGCTTTTGTTGAATAACTGGCCTCCCTTTGCTTCTAGGTGGCTATTCCTCCAGACTTCTTGGCAATCATTTTTATCTGTACCAGGAACAAGACAAGGAAGAAAGGAGGAGGAAGACAACGGAGGGAGAGGAGAGAGATGCTCATCACCATTTCTCTTGCAAATGGAAAAATAGGACTCTGGCCATCAGGCTTCTCTAGGGCTCACTCATTTCATACACTCTGACATTGGCATTCTCTGCATCCGGGAGTCTAAGTTGTGTCTGTAACATGACTTGTTTCCCTACCCCCCTTTTATTTGAAAGAGAGAGACCAGGGGAGGCACAGAGGGAGAGAGAGAGAGAGAGAGAGAGAGAGAGAGAGAGAAAGAGAGAGAGAGAATCCCAAGTAGGATCCACACTCAGCATGGATTCCGATACGGGGCTTGATCCCCACAACCCTGGGATCGTGATCTGAGCCGAAATCAAGAGGCAGTTGCCCAACCGACTGAGTCACCCAGGCATCCTTTTCACTACATTCTGTAGCTCAGTGTTTGCTAACTAGACACAAACTGCTTCTGCCTTTTGAAGGGCTGTAAGTTTCTTCCCCTTCTGACCATTTGGGGGTGGGGGTGGGGGAAGCTACTGGTAGTCTCCTCACAGTTATGGGTTTTAAAAAGGGGATTCAGAGGGGCACCTGGGTGGCTCAGTCCGTTGAGCGTCCGACTTTGGCTCAGGTCATGCTCTCGCAGTTTGTGAGTTCGAGCCCCACATTGGGCTCTCTGCTGTCAGCACAGAGCCCACCTCAGATCCTCTGTCCCCGTCTCTTTCTGCCTCTCCCCTGCTCACACGCTCTCTTTCTCTCTCTCTCTCCCTCAAAAATAAATAAACATTACAAAAATAAAAAGGGGATTCAACTGTTAAGTAGAAAGGGCAAGGAACGTGGTAGTGCGAGAAATTAGGAGCTCTGTCGAAGGGGAAGGTAGAGAATATGTATTCAGTTTTTGTTTGTAAATGCATGGGAGGCTCAGGAAATATACACAAGAAATGAATTACACTTGAGAACAGGACGACTTTCCAGTTAGCTATTCCAAGCATTTAATGACTCAGTTAATTGTAAGGGATGGGCCCGTGCAGGTGGACGAGAAGATAAGTTTGCATTTCAGAGAAGGAAGCAGCTTGTCTGTGGCAGGTAAAGCCTGTGATGTCATCGAGGGGGGAATTGAGGGGACAGAGGAAATTGATCTTTGACAGGGCCATTTAAAATTTTTGTAAGCTCCAGGGACTCCTACGTTTACTATGTTGAATATATTAAAATGTGCTCATATCCTACAACAAATGTAATTTTGCCCTGGAAATTTGCAAGGAGTTTTTATGAGTTTGCTTTGGAAATTATTTGGCTATAAGTAATATTTAATTTGCAATTGGCTACAATTTCTTAGGAGTCATTGTTTCTACTTGGGAATTCTACTCAGGAAGTGAGAAAGTCTAACCCACTAATTCTTTTTCAAATAGAATGAATATTTAAAATGCTAAATTTAGCGATTAATGAAGTTGTCACAATGTTATGTTTAACTGACAGTTATTTATTAATTCTGTTGTACTGTTTTCTTTTTACATTTTAAGCCAATAATTTCATTTTGGGTCCTATAAGATGCAATGGCCTGTCTGAGAATTGTCCCACACCTTTCTGGAACCTCTAACTCAGGGTAAATGAGTCCTGATACCTTTCTGCTTCCCTCCAATGCCCCCAACCTCTCCCCAGCCTTATCCAGGCACTGTCGTCAGAAATGACCCATGCTCAACCCGTTCCTCCTTTATTCCTTACCCCTTTTCTTTTCTCACCTCTCTTTGCCATCTAAAAACCTTTCCCGTTACATCCTGGCTCTGAGCTCTGGGCTCTGCTAATGTGCTAATGCCCCAAGTGGCTAATGACTCACAGAACAAAGAACTCGTTTCCAGCAGCAAGAATCAGGGGAGGCTTCCCGGGGGAGGTGACGTTTAAGTTGGACCCTGAAGGATGGGTGGGATTTGAGTAGAATTCTGGAACCTGCTTTTGGCTCTGTCCCTCCCGACTAGCCGCTGTTCATGAGTCACTCCAGCAGAGGGCGGGCTGAGCAAAGATAGGACAGAGAGTCTGCTTGTTTAGACAAGTTCTCCTGTTGGTCTCCTCGCCCCTGAACAGTCTGACCGCTTTCTAGGCTTGCTAACAAAGGTAAATCCTCTCTGTGTGAGTTTTGAAGTTATTTGCCCCAACTCTGGGCTCCAGATGTACATCCTTGGTTTTGCCTGGAATTGATACTGAGTTTGCATTTCAGTTTCCCGTAGTTGACGGCAGTTTGAAGCCTGGTGCCTCCTGAAGCACTAGCAATGTCCTTTCTAGAGAAACCAGGCAAGGCAGGTTTGGCGGTCCAGGCTGGGGAAGCGGGGAGGAATGCTTCTCTGGGCTGCCACGGGAAGAGGTTCCGTTTTTCCACCTCACCCCTCATTTTGTCCCATCTCCTAAGAGCTGTGAGCCAGGGCACAGGCTGCTTTTGTGCTTGAATGAGACAAAGACGAGACAAAGCTTCACACGCAAGTGGTTTACTAAGAAATATTCCCACTCCGATGCGGGAAAGCAGAACAGGGACGGAGAAGCCAGTGTTCAATTCCAGGGGAAGTCCTAGCCTCGGCCTGATCCCGTGGGGAGCCCTGGAGAAGACGTTGTAGCAGAGTTTGTCCCAGCCGGGGGCACAGAGACCATTCTTTCTTGTCGTAGTCCTGCACCAGGGGTCACTGGCACGACTGCCCGGGGGGGATGTGAACTCCAAGGGACTTGCAGATCTTGGTGCCTTGGGGTGAAGCAGCTCCAGAACCTGCCTGTGTTTTGTCCTCTGAAGTCAGGAGCTGCCAGGAGCCTTCAGGGGTGAGCACTGATGCTGAGGGAGGGACACAGAGCGGGTGGAGGAGCTGTGAGGGGACCCAGGGCTGTACCACCAGCGTTTGCCACTTTCTCCAAGGCCCCTTCTATTTATCCAGCCTCGGTGGCCAGAGGCGCTGTCCCTTCAGGCAGGGCCACCTCTGAGAAAGCCTAGGAGGATTCAGAGCCCTCTTGCCTCCCTGGAGGAGACGTTTCCGGTGTTTTGGGGCCTCCTTTGTTGGCCTTGGAAACCTACGTTTTCATGGCAGTGCTCATCACTGTGCCGCAATCCCTCCTACCTTGGCTTCCCAGGTGTGTCCCCGCAGAGTTCTCTACTCCCAGCAACTGTCAACTCAGAAAGCCCCGCGGAGGTATTAAATGGCCGAGAGATGCTCTAAAAGGCATTATGCTTTTTCAGATACCCCTCTTTTTTTTCTTCTTTTAATAGTTTCCGTTAAATTTATGGATTTATTTTGAGAGGGGGGATGGAAGGGGAAGAGAGGGAGAGAATCCAAGCAGGAGCCGCATCGTCAGCAGGGAGCCCCGTGAGGGCCTCGAACTCACAACCTTGAGATCGTGACCTGAGCCAAGACCAAGAGTTGGATGTTGCACCGACCGAACCAACCAGGTGCCCCCAGATACCACTCTGTTGTTTTTTTTTTTTTTTTAACGTTTATTTATTTTTGAGACAGAGCATGCACGGGGGAGGGTCAGAGAGAGAGGGAGACACAGAATCGGAAACAGGCTCCAGGCTCTGAGCCATCAGCCCAGAGCCCAACACGGGGCTAGAACTCCCGGACCGCGAGATTGTGACCTGATCTGAAGTCAGACGCTTAACCGACTGAGCCACCCAGGCGCCCCGATACCACTCTGTTTGACTGAAGAGGAAGTTCTTCAAGGGCAGGGGCTTGTCTTAGCCACCTTCGGGCGGCCTGCCGGGCTGTGTCTTCACCTGCAGTTCACAGACCTCCAGTGCCAGGCTCACCGGCAGTGCTTGTGAAAAATACGAATCCTCCTTCCCCCTCCACGCACACAAAAGGGGTCCGGGCGTCTGGTTTGTTCGCCAGCTCCCGCAGGGATTATGGTGCTCGTTAAGTAATGAGAAGCGCTGGAGGGACGGGGCTTGTCCTGCAGAGACCTGGCTTAGCAGCCACCCACACAGCCAGCTCCCACGTCTCCGTCAAGCCACGCCTGCCTTCCCAATGGGCTCCGCCTTCGCCCCAGCACCCCTGAGCCCCTGTATCTGCTTGACTTTTTTTTTTTTTTTTTTTTTTTGAGAGAGAGAGAGAGAGAGTGCACACGAGTGAGCAGAGGAGGGGCAGAGAAAAAGGGAGAGAGAGAGAATCCCAAGCAGGCTCCAAGCTGGGCTCGAACACACAAACCACGGGATGACCCTGAGCCGAAATCAAGAGGTGGGTGCCTAACCGCCTGAGCCACCTGAGCATTTATTATCTTATTTACTCTTTATTGCCTGTAGCCTCTCCCCCTGCTCCCACAAGAACCCTAGCTCCGTGAGGGCAGAGGTCTCTGTTTCACTGGTGTTCTCCAGGCCTGGAACGGGACATCCACGCACCGTAGGTGTTCAAGAAACGTTTGTTGCATGAATGAATGAAGTGTTTCTGTGAGGAGGCATCGGCGCCGCCGAAGGCAGATTCTTCCGCTTCTTTCGTCCCAGACCTCGTGCTGGGGGTCCCCAAGACCACCGTCACGCTCGAAGGTTCTCTGGGAAGACTCAGCGGGACTCAGAAAAACTCCCAGACTCACAGCTGTGGTTCATCAAAGCAGAAGGCTACAGATTAAAGTCAGCGAAGAGAACAAGGGTGTGGGGTGCAGTCGGGTAGAAATGAGGCTCAACTTCCCAGGGGTCCCCTCCCAGTAGAGTCGCACGAGGGTGCCCTTCATGCTGCCGGAAACTACGTGCGAGCACCCGTGCAAAGCACTGTCAGCTAGAGAAGCACAGCCAAGCCTTGTGGTCCAGGGTTTTACTGGGAGTCGCCAGGGTTTTACAGGCGATACAACGCGTGCGAGACTGATTTGAGCTACTCGGTTTCTAGCTCCCTGCCCTGCTAGAGGTCAGACTGATACCCATGGTCCTGGGCCTCATGCGTACAAAATGGGCATTACCATAGTGACTTTGTTGGCATAAACTGGTCAGGCTGACGGATCATGACCCAAGGCCTCAAGCATGGGGAAAAAATCTCCTATCAAGCAGGGTATTCTAAGGGCTCAAACGTCATCTCCAGGAGCTGATCAAGGACAGTCCGGAAGACGAGCCTTCCTCCAGAAGGCGTGCGGTTTGAGCCCCGGGCCTGCCGGGTTGACCCTTTCCCACACAGACACCAGGAAGCAGACCCTTGCCGTGGACCCAGCTGAGCCTGTTCTGTAATTAATCTATTTGGTGTGGATCTGTCGTCTCTTTAAATGTCCTTGTACCCCATTAGCATATAATTGCAGGTTAATGCTGCCTGGAGTTGGGCCATGTGTTCATTTTTTTTTTAATGTTTATTTTTGAGAGAGAGAGAGAGAGAGCATGAGCAGGGGAGGGGCAGGGAGAGAGAATCCCAAGCGGGCTCCGTGCTGTCAGTGCAGAGCCCGATATGGGGCTTGATCTTATGAACCATGAGATCGTGACCTGAACTGAAATCAAGAGTCACACCTTAACCGACTGAGCCGCCCAGGCACCCCGGGCCATGTGTTTATTTAACGAAGGGTTAATGAGCATCTTTTGCGTGCTCTTCTGGAAATGCAGAGATGGACACCATAGGTCTGGGCCCTGTCTTGAAGACTTTTATAGTCTAGTCTCCTTACAGACCAGTGTGGGGGCTTGGGCAGGCGCAGGATTCTTGTGAGACAACAACCTATTCCAAAAGGAGGCAGAGAAAAGAGAGGACCATAGAGTAAAGATAATAAAGGTGTGGGCGAGAAAGCTCCCCTATATGGTCAGCTGTGCCCTTGGAACCTGCTGCTGCAGATCCTGAGGGACCACCTCCGGCTTGTCTGAGGCCCTGGGGATTTGCTTGGAGCAAGGCTGCCTTCTGAGAGAGAGGACATCCAGGGAATATCGATGCTCATGTCCTCCTCGGCCTCTCCCTAACCAGCCCCTTTGCTTATGTCCTTAGGAAACCCCTTTCTTTGGGGAACATGCTTCCCTATATTATTGAACTTTCCTACTGATGCTTCCGGCACTTGGCTTGCACAGAAACCAGGCTTTCCCCAGATACACTGATTCTCAACTCAGGTAATTGATGAGCCAGGGACAGAATCAGTCTGGAGTCTGAGGGTAGGGCAGTATTGATGGAAACGGGGATTCAAGGGCAGGTCACAAGGTCCCAGAGTTACATGTCGGTGGGTGAGAAGAGGGGAGGAACTCTAAGACGTGCCAAGGGATGATGGGCCAAGGCGGTGACAAGTGACAGGAACTGCAGGAGCTTGGGAAACCCAGAGCCACCGTCAGCCCAGAGGGTGTCTGTGCAGTTTTGAAAAAAGTGTTCTTTCTTCCACCCAAACACGGCCATGTTAGGGCACAGCGTGTGTCAGCTTGGTGACTGGAGCGTGAGCTTGGTCCCAGCTCCCATTCTCCCTTACGGCTGGGCACCTCTCAGGGCACATGAATACAGAGTGGCAACCCTGTCTCCACTCTCCTCCCCGGGAGAGACCAGCAGACCCTGTAAAGGGGGATTGGCAAACCCGTCCACCCCAAGCATTCCATCCCGAGGGGCGAGGCAGACTCAGCTGGGGAATCTGGGCTGCGGTGGTTTTCAGAGTCTGGCGGCCATCTGAGTGGTGCTCTGGATGGGTTCTACCATGAAAGAAAGACCTCGGGAACACATCCCAGACTAGGAATGAGGAAGGTGTAGGGCTCCAGCCTAATGCTGGGGGCCCATGGCTGCCGGGACTCAAGAATAAGGGAGCCAGGTTACTAGATCATGTTATTACTTTCTGTACCCCCCAGCCCACCCTCCCTGGGACCCAAGTCCCACAAAGCCAGCATCTCAGATTCTCTTACTCTACACCATTTCTTTTTAATAATTTTTTTTAATGTTTATGTATTTTTGGGAGCTAGAGAGGCAGAATGGGGGAGGGGCATAAAGAGAGGGAGACGCAGAATCTGAAGCAGGCTCCAGGCTCTGAGCTGTCAGCACAGAGCCCGACGCGGGACTCGAACCCAAAAAGTACGGGATCATGACCTGGGCTGAAGTCAGACACTCAACCGACTGAGCCACCCAGGTGCCCCTACATCATTTCCATATCTCTCAGCTTAGCATCAATCCTGCTCACACCCAATAAATGCTTGTGGACTAAACGCACAGATCCGTTCCCTCTCTGAATGGCAATGCGTGATATTTATGTGCCACAAAATAAACTATAAATGCATAATATGTACATTGTGTTGTGGCAGAGTAATTTCAAATGTATTATAAAGCGATAGGGACGGAGGTGACCTTAAACTCACCGAAACTCAGCATCTTCTCTTTCCAGAGAAGGAAACTGATATGGAAAGTAGGGAAGTGTCTTAGCCAGGGTCACACAGCTAGTCAGGGGCAGAACGTGGATGAAGGGCTGGAGTAACAGCCAGATGGGGAGAGGAGTTTGGGCCCAGCAAGCAGGGAGAAGGCTTGCTAATGCTCGAGACCTTGCCTTGGCCCCTTTCCCGCGTGACCGGAGCACAAAGGGCAATCCTGAGTATGAAACAATAGAAAAAATATATATTGGTTTCTGCTCCCGGTTCTTGGCAAAGAGCTCTTAAAACCCTTATCATTTTCTTAGTGGTAGAAGGCATTTGACACAGATCTCCTGAATCCATTGGAATTTCCTGGATGGTTGTTTCTAATGATGTGACTCTGCGTGGGTCCTGGATGGCTCCTGGATGGGGGCTGGTTACCAGGAAGACTGAGCCATGATTAGAAGCTTGGAAATTTCAGCCTCACCCCCCTCCCCATCCTCTAGAAAGGTGAGTGGGGCTAGAAATTGGGTTAATAATTGATCATGGTTGAATGATGAAGTCTCTATATAAAAATCCCAAGAGTACAGCTTCTAGGTTGTGGGAGGGTGGCACACCTCAAGTCCATGAGTACAGAAGCTCTTGTTCTCAACACCCTTCCATACTCCGCCCTATATATCTCTTGACATGGCTGTTCATTTGTATCCTTTAAAATATCCTTTGACTACTGGGACCTCACCAAGATAAAAAGCTTCTGCAAAGTGAAAGAAACAATCAGCAAAACTAAAAGGCAACCGGTGGAATGAGAGAAGATATTTGCAAATGACCTATCAGATAAAGGGTTAGTATCCAAAATCTATAAAGAACTTATCAAACTCAACACCCAAAAAACCAAATAATCCAGTGAAGACACGGGCAAGAGACATGAATAGGTGCTTCTCCAAAGAAGATATCCAGATGGCCAACCAGCACATGAAAAAGTGCCCCACATCACTCATCATCGGGGAGATACAAATCAAAACCACAATGAGATACCACCTCATACCTGTCAGAATGGCTAACATTAACAACTCAGGCAACAACAGAAGTTGGTGTTGTTGGTGGGAACACAACCACTCTGAAAACAGATGTTGGCGCTGTTGGTGGGTGCAGCCATTCTGGAAATCAATATGGAGGTTCCTCAAAAAATTAAAACTAAAACTTACCCTACGACCCAGCAATTGCACTACGAGGTGTTTATCCAAGGCATACAAGTGTGCTGTTTCGAAGGGGCACATGCACCCTCATATTTATAGCAGCACTATCCACAATAGCCAAAGTATGGAAAGAGCCCAAATGTCCATTGATGGATGAATAGATAAAGAAGATGTGGTATATGTATACAATGGAGTATTACTCGGCAATCAAAAAGAATGAAATCTTGCCATTTGCAACTACGTGGATGGAACTAGAGGGTATTATGCTAAGCGAAATTAGAGAAAGACAAATATCGTATGACTTCACTCATATGAGGACTTTAAGAGACAAAACAGATGAACATAAGGGAAGGGAAGCAAAAATAATATAAAAACAGGGAGGGGGACAAAACAGAAGAGACTCTTAAATATAGAGCACAAACTGAGGGTTGCTGGAGGGGTTGTGGGAGGGGGGATGGCTAAATGGGGAAGGGGCATTAAGGAGGACACTTGCTGGGATGAGCACTGGGTGTTAGACATAGGGGATGAATCACTGGAAAACATTGTTGCACTGTATGCATCCAACTAACTTGGATGTAAACTTAAAAATTCATTCATTCATTCATTTAAAAACAAAATAAAACAAAAACAAAGATAAAATAAAATAAAATAAATAAAAATGTCCTTAAATAAAACACACACACACACACACACACACACACACACACACAAATAAATAAAATAAAATATCCTTTGAAATAAATTGGCAGTATAAGTAAACTGCTTCCCTGGGTTCTAGGGGCCACTCTAGTGAATCATCAAACCTAAAAGAGGAGGTCATGGGAACCTCTGGCTTGTAGCCAAGTTGGACAGAAGTCATGAGCAATCTGGGGACCCACTGCTTGCAATTGGCTTCTGAAGTGTGTGGGGGACAGTCCTGGGGGACAGAGCCCTGAACCTGTGGTATCTGCACTAACTGCAGGCAGTTAGAATTGTTGGTGTGGAAACCCCACGCGTCTGCTGTCGGAAGCATTGTGAATTTGAATTCAAAAATAGAAGAGTTTTCCCTATTCGCTGAGCATGCTCGGTCCTGCAACAGAAAATATCCTCTCCTCGCCATCATGTGAATCTCAGCAGAGAAGGGGGAAGTTGTTCTCTAATAAACCAGTATGTGTGTGTGTGTGGGGGGGGGGGGTCCCTGAAAAATCCCCCAGAGTCTGAGCACAGATCTTCTACATTTCAAAACATTTCTTGAACTTCCTCTTTCTCTTGAAAAGTGCACCTGTGCTGTGCTCAAACAGCAGGTAAAATGGAGACAGCTCTCAGTTTCTCCAGACGAGGGAAGAGTAGTGTCGTTCGCGAAAGGTTCTGTTCAAATTGTGGAGGCTGATGAAGAATCTGGGCTACCCCTCCCTGGTTTAGAGGAGGTGGGACGTTAACCTGGAGACCCTGTGGTCCTGCTCAGGGAGGCTCAACCATCTCAACGCGACCAAACCCAAGAAGTCCCAAACTATGACTTATGCAGTGGGCATGCGCACCCCCTGCTGGGGGAAGAGCAGTTGGCATTCTGGAGAAAGCCGTCAGGTGTATCAAGAGTCTTACAAATCGCTGTACTCTTTACGCTAATAATTTCCATTGTCAATTCTATTCTACATATACTGTGACATGTAGAAAAAAAAAACTATGCACAGAGATGTTTGTCACAGTGTTGATAAGATCAGGCAAACAATTAACAACATATACGTCCGACAAGAGGGAATTGGTTACCAAAATCATAATATATCCCTTGGTAGGATGTTATCCCGTCGTTAATGATGTTTGCAATGACTTTCTCATGGCCTGATAATGGTAAAACAACAACAACAACAGATTCAAATTGTACATACAGCATGATTTTAGTAGTAGAAAAGAAATAGGCTCAGAAGGGACGGGCTAGCAATCTAACAGAATGCTAGCAAGGGTTCTCGTCAATGGCAGAATTACAGATCTATTGACTTGCGTCTTTTCATACTATTTCATACTACTTGTCTCTTCGTACTATTATACTTGGTGGTAGTGAGCAGAATTATCAGTTGGCCCCTGTGATCCCTGCCCCCTGGTCTCCACACCTTTTGTACAATCCCCTCTCCTTGAGGGTGGGTGGAACCCGTAAGACTAGAAACAAGTGCTCCTGGCCAAGAGACTACAGCCAAGGTGATGTGACGTCACTCCATCCTGATGTTACATTGTATGGCAGAGGTCAGGACCTCTCTCAGACCTAATCAAAATTGGTTCATCACTTGGCTCTAAGTTGATCAGAAGGGAGGGTGTCCTGGGGGGGCCTGAACTAATCGGGCGAGCCCTTTAAGAGCAGGTCTAGAGGTACCAGAAGCTCCCCTGCTGGCCTTGAAGGAGCACTCCATCACGGTGCAAAGGGCCCGTGGAGCTGAGTAGCCTCTAGAAGCTGAGGGCCACAGTCCACAGCTGCAAGAGACTCAATTTTCTCAATGACTTGAATGATCTTGGAAGAAGGACTGAGCCTCAGACGAGACAGAAACCTTGGCTGACACTTTGATTACAGCCCGTGAGGGGCCCTGAGCCAAGGACCAGCCAAGCTGTGGCCAGACTCCCGACCCACGGAAAGTGTGAGATAGGAAGCCTGTTATATAAGTCACTAAGGTTGTAGTAACTCGTTACACCACAATGGAAAATGAGTACGTTTATACTCCTACGTGGCTTTATCATTTTCTGTATCTTCTAAGTATTTGGTACTAACTAGCACTGTCAAATAGAACTTTCTGCAACGATGGGAATATTCTCCTCTGTGCTGTCCAATACATGAGCCGTTAGCTGCCTGTGGCTGCAGAGCACTTGAAATGTGGCTGGTGTGACTGAGGAAGTGAATTTTTAAATCTCTAATTTTAATTATGTTGAAATAGTCACACAAGGCTAGTGGACAGCATATTGGACAATACAGGTCTATAACTGACTTCTATGATAAAATTTTAAAATCTGCCCCAGGAAACAAACTGTAGGTAAATGTCCACTTTGAAAAGAAAGGGTGTGACATGTACCGACCTAGACAGGAGGCAGCAAGGGACGCA
Organism: Panthera onca; assembly: GCF_046562875.1. Classification (NCBI taxonomy): domain Eukaryota; kingdom Metazoa; phylum Chordata; class Mammalia; order Carnivora; family Felidae; genus Panthera; species Panthera onca. The sequence continues at coordinate 77,673,996 of NC_138345.1, read as the reverse complement.
AGGACAGCACTAACTGGCCCTGGAGCCCTGAATGTTCTTATCTCTAAAAAGGAAATAAGAATAATTGCTCTCGGGCAGTTTCCAGGATCGAATCAGATGCCATATGCAAAAAGACTGCTGTGAAGAAAGAGGCCGGGTCCTGTCAGTCCCCTCCTGTTCGAGACAAACCGAATGGGAGAAGAGGTGCTTTCGGGGGAACCTGGGCTCTTTCTGACCCAGCTGGTCCAAGCGAAGGAGAAAGGAGGGACCGCCTGCTGTTCCTGCCGTGGGATCCCGAAGGCCTGTTCTTTTGTGCTTTGACTGATTCCAGCTCAGAGAAAACTGCGGTTCCCATTCTAAGGCACTGGCAGAAACCTTTCTTTCCGGATTCACGCTTCTGGCTGAGTCTAGGGGAATGTTGGCATCTCCCCACATGGAATCCTGTCACTCTAAGGTAGCTCATGGCCCTCAGGAGCTGGGGTAAGAATGTCTTCCTGTGAAGATGCACCACCTCCCTGGGGGGCAGTCAGGGGGCAGAATACAGAGTAGGAAAAAGCATGTTTAGTATTACAAAACAATTTCATATTTGGATAAAAGGCGTCAGTTTAAAATACTTAAGCCTCCCTCAGAGGTTCTGGGAGATGAATTAATGAAATAGGAAGTGGAAAATGCTTCGGAGTCATATCTGCCACCTAATAGCTGTGTGACCTTGGGAAAATTCCTAAGCATCTCTGAGCCTTGGTTTCTTTATCTATAAAATAGGAATAATTATACCTACTATCCAGTGCTCCACAAAAGGTATGTTTTATTTGAAACCGTGTATAGCCCAACAGCATCCATCTACCTCATCTGGTTCTGATTCTCTGGTGAGGGTGACAGGAGTAGGTAGATGGGAGAGATGCTGGGGGCAGGAGAGGGCCTTGCTGCACCTGTACCATGAGGGTCAATGTGAGCAGGAACCAGGTGAGACCTGGAGCTGGGGGACGGAGAGGACAGGCCCCACGGTGTTCTCTGAGACATGACATCCCTTGGTATGTTTGTCCTGTACGAGGAGAGAGGGGGATGCGAAGAAATCAGTGGGGATCAGTGGGGAGCAGAGGACGGGAAGGACGGAATGCAGAACGATCAGCTTCCATCAAGTCTGCAGAGAAGCTGGTAAGATAACCAGCAGTGAGATGTATTTGTCATGTAGATGGCGGAGGCCTGATCTAGAGGGTTAGACAGGTCACTCCTTCCTCCGTGGGGGTGCATTTCCACCCTTCCCGGTCACACTGTTGCCAGCGGCATGAGGACTCCAGTCCCAGGGACTGATCTGCAAGGTCACAGGGTTGTCTGAGAGTGCGGCTATCACTCCAGGAACATATTGCAGCTTCCCTCTGGTTAGATTTTTCCAATAACTCATTAAAGGGTGTACAAAGCTGAGTGTATGACCTAGTGATGATCTGAATGGATCTGTGTTGCCTCCTCCAGGCAGGAGATCAGAGACCACAACCCCCCCCCCCCCCCCCCCCGGTTTTGGACTTTCATCAATGTCAATAATGGCAGGGTCCACATATAAACATGGGCACAAGGCTGCCCCTGAGAGGGTCCCTGGGGGTCTAGGTCCTGCAAGGGACTCCTTTCTCCTGGTGCCACTACCTCAAGATTTGCCTCTTGGATTCCAGACTCAGCCTGCTTGGACCCTCCTAGATGTCCCTGGTCGATTCCCCAGCCTCGTTGCTGTCCGGTCTTCCGGGTTTGCCCCGCCCTGTGGTTCCGGGTTTGCCCCGCCCTTGTGGCTCCCGGTTCACCACACCCAAAGTCCAGGGTTCACCCTGCTGATCAATCCCTGCCCCCATTCTGGACTCAGGGGACATCGATCTCAGAAGAGAGTTAAGAAACTATCTAAATGTGACCCCGCGATTATACTGATGAAGAAACTGGAGACAGAGACGGAAACTGAAGTTAGTGAAGAGCAGAGTCAGGACCAGAACCCCATCTCCTGACCTCCCCTTCCCCAGGGCCATGTAACGACCAGGAGACCGAGGTCCCTTCCAGAAGTTTTCCAAACTGCTCATCGTGTTGCTGAGATCAGCCTCCTCCTCAATGTAATGTGTTCACTTACGTCACCCCCTTCTAGACTGGGAACCTCCACCAGTTTGTTCACCACTGTGTCCTAAGCACTGGGGGCGGCACCCTCATTATTTGTTGGCTCAGTAAGCAAGTCGGCCAAACCAAATTACTCGGCCCTCAAAAAAGTGGTCATTTGGCCCCAGACTGGACAAGGCTGAACCAGTGTGGTCAGAACAGTGAACAATGATGTGTTTTTTGAGCATGGATGCGTTTTGGACTCAGAAAGATCTAGGTCTGAATCCTAGCTCTGACATCTACGGACTGGCCATCATCAGGCAAATCACTTCACTTTCTTAACCTCAGTTTCCACACCTGTAAAAAAGGAATAACAATACTTACCTCAAAGTGTTGTTGTGAGAGTTAAGTGAATTATAAATTTAAAGCACTTGGCCCAGCATTTGACACACGCTAAGCCCTCAGGGTATGGTAATTTTTTTATATTGGGGATGCTCCATGAGCAATGAGGCCAGCTCTCCCCATACCTCCTTCTGGGAGCAAGCCCCACTCACAGCCTCCACTGCCCGCATGACCTTGACATTGGACACCACTGGTTGGACCAGGGTAGGGCATTAGTAGTAGAGGTCAGCATGTTCCACCCCTTTGAAGAAAGGGGACATGGGCCCCCAGGCAATTGCCACCTTGTAGAGAACGCTCTTCCTTTGACACACCTGATGAACCAGGGCAACTAACCAGCTTTGGGAATCCAATGGCAGACGGGGCCTTGACGCTGGGAGGAAAGCCTCCTTTCCCTGGACCGGGAAGAACAGCTCAGCACTGCCATCGGCACGTGCGGTGTTGGCCCGGTACAGCATGTCCGCGGTGGGTGACAGAGGCAGGGGTGGCGGTAGGGTCTCACTCGGCACAGGGCATGGCACCGAGAGCCGGAACCAAGGCCCAGATGGAGAGGTGGTCGTTGAGGTCACCAAGATCATGAGCAGACATGAGTTGGCTCTGGGGTCTTTTAACAAGAGAGCCTGGAAGTCCTATGATAGGAGGTGGGGGGCAAGGGACAGCCAGGAAAATGCCCTCTCGTGTCCTTCTGGAGCCCTGCATTTTTTTTTAACCTAGAGCCATGTAACCTGGGACCCACACAGCCCAAAGACCCAGCCCCAGAGCACTGGGGACTCAGTGCAGAGGCCCCATCCTCACACTCGGCCTCAGAAGCAGACAACCTCATCCCACTCACTCTCTTCCCCGCACCGCTCGCTCCGTCTACTCGACTCAGACATCTGTTCCCCACCCACTCCTTCATCACCACCCTCCCGTGGCTCATCCTCCTCGCAGGTAATGTCGTCTGTCTGCAGCTCCCACCCCGTCCCTGCTGCAGAGTCACGGGCCCTCCCACACCTGCGCTCTCTCGGCAGATGGCCTCCCTGCGCACCCCAGGGGCACCTCCAGCGCTGGGTGCCCACAGGCTCCCGGGGCAGCGAACTCCCTTCTCGGACAGCTTTCGCCCGAGTGCCTAACACTGAGCCCAAATCTGCCTGTGCAGAGATGAGAGGTTGTCCCGGCTGTTGTCCTCTGAAGCTCCGTCAAATCAGTTCTCCTTTCTCGCAGATGTGTGACATTAGAGAGAGATTCGTGCCACCTGTGTTTCCCCCACACTCATTTTTGTTCCTTCAGTTCATCTTTCTTGTCTGCCCTCCCTCTTCGTCACCACTGCCCCAGCCCCACACCGTGCCTGGCCACCCATTCCGGATTTCCCTCTTCCGGTGCTTCCTCGATGCCACCACCAGAGCAAACGTACATTTCCCTTTTGACCATGGCTTGGAGCCTATAGGAACTCCTCACTCCTTCTTATCCTGGCATTCAAGGTCTTCTTTCCTCCGTCTCCAAACTTATGTAGAATTACTTCCTTACACAACACCTTTGACTGCAAGCAAACCACTCAAATTCACTGGCCTCAGAACATTCCATCAGTACTCCTGCCTCTGGGACCTGGTCCACACCCTCTTTTTTTCCCCTCCTCCAAGACGGTCTCATCTTTGGAGGCCTGATTTCCAAGGCTCCGAAGGGATGCCCTCGCACACCCCACAGAACCCATGGTCCTCACCACTGTGCTTGACATAAGCCGTCTTATTTTTGATAGGAGTCCAATTGGAGGTCCTCTGAGAACCCTTATTCCCACACACCCTTCACAGGGCGATGATGACATAAACCAGCTGCCAGGGCTCCCTGAATGTCTTCCTCATTTTCTCCATCTGTTCCTCTCAAGGGCATTGCTTTGGACATCTCTCCACCAAACTTTGGGAGAGGGATGCAGTGACTTACGATGAGAACATTCGACCACCATCGACTATTCACTCGGGTTCCCCAAATAGTTGATCAGTTCAAGTTCTTTGCATCTTACCAGTGCATCCTAAAGTTCTTCTTGAGAAAACTTTCTCAGGATTGCTCAGGACTGGTTGTCACTGCCCTTGGTCATTCATTCAAACAAATTGTTGCATACCTGGCCATATCTTAGGTAATTTCTGGAACACTGGGCTCGTTTCCTCAACTTCAGCCATTCACAAGCGATAAAACTGTTATGTTCTCTTATTTCGTATTTCTCTAATGCTTTTATTTTCGGTAAGTCTTCTTAATTATTTTCTGTGTACATGCAGGTGTGTGTTTTAGATGCAGACCCCATGGACAGGAACCTCATGCAGCTGGCGGAATGGAAACTGAGGGCAACAGGACTCAAAATCGGCCCTGGAATCACATAGCCTGAAGTTACTAGAAAACTTACTATTCTGCCTGGATGGTCAAGGCCTGGGCATTTACTCCTTACCCATTGTGGCCATGAAGGAAATCAGGTGATTGTAATTCATTCTGTAATTTCTGAGAGTGGGGCGGGGCATTGGGGACCATGGTAATAATGGAGACATGGCCATTACCCTTAGGGGCTTGGGTCACCCTGCCTCTCCCCCTGGACCTAGGAAGCATACACCCAAACAAAGACTGATAATCTTACTGGGCAAGCACCCCAAAAGCCCACATTAAAGTCTCGGGTGGAAGCTGAGCTGGAGAACATGGCTTTGGCCAAGAAGCCCCAGTGACGCCTCTTCCTTCCTCGGAGTTAATACCCACAAACAGCCCAGACAAAGGTTGCAGTGCTGTGACTCCTTACCTTTGGCTCTAGCGCCCCATTTTATCACCCAGCCACAGAGCCGAGGACCGGGGTGGCAAGCAGGCTGCCGCTAGAGGGGGCACGGAGGGCACGCAAGGCCGGCCCCACCATGCTTGGTGATCCATTTAGCCTTCCCCCTGGCCCTAGACGGTGGTGGTCCTAGCCCTTCCACTGTGCAGTGTAGAAACGGGAGGCACAGATGAAAGCAAGTTATGCAAGGTCGCACAGCTGTCAAGGCAGAGCTGGGACTTGAACTCAGGCAGGCCTGTGCCTGGTTTACCTGTTATATTCACTGCTGCTTGCTGAGAGCCTCAGTCACACCCACTTTGCCTCCCGACAGAAGCTCCATGCTCCCCTCCACTAGCGAGCACCGGACAGGTGAGATGCAGGCAAGTGTGCTCCATCAGGGACGTGTGGGGCAACGGCGGAAGGGAGCAGTGCACCTAACCTGCACCTTTTTCTTGCAGGCGTGTGCCTGTGTGTTCCTGGACACAACCAAGAGGTAAAAGGGGTGAGTCTGTGGTCAGGTCTGTGACCTGGGGATCAGCCTTTGGGCATCACAAAGATAACCAGACGCGTCGATTGCTGTGCCTCCCTGGCCCTTGTCTCCTTCCAAGAAGAAATGACAAGCGACAACAGCCTCTGCTGAAGGAACACCCCTTGACTGCCATAGTTTTTACTGCTTGAATTTCACTCTCAGCTAGTTGGCCCAGGAGTGGCCCCAGTCCCAACGGTCTGGTCGGGACCTCCAAGGTGACCTGCTGAGGGACCCATCACATCCTCAAACCTGGGAGTCTGATTTGGAGACACAGACCCAGTGAAGGTGAAAGAACGTGGAGGTGGTCAAGGCTGTGGTGGGTCAAAGAGACACTAATGTTGCCGAGGAGCTAGTGTGGATGAGCATTTACACAGTGAAGGCTGAGAAATCAGCTGGCCGGAAGTGAAACAGACGCCAAGAGCCGAGTCGGGCCAAGGCGAAGCATGATGTTCAACCCTGCCTTGTGTGTCAGAATCGTCTGAAGAGAATCTAACAGGTATGAGTGCCTGCACTCATACCCAGAGGTTCCATTTAACTGGTGTAGAGTGGGAACCAGGCACCATAGGTTCGAAATCTCCTCAGATGAATCTCAGGTCAAGTCAGGTGGAGAGCCACTGACCTTCAGTGAGGTTCCGGCTGCTCTGCGGGAGGCCCCTGCTTCGGGCACTCCTGCCTTCTGCAGCAGACGCTTCGGGATATTAAATCACGTCTAGCCTCTGCCTTATTCCCCGCAAGCAGAACCCTAATTCTGTACAGGTACTGGAGCACCAGCACGGTCAGGGAAGATGAGCCCAACCCCAGAGAATACAGCCTCAGTGGTCCAAGCTACACAAGGGAATCCGTCCCTTTTCCCATCTGAGAGATGGCAGGTGGCTCAGTGCTGACCAATGACATGGTGGGGGGCTCTGGGGAAAATTTTCCCCTTTGAAAGAGAGAGAAGCTGGAGAAATGCCCTTCTCTCTTGCTGCGTTTGGCTGATGTGATGCCTGGAAATTCTGGAGCCATCCCGTGATGACGATGAGGGGAGAGCCGAGAGAACTGCAGAGAACACGACCAGAGTCCTGATGTGATTGCTGCCGCATTTACCACCAGGCACCGCCTCCCTCCAGATTTCTTGTTACTTAACTATGTGCTTACCATGGGCCGCGTGCCATTCCAAGCACTTTTCACGTATTACTTAATGGAACCCTTCCCAAGCCTGAGGCTAGTCCTTGGGACACGAGAAGGCTAAATGCTCCCCCCCAACCCCTCCCAAGCCCGCATCAGAGCCGGCCCCAGGTCCTGCACAAGCAGCCTTCCCATCCGCTGCCCATTACTCGATGCAATTTCAGCATGGATCTCCGAGACAAAATGACATAGTGTGTACACCGTCAGTATGTTTTCGAATAGCCAAAAGACAGCAAAAGCCCCCAGAGCTAGTGAGTTCTAGGTCCATCGTCCAACTTGGCCTTATTCTCCTTAATATTCACACTGCGCTCTGTGCTCAGGGTGCCCTCACGTGGTGCCTTTCTAGGAACTCCATGGTGCTTGCTGACTGGCTCTCCCCACACCCTTGCCTTTCACCCACTCACTGGTCTCTCTGTTCTTACGCCATTGCCTCCCTCTTCCCCTTTTCTCCAACCTTCCAACGGTTGGATTTGAGAAGAAGATAAATGGGGCACCCCCATTCCCCCCCAAACCCAGAACACTCCAAGTGATAGCGATTGTTAAAATCTTGATTTCTTTTATTTTTTTTTAAGGGAGGAGTAACTTCTTTTTTTTTTTTAAAGTAATCTCCACACCCAATATGGGGCTCGCACTCATGGCCCCGAGATCAAGAGTCACATGCTCTCCCAACTGAGCCAGCCAAGCGCCCCTAAAAATCTGGATTTCTAGGCAGTAGAGTCCTTAAATATTAGCAGTCGCTCTCGTCAGCCCGGTTGTATCTCCAAGGTGGGCTATCTTTTCCTGCTCTCCTGTCCCCCACCCCAAACATAAGTCTAGGCAGTCCCCAGGGAAAGGGCCCTAAGAGCCTCCCTCCGTGGCTCTGCCCCAAGGACTGCGCGGCGTCGACCCCAAGGAGGTGCATGTGCCCTGCTTAACGCACGCCCAGCAGACACCCCTCCCTCCTCTCTCCACCACCTTCGTGACCCCCCTTCACTCTTTCCCACCTTCTGAAACTGGCCGGCATTGGCTCAGCCCCTTGGTTCGGGCTCAAAAAATACCACAGGTGTGAACAGTTTACACAGACTTTATTTTTCACCCACTGAGCACAGGAAGGTCTGGGCAGGCAGAGGTGTCACAATCACCTCCCCTGGCTCACAGACACACACCGTGAGACCTGGTGGCAAGGGAGAGGGTCCTATTCCTACCACAGATTGCTATGGGATTATCACAACAACACATTTGTTCTCGGTTCTATTTACACCATGGAGGGTGGAGAGGGTCCATTTCTTACACTAAAAATATATACTTTGGAATCTCTAAAACAAAAATATCTCTATCTCTACACGAGACCTACTAGAAAGAAGAACATAGAAAACAAGAGAAATGTACCAGCACCTCGAGTTGTCCCCTTCCGCGGGAAGCGTGCTCTGCTCTCCACCTGACACCATTCGCTTAGGGCAGCCGTATCTAACCAATCAGACAGACAGAGATCAACATGAGGGAGGCTCAGCATCTTGGAGGAGGGAATATGGGAGAAAGGAGTGGGGAAGAGGATTCTGGCCTCTTTTGCAGAAGGAGTCATTGCACATTCAGTTTGGTACTTCTGCTTCCAGCACGATCGCATGTATGAAAACCTGCACGTTGGGGTCCATTGCAAACCTGCTAGAGAAGCCCAAGTTACTTCCTGCCGGGCTTGGAGACATGCCGTGGGTAGCTTTTCTCTCTCTCTCTCTCTCAGGAAATATTAACGCCATCAGCTCGAAGAAAGCCTTCTGTACTCTCCAATGCTGAAAGTGGGTTAGGTGTAAGAAAAATGCCATTCCTTTTCAGAAGGATCAGAAACCATTCCGTTCCCTTTGAGCACAGAACGTCCTAGAGGAATTTTGCCTATGGATGAATCATTCCACTTTCTGAATTTTCCTATTGAAGAGACTCACATAACACTCCTTCCCTCTTTTCATGCTTCACGCACTGATACAGTTCCTTCACATCTCTTCTGGTTATGAAAATTAGCCTCCTTTCTAGCAAAGAAATGTTAACGGAGTCAGCTGCCCATTCTCTATAATTCGTGTAAGAGAACAAGGGCACCAAGAATCAAAAAGAGTAGATTTGGTTGAAAAACCACTCCGATTTGATTTGGGGATATCTTTTTCTGTTTCTATTAAAATATGGATGAGTGTGAGGGCTTGAGAATCTGTAGCCCCTCACCCCAAGCAAGGAAAACAGAAAGTCCCCTTTCTGCCCAACATCCTCACCTCTCTCACCACCCCCAACTGGTGGTGGGTTTTAGGACCTCTGACTGCCATCCAAGGAGGAGTTGAAAGACCGAGGCAGAAAGGAGAAGAAAGGCTGCTCGAGGAAGTGAGGAAGCCAAGGAAGCTGAGTCAGTAAAAGGGGCGGAACTTGGATGATGTCTCATTTGGCCAGTCAGAGCCCGCAGGAAGGATTTCTACATCACGGAGGCCTGACAGCCACAACCAAAAGAAAATCAAGAAGGCTGAGAACATTCAGTGCCAGGTTCCTGAATGTCCTGCCAGGATGTGGCTTGGAAACCTGAGACGTCCGAGGGAAACGCAGTGACAAGCCAGCAAAGACCGCTGAACAGTCCTAGGAGGCGGTGCTAACGCTCCTGTAGAAGAAGAAATGTAGAGGCTGAAGCAGCAGCAGAGAGGACACACTGGATGGGACTTCTGATGCCAGTTGAAAGGAAAGCCAGGGTCCCTACCTTCTCCCCTGCTTCAGGAAAACCTAGAGGCTCAGAACACGGACATTAAAGTTCATAGAGAAGACGCAGGGAGAACCGTTGGTTCCTCTGCTAAGAGGGAAGTCTGGAGAGCGAAGTGGGTAGAAAATAAAGTAGACTCGGGAACTGTCTTGTTTGGATGCCCAGAAAGCACAGAGACTTCTTGAAGGTCACAGCTCTCACAGCCTGAGATGTCAACCAAGCCTGAGACTTAGCATTTACCAGATTTTTACCAAAGATTTGTGACTAATTTAAAAGCCAATCACATCCCAGACAAAGAGAAATAGCAACTATTCACACCATCTTTTGGAATAAATGGTTCCCTGCCCCTCTATCCCAAAGGCAAATTTATATGACTAAGGAGATGGGGACAGGAGCTGTATGTGTAAACACCAGATCTCCCGAGAAGCCCGTCATCAGAAGTTGGAAATCTTATGTAGCCACAAAGAGCTAGCCTGCATTTTATGCAACCGAACGTATTTGGCAAGTTCATACTAGATTGCTGGGCTTTACCTTCTCTCTAGACCAACCCTTCCCTTAAAGGTCATGAGCTAGGAAGTAACCCAACCACTCAGCAACACCAGTTCTTACCATTAGAACCAAGATTTCACTTACCATCAGTTTCTTCAATCCCTGGCTTCCCTCTCTTCCTACTTTGACACCACCAGCCCATCAGGGCACCAGCCTGCAAACGCTCAAACCGTTCCTGAAATCTCCCTTGTCATGAAAGAGGTGGACTGCTTCTCTGGCCCAAGTAGAAACTGTCAGTTTCTACTTAACGTTGAGTTTAAACATCTTTTCCTATAGACTAATCTGCCTGTATTTGCCCTCAAGGTATTCTATCAGAGAAGTCTGAGAAGAGAACCCCTAGAGAGGGGAATGATCATGTTTTTTTGATGTCCCCCTCCCAGCTTAGGTACACAAAACTATTTAATAGCAGCAGTGACACCTCATGGACACACTCGTATTTGTCGATGAACACACATGCACACGCGCACACACACACACACACACATACACGCTGCTGCTGCTTCACCTCCACTCCCAGTTTCCTGTCCCCAACACTGCCCAAACTGACTGTGCCACCATAGCCACCGGCCACAGACCTGAGCAAGGAAGCATGCAGGTAGGACCGGGGTTGAGGGTTGGGTGGGGGCTGGGAAAAGGGAGACAATGAGAGTAGGGGGGAATGGTGTCTACCACTGAGATGTAGCAGAAATGAGGCTGGCTGTTATCTGAGAAAGATGTAATGGCCTAAAAGGATTGGCACAGGCTTCCAGAGTAACTAACGTTCCTACGGCGCAGTAACCTGGGAGGATGTGGCTCGGGAAGGCCTGAAAGTACACACATGGTCCGGTAACTGCACTGCACAGAGTTAATAAAGACAGGTTTCTGCTCTCGAGAGCCTACACAAGGAAGGCATCGTGAGACATCGATGAAATAGGAGAGAGATTTTTCTGAGTGATATTGCCACCTCACTTGTTGTACGATGGGCTCTTCCCTATCACATTCCTTCCAGCTGTGCTGAGACTAGGGGGACGGGAGAAGCAGCCACCAACCTTCCTACACAGAGGTGGCAGGAAAAGATGGAAAGGGACAAGATGGAGGAAGAAAGTGGGAGCGTTCTCAGGGGACGAGGAAGCCAAAGGAGGAGGCAAGCTCAAGGAAGCTGCCGGAGAGAGGCAGGGAAAGTCAGCCAGCAGGAAAGCTTTCCCCATTGACAGGTTGCCTTTTGATTTTCTACACTAGGTAGGTAAATGGGTACAATTATTACATTTCTCCTAAAGTGATCAAATGTGAAGCTTTGGTTCGCCAAGATTTTAATGCCCGTATAGTTCGAAGATGCATGCCTGTTCCTGTCTGCACTATATAAAGGGAAGCCAAGGCTCTGCATAAAACAGCCTTGTGAGCGGAAATTAGACAAACCAGGAGCAATACCCACAGTTCAATGGGATATCACTTTAATGTCCGCAAGTAGCATGATGTTTGGTCACGAGGCACTGGCACCGCCTTGCACACTGCTTGCTTACAGCAGGCATCCGTTCTGAGTGGTTGGTGTCCATCCTGTACCAGTTGTTAAATATTTTGAAAACCATCTGTGTATTAAAACAGGTGTGGTCCTAGGAGATGTGGAAATGGTCAAGAAATGCGGGATTCCTTCAATTTCAAAGGCGTAAGGAGTCTTACTCCAAGGAGCAAGGCCAGAATACACTGATATGTTTTAAGAGGCTAAGGAATGCAACATTCAATGAAGTTTTGTAGCCAACTCTTCACCTACGAAAGGAGAGGAACGTGAAAGAACATCCCACTGTACAAAGGTCTTCCAGGATGGAAAACTGACAGGATCGAATTCCCTGGGTACCGACACGCTTACTAGTCACATTCTGTGCACAAAGGAAGGGAAGATATACACACTGGAGTCCAAACCCTTGATATTCATTGCAACAGAGAAAAGAAGAGAGAAACTATAAATATAGTTTTCAACCAAATACCAAAATTAATCTCACCACTTACAGTTCATTTCCCAGTGTGGTCTTTTACATCTGAGAGTCATACATCTGTCAACCGAAAGAAATTCATGATGATGAAGAAACCACATGGCTGAAGGTGGTTTTGGTCCATTGAGTTGATGACGGTTCGCTACTAAGGCAGCTAGGGAGACATTACGTAAGCACTTGGATCTCTCCAGGAGTGGAATCAGAATGCGTCCTCAAGAGACAGCGGCAAGACATGGATGTTTCCACAACGTGGCCAGTAAAAACACTTTATCTCTCTTTCTGCTCACAAACAACTATCATCAAACCTTTCGCAGGTGTCTAGAAAGCAGACGCCACGACAACTCTTCAGGCTAGGAAGTCCTTCCTGGTATCTAAACCAACTCCTTCTGTAGCAATCGAAGCTCGTTCTCTTGGTCTATCCTTAGCGAAACCAAGAGAAGCTGCTCATCCTCGCTTATCATTATCTATTTCCCCCGACCTTCTTCCTGTCTGAGCTAAACAACTCCGGTGTCCCTCATGGCCCTTTCATCATCCAAGGCTCTCACCGAGTCACACAGGCTGCTGCTAGGGAGCGATAAAGATGCTTCGGAGGCAGAGGCATCTTCTGGCTGTGGTGGTGGGCCCCTGCCGATGCCCAGGTTGCCGACCGTCCTAACGGCAGACCCTCCTGACAGCCTCTGGGTCTGACCAGCATCCCCCAGAGTAGGCATCAAACCCAGGCCCAGGGCTGCCTGGGAGCCTGAAGATTCTACAGGGCGGGAGAGCCTTCCCTTTTCTCTCTGCTCTCCTCCTACTCCCCCATCCCATCCTTTAGGAAGAGGGAACTCATCGAAGGAACCCTCAGTGGCAGCATGGATCCATATGGCTCTGTTCACCAGCAGAGAGTTTCAGAGAAAATGTCTGGAAAATGGGAAGCTGGGTCTTCACTGGTGGCAATTCTGAAGAGAAAGAGAAAGGAAGAAGTACCAACAGGAGGTGGTCTTCTGCTTCACGTCCACATCTGGTGACTGGCTGCTGGTATGGGGATAGCTGGGTGCCCTCCAGTGCACAGCACGGGTAACTGAATGCTTCGGCATGGCTTTGACATGACCACGGGCAGGGCCAGACTCGGTCTTGCTTCTTCTCTGAGAGACTCACATCTTCTCTGTAACCAGAACTTCCCTGAGGCACCTCACGGCCCAAATCTTCCTTCCCAGCAAAGACTTTTAGTTGAAGAGACTGAATAAAAGTGTTACAATTAGACAAAAAGGGAACACATGATTCATTCCTGCTTTTAACACAACACTTTGAAGATGTCACCACAATTTGGATCTGGCTATATTTTAAGTTCATTTACAAGTAGACTAGTTCTCAACTAAAAATAACCATGTGCGTTATACATTTCGACAGCTGCCTGGATTTTCCTCTGAAGGAAACAAGATTCTATATTTCACTCACATTCAGCACAGATTTATTTTAACCCATTCGATGAAGGAATAACCTCCCACTACCACCCACTGGTGGCTGTGACTTTTCAAAGTACTTCAGCTCCTCCTCAGAGCATTCTTATGAGTGAGGCAGTTAGTTATTATTATCCCCATTTTACCGCTCAGTAAACTGAGTGCCAGAAACAGTAGCCTACCGGGTTACACACGGAAATAAATAGTTAGACCAGGCCCCCTAATTCCTGGCCTACTGCTTTTTTTTTTTAACTAGAAAAGTTGCCTTTAATAAGACCTAAGATTTTGCCTTTAATTAAAGGCTGACTTCTTAAAATGGTGTTTGGACTAAATTATTCAAGTAGTTTGGGTACATAGCCACCCTCGCTCGGTGCAGGCAAAGATGCCTCAAGTCCTTGCATTTTCTTCAGCAACCTGATTAAACTTGATCTATGCTATTGGCAAATGATACACAGAATTTTCATTTCCAAAATCGGAAACCTGTTTATAGTTTAATATTTCAAATCTTTCCTTGGCAACAGTTCTCATTATGGAATGACTGAAATAGGTGGAGTCTGTATTGGCATGATCGACACTCTCTGGACATTCTGGCCATTTTCCAGTTTGTGTGGTTCCGGTAACCAGAGAGATTTTGAAATGGGAACTTTTGGAAAGAGGATTCAGGTGACTAGAGAAAGGCAATGTATACATCCACATACTCCTTGGTTTGGGGACTGGCTGTGTAAATGGGCAGCTCAAAACAGCACATCTGTGCAAATAGTTAAAAAAACATTTTTTTCCTTTTCTGAGGCATATAGCAATTCACCTGGGGTTAGGCACCAGTCCCGGAAGGGATATTTTTTTAGACAAATTTAATTTTACAACTTAGATATATTTTACTTTCAACATGATTGCTATTTTTAAAAGCACAAAATAAATAAAAATCAGCAACTATAGTTCTCTTTACCTCTTCTCCTTTGTATTTCCAGAGTTCATACTGAGAGCTTTCCAGACCGTAGTTTTAGGCATTTCATCAGATATATTAATCTCAGAGGGGTCACATCTGAAATCAATGCTTAGGACAATAAACATAGGACACACAAATAAAATACGTATCTCGGTCTATAGTGATCACACCCCACCAGGCAGGAAAGAGTAGGTCTGAGGGGGCTCAGCTAACAGTTCTCAGCAGCACCAGGAGCCAGGTGGTTGGAATGTAGAGAGGCAAGGTGGCCTACGAGGTGGTGCTGAGAGCTGGGCTGCTGTGCCATGTGGCAGGCAGCCATGCCACAGCCATCCTGCCCTGACAGTGCTATGATGTCAACAGGAGCCTCAGGAGCTACCCCCTACTGAACGCTCGCTGTGTGCTAGGCTCGCTGTGTGCCAGGCATGGTGCTAAGCAGTCTTCGTTGGTTTTCTCACTTACATGGCCAAATGCTTGCCATTTGTAGCTAACAAAGCACTCGTTACAATATCTTCACTATCAATCAGAGATGATTAACATCCTCATTTTGAAGGTACAGAACCAAAGCTCTCAGAACTAAGTGATCACCCAAGGTCAAATGTCAGTAAGAGGACAATCAAGGCCTTGAATCGAGTCCTTGGTCTCCTAGAAGCCCAGAGTACTAAGAAATTTTCTACAAGCCAGTCTCTTTTTAAAGGGCCAAAAGATGGGGCGCCTGGGTGCCTCAGTTGGTTCGGCATCCGACTTCAGCTCAGGTCATGATCTCATAGCTCCTGAGTTCGAGCCCCATGTCGGGCTCTGTGCTGACAGCTCAGAGCCTGGAGCCTGCTTCGGATTCTGTGTGTCCTTCTCTCTCTCTTTCTACTTGTCCTCTGCTCACACTCTGCCTGTCTGTCTCTCTCTCTCAAAAATAAATAAACATTAAAAAAATTTTTTTTTTTAAATCAAACTCCTAGGAACAGACAGTGGACTGGTGGTTACCAGAGGCTGGGCAGGTGGGGTGGAAGGGGAGATAGTGATCAAAGGGTATAAATTTGCAGTTATAAGGTGAATAATTTTTAAAGACCTGTATACAGCATGGTGACCATAGTTGATAGTAATGTACTGTATACTTGAAATCTGCTAAGAAAGTAGATGTCAAGTGTTCTCACCACAAAATAAGGAATGATAACTGTAAGAGGTAATGAATATGTTATTACTTTGATGACAGTAACCATTTCACAATGTGTCCAGATATCAAAACACCATGTCGTGCACCTTAAATATATTTTTTTATTTGTCAAAAGTAAATAAGTCAAAATTGAAAAAAAAAAATCCCAACGACGTGACTTTCCCCATCTTCCCCTCAGTATAAACCACAATGGATTCAATGATTTGGCAATAAATTATCCAGGATCTAGATGACCCAGATCCCCTCTCTCTTCCTTTTCTGCCCCCTCTCAGCCTCTGGGCTTCTTTCAGCTTATGTGTACCTCTTCCACAGTGGAAACAAAATGCCGGGAATAAAACCACTAACGGACCAATTTAGTGTCCCGTGTCCCGTGGTGAGCAATAGCTTAGCTAGAGAAGGCAGCTAAGAGCCTTGGCAGAAATTAAGGAATTTGGGGGACCCCAGTTTGGTTCCCCCTTGGCTCCTAGGACCACAGATGCCATGAGTCAAACTGAAGGGGCTGCCTCTGCCCCTAGACAAAGGCTTGCCCAAGCATGGGAATTCCACAGGCTGAGGACTCTCTGGAAACAAAGGCCATATCCTATTCATCTCCGGAAAATGGCAGAGAAAGGCAGAGGGAGCACTGATCTGATGAATACAAAGACTAGGGTTTGTCTCTTAAGCTTTCTACTTAGCAGCATTGTGACCTTGGGGAAATTACCTAAAGCCATCCAAGCCTCAGTTTCCTCATTGGACAAAGGTGGGTAATGAGGCTTTTATCAGAGAGCTGCTGCAAAGATCAAATGAGAATACATAAGTAAAGCTTCCAGCACAGTCCTAGCACAGAGAAGACGCTCAGTATGTGGGCTCCCTTACCTCTGTTCTCCTTTCCCAGCATCTGGGGTGGTACCTGGCGTCTAGCAGGTGCTCAGTAAAGCATGGAAGGAAAAGGTGTTTTCCCAGGTTGGAATGGAGAGGCTGAACGTTAGCTCTTTATACCAGTGATCGCATTTGTGACCACCCCCACCACAAAGCCAGATTGTTTCTAGAACAACCAAAAAAACAGTCAACTCCTTGTGGATTTTGGGGAGTTTTACCTGAAACTGTTGTTCTTTCCAGGACTACTTAGTAACTTCCTGCTCTCTAAGGGGAACTTGTCTCCCCCCATTTCTAACATCTTCTCAGCCTCCTGCAAGAGAAGACGACATTATATCTGAGACCAAGGAAAACCATGAGTCTACACCACCCATTTTTCTCTTACCATAATTTCTACCTAATTTCTCTCACGTTTATTATGAAAGAGTGTAATTATGTTCTTTCATAGATCTGACTCATCACAAAAAAAAGACAACCAGATATTTGTACCTGGGGAATAGTGTTTTTTAAAAGAAGAAAGAAAATGAATTTGAATAAGCCTCTAGATCCAACTACCAATTTACTAGAAACATAGGGGACAGAAGAACATGTTAAATGACACCAAGGGACATAGGTAGTAAAATCTAAATGATGGGAAATCCTACAGGTCAGAGGCCTAGTTTCTTCAACAAAAAGAAAAAAAGATAGAAAGGGACCCTTAAAGAAATTTGAGGAACATATCAACTGCTGCAATATTTAGGCCTTATTTGAATCCTGAGTCAAACAGATTATTAAAAAAAATAATAAGGCAATTGGGAAATATGAATACTGACTGTTCTTTCTACTTTTGCATTTATTTGAATGTTCTATAACAAAATGTTGTCTTAAAAAAGAATCCCACTAATTTAAAGAAAATAATTACAGAGAAAAAAATACATACAAAGATGTTTGAAGTAGTATATTTAATAATATATCCTAAAACAACTGTAAATTTTCACAAGGGAAGAAAGTTTAAATTAATTATGAGAAAACACTATAGAATATTATGCAGCCATTAAAACAATAAATATGATTATCTATTATATAGACACATAGAAACATGAAAGTGTCATGAAATCAAGATGAGAAGAAAAAATCAGAAAAAAATACCTCCCCCACACAAATAAACAATTATTACAGTTACATGAAAACTATGTTGAGGACGTAAAGAGAACATAAAGAAATGAACATAAATATTGGATGCTGATGTGCAATTTTGGGGTGAAGTCTTCATTATTTTTCTTTCATTTCATTTTCAAAATAACTTTATAAAGTAAAACATGTATTAACAAATACATATTGGGGCGCCTGGGTGGCTCAGTTGGTTAAGCGTCCAACTTCGGCTCGGGTCGTGATTTCCCAGTTTGTGAGTTCGAGCCTTGCGTCAGCTCTGAGCTGACAGCTCAGAGCCTGGAGCCTGCTTCAGATTCTGTCTCTCCTTTTCTCTCTCTCTGCCCTTTCCCCACTCATGCTCTGTCTCTCTCTGTCTCTCAAAAATGAGTAAACATTAAATGTGAAAAAATAATTTAAAAAAATACATGTTTACTTCAGAAACTTTGGAAAAATATGGAGTACAATGTTTACCAGCCACTTCAAACTTAACATCCCAAAGAGATGCCTTGGTTTTTCTCCCAAACCTGCTTCATAAGTAGCATGACCGCTCAACCAACTGTTCATGCCAAAAATCTAAGAGTTGTCCTTGATTCCTCTCATGCTTGCTATCCATTAGCAAAGCCTGTCAACTCTGTCTTCCAAATAAGTCCCAAACCAGCCACTTCACCACTTCTCCCCTAACGTAGGGCACCTTCACCTCTTGCTTGAGCTATTGTCACAGACTTCTAACTAGTGTCCTGCTACCTCTCTCCCTTACAGGCTCCTTGGCTTTCTTGTATTCCTTAAGCACACTGAGCTCATTCTTGCTTCAAAACCTTGGCATTTGCCATGCCCCTGGCCTAGAATGTTCCTACTCCCAGATAGTCTCACGACTTGCCCTCACTTTATTCAGATTTCAGCTAGGATGTGTCCTTAGAGTCCTCCCTGATCACCCTAAATAGAGTAACTCCCTCACCCCTTACTTTCTTCTTAAAACATATCACTACTGGGGCACCTGGGTGGCTCAGTTGGCTAAGAATCTGCCTTTGGCTCAAGTCATGATCTCGAGCCCTGTGTTGGGCTCTGTGCTGACAGCTCAGAGCCTAGAGCCTGCTTTGGAATCCGTGACTCCCTCTCTCTCTGCCCCTCCGCCACTCATGCTCCGTCTCTGTCTCTCAAAAAAATAAATGTTAGGGGCGCTTGGGTGGCTCAGTCGGTTAAGCGTCCGACTTCGGCTCAGGTCACGATCTCGCGGTCCGTGAGTTCGAGCCCCGCGTCGGGCTCTGGGCTGACGGCTCAGAGCCTGGAGCCTGCTTCCGATTCTGTGTCTCCCTCTCTCTCTGCCCCTTCCCCGTTCATGCTCTGTCTCTCTCTGTCTCAAAAATAAATAAACGTTAAAAAAAAATTTTTTTTTAATAAATAAATGTTAAAAAAAAAAGTATGGGAATGCAAGCTGGTGCAGCCACTCTGGAAAACAGTATGGAGGTTCCTCAAAAAGCTAAAAATAGAACTACCCTACGACCCAGCAATTGCACTACTAGGCATTTATCCAAGGGATACAGGTGTGCTGTTTCAAAGGGACACATGCACCCCCATGTTTATAGCAGCACTATCAACAATAGCCAAAGTATGGAAAGAGCCCAAATGTCCATCAAGGGATGAATGGATAAATAAAATGTGGTGTGTGTGTGTGTATGTGTATATATATATATATATATATATATATATATATATGCACAATGGAGTATTACTTGGCAATCAAAAAGAATGAAATCTTGCCATTTGCAACTACATGGATGGAACTGGAGGGTATTATGCTAAGTGAAATTAGTCAGAGAAAAACAAAAATCATATGACTTCACTCATATGAGGACTTTAAGAGACAAAACAGATGAACATAAGGGAAGGGAAACAAAAATAACAAAAACAGGGAGGGGGCAAAACAGAAGAGACTCATAAATATGGAGAACAAACTGAGGGTTATGGGAGGGGTTGTGGGAGGGGGGATGGGCTAAATGGGTAAGGGGCACTAAGGAATCTACTCCTGAAATCATTGTTGCACTATATGCTAACTAATTTGGATGTAAATTTTAAAAAATAAAAAATAAAGTTTAAAAAAATTTAAAAAAACATGTCACTACTTAAAATTTTATATAACTCAGGAAATAAATGTATGTATGTACATACGTATGTATGTACAAGCATACCTCAGGGATATTGTAGGTTTGGTTCCAGACTACCACTATAAAGCAAAGCAAAGCAATTTTTTGCTTCCCACTGCATGTAAAAGTTACGTTTGTGCTATACTATAATTTATTAAGTGTCTAAAAGACATGAGGTCTAAAAACAACGTACATGCCTTAATGAAAAAATACCTTATCGCTAGAAAATGCTAACCACCATCTAAGCCTTCAGTGAATCATAAATACTACTCACATATCACCATAAAAATATAATAATAATGAAAAAGTTTCAAATACTGCAAGAGCTGCCAAAGTATGAGACAGAGACACAGAGTGAGCAAATGTTGTTGGGACAATGATGCTGATGGATTCACTTGATGCAGGGTTTCCAAAAACCTCCAATTTGTACAAAACACAATATTTATGAAATGCAATAAAGTGAAGCATAATAAAACAAGGTAAGCCTGTGTGTGTGTGAGTGTGTAATTTTTAAATTTTGTTTATAGAGTTTTGGGATGCTTGACGGCCAAACATTTTGTGTAGTGATTTTCAGCAATCTTTAAAGTTTTCCTCCATTGCTTTTGTGCATCGAATTGTTAAAGCTTATTTAATAATAGAAAACACAGGGCGCCTGGGTGGCTCAGTCGGTTGAGTGTCCGACTTCGGCTCAGGTCATGATCTCACACTCCATGAGTTCGAGCCCCGCATCAGGCTCTGTGCTGACAGCTCGGAGCCTGGAGCCTGCTTCAGATTCTGTGTCTCCCTCTCTTTCTCTGCCTCTCCCCTGCTCATGCTCTGTTTCTCTCTGTCTCAAAAATAAATAAAAACATTAAAAAAATTTAATAATAGAAAACACATAGAACAATGTAACAGAATTAAGTGTCCAGAAATAAACCCATGCATATGCAGTCAACTAATATTCAACAAGGGAGCCAAGAGCCTTTGGTGGAGAAAGGACAGTCTCTTTAATAAATGTTGCTGGGAAAACTGGATATTCATAAGCTACACCATTCACAAAAATCAACTCAAAATGTTATTAAACACTTAAATGTAAAACCTGAAGCAGTAAAACTCCTTGAAGATAGGGAAAAGATAGGGAAAAGACTCTGACATTGTTCTTGGCAATGATTTTGTGGATAGGACACCAAAAGTACGAGCAACAAAAGCAAAAATAAATAAGTGGAATGACATCAAATTAAAAGCTTCTGTGCAGCAAAAGAAATAGTCGATAAAATGAAAAGGCAACCTATGGAATGGGAGGAAATATTTGTAAACCATAGATGGTAAGGAGTTAATACCATAGATGGTAAGGAGTTAACTCCTGGTAAGGAATTAATATCCAAAATATATAAGGAATACATACAACTCAATAGCAATAATAATAATAACCCAATTTAAAAATAGGCAAAGGACCTAAATAGACATTTTTCCAAAGAAGATATACAAATGGCCAGAAAGCACATGAAAAGGTACTCAACATCATTAATAATTAGTGAAATTTAAATCAAAACCACAATGTGGTATCACCCTACACCTGCCAGAATGGCTATTATCACAAAGACGAGAGATAAGTGCTGGTGAGGATATGGAAAAAAGGGATCTCTTATGCACTGTTGGTGGCAATGTAAATTGGTGCAGCCACTATAAACGTTTTTCAAAAAATTAAAAATAGAACTACCATATGATCCAGCAATCCCACTTCTGGGTATACATCCAATGGAAATGAAATTACTATCCTGAAGAGATATCTGCAGCCCATGTTCACTGCAGCATGATTCATAATAGCCAAGGCATGGAAACAACTTAAGTGTCCATCAGTGGATGAATGGACAAAGAAAAGGTGTATATATACAATTGAATATCATTCAGCCATAAAAAAAGAAGGAACTCCTGCCATTTGCAACAACATGAATGAAACTTGAGGGTATCATGCTAAGTAAAATAAGTCAGAGAAAGACACATACTATATGATCTCACTTACATGTGAAATCTAAAAAACAAAACAAAACAAAAACAAAACTGAAGTCATAGAGACAGAGAACAGACTGGTTGTTGCTGGGGTGGGGGAAAAGGGTGAAGGTGGGTGAAGGGGACAAACTTTCAGTCATAGGACGAGTAAGTTCTGGGGATGTAACGTACAGCATGGTGACTATAGTTAACAAGGCTGTATTGTGTATTTGAAAATTGCCGAGAGAGTAAATTTTAAAAGTTCTCACCACACACACAAAAAGTGTGACTATGTGAGGTGACAGATGTGTTAGCGAACCCTACTGTGGTGATCATTGCACAATATATAGCTATATCAAGTCGTTATGCTATATACCTTAAACGTACACAGGGCTATGTGTTTATCATATCTCAATAAAGCTGGAAAAAATAATACAAGATTTCAAAAACTCAAGATATTAGAAAAAATGTCATTTAAAATGCATTTCAAAGGACCCTATTTCAGGCACTAACTGTATTTGGAAACACTTTCCGGCTCATTCATTTCTTGGTCTGGGATTTTCGTTTTGCTACACATCCATTCTTGGCACGTACAGGCCATTGATTGAGGGTCCATTGTATGGACAGCAGATGCCAAGCGCTGAGGGAAATGAGGAAGGACAGAAAGTCCTATGCAAGTTGTCTTTGCATGGTGCCAACCACAATACCATCTGCCATTAGGTACATGACAGATAATAGGTTTTGTATAGTTGTCAAATTAGGCCTTTTAGGAGAACACGAACCCTTAGATCTGATAATAAGAACAGACTCTATGTTCATATTGTAAGCATGAACCTGGTGAGTAGACTGTAGACAAAGGGAAACACAACGGGTTATCGTGTCTAAAAATAAAGGACAGATAGGGACAAGAATCCTTGCTCCATTCTCGGCTAAAAACATCTTTGGAGTAATCTTCCTAACTCCTAAATATAACCCCTGGGATTCTAGACATGCTGACTTCTCATGTGGCCCTTCCTATGTTCTGTAATTTGAAGCTGCCCCCAAGTGTACAGTTGGTCCAAGAACTACGACCTCTTCCTCCTTGGCCTTCTTTTTGGCATCGTCCAGCTTCTTCTTTTTACTTTCAGGCATGAGATCATCTAACCAGCTCAGCTCTCGTTTAGAGAAACAGAGATCCATGACTTTCCTGACAAAGACCAATGCCAAAACCTGAAGAAAAATAAAGACAGGGGATGAAAAGAGCTCATTTTCTTCCCAGAGTTAAAAGCAAAGTCTTCACAGCACACTAGGACATGTCAAGGAAAATCAAACTAATAATAATAATAATAATAATAATAATAATAATTGCCTGTTATTGAGTGCCTTCTTTGTACCAGATACTAAATAGTCACCTTCGTGTTTTATATACAATATTTTATTAAACTATCATCATAACAACCCTACAACTTAGAAAGCAACCAACTTAATTCCCTCCTTGAAAAGAGAAACCCTTCATCCTCAGATGGCCCTAAGAGTTGCCCTTCCCTGTCATGGGATGAGCAGGAAGGGTTGCTGGGCAGCAGTGGGCTGGAAAGCCTTTGCGGGAGCACAGCTATGGTGAGGCCAGCTGCACCCAGCCCAAGCATGCCTCACCATGGGATGAAGGGACCTTGAAGGATCATCTCAATTCCCTCTGATCCTCTGCCTATACATTTCTGGGCAAACTCCTTGCTTTATGCCTGCATCATGAATCACTAGTGTTTTTTGTCTCCGCCCTCTGGTCTGGCCTGACACTCATTTTATAAATGAGGATACTGAGGCTCAGGGAATAGAAAGTGACTTGCCTCTAATATCTGACAGCTAATTTCCTCAATTTTACAGGACAGGGTGTATCAACTGCTGTTCCACTTTTTTTCCCCCATAAAAGGCCATTTTTGCCAAAGGGGAATTCATAATAACCCAGAATGACCTGCCTGGATTGACAGGTGCTCACTAGCTACATCTGGTGGCTTAGGGAAGGAATGAGGCAAATCAGGCTTACTACCTTCAATCATATTTCTCCCTCATTTCCATAACTATTTCCTCAACAAATCCAAAATTGATGGTATCCCTCCCAAGAAGTTGTCAGGAATTTGCTGTTTCTTTAACCAAATGGTCAACCCCTGAATATAACACTTAAATGCAGAAACCTATGTGTACTCTGACAAAATTGAGAAACCCATCAGGAGGTATATATGCAGAAGATTAGAGAAAAAGAATTCCCTGACCCTAGTTTCTTCACCTTTGAATATTCTCCCAGTAAGACAGAGCTCAAAAGTCCCTAAACAAATACCAAACATTAGCCTCATTGACTTTTCTCTCTAGAGGCCCACCCTTTGGGTAGTTTTCAAACAGCCCACAATTCTCAGCGTTCCCGTGACACAGGGTGAGCCAGAGAGAGGAGGCAACAGGAGGAGAAGATGAGACAGTGTGCTGGTCAGGTGGCAAGAATTTCATCACCATCCCAGTGGCAGGAAGCAGCCTATCACCTGTTACACCATACACAGTTCAGGTTCCCTGGTCCCTTTTCCAAAGCCTCTGCCTCAGTTCGAAAGAAGGTACAGATGTCCCAGTCACTTATCAGTGATGGACCAACCTCTTCCTCTCTTCCAGTGGCTTAAAACAGTGCATTTCCACCACTTTAGACACTTCTGACTGTAATAAATTCTAAACTGGAACTATAATATGCAAATTATTATAAACATGAAGAATCCTCTCCATGTCAGATTCATGAGAGAGAAGACAGAGAGAAAGAGAGAGAGAGAGAGGAAGGAAGGAAGGAAGGAAGGAAGGAAGGAAGGAAAAAAGGAAGAAGGAAGGAAGGGAGGGAGGAAGGCAGGCTGACAGACTTGAAAGTAAACATGGCAACCTGCTACACACATGTATTCACACCTCAAAGTCCCCAAATAATACTGCTCCTGCAAAAGACAAACAAAAAACTCACCATTAATAAGGGATTCATATCCAGAATATACAGAGAAATCCTAAAACTCAACAACAACAAAAAATCTGATTTAAAAATGGGCAAAAGGGGGCGCCTGGGTGGCTCAGTTGGTTGAGAGTCTGACTTCAGCTCGGGTCATGATCTTAGTGGTTCACGAGTTCACGCCCCGCATCGGGCTCTGTGCTGACAACTCAGAGCCTGGAGCCTGCTTCGGATTCTGTGTCTCCCTCTCTCTCTGTCCCTCCCCTGCTCATGCACTGTCTCTCTGACTGTCTGTCTCTCTCTCAAAAATAAATAAAAACATTAAAAATTAAAAATGGGCAAAGGACTTGAAAAGATAGTTCTCCAAAGAAAATATACAAAGAATCAATAAGCACATGAAAAGATGCTCAGCCCCACTAGGAAATGCAGATCAAAACCACAATGAGATAGCACTTCACACCGGTTAGGATGGCTGTTATCAAACAACAACAACGACAACAACAACAACCGAATGAACAAACAAACCAAACAAAAACCTCTCAAACAGAAAACAAACATTGGCAAATAGGAAACCTGTGTACTGCTGGCAGGAATATAAAATGATGCGACTGTTCCTCAAACAAGTAAAAATGGAATTACCATATGATCCAGCAGTCCACTTTTAGGTATATACCTCAAAGAACTGAAAGTGGGAACACAGATATTTGTACAATTCACGTTTACAGGAGCATTATTCCCAATTGCCAAAAATCGGGAGCAATCCAAGAGTCTATCAATGAACAAACAGATAAACAAAATGTGGCATATACATATACATATATATACATATATAAATACGTATATATACATAGGTACACATAGAGGAATATCAGTCAGCCTTTCAAAGAGAAATCCCACGCATGTTACAACATGGATGAGCCCCCTGGAGGCATTATGCTAAGTGAAATAAGCCAGCTACAAAAACACAAATGGTTTATGGTTCCACCCATATGAGGTACCTAGAGTAGTCAGAGTCAGAGACAGAAAACAAAATGGTGGTTGCTGGGGACTAGGGGAGGGGGAATGGGGAGTCATCGTTCAATAGGTACAGAGTTTCAGTTGTGCCAGAAAAGAACGTTCCGAAAACGTACAGTGGCAACAGTTGCACAGCAATGTAAGTACCTAATGCCACTGAACTATACGCTTGAAAATGGTTAAGATGGTAAATTTTATGTGGTGTGGGTTTCACCACTATTTTAAAAAATAAATAATAATAATTTTTTTAAAACTCACTCACCATCATTGGGAAGACAATGGCAGCCGGAGAGGCCTTGATGACCCAGAGTAGGACAAGGCAGGTCAGCTGAATGAGGGTGAAGAGGTGCACTTTGCGCAGGGGCACGTGCCGAAGATAGATAAAATCTGGCTGGTGCTTTGCAGGCATCCCAAAGAGCTTCAGACGGTCAAAGAACTGAAAGGAGGGAACCGGCATGTATTTTCAGGAGGTTTCTCTGGGTCAGAAGCCTTGTCAGGCCCATTCTCGTCTCTTATATCACCTGCTCTGAAAGGTAGGTAATACAGTTTCCACTGGACAGAATGGAAACTGAGTCTCAGAGAGGACAGGTAATTTGGCTAAGGGTTGGTAAATGACAGAATCAAAATTTAAATCCATCTTTTTTTTTTTTTAAGATTTTTTTTTTAAAGTAATCTCTACACCCAATCTGGGGCTTGAACTCACAACCCTGTGATTGAGAGTCACGTGTTTTACCTACTAAGCCAGCCAGGCACCCCTAAATCCATCCTTTCTAATTCTAGAATCAGAAAATGTCTTTCTTCTATCCCACACTGGCTCCTGTGAGATCTTTCTCAGGGAGTGCTGAATACAAAATAAGCCAGTTCCATATTTCTGCTTAGTATCAAAACCAAATCTCCTACTTGTTCTTTGAGGAGTCTGGAGCTTTTCATTGATTATTTATAGTAAGAAAATAAAATAAAACTTTATAACATTCTGGAGATAGAATATACGACCAGCGTTATATTAGCAATAAGAAAACAGAGAGCTAGAGGGATTGAATAACCTGCTGAAGGTCACATTAAAACTCAGGGGGTAAGAGTGACCACTGGATATTCCATAAAAACAAAGAGGAACCAGCCACCAATAGAAGAAGAAACTAAGTTATCATATCATCTGGGGTACCCAAATGATCGGTGCCCAGTCCTGATTTTCCATGCAGAGGACTCAGAGGAATGAGTTGATGGATGGGAAAAGGCAGAGTAGGGCAGGAAGTAATGTCTGCTTACCTGGAGCAGCCCCCACTACCAATCTCTTCACCAGCAGACCCCCAGTTGAGCTCCCTCTCTCACACTGTAGCCTAGCGCTAACACTAGTGTGGTCCATGTGTGGAAGCCAGTTTGGCTCTTGACAAGCCTTTCAGATCTAAGTTACTAGCATCTGACAAAGCACCTAGCAGTTAATAATACATGCCCAATAATTGTCTGTTGAATAATTAATGGATGACGGGTACCCTGAGATCAAGCCAGGTCATCCTATAAGTCTCTGTACCATCATCATGCCAACTTGACTGTCCAAATGACTTAGCGAATGTCCAAAGAAATATCTAAAATTCCAGTAAGACTAGGAAATAGTTTCTCAAGAATGGATTTGTGCTTTTCTGGGAGAGCTCTCCCTCCCTGGTCAGGACAGATGAGCGCCCAGTGCAAAAACACTGCCCTGGCAGAAGCATGCCATACCTGAATTCCTTGTAGAGAAGAAACTCCCATGTAGAGGAAAACTCCATAGAGTACTGGCATTGGGATAAACTGAAGACAAAAGGGCAGAAAGACCGGAAATTAAATTTGGTACCATAATGCACTCAAGACTACATAAATTTTTAAATCTCCAAGGAAACAAAGTCACAAAATCACCATGTAAACGTTGCATTAGTTTCTGCTGCCTTTGCATGATTTAGAAGTAGAAGCAAAACCAGAAGCTGACAATGATAAAAATTATTTTGTTCCGAAATGAAATGATTACCCATATGTGTAATCCAGCCCTAGTTAAATCCTAGGCCTCACATTTTATCCGTCAGGTTCTTTTTCCTCCATGGGGATGGGCAGACACACACACATCCCTCTTGTACAGAACCGATACCTTTCAAATTTTTTCTAATCACACAAGCAATCATCTCAGGGATTTGGTGTATTTTAACATGGACTATAAAGTTTCCTTTTTGCTAACCAGAGACTTGAGGGTAGAAATGGGGAGGTATCAGAGGGAGAATGATTTGGGGAGAAACAGCAACATTATTATATTGCACTTGAATATATATACGCACCTATCATATCACACCTAGCAATCTAGGTAATCTTCAAGGCAACTCTAGGAGGTAGGGAAATGAGGCCTATGGAATTAAGGCAAGGGAAGTCTCATAGCTGAAGACTAAACTTGACTTGCTTTTATTCTGAGGCTAAAGAACATTCTCAAACATAATTCTTCTCAGAACTAGAAAGTCCCCATTGGATTTTATGCTGTTTCAACTGTACAGTGAGTAGACATCTCAGTTTGGTGCTAGCCTTGCTTGTCAGAACTATTGAATGGTTTTCTGAAAGAATCCTTCTGAGCCAGTTCTAGGAAGGCTAGGCAATGCCTACTCCCATGGCTTCGTGGTTACCTTCCTGGAGGAGCAGCAATCTTTGGGCTCCTCCAGATGGCAGGCAGACCAGAGGTGGGAGCAGGGGCTGGGCTGGGGACAGAGAGTAGAAGGGGGCAGGGGGTATGAGGAGAGGTGGCGAGATTGGGTGGAAAGTAAGGAGCCAGGAAGATGGTTCCAAATCCTTTCCCATTTCTCTCAGTTGTCACCCCTAAATAGCACTTGCAGTGCAGGCTGGGGTGGTTGAAGATTCACCAAAAAAGAAGGGGAAAGGAGGCAAGGGAGCCAAGTAAGTGCTCCAGAATGTTTGGGGTTTGGTGTTACAGCCACAGAACTTTCCTTTTCACCCCATTTTTCCCAGACACAAGCCTTCCACCCACAAAACTAAATATTTTTTTCTCATGTTTGAGGTGTCTCCCATCTTTCAAAAAATCCTCTTTTAACCCCACACCTCACACCAGCCACTGCCTATTTTCCATTCCACTTCACAGAAAAATCTCTTGAAAGAGTTGTCTGCCCACGCTGTCTTTACTTTTCACCTCCTATTTACTCTTCACTCCCCTGTAATTCAGCCTCTGCCCTATCACTCCACTGAATCTGCTCTTGTCAAGTCATGTTAGGCCTCCTCATTGCCAAATCCAATGGCTTGGTTTAGTCTTCATCTTTCTAGACAGTTTCTAACCAACCCCTCCTTCTGGAAAAATTCCCCTCATTTGGCTTCCCTGACACCACGCCCTCCTGGTTTCCCTTCTACCTTTCTGGCAGCTCCTTCTGAGTCTCTGTTGCTGTCTCCTCCTCTACCCAACTTCTAAATATTGGAGCTCCTTAGACTCTGCTCTTCTTTCTGGTCCTACTTCTGTTTTACATCTACCCTGCTCCCTGAGCTATCTGATCTACTCCCATGGCTTTCAATACCACTAACTGCCGTTGACTTCCACATTTATATTTTTAATCCAGAGCCTCCCTCTAGCTTTTTCACTCAGTTGCTTCCTGGATATCTCACCCAAAATCTGTCCATAGCCCCACCACCTCTCACAAAATCATTTCCTCCTTCAGGCAGTCTTCTCCATCTTAAATATCACTACTCTCCATCCAGATGGTCAAGTCCAAAACCTGGAAGGCATTTTGATCTTTCCATTTTCCACACTCCATTCCACATCCAGTCAACCAGCAAGATCCTTGGATCTGCCTCCAAGATACACAGAAGACGTGCCTTTTATCCATCCCTGCTACCACCTTCTTTAGCCAAGTCACCATCATCTCCCACCTATAATATAGCCTCACTAGTCTCTCTGTTTCTATTTTTCCCAACCCTAAAAACTTATTCTCTAGATATCGCCAGAGTGATCTTTTAAAAATACTAAATGGGGGAGGGGGGTGCCTGGGTGGCTAAATCGGTTGGGTGTCCAACTCTTGATTTCGGCTCAGGTCACGATCTCACAGTTCATGGGACTGAGTGCCACATCGGGGTCCGCACTGACAATGTGGAACCTGCTTGGGATTCTCTTTCTCCCTCTCTCTCTGCCCCTCCCCGGCTTCCACGCATGCTCAAAATAAATAATAATAAATGTTTTTTAAAAAGAAAAAAAAAGTAATAAATAAAAATACTAAATAGATCATGTCCCTTGCCTGCTAAAACTCTTCAAAGGTTACCTTTACCAGACTCAACAAGGCCCTGCATGATCTGCCCCCACCTAGTCTTCACTCTCATCTCATTGTGTTCCTGCCTTGAGCCACATGGCCCTGATATTTCTTTTTTTTAATTTTTTTAATGTTTTTATTTATTTTTGAGACAGAGAGAGACAGAGCATGAGCAGGGGAGGGGCAGAGAGAGAGGGAGACATAGAATCGGAAGCAGACTCTAGGCTCTGAGCTGTCAGACAGAGTCCGATGTGGGGCTCGAACTCACGGACCACGAGATCATGACCTGAGCTGAAGTCGGACGCTTAACTGACTGAGTCACCCAGGCGCCCCGGCCCTGATATTTCTTAGTATACCTATCACTCCTTCCCATCTCAGGGCCTGCCTAGACTGCTTCTCTCCCTTCCCCCATGCCATCTCCCACCATCCATGGCATGACCAGTTCCATCTCATCTTAAATACCATCTCTGCAGAGAGGCCTTCTCCGACCACACGGACTAAAACAGCACTCCCTTAATTCTCTATAGCACCAGAGAGCACCAAATATTTCCATTAATCATTTATCATATTCTATAATTACTATGTTTGTTTTCTTTCTTTTCTTATCCTCCCCCTCCTCTTTTTTTTTTTTAAGATTTTATTTTTAAGTAATCTTTACACCCAACATGGGGCTCGAACCCACCACCCCAAGATCAAGAGTCACACCCTCCACTGACTGAGCCGGCCAGGCGCCCCTCGTTTTTGTGTTCTTAACTAAATTCCTTTTTTTTAAATTTTTTTTTAATGTTTATTTATTTTTGAGACAGAGAGAAACAGAGCATGAGTGGGGGTGGGGCAGAGAGAGAGGGAGACACAGAATCCGAAGCAGGCTCCAGGATCTGAGCTGCCAGCACAGAGCCCAACATGGGGCTTGAACCCACAAACTGTGAGATCATGACCTGAGCCAAAGTTGGATGCTTAACTGACTGAGCCACCCAGGTGCCCCTCTTAACTAACTTCCTTAACAACATCTTATCTGCTTTACTCTGCTAGAGTTAGCTCTTTCAGGACAGATATTTGTACATGTATCTGTTTGACTATCACTGTATTCCCAGAATTCCTGACACAAATCAGGCAGTCAATATCTATCTAACGAGTGAATGAATAATTACCTTTAATATGGCCGTCATGAAGACTGAGCAGCCCATCAGCACAAAGATCATAAGGCCCGTCACTCTTTGTTCTCGGATGCCCAAGAACTTGGGTTGTTCTCCAGGAGCAGAGCACTCAGATTCTAGTTTGAGGCTGTTCACATGTGTGATGGACAGGACAGTTGCCGCCACAAACCAGGGCAAGCCCATGATGGAGCAGACACCCAGCATGATGGCCACCATCAGCAGGTCCAGGTGGTAGCCACAGCCTTTCTGTGGGGAAACAGAGTCTCTGTCACCACCAATGGGCTGGCTGTAGTGGGGCACAGAACAGTGAGCTAAGAGCCTCAGGCCCAAAGCAGGAGGGAGTGTATGGGTAAGGAAGAAGGGGTCCAGAGATCCCAGATGAGTCTTCCAGCCCCTCCTGGTTTGGAGGGAACAGAGAAGAAAAAGAGAAACCTTACCCTGTCGTATGCATGCCATATCCATTTTTCATTCAAGTGCCCCCAGATTTCACCCTGAGTCTCACGCATTCAAAGATTCATCCTTTCTTGGCAGAGTAACAAGAGGCCAAGGCACACCTTGACCATTCTAGTGGTATACAATATAGGAGTTGGAGGTAAATGGCTCCACACAAACACCCCCAGATCCTTGCCAAATATGGATTTGCCTACTCTAAGTAAGGAAAGAACAGAGATGAAGGCATGAAGCCTCTCACCGATAAATGTGCTGGACTCAAACCTACCTCCTTGGAATCCTTGGACTCAAGGTTCAGTCTGGAAACTCCAGTAACGGACACCAATGGGAGAATACTTGACTCTCGGAAACAGTGGCCCAAGCCCTGACCTGAACCTCAGAAAGACAAGCCTGTATAGGGACCACAAGGAACTGTGCCCACCCACCTTCCGCACAGGTTTGAGAGGAAACTAACAGAGTCCAAGCTCCTTTCACACCATTTCATCATGCTCTACTCTGGTTTCATCTCCAAACCAATCTTTGTCACTAATTGAGGAATCAGAAACCTCTGGAAACATTTTATGAGCTCCTTCTATGACTGCTTTTATCCAGGTTCTATAGTTCCTTGTCTAAAGGGGCTTACCCTAAAAAAAAAAAAAAAAGTAACTGGCTACCATTCGTCCTCGAGGTCAGAACTTTTTGTTACCTTGAGCTTGTGTTCCTTCCTGTTAATGATGACAGCTGTGATCTGCTGGTCCATGAATATTAAGATAGTACAGAGAAGAGCTGGGATAATTGCAGCTATCACAGTCCACCAGGGATTGGGGCCAATGGGACTAATAATCCACCCTCGATCATCTCTTGTTGGCTAAAGGGGAAAAAATAAAGTTTTGTTTTGTACTTTAACTATAGTCATTAGGGCAAAAGAGATTAAACTGAATCACAATATCCACATTGTTTTTACTCCTAAATGAGAATCCTAACAACAACAACAAAAAGTCAAGAAAGTAACTCCTTAGTAGCAACTTCTTAGGAAATCTATGACCTTGTTCCAAATCCTCTTTGAGTCAATCCTCGATTATCAACTTCCTGTGAAACACTCATTAATATTTCACTTCCTGCCCCTACTCTCCAAACCCGCCACCACCTTTAACTTAACATTAGCCCAAGTAAAATAACAAGTCTATTGCCAAAAAAGAATTTAACACAATTATAATTAAAGCAAATATAAATAATTTAGAATATCCTCCTCGTTGCTCCCCTCCAGAAGCCATATAATGCATGTCTACAGCACAAATAAAGGCAAAGTACAGCCAGTTGCATGGAATCTCGTGGGCTTAGATTGCGTTGGCCCAGGGGCCTTCTCCCATCAGCAGTAAAACAGGAGCCCAGGTACTAGAGATTTGAGAGAGGAGCCCAAGACTACTGAACTTGGGGCTTATTTAATCTAGGACCCTCTCCAATGCTCCTATAAGACCACTACTGTTCATAAACCTTATTTGGGTGTTCATGACATACCTAAACTCTCTTAGGGTACTTTTGACATCCTCAAACTCCCCCAGGTACTCTGGGGAAGAAAAGTTCCCCTTGTTTGGCAAGTAGTAATGGAAGATGAAAGGCTGGGCATACAAACTGGCTCAGAATTGAACCAAATTCAATGAACAAAGCAAAGTACTTTGCATCCAAAGTACTTGGTTCCCCATTGGTCGTGACTCTAGGATTCAAAGACTCTTCAACAATGTCACCAGATCCCAAATCATGAATGGGCTAAGTTCTGAAAGTTTATAGGATCTATGTCTCCTTAGTAACAATGTTCTATGTGACAGTTAAGTTCTTAGGCCAACACAAAAATTTACTAAACTCTGACTGACATTAACACATTAGTAATAGCACTAGCCTTCAGACTGGGTTTTCATCACTGGGGGCCATGTGGTATAACAGGGAAGGAAAGAAGGAAGAAAATTTCTCCTCTGCTTCCTGAAAGCAAGGCCTGCCAACAAGCAGCATTGTCTTTGACATTCTCCCATTTTTCCTTCCCATCTCTCCCCTACCTCCCGGGGCCTTCTTCCCAGATGTCCCAGAAATTCAGCACTTTCTGACTATCTAAGCCTACCCATCAGGGAACCTTTCCAAGGACTGCTTAAGGTTCTCAAATTACTTATTTTTACACAAAATCCATTCCTTCTGGAGGGCTGACCTCAGCTAGGTATTAGAAAGAAAGCTGATTGCGCTCATTCACACAAAGGTGAGAATGACATATTCTCAGAAGAATTATATTTTTAAGAAGGGTGTTTTTCAATCCACAAATTTCTAGCTGATGGCATTTCAGTGCATTTAACGAAATAAAATAAAAAATCTTCAGGCAATATGGAAAGAGATATTTTTAACCGGGCCTATTTCAGGGAGGGAGGGAGGGAGAAAGGGAAGACAAAGGCACAGGGTACAGGGATGTTTACAAGTCAAGGACTCCCTTTCTTCCTGTCTTCTTTCTCTTCCCCAGCCTCTCCTGTTCTTCTCATCTTATGATTCTTCTCCAGTCACTGAGTATGCCTAGGCTTTCCCTCCCCTCTGGTCTGTGGGGCTCTATGGAACCCAGCTCAGCCTTCCCATCTTCTCTGTTACTCGGTGCCGCTGCACTGAACCAGATCTGGAGTCCCCACATACAGATCATTTGTTTTATTTCTTTTATGTATACATTTTCAGCAAAATATTGTAGATTGTAGAGAGTTATATAAAGAAACGATGAAATAGGGTTGAAGAGCTGTCCCGGTTACTCTGGTAGGAGCATTAGACCGTAGGTGAAGCCCCCAGGCCGGCTCACCTCTTCACAAGGCAAGATCCTGAAGGAGAGGGGTCAACCCTAATTTAACTTCTTACCCCTTCCCAGTGCCCATACACAGCTGAAGCTCAAGGAAAGTGCTATTAATCAGACTTGTTCCAAGGACCCACATTTCCACTGTATGAGGTATGTATTTAAGTAAACATGCACATTCCACTATTGTAAATCTTAACTTTTCATTCATTAAACCACCTTAGATGTTCTGTTCTTGGAGTTTTGTGGCTGGAACTCAGCCAAGCCTTAAGAGTTTGCTCTTCTGAAAGGTAAGGCATGAGGGACAAAGTTTAGATTTCAGGGACTGCAGACGCAGGATTAGGATATGGAAAGGCCTTTGAAATTCACTTGGGACCAGATTCTAGGAAACCACATGAGGGCACCAAGTACTCTGAAAGCTGTTTACCTTGAACACACTGGGAACTTGAAGTTTTGGTGATGGGATTCCAATCAAAAAATCAATAATCACCATTGTGAAGATAGTGAGGAAAACAGCAAAGTCACTCACCATGGAGCGTACCTGGCATGAGAAAGGATTGGAAAAGTGTTTTATTAGGCTCAATGCAGTAGAAGAGAATTTTGCATTGTAAAGGTTTAAAAGTCCTCAGAAGAATGCTTTAATGTTATAATTGAATTAATACAACCACATGTAAACAACAGGAATATGTTAATATGCCCAAGTTAATACTCCCAAAGGGTGGATATGATGAGGGAGAATGAACCATTTGGCAAACTCTAATGTAACCACCCTGACTGGGAAGAGCTCTATTTGGAGCATTTGTGCCCAGGTCTGGGCAATAGTTCTGAGAACTTGGAATAAGATTTTCTGGGGCCAGTTAAGGTCCATTTGTACCAGCCAAGGGCCTTGGTGACAGCATCGACTATTCTCCCTCATGCCCGACACCTCATCTACCTGCATCCAAGCCCTGTTGGCTCTACCTCCAGAACAAATCCCGGATCTGAGCACTTCTCACCACCTCCACTGTTCCTACCCAGACCAAGGTCACCATCAGCTCTTGTCTCTCTTAAGTACAGCAGACACTTGCTTCAGCCCCCCTTTAAAGCCATTGGACTGACTATACAAGTTGGATTATGTCAATCCACAAAAACCCTGAAATGGTTCCTCATTTCACTGAGATAAAAACCCAAAAGGCCTCTGCCTATGAGGCCCACACATTGAAATCATTAGAAGCCCAGCTTCTAACGCTCTCCCACTCGTTCACTCTGCTCCAGCCATACAGACCACTCCGTTGTGTATTTTCTTTTCTTTTTTTAAAAAAATTTTTTTAAATGTTTATTTTTGACAGAGAGAGAGAGACAGAGACAGAGCATGAGCAGAGGAGGGGCAAAGAGAGAGGGAGACACAGAATGGGAAGCAGGCTCCAGGCTCTGAGCTGTCAGCACAGAGCCCGATGCGGGGCTCGAACTCACAAACTGCGAGATCATGACCTGAGCCGAAGTTGGACGCTCAACCGACTGAGCCACCCAGGCACCCCCCCCCCCAACTCTATTGTTTCTTAAACATCCCACCTTAGGGTCTTTGTACTTGCTTATTCCTCTTGTCTAGAATGCTTTTTCTCCAAGTAACTTCTTGGGTAGCTCCCTTACCTCCCTATGTTCATACAAAGATCACCTTCCCTATGAGATCTTCTCTGATGATCCTACTTGCAATTGGTCACCATTCTCTACTCCAGCACCGCCTATGCTCCTTTTCTGCTTAATTTTCTCCATAGCAAAACAGATGAACATAAGGGAAGGAAGCAAAACTAATATAAAAACAGGGAGGGGGACAAAACATAAAAGACTCTTAAATTTGGAGAACAGATGGTTACTGGAGGGGTTGTGGGAGGGGGGATGGGCTATATGGGCAAGGGGCATTAAGGAATCTACTCCTGAAATCATTGTTGCACTCTATGCTAACTAACTTGGATGTAAATTTAAAAATAAATTTGAAAAAAATTTCTCCATAGCACTCATCACCATTTTGTGCCTAGGAGGACGTTATAGTTTAGTTCAGCTTTAATAAAATACAATGCCTCTAAAACGCCCAGTGTCTGCCTTAATCTGAACTTCCAACAGAGACAGAGCAAAATATATCTTAGCCAAAATATATCTTAACCTGACTTTGCTTTCCTTTGAAACCTGAGGTTTGCAGCTTCCTGGCCCTGGTTTTGTCAGTTCTCTTCTGAATGTTACACAATTCTCTGAACCTGTACCTGCCCCCACCATCATGAGCCATCTTGGTCCATCTGACCATCCTGGGGCCCAGTGGCCCTTCTCTCCTCTGAACTCCTATGACCCCTTGCATCCCAGGTTGGCGCCCAACCCTTTACACTGTATCATATGGACCTGTACATTTCGTATGTTTCTCCTTCCTATATGATGGCAGAGACCGTGTTTTAAACTTCTATATCCCTGATAGCACTTAACCCAGGCCTCAGCAAGTAGCTAGTAGAGAACTGCCCTTATTAACTATTTGTCCACATCAGAAACAATGACCCAGAACTAATTCAATATGTGTTTCCCTTAACTACCATGTAGCATCCCGGAAGTCTAAGAATGTGTTTTTCCTGCATGAGTGTACCATAGACAGCTAATCAACTGAGCTCCCCACCCATTCGGACTTTCTGCCCTGCAAATGTACCTGACCGAACCCTCACTTCCAGAAAACCCACCATTTCTCATGCTTTGAACTCCTTTTCAAAGCAAAAGTGGCCCCTTTTCGCCATTCTACACCCAGCCTCTGATTCCGCTCTACTAAAACTGGTCATGATCAAACAGCACCATTTGTATCAGATTACTGAGGCTTCAAAGAGTCAAGCAAACCAAGTCAGGAGTATTCTGGCTGCTGCAGTCAATGTGTCTGGTGATTTCACAAACTGCCACAAGAGACATCCCTGGGAAGAGACTTTGGGGTCCCCTATGTATCCAAAGCGATCATCCCGCTTTACTATATTTAGCAGCCAGCTCCAGTTATTGCATACTCCATCTCCCAGCATCCTGGAAAGGACACTTCACAGCACTCCGGAAATTGAGGGTTAAGAGCCTTTGCAGAACCACCTTAAACTCCCCTGACACTTTTTTCTTTTTTTAAAGCAATCTCTACCCACCAATGTGGGGCTTGAACTTACGAGCCCAAGATCAAGAGTTGTGTGCTCTACTGAATGAGCCAGCAAGGCACCCATCGCCCGACACTTTTAATCAAAAAAATCCTGAGTATTAACCCCTCAGCCCATACCACATGTTTACGAAAGGCTGCCAGACACTAGAAGAGAATGCCACAGTGGGGCTTGCCGGGACATCTGGAACTTGCCACCTGCCACTCTACTCAGCAAGCGGCATGGAAGCTGAGAATAGACTCTGTTATATTAGAATTCTAACGCGGAAGAAATGTATGAGGGTGCTACCTACTCTGGTTGGGAAATAGCGACTTGTCTTAAATGTCTTTAAGGTGCTCGAGAGGATGAAGGTGGTGAAGAAGAGAATGCAGGACCAAAAGAGCACATCAGGAGTATAGGGTCCATGATGGCCGCACGCAGATCCCGTGAACTCTCCGTGCATCTCCTGGCACTCCTGTGGGAACAAGCATTCTGGGTGATGAAAGGCAGGCACGAGGGAATAAATAGCTCTGGCCTTCTGAGCCCACCCCTCCCTGTCATCCCACGGTTGCTGGGGAGCGCAGGCTGCCGGCAGTGTCCATTGACCCGTGTGCTTGTGGCGCTCTCGCTTGCACAGGCCCCTTCTGAGTACGGTGACTACTTAGAGTCCTTAGACGCTTGGAAAATGAAACCAGGATGGTCCCAAGCAAGCATGAAGCTCTGGGAGGGCTCTGGCAATTTGTACTGTTTATCTTACAGAGGACTTCCAAATCGGAATGTTCTGCCAGCCTCAGAAACCTGGGTGTGCCCCCGCCCTGCCTGGTTTCATCCCCACATATCCCTAGTGCAGGGACCCTGGGTAGGGTGTACGTGGGAGAGAAGAGAAAGGCAATCTTCTTTTCCCTTTATGTACAAGGGAACTTTTGCTGGGGAAAAGGGTCAGCAAGAATAGTTTAAATAAATAAATAAATAAACAAACAAACAACCTTTATTTTTGAAAACGCTAGACCACGCTGAAGGACTACCACACTTAAACTTGGCAGTCACAATGGTACAATACAACTCCCAGACTTACGCTAACAGTCAGGTTGGCCCAGTGGACTTCTGTTGTCACAATATTGTGGTCCTTCCAGTACTGCAGGGTATGGTTGTTTGGATTTTCTGGGAGAGTACACCTGCAGCTGAGGGAACAAGAAAAAAGGATTCCTGAGGAAAGCAGCCAAGTATTTGATTAAATAGTTTTAGCCATGACTGGACTAAAGCCCCTGTCAGAGCCTGCCTCGTTTCTCCTTTGCCCATCTCAGGTCCCTGAGATTGGTCCTGTTGCTTGAGGCCCATGGGTAAGCCCAACCACATCCTTATTTTTCAGTCAGCCATTATAAACACAGACACAAATCGGCACATGGGTCTTGAATTAAATCGTGCCGACCACCAAGCTTGGCACAGAATGGTTCTTGGTAGTCTCCTTGCTTAGTTTCTTTCGCTTAGGCCCTTCCCGTGAAATTCAATCTATAAAGCAAGGAGGACCTGCTACCCCATTTGGCTCTCAACAGTCTTCTCCGAGCCTGGATATCTCCTGCTCTCTATACCCTGCCAGATTCTCAATATGCTCTCAATATCAGAGGCTCCTGGAATTGTGATGCAAGCTTGTCCCGACACTGCATTATTCCTGGTAATATCCCACCACCATGGACTCCTCTTGTACCTAACCAGACCAGATCAGATTTGTCCCTCTGGCCAACATGCAGCCTCCCAGTCCCACAATGAACATAGCCATTGCCACTAACTTTGCATCCTCTGTGGATTTAATGAGCATACCTTCTAAGGATATAGTACAACAGAATTAAAATACAAAAAGATCTCAGTAGATTGTAATAGGAGGAAATCAACAAAATAAAACGTAATAGGGAAAGCCATAAAGTCCTACATTTAGGTCTACAAAATCAATCCCAAACTTGGAAGCAATGAAGATGTCCTCCAGTAGGTGAATGGATGCACTATATCTATAACTACACAATGGACTATTATTCAGCACTAAAAAGAACTATCAAGCCATTAAAAGGCATTAAAGACCTTTAAGGCAATAACACTAAGTACACAAAGCCAATCAGAAAAGCCTACATACTGCAGGATTACAACTATATGACATTGCCGAAAAGGCAAAATGATGACAACAGTAAAAAGATCAATGCTTGCCAGGGTTTGGAGTGGTACCGAGGGATGGGTAGGCAGAGCACCAAATATTTTTTTTTTGAGAGAGAGAGAGACAGAGAGAGAGAGAGAGAGAGAGAGAGAGCATGAGCAGGGGAGGTGCAGAGAGAGAGGGAGAGAGAAAGAATCCTAAGCAGGCTCCACACTCTCAGTGTGGAGCCCAGTGCGGGGCTCCATTTCATGAACTGTGAGATCATGACCTGAGCTGAAACCAAGAGTAGGAGGCTTAACCGAATGAGCCCCCCCAGGTGCCCTCAGAGCACAGATCTTTAAGGCAGTGAACTATTCTGTATGATACTATAATAGTGGATATATTATTTATAGATCAATCAAAACTCATAGAATGTACAACACCAAGAGTGAACCCTAATGTAAACTATAGGCTTTGGGTGATAATGATGTCTCCATGTAAATTCATTGTTTGCAACAAACTTAGCACTCTGGTGTACGGGATGTTGATACTGGGGGAGACTGCACATGTGTGGGAGCAGGGGGTGGATGGAAACTCTGTATCCTCTGCTCAACTTTGCTGTGAACCTAAAACTGCTCTTAAAAAATCAGTTCCACATACTTGGAACGTATTATGCTGAGTGAAATAAGTCAGTCAGAGGACAGGTATCATATATCTTCACTCATATGTGGATCTTGAGAAACCTAAAAGAAGACCATGGGGGAAGGGAAGAGGAAAAAAAAAATAGTTACAAACAGAGAGGGAGGGAGGCAAACCACAAGAAACTCTTAAATACAGAGAACCAAGGGTGGATGGGGGGTGGGGGAGATGGGAAGATGGGTGATGGGCATTGAGGAGGGCACTTGTTGGGATGAGCACCGGGTGTTGTATGGAAGCCAATTTGACAATAAAATATATTTTTAAAAAAATCAGTTCCACATACTAACATAAAATGATTTAAAGAGCTGGAGAGTTCTAGCTTCACAGCTCCAACGGTAGAATGCAACTAAGAAAAATCCCACCTTGAGCTGTATTAACACAGAATTACAGTGTCCAGATCCAAAGTCTACTCAGTCCAAGGCTGGTCACTTTTGTCAATCTTCCCCCACTAGGTCTCTGAGGGCAGATCCTTTGTCTGCCATGTTCACTGCTGTCTCCAGGGCCTAAAACCATGCCCGGCATATAGTAAGTGTTCAACAAATGTTTGTTAAACAAATAAATGAATGATTGAGAAAAAGGTCGAAGAATGAACCTTACTCCAATGCCAATCAGCAATCCACTAGGCTTCAAAGATTATACTCCTCTAATGGTTGTTATTTTGTAATAAAATAGTTTCAAAATTCTAACAAAAGTTTTTTATGAATTCTGACCTTAAAAAGGGGAATAAATGAATATGCAGAACCTACGAAAATGTATCCATGACTAGTTGGCAGACCCCTCCATACAGTGTGCTCTCTGCTCAGACAGTTTCGGGTTGAAATTGTTCGCTTTACAACCAGGCCCTCCACGTCAGAAATGTACAGCCAGAAGGCAGGGAATTTGATGTACGGAGCTAAAGGTTGAGGATCTTTAGTCATAATTTGGAGAATACTATTCCAGAGAAGAAGTGTTTCTAGGACCAGACTCTCCTGGATGGTTGACGACATGGCGAAATACCATGTTTCTTCTCCCCCTGATCCAAACTGTATCAGGCATGGGAAGAAAAGAGTCTCTTGCGTTGAAATCTATGTAAGTAAAAGGTGAAAGATTTATACGATCTGAAGAGAAACCAAAGTATGTGGATCCTGAGAAACTTAACAGAAACCCATGGGGGAGGGGAAGAAAAAAAAAAAAAGGAGGTTAGAGTGGGAGAGAGCCAAAGCATAAGAGACTCTTAAAAACTGAGAACAAACTGAGGGTTTATGGGGGGTGGGAGGGAGGGGAGGGTGGGTGATGGGTATTGAGGAGGGCACCTTTTGGGATGAGCACTGGGTGTTGTATGGAAACCAATTTGACAATAAACTTCATATATTGAAAAAAAAAGAAATCTATGTAAGTAAATAGATTATTAGATCCTTAGGAAACAGAGTAAGAGACCTGTGGATCTGCAAAGAATTGTTAGTATATCTCTACCTAACGATTCCTAAGAGGAGCCTGTACATACATTCAGACGATCTTGATAACATGCTTCAGGGACTCACAAATCCTTGTAAAAAGAAGGTCCTCCCAATAACTCACTTGAATTCTCCCTGCTACCTTTGCAGCCTACTTTCGTCTCGTGCCTGGAACCAAAAGCCCGTGCTCTGGAAAGCATTCCTCATGTCCCCTCTGAGTTTTGTTCTTAGTCCATCCTGACTAAGTGATGACAGAGGTCATCACTTCTGGCTGTTCTCTGGCAGGCCCCCTGGGGTCTCCACATCCCTATCTAAGCCTTATTTCCCAGAGGGCCAAGACACTTCCTTAAGAAAAGGCGCAAGTACTGCCAGGTACACTGCATCAGCCAGTAAACCCAGGCCCACTGCTCAATTTAAAAAAAAAAAAGGGGGGGGGGGGGGCCCTGGGTGGCTCAGTCGGTTAAGCGTCTGACTTCAGCTCAGGTCACGATCTCACGGTCCAGTGAGTTCCAGCCCCGAGTCAGGCCCTGGGCTGATGGCTCAGAGCCTGGAGCCTGCTTCCCATTCTGTGTCTCCCTCTCTCTCTGCCCCTCCCCCGTTCATGCTCTGTCTCTCTCTGTCTCAAAAATAAATAAACATTAAAAAAAAAAAAAAAAAAGACAAGCATAAAGCATACTTACTAATACAGGCTAAGGTGGTCCAGCTGGCTGTGCATGTGGATGGGGTAGGTCTCTGCCAGGTGAATGAGCTTTTCTATTGCTTCATAGATGAAAATAATGCAAATCAGGGAG
Organism: Panthera onca; assembly: GCF_046562875.1. Classification (NCBI taxonomy): domain Eukaryota; kingdom Metazoa; phylum Chordata; class Mammalia; order Carnivora; family Felidae; genus Panthera; species Panthera onca. The sequence continues at coordinate 77,631,447 of NC_138345.1, read as the reverse complement.
GCAAATGCCTCTTCAGTGAAGCGGGTAATGTAACAGACAAGGGAACTGGCATCAGTTGCCACAAGGACAATACACAGGAAGGCAGTCCACAGTCCGATACAGGCTCGCAGGGAGAGGTACGAAAGAGCGTAATCTCTGAAACAAAACCAAAGTTCATCAAAAAGCATGGATGGGTGAATTACAAGACAAAGGGTCAGAAATGTGGTTAATTCATCTCATCTCATCCATTCCAGTACCGCAACCCAGTTTACCCCTAATTCTGACTGTACTTTACTCCTAAATGCTGCCCAGGGACAGCTGTGACCAAAGATTTGCTCCACGGGTAGTATTTGCCCCACAGGTAGTATCTGCGACAGCAAGGACACGGAAAGTGGAGAAGGAAGGAATCGGCCACACGCATTTCTGCCATTACTGCCCAACTTGATTCAGATCTTATTCTTACAGTTAGGAAAAAGGGGCTGGCCCATGTTCCACATGCTCCTACGTCCAATCCAAAATGAAGAAAAAATTTGATAGGGAAAGGAGGCACTGCTAAGCCCCTACCATCAGCCCCTACCCCACAATATGAAGGGGGCGTCTTAGGCCAAATTAAAAATTGACTTGAAAGGGGCGCCTGGGTGGCTCAGTCGGTTGAGCGTCCAACTTCGGCTTGGGTCATGATCCCACGGTTCATGAGTTTGAACCCCACATGGGCTCTGTGCTGATGGTGGGGAGCATGCTTGGGATTCTCTCTCCCTCCCTCCCTCTCTCTGTCCCCTCTGTGTGCGCGCTCTCTCTCTCTCTCTCAAAATAAATAAATAAACTTTTAAAAACCTGATTTGAAATGAAAATGAAGGAATTTGACTTAGCTAGAGAAAGAAAACTCCAGTACTACACTGTGTGTTAACTAACTTGAATTTAAATAAATAAATTTTAAAAAAAGATAAAAAGTCAAGACTTCAATCATGGCTGAGGGACATTAATAAAGCTCTTTAAGATTAGGAGATCTACTATTTTAGATACAGTACTACCTGGGGGCAGGACAACAGACCAAATGATGTTCTTTCATTAGGTTTTTACAATCCAGAGTAATATTTGCCTGATTATGTTCGCCCAGGATCCTGGCATTCAACCCTAACGGCACAATAACACATCCAGTTAGAGTTTTCAGAAAACCAAATGTCTTACTTGCAGAATTTGAACAAAATCTTTTCAAATACAAGCACTGGCCCAGTACTTCCCAGGATGGTGAGAGCCTGTCCCGCAAACAAGGAATAGGCAATCCCAGTCATGGAGGCTCCAAACAAGGATTCAATTGCACTCTGAGGGGGGAAAAAAATCATCAGAGTTGATCATCAGGGCTACGGAGCCCATCTGTAACCAGTAGCGTGGGCTTATGCACATTCCTGACTTAGCTCTCGTGTGTGCCTTTTGCTTGTATTTCATTTTAGCAAGAGTGAAGTATACACACGGTCTAATACTCCTGTAAAGGATACCGTCTTGATAATCCAGGTGCCCAAATCCAACCACATAGGATTCCTTAACTAAGTCCTGTTCTTCAGTGACTCAATTCAGTACTTAAATATACACAGAAAGCACAGTGATACCATTTGTATGATGAGCCGTCATTCAGAATCACATTAAATTTCAAATGACATTGATCTATCATTTTCCACCCTTTTGAGCACCAGGCAATTCAACCGGGCAGTCAACTAGTGACATTGATGTGCAAGCAGACGAGAGTCGGTTCTAAAGGGAAAACTAGGTTGTTGCTTGGTATGAAATCAGAAGACCGCAGTATTCAGTAGAAAGAATCCAATCTCCTCAGCCCTAGCCCAGGGGATTTTCCTCTCAGCAGACTTCCCTGCCAGCACAATGTTTTAACTCCTGTTGGGGCCAAGAGAAGTGGTAAAAAGTCCTTACTATGCGTCCCTCAGTGGCTTCTCCGAGCAATCCCCCAAAGGTGATGACAGGTGACATGCAGGCACAGTACAGGAACAGAAAGGAGGCCAAACACTGTAAACTGAGTGCATCCCGGTAGTCGCTCCAGTACCAGGGGGCCTTCCGCTTGATGTCCAACACCAAGCCCCCAAACAGCCTGTGGAAACATGGCAAACAGGCCTCTAACGTGGTCCCTCTTCCACGGAAGTATTTGAACAGCGCACATTTGAAAGCCACTTCAAATGTGCTCTGTAGACATGCTTTGGCTTCGATGTGAGCCCCAGTACAAGAAATCTCTCCGGGGTCAGCACACATTCCATTTGCAAACAAGGGCATGAATTTGAATGATTATCCCGAGCATAAAGAGAATTGCTTTGGGAGTGCATATTGCCCATTCAATAAAGAGTTCCAAAAAAAATTAACGTGAAATTAAGTAATCGCTTCAAACCGCAAATTCTGAGCTGTTCGGAGGAAATGTGCAAAATCCATTCAAGGTATTAAAATCGTTAGTTTTATTATATATGTATTCTAGCCAAAGAGCCCCATCACATGCACTTCCCTACGCTGAACAGCTACCCACCTTACTGTTGAGAAATTAGCATAAGAATTCGTTCATGTGGTCGACAAGTAGTAGCAGATATTGTGCCAGGGACCGGAGATGCAGCAGGGAACAAGACAACGCAGCCCTTCTCTAGCACAGGCGATAGGCAGTGCTGTGAGGGTGCCACGGCAGCATAGAACAGGAGGGAGATTTCAACGGGGACTCAGAGAACCGATCAGGAGCTAGCCAGATGGGGCAGAGGGGCTAGCGTGGGTGACACCTGGAGGTGAGAGTGCATGGCGGGGTCCAAGTGCTAACACAGATACAGCTCGATAAGACAGTGTGAGGGGCAAATACCAGCAGACAGGAACGGTGAAGCTGGAGAAGCCAAGTCACAGAGCGCTTTGCAAACTGTTTTAAGGAATCAGAACTTTATCCTGATGGCATGTCAAGTCACCGAAGGATTGTAAACAGGAGAACAACATAATTAAACGTGCATTCTGGAAGGATCACTCTGGAGGGGCTGTAATGAATGGAACGCGGGGCAAGACTGGAGGCAGGGGATTGGGAGGAGGAGAAGTGGAAGGACTCAAGGGCTGAATCAGGAAGTAGAGTCCACAGGACATGGTGGCAGGACTTCTGGACCCCTCTCCAGTTCCCAAGGATGAGACAGATCAAGAGCAAGATATCCCACACCAAGAAAGAGCGTTCTCAAACTGGGTCACTTTTTCTAGAGTGAGGTCTTTGCACCAGAGTGAAAGTTGGTAGGGGAGTCACAAAAAATGCCACTCAGCATTACAGGACAGATCACCTGGTCTCTTCTACAAACCAATGGCATAGAGAAAAAGGAAGGAGAGCTAGTACAGAATGGGATCATAATAACCAAATGCAATCCCTGACTGGATGCTATGTGAAGAAAAAAACCTCTAAAAAGATGTGGCTAAGACAATCACAAAAAGTTAAATGTGAACTGAGCATTAGACAATTTAAAGAATTATTGTTAATTTTGTTAGATTTCATAATGGCATGACCGTTGTTTTTTAAAATGTCCTTATCAAACAGAGATACATACTGAAGTAGTTACAGGTAAAATGACATGATACCAGTGATTTGGTTTAAAATAATCTAGAAAACATAAAAATAAAACAGTTACGTGGGGAGAAATAGACAAAACATGACTAGCAAAATGTTAATCACCGTTGATGGGCACATGGGGGTTCATTATACTGTTCTCTCTTCTTATGTGTTTAAAACTTTCTATAATAAGCCAAAAACAAAAAATGAGCTACTCTTTCATGAAAGGAGGCTTGGCCAGCTCTTTCCATCTCTCTGCCTGGGAGCCTGGAGGAGAACCATGCGACCTGGGGCCTGTACGCTAGGGGGAAAGGCCCAGGCAGCTCTCTCTTTCCATTTGAATGCTTTCTCTCCCTAGCCAGGTTCAATGAGTGTGTTCGTGGACACAGGGCGGACACTGTTCTATTCTACCTATTTGTTCTTTTCCTCTGGTTTGGGTGGGTATAGTTGGGATTCACCGTTGTCAGTTTATAGCGGTAACATCACAATCTGGTTCTTGGCTTAGAGAAGAGAGGCAAAGCTCGTTTTGTTTTTAGTCTATCTGGCAAACCTAGCTTAGGTAAGGAGCTATCTATAGGGTCTAACCTAGAGTGTGAGAGTTCCACCTCAGAGTTTGGAACCAAGGCTCCAGTTTGTAATAAAGTGTCACTACGCCTTGCTTTCTCCTCTGTGCAAATAGGACCTTATAGGCAGTTTTGATTGGTCTGGGGCAAGACACAAGTGTTTCTGGGTCTTTACCAAGACAGAACTAGTACCATGTGAATATCACCTCTTAATCACCGATGACCTTCCTCTGAAGGGTATTATTCTGGAAGAAGACTCTCCTTCTGTAATAATGAGCCTCATCCCACTTGGCAACCTGAGATGCTGCCATGATTGCTCAGCCCCTGGATGCAGGAGGTCCCTCCAGGGAGGAACGTCTGTGAGTCACAGACAAAAGATGTATGCGAAATGGATTTATAAGAAGCCATAGAAAGGGGGGGGCATCTGCATGCCTAACAGTGATTAAAAGGGGAAAGAAAAGATCTGAGGCTCTTATGGATAATGTAACTATAAATTAATAAAATGATTTCTGACTACTATTTATGGAGTCAGCCTTATCCCTCACTCATGCATAGAATCAGACCATAATTGCACAGCTACCACAAGATCAGGCATGGATGCTTCTCTCCACATTTGAGACTTCCTTTCCCTTTCAACACTACCTTTGATGTTCAAGTTTTTTGGGGGGTAGGAGGCACACAGGGATACGAATTTCAGCTTGATGCAAGAAAGGACTTACCCGTGTAGAGGGTCACTAGGCTCTGGAGCACTGACTTAGGGAGACCTTCTCTGGAGGGCTTTAAGGACAGGCCAGCCATCCATTTGTCTGGTGTGCTTTAGAAGAAACCTGTTTGAAGTGTGTGTGTTGGGGGGGCAGGGAATCATCGAGATAGCAGCTCCTGGTTCTTTTTTTTCATTAACCCTTCCCAAAAGCGGCATCCCCAATGAGGTACATAAATATGCCTTGGAAAAGCCCTTTCTTGGAAAACCCTTCTCTTCCCTGCGGTGACACTTGTGACCTAGGAACACTCTAGTCAGACTTTTGTCTTTGTTATGTACGGGAATGCATCAGCATCACGGAGGTCCAACACACTGTGCTCCAGCCCGGCCTCAGGTTAATACAGGACTGTTTTCAACTTGCCTCCTTTCCTGCCTTAAGAGTCTACACGCCCCCATCTTCATATACCTCCCTGTCCGACAAATAGAACATCCCCTAAGTCTCCAGGTTTTGCCCCAGGCCTTGCAACATCGTACACACAAGGCAGATTTTCCACCTCGGAGAAACACAACTAATGGTATGAAGAACTATTTTTTGTCTGTGTAGTCCAGGCGGGTCCAGAAAGTTCTAGGATGTTCATCTATGGGGGAGGGTTTGCTTTGACTCCCTACAAACTTTGAGATTGGGAAAGAGAAAAGGGTTGGCACAGAAGCATAATCTCTGATACAGGCATGAAGTCACCTGACCTACAAGGCTATAATAGGAGAAAGGCCATGTGTCTTGAGGTCTTTTACTAAGGGCTCTGAGGAAAATTTTGGGAACTCAGGAAGAGGAGGTATCTCCCATACCAAGCAGCCCTAGGCCCTGAACCTAGATAACCCTTCCTTTCAGCTTTATCAACTCCATTAACTTCCTGACAAGACATGAAGGGAGAACTTCCTCAAACCCTAGATGAGTTTGTGAGTAAAGGTACTTTGACACTGTGAGTAAGCATGTGATGATCCTGGCCACATGAGATCTTCTTTTGGGATGTCAGGCACCATTTCTGAGAATTGACAATTCTTGAGATCTAATCTAATGGTCTCCCAAACTCCCACGTGGACTGGATTATAAATGACCCCCTCGAGGGGCGCCTGGGTGGCTCAGTCTGTTAAGCGGCCGACTTCGGCTCAGGTCATGATCTCGCGGTCCATGAGTTCGAGCCCCGTGTCGGGCTCTGTGCTGACAGCTCAGAGCCTGGAGCCTGTTTCAGATTCTGTGTCTCCCTCTCTCTGACCCTCCCCGTTCATGCTCTGTCTCTCTCTGTCTCAAAAATAAATAAACGTTAAAAAAAAAAATTTTTTTTTAAATGACCCCCTCGAAAGGCCTGGGACTTTAGTTTATTCTCCTCTAACACCAAAAGAAACCTGAAATCTCAAATCATTTGGAGGAAACCCTGTTGCCCTCATTTCCACTACCTTCAAACTCTAAGTCCTAGGGTGTGAACACCATTTATATTCAAAAGATATATCACCACCCTGAAATACCATCAAACACCCAAGACCCTTTCCCTAAAAAACACCACCTCCTCTAGGACCGTCTCAATCCTGGAAACTATTCTAGGGACAGATGCTTCCCTTGAACTGCTTCTCAATACCAGGCCTCCCCACCCAATTCAGACCTCTCCCAACTTTAAAGAAAATGTTAAATTTACTCTTGGAGGTTGCTCCCTCATTTCAGTGATCCCTTCCATCAAAGAGCTATTCTTTTCCTCCATGATCACTCCCCAGAACCCAATTATCTTTCCCCACCCTCAAATACATTCCTCCAGCCAGGAAACACACCCCCATTCTGGACACTGCTAGCTAAGTGCCATCTCTCCTGCTTCTAAGCCCCCTTTCCTAGCTTCTCCCTGAATTTCTAAGAGTAGAAAAATAGATGACTGTCTACAATTCTAGAAAACGCTGAGTTTCCACTGGGTACTGAGGATAGAAAAATAAGGAAAGCAACTTCAAGCAAAGAAGAAAAAAACTAAGGTGAAAGCTAGGAAGTAGAGGACGTTACAAAGCTTCACTCCATGATCTGAGTCCTGTCCTGAGACTCTCCACCCAGCAGATCCTCAGAAACAAGTACAACTTATGGAACCAGAACTATGGTCTCAACCATCTCCCACCACCTGGGGAAACCCTAGATGTCACTCCAACCCAAAACACCATCCTCTTTCACCACCTTCTTACCTGGCAAATCAAAGTTAGTCTGGGAACCTGCTTCCCTAAACTTCCATAGAGAACCTTCTCCTTGGACATCTGTCTTTAGAGTCTGGGCCTAGAAGAGTAGATGGACTATACTGAGACACACCCACACCCCTAAAATACTACTTATTTTCCTACCCTAAGGGAGTTTCTTTACTTAAAATAATCACTCAAGGGGCACCTGGGTGGCTCAGTCGGTTAAGCATCCGACTTTGGCTCAGGTTATGATCTCATGGCTCGTGAGTTCAAGCCCCACATCGGGCTCTGTGCTGACAGCTCGGAGCCTGGAACCTGCTTCGGATTCTGTGTTTCCCTCTCTCTCTACCTTTCCCCACTCATGCTCTCTTTCTCTCTCTTTCTCTCTCTCTCTCTCTCTCTCTGCCTCTCTCTCTCAAAAATAAACATTAAAAATAAATAAATAAATAAATAAATAACCACTAAATATTTATCTATATTTAGTCCACTCATGCTACAGAACAGGGATCACTCTAAAAGTATTCATTCATTTGTTCATCAGATACTCAGTGCCCACTCTGTGCAGGGCACCATGCTGGGTGCTAGGATTATAATGGGCACCCTGCCCTTACGGAGCAAACATTCTAGCAGGAAGGAATGAAGCAATAATGAAGCAATAATGAACAATGAAGCAATAATCATAAAGTATGGGAAGCAATAATAGCAATAATGCTATTGAAGCAATAATAATAACAAATGAAGCAATAATAATAAAGTATGGGAAGGGCTGTAAACCAAGGGGTAGGAGGAAGGTGGCAGACAGGTGAGGGACAAAGCTCAAAGTTGTGACACCACACAGTAGGAATACCTAACCTCATCTAGAGAGAGTGTTAGAAGGCTTCTCAAAGGAAGTGACCCCTAAGCTGAGACAAAAAGGTAAGTAGCAGTTAGCCAGGAGATGAGGGAGGGGACGAGTGTTCAAATCAGAAGGAACAACATGTAGAAAGGACTGGAGGTGAGACAGACTGTGGTCAGTGGTTTGAGAAACTTGAACGAATAAATACAAGATCTGATAAATTCACAATACTTATTACAGTCAGTGGTTCCATTTGAAAAGTCATTCCCAGCCAAAATACTAGAGAGAAGAAGGCTGAAAGTGAAGACTATGACTCATTCCTTTACACAACTTCAGCCCAGTAAGCAGCATGAGCTGTGAAACGTCTCAGAACTTACCGCCCGGTGCGCTGAAGTTCTGGCCCGCTGTGGCCCCCATGTGGTTCCGGTTCTATGTGGCAAACATTTCCATTTGGAACTCCAGGCATTTTCCGCTTCTCCTTTCAACAGAGGAACACAAAATTAGTAAAGTCAGCCATCTATCCTGTCCTTCCTGTTAACAGCGGGGAGTGATAATGAGATCATCCAAAAACAGCCCCCAAATACCCATGTGTTTGTAGTTTTCAAAGGCATTTACTGATTTGGGGCAGTTTATTGACTTTCCTGAAAAACAATAACAACATATAATTTCTCGCCCTCTCTACTAGTGCCTAACTCCTAACCCTGCATTGCTCAGAGACAGAAATATGGAGGCCTGGACATCAGGTGGGACCTAAGTTCCAGTTTCAAATCTGCCTCTGTATAATCTCACTTCACCTTAAAACTCTGAAGATAGTTTCATTGAAGATAGTTTTATTTATTTGTAATATTAAGGATAAAAATACCTGCGTGGGGATGTTGCCGGGAGGGCTGAGTTCGCATCTGTAAAGCACCAGGCCTGGTGTCTCGTGTACAAGGGCTCCTTGGCCACCTTTGATCTGTCCCAAAGTATGCGGGATTCCACCTGTTCTCTCTATACAACTTGCTCTTTTCATCGCATGGCTTCATTCACAATATACTCCCAAGAAATGTGCTTTCCTCTCCTATCCCATCCCACATCAAACCTCCAAAAGCTGGCTTTAAAATTATCCTAGAGTAATCCTGACTGATTGCATCACACCTGAGCCAATCTATGTTACTGTATACTCATTTTTTATAACTGCTCTGTTCATTCTACGTGCCCAAAACAGGGCTACAGCTTGAGTTATTTAGTATTTACCCACATGGTCTTTGCTTTGTCCATGGTGGGTACTCAGTAAGTGACACTTAAGCCACCATTGGCTAATGTGCATACATTACCTGGGAAGGGACATTTTTGGGTGGCTCGATTCTAATGGAGGGGTCCCACTCCCCTGGAGGGAGCACTGTAACCTGGTCTAGGAACTCATCAATCCCCGCCAGGAGATCGTCTCGCTCTTTTGCCTTATACGCCACATCATGAAAAATCTACAGAGAAGAAAAAACCCTTAGGAAAGTTGAAAATAACTTTACTTAAAACAATCCCCAATGAAGGGCACCTGGGTGGCTCAGTCGGTTGTGCAGTTGAGCGTCCAACTCTTGATTTTGGCTCAGGTCATGATCTCATGGTTCATGAGTTCGAGCCCTTGCATCAGCCTCCACGCTAACAGCACAGAGCCTGCATGGGATTCCCTCTTTCCCTCTCCTCTCCCCCTCCCCAACTCATGCCCTTGCTCTCAAAATAAATAAATAAACTTAAAAACAACAACAACAATCACCAATGAATGTGGTGAAGGACAGATACAACCTCATGATTTTTATCTCTGTCATGGGGAATGACATGACAATGTGGAAAACTTCAGCATTTAAAAAAGTGCAAGGATAAAAGCATAAAAAAATGAAACTAAAGATGAGATGGGTCAAAAAAGAACTAGATATCTGTATGCTAGTACAAGAAAAGATGAGACTCTAAAGTTGTATAATTGTTATCCCCCCAAAGAGTGGGACAAAAGGCAAGATACATGGGAAAATTTTCCTATCATAATGGTTGGAAAAAGTGGATGAAATTCCTAATGAAGGTCCCCCATGAAATAAGCTTCCCAATAAAAGACAGATGACAAAACACAACCCCCATCTCCCTCTGCCTGCTAACACATATGCCTTAAAAACCCGACCCTGCAGCTTACAAGAGCAGTACAGTCCTCACTAGGGCATGTAGTGGGGATTCAGCACCATGGCAGCCACAATGTCTGGTTGTTTGGGACATTCACATCTCAGGCCCCTAGCTCATACCCCTGACCCTCACGTGGAATAAGAGTGAGGGTTCTTTATGTAAATAGATTTTATGTATGCAATTAGCCATCCTCTCTAGAAGGTTGTCAGCCTTAACACCTTTCTCTCTAGGCATCCTAAGAGCCAAGGATAATTTTCCCAGAAAAAGATTTCTCTGCATCCTTGGGAGAGATGATATAGGAAGAAATAACCCCAGAAGGTTTGGTCTTCCCACAAAAAGCATTCAGAGACGTGACCTGACCTGCTTCCCAGAAGACACTGCAAGGGTGATTATTTTATCCCCAACAGATAACTCAGGGTCTAGCACAGAGTAAATACTCAATACATATTTACAGCATGAACGAAAAGCAAAATGGTGCATACCTCATCTGTCATGATGGTGGCCATGGATCTGCCAATCTCATGGTACTGCTGACCTTTCCCTACTGGACCCAACAGGATAAACAAAAATCTGGCAACACACACAGAGGATGAAATTATAAACTATATAAGAAGACATAAAGAAGTGGCATCTTATTCCTCTCCAAACAACGAAACATTTCTCTCTCCTATCAACCAGAAATCACTGTGGTAACTTCAATAAAAGGAGACAGACTAATGATGGAGCAATATAAGTGGCCTTGACCTAACAGCTCCACTCTGAGCATTGGACGTATTTGTATGACTCTATTTAATAATGTGGTTATAATTGTTAGGGTTTCCATAGACACAATTCCTTGCTATAGGAAAAAAAAATTCCTTTTTTTTTATTCTTTTTTTAAAACATGCCATTGTTGTGCAAATTCAAGGTTTTCTGAATCTCATTCATTGCTCTAATAAGCAAATGATGGGGAGAGGAGAGGGATAAGGAAGTTGACATGATCAAGCCCTGTAGAGGAGTCGAAATTGTGTTCTGGACATCTGAATACTCTGTAATTAATGGGGCTCTGAATCACCTGAATCACCACCTTCAGAGTGCATGAATAGCCTTTTGAACAAATGTGGACATATTTGCAAACCATACAAATCCTGCCAGAACCGTGGAAAGAGACATGAGTACTTTTGCTCAGACATATTTCCCTGAGACACGGCTCTGTGGAACTGAGAGGGTAAGACTCAGGCTTCCCACCATAACAAGTGATTAGCCTGTGATACGCCCTTGGGATGCTCTTCAGTTCTCCACTCCCAAGGCTATAGTTACTTAAAAGTCATAGCCTTAAAAGTCTTAGAATTCTTCTGCGTGGAGGTTAATCCAACATACCCACAGTGAGATCGCTGCTGAATTTTAAACAGCATTCCCCAGTTAATCCCAAATTTTGGCACTAGCTGGTTTCTTCTACCAGAGCTCACACAAACTGTGCTTTAGACAGGATGCACTGAGTTTTGCTGCCCTTGTCTTTACCTTGTTGGGATGGGCACTTCTGTCAGACCCGAGAGAAGAACGGCTGGAGAGAGCCTCACAAAGGCAACGATGGGGCGGTCCAGAGAATCCACCTCACCAACCAGGACATTTGAGGCCTCGGCCCCAGTGGGAATTTTTTTCATGAAATGAAGATCCACCTGAAAGTCCAAAAGAACCTTCTGACAACCTAGGATGTCACACATCAACCCTTACCCTCCCTTACCTTACATTCACCTGTTGTCTCATGATTTAACAAATGTTTGCTCACACCCTTTCATTTGACCCTTGCAATACCTCTGTAAAGTGGATACAATAGGTCTTATTAGCCTCATTTTTTATTTACAAAAAAAACCGAAATGACTGAAACCCAGAGAGGTGAAGTTGACTTGCCCAGTGGAGACTTTAAGAGAGAGAATTTAAATCCAGGTCCTCTGATTTGAATTTCATTACACCACACTTTCTCACCGACTGTTTTTGAAGCTCTCGGTCAAATTTTTTCCATTTTAAAACACTTGACTGCTTTGTCAGAGGTTTCAGCTTTTCTAAATAAAACAGGGAGACTTCCCAGCAGAGAAGTGACGCGACCCCATCTGTGTTCTGGCTAGTGTCAAGGACAGACCAGGGCAATGAGAGGCTGGAGGCAGGGAGATCGAGGCTTGAGCCAGAAGCTGCAGCGAGGCACTGCTACTGTAGAAATCTTAGGATGCCCAAGTCACAGTCCCCAAGAAGAGCCTCGACCACAAAGTAGTTTTAGGAGACAAGAGCAAAAATATTGTTTCCGCAAAACCCTGGGAGGTGAGAAGGGGCTGCTGAAGAGTAAGCACCAAAAACAACTTTGGAAAAACCGGGAGGTCTGTGTCAGGGAGGCTTATCAGGGGCTCCTCTCAGTTCTAGCATCGAACCTGGTGGAATAAACTTGAGTCCGCCCCATGCAGGCTGGAGTGAAAGGGAGAAGACCCAGGCAGAGGGGCCTCCTTTTCTGCAGAAAGGGTTCTGGTCTTAGACAAAAGGTGTTGAACTACCAAAGCTTACCCGGCTTCCAGCGATTGGACTCTCGGTTCCACTAGGAATACTCTTAGGCCTACAAGCCAAGCTCCCGTGTCTCTGCTCACCTTGCTTAAATCCACGGGACTGTGTTCACAATTCATGCCATTTTTTACTTCAAGACTCGTAGTTGGAACAGACTGAGGAGACACAGTTTGACCTATTCAGAGAAAACAGAATCCTCTGAGCCTCTGCCCTTTCCCCCCTTTGACACCCCATCCGTCACCCGTTGGCTATGGCTCTCTGTCCTGCAAGGCCCATGGAGAAGAGCTAAGAAGACTGTGCAGATAAGACCCACACATACATGTCTCCTTACGGACTAGTAAAGGGAGGGCAGAAGTCTTACTACTTCTGCACCTTCTTCCTGAACATATTTGTGGTCCTCTTTTCTTCCTCTATTAAGGCAGGAATTCTTAACCAGGAGTGCATATCAGAGACTCCTTTGGATAACGTTTCAAATACGTAGATTCCCAGGCATATCCCCTGCACGTTGTGATTCAGTAAACGTGGGGACAGGGAGACATAGAGATTAGACATTGCCTGGCCACAGAAAAGGAAACCAAACAGCAGCTGAGATTCATGGAATGTCTACAACCCGTCACGCACCTGATTAAGGGATTTACGTAGAATCACGTATCAAAACCTCACATTAAACTGATGGGGCAGATGCTATTATCATCCTTATTTCACAGAGGAGAAAGTGAGACTTTAAGAGGTTTAGGAGGCTGCCCGAGGTCACACACTTTGCAAATAGTGGAGCCTGAATCTCAAGCCTCGAAGTCGGACTCAAGAGCCTATACTACTGTATGTTGTGTCCCTAATCTAAGATCAATCTGAGGCAACATCCCTAGTGCCACAGAGATAGATGGTCATCAGTCCCAGCCCCCCATCTTGCCTGTAACCAAACCATATTGTGTGTAAGTGAGCATGGAAACATATTAGACAAATATAGCCTGTACCCTCTGGTAACTCAGCATCTTCAACTAGTTCCTAAGTGTCTTATTAATAAAAGGACAGTCACTCCTAATAATCTTACCATTTTTATCCATCGAATGTGGATCTGACTGCTTCTTGCCAACCTCAGCGAAGGAGCGAACAATGGGAATGAGGTTATTTCTCTTTTTTTCATTCTGATGATGATGCTTTTTGAGAAGGGCTTCCCGTACTTTAACCCTCATGCTGTCATTCAGGTCACTGAACAGTTCTTGCTGGTCCAGGATCAGGTCTGGAAAGCAGGCGCTAACATGAACACTCAAACTGACAGTCAGTGAACTCAAAGAGGCCCGCGTTGGGTGGTATGAGGGGCGAGGGGCAAGGAGTGGGAGAAACAGTTCCACGAGGGTCATTAAGGTATAAGGTACAATCATACCTCAGGGCCTGAAAGATCTATTTGACGACAGCAGCTGTGACAAGTTATACTTTATGCATATAACATATCATTATTATTAGAAACAATCAAGCATTTAATAGGTGCCAGAACTATACTATGAACTTTACACAGATTATCCAATTAAATCCTAATGAAACCTCTGAGAAGGAGGTGGTATTGTAACAATTTGTACAGATCCAGAAAACTGAGGCCCAAACGTTACAAAATTTCCCAAGATCTCACATCTAGTAAGTCGCAGAGCTGGGATTCAATCCCAAAACTATCTGACTCAAAAGCCCACACCGTTACCCACTTTGTTCTGTTATCTGCCAAAGTTCCTCTATATTCCCTTCCTCCAACATTTCCAACATCGCTATACTCGTCAAAAGGAATGACAACTGTAGAACGCTCCAAATGACAATTTGAAGGTGGAACCGACGTGTATGATTCAGTTAACTAAGTGCCCCAGGCAATTACCATCAACCTTTAACCTGTCAGACCAGCACAGTTGAGGGGGGTTAAAAAATCCCAATAATGAGTATGAGTTCTAGAGGCCCACATTCTGTCCCACTTCTATCACTTTCTGTGTGATCTTGGGCAAGTTACATAACCTTTCCGTACCTCAGTTTCCTCATCTGTAATATGGCGCTAATATTATTAACCATCTTCAAAAGTTGTTACAGAAAATTGAGATCATAAATACAAAGTGCTGTATCAGTAAATACTTGATACAGTTTACCTATTCTTATCACCAACATGAATACATCAGGTACCTAATGTAAAGAACTATAGCAATTACACTTCAGTCCTACATCCCTATCCCCAAGCCTCCCCAAAACTTCAACCTATTCTCAACCCCAACTCTTTCCATGACTATCCAAGTCTAGAAGAAAATCTATCTTGAATATTCAAGCTGAAGATCCATGGTTTCTCTATATTTAACCTTTATATTGATGGGTTTATTGCTCCCATATTATAAACATGCTTCAGGATCTTTCATCTTTTTTTTTTTTAAGATTTTATTTTTAAGAAATCTCTACACCCGACGTGGGACTTGAACCCACAGCCCCGAATTCAAGAGTTCACACTGACTGAGCCAGCCAGGTGTCCCAAGATCCTTCATCTTGAAAAAAATTTAAAAAAAGAAGAATGTCCAACCCAGACCCTCCTTTAACTCTGGCACTCTGTCTGTCTCACTCTCTCTCTCTCTCTCCTATCATTTACAGTTTTCAAAAGAGGGGCACCTGGGTGGCTAAGGTTGTTAGCATCCAACTTCAGCTCAGGTCATGATCTCACGGTTCGTGAGTTGGAGTCCCCTGTCAGGCTCTGCTCTGACAGAACAGAGCTTACTTGGGATCCTCTGCCCACCCCTGCTCTCTCTACCCCTCCCCCACATGCTGTGGGCACATGCACGTGCACATTTTCTCTCTCTCTCTCAAAAATAAATAAACATAAAAAATAATAAAAATAAATTTTAAAATCTTAAAAAAATAAAATTAAAATCACAAAATAAAGTTCTCAAAAATTTCTCAGTCCCCTGCAATTTGGCTCTCTCAATGAAATTGCTTTTGATAAAATCAATGGCCTTCCAGTTGCTAAATTCAGTGGATGTTTACGTGACCTCTCTGCAGCATTTGACACTGAGGAGTTGAAACTCTCTCCCTTCTTAGCTTTTGTAACGAGCTGAATGGTGGCCCCCTCGAGACTTCTATGTACTAATCGCCCAGAACCTGTGACTGTGATCTTATTTGTAAAAAGGGTCTTTGCGCATGTAACTAAGTTAAGGATCTCAAGATCATCGTGGATGATATTGACAAATATTCTCACAAGAGAGACACAAATGAGAAGTCCATGCGAAGACAGAGGCAGACTGGAGTTATGCATTCCTGAGAAGGAACACCTTGAGCCACTAGAAGCTGGAAGAAGCAAGGAATAACTTTCCCCTAGAGCCTTCAGAGGGGACACAGGGTCTCATCAGTGCTGACCCCTCCCCTGTTTCCCCAAGTGATCCCAGAGAGGCAGAATCTCTTGGTACACTTGCAGAAAAGCTTGAAGAAAACTTTATTTCACTGTCTAGCCAAACAGAGCCAAGCTGAGGGAAAAACCTTCACATGCACCCAGGTGTTTCCCAAACACCATTCCTAAAACATGGTAACAACACTCAACATCAGGAAACCCCATCAGACATCTCCCATTACATCTTGCTGAAAAAATGGGGGTACTGTGGCTCAGTTTCTTACATGTCTTCCCTAGCTGCCATGTTTACAAATCTTTCCTTAACACCTTTTTCTCTGCACAACTCCCAGTTGCCCCTTCCTCTAATTATTACCAAGACATATCTCTGTTGTTGCACTTACTTAAATTGTTCCACGGTAATTTCCCCCATTAGAAGGTGAGTCCCTTGAGAGTAGGAACTATATCTTATTTCCCTGTGCCTAGCATATTACCAAGTGTAAACAGATACAAAATAAATGTGTGCTAAATGAATAGGCACCGAACACCCTGTCATTTGAAATAGGCTGTGAAATAGGTAGAGTGGTTTCTTAGTTTAAAACCCATCCCACAGGGCACCTGGGTGGCTCAGTCGGTTGAGCATCCCAACTCTTGATTTCGGCGTAAGTCAGGATCCCAGGGTCATGGGATCAAGCTCCGCATTGAGCTCCACGCTGACAACACAGAGCCTGCTGTTCTCTCTCTCTCTCTCTCTCTCTCTCTCTCTCTCTCTCTCTCTCTCTTTCTCTCTCTTTCCCTCCCCCCCCCCACTCTCTCTCTTTCAAAATAAATAAGTTTAAAAAAATAACAAAATTAAATTAAAAACCCATCCCACAGCTAAAGACATTGAGGTCGAGAAGGTTCAGTGACTGGCATAATGACACAAAGCTACTTTATTCTTTCCTCCACACTTCTTTTTTTTAATGATTATTTGTTTTTTTAAAAGAGAAAGAGAGAGAGGGGGTGAGCAGGGGAGGGGCAGAGAGAGAGGGAGACACAGAATCCGAAGCAGGCTCCAGGCTCTGAGCGGTCAGCACAGAGCCCAACACAGGGCTCGAACTCATGGACCCCGAGATCATGACCTGAGCTGAAGTCGGACACTTAGCTGACTGAGCCACCCGGACGCCCCTCCACACCACACTTCTTAATTTAAACAAACATTCCTCTGTTTTCTCTCACCTACGCTTACCTGAAATTTCTTCTATGCTATTTGCACGCATATCCAGAAGGACTGTTCCATTTATAAGGCAGCTCCTTAGCTCAAAGAGACTATGCAGTGAAAGGGTTGCCACATAAGGCTTGCTCCAGCGCTCTCCCCCATCCTCGACATCTTCTTCAAACTTCAGCCACCTGAAAGCGTGACAAACAACTAGATGCCAGAGGTAGAAAATGAAGGATTTTCACAAGAGAATTTTCTTTTAATTTTTT
The DNA here is from genome assembly GCF_046562875.1 of Panthera onca. Classification (NCBI taxonomy): domain Eukaryota; kingdom Metazoa; phylum Chordata; class Mammalia; order Carnivora; family Felidae; genus Panthera; species Panthera onca. Next base: position 77,614,128 of record NC_138345.1, on the reverse strand, counting down.
TTAATGTTTATTTGTTTGTTTTGAGAGAGGGACAGACAGAGAGCAAGCAGGGGAGGGGAAGAGAGAGAGGGAGACAGAATCCTAATCAGGCTCCAAGCTCTGAGCTGTCAGTGTGGAGCCCGATGCGGGGCTCAAACTCACGAACCGTAAGATCATGACCTGAGCTAAAATCAAGAGTCAGACGCTTAACTAACTGAGCCACCCGGGCGCCCCTTACGAGAGAATTTTTAATGTAAGCCACAAAGAAAGACATCTGAATAATCATACTGAACGTTGTAATTTAATCTATATGTTCAGGGTACATTGGTAAGTGAAAAAAAAGCAGGTTATAAAACAGTGCAAAATTGAGTACAGTTTGATCCCATTTCTATTTAAAGAAAGATTTAAAAATACAAACACACATATATAAGACACCAAATGCTGTATCCCTCATAATACCTGGGGTAGTAAAATTATACATAATTTTCATCTTCTCCTTTTTGCTTATCTTTATTTTCCAATTTTGTATAATGAGCACATATTACTTGTGTAACAGATAGATCTCAGGGCGCCTGGGTGGTTCGGTCAGTTAAGTGTCCGACTTCAGCTCAGGTCATGATCTTGTAGTTCGTGGGTTTGAGACCCCGCATTGAGCTCTGTGCTGACAGCTCAGGGCCTGGAGCCTGCTTGGGATTCTGTGTCTCCCTCTCTCTCTGCCCCTCCCCTGCTTGTGGTCTGTCTCTCTCTGTCTCTCAAAAATAAACATTAAAAAAAAAAAAGATAGATCTCATCGGTATCATTTCGGTATATTAATAAAATGATCATATTTTTCTTTTTAAAAAGCTCTGTGTGACCTTTAGAAGTTGGCAAAGACAGAATAACAAGACGAATTGCCTTTTCACTTGGTATCAGGTTGATTGGCTTGTCTAATCCTCTCCAGCCATGGCAAACGTCCAAGGATATAGCAGGGTTCCAGGAAGAGCTGTTCCAATAAGAGCTAGAGCCACACTTTGCTAGTTACCCAATTTGCCTTCTTCCCTGAGGCTCAGGCATGCTGGCTTTGTATTGTCCGTGAGGCTCACTGGTCAATTACAGAGGAGCCCCAGACATGGCCCTGGTTAATCAGAGGGCTCTTTTGGGGTTTGAGCCTCAAGCAAGCCTGGTCACTCTGCAGCTACCCCCAGAAGCCTACTGTCAGGTTAGCTATAACCCCAGGGGTCTCCGTGAGGTTGGGCTGTCTCAAAAATTCTGAAACTCCCAGTAAATTAAAACCCAAACGAATTAAAATTCTATGGTTCACCTGCAGAAAAGTCTTCACCTATGCTATATTTTCTGGGCTGGGTCCAAACCAAGGCGGTCCCATGAAACATCTTCTAAGCTAGACCTATAATATCAAGATAGCCCAGGAACAACTCTGGGCCCTAAATAAGTTTGAGGACTCCCTAAAGGTTCTGTTGTTTCTGCCACCAATCCCAGGCTCAAGGTCAATTGGTACAGACGTCACCAGAGACATCACAAAGAGGCCGACATCAAGACTTCGCATAGAAGACTCTGGAACATTAATCCCCATGTCAATCATTACTTCTCCCATGAAGAAATAAACGAAAAGCAGACCTGTCACTTGCTGAAAGGTCCAAGTTGGTCTACCCAAGCAAATCTTGACCCAGGTTATTTTAGGGCCTTACCTGGCTGTCTCCTTCCATTCAGCATCTTCTCCCTCTTTCATACAGATCTCATCCAGCTCTGTGAACAGCTCGTGAGGTACATGCTCTTCATCTTCCTCAGTGCCCAGAATGAACTGAACACGCTGAGATGGTGTGTCTGGAAAATCAACCACAGAGAAAGGTCTGCTCCCAGCCTCAACTTAGAGCAGAAATAGCATTCTGCTATACTTAGCACATCTGGGGGCCTTATAACTTCAGGAACATAGAGAAGACAATTCTGAATGTAGATCAAAAACATTTCTTTACCACCTACCACCCCTCACCCCCAAAATGCTATTCTATGCAAGCAGTTGAAGGGAGGGAAAAATTATGAGCTAAGACCACTTGAAGAAAACCCACAACAAACTGGAAATCTGATTAATTTGATCAAAAAACATGGATAATTTTCCGGCAAATGATTTCATCTATATAGTCATTGATTTGGGGGGACCTGAACTATGAATTTTTCAGGAAGGTATTTTTGATTCTTAGAGGCATTTCTTCTTGGAAGCAAGCTCTGAAAACTCTACAAAAGGATTAGAGAAGCAAGACCACCTACTTGACGTCCATCACACATTCCCTCAGCCTCACCGAGGTCCCAGCCATGGACACCCACCCTCTGTCCCGAGAGTGTTACCGTGGGCCAGGGCCTCTGGGCCTTCCTCCCCCTGGCTGGCTCCTTTGCCCCGCCCACGTCTCCGGTGCTTCTGGCCATGGGTTCGGTGATGACGATGGCTCTGTCGGCCCAGAGGCATCCGAACCCCCACATACAGAGTTCTATGACCTAGAACAAAGAAGAAGGTCTGTGCAAAGAATGCCTTTTTCTTTTTTTTTAGGTTTTTATTTATTTATTTTTGGTAATCTCTATACCCTACACGGGGCTCAAACTCACAATCCCAAGATCAAGAGTCTCACGCTCCTCTGACTGAGCCAGCCAGGCACCCCAGAGAATGCCATTAGTAAAAGGAATTGAGCATATTTAAGAGAGAAAGAAAATCATAGTTCTCTGGCCTGGTCACAACGCTAGTGGCAAAACTTCAAAGACTTCCAGGACTAAAGATGTATAGAGACCTTGGAGTTGACGGACTCCTTCACCCTACAGTGGCTGCAAGCCTCACAGGAGTGTTAAGATCAAAGGAAGTAACTTGCATGAACCTGATTTGCAAACCATAAAGGTCAACACAGATGCTAGTCGTTGTTATGACAATTTGAGCAATTGGAAAAAAGCAATACAGTCACTCTGACAACCGCAGCAAGTCTTGGAAGGGAGGTAGTTTAGAAAAGTGGTTAAATGCCCAAGTTAACCTGCCTGGGTCCTACACTTGACGACATCATTCACTAACCATGTAACCTGGAACAAGTTATTTAATCTCTCTCTGTTTTTAAAAAAATAATACTAAAAGCTTATTATTTAAACTCAGAGGGTTTATGGGGCACCTGGGTGGCTCAGTCGGCTAAGCGTCCGACTTCAGCTCAGGTCACAATCTCACGGTCCGTGAGTTCGAGCCCCGCATCCGGCTCTGGGCTGATGGCTCAGAGCCTGGAGCCTGCTTCCGGTTCTGTGTCTCCCTCTCTCTCTGCCCCTGCCCCGTTCATGCTCTGTCTCTCTCTGTCTCAAAAATAAATAAACGTTAAAAAAAAAAAAATAAACTCAGAGGGTTTTTATGAGCAGTAAATAAGATAATGTATGTACAATGCTTAACACGATGTCAATACATTCTAGAACCAGGTTCCATTACTTTTTTTCTCCTTCGTTGTAGAATAAACAAGCTCAAATAGAAGTGAGACACTAGTTACAAATCATAAGAAGCACGAGTCTGGGGTTGTAGGGAGAGAGAGTAAATATTGTACAAAAAGAGAAGAAGGTGAGAAAACAAGTGATCCCGCAGCATACCTGCATAGGTCCTCCTTTTCTACTCACTTGTTCCTTCTATAGGCAATATTTTTTTCTGCTCGTGACTTCTAGGCCTCTCTCACCTCCACTGGCTTTCCCTGCTTTCCTGCCAGGCCTGAAGCGCAAAATCAGTAGCTCCTGGGATGCTACCACCCCTGACACGCAGAGCCTTAGTCTTCCCCCCAGTGCTGCCCAGTTACTGCCACTGGCACTCTAGATCCCGGACTGATCCCCTGCTTCTTCCATTACAGAAGCATTCCAATCTTCAGTCACTGTCCTCAATTCCACAAGCCTGATTGACACTTCCTCCCTCTGAGCAGGTGACCTCACTTCATATGTTACTAAGAAGACTTAGGCTGTCTCATGTGACCTCTGTCCATCTCAGCCTGGCTTGCTTTCTCCCCCAGCTTCTCCTCTTTGCCAGGCTAATGAGCGTGGCCTCCCATGCATCCGGAGTCCTACTCCATCAGCTATCCCCAGTCTCTCCTTTCTATCTACCCCTTCCACAGCTTTCTCTTGATTACAAGTCTCTCTCTCTCTTTTTTTTTTTAAGTAAACTCTAGGCCCGACGTGGGACTCGACCTCATGACCCTCAGAACAAGAGTTGCATGCTCTACCAACTGAGCCAGCCAGGTACCCCAAGTCTCTCCTATCTTAAAAAGAAAGTTTCCCAATATGGTGCTACCCTCTAAGCTTCTACCTGTCCTTTTCCCTTCTCCATCAAACCACTGTCGGGAGCAGTCTACCCACCTAGCTCCCTTTCCTCACCATCTCCTTATTCCATAGCATCTACATGTGGCTACTTTCCACTGAAAGTGTCCTCATTAGGGACCACTTAATCACCAAATCTCTATCATCTTATGTCTCTCTCAAAAGCCTTTCTTGAGAGCCCACCATGTGCCAGGCTATCCTGGTATCCAAATCCCTAGACTACTTCCTCTCCTGGATGGTCCAGGGTCCCTTAGCTCCTGTACCCCTGCCCTCCCTTGCTCATTTGCACTCCTCTGACTATGCTTCTCCATCCCTTCCACAATCCCCCAAAGGAAAAATCCCTAGGTTTTGGTCTTGGGCCCTTCCCTTTTTCTATTGGCATCTACTCTCACGATTTGAAAGTTTACTTCTTCAAACAACACCCAAATCTTTATCTATGGCAATTCAATACATCCCAAAGCAAACCCATGATCCTCCACTTCAAGTCAGGCTCATACCCATTTCTTCCATGTTTCTGTTCATGGCATCACCATTCTCTCCACTTTCCAGGCCTGAAACCTCAGAGCTATTCCCCATGCCCCTCAGTGTTACATCCTCCAGATTAGGGATGTCAAGGCTTTCTCTCCTCCCACTTTGACAACAGCAGGAGTCTCCTTCCTGCCTCCCACATGGATTCATTCCTACAAATGAGTCTTCCTGAAGCACTGCTCTGATCACAGCTCACTTCTGTGCAGCCAGGACCCTCAGGCCCCAGTCTCCTTTCTAGTCGTTTCTTTACTAGGACAAATCGTGCATTCACTAGGAAAAGAAAGGGAAGGGGCTTCTAAAAGAACTGAGTGATCGGCTCAAGAGAGACTCAAGTGGAAATCCCACACACGGTCACCTCATTTAAACATTCTGGAGGTGGGGGGTGCAGGTCTAGAGATGTACCCCTTCTGCATCCACCTCAGACACCCTGTCTCCTCTCCACAGCCTCAGATGCTTACACCTGCCACCATCTCACGTTCTTTACCTGAACCAACCTGCTATTCCACAAATGTGCCAATGCCTTCCAGACACGGACTTGGCTCACCTCCACAAGATTCACAGCAAACGCACCTTCCTTCCTTCCTGCTATTATTCCTGATCTCCCCAATCAGATGTGCTGTCTCCTTCTAAATCCCCAGAGCCCTTGGCTAACATTCTCTCATGCACTTATTTTATGCCTTGAACTAGAATTAATACCGCCCACTATTCATCTGCAGGCTTCTCAAGGTCCCAGGTCAGACTTTCTTCCTCTTGGAATCCCTCACATAACAAAGCACAGTGTTTTACAGATGGCCATTGCTGCACAAATGTACAGAAAACGAAACGTCTCTTAAGAGCCTCTCTCGGGAAGATAACTTCTCAGGAGTCCAAAATCTAACCTAAGAGGGCCTCTAATCTGAAAGGAGCCACAAAAGGTATGTGTCACCAAAGTGAATGTGTTTAGGGTAGAAGAAAAACTCACCAAAGCATGAGAGGATTGAGAAGGTCCAAGCCAACCTGAGAATGTAAAGCTTAATCCAGGAAGACTTCCTGGATAGGGGAACTTTATGGAAAGAGTTACCAACTCTTCATCTTCTTTCCATAGCAATGGGGTTTCCTAAGACTGTGCTCAACTTCTTTAGGGGTTCCTCAGTAAGTGCTCTCCACTTCCAAGTGGAGTTAACATGCCTTTGAGTGCAGCTCTAACAGTCCTTTCTCTATGTCTCCCTCCTTTTCTTTAACCTCTCCTGCCTTCCAAATTCCAAAGCGATAAAGAAAAATAAAAAGAAACAGGATTATATATACATCTTCTCTATCCATTCATCTCTGGATGGACACTTGGATTGCTTCCATATCTTAGTTCTTGTAAATAATGCTATAATAAGCATAGGGGTGCATGTATCTTTTTGAATTAGTGTTTGCATTTTCTTTGGGTAAATACCCAGTAGTGGAATTACCGGATCATACGGTAATCCTATTTTTAATTTTGGGGGGAAGAAACCTCCATACTGTTTTCCACAGTGGCTATACCGATTTACATACAAACGATGGAATATTCCTCAGTCATAAAAAAGAATGAAATCTTGCCATTTGCAACAACATGGATGGACCTAAAGGGTATATAACGCTAAGTGAAGTAAATCAAACAGAGCAAGGGAAACACCATATGATTTCACTCCTGTACGGAATATAAGAAACAGAACAAACGAACAAAGAAGAAAGAGACCAAACACACACTCTCTTAAATACAGAGAACAAACTAGTGTTTGCCAAAGGGGAGGTGGTGGTGCAGGTGAAGGAGATGATGGAGATTAAGGAGCACACCTATCATGATGAGCACTGAGTACTGTACAGAACTGTTGAATCATTACATTGTGTACCTGAAACTAATGTAACACTGTATGTTAACTATACTTCAAGAAAAAAAGGAACAGTACTGGAGGGAAAGCTTATGAGAGATTTATTTGAATGCTGAGAGGCAGGAGGATAAAATATTTAGTATCCAGTGGAATCACACCTCCCATCCTCATCCTGTCTCAGGGCAATCCTGTGTTGACTCATGCACATCTCAGGACATTTCTGACAGGCAGATCTCCGAACATAGTGTAGTCACCTCGTAACTTTATTGAAATAAAAATACAGAGCCAGAAGAAGTCGTCTGCTAAGATGTGGGATTCCAAACCTCTGACATTGTCAGTGAAAACTATAAAATGTGAAAATGACTAAGTTGAATGCCATCTCAATAAAATACCATCTGTTAACTAATAATGTTCCACTGTAGTATATTAATTAGTTCCCCGTAGTATACCGCTGAGACCGACCTGGGCTGGAGTCACCTAACTGTTCCAGGTCCTGTCCCAAGGGCTGGGGATACAACAGCAAAAAGTACAAGGTCCCTGTCCTCAAGACACAGATTCTAGTTAGGGGAGACAGACACCATGAAAACAACATATTATTTCAAGTATTGATAATTATCCCAAGTAAAAACATGCTGAAGGGTTTGGGGTAGACGGTAGGATGAAGAAGAGAGATTGTAGCTAAGATGATCACAGGCGACATCTGAGTGATGAGGAGAGGCCATGAGAAGAGCAGTCCAGGACAAGGCAAGATCAAGTGCATAGGCTCTACAGTGGGAATGTGCAAATTCCAAAGCCAAAGTAGGGCCAGTAGGGCCAGAGCAAGAGGAAAGAGGAAAGAAGAGGAGGAGGAAAAGGTCAGAGAGGCAGGCAGGGACAGATCATGAAGAACCCATGGGCAGTGAAAAGCATAATTAGATCCCAGAGAACCACTTCAACCAGCCCCTAAAATAGTGACCTAGGGGGTTGCCTGGCTGGCTCCATCAGTAGAGTGTGCAACTCTTAATCGCAGGGTCATGAGCTTCAGCCTCATGTTGGGTGTTGAGAGTGCTTAAAAATAAAATCTTCAAAAAAATTTTTTTAACAAGAATAAAAAATAAAATAGTGACCTATGTGTTGTAAAACTGTGTCCAGGTCGAGCTTGGCTTGCGTGAAGAAAAGCCTCACCAAGGGGTGACTTTCAGTCCTTCAACAGAGGCATCCCAACCATTAGCTTCCTTTCCCAGTAATTCCCCCAGAGGATTATTGGGCAGGCTAGGACCCCCACTTCTCCTTAAGCACATTCTAAATACTTCCACTGGGGGCTTTTGTTGGTGTATTGCTAGTATTATGTAATTTTAAGTACATTCTAAATAGGAATTGAGGGGCAGTGGTTAGGTGTTAGAACCTGTTTTATCAGATCTCATTTTCTCGGTGAATTTGCTGTCATTATTAAAGTAAAACAAAGAGGTCGGATCAAATGACTTCTCATGTCCAGTCCAGGTTCTACGTCCAAACTAGGAAAGGCTCAGGCAAGGTCGTTTTTGGAGAAGCCAAGATGGTTCACTTGTTCCCACTCTTCTTACTTGTTGCTGCAAAAAGGCACTCCAGCAGAGTCTCAGTAAATGTTGAGCGAGTGATGCATGGTTTTGCTTGGTATCCAAAATTCCCACTAGGCAAGTCTGAGGATAGTGGGGAAGACACCCTTCAGATGCCTTTGGCGCCTCTGTAGGAAGGTAAAGCTTAAATCTTAGGGAAGGAAGACTCTTCTTTCTCTAAGAATTGTTTTGGTCCGATCAGTTCTCACAAACACTAACCAATCACAGTGCCTACCTTTTGAAAATGCCAGAGACAGGTGGAAATGAAAACAAGCCCCAGCAGGGGTCAGAGCTAAGAAGGGCCAAGCGGCTGTCAGAAAATCAGGCCTCAGTTTCTAGGCTGAGGACTCTGAAACAGGGGCTTGGATTTTCTGGGTGAGATCAGCAGAGGTGAAGACAAACAAATGGACACTAGGAAATGAACACAGAGTCAATAAAATCTAGTCCATTTAACTGGACTCTGGCAGTCTGGTGACTTCACTAAACGAATCCTATGGTCAGTTTGCTGGCCATTCAACTGCTTTCCCATCCACAGTCTTCTTCCCGCTACCTACCGACCAACTCACCCAGACTCCACCTTCTAAATCTACTCTTTGGGGGCTACTTTTTTTTTTATGGTGGTTTAAATTTATTTTTGAGAGAGACACACACACACACACACACACACACACACACACACACACACACAGAATCCGAAGCAGGCTCCAGGCTCTGAGCTGTCAGCACAGAGCCTGATGCAGGGCTCAAACCCACGAACCACGAGATCATGACCCGAGCCGAAGTCACACGCTCAACTGACTGAGCCACCCAGGTGCAAAGGGGGCTATCTGTATGCAAATACAAGTATTCGTTTGAAAGACTTATGGGAAAGGTGTGACGTTAGTGTGTTTATTTTTTATTTTATTTGTTTATTTTCAAGTTAGTTAACGTACAGTGTAGTCTTGGCTTCAAGAGTAATGCCCGTCACCCACTTAACCCACCTCCCCTCCAACAACCCCAAAATAAGTATGTATACACGTACAGGGAGTAACCATCAGTGGACTGGCGCTGCATCGTGTGGAGCAGGACAGAAGTCACAGCTGTGACCTACCTTGCGGGTGGAGACCAGGCCTACCAACACAGAGGGCATGTCATACACACTGTTTGGCCAGTGCCCACGCAGAACTCATTAGCACATACAGAAGACTGTTCCACCCCCTGGGCTAGAGGATGACTCAAAGTCAATAACCACAGGGGGGAATCTAACATGCGAAGCAGATGCAAGCCTTTTTTTTTTAACTTATAAATAGGATCAAAAGGCTCCTACCTCTGTTACAAACTTATTAGAGGACACTAAACCTGTTCTAGGATCCTTAAGTCTAGTAGTGAATCAGGAATAATGATCCGTCAGGAAAAATGGAAAAAGCCATTATTCCTGTAACTAAAGCAATGTTCCGTGTCCCTCTGGGGGCGGGACAGTCCACTGGAGCACATCATGGATGACTACTGCTCTTCATTGAGTTTATCTTTGGAAATCCGTTCCAATATTTGGTTTGGACTCTTCTTGTATATAAAAAGAATCAATGTCATGGTTTAATGTGCCTTCTCCTACTAATGGAATTAGCTCACGCCAAAAGACGCACACGTCCAAAGTCTGTAGCGACGTCCCAAGACTAAATCTCTGAAGTAATTCTGAAAAAGGGTGAGGGAATGATTTATGTGATGTGGAGCAGAAGGTAGAAAATTAAGGGGAAAGAAGACCCAGAGATTAATCTGCAGCCACAGAAGCCTGTATCACGGCATACACATTGAAGTGGAACACAATTTACTTCTGTCTTCTATCAAAGTGGGACTGACTTTATTTCATGCCTTCGAGATGACAGCACTCAAGTGCAGCCCGAGTCCTAGGGCCTCCGTCACAGTCAGTCAGGGCAGAGCCTACAGCATGAGCAAGCTTATAGCAGACCCCGGCTCCCTCTCCCGAGCTGCTCGAGAGCCTGAGAAGTGGGCACCATTTGTCCTCCATTTGCCAACAGTGTTTGATTTAAAAAGTGCTAACGGGGCACCCGGCTGGCTCAGTTGGCTGTGTCCAACTCTTGGTTTCAGCTCAGCTCATGGTCTCACAGTTCGTGAGTTCAGGCCCCATGTCGGGCTCTGCACTGCGGAGCCTGCCTGGGATCCCTTCTCTCCCTCTCTCTCCCTGCACCTCCCCCGCGTGCACGCACACTCTCTCTCTCAAAATAAAAACAAATAAACTTTTTAAAAAAGTGCTAAGATAAGATTCTAGTTTTCAAAAAGCTCTATGTATAAAGGACCATTTCCCAAGACACTATCCCTTAGAAATGACATGATAGATAGCTTTCTTCTAGAGCAAAATGGTGAGTGCATAAGGAATAGATGATATCGTCTGGAGAAGATGCTCCCACTGCCAATTACTCAGCTGACCTCTGTGAGTGGAACCCGGTCCTCAGGATCCAAGAGGATTTGCTCATGTTTATTATTCTACTCCCAGGCAGACAAGAGTGTTCATCAACGGTTACCTCCTTGCTGAGGGCAAAGGTCTGGTGAGCGCAGACAGCTGAACGGAGAACAACAGCGCTCTCACGGTGCAGTGAGAGGGTAGAGAGGCAACAGGATTATCAGGGCTGAGGGAGGGGTGAGGCAACGAGAGAAATTCCCTATGATGTTTATACCATATAAAAATGTGTATGTGACGGAACAAGACGTCGGGGCTGGGGGGCTCGTGCTGAGTACTGTCCTTCCTTGCGTTAATGCTGAGTGCTGGCCTCCCTCGCAGGCCGTGTGCTGGAATAGAAAGGGCAGAATTCCAGCCCAGTCTCACCCGCCATGAGGCTAAATGACCCTGAGCAGTTCCTCCACCTGTAAAATAGGGATGATACCTACCCACCGGGGCTGCTGTGAAGATGAAAAAGACAACGGGTACGAAGTGCCTCATCAAATGCCTAACACATGAGGGCCATTCAACACATGTCAGCCTCTCACCTCCACACCCTCCCCTTCTCCACTTTCTCCCGGTCGCTGAAACCCACATTGGCTCTTCTTCCATCTGGTCAAAAATAACTTAGAATACTTGACCTTGATATGTCCAACCTCCACTGACCTCCAGGAGCCACCCACATAAGTTCTCATGGTAACAAACCCAGAGGCTGAGTCAGCCTCTACAGCTCTCACTCTCCCCATCCAGAGGACAAGTTTTCTCTGAGGATTACACAACTTTGATGAAAAAAAAAAAAAAAGTCACGGGAACAAGCAGTACAGAGAGAACATTTTACATGCTGTCTCAGTCATTAGAAAGTTGCTGTATCATAGTCTTCCACATTGCAGGGGACGCTGCAGAGACTTAACAAAGGTTTTTGAGCCAAATGTGGGTTCTCATTAAAGCTATACTGGACACAAGCCTTTCTCTAATAAAACCGAACATCACTACTTATCAGGAAACCAGGTCCTATGGGAAAAAGAAAAATGGAAGGGCACTACCAATGGTCATGTGGGGATCTAGGGGTGGGACAGGAAAAAAAAAAAGAGCCTTAATAAGGTAAACTAGACAGAGCAGATCAATAAAAACCCCTCTCCTTTCCCTTGCACTTGAGTTGGGTTTTTTTTTTTAAGTTTATTTATTTATTTTGAGTGAGAGAGAGAGTATGTGTGTGTTCTCGAGCCAGCGTGCATGTGAGCTGGGGAGGGGCAGTGAGAGAGGGAGAGAGAGAATCCCAAGCAGGCTCTGTGCTGTCAGATGTGGGGCTCCATCTCATGAACTGTGAGATCGTGACCTGAGCCAAAATCAAGAGCCCTACGCTTAACTGCCTGAGCCACCCAGGCGCCCCTCAACTGGGCTTTTTTTTAATGCCTGTTTATTTTCAGAGAGAGAGGGGGGAGGGGAGGGGCAGAGAGAGAGGCAGAGAGAGAATCCCAAGCAGACTCTGCATTGTCAGTACAAAGCCCGATGCAGGGCTCGAACCCGCAAACCATGAGATCATGACCTGAGCCAAAACTGAACGGGACACTTCCTTGACTGAGCCACCCAGGCGTCCCCACTTGGGTTTTTTTAAATACAGTTCTGTGCTGTGAATTAGAGAATAGGGGTGTATGTCTTCTCTTGTCTTAGTTAGATAAAAACACCAGGCAGAAATGGGTATCATTAGAATGGGAAACATTGGAGATGGGGCAAAAACAGGGTTTTATAACCAAGCTGAATTTTTTAAACTACCTTATTTTATTTTCTTGTACAAACTGTGTACATGTTTACATTTATATTTGTGGGCAATTGCCAGGAATTGACAAGCTGACCCGAGTCCTTCACAGTCTCAAGAAGAGATCATTTGTTAATATTTCTATCGGACTTAACAGTGCTCAAAGTGCTGTCTCACATGTTATTAGAACCTACTAGTAAGGTATTAATATCCCTACTTTTAAAATGGAATTATAATTAACATACAGTTAATTATACAGTTAACATACAGGTGCACAACATGACGATTTAGCGATTCTGTGCATTACTCCGTGCTCATCATGGTAAGCGCAGTCACCATCTGTCACCAAACAACATTATTACAATATTTATTGTCAATTGTCACTTACAATATTATTGACTACATCCCCGTACTTTTCATCTCCATGACTTACTTATTTTATAACTGGAAGTTTGTACCTCTTAGTCCCCTTTATCTATTTCATCCATCCCCACTCCACCCACCTCCCCTCTGGCAACCACCAGTTTGTTCTCTGTATTAATATCCCTACTTTTATTTAACAGATGAGGACACTGAGGCTAAGGGAAATTGAGTGGTTTTCCCCCCAGGTCTGACAGGTAGTGAGAAAAGAGTCAGCGGGCTCAAACGCAGATCTCCTGATGGCAAAATTCTCCTCCCACACCAGGCTGCCTCTCATTTATTTTCCCCACCACAAAGAACGGCAGTTCTTACCTTCCAACTCTTCTTTCTCATAGTGAATGTTAAGAATTGTACTGGTCCCACCCTGATCCACCACGGCTTCTTCATCTGGTCTCTGTTGAAATATAAATAAGTAGCCATAGTAATAAGCATACGTTCATTCAGACATCCACTGAAGTACCACATGTATGCCAGACCCTTTTTGCAACCCTTGGGGAAGAAAACACAATGGTTTACATACGTTTTTCATTTGAACCTCACAATAACTTTGAGATGCAAAAATGACAGCCATTCTCAGGGGTGCCCGGGCGGCTCAGTCGATTAAGTAACCGACTTCAGCTCAGGTCATGATCTCACAGTTTGTGAGTTCGAGCCCCACGTCGGGCTCTGTGCTGAAAGCTCAGAGCCTGGAGCCTGCTTCAGATTCTGTGTCTCCCTCTCTCTCTGCCCCTCCTCCGCTCTTGCTCTGTCTCTGTCTCTCAAAAATAAATAGTTAAAAAAAATTTTTTTAATGACAGCCATTCTCTTTCTCATTTTATAAATGAACAGCCTGAGACTTAGAGAGGATTAAGTAATTATTGCCCAAGGGCACAAATGTGGTAAAAGGCAGAGGTGGGATGAACTCTGGTCTTGTGACTGCAGATATCACGCCTTTTCTACCTCCCCACAAGTGCAAGTGCATAGCATGTCTGCATTTTGCAAGCGGTGTCAACCACATTTTTTTTTTTTTTTTAGTGTCGACTGATCTCCTTGATCTCTCTTCAGTATTTGAGCCTGTTATCCTTGAAATTCTCCATCCTGCTCCTTTGATCAAGTCTCCCCTGTCTCATTCTAAGGCTCGTCTTCTTCCTCTAACCATAATTCCCAAGCAAGAGCGCTCTACCTTTGGTTTCCCTCACTTGAGTCTTCCAATTTCAACTACAGCCTGAGACTGTTGACTCAGTATTTGACAAACCATTGGGATGTCGACCACAAGACCCACGTTGTCTAAAACCAAACTGATCTTCTTTCCAAAACAAGCACCCTGTGCTCATTTACTTACACTTACCCATGGCAGGACTGTTTCTTAGTCCACATTTGAAATTTCAAATGCATTTATTTATCCATTCCACGTGTATTAAGTGCCTATTATATGCCTTCAGGAAGATAGCTTCCTTTTCTTATCAGGTCCTCCTATGCAATTGCTCTCAAATCTACTCTCATCTCTCATCTACTCTATGCCACACTCCCGTGCCCTTTCAGTCATACTGGACATGTTTTCAGTTCTGGAACCAGACTCACTTTCTTCCTTGAGTGTTGCTCCCTCGGTCTAGAACTATCATCCTCTCCCTGCTAGCCCCACCTCCTACCACCAGCGGCCAATACTTACTCATCATCCCACAGATCTCAGCCTCAATGCACTTCCTTGGAAGGCTTCCCTCATCTGAACTAAGTGAGGTCCTCCCATTTATAAGCCCTTATTGCACACTGCGCTTCTCTGTAATGACATGTCTCTGCTCCTTGAGGGAGGAACCCTGTCTGCCTTCCTCACCACTGTTCCTCCAACACCCTACACAGACTTTTCACAGAGTAGGTGCTCAATAATTCTTTGTTAAAATCATGACTATAATGGCACCTACCTTATCAAGACCCTGAACTATTTTTTTTTTAATCTTAACTGATTTTCCTGTCAGTCTATTTCTCTGATCAAACCTGCAGCTCCAGCCAAGTTCACTGATCCCATGGGCACTCTGCATGTTCCCACTTTCACCCCTTTGCTCACATGTCCTGCATCTAACGTTCCCCCACCCCACCCCCAACTTTCCATCAAATCCTTATCATCTTCCAGATCCTACTCAAATTTCCAGCTTACTGTTCTAACACTTTTTCAAGTTATCATCTATGTCCTCAAACGAGGCAACTCTGAATATAAAGCAATCCATTTCCCCGATAAGAAGATTCAAAAAAGTTCTTGAGGACAACTTGAATAGACTAACTTCTAGGGAAGTAGATGAAAGTCAAATGTCTACATATATATGTATTTTTTTCGCTGCCCCCCACCCCACCCACCCCACCCTGCCTGCGCCTCATAGGATTCTCTCTTTCCCTTTCTCTCAGCCTCTCACTCACTTGTACCCTCTCTCTCTCAAAAATAAATAAACTTAAAAAAAAGAGAGAGAGAGAGTCTGGGCTTTTTGTTTATTCATTTGTTTCTTAAATTCCACAGATGAGTGAGATTATATGGTATTCTTTTCTCTGACTGATGTATTTCACTCAGCACTATACTTCCTAGATCTATCCACGTTGTTGTAAACAGCAAGATTTCATTCTTTTTTATGACTACGTAATATTCCAGTGTGTGTGTGTGAGTGTGTGTGTGTGTGTGTGTACACCATGTCTTTTTTATCCATTCATCTATCGATGGACACTTGGATTGCTTCCAATACTTGTAGTGTTTTACTTATGAATTTAGTTTATAGACATTTAAAATTTCATATTATTACTATCATGGAATAATCTCCAAGATATAATATTAAGTTTAAAAAGCAACGTAGAGAAAACTGTTTGCTGTTTGCTAACTTTTATCAGAGAAAGGTTGTTGGGATGGCTCAGTCAGTGGAGCATGAGATTCTTGATCTCAGGGTTGTGAGTTCAAACCCCACATTGGGCATAGAGCTTACTTAAAAAAAATTACATATAAAAAAGAAAGGGTGTTAGAACATAAGCATATGCTTATACTTAAAAACCTATAAAGGAAGAATAAGTCATGAAAAAAATTTTAGGAAATAAATTCCTGTTGTTTATTTATTTATTCTTTTTTTATTTTTTGAGAGAGAGAGAGCATGAGTGAGCAAGGGGCAGAGAGAGAGGGAGAGAGAGAGAATCCAATGAGGGGCAGAGAAAGGAAAAAGAGAGAGAATCCTGAAGTGGGGCACAAGCTCATCTGATGTGGGGCTTGAACTCACGAACCCATGAGACCATAACCTGAGCTGAAGTTGGATGCTTAACCAACTGAGCCACCCAGCTGCCCCACCATGAAAAAAATTTTTAAAGAGTTACCCATAGAGGAGTGAGGGAATAGGTTAGAGGAGAAAAGGACAGAAAATTAGACTTCTTTGAAAATACCTTATTTTGTAAATATCTTAACATAATTTTATTTTATTTTTTTAATATTTACTTTTTGGGAGCGTGCACATGGGGGAGGGGCAGAGAGAGGGGGACAGAAGATCCCAAGCAGGCTCTGCATTGACAGGCTGACAGCAGCAAGCCAGATGCAGGGCTTGAACTCGCCAACCACAAGATCATGACCTGAGCCAAAGTCTGACACTCAACCGACTGAGCCACCCAGGTGCCCCAATATCTCACATAATTTTAAAACAACTAAAAATCTTAAAAGCAATTCCCAGAAATGAAAAATCAAATGAAAGCAAATGCCAAATTGATGGCATAACTATTCCAAGAGATATTATTCCAAGTAACTGTAAAATACAATAAGCTGCCTGAACATCCTCAGTGGTATATACCCTAAGACAAAAAGAGTTTAAGAATATCTTAAACTACCGTTTAGTTATCTGTTGGTGGGAGTGTTGGTGCTATCACTCTGAGGCTGTTGTGCATTGTGAGATAAACATATTCGTGATCATGTCAACTTGTTCTGTCACTCTCAATGTCATTGAGAACTGGCATTCTCAGCAGGGGTAAAAGGAAATACAGTCTTAGGACAGAAGTTAAGTAAAAACCATTCAGTCCTGATTTTGAATTGGATGGGTCAACAAGAATATAGAATACATTTTTATCTTTAAATGTTTTTAAATTTATAAATTTACATTTTCTAGCTCCGTCCACTCAAAAGCCCTAGAAAAAATGATCAGCCAGTAGCAATGAGTATCCTTAGCACCCAGACTGTGGTCTCTTAAAATACCATTGTCTACTAAAAGGCACTCACAGACCACTAGGGAGTCAACTTAAAGAGATCCCTTGCCTTTTAGGATACTGTGAGCATCAGTAAGAGTAGTAACTGCAACAGATTGAATAGATCAGATATGTTAAAATCTATGAGTTCACAATGTCACTTTAAAAATTAATTGGTGGGGCGCCTGGGTGGCTCAGTCGGTTGAGCGTCAGACTTTGGCTCAGGTCATGATCTCGCAGTCCATGGGTTCGAGCCCCGCGTCAGGCTGTGTGCTGACAGCTCAGAGCCTGGAGCCTGCTTCAGATTCTGTGTCTCCCTCTCTCTCTGACCGTTCCCCGCTCATGCTCTGTCTCTCTCTGTCTCAAAAATGGATAAACGTTAAAAAATACATAAAAAATAAAAATTAATTGGTCACCATTGGAGAAGAATGCTAACAAACCAACCCATTATTTTCGAAACTGTTAAAAATGTATCCTAGCTTTCCTATATAAATTGTGCCATAGAGTAGTACCATAGAAGAGATGAGAGAAGTTTCCTATTATAGAAAAGAATAAATGAAAAAGGAATGTTAGAATTAGGACATCACCATTTCACAATCCCTAATGGATTGCATTGATTTTCAACAGCCACTAACATCACAAGGAGAGACAACCAGATATTATATGCCTCCTAATGGGAGACTATATCACCACCCATTAGGTAATCTTAACAAATAAATTGTCCCTGAATCTGATCAAGCCTCTAAATCGAAATACCAATTTACTGAAAATACAGTGAAACAGAGTTCCACGGAAAAACACCAGCATGAGAATACAATCAGCAAAATTATAAAGCTATAGAACAAATCCTCTCCCTCCTCCTACCCCTTTTTTAAAACAAACAATTGCAAGAAGAGAAAGAGACAGAGAAAGAAAGTAAACCAGTAGTTTAAAAGAGATTGGTTTAAAAACCAATCTCAATGTGCAGACTTTATTTGAATCCTGATTCAAACAAACAAATAATTTTTTAGCTATTTTTTAAATGATTTTTTGAGACAATTGCCAATTTGAATATTGACGAGATCTTTTATGATAGTAAAGAAATTGCTATTTTTTTCTTTAGGTGATACTATGCTTATTTTTTAAAGAATTTTTATCTTTTTTTATGGAAGTGTTGAATTGCTATATTGTACACCTGAAACTATACGGAAATTAAAATAATTTTAAAAATTTAATTGAAAAAATAACTCTTACCTTTGAGTGATACATAAATATTTACCAATAAAACTGAAAAGATTACAGATATGTAAAATAATATATTAACTTAGAAATATTAATTTTTCACATTTTATAATTAGTTAAAATTATTAAAAAAAAAAAAAACCTTCTAATACATCTTTAACATCAATGTCTTCCCCACCACCATAGGCACTTTGGGTCAATTTTCCAAGGCTTGTCAGTTTCACTTCTATCTAAGCTCTAAAAACTCTCATGTAAAGATCTTTCTAAGGAATAACTTTTAGGTGGATAAACTTGCCTTTATTTTAGATTTGTCCTTTGTTTATCTAGCTCACCTTTTAGATCACGAATTTCTTGATGGTACCAGCCACAATTTGCCATCTTTATATTCTTAGAGCCCAATACAATAGCTTACCACTGTAAGTAGTTTGCACGCTTGTAAGTTCCAGAAGTGGGGGTGCTGTCCCTATGTCCACCACTATGTACCTAGAAGCTAGTATAATGTCCTGTACATGGTAAGTATCTAAAAATTGTGATGAGGGGCGCCTGGGTGGCTCAGTCGGTTGAGCGGCCAACTTCGGCTCAGGTCGTGATCTCGCGGTGCGTGAGTTCAAGCCCCGCGTCCGCTCTGTGCTGACAGCTCGGAGCCTGGAGCCTGTTTCAGATTCTGTGTCTCCCTCTCTCTGACCCTCCCCCATTCATGCTCTGTCTCTCTCTGTCTCAAAAATAAATAAACGTTAAAAAAATATATAAATAAATAAATAAAATAAAAATTGTGATGAATAAATACTAGTTTTCTGAACTCTTTATCATATGATCATATATTTTCTCATAAAACTTCATATATATGAATAATTTTTCGTATTGGCTTCCCCGCAGGTTTGTAATATCCAAAGGACAGGGACCAATTGGTTACAATGCTTAGCACTGTCCACAGATACCTGGCATTACATAGAACACAGCAGGAATCTAGAGGAAGGAGGGGAGGGTGGCATAATTGATTTTATGACTCTAAGAACTATAAAAGCAAAATATGGAGAGCAAGGTCAATCACCTGAAATATTCAGGTTGAAAAATCGACTTGTTTCCGTAATTTAGATTGGTTAACCACAGCCTACATTCACTGAATAATTGTTCATCCACTTTCTTTGTCTTGCCAAAGAAAACAGAGCCACTGTCAAACACCATTAGCCAAAGCATTTGAGATGTCAGGCTTGAATGTGAATGTGTGGACCTCATTTGGATCCTGGTTCAAGTAAACCAACTATTTAAAAAATTAAAAGGCACTCCTAAATTAATTTTTTTTATCTTTTGTTTTTTAATGTTTATTTATTTTTGAGAGACAGAGAGAGACAGAGATAGAGTGTGGGGCGGTGGGGGAGGGACAGAGAGAGAGGGAGACACAGAATCAGAAGCAGGTTCCAGGCTCTGAGCTGTCAGCACAGAGCCCAACACAGGGCTCGAACCCACGAACCGCAAGATCATGCCTGAGCTGAAGTCAGATGCTTAACTGACCGAGCCACCCAGGCACCCCTGGCACTCATAAATTTAAACAACTACATGGACATTTGATTGTATTAAGGAGTTAACTGTTAGTTAAAAAAAATAATAACAATATTGTGACATGGTAGTGATATCATAAAAAGAAAGTCCTTAATCTTTAGTGATAAATACTAAAGGTTTTTTTTAAGCTTATTTATTTTGAGAGAGAGAGCAAACATGGGAGGGGCAGAGAGAGAGGGAGAGAGAGAATCCCAAGCAGGCTCCATGCTGTCAGCACAGAGCCTGTTGCAGGGCTCTATCCCATGAACCATGAGATCATGACCTGAGTCGAAACCAAGAGTCAGACACTTACCCGACTGAGCCACCCACGCGCCCCATACTGAAGTTTTTACTGATGAAATAATATGATGTCTGGGATTTGGAGAGTGTGTGGGGATATAATGAAACAACATAGGTGAGTGTTCATTGCTGAAGCCAGGTCATGGGTACATAGCAAGTCACTTTTACAAGTCTTTCTACTTCGTTGTCTGCTCGAAATGTTCCATAAATTTCAAGTACTGTGTATACAAAGTTTGTTTAAAATCATAAAAAAAAGTAAAGAATATCAAGTCTCATTGGTCTGTGCTTGTTACAGATTCCTCACCAGTTGGCTATTATGTCCTCTGATACCACCATTATTTGTGGCAGAGAGGATTTCTTATCCATAGATTTCCAGGGTTCCCATGAATGAACTTCAGAGGATTATGTGTAAGTGTACATTTTTCTTAAGAGGGTCCATAACGTTCACCAGATTCTCAGGGAAGCTTGTGACTCAGAAAAGATTAAAATCATGAGAACCACGTTATATAAGTGTGGGAGAAAAAGGAAAGAAGGGAGGAGGGAAAGGAGAGTGAACTAGAGAAAAGGCAATGTTTCTAAGTCTCCTCTTTTCTGTCCTTCCTCCTAGCTCACTGACAATGACCCACTATGTAAATGTGAATTGATTTGGGTGCCTACCTCAAGGACTAGATAAGATAAAAAGAACTAAGGGGGTTAAATACACATTAAAACATTGAAATTTCAAGGCACATCTTGTTATGAGCCTTGAAAAATGAATGAACCATACCTGAGTAACAGACCAGATTCTTACTTACAGTTAATGGACAAATTAAAAGGCAGGGTCAGGGCTGAGTCTTACATAATGGCTCCAGCTCCTGGAAGCAGCCTCGGAGGCTGCAGGGGAAGGGGAAGGTGGCAGGCAGTGGAGTCCATTTGGAGCCCTCTCCCTGACTCGTGCCCCCTGCAGCGCCACTCCGGACCTGTGGGGTGGTGGACCTGCCCAACTCAACTGCCCCTCCATGCCTGCAGTCAGTCTCAGACTTTTCACTTCCAGAGACCCCTGTCATCTTTTTTCCTAAAGATCCGATGTTTTCAGACATGGTGTATGACATCCTTCCACCCTTCCACCTTCCCATCCTTACCCCCAACAAAAAAGAGTCAAGCAATTATTGAGTTCTGACACATTTAACCATTTTTAAAACAGCAAATACAGAAGTGACTTCCAGGGTTTCTGATCAGCAAATTGAGTTGACACAGGGAGTATCAGGAACAAATATTTATTGAGCACTTCCTATACGCCTAGCATTGTGCCTTACATATGTATATTGCCCCACTTCATCCTCACAACAGTCTTAAAATCAAGGCTAAGTAAGATCACACAAGAGGTAAGTGGGATAGGAGGAACTCAAACTCAAGCCTCTCTGTATTCTTACAATTAACATTACACGCTATTATTGCCAAAAGCAAAGAACCCGGTCATTTCAGAGAGCTCAAGTCACCCAATCATGCATTCATGTCCACAGTTCAAGATCTACATTATTGCCACCTTAAACCCATAGTGTGCCAGAACCTTGTACTTCAAACTTGTACTTTGCCCTTTTACTGACCAGACTTCCAAGAGTTCTCCATCTCATTTCCTTTCTCTTCAGCCAGCAAAGTCTCTGAATTCTGGTCCCTTAGACACCCTGTCAGTGAATCTGGCCCACAGATGCCCATGAATTTGACTTCCTCGCTGAATTCAGACTGCTATAGCGAGGGGGGGGGGGGGGGGGAAGGTTCCGCAAGGACTCGTGCAGCTGTTCCGGACCTCCTCTCAGTGGCCATGAGCTCCTAAATACCCATGAGCTTCCTATTCTGACTATTCAGCAACCTGCTAGGGCCTCAAATTCCAAAGTAGCTATGGTTTCTAAGTGATTCTTTTATTGAGCCCCACCTAGAGTAACTCCTGTTCTGTATTAAGATTGCTAGTTAGTACATTGTGGTAGGCAGAATAATGGCCCCCCAGTTAAGGTTACTGACGGAAGTAATGTCGCTAATCAGATGAACTTAAAATAAGGAGATTATCCTGGATTATCTGGTGGGCTCTATGCAATCACAAGAATCCCTAAAGAGTTGGGGGGGGGGGGGGGACTGGCGGCAGAAGACTTGAGTCAGAGAAAGAGATGTGATACCAAAAGTAGGGTTTGAGACACCCTATGCTGGCGGCTTGGAGTTGAGGAAAGGAACGAGAAGCCAAGGAAACAAGGTAGCCTTTAAAAGCTGAAGAAATCAAGGAAACAGATTCTTCCTCAGAGCCTCCAGAAAGAAACACAGCCTTGCCAACACTTCGATTTTAGCCCAGTGAGAGCTGCATTGGACTTGTGAAGTAGAGAACTGAAAGATAATCAATTTGTGTTGTTTTAAGCCACTAAATTTGTGGTAATTTGCTATGGCAGCAATAGAAACTAATATACACATTAGGGTTCCCTAACTACCAAGACCAGAGTAAACTTATTACTTACTATCTTACAGGGAACAACAACCTCCCCATTATCTAAGATTTGTTGCCGTAACCTGGCAGCAGATCCAGAATAAACACGGTTGCTTTCTGTGTCCTAATGATTACTAACTACTAGGGCAGTCTTGACTGAGAGCCCCGGCTACCCTGCCAAGGCAAACTATGAGCTAAGGCAATTATCCACAAATTTTGAAGGAAGTAAATTTGCAGCCTGCATTGTCCCCCACACTACCTCAGTTCTCTGTTTGTCAGGACCGCCCACCCCTCCCCTACCAAAGCTCCCCAGCAGAGCTGGGAAAGCCAGGTACAGAGAATGTTCGGTTTTCCCCACTCCCTCATAGGAAAGGAACACCTCCCGGCTGTCGGGAGGGGGCGGGGCCATATGGATTTGTACACTGCAATGTAGTGAGAGGCGAAACCGCTATGGCTGATGTTTTTATTCAACAACATTCAGCTGGTGTTGACTGGGCTCCGACACGTGCCAGCCATTGGGCACTAGCATTCCGTCTCTGTCACGAACTCTTGGCTTAGAGGAGTTTTTTCAGGTCTACCATAAGGTACAGAATGTGACTGTCTTCTCATCGGCCACCCTTCCCAATCATCACCCATTTCCCAGGGCTCACTATTCTGAAGATTTCTGCAAAGCTTTCCATTCTGAGCAGGCCTGATTCACATAAAAACCTTGGTGAATACCCAAACTCACTTGCTCCCCGCTCCGTCGCTGACACCGTCCCTGAACCTCCCTGCAGTTCCCAGAACCACTTGGCTGGAGTGCTGATGGTTCCAACCACTCCGGCCTTCTCCTCCAGTACTCCTTTCTGCTCAGTTCTGAAAGTGCTGATCAGGAGGACTCACAAGATACAAGATGTCCTCAGTTCCAGTCCAAACTAGGGGCTCTCCCTAGAGCTTTCTGCTCTTTTTTTTTTTTAACATTTATTTATTATTGAGAGACAGACAGATATAGAGCATGAGCACGGGAGGCACAGAGAGAGGAGGAGACACAGAATCTGAAGCAAGCTCCGGGCTCAGAGCTGTCAGCACAGAGCCCGACGCAGGGCTCGAACTCACAAACTGTGAGACCATGACCTGAGCTGAAGTCAGACACTCAACTGACTGAGCCACTCAGGCGCCCCTGCCCTTCTTCCTCCCTTACTACCTCACCCCTTTAAGAGTTCACTGACTCCTAAAATTTCGATAACCACCTCCAGAGATCCCATCAAAATTCAGAAAGGCAGGCCTTCATTAACTCATCCTAAATTACAGCCTCCTAGCTGGCCTCCCTCAGTGCAGTCTCTTCCCACTCCAATGTAACCTTTGTATACCTTGCCACATATATCTTCCCAAACAGTTATTAAGTGCTCGCTGCAAGCCAGGCATTGGTGTAGGTGTCAAAGACCAAGCTACAGTAATGCAGAGTGATTAAAGGCACATACTTTGGAGACAGTAATAGCCCTTGGTGGGTGCTGTGAGCAGAGAACACTGAGTGATGAATTCTGAGAGTGATAAAGAGCCAGACCCTGAAAGCTAAATGGGATATTCTAGGTGAAGAGGAGGGGAAGGATTTCCCAGCTGGAATACCTGAGTAAAGGCACAGCCGCACACAAGGGACAGCTTTTGTGTAAGCAAGCATGGGCACCTGATGTTCTGTGCTAACCCCAAGACCGCGAGCTCCTGAAGGAGAAGCACATTGACTTTGGATACAGGAAAGGCATTCATTCACTCATGCAACTGAGCGCCTATCTTATACCAGGAACTGTGCTATATGGCAAGATTTTCCTCCTAGTCCTTGCCCCCGTCAAGCTTCTCTCCAAAAAAGAAAATATAGAAATCAAACAAGAACACGTCAGATAAGTCATAAGTGCTATTAAGAACATAAAACAGGATCATATGAAAGACAGTGACTGTGGGGGTCAGGGAAAGCCGCTCTGAGGGGGTAATATTAGAATTAAGTCCCATAAAACCCTGGATAGAATCATGTCCTAGGCAGAGAAAACAACAAGAGCAGAAGTCCTAAAGTATGAAGGAGCTTGCCATATCGAAGAAACAGAAAGAAAGCCAGTGCAGGGGTGCATGGTGAGAGAATGGGGGAGAGGCAGTCAGAAAGGGTGGACAAGTCCCTGAGCACATTAAAGTTTGGTAGGCCATGATAAGGAGATTGGATTTTACTCTAAAATGCACTGGGGAGCCACTGAAGGGTTTCAAGATGGGATCAGGCATGGTTTGTGTTTTTGAAAGCTCTCTCTGGCTGCCATGTGGAAAGTGGACTATAGAAGGGCAAGAGAAAAAGCAGAGGGAAGTGTAGGAGGCTAGTGCAATAGTCCAAGCCAGAAAAAACAGCCTAGACTTGTGATATTTAGATGTGATGCCTAGAATCTCTTTACAGCAAGTTGCACAATCCCCTCTCTTTGCAAGGTCCATTCCGCCCACCCCACCCCCCACAGCCTAGTTGGCACATAGGAGGCTTCGTTGGCAATTTTCAATCGGTTGACTTTTTGTCCCCCAAATCACCCCTACTTCCTTTCCTCCTCCTGTCCTCCTTTCTTTTCCTCCCTATATCTCAAGTATCCATTTGCCCATCACCTGACCCAGCCTTCATGAGGTCCTACTGTTCCTACTCTATTCCTTTTTGTCTCCTCAGCCCACTGATCAAGAAAGTTACATGAACTAGATGTAAAGGAGATAATTATTTTCTATGTGACCCCAGAAGCACTCAGGAATTATCAATTTCACAAAGCACTAACAGAAGCTTATGGGTTATTATGATCTCGACAATACGACTGGTACACATTCTGCATGTTAAGCACACTGTCTCCTCACACTCTTTCCAGCCTATTCTATTCTCCCCACTGCAGCCAGAGAAATCTTTCAACAGGAAAATCTGATCATGATTTCATTGGAGCTTGCTCT
Source organism: Panthera onca (assembly GCF_046562875.1). Lineage (NCBI taxonomy): Eukaryota > Metazoa > Chordata > Mammalia > Carnivora > Felidae > Panthera > Panthera onca. The sequence goes on along the minus strand of NC_138345.1, from coordinate 77,588,678 downwards.
CTCACCCCTCCCCACTCACTCTATGCACTTGCTCGAGCGTTCTTTCTCTCTCTCTCTCTCTCTCTCTCGCTCTCGCTCTCGCTTTCTCCTTCCCCTCCCTGCTTAAACCCCTTCAGTGGCTTCCCCTCGCTGCTTAAATAAATACCAACTTTCTCAGGACGGGCTATAATGGCTCTGTGTTTCGACCCCAGAGTATATCTCACACCATTCCCCTCATTGCTCTGTGGCTCCAGCCACGCTGACCTTCTTTCAGGCCCTCTAACTAGATGTGTTCCCTTTCTGCTATTCTCTTTGTCTCCAAGGTCCTTTGATCTCCCTCTTCCCTCAGTTGATACTTATTCTTTAGATCTCTAATTTTCTTCCTTAGCAAAATCTTCTCTCGTCTGAGACCAAGGCTGGAAACACTGAGAGACTGCCTCTCTTTCTTCGAAAACACTTATCACAGTTCATAATAATACACTTGTGTGGTTATTTGATTTAAACATGGTTATTTCTCCCCACCCTCCAAGACAGGAAGCTCCAAGGGGACAAGAACATTGCATAGTTTTGCTCATCACTGTATCCCCACCACATAGATTGAATACGCTTTTAGGCCTTAGGGGGATCAGATATGGAAAGATTTTCCAAAATCTTAGATGTGGTTCCTTTTTTGATGGAACAAGCAAAGAGGGAATCATGGATCATCTAGAGGCAAACTAGTACCAGGAAGAAGAGGAGAGAGTCCATGCCTGTTTTGCTACAAACTCAGAATGTTTCCCCTGCCTCCTTACAGAAACCATCCCTGACATCAACATGGCACTTGTTTCCAAGACTTATCATCCTTCCTAAGAAGGCCCATCATCATTGCCACAGCCCCCCACTTCAGACTTGCCCCCCCCCCTTCAATCTCTCTTTCCAGAGCAGTAACAACCACCTGACGGTACAGGAAAGGGGGGAGTGAGAATTCAGTGAGCTACCACTCTCTTACTGGTTGTCACACAATAGACATTTGACAAATAGCACCTCATTCAGTCCTCAAAACGACACTGTGAAAGCAAAGCAGGTATTCTCATTCGCATTTTACTAGACGGAGATACTGAGGTTCAAGGAGGCAAGTGACTTACTCAAGGTCACAAAGCCAGCGCAAGGCAGATGTAGGATTTGAGCCTGCAGTCTCTGACACCTAGCCCGATGATTTTCCTTACATTTGCCACCCCAACAGTTGAGCTGTGGCTTACTTAAGCCTGGTTTCCTCATTCCCTTAAATAAACACCTGTTCCTGACCTCTCAACACTTCCCCAGCCCATTCCCCCTTCCCTTGCCAGAAGTTGTCAGCTGTCTGCCCAATGGGATGGCGAGACTCATAAAGCTGGCCACACTAATGGGGTCTGGCCCCAGCCTCCAGCCTTTCCAGCTCTTTCTCTGAGCCGCTGAGGAACCAGAAGTCTCCAGAAACAACACAAAGAGGAGACCTGCCCCACCGGAGCGAGGTCCCTGGCCACCCTTTCTCCCACGTTCCAACAGGACACCGCCAGGCCAGAAGCCAGCCTCTCTCCCAAGAAGGAGTACCCGAGAACAGAGGTCACCGCCCGCCGCCGTCAGGGTTCCTCTGCCGGCCTCGCAAGGGATGCGGCAGTGATCCGCCGGCTCCCAGGTTCGGCCCAAGGTCACCCTCTCGCAGCCCCGGCCCGATCCCCAAACGCCCGGAGCGCCCCCTGGTGTCCCGGGCCGGCCTCCCCTCGCCCTCAGGGAGTGGCCTGCGGAGCCCGGCTCGGGGGCAGAGGCAGGAGGGTGGGCAGAGGATGAGGAGGCTGAGCCCCGGGGAGGGGCGGGAGGCGGGGCCCTACCTGATAGCTGAGGACGCCGTCCGGCTCGTTACTCCCGGCCGGCATGGCGGAACCCAGCTAGGTCTCGCCCGCGGGCTCCAGGCCGAGCGTCAGCAGCCCGCGCGCTCCGCTCGGCTCTGAGCCGATCGCCCGAGCGGCGACCCCTACCCCGGAGCCAACGGTCAACCATCAACCGCCGCCGCCTCCATTGCCACCGGCCCGCGAGGCCTCGCCGCAGCCAATCAGCGTGCGGCCTGTGCGGCCAATCAGCGCGCGGAGCACGGGAGGACGCTGTCCGGCGGTACCCTGGGCTACCGCGAGGAGGAGGAGGAGGAGGGAGCGAGCCCGGGGAGGCTACCGCTCCCGGCCCGGTTGCCTTGGAAACCGCCTCCCTCCCTTCAGGGGCCTCTGGGCTTAAAGGTCCTTCCAACCGCTTGCTAGAAATCGAAAATCTCATGCTTCTGTTTGCGGCTGCACCTGACCCTTGAAAACGGAGAAAGTTTCTGTCTAATTCTGATGTTATTCCTTAGGTAAGGGTTCTTAAATTCTGGGGAAACATCCCTTGGAATTGAAGAAGGAAGTAACTGACGATGAGGGGAAAGGCCCTTCTCAAATTACTTGTCAATCTCTGAACTAGTGGCCAGATAGACAGACGAAAGAGCATTAAAGAGAAGCGGGCAGGCAGTGTGATCCGACCCCCCTCCACAGACTCCGTACGACCTAGGTCTTCTCCGTGGGTCTTAGGTTGGCAAGGGAAAAAGCACAGAGTTGAGCTCAGGCTGATGGTTGAAATAATTCCACAAAAACGCTTCCAACTTTTCCGAGAAATGATGTAAGACAAATTATGATTTAACAACAGAACTACTGATCTAAGGCAAGGTTAGAAAACCGTAAGTAATGCATTCAATTTGATTTGGGCTTGAAAGAAAAGAGGCTGGCTATAATCCGACCAACCCTCTGTCCCCAAGAGGAGGAAAGGAGTCCCTGCTTTACACGCACTATAACATCAGACTGTAGGTGAATCCATATTATCAGAGAGGGGGAAAAAAGGTTGCAAATAATCCTTAGCCCCGAAAGAAACTCCATCTGGAGAACATAGTCGGGTCCATGTTAAAGTTTCAACCCCTGCATACCACACCTTGCATTGGCCCTAAAATTCGAAACAAGGTTGTGCTTCAGTGTCCCTGGGGCAGAACCATATTTCTGATCTCCTGTATAAGCCCCTGGTCCTGTTTCTGAGCCTTAGCATTCATTGCCACAGTCTCTATCTCTTCACTAATCCTGTATTGAATTTGGAATTCACCCCCCTCCCCGCCCATTTTTGCCCATCAAAATCTTAACCATCCTTCAAAGTCAATCTCAAAGGCCACCTCTTCCAAGAAACCTTTCTTTATCCCACTCTCTCCAACACTTCTTAGAGATGTCATCTCTCCCTTCTATGAATCCTCATAGCATTCCATACATTTCTTCTATCAGTTACCATGCTGTGGTTAGTTAAGTACTTTATTTTTTAATTTATTTTTGAGAGAGACAGAGACAGAGTGTGAGTGAGGGAGGGGCACAGAGAGAGGGGAGACACAGAATCTGAAGCCGGCTCCAGGCTCTGAGCTGTCAGTACAGAGCCTGATGCGGAGCTCGAACCCACCAACCGTGAGATCATGACCTGAGCTGAAGTTGGACGCTTAACCGACTGAGCCACCCAGGTGCCCCTAGTTAAGTACTTTAGTATATGTTGACTTTAACTTACAATAATATTGTAAGTATTTTGAAGATAGTAATTATTTTTATGTCCTTCTATACTCCACAGAGTCTCAAAGAAGGCTAAACATACAGAAAGTAGTTAACAAATATACGTGCTTTTAATTCAATTGAAAATATTTTGAATGCCTGCTATTTACAAGCCCAAATGGCACCAAAGATGCAGACAAATTTAAAATATAATACTGTCTCCAAAAGACTTACAATCTAATCAGGGGAACAGAAGACATGTGAACATAATGACAAGATAATAAGACATAAAATATGAGTGATAGGAGTGAGGCGCCTGGGTGGTTCAGTCAGTTCAGCAACTGACTTCAGCTCAGGTCATGATCTCAAAGTCTGTGAGTTCGAGCTCCGCATTGGGCTCAGTGCTGGCAGCTCGGAGCCTGGAGCCTGTTTCGGATTCTGTGCCTCCCTCTCTCTCTGCCCCTCCCCTACTCACGCTCTGTCTCTCTCTCTCAAAAATAAATAAATGTTAAAAAATTTTCACAAAAATAAGAGTGATAGGAGTAATGTCGACAACAAAGGTAATAAACAGTCAGAAAAGGAAATGATCTTTATGACTTGGGACACTTCAGGAACATGACACAGAGGACATGGGTTACAGCTAAATCTGCAAATAATTGAGCCAAGGTAAGGAGAGCAAGCATCTTAGCTACTGGGCAAAGGCTTAATAACAGGAATGTACGTGGCCCATTCAGAGTAGCCATGATTTGAGCCAAAGCAAAAAGTTATAGAGAAGAGTAGTAGTGAAGTACCAATTGTGGTTAAAAAATAAATTAATAATAATAATAATAAATAAAACCTATGGCCAAATTATGGAGAACTAGCTAATTAATTCAGACTTTATTTTTCTCATATGATAGCAACTAAGACACTGCTAAAGGTTTTGGAACGTGCTTCCGTGTACCAGGCCCCAGGCTTTGTGGTATACATGCATCGTGTTATGTAATAGTTCCAATATCTCCATTATTTCTCCGTTTCACTGGTAAGAAAACTGGGGCTTAGAGAAGTTCAGCAGCTTTCTTTTTTTTTTTTTTTTTTTTTTTTTTTAACATTTTTTATTTATTTTTGGGACAGAGAGAGACAGAGCATGAACGGGGGAGGGTCAGAGAGAGAGGGAGACACAGAATCGGAAACAGGCTCCAGGCTCCGAGCCATCAGCCCAGAGCCTGACGCGGGGCTCGAACTCACGGACCGCGAGATCGTGACCTGGCTGAAGTCGGACGCTTAACCGACTGCGCCACCCAGGCGCCCCTCAGCAGCTTTCTTAAGGTCGGGCAGGTGTGAAGCTGGGCTTTGGTCATTCATTAATTCAAAATACATTTACCGAGAACCTGTGTATTCAGGCCTGTGTTACACGACAGAGAAAGAATAAGAAAACAGGGTCATGCCCTCTTGAGCCTTAGGATCTAGTGGGGAGACAGTAAGCAAGTAAACAAACAGTAATCACAGATTATGAGGGCTGCTAGGAACTCAATAGCAAGGCTATGTGATAGATGGTAATTGGCAAGGAGGGGTAGGGTGAGCTCCTCTGAGGACGTGAGTCACGGATGAGCCTGTCTGACTCTGGAGTTCTTGGCCACTACGCAACACGGCTGGGATCCACCACAGGGGCAAGGTGGGTTGCAGGGGAAAACCTGGGGCAGGAGGTCAGATGGAAGGACTCTGGCAACATGGTAATTAAGGAGGGGCCAAGAACGGTGTTCAAAGGGAAGATGTGCCCCAAATTGCCCACTCCCCAGAAATACGGCTCCCAGCCATGGGAGTGGGCATGAGTGGGTAGAGTAGGGAGAGGCCTAAGGAGGTAGACCATTCCTGGGAGCTCTGGTGGGTCTATTTTCTTGCAGTTCAAATGTGGAAAAAGTCAGAGCCTCTGGCCCTTGACTCCAAGGTCAAGAGCCCCATCTTCTGGTCTATTGTGCAAATTACAAAAGGAATTGGGCCACAGAACCTGCCTCTGAGGCTGCCTGAGGCAGCCACTATCTGAGGCGCTGCAGAAGACAGGCTCTCCCCTAGCAGCACTATTTTGGTCTCTCCTTCCCAGAGGAGGCTGGCTCACTTGGCTCCACGCTCCAGGCTCTAGGTTCCTAGGCTCTAATTCTCCCTAAACTGCATGGAAAAGTGCAAATATGCAGCTCTCAACCCGGCCGGCAAGCAGTCTCTAGAGGAGCTGGAACGAGGATATTCAGCCAAGGACACCACGTCGCAATGATCACTTTTCCAAAGAAAGCAGAAAAAACAGTGGGATCAAATGCAGGGCCTCTTGAGGCCTATACAGGTGCTTGGCCCAGAAGGAGGCATACGATGCACGGGAAAAAGCAAAGTACGAGTAGAGACAAAGACACACACACACACGTGCACACACACGTCCACAGGGAAGCAAGGAGGCCTGCTGCATGGATGACCTTAATCCTTGCAATCACTCTGCGAGGTAGGTTCTATCATCCCATTCTCTAGATGAGAAAACTGAAGACTGAAGCTTAGAGATACAACTTGCCCCATCATACAGCCAGCACGGTTAATAAGTGAAGAGGATGCTAAGCTCTGAGCTCAGGTGTATCTGATTCCAGGGTACACAGGCTTAACCACTCACTGCCTCCCATGGGTCTGTCTGGGGCTTCCTTCCTTCCCCAACTTTTATAGGCTCCATCATGTCTCCATGGCTTCCAAATATGGCTACCCTTCCAGATTTTGTCTCCAGAGCCTTCTCTAATACCAGCGGGGTTTCTTTTCAAGCTTTTCTTTATTTATTTTGAGAGAGAGAGAGAGATCACACGAGCAGGGAGGGGCGGAGAGAGAGGGAAAGAGAATCCCAAGAAGACTCCACACTGCCAGCGCACAGCCCGACGCGGGGCTCGAACTCACAAACCTCAAGATCATGACCTGAGCGGAAGTTGGACGCTTCAACGACTGCGCCATCCAGGTGCCCCTAATTCCAGTAGTTCTTAAACTTTGGGGGAAGAGAATAGGTCTTGAACCCACTGGGGACATGATTAAAATCTATGGGACTCTCTTTTCAGATAACTACACAAAGCCTCAAATTTTGCATATAATTGTAAGGGTGTGTTCACAGCCTTCCCAGGGAAGCACCAAGCACCTATATTATCTTTAAATATTGGCTGAAAAACATTGAAATTCTTTTATTCAGAAAGAAAAAGGCAAAAACACAAGAAACTCAAAATGTCTGAGCAAATTGCTCAGTCACATAACTGCAACCAATTTTTTCATCAAAAGCATCTTAATTTTCCCATCATTTTACCATATCCCTTGCTGTGTTCAAACCATCAAAAGAGCCACCAGAACAGATTCCAGACTTCACTTGCTATTAAGTAGCTCCCAATTCCCAGCTGTGTCTTATACCTGATTCTGTTCTCCCCCACTCTTTCTTCTTAATTACACATCTAAACCCAAGGAAAGGTTAGAGGAAAAGACATCAGGATCCAAGGAAAGACTTAATTAGGGCTTGTTTGCGCTGTGGTCTGGGAGCATTTCCTGGGGGGCTGGGGGGAGAGAGGATTCTTTGTCTAGCTAAAAAGGTCATGCAGGTGCATGGTTTTGCCTTCAGCCCTTTGCCAAGTCACAGCATATCGGAAGAGACCACTGCATACAATTTCTTTGTTCACAGCCTGCTGCCAGCCTGAAACACTACACATCATGAGGGAAGAACAATGAAACGCCACGAAAGTGGACTCCTGACTGGGAAAATCCCTCCCCCTTCATTCGTCATCATCAACGTGGTCCACAGAAATTCCCCAGACTGTACTCATTCACACCTTGCTCCAGACCAAGTAGAGGGAACCCCCATAAGATGGCAAAAACCAACACTCTGCCTCATGTGGAATCACGAGTAAGATATTTGCAGAGAGGCAGAGGTAGGAGGGAGCAGACCACAAGAGAAAAGCAGGCCTTTGAGGAAAGAAGCCTTGAGATTTCCAGATCCAGGTGGGCAATCATTCAGGAATTTAGGAGAAGTGGGTGTTAACCAAGATCCATTTGCCAAGTCCTTGATATCAGATCCAAACACATCATCTGTATTAATGAAATACATCTGTCTTATCCGTTTCTAGTCAAACGCAGATGCTTAGTAATCAGGCAGTTTCATTCCACATCTTATCTGCTTGGGGATAAGACCTCTCGAGCTTGTTATTATACTAAGCAGGGAAGTTCTTCCCTTCCCTTTTAGCCAGTATGCCTAGGATATCCTTAAGGTGGCAGCACATTCAACAGCTCACACTCCTAGAATTCTATATACTCTTAACTTTTTTGTATCCCCTTATCCGGATCTGTCTGACATTGTCTTCACCCATTCATCTGTCTGTGGATACTCAGGTTGTTTCCATGTCTTGGCTATCGTGAATAATGCTACAATAAACGTGGGGATGCAGGTATTTCTTAAACATAGTGATTTCATTTCCACTGGGTATATATCCAGAAATGGGATTGCTGGATTATATGGTAGTTTTATTTATTTATTTATTTATTTATTTATTTATTTATTTATTTTTATTTGACAGATTCTAAAGCTGAAGTGTGGCTGGAATAGGGACTTGCCCACGCCAGTTAATAGCAGAGCTGGGTCAAGAACTACTAATGCTTTGCACTTCATTGTGTGGCTTCCTAGAAATATAACTTCACTCAGCCACTTCCTGCATAAAATTGAATTGGTTTCAATTGAACTGCGACAATGTGAATCTCCTTTAGAATTAACAAGAACTTCCCATAGCAAAAGCCCAGAGCTCCTCCTCTGTTACCCTTTCCCAGCAGATGACCGTTTCATATCATTTCCACTTTGGAAAGCTTGCCAGGGATACCCATTCATTAGCTCACTGAACAAACTCTCACGAAGTTCTCAAAATAACTCTTAACTACTTATCTCTAGAATCGCATTATCTGACATAGATATAAATTCAAGCCAAGCTACTCTTACTCCTAGGGTAACATCCCTTGAGGCCTTTTATTTTGCAGTTAATAAAAAAGAGACCCATTCAGACATTTGGGTTGGGGCAAAAGGGAACAGACACAGAATTTGAACGTATTTCCCTGATATGTCTTTTTCTACCCCTAATCTTGTGCCACATTGAAAAGGTCAGCTTCCTCTTTAAAGAAGGCAGAGGTTCTCTGGTCTTTTCTCATAAAATATAAGAAAGAGTGTTTGCTAGATTTACCAAGGACACCCAGAGCTATGAGATGGCCAGCCAATGAAGAGCTGAGAAAAAAAAAAATCCAGCCTTAAAACAGATATAGAAACAATCAACTTTGTTTGGCATAAGCAAAATGAACTAATGCCAGCACAACTTAATTCTAACCTATTAGTTTGGGTCTCTCCAGAACTTCTGGTCCCTGTCCCCTAAAAATTGTTGGAAGGGACTCACAAAATATATGTATGTAAATTTTATACAAATTACTTTTAAATGATAAACCAATATAGGGGCGCCTGGGTGGCTCAGTCGGTTAAGCGTCTAATGCTTGATTTCGGCTCAGGTCATGATCTCACGGTTCATGAGTTCAAGCCCCATGTCGGGCTCCCCGCTGACAGTGGAGAGCCTGCTTAGGATTCTCTCTCTTCTCTCTCATTCTCCTCTCTCTGACTCTGTCTCTCAGTAAATAAACTTTTAAAAATGAATGATAGATCAATATAGATATAGAAACAGATATGCCTAGAGAGAGAGAGAGAGAGAGAGGAATAAAGTAAATATGGCAAGATGTTAACAATTCTGGAATCCAGAGGAGGCTTTACTGATGTCCATTGTCCTTGTTTTTCATCTCCCCACTATGTTTGAAATTTTCATAATTAAAAGTTGTAAAGTAATGTATATAATTGTTGGATCTAATTATATATTGTACACCTGAAACTAATGTAATATTTTATATCCACTGTACTGCAATTTTTTAAAATATTAAAATCACACCATTAGCTCTTAAAACACAATTTTCTCCTGGGAAAAAAAAATGTCGGGAAATAACAAAAAAAGGCAGGGGATGAAAGTGAAATAAAGACATTTTCAAAAACACAAATAATCAAACAAAAAAAGGCTTCCATCAAACAGGCAAATCCCTAGGCCAGTGAGCACTACTTCAGGACATCGCTGCCCTGAGTTGGCCAAAGGACAAAAGTACAGATTGCCACCGAAATAGAAGAGTCTCGCCCAAAGCAAGATGACTCAGTACGTTTTAAAGATAAAGGATGGGCAAAAGTATGCCACATAGGGGCACCTGGGTGGCTCAGTCAGTTAAGAGTCCGATTCTTGATTTTGGCTCAGGTCGTGATCTCACAGTTTGTGGGTTCGAGCCCTTCTTTGGGCTCTGTGCTGACAGTGAGGAGCCTGCTTGGGGTTCTGTCTTCCTCTCGCTCTCTGCCCCTCCCTCCCACCTCTCAAAATAAATAAACATTTTTTTAAAGCATTAAAAAATATACCACATAGACAAAATAAAGAAAGATGTGGGGGAAGGCGGTGGGGGGGGCGGGGAAGGAATAATGGAAGGAATGAAAAGCAGGAAAGCAAGATCCTACCTTGCTAATACTGGTTTAAGGTAAAAATTATAGGCACTTTATAACAATAAAGATTTACTTTACCAGGAGGATTTAACAAATTCCTGTGCAACCAAATAACATAGCAACAAAGTTTACTGAAAAAACAAGAAGGAATCAACACACATATTATTATTGTAAGAGTTTATTTTACCCCTCTTAGCCTGTGACAGAACAATACAAAAAAAATAAAGACGTACATTTGAGTAACAAAATTGATATGATTGATCTAATTGATATATATTGAACTCTATACTTTGAAAACAAAAAATACATCTTTTGAAGGGCTTATGGAAAATTCACCAGAATTGACTATTAGACCAAAAGAAAACTGAATAAATTCTATAGCTTAATAGACATTCTATTATGATAATGTAATTAAACTTGAAATAGGTAACACAAAGTTTTTTAAACTCTACTAAATGGAATTTTAAAAAGTCTTAAGTAATTCATAAGAAGAGAAATTAAAACCGAAATTGCAGAAGACTGGAGACAAAAATATTTTATTGATTTAAATAGTAAAACACATAAATGTGAAAATGAAAATAAATGAATTAAACATCCCACTCACAAAGTTAAAAAAGGAGCCACAGAAAAACTAAAGACTTCCTAAAGATAAAACTAGAAACTTAAATGAGAAAACAGAAAAACAATAGAGCTTATAAATGTATTTGGGAACTTTTCAAACTATACCACAAAGCTATAGCGATCAAAACAGTATGGTACTGGCATAAAATCAGACACATAGACCAATGGAACGGAATCAAGAACCCAGAAATAAACTCATGCATATTCAGTCAACTAACGTTTGACAAGAAAGCCAAGAATACTCAGTGGGGAAAATAGTCTCTTCAACAAATGCAGTTGGGAAAGTTGGATATTCACATGCAAAAGAATGAAAGTCTTCATTCACGAAACTTAACTCCAAATGCATTAAAGACTTCAATGTAAGACCTAAAACCATAAAACTCCTAGAAGAAAACATAGAGAAAAGGTCCTTGACATTGGTCTTGGCAATGATTATTTTGGATATGACACCAAAAGCACAAGCAACAAAAGTAAGAATGAATAGGTAGGACTATATTAAACTTAAAAGCTTCTGCCCATGAAAACAAATTATCAACAAAAGGAAAAGGCAGCCAATGGGAGAAAAATCTCAAAAAATTAAAAGTAGAATCTAAGGGAAGGGGAAAAAATATTTGCACACCATATATCTGGTAAAGGGGTTAATATCCAAAAGGTATAAGGAATCCATGCAACTCAATGGCAAAAAAAAAATAAATCCAATTAAAAATGGGCAAAGGATATAAACAGACATTTTTTCCAAAGAAGACATGCATATGGTCGACAGGAATATGACAAGATGCTCAACATCACTAATCAACAGGGAAATGCAAAACAAAACCACAATGAGCTATCACTTCACACCTGTTAGAATGGCTATTATCAAAAAGACAAGTAACAAGTGTTGGTGAAGATGTGGAGAAAAGGGGACTCTTGTGTACCGTTTGTGGGAATATATATTGGTGCAGCCACTATGGAAAAGAGTCATGATATTTCCTCAAAAGGAAAGAATTAGAAATAGAACTACCATATAATCCAGCAATCCCATTTCTGGATATATACCCAGTGGAAATGAAATCACTATGTTTAAGAAATACCTGCATCCCCATGTTTATTGCAGCATTATTCACAATAGCCAAGACATGGAAACAATCTAAGTATCCATAGACAGATGAATGGGTAAAGACAATGTCATGTACGTACACACACACACACACACACACACACACTGGAATATTAGTTAGCTTATATAACCATTAAAAAGAGAGAAGGAAATTCTGCCATTTGTAACAATATGAATGGACCTTGAGGGCATTACACTGAGTGAAATAAGTCAGACAGAGAAAGACAACTACTGTAGAGTATCGCTTATATGTGGAATCTAAAAATGTCAAATTCATAGAAAGAGAGTACCATGGTGGTTGCCAAGGGCTGGAGGGTAAGGAAAATGGGGAAGTGTCGGCCAAAGTGCACAAACTTCCAGTCATAAGATACATAAGTTCTGGGGATCTAAGGTACAGCATGGTGACTGTATTATATACCTCAAAGTTAGGTGAAGTAATGGATGCATTACTAACCTTATTGTGGTAATCATTTTGTAAATATATACATGTATCAAATCATCACGTTGTACACCTGAAACTTGCACAAAGTTTTATGTCAATTATATCTCAATAAATCTGGGAAAATATATACTCAAGACTAATTCTTTTCCTTTGAGTAATCTCTACATCCAACGTGGGGCTCGAACTCATAACCCCCAGCTCAAGAATCACATGCTCTTCTGACTGAGCCAGCCAGGTGCCCCTCAAAACTAATTCTTTAGGGGGAAAAAAACCCATCAGCGAACCAAATCATAGCATGGGGGAAGGCTAGGTAAAGGGGAAAACATAAATGCAAAAAATAGTAAACAAGAATATGTAAATGAGACTATTTCTTTGATGCGAAGAAATTTTGCTCAACTCTGTGTAAGGAAAAATATCAATTAAATGGCAAATGCTCTATAAAAAGGAAGACTGTTAGAAGAAAAAGAAAATCCAGTGGATGGCAGTGGGGAGAGGGAGAGACAAGAAAGTTTCAAATACTCTCCACTGAAAAGATGAATGAGGGGCACCTGGGTGGCTCAGTCGGTTAAGTGTCCACATTTGGCTCAGGTCATGATCTCATGGTTCGTGAGCTTGAGTCTCAAGTCGTGCCCTGTGAAGACAGTTCAGAGCTGGAGCCTGCTTCAGATTCTGTGTATCCCTCTCTCTCTGCCCCTCCCTGCTCACACTCTGTCTCTCTCTCTCTCTCAAAAATAAACATAAAAAAAAAGGGGGGGGTGCACCTGGGTGGCTCAGTCGGTTAAGCGTCTGACTTTGGCTCAAGTTATGATCTCACAGCTCATTGGTTCAAGCCCTGCATCGGCTTCGTGCTGACAGCTCAGAGCCTGGAGCCTGCCTCGGATTCTCTGTCTCTCTGGGCCCCTCCCCCCGCTCATGCAACACACTCTCTCTCTCAAAAATAAACATTAAAAAAAAAAGATAAGTGAACTCAAGCCCAGATGCATTCATGTGTGACTCTAACCAGAACAACAAAGCCACATTATTCTTAGCAGGAAAACACTACAAGTATTCCCAGGAAAGTCAGAAACTAGTTAAGGATGATCACAGTCGCCTTCATTACTTAATGGGTAGGAGGGATTAGCCAATGGACATTAATAACAGAAAAACATAAAACATATAAAAAATCATAAAGGAATACACTATGTAATCGTAAACCTGGAAAACCTACGAGAATCAACTGAAAACTGCCACAGACAATAAGGCAATTCAGAAAAGTGGCTGGGCACAAGATTATTATACAAAACTCAATAGCTTTCCTATTAACACAAAGCACAACTGATTAGAACAAGAGAAGATTCTTGTTACGGTAATAAGCAAAGAGATCAAAGGTCTTAGCGAACAAGTAATATGCAAGAACTATAGGGAAAAAACCAAGTACTGCTGAGTGGCACAAAAGTCTTAACTAAACCAAAAGGCCCACCCTGTTTGGTAGGAAAAACTTTTATTTTATTAAAGATGTTAATTCTCCTTTTACTCATCTATAAGTTTTAGAACACAATAAACTTATCAGCTGGGTTGATATGTGCTCCCTAGCACATAGCACTGTACCCCATACTAATACTCTCTATTTCTTTTAAGGGCAAAAACATCCAAGGAAACTCAGAAAAACAAAAACAAAAACAAAAAAACCCAAGTATCTAGTGAGATTCCTTCCTCACTCCTTACCAGTTCTGGAAGGAATATGCTCCAGAATGAGCTTTACACTGGGAGCCTCTTTCCTCGAAGAACACCTGAGAAAGGGCCCCGCGATGGGTCCCTTGACGGGAATTCAACTCTACCCTCTCCCTCCAGACCCACAGCACCGAGGTCTGGCTCTGGGAGCCCCAGCTCCCTGTGGCCCACACCTTCCTGTGGCCAATGCTGGACAACCTTGGATCTTGTAACAGCCTTGGAACACCATGTCCCGAGCTGTCACCTCTGAGCGACACTTCAGAGCACGGGGAGCTCCAGTCCTTACCATTGGAAAGCTCTGCCTTGTGTCTGAGAGACGCTGTCAGGGGTTTAATTGTGCCCTCCGCACCCTCCCCCAAATATGTTTAAGTCCTAACTCCCAGTACCTTCAGAATGGGATTTTAGTTGGAAATAGAGTCACTGCAGGTGTGATTATTTAAGATGAGGTCGTATCGCAGTAGAGTGGGCCCCTGATCCAATATGACTGGTGTCCTTACAAAAAGACAGCCATATGAAGACACAGAGTCACGTGAACACTGAGGATTAGAGGGTTGTGTCTACAGTCCTAGGAACCACAAAGAAGGAAACGTTCTCCTACAAGCTTTATATTTTATTTTATTTTATTTTATTTTATTTTATTTTAGAGAGTGAGGGCACATGTGAGCAGGGGAGAGGAGCTGAGGGAGAGAGAGAGAGAGAGAGAGAGAGAGAGGCTACATGCTCAACGCAGAGCCCAACTCAGGGCTTGATCCCAGGACCCTGGATTCATGACCTGAGCCGAAGTCAAGAGGCGGACACAGCCTACTGAGCCACACAGGCACCAACCCCCCACCAACTACAGATTTTAGAAGGAGCGTGGCCCTGCAGATTTCCCCAGGGCTGTGTGACAATACATTTCTGTTTGGAGTCACCTCGTTTGTGGTACTTTGTCTCATAGCAGCCCTGGAAATTAACACACATGTTTATGATCAGAAGCTGTGCACTCTCCCCCACCGGGGCAGGAAACCGAGCTCCTGGTGGAAAAACAGAGGGTTTTAAACAGGGAATGCTGACCAGTTCAGCTAAGAGTGTGCTTTCCTAAGCAAGGAGCCCAAGCTTGAGAGGCACACCCTCAGGGCATGACATCACCCCAGTGCCTTTGTCCTTTCAAATGCCTCCAGTTCACCCAGCTTCCACCTAAGGACTGACTGGTGGAAGTCAGTCCCTGGCTGACTACCAGCCCTGTGCTGCAGCAAGGCTGCTGGGCCAGCACCACACTGGCCCTGTGGTTACTCAACATTGGTAACCCAAGGGTCTTGGGGAGAGAGTGGGCCTCAGAGGACCCCAGACTGTACTTCGGGATCTGACATCATTGCATATGGTGCCTGGAGCACTAAATTCTGTGGACTCGCCGGGGCATGTTTTTTGTAGCCCAGATTGGAAGGGCCATCCAGGTGACACATACGCCCCTCACTCTACCTGCGTCTCTCCCACTCACCCACCTGGCAAACTTTTACTCATTCTTCACAAACCAGGTCATGGCCCCTCTTTCTCCAACAGGCGAAGTTAATGGCTCCCTCCTTTGTGCCACCCCTGGATCCCCTACACACGTTCTTCTGTTACAGCTCTTCCCACATTCTGAAGACATTGTCAAATACATTAATCTTTCCAACTGTGGACAGAATGGTAGAACATTCTCACCTGTTCCAGGACAAAATCTCTCTCCTGAGATCATTTTGTTTGTAGCTGGTGATCTCCCTCATCAAACAAAGAGTTCCCTGAGAGAAATGTCCTTTGCCTTCCTCTGGTGCTACCCCCACTTACACTGAAGTTACCTTCAGGAAATGCAGCTGCCGTCTGCAACACTTCCTACTTCCAAGGAGGCACCCTGAGAACCCCATTACTTCTCTCCGGTGCTTTCTAGCCCTTGTCTCCAGGGAACCAGGCAGTCCAATTTGTTTAATGCCATGTGATCTGCTGTATCCACAGCACATATTATGGTCTTAATTTAATTTATTATAGACATTGTGACATGAGTCTGTATTTCTGAAAAACAGGTCACCTCTTACATTACTTATTTGGCCATCAGCCTTCTCCTAGTTGACAAGGGTGGAAATCTGTATGTCTGTGTTCTAGTAATGGATAATATTTTCTGCTGGTATAAGAATCAAAAACCTTGGTAATGTTCATAGCCTTTGACCCAACAAGTTCCACTTCTAGAAGTTTACCCCAGGAAAATGACCAGACCCATGCACCCAGGGGGTTTACAGCAGCACTATTTACGTGCAACAGAGGAGATTCTAGAGGGGAATTTGGGTATAACCTTTCCAAAGCAAACATGAGGGACATATTTGGCCATAGAACATCAACAGGCTTGAGCCCAAGGTTGTAATGAAGTAGAGAAATGGTGATGTCCCTAGGTTGGCCAGCACTAACAGGGACTGAGGTGCAGCATGCCCTGAGAGGCTTGGAGATAGGCCAGACACCTGACCAGGCTCTTGCCTCTCTAGTCTTGGGGTCATCTCACCCCCCAAGGGAAAGTCAACCAGTTCTCCTGGCTTCCCATGTATCTCCAAGTTCTACCAGGGAGATTGGCTGGTTCAAGGGCATCTCATAGGATAAAGCCTAGAAGGATGGGTGGTCCATCCCTCCCAATCCAATATGTCCTCACCTTCTCCACTATGAGTCACCACTCAGCTCCCTATCTCTGCTCCCTAGAGATGCAAAAGCATCATTTTCTAAGTTTTTCTTGGGAGTTTCTCTTTGCTTCCTCCCTGCCAGGCCTGGTTTTAAGTGAACATAGCTCCCCGCCCTAGCAATACATTAATTCAGTGCACACACTATTTGTTGGTCAGATTCTTTATTTGGGTTGCAAGTAACAAAAACACACTCAAAAAAATTTCAACCAAAACAAGGAAAAAAGAAGAAAAGGAAAGGAGGAAAGAAGAAAAAGGAAAGAAAAGAAAGTTGAAGGGGTGCCTAGATGGCTCAGTCGGTTGAGCATCCAACTCTCAATTTCAGCTCAGGTCATGATTCCAGGGTCATGGGATCGAGCCTGCAATGGGCTCTGAGCTGAGCATTGACCCTGCTTAGGATTCTCTCTCTCTCCCTCTGCCCCTCTGTGAGTGCTTTCTCTCTCTAAAAAGAAAGAAAGAAAAGAAGGGAGGGAGGGAGGAAGGGAGAGTGGGAGAGTGGGAGGGAGGGATGGAGAAAGGAAGGAAGGGAGGGAGGGAAGGAGAAAAAGGAAGAAAGAAAGAAAGAAAGAAAGAAAGAAAGAAAGAAAGAAAGAAAACAAAGTTGAAAAGGGAGAAGTCTGGGAATAAATGACTTCAGACACACTTCCTCTCACTCTTTCCTTTATTGTCTGCTTTCTCAGTATTGGCTTCATGTTCAGGCTGACTCTCCTTCTCCTGCTACGGCCATGATAGCTAGCTTAGCAGCTCTCAACTTAATCCTCTTCTCAGCTAATGATTCCACAGTGGTCACGTGGGTGGAGGGTAGGAAGTATGGGCAGGAGGGAAGGGTTTTTTGTTTTGTTTTGTTTTGTTTTGTTTTGTTTTGTTTTTACGCTGGTTTCAGGAAATATCTCAGAGGAGGCTCTGAGTAGTCTGGTTTGGGTACTATGCCTAACCCTAACCCAAACACTGTGGCCAAAGGATCACAGGTTCACTGTTGGTGCTGGGGAGTGAGTTGGGCCTCATTTGAATTTTATGGACTAAGAATCAAAGGGAGGTAGTCCCCTGATGATATGCTAGACAAAGAAGGTGTGGTCCTTTACACTTGACTGTCCCAATCCCTGTGTGTCTTTGTGCTTAGTCAAGCTTCCCAATCTCTCCTGAGTTTGGTCAGGAGTCAACTTCCACAGACTAACATTTTTGTGCTCAGCAGGCAGCCCCGGGTTCCAAAGCTGTCATCAGGCTCCATGCAGCTCCTGACATCAGATTTGGGTGTATTCTTAGGGAAACAGCAACACTGACTAAGCAGCGGGATTCCTAGAGTTTGCCCATAAGTCAGGCTTCACCCTGAGTGAAGCCCGCTTCCCTTGTCTACCCGGAGACAGAGTCCACGATGGCAGGCCCTGGACAGAAATGGGAACTCTGTCCAACATGTGGTTGTACAGCTTGTGTCCTGACACATTTCTGCACTGGCCCAGAGGAAGGGGGAATTTTTCACAATTCATACAGCTTTTAAGAATTCACCAGGCTCCTTCCAGGCTAATAAGCACCTGTATACAACATAGGTACAGATAAGGAGTGCTTGCACCAAGGGTGATACAGGAAGAATTTCAAGGCTTGGACTTAGACCCGAGCGACATGGCTCAAGTATCAGAATGATTGCTTTATGAGATATCTTTGTTGTTCCTGGGTATGACGTGGCAGAGGTAGAAAGGTAACGAACTCACAGTCCTGTGCTGTCTGGTCTGGCCAACATCTTGCTCCCCATTGACTGCTGACACCTCCAAACTCTGGAGTGAGGTGTTTCTCTGGGAATTGACACAAGAGGCCGTGGGGAGTGGCAGCCACCCAGCTGGATGTACCTTTGTCTCATTTCCCTCCTGTGCACTGCTTTCAGCTGCTTTAGGAGTAAACCAAAATGAAAGAACTTTGAGCAGGATCCAAGTGGTCATTCTTGCCCACTCTCAATCCCAGACCAAACTTCATGGGTCAGTCAAGCTCATGGAGCTGCAAGGCTCCTACTGAAACTCTGAAAATGAGTAAATAAAACTTTCAGGTGGAGTTATAGTCACCTACCAAGAAAGCCACACCTTGGCTCCACTGACTGTCCTACTCAGGCTTGAGTGGCCCCAGCAGATTTAGTAGAGTTCAATGGCTCTCCTTCGGTGGGGAGAGAGGAGTGGCCTGGCGTGCCTGTGTTGTTGTTGTTGTTGTTGTTGTTGTTGTTGTTGTTGTTGAACACAGAGTGTTTATCATCTCTGAGCAAGTAAGCAATTTGTAAATATTATCTCATCTAAATTTCACAGCAGACCCTTATCATCTCTGAGGTTAAACAACTTGCCCACATTACAGAACCACCAGCAACTGAGGGACTTCATGCAGTCACTCTCTGTCTCCTTGAATTGGGGGTAGTTCTATCAGCCCCTCCCCGCCACCCAGCCCCATATACCGAGCTGTGCCTCTCCCATAGCATCTAGCCATGGGATAACCCAGGTGAAGTGATTTGGCTCCTCTAGATCATTCCCTGGACTCGAACTCTCTGCTTCCAAAGGCAAGAAGTGCCTGAGCCGCAGTTCCAGAATGGACTCCTCTACAAGGTCTCAGAGAAGCCGCTCACACGGGCAGCAGGCTACAGTTCCCATTCAGACATGACTTTGTGAGCCATTGGGGCTCTGAGGTCCTTTGACTCCCCAAGTAGGATTGTTTCCCCCGTTGCATTATGGGTTCTGTAGATAATTCTAGTTTTCGTAGACTCAAGGCAAAATCTTAAAGCCCACAGAGGATGTCTAGGTCTAGCCCACAGAGGAGGTCCTGGGGCTGGTGCCCCCAGTTTTCCCTTTGATCCAGTCAGCCCACTGGGTTCTCTCATATCAGAGACACCAGGGAGGGATGGACCCCGTGAACAGCATCAGCTCCAGCTCAACAGTGTCAACAGGGACCCCGGTTCTGTTGTCCCTCTGCTCCACCCTGACATTGTGTGACCTTTAGTCTCAGGTAGGCTTCTGAGGGGCTGTCTTATTCTTGAATCTGTTTTTTCAAAAGGAATGAGAGCTTTCTCAGAGGTTCCCAGCAGATACTCTTCTTTGCCCATCCCTGGCAAGGAGAATGGGACCACAGGGTTGAGCTTAGATTAATCACCAAGGGACCAATAAATGCCAAGGGGTAAACTGCCCAGACCACTCTAGGTATTATGATTGATAAGAAACATATATGGGGGGGGGGGGGCACCTGGATGGCTCAGTCGTTTAAGTGTCTGACTCTTGATTTCAGCTCAGGTCATGATCTCACAGTTCATGAGTTCGAACCCCACATTGGGCTAGGTGCTGACGGTGTGGAGCCTGCTTGGAATTCTCTCTCTCTCTCTCTCTCTCTCTCTCTCTCTCTCTCTCCCCCCCCCCCCACTCGTGAGCATGCTCTCTAAATAAATAAATAAATAAATAAATAAATAAATAAATAAATAAAGTTTAAAAAAAAAAGAAAGGAAAAATAGATATATTTGGTCTTCACCCATGGTTCCTGGCTCACAGCTCCTAAAACCCTTGCCATTTCAGGAAGTGTTGAGAGCTTAAAGGTGTCTCTTGTGTAATGCTAATGAGGTGACTTTTGCACTGCACCTAAAGATGGGGGCTAGTTGCCAGGGGAGCCAACCATGTGATCAGAGGGTTGGAACTTTCGGTCCTACCTTGTGACCTCCAGGGAGGGGGGATGGGCTGGAGGTTGAATCATTTCGCCAATGGTCAATGATTTAATCAACCCTGCCTGTATCATGAAGCCTCCATAAAATCCCAGAAGGACAAGGTTCATAGAGCTTCCAGGTTGGTGAACGCACAATTTGGGAAGAGTGGTGTGCCTGGAAAGGGCTTGGAAGTTCCACACCTCTTCCCACATCCCTTGCCCTATGCAACTCTTCCTTCTGGCTATCCCTAAGTTATATCCTTTTACAATAATCAAGTAATCTAGCAAGTGAAATGTTTCTGAGTTCTGTGAGCCATTCTAGCAAGTTAATCAAAGCCAGAAAGGGGGTCTTGGGAACTGTGATTTATAACCAGTCCATCAGAAGCACAGGTAACAACACAGGCTTGCAACTGGCTTCTGAAGTGGAGGAGGGGGGCAGTCTTATAAGATGGAACCACTAACCTGCGAATCTGATACTGTCACTGTCTTCAGAACTGACTTGAATTGTAGGATACCCAGCAGGTGTCTGAGAACAACTTGTTGGTGGGAGGAAGCCTACACACACGCACACACACGCACGCACGCACGGACACACACACACACGCCCATGCAGGTACGAGCGTATGTTGGAAGTGGGGCCAAGAACTTAATTTACCTTGAAACTTAGCACCTGTGGGTTCAGCAAGATATCAAATGCCAAGACAGGATAACAACGTCACAGAGTCCATCAGGGCCCTAAAACTCCCTCCCCAGCTCCCTGCAGGGGGCCCGCTGCCTCTATGCTTGAGGCATCCTTGTTTTGTACCTGCTAAGTCACTGGGTTTGGTTAAGCCTGGAATAGTTTTCCATGAACCTCTTAGAACAGCTGAACCCCAGGCTATTTTAAGTCTTGATCATTCATAAGTGGAGCCAGTACCTTTTCAAAGTTTGAGTTCACCCCTTATTGTGGCAAAACGCCTGTCACCTCTTACTGTAGTCTGGCAGAATGCGCATATATCAAGGCACCTCTTCAGGCCCGTCTTCTTTAGTAGAAGATATGAAGAAGTGCATTCCTGTTCCTCTCTGAGGTTATGCAAGAATAATCGTGTCGTGTAGGTAAACGAGCTAATCTACATCCCAGATCATTTTTTACCACGGAGTGGTTAAAGGGATCAGGAGTCCCTGAGATGTTCTGGAGCATCCCTTCAAGTTGATAAAACACCACGGACCAGTAAGAATATGTGGGGTTTTTTTCCCCCCTCACTAAGCATGGATTTTTCTTATACCATTCCCCACTAAATACCAACCCCCTCTCTGGCAATAGGTCCCACCTCTAAGAAAACCCATGCACATTCCCACTGTGTCCAACTGTTCTACCCACTTACCACTGTGGGGAGTTCATAGGGCCTCACTGATAATCAGTAGCTCTTCAACGAGTTTCTGTAAATCTTTAATTTTAAACAATAAAATCTACTTTCACCTGCTCTCAGCAAACATGACCGCCACTCTTTCACGGAGAAAGAAAAGGTTATTCTAGTTTAGGGCTGCCTTTTCAGGCTCCACTCTTGATCTCGGGGTGTTTAGAAATCACTGAGATCAAAGCCCTCCGGATTTATCCACAGGTCCAAACCCAGAAGGGGGTGGAGGGGTGGGACCTGGCCCTCTGTGGCCTCTGCCTACTCTATTTACCACACCTGGGAAGGAAGGACCACTTTGTACCTACACACTGCCTTTGGAGAGCGCTACATTTTATGAAGGCTGGATTTAAAAATCAGACACCTGGTAGCTGGGAGAGCCAGAATTCAACCCAGTTCTCGCTCCAAAACTGTTTCCACCTTGCCGATCTTATATGCTGTTGGTATGTCTGTCTAATAGAAACCCCCAGAGAATCCGTTAAAAAGCAGAGCCACAAAGAGAGCTCAGTAAGCTGACTTCTTTTAATAACGACTTTAACCATTTCAGACAATATAGTGAAACAATTTACTAGTTAAGGTAACTGCTACAATCAAGGTGACTCCCTCTCTGGGCTACATCTCTGGAAGGAATCAAAAGGAACTGGTAACGGTGGCTGCCTCTGGGGAGCAAACCTAAGCGACCAGGAATGGAGTAGGAGGGAAACTCACACCTCACTATTCAATGTCTGATTGTTGTGCCATATGAATGTGTAACCTATTGAAAATCAAAATTCCACAGGATTAATAAGCAGTGAGCCAAAAAGTGCAGGGCACCTGGCTGGCTCAGTCAGAAGCGCATATGACTCTTGATCTCAGGGTAGTAAGTTCGAGCTGCACATTGAGTGTAAAGATTACTAAAAAAAAAAAATAAAAATAAAAATAAAAATAATAATAATAATAAACTTTTTTAAAAGTTCAGGATATTAAAAAGACACTAGGGGGCACCCAGGTGACTCAGTCGGTTAAGCGCCGGATTCTTGATTTTGGCTCAGATCATGATCTTACCATCGTGAGATCGAGCCCTGCATCCAGGGCTCTGCACTGAGTGTGGAGCTTGCTTGAGATTCATTCTCTCTCTCTCTCTCTCTCTCTCAAATGAAATAATAAAAAATATATATCATGTCCTTTTATTTTTAAAAAAATAAAAATAAAAGGACATTAGAACTACTGTTGAATTGGGGCACCTGAGTGGCTCAGTCAGTTGAGCATCAGACTCTTGATTTCGGCTCAGGTCACATCGGGCTCTTTTCCGACAGCGTGGAGCCTGCTTGAGATTCTCTCTCTCCCTCTCTCCTTGTCTCTCTCTCTCTCTCTCTCTCTCTCTCTCTCACACACACACACACACACACACACACACAAAATAAATAAATAAACATTAAAAAAAAACTACTGTTGAGTTATTCTATCACCTCTCAATCATTTTCAACCTAAAACAATATTAAACAACATTCAGATGATATCAGGTAGCATTTCAACCCTCTCCAATGAAATTTACTGTTTTTTCAAATGTTTAAGAAGATAGGAACCTCTTCTATCTTTTTGGAATAGATTAACAAAGATTTTGCTGTCACCTGGGGGACAGTTTATTATTCCTTTTATTATTTTTCCCTCTGGGTAAAATGACTGTCAGGCTAAGATCCAATTACCTCTGTCTCAGAAGGTTCAATGCGCATCTCTCTCTCTCTCTTTTTTTTTTTTTTAGGAAAGCTATTAAACAATAAGATATCATTAACTTGGGGCAGAAAATGTTCTCACAGCAAAACCTTGTGAGCATTTAGATGCTTTATTCTTTGCAATTATTAAAGTTCTCTTTTGCCAAAGGTCCACATAAGATAGATCCTGGGCATCTTGAGTGCTTTTTTTGTTTTAATATAATTTATTGTCAGATTGGTTTCCATACAACATTTAGTGCTTTTAAGGAGAAGCCCTTGTGTGATGTAACCAGAAGAGTCCACAGTCACCCTTCACCAATCCCATGTGATTTTCCAAGAGAGGAAAAATTACTCATTGAATGATAGAAGGAGGCTTCTGTTATACAGCAGACAAACTGACCAAGCGTTTCCTGCAGTAGGTAATATTTACAACAGCACCCAAAATATAAAATACCAAGAGATTGGGGCACCTGGGTGGCTAAGTCAGTTGAGCATCTGACTCTTGATTTTTGGCTCGGGTCATGATCTCACGGTTCATGAGACTGAGCCCCAGGTCGGGCTCTGCACTGACAGCAAGGAGCCTGCTTGGAATTCTCTCTCTCTCTCTCTCTCTCTCTCTCTCTGCCCCTCCCCTGCTCCTGCTCTGTCTCTCTCTGTCTCTCAAAAATAAATAAAAGTTTAAAAAAAAAGTTTTTTAAACCAGGTTCCACAGAGGAAGAAGATGCCAGCCAGTTCTGCCATAAACGGGGCAGAGGCCTAGAAGGCTGGGCCTAAACCTGTGACCAGCCGTACTTTCCAGTGGATTCTCCATACTCGCCCGATGTCTGCAGTCTCACCTCATGCATAACCACTATATTAGTCAGGTTCTCTGGAGACACAAGATATACAGAGAGAGAGAGAGATTTCTTTTAAGGAATTGGCTCACGTAGTTGTGGGGACTGGCAAGTCAGAAACTGGCAGGGCAGGCCAGCAGGCTGGAGACTCAAGCAAATTTTCTATGCTGTAGACTTCAAAGTTTTTTGTTTTTTTTTTAAGTTTATTTATTTATTTTGAGAGAGGGAAAATGCAAATGGGGGAGAGGCGGAGAGAGAGCGAGAGAGAAAGAGAGAGAGAGAGACTCCCAAGCAGGAGCCTGATGTGGGGCTCGAACTCATGAAACTCAAGATCATGACCCGAAGTCAGATGCTTCCTGGATTGAGCCACCTGGGCATCCAAAAAAATATCTTTTTAAATGTATATGAGGTACACCTTTTCTTTTTGCCTCAGGCTTCTATACGGCCCAGCAGGTCACTATCATTTATTTTAAATTGATACTTCGGGGCACCCCCAAGATGTCAGCTGATCACTCTTCTGTCGCGAGCCCTGCACCAAACTCATTGGAATCGTGGCGCTGCTGCCTATCAGAAGTCAGTTCAAACAACCCACCGCTAGAGAGACAAAAGGATATAGATATGACGGACGAAGCCATCTATTGCTTGGAGGCCATGTCTTCTTCAGAGACCGTGAGATTAGAATGAGGCTGACAGAAACTTGGTATACAGAACTCTACATTTTGGAGCATCTTGGTGTCGCAAGGAACCCAAAAAATGAGATTCCAAAAGCCACGGTGAGAGAGAAACGCACACCCTGGGAATCTCTAGTCTTCCCATGCCTGGAAACCCGGTCTTCCACTTAATGCAGCTTATGCCAAACTTGTCAACAAAGGGGAAGGGGAAGTGATGAGGGCCCACGTATAGCAGCTAAGGCAAGAGACTGGACTCTGGCTCTGAGACGCCGAGAAAGGTTTTGACCTTCAGGATGATAAACCCGGCAAGTGGTGGACCTGCTTTGTAAAGACACAGCTCCTGAACAAAGAGTCTTTCAGGCTCTTGAGTCTGGGCAGACGCTGCCTCCACAGCCGGGGGCAGCATTTGAGGGCGGATGTACACGGCTCTTGGCCTTTATTTGATAAAGGGTTATACGGAGACAAGGGAGTGTGTCTTTACCTCAAGAGCTCTTTATTATAAAGAATTTGGGTGAGGGAGGGAAGAATGGGCTGTTGAAAGATAATTTGAAGTGTTCTGCAATATTAAGCTGGTGCTTAATAAGAATATATAATTAGGGGCGCCCGGGTGGCTCAGTCGGTTAAGCACCTGACTTCCGCTCAGGTCAGGATCTCATGGTTTGTGGATTTGAGCGCCGTGTTGGGCTCTGTGCTGATGGCTCAGAGCCCGGAGCCTGCTGCAGATTCTGTCCCTCCCTCTCTCTCTGTCCCTCCCCCACTCACACTTTGTCTCTCTCTCTCTCTCTCTCTCTTTCAAAAATAAAATAAACATTTAAAAATTAAAAAAAAAAACAAAACATAATTACAAAAAATTTCCAGGGGCGTCTGGGTGGCTCAGTCGGTTAAGTGTCTGACATCGGCTCAGGTCACGATCTCGCGGTTCATGAGTTTGAGCCCCGCACTGGGCTCCACGCTGACAGTGCTTGGGATTCTCTCTTTCCCTCTCGTTCTCTACCCCTCCCCCACTCGCTCTCTCTCTCTCTCTCTTAAAATAAATAAACAGAAAAAATAGAAACTTTCTAACATTTCAAAAAACCATTGTTGATACTTTGTTCAAGATAAGTTTTTTGCACTAATTTGGGTGTATTAAAATATCATATTAAATATTACTCGATTAACTGAGGTTTGATGTCCCCTTCAACTTTGCACCTAAGGCAAATACCTCACTCACCTTACCCTAGTACCCATTTTACAGATAAGGAAATTGAGGTACCCAGAGGTGAGTGAACTATACCACATGAGGGATTGTGGCAGAACTTGGGACAGCTCTGCCTGGGATCCTAGAACGTTTCTGGCCTTGCGTGTTTCTCTTTGGGGCATGGAAATGAGATGAGAAGGAGGAAGGGGAATATGGGGAGAGAAGATAAAGAAACAGATGTAACAGAAGAACCAAATTATCATGCTTTCACATCAGTTATCTGCTCAAGCTTTACAGCAATGTTGGGCATCATTAACCCCACTTCTACCTGCCTGGCAAAGTCATGGCAGCTTCCTCTGTAACCCTGGCCTGCAAAGTGCAGCCAGCACCTGCCCTAATGGGCAAGTCTCGGTCATTCTGCCCCACCTAGAGGTGGGCATCCCCCTCACCGAGGACTACATGTGGAAGGAAGACACCTGATAAGGGCCAGAGCCGATGTCCTGTCAGCTGCCCTTGTCTCGCTTGCTTCAACCGATCTGCTCTCCACCACATTTCCTGCCTTCTGGGGGGAATCCCCAAAGCACAATAATGTAAAAAGCAAAACTCAGAACGCCCAGAAACAGAATCTAAAATGACCGAGAAATAAAAACAAGACTGTGAGAAAATAATGAAATTCACAGGATTTCTTGAGGAGCAAGGAATTCAGACCTGTTCTACAGAAGAGCTTAGTGATGGGGAAGAGTGGATGACTATGCAGAGGTGATTTCTGGAGAGGACTAAAGGTCTAAGGAGGGGAAAAAATGTCGCTTGCACCGCATACCTTTTTATAGTGCTTGAAAAAAAATTTTTAACCACATGCCTATGTAAGTTCAATTAAAGAAAACTTGTTTTCTTGGGGCGCCTGGGTGGCTCGGTTGGTTAAGCGTCAGACTCTTGACTTTGGCTCAGGTCATGATCTCACGGTTGTGAATGGGAGCCCCGCGTTGGACTCTGTGCTGACAGTGTGGAATCGGCTTGGGATTCTCTGTCTCCCCCTCTCTCTGCCCCTCCCCTGCTTGTGTTCTCTCTCTCTCTCACACACACACACACAAAATAAATAAATGAGCATTTTTAAAAAAGAAAAAAGAACACTGTTTTCTTAAGCGGCTGCAACCAGTGGCTGGCTGAGGTCACGGTCACCATTCTGCAGCGGCTCACCTCCAGACCTTCCTGACCTCCACACCATCCTTCCAGCTAGGAGAGAATAGCTCAGTGTATGACACATCAGGGGTGGGTCACGTATCCTGCAGACTACATGCACCTCCAAATTAGGCAGCTAATTATTCTAAGGACTCAAAGTCATATCTGAAATTTGAGTCAGCTGAAGTAAAATGGGATGAGTAATTTGCTTCTGGAATGCGGTGCACACGACGCAGACTGATGAGGCTTCCTTGAGAAGCCCGACACCACCCTCTCGGGAACTCCTGGTTAGGGTTAGTGGTTGTGACTCTGCCATGACTTGGGGGAAGAACGGAGGCTGTGAGTCCAGCCGAGCCTATCACCCTCAGGTCAAGTTGAGTCCCGACTAAAGCCCAAGGGCCGGGCCAGGATCACACAACCCCAAGGGTCCCAGAGCAGAGTTAGAGGAACCCCAAAGACCGAAGGGTCAGATGGTACAGGACTGTCTAGCCCCAGAAAGCACAAATGAGGGACGACAGCCCACAGTCTTTCACAGGAGACGCCATTCGTCTGAGTAAGACACCTGTCGAATAAGGTAAGTGACAAGAATGGTAGCCGCTGGAGGGGTGGGACTTCCAGCCCTGAGGGTCTGTAAAGAATCAAAGTAAATTCTGTAGAAGATCTGTCTTCAGGGGCGCCTGGGTGGCTCAGTCGGTTGAGGGGCCGAAGTTGGCTCAGGTCATGATCTCACGGTTGGTGGGTTCGAGCCCCACATTGGACTCTGTGCTGACAGCTCAGATCCTGGAGCCTGCTTCGGATTCTGTGTCTCCCTCTCTCTCTGACCCTCCCCCGTTCATGCTCTGTCTCTCTCTGTCTCAAAAATAAATAAATGTTAAAAAAAAAAAAATTTAAAAAAAAAAAAAAAAGATGATTTGTCTTCAGAAGCTTATACCCCAGGATCTAATGTGAAAGCAAGGGAGTTGGGGATGGGAGGGCCTGGAGTTAGGAGAGAGGGGACCATGCCAAGAGTGAATGGGTGCCTCCCTTTTCGCCTCCTTTGGGGAAGTCCATCCTTCATGGTCCCTTGATCTAGTGTTCCTGGGCAAGGTCTTCTCCAGCCTCCACTGGCCTCATCTCATCTCTCCAGACTCCATCACCCAAAAACCTCCGGCCTCCTTCTGAATAACTCAATTGTGCCTCGGGGTCCCAGATTTGAAAACAAGATTACTTCCCTCAGGTGCACTGTGGATCCCCAAGGGGCTTCCCTGCCCTTCCCAGTTCTTGTTGAGAGCAGTCTTCGTGCTCAGATTTACCCCCTTGTGTACACGATGGCTCCCAGGTCTTACAGGCTTAAAAACACAAATGCATTTAAACACTCAGACAAGGGGTGCCTGGGTGGCTCAGTTGGTTGGGCGACCCGACTTCGGCTCAAGTCCGGACCTTGGGGTTCGTGGGTTCGAGCACCCCATCAGGCTCCGTCCGGACAGTTGGAGCCTGGAGCCTGCTTCAGATTCTGTGTCTCCCTCTCTCTGCCCTTCCCTTGCTTACACTCTGCCTCTTTCCCTCTCTCATTCTCAAAGATAAATAAACATTAAAAAAAATAATAAACAAACACTCGAACAAAAAGAAAACCAGAATTAGTGGTCCAAGTTTCTACCATAGAAAATTTCCAAATTACTAGCTATTTTGTGGTCATCCACGTTACTTCTCTATTACTGAGATAAAGGACCCAAAAGATGACATCACAGGACCGTACAGCTGGAGGGAAATTCTGGGGCAGCCCCAGGCTAAGGCAGGGGGATTCAGAGCCTGTGCTTCGGAACTGAATGTATTGATTCTAATTCTAGCCCTCCCCCTGCTTGCTCAGTGGGTCTCAAAGTTGAGCATGCACCAAAATTACCTGGCGGACTTTTAAAAACGCAAGTTGCCGGGCCCCATCCCCCAGAGTTTCCTATTATTTAGGTCTGGGGTGGGACCCAACAATCTACGTCTCTAACAACTTATCGGAGGATGCTGATGCTGCAGCTCCGGAAACCACACTTAGGGCAGCACTCTAGCTGTGGGATCAGCCGCGTCCCGTGTACATTCTGGCTCATAACCTTCGCGCTCGCTGGGATTGGGGTTGACTCGAGAGCTGGCGTCAGAAGCCCCGAGCGCTGTTCGCGGCCCACAGTTAACACCTGCAGTCGTCGGGGGATGGAGGGGAGGAGTCATGTGCCCGAGACCACCCCGCCAATGAGAAGCAAACCTGGGACGGAGCCCCGGGGCTTCCCGCCGCCCGGCCGCGTTCTGGCCCTCCGGCGCCGCCGCCTCTGAGCGCTGAGCGCTCTGAGCCGGCGCGCCGCACGTTGCGGTTCCCTGCGCACACTGCTCCGCGCCGCCGGCGGTTCGGCTTAATGCCTGTCGTCTTCGGAGTCTTCGGAGCCACTAGGACCCTCCGATCTTTCTCGGCGCCGAGAGCCTGGCCGCGGGGACGGTACCCCTGGGTGGGCTGAGACCAGGAGAAGCTGGAGAAGCTTCTAGCAGCGGCGGGGCGGGGGCGGGGGAAGCCTGGGGCAGGGGGCGCGCCCCAGCAGGCCGCCGGCCTCCCGGCCGCCCGCAGCAGAGCTCCGGGCGCTGCGGGTGGCCGCCTGCACCTAGCCCGGGAGCGGCGGGAAGTGCGCGCCCCAGCGGCCGTGCAGGGCCCGCCCCGGCCCCGCCCTCCAGGACGTCCCGTCGGGAAACCCGCGAGCCACACCGCCGAGCGGCTGCGGCTCTCCCTCCGCGCGCCAGGTAAGTGGCAGAAGCTGCCGGCGACCCTCGCAGGCCCTCGCGATAGACGACTCCCCCCCACCCCCCGCCCCCTCCGCCGGGCCTGGAACTCAGAGCTCTCCCGCTGCTCGGGACTTTCCCCCAGTCGGACTGGCTTCTGCCAGGTCCTTGCTCCCCACCTCCCTCCTCCGCCGACCTTCTGCTTCACCACTTCCTCCTCGCCACCCCCAGTAGTGAAATGAAGGGGTTGGGCCAGACGGGTCCTCGTCCGTGGTGGCGGCCTCTAGCTCCTCCCTCGGTACGACCCCCCCCCCCCCCCTCCACCTCCGCGCCTCGCTTAAAGAGGAATGAAAAGTTCAGACCTTTGGGACGTGAAGGGGTGGGGTGGGAGAGGGACGAGCCACAGCAGCCCCTCCGGGGTTCTACAGCCTTTTCCCTTTACCCATCCACGTCCGCGTATTCTTTCCGTCCGCCTTCTTCCCAGAGTGGGCCAGCCCACGTGCTCCACCTCGGAAATCTTTCAGAGAGGCATCCTCCTGCCAGCGCCACCTTGCTCCTGAGTAGAGGTGGGGTCTCAGATGTCCTCTCTCTAGAGTCTTGGGCCTTTGGGGAGTGGGAGCTGTGTGGTTTTTATGGGAAGGGAGTCTGATGGGTGTTCATGACTGTGACTGTCCCCAACTTCCCTATTTCCCCGTCACTTGTTCCGACAAGCCCCAGGCTAACTGAAAGGAGGAACAGTTTGTTACTTGCCCCCAAAGCTAGTCAC
This sequence comes from Panthera onca, assembly GCF_046562875.1. Classification (NCBI taxonomy): domain Eukaryota; kingdom Metazoa; phylum Chordata; class Mammalia; order Carnivora; family Felidae; genus Panthera; species Panthera onca. The sequence continues at coordinate 77,557,971 of NC_138345.1, read as the reverse complement.
CCCAGACCCTGACTTCTGCGGAGGGTAGGATGGGCTGTCCTGTGCCTATGGAGGAAGGGGGGGTTCATTTTACCAGCAAAGCTTAAAACAGACCCCCTCTATTGGCTACGGTCCCAGGAAAGGTTTTAATGCTGCCCCTCCAGACCCACAGATGCAGTTCACAGGCACTGGGTGAGGTTAATAACTCTGGACACACCAAAGAACCTGGGGCTCATTTTACCAGAGATGTGTGTGCACTACACAGGCCCTATTCACCTCTCCAACACAGGAGCCTCATCCCCTACCCCTCCTAGGAAGGGTAAAAAGGATGAGACAGGCAAATTCATGCCATGGATAGTACAAGGTAAGGTGAGGGGGTTGAAATAGACTTTGGTTCAAATTATCCTGCAGAAGCCAGTATCCTTGCAGGTACTTCCCTAGTTCCTCAACAGTTCTTTCCTGTTCTTCAACCATTAGACACATGGAAAGAACAAGAGCAAACTACTTTCAGGGGTATCAGGACAGAAAGGACAGGACTATCAAAGACAGAAGAGCTCATCTGGAGCCGGTAGAACCGTGAAGGATATTGAGCTGCCCAAGATGGCCTGGTCCTTGGTAATCACTGCTCAGGACAGCAGACACCCACCCACAGCAGCATGGAGGAACATCACGGCTGATAAGGGGAGGCACGGATGCATGCTGGATGCCCTCTGAGATCAGAAACGTCTTAGCCCACGTTCAGGTGGGAGATAAACGAACAGGAGATATGACCACAGTCTTAGTCCAGTTAACCATTGCCTAGAACCGAAGTCAGGAATGGGAGGGGGCAGCTAACCCTAGGACCAGGGGTCTCCCTGTGCAGGGAGGCAGTAGGTATCATGGATCCAGGCGGCTGACTCAGCTCTGTCTCTAATTTAGCTGCCTAACTCTGGCCAAGTCACATAAACACTCCCTGGGTGGGGAGCAAATGAGAAGGTGTATGTGAAAGTGCTTTGGCGAAGCTCCAAGCACCAGCCAAGTGGGAGGCAGTGCGGGGTCATGGTGAAGACAGTGGGCTTTGGAGATGTGGGACTGAGTGCAAACCCTGCCTCTGCCCCTTCCTTGCTGTGTGACCTTGGTCAAGTTACTTAACCTCCCTGTGCTTCAGTTTCGTTCTGTGTAAAATGGAAAAGATAACTGTCCCTTGACTTGACGTGGTAAGCGGTGATATTAAAATGGTGGTGGTATTGCCCTTAGCCTCCTCTGGCTCATGCAGACCTCGCCAGCCCTGGAAGTGAAGCTGAGGATCAGAGAGGGTGTCCGTACACCAGAGGGACCCAATGAATGGCTGTGCCAAAGACTTGGGTGAACTTGGCTCTTCATCCAGCCCTCTGGCCCACTCTGAGAAAGCCCAAAATGTCCGTTCTCATTCAATGGGAATGAGAGTGAGGGTTTGAATAAATGAGGGGTCAAGTGCAGGGCAGTGCCTGTCTCTGTGTTGTGCTCAATGCTGTAATTGTGCTGTGTCAAAGGCTTGCACAGTGAACAAGGTTGGGTTCAGTCTGGGGAGAAAAGGGACCGTCAGAAGACTCTTTTGTGGCACCTGAGAGCCCTGTGGGGTCACATTATTCTCCTACACCCTTGGCAACCTGGTCCTGAGCCCTAGATAGATTTGAAGGAAGGAAGAAACCCAATCCTCACCCTCAGCTCTACCCATAAGAGAGAACAAAGGACAGACAGAACAAGGCAGTAGAATAGCACAACCAAATTCCCCAGGGCTGTGGGATGCTGTGGGGCTTAGATGGCTTAGGTGGGTTGGTTGGGGCTTAGAAGGCTCGGTGGGTTTGTCGGGGAAAACCATTCTGGAGGCAGAAGACCGAGGCCCAGGAGATTTAAGGACTGGGAAGGAGAAAGCAAACAGGATGTAGGTAACCTGAGTCTAGGCCTACCGGCTCTCCCTCTCTCACAAAATCTAGTGGGGAAGTCCCACAAGGGGAAGCCTGGGCAGTGAAATTTGGAAACAAATGCACCAGGATCCTGAGGGCGGTAAGAGGCCCCTTAGTCTAAGAAGGCTTCTTGGAGGAGGGGAGCCTGAGGAAGAATTTGAAAGAGAATAGAACACAGCTTGTTGAGCAAGAATATAAGGGAAGGGCACCTGGGTGGCTCAGTCGGTTAAACATCCGACTTGGGCTCACGTCATGATCTCACGAGCCCCGCATCGGTCTCTGCTAACAGCTCAGAGCCTGGAGCCTGCTTCAGATTCTGTGTCTCTCTCTCTCTCTGCCCCTCCCCCACTCGCGCACGTGCTCTCTCTCTCAAAAATAAATATTAAAAAATTTAAAAATTTTTAAAAATTAATAAAAAAATTAAAAAAGAAAAAGAATATAAGGAAAAGGCTGTGAGGAGGAAAAGGTAGGCCAATGAGGGTGAGTGGCAAGCAGGAAGCTGACCGCCCAGGCCCTGTCTCCGCTACAATCAAATGTCACTGAAGGAATAAGAATACAGCTGTTCAGATTGTGAGAGGGAGAGAGGCCTGAGGCAAAGGAGGCCGCCGGCAGCTTCTGCTTATCCTCCAGATGTTGGGAGATAAGGATTCAGTCTCCGAAGAAGGTTTTGAGTGAGAGAGAGGAAGAGGAGGATCCAGGAGGCAGGGAATGAATCAGCAGGACCGGGGAGTGGGCGTGGAGTGAACCTGACGTTGAGAAGGCACTGAAAGCCCTTGTACCTGCCTGGGAGCAGGGCAAGGGCAGGGGCTGTTTCAAAGATTTCGATGCTCCTGGCAGCCTTGGGGAAATTGGGAAGGCCGGCCCACCGAGGGGGCAGGGTATAGACCCTGAGTTCAGGGTGTGGTGTGTGTGAGGATAGGTGGTCCTGGACTGCAGTCCTACAGCCTGGAGCAAAGCGTGCGGTGAGGAGAGAAGGAAAAACCTCCGTTCTGCCCTCTCCCCTCACCACCCCCTCCTCAAATCTGGGGACCAGCCCAAGCCCTCGGGAGTACCCTTCCGGTTAACCCCTCCCCCCCCTTCCATCCTCCCTCCCCCCCACCCCTCGAAGGAGCCAGCAGTCTCCAGGCTCAGTGTGAGAACAGTTGCACATCCCTGCCCCCACCCGACAGGCCTGGAGGTCCCGGTGAAAAACCTGTGAGCTGCTCAACTACGGTCACGTATTATTTTGATTTGCAGTGGCTTTTACAGCCTCGGAGTAAATTAGCGAACATTCGCCGAGCACCGTTCGAGGTATACCTTGTGAGCCAGTTTGGGGTGGGTTTTTCAATGGAATATCCGTGTTTGGGTAACTTAGGCTTAACATTTTATGCAAACATAAAACGAACCTAGACACCATGGGGAAAAAAACTTGATAGACTAGCTACAGAAATAACTTTCGGGGCATCTTTCTGGGAAAATAAGCCACAGGACTGCCGCCTGAGTCTTCAGGAACAACTGAAATGTCCTGAAGGTGTAATTATGGGGAAAGTGAAAACCTCCCAGCCTTCTGTAATCTGAAGGGTCAGGGGGGCGGGTTGGAGGAGAGAATTTGCTACTCATGAGAACAGAGGAAGTGAAATGCGTGCTGTGTTTGATGGCAAGAAGTGCTGTTGGCGAAGAAAGAATCCTCTGGCCCCAAACGGCCTCTCGGGTCCCCCTCCCCCTCGCCAGTAGCCTGACCTGTCCCCTCCCCAGCGTGATGTCTAGCTCCACACACCTGTGCCCTCGGTGAGAGAATGGCAACAGTCGGCACTTGTCGAAGAACCTGTAATTGAGCTGTAGGGTGAGTAACCTGAGCAAACATCCCCGTGGTGGTGTCGACTGCCTACTTCCTGGCTGCCACGTCTCCCGGAGGTGAGCAGCTTTGCTGATAAACAGAAAGAAACTTTGTTACAAAAAGGCCACCTGGCCGGCAAGGGCGTGTTCTGGGTGGCTGCCGCTGGTTTTCACAAAAGCTGAGACTTTGCCTGGGATTTAGAATTTTGGCATCTTTAAAGCATCTGTCGGTAGTCCTAGGTAGGATCTGGGGGAGGGCAGGTGCCAGGGAGGGGAGGGGCGGTGTAAGAGCGGAGCAGTGGGTGGTGGGGAGGCTGGGGGGTTGGGGGGAACAGCCTGGCCCCTGGGGCGCAAGAGCTTAACCGGTCTCCAGTTCCCCCAGGCGACCTGTAACCGGGAGGTAAGAGTGTGGGAACGGAGCAGTGGCCTGGGAGCTGGGAGACTGGCATTGGCCCCCCGGGAGCCACAGGCTGTGTGATACTACAGAAGTCACCTGGCCACTCTGGCCTCTCCTGTAAAATGAGGGTGCTGGGCTCGCGGACAGACCTAGCCAAAGCGGCACGCTGATGTGTGACCACAGAATATCCTGTAACTCACATGCTCGCTGTGGTAAACGCATCCAAAATATCTTTCGGTGAAGCCAGTGCAGTGCGTTCCCTCGGAGCTTTGAACAGCTCACTTTAACCCCTCAGGCATCATCTCATGTAACAAGAATTTATGGAACATCTACTCCAGAAAAAACCCTGTGCTAGGCTTTGCAAGTGAGAACAAAGGTGAAAACAACCTGCCTGTCTGGCCCAGGAGTTCACAAAGGTGTGACAGAACAGATCTTGCAGCCCTGCTTTCAAACTTCTGTGACTGGGCCAAAATAAGAAAGACATTTTTTTTTAAGTTTATTTAAAAAAATTTTTTTTAATGTTTATTTATTTTTGAGAGAGAGAGAGAGACAGAGCACAAGTGGGGGAGGGGCAGGGAGAGAGAGGACACAGAATCCAAAGCAGGCTCCAGGCTCTGAGCTGTCAGCACAGAGCCGGATGCAGGGCTCCAACCCATGAACCATGAGATCATGACCTGAGCCAAAGTCGGGCACTTAACCGACTGAGCCACCCAGGTGCCCCTAAGTTTATTTATTTATTTTGAGAGAGAGAGCACGCACACACAAGTGGGAAGGGGCAGAGAGAGGGGGAGACAGAGAATCCCAAGCAGGCCCCACACTGTTAGTCATGGGGCTCGAACTCACAAACCATGAGATCATGACCTGAGCCCAAATCAAGGGTCCAACGCTTAACCAACTGAGCCACCCAGGCACCCCTAAGAAAGACATTTTACAAGACCTAGTGCCTGCTTCCATGTGACAGCGTATCCCCAAAGTCTCACCTTTACACTGTAATCACGTCAGAGGTATGAATTCTACAAACTAACAGGAAAGCATCATTTAAACATTTTTTTAATGTTTATTTATTTTTGAGAGAGAGAGAGAGAGAGAGACAGAGCTTGAGCGGGGGAGGGGCAGAGAGCAAGGCAGACACAGAATCCGAAGCAGGCTCTAGGCTCTGAGCTGTCAGCACAGAGCCCGATGCAGAACTCGAATTCACAAACTGCGAGATCATGACTTGAGCCAAAGTCGGACGCTTAAGCGACTGAGCCACCCAGGCACCCCTAGAAAAAGCCTCATTTAAAATGTAATAATTTAGGGGTGCCTGGGTGGCTCAGTCGGTTGAGCGTCCGACTTCGGCTCAGGTCATGATCTCACGGTCCGTGAGTTCGAGCCCCGAGTCCGGCTCTGTACTGACAGCCCAGAGCCTGGAGCCCGTTTCAGATTCTGTGTCTCCCTGTCTCTCTGCCCCTCCCCTGTTCGTGCTCTGTCTCTCTCTGTCTCAAAAATAAATAAACGTTAAAAAAAAAAAAAAAAGGTAATAATTTAAATCTCCTTAACCTTTAAGTTTTATGAATTAAAAAAAATTTTTAATGTTTATTTATTTTTGAGAGAGGGAGAGAGACAGAGTGAGTGGGGGAGGGGCAGAGAGAGAGGGAGACAGAACCTGAAGCAGGCTCCAGGCTCTGAGCTGTCAGCACAGAGCCCGATGTGGGGCCCAAACTCACCGCAAGATCATGACCTGAGCTGAAGTCAGACACTTAACTGACTGAGCCACCCACCAGGCGCCCCAAAGTTTTATGAATTTTTAGTAACACATTTTTCATTTTAACTTTGTGTCGGGATATGTTTATCGTCTCCAATGGGTGGAGAACAGCATGAAAATAAAAATGTGTTATTCAAAATTCATAAAAATCAGGTAAAAAATTTTCAAATGATGTTAAGTTTGTAGTAGTTATCCTTCTGAAGTTGTTAAAGCTTCAAACTGCTAAGACACTCGCTGTACTCTATGTATGTATATGTAATAACTGACATGAAATTTTAACAAAACAATACTCACCCCTATTGCATATGAGGCACTTTGAGACTTTCTTTTTTGTTCTATCTTATTCTGATCTTTTAAAGAATGTTTTTCATGCCGATTTGCAACACCTGAAATTTATTCCACAATCCTATGATGGGTTGTAATCAGTGCTTAGACAGGCACTCGCGTGGGTAAAACCTCAAGTCCCTTATACCAGTGACAGGAGGTGAGTTCGTGTTCTGGCTGGTGGGGCCAGAGATGCAGGTTGCATTTGTTCGATCTAGGAAAGCTTCCTGGAAGAAGAGGATTTCCGGTGTCATCTCAGTACCGAAACCAAGATGGTTCTATGTGTGGCAATACCAAGGGTGGCTGGAGGGAAAAGAGTTGGGAATGAATGTGCAGCAGTAGCAGGAGGGGAATGAGTGGATGAGGGCTATGGGCACCCTTGCCCAGTGGTCCTGTAGGTCAGGCGTGGGAGCCTCAAGGTCAGGCGTGGGAGCCTCAAGGTGAGGGGCAATAGAAGACACTGGGGTGAGGATCCTGGGAAGCCCTGAACTTCACCAAGTACTACATACAATAGGGACGACTCCTTCACCAGGCTGGTGGAGGGCTGACTCCCCAGTCCTGCTAACCACACTTCTGGGAATCTCCTACACAGAGGCCAGGAATCCTTCATCCCAAAGTCTTCTGGTTTCCATCCGATTGTGTGTCTCTTCTAAGGGACTCTTTCCTATTGCCCACATGCTGAGCAAACAAGCTGGAGACCTAGTCCCTTCCTGCCACGGCTAATCACAGGTGTCTCGTTTCATTTCAGGATGTGGTTAGTACCTTGAGGAACTGCAGACTTCGGAGAGCAAGGCTTAGACAGGCAGACTGGATTGAGAGAGAGCAGATGGCTGGGAAGGACTCAATTTAACCCTAGGTCTCTTTCTCCAGGGGAAATAAAAGAAGCAAAGGTGAACCCCACTGCAAAGGACCACGAGGCAATGCCAGGACGAGGGAGTTGGAGTGACCTGGGTGATTCTGAGTGAATCAGTCAGGGAGGCCTTCCTGGAGGAGGTGAGTCTTGAGCACTTGGCAGCAGCTGGTAACTAAGCTGTTACCAAGCCTTTGTTCCTAACTGTGCGCCCTCTTTCTTGCTGGAGTCGGAAGGTACACAGAAAATATCAGGGAAGATGCAGCCTGCAGGATGGGGCAACACTGTCATGGCAAACACTTCCCCACTTACGGGCCCTGTTGTTTGTGTTTAGCTGGGGCAGTTCCAGAATTGAGGAGGTGTCTAGCTCAACCCCTTGTGCTGGTCCAGCACGGCTCAACGTCTAGGGCAGAAACCTGCGTCTGCACTGAATCCCCATTCCCTCCTTGAAGCCTCCTTCAAGCCCACAGAGAGATCTGTCTCCCAGCTTAGCCCTTACTGCCTGTGCTGTTATTATTAAGTTTTAATTTTATTAATTTTTGAATAGATAATGTAGTCAGGGTTCAAAGTGCAGAAGGGTGTTCAGTGAAAGACCTTTTTTTTTTTTTCCTGTTCCCATGTCTTCCCTGGACAGGTGCTACCTGGACCCAGTGCTGGCAATTCTTATTCTCCAACTAGATTTTAAGATCTCTTGGAGAGAGGAATTCTCTCATACCGCTCTGTACCCCTCTGTGTCCCAACTGGAGCAAATTGTCCCGTCCCATCACCCAAGGGAGTTTTCCTAGCACCGGGTCCTGCCTCCTCGTCCACACTCCTGCTGTCTTGGGTCAGACCCTCACCGCCACCGACACGCCTCTCTGTTGGCCATCCACCTGCCAATCAGATCAATCTCCTAGATACCCTCCACCAGCTGTCATACTGTTTTTCTGTAATGCTGGGCCCTGGCTAATCTTTTGTTGTTCCCATACCTCAGGCCAAGGGCAAACTCCTTGGCATGGGGACCTACCTGCAGCCACCTCTCCAGGCCCATCCTCGGCTATTTTCGTGCTCCCACCATACCGAACTACTGGCAGTTTTCTGCTTGGCCATGCTCTCTCCCACCTCCAGGCCGTAGTTGGTGCTGTTCCCTCTGCCTGAAAGGTGCTCACCTGGCCTGGCCAGCTCCTACTTGTGAGTCAGTGCTCAGCCCAAGCTCCTCCCCCCATGAGACCTCTTCACAGACGTCACCTTCCCCCACTTGCTGAGTTTCCTGCATCCACTCTCCCTGGGCACCAAGGATGCCTGTCTCATTGGCTGATCTCCACTGAAAATCTGACTTCCCAGGTCACCTGTACTTCAATTAAAAAAAAATCTGACTTCCCCAATTGACTGTATGCTCCTTGAAGGCTGGACTTGCCCATCTCTGCCTCCCCACAGTGATGCGAAAAACAACTTTGGAGAAAGAAGGCTTTGTTTTTCTGAGTTGCTGCCTTGGCATTTTACAGTATGATAACCCTACTCACATCCACAGCCTGGACATTTAGATAAGGACTCGACTTTAGGATGCCTGCCAAAAGTTCCCACTTTGCTTTTAGCAGGGCACCTTTTAAAATGACCACTTAGGCGGCACCTGGGTGGCTCAGTCCATTGAGCATCCGACTTCAGCTCAGGTCATGATCTCACGGTTCCTGGGTTCGAGCCCCACCTCGGGCTCTCTGCTGTCAGCGTGGAGCCCAGTTGGGATCCTCTGTCCCCCTTTCTCTCTGCCTCTCCCCTGCTCCCACTCTCTTCCAAAAATAAACATTAAAAAAAATAATAACTACTTAGACTTAAGCCTGGGAGAAGATAGTGACCTCTGCCCCGGTCGCCTTTAAGTATAGGTGCTAGCTAGCTATGTCTGTCTCCTGCTTCCTGGTGACCCTAGACAGAGGACAGCCCTTCCCCCTGGCTCATTGCGCCCCCTCGCTTCTGGGACCTGTAAGTAATAACAAATCTTGTGCCTCTGCTTCCTTTGTGTGGGTGTGTAGAAACTCAGCCTTCAATCAGAATAACCCCACGGGTTTCACTTCCCCCAAGTGGGACCTCAGATGCTGAGGGAGCTACCTACAGACGCCATGTGGGTGGCCTGGGCCACCTCATTCCGCAGGTCATAATCCGCATATTCTTATTTCAGTGCATCAGCTCCCACTTCTCGCCATCCCCAATCTGGCTGGCTGAGTACCTGCCCTATTCAATCACTGCTGGCGGAATTAACACATTTCCTCTCCTGTCTCCTAGACAACTCCTGATACAAAACAGTTGCTCAAAGAGGTTTCGTTTTATGTGACTTTTGCTGATGGTGTCGAATCTGACGTTGTAAAAGAAAACCACCTGTGTAGCCCCGCTCCCTCTGGAGATCATGATGGATGCATATTCCACAGATCCCAGTGACTCCAGACACGAGGCTTTTCTCCACAGGCAGGAAGGAGCTTGTGTGTTTAAATAACAGCATTAAGTAGCTCAACTGGAATTACTTTTCAACAAGACATGCTACGGGTAATGAGTGTGGCTTTGGCCAAGGACCAGGTACTCAAGGATAATTGCTGGGAAGCTGAGCAGGGATTTATTAATTATAATAATAGAAATAATTGATAGCATTTAGTGAGGGCTTAGTACGTGCCAGGCACTCTGCCGAGCACTGTACCTACATTATCGCTGATTTAATCTTCATGGTGACCCTGTGCGTTAGGTATTAGTTACCTCCCACTTTACAGATGAGGAAATTGAGCCTTAGAGAGATGAATTTGTCCAAGGGTCACACAAGATGCTAATAACAGAAACTAACACTTTTTGAGAACTTGCTATGTGCAGAGACTGCTAAACTTTTTCCATGAATTATCACATGGTACTTTAATCCTTACAACGACCGTAGAAGGTAGGTGTTATTATTACTAGAAGAGGCAGAACAGAATTTGTACCCAGGTCTACTGTCACCAATATCTAGAGTTCTCCACAGAAAGTTTGGCAAACACTCATCCTCTGAGCCATGGGACCACGTGCCTGAGGACAGAAGCTGGTAAACCCATAAGCCCAACTCTGTCTGGAAGATGTTATAGAACCTTCGGGGCTTTTTTTGTGGTTTGTTTGTTTTTTTTTAATGTTTATTTATTTTTCAGAGAGACAGAGAGACAGAGCGTGAGCGGGGGAGGGGCAGAGAGAGGGAGACACAGAATCCGAAGCAGGCTCCAGGCTGTGAGCTGTCAGCACAGAGCCCAACGCGGGGCTCGAACCCATGAACCGTGAGATCATGACCTGAGCCAAAGTCAGACGCTTAGCCAGCTGAGCCACCCAGGCACCCCTGGGTTTATTTGTTTGTTTGTTTTTAACTAAATATAAGTAGATAGGTGTGCCTGGGTGGCTCAGTCGGTTACGCATCCTACTTCGGCTCAGGACTTGATCTCGTGGTTCGTGAGTTCAAGTCCCACATCAGGCTCTCTGCTGTCAGCGTGGAGCCCTCTTCAGATCCTTTGTCCCCCTCTCTCTGCTCCTCCCCTACTCCCCTACCCTCCTACCCACTTTCTCTCTCTCTCTCTCTCTCAAAACTTAACATTAAAAAATTAAATATGAGTAGATAGAAAAGAATATTTATAAAACATATGTAAGGGTATAAAGAATAACAGTTCTACCAGCAGCCAGCAGCCACCATCCACTTAAGAAAAAATGCTTTGTGGGGCGCCTGGGTGGCTCAGTTGGTTGAGCGTCCGACTTTGGCTCAGGTCATGATCTCACGGTTGGTGAGTTTGAGCCCCACGTCTGGCTCTGTGCTGACAGCTAAGAGCCTGGAGCTTGTTTTGGATTCTGTGTCTCCCTTTCTGCTCCTCCCCTGCTCACACTCTGTCTCTCTCAAAAATAAATAAAGATTTTTTTTAATTAAAAAAAAATACTTTGAAGTCCACTGTGCGCCTCTGTTCCCATACATTTTCCTCTGTCTCCAGAAATTTTGGTTTTGTTATTCCTTCAGGGTTTTTTTCCCCCCTCATTTTTCTTTATAGCTTTACCACATGTTCATTTAAAAAAAAATTTTTTTTAATGTTTATTTATTTTCGAGAGAGAGAGAGAGACAGTGTGAGTAGGCAAGGTGAAAGAGAGGAAGACAGAATTGGAAGTAGGTTCCAGGCTCCGAGCTGTCAGCACAGAGCCTGATGTGGGGCTCAAACTCACAAACTATGAGATCATGACCTGAGCCAAAGTCGGCCACTTAACCGACTGAGCCACCCAGGCGCCCCGCTACATGTTCATTTTTGTATTCATAAACAGTATATTGTTTAGTTTTAGGTGTTTGAATTTTCTGTAAGTGGATTCATACCGTATGTATCTTTCTGCAACCTGCTGTCTAGACTCACCAATTACACCATGTAGCTGCTTGTGGAAGCAGCTCGTCCTGTGTCACTGCCGTAGAATCCTCTGTTCTATGGGTATTTCACACTTATGCGTTCTGTGGATGGACACTTGGATTGTTTCTCCTTTTTGCCATCTGAGGCAACGCTGCTAGACGCTTTCCTGCGCGTGCCTCCTGGCTCGTGTGCAGGAGGTTATCTGGGATGTAAAACCAGGAGTAGAATTGCGGGGTCATAGATGTGTACTTCCGATTTTGCTTGATAATGTCACATTGTTTCCCAAGGTGGTTACGTCGATTAAACCTCTTCATGCAGAGTCTCGGTGTCCTAGACCCATGAATGGCACAGTCTTAGAGCAGGAAAGAGACACTGAGTCTGGCCTCCTCATTCTATGGAGAGAGTAAAGTCAGGCACAGAAAAGTGAAGTGACTGGGCCAGGGTGTTGTCTGCATTGAGCAACAGAGCCTGGCCTCAAACCTCAAGCCCCTTCCACACCTGTGCCTTGGCTCATTTCTCTCTCTTATCCCTTCCCTTCTCAGGCTGAGGCCCCAAGGTGTGGCCACCGCAACAGATCAAGCTATTTCCAGGGTCGGGCCCGGCATTCAGAGCTGACCCAGCCGGGGTCCCCATCGGTCCCCGAGGATGCGTCTCCTCCGTAGACGCCACATGCCCATGCGCCTGGCCATGGTGGGCAGTGCCTTCGTGCTCTTTCTCTTCATCCTGCACAGGGATGTCAGCAGCACGGAACAGGCCACAGAGAAACCGTGGCTGAAGTCTTTGGTGAGCCAGAAGGACCATGTTCTGGACCTCATGCTGGGGGCCGTGAACAACCTTCGAGATTCGATGCCTAAGCTCCAGATCCGGGCCCCAGAGCCCCAGGAGACACCGGTCTCCATAAACCGGTCCTGCCTACCTGGGCTCTATACCCCAGCAGAGCTGAGGCCCTTCTGGGAACGGCCACCACAGGATCCCAATAGCCCTGGGGCAGATGGAAAAGCATTTCAGAAGGACAAGTGGACCAGTCTGGAGACCCAGGAGAAGGAAGAAGGCTATAAGAAACACTGTTTCAATGCGTTTGCCAGTGACCGGATCTCCCTGCAGAGGGCCCTGGGGCCGGACACCCGACCCCCTGAGTAAGTAGCACCCAAAGTCCTGGGGTGAGGCCAGGGCTCTGCCAAAAGCGTGGCTGGTATGGTCATGGCCACGGGCCAAATGCCAGGTTAAAGAGCTGATGGTGATCTTATCATGTGGGCAAGGATTTCCTCTAAGCCCTCCCTTCTTTTCCTGGCCAGTGCCCTTATGCTGGTGGTTGGTATTGTGGTCAGGCCGGAGGCCCAGGGATACTGTGCGAGTAAAATGATGAATTATGAAGTTACAGTTATGAAAGTGACAGGTTACAGAAGGAGGGACTCAGGGCCTGACACAAGGGTATCTGGGAGGGCTGGTTCCAGGCTGCGGAGTCGGTGGCCTTGCCCTCTGCTGAGGCCTGCCTGAGCCTGGAGCACTCTGCCGCTGAGCTGCTGAGAAAAGGACATTTCCTGACGGCAGCCCAGATGGTCAGGACTGTCCCAGCACCTCCTGGTTTCCTGCCATGAAGGCCCACGGGGCCATGAATTCATTCCAACCTTTATAGGAAGCCATTTATACTTCCAGTCCTGGGCAGTGAACCAGCACTTGGATCCCTGCTCGGCCACCTCACACTGAGGCTGCCGTGGCCGTGTTCACACCGCCCTTAAGTCAAAGATGTTGTTTTTTTTCCCAAAGCAAGAGTTATACACCCTTTTGGCCTTTTCTCATGTGGCAGCTCCCATCCTCAGGTTCAGGGTTCCTCCGGGCTGTGAACCTAGGGTTCCTCGGACTTGGACCAGCTATTCTAGTCCTAGAAGGTGGAGCCACTAGGAGTTATCGGGAGCTCCTCAGCAGGGAGGGGCGTCGGGCATGAGGGCAGCCAGTGGAGGAAGTTGGGGAGGCTCTTCTGGAGGGTCCATGAGAAATCTCTGTGACCCGCAGAGGGGGATAAGAGAGGCCGTCAGGCCACGTGATTCCTTGATAATCCAGGATTCACCCATTCCCACTCCCACCCAAGGCGGAATGTCAGGAGGGCAGCGGTGTGGCCACGTGCCCAGCGTAGCTGGAGTAGATGAAGGCGGAGAAGAGGCCACAGGAAATCATGTGTGATAGTAGCATCAGATGACAGGTAATTAACGAGGAAATGGGTTAGAGAAGAACCGTACATTGCAAAGAGAAGAGCCTTATTCTCTCCTTGAGTGTGGAAATTGTAGTCGCCTTTCTTGGATGTCAAACTCGCGCTCTATTACTTCCCCTCTGGGACCTCTGGATTGGATTACACTCTATGCAGTACGCTCATTACCGAGGAAGAGAAAGTCAGCCCTGGGACGTCCTAGAGCAGATGAGAGAAGCCGGGTGGTGGGGGGGGCGGGGGGGGGCGGGCAGGGGAGCCCCTCCGCATCGCGGCTGGTGCACGGAGCCAGCTGTGGGGCACACAGGTTTTGGAGTGGGTCGGCTAGGACCTGGTGCAGAGGCTCAGAGCAGGTAGAAAACCAGAGTAAGCCAGGAACAGGGAACAGCCATGCCCAAGCGCAGCAGAGAGCAGAGGATGCTCACGGAAACCTACGGACAGAGCCCTCCCGCCCCTGGAACTCCCGGGGACCTGGAGAGCTCTATCTGTATGCTTCCGTCTGTCCAGGTGTGTCGACCAGAAGTTCCGCCGCTGCCCTCCACTGCCCACCACCAGCGTCATCATTGTGTTCCACAACGAGGCCTGGTCCACGCTGCTGCGAACCGTGTACAGCGTCCTGCACACCAGCCCCGCCATCCTGCTGAAGGAGATCATACTGGTGGATGATGCCAGCACCGACGGTAAGGCCGGAGGGGGCCCTGGGGAGGGGGCCAGTGCCTCCCCTGGTCCTCGGGGAAGGAGGGCAGGTTCTCTCCAGGGAGCAGACACCCTCACCACCTGTTGCCTGGCGTCACTGCTCACCATGAAGTCCAGGAGCAGGGAGAAGGCAGGTGAGGGACAGGAAGGTAGGGGACAGGGAGCAGGTAGACCACATTCCTAGAGCCTGGACTTTATTCCCACTTCAGCCAAAGAGCTCCAAGAGCTTTGCAGTTCTGGCTTCTAAGACTCCCTTGGAGCTGCCAGGCCCAACCCCCAGTCAGAAATGCGGGGAGAAGTCGGGGCAGATGGTGGGGATGGGCCTTCCCCGCTGTCTCCTACCTGCTAAACTCCTCTTCTACTCTTGGGAGAATCTACCTCGGAAGCTCTCTTTGCGGTAGTTGGTAAGAGGTAGGTGAGGTTGCTCTCCAAACTTGCACCCTTCAAAGCAGTTCCGCAGACAGCCACTGAATACGCTGCCCGGCACTGACCTAGGCAGAGGGGCTGCAGTGGCGAATGACATGGGACATATCTTGCCGTGAGAAGGCCAACAACCCCCACAGGTCAGATGGCCTCTTATAACACCAGTCACGGCGGCATACGGCCCATAACACGGCCTTAACACACATGAAAGAGCATGGACTTGAGGGTCTGACACCCAGGAAATCAGATCCTAGCCCTGACTCTTCCTAGCTCTGTGACCTTGGGCAAGATACTTACTTACCCTCTCCGAACCTCCGTTTCCTCTTCTGAAAATGAAGACAGCTGACTCCCTCACATGTTGGGCGAGGAATCAGAGATGGGAAAGAAATGAGACAATCCGTGTGCCAAAGAGTGCTTAGTGTCGAGGAAGGGCTCCGTAAGCATTAGTTTTGGTTCACCCTTTGTATGGGAACGCTGCGCTGTGGGAGCACCTAGCCAGATGTTATCTCTGCATGGCATGCCGAGGACCGTCCACAACGGAGACCAGATTGAAGCTGGGCCCTTAGGCAGGAGTGTCTAGGCAGAGAAGAGGCACTGAAGGGTATTTCTAGAAGACAGAATGGCGTAGCAGAATGTTCTAGAGGCATAGGTGTGTTTGTGAAAAATTGAGAGGTCTGCCTTGGCCGAAGCTTAGGTTTGTTGTAGGAAATGACTATAAACGATGCTGCATTGAAGGTGGTACCATGCTAAAAGTATTTAGGAAAAAAAGAGGACTCAGTGAAGGTGTTTAAGCTGGAGAATGACCTTGTCTTAGAAGGGTGGCCGTTCTGGGGGGAGGGAAAGTGTCAGGAAGGGAGGCAGAGGACCCCAACTCCGGGGAGGAAGTTCTTAGAGTCACCTGAGAGTGGGATGATGGGCCAGAAGAGGACAGGGACTGTGGCACTGGGCATCTTCTCCTCCTCCTTCTGCGGCACACAGCCATCTGTGTCTCTCCCAGCTTGGCCTCCAGGGCCCGCACTCCCTTCTCAAGGGCAGGAACTGATTCCACACTTCCCGGTGTGTGCCCGGGGGCCATTCCAGTAGAGCCGCTGTCCCCTTACCTTCCCCAGTCTCCTTCCTGCCTTCGAGTAGGACTGATGCCAAAAAATGGAATAGGGCCAGGGAAGGCAGCAGAAGGAACTGACTGTGAGCCCCACTGAGTCAGGGTGTTCACATTTCCCCGGGGAGAACAGACACCTGGCAGCAGCACTTACAAAGCAAGGACCGAGCCCGTTTCAGGGATGCAACGGGAGGGTCTAGTGGACAAGGAGCTAGAGATCGGTCTTCCAGAAGGGAGGAACAAAGAGTTTAGCAGAGATGGAAGGGGCATCTCGATAGATTCCTGCAGGGAAACTCGGTAGCAATGGAATGGTTGGAGCGAGAGCAGGTGGACCAGCTGCCCTTCCTCTCGAACAGGAAACCCTTCTCCCCCCAACCCTGTGCTGCCCCTCCCGCAGAAGCTGCTGAGCTTGACTCACATGTGGTGGCAGTTCCAAACTGTTTCACCTTGCCACCCAGAATGTTGGGCATCCGTAAAGGACAACCCTTCCGACCAGGCAAGACAAGTAACATCAGGCCAGCCTGGCATCGGTGGTGTCTAAAGGGCACAGCAGGGGTGCCCGGGTGGCTCAGTTGGTTGAGCATCTGACCGTTGATTTCGGCTCAGGTCATGATCTCCTGGTTGTGAGATTGAGCCCTTTGCCAGGCTCTGCACTGGGTGTGGAGTTCGGAGCCTGCTTAAGATTCTCTGTCCCTCTACTGCCTGTGCTCTCTCTGATGAATCTCTCTGATGAAGAATGAATGAATGAATGAATGAATGCATGAATGGCACAGCAGCCTATGCCTGGTAGGATGGACTTTGCAGTAACCCCCTTGGCTCCTTCAAAGGGCCTGCCCCTCGCCGGCCACCAGATGCGTGCTCCCATTCTCTCTGGTTGTCTCAGAGCCTGGTCCAGTATCTCAGAATCACCTGCCTGAAAAACTAAGGCAGTCATTCTTATTTTTCTACATCCTGGCCTCTTTGAGAATCTGTTAAAACTATGCCCCCTCCCTAGAATAGTGTACAATTGCTACATCAGTGTGCACACACCCACATTTTTGCAGGGGATTCCAGGGAATTTGTGGACCCTACGATAAACAACTCCACCCTGAGGGCTTTCGGACTCTTAGACATACTTTCAACGTTCAGATCAGCGGGGAAGAGGAAGAAACTCAGATCCGTGGTCAGAAATCTCCACAGTCCACCGTGGGATACAATTTCCCGTGTTTGACCATTTGATCAGATTAACTGGCTCTCATTACACACGCACAAACAAGGGCTGTGTCTCTGCTGAAACACAATGTCCATGCTCTCCTGCCCTTCTACCCAGGCACCTGGCAGCAGATTTATGGCCATGACTATACAGGCATTTGATACTAGGGTGCGGGAGATGAGGCCTGGTGCCAGGCTGGGGAACTTTTTCTTTCCCACTTTGGAGTCTGAAGCCCAGGCACATATTTCATTCCTGCATGGCCAGGTCAGCGGCCAGGTCCACTCCCAGTCTGGCACGCTCTACAAGCTTCTCGAAACTGGCCCTCGAGGCCCATGGGTCTACTGTGCCCCCAACCGGGCATCCCTATATTGAAAGTCCTGCCCTGCCCCTCGGGGAGGGGGAGGGGGAGAGAACCCCCACCTCCATCCTGTGGGAATTTGCTAGATGGATGGGAGGAAATCAGACACACTTAGGACCCAGAGAGTCAGGAAGTGAACAGGACTCTCAACAAGTTGCTCACGGAGAGAGGAGTTAGGAGGTGCCATTGGGCAGCAGGGGGTGCTGTAGGAAGGGAAGCAGGTGAAGGGCAGCCCTGAAGTCAGGAAATACACTGCGAAGCCCAGGGAAGGAGACATTTGGGGAGCACTTTGGTTTAGCCCAAGAGTTCCCTCACTTCCACTTGCCTCTCAGAACTGAAGTAGCAGGTCGTCTCGTGGCCTCCTAAACTCCTAAGCAATGCAAGTCAGAAACTATTCAAAGCCTCTGATTTTAGTTGAATTACAACTTCAGGTGTGTATTTCAACAGGTAAAGTTGCTTTATCACCTTTATCTCCTACCTCTGTCCTTGTTTTATAATATAAGAAGACTTAGTAGTAACTCTATGTCCTGAATTTTCTGGGAAGGTTTCCATTTCCATATTTTCTTCCGTTTCTGCCCATAAAGAAATTCTGTTTCCACATGTTAATTTCATCTGCCAGTCTACTCCTTACACCTGGAAACGGAAAGCGGCCGACAGCGAATCTTGATTTAGGTTTGAAGGTACGACCCTGTGTCCACGTGTTCTATCTGGACCCGTGAATTGTAGGATATTCCCATGGGGTGTCATACTCGTTTACTTCTCCTTTTATCCTTCCAAATGGATTCATCAAGAAAAACCTCCCAGTTGCAGTTAGATTCAAGGCTGAATAAAACACAGATAGGCATGAACACAGAATAAAAACAAAACAGGAAAAATTAGTGAGGAAGTCCTCCCTACAAGAAAGGCTTTCTCTTGTTCTTTTCTAGATTTTTCAGAAGCCAAGGAAGAGGGGGACAGCCCACAAGAAAACAGTAAATAAAGGCGGCATTCACTGATTTGCTTAATAAGTATTTTTTTTAGTTATCTACCAGGCACCAGACCCTGTACCAGGCCATGGGGGTACAGCAGTGAACAGGTTGGCAAGGTCTCTATCTTCTTGGAGCTCACTTTTTCTTTTTTTTTAATTTTTTTAACATTTTATTTTTGAGGGAGAGAGCACAAGTGGGGGAGGGGCAGAGAGAGGGAGACAGGATCTGAAGCAAGCTCTGTGTTATGTGCACAGAGCCCAACGTGGGGCTTGAACTCAGGAACCGCAAGATCACGACCCCAGTTGAAACCAAGAGTCCACAGCTTAACTGACTTAGCTACCCAGGCACCCTTTATTTTATTTTATTTTATTTTATTTTATTTTATTTTATTTTATTTTTTTGAGAGAGAGAGCGCGTGTGTGTGCATGAGTGAGGGAGGTGCAGAGAGAGAGGAAGACAGAAGATCTAAAGTGGGCTCTGTGCTGTCAGTGCAGAGCTTGATGTGGGGCTCGAACCCACGAACCATGAGATCGACTTGAGCTGAAGTCAGACACTTAACCGACTGAGCCACCCTGGTGCCCCTAGAGCTTGCTTTTTTTTTTTTTTTTTAATTTTTTTTTTTAACGTTTATTTATTTTTGAGACAGAGAGAGACAGAGCATGAACGGGGGAGGGTCAGAGAGAGGGAGACACAGAATCTGAAACAGGCTCCAGGCTTCTGAGCTGCCAGCACAGAGCCCGACGCGGGACTCGAACTAATAGACCGCGAGATCATGACCTGAGCCGAAGTCGGCTGCTCAACCGACTGAGCCACCCAGGCGCCCCTAGAGCTTGCTTTTTTAATGGGAAAGACAGAAAGTAAATAATTTCGGGTAATAAGGGCTATGAGGAAATTAGAGGGAAAAAAAAGAAAAGATGCAGGATAATGAGCTCGTGAATAATCACAGAGCTCTTTTAGTCAAGGTAGCCAGGAAAGGCTACTCTGGTCCCGTGCAAAGGGAACAGCCAGTCGAAAGGCCTTCAGCCTAGGTGTGTTAATAGGGCAGAAATACGACAAGCATGGCTGAAGAGAAGTGAGCAAGGAGACAAAAAGAACACCGGTACGAAGTGAGCTCAAAAGATGAGCAAAACTGAATCCCAAGACCTTTGTAAACAGTGGTCAGTGTTTGGATTTTTCATGCGTGTATGTGTGGTAAAATATGCATAACATAAAATTTGTCATCTTAACCATTTTTAAGTGTGCCATTCAATGGCATTTAAAAAATATTTTTTAATGTTTATTTGCTTTTGACAGAGAGAAACAGAGTGCAAGTGGGGAAGGGGCAGAGAGAGAGGGAGACACAGAATCCAAAGCAGGTTCCAGGCTCTGAGCTGTCAGCACAGAGCTCGACGCAGGGGTCGAACTCACGAACCATGAGATCGTGACCTGAGCCGAAGTCAGACACTTAACTGAATGAGCCACCCAGGAGCCCCTCCATTCAGTGGCATTTAATACCTTCATATTATTGTGAAACCATCACCACCGTCCATCACCAGAACTCCCTCGTCTTCCCAAACTGAAACTCTGTACCCATGAGACAGTGACTCCCTATTCCCTCCTCCCCCAACCGCTGTCAACCAGTATTCTACATTTGTTTCTTTATGAATTTGACTACTCTAAGTACCTCACATAAGTGAAATTATTCACTATCTCTTCTTTTGTTTCTGGCTTATTCCACTTAGCATAGTGTCTTCAGGATTCATCCGTGTTTAAGCATGTGTCAGTATTTCCTTCCTTGTTAAGTTTTTAATTGTAGTATAGTTGACATAGAATATTTTGTTAGTTTCAGGTTTATAACATAGTGATTTGACAATTATACACATTATGAAATGCTCACCACAATAAGCATAGTTACGATCTATCACCACACAAATTTATTACAATATTATGGACTATATTCCTTATGCTATATTTCATCTCTGTGACTTGTTTTATAACTGAAAGTTTATACCTCTTAATCCTCTTGACCTATTCACCTGTTCCTCTACCCCTCTCCCCTTGGCAATTGCTAGTTTGTTCTCTGTGTCTATGAGTCTTTCTCTTTTTTGTTACTGTTGTTTTGTTTGTTTGTTTGTTTGTTTTGATTTTGAGATTCCCCATGAGTGAAATTAGACAGTGTTTCACTTAGCATTCTATTACTGACTTACTTCACTTAGCATGATACCCTCTAGGTCAGTCTGGGTTATCACGAATGGCAAGATTTCATGATTGTTTATGGCTGAGCAACATTCCATTATGTATATATACCACATCTTTATCCATTCATCATTCAGTGGACATTTAGGTTTCTTCCATATATATGTTGGCTATTGTAAATAATGCCTCAAATAATGGTGCATTCGTGTTTTTGTTTTCCTCAAGTAAATACCCAGAAGTAGAATTAATGGATTATTTGGTACTTGTATTTTTAGTTCTTTGAAGAATCTCCAGACTGTTTTCCATAGTGGCTACACCAGTGCACATTCCCACCAACAGTGTTTAAGGGCTCCCTTTTCTCCACATCCTCACCAACACTTAACTTCTTGTCTTCTTAATACTAGCCATTTTGACTGGTGTGAGGTGATATCTCATTGTGGTTTTGATTTGCATTTCCCTGATGAGTAGCGATGTTAAGTATCTTTTCTATGTCTGTTGGCCGTCTGTTGTGAAATTCTAACATATTTACAGCACAGTTGCTCTACATTAAAAGATTTACTTTGGAAAAGTAAATCTTTGGAAAAAATGTCTATTCAGGTCCTCTGCCCACTTTTTAATCAATCAGATTATTTGGTTTTTTGGTGTTGAGGTATAGGAGTTCTTTATATATTTTGGATATTAGCTCCTTATTGGATATATCATTTGCAAATATCTCCTCCCTTTCGGTGGGTTGCCTTTTCATTTTGTTGATGGTTTCCTTCTCTGTGCAAAAGCTTTGTAGTTTCATGTAGCCCCACTTGTTTATTTTTGCTTTTGTTCCCCTTGCTTGGGGAGACATATCCAGAAAAATATTGCTAAAGTTGATGTCCAAAAGATTACTGTCTGTGTCTTTTTTTTAGGAGTTTTATAGTTTCAGGTCTCACATTTAGGTCTTTAATCCATTTTGATTTTATTTTTGTGTAATGTGTAAGAAAGCGATCCAGTTTCATTCTCTTGCATGTAGCTGTCCAGCTTTCCCAACACCATTTATTGAAGAGACTATTTGATTTGCACTGTATATTTTTGCCTCCTTTGTCACAGATTTACCATATAAGCATGGGTTTATTTCTGGGCTCTGTGTTCAGTTTCATTGATCTATGTGTCTGTTTTTGTGCTTTGCACACGATTGCTTGCAGTATAGTTTGAAATCTAGAATTGTGGTACCTCTATCTTTGTTATTCTTTTCAATATTGGTTTGGCTACTTGAGATCTTTTGCGGTTCCATGCGGATTTTAGAATTATATGTCCTAGTTCTGTGAAAAAAATGCTTTTGGTATTTTAATGAAGATTGCATTGGGTAGTAGGGACATTTTTAACAGTATTAGTTCTTCCAACCCATAAGCATGGTAGATCTTTCCATTTATTTGTGTCATCTTTGATTTCTTTCAACAATGTCTGATAGTTTCCAGAATACACGTCTTTCACCTCTTTTGTTAAATTTATTCCTGGGTATTTTGTTCTTTTTGTTGCAGTGTTAACTGGGGTTGTCTTCTCGATTTTCCTTTCTGCTATTTCATTATTAGTGTATAGAAACAGAACAGATTTCTGTTTATTGATTTGGTGTGCCACAATTTTACTGAATTCCCTTATCAGTTCTGATAGATTTTTGGTGAAGTCTTTAGGGTTTTCTATATGCAATATCGTGCCTGCAAACAGTGACAGATTTATTTCTTCCTTACCAATCTAGATGTCTTGTATTTCTCTTTCTTGTCTAATTGCTGCAGCTAGGATTCCCAGTACTGTGTGCAGTAAAAGTGGTGAGAGTGCCCTTGTCTTATTCCTGATCTTAGGGGAAAAGCTTTTAGCTTTTCATCATTGAGTGTAATGTCAGCTGTCTGTTTGTCATGTATTGTCTTTATCGTGTTGGGGTATATTCCCTCTCTACTGACTTAATGTTGAGAATTTTTATCATGAGTAGACATTAAATGTTGTCAAGTGTTTTTTCTGAATCTATTGAGATGACTGTATGATTTTTAACCATCTTTTTGTTAATGTGGTGTATCTTGTTGATTGACTTGCATATATTGAACCATCCTTGCATCCCTGGGGTAAATCTCAATTGATTATGGTAGAATTTCCTTCCTTTTAAAGGCTGAATGTTTCATTGCTTGTATATACCACATTTGTTTATTGATTCATCCACCCTTTGCTAGATCTTGTGTAATTCTGTGTTTAATTTTTTTGAGGAGCCCCCATACTGTTCAGAT
Source organism: Panthera onca (assembly GCF_046562875.1). Lineage (NCBI taxonomy): Eukaryota > Metazoa > Chordata > Mammalia > Carnivora > Felidae > Panthera > Panthera onca. The sequence goes on along the minus strand of NC_138345.1, from coordinate 77,535,225 downwards.
TTGTTTTTAAGTGCATTTTTTTTTCTTAAGTAAGCACTACACCCAACATGGGGCTCAAACTCACAACCCCAAGATCAGGAGTTGCACACTTCACCAACTGAGCCAGCCAGGCACCCCTTTAAGTGCAATTTTAAGCCCCAGCAGTGCGATGATCTGATTTATAGTTTGAAGAGATAACTTTGCTGCTCACTGCGGCTGTTATGTCAAGAATGACTGGAAAGAGTGGTGTAGAGCAGAGGCCAGGAGACCAGCTAAGACATCATTGCTGGGGTGACCGTGGGGGTGGAGAGAAGGAACTGGCAGCACTGGCTGATGCACTGATTGTGGTGGGTGAGAGGAGGGAAGAGTCCAGCATGACTCCTAGGTTAAAGCAGCTGGAGAGATGCCGCTACCACATGCTGACATGGGGAGACTAGAGAGGGGAAGAAATCTGGAGTTTCATTTTGGGTGTGTTAGGTTTGTGGTTCTGTTAGACACCCAAGTGAAGATGGCAGGGCCAGGAGAAAAAGACCTAGGAGCCATCTGCAGAGAGATGGTATTTCAAACCATGGGACTGGGTCAGGCAGGTGTGTTAGAGGTCACAGGGGTCTCATAGACTCCAGCCATGAGGAACAGAGCTGGGTTGGGGTGGTGGGGTTTTGAACCTGAATTAGGAGGATAACGTCTAGGGGACGTAAGAGAGTATGGATGGGCTCAGCTGGGTCTCCACCTTCAGCTCTGCTATACTCATCTCTGGGGCATGTGTCCAGTGGGTCCAAGGATATGACAGGAAGGAGGGGAGTTGTCTCCCACCCCTAGAAGGGTCTGAGGGTGATGCTCAGACTCCCCAGGTCCAGCCTAGCCACCTGAGACTGGAAGGAAGGCGTGGGCGCAGGGCTTTGTAGAGCTCAGCACCCCGTGGGGTTCACAGCTCAGCACTTTGCAGTCTCTTACCACAAAACCCACTTCCTGTGATGTTTTGTCCTTGGGTTATCTCCACCACCATGAACTTCCTCTGAGTGCAGTTAAGCTCTAAGGGGAAACATCAGCCATGCTGAGAAGGTGAGGCTCCTGGTTGGGGTTCCTCCCTCCTCCTTCCTGTTAGAGCCGACCCTTGGGGCTATGGTTAGATGATGAGTCTAGGAGCCCCTTGAGGGCAAGAGCCGCACCAGGCCCGACTTTGCCCTGGATAATGTCTGACACCTGGGCAGTGTGTTAGCATGTGTTTGCTGAGTGAGTGCTAGACCCAAGCTGCCGAATGAGGCTAATTTTGACTTATAAACATCAGGGACAGTATTCCATATTTCAGAACATTTTAATCTTCGTAGAAAAGATTAAGTAAGAAAGTCAGCGTGCAAGCACCTAGTTCAATGACTGGCACAGAGTAGGCGCTCAGGTATTTGGGCATAGCGCGTGTGTGTGTGTGAGAGAGAGAGATATCAATCACACACCCCCAAAATTGATTTGGGGCCCCACAATTTGTATAACACTGCATGTAAAGCAAGGCCTAAGCCCTGGGCTGATCCCACAGCCCAAAACAGAAAGGACACACTCATCTGTCACATCTGCCTTCAATCTCCTCTTCTGAAACTGTAGGCCACTGCAGTATAGCAGTTAATAAGACATAAGGAGGACCTGGAATAGGTTTCAGAATAGAGCTATTTTTAAAGCCCTGAGGATTTCAGAATGGATAACAGGGTCGTGAAGTAAGCCCGCACTCAGAAGGAACTGGAGATCTCAGCAGAGCCGTCCCTCCCTCCCTTCAGAGAGCCTTCCCCACCTCTCCCCAAATCCAGGATGATTGCATCTGCTGCAGGCTCCCCCCAGCCCTGCACTACCTCCGGCAGGTCACTGATTACCTGCCCTGTAATCGCCACTTCCCTGGGTAACAGGCTCACCGTTGTGCCCAGCACAGGGCCGGCCCTTGGTACCTGGTTTTTAAATTTGATTGAAAAGCGGCTCGGTGTCTTTTCATCTTCTTAAAGATTCCTCCATGCAGAGGAGGTAATAGGGAGGATTCGAGTACGATTCTGGCTGCTGATCCAGCAAGCCAGAAATCAACATTGGTGTGTGCTCTACCTGTCGGCTCGCTCAGAGGAGCCTGGGAGACGGGGAGTCCTAGATACTGAGACATGACTGCCACAACCTCCAGGTGTGGAAAGGAGACCGGAATCACGGTTCCCAGAGAGGCTGACCCAGAGGATGCAGAGACCAAGGGGCAGCTGGGAGCCTCTGTCGGAAGTTTAAACTTGATTTGAGACCAAAGAAACACAGCTCGGAGGCCCCGGCTCGGAGGTTAGGGAAGGTTCCTAGGTCAACAAGCACAGGCATGGCCAGTCTCCTGGCACGGTGGGCTCGGGGTGGCAGGGTTTGCTTGGCCACACGCGGGACTTCCTCCTTCCACCCCCTCCCATCCTCGGCGCCCGTGGAATTGCTTAGGTCGATAGGGGTTCAGGCCTGCTGGGGGCCCGAAAGCGCCCGGCTTGGCGCTCACAGAGGGGTTAGGTTTGCCACACGGCAGTGAGCTGGCACCGATGCCCCCGTCCCTTCCAGACTACTTGAAGGAACAACTGGAGCAGTACGTAAAGAAGCTGCAGATCGTGAGGGTGGTGCGGCAGGAGGAGCGGAAGGGCTTGATCACTGCCCGACTGCTGGGCGCCAGCGTGGCGCAGGCGGAGGTGCTCACCTTCCTGGACGCCCACTGTGAGTATGGGGGGACCTGGTAGGGGGTGGGGGTGGGGGAGTGTCTGCTCCCCTCCCCCGCCCCCTGGTGGACCGAGGAGCCAGGGCCGGGGCATCCCCGAGGCCCCTGCCGTTCTGGGACTGGAGGTGGCTTGGGATTCACTTCGGCTTCTCGTGCCCTCTTCTCGTCCCAATCCCAAGGATGTTTAATCAGCAGGCACCCATGGCCTTAAAACAACGGTGACCCCACAATTGCTGGCATTGTGCTCTGGAGCCCCAGACTCCTCTCTCCCTCCCTTGCTTGCTCTGTACCTCATTCTGAGCTCAGCCCCTCAGGCCTCCCATCACCCCTGGGAAGCGGTTTGTGTGGAGCTTTCCCGCAGGGCCACATGGGGACAAAAAGGTCCCCCCCCCCATTGCCCCAAACCCAAACACCTCCCCGCCATTGTCTGGAAAGAAATTGTTCCCTAGAAGTGGTGATATGTATTAGGGAAAGCTCTAGACTGGGAGTCAGGACACCTGGGCTTGCCTTCTGACTCTGTCACTAACCGCCTCAGTTTCCTCATCTGTAAAGTGGGAACGAGGATGTCGACCTTACTCACCAACAGATTTACTACTCCAAAGTCCAAATAAAGTAATCTATGCAGTTCCCTGAAGATCTCAAAGGGCCAGACAAGTGAAAGGGATTATTATTCCACAAGTGGATCTGGAGCTTGGGGTGCGGTCCCTCTGGGACAGGAGACACCCCCTTCTGAAATCCACACAGTGGATAGTTAGAAACCCTGAAGTCACCCATCTGGGGCCTTCCCTGTGCTTTGGATCGTTTGAGTTGACCATGTTACTCCCCGCCAGCCCTCCATCCTTCTCTTCAGAGTTACCTTCGCCTTTTGGTTGGGGGCGGGGGCCGGAGAGGAGGGTCTCGGAAGACCTCTCTCTGCTTCCTATAGCTGTGGAGCTTGCCTACGTTTCTCTAACACTAGGGAGTGTGTGGAAGGTTCTCTCGTCCTCCCGAGTCTCCCTGCGGGCGTGGGGCCTGGGCGTGGCTGGGTGTGACCCTGACTGCTGTCTTCCGGTCCCCGGCTTGCAGGCGAGTGCTTCCATGGCTGGCTGGAGCCCCTCCTGGCTCGCATTGCTGAGGACGAGACGGTGGTGGTGAGCCCAGACATCGTCACCATCGACCTGAACACTTTCGAGTTCTCCAAGCCCGTCCCGAGGGGCAGGGTCCACAGCCGTGGCAACTTTGACTGGAGTCTGACCTTTGGCTGGGAGGCTCTGCCCGCACATGAGAAGCAGAGGCGCAAAGATGAGACCTACCCCATCAAGTAAGGACCACGGCCTGCTGAGCCCCACGCCGGCCCCGGGGGACCTGGACCGTCTTACGTCCACATTTATCAGGCACTCTAGGAAGCACTTGACATATTTTCCTTAATCCTCACCCCCTCTGAGGTGGGTACGGGCTGTTGTACAGGCTCCTAGTGGTGAGCAATCAGCCTCAGATTAGGCAGCTAGCAGTTGGTGGAATAGGAAAGCCATCGGGGCCGGCCTGACCCAAAGCCCATGCTGCTAACTGCAACACCGCGCGCTGCCTCACGCCGTAGCTGCTTGCTCTTCCTCACCACTTAGTGTGTGCCAGGCGCTGACCGAAGGCTTTCTGTAGGTCCTCTGTTTATTCCTCCTCACACATGGAAGGCTGTGACTGGCGCCTGCAGAGGTGCTGAGAGATGGTGGGTAGAGGTCACTGTTGAATAGCCCTTGTAGATCACTACCTTTGAAAAGACTGAAAACGTATTAAAAGAAAATGGACAAGTGTTCTGCAGTTGGGTACAGTTGCCCTGAGCTTTCTTGGTAAAGGGCCAGATAGCGTATAGTTTAGGACCTTCCAGCTACATGCAGTCTGTTGCACGTTACTCTCTGTTGGTTTGGGGTTTTTTTGTTGTTGTTCGTTTGCTTTCGTTTAACAGCCATTTAAAAATGTAGAAACCTTTCTTTGCCCAGAGCTTTGTGAAGCCAGGCCAGCTCTGGCCCATAGGCCATAGTTTGCCCACCCCTGAGCTATAGGGTGGATGCTTAAAAGTTTACCCTCTGTTTAATGCCCAGCTGGGTCTGCCCCTCATTCACCTCCTGTCCTTCCCTCTCCGGATTGCTGGTTGTGTTGCTAGAGACCACAAGTTTATTTTATTTTAATAAATAAATTGAGGGAGACCCTCAAGAAGAAGTAGGTTAGCTCTGAAGTGCTCACCTGAATCCCAGGGCTTTCTGAGGCTTTCTGGGCCTTACTTGGGATGGCTTAGGATGCCTGGGAGAGGTCAGAAGCAATGACAGAAGGCCTGCCTGAGCATGACTCCTGATTGCAAGTCCTTCCAGAAAGTGGCTCTGGGAGCCAACTCCTACTTCAGGGTGGCAAGAGCATCCATAGGGTAACACTAAGGTCAGGCTCCTTGACCAATCAGTCCAGTGAGCACTGACTGAGCCCCTGCTGCATATAAAGCATGTTGATAGGTTCTAGGTGGATAGAGAAGGTTTTAGGATCTTTCTGCTTGATTGTAGCACATGGAGCCACCCACTGAGGACAGCAAAGCCCTATCCAAGCCAGGCTGGCCACGGTGCAGATGCCAACAGCTAGTGATTATATATAGACTCCTGCCCTTGTCTTCCTCAGGCTCCGACCCTGCCTTCAACTCTTGGCCCCGCCTGTCTTATGAGCAACGTGGTATCTGAATTCTAGAAATGGGACGTTTCTACCAATTTCCCCTACAGTGGATCTGTACCTCCCTGCCTTTGTCTGAAAGCCAGAAGCTCCTTGGAACCTCCAAATGCTCCCGTTAGTCCAAATTGAGCTTAATTTCACCTCACTTCCTACTCTGCTTCCAGGAGCACCTGTTACCGGTTTCCTTTGTTCAAAGCAGCTGGCAGCTTTCCCGAAAGCTAAAATTTCTGGTGCGGAAGGACTAGGCCCTACTAGCACGCCTTTCTAATCCCTAGAAAGGACCGGGGATTCTGAAACAGAAGAGGGTCCATCCAGGTCATATTCGTTCATTCGTGGTTTGAATCCTATTTCCAAAGACCATTTCACCCAGCTTCTGATAACGGAGTTACTACTGTGCTCTAGGAACTTTGCTGCCCCAAAGCAGACAATGGTGCTTCTGCCATCTGCTTCTAGACTGAGCTCTCAGACAGAGCTTTCTAGGCTGCGTGACTAACGTGCACTTGGGCCCTGGTGGCCGGTGCTTAATAGATCCTACCTTGAACGAACGCATCAGTGCCTTTCAGAAGGAGTGATGATAATCACATCTCTCCTTGACCTGGTCCCAGAAGGTGGAGAGAACACAACAGAGCTCTGTAAATATTTGCTGAAGGAATGAGTCCATGGAAGAGGGGCTGCATATCCCAGGAAGGAAGAAAGGAGGCGGGGAGTGGCCGGGCTTTAGCTAACACCGGGTCCTCAGCTTTCCGCACCAGGCTTCTACGCGTCATCCCCGCCAAAAGATGCTTCTCCCTCTGTCTCCCCAGATCCCCGACGTTTGCTGGCGGCCTCTTCTCCATCTCCAAGTCCTACTTTGAGCACATCGGTACCTATGATAATCAGATGGAGATCTGGGGAGGGGAGAACGTGGAAATGTCCTTCCGGGTGAGAGTGAAGAGGGCTTCATGGGGGAGCCACGGTGTCCCGGGGGGACAGCCTGAGGCCCTGTCTCTCAGGCAGCGGCAGCCTCGGGGATATCACATCTGGAGGTGGACTTAGAAGGGTGGCTGTTTCCTGTCCTGGTGTCCGTCCCCTTTCCTCGGTTCCCCCACCCCCGTCCGTGGCAATCAGATTGGACAACGTGGGCCAAATTACTGGGCAGACCTCCTCAGAGAGAAGGGATACTAGTGGTAAAGAACCTGGACACCTGGGGACTGGAGACATCTTTTGTGAGGTCTGTGGGAAAAGTGTGAGCATGAAGGTGGAACAGGGCAGTCAGCAGTCGCTGTCCTTTCTCAGGAAAAGTCGGGTTTCCCTTTCCAGGTTAGAGGGCACAGGCCCTGGTAGCCTTGGAAGTTTCCTACCCTCTGCTCAGCAAGCTCTGTGTTACTGAAGGTGATGGCCCAAACTCTCGTGGACCCCAGAACTCTAAGGGATTCCAGGAAAAGGCAACTCAGGACTAGGTTAGGAAGAAAGAATTTCCTCTCCGTGAAATCCACACAGATCCCCGCACCGGGGGAGAGGTAATTAGCAAGTAGATGAGCTCGTTCATGAAGTCACCTCTCGCCGTGCCTGCACAGATTAATCACATCATTGATGCCTGTGTGACTGTGACTGTGGGCATGGAGCTCTGTCGCTGCTATACTAAAACGAATAACAACATGCTTACTAATCTAAAACCTAAAAAAGAGAGGACACGGGTGGGAGGGATGTCTTAAACCAGCCCACTGGCATAGAGAAGGGTCGCCAGGTCAGTCACCAGAATCAGAAGATTCTGATTGCAGGTTCATCCATGAGCCTCAGATCTCTGTTCAGTCTCTTCCCTAGGCAGCTAATGTGCTAGAAGTCCGGGCGACTACCACAGCGCACCCGGGAGTTGACTACCCTTGCTATGATTGATGCGCCAGGGCTCTGATGGGGTCACAAGCCTCTTGGTTTGAGGGAGCTTGAGTTTTCAGTAACGCCTGGGTGAGCGGATAAACTCAGCATTCCCAGGTCAACACGCCAAGTGCCTAGAGCTTAGAGGAGGTATTCAGACACAAAGTCAAGCGACTGTCCTTTCTCTAAAGGGCCCTGACAACCCTCAGGACCCCACAAATCTCCATTTGCTTAAATCGGAGTTGAACTAACACTAGAGCTAGGAATTGCATAGTCACGGCCTAGGAAGAATCCTGGTCAATGTCCTTCTCTCCCCGCCCTCCCCCCCTTAGGAGAGAGAGCAACATTGCCCTGAGTTCTTAGACCTGGGACCCTAGTACCCTGGGAATAGAACAGAGCTACTTGGGGGAGGGGACAGTGACCCACTACTCCCCTGAAGGCCCGATCTTGTGTCCTCTTGTGGCAGGTGTGGCAGTGTGGGGGCCAAATGGAGATCATCCCCTGCTCTGTGGTAGGCCACGTGTTCCGCACCAAGAGCCCTCACACCTTCCCCAAGGGCATCAGTGTCATTGCTCGCAACCAAGTGCGCCTGGCTGAGGTCTGGATGGATAGCTACAAGGAGATCTTCTATCGGAGAAATCTGCAGGCAGCAAAGATGGCCCAAGAGGTGAGAGGAAATGGTGCTCGGGACGTGTTTGGGTGAAGAGAAGTGCAGAATCCCAGACCATAGTCAAGGGCTGAGTGGTGGAGGCCCACCCATCGCTACCATCTGGTGCCTCCCTTTACCCCTCAGACCCTGTGAGCTAGAGCCCAGAGAGGCCAGATTTTGAAGGCTAGTGAATGGGAGGAGCTTTTGTTGGTCCCGCCTAGAGAGTCTTGGCATTTTAAGAAGGGCTTTGCTCTGAGAGGCTTGGTACTGAGGTCTGGGAGAAAACTGATAGGAAAGTCAGGAGATGCAGGAGGAAGGGAGCTATGGGTGGGCATCCGAAAGCCAAGACAGGGAGCTTGGGTTTAGATGTGGGGCTAAGCCAGTAGCCCCAACAGGATCTGAGCAGGGATGAGCAGGAGACCCATTCTGGGAGAAAGTGGCCCCAGAAACTCTTGCCTACTTCAACCATACAAGAAGGCCAAGGCTGGTGGTACTCACCCTTTGGGGGCTGGCTCGGTTGACAGAAATCCTTCGGTGACATTTCGGAACGACTGCAGCTGAAGGAACGACTACATTGTCGCAACTTTTCCTGGTTCCTGCACAACATCTACCCAGAGATGTTTGTTCCCGACCTTAAGCCCACCTTCTACGGAGCTGTAAGTCTTAAAAACCAGCTTGCCCACCCATCATCACAGAAGCCCCGGGAGTGGTCCAAGACCACTTACCCCACAGACGGATGGCAAACAAGAATTGATTTTTATTCTCTACACTCCTTTATCCAAAGGAGTACTGGAAGGCCACTTTGGGGCTTCTAGAGATAGCTCAAACCTTGCAAGGGGGAAACAGCCCATAAGCAGTGGTTCTCAAACATTCACCTGCATCAGAATCACCTGGAAGGCATGTTACAACACAGATTGCTGGGACATCTGTGTGGCTTAGTCAGTTGAGCATCCAACTCTTGATTTTGGCTCATGCTGTGATCCAGGGTTGCGGGATCGAGCCCCACATCGGGCTCCACGCTGAGCACGAAGCCTGTTTGGGATTCTCTCCCTCAGTCTCTCTCTCTCTCTCTCCCTCTGTTCCCCCCCCCCCCCCCCACAAACACACACACACACACACAGAATGCTGATTCAGTAGGACTGGTATGGGGCCTGAGAGTTTCCGTTTCTTTTCTTTTTTTTTTTTTTTTAACGTTTATTTATTTTTGAGACAGAGAGACAGAGCATGAATGGGGGAGGGTCAGAGAGAGAGAGAGGAAGACACAGAATCTGAAACAGGCTCCAGGCTCTGAGCTGTCAGCACAGAGCCCGACGCGGGGCTTGAACTCACGAACCGCGAGATCACGACCTGAGCCAAAGTCGGACGCTTAACCGACTGAGCCACCCAGGCGCCCCGAGTTTCCGTTTCTAACAAGTCCTCAGGTGGCACTGACAGTCTGGGGATCCCACTTTGAGAACCATTGCTCATAAGGAAATTCGCACGTGCTGAGGGGCTTCTTCCAGGGACCTGGCAGCCCGGGAGCTTGCCCAGCCTGACTGTGCCCAGCCTTTAGGCGAAGCACCTCACCTCGCTATGAACTCCTGGCATCTGGGTTGATGAGCAGAGGAGGAAAATCACAGAGGGGAAATCCAGCCCTGCAAATTTATTCCAGTTGAGCCCCACACCACACACCAGAAAATTCCTAACTGTGTTATCCTCGTTCCCCTCTGTCCTCACCATTCTGCAGATCAGGAATCTTGGCGTCGATCAGTGCCTGGATGTGGGTGAGAACAACCATGGGGGGAAACCCCTCATCATGTACACCTGCCACGGCCTTGGTGGCAACCAGGTACGCAGCCGCACCTTACCGGGCAGGCCCCAGAGAAGCCTGCTTCTTGAACAACTCCTCTTTTCACAGACCCCTTTCTCCACTCAGAATCATCCTTTCCGGAGGACTGGGGTCGGGGAGATCCAGGGAAAGGAGGAGATACCACCCCTGCCCTCAGAAAGCTCCCAGTCCGAGGGGGAATATATGATACAGGCAGACAAGGTCTGAAGGATGAAGCAGGGACACCTGAGGAGCACTGGGCATCAGTGGTAGGTGCTAGAGAGGGAGTGGGAGGGGACAATTGTCAATCAGGAAGGCCTTCTGGAGGGTGCCAGCTACTGAGCGAAGTTTGAGAGGAACTGTGGAAACTTTCTGAGCACTTGCTCTCCCCCGCACTCTGCTTCAAAGCCTCCCCAGCCCAGAAGCTACCGCTCTGATTCTGTCACCCAGCAGCGACCCCAAAACAACCATCTACCGACATGTCACAATAACCTGGCATCCTGGGAATGTACCCCGTGCTTTCCAGTGCCCAGAGCTTCCCTGAGCAATAACTAGTCCTCAGTCCTCCCCCACCCCCAGTCCCTCAGTGTTTGGTAAGTAAGAGGCACCTGACACGGAGCCAAAACAAGGCAAGGGACACGGAACAGGCTGCCAACATACGCAATCCAAACAAAATCATTATAAGCCATTTCCTGTACCGCTGGCCTGCGTGATGATTTGAGGTGGTACGTTGGCGAGCATTTTTTTTTTTTTAATTTTAAACCAAGGAACTAGCATATCAAGCCCACGATCTCACAGATCGCATGTAAAAAATGGAATTCAGTTTTTAATGATTTTAAAGAAAAAATCTTAAGCCATGATTATTCCGGTAAAGCCTCGATACGGTAAGAGACCCGAAGGTGGTGCAGGGATCGCGGCAGTCTTGGCACTCAGTCACTCTCTTCCCTCAAAGGCCATCTCTGGCTGGAATCTTAGGGCGGTTGGCCCCGGAAGGTAGTGGGCAAACTCTCCGCCTCCCCTTGTCTTGACTCCTAGTACTTTGAGTACACAACCCAGAGGGACCTGCGCCATAACATCGCGAAGCAGCTGTGTCTGCACGCCAGTGCCGGCACTCTGGGCCTGCGGAGCTGTCACTTCACTGGCCAAAACAGCCAAGTCCCCAAGGATGAGGAGTGGGAATTGACCCAGGTGAGTCAGCAGCCCCGGGAGGCTCAGAATCTAGAATCTGAGGCCGCGACTGCCCCCCACCCCCTCCTCGTTTTCTGCACCTTGTGCCTGAGATGCCGTGTGGTGGATCAAAACGACGGAGGGAGTGTGGAGAAAGCGGGCTCGGTCACAGGCAGGGTCCTCAGGGCCCCGGTAGCGTCCGGTGAAGTCTTAGTTCCGGCTGATAGAGAGCCGGGGTTAGGAGTTGTGGTCCATGGCCATCTCTGTCGTGGCTCCAGTATTTTTAGGCCGAACCCAACTAGATGAAGGTGTAGTCACTTATGGTTCCCGCCTGGCCTCCGTGTGCCGGTACATACACTGGGTGTGGGTAATCTTGCAGACCCTCTTCCCAAGTGGGTGGTGCCCCCACATGTCTAGATGAGCCAGCTGGAGCTCAGCAAGTGTGTGACTGGCCCGAGCCCCATCACTAGTAAATAGCTGGCCTGGGATTCAGACCAAGATCCTTCTGGCTTAAAAGCACAGGTTCTTTCTAGTACACCACACTGCCTCAGGGTACCGAATGTCATCTCTACAATACTGGTCCCAGACTAGCACCGCCAGTGAGCCTCCATACCCCACCCTACCCCAATCTTCAGGCCTTGGCTTAGGGGAAAAGGAACCTAATTTTGGGCCTGCCTGGAAGGGAAGAGTCAAAATATGATCAAAGGCAGAAAGTGGGGGTATGCAGCAGTGGCTCAGGGCTCTGAGCCTGGCCGTCCAGAGGAGGGGTTCTCGAAAGCATTAGCCCCACGGTCCTGCCTTCCTCTAGTCCAGCCGCTCAGGCTGAAGCCAGCAGTGGGGAATTGACACTGGCTACGGGTGGAAACTCAGGAATGCATCCCGTCAGGGTATCTGGCATCCAAAGAAAGAAATGTGGAAATGTCCTCTTTGGGCCTTGCTGCATTTCCCTTGCTTTTTATTTATTGCCCCCTGTCAAATTCCCCGCCTAGTAGCACCGTTAGAGATCTGAGGCCCAGGCTGACCCTTTACTGTGTCATCTTTTAGGACCAGTTAATCAGGAACTCAGGATCTGGTACCTGCTTGACATCTGAGAACAAAAAGCCAGCCATGGCCTCCTGCAATCCCAGTGACCCCCACCAGCACTGGCTCTTCGTCTAAGCTCCTCATCACCCCCACAGGAGTTCCCACAAGCCTCTCAGGAAACAGGACTTTGGGGAACCTGATGTTTGAGAACCTGATTATCAGCTTCTCAGTAGGCCTTAAAGATGGGTTTCTTTTTTTTGTTTGTTTTTAAGTAAAATAAGGTATTTTATTATTGTTTTAATGTGCATTTCTTGGTGATTAAACACTTTTTCCACAAGTTTTGTATAATTTTTTAAAATTTTTATTTAAATCCAAGTTAATGGGTGCCTGGTTGGCTTAGCCACATCCAACTGCAGCTCGGGTCATGATCTCACAGTTCATGAGTTCGATCCCTACATCGGTCTCTGTGTTGACAGCTCAGAGCTTGGAGCCTGCTTCAGATTCTGTCTCCTCTCTCTGCCCCTCTCTGCTTGTGCTCTGTGTGTGTCTCTCTCTCTCTCAAAAACAAGTAAACATTAAAATAAAATAAAATAAATATAAAATAAAATAAAATAAAATAAGATAAAATAAATAAATCCCAGTTAGTTAACATATAGTGTAATAATGATTTCAGGAGAATTTAATGATTTCATCACTTAAACTATAATACCTAGTACTCACCCCAACAAATGCCATCCTTTTCTCTTTTTTAATGTTTATTTTTGAGAAACAGAGAGGAGAGAGACAGAGTGCGGGCAGGGGAGGAGCAAAGAGGGGGAGACACAAAATCCAAAGCAGGCTCTCGGCTCTGAGCTGTCAGCACAGAGCCCGATGCAGGGCTCGAACTCACCGGCTGTGAGATCACGACCTGAGCCAAAGTTGGATGCCCAACCACCTGAGCCAGGTGCACCTCAACAAGTGCCTTCCTTAATGCCCATTACCCATTTAGCCCATCCCCCCCCCATCCACCTCCCCTCCAGCAACCCTCAGGTTCTATGTATTTAAGAGTCTCTTATGGTTTGTCTCCCTTTCTGTTTTTATCTAATTTTTCCTTCCCTTCCCCTATTTTCATCTGTTTTGTTTCTTAAATTCCACATATGAGTGAAATCATATGATATTTATCTTTCTCTGACTGACTTACTATTTTACTTAACATAATACGTTTCTAGTTTCATCCACATTGTTGCAAATGGCAAGATTTTATTCTTTTTGACCGCCGAGTAATAGTCCATTGTGTGTGTATATATATATATATATATATATATATATATATATATATATATATACACCACATCTTCTTTATCCATTCGTCAGTTGATGGACATTTATCCCATGGATAAATGCCTAGTAGTGCAATTGCTGGGCCGTAGGGTAGTTCTATTTTTAGTTTTTTGAGGAACTTTCATACTGTTTTCCAGAGTGGCTGCACCAGCTTGCATTCCCACCAGCAATGCAAGAGATCCCCTTTCTCTGCACCCTCGTCAACATCTGTTTTTTCCTGAGTTGTTAATTTTAGCCATTCTGACAGGTGTGAGGTGGTACCTCATTGTGGTTTTGATTTGTATTTCCCTGATGATGAGTGATGTTGAGCATCTTTTCATGTGTGTGTTAGCCATCTGGATGTCTTCTTTGGAAAAGTGTCTGTTCATGTCTTTTGCCCATTTTTTCACTGGATTGTTTGATTTTTGGGTGTTGAGTTTGGTAAGTTCTTTGTAGATTTTGGATACTAACCCTTTAACCGATATGTCATTTGCAAATATCTTCTCCCATTCCATCGGTAGCCTTTTAGTTTTGTTGATTGCTTCCTTCGCTTTACAGAACGTTTTTATCTTGATGAGGTCCCATAGTTCATTTTTGCTTTTGTTTCCCTTGCCTCAGGAGGCGTGTCTAGTAAGAAGTTGCTGTGGCCGAGGCCAAAGAGGTTGTTGCCTGTTCTCTCCTCTAGGATTTTGATGGTTTCCTGTCTTACATTTAGATCTTGCATCCTTTTTGAATTTATTTTTGTGTATGGTGTAAGACAGTGGTCCGGATTCATTCTTCTGCATGTCACTGTCCAGTTTTCCCAACACCATTTGCTAAAGAGACTGTCTTTTTTCCATTGGCTGTTCTTCTTTGTTGAAGATTAGTTGGCCATACATGTGTGGGTCCATTTCTGGGTTCTCTATTCTGTTCCATTGATCTATGTGTCTGTCTTTGTGCCAGGACCATACTATCTCGATGATTACAGCCTTGTGATACAGCTTGAAGTCCAGAATTGTGATGCCTCCAGCTTTGGTTTTGTTTTCAACATTACTTTGGGTATTTGGGGTCTTTTCTGGTTCCATACAAATTTTAGGATTGTATGTCCTAGCTCTGTGAAGAATCCTGGTGTTCTTTTGATAGAGATTGCATTGAATGTGTAGATTGCTTTGGGTAGTATCGACATTTTAACAATATTTGTTCTTCTAGTCCATGAGCATGAAATGTTTTTCCATTGCTTTGTGTCTTCTTCAATTTCTTTCATAAGCTTTAGATAGTTTTCAGTGTATACATCTTTTACCTCTTTGGTTAGGTTTATTCCTAGGTATGTTATGGTTTTCGGTGCAATTGTAAATGGGATCGATTGCTTGATTTCTGTTGCTTCATTATCGGTGTATAAAAATGCAACCGATTTCTGTATGTTCATTTTATACCCTGCGACTTTGCTGAATTCATGTATCAGTTCTAGCAGTTTTTTGGTGGAGTCTTTCGGGTTTTCCATGTCGAGTATAAAGATGGATTTGTAAACCCAGTGGATATCAAGGCAGGACCTTCCTATTCCTTGCAACATCACAGAGCCCCTTCTCTTTGCTCCACATTGATGGAAGAAACAGTCAGAACCTGTGATACTTGGCTTAGAGCTTGCCTTCTGTCCTAGAAACATACTTCCAAGCAGGGAAGGCAGGCTGGGTAGGGCCCAGGGCAGCAATGCTGAGTTCAAGAAAAGTACCTCTGAGTCCACGTCCTGGGTCCCTGGTCATGTAGAGCAGCCACAGAACTAGTGAAATAGTACAGAGGTCTACAGCAGTCTCCCTGCTAATATTGGAGCTGAGTAATTTACAGAAAGCACCCTAACAAGAATCCTTTAGCTTACTTCATCTGCATAGTAACCCTGTGAGAAAGACAGGAGGGGAGCCACCTTGCCCATTTTACAGATAAGAAAGTAGAGGCAGGGAGAGATAAAGGGGCTTGTCTGTAGTCCCACAGCTAGTGGATGGCGGGAGCTGAGACTGAGACTTGATTTGGAATGCCGGCTGAGCCAGCGCTCCTTCCACCACACCACAGGAACACTAGACACCTAGCCATCAGCCTTCCCATTCTCTCTTCCCTCCATGCCGATCACTTCTGACTGGCGGGTCTCTGTAAAGCCTAGAACGGTGGAGCCAGGTAGCCATGAGGGAGGCCATATTTGGGGATCCTGGGATGTTCATGTTGAAAGCCAGCTCATGGAGCCTGGGATTCTCAGGTCTAAGTCCTAGAAGCCTTGTTTCAGTGCCCCATCTATACTGTAGATGAAAAGCCAAGTGGCAATGGGTGAAGTTGAGGGCAGGTGAGGGCAATGCCCAGCAGCCCCTGAACCTCTAAAGGTCGGTGAGCACCATTTGAAACCATCGTTATAGTCCAACCTTATCGTTTTCATATTGTGAAACCGAGGCCAGATAAGGGAAATAATTTGTCCAATGCCACACAGCAAGGTATTGGCAACCTGAGGCCCTGGGAAGTCTGAGGAAGTAGGGACAGTGTGTAGAATTGAGCAGGACTGCTTAACTGGCCTTGAGTGCTGTACCCACATGAAGTTTCCACGTCGAGCAGACCCAGCATGCATGTCAGCTCTTCTCCAAGCAAGTTGGACCCCACCATGCATGGCCACCTTGTCTGAACTAGAGAGCCCAGCTGCCTAGAGGAAGACTCACACTCCTTCCAGAAGGGCTTCTGACTTTCCATAGCAGGCTGTCATCTTGGGCATTACCACATGAGGGTGCCATGGGACCGCAGCTGCCTCTCCCTGCACAACTCCCACAGCAGGAGGTCTAAGTTGCTGAGAGCCTTCAGGACCCTGTGGAGGAAACATTCTGGGGGTAGCCTAGCCAGAGGGAGAGTGGAGAGTGGCAGGATGTGGCCAGGATGTGGCCAGGGGTGGGGAAAGTAAAAACTCCTTGCTGGCAAAAATTGGACACGAGGTCCCAGGGAAAATAAAGGGTTTATGGCATTGGTAAAGGAAACTTACCACTGGTTCCTCCTCCCCCATAGTGTCCCTTAGCTGATCTGTTGGAGAATCAGTTGGCTCAGGCTGTGTAGAGCCACACACATCACCTCTGAAAAGTTCTGTCACATCACTGTCTCTTGTCCCCAGACATCCCTGTGGCCCCTAATCTAGCCTACATAATGTGTGTCAAGCCCATGTGGACATGAGCAGGTGTAAGATGCGGCTTTTCCTCCACGGAGCTTATACCCTAGAGCTGGCGAAGCAGCTGCAAGCAAGTCAGGACCAACTTGGAGATGTTCAGAGATGCGCCAGGTGAGATGGAAAGAACGGCTCCTTCCATTTAGGGGAGTCAGGGAAGGCCTCACAAAGATGGTGACATTTGACCTTTGACCTCAGGGGTGGGTCCTTAGGTGGGATCCCACACAAGCAACCATCAAGACTCAGAAGAGTCACAGAGAGACAAAGGTACAAGTGGATCTGACAAACCAAGGGGACATCAGGGTGAAGGAGTGGTGGATGTAGAAGCTAGAGGATGGGGACCGCATTGTGACTTTCATGGGACCTAGGCCCTTTTGTCTTCATAAAAAAAATTTTTTTTTTAATTACGTTTCACAACCGCATTGGTATAAAAATGAATATAATCCAGGCTGATGGTATTCATTTTATTTCTTCTGATTTTAAAAGAAATGAAAACTTTGTGGGCTTTAAAAGTGTTGTGGGCCCTAGGCACTGTGCCTGCTGTGCCTATGGGATAAGTCGGCCTGCAGAACAGTGGGTTGGGACCCAAGTGAGAAGACTTTGAAGGCCATGCTAATTCGGGTAAACCATAGGGAGCCAGAGATCCCAACTCTAATCCTAGCTTTATCTTTGGTTGCATTAAGGATCCAAACATTTATCAGGTGTTGATTGTTTGCCATTTATCCCATATCCTTCATGCTCTTATGGCTTCACTCAACAGCTCTCCAGCCAATATCATGATATATGCCCAACCAAGGTGGCCTGTTTAGTGCCAAGTTTCCTCACCCCTGTGCAAAAGCAGTATAATCTCTCCCAGGGGCAGTCAGCTAAGAGTAACTCACAGGGAATGAGAGGTGCAGCAGAAGAGAGGAAGAAAGCACATATGACACCTAGAGAGTAGGTCCAGATTGGGGAGTGAGGGGAGCACTAGGGGAGATTGGTGGTCAAGAAGAGGGAGAGGCCACTGATGGGGTGATACAAGACTTCATGGCCTCCCCTTAGCTGGGGCTGGCCTCACCCTACCCCAGTATCTGCACTGTTCCTTAAAATTCACCCCTCTGATCATTCTCAGAGTTCACCTAAAACCTTAACACCTTGCTTAAATCTTGCTTAAAACCTTGATGCTGTGCTACTATCCCCTGGTTCCCGAAGACTCTCACTGTAGTGTTAAATGGCTGGTCCCTCCTGGGGCTCTATTTCCTACTTGAAGAATATTGGCGCCATTGCCCAAAATAGCCAAATACCCCAGGAGAGATTCTTATTGTTAATTACAAAAGTAATGGTGTAGAGGAGCCAAACGATACCGAAAAACATGAGTTTAAGAAGTGAAATTGATGGGGCGCCTGGGTGGCGCAGTCGGTTAAGCGTCCGACTTCAGCCAGGTCACGATCTCACGGTCCGTGAGTTCGAGCCCCGCGTCAGGCTCTGGGCTGATGGCTCGGAGCCTGGAGCCTGTTTCCGATTCTGTGTCTCCCTCTCTCTCTGCCCCTCCCCCGTTCATGCTCTGTCTCTCTCTGTCCCAAAAAAAAAATAAATAAAAAACGTTGAAAAAAAAAAAATTAAAAAAAAAAAAAAAAAAAAAAAGAAGTGAAATTGATCCTCACGATGCCTCCCTACCTCTTGACTCATTCCCTAGAAGTACCAACTTCCGGGTATAAACCCTTTCATACCCTTTTTCTGTGAATAACAAGTACACACATACCCAGTACCATATCATTTGCAATTTGATGTCTTCATCTAATATCCCAAGGACATCTTTTCATGTCAGTTCATTAAAGTCTAACTCATTCTTTTTAAAAGCTGGAGAGTGCCCCATCATTTGGTTACACCTAATTTCTTTCACCTTTCCCTGCTGATGAACACTTGGGGTTTTTTTTTTCCCAATCCTGCGACAACTTGGTGACAACCTCTACCATAACCCGCGTCCTCGTACATTTATTTTTGTGCCTGTGTCTCTTTCAAAAGGATTGCAATCCTAGAATTAGAATTGCTTGGTCAGAAGAAACACAATGCCTCAACATTTAACCACAACTACTGTCTACGTCTGGCCCCAACGGTGAAAATGGGAGTCTGACCAGCAGTGGAGATGAGGCTGGGCCATGCAGACTAGGCACCGGTTGCTGGTTGCGAGGGCCTTAAGTGTCGTCCCTGAAGACTTTGGTTTTTATGCAAACACAGATTGGGTGGCCCTAGGCCAAGGGTACGGAGGTGAGTGTGACATCGACGGCGCCCTTAGAGGCTTACTTTGGAGTATGTGATATTGAGGGGTAATGTTTAGGTGGCCCTAAAGGCCTCCTCTTGGGCTTCTCATCCTGGAGCTAGAGCTGGCTTCTTAACTAGGGAGGTGGGGAGAGGATGGCCAAAGAGGCCCAGTTCCCCAGCCCAGCTCAGCTCAGCCTCTTCCCCATCTGCTTTTATTGGAATCCTGGCAGTCAGACTGGAAAGGGGGTCCTCCGGGTGCCCCGAGAGCCATAATGTGATGGCCCCGAACTCTATGACATGGCCTACGGAGCTCCTTCCTACAGCTTTTTCCAGGCCTCTCTTGCAACTGCAGGCATGAACCTTGGATTCTGGAAAGTGTCTAGGCCACAAAGACCCCCAGGTGAACCAGATGACTCTCCTGCCTCCCTCCAGGCTTCCTGGCTTCTCTCTGCCTAAATCACAGCCCCGCTCTTGGCCCTCTGCTCTGGGGCCTCCTGACCCAAAGTCCTCTGCCCGCCTCAAGGCGCCCTGCCCCTCCCTCCTTTCTCCTCTCCTGACTTTGACAGGCAGGGCCCTTCATCACCTACAGGCCAGGCCTGTTCCTCACCTGCTCCCTCTGCCCTCCATGCTCACAGTGCTCAGACCATCTCCCTATCCTGGGGCTACCCCTTCTAACCCACCTCATGGTCTCCTTCTCTGGGAGCTCTCTGGTTGGCTTTCTGTCTGAGTCTCCCCAAACCCGTTTCTTAGTACCTTCTTCCACCAGAATTCCCTCCACCATCCCTACTTGGTTTAGTCCTCCTGCATTTACACCTCTGTCCTGGAGGCATAGCCCACCTTCCTCGTTGGGCAGGGGGAGGTCGTGGTCTCTTCTTTTTGCTAACTACTCTTCCCTCCTCCACACCCACCCCTTGCCTCCACCTCCTGGTGCACTGAATGGATCTCTGCACTTACAGTGTCACTGAGGACAGTAAGGCAGTGACAGACTGTGAAGGGAGCACCCTGATGGAAAGACCAGCCCTGGTTCCCTCTCTTTTTTCTGAAAAAAGAGTTCACTGGATGCCTTTCCACTGAATGCAGATGCTTAAGTCAGCCCTAACCTGACCTTGTTCTGCCTTTGAACAACAGATAAATTAGTTTACTTGAAAATACATCTTTTCGGGGCGCCTGGGTGGCGCAGTCGGTTAAGCGTCCGACTTCAGCCAGGTCACGATCTCGCGGTCCGTGAGTTCGAGCCCCGCGTCAGGCTCTGGGCTGATGGCTCGGAGCCTGGAGCCTGTTTCCGATTCTGTGTCTCCCTCTCTCTCTGCCCCTCCCCCGTTCATGCTCTGTCTCTCTCTGTCCCAAAAATAAAAAAAAAAAAAAAAAAAAAAACGTTGAAAAAAAAAAAATTAAAAAAAAAAAAAAATACATCTTTTCATTTGTATTTCCACGTCACCTGTGATTTTCCCCGGCCTTCCATCTGCAGCCCTGACAGCTGGCAGCAAGACGGTCAGCAAAGCTGCTGATAAGAGGAGTACAAAGAGGGCTTGGTTCATGGCAAGGGGGCAGTGGTCTGCTCGGCCGGCAACATGCTACGCTTCTTGGTGCTCGCCACCCTGGTCCTTTATGGTAAGTGGGTCCTCGGGCCTGACTTCTATAGGGCGGAGGATTTGGACAGCAGAGCCAAAAGCTATCCTGAAGTCCAGGCCTGCTCTCTATCCCAGGGTGAGATGGGACACCCTGTGGGTCTAGCAAAAACTTTACCCTCCTGGAATCCAGGGTAGGAGCAGTGAGAGCCACTCTCCATGCAGGACCCTCTGGATGGCAGGGCCTTGAGCCACGAAACAGAGAAGCCCCTTTCATGGGTCTGGGCTTCCTTACCACCCTCATCGACAGGAAGACATCCTCAGCAGGTGTCTGGCTGGGATGTGCACTGCCGTCCTTGCCCCCTGGAGAATCCTGCCAAAGCACCGTATGTGTGGGTAGAGGGGTGAGAGGTCACCTCGGGCCATTAGGATGACCCCGAGCAAGGCTGAGACCACAGGGAGCCTCTGGGGCCCTAGCCCAGTGATGTGAGATGGGTCCTTCGTAGCATGCCAGAGTTCTGGGGACACCTGGGGGTGGGGGGAAGCAGAAGCCACTCGGACTCCCCTGTTTGGCGAAAGGGCTCCCATAACTCTCAGCTGGGCCCCTCACTTGCTAGGGAGGAACTGTGAATTCGCAGACAAAGCACAACAGCCACCCTGCCCCCCACCCTGAGCTGACCCCATGCTTAGTCATCACTCACTTTTCTTCTGCCCCACAAAGGACACAGCACCCAGGACTTTCCAGAAACCAACGCCCGGGTAGTTGGAGGGACTGAGGCCCGGAAGAATTCCTGGCCCTCGCAGGTGGGTGTTCCTTCACAGCCCCAGACTTCCAACAAAACGAGAGCTGCATGTGTGCTGGTATACAACATCATGTGTGTTTGTGCACATCCTTACCCACAAGTTCTCTAACTGTCTGGATTCTAGAGGTAAAAGGTTGAACGGGTCCAGGCTTAAGGTGGAAGAAGCATACAACAGGTTTGGGGGAGGGGATCTGAACACCAGCCACACTTACTTTCCCAGGCAAGCACCCAAACCCAAACCACATTTATGTTCCCAGTGGCACGAGCAAGACTGCATGCCAGACCCACAGCTCCACGTCCCAATACCCTGACACACACACACACACACACACACACACACACACACACACCACTCCTCACTGTGTGCCTCTGCATTCAAGCACACCCCCACCCACCCCCACCACCCCCCCCCCCCCAAGTAGAGCATGTAGCTTATTTGGCTATTTAAAGCGTTTCTACTTTCGTCACAGGGCAGCTAGGCTTTGAGTTAAGCAATTCTAAATGCGTAAAACTGGCAAATTAACTGGTGAATAACCACACTTTGAGAGGAATCACTCCAATTGGAATTCAATTCAGTTCACCGAAGTTTGCACCCGAATTTTCAGAAGTAGAGCGATGGTGGAACACGAGGTGCTGAGGAAGACATGAACTGATAAAATTGAATATTCCAGTGGTGGTTCTGAGTATTCCCTGAAGTGGGGGGACAGGACATGTCTGGAGGTCATTGGAGGGGGAGCTCTGGAGACCTAAGCCTGTGGGTTAGGTGATGGAGCCATTCCATGGCCACGTTTCCTTCCAAGAGGGAATGCAGGTCAAAGGACCTGGGTTCTTGGCCCTTTGCACCAACCCCGAGTGGGGATGTCAAATACGCTGTGTGTGTGCCTTTCCTCCCCCATCCACGTACACAGCAAACATCACCCAACAGTGGAGCACTCCCTGCTGATCCCGGGGCCGTCGGCACACCCCTTCTCACCGCCACTCCGAGGAGCCAATAGCGACCGATCAGTAGAAACTGACAGGTCAGATGAAACCCATTTGCCATCTCTGGCCCACAAAGCTGGAGAATGTTTGGAAGGATGGAAGGAATGGAAAGAAGTGTAATATGCAGTTTGGGGCAAAGCCTTTTAAGAAACGCCAACCTCTCCCTCCTTTCTCTCCTCCCCTTCTAGATTTCCCTCCAGTACCTCTCTGGGGGCAAATGGTATCACACCTGTGGGGGGACCCTCATCAGACAGAACTGGGTGATGACAGCTGCTCACTGCGTGGACCGGTGAGAAAAACAAAACCCAGCTTTGCTGAGCTTCTGGAAGGGGAGAAGTCTGGCCTTTCTGGAGGAAGATGTATCTTTGAGCACTCAGGACAAGCCTTTAAGGGGGTGTTGGGGGGCCTGTGGGGAGGTAGTAGACTATAATGAAAGGTACAGATTTTGGCATCGGGCAAGCTTAGGTTCCCATCCCGTTTCGCCTTCTACCTTTGTGCCTTTGGATGACTTCCTTAGCTTCTCTAAGCTCTCATTCTCTTATTTCTAAAATGGGGTCGGGGCGCCTGGGTGGCTCAGTCGGTTAAGCGGCCGACTTCAGCTCGGGTCATGATCTCGCGGTCCGTGAGTTCGAGCCCCGCGTCGGGCTCTGTGCGGACAGCTCAGAGCCTGGAGCCTGTTTCAGATTCTGTGTCTCCCTCTCTCTGACCCTCCCCCGTTCATGCTCTGTCTCTCTCTGTCTCAAAAATAAATAAACGTTAAAAAAAAATTTAAAATGGGGTCATAATACCTACTTTGCCGAGTTATTGTGAGGATTAAGTAGGTAAATATTTCAGTGCCTGGTCAATGCCTGGCTGGCAATCATTTTTGTTCGTATGTGTCTTGAGCAACTGTTCTCAAATTTGAGCATGGATCAGAATCACCTGGAAGGCACAAATCAGAGCTTCTGACTTGGTGGGTTCAGGTTGAAGGCTGATAATCCGCATTTCTCACAAGTTTCCGGGTTATGCTGGCGCTGCTGGCCCAGGGATCATGCTTTAAACTATTGGTTTATCCTTCCCTCAAAATCTCTCTGTGGGCTGAGAGCCATTATTTCATTTATGTTCACCATACCTCTCCCAGGCTATGAGATACTCAGCCTCTGCTGCTGGGCTTTAAAAATGGGTCAGTGAAGTTGCTGGCAGTTTTTGTCACCGCCACAGGTTAGTAAATTCGAGAACGAGGGGGCTTGTTACTGCCTCGTCTTCCAGGATTTTTCATCTGCCCTCTGCCTGGGCCAGTTACGATGAGTTCTTGTTCTAAAGATAAGATGTGAGATGGCTTCCCAACTTTTCTCTGAGGGAAAAGAGCCCCCTGGATCACTCAGGGCTTCCTGCTCTTGTCTCACTCCAGCAAAATGACCTTCCGTGTGGTGGCTGGAGAGCACAACCTGAGCCAGAACGATGGCACCGAGCAGCGTGTGAGTGTGCAGAACATCGTGGTGCATCGCTACTGGAACAGCACTAACGTGGCCGCCGGGTAGGGACAGGGCTGGGCTGGCCTTGGCCTGGAGGTAGGGGGCTGACTGGCCAGCAACAGGGTCTTGGCTTCCCTCACGTTCATTCGGAAGGCCTCTGAGAATTTAGCTTTTGGGAGGCTTGAGAATTTTGGAAGGCCTTTGTGACTTGTTTGATCTAGGCTGGTTTGCGTGATCGGGTCACCTGAAACTCCTTCTCTGCAGCGTTCAAGGTTTCCATTTCTGCTGTTGCTTAGTATTCATTTTAGGGAATCGACTCCGTCAGCAAAAGTAAATGTCTTAAAATGAATCTGATCTGAGAAAACTCGTGCCAGACTGAGCCGTACGTTTTGGGAAAGGGGGTAGTTAAAATGGTGGTCAGTGCTGGGGGTCGTGGGGGGCGGGGAGCGGGTTCAAGGAGCTGGGATATCGCCACGGAGTTTTCAGACCCACGCGGCACGGTAGGTCTTTCTTCCCTGAGAATTCTTCTCTATGGCCAAGATCACAGCACTCGGCTCCTTTCTGATTCCCCATTCATAACTGAGAGACGTAAGCCCCACTACCACCACCGAGGTCGCAGAGGCCACAGCTAGACCACAACACCAAGACCTCACCAGCAGGTGCTGCTGTTCGACAAGTAATATCCTACAATCCAGCTGTGTTTGACTGAGTCCGAGGCTGAGCAAACCAGCCTCCCCCTTTCTCTGAGTTGTTCCTTTCGAATTCTATGGGCACACAAAGGCTTAGTGAGGGCCGCCCCGCGTGCCGACCTTGACGGAAGGCCTGAGCAGGCTCGTTTCCTCCCACAGCTATGACATTGCCCTGCTGCGCCTGGCCCAGAGAGTTACCCTCAACAACTATGTGCAGCTGGGTGTCCTGCCCCCGGCGGGGGCCATCCTGGCCAACAACAATCCCTGCTACATCACGGGCTGGGGCATGACCAAGAGTAAGTCGCCTGCGTTGGCAAAATCCACCACACGGGGCTTGAGTAGGTAGCTGGGCTTCTGGGGAGCATTTTTCTGTAGCCCTAGGTCGCAGCCCTAGTCAGGGACGAGGAACCAGAGATCGAAGAACTGGTGCGTGAAATCGAGCTAAGAATAGGCCATGGAACAGTCAAGTCAGAGATTCATAGAGTCTTATAACTGAGAAACAAAACAAAACAAAACATGCCACCTTCCCTCACGGCGTATTTTTACAAGCCTCTCATTTTATAACCTGAGGAAACTGAGGCCCAAGAAAATTAAGACCACGTGACTGGTTAGTAACTAGTTCGCTGGAGCCAGGACCCGGGTATCTGGCTCCCACTCTGGTGGTCGTTACACCATCACGCTACCTCCAAAGTCGCCGGGCTGTGGGTTGGGGTGAATAAACCAGAGGTAGCCGTAGGTCCAGAGGAGTGAAGGCAAAAGAGAACTCAGCTAGCTCTCTTCTGCTCATCGCGGGAAGAGTTCGGGTAGGCAATGCCATCCAGACAACACAGAAAGGTAGGACGGGCTATGAGCAGAGATGGTTAAGAAGGGCAGGGACATTAGGACTGACACAGACATCTGTCAGCCAGGAGGCGGTATTTGAGCTCTGGGGGAGAGGCAAGGCCTTGCCACAAGCAGCCAGTCTGCTGGGAAAACCTGGAGCTGACAGAGAGAGAGAGAGAGAGAGAGAGAGAGAGAGAGAGAGAGACATGCTTCTAATGCAGCTGCTCTCAGTTCACTTAATATCATAGTGGTTCGACCTCCTGATCTCTAGAACATGAAAGCATCGTTGTAAGGATACAGAGAAGTAATTCATGTGCAAAGGCTTTGAAAAGTCCAAAGAGCCAGATAAAGGAAAGCTGCAGCAAGCTCTTAGGACATGAAAAGAAGGGTGTATGGTCCCGGTTCTGCTTCGTGGCGTTTACAGTGTGAAGTGAAAGCAGGGGAGTTCTCGACAAATACGACCATTCCGGTGACTTTAAAGTGCTTTCCTTTTTTTAAGCAGCAGTAGGGAGATTGGAGGTTGGTGGTTTGGAGCTTGGGAACAGCGATCAAGGATGAGCCCTGAAGGAAGGGGCCTGTAGCTTGCATATAAAGTGGGGAGGGGAGAGGATGTGTGGCACGCCCTGGAAGGAGCTTGCCCTGAGTTCAGCTTTCACTGGAGCTTGGGAAGGCTTGGGAGGGTGTGGAAGGCTCCCCCCGCCCCCGAGAGGGTTTGGGGCTGACCTCCAACGCTGTGTGTCCTGTTCAGCCAATGGGCACCTGGCCCAGGCCCTGCAGCAGGCTTACCTGCCCAGTGTGGACTATGCCACCTGCTCCAGTTCCAGCTACTGGGGCTCCACCGTGAAGAGCACCATGATATGCGCTGGAGGAGACGGAATTCGCTCTGGATGCCAGGTGAACACATGCAGGAGGCATCAGGAATCGCAGGCTGGGCCCTTCCCCTCTTGGCCTCCCAAACCCCACCCCCAACCTTTTCCTCACTCCCTTTTCCACACCTGCTCCCACCCCCTGTCCAGACTCCGCTTGCTACTCTGGCGTCTCAGTGAGAATGAGTCTGTGCCAGGAACTCGGCACTCAAGGAATCTGCTGAAATTCACCTTGCCTAATGCCCTGACCTCAGAGGCTTGGATGTGGCCCAACATTTGCGTGTTGGTGTATGTGTGCGTTCTTTGGAAGTTGTTTGTCACCTAGACTTTTTACAGCCTGGAGTGGTGGTGGTCGTAACTGTGTATAAGAAAAGCTCTGTTCCCATCGATCCCAGCTTTCCTTGTACCTCCTTCTTTTTTTTTTTTTTTTTTCAACGTTTTTTATTTATTTTTGGGACAGAGAGAGACAGAGCATGAACGGGGGAGGGGCAGAGAGAGAGGGAGACACAGAATCGGAAACAGGCTCCAGGCTCCGAGCCATCAGCCCAGAGCCTGACGCGGGGCTCGAACTCACGGACCGCGAGATCGTGACCTGGCTGAAGTCGGACGCTTAACCGACTGCGCCACCCAGGCGCCCCTCCTTGTACCTCCTTCTTCACCAACCCTTTACCTCAGTAGTATTTCCAGGAGTATATACGGATGAATGGGGCAGGGGAGAGCGCACAAAATAGTGTTATAATCATTTATATATATGATACATGGGATCCTCTTCTCTTTAGACAAAATCAGTCAGCAGTGTACCATCTTACAGATTTCTTGATGCAGTTCAACAAATGTTCTTGATTATCTATTAGAGGCCAGACACTGTGCTAAGTGTTAGGGATACAAAGATGACTCAAATACAGTGTTTTAGTGGAGGAATGGCAGGAGCAGACATACGATAGAACGTGTAATACAACGTGGGTAAGTGTCATAATAAAGATACGCGTAGGGTGATATAGGAGCCCAAAAGATAGGCACTTACCTGTACCTGTTGGGGTCAGAAAAGACTTGTTTCCCCCCAAGAGAGTGGAGCCTGTAGTGAGTCCTGATGGTTAAATGGGAGAAAGCCAGGCATAAAGGGGAAAAGCTGTTCAGAGAGAGAAACAGCATGAATGAGGGCATGGGCCAAGAAACCATCTAGAACACTTAGAGAATTACAGGGCCTTCCCTACAGCTGGAGCAGAGGTCAGAGCCCACAAGCCTCCAAATCCACGGCCTGTTTCTCTGCAACCATTCTGTAGAATGCTTTTTACATTTTTAAATGGTTGGGAATAAATTTACAAAAATAATGTCATGACACATGAAAAATATAAGATTCTAATGTTCATTAAAGAGCATTTAATTGGAACAAATACAGCCATACTTGTTTATTTACATATTATTCGCGGCTGCTTTCAGAGAGTTGAATAGTTGAAACAAAGACTCCACAGGCTGCAGAATCTAAAATGTTTACTATTTGGCCCTTTATAGAAAAAGTTGGCTGACCCTTGGTCTAGAAATAAACTATTACCATACCAGAGAAGGTCAGGAGAGGACACTGAAGGCAAGCAGGAGCCACGTGACTTAGGGCTTCAAGTGCCATGTGCAGGGGAAGAAAATTTTTCCGTCTTCCTTCTAGGTTCTTTGGCTCACCTAATAATTAAATTGACATAGGACAGATTAGCAGGAGAAAAACGAATTTAATCTCATATGTGCAGGAGCTCATAAACATTTGAGACTCAAAGAACTTTTAGACAAAGAAAAAATAAATCTGTGAAGAATTGGCAAGACAAAGAAGTTTGGGTTTGGTGTAAATTAGTTAAGACCCAACAAGGTGAGGTAAGAGGGTTTGTTCTATAGCCCTGAATTCCCTATATCCAACCATAAGGATGTCTCCTTCCCTCCTGGTACGGGGGGGTACCTTTCACATGGGACATTTATTTTCTGCTTTCCGAGAAACAAAGTAGGGTTAGAATATCCTTCTTACATTGTCTGTGCTTAAGTAACTTTAATTCAAAATAATCAAGGTCCCAAAGTGGTATATTTTGGGGCAGCCTGCCCTGAATCTCCATCACATGCTTAGGGACATGAACTTTATCTCTTGGGTACTGGGAAACCATTGAAGAGTTATAAAAAGGAGAATAGCATTATCAGAGTTGCCTTTTAGAGGTATCGTCTAATGACAAGGTAAGCGTGTCTTTGAAGAGGGGAAGGGTGGATGAGAGACAGGTTAGGAGACTATTGTAATTATCTAGGCAATAAATTTGAGGGTTTGAACTAGGGCAGTGGAGAGGAGGGAGAAAGAAGGAGCAACTGGAGTGACTTCCAGGCATCCGGTTTAAGTGATTTAGGGGAGGGGTTTGCTGCCTCCAATGACAGAAGGTTTATAGGATTTGGGAAAGAAGGTGATGAACTTGATTCTGAACAAGTTGAGTCTGAAATCCCAATGGGACATTCAGGTATAATTAACCAGTAAGTAATTAGATATAAAGAAGAAGAGAGTGTGGGGAGAGCTGGGCTAGAGATACAGCAGATGAGCTCCACTCCCCACCCCAGCCACCCCCATCCTGCAGGGGAAAGGTTGTAGAATGAGAAAAGAAAGAACAGTGAGTTGAGGAAAAACTATGATAACATGAATACTTGAATGCTGCAGGGGTAGGTGGAGGACAAAGAACCCATAAGACCTAAGAGGAATGAGAGGTGATAAGGGTTTTCCAGAATCTCAGGAAATACTAACGTGTCATACACAGTATGACACAGTGCATCCAGGAGCCACAGTAGATCACTGAAGTGCCGACTTGCACAGTTGGTGGGTCACTGGTAACTGGCAAGAACAGTTTCAGTAGACTGGAGGGGGCAGAAGTTTTACTGAAGATAAGAAATGAAGAGGCAACAAGAAACATAGTAAGGAATGGAGAATGCTCTTCCAAGAATCTTGGGGGAAAGAGAGGGACCAAAAAAAAAAAAAAGTCTGGTAGCTTTAAGGAGAATGACAAGTCATGGAGGGGCTGAATATAGTATGTTAAAAGTGAGTGTGTTAATAGGCAGAGAAGAAAGCATCTTGTAGAGTCAGTGAGAGGAAATAACGGATAGCACAAGATCCCAGAGGAAGAGCGATGGAACCAAGAGCACGGGAAGAGAGACACCAAAATGTGCGCGGATATGAAAGAGTGTGCAGGCTGGGTGGCTGGAGCATGGCAGGGGTTTGCATTATTTTGTCTATTTACTTATGAAATAGGAGTCAGGTTGGATGCTGATAATGAAGGTACAAGGGTTGTATGGGTCTGGATTAATTAAAGTGAGTAGGACGATGACTGACCTCCAAGATGTTACTGATAGAGTGAGGTTGCAGACCACGCAGTGACTAAGTGAGCGTGTGATTCACTCCCATTTTACTCAAGACCCAGTTGCAGGGATGCGTTAATCCAGGGCTGGGTTTTCCTGCATTACTGGAGCTAAAGGACAAGACTGCAGACCAAATGCAAGGTCCGAGCTGAGTGGAAAAAGAGAAGCCAGCTGTAGGATGGTAGGCTGACTGAAAGAGTAGGATCAAAGGACCAAATGTTTCTGGTGAGCACCTAGAACCATGGAAGTAAGGTGACCAGCTCATCCCAGTTTGCCCTCCTAGTGTTAAAACATAGAAGTCCTGTATCCTGGGAGCCCTACATGCAGGTAGAGACTGATAGGTAAGCGGTTCTCTTCCAGGTCCTCACCAGCCAGCTTCCCCTATTACCTTAAGGTTTAACCTTTCTGAGTTAATTCACTTTCCCTCTGCTCTCTCAGGGTCTTAAAGTCTGAATAAGTAGAGTACTTTTCTTCCTGCAGCCGCTCTAAACTGACAATTCTCTGAGGCAGTTGTGTCTCCAGATCCCTTGCCACTGGAGTTTCCCAAGAGTGTGTCTTCTAGGTTTTCAGACTTCTGGGTCCCCCAACTCTTCACCTCAGAATGGATCCACTCATTCCCACCGAGCTCCTTCCCAGCTCTTCCTCCTGCCCTCAGATCCTCAGCCACACCTTCCATCTCTCCAGAGCCTGTGTTTCTTTTCAAGTCAATTAACATAAGATGATAGTGTTATATGTAATTTAATTACCTTCCATTCCTCTAGCCCAGAAACACTCTCAACCCTCTATTAGAATTTGGGTGGAAGATTTTTAGGTTGTTTTGTTTGATTTGTTTTGAGTGCAGTAGTCTAAAGAAAACATCCTCTTTTCCTAAGCAGTAGTTGGGGTGTGGTACAGCTAGTTCCTTTTTAAAAGAATCATCCCCAATGTGAACTTTTGGTGTCTTTTCCTTTTAAGCTTCAATTTTTAACGAGGCTATATGTATTAAGTTGCTTAAGGTGACAAATAAAACTATGAGTTTAATGATGGAAAAGAACAATCATTGTGTTCCTTCCACTCTTCTAGATCTCCCTCCCCAGAAGGGACCACTTTCAACTCTTGTCAGCTGATTCTTTTGGGGTCTCCATACCTCTATAAAAATAAATGCTTGTATTCCTACTTTTCAGTTCAGGCATTATGGGTGATGTGGATCTCTCTTCCTTTTTCACAGAGGTACCTGTTAAATAACAAAAATTCAACTGAGTAAATTTGAAGATCAAAGTGGCTTTATTCAAGGACTCAGGAATTGGGGAGTACCCCATCTAGCAAATAGAAAGGAGCTCCATCAAGCTGCAGAAAAGGAAAAGTTTTTAAAGGCAGAGAGGGAGCTGGAATAAAGGAAATTATTAGTAAAGAATGCCTTGTTTTAGGCAAGGTTGTCCTCCCAAGGGGAACAGAGAGGGTCTCTTAGCAGATTACCTCCTCGAGCTGACCAGGAAATTCCAGTTTGGCTGGCTGAAGGTCACGTTTCTGAAAGAAGCTGAAGCTGCAATTAGATTAGGTGTTAAGTTTTGGTGGGGTTTAGCACAAGTGACTCAGTTTTGGATCTACTGTCTCCTCAGCAACTGCCCTGTAGTTCTCACAGCTTTTTGTGAAATTTTGTTGATCCTTTGTGTGGTATTCACAGGTCATATGGTTTTTTGCTTAATCTCTGTGATATTCACAGGCCATGACTTCAGGTTCAACGATCTGTAGGTTGCTCGTTCTCCTCATTCTTTTTCTGATGTTCCTGTTTTGGGGAGATCATTTTCTTGGTGGTTAGTGGCTGTGAACATGCATTTAAAACATTTGACAGAATAACAATGGACAGGGGAGACTA
The DNA here is from genome assembly GCF_046562875.1 of Panthera onca. Lineage (NCBI taxonomy): Eukaryota > Metazoa > Chordata > Mammalia > Carnivora > Felidae > Panthera > Panthera onca. The sequence continues at coordinate 77,504,250 of NC_138345.1, read as the reverse complement.
TTATGATTACTATAAGCAGAATAATTCCCAGTGTTTAGAATGCACTTTGGAGCCATGGTCCCCAACATCCAAACCAATCAAAATCAAGTCAGTCAAAGAAAGACCCTGTTGTAGCAGTCACCCTTGTAAACCACGTTGGCTTGCTCAGTGATCTTACGTAATTGAGTTTCAGCTTCTCCAGAAGTGTTAATCCAGCATAATAGGTGGTATTGGCCACAGTACAGACATCCCCTCACTCAGCTAAAGATAATTAAAGACTATCCTATCATCAAGAATAACTTATGGGGCACCTGGGTGGTTCAATCAGTTGAGTGTCTGACTCTTGGTTTTGGCTCAGGTCATGATCCCAGGGTCACGGGATCAAGCCCCGCATTGAGCTCTCTGCTCTGTGTTGAGTGTGGAGCCTCTTGAGATTCTCTCTTTCTTTCTCTCTCTCTCTCTCTCTCTCTCTCTCTCTCTCTCTCTCTCTCCCTCCCTCCCTCCCTCTGACCTTCCTGACTCACTCCCTCTCTCTCTCTCTCTCTCCCTAAGGAAAAAAAAAAAGAACTTTGGCTAGAGAGTCTAAGGATTTTTATTGGGCAGCTATTGTCTTGGCAACAGATTCTACAATATCTTTAAGAGTTAAAGAGAGGTTTCTGATCATATGCTCATGTACCTTTACTCCTAACCAGGGAAGTGTAGCCCTGCCAAAGGAAGTGAATCCTGAATCATGAAAAATTCCTTTCTAACTCAATGATCTAACTCGATGATTCCTTTCTAACTCAATTCTTTCTCCAACTCGGAGATGTAAATCCAGGGCAATTGTACAATGAGGTGTCTTAGTTCATTTGTGGAAAGCCTAGGGGCACAGTTGGATAACCTAAAAGGCATTTCCTGGCTATGTGCTAGCTATCTTGTCATTCATAGGCCCAAGGGGAGTGATAATTACCACAAAGACAACCCCTCTCAGGGCACAAAACACTTCTCAGTAAGATGGCACTGTTAATGGATTCATTCTCAGGGATTGTTGCATTTGTCCATTCAAGCCAGGGGTCAGTTACGTCTTCTCTCAGCCTGAAATAAAAAGTTGTTCTAGGGGCGCCTGGGTGGCTTGGTCGGTTAAGCGTCCGACTTCGGCTCAGGTCACGATCTCACGGTCCGTGAGTTCGAGCCCCGCGTCGGGCTCTGTGCTGACTGCTCGGAGCCTGGAGCCTGTTTCGGATTCTGTGTCTCCCTCTCTCTCTGCCCCTCCCCTGTTCACGCTCTGTCTCTCTCTGTCTCAAAAATAATAAATAAAAACGTTAAAAAAAAAATTAAAAAAAAAAAAAAGTTGTTCTAAGTTCCAGAGGTTATCCCCCTTAGCCATGGCCCAGGAGATATGGATGATGGCATTATCTTTCTAGGCCAGCTCCAGAGTGAAGGAAAGAAAGGGAAGAAGAAAGGGTTTCGTATTTAGTCAGTTAAAGTATGAAGTCTTCATCTGGCATCTTGGGAGGAAGCAAGTCTACCTCCATGTCAGCTACTTCTCTTCCTAGTCACTTTGACTGGAACATCTCCAGTGTTTGTGTAGGACCCGATGTCAGGTGGGACCTTCTTCAGCTGTGAGATGCATGTCCAAGTCCCTGGAGTCTGACCACCATCTGGGTGGTGAGGAGGACCTGGGGTAGTCCCTTCCAAGGACTTTCAGGAGCAATCTGTGTTCTTATTGATTCCAAATCAAAAGGGTGAGAGAACATTGGAAATGTTAATTTGAAGAGTCAGAGCCAGATTTTTTTAGGAAACTAGAAGAATTCAGGATCCAGTTTATAAGTACATAACAGAACCTCAGAGACAATTAACAGGATTAGAATCTAATACAGATGATAGTGTAAACATAAGTTCTTCTCTCTACACTTACCTTCATTTTTTTACAGAAGAATTAGTTTGTTTACATTAAACTTTGCCTGATTATTTACATAAGTGCAGCAAGAATAGTGACTGACCACATAAGTTCTTTTTAAGACTGCTTTGCTGGAATCTTACAAGCAAAGTGCCAGGTCAATCTTTCCATGAGGCTTTATTGGCTCTGTAAAGTCAACCTTAGTTTCTTTCTTTTCTTTCCTTCTTCCTTCCTTCCTTCTTTTCTTTCTTTCTGTCTTTCTTTCTTTCTTTCTTTCTTTCTTTCTTTCTTTCTTTCTTTCTAGTTTTGAGAGAGAGAAAGAGGAGGGGCAGAGAGAAAGGGAGAGAGAGAATCCCAAGCAGGCTCCATGCTGTCAGTGCAGAGTCCAATGTGGGGCTCGATCCCACAAACTGTGTGATCGTGACCTGAGCCGAGATCAAGAGCCAGATGCTTAACCAACTGAGCCACCCAGGCACCCCAAGTTGATCTTAGTTTCTTGAAAGTGTCTGGTCATATCTGAGTCTATGCATAATGTTCTCAAATATGGTATTCCAGTCAGAGCTTTGGTAATATAACCAATGTTTCTAATTGTGTTTTGTTACAAGGAGATCAGATTCTCATTGAACCTATGTAAACAACTAACTGTAGCTTCCCTGGAACAACATGGGCTTGAACTGTGTGGGTCCATTATATGTGGATTCTTTTTTCAATAAATATACAACAGTAAGTGTATTTTATCTTCCTTATGATTTTCTTCATAACATCTTATTTTCTCTAGCTTACTTTACTGCACGAATACCATATATAACACATCTAACATATAAAATATGTGTTAATTGACTGTTTCTCTTATCAGTAAGGCTTTTGGTCAATAGTAGGCTACTAGTAGTTATACTTTGGAGGAATAAAAAGTTATACAGGGATTTTTGACTACACAGGGAGGGACAGTCAGTGTCCCTAACCCCTATGTTGTTCAAGGGTCAACTGTATATTGTCATGAAAAGACTACTTGAGAATTTTTGAATTCTGGAGGGATCAGGTAGGGAAAAAACAAGTAAATGTTTCACCTTTGGTCACAAATGTATATCTTACCAAATTGTTGATAGCTTAAGAGAAAAGATAAAAAGGTTTCCTAAAATCTGGAAAAGAAAACATTAGACAACCGGTAGTGTTTTAAACAAGAAGTCATACAAATGATAATCATCCTCTCCTCCTCAGTTCACTCATGCCCATGTAATTAACATCTGTCCTATTTGAATCCATTTTTCCCACTAGTTCTGGAAGTTCTCACCCAGTTCAGTTGCTTGATCTGAAAGTTATCAGGAACCTGTATTCTAGAGTACCCGTTAGATTCTTTTCCATGAATTTCTCTGAGGATAAAACACATTTGCAGGAAGCTTTTGTAAAACAGTAACTCTCTGTACATGATAAAAGACCAGAAATGCCCATTATTAAAGATGTGATGAGAGTTCATTCTTAATGGAATTGACAAAGGGACTTACCCATGGCCCTTGGAAATGGTGAGAAAGACAGTAAACTCAGTGTTTGCAGAGTTTTATGCCTGTTTCTTGGTGTCCCCAAAGCTGTCAGAAGTGCCCTTTGCTGTGGCCTCTGCCACCAAATCTGTTAAATAACAAAAATTCAGCTGAGTAAATTTAAAGATCAAAGCAGCTTCATTCAATGATTCATGAATCAGATGGCATCTCCTCGAGCGAACGGAAAGCAGCTTCATTGAGCTGTGGCAAAGAATGCCTTGTTTTAGGCAAAGTGGCCCTCCTAAGGGGTCTATCAGCACATTGCCGCCTAGCGTTGACCTAAAAATTCCAGGTTGGCTGGTTAAAGGTCACATTTCTGGGAGAAACTGAAGCTACCGTTAGGTTAGGTATTAAGTCTTGGTGGAGTTTAGCATAAGTGACTTTATTTTGGGCCTGCTGTCTCCTTTTTAACAGTTGGAACGTTTTGGAAGAGTGTGTTGTGATCAAAAGCAACATTATAAGTGAGATTACATATATCTTCATGGAGTTAACGGCTGTTCCTGGCTGTCTCCATCCTTTCAGAGACAGGCTTGGCACACACAAGCACGCATATGCTTTATTGTGGGTCGCTAGTCCTGTGTTCCTGTATTTCTCTTTCTTCTTTGATGCTGCAAATCCTTCAGTGAGTTCATGAGAAAGGGAAGCGTTTTGGGGTTTTTTTTTTCCCGTTCCTCCCCCCTCCCCTTCTGGCCACTACCACTCTGTTCTCTGTACCTATGAGCTTGTTTTGTTTTGTGTTTAGATTTCACCAGTAAGAGGGATCATCCTGTATCTGCCTTTCTCTGACTGCTTTCACTGAACACACTGCCCTCGAGGTCCATCCACATCGTTTCAAATGGCAAGATTTCCTTCTGTTTTAAGGCCTGAACTCTTATCCATGTTGTATTCTAAAATCACTTTTCATTTCCTGCAGAACTTTGTTTTCCCTGGAGTTAAAAACTGTCCTTAAATCGGCAAAATATATGCCCATTTTATCACTGATTCGGCCCCACACTTCCCCACTAATTTCTTAAGTGACTTATTTTACCCTCTCCTGACCCCAGTATTTTGTGTTTTTGTATGGGTTTATTTGCATTCATCGTGAGAGAGCCTTGGTGGGTTTTCTCATTTTAGAAACTCCAGAACTTTGGTTCTGAAAATGTTTGTTTGTTGATGACTTCTTTCCTTCCATTTTTTATAGTCTCTTTCTAGAATTTCTGTTATTCACCTATTTACCTCCTTAGACGGTCCTCTTATTTTCTTAGTTTCTCTATATTTTGTTTGTTCTACTGTATCTTCCAATCCTTCCAACATTTCATTTCTACTATCATACTCATAATTTCCGAAGGCTCTTTTTGTTTTCTGAATGTTTCGTTTTGCAGTATGCTGTTCTTGCATCATGGATGCAATACTAATCACAGGTTTTTATTGCTTGTTTCCTTCTCCCTGCATACCCTTGGCTGCCCCTTCATTTTTTGTTTATTTCTTTGTCTCTTCGTTTTGAATTCTATTTTTATCTTAGAGGCTTTCTTCAGATGTGTGGTACTCCTTGACCATCTCCTTTCATTTCAGAGTGAGGTAATAAAAAGCTGATCAGTAGCTGTGAGCCTTCGGTGGGATTCATCCACACTGAACTGGTCTGTTGGGTGACCTAGTGAAGGTCTGGTGGTTTCAGTGGAGGACCTCTAATGGCAGGATCTTTAGGTCTTCCTTCTTGTGCTGGTCAGATTTTCCAGAGAACTATCTTTTGATTTTCTGTCTGGAATTATAGAACTGGCATCCTGGGAGCTGAGTAAGGAGGAGCGTGTCCAGGTAAACCCAGGTTCCTCTGATTCTAAGCCTGAGCATGTAACCATTACCCAATGTATCATTTTCTCTCCCCTTCACCCCAGTTTAGTTTCATGTGTTGACTACTTACCCTGTGTCTAAAGGCTAAGTCTAATTGGAACCACTGGTCTAAATGCTGGGGATGAAGACATCATGAGGACACCCTACTCCCCCCACTCCCAGGTTCGATTTAAGTCAATAAAAGCTATTGAGCTTAAGACATTCAAAGTTCTATGCTAGCACTGTGGAGAGGAAACGTGTCAGTAAGACACAGTCTCAAAAAGCTGTTTCAAAAAGCTCATAGACAGGTGTGGCAGGTAGAAACAAATTATGAAACCAAAATACAAGGCAGAATATGACCTAAGTACAGCAAAAGAAAGGACAGGAAGATGAGATTCATCTGGATTGTGGGGATATGAAGGAAGTAGGGATTTGAATTGGAGCTTTAAAACTGCACAGGGTTTGCATGCAGAAGTGGGGTATAAGCAAAAGCAAAGGTCCAAAGATTTTAAAATGGAGTTTTAGGACCCTCCTTCTCCTCCCTGCAGGGTGATTCTGGGGGCCCTCTCCATTGCCTTGTGAATGGCAAGTATGTTGTCCATGGAGTGACCAGTTTTGTGTCCAGTCTGGGCTGTAACGTCGCCAGGAAGCCCACAGTCTTCACACGGGTCTCTGCTTACATCTCCTGGATCAACAGTGTAAGTCCTCTCACATGACAGGTTGAAACAGGGTCACCTGGAGACCCATACACTGGCGGGGCTGGGGAGCAATAATTGGACAGGGAGGCCATCATCTTCCTTACCACATACGTTTACTCCTTTCCCTTGCCTCCATGATGCATTTCCCCTCAATAATGCTGCCATCCCAAGTTCCCCTCTGCATACCCGCTCAGCCGACATCACCCAAGTGCTTACTGTTTAGGGTAAGGTGGTGACAACAGCAGACCTCAACCGGACAGAGGGCAGTGCTGTCCTAAGTCAAAGCCAAGAGAAAAACAGCTTCAGAAAGTCCTGCGTGCACCTGGGAAAGGGAAGAGTCACTAACGTTTTCTCCCATGAGCTCTTTCTAAGGGCATTATGAGAATCTGCTCTACCCTTTAGCAAGAGGTTTTACTACCTTAGATGATGCTTGAAGGTTAGATGAGGCTTTACCTACACTGACCTAGTGGTAGCTTCACAATCATCCCACCTATGCCCTCTAGCCTTCAAACACACTCTGGAGTCTCGTGGCGTGAACTTTGATTCACAACCATTTCAAGGCCTATTCTTGCCACTAGGTGCTACATATGTGCCTAGAACATTGAATTGTCCTGACATAGCTGAGACCTACTTCCTACCATACACCTACCCTCCCTCTCCTGCCCCCCCTCCCCCAACTCCCTCAACTCCCCTCAGAAACACAGGGCCGGGCTACACTCAACCAGGAGCCCTGAAGAAAACAGAAGGGAGGGAGGCAGAAGTTACTGACTGTGGACATATTGGCTTTTCCTTCAGGTCATTGCTCCCAACTGAATGTCTTCCTGAATCTCATGGCCTTCCCAAGATGATGCTTAGACCCAAGAAAGGACTTGAGGCCATCAAGGAAAAAAAACATTCTGAGAGGCCATTGAGCCAGATCCAGAAAAGCAAATAAAACTGAATATGCATGATCATCCTGAGTCTTTTTGTTCGCTATTAGGCCCTCTAGAGGAAATGGAGTTATAGGACCCAAGTTGGATTTCACATTTCTGTGCTGGATCTTCCGTTTACTGCCATTTCACAAACTACGCCAAGTGGGAGTGGTTTTACGTTACTCTTTTTTGCATCCTTTTAGGACCCACCTAGCCATTAATCTGCCCATCTGGTATTTCTCCCATGTACATTTGCTATATGCAAAGGCACAGAGTGTTTTCTAATGTTCTTGAGTGACGAAGCGTGCCCTGACTCTCCCAGGTAGATTGTGGGCTCATCCTTCTTTTGTTCCCCCCTCCAGTGCCTAGAACAGGCGCCGCCCCACGGTTCTGGGCGATGGTAACTGCTAGGATACACTACAGATCGGAGGATAGGCTTCAGTAGTAGGTCAGATGCCAGCAGACAAAGAAAGTGACAAATTACAAAGGAGGCTAGGGAGGCGAGAATAGAAAAAAAAGGAGAAGATACTGAACGAAGAAAGGAAAGGGTTGAGCAGAACAAAAATGGAGAAGAGACCGCAATACAGGGCCTCCAGCTAAGTGTGAGTCAGCATGTCAAGGTCAGGACTGAAATAGACCACCGGATCCAGGGTTCTGTAAACCACAGAGAACTGGGAAGCTGATAATTCTGCCTCATCCTGGCCGGGGCTCAGTCTGTTGGAGTGGCCTACAATCGACCGAACAGGGAACCGAAAGAAGGCTAAGAGGTTGAGAAGCAGCTTTTCATAGCGATCACAGAGGACCAGACCAGAGGGAATAGGTAGTTAACATTATAACAGGAGAAACCGGCTAAGACTGGTCCTGGAATGTGCAGGCTGCAAAGTCAGCAAAGGCCTCTGGAACAGCGTAGGCATGCACTGTAAGAAGCTGGGTCAGGACGTCTGCGTCCCCATCTCAATTCCAACACCGAGGAACTGGGGAACCTCTGGGCAAGTCACCAGCTTTTTCTGACTCACTTTCCTCCTCTAGTTAACTTCTGAAGATCGTCCGTGCTCTAAAACCACAGGATTTGGTGATCATCAATTTCAGTTCCCAAGAGACTGGCATGGAAGAGAGTTTCTTAGGAAGCAGTGGCTGGGGGCTGTGTGGCTGAGGATGCTGTGGACTCCTGTCCTGTGAGTGACATCGGTGTTGCCCTCCTTCTGCTAGTGACAGACCTGTTATCATCACCATCTTCTCTCAGTGTTCCCACAGCACCGCCATCCTCTGGCCTTCTCCCCTCTTCTTCCCATCCAACATCAAGTCCTTCCATTTTCTGTATTCTCACCCCTTCTAGAACAGCCCCACGACGAACATCAAGAATAAACCCTAATGATGTAGAACCTGACAATTTTGTATCCACCTCTATATAAATGCATTAAGCACATACTATTATAATCGTCTGATGACCAGCCCATCTCCACCTTCAGACTTCAAGCATCTTGAGGTCAGAGACTGCATTTTTAAAAATTTATCTTGGGGCGCTTGAGTGGCTCCATCGGTTAAGCATCCAACTTCGGCTCAGGTCATGACCTCACAGTTCATGGGTTCAAGCCCTGCGTGGGGCTCTGTGCTGACAGCTGGGAGCCTGGACCCTGCTTTGGATTCTGTGTCTCCCTCTCTCTGCCTCTCCCTCCTCCCCTCAAAAATGAACAAATGGGGGCGCCTGGGTGGCGCAGTCGGTTAAGCTTCCGACTTCAGCCAGGTCACGATCTCGCGGCCCGTGAATTCAAGCCCCGCGTCAGGCTCTGGGCTGATGGCTCGGAGCCTGGAGCCTGTTTCCAATTCTGTGTCTTCCTCTCTCTGCCCCTCCCCCGTTCATGCTCTGTCTCTCTCTGTCCCAAAAATAAATAAAAAACGTTGAAAAAAAAAATTAAAAAAAAAAAAATGAACAAATGTTAAAAAAAATTTTTTTTTTTTTTTAATTTTATCTTGGTTTCCCAACACCCAGCAATGCCCAGCACACAGCTGACCCTGAGGGCAGTATGTCTGTTTGGGGGAATGGCCTGTAAAACAATCGAAGACAAGCCTCCCTCTCCACACTCCTCAGGAAATTATTTTGATCCTCTTCCCTTCCTGGAGAAATGTTACCTCCGCTGTAAAATCCGTGAGTAAATGGTTCCTCCAAACCTACTGTTCCTAATTTCCAGCTATCCCCTCAAGGGAGACAGGAAGTAACTTCCTTTCGGGAACCTTCTCCCTCGGGAAGGCACAGATGTAATCTCAGCAGCCTCGTCCCCACTTTCCTGGTCTGTCTTCACTCTGCTCCACCCAGTATAGGCCCTAGTCTGTCCAGCCAGAAAGTCTGCCCCCTCCCCCCCACCCCAGCATGAGCTTCCATTCTCTCCTCCCCAGTCCTTTTCCAGTAAGATCCTCTCCTTTCCCAGGGACCCCCATTTCTACCTCTGGCTCAGTTGTTGCTCCCTTTCAAATCCGCCTGTGGAGTCCTGTCCCTTTCCGCGCTCTATCCCTACCAGTTCTAGGCTTACTGCCAACCTCTCCGCAGAGGCTTTCCATCTTGAAAATCCCTGGCACCAGAAGCGCATTTTACTCGACAACCCAGGAGACGTGCCCGCGGACGTGAAACACGTTTCCCCGATGTGGTCAATGCCCGTGCTAAGTGGAGATCGCGATCTTTTCTACCCCATCGTTCCAGTGGCTTCCCGGTGCTGAGGGTTTCGGCGAATCGGCTTTCTGGCGCAAAAGTGTCCTGGCTCGCAGGAGAAAACTCGGTTCCCTGGGGCTGGCGCGCCCGTCCCTCGGGGCTGCGCAGCACTGACGCTGGGCTTGAGTGAGCGCCGCCTGAGGGCAGGCCCAAGTTTCCAGCCTACTCCTGAACAGGTGCAGCCCCCAACCTGGGCTCCAGAAGTGCCCGGTGGACTGGGGGGGGGGGGGGGGGGCAGCTGAGCGGCGGTGGGCGTGGGGGCCCCAGGGCCATCGTGGCGGCGCTGGGGGGGGGGGGGGCTCTTGGAGAGCCCGTGGGGGTCTCGAGCGGCGTGGGGCGGGGCGGCCACGGCCACAGCCGGATGCGAGGCATGCTGGGAACCGCACTTCCTCCTTGGGGGCCTCCAGAAAACCACAGGTCGCTGGGCCCAGTCTACCCGGAGCCGGCAGGATGGCGGAGGGCAAGGCGGGTGGCGCCGCCGGCCTCTTCGCCAAGCAGGTGCAGAAGAAATTCAGCAGGGCCCAGGAGAAGGTATGTGGCCGGGTCGCACCACCTGCCCTTCCGGCCGGCCTGGCTCTGCGAGAGAGCGGTGTGCGGTGGGAGTGGGGGGTGGTGGGGGTGTCCGGGGGGCCTGGGCTGAACAGAAGGTCCCAGGCAGACGGGAATGGGAGTGGATTTTCCTTAAACTACAAAGAGTTGGTAGAGAACAGAAAAAAACTACCCGTTCTTGGGCAAGGGTAGGGAAGCAGAGGAGACCACAGTCTCCCTCGGGAACCCTAAGTAACGCTCAGGCGACCCAGGAAAGGTGGGAGAAAGGAACCAACGTTGGCAGACTTGTCCTAGCAATCCAGCCAGGGTGCTCTTTCACAGACGATGAAATTGAAGGTTGCAAGAGGGCATTCTCCCCAAAGTGAGGACAGCAATGACCAGCTGTGCTGCCAGCGGGGACCGTAACCTAACCCTGCCTGGCCTCTGGGCAGTGTTTAAGCTGATGTGAGCAGTAGCCCATATCTGCTTTCTGTGCGTTGGAAAGTACACGGTCCAGGATGATGAAGGAGCATCTCTTTTTAGATTGGGTCCTTGGTTGGCTCTGGGTGGCCTTACTCCAGCGTCAACATTGAGGTAGGCTGTCCACCTGTAACACTTCTCTACACATTATTATTTTTATTTATTTATTTATTTTGAGAGAGAGAAAAGATGAGCTGGGGAGGGGCAGAGGGGGAAGAAGAGAGAATCTGAAGCAGTGTCCACACCCAGCCCAGAGCCTGGAGCCTGAGGCAGGGCTCCATCCCAGACTCTGGGATCATGACCCGAACTGAAATCAAGAGTTGAGGCAGAACTGACTCAGCCACCAAGGCACTCCTCGACACATTTTAGTGACATTCTTGTTTCTTCCTTTTTTTTTTTTTTTTAATGTTTATTTATTTTTGAGAGAGAGAGTGCAAGTGGGGAAGGGACAGAGATAGGAAACAGAGAATCCAAAGCAGGCTCCGCACTGACTACGCAGAGCCCGAGGTGGAGATTTGAACCCACAAACTGCGAGATCATGACCTGAGCCCAAGTTGGACGCTTAACTGACTGAGCCACCCAGGCGCCCCATGACATTCTTGTTTCCACCTGTCCAGGGTATGTCCTTCCCTTTTAACCTGAACCTCTGCTCTCCACGTAGCAACACTCTGATAGATGGATCTCCTTTTTCTGCCTTTGAGGAAGCCGGGGTCATATGAAAGAGTGGAGGAAAAGGCAAGATTTTGTGTGGCTCAACTTCATTACTTCACCTTGCTCTGATTTCACCTTGATCACGATTTTAGCCTCTTCGAAGGCTGTCTCATTACAAATCTGATAGAGATCAGAGCCTGTGGGAAGGTCTGGTTAGAAGTGGTGTGGAAGAGAAGGAGCCACCAGCTACGTGACGGGTTGGAAAAAACAAGAAAACCCAGGAGACAAAAAAATTCATGGATAATAGTTTGGTTGTTTTTTTTTTAATTTTTTTTTAATGTTTATTTATTTTTGAGAGAGAGAAAGACAGAACACAGGCGGGGGAGGGGCAGAGAGAGAGGGAGACACAGAATCTGAAGCAGGCTCCAGGCTCTGAGCTGTCAGCACAGAGCCCGATGTGGGGCTCGAACCCACAAACCGTGAGATCGTGACCTGAGCTGAAGCCGGACGCCCAACCGACCGAGCCACCCAGGCGCCCCGATAATAGTTATTTTTAAAAGACACAGCAGTTGACTTTACCTCACTGTTTCACCTTCTGTCCTCTTCCAGCCTATCATCAACACTATGCCCTTGGGGATTTCTCTCCTTTTCTAAGCATGGACTCCAAAGCTTTAGATAAGTAATGTCCCTGCTCTGGGCTTCAGATTCTGCACGTGTAAAAATGAGAGTGGTGATGCTTAGTGACTTGGAAATTCAACGTGGTAAGGATGCCAAAGTGAGAACAGGAGAGGGTTCCTTGAACCTCAGAAGCAAATATTCCCCAAAGGGAGAACCAGCCACCCAGGTAACCTGTTCTTCCTGGTCTGAACCCTGAGAATGCAGAGAGAGGAGCTACCTCACCTCTGCCTTGGGGACCTTTCCAGGTTAAGGCAGAAAACGGGAGGATGCTCTGAACCTAGACATAAACACAAGGGCGGGCAGACATTGAACTTGGAGCAGTACAGTTGACACCGTAGAGGCAGCGGCTGCTGCCTGGATAGAGTGGGAATGGCCTGGAATGTGAGGAGGAGCTCAGCCCAGCCTGCCAGAGTCCTTGAGTCTTGACACGTTATTGAAGGCAAAAGAGAGAGGGAGAGGGGCACCTGGGTGGCTCAGTCGGTTAAGCGGCCGACTTCGGCTCAGGTCATGATCTTACGGTCCGTGAGTTCGAGCCCCGCGTCGGGCTCTGTGCTGACAGCTCAGAGCCTGGAGCCTGTTTCAGATTCTGTGTCTCCCTCTCTCTGACCCTCCCCCATTCATGCTCTGTCTCCCTCTGTTTCAAAAATAAATAAATGTTTAAAAAAAAAGTTTTTTTTTTTAAAAAAAAGAGAGAGAGGGAGAAAGTTACAGTCAAAAGAAAGGACTCCCTGGAACAATTTGTAGTTTTTGTATAAGCAGTTGGCTGTAATCTTCTAAGTAATACGTAGTAACCACCGTGTCAAATAGATGTGTCAGGTATCGAGTGCCGATTATGGTCGAGGCAGAGGACTTCAGGAAAGACACGATCTCTCTCTCTTTATGGAGCCAACGCTCTCGTGATAGGATCTCATTTCACCTTTGCCGCCCTTTGTGCATGTTATTAATATCCCAATTTTAGAAATGAAGAAGCGAGGCTCAAAAGAGATCGGCAAATGGCAGAACTGTCACTGAAACCCAGGTGTCCCGCCTTTGGATCCCAACCTCAGGCCCGCTCTCTCTACAAGCCTCCTGATAAACCACTGTGACATCTGTGCCTGCCCACTTCCTGCTGACCCTCTCTCTCAGGAGCAAAGCTGGGAGTAGAAACACCTTTTGCTCAGTCCCCCTCCTCTGAAAATCTAGGCGTGAAGGTCCAGTGACCGACACACACGAGGGAGATGAAGCGTTCTTCTTGTTTTATTTTCCAGTCTCCACCCAGACGCAACATGAGACTGAGTTGTGTCTTTACAGGAAGATGCGTCTTCACAGTTCAAATGAGTGCTTTCACCATCCACGATTGCTCTGTGGCAAATGGCTCGGAAGGGGCATTGTGTTACCCCTCCTTTGCTGGTCTTTTCCTCTACTGACTTTTACTCAACCGGTCTCCCAGAGGGTTCTGTCAACAATTCTTAACCGAGAAATTCCTTTGCCCGGGATACTGGGCTGGACCCAGGAAGGAATTTAGAGATGAATAAGAGGCACTCTCACCTGCCAGAAGCTTACAGTCTAGTTAAAAAAAGAAAAAAAAAAATTGGTGAAATGAGTCACCTGAGAGGTCTGCAGTCTGTGGGAATTCAGAGGAGAGAAAGACTGAGGAGAATTGAGCGAGGTTTTATAGCAGAGGCGGAATTTGAGGTAGGAATGATGGCCGATTAGTAGTTCCTCAGGCAAGTGGGGGGAATGGAACATTCTAGCTGAGGAAATGCCAGCATGAGCCAGGCAGGGAGTGTGGAAAACCATTGAGGCAGAATAGTGAGAAATGCAGGTGAGCTGGAGTACAGGGATCGGTGGCAGAAAAGACGGGAGAGTAAATTTAGGACCACGCTAAGGAAAAGCCTACTTTAACGTATGTCCCGAAAATGAGGATTTCTCACAGAAACTGCAATATTGTTATCACACCTAAGAAAAAAATTTTAACAAAAATCTGTCATCTCTAATAGCCAGGCCCTATTCAAATGACCCCAATTGAGAGGGTTAACTAAAATATCATAAATGATTAGGGGGAAGGGTCCTGGTAGGGACCTATAGCCACCAAACATCTGCAGTGAATTTTTTTGTAATCGCTTTTTCTCTTGTTCCTCTTCTTTCTCTCTAAACGCAGAATTCTTAGTGTAGAACTTTAGAGAACTGGCATTGGGTGCACTGTCATTAGGAAGTGAACCAAAGGTAGAATGTATTAATTCTTTCAGATGTTTGTTCAGCACTCTACATTCTCTGCCGTCAGAGAACTTTCGTTGCGGGAGAACATCTACAACACGGCGTAAGTGCCTGGATACACAGCCCTGTTGCTTATGGCAACAAAGGACTTTGGGCCCAGGGCACTGGTTATGCTCTCAGGGCGATCACACTCATCTTTCAGTTTCACAGTTGAAGGTGGGAGTGTTCAGTTCACATACTCACACCCCTTCTAAGCCTTTTTGCCTTGAGCCTTTTGGGGGTTGGGGATATTGGGCATGCCACATTTACGCTAGCCGGGGGTTGACTACCCTTTCGGCCCCTTCCACCTAAGAACACCCCCCAGCCCCTCCAGGCAAAGGAAGGGAGGAGTAGCAGGAAGGAAGTGAGAGCTGCAATTACCACTTAGACAAGGTGGTTTTGCAACTTTCTGTTGTCTGGGGTAGGGGGGGTTGGTGCAGGGAAAATGGCAGACCGGGTGTACCCAGGGTCAGGTGTTCAATGAGCTGGAGTCAGAGACACAGACAAACATATGGCTGAACTGAGAAGGAAATAGGCACTCATAGGGAAGGGAGTGCAATTGGACATAATGCTAATGGATTTGTACTGAGCACTCACCAAAGGGCAGCACTGAGAATGTATGTCATTTAATTCTCCGGACAACTCCAGGAGATGCTGTTGTGTAAACAGAGGCTCAAGAGACAGATAGGCTTATTTGCCTAAAGGCTTAGAGCCATAAATCGAAAGGCCAAGATGGGGCGTATATCTGTCAGACTCCAGAGCCCTTGATCGTAACCACTACAGAGAGAGCTCCAGAAGTTAGAGATGCTAACCACTGGGTTAAGAATGGGGACACATGTGGGAATGCAAGCTGGTGCAGCCACTCTGGAAAACAGTATGGAGGTTCCTCAAAAAACTAAAAACAGAACTACCCTACGACCCAGCAATTGCACCACTAGGCATTTATGCAAGGGATACAGGTGTGCTCTTTCGAAGGTGCACGTGCACCCCAATGTTTATAGCAGCACTATCGACAATAGCCAAAGTATGGAAGGAAAGAGCCCAAATGCCCATCGATGGATGAATGGATAAAGATGTGGTATATATATACAATGGAGTATTACTCGGCAATCAAAAAGAATGAAATCTGGCCATTTGCAACAATGTGGATGGAACTGGAGGGTATTCTGCTAAGTGAAATTAGTCAGAGAAAGACAAAAATCATATGACTTCACTCATATGAGGAATTCAAGAGACAAAACAGATGAACATAAGGGAAGGGAAACAAAAATAATATAAAAACAGGGAGGGGGACAAAACAGAAGAGACTCATAAATATGGAGAACAAACTGAGGGTTACTGGAGGGGTTGTGGGAGGGGGGATGGGCTAAACGGGTAAGGGGCACTAAGGAATCTACTCCTGAAATCATTGTTGCACTGTATGCTAACTAATTTGGATGTAAATTTTTAAAAATAAAAAATTTTAAAAAAAGAATGGGGACACGTGGCGGGGTGGGGGCACCTGGGTGGCTCAGTAGGTTAAGCGGCCAACTTCTGCTCAGTTCATGATCTCACGGCTCAAAGGCTCATGAGTTCAAGCCCCGCGTCGGGCTCTGTGCTGACAGCCCAGAGCCTGGAGCCTGCTTCCAATTCTGTGTTTCCTTCTCTCTCTGCCCCTCCCCTGCTCATGCTCTGTCTGTCTCTCTCTCTCTCTCTCACAAAAATAAATAAACATTAAAAAAAAAAAAGAATGGGGACATATGGTCAGGGCACCTGGGTGGCTCAGTCAGTTGAGCCTCCAACTTTTGATTTTGGCTCAGGTCATGATCCCAGGGTGGTGGGATGGAGCCGCACTCAGTGCAGAGCCTTTTTAAGATTCTCTCTCTGTCGCCCTCTGCCCCTCTCCCCAGCTTGCGTGTGCTCTCTCACTCTAAAAAAAAATGAAAGAATGGGGACACGTGGGCCCAAGTCTCTATGTAGAGCCTTCCTCACTCCCCAAGACCTGGGCACTCTTGCACGTGATTCAAAGCCCTTCACGATGAGACTCCAGTTTCCCTTTCTGGCTCCCTTACCCGCTACTCCCCATAACACACCCTAAACCAGCCATGCTGAGTCACCTCACAAAGCGGTGTGAATGTGGGTGGGTATTTCCGTGACTTTGTCCTCTTTCCACCCTCCCCCCTTATACTCTATTCCAGTCTAGCAAAATCTTAATTCAAGTCCCAGCCCATTGGTCGGTCCCCTCCCGTTGTCAGTCCCACTCTCCCTCCTGTTAGAAGTATTAAGTATCTCTTTGCTGGGTACTGAGAAATCTAGATGAGTAAGGCAAGTACCCAGTTCTCAAGGAGCCTACAGTTTAGAAGGAGACATAGCTAGATAAACCTAAATCATAAAATGGTAAGAGAGGGGCGCCTGGGTGGCTCAGTCGGTTAAGTGTCCGACTTCGGCTCAGGTCATGATCTCACAGACTGTGAGTTCAAGCCCCACGTCAGGCTCTGTGCTGACAGCTCAGAGCCTGGAGCCTGCTTTGGATTTTGTGTCTCCCTCTCTCTCTGCCCCTCCCCTGCTCATGCTCTGTCTCTCTCTGCCTCAAAAATAAATAAAAACGTTTAAAAAATTTTTAAAAAACGGTAATAGAAATGTATACAAGGTGTAGAAGTTGCGAACACTTAGAAGGGAGTGATTAACTTGATTAATGGGATAAAGCGGTTAAGTGTCATAAAGGATATAGAGTATGAATTGGTTTTTTTTAATTTTTTTAAAGTGTATGTATGTATGTATGTAAATAATTTCTAGGGGCGCCTGGGTAGCTCAGTCAGTTAAGCATCTGACTTCAGCTCAGGTCATGATCTCACAGTTCGTGGGTTTGAGCCCCTCATTGGGCTCCATGCTGACAGCTCAGAGCCTGAAGCCTGCTTCCAATGCTGTGTCTCCCTCTCTCTTTCTACCTCTCCCCCACTCATGCTCTGTCTCTGTCTCCCCAAAATAAATAAATGTTCAAAAAAAATTTTTTAAATAATTTTTATAGCCAACGTGGGGCACAGACTCACAACCCCAAGATCAAGAGTAACTGAGACACGTATGGGCACTTCATGCAAATTTGTTGAGCAGGCAAGTGGAGAATCATTAGGTTTTAAGCAGATGCAGGAGAGCAACAGCAAGGGCCCAGAACACAGTTATGACCGCGAGACTAGAAAGCATGGGACGGTTTCCAGAGATGGACATATTGAGGGATTTGATGAAGGAGGTGAGGGAGAAGTAGTTGAGGGCAACTTCTGAGATTCTAACTTTGGCCCGGGGGCAGCGTGCCTCCTCCCAACATGAGGGCTACAGGTGGAAGATGCAGGGCTTTCTTGCTTGTGTACAGGTGAGTGTCCCCTGTGAGAAGAGGCACCGTATCTTTTTCATTTTCCTGTCCTTTATATTAGTGCTGAGACCAATATGGTGGTTGGCTCCCAGGAGAGAGGAGATAGCATTCATTTCGAGCTGGGTTCTAAATGCATTGTGTCGGTCTTCTTCAGCGTTTTCCACAAGGGCTCTCCTAAGAGAACAGTCTCCTGCCTGCCTCTAACCTCATCTATCTAGAGGAATCTGGGGCTGTGGCTGGAAGACCATCTCTCAAGTGAAAAGTACCTTCAAGGCTCATATTTTATCGTTAGGGCTGCATATTTTACATTCTTATTAATCCTTGTTTTAATATAATACTTTACCCCAGCCCACCCCCGGAACCCCACTGTAAATAATAATGTCATTCCAGGCATGTATGCCGTATTTATTCTGGGCTTTGTATATACACTCTCGCACACTGCCAGATACCCTCAGGCATACCCCAATTTGAGAAGAACCACCAAATACGATTTTTTTTCCAACAGTGCACCCTATATTTTTTAAATTCCATTGGGCTGATACGAGTACAGCCCTTTAATTGCATCTGAGACTCTGAGAAGCTAGGGTCATAGGAGGCCAACAGATGAGAGGGACTTGACTCCACCTCACTGACCTTTCCAACTTATATTCCCAGGTTCTGCAGAAGTTGGGGAAGACTGTGGAAACCAAAGATGAACGGTTTGAACAAAGTGCCAACAACTTCCACCAGCAACAGGTAATCTGGAGGGTGGGGAGGGGGAGCTTGGAGGAAGAAGGGAGACCTGAGGGCCGGGTAGCAGAAGAACAGGAGATTTGGGCAAGCCAACAGGCATCCCTCCTACCCCACCCTCCCCCCGGGAGGCAAGGGCCACAGAGTAACCTGCTGCTTCTTGTTTCTCTGGGAACCAGAGACGCTTCCCTTTCTTGTTCCCACCGACCCTGGGTTTTGGGAGACAGACAAGTGTTCTTTCCTCTGAGTGGTTCCCCCGGGGTACAGGGGCATCCCTAGGTCCTTGGACAAAGTTGGAACGAGCCCCTGCCACTTTAGTCTTTGGCTGATCACTTCCTCAGGGTGCCTCTCTCCCACCCTAGGCTCTCCCATCGTAGTAGCCCCCGATTTTCCTTGTTGCCTCTTTGGCCACTACATCTACCTCGCCGAAGCCCAGAATTCTAAATGATCCGTCCATCTTTTCACCTGTCATTCTCACCAGCAAACCTCCTATTGTCTCGGTTCCTTCTACCTTCACTGGCTGCTACGGGTAATTCTCTTACAGAAAATTTACATTGAGAAGTGGGCAATAGGTGTAGGCTTCCATGGGATATTTCACTTTTTTTTTTTTTAAGTTTATTTATTTATTTTGAGAGAAAGTAAGCACGAATGGGGTGGGGGCAGAAGAGAGGGAGAGAGAGAGGGGAATCTCAAGCAGGCTCCGCCCTGTCTGTGCAGAGCCTGATGCAGGGCTCAAACTCACCAATCATGAGATCGTGACGTGATCCAAAGTCAGACACTCAACCGACTGAGCACCACCCCCCCACCGCCACCCAGGTGCCTCAAGATATTTCACTTTCCATCTCCACGTGCCAGGCATTGTGCATGGTGCTTTACACACGTGATCTCACTTAATTCTTACATGAGCCCTGGAGATCGCAGTCCCCTCTTTGTAATAGAAGGGGGTTATTGACTCACGTGAATACCCAGTTGTAATGTGGTCCTAACACTTAACTGCTCAGAGTTCGGCCACATTTCACAGGTTAAGGGCACTGTCCCCAACAAGACTGCTTCACTTCGGACACCAGCTGCAGGCTCCAGAGCTCCCAGGACACCCACACTGCTGACCAATGCTACAAATTTTGGGGGGGGTCCTACTAGCCACTCAGTTCCTGTAATCCACAAGAACAACCCACAGAACTCAGGACAGTGCTCTATTTACAATTACACTTTTATTATAAATGACACCCATCAGGACCAGGCAAGTGAAGAGGGACATGAGGTGAGGTCCAGGAGAATTCCAAACGAGAAGCTTCTGTGTTCTCAAGATGTGTCACCTTCCCAGCACGTTGATATAGGATTACCCAGTAGGGAGGCTCACCCAAGCATCAGGTGTCTAGAGTTTTTTGTTGTGATTTCGTTACATGGTGAATCATGGGCCACATGATTGAATTTAATCCGTAGCTCCCTTTTCCCTCCCTTCTGCTGGAGGTCAGGCTGATATCACCTGTCTCAAAGCCCCAGCCCTCTAATCACATGGTTCATCTTTCCAGCCTGACCAGCCACCATCCTGAGCCATTTGTTTATTATAAACTCACACGTGATTGAAGAGGCCCACCATGAAAAATGAACACACTCCCATCACTCAGGAATTCCCAAGGATTTAGAAGTTAACTTCCCAGGACTGGGACAAAGACCAGCCAAATTCATTCTTGCACAATATCAGTGCATCGAATTATATGGAAAGTAATTCTTTATGATGCTATTAAAGGGACACTAGCTATATCCTATAGAAATTTTTTGTCTTATGTTCATTTTTGAGAGAGAGAGCATGAGCGGGGTAGAGGCAGAGAGAGAAGGGGACAGAGGATCTGCAGCGGGCTCTGCCCCAACGGCTGAGAGCCTGATGGGGGGCTCAAACTCGTGAACCATGAGATCATGACCTGAACCGAAGTTAGACACTTAACCAACTGAGCCACTCGGGTGCCCCTAGCTATAATCTAATTCAGCAGTTAATGGTATATCAGGATCATTTGGGAAATATTTTTAAATGCAAGGTCACCACGGGGCGCCTGGGTGGCGCAGTCGGTTAAGCGTCCGACTTCAGCCAGGTCACGATCTCGCGGTCCGTGAGTTCGAGCCCCGCGTCAGGCTCTGGGCTGATGGCTCGGAGCCTGGAGCCTGTTTCCGATTCTGTGTCTCCCTCTCTCTCTGCCCCTCCCCCGTTCATGCTCTGTCTCTCTCTGTCCCAAAAATAAATTAAAAACGTTGAAAAAAAATAAATAAATAAATAAATGCAAGGTCACCTGTAATAGGGCTTGGGATTCCATAGTTAGTAAACTTGTTTTAATGGATGATTTCAAATATACACAAAGATAGGAAAACCTGTATGATTAATCCACATGTACCCATCACCCAGCTTTAATAGTCAACTCACTTATGTCTCCACCCACTTTCCCCCATCCTTGATTACTATGAAGGGCAGTCTGCATATCATATCATTTTATCCATAAATATTTCATTATTAATCTCTAAAGATAAGGACTCTTTATTTTTTTATTTTAATTTAATTTTTTTTAAGTTCATTTATTTTTTTGAGAGAGACAGCGTGAGTGGGGGAGGGGGAGGGGCAAGGGCAGAGGGAGGGAGAGAGAGAGAATCCCAAGCAAGCTCCTCACTGTCAGTGCAGAGCCTGATGTGGGGCTCAATCTCACAAAACTGTGAGATCATGACCTGAGCCGAAACCAAGAGTTGGATGCTTAGCCAACTGAACCACCCAGGCACCCCAGTTTTTTTAATTTTTTTTTAAGTTTATTTATTTATTTAGAAAGAGAGAGAGCTGGGGAGGGGCGGAGAGAGAAGGAGACAGAGAATCCCAAGCAGCCTCCATGCTGCTAACACAGAGCCCGACATGGGGCTCAAACCCACGAACAGTGAGATCATGATCTAAGTTGAAATCAAGAGTCAGAGGCTTAACTGACTAAGCCACTGAGGTGCCCCAAGATAAGGACTCTTTTAAAATATAACCACAAAGCCATTATCACGCCTAAAAATATTTTTCTATAAGATGTTTACTCATTACAACAAACCAGAAAGGACAAGAAAAACATGAATTAAAAAATCATGATTTTGCACCCTCCCATGCTACAACCACTGTTGTTTCATATCTTTACGGTCACTGTGCTATGTATGTGTATGGTAGCCAAGTAAATCCAGAATAAATAAATATAAGGTTCACAATAGTGAGATTATTCTGTTTGTAATGGTTTCATAACTTGCCCTTTTCAGTTAACAACGTAATACAAATATCTTTTCAGATATTTCAAGTTAATCACCCCACTAAAACATAAGATTAAGTGATACCTTTAAAAAACAAACAGCAATAATTTCATAATTCAAAATGTCCAATGTTCACTCCCCTATTTTTTTAATCCCCTGATTTGTTTAAAATTTTTTTTAACGTTTATTTATTTTTGAGACAGAGAGAGAGCATGAACAGGGGAGGGGCAGAGAGAGAGGGAGACACAGAATCTGAAACAGGCTCCAGGCTCTGAGCAGTCAGCACAGAGCCTGATGCGGGGCTCGAACTCACGGACCACGAGATCAGGCCCTCAGCCGAAGTCGGCCGCTTAACCGACCGAGCCACCCAGGCGCCCCTCCCCTGATTTGTTTAAATCAGCAACTTGTGGACATGTTTAAGTCCCTTAAAGTTAAATCTCTTCATCTTCAGGTTTCTAATCCCTCCCTTTTTGCGGTTTACTTGCTGACCCCGGGTTGTTTTCCTGAAGTTTCCTGCAGGCTGACTGAATCCCCATGGTACTGTTTAACATGATCCTCTGTCTCTTGTATTTTCCATAAATGAATAGATTTAGAGGTTTGATGAGATTCAGATTTTGTTTGTTTGGGTGGCAGGAATACTTGATATTTTTCTAGGTGGGATATTCTCTCATCTGGAGGCACATAACGTGTTCTTATCTTTTTTTTTTTTATGTGACACTAACAGCCATAGTTGATCATTAACTGGAGAGTCTATGTTGTATATTAAGCTTCTAGTAATTATGAGGTGGTAGCCAGTCTGAGAACAGCATTTGGCAACCACTGATTTTAGTCTGAATTGCGGGGGAGGGGGGCGGAGGGCGGGGAATAGGATCTGAGAGGGAAGTGATTTAATCAAGGTAAAGCACAAGGGCTACAGAGCGAGGATTCAAACGTGAACCCTGTGCTTTTCCCCCTGGACCGCACGAGGAGGCCTCCCTGGGCCTCTGCTCAATCAAGGTTACCCTTCAGCTTTTAACCCCAGTATGAAAAGAACAGGAGTCAGTAAGTCAACACCCACGTTGAAAGGTTTCTGTAGCTCGGTCCTTTCTCCTCCTCTCGGCCTTAAAGGCTGGATCTACCAATGGCAGGTGTGTGGGAAGGAAGGGTCAGCGATGAAGGAAGGGCCATCTAGAAGAATACGAGGATCAGATGAGACAGTCCCCTCAGAATCTCCTGGGTGAGCCCACCAGCTGAACGTCACTTGAAGAGGGGGTGGAGATCTGTTTGAGAAAGGAAATGGAGGGAGATTAGGAATAAGGGAAGCTTTTCTCCTGAGAGAATGATTTACCCGTAGTGACTGGTATTTGAGCCTGCCTGAAAAGTTCACTTAACAAGCGAGCCTGCTGTATGCCAGGCTAGATCCTGGTATTTCAACACAAATAAGACAATACGCCTGCCCTCAGGCATTCACCGTTTAAGGAAAAAGACAGTAACAACACAGTCAGCTCTGAGACGGGACCTCGGATAGCTCAGACTAACAGAGGGGGGAAAGACAAGGTCAAGGAGATTGAAAGTGAAGTGTTCCAGAAGTTGGACCAGCTGGTCATGTACCCAGTCCCTTACCGCAATCAGCTTGTAGGTGTATTTTTTATCAATAAATAAATATTCCCAGGGGCGCCTGGGTGGCTCAGACCATTGAGCATCCGACTTCGGGTCAGGTCATGATCTCACGGTTCGTGAGTTCCAGCCCCACATCGGGCTCTGTGCTGACAGCTCGGAGCCTGGAGCCTGCTTCGGATTCTGTGTCTCCTTCTCTCTCTGCCCCTCTCCCGCTTGCACTGTGTCTCTCCCTGTCTCTCAAAAGTGAATAAACGTTGTAAAAAAATTGTTTATAAATAAATAAATATCACTCCCAAACTTCCCAGCCTGATTTCAAGGTCAGGCCGCTTGCCCAGGTTCCTAATCAAATTTCCATAGGTAAGTTTTCTTTGAAGGCTTTGTTTACTTCCCCATCCCCCCCCCCCCCCACTCTTCAAAACATATTATAGAGGAAGAATTGTTTTCCCCAAGCAGTATTTTAATCTCTTATTTCTGGTAGTGACAGCTGCTTCCAATTCATTGCCTTTAAAATCAAACCCAACAATCCAGCTTCTCGTCTCCCCTCTGGGCCTCCATTAGATGGAGCATTTCTAGAGCTTACTCCAGGACCTTCAGGCTACTTACTATTGTGCAGAGCGTTTGGGTTTCTCTGAGTCCATTTCTCTCCAGCAAGTGGAGAGTCCCAGGACAAGGACTTTCTTCTCCATCCTCAGTACCGCAGTCTCTTAGGACACAGCTCTGTCTACCTGAGGGTTTAGCACAAGCTTCCACAGCGAATGGTCCATTACCTGAGGGCTGGGGCTGTTTATATAGGGGTTGGAAGGACCAAGTCAGACTCTTTATGGTGATACCAAGAATTTGGCCAGGTATTCAGAGAGCGGAAGTGCTAAAACGATAAGATTTAGGGCTAGAAATGGTCTGACCCGACATTTATAGATGAGGAAACTCGAACCGGAAAAGTGGAATAACTTGCAAGTCTTTGACTCACAGATGGGGAGGAACCTAAGACCGTAAAAGTCATACCTGAAGAAGAAGGCTAGGATTCTTCAGCCTAGAGACATTTCAGGGTAGGAGGGCAGACAGGTCAGTGAAATAAAATGATACCCACTGGGGGCGCCTGGGTGGCTCAGTCGGTTAAGCGGCCGACTTCGGCTCAGGTCATGATCTCCGGGTCCATGAGTTCGAGCCCAGCGTCGGGCTCTGTGCTGACAGCTCAGAGCCTGGGGCCTGTTTCGGATTCTGTGTCTCCCTCTCTCTGACCCTCCCCCGTTCATGCTCTGTCTCTCTCTGTCTTAAAAATAAATAAACGTTAAAAAAAAAAATTAAAAAAAAAAAAAATGATACCCACTGGTGTCCCGCTACCCCACTTCCCCCCCATACACACACACACACACGCACACACACACACACACACACACACGCGCTTCATCTCCTCAAAGGAAAGAGCAAGAACTCTTCCTAAAGGAAGAACTTTGACCTGGAAGCTTGATCCTAAAACACAGAAGGGGAGTTAGGCTTTTGTGAGGTGCCACGGAAGGCAGAAGGCGTTCACATTTTATGGACTCTGGTATCAGTAGAACCCCCTGGTTTTGAACAGCATACATACAAGTGCATGGTCATGCACGGTAGCCTTGATTACTGATCAGATTTGTCGGGCCATATAATGTCTAATGGGATAAAAACAATTTGAATTTCATTTGTAGAAATTATGCAAGATGGGGGCGCCTGGGTGGCTCAGTCCATTGAGCGTCCGACTTCGGCTCAGGTCATGATCTCGCGGTTCGTGGGTTCGAGCCCCGCGTCGGCCTCTGTGCTGACAGCTCAGAGCCTGCAGCCTGCTTTGGATTTTGTGTCCCCCCTCTCTCTCTGCCCCATCCCTGCTTGTGCTCTGTCTCTCTCTTTCAAAAATGAATAAACATTAAAAAAATTTTTTTGTTAAATAAATTACGCAAGATGGTTTAACAGGTTTTGTTACTCCAATATGTACTTTGGAGACCAAATCTTCATGGTGAGGTAAAAAGTTGAGTTCGTTTTGTTTTCTTTCAAAAAGGAACTTGAAATCCTTGTTAATTTGTATAATCCTCAAAACTCTTTCAAACCTTGGCTGTCACATTTTTAAAACTCTCAAACTTACACCCACCTACCATTTCCATCTTTAAAAGCTTTTATGCACGTTTAACATCTTAGGCTGTTTCAACTTTTTTCCCATGAATGAAAAAGCAAGAAGGAAGTGAAACATCCTTCCTGATGAATGCTGAGTGTTTCTGAATTTTGGTGGCTGACTGACCGTCTCCATCATGCTATTGAAAGCACTTTCTCAAGATTACCAGTGACCTCCAGTTACCAAGTCCAGTTACTGTGACCAGTTGTTCCTGCACTCTAACCTCTCTATAACATCTGAACCACCCCCCCCCCCCCCCGCCCCGGTCATTTCTCTGATGTTCTCCTGATCCTCACTTGCTGTGAAATACCGCACAATGCCGGTTCTTTTCCCACCTCCCTGACAGTGTCTTAGACGCCCTTGAGACTGTGTGTTCATGTCCCTTAGAGCCCTGGCATTCAGCTCCAAGGACTTTTCTTTTCTTTTCTTTTCTTTTCTTTTCTTTTCTTTTCCCTTCCCTTCCCTTCCCTTCCTTTCTCTTCTCTTCTCTTCTCTTCTCTTCTCTTCTCTTCTCTTCTTTTCTTTTCTTTTCTTTTCTTTAATGTTTTATTTACTTTTAAGAGAGAGAGAGTACAAGCAGGGAAGGGGCAGAGAGAGAGGGGGACATAGGATCCAAAGTGGGCTCGGTGCTGACAGCAGAGAGCCCGATGTGGGGCTGAAACTCACAAACTGCAAGATCATGACCTGAGCTGAAGTCAGATGCTTAAAGGCATCCCAGCTCCCAGAACTTTCAACCTAAAGTATGGTTAAGGGTTTGGACTGGCTGGGGCGCCTGGGTGGCTCAGTCAGTTAAGCGTCCGACTTGGGCTCCAGTCGTGATCTCGCGTTTCATGAGTTCAAGCCCCACATCGGGCTCTGTGCTGACAGCTCAGAACCTGGAGCCTGCTTTGGATTCTGTGTCTCCCCCTCTCTCTGCCCCTCCCCCGCTTATGCTCTCTCTCTGTCCCTCAAAAAATGAATAAATGCTAAAAAAAAAAAAAAATTTTAAGTTTGGACTGGCTTAGAAGTAAGCGCTGGAGGCAAAAACATGGATGAAATAATTAGTCCAGTTTACTTTGACCCCGAGTTGACCTAGATTTTCTGCTGTGTACACAGTAATCGTCCTTCCTGCAAAGATTTCCGCAGATTAAAAAAAAAAAAGTTTAAGTTGTTAGACTTTTCTGAATATTCAGTTTTTCCTCCCATACATTTGTTTATACTTTTGGTATGCTCAATAGCCTATCTAGTGATGACCACAAACAAATAAAGTAAATGAGCAAGTTCACAAGTAGCTTATGGGTATACTTCATAATAATGCATCTCAACTTAAATACTCCTTCACCTGAGCTGGCATGAAGGTCACTGTCCTGACCCACAGGTCTGGCCCCAGGAAACCCCCTTAAGTGGACTGCACCTTTCAGTCCAAGCCCACGTTCCTGAAGTCAGGCTCCAAGAGGTCAATGGTCTAGGCTCAACTCCCAGAAACTGGAGTTCACACAGAGGAAAGAGGCCAGAGTCGGAAGGAGCTTTAAATAACACCATGAGGAACAACAGAGGAAGCCTTTGAAAGAGAAGACTTGGTGCGGGGTATGTGACAGATGTCTTCAAACATATGTGCAAGAGAAAGCAGATCTACTCTGAGTACAGAAGGCCAGCCTAAGACCAGTGGGCAAAAGTTCTAATAGAACCTTTTTTTTTGAAATTTATTTATTTATTTTGAGAGAGACAGACAGACAGACAGTGCAGGGGGAAGGGCAGAGACAGACTCCCAAGCAGGTTCCACACCGACAGTGTAGAGCTCCACCCAGGGCTCGAGCTCACGAACTGAGAGATCACGACCAGAGTTGAGATTGAGGGTCAGACGCTTAACAGACTGAGCCACCCAAGTGCCCCTAGGGCTATTTTAAATTGAAGCAGTCTCAGCAAGAAGTCACGAGTTTCTGGTTGCTGGATTCAAGAAGCAGAGGCTCAATGAACATTTGTCAGAGTTAAAACAGAAGTGGGTCACCTGTGGGGTTGAGATAAAAACTTCCAAACTTAAATGATACCTTCCTCTCTTTTCTCCCTTTTTTTTTTTTTTTTTTTTTTTTTACTAGGGAGGAGACCTAATCTGTGCTTGGGAGTCCTAGCCTTAAAAAATGAGAATCCAGGGGCGCCTGGGTGGCTCAGTCAGTTAAGCATCCGACTTCGGCTCAGGTCATGATCCCATGGCTCATGAATTCCAGCCCCACATCAGGCTCTCTGCTGTCAGTATGGAGCCTACTTTGGATCCCTTTGGATCCTCTGTCCCCCTTTCTCTCTCTACTCCTCCCCCACTCACTCACACACTTTCTGTCTCTGTCTCTCTCTCAATATTAAATAAACATTTTTTTTAATTTTTTTTTAACGTTTATTTATTTTTGAGACAGAGAGAGACAGAGCATGAACGGGGGAGGGGCAGAGAGAGAGGGAGACACAGAATCCGAAGCAGGCTCCAGGCTCTGAGCCATCAGCCCAGAGCCCGACGCGGGGCTTGAACTCACGGACCGCGAGATCGTGACCTGAGCTGAAGTTGGACGCTTAACCGACTGAGCCACCCAGGTGCCCCTTAAATAAACATTTTTAAAAAATGAGAATTCAGACATGGGAACAAAGAAAGAATTGGGTAGATGGATAGAGCTATGGATGAAGCTATTGATGTTGGAACAGGAGGAGAATCAGTGATGAGGCTGTGTGAAGGAGAGTGTAAAGCATGTGATTGATGGAAGGGAAGGGCAAAGTGAGGCAAGGCAGAGAAGGACATCAGGAGAGGAGAGGAATGGTCAGGGTGCACAGGAGGGAGAAGACCTACTGTCTTAAGAAGATGGTAGCAATGTACTTAACCCAGAGAGGAAAGTATAACCCACAGGGTCACGGAGGACACATATTTCCAGCAGAGGAACCCGGGGCGTAGGCTTTTGTTCACTGGATGGGAGAACAAACAGAGGAAAGAAAATCTTCCAGTGCCATGGGAACAATCTCCCAACTTAAAGATAGCCCCCAAAAAGATAACCTACAACTTCTTGGAAAAGAGAACAGAGGCTCATTTATAACATTTGCGGATTCCAGGATTGACGTCTGCTTTGAACCTACTTTTCAACTTTGACCTCTAAGGCGTCTTTCCAAACGTATCTCTTCAGTCACTGAAAGCACTTCTCCCTTTCAGGCAGAAGGCCAGAAGCTCTACAAGGACCTGAAGAACTTCCTTAGCGCCGTCAAAGGTGGGTATTGCGTAGCGCAGGGGATTCGAGCTCCTGAGAAGTCTGAGCGCGGAAAGAAAAACAACCATTCTCAGGCATTTGATCACTTACTTGCCTGCCCCTGAGTCCTGGGGCTTGTGGGCAGAGCAAGAGCGACTCGTGCTGTCCCAGCCCCGTCCCGCTTTCCTCACGGATAACCCAAACCTTCTTGGTCTGCGTCCTTCTGAAATAGACCCACTGATTTTGCCTGTCCACCCGTATGATTATACCAGCCTACTTTGGGGGAAACTTTATGGTAGACGTGACTTCTCTCCTCTCAGTGATGCATGAAAGCTCAAAAAGAGTGTCAGAAACCCTGCAGGAGATCTACAGCAACGAGTGGGATGGTCACGACGAGCTGAAGGCCATCGTAGGGGTAAGAGCGTTTGGGCTAAACACCTCTTCTGGCACTAACTCCTGCCCTCATCTCAGCCTTATCTTTGCTTCTGTATCCCAGCAAATGGATAAACAAAGGAGCCAATCCGCATCGTTCATTTATGTAGCCTCGGTCACGGGCGGTAGCAAAAAGCAGTAACTATGGAAGTCAAAACAAGTTTTCCCTAGTCTACGGATTCCTCCGTTGTTGCCCTTCTCCCCCTCCTAAAACCTTACGGAAGTTTCCGTTCCATAAAACCCAAGTGGTTGGTTTTGAAAGTTAACTTCATGCAGTTTTGTGCTCCCAAATTTGCCTGTCCTCCAAGCTCTAGAGTCCAAAACTCTGACCATCTCTTCCTGTTCTTAATCCCTGAGTGTACGTCCAGTGTCTTATAGGGCAGCCCCTTGGGGGAAGGGCTGTTCCTTCACCTGACTTCTTCACCGGAACCCAACGTGATATTCTAAATACAGCGCTCCACCTGTTTCAGATTCTGTGTCTCCCTCTCTCTGTGACCCTCCCCCGTTCATGCTCTGTCTCTCTTTGTCTCAAAAATAAATAAACGTTAAAAAAAATAACTTAAAAAAAAATAATAATAAATAAATACAGCGCTCCAAAAAAGGAAGTCTGTGGCAGGCAGAATTTGGGCTTTCCCCTGGTAGGCGGTTGTTGCTGAGAAGTGGGGCCCTCACCACTGCCCTCTGCCTCTGCCCCCACAGAACAATGATCTCCTTTGGGAAGACTACGAAGAGAAATTAGCTGACCAGGCAGTGAGAACCATGGAAAACTACGTAGCCCAGTTCAGCGAGATCAAGGTAATCGGTTTGCAGAGTCAAGGATGGGTCACGGGTGGCCCCTGGAAGTTAGAGAACATACAGGGTAAATGTCCTACATAGAGTTTGAGCCCACAGTCGGGAATGAAGCTCAGGAAAGAGGAGTAAAAGTCTGGGGTCAGATGGGAGGTTAAGGTGGAAGGTTAGAGGTGTGTGAAGGGCATGTTTAGAATTAGATTTGGGTGAAGAAGATTGGAGCTGTTTTTGAATTAGATCTAGGTCAGGGCATCCCTTTTACTTGTGGAAAAAAAACCCAGCCCATCTGTATATTGTAGACAAGAAGAAACTTGGAGGAGTCATGATAACTACATCCGATACTTGGAAGTCTGCTAGGTAAAAGAGGGATGCAACCTCTTCTAAGCTGTTCCAGAAAGCAGAGTTAGAGTTCATTTATTCATTCAACTCCTATTTATTAAACATCTACTCTCTCAGGCGCTGCACTGCTTTTAGATTAATAGGGAGAAATTAGAGGGGTCCTGACTTCAGTCTGTCATCAAGCTTTCAAAAAATGAAATCTGCTGTGAAGTTGGGAATTGTCCATTCTCTGTTCCAGCAGAAATTGGTAAACTACTAATTTGGGATATTGCAGCTCCACGTGTTCAGTAGGAAGCTGGGCCAGATCATCACTAGTCCTTTGAAAATCCATGTTTGAGGGGCGCCTGGGTGGCTCAGTCGGTTAAGCGGCCAACTTCGGCTCAGGTCACGATCTCGCGGTCTGTGAGTTCGAGCTCCGTGTCGGGCTCTGTGCCGACCGCTCAGAGCCTGGAGCCTGTTTCAGATTCTGTGTCTCCCTCTCTCTGACCCTCCCCTGTTCATGCTCTGTCTCTCTCTGTCTCAAAGAGAAATAAAAACGTTAAAAAAAAAATTTTTTTTTAAATAAAATCCATGATTGAATAAGTAGTTTGGATGAGACTGAGTAGACGGTCTCTCAGTGCACGTAACAAGTTACCATTTTTATTATGCTTCAGGATTTTCAAAGCACTTTATAGTCCGCGTTTGAGCTTTCAAATAACACCGTAGGGGCAGATGAGGCTGCTGATGTTCCAAAAGAGACGAGACGTGCCTTGCCCTCCATCACGGGGCTAATAAGTGGCAGCACTGGGAGTAAGACCCAGCACCCCTGACTTTGAATTTAGTTAGATTCTCAAGGCCATGTCACCTGGAGGCTGAACCAGATTTTAGTGGGTTTATAGGAAGTAGTGATGTTTAGTGCAGGCTTCCACATGCTCTGTAGGGTTTCCCTTTACTCTGCCCCCCCCCCCCCGAGAATTCCCATTCTTTCCAAAGAGCGAGGGAGATCCCTTGGGCACAAAACTGTTAGAAAGTGCAGTGCGATAATAGGACCCAGTCATCATGCCTCTGTGTTGGACACTCTGTCACCTGCATCCTGGCCACCGAAAAGTGACTCTCGAGGCCTCTCTCCTACCTCTGGGCTAGGAAAGAATTGCCAAGCGGGGTCGGAAACTTGTGGACTATGACAGTGCCCGACACCACCTGGAGGCGTTGCAGAATGCCAAGAAGAAAGATGAGGCCAAGACTGCCAAGGTAAAAAAAACAAAAACAAAAACAAAACAACCCTGATAAAACCTTCCTGCCCTCCCGCTGGGCCAGGCTGGGTTTAGGAAACGATAAATCCAGCATCCAGCGTGTCCTGAAGGAAATCCTGTGTTCCCTGACACCAGTGCTCTCAGCATAGTCAAACACTCATGGCTTGGGAGGGCACGGGTCTGGGGAAAGAGAGGCTCGGTTCCCAGGAAGTCCCTGAAAAGCCGCAGAGGATCAAGGAGGCACAGCCTCTCCAGCCTTAGACCCGGGACTGAGGGCAACGGCCCTGTCTGTTTCACCCCCTAGGCAGAGGAAGAGTTCAACAAAGCCCAGAGTGTGTTTGAAGACCTGAACCAGGAACTGCTGGAGGAGTTGCCCGCTCTGTATCACAGGTAATGATTGACCTTCAGAAAAGGCCTGGACCCCCGGGCCGCTGGAGGCCCGGGTTACCTGGCAACCCAAATGTGTCACCTGAGCTCTGGTGCAAGAGTGGGATGTGTAGCCTCAGCCCTGCCACTACCTTGCTGGGTGACATTAGGTAAGCTGCCTTATCGCCCCAGACCCTGCTTACTTCACCGGCGGTATGGAGCTAACCACGCCTGCCCTGCCAGCTTTTCCAGTTTAAAGGCAAGGTGCTTCTTGGACAGGAGCGATCTTGGCAAGTAGATGGTCGTCATCACGCGAGCCAGGAGTATATGGTTCCGTGCCTCGGTGTGCACTGTCTTAAGCCGGCTTGGCTCACGAACATCCGGCCTGATGGAGACGCTAAGCCACGGGATGATTATTTCTATTAATGATGTCTTTGCTTCACAGGAGGTAAACATGTTGTAGACGTAAATCTCCCACATTGGGAGGAGGCGTCTGAGTAGAAATTGTCTTTGTGTCCGACTTTTCATTGTATGAGATATGCTGTAATGGCAGCTGTAGTCAGTATTTTATATTGCCACTTAATATCAGTCTCTGTATGATGGAGCCTTTTTTTTTTAATGTTTCTTTATTTTTGAGACAGAGAGAGACAGAGCATGAGCAGGGAAGGGGCAGAGAGAGAGGGAGACACAGAATGTGAAGCAGGCTCCAGGCTCTGAGCTGTCAGCACAGAGCCCGACGTGGGGCTCGAACTCACGGACCGCGAGATCATGACCTGAGCCGAAGTGGGCCGCTTAACCGACTGAGCCACCCAGGCGCCCCGGGTGGAGCCTTTTTAATCACTACATGTATTCTAAGACACCAGTTAATGTGACTCCTAATTTAAATAGCATTGCAATTTCATACAGTTTCTTTAAATGTAAATTTCCCCCATTCATTCACAGTAGAATTCTGCCAATGTGCCTTCGGCTTCATCGAAGCCCAGGTATTGCACAATGAGAAAGAATAATTATTTATGATAATAATTATATTGGTATGGCCTTATATTTTTACAGCACTTTAAAAAGTCTTTAGAGGGGCGCCTGGGTGGCTCAGTCGGTTGGGCGGCCGACTTCAGCTCAGGTCATGATCTCGCGGTCCTTGAGTTCGAGCCCCGCGTCGGGCTCTGTGCTGACAGCTCAGAGCCTGGAGCCTGTTTCAGATTCTGTGTCTCCCTCTCTCTGACCCTCCCCTGTTCATGCTCTGTCTCTCTCTGTCTCAAAAATAAATAAACGTTAAAAAAATAAATAAATAAATAAATAAAAATAAAAATAAAAAGTCTTTAGAGTACTTTCATATCTACGTTAGTACCTAAAGGGCCTGGATCAAGATAGCTTCACGCACCTAGAGGTCTCATGTTTTGGCATCAGGCTGGGCCGATAAGTGTCTCCCCTGACCTTCCCACTCTTCTGAGAGCCCAGTGTGCTACTGGCCTCACCCTGACAAATCCAGATCACATCCTGAGTCTAGGGTGCAGGGTGCTTTTCTCTGAGGACTCTTCGTGTCCTCTGGTGTTGGCTTAAGCTCCTCCCTTGTATCTCAAAGATTTCCTTTACCATCGCTCACCTGCATGTGGTCTTGTTTCTGTTTTTTGGCCCCTGATAGTCGTATTGGCTGTTACGTGACCATCTTCCAGAACATCTCCAACCTGAGGGATGTCTTCTACAGGGAGATGAGCAAGGTGAGAAACATCTTGGCGAATGTGGACAGCTAGGTGGGTCTTCCTAGGAAATGTGAAAGTAGCCCTAACTTACATAAGCTCATTAAATATTGATATTGGCAGCACGGGTTTTTACCTTTTTCTCATGAGGAGATAATAGCACTTGACTGACATTGTTGAACTGGGTTAAAGCACCTGTACCTGCCTCAGAGGGCCCTCCCCGTCTCCATTAACAACTGAATAATGGCAGCCAAACTTGAGCTTCAGATGAATAAAGGAGGTAGGCCTTTGGAAGGAATAGCTGACATGGGGAACCAAGCTGTGAAATCTTTTATTTTCATTTATTTTATTATTTTTTTTAACGTTTATTTATTTTTGAGAGAGAGAGAGAGAGAGCACGCGCACACAAGCAGGGGAAGGGCAGAGAGAGGGGGAGACATAGAATCGGAAGCAGGCTCCAGGCTCTGGGCTGTCAGCAGAGAGCCCAATGTGGGGCTCGAACTCACGAACCCCTTAACGGACTGAGCCACCCAGGCGCCCCTTTATTTTTTATTTTAAGTAAACACTGTGCCACATGCAGAACTCAAACTCACGACTGCAAGACCAAGAGTCACATACTGTACCGACTGAGCCAGCCAGGAGTCCCAGGCTGTGGAAATCTTTATCTTCTGTTGCTAGGGAGCAAGGAGGGCGGTGTTTTGGTTTTTTTTTAAATTTTTTATTTTTTTTACATTTATTTATTTTTGAGAGACAGAGTGAGACAAAGTGAGAGCGGGGGAGGGGCAGAGAGAGAGGGAGACACAGGATCGGAAGCAGGCTCCAGGCTCTAAGCCATCAGCACAGAGCCTGACGTGGGGCTCGAACCCACAGACCGTGAGATCATGACCTGAGCCGAAGTCGGACGCTCAACCGACTGAGCCACCCAGGCACCGCAAGGAGGGCGGTGTTTAAACACAGGTCGGTTTCTCAGGTAGTTGGGCGTGAATGGAGAAGGCCAGTCCTATGCAGTGACAGGCAGCCACACAACATGACCCCATGGGGTCTTTTCTAGTCCTGGGATTCCAAGACTCTTTGCTATTACAACATTAACTGAATTCGTGCACACATCCACATGTTCCTGTCTGCAGTTTCTTGAGCTAAATTATGGTTTGCCTCGTTAATATTACAATGGGTTTTTATTGCCTGGATTACCTGAGAGAAGCTAGAACCTCAAATCAAACGTCAGACATCAAGGACCCAGCCTTGAGGGAGGGAGCTGCCAGTCTGATGGAAGAGACAGAACTTAGGACACAGACAAGTCAAGGAAGAAGGGGTGGCAGGACAGGACCCTAGACACTAGTGCAAAAGAGATGAGGAGGAGTTTTATAGTTAAGGGTGGGGAGGTTTTATCTAGGGAACTGTCTGAAAGGGAGAAGAGAAGGGATATGCCAGTCTCAGGTTCCCTCTGGCTAGCAACCCGTCTCTCTTGCTGGCTCTAGCTGAACCACAGTCTCTACGAGGTGATGAGCAAACTGGAGAAGCAACATTCCAACAAGGTCTTTGTGGTGAAGGGAGTATCAAGGTGAGCAACTTCTGAGACTCTTGGCTGCTTCCCTTGTCCTGTGAACACTCGCAGCACTCCCATTTCCATCCCCGATCCTGGCCTTCCCTTCACGGTCATGTGCATGATGTTGGTTGTTACTTGTTTTTTTGTAAAGAGTTTGGGTTTGGTTTTTTGGTTTTTTTGTTTTTTGGTTTTATTTTGAGAAAGAGAGCATGCGTGCACACACAGGCAAGAAAAAGAGCGGGGGGAAGAGGGGAGGGAAGGGCAGAGAGAGAGGGAGAGAGAATCCCAAACTCACAAACCACGAGATCATGACCTGAGCTAAAGTCAGACCCTTACCAACTGAGCCACCCAGGCGCCCCACTTTGTTGTTTGTATTATGCCTCCTATAAATTCTTTTTTTTTTGTATGAAATATTTCAGCTATCACTAAAGGTATAAAAAAATACAATAAAAAAAGAATAATACAATAAATAGTCATACAGTTACCACCAGATTTAAGAAATCAGCTATTATATGTATCATTGAAGCACACGGTGTCCCTTCCCCACTCACTTTCTCTTCCTGCCCCCTCTCCAAAGGTGACCACTGTCTTAAATTTCGTATTTCTTTTTCCCATGTATGTCTTTTTACTTTTCTTATACACATACACGCACGCAAACCGTTTTGCATGTTTTCAAACTTTGTAAACTGGAATCATACTTGACGTGTTCTTTTGCAACTTCTTTCTGTTCTCTTCATACCGTTTGTGACATTCGTTTATCCTGTTGCTACGTGTTACCAGCTCTTGTCTTTCCTTTCCCCTGACTGTGATGGATGCTGTTGTGTGGCTGTCCACAATTTATTTTTCTGTCCTCCTGCTGATAGACATCTGGGTTGTTTTCCAGTTTCTTGCTATCACAAATAATGTTACAGCGGACACATCTTGCATTTCTCTTTGTGTGTATCACCAAGAGTTTCTTTAGGGTGTACATTTTGAGGGGAATTGCTGAGTCATAGTCTGCGCATGGGCTTCTTCAGCCTTGCTAGGGATTGTCATTGTCAAATGGCTCCCAAGTGACTGCTGGAATTTACAACTCACCAGGAGTAGTAAAAGCCCCCCAGTGCTCCATGTTCTTGCTACATATGACACTGTCAGACCTATTTAGTTTTCTAAACTAATGGGTATGAAGTGGAATTTTTGCAATTTAATTCACACTCCACAATCGCTGGTTACCCTGAGCATCTTTTCGTGTTACTGGCCGTTTAAGGTTCCTTTCTGTGACTTTCCAGTTTAACCTTGTTTTCACATTTTTCACTTGGATTGTTTACCTTTTTCTTAAAATTTTTTTAATGTGTATTTATTTTTGAGAAAGAGAGTGAGTGCGTGAGCTGGGGAGGGGGCGGAGAGACCAGGACACAGGACCTGAAGCCGCCTCTGCCCTGATAGCAGTAAGCCCAATGTGGGACTCAGACTCACAAACTGTGAGATCATGACCTGAGCGAAAGCCGGATGCTTAACCAACTGAGCCACCCAGGCGCCCCTTTTCAAATTGATTTATAGGAGGTATTTTTTGTGTTTGTTCTGGATATTAACACTTTAATGCTATGCATTGCAAATATCTTCTCAATTCTATGACTTTCTTCTCGTGTGTGTGTGTGTGTGTGTGTGTGTGTGTGTGTTGTCTATTGCCTTCATACATTCTTTATGCTGGTAAACATAAGCAGTTCAGTGGTCCCTCAGAATATGATCACTTTCTCATTCTGAAGCCTTTGATTCCTTCTACGTACAAGGTTTTATGCTGAGAGTTAGAGACCCAAAGACATAGGAGACTTGTCCTTTCCCCGAAGTGATTTACCAAAAGTTGAAAGGACAGAAAATGTACCCATGGAGACAAGGAACAATATAAGCTTGCACATATAAGTACTCAATGAGACCAGTAGGAATTCCAGAGAAGTAGGTATCTGCCATTGCAGGGATGGTCAGGGTAGACTTTTAAAGGAGGTGGTGAAACTGATCTTGGGACTTAAAGGAAGCATCAGGCTCACATTTGTTACTTGTATTATCCATTTAGCAGTCTGTTACAGCAATTTGTTTAGTGATTACAAATCATCACTAAAGGGTCAATGTAGATTTCCTAGACGAATTCCCTTTTTGCTCCAAAAATTCTGTTTCTCCATTTCTCAGCATTTAGAGACAGAATTCTCTGTAGTGGTCCATTTGTCTGAAACTTACTATCACGGACACCAAGATGTCCCAGAACCTTGTAGGGAAATGTGGTTTTTTTCTGGCTATGTCCTGGGCCTCTAAAGCTACTGACCCTAGAATGTCAGTGTTAGAAATAACCTCTGTCGCTCAGCTTATTATCTCACATCAGAAACTCCCACAAGGCCAGAACGAAGTTTTTCTCTTTCTCTGCCTATTCCCATCTCCCATCCTTGTGCCAACATAATTGGTATCTGTCGAGTAAATATCTGTGGGTTGCTTAATCAGTTTGTAGACAGTACATAGGAGGCCCCTGAGGTGAGAAGGACTCAAGCTGACGTTGGCCATACAAGCACTCGGCACCGTGTCCGGCCTACTGAATACGTAGAGTCAGTTTTCATTATTCATGGTCATTGTGTTCCATAAAGTCACCGTGACCACTGGATTAGTGAATACTCAACCATTACTCCTAAGGGAGACACGGAGTTAGGTTCCCATAAGACCCCACTCCTAGCATTTTCATCAGCCAATCAGTACGTAACCTTGTCTTCTTGTGTGTGTTTCTGTTGAAAGACACCTTGTTGTTGACTCCTAGCCCACAACACCAAAACTCCTCCCTGAGGGAAGCTTATCTGACAGGCATTTTTTCCTCTGTGAGGCACATCACAGTCGTCTCGCTCTAAGCACTTTACTGCTATACTTGGGAGGCCATTCTAACAGCAAAATCACCAACGAAAAGCACACTGTGAGAG
This sequence comes from Panthera onca, assembly GCF_046562875.1. NCBI lineage: Eukaryota > Metazoa > Chordata > Mammalia > Carnivora > Felidae > Panthera > Panthera onca. The sequence continues at coordinate 77,466,563 of NC_138345.1, read as the reverse complement.
ACATGGCAAAAAGGACATGTTTGCGGTTGTAAGAGCTGAAACCAGGCAGAGGGTTGCCTGGTTAGACCTTGGCTGGGAAAGTGCCCTTCAGGCACCCACTTTTCAAAGCTCGCGTCGTGTCCGTGGCTGGCTGCAAAAGAAAGCATCATGAGTGTTCATTTTGGAGTTACAAATCAATTTTGGGGACCAGGTGAATTTGCAAATAGAGAGTCCACAAGAATCGACTGTGTATCACCTGTGAATCTTTTCCCCAGAGAAAACATCCTGTCAGCATTTTGCTATGTTTCTTTCCAGTCTTGCTTTCTTTATATATTTTTTTACGTAATTGAGATCGTGAGATATATATAACATGTTATAGCCTCTTTTGCACTATATAACAGAAGCATTATCGCAAAGTATACAAGCTTTCTCATGTCTTAAATTTTTTTAATGTTTTTGAAGGAGAGAGAGACAGACAGACAGAGCATGAGCAGGGGGAGGAGCAGAGAGAGAGGGAGACACAGAATCCGAAGCAGGCTCCAGGCTCTGAGCTCTCAGCACAGAGCCCGACGCGGGGCTCGAACTCACAAACCGTGAGATCATGACCTGAGCCGAAGTCGGACGCTCAACCGACTGAGCCACCCTGGCGTCCCCAAGCTTTCCCATATCTTCGATGGCTTTGTTCTATTTTCTTATGATGTGCATGCATCATTATTTACGTGGGGGTATTTAGGTTGCTTCCAGGTCTCAGCTCTTCTGAATCTGAACGCTCTTACTTTTTTAGCAGCAGCAGACGCTCTTTAGTCATCTCTTCCCCAGTTCGAACATCCGCAGTCTCCAGCCCTCTCACCTCACCTACCAGTCCCTCCGCGCTTTCTTTGAAGAATGAAGGGGACTCCATCTCAGCAAGTGAAGAAGAGCTGGCATCTGATCTGGCCCCACGAGAAGATGATGCTGAGATTAAAGAGCCCTTAAAAGACCAGGAAGAAGAAGTGGAAGAGTCTGAAGCTAGCTCCTCCGAGGAGGAAGAGCCTCTGCCAGCTTGCAACGGCCCCACCCAGGCCCAGCCCTCTCCCACCATTGAGGACGGCAAGTCCCAAGAGGAAGCGCTCCCTGGCTCCCCATCTCCATCACCAGGCGGACCCCTTCTCCCTTCAGAACAGCCCTCATCTCCCCCAGAAGTGGTCCTCCGAACCCGCACCTCAAGTGAAGGGTCCGAACAACCGAAGAAGAGAGCCCCTGTCCAGAGGACCTCCGCACCTCCTAATAGGCCACCTCCGCCCAGAGCCACTCCCAGCCCCAGGCACTCCTTGGGGAACCTCCCCTCCAGCCTTCCAGCCTCTGAACAGGGCTCGCCCACCAGTCCTAGGGCCCTCTTGGAGGCTTCTCCTGACCCCCAGCCACCAGAGAAGCCAGTAAGAACTCCTGAGGCCAGAGAAAAGGAGAACATCAGCAATCTGAACCCAGAAGAACTTTGTACTTCCCCTACCTTGATGTCCTCTGAGGTGAGATTGGGTCTGGTTGAGTCTTTATTCCCTTTTACATCCTCCATGTAGATTATCTTTACTACAGTCAGCTTGCCCCAGGTGATAAGATCTTCTGTCATTAGGGTTACAGTTTCGAGGATATTCTCGGACACCTTTTTGGTCCTGGGCATCGTTTCACAGATTCATAGCAACTAATCTAGTGACCTGTACTCTCAGGGTGGTTGACTTCTGCAAAGGGCTTATCTCTCATATTATTATTATTGTTATGAACAGATTCTTATTCATTTCTTTCTTTTGCTCCCAAGTTCTGGGAGTTCCCAAGGTAAAGAATCTACAACGGGGCTCCTGGGTGGCTCAGTCGGTTAAGGGTCCGTCTTCAGCTCAGGTCATGATCTCAAAGTTTGTGGGTTCGAGCCCCGTGTCAGGCTCTGTGCTGACAGCTCAGAGCCTGGAGCCTGCTTCCGATTCTGTGTCTCCTTCTCTCTCTGTTCCTCCCCTTCTCACACTCTGTCTCTCTCTCTCAAAAATAAATAAAGATTAAAAAAAATTTTTTTTTAAAGAAAAAGAATCTACAACTGGCACCCTGAGCTTTACATTTTTTAGTAGGGACAGGGAGGAGGGTCTCATTCCAGTTCATCATACTTGTGACTACAGTAAGAAAAATGGCATCTGCAAATTTCCAAGGTGCATCTTCTGTGATGAGAGAGGCGTAGAAGAAGGAACTCACAGGGGAAAGTCAGGCAAAAGGGATTGTCTTTTGAAAGGTGAGGATATGAATGAGAAAAGGATTGTGTTAAAATAGAGACAGAGACCTGTGGAGAGCGACCAGTTCTGCAAAGGATCTGGAAATCAAGTTGTATTCTATTCAAATTACACGGAAAGGCTACATCATATCAAAGAGAGATTTGACTTGTTCTATGAGATTTCTGAGGGCAGAACTGTGTGTAATTTTTTTTTCAAGTACATTTTGGATCAATATAAGGTAAACATTCAGTGATTAGCTCTGCTAAAAAATGATATGGAGGGGCACCTGGGTGGCTTGGGCGGTTAAGCGTCCGACTTCAGCTCAGGTCATGATCTCACGGTCCGTGAGTTCGAGCCCCGCATCGGGCTCTGTGCTGACAGCTCGGAGCCTGGAGCCTGTTTCAGATTCTGTGTCTCCCTCTATCTCTGCCCCTCCCCTGTTCATGCTCTGTCTCTCTCTGTCTCAAAAATAAATAAACGTTAAAAAAAAATTTTTTTTAAATGATATGGAAAACCCATTTCAAATATAGGGAGAAGGAAGCACAGGGACTTCCAAAAACCAAAATAGGATAGGCCACCTTGAGAAATAGCCCCCGTCCCTTGCTGTTGAAAGCTAAGAATATATGATCACCCGTCAGGTGCATTATAGAGAAGATTATGGTGAGACACCTCACTAGATGGCACCGAGATTCATTCATTCATTCATTCCATAATTATTTACTGAGTCCCTGCTATGTGCCAGGCACTCTTCTAGGAGGTGGGATATTACAGTGAGCAAAACACAAAATTCTCTGCCTTCCTGCATCTCACATTCTAGTGGCTAGGGGGTGGGGAGAATAAGGGAGATAGGCAAGAAACGATAAGTAAAATTACAATTTAGTGTTGATAAGAGATCTAGAGAGAAATTAAGTAGGGGAAGGCACAGGGAGCGAAGGCTAAATTGGAGGTTTTTTTTAAAAAATTTTTTTTAATGTTTACTTATTTTTGAGAGACAGAGCATGAGTGGGGGAGGAGCAGAGAGAGGGAGACACAGAATCCAAAGCAGGCTCCAGGCTCCGGGCTGTCAGCAACAGAACCCGACACGGGGCTCAAACCCAGGAGCCGTGAGATCATGCCCTGAGCCGAAGTCAGGCGCTCAACTGACTGAGCCACCCAGGCGCTCTGGCTAAATTGCAGTTTTAAACGGTGTGGTCAAAGGAAACATTTGGGCAATGAAGGAGGCCGGGGCATGAACCACGTGGATATCTGGGAGTCTGAGATTCCTGGTGCCCCTCGGTTCACACCACCCCGTGACTGCCTGTGCCTCACTGAGGGCTGACCGGGCTACCTTGAGAGCCTCCTGGTATCTGGACCTAGGCACCATGCCAGTACTGTGGGCACCAGCTAACAGACAAAGCATCCAGGGTGGCATCCAGGGTGTGAAGGTGTGGGACTTCCTCATACATTGTCCGCTTTGATCCACAGGTTTTTTCAGAGTCTGACAAGGCAAAGAAGATAGAAGACAAGGAAGAGAACAAGAAGCTGGGCTTCACCGACTCCCCTGAGGTACTAACATCTAAGTCGTCAACGCCCTTATGCCCTCGGTCTTGATCCACGTGAGGCACTGAAGGTCCTAACGGGGCAAGATCTAGAACTTGCCCCTTGTTGGCTTCTCGTGTGAGGAAGCTATGCTGACTGGGAGAAAGAGGCAGGACTTGTGGACAGTGAATAAGTGCAGGCTAACCGTGGGATTTTGAACGGGTAAAGTGTAGCCACTTTTCACTTGTCTGCACCACAAAGAGCAATTCAATGGCATGGAAGGTCCAAGATCAATTTAAGTGTGACTGTAACATATTACATGATTTTGGTATGGGGTCAGCAATAGAATGGCCTCTTTGGCTCTGGAGGATAAAACAGGTTTGCCTCTTTGGAGTAATCTTATTGGAGGGGCGATTATAGGGGCCGAGATGCTGTCTATTTTTGAGGAATGCGCTAGTAACACTGTCCTCCTTGGGAAAGAGATATAGGACGCAACCTGCTCCCCGCTCCTCCCCTCCTTATGTTTGAGATTTATAGTATTTCCTTACTCCCAGCCTCTCCTGGGGGATTGCTCAGTCCTCAGCTAAGGAGGCATATATTTTTTTTTTTTAATTTTTTTTTTTTTCAACGTTTTTTATTTATTTTTGGGACAGAGAGAGACAGAGCATGAACGGGGGAGGGGCAGAGAGAGAGGGAGACACAGAATCGGAAACAGGCTCCAGGCTCCGAGCCATCGGCCCAGAGCCTGACGCGGGGCTCGAACTCACGGACCGCGAGATCGTGACCTGGCTGAAGTCGGAGGCTTAACCGACTGCGCCACCCAGGCGCCCCTAAGGAGGCATATTTTTGCTTAATCACCTGAGAGAGAATGAAGGTTCTCTGAAAGAATAGTACTTTTCTGGGAGGCAGTATTACCTTTGGGGTAATTCACAGCCTGGAACTGGAGGAGGGAAGAAGAAGAAGAAAGATCCCTGAAAGGAGAAACCACAGACTTCCAAGTGGCTGTCCCAGACTGTTAGAAGTTGGTCCTGCTTTTCGAGCGGGTGAATTTTATAGTGTGTAGGTTAAATTTCAATTAAAAAAATACATTCACTCCAAACCTTAGAATGCCAGGGTCTCCCCCTGGCTTAGCAGTTCCTGGACAGGGCTTTCCGTGCCTCAGGTTCCCATCTCAGAACCCAGAACTCTTCCCCAAAGAAACCATCATACCACTTGGCCTTTCCAAACCGGCACAGCCGATGATCATCTCAGCGTGAGAGCCGCAGTGCGTTCTCAAGGAGGGTTAGTCTAAAAGTGGTGGGTAGTGTTTTTAAGACCTACATTTATACCCTCCTAGACTCCCACATAGATTTATATACAGATGCATGTCACATGGATCACACAGTGTCTGATCAGGGAGACAACGGGAGTCCCAAGACCCGGTTTCCTGTCATTTCACCTTTGAATCTGGGTCTCTTGATCTGTAACAGAGCATGACAGTAAAGCCTTCCCCAATGCTCTCAGGCCATAGTGAAACAACACTGTACATTTGCCCTTTGTGTTGTCTTTGCCCCTTGTAAAGTGTAGGGCACAGAAGACCCTTCTAAGCTGGGGAGAGGCTGGGGAGTTGGATCCACCTCTTACCAGCAGAACTCTTCTTTTTGTAGAGCCAAGATCAGCTTCACGTCTCCGCAGTTCCAGAAGAGAGCGACATCGTGGCACCCGAGCCTCAAGAAGAGGTAAGAAGGCCAGATCCACAGAATGGGATGAGTGGGAAGATTGGGCACTAGGGGTGGACAGAGGTTTGGTTACAGTCTGGAAACCTCACCGTGGGCTACAGGGGGAAGCCAGCAGTGAACAGTATCCTCCGGGCAAAGTCAGGCAGGTGGGAGCCAGAGGAACCAAGAATAACCTGGGCCTTTGTGGTTTCTGTGCCCATTTCCTAGCCCTTGACCTTGAACCTCTGGACCTCTCGCCGTAGCCTTATCTCCTAAATATGTGTTTAGTTGTATGGGAACTTATTTCAAAAAGGAGTTGAGATATATATAAAAGGCACACAAAAAGGTAAATACGTACACACGCACAGTATACTCAGAAGTATATTAGTAACCATGACATAAAATGGAGCCATGAACTAGGGAAAGACAAAAAAGCATTCTATAAAATAAAAGTACCGAGGGTGGACCACAAAAGTGGTTGCAACACTTTCTAACATCCAAGGAAAAGAGGAAAACATGATCAGCTCATTTAGTTCGTGCTGCCCACTCCTCAAGAGAGCAACAGCTCTTGTTACTAAGATGAAAAGAAGTTTCCTCGGTGAGTCCTCGTAAAGAGATGGCAAATGATGCGACGAACAGTATCTGCACCCAGTCTTTACAGTAATCCCAGCAACCAGTTTTACATCGCCTCCCTGGGTACAGCTCAGTACCTTACAAGAAATACAATTTGCTAGAAGCAAACTGAGCTCCTCCACCCCCAACTCCTCCCCGGGAGTGGTTGGTGAGAGGGCAGGTCGGCATCTAACCCAATCACCTTTGTTTGTTCTCCAGGTAACTACAGTGCAAAATGACTAACTCTGAAGAGGGACTGCCGAGCCCCACCCCCCACCCCCCCACCCCCCCCGCAGCACACACCTCCCCAAGAAGCTCCTCAACTCAAGGGTACAGGTCAGAGGGACTTAAGATCTAGCATTCATTTTTAGGTTCTTCACCCGTGTGAATGCTGATGGTCTCTAAAGATCTAGCATTAATGGGGGCTGAGGAGCAGACTTAGGGGAGGGAGGGAGGCAGGCTTGGGAGAAGAAACCATTAGACTCGGGGAGTATTTAACTCAGGCTTTAGCATTGTCAGAATAAGAAGACTTTATATGTTAATTAAAGTAGGCGGAAAATGACCATAAATTAGCAAAAGCATCTATAGACACAGACACGTCCGCACAGAGACCCATAACCACACATACTCAGAGAACAGCGGACAAATCTTTGACTCACCACTCATTGGCAAGACCTTGAGCCAGAAGAACAGATTTGCAGACAATAAATAAAAGTATTATTCGAACCGTGTGTGGATCCTTATTTTAACACAAAGTTGTTCCAGCCCAGCTCACTGTTCTCCGCTTAGGTCGTATTGCATGTACCCCTTGTTCAGAAAGCGTCAGTCCCATCCTTGACCCCCAGCTCGGTCAGAATGCTGCAGGGGGGCCACAGGTTCCTTTCCTCAATCCAGACGCTTTACTGCATGCCCTCCCTCACTTTCAGTTAATAAGCAAATGCCCTTGGAAAGAGGTTGCATTTTAGAGCTGTGTCTAGTGTTTACAATGTGGTCCTTGGCGTAAATAAGCATCTGAAGGGCGCCTGGGTGGCTCGGTTGGTCGAGCGTCCGACTTCGGCTCAGGTCGTGATCTCATAGTTCATGAATTTGAGCCCCACGTTGGGCTCAGTGGGGCCTGCTTAGGATTCTCTCTGTCCCCGTCTCTGCCTCTCCCCCACTGGCTTGCATGCTCTTTTTCTCTCTCAAAAATAAATAAATAAACTTAAAAAAAAAAAAAAGCATCTCAGCAGGATGGAAGAAGAAATGGAACTCCCGACAAAATATGATAATATAATGGAAACGGCATTGAATTTAGAATCCAAAATCCAGGATTCACGTCCTATCGTTTACTTCTGTGAAAACATTAAAAACTCACTTCGACTTCCTGCCAGCCTAAAAACACACACTCCTACATCTTTGCTTTTGTGTCTGGGGTTATGGACAACGGCACAATTCAGTCATTCAGCAAGCATTTACTGAGTACCTACTCTGCACCAAGTACTGTACTAGGTACTAGACAAATAATGATGAGGAAGAAGCTAAAACTTTATAGAGACAGAATATTGATCAGGGAGCAGAATGGGCAGGATTTAGCAATGGGTTAGAGGAGGACACATGACTGAAGTTTTTCAGGAATTACTCTGGGTTAGGCTTGAGAGACAAGGATTTGGGGGTGCCATTCTCTGAAATGGTGACCCTGGAGGAAGGCCGTTGCCGCCTGCGGGTTCTCTGGTTGCAAACAACAAACGGCCACAATTGAGCAATAAAGAACATGTTGGAGGGGGCGGCACCTGGGTGGCTCAGTCAGCTAAGCATCCGACTTCGGCTCAGGTCATGATCGCATGGTTTGTGAGTTCAAGCTCCACATCAAAAAAAAAAAACAAAACAAAAACAAAAACACAACATTGGAGGGATATCAGGCAGCTCACAGAACCGAAAGAACAGGAAAGGACAAGAGCCAGCCCATGGGTGTCTGTGGCAGGAATGTGTGGACTGTCCTTTAGGGAGGACTCAGCCTCCACCACCTTCCGCCACTGTGTCCTTTCCAGACTCAGAGTGCCTGGAGAAAGAATCTGGCCCAGTTGATGGAGAGGCAGGTTAGCGTCTACGATGACAGGGAGACCAGTGGGGGTGGTGGGACGACGGGGCGGTGGTAATGAAGATGGATGACAAAGAAGCACAAGGACACTTTTAGAGCGATGGAAACATCCATGGTATTGTGATCGTTTAATGAGTACCCACACGCGTCAGAACTGATCAAAGTGTACGCTTTCTGCCTACAACCACGGGCTACAAGGAGCTCGAGAACTTGCAGGACCTTCCAGCAAATACGTCTGTTGGGGAACTGGAAATCAGTGTTTGTATTTAGGAGTTTTCTAAGAGCTAATCCTGCTGATCTTATTTGAAAGCCTTCAAAAGGTCGCTCCTGCCAAAACAGACAAGAGGTTGCATGCTGCCCTGTACAAGCCCTACTGCCTGTATGTTAACACCTCTCCTATAAGGCATCCCATCCCTGCGGCACTCAGAATCACAACCGGGAGCGATACTCCAGGGCTACTGGCAGGGGTGACGCTGGGAATACAGGCCCTTAGCTGTCCAAGGCCTTCCATGACCTGCTTGGAATTGCCCCTCCCACATTCATCTGGCAAAATCCAATTCATGTCTTTTCTCCGCAAGGCTTTCCTGCCTAGGAAAGGGGTGTGCCAGAGAGGACTTCTAGGGACTTATAGTCTTAAGGGGGGGGAGGCGGGGGGAAGCACCCAAAGTAACTGGTACCACAGAGGCACTACTGACGTGCAGATATTTACTAGATTGTGAGATGGACACTTCATCTGCATATGGTCCCAGGAAGACAGGGGAAAGGGCCAGTATGCTGGGCATTAACGAAGAATTTTGCTTATTTAGGGAAGATAGTCCCGACGAGGAACCAAATCGTTTACCCTGATTTACAAAACGGTAAAGTTGTCCAGGGGAAAGGCTAGGATTGAGAAGACTGCCGTCCTGGCAGCAGCACAAGAAGGGGCTAGAAGCCAATACCTTGGGCAGAGATGAGTATCTCTTATTCCCTGCCCTGAGGCCCCTGAGGTCTGTTGACCAAAGAATGGCTGCTCCAGTTTCTGAAGTTTAGCATTTAATCCTTAGAGAACACTCACCACCAATGAGGCTCCATTCATCATCTGTCTGTATGCATCTCCATATAAAATGAATTGCAAGAACATCACCCAGTCCCTGCCTTCCAGTAATGTGAAGGACAGCATTGACAGACTAGGTGAGATACCTAGAGAACACTGGAAACATGACACATCCAGGATATATAGGCTATACCGAAGAACAGAATACACCTGATGCTTATGGTATTGCTGTTTTATGCTCAATTAGGTGCTGAGCATATGCATATTTGATCTCCTTCTTCTGCATGTTTATACTTTTAAAATGAATGGTAGGTATGTGCCAACACGGATAAAATCACGTACCTGCAAACCTTTTGAAGTTACAGACCGCTAGTGGGGGAGGGGCAGAGAGGGGGACACAGAATCCAAGGCAGGCTCCAGGCTCTGAGCTGTCAGCACAGAGCTGGACATGGGGCTTGAACTCACGAGCCATAAGATCCTGACCTGAGCCGAAGTCAGATTCTTAACCGACTGAGCCATCCAGGCACTGGCTAACTTATATACATCTTGCCTCCATGTTACTTTCTTTGTCTTTCTTGGCTGGATTGGTAGTTTTCCCATACATGGGCTTTCTTTTGCCTCACTGATACCTACTGTGCCTTTAAAGATATATTTAAATAAAATGAATTTCATCAATTTACTCTTTTCCCTCTGTTTTTTACCAACCAAATAATATCTTTAGGAATGAAAGCAACTACCCTTGCTTATTTGTGTCTTTGCTTTTTTTCTCACACTATGCCTCTATTCTCTGAGACTTTCTCCGTCAGTCTTTGTTCCCCAAATGAACATGCACAAGATCGGTCCATCAGTGTATATAAATACTGATTTCCAAACCAGAGAACTCCTCACTGGAATAAGGAAGCAAGGAAGTCTGTATCACTGGAATGGAAGGCAGAATAAACCACTTGAGTTCTAAGTAGGAAGTCAATATAAAAATGGCTACCATTTATTGAGCACTTACTATGTGCCAGGTAATGTTCTAATGCTTTAGGTGTATTAACATTCGATCCTCCACCACCCCCAGTAACTCCAAGAAAGAGGTACTGCCCTAGATGGAGAAATGAAACCAAGGTCGCTTGTCCAAGATCACACAGCAGGGCGGATGGCAGAGCCTGTGTTTATACTATTACATCCTTAGTCATTGACTTCATTAATATGAGAACATTTCCTGCCACAGAGAAGTGAGTCAAGATGGCTTAAGTGTGGCACTGATTAACAGGTTGAGATTCTTACCAGGTGCTAGAAGTGTGGCCGTGAAATGGCTTCATTTCAGGGATGAGAGAACAGATTTTAGAGATGTTAAGTAACTCGCCCAAAAGTCATACAGCTAACAAGCCGCGGCGCTGGGACCGTTTGAATCCAAAGTCCGTGACGCTCTTACCCTCTATACTACACAGCCTCGGAAGAATGTCAGAGGAGGAAGATCCGGATGGGGCCCCGCTTCCCTCCCCCTCCGAGCCTCCCGTCTTCCCGGCCGCGGGAAGCTCCAAGCTTTCTGGACGCGGACCTGTTTACGTAAACGATACGCAAACGCAAGTAAACGTGATTTTCCGCGTTTGCTGGGAGTTCAAATTCCGTCGATCGGGGGAAAGCGGACAGATCTCAGTTATCCCAGTTCCGATCCCACGCCGTCTGGAGCCTCGGGACGAGGGAGGAAGCGGCTCCGGATGGAGAGGAAAGTGACAATCGGACGAGGAAAAGCAGCCTTTCCTCCCGGGGGAGCAGCGGCGGCCGGGCGGGCAGAGGGAACCTGCAGAGGGCGGTTTCTCTCCTCTTTTCCTGTCCCACCCAGTCGGCCGGCCCCCCCACCCCCACTCCCGGCCGGCCTCCGCAGCTAGCTCCGCGCCCCGGTCCGCGGCTTCCTCCCGCTCGATGTCCCTCGGCGGCCCTCGGCGAATCTCCGCCGTTCCCGCCCCCCGGAGAGTTCAAAAGGACGCGCGGAGCGGCGCCGGGCCCTTTCCGCGGCAGCCCGTCCGACTGGGAAGGTGAGCACGCGGAGGAGGGCACCTGGGGAGGGCGGGAGGCCCGGCCGAACCCGGGGGCCGCGAGCACACGGCAGTCGCCTCGGCCGCGGGCGCGATGCCAGCCCAGAGCGGCCGGAGCCTCCCGTCGCGGCCGCTCGGAAACGCCCGCCCCGGACGGCCGGTCTCACGCGCCGCGGGCTGCCCCGGGAGCCTTGTGCCGGTAACGCTGGAGGGGCGGGGCCGAGGCCGAGGCCGAGTCGCCGGGTCCGCGCCGCGCCAGCCCCGACGTCCGCGCGGGGCCAAGCAGGGCTCGGCGTTAGTGGCCGGCGGGCGGGGTACGGCAGGGGGTGCGCGGACGGCGCAGCGTGACGGGGAAGGGACGACTGAGGAGAGCGGGCCAGGGCCCGACGGCGGCTGGTCGGGGACGGGCCCGAAGGCGACTGAGGCCCCTCACCTCCACGTTCTGGTGCCTGGCTCCCCGCCCCCAGGCCCCGACCCTGCCCCCACGCGGGGGGGCCGGTGCGTCCTGCCCTCCCGGCCCTCTCCTGACCCCTAGTGGACGGCTGGGCGCAGCCGCCAGGCTCGCGAAGCGCAGAGCACCCGTGCCTGTGGCCGGGCGAAACTGGGTGCGCTGCTAATTTGCATACCTTCGCCTAACTTTCTCAGGCCGGGAGAGATCCCTTAGGTAAATGTGGTTGGTGGCCGAGTGAAAGGATCTCGGGGTGGCACGTTCAAAGGCAGCGTCCGCCAAGTACCAGAGATCTCGGCTCTGCTCTTGGTAGCTCCAGCCCGAAGATGTGCTCAGGGAAACCCAAAGAGAAGGGTTTAGGACTAGCCCCATGAGGGAAGGGACCCACGAAAACCTGGCTCCAAAGGCTCTCCAGCGCCAGGTAGGGGCCCATCCACCTCATGCCGTCTTTGTCCCTCTTCCCACAGATCTGCTCTCTCTCCACTTGCTGCGATGACTAGCCTGCTAACCACGCCTTCTCCAGGAGGTAGGTGAAGGCCTTTCCTAATACTAATGGTAGAGACATTCGTCTACCCCCAGCCCAGGCCTGGAATTCCCTGAGGCCTCAGCCCAGATCTCCGTGCTCACCTCCAAAGGGCCTGGAAGGCCCAGAGGGCAACCAGAGTGGTTACTTTGGTGCGGTTTGAATCTGAAATCGCGGGGACCTGGGCTGGTCCCCGACACTGCCACTTAAAACTTTGTGACCTTGAGTGAGTGATCTACCCTCAAAGCTCCAGTTTTCTCATCTGTAAAATGGGGGAAATAGTGCCTATCTTGCGAGGTTATTATGAGATACCACATATAAAACACCTAGCAACAGTGTCTCATATCTAGTAAGCATTCAGTAACGTTGGTAACAAACAAGTGCTTGTTAGAGACCCACATTTTCCTGGAAAGGAATTCTGTCTGTTTTTGTTTTGTTTTTTTAAATGTTTGTTTATTTTTGAGAGAGAGCGCGGGGGAGGAGCAGAGAGAGGGAGACAAGCAGGCTCTGCGCTGTCAGCCCAGAGTCCAGAGCCCAATGTGGGGCTTAAACTCACAGATCGTGAGATCATGACCTGAGCCGAAGTCGGACACTTAACCAGCTGAGCCACCCAGGTGCCCCTGCCTGCTTTTTAATTCCATTCCTCTGATGCTACGGTCCAGGATCAAAACCCATTGTTTCTTGCAGGCAGGGATCCACCTCTCCTCACTCTGAGAACAGATTCCCCGCCTTTTGTTCCGTAACCAAGCTGAGCCAGACAAACCATCAGATAGTCACTGATTGTGTTTTCGTTGTGTACTCATTTAGGGTGGGGGGGTGGGGAACAAAACCTTGGTTGGTCTATACACCTTTGTTTTCATATACACAGCCTCATTCGTCATTAGGACCGACATTATCTACTATACTGATGTGACATGTGACAACCCCAGGGAAGTCTAAGACAGTGTCCTCTGTAACTGGTGATGCGCACTATTCACAATGTTCGTTGTCCAGTGAGAGATGAGGAAAGGGAGAAGTGGCTAGGAGTCCAGATTGGTCAGCAAAGGCTTTGTGAGTGGGGAATGGAATGGAGTACTTACGCTTAAAGAATCGATGAGGTTTGTACACAGCAAGAAGGGCACAGTGAGTGTTCCGGATCAGGTTCGTGCCTTGTGCGAAACCACCAAGACTGCATTTGTCCTGGACGGTGTTCTGGAGGAGAGGGCAGAGGACCGTGAGAATAAACCTCCCCGAGGGAAAAGAAGTGATGCTTGGGCAGCTAACTGAGGAATTAAGACCTGGGTAAATTCTCTTCTTTCCTTTTTTCAATTTGTGGTAAAATACAGATACTATACATGTTACAATTTTAACCACGTTTTGGTAGCCCAGTGGTATTAAATACTGATTAACATTCACACTGTTGTGCAATCATCGTGACGGCGCATCTCCAGAACTTTGTCATCTTCCCACACTGAAACTGTGTATTGATTAGGCAATAACCCCCCACTGCCCTGCCCTCCAGCGCCTAATGACCAGCAATATACTTTCTATCTGTAGAAATTTGACGAGGTACCTCATGTAAGTGGAATCATACAATATTTGTCCTTTTCTGTCTGACTCTCTTAACATGTCTAGGGTTCATCCATGCTGCACCATGTGTCAGAATTTCTCTCCTTTTAAGGCTGAATAATAGCACACATACATCATTATACATATATATATGATACATCATTTTGTGTATCCATTCACCCATCAATAGATTGCTTTCACCTTTTGGCTACTGTGAATAAGGCTGCTGTGAATATGAATGACTTCTCGAGTACCTGCTTTCAGTTCTTTTGGGTACATTCCCAGTAGTGAAATTGCTGGATCATGTGGTGTTTCTGTTTAATTTTTTGAGGAGCGGCCATACTGTTTACCATTGACGCACAAAGGTTCCAATTTCTCTGCATCCTTAACAGCACTCTTCTTTTCTTTCCTTCTTTTTTTTTTTTTTTTTTTTTTTTTGCATATCTCCTTTGCAGATATGTCGATTCAAGTCCTTGGCCGTTTTTTAATTGGCTGGTTTTGTGGTTGTCGTTGAGTTTTATATTTGTATTCTTGACCCAACGAGCGACATGAATGAAGTGGTATTCTGGGATGTATCATACAGCCCCCCATTCATGGGGTTCAAGCGAACAAAAGTTCCTTGACAGGGACAGGGAAATCACAGACAGGGGGAGGGCTTGTACTTTGAAGGATGGGATAATTGAGAGTTTTGCTTGTGGCTTCCCCGCCTCCCCACCTATGCCGCCTCACATCCCTTTTCCCTAATCTATAAAGATGTCCTAAAGGAGATCCTTTGGGAGTGTTGAAAGTGAGGACACGTTATGGCTTTCAGAGGCCCTTGGTACTTTTGCCTTTGTGAGCCCATTCTTCCATTAAAAAATATATTTACATTTATATAAAATTGTAGTTTTTAAGCTTGCATAGTGGCTGTATCACAGCCAACGCTATGATATTGAAGGTGTGATTATTGCTAATTGAAAAATTGTTTTACAACCGTGTTGGTATAAAGAAGAACACAATATTGATATAATGAAACCATTATTTTATATTTATAATTAATAATTGATTGATATAACAATATGACAGTTTCCTTGACCTAACATTCCATTTTTTTCTTCTGATTTTAAAAGAAATTTAAATCGCTACAATTAAAATCCTCAGAAAACACTTTGATGGGCCCCTAAAGTACTGTAGACCCTAGGCATTGTGCCTGCTGTGCCCAGCACACAAGCCGCCCTATTGAAAGCAGGGTGGAGTGGAAACTGGCATTGTGGGCTGTGTCTCCCCCTGCCCTGCGCCAGGTTAAGCCCATCTCTTGTGCCACCTAATTACACAGCCACATCCTAGGTTGTCTTCACTCTGAATTAGACCCCCCACCTTTTTCATCTTGCTTATTCCTACTCACAGCCCTGTGAACAGGTTTTATTCTCATTTTGGAGAAGCAAAAACTGACGTTCGAGGCAATGAAGAAATGTACAGAGATTAAATTCTCCCAAGGTCATGTGCCTAATAAAGGCCGAGGCAGGATTTTGTGCCAGGTCTGGTTTACTCCAAAGCCTGTGGTTTTTCTGCCATCGTACATCGCTCTCAGAGTCTCACTCCACCCCGTTGGCCCAGGCACATGAAAGAGAAGGAAGGAGAAAGGGAGCAGACTTCCAGGGCGGGTTCCCATAGAAAGGAGAACTGGGGGAGCCGCCCTTTGTTGGGCAAGCTTAGAGCAAATAAGTAGGTTGGCAAACTGAAGTGGCAAAGGATATGATGCCTCAGTGATAAGAGATTTAGCCTGGAAACAGGGGTCACAAGGAAACCGACAGGTATCTGGGTTAACAAGAACCAAAAAAGGGTAAATAGGCAAAATAGATCTTGAAGTTCATTTGCTGTTGGTTAGGATTTGGGTGGAGCCTCAAATCTTACTGTGGTCCTGTACCCTAAGCCTCCCGCCTGAATGAAAAATGGTGTTACAGTCCTTCCATGTCTGAGAAGGGAAGGAAGAGAGTAACATCATTATTCCTTTATTTGGACAGGGAGACAGGAGAGAAGCAGGGTAGGAACAGGAGATGATGGTAGGAAAGCTATAAGCCATTTACCCCCTTTTTTTGCCAGGCTTCCTGAACTTAAGTTTACTTGGTTGTTGTTTCCTTTTTCTTTTGTTTTAATTTTTTTTTTTTAATGTTTATTCATTTTTGAGACAGAGAGACAGAGTGCAAGCAGGGGTGGGGCAGAGAGAGAGGAAGACACAGAATCCGAAGCAGGCTCCAGGCTCCGAGCTGTCAGCACAAAGCCCGATGCGGGGCTCGAACCCACAAACCTTGAGATCATGACCTGAGCCAAAGTCAGACGCTTAACCGCCTGAGCCACCCAGGTGCCCCTGTTGTTTATTTTTTCATTAAAAAGCTGTTACATGCAAGACGCCTGGGTGGCTCAGTCGGTTAAGCGTCCACCTCTTGGTTTCAGCTCAGGTCGTGATTTCACGGTTCGTGGGATGGAGCCCCGCATCCCGGCAACAGCACAGAGTCGGCTTGGGATTCTCTCTCTCTCTCTCTCCCTCTCTGCCCCTCCCCTGCTGGTGCTCGCTCTGTCTGTCTGTCTGTCTGTCTCTCTCTCTCTCCAAATAAATAAATAAACAATTTTAAAAATTATTTTTTTAAAAAAAGCTGTGACATGCCACTTAAGGAGTAGACTTCTAGACCTTTTCGGTGTATACGCAGACATATGTGTATGTGTGTGTGTGTGTGTGTGTACGTTTATAGTTTCATTTTAATTTACTTTTTTTCAAACACGTAATCATATTACACATTACTGCCCTAGCAATTTGCTTCTTTCATCTAACCGTATATCCTGTGTCAGTAATAGCAGATCTAACCACGTTCCTTTTAACAACTGTATAGTGTTTCCAGAATGAATGGCCTGTAATTTATTTAATCATCCCCTGCCGATAGACATTCAGATATGTGTCAACTCTTGCGAACAGTGCTATAGTGAACACCCTTTCCGTTCTGCAGTAAAACTCCGGGAACCAAACCCAGTGGACATGTAAACAAAATGGCTAGCTGGGAGTAGAGCAGAGATGTTTCCAGAACCTGGAGAGCTGGTACTGTGCGGTGGAAAGAACCTTGAAATAAGGAGATAGATTTGAAGCCCAACTCAGCCAACTGCCGAGTAACTCTGGGCTGCTTGATGCAGTTTGCTGAGCTCGTACATGATGATAACACCAACCCTGTTTACATCACCACCATGGGGTGGAGAGAAAATAATGTATGTTATAATGTATAAAGTGCAAATATAGACTACAGTTTTGTTTTTTTAATTTTATGTAGGCTCCATGCCCCACATGGGGCTTAAACTCACAACCCTGAGGTTAAGGGGCACCTGGGTGGCTCAGCCGGTTAAGCTTCTGACTCTTTGACTTGGGCTCAGGTCATGATCGCGAGGTTTGTGAGTTTGAGCCCCACATCGTCTTTGGGCTCTGCAGTGATAGGCCAGAGCCTGCTTGGAATTCTCTCTCCCTCTCTCTCTGCTCCTCCCCCGCTTGCTCCCTATGTCTCTCAAAACCCTGAGATTAAGAGTCACAGGCTCTACCAATTGAGCCAGCCAGGCACCCCCATAGGTTACAGTTGTGACACTTGAAGCCTGAAGACCCTAGCTCATTAGCACCTAGGATACCCCATGACCTTTAGTGGAGTGGAGTTCAAAATTCGATTTAAAAAAAAAAAAAAAGTAAACATTTTATTTTGGAGGAATTTAGATTTGTAGAAAAGGTGCAAAAATAATGCAGAGAGTTCCCATGTACTCTTCAGCCGGTTTTCCTAATGTCAGTATCTTACATGACCATGGCACGTTGCGAAAACCAACACATTAACATCGGTATAATCCTGATAACTAAACTAGAGACTTCACTGAGATTTCACCAGTTCAGAAATTTGATTTCGAAGAAAATTCTAAAGGAACACTTTCACTTTATAAAAATTCCAAAATTGGGGCGCCTGGGTGGCTCAGTTAAGTGTCCCAACTTCGGCTCAGGTCATGATCTCAAGGTTTGTGAGTTCCAGCCCCGCGTCAGGCTCTGTGCTGACAGCTCAGAGCCTGGAGCCTGCTTCGGATTCTGTGTCTCCCTCTCTCTCTGCCCCTCCCCTGCTTGTGCTCTGTCTCTTTCAAAAATAAATAAACATTAAAAAAAAATTTTTTTTTAAATTCCAAAATTAAGGCTGAGAAAGTTCCTGAGGGTCAGCTAGTTCACCCACCCATTCTGTGCTAAAATTCTCTCTCCAGTACCCCATTGAAGCATGTGACCCGTTTTGGTCTTCCTGCCCGGTGGCAGCGGGGGGGTGGGGGAGACCTCTCTCTCCCATTAGTTTCCGCCAGTGGTCCTCTTGCACAGGCCATCCGTCGGCATATTTGAAGATAGCATTCAAATTCTGGGCTCTCCCTAAGTGTTCTGTCTGGACTTTGTCTTAGAAGCTTTCCTTATCTGATGGTTTCCAAGCCTTTCATTATTTTGGCTGTTCACCACATAATTGTCACACCCTGATGCAGCTCTGCAGTCTAAGAGTGGCACAAAGTAGGTCCACGTTGTTACCTCCATTATTAGAGACCGTATTTATATTAACGGGGGCCTAAGATGACAGCAAGTTAAAAAAATTTATTTTATTTATTTTTTTTATTTTTGAGAGAGAGAGAAAAAAAATACATGAACAGGGAAGGGGAAGAGAGACAGAGGGGGACAGAGGATCCAAAGTAGGCTCTTGCTGACAGCAGAGAGAGAGCCCAGTGCGGGGCTCGAACTCATGAACTGTGAGATCATGACCTGGGCTGAAGCCGGATGCTTAACCAACTGAGCCACCCAGGCGCCCCTAACTTTTTTTAAGATTGTAAAAGAACAGGTGACCCTTGAACAACATGGGGATTAGGGACACCAACCTCCACACAGTCAAAAATCCATGTATAACTTTTGACTCCCCCCCCCAAACTTAATTACTAATAGCCTACTGTTGACCAAAAGCCTTACCAATAACAGTCGATTGTATATACATATAACGTGTATATATATATATATATATATATATATATATATATACACATACACACACACATACACAGAACATATATTCTGTATGTTATGCATACTATACACTGTATTCTTACAGTAAAGTAAGCTAGAGAAAAGAAAATGTTATTAGGAAAATCATGAGGAAGAGAAAATACATTTACAGTACTATATTGTATTTGGGGGGGGGGGGGAATCCTCCTGAGAAGTAGATCCATGCAGTTGAAACCTGTGTTCTTCAAGGATCAACTGTAGTTATCACCATAAGAGATTGAGAAGATAAAGGAAAGCATGTAGAAGAAATTACAAATCATCGAAAATTCCACCACCTAGCTATCACTCTTGTTGCCATTTTGGGGTATATCCTTCTAGTACCAGTTGCTTTCCACTGATCTCACTGTAAGTCTTTATATATGCTACCGCTAACCCATGGCGCCCCCCTTCTTTCTTCGTGAGTAGTTGGTTTGCTGAACCTAAGACCAAGGACTCTTGTCGAATTCTCATCTTGTTCAATTTGGCCCATTTCTGCAGTCAGTTGAAATCTCTCTGTTCATCAGTTTACTGGTTGCCCCTCTTGCTTGGAGACTTGCACAAATTTGTGGAACCTTCCCTGGGCCTGCAGGAGTCTGCCTTTACCCAAAGGGCACTGAGCCCTTCCACACTAAGCTCGTGTAGAAGGCACCAGTAAAGCAGATCACCAAAAAAAGATCCTAAAGATCTTGCAAAGGATTTAACGTGCAGTGTCTTACAAGGCAAGCAAAAAAGGCAGAGTTACTATCAGAAGGGAAAAATGATATTGAACTTTCTTTTTTTTTTAATTTTTTTTTTCAACGTTTTTTATTTATTTTTGGGACAGAGAGAGACAGAGCATGAACGGGGGAGGGGCAGAGAGAGAGGGAGACACAGAATCGGAAACAGGCTCCAGGCTCCGAGCCATCAGCTCAGAGCCCGACGCGGGGCTCGAACTCACGGACCGCGAGATCATGACCTGGCTGAAGTCGGACGCTTAACCGACTGCGCCACCCAGGCGCCTCTGAACTTTCTTATACCTATCTTACGACATATTTTGAATTACATGAACTTTCTTATACCTATCTTACGACTTATTTTGAATTACAGAGGGACCTTAAATTTAGAACCGGCGTGGTTTGACATAATAGTATCAATTCAGAAAGAACCGAGGTCAGATCCTAGCGGAAGACCCTGTGGTTACACGTGCATCACTTCGTTTCTTGATGGTCAATCACTTCTCCACTTAGACCTTAGAGCCAGCCTGTACTACTCCGCAGGATGTTAGAAACAGTCTTACCCATGCTCTGTGATAAGAGGCTATTTACTCCTACCGCACCTTTCAACTCTCCTTAAACTCCAGTCCCCATCCTCACTCTCAGTTGATGACCTTGCGTTCTATTTTCTTGAGCAAATTAAACTTCTCAGAAAGAACTGCCAGAGGCTCCCACCGCCCCCGCGCACCTGCCGCCTGCCCCCGTGCGTGTCAGTGACGCCAGATCTCTGCTCCTCCTGCAGCCAGCCAGTCTCTCTGTGCACTGGGTCCCGTCCCCGTCAAGGACGTGGTTGGAGCCACTCTCCTCCCTCACGTATCACCAGCTGTTCCCTCTCTGAGTTATTCCTATCCATAAATAAACATGCTGTCATTTCTCCCATCCTTAAAAAAATAAACAAAAACCCTGAACTCCCATCCCCCTCCCACTACAGCCCCATTGCTCTGCTCATATTTACAGGAAAAAGTTTATCTATATTCTGCTCCCAGTTCCTCCTCTTCCATTTTTTTTTTTTTTTCTTTTCTTTTTCTTTTTTCTTTCCTTGAATCCACTGTAAACCAGGGCCTTTGACGCCGGATTTCACTACAGCTTGTGTTGTCCGGGTCATGACAACATGTGAGCCCTGCGTGGTCAAACCCAGTAATGCTAGTACCTGATCTGTTTGGCTGTTACTCCTCAGTCTCCTTTGCTCTTTCCTTTGTGGGCTCAGCCCTTGGGCCTGCATATTGGTACTTGTTCCCTTGGTGATCTCACACACTCTCATGGGCTTTAATATGCTGACTTTTTAAACCTCCAGTCCAGACCTCTTCCCAAAATTCCAGTCTTAACATCTGCACTTGGATGTCTAATAAGCAGTCGTGTCCAGAATTGAATTCTGATCTTCCCTTCCACATCTGTTCCTCCTGCAGGCTTCCCATCTCGGGTGACACCATGCCCTCCAGTTACTCAGTCCCAAAACCTTGCCGTCACCCTTGCCAGAATCCCACCACTTTCTCACTGGGCTGCCACTAGACCCAGTCAGTGCTTCCAAGCCAGTAGAAAAAGTCACCCCTTTTGGGTGGATGCAGCTGTGGCCTTGGGGAGGGTACAACAACCTGCTTCTACCCCTGTCCTATCTTCCCACAGCCCCTTGTCCACACGGCAAAGGGATCCTTTAAAATCAGTTTCTGTTTGGGGGCACCTGCAGGGTTGGGATTCAGTTGGTTAAGGGTCCGGCTCTTGATCTCAGCTCAGGCCTTGATCTCAGGGTTGTGGGTTCAAGCCCCACATTGGGGCTCTAAAAAAAAAAAAAAAATCAGCTTCTGTTTCAGTTACCCATTGCTGCATCACAAACCTCAACAACCAGTGGCTTACAATAAGAACAATTTTATTATTTCTTACAATTCTGTGGGACTGCTGGCACACTTCTGCTGGTTTCGTCTGTGCCCATTCCCGCAGCTTCAGTTGGCTGGAAGGTCCAAAACAGGCTCCCTCACACATCTAGCAGCTGCTTCTAGCTGTCAGCCGAGCGTGGGGTGCCTCAGTTTCCCCACGTGGAGCCTCTCATCCTCCTGTGGGCTACATCGGGCTTCTTCACAACATGGTGGTCTCATCGTTTCAAAAGTGTGGTCTTTGGGGACGCCTGGCTGGCTCGGTTGGTTAAGCGACAGACTTTGGCTCAGGTCATGTAATCGTGTTCATGAGCTCAGTTCATGTCATGAATTCGAGCCTCCGGGAGTCAGGCTCTCTGTTGTCAGTGCAGAACCTGCTTCAGATCCACTGTCTCCCTCTCTCTCTCTACCCCTCCCCTTGAGCACTCTCTCTCAAAAAGGAATAAACATTAAAAAAGAAGAAGAAGGAAAGAAGAAGAAGAAGTATGGTCTTTGGAATTTCAGCCCCACCCCACCCCCCTGCCGTCCCCAGACCCACCAAATCAGAATCTGCATTTTAACAAGATCCTCAGGAGATTCTTATGCACCACAGAGACTGAAAAGCAGTGCTTTGAGATATAAATCCAGTCCCTGCTCAAAAACCTCTAAAGGTTCTCATTTCAGTCACTGAAAAAGCCAAAATATACAGCCCCTTTAATTCCATCTCCTCTTGCTGGCATTCCCCCCCCCTCCACCATGACCTCCATGCCATGCCTTAACGCATGCCAAGCGTTCTACAGCCCCAGTGCTTTCCACTATTGTGGATACCCCCACCTCACACTTGCTGTTCCCTCTGCCCAGATCTCTGCCTGGCTGCCTTCCTCGCCTTCCATAGGTCTTTACTCCAGTCACTTTATCAGGAAGACTCTCCGTCTACCCCTATCCACAGGCCAAGCCCCAACCCCCTTCCTGCTCTTTTTTTCTACATAGCACCAATCATCATCTAATACAGTATATCTTTAACTTACTTAGTTTATTGTCCATCTTCCCCTTCTGAGAATGTAAACTGTATAAAGAAAAGGGTTTTTTTAACTATCGTAAAATTATACATAACATTTACAATATTATGTCTATTAAGTATATTCACATTGTTGTGCAACCATCACCACCATCCATCTCCAGAAATTTCTCGTCTTCCCAGACTGACACTCTCATACCCATTAAACAACAACTCCCCATCCCTCCTCTGCCCAGCTCCTGACAACCACCATTCTACTTCCCGTCCCTATGAACTTGACTGTTCTAGGTACCTCCTATAAGTGGAATCCATTTTGTAACACGTGTCAGAATTTCCTGTGTCCCATTATTCAGCCCTAAAACGAAGGAAATTCCGACACATGCAACAAAATGGATGAGCCTTTGTTCCTGAGAGGTGTGCTTCCTCCTTTTAGAAGTAGATTCCCAAGAGCCTTCACTTCCAAAAGAGACCATTTTCATCAGAAGTAAAAATCTGATGTTGGGTCTGCCTTCTTCATTAATCCATTGTCTTCATAGAGAGGTAAATTTCTTTGTACCTCCTTCATTCGTACTTCCTGCCTCACCAGATGGCTTTGCGTAAATGGAAACCGACCAAGAACGGCATCACGGCATCCAAGGAAGGCACTTCTGTTGAATCTTCTGTCTGTGAAGGTCTATTGCTGAAATGTACCCTTTAGTTGTAGCCAGCTTGCCTCTGATCACATCCAACATTAAAGTCAGGGAGGTTGCATATGAAGTAATGTGGCTCCCACATCACGCTGACTTCACTCCCCGCTTACCAGTTGCCCTTAAGGATGCACTTTTTGTGACACCACAGTGTGTCGTTGATTGTGGCCAGCTGGTTCTTCTTCCGCCTTTATCCGTATCTTTTAAACCCTTGAACTTTCTGGAAAGTTTCTTGTGCTGCCTCATGGTTACCTTTTATGATCTCCTCCTCTCCTTCACTATTCGAAAAAAGAGGAAAGGAGGGTAGTAGGAAGTGTTAGTGTAAATACCTTGCTCGGGCTTTGGAGCGGGTAGTCCTGGATTCAGAGCTTGGCTCCATGCACTGTTCCTTCATGTGTGACGTGCCTCATGTCACTTAACTCCCCCAGGGCCTCCAGGTCCACATTAGCAAATAAAAACACCTACTTGGAAGTGATTGATGTTGTAAGGATTAATAAGCATGTATATAAAGCACCCAGCACAAAGCAGGGACTTAGGAAATAGCAGCTGTCATAATCGGGATCGTTTGCAGAATTTCCCAAATAGGAATCATCTTCCGCCCCAGACTCTCTTTCCAGGGAGTCCTATGTATCTGTCCTCTGAACCCTCACTGAGATTGAGCTCCATGGTCCGGTCCCTGGTTGACCTCATCACTGTCACCTTTCCCAGCATCTATGACTCTGCCTCAGGCACCCAGGAGGTGCAAAGTAAATTGCTGTTGGTGGATTGAACGGAATCCTCTTAATTTTTATACTTAAGATTCTGTACATAAACTGTTCTTCTCAGGGCTTTTTGTATGTCTTATGTTTTCTCATGTTTAGGAAAGGCAAAACTGGGATGCTTGGGTGGCTCAGTCAGTTAAGGGTCCAACTCGATCTCAGCTCAGGCCTTGATCTCAGGGTCATGGGTTCAAGCCCCACATTGGGCTCCACGCTGGGCGTGAAGCCTACTTAAAAGAAAGAGAGAAAGAGAGTGAGAGAGAAGAAGAAGGAAGGAAGGAAGGAAGGAAGAAAGAAAGAAAAAAGAAAGTCAAAACTAAGAGCATCTGTACAGGATTCTAGAAGGTGGAGTGCAAAGGAGTGCAGCCAGCCCTGGGACGTTTGGGGGAGGAAAGTGTACGTGTTAAGAGGCAGCAGTCAGAGTCTGACCAGGAGGGTAAGTTCAGGGTGTCTATCAGAAATGACATCCCATCGCTTTTGCTGTATTCTGTTTGTTAGAAGTCGCTGGGTCCAGCCCACGCACAGGGAGAGGGGCTTACACAAAGGTATAAATACCAGGTGGCAAGGATCGTCTGGAGCCATCTCACCAGCTGCCCACCATGCTCCCATTTTGGAAATCAAGAAACTGAAGCTCAGAGAGATTTAGTAACTTCCTTAAGGGGTCACCTAGTAATTTGTCGGTGCAGGGTTCCAACCGAGAGCAGCTTTTAATCACTGAGCACATAAACAAAGTCACCTTAAATAATATATTGAGTAGTAAGCACTCTGTGATGCTTCCGAGCTCTTTCAGGCTTCACCATCACCCTGCAAAGTTGGTTAATGTCACCCCCCATCAGCAACACTAGAGCACTTGAGTGAATGGGAGGGATGTAACCATTTGCCCAAGGCCATGGAGTGGCTGAGCTATCCATTCCTAAAGAAAGAGTGGAGAATAGTGGAGAAGGGTTTGGCCTGGCGTGGGGAGGGCAGGTGCTGTAGGCGGCTCACCTCTGCTTTGTTGCAAGACCAGGTTCATCAGGCCTCTTCTTGGCCTGTGTAAAAAAAAGACCCTTCACCACCATTGGCCCCTTTCAACACGGCTCCCAGGCCCACCACTGGTGACTTCATTTCACTTGCCCTAAATGGAAACCTGCAGGTGTCAGGCATTAGACAGGAGTCACGCTCTTGCCCTGTGGTCCAGCCGCACCGGCTCTTGTCTCAGAGCTTTGACCCGGGCTCTTTTCTCTGCCTAGAATGTGCCCCGCCTCTTGTCCCTCTTCCCCTGTAAACACCTACCCCTGCTTCGGCTCCCACCTCAAATCTTACTTCCTGTGGAGGCTGCACCTGCTGGAGGACTAGATCAAGCCCAAGTCACATGATTTCCCGAGTGCCCGGCGATTTCCTTTGTTTCATGTATCACGGTCATTAACTGTGAACCGTGGCATGGTGGAGGGTAGGCTCCGGGAAGGGACACCATTTTGCTCACCATTGCATCTCCAAGTGTGCCTGGCACAGTACCTGGCAAAGGGTAGGCAGTTAATGAGTGCTGCTATTATTTATTGAATGAATATTGAATAATGCCCCCTGTTTTCCCCAGGATACCTCTGTCCTGCAGTTAACTGAACCTGGTGCCTCTTCAAATCCCTACATGAAAATGCTAACTGGGGCGAGAACTAAACGGGCTCCGTCTCCCTGACTGCCCGCATAAACACTTAAAAGGGACTTCTGGAGACCTGTAGTTCTGAGTGTTCCCACCCTAGGTAATGACCTTAGTGGCGGGACTTTCAGGCTCTAAAGGACGGATAGAACAATAGCAGGAGGAGGTAGGAGATGTATTTTAGGGTAGGAGAGGCCTTGTTTCGGAACCTTTTAAATTACAGGGCCTACTCTGGAAGTGTAAGAAAGGGTTTTAATAAGAGAGAAGCATTCGTTTCATTATTTTAAAATAACGTTTACAAAGAGTTTGTAAGACCATGTATTAACACTCATTTATTTTTGAGAGAGACAGACAGAGCACAAGTGTGGGAGGGGCAGAGAGTGAGGGAGACACAGAATCCGAAGCAGGCTCCAGGCTCCGAGCTGTCAGCACAGAGCCCGATGCGGGGCTCAAACTCATGAACTGTGAGATCATGACCTGAGCCCTTAACTAAGCCACCCACGTGCCCCACAATAGCTTATCTTTATTGAGTTACTTACTACCTGTCACAACAAGCCTATAAAGTAGATACTTTTATCTCCATTTTGCAGGTGAGGAAGCTGACACATGCAGGGGGGTGGGGCGGGGTAGGTAATTTTCTGAAGGTAACAGCCAGTAAAGGACAGAGCTCAGATTCGAACCTCATCATTTAGGCTCTAGAGCCCATACTCTTAACCACTATATTAGGCAGAGAGAAACCCATCAACTTGTTCATGGTCTTTGGATGGTAGTTTATTTTCTCTTCTATTCTCCAGGTTTTTCTATACGGATTTACTACAGGAGTTGAATGATAACTTCTTTATTAGGGAAGAGGTGGGGTGGTAAAATTTGAAGGACGGATGTATGTTTTAGGACAGAAGAATTCACCCCATTTCCCTTTTCACTTTTCTAAATTTTCCAGAAGAGCCAATGACCACCCCAATCCTGCAGGCCACTGAAGCCCTGTCCCCCAAAGCCGAGGCCAGCACAGCACTCATAGCAGGTAACAAACGCCCTGAGCCAAATCTGAGAGACCTCTTGAATTCCACGGCTATCTCACTCCACAGATGGGGAACCCAGTGGCCGAACTAGGATTTTCCCTATGCAGGAAAGCACCACAGATTGGAGACCAAATCCAGTAATGGGCTCGTTTGGGCACATAGGTTATCTTACACACGCACACACGCAAGGCTGTAAAAGACTCTTAGAGGCTCTGTGCCAGAGACACTGCCGGTAAACGTGGGAAGCGGCCACAAACAGATGTAAGCGCGTACGGGCGCTACACTCCACTGTGCGGGGAGAGATGAGGATGTGTGTGGTTTGTCAAGTGGGTGAGGAAGAGGATGGGAGGGATCAGAGAAATCCCTGCAGGAGGCTGTGGGTTTTAAAATGCCTTCCTCTTGGGATAAGGTATTTCCTGTTTCCCTCCTTCCTGTTTCTATCCTAATCATCAGGAACCGGTTGAGAGGGAGTTGTTTTGTCAGAAATCAAAAGCCTTGTGTCCTTAGCTTAAGTACCAAGGTACTCCGGGGGTCATGCACCATGGAAGTTGGACTTGGGGAATATGGATTTGCAAGTGGCCACCGGTTAATTAGAACCCTGGTTCTTAGAAATAGTGAGGGTGCTTATACATAGCGAGGGAATCGTCAAATTCAGGGGGCCCCATGAATTGCTGAGACATCCTCAGTCCTGAAACATGTCTGCATTTTCCCTCTCCTTTCCAAGTTGTTATCACCGTGGTCTTCCTCACCCTGCTCTCGGTCGTGATCTTGATCTTCTTTTACCTGTACAAGAACAAAGGCAGCTACGTCACCTACGAACCTGCAGAAGGCGAGCCCAGCGCCATCCTCCAAATGGAGAGTGACTCAGCCAAGGGCAGGGAGAAGGAGGAATATTTCATCTAATGACTCCCGGGCCCCAAGGAGCTTATCCAGGCTCCAGTGTTAACACACTATTTAATTTATTAGGCGCCAAGTTTTATCTGAAACCAGTGAGCAGCACTGATCGATATAGGCAAACCTGAGCTCTTTCTAGGACACAGGCCCAAATGAATGCCAGCGTCACTGACACCAGGGACACAGAGGAAACTGCTCATGATGTCGTTAGCCAGGCCTTTCTAATATAGCGGGTTTCTGTGGCTGCCCAAGAAGGTGGAGCTCTACCCGACAACATGAGTATGTGCCCAATCATCTTCAGTGTTTTCAAGGTCGAAGGGAAGGACAGTTAAGAGTCGCTGGCTGCTCCCCTATCCCTTACCTGGTCAACTAGTTGACAGCCTGTGCAGAGATAGTGTCCATACTAGTTCTTGCCAGGTGCTGGATACCACAGTAAAAGGCCAGACCAGGAGGGACAGACTATGGAGACCTCACCTCCTGATGAATGTGCTCCATCTCCTGAGCCTTCTTCCTTTCCATATTCCCCAACAACCTTACACTGATGCTACTATTTTTTTCACAATTAAAAATGTTTATTGATAATAGAAATCCGATTCTCGTGTGCAAGAAATAACTACCTTTATATTTTGACTTATCCAGACTTAATTTTTTTTAATGTTTATTTATTTAGGGGATGGGCAGAGAGAAAGGGAGACAGGGGATCCGAAGTGGGCTCCGTGCTGACAGCAGAGAGCCCCATGCAGGGCTTACTTAATTAAACCCATGAACTGCGAGATTGTGACCTGAGCCGAAGTCTGACGCTTAACCCAGCCACCCAGGTACCCCCAGGCTTTTTTTCTTTTTTTTTGCTTATTTAACTCTTTTACATATGTTCTCTCCCAAGCAGTAAGAACCCCAGGGAAGTTTCAGAAGTTCCAGAACCATCTCACAAGATTGAAACAAAAATGGTGGTGGGAAGCTTGTCCCAGAGGAGTGTCATTAGAAACATCCCTGGGGTGATGAGTTGGTTTACCTTCCATCCTGGAAAGGGCCAGAATTTCCCAGACCCATTCTATGTATACAGAGAGGGCACCAGGAACTACCTCCCTACCATTTTACCCACCAATGTCCTTTGAATCAAGCCCAGAGAAGCTTCTTGGATCTTAGTCCCCAAAATTAGAGGTGTTTAAAAGATACAGTGTTTCAGTAGGAATCCTGGCTCCCCAGGTACTGTTTAGTTGGAATTAAGCTAAATCTCCTTTGAAGTCTATAAATTGTATTGCTTCCATCATCCAAACTCTGTTCCTCCCACAGTTAAGACCCAGGAGTTGAGGAATCCGTCTTGATAATCTGCTTTCAGTATTTCTCCACACAGAACTTTGGTGAAATTGAAAGGTTACCCCGAACTTAACAAAAACTGTTATACTAAAACATTTTTCTCAGGGGCGCCTGGGTGGCTCAGGCATTAAGCATCTGCCTTTGGCTCAGGTCATGATCTCATAGTTCATGAGTTCGAGTTCTACATCAGGTGAGCTCAAGCCCGTTTTGAAAGCGAGCAAGAAGGGGAGGAACAGAGAGAGAGGGAGTGAGGAGAGAGAATCCCAAGCGGGCTTCTCGCTGTCAGCGAGGCTCCTGACTTGGGGCTCAGTCTCCAGAACCATGAGATCATGACCTGAGCCAAAACCAAGAGTGGGATGCTTAACTAAGCCACCCAGGCGCCCCCTTAAGTTTATGTTCTGAATACCTCTGGCATAACAGGCTTCTAAAAATCTGAAAGAGCTTAGGAAATAAAGAAAAGGAAAACATCTAGAACGGGACTCATGAAAATGGTCAAATCTTGGCCTTACACTCCTGCATTTATTTCAAAGGCTTCGTTAAAAAACAAAACAAAACCCAACAGAATGACAACAGTACCTATTTGAATTTTAGGTGGAATATAAGATATATAGAGAAGAAACCTAAAAACAAGCTGAGTAAAGAATCCTTGAAGTGAGGTGTAATGCAACTTCATCACTTTATTCAAATCTTCAAAATAGTCTTTATTCTACATTTTTAGTATAAAAAATCCACAAGTTAAGTGCACCACAGTGTAGAGAGAGACATACAACGCTGAACTTCCATAACAGTCAATGGTACAGTCAAACATCACATGTACAGAACACAAAATTTAGATGAACTGAAATTATAAGATAAAATAAAATAAAATCCAATTTCAGAAAACAAAAATCAAAATATTAAGGATCCCTGAAATATTCTTAACCCTAATGAGATTTCACTGGACTCAAGTCATTTTGTAGTGAGGGATTCCTAATATGACCCCATTAACCCAGCTTAGGAGTTCTTGGGAGCCGTGAGTGCCTACATCAGATACTCTGACGATAAATGGTGACCAATTTTTGGATGGGAAAACGTCCCCTAATTTGGCTCTAACGTCATCAGGCTTTTGAAATGCAGCCCCCTCCCTGCCCCGACATTTTAAACAAACTTGTTTACAGTACAGTTTGCATTGATACCCTTTGTTCAAATACAGCTCTCAGGTTTTCTGGCACCGAAGCAAATTTGGGTTTAGTTCACGGATGAAGAGACAGCCTACAAGGAGGGTCCGAGAGGCACCCTCCACTTTTGCCTGAGGAGACGCAAAAAAACAGAAGTGATGGGGTCCGTGCTTGGGGCACAGAAGGGGTTTCAGAGGATCCTTGTGAAAGACTAGTTAAAAGATGGCAAGTGGGGAGAAGTGCAAGGAGAGAAGGAAGTTAGTCTGACTGGCTTTCTGTCCTGCACCATTGATTCAATGGAGATTGGCGGGAAGGAACTGGAAAACTAGGGTTGAGGGTGGGACGTGGGGCAAAGGATGGAAAGGGAAAGGCAGACAACTAATGCGTTTCATTTATAACAAGTAATAGAAATCAAAGACTTAAAGGAGATTAAAGACCAATCAGAATAATTTGGCAACTTTAATTCTTAGGAAGATCAAAGTTCCCTCCAAACCTAATTTGATGTTTTATTACTAAGAGCAAAGACCAGTATGGTACAGTATTACTCCAGAGGAATTCAAGGAAGATCCTTAGGGCTGCTTCACCCACATTCATTTTATGAATGGATGCCTCCCCTACCTCAAAATGCTTTAAGGAGGTACTGCTACCATTACATGGTTCCTTATTAAGTTTGAAAAGTGCCTGAAAGTTTGGGCACCAGAAAGACACCCCAACAACATGTGTCTAAACTGCAACTTCAGGTTAATATGACTAAAGCAGTTACATTGTGAGAAGTGCTGAAGGTATGTGATGTCTTTCTCGGCACAGAGGTGGCCTTGGTTCTTCACCAGATGGTGTAGCCACCATCTGAGCCACCCATGAAGAAGTTTCCCTTCCGCTGAGTTACGAGGACATTGGCTCCCTGCATGACTGCAAGCTGAGCAGCATTGGGAGGGCATCCAGGGGGTGGAGGCTGAAAGGAAAACACAAAGGTTGACTGGGCATAGGGCGGCTGAGACGAGGGAAGTGGGCACAGGTGAAAACGGGATCCGTTAAGAAGACGGCAGTATGCTGACCAATCACATCTTAGAGCTAGTTCTGCCACCAATTTGGATTGTAAAGCAGGTCTGGATTTTCTGTGAACCCAAAGATGCAAACAGGAAAGAGCCTACCACTCATCCAAAGGCATTCCCACCTCATTTCTAGTATATGGTTTTGAGTGGCTGGCCCTAGCAAGAGCCATTTGGGCTCTAATTCTTATGCAAGGGGGAGCGAAGCAGGAAACATAACTAAAATCTCTAGTATCTTTCCAAATGCTACTTAATAGGGATTATGGCAAATTCAAAGTAAATGCTTATGGAATGAATAAGGAGTATTACTAGCCCGGTACCAGAATGAAGCAGAAAGAGCAGCAGACAGCACTCCTAAGACAGGAAAACAAAGGAATCTGGTTAACTGAGACCCCAGGGAATGTGCCCGATGCTACTGACTTGCCACAGTTCTCCTGCCCCCTCACACCTGACTCCTGGATATCAGTACTCACACCAATACCACAGCTACTGCCCAGGCGTGGCGAAAGGATGAATGTGTAATCTTTTCAGAAAGTTAAAAGACACAAGAGCTGAGTTTTTCTGATAAGGTCATACTCACAGGAATGTTGCCAGCAGCAGCCCCAGCTCCAAATCTGGCACCTGCATCGTACCCTCCTTCCACCAGCACTGCTGAACCAGGTGGATAGATGGGACCAACTGGATAATAAGCCATAGGGATTGTGGAACCTAAAGGTCCAACAGCCACAGATTGGGCCATGGGAAGATACAGGGAGGCTCCAGGAAACGCAGCCGACATGGTGGGGACTGTGGCAGCCCCTGGGTGCACAAAGCTCGGACGATAGAGCTACAAGAGGCAGAAGAGAAGGCCACATGTTACTTCATGACATTCCAATTTTAGAGCTCTTAATTCTCCTTAGGTAGATTACACTCTAAGTTACACAGGCTGCCTTTCCATTGCCACTCAATATTCTCCTGGATCGCTTCCTGCTATAGCTAATGTTAGACTCAAGGAACACACACTCATCTTCTTAACCTCAGCCTGTGCCAAAAGATATAATCAGATAATGCATTCTCAACCCCAAAAGAAACTGCTGAAGTATACAGGGTTTCAGATTATTCATGGCAGCACTCTCTCCTGTTTGTGGAGAGTAAATAAATATGTGAAGTCAGGCTTAGCTCAGGGCTGAAAATGTGATCCGAAGAGTATTCAGTTCAAGTCGAGTAAACTGGGAGCACCTCTGAGTAGGCAGGCGGGGCATCAGTATAGGGTGGAGCCTGAGGAAGATGCAAGGTCTGAGGGTACACTGGATTCCCAGGAGGCTGCACAGGGTAGGTTGGCTGTGTCGGATATTGACCTGGAAGACAAGGGGTGGGGGAAAATGCATGTTGCCTATCACACAGAACCACCAAAATGGGGCAGAGCATACTGGGTAGCTAACCTAGCGGCAACAAGCAGGAGATGTGGAACAGACTGCTCTGGAGGGCCTGATTTCCGGAACCAGGAAAATAAGCATTCTCTTTGCACCCTCTCCCCGGCCTATACCCGAAGATGCTGGATTCTCAATCGACAGGAAGGCGCTCTTCCCGTTAGCATACTGGTGTAAGGGAAAGTCTAGCTGGGCCCAAGTTTCTTTCACAATGCAGGGCAGGTCTGGGCACCCGTGCCTGCCAATGTACCAACGGTCTATCCTGCCTCTGCTCTAGGTGGTCTTCATAGGCCTGGTTGTAACTGGCCAAGACCTCGTTGAGTCACAGTGGCTACGATTATTTACCCCATCGATTTCCTACTCAAGGTCGACTTCCAAATAAAGTGAGTGGTGGAAGTGAACCTTCAGACCCGAGAGAAGGTAAATGTCCTGAGGAACAACAAAGGATCGTATTCTGATAAACACTAGGGCAATCACAGGAGCCGGGAGAAGTCCAGGCCTCCATCGGAGGAAAAGGCGAAAGAGACCTTTCTGGCCCCCTGGCCCGCCCACCAGCGCCGGCACCTCACTAGTTAAGCCCGGACGCCAGCCTCTGGTTCCGGAGCGCGGCGCCCCGCCTCCGCTGGCTCTCCATTGGCCTGCCCAAATCCCTGCTCTAGCTCCCCATTTGCTCCTGCACATGCCTATCATGACAAGCCTTTCCCCCCACCCCCCACCCCTCCACCCGAGCCCGCAGCTCCAAACTGCGCCACAGAGTTTAAGGGGGAAAGGGCCGGGAGGAGCGAGCAGCCGTAGTTCGGGGATGACGAAGGCTTCTGGCGCAGCCCCCGGAACTGCAGCCGGCCCAGGAGCGAGGCTCAGCTCGCCCCAAGCTTGGCGTTTGGCGACCCTGGGGTCCGGGCCCGCTCGCTCCAGGCTAGCGCTGTTCCCCGCGACGGCCCCAGCCGCCCCCTGTCCTTGCCTTTGCTGTTCATGGTGGCTGCTGGTCCGGTTCGGCTCGGCGTCGCGGACGGTTATTTTTTTCGTCCTCTTCCTGTTCGTAGTCACTTCCGTGTCACGTGACGACTCGTCCGCCTAGCGTCACCCGACGCCTGAGTGCCGCTGCTACCGGAAACTCCGCCCCTTTGCCCGGCCTCCAGTAGCTAGAGGGAGGGCTCGCGTGGTCCCGCCCGTCGCGCGCGTTGGCTCCGCCCCTTGTGTCTTGTCTTCCAACCCCCACCCGCGTCCCAAGACGCGAAGAAAACCAAATACAGGTATTGTCTCAAAACAGGATTTTTTTTTTTTTTTTTCTCTTTTGGGCGCTCGGAGGCAGGACCATGAAACAGTTCCCCGGAACTTTTTTCCACCTACGCGCCGCAACTCAAGGTCACGTCACCTTAACAGCCTTTCCACAAAGGGCATAGATTGCTACTTACTTCTCTACCGGCCTGAAATGTGCTCCCCAAACCTTGGCTTATCGCGCAGTTTCCCTCTTAGGAAACCCAGCTTAAGCTTCAGCTGGGTCAAGATGTATTTTGCCAGTCCAGCTGTCATCTAGCCTTTTCTGTGGTAGACTCTCAGTCCAGTCTTCGCTGCCTTGTCTGTTCCACCGACAGGCTGTCAGTATTTACTTCTGTGTCCTTTCTTTGTTACTAAAAGGCAGGGCATGCAGGCTCTGCTGCCCGTCCCCCACAGCAGCTAGCACTAAAACTGGCACGCCCGCGGTCCCCAAGGAGTGCTTGTGGCCCTGCCCTTAACTTCGGCACTTATTACAGGTGACCTGTATGGTGCTTTGTCTATATTTTCTCTATATCGGTGTTTCGCCTCTAACCTCATTTTCCTGGTGAGCAAAGATGCCATCCTTCAGGACAGCAATTAAGGTGTTCCTTCCATCTTTCATTTTAAAATATGCCAACAATGTGCAAGTACAGAGATGGAACTGAGCAAGACATTTTTAATGCTCAGATTAAGACTAGTATCGAAAAGCCTATATTTACCTTTTCCTGTATGTCTGACTCTAATCTTGAAGGCAGTGTAGTGTTAGACATTCACTCCTTCAGCCTCTTTGTGAAACGCTTAACAAATGCCAGGCACTGTTCTAAAACAAGGCCCTTGCACTCTTGAAGCTCACCTTCCTATGCAGGGGCTTGCAAAATTTTTGGCCACAAATCCACAATAACATGCTTTAAATCATGACTCAGCACACACACATGTTTACAACAAAATTTTTTGACCTCGTACTTATCCTTGTATGTACAACTGCACTGTAGTATTTTATATTCTATTTATTTTTTTCAAATCTGGTTGCAATTTCCCATCCCATTAACAAGTCAGGACCCACAGTTTGAAAAACACCTTTTTTAGTAGACTTTTATCTCCAGAGCCTTGCACCTTTTTTTAGGCTGAAGTTTGCGATCAGTAATTGGGAAGTCAAGGAGTGAATAAATCTTTGAAGGTCAGATCACACCTTCTCTGTGCCCTAACTTTTCCAAATCAGATCCTAACTTGATTCCACCCCAGAGCCTGAAACTGGAGAAGTCACTAATCTATCCCAACCCCTACTCATGCTCAAGGTGTCAGAAAATACAGAACCGAACCTAGGAAAGGGAACTTCCCTTATTTCTCTCTGTGGGCTCTCAGAAACCCTAAAAGTGTTGACTGTAGCAGTCTGTGTCAATGAGAGTATAAGAGGTGGTCCCTAAATCAAGACACGAGTTCTGTTCTCACTGTCACCCGCTGACTTTAGTCCTCTTCTACTCAGCTCCCACTTATTCTCCACGACTTACTTATTTTTAATTTTTTAAAAGTTCATTTATTTTGAGAAAGAGATAGCATGAGTGGGGGGAGGGGCAGAAAAAGAGGAAGAGAGACAGAATCCCAAGCAGGCTCCACGCTGCCAGCCTGGAGTCTGACGCGGGCCTCGAACTCTTGAAACCAGAGATCATGACCTGAGCCGAGACCAAGAGATGGACACTTAACCAACTGAGCCATCCAGGCGCCCTTCCCTACTATTTCTTAATCAGATCCTGCACCGGTGACCTTACAGGTGTAACCCATTGAAGGCCTTTAGCAGACTGAAGAAAGCTGCAGGTCAGGAAACAGTATTTCAGAGAGGTTAAGTAGTTGAACTAAGTCACCCAGCTGCAAAACCAGTAGTCCTACTCAGGTTTGTGTGACTGTCCAACGTCGTTTTTAATTTATTTACACTGTTTAATCTGTTTACATTGTTTTAAATTCCATCGCCTCCCAAGAGTCTCAGTTTTATCATCTGCCAAAAAGGTCACACAATCCTTGTGTCACCTCCAGCTCTAGACTGTTTTAGGGAAGGACGTGAACAAAGGGAAGCCTGAGAAGACAGAGGGGAAGTGGGCAGAACTGATAATCAGGTTGTACATTTTGGTCAGGCCCTACCAGTGTTAAAAACTCAAACACTGGGGCGCCTGGGTAGCTCAGTCAGGTAAGTGTCCGACTCTTGATCTCAGCTCAGTCTCAGGGTCATGAGTTCAAGCCCCATCTTGGGCTCTGTGCTGGGCATGAAGCCTACTTTAAAAAACAAAAACAAACAATGATTTCATGGATCATGGGTTCAAGCCCTGCATCAGACTCTGTGCTGACAGCTAAGAGCCTAGAGCCTGCTTCGGGTTCTGTGTCTCCCTCTCTCTGAGATCCTCCCCCACTGGTACTCTGTCTCTCAAAAATGAATAAACATTAAAACACACACACACAGATACTTCTACTGGATGGTAAACAGCCATTGTCCTAAGTTGTCTCTGCAAGCACACCTGTCTGCTCTGACCCCCACTGGAATCCATCTCCTGCCCAGGATCTCTCCATGGTCCAGTGATGAAAAGGTAAACTATGACACCCAGGAAGCCTCCAGGCCCTACCTCCAGTGAAGGCAAGCTGCCCTCAGATTTGTCAGTGCTGCCTCTACAAGATGTTAGGTATTTTGCTTACCACTCTGGGACCTGGGCATAGAGCAAGCTAGGGCAGAGCCAAATGAGATTACCAAGAGAAATGGAAGGGTACAAGCACAGCTTCTCTGGCAGGTGGGCTTAAGGAGAAAGTGGCTACTTTCTTGTACAAGAGTCAAGAGGCTTTCTGTCTTCTTCATTCTCCAGGGTCCCCCAACCAAGATGAAATGTTCATTTTGTCATTTATCAAACATCCTTTCTTGAATTAATTTAACAACTATTTATGGAGCACCTATTATGCGCCAGGCCCTGTGATAGGCACTAGGGACACAATAGTGGAGAAGCAGGCTTCGTCCCTACCTTCCCAGAACTTAGTCTAACTAATGGGAGTGACAGAGAAGTAAACAGATAATCATAATGCAGTGTGACTAGCGCTGACGTAAGGACAGTATGGGGTGTTAGGAGAGCACATAGACTAGGTACCTAATCTCCTCTACTGGGGTCAAGTAGGGCTTCCTGCTGGCAGTGATGTTTGAGATGAAATCTGAAGGGTGAGTGGAAGTTAAGCAAGTGAAGGGAATTCCTCAAAGGAACAGCTTATGCAAAGGCCTGGGAAGTAGTGAGAGAGCTTACAGAGAGGGAGGACATGAAAACAGTTCAGTATGGCGGGAATGTGGAATGGGAGGTGAGAACTGGTAAGACGTGATGCTGAAGAGGTCAACAGGAACCAGACCACGCAAGGGACCTTGGAGCTCACAGAGGATCCTATCTTAAGACATTGGATTCTATCTAAGGGCACCAGTTAGCCACTGAAGAGCTTTCAGAGAAAAGTGACATGATCCTGTTTTAATTTTAGAAATAGCTTTCTGCCTCCAAAATGTAGACTAGATTAGAAAGGGACAAGAGTGGAAGTGTGTCTGGGAGAGCAGTCAGAATACCAATGTAGTAATTTAAGTGAGTGATGATAGCAGACTGCTCACGGAAATAGTGGTGGGGTAGAAAGAAGTCAGGGGTGGGGGGAGGGCGTTCCAGAACTCTTTACGAAGCAGAAACAAGCAGGCTAATACTCAGGATTAACGTCCAGGATTAGTTAAGAAAAATACTGTGAGGGATGAAAACTACAAAAAGTGAAAAGACAAATGACAAATTGGAGAAAAGATATTTGCAGTTTGTATCACAAGCGGCTAAGCTCCCTGTCCTAGAACTCACAGAGATCAGTAAGCCACTAGAAAAAGTAGCAAATGACATTTACAGACAGTTCAGAGAAAAGTAAATATAAATAAATGGTTTTTAAACATATGAGATGATGTTCAGTTTCACTTTTTTTGTTTAAGTTTATTTATTTTGAGACAGTGAGTGTGGGGGAGGGACAGAGAGAGAGGAAGGGAGAGGGAGGACCCCAAGCAGGCTCCACGCTTGTCAGCACAGACCCTGATGTGGGCTCGAACCCCTGACCCCTGAGATCATGACCTGAGCTAAAACCAAGAGACGCCTGACTGAGCCACCCAGGCACCCCTCAGCTTCATTCTATTTAATAAGAAAAAGGCAAATGAAAACCGTGCAGACACCATTATCAGATTGGTAAAATCCAAACATTTGCTAACTTCGCTCTATTTGCAGGGCCGTGACCAAACAGACACTCTAATCTATTTTTTTGTTTTTATTTTCCTAAGCTGTTATTTTAATTTCAGTTAACATACAGTGTAATATTAGTCTCAGGTGTATGATACAGTGATTCAAGACTTCCATATGACCCTAGGTGCTCACCACAAGTGCACAACAAGTCCTTAATCCCCATCACCTATTTCACCCAGCCCCACTCCCCTGTGGGTAACCATTAGTTCTCCATAATTAAGTCTGCTTCTTGATTTGTCTTGCTCTCCCTTATTTTTTCATTTTGCTTGTTTGTTTTGTTTCTTAAATTCCACACGAGTGAAATCATAACAGTATTTGTCTTTCTCTGACTACACTCTCTTGCTGGTGGGAATGTAAATTGGTATAACTCCTACTGGGTTAATTTGGCAATATCGATTGACACACGAGATCTATCTGTCAATACACATACCATCCCCATTTCTAGGAATGATTCCTACAGATATTTGCACTCATGAGAAACACTGTGTATAAAGCGTTCACCGTAGCATTGTAATAGCAAAAGATTAGGAATAACCCATATGTCCAATAATAGGGAAGCAGTAAAACAAATCCTAGTACAGCCATACAGCTAAATATTCCGTGGCTGTAACAAAGAATGAGAAAACTCTCCAAAATATTTTTAAATTAAAAAAAAGAAAGAAGAAAGAAAGAAAAAGAAAGCTTCAGAACAGTGTGGTTAGCATGATGCCTTTGGTAAAAGAGCAGGAAAACCAAGAATACTCTAGTATTTGAGTAAAGAAATTCTTTTTTTTTTTTTATTTTTTTTTTTAACGTTTATTTATTTTTGAGACAGAGAGAGACAGAGCATGAACGGGGGAGGATCAGAGAGAGAGCGAGACACAGAATCGGAAGCAGGCTCCAGGCTCTGGGCCATCATCAGCCCAGAGCCCGACGCGGGGCTCGAATTCACGGACCTGAGATCGTGACCTGAGCTGAAGTCAGACGCTCAACCGACTGAGCCACCCAGGCGCCCCAAGAAATTCTGAAAGAACATACAAGCTACCTACAAAAAGTGGCTACTGGTTGGCATGGGGAAACAGAAGGAAAAGTGAGACTTTTCACTGTATACCTCTAAAATTTTTAAAAATTGGGGCACCTGGGTGGCTCAGTCAGTTAAGTGTCTAACTCTTGATTTCGGCTCAGGTCATGATTTCACAGTTCATGGGTTTGAGCCCCACATTGGGCTCCATGCTGACTGTGCAGAGCCTGCTCGGGATTCTCTTTCTCTGTCCCTCTCTGCCCCTCTCTGCTCTCTCTCTCTGTCTCTCTCAAAATAAACAAATAATAAATAAATAAATAAATAAAATTTTTTGAACCATATGAATGCTTACCTAGTCAAAAAATTAAAGCAATGTTGGCACACATATGAAAATGGCTAAATAAACTTAAAAAAATTTTTTTAAATAAATACAATAAAATGGCTAATATAAAAAGCCTGACTATTTCAAGTGTTAGGATGTATAGCTATTAGAACTCTCATATGCTGCTAGTAAGAGTATAAAATGGTCTAACCACTTTGGAAACAGTATGGCAGAATCTTTAAAAGTTAAACATACACATAGAACGACCCTACAATCCAGCAATCGCACTACTAAGTATTTACCCAAAGGATACAAAAACTGATTGTTTATAGCAGCATCTATCAACAGTAGCCAAATTATGAAAAGATCCCAAATGTCCATCAACTGATGAATGGATAAAGAAGTTGTGTTATATATATATATATATATATATATATATATATATACACACATACACACACACGTATATATACACATGTATATATTAAATTAAATATATATACACACACACACATATATATATACACACACACATATATACATACAACGGAATATTATTCAGCCATAAAAAAGAATGAAATGTTGCCATTTGCAATGATGTGGATAGAGCTAGAATGTATCATGCTAAGCGAAATAAGTCAGTTGGAGAAAGACAAATACCCTGTCATTTCACTCATATATGGAATTTAAGAAAAAGAACAGATGAACATAGGGAGAGAAAAAGAGAGGCAAACCCATAAAACAAACTCTTAATTAGAACAAACTGAGGGTTGCTGGGGGGGGGGGGGTGGGAATGGGTTAAACGGGTGATGGGTATTAAGGAGGCACTTGTGATGAGCACTAGGTATTGTGTGTAGGTGATGAATCACTAGATGCTACTCCTGAAACTAATACTGCGCTATATGTTGACGAACTGGCATTTAAACAAAAACTTGAAATAAATAAACAAACAATAGGGCCGCCTGGGTGGCGCCCAGTCGGTTGAGCGTCCGACTTCGGCTCAGGTCACGATCTCACGGTCCATGAGTTCGAGCCCTGCGTCGGGCTCTGGGCTGATGGCCCAGAGCCTGGAGCCTGCTTCCGATTCTGTGTCTCCCTCTCTCTCTGCCCCTCCCCCGTTCATGCTCTGTCTCTCTCTCTGTCTCAAAAATAAATAAACGTTAAAAAAAATTTTTTTTAAATAAAAAATAAATAAACAAACAATAAACAAAACAATTTTTTTTTAAGTTCATACCATATGATCCAGCTATTCCAATCCTGTTAACCCAAGAGAAATGAAAGCGTATGGGCACACACAGACTTCCAAGGATATTTATAACAGCTTTATTTGTAACAGCCCCCAGCTGGAAACAACACAAATGACTGTCAACAGGCCAATGGGTAAACAAATTGTTGTATTGCTATACAGTAAAAAGGAATGAACTATGGAAGTGCCCGGGTGGCTCAGTCGGTTAAGCGTCCAACTTCGGCTCAGGTCATGATCTCGCGGTTGGTGGGTTTGAGCCCTGCGTCAGGCTCTGCGCTGACAGCTCGGAGCCTGGAGCCTGCTTCAGATTCTGGGTCTCCCTCTCTCTGCCCCTCCCCCACTCAACCTCCGTCTCTCAATAAACATGAAAAAAGGTTTTGTTTTTTTTGTTTTTTTTTTTTTTTGTTAGAGAAAAAAGGTTTTTTAACATAAAAAAAAAAAAGGAACTATGGATGCACAAAAACTGGATAATCTCAATTATGCTGAGTGAAAGGAACCAGACCAAGGAAAAATAAAAACTAAAAAATGCATACTGTAGGATTCTGTTTATATAAAATTTTGGAAAATACAAGTTAATCTACGGTGACAAAAAGCAGATCAGTGGTTGCCTGGGGGAGGGGGGGGGACAGAAGGAAAGATGGATTCCAGGAAAATTTTGGTGGGTAATGGATGCGTTAATTATCTTGATTGTGATCATGGTTTTCATGGGTGTATATGTGTGTCAAAATTTATCAAACTGTACATCTTAAATGTCCAGTTTATCATGTGTCATTATACCTCAGTAAAGGTATGTTAGGGGTGCCTGAGTGGCTCAGTTGGTTAAGCATTGGACTCTTTGATTTCGGCTGAGGTCATGATCTCAAGGTCATAAGATCAAGCCTCACATCGGGCTCTGAGCTGGATGTCGAGCAAAATTAGGGCAGAAGTTAGCAAATGCTAGAGTACAGATGGGTAAGCTGTGGTCTGAGGGTTCAGAGAATGGCCTTGCCTCTTCCTGCTGGGTCCCTACTTCCAATTAATCAGGCCGAGTAGAGCTTTTTTATGTACCTTTTTTTTTTTTTTAACTTTTTTTAAAAGTTTATTTATTATGAGAGAGAGCAAGAGAACAAGCATGAGTCGGGGAGAGGCAGAGAGAGGGAATCCCAACCAGGCTCTGCACTGTCAGCGCGGGGCTCAAACCCAAGAGCTGTGAGATCATGACCTGGGCCTAAGTCAAGAGTTGGACACTTAACTGACTGAGCCACCCAGGCGCCCCTTTTTATGTACCTTAATTGAACACCTACTATGTGTTGTGCTCTTGACTTATGTAACTGGAAGAACAAAACCACCTCCTATTTCCCAGCCCAAAGAAGGAGGGTAGTGGTTTGTGGAAGAATCCAATCAGGCTCTTTGAAGCAGCCTTTTCAAAGCTTTGGCTGGTTTTTGTGTAACTAAGGGAACAAGGATTACAAGATATATGACTCAGAAATGGACCCTCCTTTCTTATTCCAGGCAAGCCTTTGTAGGAGAGGCACTAACACCGCTCTGCATAATAATGCAAAGGGCTAATTCCACCGTGGCAGGGGCAGTGGCTCTTCTTTGGGGGTTTTGACCAATTTTTCTCAGGGTGAAATCCCAAGCCACCTGCACCAGAATCATTCCGTGCTTATTAAAAGTGCAAAGTAACGCAGTGATACTAACACACATTCGCCTGTTTGGGGGTTGAGATCTCATTTTATTCTTCGAGGTACGGGTATGTGTCACAAAGGTTACTTACTTCCCAAAGGACAGTCAGAAGAATAAAGCCTCATCTGCATCTCAGTCTGGCCAAGAGACTGGAAGGGTTCTGGACTCGGGTGCCAGCGGCCCCTAGACAGTTCTGCTGGGTGAACTCTGTGTGCCAGAGCTCACTGGGACACATGCTCTGTGGCGCCTTTCCCCTGGTCCATCTCATAGCACCACGCATCCTCCTCCCCCCCCCCCCCCCCCCCCCCCCCCCCCGCAACACTCACCTCTTCCAGACTGGATTTGTCAGATTTAGGGAAATTTGCTGGCAGTAGCTGAGGAACATGAGGGAAGGCCCTGGGGCTTCCCAGAAAGAAGTGGAGGTTTTTAAAAAAAAATTTTTTTTTAACTTTATTTATTTTGAGAGAGACAGAGACAGCTTGAGTGGGGGAGGGGCAGAGAGACAGGGAGACCAAGAATCCCAAGCAACTCTGTGCTGTCAGCACAGAGCCCGACGCGAAGCGGGACTCGAACTCATGAAAACCACGAGATCACAACCTGAACTGAAACCAAGAGCCGGATGCTTACCCTACTGAGCCACCCAGGCACCCCAGAAGTGCAGGTTTGAAAGAGTTTCTAAGGAGGGAAGCAGACCTGAGGACAGGGAGCCAGGTTAGTGTCTGGGGTACATCCATGAAAGGTACAGACCCTTTAATAAAGATTGAATTTCTTAGCTGTTTTTCACTTGGATTATAGGGAAAGTTAAAGGCAAACTTATTTATTTTACTTTTATTTTATTTTATTTTATTTTATTTTATTTTATTTTATTTTAGAGAGAGAGTGTGAGCGGGGGACAGGGGCAGAGGGAGAGAGAGAGAACCTTAAGAAAGCTCCACGCTCAGCTCAGAGCCTGATGTGGGGCTCAATCCCAAGACTCTGGGATCATGACCTGAGCCAAAATCAAGAGTTGGACATTCAACCGACTGAGCCACCCAGGCACCCGAAAGCAAAATTTTTTTTAAAGTTTATTTTTATTTTGAGAGAGAGCACGCAAGAGAGAGCAGGAGTTGGGGAGGAGCACAGAGAGAGGGAGAGAGAATTCTAAGCAGGCTCTGCACCATCAGCACAGAGCCCAACACAGGACTCGATCCCGTAAACCATGAGATCATGACCTGAGCCGAAATCAAGAGTCATATACTCAACCAACTGAGCCACCCAGGTACCCCCCCAAAGGCAAATTTTTAGTGTTTTCCCTTATTCATTGCAATTCTCTTTAGTCTTCCCCCAACCCTTCGGCAAAGAACACTTTGTACAGTCATGTTGAGGAGAACTTACAGCTCTGCTCCACTGTGAATATAGTTGCATTTCATCCAGAGGAACCACACCAGGAGTTTTAGACCATGGCCAGCAGCCAGGTGAAGGGCCCAGGACCGAATGGAACAGAAGGTCAAGCAGAAGACTTGGGAGACGGGCATGAGACAAACCTTGCCTTTCATTCCACTTCCCCAAATACACTAGAGAGAGACAGGTGACCCTTAAAATGGAAGGATATGGGGGGGGGGGGGGGAAGGAGGAAAATGCTGACACTTGGATTTATATACATTATCTCCTCTAACACTTAAAAAAACCCTAGGAGTGAATGTTATTCCCATTTTACAAATGGGAAGCTATGGTTTAAAGACCTGTCCAAGGTTACACAGCTAGTAAGTGACCATGGTCACATCTGAACACAAATCTATGCATCTGATTGGATTATAATGTCTCCTACTTGTTCCTGTGGCAATGGGGGTTGGCTGCCTGTCCATGCCCCAGAGACATTCGTTATTCTCTGTTCTATAGAATTTTGTATTATTCGATGCTTTCAAACCTATATTGCTTCTGTAGTTCACAGAAATAATAAAAATATTTTAAAAGGGGGGGGCATAATCAAATCAATGGTTTGCGGAAAACATTGTAAAATGCCTCTATCTTGGGACTGGTGGTCTTTATCACCCAGAGGACTTAGGAAGACAGAATATAAAGAACATGAAACACAAAAGAAAATTTAGGCTCTACTCCTGGTCTGCTCCTTACCAGCTATTTGGCCTTAGACAAGTCACTTGACCTCTCTGAGCCTCAGTTTTCCTCATCTTGAATATTATTCCTACCTCACAGATTTGGTGTGAAGGTCAAATAAGAAGATAAATGATGAATACTTCTGGAGCTATAGAAATCAGCCTGTATCTTAGTTAATCTAAGTATTAACTCTATCAGATTTACTGAAGCTGCTCTTTAATTGCAAGGAAGGATACCCCCCTCTGGCCACTTCCTGGGCACAATCTCTGTGCAAGCAGGAATCAGGGGCCTTTAGCCAAGTTAAATGAATGGTGGTTGATTCTGCCAATTTATTTCCTACTCCAGGCTTTCTTTCCCTCTTATCTACACATCTGCATGTCAGAAATAAATTTCTGTTTCCTACAATATCATTTTTTTGATGGAAACTTCTAGACTTACTCAGATGGGAGAAGGGGGGCGAGGAGAACAAAAGACCACATTTCTTCCGCATTTCAATCAACAACCTCATTTTCTTCTAACAGTTGAAGTGAACTTCTTATGAATAATGGATGATGGCCTGATGAATATGCACACAGCCTATTATGCCTGTGAGGTTTGGTAAATAATTTATGAGCTAAAATGTTCCTCACCTTGTTACTGTACAAAAATTATGGGAAAAAAAA
This sequence comes from Panthera onca, assembly GCF_046562875.1. Taxonomy (NCBI): domain Eukaryota; kingdom Metazoa; phylum Chordata; class Mammalia; order Carnivora; family Felidae; genus Panthera; species Panthera onca. The sequence goes on along the minus strand of NC_138345.1, from coordinate 77,421,758 downwards.
CATATTTACCCTTTGAGCTGGTAGGGTGATCCGTCAGAGTGACAGCAGCTTAGTAATACAGTCCTACATCATTGCTAAGATTACAGTAAATAGAATAAAATATATGCATTTCAGGGTGGGAGGTCTGTAAAAACTGGAGTTTGCAAGCCACACTCTGTGTCACATACAAGTTTTCAAAAACTCTGGCTTCTCAGAAAACAAGCAAACAATGACAGCAAAATACCTCTGGCTTCTCACCTTAAAATATCCCTGCATTGTTAACAGTACTCAGCAACCTTCCCCTCTCCCACCTATTCTCTTCCCAAGGGCTTCCACATGACCAGTCAAGATGGACGGCAGCTTCCTGGTTTCGTGAAAACTGGCCAACCGCGACAGGCCATAACATGGCAAAATCTAAGATTCCAGAGACGTTTTCTTAAAAAATTCTAAAAGCTTTCAGAGAGAACAAACAGGTAGCACACAGAGGGGAAAAACTGGTGGAGAAGCACTTGGAAATGCATTGCTGTCTTTTGTCTCCTCCCAATTGAGGGTTTTTTTTTTTTTCCTGCTGACCAACCTGACTCCCTGCTGTATCATCCTCCAACTCACTCCCACCTGCCCAAACCTCATTCCCTTAGCAACAGCAGTGATGCCTTTAATCTGGTGATGGGGGGGGGGGGGGGCAAGATCAACTATGGACACGAGGAAGGTGTTTGGGAAAACAGGCATGGATCCTGGGGAAATTTGGTTGTTCTACCACAATTCTGAAAACCTGAAACTGGGTGAGTTCTCAAGCCAGGGAAGATAGGACACCAGAGACTATCTGCTTCGATTCCCAGAGCTTTCTAGGAATGGAGTACCAAGCCAAGGGAGCCGTCAACAGACTCTTGCTATCCCCCTGATGTGCTGAGTGCTTGGTGGAGACCAGACAAAAAAGGAAACAGAAGGCCCTGCCCCACATCTGGTGGGGAAACCAATATGTTCTCCAGAAAAAGAACGAATGGCCTATAAACTACAAATTAGATAATGAAGTTATTGGAACAATGATGTAGCTAAAATAATACTAATTAGAACAACATGATATTATTCAAGAAAGCTTTTTGCAGGAGATAAACCTTGAGTGGAGTTTACAAAGGAAGAAAGACCCAATTAAACTGAAAGATTAGAGGTATATATGGCCAGGCCTTCCTGATGTGGGCCCTGCCAATCTTCCCAGCCCCATTTTGTGCAATTTTCACTGCTGTGCTCCAGCCATGTTGATCCTCTTTCAGTGTCTTGAATGCCAAGTTCTTTCCTGCCAGATGGCCTCTGCCTGGCCTCTGCCTCTGCTGTTCCTTCTGCCTCCTGCCTATCCTGTCTTTTAAAGTTTGTCTTACATTTCACTTCTTCAGAAAGGTCTCCCCTGCCCTGCCCCCCAGTGTTATTCTCTTTCACATCACGTTGTTTTCCTTCTTTCTTTCTTTCTTTTTATTTATTTATTTATTTATTTATTTATTTTGAGAGAGAGAAAGAGCATGAGCAGGGGAGGGGCAGAGAGAGAGGGAGAGAGAGAGTGAATCCCAAGCAGGCTCTGTCTGCACTGTCCGTGCAGAGCCTGATGTGGGGCTCAAACTCCCAAACTGCAAGATCATGACCTGAGCCAAAATCAGGAGTCGGACCCCTAACCAAACTGAGCCACCCAGGTGCCCCTGTTCACAGCAGCTTTATCCATAAGGGACAAAAACAAGAATAACCCGAATGCCCATCCGTAGTAGAATGGATATATTGTGGCATAATTATGCAATGGAATATATATATACAGCAACAAAAAAAGAGCAAACAATACTGCTAGGCACAACAACATGGATGAATCTCAGGAACATATGTTCAGTGACAGAAGGCAGACCCAAGAGCACATACTGTCTTGATTCCATTTATATGAAGTTCAAGAACCAGCAAAGCTAATCTATGGTGATAGAATTCAGAATAGTGGTAACAGTTGAGTCTTCTTGGGTGTTGGAAGTGCTCTTTTTTTTTTTTTTTTAAAGTAGGCTCCATGCCCAACGTGGGGCTTGAACTCAAAACCCTGAAATCAAGAATTGCATGCTCTACTGACTGAGCCAGCCAGGTGTCCCGGAAATGCTCTATATCTCGTTTGGGATGGTGATGATAATTATGTAAAACTTCAAGTTGTACATTTAAGACTTAGGTACTTTACTGGGTGCACATGTCAAACCTGAATTAAAAAAAAATTAAGCACACAAAGAAGTAATATATGCTCATCATCAAAAATTTAAGCAATGCAGAAGCATACACAATACAAATTAGAGGTTTCCTTTTTCCAGAGAAAACCACAATTAACATTTTGATGTATCTCTCCCCCCAACCCCTTCCATCACGTCCATTTCTTTCTTCAAACTATCCTTCATATTTACATTCAAAACATTTGATCTGTGTCTAGTACCAAACCAAGTCGCATAGACTAAGGGTTTCTGCCTTCGTGTGATAACGTTCAAGAGTAAGAATGTGCCCCTTCTTCACAGAGTGATGGGAAATACAAAAATGAGTAAGTCACAGCCTGTGCTCTCAAGGAATTTACAGTCAGAGGGGAAAGACCACAGAGACTACAGACCAAACAAAACTCCCAAGAGGGGCACTTGGGTGGCTCAGTTGGTTAAACATCCCACTCTTGGTTTCAGCTCAGGTCATGATCTCGTGGTTTGTGCGTTCAAGCCCCACATCCGGCTCCACACTGACAGTGCAGAGCCTGCCTGGGATTCCCTCTCTCCCTCTGTCTCTGCCCCTCCTCTACTCTCTCTCTCTCTCTCTCTCTCAAAAATAAATAAACTTAAAAAAAATTTTTTTTTGAACTCCCAAGAGATAGAATACCATGATATGTATGAGTTTCACAAGGCCATTAAAGTGGATATAAGACTATTGTACAGGTAATGATACATCTGTATAGAGCTTATAGTTTTTGAAGTTTTTTCACACACAGCCCCACTATTAAACTTCTTAACCCTAGGCAGTAGTGCCTCTAGATAGTACCCTCATTTTCTAAGTAATGAAGAAGTTCAACTACTTGCCTGGACTGCAAGCGGAAGAGTTGGGACTAAAACCTCAACGATCTGACTCCTAATCCACCAGCAGGAACTCCTCACCCCCACACGGAAACAGCAAACGGGCAGCACCTGAGCCCTGCTGGCCCAGCAGATGATGACGTCAGGCCTCAAGGGGGAAGCTTCTGTGAGCGGGACCTCTGGGTGCGAGCAGGCTCCCGGTGACATTCTGGAAAAGCCTGTGGAGCCACTGGTGCGGCTTCCCTTCTATACCCCTCCCCTGCAGGGTCTTCCCCTAAGGGGCTTAAAGAACGGTCGGGGGAGGGCTGAGGACTCCACAGATTCTCCCCGTGCTACCTGTCACTCCTCTATCTCCCGCTCTCCCCGAAATCCACCAGATTGGGGGTGGGGCGGGCAGTGGGTGTGCAATCCAGGCCAACAACAGGCCGCCTACATTGAGGGATCCATATTCGCTGAATTTAGAGCCTCCCTAAATTATTCTCCTCTCATTCCTTCTCTTCCCCCTTGGGACTTCCAACTCCTTCCTCTTCCACTTGCAACTACTTCTCCAACCTGCTTTCCCTCAGCCCCCAACTCTGCCTTTTCCAATCCCTTCCCCTACCTTCAAAAGCCCCTAGGAAACCAAATCCTCCACACCACCATCACCAGCAAAGCACAACGTTGTTTGTCTCCATTTTACCGAACTTTGTCTTTTTTTTTTTTTTTACATTTCTTGTCCACTTGGACAAGAAGACAGGGAAGTCGTCTTTAGACAAGACAGCCCACAACAAACCGCCACTGGGGTGAGGGTGGAGGGTGCATTCAGGACCTGGGTTCCCTCCCTGAAATGGAGCTGGCTGAGCGCCCACGAGTTCCCCCTCCTCTGTCGCGGTGGGGTTCCGGCCTGGGGCTTGGGAATGGACCTGAACTTGACTTTCCGGACGAGGAGGGGCACAGCTGACTAACCTAGAGTGGAAAGGCGGCGGCGACGGGGAGTCACCGCCCCAACCCCAGGCTGAAGGGACCGTGGCACAGAGTCTCCACTTCAGACTCCCGTGCTCCCCCTCTCGCACCTTCCAAAATGAAAGCACCTCGAGCAGCACCTCCGAGGGGGCTGCGTGACCCGCCCCACGGACCCTCCATTCCAGTCCAGGAAGGGAGCCCTTGGGGCCTCCTGGCGTGGCCAGGGGCTAAGGGTGCTGCCCTCCCCACCCCCACCCCTCGTTCCCCGCTCCCCAGATCCCCTCCCTTCCTCCACCACCCGCCCAGCCCGCCGCCCCCGGCGGCTGGCGCGCGCGGTGCAGCATGCGGCAAAGCTCTTTGCATAAATTATGCTCATGACGCAGCAGCTAAAAAAATCCAAGTAGCAGAAGGAGGGAAAAAAAGGGGGGGGAGGGAGAGGGGGGGCCGTGGAAGGGGTAAAAGAAGAAAAATATATATACCTGCCCGCCCCCCCCCCCCCAGCTCCCCCACCCCGCTTCCCGGCCGCCCCCCCTCCGCCCAGCGCAGCTCGCGGAGTCCCCTTCGGCTCTGCCCAGCCCGGCCTGGGGGCCCGGGGGCGGCGGCGGGTCCCGACCGGCTCCCGGGCCGAGCCGAGCCCAGCCAAGCCGCACTGGCTTCTTTGTCTGCGGGCGGCGGCCGCCTGGCCCCGGCCCCGGCCCCGGCCCCCTGGCCCGGGCTGTGAGATGAATCTGTAATCGGTGGCCGCCGGGCACCCGGGGCGGAGGCGGCTCGGGCTCGGGCTCCGGTAAGTAGCGGGGTCCGGGGCGGGGAGGGGTTTGCACGGACGGGGAGGGGGCCGGGCAGGGGAGGTTTCGGGTTTGGTTAATATGCAATGCCCGTAATTAGCATAATTTATATATTTATGATAAAGAGAAAAAATGCCGCGGGGCCGGGGTGCCGGGATGCCGGGCCGGGGCGGCGGGGAGCTCCGGGAGTGGGACAGCGCGCGGCCGCCTGCCTGGGGCCGGAGACCCCGGGGCCGCGCCCTGGTCCGCCCGCGGGCCGGCGGGGACCCGGGGAGGGGAGGGGGCGGCCGCCAGGTGGACCCCGTGGGGTGCTTGGACCTGGCCCCTCCCCGTTTCTGCCCCTGGAGCCCTGGTGGGGTACGGACCAGAGCGGACGTTACGTACACAGACCAGGTGGCGACCAGAAGCCGATTCTTGCCCCTCAGGAGCACCTGGACGCCTGGGTTCCTGGCGGTTAAGGTCAACTGAGGCGGCCTAGGCGACCTGTCATAATTCTCCCCAGCCGCAGTACACTGGTGGGACTCAGGGTTAGGAACCCAGGCGTTGCTGGAAGGGTGGGGGAATGTGGGAGGGTCACCATCGAGCAGAGCATGAGCGCTTCATAAATATTTAATAACAATATTATTATTAATAAATAGTCATAATAATGGGCCCGTTAGGTGCTTCCTGGCCATTCTCACCTGGCCAGGCCAAGGGAGTCCCAGGGTGTCTTCTAATCCTCACTTTAGCGTTGGGATCCCCCACTCAGCTATAATTGGAAGCCTGAAACCACAGAATAGCCTTGGCTGCAGGGCAAGGAGAAATAAAACACTGTCAGGAAGCCTTTCTGGGCAAACAAAAAGAAGTTCTTTGCAAAGATTTGAGCCTCATCTACTTTTCCCGATTCCTTGTTCCAAAAGTAGAGGTTGATCTTCAATTGTTCATAGACATCTATCCCTCCTCTCCTTATCTTGGTATTTTAAGGCAGCCAACATCGACGAGCAGGGCCTAATGAGGAATAATTCCATATATTCCCTTTTGATTGAAGTCCTGGGCTCAGGGTGATATTTCTGTGACCTGGTTTGTTGTTGTTGTTGTTGTTTTGCATATGTGCCATAGAACTTCATTTTGTTTATTGGTCCAACAAAAATACCCAGTATGTGCCAAGTTCTGAACAGTACAGACAGAATTGACCTTGTCATGGAGTTTTCATTTCAGTTTGCTGGCTATAAAATCATAATAGTAATCTTTTACATTTTTTAACACTTTGCAATTGAAAACATTTTTATATCGTGCTTTAGTTCGATGAAAAATAAAAATAATAGTCACAAACAGTTACATAGTGTTGGCTGTGTGCCAGGCCCTGTTCTAAATGCCTTACCTAAGTGTTATCAGTTTAATCCTTACAATGACCCGTGAGGTGGGTACTGTAATTTAGCCCCATTTTACAGATAAGAAAACTGAGGCTTAGAGAGATTACTTGAGGAGAAGCAGTACTCAACCTGGGTCTTCTGCCTTTAAGCCCCAAGCTCTTTCTGTGTCAAAAGGTGGGTCAGTGAGGCCACAGAGGGAATGGGAGGGAAACTGGATTGCCACAGTAGGAAAGAGTTGGTGTGGTCAGGGTTCTCCAGAACTTATTGCTACTTCTCTCTCTTTTTTTTTTTTTTTAATTTTTATTTATTTTTGAAAGAGAGAGAACAAGCGGGGAAGGGGCAGAGAGAAAGGGGGACAGAGGATCTGAAGCGAGACAGCAGAGAGCCTGATGTGGGGCTCGAACCCATGAACTGCAAGGTCATGACCTGAGGCGAAGGCTGCTGCTTAACCGACTGAGCCACCCAGGTGCCCCTGTTGCTACTTCTTTGAAATAATTTTTAAGTAGTCCTAGTACTGCAAATGGGGGCCAGAAAAATTTGAAATAGGATCTGTGTTTTGAGGGAGAAGGAAATATGAGGAAGCCAAATGATATGACCTGATTTCTTAGTTTATGTTTTTGGCTTATAGTCATTGACCCCCTGTTATATATGAGGTATTGTACTAGGCACTGGGGTATGTTAATAAGTGGACAGGTCTTGGAGCTTACGGTCTGGTGGGGGAATATAGCTACTTTTTATTTTTCACATTTCATTTGCCCCCTCCTTTCACCCTGCCTAGGATGAATCATGTTTGGGCACAAAGGAAAGGGTACAGGAGGAGAAACTAAATCTAAATGTGTCCTTATAAACTAGGTTTACTGTTCGCTTATATATGTCTAAGATTATAAATGGTAATTTGGAAAAGGGGAATTAAAGTCATTCACTACTTTCCTATCTTTTTACTCTTCCCTTTCTTCTGGCCCATGTGTATACCTAGCTGGTTTACCAATGGCTTGCCAAGCCATTTATCTCTGCTCATGACATTGGGGTGGGGGGGGGGGCGGCGTGGCTCTGGAGGAGAACTGAGAGCTTCCATTTTCCAATGTGTCCTGATCCTTTGGGACCAGAACAGGCCCTTTCCATTTCCGGAGAGGAGGCTTGGTATTGTGTTAGGAGGATAGGGATCTGGGGCAGGTGGACACTGACTTCAATTTCGAATCTTCCATGGACTTTCCTGTGCCCTTGGGCAAATCACCAGACTTTTCTCTATCTCCATTTCCCTGTCGATAAAACCAAGAATCGTAATAAGAGCACCATACTAAGCATTTTACTTACATGATCTCATATCACCGTTATAACAACCCCCATAAGGCCTTTCCATTTAATCACCATGTTAAAGATAAGGAACTTGAGTTTCAGAGAGAGTAAGTCAGTTGTCCAAGATCACACAGCTATTTCACGGCCAAGCTGGGATTTGAGTCTAGGTTTCCTCCCAAAGCCTATACGCCTACTTCTCTTTAACCCTCAACTTTCTATCTGTAAAAGTGAGAGCAATAATAGCTAACTGTTCTTAGTGTTTTACACAGTAAGTCCAAGGTGAGGTCTCTTATTATTTATCCCTGAGAAAACAGAGAAGTAACCTGCCCCTCTGTGGAAGGTCACACAATTGGTCAGGCTTCGGTGTGTATTTGCTCTATGGCCTGGGGGGGGCTGGTGTCAGAATTGAATAATAATAGTTAATATATATTGAACCCTTTTGCAATTTACTACAACCCTAGTCCTGTTTCAAATATGGTAACTGAGGCACAGAGAGGCTAGGTCCTTGTCCAAGGTTCTCACAGTGAAGAAATCTTTTATAATTTTTTTTAAAATTTGTTTCGAGAGAGACAGAGACAATGCAAGTGGGGGAAGGGCAGAGAGCGAGAGGAAGAGAGAGAATCCCAAACAGGCTCCACACTGTCAGCGCAGAGCCCGATGCGGGGCTCAAACCCCTGAAGCCATGAGATCATGACCTGAGCCAAAACTGAAATTCGACGCTTAACCGACTGAGCCACCAGGGCGCACCCCATCACAGTGAAGAACTCTTAAAACTGAGAGGTGAATCTAGGCTCTCAACTGCTACACTAAAGTGGCATGAGATAATGTATGTAAATTTTTATAATAACTACCATTTTCTGAGCCCTTACTATGTGCCAGGCATCGACCTAAACTTTTTACACGCGTTAATTTATTCAGTCCTCACTATAACCCTATGAAGTAGGTGCTGTTTATCTCATTTTTTTTTCAGATGAAGAAACTGAGGCACAAAAGTTAAACCATTTGTCCTGAGGCCCACAGCTAGTAAATATCAAGGCTGAGATTGTGAACCCAACCCATATTGGAAGGGAGAGCCAATGGGATTCGGTGAAGGAGTGAATGTGACCAGTAAGAGAGAAGGCAAGGATGATGGCAAGGTTTTTGGCCTGAGCATCTGTGGAACGAGGTAGTTGCCCATTGGCTGGCGTGGGGAAGGCTGCATGCAGGTGGAACAGGTTTGAAGTGGAAATCTAGAGTTTGGTTTTGAACAGGTGGAATATGAGAGGATATGAACAATCAGTAGGCATTTGGATATATGAGGCTGAAGTTCCCTGAGGAGGTCCCGGCCAGAGATTGAGATTTGGTCCTTGTGTGGCCGAGTGAGCGCACCTGGGGAGGAAGTGAGGAGTTCATGGCACCATTCAGCTCAGCCCCAGTTACCAGTCTTGGCTAATGTGCCAATCCCCTGCTTCCTGTCATTGTGGCCTTTTTGAATGGCAGCTTTGCAAGAGGTAAGTGGGTATACAGCTGAAACATAAAAGTAGTGTAGAATGCCCACAAACAACCTAGCCTGAGGGAATTACGTCAAAAACACTTTTTTAAGTTTATTTGCTTATTTTGAGAGAGAGAGAGAGAGAGAGAGTGGGAGAGGGTCAGAGGGAGAAGGAGAGAGAGAATCCCAAGCTCTGTGCTGTCAGCACGGGGCTGGACTCAAGGCTCGATCCCATGAACCGTGAGATCACGACGTGAGCCGAAATCAAGAGTTGGATGCTTAACCAACTGAGCCACCCAGGCGCCCTGTGTCACAACAAATGTGACTTTCTTTCCATTGAATACATAAAACTAATTTCAGCTTAATCGACCATTCCTCAGAGTCCAGTAACTTCACGCAGCGTATCCTGCCCCTCCAAATGACTGGATAATGAGAAGGCATTTTACACCTTGAAAACCTCACCCACAGGGCGCCTGGGTGGCTCAGTCGGTTGAGCGTCCGACTTCGGCTCGGGTCACGATCTCGCGGTCTGTGAGTTCGAGCCCCGCGTCGGGCTCTGTGCTGACTGCTCAGAGCCTGGAGCCTGTTTCAGATTCTGTGTCTCCCTCTCTCTCTGCCCCTCCCCTGCTCATGCTCTGTCTCTCTCTGTCTCAAAAATAAATAAAAACGTTAAAAAAATTAAAAAAAAAAAAAAAAAGAAAACCTCAACCACATTAAGTGTTAAGGGAGGGATTAAACCCACAGAAATGAAGGGGCGCCTGGGTGGCTCACTTGGTGAGGCATCTGACTCTTGATTTCAGCTCAGACAATGATCTGAGGGTCATGGGATCAAGCCCCATGTCAGCCTCCCTACTCAGCGTGGAGCCTGCTTAAAATTCACATGCACGCACACTCTCTCTCTCTCTCTAAAACAACAATGACAACAACAACAGAACACAGAAATGCGTCTGAGTTAAAAGTCTGAACCCCATATAAGAACTTCCATTTTCCTCTATATGGTGTAATATTTTTTTTTCAAGTTTATTTTTGAGAGAGAGAGAGAGAGAGAGAGCACTAGTGGGGGAGGGGGCAGAGGGAGAGAATCTTAAGCAGGCTCCATGCCCAGTGGAGGAGGGGGGGGGTGGGGGGTTGGAGGGGGTCCCCGACGTGGGGCTCGATCCCGTGACCACAAGATCATGACCTGAGCCGATATCAAGAGTCGGCCACTCAGCAGACTGAGCCACCCAGGCACCCCATCTTCATACATAAAATTTCGTGTCTGAAACACACGCTCTCGTGGAACAAGGGGAAAAGGACCACACCAGATTGCATTAGGTATCCCTTCTGTGGATCCTCTACTACCTTCTATTTATCCACCATGACATTTAAACATACTGTAACGTAGTTATCTTTTTATTTCCTTGACTCCCACGTCAGACTGAAGGCTTCTCAACAAAGCTGGCAAATGTCTTTTTCCCTCATTGTAGCTCCAACACCCAGCACATAGTAGCCACTGAAATATTTGTTGAATAAATAAGGGATGAAACATTTCAGAATTTTTCCCAGTAGGATCTCTGGCTACTCTAGGGGGTTCGGATTTGTCTGAGATTTCCTAACGCTCCTCCCCAGTGTCTTAGAATGTTGCCCTAAGCGAGCCCAGAGCAGTTGCCAAAGGAGAATGATACATAGAACCCGGTCCCCTAACTCATTCCCCTCCCTGGGAACTCCTTGATGGTCCTGGAGCTCTGGATTTTCGGATTGTGAGCAAATGCTTGAGCACACACAGTTCATTCTCTCCCCGAGGCTACCTGTGTTTTTAGATGTTAGCACAGGAAAGTGAGGGATAAATGAGCCATCTGGTAAGCAGCCGTGGTGCTTTGCCAGGTTTGATTCAGGTGTTTTTCACTCCACTCACTGGAGAAAGAAGACAAAGGAGGAGGCTCTGGGTGGGCGCTGGCTCCCGTCCCAGCTTTACCCAGAGCAGCTCTGCCGTGATCTGTGTGTGTAGTGTTCTACTGCCAAAGTGATCACAGGAGTCCCTTCTCTTAAAACAGACTGTGGATCATCTCTCCTCCCTGGCTGTCAGGCTGTGGACCCTGCATGGCATCATGAGCTCAAAGCAGGCCATTCAAATGTATGTACCCCAGTCATTAGGAAACTGGTCAAAAAGCAAACTAAAGATGGAGGTCTGGTCAGTGAGACCAAGCCACAGCCTAAGGCTTGAGGAATGTGGAAAGTTCTTGGCAAGGGGGTGGGGCTAGGTCCAGGAGTAAGTCTGCACAGATGCTGAACTAGGGGAACACACAGGACACAGCTCAGAGTCAAAATGCTGAGTGTCTACTTCTCAGCGATGTGTTTGTGCCCCATGCATATCTCTGATAGGCGTCCTGTAGAGCCAAGGCTAAGGAGTCATGTAAGGCCAAGTCTAAAGCCAAGGGTGTTCTAGGGTCTGAAATGAGGGAGGCCTTTGTCTCTGTTCTGCCTGTATTTCTGGTGTGCTGAAGCCTGGTTGGTGGGTTAGAGTGGGCCTGTGTGTGGCCAGAGGCTCTGAGCCAGGACTGACTTTGCCCTTGACACAAAGGACTAGACGTTGAGAAACCAGGCCCACCCCACATAAGCTCATAAAATCTCAAGGGCAGAAGGGATCTTAGAATCACCTGAACCTTCTCTACTACTTGAATCTCCCTAGTAACACAGCCACAAAAGTGGATAGTTAGCTAACAACTCTCCATAAGTGGCCATGGTTGGCCAAAAGGAGCCAGTGACCACAACAAGACTATGAGCAGACTTTGAGCCCCTCTTGAGCAGATGCCCCTTGCCCCACAATGACTGGCTACCAATGCCTCCCACCTAAAGGCCTTTGGGATTGGAAAATTCTTCCTCCATGAAATGTACATATCAAGCTATAATGGACCCAGATTTACCTTGCATACCTTTCCTCTCAGTTTGGTGTCTGCCTTTTATTTGAATTTGCAAATGACTTGCTAATTGACATTCTTTTTTTAAGTTTATTTACTTATTTTGGGGGGAAGAGCGAGAATCCCCAGCAGCCTCTGCACTGTCAGTATAGAGCCCAACTCGAGGCTCACACCCATGAACCATGAGATCATGACCTAAGCTGAGGTCAAGAGTCGGACGCTTAACCGACTGAGCCACCCAAGTGCCCCAGACTTCTTTATGTAACAAATTCCATGGCTCATCCCAGTTCCCATCCAGAAGTGGTGGTAAATTGTCAAGTTCTTGGCAAAACTCATAGAAGGCCCCCATGTACAAAATCTGGAGGAGGACATTACCCAGGAATGAGGCTAGAGTCCCAGTGAGGTTGGAAGATGCCTACTACCTCTTCCAGCAAATTCCTCTGCCCCTCCTGTACCCCCTTGTACCTAACAAGAGAGGCCTCATTTCCTCTTTTTTCAAATTGCTAGGTGTCTTGAATTTCTTGCCCTCACTTTCATTCCTACTGTAGGTGGTTAGGGAAGGAAATGGAGAGAGGGAACCTCATGGTTCTCCTTGCCTCTTTGGCCAGGGAACATTCTACCAAAGGGTGAAGACCCTAAAACCTCTTAGGTGAGCCAGCAACAACACTCTTAGGCATATATACCAAAGAACTGAAAACAAATATTCAAACAAAAACTTGTACACAAAAATTCATTGAAGCACTATTCACATGGTCAAAAGGGAGAAACAACCCAAACATCTATCCGCCGAGGAATGGAGAGACAAAATGTGGTATATCCATACAATGGATTTTTTTCCAAGACCTACGAGTTTAATTACCTACTAGACCACCCACATGGAAATATGAATGGAAACAAGGCTCATAAAATTAGGAGAAAGGCAGGCATTTTTAGAGCAGTTTAGGTTTAGATGTTCATCAGGTTGGGCTTTAAAAAAAAAAAAACATTTAAAACAAATACTTTCTTAAGATTTTATTTTTAAGTAGTCTCTACACCCAGCATGGGACTTGAACTCATAACGCTGAAATTAAAAGTCACATGCTCCACCAATTGAGCCAGCAGGGCACCTCTTAAAATAAAATTTTTTACCACAGTGAAAAAACAATATACTAAAACGGAATTCCAGAATTGTCCAAATGATTTTTTAATCATGATTAATTTTTTTCCACATTTCTTTAAATGTCAAGTTTTCTTTGGCAAATTTATCCAAAAATATAAATTTTCATTGTATAATTTAGTTTATATTTATATAACAGGGTGCCCTAAATTGATGTTCATCAGAATACCGTTCTCTAAGCCCTAATGGCTTATATCTTCCCTTTAAAGTGTGTAAGTATCAAAAAAATGTGTATCTTTTAATTATTTTATCATTTTCAAAGATAGTCTAGAGAAAACATGAATTAAACACCTGTAAATTCTTCATTTTTTTTTTTTAAGTTTATTTATTTTGAGAGAAAGAGAGACCCAGAGAGCACAAGCAGGGGAGGGGCACAGAGAGAGAGAGAGAGAGAGAGAGAGAATCCTAAGCAGGCTTCCCACTGTCAGCACAGAGCCCAACTTGGGGCTTGACCTCATGAACTGTGAGATTGTGACCTGAGCCGAGATCAAGAGTCAGATGCTTTTTTAAAAAATTAAGTTTATTTATTTATGTTGAGAGAAAGAGAACAAGCAGCGTAGGGGCAGAGAGAGAGAATGAGAATCCCAAGCAGGCTCTGCACTGCCAGTGCAGAGACCAATGCTGGGCTCAAACCCGTGAACCGTGAGGTCATGACCCAAGTGGAAATCAAGAGTCAGAAGCTTAACCGGCTGAGCCACCCAGGTGCCCCAGTTCTTCATTTCTGTTGCCGTGTAGCAATTGGTCCTCTAACCCATGGTGGTCTATCAGCTGAGCAAGGCTGAGTCTTGTTCTCAGATGCACCTGACTGCACCTCGTAAAGTAACTGACTACAGGCTTCTCCGCCTCTTTTTCAGACAACCGTAACTAACACAAATCATTCTTTGATCTATACGTTCTGCTAGTTTCATCCCCCAGATCCTCCTTTGGGAATTCTCATTCGCCAAATAGTTTTTGAAGACCATTGCACGACACAGTATCAAGTCATTAGATTCACATGCGCTGATAATTCTTGAAGGTATTTTCCAAATGCTTCCTTCCTTCAGCTTTACCATCTGTGTGTTTAAAATGGTCTCAAAAGTTCCAGGGCCACCTGGCGGGCTCTGTCAGTAGTGCGCGTGACTCTTGGTCTTGAGGTCATGCGTTCAAGCCCTGTGTTGGGTGTAGAGATTAATAAATAAATAAGTAACCTTCAAAAAAAAAAAAAAAAGAGTTCTGAGATTCCAAACAGTTTTCTTCTGGAGAAGATGCCGGTTTCTTTGAAAAGGTTCGATAGTTTTCTTCATTCTCTGCTTTGAGGTGTTTTACCATGCTGTAACAGGGATTACATGAAAATCTTCTGTTCCTCAGTCATTGTCTAAGTGTTGCACTTACAGGGTTTTTTATTTTTTTTATTTTTTTATTTTTATTAAAAAAAATTTTTTTTAACGTTTTATTTATTTTTGAGACAGGGAGAGACAGAGCATGAGCAGGGGAGGGGCAGAGAGAGGGAGACACAGAATCTGAAACAGGCTCTAGGCTCTGAGCTGTCAGCACAGAGCCCGACTCGGGGCTCGAACTCACGGACCGAGAGATCATGACATGAGCCGAAGTTGGATGCTTAACCGACTGAGCCACCCAGGCGCCCCACTTTTTTTTTTTAATGTTTATTTTTGAGACAGAGGGAGACAGAGCGTGAGTGGGGGAGGGGCAGAGAGAGGGAGACACAGAGTCTGAAACAGGCTCTGGGCTCTGAGCTGTCAGCACAGAGCCCAACATGGGGCTCGAACCCACGAACCGTGAGATCATGACCTGAGCCCAAGTCGGATGCTTAACCGACTGAGCCACCCAGGCGCCCCATACAGGGTTTTTTCTTGAACCGCTTGTGTGGGGAGGTGGTGGATTGGCACACACCTGTGGAGGGCTGGTCGAGTCACAGCTGAGTGTGATGAGCTTTCCATCTTGGAATTGGAACCTCAGTTTGCCTCTCTCTCAGCCCTCCCCAGAGAGAAAGCCCACCCGATATTATCCGTTATTCCATAGCTATAAAAAGGATCAAAGTCCTGATACGTGCCTTGACAACGTTTTGCTAAAAGAAGCCAGACACAAAGGCCATTTACTGTATGCATCTGTTTTCATGAAATATGGAGAATAGACACATCCATAAAGAAAAGGCCGACTGGCGGCTGCCAGGGGCCGGTGGTGGCAGAGAAGGGGAGGAATTGCTAATGGGTATGGGGTTCCCTTTGGGGATGATGAAAATGTTCTGGAACTAAACAGTGGTGGTGGTTGCACAACATTATAAATGCATTCAATTCCGCGGAGTTTTGCGCTTTAAAATGGTTAAAATGGTGAATTTTATGTTACGTGGATTTTACCTCAATCAATAAAATAACCGAAGAAGGAGAACCTGTCAGCCAACCCAGGGTTGAAAGAGGAGGAGGAAGTCGAAAGAGGGGGAAGCTAGCGAATTTCTCTGAGCTTAGGTCCCTCATCTGGACCATGGTGGTGGTAATTCTCCCATCCCCCAGCGGGCATGAGTAATGAGCTTGAGTAAGTGTTATAGAAATACTTAGCACTTATAGGCGCTCAACGTAAATGTTAATTGCCTTCTTTTCTGTATAAGTATCTAAACCTATTTGTCCGCTTTATACCTTTATTTCTTACGACTCTATGGTCTGTGAATCTGTTCTTCACGAGGGCTCCTCCCACTCCCTCTCCCTGCATTTGGCAGGGAGATCATGACATGAGCCATCTGGGATGTTGTCCTGGCTCCCGCGTTAAAGGCCAGGATGGTCCTTAGGCCACTGCCACAGAATCACTTAAGAGCTGCTTCTGTGGGACCCGTCGGCTGAATCAGACTCTCAGGGGAATCTGGGGTCTGCATTTTTATTTATTTATTTTTTAAATGTTTATTTATTATTGAGAGACAGAGAGACACAGAGCGTGAGCAGGGGAGGGGTAGAGAGAGGGGGAGACATAGAATTTGAAGTACGCTCCAGGATCTGAGCTGTCAGCACAGAGCCCGATGTGGGGCTCAAACTCACAAACTGCGAGATCATGACCTGAGCCGAAGTCAGTCACCCAACCAACTGAGCCACCCAGGCACCCCTGGGGTCTGCATTTTTAATAAGCGCTCCAAGTGGTGATCACGCACATTCAAATTTGGGACTACTGTTTCAATTTATTCGGGTCTTTACCATCTCTTCCAGGAAGTCTGTTCAGACTCCTCCCCTGAGAAGCCCTCTGATAGCCAGAGTGCTCCTTTCCTGTGTCTGAGGCTCTGGAGGCTCTGAATGTCTGGGTCAAAGTCAGCTTGGGTTCTGCTGGGTCTGCTCTCTCCCTGCAGACTGGGGAACGCCCAGGGACGGATGCCTGGCCCTCTCTTTCCTCTTGTCACCCTGGTTCTTCCTGAGTGTAGGATCTCTTGGGGTGCTGTAGGAAGCAAGACACTTCCGTTTTCAGGTCCTTTGAATCCTGTTTCCTTTACTTTTATGGATACTTGGGAGAATTTAGATTTTTTTCCCTTCCTACCATTCTACTCCTGACTCTCCAAGATGGTATAGAAATTGTATTACTGTGTCACATCAGCCTTTGCTTTTCCCGTCCCATGTCATCCCACAGGCTGTGCTAGGTGTGGGCCGGCCCCCACCCCACCCTAAGTGACCATGGATCCTGGAGCCGGGCCAGAGTCATCACTGACCGTCAATGAGCAGGTATGTTCTGGGGCAGGAAGAGGTGGGGGAGTGAGGGTGATGGACCCTGGGGCGTGGCCAGGAGGAACACTCCACAGAGCCTGTCAGTATCTGTTTCTTCACCAAAATTCATGCCGATTTCACCCATCCAGATGTAGTTACCAGCTAGGATTTCTCAGGGGCTGAGATCAGGGATTTAAGCTGTGACTTTATTATTTATTTATTTATTTTAAGCTTATCTTATTTATTTTTAGAGAGAGAGAGAGAGAACAGAGGTGCACGTGCGTGCATGCCCAAGTAAGGGAGGGTCAGAGAGAGAGAGAGAGAGCGAGACAGAGAGAGAGAGAATGAATCCCAAGCAGGCTCCACGCCATCAGCACAGACACCCTGACTTGGGGCTCAAACTCACAAACCACGAGATCATGACCTGACCTGAAATCAAGAGTCAGATACTTAACCGACTGAGCCACCCAGACACCCCTTAATTTCACTTTTTAAAGTCACAGCTTAGGGGCACCTGAGTGGCTTAGTCGGTTCAGCAGTTGACTCTTGGTTCTGGCTCAGGTCATGATCTCAAAGTTCATGGGATCAAGCCCCTTGTTGGGCTCTGTGCTGACAGTGCAGAGCCTGCTTCGGTTTCTCTCTCTCCCTCTCTCTCTCAGCCCCTACCCTATTCATGCTCTCTCTCTCTCTCTCTCTCAAAATAAATAAACTTAAAAAAAGAAGTGAAATTAAAATATAAAAAATTGTATGGGATGCCTAGCTGACTTAGTAGAGCATGTGACACTTGATATCAGGGTCATGAGTTCAAGCCCCACATTGGGGGTAGAGTTTACTTAAAAAAATAATAAAAAGTTTAAATATATATACAAATATGTATAAGTTTACATAAGGAAAAGATTTGGACATCAGGTAATTTACTCTGTTTTTTCCTAAATATATTTTACAATTTTTTGCAGTGAACATTCATTACATAATTTTTTAAAGGAAAAAAAAAAGGTTAACATTTCTTAAAAGGTAATTGGACTGAAGTCCCTCGTATCAAATTTAAATCTGAAAAGGAACTGCTTTTGGAGGTGTATTTCACTCATACTCCCCTGAGAGGTCACATTGTCACTTTTTCCAGCAATCTCTGGCTGGGTTCAATTTTGAGGACTGTGTTGTGGGAGTGCCTTCGGGTACAGGCCAAGTGCAGGGGAGGCTCGACACAGATTTTGAACATACAGCGTGTCCCTGATTCTTGATTGGTCCAATTCAAAGCATGCCAGTGCTGGAGGTGAAGAGCTGAGGGCTGGCTGTTTGAGCAGGGGAAGAAGACCAAGTGTTCTGAGGACATGGAAGGCCCCCTCGAGGTCGGAACATGCCTGCAGATGGCAGGGCTGGCCCCACAGGTCCACAGGGTGCAAGGGTCCAGTCGGAGAGGTTGGGCTCCAGTTGGAGAGATGGGGCTCCAGTCCAGAGAGGTGGGGCTTTAGTTTTGGGAGGTGGGGCTGCAGTCGGAGAGGTGGGGCTCCAGTCCGGAGAGGTGGAGCTCCAGTTCAGAGAGGTGGGGCTTTAGTCCTGGGAGGTGGGGCTCCAGTCCAGAGAGGTGGGGCTTCAGTCTTGGGAGGTGGGGCTCCAGTTGGAGAGGTGGGGCTCCAGTCCTGGGAGGTGGAGCCAGCGGCTGCTTCTACAGTATTCCTGACCTGCGTTTCAGGAAGTTAGCTTGACTGGAAACCTTGGCCTGTACCCCAGAGTTTTGGAATCATGAGCCTAAAAAGTTACTCAGCATTGTGGAGCATTCATGTCCATCCCTTTGTCTTTGAGGAAACTCCTGTAAGGTTTCAAGAGAAGTGAAGAGGGATCTGCTTCTTGGCCCAGCCTAAGGCTGGATGCTGTGTTAGTTAGGGGCCTCCAGTATCCTAGCAGCTAAGAGGACGCCCTTGCAGGGCTGTGGGATAGGCCACTTAACCACTCCCTGAACTGAGTCCAGGACGGGGAGCAAATAGAAATATCTCCAAGTGGTTTGGCTCTGTGGGGCTTTTACTAGCGTGTGTCAAGCCCTTCCCGTGTCACCAGGCCCCAGTTTCTTTCCTGGGGTTGGGGAGCTGCAGCCTGCCCCAGGATGTGGAATTGTCACAGCACACAGCCCTCAGGCAAGCGGTCTGCATCTCCAAGTGCCCTCTCCTCTCTCCCCCAGCCAGAAGCCTACTGGCCACTCCCCACCAGCAATGTCCCCTGTCCTGTGTTTTCAGGTCATCGTGATGTCAGGCCACGAGACCATCCGCGTGCTGGAAGTTGGAGTGGATGCCCAGATCTCTGCTGAGGAGGAGGGCAAAGGACTGGAGGGTGTCGCTGCCGAGGGCTCCCAGAGCAGAGGCCCGGCCGAAGCCAGTGAACCCGCTGGTGAAGCTGGGCCAGACAACCCAGACTCCTCTGCAGAGGCAACTGGTACGAGGCCATTGCTCCCATTTGGCATTGGTCCACCCGAGTCCCTCTTTCTGGCTCCTTGGAGAGCCAGCGTGAGTCCCTAGGGCCAGGGTGGCCTCGGGGTCTTGTCTTCCGGTCCACTGGACGACCTCTGGCCACAGCTGTACTTCTGCTCAGCTGCTAGGGCCGTCCTGCCCTCCATGTCCCTGGAACTTTAGTTCTGGTTTCATTCACTTCCACATCTAAACTGGGATGGGTCCGGGTGAGGTGGGAGGAGAGCAGCTGGGCTCAGTTGAGGGGATTGAATTAACCTCCGAGAGGGCTGTACGTCCAAGCCAGAAAGGCTGAGTGCAGAAAGGACTAGACCTTCAGGATCCCGACAGCCTTTCTAACCCAGTACCTTCTGTGGTGAATCTGGGAGGTTCCAGCAGCTGGGGACAGGAGGGCATGTTACCTACCCCACACTAAAGATGTAGGTTAGGTAGGACCTTGCAGAATCCCAGCTCCTTACTCCTAGCTGGGCTGGCGTGAGTCAAGCCTGGTGTCTTATTCATGCTGTCTCCAAAGACGACTTTTGGGCAAGAACTTGATTCCCCTGTAAGGGGAATGGGTAGGGACGATCCACCCACACCATCTCTCCTAATTACCCTGTAGTATAGCTGCGAGACAGCCAGGGCTGTTCTAGAGGCTGGGACTGAGGTGCCAGGCATGGCTGTCTGGTTGTGGGGCACCCTTTCATGGACTTCCCTCATTGACACCTTTCAGAGTAGACGTCTTTTGCTGGAAACCTGGGGATCCCCAGTTAGTACCCCCAGAACTCCACGATTCATCTCCCCTAGCCTTCTGCTTATCTTCCCTTCCCCGGATTGGAGATCTGGGCTGGTGGGGGTGGGCCAAGAAGAGGAGCCAAGAAGAGAGCAAATGAGAACAGACAGGCTTTAGGGAAATAGCAACTCCTTAATAAGAAAACTGTGAGACCTCACATCCCTCACTCTGCCTGCAAATCAGCACGCAGATTCAGTTGGCACCCTAGTGACCTAGGTTATTTTTTCTCCTTTTGAATAAAGGAACGGCAAGAGGCTTGACCGTTTTCCCCTAGCCTGGAAATGCTCTGCTCCATGTTGAGACCAGGGTGGGGTGTCACGTGCTCCGCAGGGCAGCGCCCCAGAGAGCAGGCAGCAAAGACCAGGATTCTACGTCTGACCGATCTTCCACTCCTTTCCATGGTGGGGATGGGGCCCTTTTCCAGAAAATTCAGGAGATTTCCCAGGTTTACCCACAGGGTCGGCAATTTCCCTTTTTATTCTTTTAACCATCTTCCATATCTCATTTCGTCTGGTGCCTTAATTCTGTTTCTTGTTCAAACCTGCTCTCGGAAATGGATCCTAAGTCAACTATTTATACCTTAGCATCAGTGTTTATGGTACTGTGCATCTTCTTCCAGGGGTTTGTACATTTAAGCCTCTTCACGAAAGTCCTCTTCTCTGTAAAGGCATTTTAGTGATCATCGGGTAGGTAAGGGAGGTATTTTGATGGTACCTACCAAGAAGCCGCCAACTTAGACTGTGGCCTTGATGGAACCTTTCTTGATAATGCTATTGCAGAGCAGAGGCTAAGAAGAGTTTCCTCTTGGGCGCCTGGGTGGCTCAGTCGGTTAAGCATATGACTTCAGCTCGGGTTATGATCTCACTGCTCGCGAGTTCGAGCCCCGCGTCGGGCTCTGTGCTGACAGCTCAGAGCCTGGAGGCTGCTTCAGATTCTGTGTCGTCCTCTCTCTGTCCTCCCCCACTTATGCTCTGTCTCTCTCTCAAAAATGAATCAACATTAAAAAAGTAAAAAAACAAACAAACAAACAAACAAAAAAACCAGTTTCCTCTTAAAATGAAACTAAGTAATGGGAAACTTTCAGGATGAGAAAAATCTAGTGATTTATATCACTCTAAATTACTACCCAGTCCTTGTCCATGTGTGTATTTTTAAAATTTTTTTTATTAAAAAAATTTTTAACGTCTATTTATTATTGAGAGACAGAGAGAGACTGAGCCTGAGTGAGGGAGGGGCAGAGAGGGGGAGACACAGAATCTGAAGCAGGTTCCAGGCTCTGAGCTGTCAGCACAGAGCCCAACGCGGGGCTCAAACTCACAAACTGAGAGATCATGACCTGAGCGGAAGTCGGACGCTCAACCGACCGAGCCACCCAGGCGCCCCTCAAACTCCTTTTTTAAAAAATTAATTAATTTTTTGAGGGAGAATGGGGGAGGGACAGAAAGAGAGCAAGAGCGAGAGCGAGAAGCCCAAGCAGGCTCTGTGCTATCAATGCAGAACCGGAGGTGGGGCTCAAACCCACATACCGTGAGATCATGACGGAGCCTAAATCAAGAGTTGGACGCCTAACCGGCTGAGCCACCCAGGCGCCCCTCAAATTCCTTTCTCGAAAAGAAATCAGTTGTGTACCTAGGAGGAAGTTATTACCTGGAAAAGTACAAAATCTATCAATGAGAGGACCAGTAATTGGCTACAAGGTACCACATGGCTGTTAAGCCAGAAAAATAAATAAACAGTGATAAAACCTAGGTTGGGTGGCACTGTGGAGAAATGGGCACATTATTGATGGTTCTGTGAATTGGTTCAGTCTTTCTGAAAAGCAGTCTAGCAGGAAGTGATAAAAGCCCTAAATGTATGCAAACCCTTGGACCCTTAGTCCTACTTTGAAAATAAATCCTAATAAAATGAACATTTCGTTTCTTTAGATGATAAGCTTTTCTCATTCATGTTTATCACATTCCCATTTTCCCACTTTGCTTTTTTTTTTTATATTTCATAACATTTTGTCAAGCAAAATATTTTTTAAGTTTTTGTGGGTTCAGAGTATCGTGATGTTTTCTGATTTTTTTTTTCAGTAGCTAGACCTGTATTTCCCTTCCACAGTGGACATGAACCTGCCGTTTTGTTTTCTGTTTGTATTTTAGAAGACTTTTGTTGTTGCCTGTTTTCTCTTTGATTTCTTAAAGAGTTGGATTTTTTTTTTTTTTTTCATTATATACTGTGAACTTTATAGTCCTGAGTTAGGTTACTGCCTTTCCAGATGAAAATGTGGGCTGGGAATGCAAGGTGGAAAGGCTGTCTAATTCCGTGGTTCCTCCTCTGGCTGCATGATGTATCACAAGTGGGTTTAAAAGGAAAAAGAGAGAGAGGAGAGGTTACTGACCTCCATTCCCAGACATCCAATTCAGTAGGCTTAGATAAGTGCCTGGAAATCTACACCCAGCCAATATTAAGAGGCCACCAATCTGGTCTAACGTCCATCACCCAATATGTAGATTCCTTTTCAAGTTTTACTGTGTATTAAATAATAACCCTTCTCCTCATTGTTGTGTGGCTTTGAAGAGGTTTCCTGGTGGGGTTCTCCAATACCGGACTAAATCAAGGTAGCAAGAGGAAGCTATCAGCTGGGTGAAAAGCACCCTTTCACAGGAAAGTTCTTTTGGAAGCTCAGTGAGGCTTCTCAGCTGGACTTCGGACCGCAGGCCCTGGCAGAGAAAAGCTGCCTGGCCTGGAATGCCCCTGTGTTCTGGAGTGTGGCAAAGACCTGTCCAGTTTTCAGGGACTGTCACTTCAAGGACCTCACCCAACAGGAGTCTTTGCCCCTTCCCCAGGCTAGCACCTGCATCCACAAAGTCACCTGCGGGTGGTGTAACAATGATTCAATTGCTGGATGAGTCAAGGGAAGTTGCTCCCATCAATTCTAGCTCCTTCCTTCCCTGACACACGTTTGCTTAGGGCCCCTTTACTGATTATGTGATAGGTCACCATGTCCTATGGAGCCAGGAAATGGGAGACTTGATAGGCAACTGTGCATAGGCCTGCATCTTCTTCAACTAGATGTGGGAAGAGGGTAGCCCACCTTTCAGGTCTGGCACAGGGTCCCCCATCCTTCCATTCTCACTACCGGTAGCATTTGGGAAGCTGCCTCCTGGGCCAGGGAAGGCTGGTGATTGGCCTTGGGTTATGCAGAAAAACAATGTAGGCCTGAGAATTTAGCACTCCAAACTGCAACCAGAGGTTCTACTCCAGTGACCCCTCCACTCACACCGGGCTCACTCCTTGTCCTTTCTCTCAATGCCACATGAAGTGAAGTCTCTCCCGGGGATCCCTCCGAGCCCTGCCCCTGCGGTTGCCACCTTCAGCCAAGCCCCAAGCCAGCCTCAGGCATCGCAGACCCTGACGCCACTGGCTGTACAAGCTGCCCCCCAGGTAAGGGCCCCCCGGGGAGCTGAACAGAGGGCCCTGGGCGGGAGCAAAGCATGGGGCAGCCAGTGTGGGGTGGCCATGGGATCTGGGGATTTCTCGGGGCAGAACAGGGAAGGGGCTGTGGCTTGAAGGAGGGAATCCCTTCCTGGGCACCCCTGGCCTCTCCCCTACCCCAGATCAGGCCCACTGGGAAGATTAGATCTGTCTTTGCCAACTAATATTCTTGGGTCCAGCAAAGATTGTAGAGATAACGTTAACTCTTTCGTGCCACAGGCATCTCTGTTTATCTAATGACTAAATGAGTGAATAGCCTTGTTAGCCCCTCCAGGAGATGCCTGGAAGAGTTAATGGATCGTTCAGAGTCCTCATTTAGAGCCAGGGGGCCGCCCCAGCACCGGGAGAAGCTGCCTCCCGGGTCCCCGGCTGTGCTGAGTTCCCTGTGACCTTTTGCTACACGCACAGATCTGCAAGGCATCCAGCGGGGTATCCTCCGTCAGAGCTTCCCAGAAGCCTCTGTGGGCCCTTGATCTCCTGGTTCCACCAGCCCCCGCCCCCTGCTTCCCGACGGCCACGAAGCATTGGTGGGCCAGGGCCCAGGGAAGGCCTGGGAGGCAGCAGACTGTGGTGGAGGAGGCCGGCACACCCTCTGCTGTCCTGAGAGTGGGGCCAGGCCCCGTCTCCGGTTCAGGCAGCTTCTCTGAAGGCAGGATAGTCTGGTCCAGGCACCCCCTCGGGGTCAGGCCTCCGGCTAGGGCTGGTCTCTTCCCCACCCTCACCGGCCTTTTCCCCACCGCCCTCAGAATGCTTTGTTTGTGCTCAACTGGGTCTGAGAGACCTGGTGTTTGCGCTGTCAATGTTGATTTTTTATTTTTTCTTTTCTTTTTGAAATCTTGTTTGCTTTTGCAGGTCTTGACTCAGGAAAACTTAGCCACAGTTCTGACAGGAGTTATGGTTCCAGCAGGGGCAGTTACTCAACCTCTTCTTATCCCCATCAGTATTGCAGGTCAAGTGGCTGGTCAGCAGGGGCTGGCCGTGTGGACAATTCCTACAGCAACCGTGGCTGCCCTCCCAGGACTGACAGCTGCTTCTCCTACGGGGGGAATTTTCAAGCCACCTTTAGCCGGTCTGCAAGGTAACGGCAACTCTCCCCAGGACTGCACCAGGCCCCCCCACCACCCTACACTACTGTCCCTGCACGTGTGCTTGCCATGCTGGACTCCGAACACGCGGCCCACCGGGGCAACAGCCCTGGAGTCCGGATCCGGTGTCCCAGGCACCCAGCCACAGAGCTGCTGCACCACCTCGGGACTCTAGGCCATGACACCGTGCCGGCCCAGCGGGCCTCTCTCACTCCAGCCAACCGAGACTGCCCCCCTCCCCCCCCACGCCAGAGTTCGCCCCACGACCAGCCTCCTAAGAAGGACCACCGCAAGAAGATTCAGCTTCTGCTTTGGAACCTACGCGTCTCCAGCAGGCCCGAGGGAGGGGGGGATGAGAGATGCTGCCACGCGCTGCCCCTGCAAGGATCAAGGGAATCACGGCTGCCTGTCCCCTCTGCCCCGCTGTCCCAACCCCCCTCTCATTCTTGGGCCAGATCCCTTGGGATTGGAGCCGCTCTGGGCTGCGGCTAGGCATTTGAGCGCCTCTGTCTCTGCCTTGCTCCGTAGCAGCTGCCGTGCTGAACGCCGCTCTCCCGACACCCGTACAAGCTGTCCCGCCGGTACAGGCCTCCTCGCCCACGCAGCCCCGGCCAGCGGCCCAGCCCCAGACGCTGTTCCAGACCCAGCCGCTGCTGCAGACCACGCCGGCCATTCTACCGCAGCCCACAGCTGCCACCGCTACTGCCCCCGTCCCCAAGCCAGTGGACACCCCCCCACAGATCACCGTCCAGCCTGCAGGCTTCGCACTGAGTCCAGGAATTGTAAGCTGCTGCCCTCACCCAGGGCTGACCAGGGATGGACCGAATCTCGGGCCAAGGGTGGAACTGGCCCTTCCCACAGGGGAGGAAGGAGGTGGAGGACCAGCCCCCCGAAAACGGCTCTTTTCCAACACATCCGCAGAGATGGCTCCCTCTGAGGCCTTCTCCTTGCATCTGCCAGCCCATCCATCCCAGACAAGAGCAGACAATCTCCGCCAAGAGGGCTGGGCAAATTCTCCAGAACCTGAACCACTGGACCGGCCTTGGAGGGTGGGATGATGTCTGGGGATTGCAAACTCGTGAGCTGTAACTAAGGTGGAGCTGGAGGCTCACAGCCCCGTGCCCGTGTCTGTCCGGTGTGGCTCCCGGCTCGGGCAGTGGAGCTGTTGGATGTGACTAGATTCACATCGGCCCCTCCAGTCTGGCCTTCTGTCCTCCTGGGCCTGGCCTGAAAGATTAGCCGGAGTTACTCTTCCGTGGTGGTGCCCCTCCCCCTTCCCCGCAGCCCCTGGCCCTCGATGCTATTCAGCTGGTGGACATAGGCCTGCAGCCCACATTCACACCTGCCCAGCATCCATATCTCCCCACCCCAAAGCGCTCAG
Organism: Panthera onca; assembly: GCF_046562875.1. Lineage (NCBI taxonomy): Eukaryota > Metazoa > Chordata > Mammalia > Carnivora > Felidae > Panthera > Panthera onca. The sequence goes on along the minus strand of NC_138345.1, from coordinate 77,395,970 downwards.
CCTTTTCCTCTCTGCCTTGGGCTCTTTCTCACCCCGTGGCCTCTGAGCAAGGCTCTTTCTCCACCCACAGATCAGTGCTGCTTCCCTCGGGGGACAGACCCAGATCCTAGGCTCCCTCACTACCACTCCGGTCATTGCCAACGCCATTCCCAGCATGCCAGGGATCAGCAGTCAGATCCTCACCAACGCTCAGGGACAGGCAAGTGGTCGAAGCCAGGGCTGAGGGTTGAGGGCTGCGGTGAGGCTGCCTGGGGGTGGGGGGGGGGGGCGGCGGGACTTGGGCTGAGGGTCCTAGAGACTCAGACAGGGTGCCACACTGCCCTTCATCTCTCGTGTGGCAGCTCTCTGCTGATGCTGAGCCCGGGCAGGGGCCTCACTTCCACCCCAGCCTATAGGTGCTCACTCTAGTCTGGGGTTTTCCTTCGTGGAGCACCCACTTTGTGACCAGGCTCTGTGTTAGGTGCTCTCTCACATTATCTCACCTCATTTTGAGTACAGGTCTGTTAGGTGGAGATTTTCATTCCCATTTTTCCCGGGGGAGAAGGCCGCGGTTCAGAGAAAGTAAGCCACCCAATAAAATGTGGCAGGGCAGGGCAGGGCAGGGCTTCACATCCAGGGCTGTGTGAATCACATGCAGACCTATTCTTCCTGCACCTCGGCTCCGGGGATAGAATAAAGGAAACCGCTTTATCGATGAGGGGAACTGAGGTCCGGAAGGGTTCAACGATTCGTTGAGGTCCCTTCCCCTGCCCACGTGGGGATTTGGGTTTTGGGGTAGAACTGGACGCTGGCCTCACACCTGGGGTCCCTGCCTTGTTTCCTCCAGGTTATTGGAGCACTTCCGTGGGTAGTGAACTCGGCTAGTGTGGCAGCCCCAGCACCAGCCCAAAGCCTGCAGGTCCAGGCTGTGACACCCCAGCTGTTGTTGAATGCCCAGGGCCAGGTGATCGCGACCCTGGCCAGCAGCCCCCTGCCTCCGCCCGTGGCTGTCCGGAAGGCAAGCACGCCTGAGTCCCCTGCTAAGAGTGAGGTACAAGGGCTGGGCTGGGATGAGGGCAGGGGTGGGGGGGGTGCCTCCCTCAAGACTGCAGGGCAGGACAAGGCTATTTTCCGAAGCCCCTGGCACACAGAGTACCTCCCCAAAGTGAGGGGAAATCCCAGAGTAGAAGGCCCCACATACTCTGTTCAGGGACAGAGCACTCCCCTCCCCACTCCCCCCACCCCCAGAACAAGTGTATGTGCCCTCAGAGGCCAGTGCCATGCTGAAAGGGCCAGGGAGGTAGTCAAAGCAAACTGAGCCTTGATCGGCTCCAGGGTGAACCGATTGCCAGGAAAGCCCAGGGAGGTGACTCGGCATCCCCTCCGCCTCACCCCTTCACTTGCACTGTGGCTTTGATTATTCCCTTATTTGTTCATTCCAGGAGCAGTTTTTGAGTGCCTACTATACTCCAGGTGCTGTAGATCTAGGGACGAGTAAGATGCCTTTCCTAGCCTTAGGTGGCCCACTGCTGGAGACAGTCGCAAGCCAGAGTGACAAAGACTATGACAGGGACGTGACAAGCTGCTGTAGGGACCCCGAGAAGGGAGTTCTGGACCGACTGGGGAATTCAGCAAAGCTTCGTAGAGAAGGGACGCGGCACTAATCTAAAGGGATGCGGTGGGCGGGAGAGTGGGTCCCCCCCTTTACTGTAATTGCAGGAATTAGAAGGTGTCAGAGCAGGGTTCCCAGAGTTGTGTGTCAGAAGCACCTGCAGGACAGCTGGAATGCAGAGTCCCGACGCACACATGTCCCCCCACCCTTGGAGTTTCTTGTTCAGAAGTTCTGGAGTGGCGCTCCGGAATTTGCATTTCTAGCAAGTTCTCGGGCAAGGTTGAGGCCTTGGCTCTCAAATGCAGCATGCCGCTTCCAGGCTTTGTGAATAACCTCCTAGCCTCATCTGTAAAATGGAGATTATCAGAGTACCAACCTCAGAAGGTTATGAACGTTAATGGATATATCACACGTAAGACAGATAACACTCTGGTATGCAGGGAGCACTGGAAAAAAACTGTGCTTTTATTTTATCACTGTTATTATGGAGCAGAGAGTCATGGAAGGGAAGTGGCTAATTAGATGTGTATTAAAAAAAAATTACCGGGGCGCCTGGGTGGCTCGGTCGGTTAAGCGTCCGACTTCGGCTCAGGTCATGATCTCACGGTCCGTGAGTTCGAGCCCCGCGTCGGGCTCTGTGCTGACAGCTCAGAGCCTGGAGCCCGTTTCAGATTCTGTGTCTCTCTCTCTCTCTCTCTGCCCCTCCCCTGTTCATGCTCTGTCTCAAAAATAAATAAACGTTAAAAAAAAAAAATTTTTTTAAAAATTACCTGTTATCCAGGTGGAGCCAAGAACTGAACTGTGGCGAGACTTGAGTCCTTGTCACCTGTTAGGAGGCAGCTGAAACAGTTCTACCAAGAAACCAGGAGCCCTGAACTAAGGCTAAGTCCCTGGGGAGGAAGAGGGACTGGGCTCGAGAGCTACCAAAGGGTAGAATCCAGGGAATAGGACCCATCCTAGAGAAATGTGCACTTTGCAGGAAGTTGTTTTATTTTTTTATTGTTATTATTTAACATTTATTTATTTATATATTTTGAGAGAGACGGGGACAGTGTGCGTGGGGGAGGGGCAGAGAGAAGGGGGAAGAGAGAGAGAGAGGGAGAGAGAGAAGCCCAAGCAGGCTCCACACTGCCAGCATGGAGCTGGCCGCGGGGCTCGAACTCACGAAACTGCGAGACCATGACCTAAGCCCAAACCAAGAGCCAAATGCTCCACCGACTGAGCCATCCAGGCGCCCCTCAGGAAGCTTTTTTTTTAATTTTTTTTTAACGTTTATTTATTTTTGAGACAGAGAGAGACAGAGCATGAACAGGGGAGGGGCAGAGAGAGAGGGAGACACAGAATCTGAAACAGGCTCCAGGCTCTGAGCAGTCAGCACAGAGCCTGACGCGGGGCTCGAACTCACGGACCGCGAGATCATGACCTGAGCCGAAGTCGGACGCGTAACTGACCGAGCCACCCAGGCGCCCCAGGAAGCTTTTAAAAACAATCATCCTGGGCTGCCTGGCTGGCTCAGTCAGTAAGTAAGTCGAGCATGCGACTCTTGATCTCGGGGTTTTGAGTTCTAGCCCCACACTGTGGGTTGAGTTTACTTTAAAAATTCATACTAAAAATACTGATTTGATATATTTATAGTTTCTCCTGATGACAAATATGATACACACTTAAAAAAAATTTTTTTTAATGTTTATTTATTTTTGAGAGGCTGAGAAACAGAGCATAAGCAGGAAAGGAGCAGAGAGAGGAAGACACAATCCGAGGCAGGCTCCAGGCTCTGAGCTGTCAGCACAGAGCCCGACGTGGGGCTTGAACTCACGGGCCTTGAGATCACGACCTGAGCCGAAGTCGGACACTTAACTGACTGAACCACTCAGGCGCCCTGACACACACGTTTTATAAAAATTCCAATATTATGTGTAATGGAAAAAAGCAAAAATCTCTTACAAGTCCACCCCCAGAGATAGCTGATATAGACAACTTGCTTTATATGTCTCAAGATTTTGTTTTTCCTGGAAATTCACATGTATTTTTTATAGGAGTTATTCTATAAAAATTGTTTTCACTTTATCTTTTCTTCCACTTAGCACTGTGACCCAGAGCTCCTTCCATGTCGGTTAATTAAGAGATTAACTGCGTACTTTTTTTTTTTTAATATTATACGTGAGAAAGAGAGACAGTGCGTGAGCAGAGAAGAGCAGAGAGAGGGAGACACAGAATCTGAGCTGTCAGCACAGAGCCCGACGCGGGGCTCGAACTCACGGACCCTGAGATCATGACCTGAGCTGAAATCACGGACACTCAACCGACTAAACCACCCGGGCGCCCCACTGTATTCTTTTTAGTAGCTGCACAGAATCTCCTTGTAAAAAGGTCCCCAGAGTCATTTGCCAGTTCCCTGTTAATGGACATTTGGGGCCTGGGAGCCTCTAGAATCAAGTGTAGGTTTCTGTTCTGAGGGAAAAGATTTGAGAGCAGTTATCTCAAGGGTGGACACCTGTTGGGCTTTGAACACCTGTACTGAACCTTTCGGAGCCTCTGACCTGCCTGTGTCACGGGTGGCTGCGAGGCTCCAACTTGGTGGGGCATGTTGCTGTCCTTACTTCAGAGGTCACTGTCGTTGGGTGGGTGTAATTAAGTAGCTTCTAGTCTTGCTTTGTGATGGGGCACGGGTAGGAGTGTGCTGGGGGAGTGAGGATTTCACGCCCATTTTCATGTGGCCCGTGCAGGGACTCCCACCCCCTGAGCCAGGCAGGTGGGCAGTAGCGTCTCGTTGGCTCTCTTCTCCCAGGTCCAGCCCATCCAGCCCACGCCAGCCGTGCCGCAGCCAGCGGTGGTCATCACCAGCCCAGCCCCGGCGGCCAAGCCATCTGCCTCTGCTCCCATTCCAATCACCTGCTCTGAGACCCCTACTGTCAGCCAGTTGGTATCCAGTAAGTGACTCCTGAAAAAGGTTGTAGAGAGGAGGAGAGGCATGTATTCGGATTCCCCAGCCCCTTTAGATGCTGCTCTCCCTAATAAACTTTCTAGCGTCCAAAGGGGAAGGGCAAAGGCCCGCTACCAGGCACTGGCTTTCTTATTCCCATTCCTGCTGAGCTGGATTCTAGGCATGATGACAGTGGAGGCCACTTCCTCAAGAAGCCAATCCATGGGCTGTCTCTCGCTTGGTCTCTCACCCAGCATTTGAGGAATGTGGGTGGCTCAGCTCTGCTTGGGGCCAGGAGTGGGGAGAATGGGGGAGGGTCAGCCACCGGAGCTGGAAGAACTAGAAAAGAGACCCCTACTTCCAGACAGGTTAGTCCAGGCCCCTTTTCCTCAAGTTTTGTTTGCTTTGGGAACAGGGGTGGTGAAGGTGTTAAGGGTATATGGGCCTTTTGTCAAATGTCCTCATCCCTCACTGCTTCACCAGGCCAGGCCAATAAGCTAGATAAGGAGGGCTATCATCTGTCTTACACACTCACCCCTGGTCCCTTCCTCTGACCTAGAGCCGCATACCCCAAGTCTGGATGAGGACGGAATCAACTTGGAAGAGATCCGGGAGTTTGCCAAGAACTTTAAGATCCGGCGGCTGTCCCTGGGCCTCACACAGACTCAGGTGGGCCAGGCTCTGACTGCAACGGAAGGCCCAGCCTACAGCCAGTCAGCCATCTGCCGGTGAGTAAGGCTGTTCTGGACAAGGTCAAGGCCGGCTCAGGCATTTGATGGCACTAAGCACTCATTGGGACCCAGGTGCATGGCTCCTTTCCATATTCTCTCTTGCTCCTGCCTCCTTCCAGACCAGGAAGGTTGTTCCAAGGGTAGACGGGAACACCTAGAGTGGCCAGAGGCTGATCCAGTCCGTCTGAGGGCGCTCTCAAGTTTATTCTTCAATCCTGAGCATGTACGTGGTCTTTCGTTGGGGGGAACCTAAGACCCTAATCCATTCAGGAACCCTACAGGGAAAGGGTACAGCTTATGCCGTTGGTCACAAAAGTGGGAACTTCCGTTCTGACTTAGCTGTCCACCGCAACCCACCCTCCCCGCTGTTATGCTCCCATCCCCCCTCCTCCCAAGGCATGACTTTAAAGCGATGTAGCTGATTTTTCTGTGTGCGGCGTTCAGACTGGTTCTGATGCCAGTATCAAAGGAGGGCAAACCGTTGCAAACAGGAATGAGTGCATGGCTCAGGGTTGGCCGAAAGGTGCCTGCCAGCTCCCAGATTAGACAAGAGTGACCGCTAGACCAGGTGTCACGCTGGCAGTTCTGTAGTCGCATCCGGGCTCGGCCAGGAAGAGCGGTCTGACTCAGTGTCACTACTGTGAGACAAAATCGGAGGAGATGGCACTTGTGACATCCATGTGCCATCTCTGAAGTCCTCTTAAGATAACTCCTCAAAGGACCTCACTCATTTGGGTGTGAACGTTTTAGAAGAGTTGTTCAGACAGCAGCTGCACTGTTATCGTTGCGCCACTGAACTGAGGCTTTGTGACCTGGCTTACGGGATAGTCTGCGGGGTCTGGGCTTGGCTGAGCCAGGGTGGTCTCGATGGGGGCGGTGAGGGGACCATTTAGTACGGTCCCACCAGTCCTCAGAGGGGCAACCCCTCGTGGAGAGTACTCACACCCCAGGGTGGGGAGTAAGGCATTCTCACTGTCCCTTCCCGGGCTTGGGTCACCCACAGGTTTGAGAAGCTGGATATCACACCCAAGAGTGCCCAGAAGCTGAAGCCAGTGCTGGAAAAGTGGCTGAATGAAGCCGAACTCCGGAACCAGGAAGGGCAGCAGAACCTGATGGAGTTCGTGGGAGGTGAGCCCTCCAAGAAACGCAAACGCCGCACCTCCTTCACCCCCCAGGCCATAGAGGCTCTGAATGCCTACTTCGAGAAGAACCCGCTGCCCACAGGCCAGGAGATCACCGAGATTGCTAAGGAGCTCAACTACGACCGGGAGGTCGTGCGCGTCTGGTTCTGCAATCGGCGCCAGACGCTCAAGAACACCAGCAAGCTGAATGTCTTTCAGATCCCTTAGGGCTCCGCCCCCGGCCCTGTGTTCCAGCACTTTGTACTTTTCCCTTGGCCCCTGGCTGCAGCCACTGCCGTGACGGCACCTGTCGTTCTGCCACGTGCGGCTGCGCTTGTCCTGGGGTCGTGAGACTCCACTGTGTGCATGTGCGTTCACTGCCTCCCTCCTCTCCTCCACGTAGCTCACATCACGGGGAGGGCAGAGGGGGCCCACCTGAGAGCTCCAGGCTCCGGGCCGGTCACGCCAAGGGACCCTTCCATTAAGTGGTGTCACTTAAAGAAGCACTTTGCGAAGGTGGTTTTCGAAGGGTGAATTCTGGTTGGGAACCAGAAGCTCCCCATCTTTGGGGCAGGGCTGCGGCAGCCCCTAAGTACCACTGACCCTTAGCTCTTGTCTTTGATGGCATTCTCTCTCCACCCTCCCTTCCCCTGTGCTCCTCTGTGGAAGTGTCGCAGGTGCAGCAGCTCGTGCAGCGGAACCACAGCCTCAACTCCCACCCTTTGCCTGCAGGCACCCTGTCCCCGAAAGGACCCAAGGGGCACAGTTCCGAAAAGTGTGACGAGCTGCTCAGCAGGTCAGGCTCAGTGTCTGCCTTGCCCTCGAGGTCAGAAGGTTCTCGCAGCCCTGGGGCCAGAACATGTGATCCCTGCTTCCTTTGGGGGGGAAATTGCACTAAAGCAGAACCTGTTCATTTGTGACCCAGGTTGGAAGGAAGCAGCTTTGAACTCTGGCCGTCCTGGAGTTGACCTGGGTCTACAGCAGGTTGGGAACTTAATAGATGAACCCATCCTTCCAGATTTTAATCTAAACTCTGCCCGTGGCTCTCTCCCTCACTAGACAGTGAGGGTTAAAGAACCGGCAGCCTGGAAAATCCCACTGCCCAAGCTCGCAGCACCCCGAAGAGAAATGAAAGGAATGCTGACTCTCTCTTTCTCTTGTCCTCCCACTCACCCCTAACCCAGTGCTGGGCCTTGTCAGAGGGGCACATGAAACCCTAAACCAGACAGCAAGGCCCTGGGGAAAAGGCCACCATCCAGGAAGAATGGATGGCAGCCCAAGAAAGTCTCTTGTGGAAGGTGACTTAACTCTAATTTTCTTGGTGACTTTGAGCCTTGGATACTGGAGGAGAAATCTTGTTTTGTCTGGAGTCTTACACCATGTGTTTGTGCAAACAGTCCTCCCCACCCCTGCCTGCTGGAGCTCCTCTGAGTCAAGAATACCCCCGAAGCAGGACGGGTCTTGCCTACAGAGAGGACAAAAATGGCACACTGAAGACGGGCACCCCATCCAAGCTGCTCAGTGAGTTTCCCAGCCTCGCTGTGGCTGGACGGCCCCTGGAACTCAGTATGTTACTCCAGGAGGTCGGGCGAGCACTAAGAGGTGTGCTTAGGTGAACCTAGACTCACCGTGTAGACCGTGTCCAAGGGCCACAAGTCACAGAGCTAGATCAGCAGCTGCCCTCCACGGCACCTCACAGGATCTACCCTGACAAAATGGCTGCCAGGCGAGGGCACAGCCCTACCCCACTGGTCACCGGCACAGAGTCCCCTCCTGGTCTAGCTTCCTCTGGCTTGTGGTGTTCCCTTTCCTGCCTACAGCTGGTCCCTGTCAGGCCCTACAATGCCAGAGTGGCCACCCTCTTGGCGGCCCTGCCAGTGAGAGGACGGTTGTGTGTCAGATTTTCCCCAAACCCCCTACGTACGCACACACTCCTGCCCCAGTGCGTTCGGACCGCCCCAACTTTCCAGAGTGTGGTGGGAACGAGGAAGCAGGCGGGCACCCTGCCTGCCCCAAGCCTCCCGGGAGAGGATACGTCTCCAAGGGGGAGGCTTCACATTCAAGTTTAGGGTTATCCGCCTGTGTCAACGAGATGAGGGGCTCGCTCGGGCGGGCATCGTAAACAAGTTTTCAGTAAGAAGACCCAGGGTGCTGGCGTCTGTGAAGGATTCAGTGACTTACACGTCAATAAATGAGAGAGGTAGGCTTGCACCCGCAAACACTTGTGTTCAGATAGGCTTTCTTTTTTTGAGAGAGACAAGTGGGTCACAGCTGGAGCCCTGGGAGTAGCATATAATCCAGGGTGTGTCCGTGGCAGTAGATATGCAGGAGAATACCATCTGTCCTGGTCTGTGAAAAGAAGATAATGAAGTCCTGGTCTAAATCAGGCCTGGCCACGCTTTCTCAGCTCCTCCCTTGTCTAAATCTGTCTTCCCGGGGCTGGGTTAGAACGACACCATTTTCTCCTCTGCGGGAAGGATGAGTAGGTCTTTCGGAGGAAGGATACCAGGGGCAGAATTTTTGCAGGCTGAAGTCCCCAGGCACGGGGTGCAGAGTGTCCCTGAAGTGTGCCCAAGGCAGAGCTCACAGGCCTGCTATCATTGCTCGAGCTCCCCCCCCCCCCCCCCCCACTGTAGAGCCCTTGGGGAACAGCTATCTCCACCAGAGGTGGGTTTTCTGTTTTGCTTCTGATAGCATCAGGTTCTGAGGGGTGTCGATATGAATTTTGTTTTGAAAGCACCTTTCTGGACATAACCCAGAGCTTAGTGGCTCCTTTGCCATGGAAAGGCAGGAGAAAGGGCAGAAGTGATTTAACTGTCTGTGTGTGGCATTGTTTGTTTTGTTTTAAAATGAGAGAAGACCAAAATTTCTATGGCCTGGTGAGTCAGCTGGGGTCTGTGACCCTGCACTATCCATAGCATTTTATCTAGCGGGGGCCCGGGAAAGAATTTGGCCAAATGGACTGAGGAACACACTTGAATTTGGAATGAGAGTCCCTGACGTTTTTGTGTCCTTGGAAACCCAATCACCTTCCTATGCCTAGATTCGCTTCCTGTCTCATAAGCCAGGCTCTGACGCTGAGGTTCTGACTATTCCCTGACATGGGGCAAAGCCTGCTGAGGGCTGGAGTGAGGGGTGGGGAGGGGAAAATGGGGATGTAGTTGTGTGGAATAAACAGTATTTTTCTTTTGTACTGGTCTGTTCGTTTATCCTTCGCCTCTCAGGGTGGGGCTGATAGGGAGAGGCCAGAGAAGGATCTGGGAGCTGCCTTTGCTATCAGAGCTCAGAGCCTGGAAAATCCCACTGCAAGAGGGCGAGACCCAGTGCCCGGGACTATCACTTCAGAAGGCCCTGCCATGACCCTCCCCACGGAATGCAGGTCAAGGGGATGCGCCCTTTTTCCGAGTAGGACCCCAGAATTCCCTGCAAAGCCCACTTTCCCTCCCCTCTTCTCTGAGTCCCGATAGACTGTGCACATTCCTAGCCCCAAGAGATGACCAAGGGACAGCTCTCTGTTGGAGAGCTGGGGGGATGGAGTTTGGATATGCAAGCTGGAGTGTTGATAAGTATATACAAAGCCCTTTGCAGTGTGAGGTGCGTCTGCCACCCGGGGAGAGAAGGCAGGTAGTGGGCTGGGGACCAAGACTGGGGAACATTCTAGCACAGAACTTGAAGTCTAGCACTTCAAGGAGTGCTAGAAGTCTAAATTCAAACGTGGCCTTCCAGGTGATGATGAAGGTATGCTTGTCGTGATAGGAGGCTAGATCATCCGCAATTAGCTTGTCTTAACACAAATTTAGCTACATGGTAAGTGGATCTTCATTTGTGTTGTTGCTCAGGCCTACAAATGTTAGGGCCTGCCACTTGAGCTTAGAGCAAGGAGAGCACGGCTATAATAAGGGCCCCCCTCTTTACTTGTCTACCTCCTAGGAGTTGGCTTCATGCCATGCACTCCTGCAGCCCTCCCTCCTTCCTCTTTCACCTACCTGGGATGGATAAGGTCTGGGCTCCATAATCGAAACAGGTGAGAGCAAGGCATCACCTTTGATTCCACCCAATTAACATCCCCGAGCCGGGCAGTGTGCTTCATTCTAGATTGTGTTCTACCACCCTACCTCCACCCAAGGGACAATAGTTGTCCAATATTCTGATGTAAGGCTCAGGGGCCAGAGAAGCTTTACAGCACTCTGAAACGATGGGGCAGAAAAGTCAAATAGAAGCCAACACTTACTTCTGCATAGATGTCATAACCCTAATATTAGCTGTCCACACTAGGCTGGGATTCCTCAGTATCCAGGTCAGGATAGCACACAACAGGTCCTTGACAAATGTCTGATAGATGACTGAATGTATTTCCTGTCCTCTCCTTCAAGAAATAGTAAGAGCTAAGTCATTGACTTCATGCAACTGGGAGAAAGCAGGTACAGAGGATTCTGCTTAGCCATGCAGGGTTTAGACTGTGCTATGGGGGAGTGAACGGAATCTGGCCAACAACTGGCCTTGACCTGGGAAAGGCAGCTACCACCAGAACAGTTAATGGAAGCTGATATCTCTGGCTTAAACCAGCCGAATGTGGTTCCGGACAGTTGGCCCAGGACAGCCTACAAGGAAGAGGGGTGGGTTTGTGGAGGGACTGGAGTTTCTATTCCTGGGATGTTCTTTTGGGTCCCTGGGCCCAGTTCTTTTTTTTTTTTTTTTAATTTTTTTTTTACGTTTATTTCTGAGACAGAGAGAGACAGAGCATTAGTGGGGAAGGGGCAGAGAGAGAGGGAGACACAGAATCCGAAGCAGGCTCCAGGCTCCGAGCTGTCAGCACAGAGCCCGAAGCGGGGCTTGAACTCACAAACCGTGAGATCATGACCTGAACCGAAGTCAGTCGCTCAACCGACTGAGCCACCCAGGCGCCCCTCCTGGACCCTGTTCTGATGTGTGTGTGGAGGCTTCCCCACACCAACGAGCAATCTCGGACACCAACAAGGTATCCGAGAATTCAACTCAAGAATTCATCCACCTGAAGATAGCATCAGATTCCACAGGTAAAAGGCTCTATCCCACAAGACCACCCTCCACTTCAACCACCATCACAAGCCCAGGCTGTTACCTGTGCTTCTGAAAGACCAGCTATAAATCGGAGGCTCCAACAACCCCCTTCCAGCTCAGGATGCCAACTGTGAGTATAGGTTGTTACCTACACTTCTGACCAACTGGCTGTAAATTAGACGTTCCCATGACCCTCTCTTTGAGTTCAATGAATTTACTTGAATGGCTCATAGAACTCAGGGAAACCCATTTACTCGCTAGAATAAGTGATACAAATCAACAGCCCTGTGAAGAGATACACATGGTGATGTCCTGAACAAAGGAGCTTTTGTGTTCTTGGAGCTTGGGACCCTGGCACGGTGGCACATGGAACAGTTCTGTTCCCCAACCTGGAAACTCTCTGAACTCCTTCCTTTGGGGTTTTTATGGAGGCTTCATTACATAGACATGGTTGATTAACTCATTGGCCATTGGTGATTGATTCAAACTGTAGCCCCTCTCCCTTTCCCTGAATCAGGAGGTGGGACTGAAAGTTCCAACCCACTATTCATGGTTAGTTACCCTGGGAAGCAGCCCCCATCCGTAAGTGCTTTCCCAAAGCCAACTTTGTTTTTCATTTTATTTTTTATTTTTTTTAACGTTTATTTATTTTTGAGAGAGAAAGAGAGTGTGAGCGGGGGAGGCACAGAGAGAGAGGGAGCCACAGAATCTGAAGTGAGTTTCAGGCTCTGAGCTGTCAGCACAGAGCCCGACACGGGGCTTGAACTCACAAACTGCGAGATCATGACCTGAGCGGAAGTCAGACACTTAACCGACCGAGCCACCCAGGCGCCCCCAAAGCCACCTTTGTTAACAAACCCAGTTGTGGTGAAAAGGAGGTTGTTATGAACAACAAGACACTCATTTTACCTTCATGGCTCTGAAGCATTTTCAGGAACTGAAGACAGACCAAATATCGCAAAAGATGCTGTGCTCCCATAGCCCTATTGCTCAGGAAATTCCAAGGGTTTTGGGGCCTGTGAGCCAGGAACTATGGATGAAGACCAAATATGTATGAGAAATATATTTTGGTTATATATATATATATATATGTGTGTGTGTGTGTGTGTGTGTGTGTGTATGTAAATTTCTTATAAATCATCATATTGCAGCTGTCCACCATGCTAAGGACTGCTGTGAAGGGAGAACTGGTCTTTTATGGACTGGAGAAGATTGCGCTGGTTTCTGGATACAGATCACAACCTGAAGTTGTTGGGAGCTGCATGGCTGTGAAAGCTTTTGATTTCTTTTTCTCTCAACTACACTCCTTCAAAGAAGCCAGACTGGAGCTCACGGGCTTGTCGGGGTGGGATGTGGAAAGATGTGAAGAGTTAAACCTAGGTGGCCAGTCCCTCAACAAAGCCTGCCCGGATAATGGTTTCTTCCTGTTATCTAAAGGAAAATGCCCAATAATTGCCTGGGGAACCCAGCAATAGAGACTCTGACTTCAGTAAATGAATGAGAAGGGAAGACTAGGGGATGGACAGGTGCTGATCCAGAAGCTTGAGCCCTCAAGCCTCTGAGAGAATTGTTTTGTCTTGAGAAGTAGGCAGGACAGGTGCTAGGGTCCCCTTTTTATCAGTCATAATAATACTGATCACTATGTGCTAGGTACTCTTCTAAGTACTTAACATGCATTTTGTCAGTTAATTCTCACCATAATTCTGTAAAGCAGTAACTATGCCCATATTATTTATTTTTTAAATGTTTATTTAATTTTTGAGAGAGAGAGAGAGAGAGAGAGAGCGTGCACAATCAGGGGAGGGGCAGAGAGAGGGAGACACCGAATCCAGAGCAGGCTCCAGACTCCGAGCTCTCAGCGCAGAGCCTGATGCCGGGCTCGAACTCACCTGAGCCAAAGTCGGATGCTTAACCAACTGAGCCACCCAAGCTGATTCCTATACCCATTTTATAGGTAAGGAGTTGAAGTGCAGAGAAGATGAGGAACCTACTTAGGGTTGCTTTGTGTGCTGCAGAACCAAGTCTTGAACCCAGGTAGGCTGTTTCTAAAGCCTGTGTGCTTAACCTTATGCTATACAGGATGGGACCTGGGAATTGCTTTTCTGTCCTGATCATTTTTGTAGGATTTCCACATGTTTTTACCATCCAGGGTAAGCTCTACCGTGTTCTGTAGAGGAGGAAGAACTTTTCCTTTACCCTTTTAGGTTCTTTTGGTGGGTCACTTAATTAAATCGACAAAACACACCAAGAGGAGAAAAGGAAATCTAATTGCATACGTACAGAAGGCCCATAAGAACATGAGACCCCCAGGTGGTCAGGCAACTGAGGCTTATATGGCCTCCTGAGCTATGGGGATGAGGGTAGAGGTCTGAGACTTCACAGGGGAGGAAGATAATTTACAGGAAGATGGGAAGAGCAAGTAGTAGGTAAGTAAATGTTTGCCACGGGATGCAGAGACAACGGAGCCAAAAAGGAATCGGAACAAACAGGCCCTGTTGAGCTTCCCACAGCTACCATACTTAGCTCATATTCTCTGTAGTTATCTCTGATGATAGTTCTCTTCCTGGACTAGGCACTCCATCTCAAGTATTTTAGGCAGTTAAAAGTAAAGTAAAAGCGTCTCCTGAGTCTTTTGGGCCTTGACTGACTTCAGCTCGAAGCAGTCCACATGCCAAAGCGGCACATTTTGGGGAGGCTCATTCTGAACCTCTTCAGTTCCATCTAAACAGTGTCTGTTTCGGGACCTAATCTAGAGAAATGAGCCCTTTGCAGATAAGCCTTAACGCCACCCAAATGGTCCAGAATACTGAATTTGGAACTCTGTGCCACAGGTATTCTAGTTAGTCATACTTATTATCTCTAGTAAGAGCCGTGATTTGCGTTGTGGGATGAATTTACGCATACAAACTTTGGTTTATTGATAGGCGGTGCTGGATTTCCAGGGGAACGCCTGGTGATCTTTTCTTGGAAGCAGAGTTCCCGGGGCTATCCCTGGAATCCCTGTTTCTAGCCCTGGCACTCCAATTTCACTCTGAGTTGCACTGGGAAAGGGAGAGGAAGGAAGAAGTCCATTTCCCCCAGGCACAGAATTCCAGGGGTAAACAGTCAATAAAATCTTTTCCCCACAGAGGGATCTGGGCTCACAGACATAAATCTCAAGGCTGATCTGCATTCCAATTGGGAGGGAAGCTTAGGAATTATTTTTCATCTTACCCAGTTTATTTTAGAATTAATAAGTGGGGGCGCCTGGGTGGCGCAGTCAGTTAAGCGTCCGACTTCAGCCAGGTCATGATCTAGCGGTCCGTGGGTTCGAGCCCTGCGTCAGGCTCTGGGTTGATGGCTCGGAGCCTGGAGCCTGTTTCAGATTCTGTGTCTCCCTCTCTCTCTGCCCCTCCCCCGTTCATGCTCTGTCTCTCTCTGTCCCAAAAATAAATAAAAAACGTTGAAAAAAAAATTTAGAATTAATAAGTGGCAAGGAGGACTTTTGTGAAGTCTTTATTTTGGTTCAGAATTTAAACTTGAGCTCAAGCATTTCTGAGAAGAAGATGTCTGTCTTTTTCTAAATATTTTCCAGAGGACAGGGCTCTACGAGATTCTTGGATATGGCAATGATCTCTTCCAAACATCTAATATGAATATTCCTTGCTTTATTTTAAAGTTATTCACTTTGTGCTCTTTTTCTGCATGTTTTTAAGATTTCATTTTTAAATGTGTATTTATTTATTTTCGGAAGAGAGAGACAGAGCATGAGCAGGAGAGGGGCAGAGAGAAAGGGAGACAGAGAATCGCAAACAGGCTCCAAGCGGTCAGCACACAGCCAGACATGGGGCTCAAACTCACGAATTGTGAGATCATGACCTGAGCAGAAATCAAGAGTTGGCCACTCAACTGACTGAGCCACCCACGTGCCCCTAAGATTTTAAGTAATATCCACACCCAACGTGGGGCATGAACCCCCAACCCCAAGATCAAGAGTCACATGCTCTACTGACTGAGCCAGCCAGGCGCCCCTATTTTTCTGCAGATTAAAAAAAAAATGCTTCAGGGCACCTGGGTGGCTTAGTCGGTTAAGCGTCTGACTCTTGATGTCAACTCAGGTCATGATCTCATGGTTTGTGGGTTTGAGTCCCATGTCAGGCTCCGTGCTGGCAGTGCAGAGCCCGCTTACAATTCTCTCTCTGTCCCTCCTCCTCCTCCTCTCTCTCTAAGATGAATAAATCAACTTTTAAAAAATGCTTCATTCAAGCTATCTTCACGTGACCAGTTTTTGAAAATTTATGTTCTCACCTCCACAGGCTTCAAAATGCATCTCTGAAAAGAAGGCTAGGTAGGAAGCAGATGTTTTTTTAGGTTAAAACCATCTACAGCGACACAGTGGCATGATGATTACATGTCCAGACTGTGAGATCAGTCAGGCTTCACCACTCACAAGCTGAGTGACCCTGGACAAGTCAATTAATTTTTCTGAGCCTCAGTTTCTTGATCTATGAAATGCATCTAATAATGGTACCTTTCTTACAGGAGTGATGTGAGAATTAAATGAGATTATGTACATAAAACACCTAGTCAGGGGTTGGCACTTAGGAAAGGCTCAGTAAATATGAGCCTCTCATTATTACATCAGAGATTTAAAGTTACTTGCCCAGATGATGCATGTTGAGATGGAGTTGTCATTCAAGGAGGCATGGTTCCACCTAAAAGGCATGTAAAAATACTACCATGGATCTAATGTTCGTTTACAAAGAATTTTGATTATGGCATCTCTCTTTTGGCTTCTGAGCCCAGTTCCAGTTGCTTTACTCATAGGCACGTTTAAAAAAAAATTTTTTTTTAATGTTTATTTATTTTTGAGAGAGACAGAGAGGCAGTGCGAGCAGGGGAGGGGCAGAGAGAGAGAGGGAGACACAGAATCTGAAGCAGGCTCCAGGCTCTGAGCCGTCAGCACAGAGCCCGACCCAGGGGCCTGAACCCACGAAACGCGAGATCATGACCTGAGTCAAAGTTGGACACTTAACTGACTGAGCCACCCAGGTGCCCTTATTTATTTTTAAAGTTTATTTATTTTGAGAGAGAGTGAGAGAGCAGGAGGGGCAGAGGGAGAGAGAGGGAATCCCAAGCAGGCTCTGCACTGTCAGTGCTAGCCACATGCAGGGCTCAAACTCACCAAACATGAGATCATGGCTGAGGTATCTAGGCACCCCTCAATAAGCATTTTTAAAAAGTCCTATTGAATGCAGAAACTATACTAGGAGATATGTAGAACACAAGCCTGAGAAAGATTTCTTTCCTATTATTTAGGAAATCGCAGTCTAGCGAAACAGGCAAATATATACAATTCAGGACGAACTGTAAAAAGTTAAATAATGAAATACAACAATGAGCCAATACTTTCACATATAGGCGGTGTTTTATAGTGAAAAATATCATCAGACTTTGGAATCAGCTCTGAAGTTGGCACGGTAACTTAGTTGTGGGCAATTTAGCCCCATTAGCCTTCTTTCCTTACTAGTAAAATGAGGGTCATAAATATTTACCCTTAGAATTATAATTCTAATTGCAAGATTGTCTTGAGGATTACTAACAACGTAATAAAGTTCCTGGCATATAGTTGATGCTTGATAAACAATGGACATTACTATTTAATCCTAATAGGACGAAGGGGGAGCAGGGATGGTTATCCTTGCTTTTCAAATGAGGAAACGAAATCTCGGTGAGATAAGTGATTATTCGAAAAGTCACCAAACTAGCAAGTGAAGACGCCAACCCAAATCGTGATCTTCAGACCACGACCTTTTGAAAACGACAACTTTCACCTATCTCATGCCTGTTCTAACGCATCAGGGGGAATGCGGAAGATGAGTAGAAGCCGAGCCTTGACCTTCGGAGAGGTGAGTTTAAGGAGAGCGAGCATTCCAGGAGCAAAGGAACCCCTACAGGGAGCTCTGGGGAAACGGTCCGGAGTCCTCCAGGGGCCGGGGTGAGTTCGGTAAGACTAGAGTGAAGGCTCCATCCACGCCCTAGAGTGTCGACTTGGTACACACCGCCCTAGGCAGGACTCAGGTAGCCTCAGAAAGAGCCATTTAAACGGCAGACACCCGACGCACGCGGGGTCCTCTCCCAGACCGCCCAGCCCATCTCCGGGGGCGGGGAGGGGCCGTCGCGCAGCTAGCCTATCATCACTGCCGAAGCCCGCGAACTCTCTTCCTCATTGGCGACCTCCAGGGTGACGTCATGTTCGGCGGACCCGCAAAGGAAGAGGGCGCCATGATTGGTTGGCGCCGGGGCGGCGGGCGGTGGAGGACCCTGGCGAGTCTAGGTTTCCAGCCGGTGCTGGACTTTCCCCTTCCATGTTCCGAGGCTCTGGGGGACTGCAGAGGGCGGGGAGTCGGCTCGGCGGAGACCTGGATTGGGTTCTAAGAGCCGTGGGGTTGAGAAGGGGTGACCGGAAGTGATCTTGGGACTGACCGGAAGCGAGGCCTGGAGGGGAAAGGGAGAGCGGGTTCCGGGAGGGAGGGGGGCTTCCAGCAGAAGGGGACGGGGGAGAAAGGTGCGAAAGCGCCGTGGGAGTGCCGGGTAGGCAGTGGGTCGCTGCTGCTGGTCTGTTTGGGAGGCAGCAAGTGACCACCACGAGCTCGAGGGGAGAGCCCAAGCAGTGGGAGTGCGGGAGCCTAGGGCTGCCTCAGCGGAATCTGGAATAGCTAAGCACAGGGGCCCTCGCACGGCTCCAAAGAACTGGGTGGGAGGGATTTTGGAAGTCGAGGCAGGAGCCAGGAGCTGAGGGTACGGCAGATTAGTTGTGCGGGAAGTGCGGTTCGGGCTTGGGGGTGGTCGGTGGGGACGGCGTGGGAGATCTTGGTTTGGAGTTTTCCAGTCTTGCCCCCATTGGGTAGAATCACACTACTTGCCTTTGTACAAGAAACGGTGTCTCCTGGGGCAAGGGAGGAGCCAGCATGGCCTGGGCTCTGAAGCTGCCTCTGGCCGATGAAGTGATTGAATCTGGGCTGGTGCAGGACTTTGATGCTAGTCTGTCCGGGATCGGCCAGGAACTGGGTGCTGGTGCCTATAGCATGAGGTGAGTGAGATTTTTACCTGACCCTGCACCTTCTGAATAACAAAAGCAGGGAAGGGAATAAATAAGGTTGGAGGGGTGTGGGAGGGAGGTATTTAGAGTTAAATAAGCTGTCTGCGGTTAGGGAAAATTGACTTTTTTCTTTGTTACTTCGAGTAGTGACTGCTGTGGAAGAAATGGAAGAAGAAGGCAGTGTCAGGTCTGTGCAGGATCAGTGGAAGAAGCAGGAATGGCCCTTGGCTAGCAACCAGATGAATGTTGAGAGGCCGTTGTGCCAGTGTGAGAGATTGGAGACCTATAGTGTGTATGTGTATATGTGGTCAGGTTGGGCTGGAGGTGTGTGAAGGGGCCACATCTGGGGAGTTGGGAGCTGGGGTTTATTGCTGAATATTGGTTGACTGCTTCTTGGAAGGAAACCTTGGTGAAGAAGCCCACACATCTGTACCTTAGCTTGCTTTAAGGATTAATTCTAGGATGTCTGCCTTTTGAAACATAAGCTATGAAAAGAAAAAGCGTCAGAGAACTTTTAGATACTTCTAGATCTTAGTGTATCAAGTCAAATATTGATCAGAAATAAAAATCTCCTATGAAAGAAGCATAACCTCCCATGTAATTTATTTGCATGCATTAGTTATTTCATTTCCCCAGTATAGTTTGTTTCGTTTATGAGATGTACGAGAATCAGGTCTGGAAATGTTGAAACACCTGCACATGAGGGTTAGATGGAATATAATTGGGTTTCCAAATGCATTATAAGGCTCAATCTAAATAAGTGAGTTAGAAGAGACTTCAGAACTTAACAGTTTGAGTTTATAGGAGAAAGAGGTTTTTTATGGTGAAAGCGGACAAATTTTGTGTTCTGATCGCGAGATACTTTGAGAGTTATGTAATGTAAACTTCTTGTCTTTATCTCTGCTAACCCAAAATGGATTTTTCTCAAGTAAAATAATGAGTGAGAACTTAGTACTTCACCTTCAGGAATCTGTGCTTACAGCTAGAATAATAAAGGCTATCTTATATACATACTTAAGTGATTTTCAGGGAAGTTTAAGTGCTATCATGCAATGCTCTTAGTGTTAAGAAATTTAACTCTAGTTTTGTCTGTCCTTGTTTACATAAGTCTGACCCGAAAAATAGAGATTAACTTGGTCTGAAAATAAATGCCCTAACCCTGAGCTTATTATACTCAGTGTCTGACATAATAGTTGATAATTCATACTGTTGTTCATGTAAAGACTACCACAGCAAAAAGTTTGATTTTGTCTAGTTTGTCAGAAGATGGAGGTAATTAACTATAGCCATACTTGTTATAAAAATAGTTAACATCGTCAACATTCTGTGCGTGTGTCATGTGCTTTCCGTACCATATAACCTTACATTTAAAACTGCTTTCCGGTGTCATACCCCGAATGGTCTACGCTGGTATTAGTAGAATGGTTTGCAAATTCACACCTTTAGAATTTTTTTCTAACATCAATTCTGCAAGAGTTTTCCAAACATCACTTTCTGTTTTCCCCAGAGCACGATGTGCCAAAATGTCAAGTATTTTTTCTTTCTTTTTTTTCACCTTCCTCTTTTTCCTGCATTTTGCTCTTGTCACTCTTCTCCTGACTTTGATACACGTTTAATCATTTGCATTAATTTGTGTTAATTAGATATTAGTTCTCAAACGTTTGTGTTCATGAGAGTCCTCTAGAGTGCTTATTTAAAAATAGTTCCCAGGGCCTCATCTTCACTGATTTTTCTGGGGCACAGGCCAGAAATCTGATTTTTTAAACAAGTTCTTAGGTGATTTTGATGCAGGTAATCCAGCGACCACATGTTGAGAAGCACTGACTGGAGGAGTTTTTATACACAAAGACCATGATTCTTTGCTCTTTGTGTTTCTCTCTATAATTAAACCTTCTAATCGATTTTCCTACACCTTTATTAGGGAAAATGTTCTCTTTGTCAAGCTATTTGTTTTGTAAAATACATTCTCTGATGTATTCATTCTAACCTAATTTTCTTATTTTCTGCTGCATCTTATAATGGTTTCACTTCAGATCTATTGATTTAGATTTTATAAAGATTCACCTTAACTGGATTTCTGTTTTGGACTTGATCTGCCCTTATATTCAGTAATATAAGGTATATTATAAGGTATATAAGAACCATTTTCTAAATGGTTCTTTAATATCTTTCTTACTTTTCCCCTTACACTTTAATACTTGGTACAAACTTTTATTGTTAAAATAAAGGAAATCCCCTGAAAAAAATGCTAAGCGAAAGGAGCTAGTCACAAAAGATCACACAATATACGATTCCACTTCTATGAAATGTCCAGAATAGGCAAATCTGTAGAGACAGAAAGTAGAATAGTGGTTGGCTAGAGCTTGGGGAAAGAGGTAATGGGGGAGTGACTGCTGATGGTACTGGGTTTTTTGGGGGGTGGTTGATAAGTGTTCTAAAATTGTGGTCCGGGGCATCTGCCTGGTTGTCGGTAGAGCATGTAACTCTTGATGTTGGGGTTTGAACCCCATGTTGGGTGTGGCAATTAATTAAAATACATACATACATACATACATACATATATACATACCTGCAAATTAATTTTGATAGTTGGGCAATTCTGTGACTACACTAAAGACAACTGAACTGTACACCTTAGATGGGTGAATTGTATAGTACAGGAATTGTGTCAAAATAGTGCTGTTATAAAAAAAAAAAGGAAAGAGGATCAAATTCTGTATATTGAAAAGAATTTTATATCTTTCATTTTTTTTTAAAGTTGAGGTGGAATTCGCATCATGTAAAATTAACCATTTTAAAGTGAACAATTCAGTGTTATTTGGTACATTCGCAATGTTGTGCGACCACCCACCAATTCCATCAGTCCAAAAGAAAACCCTGTACCTCTTAATGCAGTTGCTCCCCATTTCCCCCTCCCCCTCTGTAGTCTGTGTGCATGGATTTACCTATTTTGGATATTTCATATAAATGGAATCGTGTAACGTGTCCTTTAGTGTCTGGCTTCTTTCACTCAGCATCATGTTTTCAGGGTCCATTCACAGGTAGCATGTATCAGTAGTTCAGTATCTCATTCCTTTTTATGGCTGAATAACCCTTTCTATGTATATAACGCAGCTTGTTTATCCATTCATCAATTGGTAGACTGTAAGGGGTTGTTTATAAAGGAGATGACCATGACATTTTGTTTTTAAATTTTTTAAATGTTTACTTATTTTTGAGAGGGAGAGAAAGAGAGAGCAGTGGAGGGGCAGAGAGAGGGAGACAAAGAACCCGAAGCAGGCTCCAGGCTCTGGGCTGTCAGCACAGAGCCCGACACAGGCTCGAACTCATGAGCCAAGCTGTGAGATCATGACCTGAGCCAAAGTCATATACTTAACTGACTGAGCCACCCAGATGCCCTGACCTGCAATGTTTATAAACGTTCGTATACAAGTTTCTGTGTAGATTTCTATTTTTCTGTTTTTTTCTGTGTAGATTTCTTTTAATTGAGGTATAATGATATATAACATTGTATTAGTTTAAGGTGTACAACATAATGATTATGTATTTGTATATATTGCAAAATGATCACAATGTCTAGTTAACATGTTTCACCGTACAAAACAATTTTTTTCTTATGAGAACTTTTTAAAATTAATTTATTTTTAATATAATTTATTGTCAAATTGGCTTCCATACAACACCCAGTGCTCATCCCAGCAAGTGCCCTCCTCAATGCCCATCACGCACTTTCCCCTCTCCCCCACCCCCCATCAACCCTCAGTTTGTTCTCTGTATTTGAGTCTTATGAGAACTTTTAAGAGCTACTCTCTTAACAAGTTTCAAATCTGCATTACAGTATTATTAACTATAGTCACGATGCTGTACTAGACATATGTTTCCATTTCTCTTGGGTATATATATCTAGGCGTGGAATTGCTGGCTCATATGGTAATTCTATGCTTAACTTTTTTTGTTTTTAAATCTAAAGACTTTTTAGAGCAGTTTAGGCTCACAGAAATACTGAGAGGAAGGTACAGAATTTTCCCATATACCCTCTTGCCTCCATACATGCATAGCCTCCCCTTTTATCAACATCATTTACCAGAGTGGTACCCACTCTGTACCTACATTGATGAACCTAAATTGACATATCATAATCACCCAAAGTCTATAGTTTACCTGAGAGTTCCCTCTTGATGGTATACATTCTGTGGTTTTGGACCAATATAGAATGACACATACCCATCATAGAGTATCATACAGAGGATTTTCTCTGCTTTAAAAGTCCTCTGTGTTCTGGGTGGCTCAGTCGGTTGAGCATCTCAGGTCATGATCTCACGGTTTGTGGGTTCCAGCCCCACATCCGACTCTGTGCTGATGACTCAGAGCCTGGAGCCTGCTTCGAGTTCTGTGTTTCCCTCTCTCTGCCCCTCCCCTGCTTGTGCTCTGTCTCTCTCTGTCTCTCAAAACTAAATAAATGTTTAAAAAAAAAAAAAAAAAGATCAACTTGAAAAAAAAAAAGCCCTCTGTGTTCTGCCTATTCATTCCTCCACCCCAACCCTGACAACCACTGATTTTTTTTTTAATGTTTCCAGTTTTGCCTTTCTAGAATGTCATAAAATTGGAATCCTACAATATGTTGCCTTTTCAGATTAGCTTCTTTCACTTAGAAATATGCATTTAATATTCCTCTATGTCTTTTCATAGCTTGATAGCTCATTTCTTTTTAGTACTCAATAATATTCTATTGTCTGGATGTACCACAGTTTATTCATTCACCTACTGGAGGACATCTTGATTCCTTCCAAGTTTTGGCAATTATGAATAAAGCTGTTATAAACATCCATGTGTAGGTTTTCGTATAGAGATAATTTTCAACTCCTTTGGGTAAATACAAGGAATGCAACTCGGGATTATATGGTAAGAATATATTTAGTGTTGTTAAGAAAAGGCCAAACTGTCCTCCAAAGTGGCTGTACCATTTTGCATTCTTACTACAAATTGGTGAGAGTTCCCTTTGCTCCACATCCTTATCAGTATTTGGTGTTGTCAGTGTTCTGGATTTTGGCCATTCTGGTAGATGTATAGTATATACTAAACTGTTTCAAGAACTCTCAAGCTGTTTTACATAACATCTGAACTGCTTTATGTTCCATCAGCAATGTATGAGGGTTCCTGTTTCTCCACACTCTTGTCAGGACTTTTTACTTCCTATTTTCTTTTTGTTGTTCTTTTAATTAAACCCATCCTAATGAGTGTGAAGTAGTATATCATTGTGATCGTGTTTTACTATTCCTTGACCATGAAGTTGAACATCTTTTCACGTACTTGCTGGCCATTTGTAGATCTTCTTTGGGGAAGTGTCTTTTCAAGTCTTCTTTTTTCTAAAGATTTCATTTTTAAATCTCCACACCCAACTTGGGGCTCAAACTTACAACCCCGAGATCAAGAGTTACATGCTGTACCAACTGAGCCAGCCAGGCACCCCATCAACCGACATATGGTCTCCAGCTTACGATGGTTCAACTTATGATTTTTTTGACTTTACAGTGGTGTAAAAGTGATACACATGGTAGAAACCATACTTCCAATTTTGAATTTTGAACTTTAACTGGGCTGGTGGTATGAAGTCCAATACTTTTTCATGATGCTGGGCAGTGGCAGTGAGCCACAGCTCCCAGTTGGCCAGGTGATCATGAGGGTTGCAAATGATATGCTTATAACTGTACAGTATCCATACAACCATTCCATTTTTTACCTTCAGTACAGTACTCAATAAACTACATGATATTCAACACTTCGTTATAATATATGCTTTGTGTAAGATGATTTTATCCAACAGTAGGTTGATGTAAGTGTTCTGAGTACATTTGGCTAGGTTAAGCTATGATGTTTGGTAGGTTAGATGTATTAAATACATTTTTGACTGACAGTATTTTCAGCTTACGATGGGTTTATTGGGATGTAACCCCATTGTAAGTCAAGGAAAAGCTGTACAAGTCTTTCATACCATTGGCTAAATTTATTCCTGTGTATTTTACTCTTTTGGATACTATTATACATGGAATTGTTTTCTTAATTTCCTCTTTGGATTGTTTATTGCTGGCAATAACTACTGATTATTTAGAAACTACTGATTTTTTATGTTGATCTCATATCCTGTAACTTTGCTGAATTCTTTTTTTAGCTTTGGTAACATTTTCCTGGACTTATGGGATTCTCTGTATGTAGAGTCATGTCATATGCAAATAGATATAGCTTCACTTTTTCTTTTCCTGTTTGTATGTTTTTTATTTGTTTTTCTTGCTTAATTGGTCTTGCAAGGACTTCCAGTACAATGTTGAATAGTAGTAGTGAAAGTGGGCATCTTTAGCTTATTCCTGATTTTAGAGGGAAAGCTTTCAGTTTTTCACCACTGAGCTGTGAATTTTTCATAAAGGCCTTTTTAATTTTGAGGAAGTTTTATTCCTAGGTTGTTGTGTGTGTATGTACGTGTGTGTGTGTCTGTATGAATGTCCGTGTGTATTATTATGGTAAAATACACATAAAATTTACCATTTTAGCTATTTTTAAGTGTATAGTTCAGTGGCATTAAGTACATTCACATTGTTGTGAATTTGTTGTGCAAATATTACCACCATCCATCTCCAGAATATTTTTAGTTTCCCAAACAGAAACTCTCTACCCATTAATCACTAACTCGCCTAGTTCCCGACAACCCCCATTTTACTTTCTGTCTCTATGAATTTGACTACTCTAGGAATCTCATGTAAGTGGAATCATACAAATTTGTCCTTATGTGACTGTCTTATTTCACTTAGCATAATGTCTTCAAGGTTTTGCTGAGTGTTTTTATTGTGACAGGTGCTGAATTTTGTCCAGTGCATTTTCTGTGTCTGTTGAGATGATCATGTGGTATATTACGTTGATTTCTTTATGTTGAACCACCCTTATATTTCTGGGAAAAATCCTACTTGGTTATAGTGTATGATCTTGGATTCAGTTTGCTAGTACAGTATTTTGTTGAGGATTTTTGTGTCTTTATTCATAAGGGATATTGGTCTGCTTTTCCTGTGATGTTTTTTTACACATTTTTTAAAAAAAATTTTTTTTCAACGTTTTTTTATTTATTTTTGGGACAGAGAGAGACAGAGCATGAACGGGGGAGGGGCAGAGAGAGAGGGAGACACAGAATCGGAAACAGGCTCCAGGCTCCGAGCCATCAGCCCAGAGCCTGACGCGGGGCTCGAACTCACGGACCGCGAGATGGTGACCTGGCTGAAGTCGGACGCTTAACCGACTGCGCCACCCAGGCGCCCCTTTTTACACATTTTTTTAAATGTTTATTATTTTTGAGAGAGAGAGAGAGAGAGAGAGAGTGAGTGTGGGGGTAGGAGCAGAGAGAGAGGGAGACACAGAACCCAATGTAGGGCTTGATCTCATGACCCTGAGATCATGACCTGAGCTGAAATCATGAGCGGGTTGCTTAACCAAATGAGCTACCCAGGTACCCCTCTTGTAACAACTTTTGACTTAAGTTCTATTTTGTTTGATATATATGTTTTTAAATTTTTTTACTGTTTATTTTTGAGAGAGAGAGAGTGAGCAGGGGAGGGGCAGGGAGAGAGGAAGACACAGCATCTGAAGCCGACTCCAGGCTTCAAGCTGTCAGCACAGAGCTCTATGTTGGGCTCAAACTCAGGAACCGTGAGATCATGACCTGAGCCAAAGTCAGATACTTAACCGACTGAGCCACCCAGGCGCCCCTATTTGATATATTTTTAAAAAATGTTTATCCCATTTATTTTGAGAGAGAGAGAGGGAGAGAGAGTGCTGGAGAGGGGCAGAGAGAGAGGAGAGAGAGAATCCCAAGCAGGATCCACACTGTCAACACAGGGCCCAACGCAGGGCTCGATTTCATAAACTGTGAGACCATGACCCAAGCGGCAATCAAGAGTTGGTAGCTGAACTGACTGAGCCACCCAGGAGCCTCTTGTTTGATATTTGACGAGTCACTTCAGTTCTCTTTTGGTTACTGTTTGCATAGAATATCCTCTTTCACTGTTTTCCTTTTAACCTATTTGTGTGTTGTATCTGAAGTGAGTCTTCTATAAGCAACATGTGGTTGGTCACATGTTGACCACAAGAACAAATATCTTTTTCCCCAATCTGTGTCTTTAATCGGTGAGTTAATCCATTTGTACTTAAAGTGATTACTGACAATGAAGAACTAATTTCTGCCATTGTGCTATTTGTTTTCTATATGTCATATTCTTTTGTTCCTCAATTACTCCAATATGTCTTCTTTTGTGTTTGATTTTTTCTTTTTCTTTTTTTTTTTTTAAACGTTTATTTATTTTTGAGACAGAGAGAGACAGAGCATGAACGGGGGAGGGACAGAGAGAGAGGGAGACACAGAATCGGAAGCAGGCTCCAGGCTCTGAGCAATCAGCACAGAGCCCGATGTGGGGCTCGAACTCACGGACCGCGAGATCGTGACCTGAGCTGAAGTCGGATGCTCAACCGACTGAGCCACCCAGGCGCCCCGTGTCTGATTTTTTCTAATGTATCATTTTAATTTCTTCTTTATTGCCTTTTTTTTTTTGTATATTTTTAAAGTTATTTTCTTAGTGGTTACCGTGGGGATTACAGTTAATATCCTAAGTGTATAGGAATCTAATTTGAATTGATAACACTTTAGCTTCAAGAGCATACATTAAACTAGACTTCTTATGATGATCATTTTGCAATATCTATAAAAATCAAATCATTATGTTGTACACCTGAAATTAATGTAATGTTATATGTCAATTATATCACAAATTTATTTATTTTTTTATTATTTTTTTAATGTTTGTTTTTGAGAGAGAGACAGAGACAGAGCCCAAGGGAGGAGGGGCAGAGAGAGGGAGACACAGAATCTGAAGCAGGGTCCAGGCTCTGAGCTGTTAGCATAGAGCCTGATGCAGGGCTCAAACTCAAGAGCTGTGAGATCATGACCTGAACCGAAGTTGGATGCTTAACAACTGAGCCACCCAGGCGCCCCAATTATATAACAACTTAAAAAAAAGAGCATACATTAACTCTGTTCCTGTCAGTTCTGTTTCCATTCTTTATGTTGTTATTGTCACAAATTATGTCTTTATACACTGTGTGCTTGTTACAATAGATTTATAATTATTGTTTTATGCATTTGTCTTTTTAAAAAAAAATTTTTTTTTTAATGTTTATTTATTTTTGAGACAGAGAGAGACAGAGCATGAACAAGGGAGGATCAGAGAGAGAGGGAGACACAAAATCCGAAACAGGCTCCGGGCTCTGAGCTGTCAGCACAGAACCCAATGCGGGGCTCGAACCCACGGACCGCAAGATCATGACCTGGGCCGAAGTCGGACGCTCAACCGACTGAGCCACCCAGGCGCCCCAATGCATTTGTCTTTTTTAAAAATATTTTTAAGTAAGCTCTACACTCAATGTGGGTCTCAAATTCACAACCCCCAAGATCAAAAGTTGCACGTTCCACCAGCCAGGTGCCCCTATGTATTCGTCTTTTAAGTCACATAGGAAACAAAAAGAAGAGGTTACATACCAAAAATATGGTATGCTAGCTTTTGTATTTTACCTGTGTGACCTGTGTAATGATCTTTATTTCTTCATATGACTGTGAGTTACCATCTAGTGTTCTTTCATTTCAGGCTGAAAGATTCCCTTTAGCATTTCTTGTAGGGCAGGTTTATTAGCAATGAACTTCCTTACCTTTTGTTGAGAAATATTTTAATTTCTCCTTCATCTTAGAATTCTTGGTTGATAGTTTTTACTTTCAACACTTTACATATATCATCCCACTGCCTCTGGCCTCCGTGGTTTCTGATGAGATATTGGCTTTAATTTCATTGAGTTTCCCTCATAATGTGATGAGTCACTTTTTGCTGCTTTGAAGATTCTCTCTTTTCAACAGTTTGAATATTGTGTACCTTGCTGTGGCTGTCTTTGAATTTATTCTTTTGAAGTTTGTTGAGCTCCTTGAATGTGTAGATTTACGTGTGTCATCAATTTGGAAAGTTTTTAACCATTATTTCTTCAAAAACTTTTCTCCCTTTTTCTCTCCTTCGTCTCCCGGGACTCCCATAATATGCACATTGGTACACTTGATGGTGTACCATTGTATTCGTAGGTTCTATTTAGTTTTCTTCATTTTTGTTTTTGCTCTTCAGCCTGAGTAATCTCAATTTGCCATCTTCAAGTTTGCTGATTCTTTCTTCTGTTGATCTTCTGTTGAGTCCCTCTAGTATATTTTTAATTCCAGCTCTTGTACTTTTGGGTCCAGAATTTCTACTTGTTTACTTTTTATAACTTTGATCTTTTGTTGCTATTCTTTAGTTGCTCATACATTATTTTCCTGGTTTCCTTTAGTTATTTGTCCATGGTTTCCTTCAGCTCTTTGGGCATATTTAAGATAGTTAATTTAAGGTCTTTGTATATTAAGTCTAGTGTCTAGGCTTGCTCAAGGATAGTTTCTGTCAATTTCTCTTTTCTTGTGAATTGGCCATACTTTCCTTAATCTTTGTATGCTTTGTAATTTTTTGTTTAGAACTGGACATTTTGAGTATTGTAATATGGTAGCTCTGGAAATCAGATTCTACTCCCTCCCTAGAGATTACTGTTGTTACTTGATTAAAGCTGAAGTTGTCCATTTATTTAGTGACTTTCCCAAAGTGTTTTTGTAAAGAATGCGTTCCTTATTTTTTGTGAACACTGAAGTCTCTTCTATGAGCTCCGTGGTCCGCCAATGACTTGACAGAAATTTTCTTAAATGCTTGGATCTAATAAGAAAAAATGGGGAAAAAAAAGAATGTTCTGTTTCTTTAAATCCCTTTGTCTGACTCTGCTAAGGAAGCCACCTCAGCCATGGTGGTTGAAACAATGTCCAGCCTGTGTGCCAGCTCTTCAGCGATCAAAAGCAGTAATCAGAATATATAATGCTGATTTTTGGAGGACAAGGTCCCTATTGCCCACCCTGACACCAGCAGACTGCAACAGGATCCCAGGCTACTGTCCCCACAGCTGTCTGCCATGGGACTGGGAGCTAGGGGAAGGTAGATGGTGTGCCAGATGCTGAAATTCACTAAAATTTACCAGCCTCTTTCTTCATCAAGCATTCCCTTGTTTGCTGCAAGTATTTGACTAGATTCCAGAGTTCCAGAATAGTTGCTTCAAGCATTTTGTGCCGGCTCAATAGTTATTTTGGTGGAGGGACCAATTCCTGGAGCTTCCTACTGTGCAGTCTTTCATGACCTCTGTCCTTAATCTATAGTAGCCTTTTAACTGGTCCAGCCCTGCTTCCAACTCTGCACTCATCACCCCCATAGCCTGTTCTCTACACAGAAACTTAGAAGTCTATGTGTATTCTGTTCATAAAAAATAATAACAATTTCAGACTTGCCGAAGATTTGCAAAAACAGTGCAAAGAAGTTGTAAATACCCTTCACCGAGATTACTCACATGTTAACATTTTGCTATATTTGTTTTATCTTCCTCTCTTCTGCTCCTCCCCAACACCTAGAATTATTATTATTTTTTTAATCTGAACTGTTTAAGTTGCAGTTGCAGTGTCCCTTAACACCCAAATACTTCAGTGTGTATTTTTAAAAAACATGAAATTCTCCGGTGGAGGGGCAGGAAAGAAACATGAAATGCTCTTACGTAACTATAATATAGTGATCAAAATTAGGAGCTTAACACACAATACCGTGTATGATCTAATCTGTGGACCTTATTCAGATTTTGCCAATTGTCCCAATAATGTCCTTATAGCAAAAAAATACCCAAGATCATGTATTGATTCAGTTGTCATGTCTTTTATCTCCTTTAATCTAGAGCAGATCATGAGTCTTTGTATTTTTTTTTAACGTTTATTTATTTGTGAGACAGAGACAGAGCATGAACGGGGGAGGGGCAGAGAGAGAGGGAGACACAGAATCGGAAGCAGGCTCCAGGCTCCGAGCCATCAGCCCAGAGCCCGACGCGGGGCTCGAACCCACGGACCGCGAGGTCGTGACCTGAGCCAAAGTCGGACACCCAACTGACTGAGCCACCCAGGCGCCCCGAGTCTTTGTATTTTTATGACATTAACAATTTGATGAGTAGAGGTCAGTTATTTTGTAGAATATCCCTCAGTTTGGGTTTGTCTGATGTTTCCTCATGGTAGATTCAGGTTATGTGCTTTGGGTGGTACTACCTAAGAAGGGATGCTGAGTTCTCTGTGTATCATATTAGGGTACACATGCTATTGATTGGTCCCGTTGCTGGCAATGTTAATTTTGACCACTTAGTTAAGGTGGGGTATGCCAATTTTCTCCATTATAAATTTATTGCTTTGCCTTTTGTAATTAGTATTCTGTAGGGGCGACATTTTGACACCATGTAAATATCCTATTTTCAAATTTTCACCAACCAGTTTTAGCATTTATTGATGATTCTTGCCCTAATCAGTTTTCTTTATGATGATTGCTAAATGATGATTTTCATATATATATATATGTGTATATATATATACATATATATATGTATGTATATATATATACACACATATATATATGTATGTATGTATATATTTTAGCTTTGTGTATTTATTTTTGAGAGAGACAGAGACTGCATGAACAGGGGAGGGGCAGAGAGAGAGAGGGAGAGAATTCCAAGCAGGCTCTGCCCTGTCAGCACAGAGCCAGATGCAGGGTTTGAACTCATGAAACCCTGAGATCATGACCTGAGCTGAAACCAAAAGTGGGATGCTTAACCGACTAAGCCACACAGGCGTCCCAAATGATGACTTTCTAATTATGTCTTTCCTTCTACATTTACTAGTTGGCTGTCTACTGTAAGAGGGAACTTTCCCTTCTTATTGATTTATTTTTAACAATGTAGTCTCAGATTTTTACTTTTTTTTTTTTTTAACGTTTTTATTTATTTTTGAGACAGAGAGAGACAGAGCATGAACAGGGGAGGGGCAGAGAGAGAGGGAGACACAGAATTGGAAGCAGGCTCCAGGCTCTGAGCCATCAGCCTAGAGCCCGACGTGGGGCTCAAACTCACGGACCGCGAGATGGTGACCTGAGCTGAAGTTGGACGCTTAACCGACTGAGCCACCCAGGTGCCCCTCAGATTTTTACTTTATTCAATATGTTGTAATCTTTTTTTAAATTTTTTTTCAACGTTTTTTATTTATTTTTGGGACAGAGAGAGACAGAGCATGAACGGGGGAGGGGCAGAGAGAGAGGGAGACACAGAATCGGAAACAGGCTCCAGGCTCCGAGCCATCAGCCCAGAGCCTGACGCGGGGCTCGAACTCACGGACCGCGAGATCGTGACCTGGCTGAAGTCGGACGCTTAACCGACTGCGCCACCCAGGCGCCCCTATGTTGTAATCTTTTACTACCATTATATATCTTGATTAAATTATTCCAGATTTGGCCAGAAGAACCCCTTCAAACTGGCTCTGCACAGAAGCCTTTTATTTATTTATTGTTAAATGTTTGTTTATTTTTGAGAGAGAGAGAGAGCATGAGAGCACATGTGCACAAGCATGGGAGGGACAAAGAGAGAGAGGGAGACACAGAATCTGAAGCAGGCTCCAGGCTCCAAGCTGTCAGCTCAGAGCCCAACATGGGGCTCAAACTCACTATGAGATCATGACCTGAGCTGAAGTCAGACGCTTAACTGACTGAGCCACCCAGGCACCCCTGCACAGAAGCCTTTTAAAATTAAGGTCTTGTTAATGTCTGTTGTCCTGAGGTAACTGCTAATAGCACCCTTGTTCACTCACAAAGTGTCCCTATTTAAATGATAAATTATATGATAGTTTATTTAAAATGTAGAGCAGATCATTTCACTTTTCTCCTGGAAACCCTCCATTCATTTTGCATCTTGTTTTGAATTAAAGCCCCAGTTCCGGCATTGATGTACACAGGGTGCCCTTCTGATCATTCTGTCTAGACTCTCTTTATAGCATGCTCTGCCCCAGCCACATCTGATGGTCTTACGGTCCCTCAAATCCTATGCACCTTTCTGCCTCAGGGCCTTTGCATTTGCTGTTACTCTTACTGGAAGTCTTTTTTTTTTTTTAATTTTTATTTATTTTGAGAGAGAGCCCACACATGTGTGCATGCACACCAGGGGGGTGGGCAGGGAGCAGAGAAAGAGAGGGAGAGAAAATCCTAAGCAGGCTCCATGCTATATCAGCTCATGGTTTGTAAGATCAGGACCTGAGCCAAAATCAAGAGTAGAGTTCCTTGGAGCGCCTGGGTGGCTCAGTGGGTTGAGCAGCTGACTTCGGCTCAGGTCACGATCTTGCAGTTTGTGGGTTCGAGCTCCGTGTTGGGCTCTGTGCTGACAGCTGGGAGCCTGGAGCCTGCTTCAGAGTCTGTGTCTCCCTCTCTCTCTGCCCCTCCCCGGCTTGTGCTCTGTCTCTCTCTCTCACTCTCTCTCTCAAAAATAAATAAACATTAAAAAAATTTTTTTTAATAAAAAAAAGAAATAAACACTAAAAAACAAAAGATGCTTAACCAACTAAGCCACCCAGGCGCCTCTCTTCCTGAAACAGTCTTCTGCATTCCCTACTTGCTTTAGGTTTCTGCTCCAATGTCACTTTGTCAGAGAGGTTCTGTAACCACCTTCACATATGATAGCAAACACCTCCTTGTCCTCACCAGTACTCTGCCTACTCTACTCTGCTTTATCTTTTTCCAAACATCTGATATCTTATTCATTTGTTTGACTCTTTCCCCAATTAGAATAAATGCTCCAGGAGAAGGGTGTCTAACAGATAGTTCGTGCTGATTTGTTGGGTATGTGAACTGAATTCACTCTATTTTGTTTCAAAGGCCACTAGCATAGCAGTTTCTGAGGCAACTATTTCTCTTCATCAAAACTGAATTTTTGACACCTGGGTGGCTCAGTCGGTTGAGCATCCGACTTCAGTTCAGGTCATGATCTCACAGTCTGTGAGTTTGAGCCCCGCATCGGGCTCTGTGCTGACAGCTTGGAGCCTGAAGCCTGCTTCGGATTCTGTGTCTCCCTCTCTTTCTGCCCCTCCCCTGCTCATACTCGGTCTCTCTCTCTGAAAAACAAACAGTAAAAAATTATTACGAAAACCTGAATTTTCTTCTTTTTTGCTGTGCGTCTTTTTCACTACTGTTTGCCTTCACTTTTCCCCCTTCAACTGTTACCCATCCATCTCCTAAATCTTCCATTTTTTTGGGTCTTAGAGTTGGTCAGTTGTTACTGACTGTGCCTTTACTTTCCCTGTTACTCTCAGTGTCTTATGATGGACTGTGTATTTAGGTGAGATTCCTCCCTTTACCATAAAATTTACCACTACTTTTTAAAAAGATGGCACCACTGTAAAAATACAAAGAAATGAGTAAGAATGCTTAACTCCAAATTTATGTTACTGTTGCCTCTGGAAGTTAAAGGGGGATACAATGGAGGAAGGGTATAGAGGGCTTCAACTGTTAGTGCTCTTTCTTTCTTTTTTTTTAAATTTTTTTTATATTTGAAAGAGAGACAGTGAGTGAGCGGAGGAGGCAGAGAGAGACAGAGACAGAATTGGAAGCAGGCTCCAGGCTCTGAGCTGTCAGCACAGAGCCCCACGCAGGGCTTGAACTCAGGAGCCGTGAGATCATGACCTGAGCCGAAGTCAGACGCTTAACTGACTGAGCCACCCAGGCACCCCTCCCTGTTAGTGCTTTATTTCTTAAGCTGAGTGGAGCGTACACAGGTATCTGTTAAGTTTTTTTTTTTGTTTAACCTTCTTGTAAAGTCTGAAATACTGCATAATATAAGTCCAAGAGTGTTTAGCACACAATCGATTGCTGGCTCGCTTTCCTCGTCTTTTTAACTTGTCCTATCATTCCTTGTCTTTTTTGCCAAAGGTCTGTAACTTTGCTTCCTTCTGGTTCTTGCTCTCTTGGAATACTTATGGAAGTTGACCTCTAGCGTTGCCACTCCTTCCTTCTACTTTGTTACCTTCTCTTTCTTTTTTCCACCTCCTCCTGCCCTGCCCTCATTCTTTGTCTGCCTGATTGGCAGTGGTTTCCATTTGTAGCTGATAGCTGGCTCTCCTGATGCAACATCAAACCAGAATCTGGGAGAAAAATAGATTGGGGGCTTTGGATACACAAATTGATGTTGTGATTTTCTCTCAAGGCTACTTCATGCTTTGTGTGTACATCAAGTCCTGGTTGATTCAGTCCCTCAGCAGATTTTTATTCATTCAACAAATACTTGAGTGCCTTCTGAATGCTAGGTTTTGTGTTCCAGCTTGATTGTGTAGCTTTGAGTCTTAACCATACACTTCTGTATGTAGTGCTGTGTCTGGTGCCATGGTGATTAAAAGACAAAATCAAGCAACTTTTTGTCCTCTAGTTGCTTATAATTTGCTAGAGAAGATAAGACATGTATTTAAATAGGTATGATACAAGCTAGAAACCGATACATCAGAGCACTTAAAGTGCTACAGGAGTTTAGAGCATAGAAATACTAAATTCTACCTCCTGAAGGCGTATCTGAAAGAAGAGTAAGATTTGAGCCTGCAAAGATGGAGAAAGAAAATGTTTCAGGCAGAGGGGTTGTAGGATTAATGTAATTGCTGGATTATGAAGTTTGTGTACCTTTTTTTTTTTTTTTTAATGTTTGTTTTATTTTTATTTATTTATTTAAAAAAAAATTTTTTTTAATGTTTATTTATTTTTGAGACAGAGAGAAACAAAGCACGAACGGGGAGGGTCAGAGAGAGGGAGACACAGAATCCGAAACAGGCTCCAGGCTCTGAGCTGTCAGCACAGAGCCCGACGCGGGGCTCGAACTCACAGACCGTGAGATCATGACCTGAGCTGAAGACGGACCCTTAACCGACTGAGCCACCCAGGCGCCCCTTAAATGTTTGTTTTAAAACACAAGAGCAGGAAGGGACAGAGAGAGAGGGGGATGCAGAATCTGAATCAGGCTCCAGGCTCCCAGCTGTCAGCACAGAGCCCGACAGGGGGCTCAAACCCACGAACTGCGAGATCATGACCTGAGCTCATGATCTGAGAGGAAGTCCAGATCTGAGCCACCAAGGCAGCTCGAAGTTTGTGTATCTTTATTCAAAATAATGCTAACTTGTTTTTCCCAGTATACTTAGGAGTTTAAAAGTTTTGGTTGTTCTACATCCTAACCAGTGTTTTATTTAGTCAGTGTCTTAATTTTTGTCAATTAGTGGATGTGGATTTCATTGTGGTTTTATTTGCATTTTCCTGGTTTTTTGAGTCTGAGCACCTGTTCAACATGTTTACTAGCCATTCATGTTTTCTCTTGAGAAGTAACTATTCAAGTTTTTTTTTGGGGGGGAGGGAGGGGAGTTGGTCTTTTTCATATTAATTTATAGGAATTTTATTTTTTTAAGTTTATTTATTTTTGAGAGAGTGTGAATAGGGACGGACACAGAGAGAGGGAAAATCGTAAGCAGGAACCTCACAGTCAGTGCACAGAGCCTGATGCAGGGCTCAAACCCGGGAAACCATGAGATCATGACCTAAGCTGAAATCACGATTCAGACGCTTAATCAACTGAGCCACCCAGGTGCCCCTTAAATTTATATTTAAAAAAAATTTTTATTTAAAAGAAGAGAGAGGGAGAGACAGAATCTAAAGCAGCTCCAGGCTCTGGGCTGACAGCCCAACACGGGGCTCGAACCCAGGAACCGTGAGATCTTGACTTGAGCTGAAGTAGGAGGCTTAACTGAGCCACCCAGGGGCACCAAATTTACATTTTTAAAGGTTACTCTGGCTGCAGATTGGCTGATATTGATAAAAAGATGGTTATTGTCCCTGAGAAGGGTTGAAGTTTCATAGGTATCTTCTGCTCTGCGTATTCTTAGAAATGCAGATTACTTCCCTCTGTCTACCCACTGTAAAAGAAAGGGAGCAAATAACAGTTCTGCTCTGATTACATCATCAGCCTAATTTGCAATATCTCCAGGGAATGTGTTGGCCATTTTAGAAGACTAGGCTTTCATCAAAGGTATGGTTTGAAGGAGGAGCGATTTTCATAAGGCTTACCACTGGGTGCACAAAGGGAAGAGAGATCGCTAAGGCCTTTTTACCATTTCATAGGACTAATGTTCTGGTACTTTTAGGATTTTCCCAAAAGTCATTAGCAATTAAAGCCTTAAAAAAAAAAATCTATGCTTGTATTTCACTGCAGCGAGGAATGGGGGACCAAGGAGATTTGGGGGCTTTGAAGATAGGCTTGGTAGTGGGGATGAAATGAGCAAAGCAGAAGAACACCAACAGATAGGTGGTGAGTGATGCTTGTCTGCGAAGAGGGAAGGAAGCTGAACTACATCAAAGAAGAAGAAGAAGAAGAAGGAGAAGAAGGAGAAGAAAAAAGAAAAGAAATGGTAGACATTTTGGACCTGAAAAGAAGATTTGAGGCTCAGCACCATATTAGGGTCTATGTATGGTTTCCCTTAGTCGCAGGAAGACAGAACAATCTTGTTTTCCCCTTTAGGTCCTACTCTGATGGTAGATAATCAGATTTTGAATACTGAAATGGGAGGGTTCCACTTCCTTTATCAAAATTGTCAGATTCCTGGAATACATAACACACGAATATTGTTGCAGTTTGCCGTTTATCACCTAAAGGGGAAGAGTCAGTAATTTCAAATTTAATAAAAGAGCCTGATACTAATGATGCCACAGGTGATATTTTCAATTAGCAGTGTTTTAATGAGATTTATAGGCTGGTCAGAGCTAATCCTGTAATGTAGGAAAAAAAAAAACAGAAAGCAGGCCTATATCTGGCAAATCTCCTGAGGTAGGGCTTTGCTGATTCATATTTCTTTGATTAAACTTTTAATATCTTGCAAGTTTTCTGGAAGTAAATTTGTATCTGAAATGGGTCAGATACTTTTCAGCTTCGAAAAGAAATAAGGCTTGCAGACAGGTTTGAAGTGAGAAGTTTTTATTGACTTTCTAAGCTAAGGAAAACTAAAAAGTGCATTGCTTATAGCAGTAAATAAATAGTAGTTGACAAATAATTCAACAGAGTAGAATGAGGAAGATCCAGAGACTGGGGTAGAGGGAGAGGAATTAGCTTCATTTTTGGGTAAACTTTGAGTATGTAATGAATGACAACTATTCAAACTGCTGGTCTCTCATAACTGTGTGGAAGAAATAGAATGGTTTATATCTAGAAGTACTTCTTAAAGTGCTTAAAGAGCATTAAGCCCAGTATTGAGATCTTGAAAAAAGTTCCATAAATACTTTCTGACAAGAAAGACTTGTCAGACGACCAATATCTCTGTCAGGGGCATCATCAGCATAAAATCCAGATATGGTGTTTTTATCTACTGCTCACTTGCCATTTTGATGTCCTACTCACGTCCTACTCACTGGACAGTCTGCATTCCAGGTTTGCAGTTGGAAAGGAGGAGTGCAGTTAAGATACTCAGGTCAGAGTTATATAAAACACCTGCTAGAGATATACTAAGCCTTTTTGAGTTGTATCATTTTTGCTCTGTATTCTATAATGATTCATTTATGCTTGAGTATCTGTAATACTGTAAGGACAATGAACTGGAAATAAGAAAACAAATAGGTATCTGTAGAATAATGTAGAATGATTTGTTGCTGTTCACAGATAGGAATTTAGACAATGATGCTATACTTTTAAGGGGGACCTTATCTGTACTTGATTATTCTCTCCCTGCCACCTAAAATAGGGCCCAGAAGATAGTAGGTGCTCAAAGACTATTTGCTGAATAAATGGGGGGGAAAAAAAAGGAAAGAGATTTACTGATTCAATGTCAAGCTGAGTGTTTTCCCTCTAGTAGTGGTGATAGATATGCATAGATTGAAGAAACTCCCTTTCCATTAGAGGTAGTGTTTCAAGATGGCTCATTGAGGACCTCTGTAAAATCAGATTTTGGTATAGGGAGGTGGTCATCTTCGATGACATGGAGATCATACCCATTATGTTGGCTTATTAAGACATGGAACTAAGTAATTAAGCTCACGATCTGCCCCCCCTTCTGATTTAATTGGCACAGGATATGGCCCAGAAAGGAGTTTTAACCACCACCCCACCATCAATTGTTAATATGCACCCAAGGTTAACAGCACTGATCTTTATATGCCTTCCATACGGATTTGACTCTAATTTAGTAATGCAGTCTACAAGTTACGGCAGAAGATTACTTGAAAACTATTTTACTTCCAAATATTTTCTGACTTAAAAAAGCAGGATTTGGATCGCAGTTTTTAAGACAGTCTTCAGTGTGAATATGCTGGCTGTTATATTTTGCAGCCTTCTTTGTTCCTTTGCAATGGAGAGTTATGTGCTGTATGAATTTAAAAATGAGAGAGCCAAAAGGGAGCTAATAATGAGTTGAGGAAGTACTGTCTGTGTTTACTCTCTGTGTAAGTCTCTGTATTTCTTTGTCTATTAAAGCAGATAATATTCCCTATTCTTGAGTAGCTGAATGACAGTCTGATCTGGAAGACTTGTCTTTTATTGTGTTGTGTTTTGAATACTGATAAAGGGATTGTAAATAAACTTGGTTTAATTTAGTGCAAAGTTTTAAGGGAAAGAGGAGCAGTGTTCTTCAAACTGCAGGTTGTGGTCAACGTTTTCAAAAATGAAGTGCTATAGAAAATACCAAAATTAATAAGTATTGTTTTATGAAACTTATTTCAGTTCTGGGGACACATCCACTGAGTCTTAATATAAAAACGACTTACTTAGGGGAGCCTGGGTGACTCAGTCAGTTAAAACATCTGATTCTCGATTTGGCTTAGGTCATGGTCTCATGGTGCATAGGATCGAGCCCTGCCTGCTTGGAATTCTCTCTCCCTCTCTCTCTACCTCTCCCCTGCTCGTGCGCTCTCTCTCTCTCTCTCTCTCTCTCTCTCAAAATAAGTAAATAAACTTTAAAAATTTTTTCAAAAAAGTACTTAACGTAAACGGTATTCAGAAAAATTTGAAAGCCATAGGACAAGAGCATGTGAAAAGATGGAGGAAAAGAGGTGGTTGTCCTATCATTCTCTTAATGGGGCCAGAGTCTTTTCTCTCTTTATCTCTCCCACTTTCTTTTGTTTTGTTTTGTTTTGTTTCTTACCCACCTGCTTATTCTTTGGATCTGACCATATTGTTTAAATTCTTTACTGCTGTTTCTTTACCAGAAAGAATGAAAATAAGTGTGTTTTGTTGGCAGTGTAGTTTTTATAAGCATTAATTTGTTTTATTTATTTCTTATTTAGGTCTGTAAAATTTGAGTATAGCTGACATATACAGTATTACATTAGTTTCAGGTGTACAACACAATAATTCACCTTCTCTATATGTTATGCTGTGCTCACCACAAGTGTAGCTGCCATCTGTCACCATGCAATGCACACAGTATCATCAGCTGTGTTCCCTGTGCTGTGCCTTTTATTCCTGTGACCTACTCATTCCATAACTGGAAGCTGTGTCTCCTATTCCCTTTTACTCATTTTGCCTTTCCCCTCGCTCCCTTCCCTCTGGCAACCATCAGTTTGTTCTCTATAGGTCTGCTTTTTGTTTGTTTATTCATTTGTTTTTTAGATTCCAGACAGAAGTGAAATCATATGGTATTTGTCTTTCTCAATCTGACTTATTTCATTTAGCATAATACCTTCCAGATCCATCCGTGTTGTCACAAATGGGAAGATCGCATCCTTTTTTGTGACTTCCCTTGATGCTATGGACAACCTGTCTACTTGCCTCTCTTACTCAAGGAGAGCTCATCAAACCTTTCCCTCTTTCTTCACTAGGCTGTCTCTAGAAGAGGGCATTCAGCAGCTAGTAGGCCTGAGGGGGAAGGTTAAGTAAACCATAGCTGTGAATTTAGTACAGACCATTCAGAGGCTGCCTTATCTGGAAAGAGTAGTTTATGCCTCAGAAGACCGTGAAGCAGCTCTTCATGGAATCCCGGTTACATATAGGCAAGATCACTTCTAATCGTGCTTCTGTTCCTGTGTTGCTTCCACTCAGATGCTTTCTGCTATGTGTTCACTCTCAGGTGTGAATTTCCACTTAGCGATGCACGTATTTAACATACACTCAAGTTATCTTTTTAGCAGGTGAGATTTCTGTATCCTTACATTTGATCACAGATAGGGTGAGATGTCAAACTCTAAAATGATCGCAATGAGGGGCGCCTGGGTGGCTCAGTTGGTTAAGCGGCCGACTTCAGCTCAGGTCATGATCTCAGTCTGTGAGTTCGAGCCCCACATGCTAACAACTTAGAGCCTGGAGGCTGCTTCCAATTCTGTGTCTCCCTCTCTCTCTGACCCTCCCCTGCTTGCTCTCTTTCTCTCTGTCTCTCCCTCAAAAATAATAAACATTAAAAAAATAAAATGATCACAGTGTACTAGTGCTGAATATTCCAGAAAATGCAAACAAAAATGTAAATCACATCAACAAATATTTACTAAGAACAGAAAACAGAAGTTGCTCCTTCAAACAGCTTATGTTTCATTGGAATAAATTAAATATATGCAGCAGGAGCACCTGGCTGGCTCAGTTGGTGGAACAAGGGACTCTTGATTTCTGGGTCATGAATTCAAGTCCCACATTGGGTGTAGAGATTACTTAACAAAAAAAAATCTTTTTTGAAAAATAAAATAAATAAAATCTTAAAAAAAATAAATACATGAAGCAATCAGGTAAAGTAATAAAATGCTAAATTATACATTGGTACCGACTACTTAAGACTCCACCAGAGTGGGTTTCCCTAATCCATGGTCCATTTACCCCTGAGACAGAGGAGCAGACTTTTGTATTTCCAAATCTGTTATGATTTCTTGCTTAATCCATTACTGTTTTGCTATAAACAGGGGCCTAGAACTGTGTTCGCCAATGACCTTTAGCCTCCACCTCTGGGAACGTGAAATCAAATGGTATTTTTGATCCACAGCAGAGTAAAAGAAATGCAGTATTGCAAGAACAAGAATAGTTCAAATATGTTTGAGGTTTTGGGATCTTAAAAGCTCTGATGAGAAAATATAGCTTTGTGTATTTGGTTTGGCTGTTTTGAGTTATTTAATTTTAGAGGTAGCTTGTAGAATCCGTTTTAAAATTTAAGCATCAAATGACAGTCCTTTGCTTAGTCATGAGGGATTAGGTGTAAAGCCACATTATATTGAGATGACTAGGGACTATTGCTATATATTAACTTAGCTAGGCAGTAACATTGAGAAGAAAAAAAATACCCTACATTCCTAAAGGTTGAGCTGTTGCTATGTTGCAAAATCTGATTTGCCTTGATTCCTGATAATCTTCACTAATCTTTCAAAGAATCATCAGAGGTGATGTTTTTGAGAATGATATGTATTGGGAATGGTATGGTAATAAAGTCTCCCAAAGACTACCATCATGTTTCTGAAGTTTTGTAGTGTTTTGCTTTATGTTCTGTACTGTTTGTGGTGGGAGCATTGGTAACTTCCTGACTTTAGAAGTGGAGGAACTGGCATGGAATACTTTTCTAGAAAACCTGTGCTTCTACAGTTTTAAGTAGTCTCAAGGGATCGGTAGTATGTTTACCTGACAAATTAATACAGACAGAAAGAGGGAGTCCTTGCCTTCTCCACCCAACCCCATGCATTTGAGCACAGCACACACACCTCCAGACCTAAGGGGATGAAAGCACGTTTTGTTTTTCTAGCCTTTGAGATACTTCTTAGCAACAAGAAACTTGTGTTCCATAAAAGCTGGTTTGCGTCCCGAGTGCCTGGATTCAACTAATAACACGTAACCTTGCTGTTTAGACATCAGCAGAAAAGAGAAATTTCTTTTACTCTTCCCTTCCCCCTGCTTGTTTTGTTTGTTAGCATTAATACCATTAAATTTTTATTACTCCTGTGTGGATTATTAGGACAATAATCAGAGCATTTTCTGCTTGTTTTGCTTTCCAGTGAAAATTTGTAATGTTGTCTCTAAGATTTACCTGAGTTCAGCCATTTTTCTGTCAATGGTGGTTTTTGCCTGAATGTAACGATTCTGTAATGTTTGGGGAGGATGTTTGTACACTGCTGAGGGTACATTTAAAGAATTTTCGTGTTGCCCACACACTTAACATTGTGTAGACCATTTTTATCTCCCCGGAAAGTTCTCTTGTATGTCTTCCAAGCAATCTCTGCCCTGCCAGGAAACCACTGTTCTCCTTGGTTTTGCCTGTTTTAGAACACCATATAAATGGAATCATACATTATATATTCTTTTTGTGTAGCTTCTTTTGTTCAGTATCGTGTCTGCGAGATTCATCCATGTTGTTGCATTTCTTTGTTTTGCTGAGTAGTATTCTACTGTATGGAATATACCACAGTTTGTGCATCCGTTTCTCTTAATTATAAACGTTTGGATTCTTTCCCATTTTTGCTTTTGTGCTATGAGCATTTATGTACAAGCTTTACATGGACTTATATTTTCATTTCTCTTGGATAAATACCTATGAATAGAATTGCTGGATCAAAGGGCAGATAGATGTTTCCTTTTATAAGAAATGGTCAAACCTTTTTCCAAAGTGGTTGT
Source organism: Panthera onca (assembly GCF_046562875.1). NCBI lineage: Eukaryota > Metazoa > Chordata > Mammalia > Carnivora > Felidae > Panthera > Panthera onca. Next base: position 77,352,913 of record NC_138345.1, on the reverse strand, counting down.
GCTATTTTACACTCCTACTGGCAAAGAATAAGAGTTCTGGTTGCTCCACATCCTTGCCAACATTTGGGTTGTCATTCTTTTTAATTTTAGCTGTTCTAGTGATTACATGTACAAATTCTTTAAAGTAAAATAAAATACATTTAATTTTGTGGCATGTCTTGAGATAATTGGAAACACTTTTTAATTTGGTACATCTATTAAGATTCTTTTAAAGTTTGGAGCGAATGTTGATCATAACAGTCGGTCTCCAGGATAGGGCCCAGGATGTTCTTTCCCACTAATCCATGGCTAGAGTTTATGAGGGAAGATTACTGTTAATCCTTGACATCAATTTTAGTCCCTTATGGATTCCAAAATACTTTCTTACATATTTACTCTAGAGAGCAGATGCGGTTCCCATTTTATAGATGAAGGAGCGAAGACTAGAGAGCTTGTCTAAGATTTGCGTAAGGCTTTTAGGAACTGAAACACAGCACTTCTAGTTAGCTGTATTCCACAGAATGTAAGCTGACCTTGAAATATACACTGGTCATTGATTTGTCCTTTTCAAGTGGCTTCTAGGAGTTCTGAGTCTTGTTTTAGTCCTTAGAGTAGATCAGCTGATGTGGTTATAAAGATAACTGTAGTTGGTGCCTTTCTAAGAACAAACACATTACTGAGCATCCTAAATTGACATTTTGGAACTCTGCATATAATTTTCAGAGCCCTTTTAGGCACCCCTGTCTAGATGGTCTTAGCAGTGAATATCTATCTGTCATTGCCCACATTGTTGTGGTGAGGGGACTATCACAGCAGGTAATCTGAACTGAGTGGTTGGGAAGAAACTTCATCAAAGTGAATAATGTTTTTTGTTTTTTGTTTTTTTTTCAAAGTGAATAATGTTTATAGTTTTCCAAAGCAAATTGCAGTTAAATTGTTTCAGCATAAATCCACTCTTGCACTTCTGTCCGATGTTAATGTAAGTTATTTGTTTTATTTCAGTGATGTCCTTGCATTGCCCATTTTTAAGCAAGAAGAGTCAAGTTTGCCCCCTGATAATGAGAATAAAATCCTACCTTTTCAATATGTGCTTTGTGCTGCTACCTCTCCAGCAGTGAAACTCCATGATGAAACCCTGACATATCTCAATCAAGGTTAGATGCTTCCTTATTTGTTAGTATTATTGAAGATATGCTGGATTGATGATATTTTACTAGGTATACTTATATGTAAAAAGTACATCTTTCTAGCGTGACCTGTCGGAGTTGAAGCCTTCAGAGATTTTCACTTTAATGTCATGTTTAATGTATATTACTGGCTTCTTTTGTGTACTTGCCCATTTTTAGTTCCTGTCTCCCTCTTTCTTTCTAATCCATGGTCCCTGGACATCCCCATTCATTGGTTACCAACCGAGAAGTATTACCTTACCCAGCTCTGTTTTCCAGTTGCGTGGCCTTGGACAAGTTACTTAAACTCTTCACGTTTCAATTCCTGTATCTGTAAAAATGGGATTGATAATAGTTTTGAGAATTGTATCAGTTAATTATATAATGTATGAAAACACTTAGCACTGTGCCTAGCACATAGTAAAGGATTATAGTTTTGTTAATAATACTAATAATATTATACTCTTGTATATTCAGCTGGATTTTATTCTTTGTGCATCTTGCAAAGTTAATTTATGATTAATATAATATGTAGTTACTTTTTCTTCTAGGACAGTCTTATGAAATTCGTATGCTAGACAATAGGAAACTTGGAGAACTTCCAGAAATTAATGGCAAGTTGGTGAAGGTAAAGGAAAATGAGTAAATCATTTCTCTGCGCAGTATTCTTTTACTGACCCTTTTTGGGTAATATTCTTTTGCTTCCATTAAGGGCTTGGTGGTATCTCTTACCCACTACAATTTGCTGGCAGAGTGGGAAGCTGGAATTCCTTTGGCGTGAGAGTGAGCCCCCTTATTCACTTAGATTTTTCACAGCTGCGGAAACAGAAGGCTTACTACTCCATGTCAAAGTAGTCTCCTGGCTCAGTGAAGTTGTTTTGGGTGGAATAGAGTAACCTCCTTGAAATTTTTAGAAAAGCTCCAGTGTCTCTTTGGATACTTGGTCTAGTAACAAGAAAAACAGAAACTGCTGTTAATGAATAGCAGTTATTTTAGTCTAGACTTCGAGCAATGAATTCACAGCACATTTGGGACTGAAGAGTTTGGTCAGCCGCTGTGAAAGTTGGTGGGGGGATATAAATAAGCACCTCCACAAAGCCAGAGTAACAAAAGGGAAGTTGATTGATACAGCCCCTGCTTACCCTCAGTGTCGTGTGGTGGGTTAGCAAGGAGGGAGCTTGGTGAGTTTTTCATATACATCTGAAGACCTGAGCTGGATATTACATGGTAAGAGTAGAAACTTGTAGAAATGCTTCTAATAGGAATGCTTTATACCCAGTCCATCAGGACTGATGTTTAAGCCAAGTATTAAATATGGTACTAGTAACTATAAAGATTATATCTGAGCACTTATAAAATTTACCCCGAAGTAGAATTTGGCATGGTATGATGGGTTTTAGGGTGAAACAGATTTTTTTTTTTAATTTATTTTTGAGAGATAGAGTGAGAGCACAGGGGAGGGGCAGAGAGAGAGAGAGAGAGAGAGAGAGAGAGGGAGACAGAGAATCCCCAGCAAGCTTTGTGCTGCCAGCACAGAGCCCGACCATGGGACTCGAACCTATAAGCCGTGAGATCATGACCTGAGCCAAAAGCAAGAGTCATGCTTTAACTGACCCAGGCACCCATAGGGTGAAACAGGTCTTAGGAAAAATAATTTTAGGTTATATCTAGAAAACTAACTGGAGGTAACTTCTGCTAGTTTTCTTTTGTCAGCACTGATTTTTATTTTTATTTATTTTTTTCAAATTTTTATTTAAATTCTAGTTAGTTACCATATAGTGTAATATTGGTTTCAGGAGTAGAATTTAGTGATTTATCACTTACATATTATACCCAGCGCTCATCACAAGTGCCTGCCGTAATACCTATCACTCATTTAGCCCATCCCCCACCCACCTCCCTCCACCAACCCTCAGAGTTTGTTCTCTATCTTTGTTTCATGTTTAAATCCTTTTTTTTTTAATTTTTAATTTTTTTTTTTAGTTTACGTCCAAATTAGTTAGCATATGGTGCAACAATGATTTCAGGAGTAGATTCCTTAGTGTCCCTTACTCATTTAGCCCATCCCCCCTCCCACAACCCCTCCCGTGACCCTCAGTCTGTTCTCCATATTTATGAGTCTCTTCTGTTTTTGTCCCCCTCCCTGTTTTTATATTATTTTTGTTTCCCTTCCCTTACGTTCATCTGTTTTGTCTTTTAAAGTCCTCATATGAGTGAAGTCGTATGATTTTTGTCTTTCTCTGACTGACTAATTTCACTTAGCAGAATACCCTCCAGTTCCATCCATGTAGTTGCAAATGGCAAGATTTCATTCTTTTTGATTGCCGAGTAATACTCCATTACACACACACACACACACACACACACACACACACACACACACACACAGCACATCTTTATTCATTCATCTATCGATGGACATTTGGGCTCTTTCCATACTTTGGCTATTGTCGATAGTGCTGCTATAAACATTGGGGTGCACGTGCACCTTCGAAACAGCACACCTGTATCCCTTGGATAAATGCCTAGTGGTGCAATTGCTGGGTCGTAGGGTAGTTCTGTTTTTAGTTTTTTGAGGAACCCCCATACTGTTTTCCAGAGCGGCTGCACCAGCTTGCATTCTCAAGTTTGTTCTCTATCTTTAAGAGTCTCTTATGGTTTGCTTCCCTCCTTTTTTTTCCCTTTCCCATATGTTCGTCTGTTTTGTTTCTTAAATTCTACATACAAGTAAAATCATATGGTATTTTGTCTTTCTCTGACTGATTTGTTTCGCTTAGCATGATATACTCTAGCTCCATCCACGTTGTTGCACATGGCAAGATTTCATTGTTTTTGACAGGTCAGCACTGACTTTTAAAGGATCCTATTATCATTTGATTGTGTTGCTCCCTTTTAGAGTATATTCCGTGTAGTGTTCCATGACAGACGACTACAATACACTGAACATCAGCAGCTGGAAGGCTGGAGGTGGAACCGACCTGGAGATAGAATTCTTGACATTGGTGAGTTAAGGGAATCTTTTGCCCAGGAAATGCTTATAAGTATGGTCTGAGAATCAGTTTTCTTTACTTCATGTTTACCTTGATTCAGAATGTTTCAGGGGCTCAATTAGCAAAAACCCCGAAGGGGTTATTGACCATAAGCATAAAAAATTACTGGGATAATACCAAAATTGAAGTTGGAACACTTCAGTTCAGTAACAATTACATCCAGTACTTTAGGGTTTGTTTTTGTGTTTTTAATGTAGTCATGGTAAAATATATAGAACATGAAAGTTAGTATTTCAAAACATTTTAAAGTAAATAATTCAGTGCCCATTCACATTGTGCAGCCCTCACTGCATCCATCTCCAGAACTTTTTTCATCTTGCAAAACTGAAACTCTGTAACCATTCAACAGTGACTCCCCATCCCCTTTTCTCCCCAGCCCCTGGCAACTACCATTCTATTTTTTGTTTGAATGAATTTGACTACTCTAAGTGCCTCATATAAGTGAAATCATCCAGTATTTGTCTCTTTGTGATTGGCTTGGTTCAGTTAACATAATCCTCAAGGTTCATCCACATAGTGGTATGCATCAGAATTTTCCTCCTTTTTAAGGCTGAATACTATTCCATTGTGTGTAAATACCACATTTTGTTTATCCATTCATCCTTTAGTAGACACTTGGGCTGATTCTACCTTTTGGTGATTGTGAATAATGCAACTTATGACCATGGGTATACAGATATTTCAGTCTGCTTTCAGTTCTTTTGGGTATAAGCCCAGATCATATGTGATAATTCTATTTTTAAATTTTTTGAGGAACCACCGTACTGTTTCCATAGCAGCTGCACGTTTTACATTCCTGTCAGAAGTGAACAAGGGTTCTAATTATTCTACCTCCTCACCAACATGTGCTATTTTCCTTTTTTAATTTTTATTTTTTTTTAAATTTGAAAATGTTTTATTTATTTATTTTTAATAATTTTTTTTAACGTTTATTATTTTTGAGAGAGAGAGAACAAGCAGGGAAGAGGCAGAGAGAGGGAGACACAGAATCTGAAGCAGGCTCCAAGCTCTGAGCTGTCAGCACAGAGCCCAATACAGAGCTCAAACCCACAAACCGTGAGATCATGACCTGAGCTGAAATCGGATGCTCAGTCAACTGAGCCACTGAGGTGGCCAGATGTTTTATTTATTTTTGAGAGGGAGAGAGACAGAATGCAAGTGGGGGAGGGACAGAGAGGGAGACAAAATCCGAAGGAGGCTCCAACCTCTGAGCTGTCATCATAGAGCCTGACGCAGGGCTTGAACTCCCAAACTGCAAGATCATGACCTGAGCTGAAGTCAGAGGCTCAACTGACTGAGCCACCCAGACACCCCTATTTTCCTTTTTTTTAAATAGTACCCATCCTGATGGATGTGAATTGGTATCTCATCATGGTTTTGATTTACATTTCTGTAATGATTTGTGATGTTGGGCATCTTTTCATATGCTTATTGGCTATATATGTATCTTCTATGAAGAAATGTATATTCAGGTCCTTTCCTAGCTTTTGATTCTGGTTGTTTTGTGGCTGTTGGTTGTTGAGTTGTAGGAGTTCTTTATATATTTTGGATATTAACCCCCTATCAGATACATGCTTTGCAATATTTTCTTCCATTCTGTGTGGATTGTCTTTTCACTGCGTTGATAATGTCCTTTGATGTATAAAAGTTTTAAATTTTGATGTAGTCCAGTTTATGTATTTAATTTTATTGCCTTGCCCGTGCTTTTGGTGTCACATCTAAGAAATTGTTGCAAAACCCAGTGAAGCTTTTCCTGATATGTTTTATAGTTTTAGGTCTTACATTTAGGTGTTTGATACATTTTTCAGTACATTTTTGTATATGGTATAAAGTAAGAGTTCATCTTCATTCCTTGTATGTGGATATTCCGTTTTCCCAAAACCATTTATTGAAACAACTATTCTTTCCCCACTGGTTGGTCTTGGCACCTTTGTCCAACGTCATTTGACCACATATGTGAGGATTCATTTCTGGGCTCTCTCTTGTATTCCATTTGTTCGTGTCTCCATCTTTATGCCAGTACCACACTGGCATAACTTTGATAACTGCAACTTTGTAGTAAGTTTTGAAATCTAGAAATGTGAGACCTCCAACTTTATTTCTCAAGATTGTCTTGGCTATTCAGGGTCTGATATTTTGAGTGTATGTAAAAGGGTTCCCCAAATGCTGCAAGTTCTTTTTTTTACTAATACTTGAGAGCCAGATAGTGTTTGTTTTACCTACAGTAAGAGACCTGGGATTAGAATCTATGTCTCTTGATTTGTAGTTTATATTTTTGCCCCTACTACTACAGAGTAGAATGTTTCTCTTGTTTTGTTTTTTTTTTTGAATTTTTAATGTTTATTTATTTTTGAGGGAACAGGGAGGGAAGGGGGGGGAGAGGGAGACACAGAATCGGAAGCAAGCTCCAGGTTCTGAACTGTCAGCACAGAGCCCGACCCACGCGGGGCTTGAAATCAGCCGCAAGATCATGACCTGAGCTGAAGTTGGACGTTTAACCAGCTGAGCCACCCATCGCCCCTAGAATTGATTTTTCTTAAATCATTGGGCTTAAGGGAAGTTGTTTTACAAACATACATGCAGTCTCTTTTCATGAATGTACTTTTAATCCTGCCATCTGTGTCTTTGATCTCCTACTGGTCTTATCTCCTACTGGGAAACATAATTGTTAAGCAAATCTAAGTACCTACTAGCTTTACCTAAGAAAATACCGATTCTCATACAGACATCCTGATATCCATTTGATAAATTGACCTTAGGATGAATCCAACACAACTAACATTGTGGGACCCACTTAATGCTTTGTTGTTTGAATCGACAGTAAAACAGTAGTATGGTTAGTATTAGTTGTGATAATATCAGCCTGGCTTTATCTCCCCAGTTTGAATATTAATAGGAGTCAGGAAATGATATTTGAGTGAGTATATGCTATGTGGAATGGAAAGCAATTCTGCCAAGGCTCATTCATTTTTGTTTCCCTCTTGAGTATCAGATTTGTTGCTCTGTTACAGGATTATTTGATGACTTCAAGGCCAGCATCGATCTCTGTGTTAAATTTTTCCCATTTCTTTCTGTAATACAATGCTTCTGCCTTTATTCAGACACTCTGCTTTCTCTTTCTGTAGCAGTCTTCTTAGTGTTCTTCTATCAGTAACACTAATCTTAAAACTGTAAGTGAAGCAGATTATATTACAATTTTAGAACTAGTGTGTAGACTACATCTATCTTTAAGTAGAATTTTGGCAAATTAAAAGGAAACTGCGTTTAAATTGTCTTATTTAAAAAACCTTTCAAAGTGGAAAAAAGATACTCAGAAGGAAAGTACTTAGGTCCATTTTAGCTCTAATCAAACCCTTTTCATTGGCAAAAAGAGGTTTAGGATGTGATACATAAAAATCTTGGTAACGAGGACCAATAATAAAACAATGGTACTTTCTTATTTAAACCCAGTAGCCCTCAGAATTGTTCAATGATTACCATTTTGTTTCTCAGATATCCCAATGTCTGTGGGTATAATCGATCCTAGGGCCAATCCAACCCAACTGAATACAGTGGAGTTCCTGTGGGACCCGGCAAAGAGGACATCTGTGTTTATTCAGGTAGGGCCTTGCAGATGGCCTTCCGGTGATGAAGAGCATTCTTACTCCCAGTTTGTTTCTTAAAGGATAAAACATGTTGCATTTGAAATTTTTACAGGGTTCCAGCCTGGCTGTCAAGTCCAGACTCCTCAACGCTTGCCTGAGAGTGATGAGGAGTGTCTGAATTGCCCTTCTAATTTCCCCAATTTATTTATTTGTATGACAAAAACAAACAAACAAACAAAAACATGCTTGCTAACGGCTGCATAATGTTCCATTCTTTGGATGTAGTATCACTTCCTTATTATTTAGCATTTAGGTTGTTCTAAATTTGCCCTATTTTCCAGGAAGTTGTTTTGAACATCGTTATGCTTAAAATTTGATTTACATATCTGATTATTTCTGTTGAGTAGATTCCTTTAAAATTCTTACTTGTAATAAAGAAAGCTAGGGTTTATGGAGTACGTCCCATTGGTCACTATGTTAAGTAAACAGTTTGTATACATGATCTTATTTAAAACTTTTAGCAGTAATCCTGTGGACTAGGAATAGTCTTTGAGGCTTAGAGAAATTAACAATTTCTCTAAGCTAATAAGGGCCAGTCAGGGTTTCACAGTTCAGATTCACCAAGGCATTCACTTTATGCAGTAGCCATGCAAGCCTTGAAAGCCTTTTTTCCCCACTATTGCCCGTGAGCTTTCATAGTTGGTATTTTGCCAGCATGGATGGTGCCTCTGCTTTCTAACCTCTACCTTAAAGTCTAGAAAACTTTTACTAATAGAAATCATTTCTCTTTTATATTAACTCTGTATTCTCTGAAGCAGTTAATGAATTTAGTTCCTCCAAGTAACTTTTGTTAGCGTTGGATCTGTCCATTTACTTTGTTTCATTTGTAAATACGTTTTTTTTTATTTCCTCCATTAGAATATACGTTCTTCAAGATCAAAAAGAGAGTAAAAGTTTTTTCTTGTTTTTTTTTTTTTTTTTTTTTTAAGATTACATATATATGCTTTTAAGTAAGCTCTATGCCCAACATGGGACTAAAACTTAGAACCCTGAGAGATCAAGAGTTGCATATTCTCCGACCGAGCCAGCCAGGTGTCCCTAGAGTAGAAGTTTTTTATAGGTGTTCATAGTGTTTTCTAAAGGTTTTGCTCTTAGTAGGAGCTGCAAAAATATTGCTGAGTGGTTTGGCTGGCTAGAGGTACCGAAACCTGGATGTTGTGTTCTTTGTAGGTGCACTGCATTAGCACAGAGTTCACTATGAGGAAGCATGGTGGAGAAAAGGGAGTGCCATTCCGAGTACAAATTGATACCTTCAAGGAAAATGAAAACGGGGAATATACTGAGCACTTACACTCAGCCAGCTGCCAGATCAAAGTCTTCAAGGTATTCCTGGGCAGCTTGCTGTCCCTTGTATCCTTTTTCCTCCTCTTTCAATTTTAACATTAGTTACCAAGTGGGAAAGTCCGCTTGTCTGTTTTTCAACAACTGTGAAAACTCAGTCTGAGCTGGAGTCCTTGAGGTCATTACTGAGATGTCTGGTAATGGATTTATACGAGGATGGGCATGGGAGAAGGGGAATTTGCAAAGGGAGCTAGAGGCAAAAACATGGATTTTCACTGAAAACTCTTAAAGTCTTTTGAGATTATAAGCTCTTGTAAAAGCTCACAAAATTATGAAAAGTTGATAGTTTTGGTTACATTGGTATTTGACTTTCTTTTTTTCTTTTGGTCTTTATTTTTATCACACGGATAAATATGTTCTCACTGCAGAAGATGAAGTATTCAGACTGAAGTCCCTCTTTACCACTTTTACCCCGACTCCCCAATCTTTCTCAGGGGTCACCACTGTCCTAATTTAGCATGTATCCTTTTAGTCCCTTCTGTGCTTTATATACACGTGTATTTTCTTTGAAGGATAAACAGGATTGCACTAGATGAGTTGTTTTGAGGCTTGCTTTTTTCAGTTAGCTATGTGCTTTAGAGATATTTCCACGTCTATAACTATAGACTGCAAATTCTTTTTTAACTGCATCAGACAGTTAGGTTTCCTATTTTCAGACATAGACGCAAGGTTGCATCTTGTGTTTACATTATTGTGCGTACATCTTTGTTTCACATGTGACTATTTAAGCTCTTAGAAATAATATTGTTGGCTCAAAATTCCGTCGGTGAGTCAAGACAAAACATTTCTCATTTCAGCCCAAAGGTGCAGACAGAAAGCAAAAAACAGATAGGGAGAAAATGGAGAAACGAACACCTCATGAAAAGGAGAAGTATCAGCCTTCCTATGAGACAACGATACTCACGGAGGTAAAAGGATTTCTTTTGGTGACAATTTCAGTCAATACTCTTTATTCTTAAGAGAAAATCCCCCCATTTCTCAGTGTGTATGTGTATCAAATCATTATGTTGTGCACCTTAAAACTAATACTGTGTTGTATGGCAGTTGTATCTCAGTTTTTTAAAAACAAAATGAAATAACCCCCCACAACTTTTTGCCTGGTCAAGATTTAGTTGTCCTGGGTATATTTGCTCTTCATTATGGGGGCCTCTGTGTAGTTAAGACTTACTAATCAAGATATGCTATTCAAGTAATAATGTTTTAGTGGGACACTAGGGTCAAATGTACTTTTTCCGTATTTCAGTTGTTCTTTGTTTTTAGTGTTCTCCATGGCCTGAGATCACATATGTCAATAATTCCCCATCACCTGGCTTCAACAGTTCCCACAGCAGTTTTTCTCTTGGGGAAGGGTAAGTCTGGGAAATGAAAGTAGGTTGTGTTTGTCCTAAATATGTCTTCTTTCATTATCTTCTCATATACAAGTTCTTTATAAGTCAGTAAGTCCTATTTGGTCAGTCTCTGATGGATTCATGGATTAACTGAGGTTTGGATTATCTTCAAAAGTGACTGAAAGTCCTTTCTCCTCCTCTTTTTTCTTTCTATTAAAAAACAGCATTTAAAAAAAAAACAAAACAGCATTATGGTCAGTTTTTCGTGTTTCAGAGACTGATTTTCTGGGCTTTTCACTTCTGTCACTGCTTATCTTGTGGTTATTTCATTTCCTGCTCATACTTTCCACCAGAGTGGTCATTAGGAATTGAAACACAGTTGTACAACACTAAAATCTGTTTTGTTACTTACTAAGAATGATCCTAATACCTTATTATTATGGATCTTTGATAATTGGGAAAGAAGGTTGAAGAAAGCTAAAATGAAGTTTTAGAATGATCTGTGGGATGCATTTAATCTCTTTTTATTAGTCTTTTATCATCAGAGATCATTGAAAGTTGGTACAGATGCCTATGCCAGTTAAAATAAGTTGTCTTACTAGTCTTAGTATTTAACACATATTCCACCTAGGCCACATTGAAATTTGAAATAGGCTACTAAATGTGTGATGTGTTTTGGTTGTAATGTTTGTTTTTGAATTTACGTAGGCTTTGATTCAGTCTGCATTTATAAGAAATTAAAGTAGCTTCAATATTCAAAATATAACAATTAAGAATAAAAATAAGCAGAAGTTGTAGAGAGAATAGATAATTAAGGCCTGGTGATAATTTAATTACTAAGTTTGAATACTGAATTTGAATTTTGCAGTTAAAGCAAAAAAAGAAAAAGAAGAAAGTCTGTTTTGAAAGAAAAATCTCTTACCATCCATATGGAGTACGCAGTCTACTTATAGGCAATTTTTTAATGTTTTTTAAGGTTAATTTTTTTTTAGTAATCTCCACACCCGATGTGGAGCTTAAATTTATAACCCCGAGATCAAGAATCACACACTCTCCTGACTCAGCCAGCCACGCGCCTGTAGGCAATTGTAAATATGTGGGATTAAAGAGTTGTGTTTTAAAATTTTCTCTCTTCTCTTTGTCATTACTTTGTTATTAGGCTCAAATTTTTCTCTGATAAAAGGAGTATTAGGGAATAGGGGCAGTCCTTAGAGTATAGGAGGTATAGGGAAAAACTGAAGAGTATGGAGATAGCCTGTGGATTGCAAATGAGGCAGCACTCATTTTTGAAGCTGCTTTAAAAATAATGGTTTTGGTTGTCATTATAAAAATATGTGGGGGCACCTGGGTGGCTCAGTCAGTTAAGGGTCCGACTCTTGATTTCAGCTCAGGTCATGATCTCACAGTTTGTGAGTTTGAGCCCCGTGTCAGACTCTGCACTGACAGCACAGAGCCTGCTTGGGATTATCTCTCCCTCTCTCTCTGCTCCTTTCCTGTTCGAGCTTGCTCGCACACACATTCGCTCTCTCACTCTTTCTCTCTCTCTCTCTCTCTCTCTCTCTCAAAAAAAAAAAAAAAAGTATGGGATCACATTGCATTACATAAAGTTTCTTCTGGTATTTTTTTCCTATATATATGTTTGTGTGTATATCTATATATTTATTAAAATAGTAATCTATTGATTGCTGTTATGTTCTGATATTTTTAGTTTCTTATAAACTGCTTATGTTAAATATTCTTTATGCCATAATTTATCTAATGAATCCCAATTTACTGAAATTTTTATCTTTTTTCAATTTGTCCAATAATAAAAAATGTTGCAATGACAGTTTCTTACCCTCCCCCTGTGATCTTAATGTTAAATTAACAGACGATAGAGGTATTGACTATAGACTAAAACTGCTTTATGAGAGAGCACAGATTCCTTTTAAATCTCTAGCTTGAGGGGCCCCTGGCTGGCTCAGTCAGTAGAGCACTCGACTCTTAATCTCGGGGTTTGTGGGTTCGGGTACAGGTTGGATGTGGAGATTACTTAAAAAAAAAATGTCTAGTTTGAGACTTACTATGAGGGTGAGGAATGAGATGATGAACCCTAGTATGTGTCTCATCCTTTTCATTTTACATGTGTTTTCAGAAATGGTTCACCAAACCACCAGCCAGAGCCACCCCCTCCAGTCACAGATGTAAGTCTAAAGTTAAATGTAAGTGATTTGCAGTATCTACTAATACTTTGATGACTGTGCAGTTCCACAGAAATGCCCAGCTTTTAAGGAGTACTTTTTATTCATTCATTAAATAGGCATTTATTGAATTTTGACTCTGAATTTTGACAATGCTAGGGAACTGAGATGTGAACAAGCTAATGCAGGAACGCTTGCATTTAAAGAGCTTACAGTCTAGTAAGGAAGACAGGTATGGGATTCCGTGGGCATCTTGCTTGGCTAGAGACAGAAGACTGATGAGGTATAAACAACTTCCAGGCAAACTAGGCGGCCCGTCTGAGTGTGAGTGTGTTTGGCTCTGTGTTACCTAATGATGTAAGAGCTAAATCTATTGAGTTACCAAAAAAAAAAAACCCCCACTTGCTTTCTTTTCCTTTCAGAACCTCTTGCCAACAACCACACCTCAGGAAGCTCAGCAGTGGTTGCATCGAAATCGTTTTTCTACGTTCACAAGGCTTTTTACAAACTTCTCAGGTTAAATTGATTTGTCCTTTTGTTTTCCCCAGCACAAGATATTCCTTTACATTCTAGGGCTTCTTGGCATCCACGTAAGGGTGTGTTGTGTGCGTGCACGTGCAGGGGTGTGTGTGTGTGGCGGGGGGGGTCTTCGTGCTTTTTTCTGATGAAGTGAATTTCATAGAACCCTTCAGACTTTCTCAGCAGGTACATCTGTGCTGCAAAATACTTAAGAAAGACTTCTTCGTTTAAACTCACTTCAGTTTAAAAATTTTTGTTCCATACAGTGCTTTTAAAACTATACTCCACACACTTTTATCAAGGGCATTTGTAGATAGTCTGAAATTTCCCTTTTGATATCACCATATTGTATTTTATTTGCATATTCCACTTATTTAGCACCTTCTGTATACCAGGTATGGTAGGGATACACACATGGATAAGGCATACTTTCTGATCATTCATCATCTAGTATCAAAAAAACCCCAAATCAAAATAAAACCCTGAAAAAAAAAATAGTTGTAATGTAGTAGATAAGTGGTACAAAGCAGGGGAGGGGAGTAGTTTCTGGAGTTAGGGAACATGTGTAATGTGTGACGTAAATCTTGGGAGATGTTGAGGACTCTGTTGGTGGGACAGTGGAAGGCTATTTCAGGTAGGAGGAGCAACTTGCTCATTAGACTTCATCAGTGTGATGAAAGCATAGGGTAAAGTGGACCAGTTCGTTGGGTGGCAGTTGAGGTGGGAGAGGAAACAGAGGCCAGGTCATGGAGAGGCTTATGTACCATGCAGAAGATTAGGGGCTAGAACATAACAGAGCCCATTTTAACGGTCATTAACAAAGACAGTCTTTGCCTTTTTCACCCATTTTCTTATATTTATTCCAGGGGCAGATTTATTGAAACTAACTAGAGATGATGTGATCCAAATCTGTGGCCCTGCAGATGGAATCAGACTTTTTAATGCATTAAAAGGCCGGTATGTAATTAGTGTTAAAATACCCGTGAGGTTGGATTTCAAGTGGATTTGGATTCAGGGACTCTTCACAGTACTCTTTGCACAGCTAACTGCGTCTTGTCAAAACATTCTTTGCGAATGCCAGCTCTGTACCAAATAAGCAAAGATGAAAATATCCTTTCCTACAGTTGATTCAAGGAATGCCCCATGATACCCCATTTTTCCTTTCCAGGTAGTTTTTTCATTCGATAAATATTCATTATCCCTATCGTGAGCCATGTACTATTGTAGGCTCTAGGGATATGTCGGTGAGCAAAACACACGAGGTACCCATTATCATGAGTTCACTTTCTAACGGGGAGAGAGAGAAAAATATAAACAGTATTTTGGATAGTGATAAGTGCTTTGAGGGAAAAGCAAACAAATAAACAAAAACAAGGTTATCACCTGTAGAGCACCCAGAATCTGGTCAGGAAAGACCTCTCTGAAGCGGGGGCACTTAAACTGAATTAGGGGAAGGACGGAAGCTGTGGAATCAGAGGAGGGAAGAACACTCTAGGCAGGAGGAACAACAGGTGCGAAGGCTCGAAGTCTTTTAACTGAAGAAGACGTCATTCTTGGATAGGAAATACTTACGTGTCTGCTTACGAATTGTAATACAGAGTCATTTGTAGTCCCCACACAGAATTTAGAATTTCAAACAGGTAGTGGTATGAATGGAAAAAACATACAGGTTAGTGCCACAGAACCAAATCGGTGACTAAATAATGAAACAGATCGTGAAGTATTTTGTTTGGGTACATCACAAGAACTGTGGAATCAGCTTGGCTCTAATCTTGGAAAATTTTAAAGAGAGAGGAAAAGTTCAGAGGTTGAGGACTTGGAGAAAAAGGAATGGATCTTTTATTTTTTAACATATTATTTAAAGAGCATTTAAACATAGGAAGGAATGAGATGATCAGATCAAGGGGTAATTGAATGCTGTTGTCTAAGAAGTAAGAACAGAAAGGAGGCTTAGGCTACTTAGGAGAAGGTAATGAGGGAAGTGAGATTCTCCAGTTCATTAGCGTGGTGCTTCCAAGGAGAAGGTATATGTTGACCTGGACCCATGAAACAGTGGCTCACACATGTTGAATATTTCTAAACTTTACCTCAAAGGTCATAAACTCAAATGACTACAGAGGCCAGATGTAAATGAGTGACAGTGGGTGTACTGAAGAATGCATGAATCACGCAAGGAGAACAGCTGATTGTTTTCTTGTAAGTGTCAGGGTCTCAGATTGCCAGATCCGGTTTTTTAAGAAAAGCCAAATGTCCCGACACACGATGTGGGAACGAATTCATTTAAAATGCACGCGCACACGCACGCAGACACACGCACATCCCAGTGGGGAGCTGACAAAACAGCAGATGAGCTCCCTTGGCCCGCGGGCTGCCAGTTCTCGGCCCCACTGTATAGCGTTAACATAGATACACAAGCTCTCCCTTAAAATGTGCTTCCCGTGAAAACCGTAAGACTAACAGCCTTGTTTTCCTCCTTAGGATGGTGCGCCCAAGGCTAACCATTTATGTTTGTCAGGAATCCCTGCAGTTGAGGGAGCAGCAGCAGCAGCAGCAGCAGCAGAAGCGTGAGGATGGAGACTCAAATGGGACTTTCTTCGGTAGGTGGTTCTGGACAGGCGAGGACGCCCACGAAGAAAGGGAGGGAGGTGCCTTATGAGCACGTGTGATGGGAATTCCTCAAACAGCAGATGCAGCATTTGCTAGAAGTAATGGTCATCGGTAACGTGTATCGAGTTCCTCGTATATACCAGGCACTATTCTCGGCCCTTCTACATGCCTTGATTTTTACAACCAGTGTCTCCTCTTTGCGGTAGATTTATTGTCACTGCTAACATTCGGGTGAGGAAAATGAGGCTTAGAGATGTTAAGTAACTCACTCCCGTCATACAGCCAGCCAGTGGCGGAGCCAAGATTTGAACTCAGGCAGTCTGACTCCGAGCCCTTCAGGAAAGCGGGCGTTCCGAGTGAGCGGATTACCTTTAACAGCAGAGAGACCTGTATTGACTGCCATCGCTCTCTCCCTTTTGCAGTGTACCACGCCATCTATCTAGAAGAACTGACCGCTGTTGAACTGACCGAAAAAATCGCTCAGCTTTTCAGCATTTCCCCTCGCCAGATCAGCCAGATCTACAAGCAGGGGCCGACAGGAATCCATGTGCTCATTAGTGATGAGGTAGAGTTTCAGTAGAGCTGAGTCACCAGATGACAGGTTGTCAGGGCATGTGACAGGAGCAAGAGCAATTCTACTGGGGCACAGCGCTCTGTTTTCCAGTCCAGGGCTTTGCAAAATCTTGTGCTTGCTTATTACTTTCTAAAATAATTTCTAAATACCATGTATCCCCTTGCACATTTTTAGGTTGACTTGAAACTTTCTGCTTTAAGTTTAAATAGTTGCAGAATATGTCATTCCTGGGCATATTATATAAACTTTAAAAATGAAATGGTTGCATCACTATTCTAACTATATTCCATGTGACCTAAATAGAAGTGATTTAATACCAGCACCATCATCTTAAAAAACACATGAATATACTTCTCTTTATCAGAGTTTTATATCATTTCTTGATTGCCTTGAATTCCTATTTCCACTCACTTCCCCCATAGAATCTTATCTTATCATAACCTATTTTTATGCTCAAGCATCCTTTACTAATTATCCTACCATATTTCTTTGAAACAAATCTGTTTCAACAAAAGAATGTTTCAATAAAAATTTAAAAATTATTTCTTCTGAATAGAATTATCACCATAATCATACAATTAACATAAATGTATTATGTTTGAATAAGAATTTATTATTATTATTTTTTAATGTTTATTTCTGAGAGAGAGAGCATGAGCCGGGGAGAGACAGAGAGAGGGAGACACAGAATCCAAAGCAGGCTCCAGGCTCTGAACTGTCAGCACAGAGCCCGATGCGGGGCTCAAACCCATGAACTGCGAGATCATGACCTGAGCCGAAGTCGGATGCTTAACTGACGGAGCCACCCAGGCATCCCTTGATAAGAAATTATTAACCACTAAGAAATATGTATTACATAAAAATTTGAAACAACAAGAAAAAAATGTAGAAGTATCTCTGTCAATGAGATGGATGGGATTGTCTGATTCCCCACCCCCACCCACATTAATTCATGTTTTGATGAATACCGTCTACTGATTTATAGCATGAAATAGAGTTCACCATCACTTCCATTCTGTTTTATTCTGTAGATATAAGTGCTATGGAATCTGATTCACACAGATTGTCAGACAGGAATGGAAGGAGTTTTTTTATAACAGCATCACTGGATTTTTTTTTTTTTTTAACTACTGAGTTAGGTGCCAAAAATTATATAGTGATGTTACAAAGAATTATTTTGAATCGCCTATCATTTGACAGTTTGTGATTAGGTCAGTCTTCAGTTCTGGTGAAAGGAAAGAATTAGAAACCACGTGACTCCCATAAGAGTTTGTTACCCCATTATTAAAGTTCGCATTAACAGTCACACTTTGGCATCCTGGAGATTTTGTACCCTGGGGCAATAATGCATCTTGGTAGGATTCCAGGAGGGTGAAAGTTATGACTTTATTTTGAAAAATGGGAGAAGGGAAAATGGGTAGAGAAAGCTGAAGAGGTGTTCAGGCGGTTTTGGGAAAGAGTACCTGTAGAAGATAAGGACCAGGAAGTCAGTGCTCCCAAATGGGCCTGTCAGGGTCTGTGCACCCCTTGGAACGTCTTTGGGTTAACCCAGGAAAACGCATACTATAATTTTAAGATCACTGTTTTAGACTGCTTAGCTTTTAAAATGTAAGAACTAAATGGGAGAAAGCAAAACAAAGAATTATTCTCCCTTAAACCTAACCTAATAAAAAGCCATACAGTCTAAATAAATGCAGCAAACCCAAGTTTTTAATAATTAGCAAATTTTCTTGCTTTCCTCAGATGATACAGAACTTTCAGGAGGAAGCCTGTTTTATTCTGGACACAATGAAAGGTAATAAAATAGTAAGCAGCTGCCTCTCTCTAAGGAGTTTAAGAGCTTTGTTCATGGTTTACTCCTTTGAGGAGAGAGGGAAGGGATGGACCACCATATCTGAAGTAGAAAAAGCGATGTCCTTAGAGATTGGCAAGAAGCCAGTTCATACAAAAGGAACCATCTCTAAGAGTGTAAGTGATGACTCTGCCCTTCTCTTCCACCTTCCATGGACAAATGAGATTGAGGCATGCTGTTTTCATAATGCATATTTATTGTAAATAGTTTGTGATAATTAACGAGTATGCTGCCCTTTGTCCTGCTGTTTTTTTTTTTCTCCCTTCTCAAAAGAGCCTTAGTGTATCTTTTTTTCTCCTGCTGTGTTTTAAAGGTGACTAAAGATTCTTCTCTCTCTCTCTCTCTTTTTTTTTTACAGCAGAAACCAATGATAGCTATCATATCATACTGAAGTAGGTGCGGGGCATTCCATCCTCAGTGGCTGCTGCTTCCTTCACCTCTTGGAAGCTTCCCTGCTGAAGGGAGTCACTCGCTAATGGAGATTTGAAGGTCTGCAGGAGCCTGACCCATCTGACTGTGTGTGGGGGAGTCCAGGCCGTGGAGGCAGAACCCCAGCCATCTGTCGGCCCAAGCTCTTGTGGCACACACAGATTATTGCCCAACACCCATTTCTGCAGCTGTTTCTTAGTTAAAATTTATGGACCCTGTTGTTGTTGAATATCATTAGAAACTCCACACCATTTAGGGTGTCTGTAGGGCATAATGATGATGAGAGTTGTGTGATGTTTCATGGAAAGATGTTAAATTTTGTGATACGGAGCCATGTAATTTTTTTCTAATATAAAAGTGAACATCTATATTCCTAAGACTGGATCCTCAGTCTCTTTGCATCATACATGCTGGCTTTTGCCACAGTTGGCCCCTGAAAACCTCACCGACGAGGGGAAGGACAAAGATAGAATCGAACTTTTCTTTTGGTTGCTCTGTACTGCCAAGACTAATAGTTTTAGCTAACATTTACTGAGCATTTACTTGTGCCTGTTAGTGTGATAAAATCTTTAAGTGGATTACTTTGTTTAAATCCTCTCTGATAGACCTAGCTGAAGTAGATAATAATGATCCCTAATTGAAGCTGAGGAAGTGGAGCCAGTAGAGGGGCTAAAGAGCTTGCTGAGTGGCGGGCAGCTCGCCAGGAGTGTCGCCGAAATCCAAACCCAGGCAACCCGGCTCCTTTTAACCGCCAGCCATTCCTGCCTCCCTTGCCATACCCTGTGTTTGCCGCGGTTTCTGACCGTGGCTCTTCTGCTGCGTAGGACATGACACCGATTGAGAACTGAGGAAATCAACCACTGAAGGGGACAAACCACACCTAAATAATGCTGAACAAGTCAAGACCTACAAAAAATGAGAACACAGGTGCTTTTTAAGCATCATCACTTATCAGATTCACAGACATTGAGATGGTGAAAAGGAGGGGTCATCTGTAACTCCCCCAATTCACTGTTCTTGAATGAGCTTCTCAAACTATTTATTAATGAGTTTGGCTAACCCCTGCTTTCTGTTTTCCCCTCTCTGCATCTTTTCTTGGTAGAGAAAGTTCTTTTATTCCTGTAGTGTTCTTTTATAGAAACTTTATAAGAAATTCATTCCAATCCCATCCCATATATTTTTGTTCTTCTTAAAGCGTGTGAGCGTGTGTGTGTGCGCGCGCGCGTGTGTGCTGTGCATGTGTGTGCATACATGTGTGAGGCTGTGGGTCTTAATTTTTTCACATGTAGAGTTTTATCCCTTTACACATTATGTTGAGGTGAAAAAAGATAATGTTCAAAGATTCTGTAATGGATTTGGATCTGTGCGTGTGTGTTTTTAAAGCATTTGATAAAGTTTAAATGTTTTTATACAGAGAATTTTGTTCATTAAAATCAACCTGCAATATGGTCTGATTTCTTTTGGTTTTAAACAAATTGAAAGCTTTGAAACTGGAAAATGAGGTCAAGTGACTTTTTTAAACTGGCCTGTGCAACAACTTGACATTGGACCAAAATATTTTTTTAGTGGAATTACCAGATGTCCCTGTTTCAGGGGGACATTTCTGGTTGTGTTATGTTCCTGAGACTGTTCTTTGTTTCAGAGAAGTCCATTCCCTCCTCAGCAGGCTGCTAGTATTTTTGTTTTTTGGTTGTTTTCTGTTCTTTTTGAGAGAGAGCGAGAGAGAAAGTGTGTGTGTGTGTGTGTGAGAGAGAGAGAGAGAGAGAGAGAGAGAGTGAGTGGGAGAGGGGCAGAGAGAGGAAGAGAGAATCCCAAGCAGGATCTACACTGTCAGCACAGAGCCCAACGTGGGACTCGAACCCATGAACCCTGAGATCATGACCTGAGCTGAAAGGAATCAAGAGTCAGATGCTCAACTGACTGAGCCACCCAGGCACCCCGGTTGGTGGTGGTGGTGTTTTTTATTCTGTCTGAATATTAGGCTGGAGACTTGGACTAGATGACCTTGAAAGGTCCCTTCTAAATCTGTGAATCTTCTTTACTGCAAATGATATATAGGATTCTTTTAATGTATTTACTACAAATTACACTTACTGATTTACTTAGCGTTAGAGTTTTTTAGAGTAGTCTTCATATTTATTATAGAAATGAAATTTTTTTTAAGAAATGGGTTTATATAGGTTTGTAATCAGAGATCCTTGAATTAACCAGAAAATTGCTTAGGCTTTCTTTAGCTCCAGAAAGTATTTATAGTGCCAATACTATATCATTGGTAAGACATGGTATAGTGCTAGGATGTTGTGATTCAACTTGCTTTTAAGAATCACATCTGTTTACTATTGATCCTTTCAATTAAATGAAAAATCTAAACTAGCTTTTATTATGAAAATAATACACAAAATGATAAATTCAAACAGTAAAGAGGCATATAACTTTTTCTGCTTACCTCCTAGTCCCACTCTAAGGAGGTAATCCTTACAAAAAGTACTCCCCCAGTCCTCCCTCCCTTTCTCCCTCTCATTCTCTCCCCCACTCCCCACACAAATACACACATGGGCTCATGTTACACTAATGGTATGCAATTTGCTTTTTGTATTTAACATATCTTGAACATCTTTCTATCATTAGAATTTATAATTCTGCATCATTCAGTTTTAAAAATAGCCATTCCCTATGGATGTTGTTTAGGTTAAGTCCATTTGAACATGCATCTTCATAAGTTTTCTGCATGTACCTCTATGATATATTCCCAGAAGTAAAATTTACTGGATTTTATCTTTTGAATAATGTGACAGTTAATACATGAACTGCAGTAGATGGTTTAATGTTTTTATTAAAGTGAGGGTATTTGAGGAGAATGGTTAGATTTTAGGCCCTCCTGAGAAGTGGAGTAGCATCCTATTTGATTTAGCATTGTGTGAACTGTTCCCTTGAAGTGTAATAGGTTCTGTCTACAAGGATCAGCTGTATAAAGACTTGATAGTTAACAGGGAGTTGGTGGGAGATAAAAGGCGGGGGGCGGGGGGAGCCATTGCCCTTCTCCAAGGATTAAGGACTAGTCACTACATAAATACAGCTACTAAATAAGATTGCCCAATATTATGGCCTAATAAGAATGTTTACACAAATTATTTATTCAGGAAGCTATTTAAATGGGGAGGGGAAATGGAGATGGTCATAATATCTGGAAAGAGATTACACTACAACCAACACAAGACAAACCAGAGTCAGAGACGTGAGAAAGTGAGGTCCACACAAGGGGGCAGACATTCTGATGCCTGGACATCAGGCACAGGTAGGCACTGGGTATGTTGTGAAAGGTAGAGCGTGATCTCACCACTGGGTCGAATGAGCATGGGGAAGCTTGGTGAGTAAAGAAGGCTTGGCAAAATAGAACTAGTCATTTCTTTTATTTTCCTGTTTTAATATACTTGTTTAATGTTTGTTTATTTTGAGAGAGAGCGCACATGAGCAGGGGACGGGCAGAGAGAGGGAGTGAGAATCCCAAGCAGGCTCTGCGCTGTCAGCTCAGAGCACAATGTGGGGCTTGATCTCATGAACCGTGAGATCTTGCAGACACTTAACCGTACAGAGCAACCCCGTTGTTTTGAATTTATGCCTAATGGAGGAGTGTTCTGAAAACCGTTTGTATCCCCAAATATTTATTCTCAGCGGGTCTTTTGTGTAGCGTTGCTGCAGAGATTTGGGCCGTCTCGTAAACTACTGTGAAGTGAATGAAGGTTCGGCATTGGGTTTTGAAAGTAATACAAATTTGGGGTGCAAATATCTGAACTCAAGACTGAGCTTACCCCTCTTCACTGTAGCTTTTTTTTCTTTTATCCATTACCTAACAATTTCAGATAGCATGATTAGAGAGCTGAAGTTGACCTGTTTTATTATCTTACTGAATTGTTCGACTTCCTTGGTCATGGGTGGTTCCTCTACAGGAATTTGATCTGTTGTGTGGCCTCTATTGGTCTGTTATGAGAACTCCTATCTCAACAGAAATGGCACAAATGCCCCACCTAGCTGCATCATTTGTATACTAATTCACACAGTACCTTCCATCATTCTTCTATTTCTCCTAAAAATGATCTCTTTTCTCAGTTGCACTCTTCCTAAAGTTAGAATATTTATTTTTAGTTTGCGATTCGATTTGTTTTGTTATACAAGCTGCAGGGCTTAAATGGGGAAGAATTTACTACCACTGCAAAATGGAATGAACTGGAGAAAAAAATGCCCTATGTGACATAAGATTAATGCCATAAGCGTCTGTTTCTTTCTGTACCGTTAATATTTGATTTCTTTTATTGCTTCATTTAATGACCTTGTATTTTACTTTGACCTTAAACATCCATCTATTTCCACTTCTTCTTTTTCTTCATCTTTCCTTTTCACTTCTAGATCTCCTCTGTGTTGTTCCTTATGTATAGGGGTCTACTGAACAAATTGCACCTAAGTCTAGCATTTACATTCTCAAAATCAGAGGTTTAAAGTTCTATCGGAATTAAATTTTTCAGTTGGATTAATGTGAATTAGAAGGAAACTTGCTATTTAATTTCTTTTAACATTTATTTTTGAGAGATACAGAGTGCAAGCGGGAGAGGGGCAGAGAGAGAGGGAGGCCCAGAAGCCGAAGCAGGCTCCAGGCTCCACTCTGTCAACACAGAGCCCGACGCAGGGCTCGAACTCACGAACTGTGAGATCATAACCTGAGCCGAAGTTGGACGGAAACTTGCTATTTAAAAAATACTGCTGTATTTATATTATTGCACTGTTTTGTACTGTATGGGGTCTTGAAGGGCATGAGTTATAACCAGTTATCTCTCATGGAATCTGTATTTTCATATATTTGCGTAAGATGAGGTAAACATTCCTCATTTTAATTGCTACAGATTCCTGTTTTCTGCATGAATTCTAATGTCTGATTTTTCATTTATGTTTCCATACACATCTTTATAACTTTGCTCAGGCTTTCATTCACTTACTTTAGGTTTGTTAAGCTTGCCCTCTCTAAACTCACTCCTGCACTCTACCCCCTGATTGTTTGCTTTTTTAAAGAGGATGTGTGTTGTGCACATATACAGGTCATTTTGTGTGTGTCCATTTTGAAATCTTCCTGAATCATACAGCTTTTTGGTTTTATTGTTTTATTTTTTAATTTTTTTTAACGTTTTTATTTATTTTTGAGACAGAGAGAGACAGCATGAACAGGGAAGGGTCAGCGGGAGGGAGACACAGAATCTGAAACAGGCTCCAGGCTCTGAGCTGTCAGCACAGAGCCCGACGCGGGGCTCGAACTCACGGACCGCGAGATCATGACCTGAGCCAAAGTCGGCCGCTTAACCGACTGAGCCACCCCGGTGCCCCGTTGTTTTATTGTTTTAAATTGCCATGGCACTTTCCCCCAGATTTGTGCATACTGATCTCTTTTTGTTATTATACTGATTACTTAGTATTTACTTACTGTACTGATCTCTTTGTACAATTAGTCACAAAGAGGTACCTGCCTTTCTAGATCTGGATTATAATTAAATGTAAATTCGGAAAGTAATGTTAACTTTAGGGCTAAATCTACAGGTTAACTCTTTTTCTCTAAGAAGCTTAGCACTTAGTATCCTCAGACCTATTAATTTTCAACCGACCTGGAGAATGTATTTTTCTTTTGGTGGTAAAGAATAGTTGATACATGTATACTTTGGTGTCAGATAAGGCTGTTCAAATCTTAGGTCTTGCTTTTCCTGGATGTGACCTTGAACAAAATACTCTCTTAAACCTCCACCTTCTCATCTTAAAAAGGATATAATACTTAATTCATAGGATTGTTGGGAGATTAAAAAAGGATAAGGAGTATAAAAGTTTTACTTTGTATCTAGTACCCGTTTCCAATTTCTCAATAAACTTAGGATACTACTGATTACAAGATCACCTCTACATGTAGACATAACAGGCAAGACAGATAGGTAAACACTGCCCAGGATGGGAAATCTGAACTTTGGTTTTTATCTGCAGCTGCTGTTGCTGATTGTATATCTTCCTGTTTTGCTTTGACCTTTTTGCCCCCCAAACGAACCACCCATTTGTGATTTGTGCCTTCTGAGCTGGTTCATACGTATGTTGCAGTATGGTTTTGGAACAAAGCAGTAACACTTAGAATTAGACATTGAATGCTATTAGCATTTCTTTTCATTTTTCTTTGTAGTTTCTATTCTGTATTTGAGCTTCCTGGCCACCATTTGCCCTCCATAGGCCCTGCTTAAGTGGGAGGCAGAATTGCAATTCTGGGTGAACTGGCACCATTGTAGCAACTTCTCTAGTGATTCTATCGAGACAATGAAATGTGATAAATAAGTGACTCTGTGATAACTTATCATAGAGTTGTGATGTTTATAACAGGTTCAGATGATCTTCTGACTGACAGAGCTTATTGCCAAATTGAATTCTGCTATCTTCTCAAAGGCTGTGCTGACTTTGGCTTGGCTGACTCCTGATTTGGTATCATAAACTATAAATCATGGGCATTGAGGCTGATGGTACCCTGATGAATTTCCATGATTCAAACTGTGGATGTTTAGGCATATGAGACACGTTTTTAGCCTATCCAACATGGCCTTATGGCTGTTATTTTGTAACTTTGTATTCACTGACTCTACAGAGTGGTCTGGGGATTTCTCCTGTTACCTGTGTGTCCAGGAAAGACAGCATCATGAACATTTACATAGCACTGACTGCATTGTAAACATTTATACTATATTAACTATTTAATCTCCACAAAACCCCCTAAGATACATACTGTTTGCCCCATTTTGCAGATACAGAAGCTAAGGCAAGAGAAGTTACTGTACCTTGCCAAGGGTCATACCACTACTGAGTGGAGGAGTTGGGCTTGTATCTAGGCAGCCTGGCTCTAGATCACATGTTATATCATACCTAAATTTCAGCAGATAGGGAGCCGATCAGTGCATGGTACACTAAAGACTGCTTTTTTATGATCTGCCCTTTCATCTTGCACTGTTGTTTCCTAGCCTCATGGAGCCTCTGATGTCACCAAGGTGAGAGGACTGGAATTTTTGGCATTTTGTCCAAACCAGCCAACTTCTCAGTTCTAAGACTGAGATGGCTTGGTAACCATCTGGCTCCATAGTTTTTGGTTGCAGTGAAGACTGCACTAGGCTATGGAACCAGTCTAACCTGAGTTTAAATCCTGCCATAAATATCCAATAAATATGCAGTAAATATCTAGTGAGTTCCTAAATGTCAACTACCAGGCTTTGTACTGAGTGCTCAGGATACAGTAAACAAAGCAATTCCTTGCTCTCATGGAATTTAGTCAAGTGAGAGAAGACTGAAAAATATACATCAGGAGGTGAATGCTAAGAAGAAATATAAGTCAAGGGGATAGAGACTAAGCATCATTTTTTTCTTAATGGTTAAGCAAAGTCTGATATGGGGACATTTGCGCAAATATTAAGTGGAGGAATATGTATGTGGCTTGCTAGCGAACATGTTTTAAGGAAAAGGCCCTGAGCTGAGAGCATGATTGTTGAAGGAACTGCAAGGACACCAGTGGTCCAGGGTAGTTAAAGCAGAGTACAGGAGGGGAAACGTAGAAGGAAACAAGATGACAGGATGGAGGGGAGGTTGACTTAGAAGTCAAAGAGACATACATAACGTCTATTCTGAGTGAGATCGGAAACCAGAGTGTCCGTGGCAAATGACATATAACTTGACTTCTGGGTCTTCGTTTTCCCCATCTTAAAAATGAATTGCAAAGTTGTGAAGATCATAGACCACGTAGGAATACTTTTGACATAAAACACTTAAATCAACCAGTCAATACGTATTGCAGTACTCAATACATTGCATTTTCTTCTCTATACCTTGCGTAAGCTGCAGCATGTCATGCTGCTTAAGACTAAGCTCCCATGAGTGCGCATAAGGGGGATTATGTTCTTTAGGCATAGGAGAGTGGTCCCGGAGAAAGAAAAAGCGGAGCTTTAGATGGAGATTCGTTTAGTCATTGAAGATCTGTAGCTGAGGTTGTCCCTCTTCCTGTTTAAAAGGCTGCAGCGGCGCCCAACTCGCTCTCCCAGGGTCCACTGCAGCAGAGACACCGCCTCCAAAGCCTGTTTGCCGGCGACTTTCGGCTCTGTGTCTGTCGCCGCCTTCAACTCCCGGCATGCCGCGGGCGTGGGGCCGACACGTAGACTCCATTTCCCAGCATGCCCCGGGGCTCGGTCAGGACGTGCCGGCGCCTATAAGAGCCAGAGCGCTGCGGCCGGAGCCTATTGTTAGCCGGAGCCGGGGCGGTTCTGGGCGTCTGCTACCGGGGGCGCCTGAGTTTGCTGGAGCCGCCCGCCCTCCGCCGCCTGCCGGCCGACCTGCCCACCCGCCCTCCCTCCCAGCCCTGCCGCCCTGGGAACTCCCCGACCGTCGCCGCGGGCCCGGGACTCGCTTTCTCCTCTCTCCTTCCCACCCGGGCTAGGGCGGCGGCGGCGGCAGCGGGGGCGGCAGAGACCATCACGGGAGGAGGCAGCTGCGGCGGGGCCGGTAATGGGCCTGGGGGTGCGGGGCGGAGGGTGCCGCCTCGTCCTTTCTCGGGATCGGCCCTCGGGCGGCTGTGGAGGAGTGGTCAACCCAGAGCTGCGCGGATGGAGGGGTCAGAAATGAGGGAGGCTCGGACGGGAGCGGTCGGGGGGCGGGGAGCCAGGGCGCCGCTGGGAAGGGAAAGAGTCGGGAGAGGCGTGGGAGCTAGGGGCACGGAGGACGCGGGCCCGAACTGCGGGGGCAGCTCGGGGGAGACCGATGGGCGGCTTGGAAGCTGGCAGGATTGCGGATGAGGGTTGAGTTCGGAATGGAGTGGAGATGATGTAGGATGGAGGGAAGTGAAGGAAGGGGAGGGCGAATAGAGGAAAATGTGGGAGGAGTGGTTGGGAATTTGTGAGTAGCAGGCAGGAAGGGATGAGGAAGGCTGGGCAGGGGCTGCAGACGATTGGAATGAGCGGGAAGGTTAGCAGGAATCAGAGAAATGGGTTGGGAGCTGAAGGGTTCAGCAGGGGTGTCCATTAAAGGGAACTGATGCCTTGACATGCCCTTTTCAGCTCTGGTTCCTGATGTCTCCCATTTTTCTGGCGTTGTGGGGGAAAACGAAAGCATCACTTGCCCTGGTTGCTAGCTCGATCGTTTTTTCACAGGCCCAAACACGCAGCTGACTGCCATCCATCCCTTTTAGTGCCATGGTCTTGATTTATTATTTTTTTTGAAGGGGTTAGAGTGGCAGCGTGACACGCAAACCGTTCTTCAATATGAAATGTTGGAAGTTATCCCCGAGAGACACAGTGTCCTCTTGTCCTGCAGTTTTCAGTTTAAGGGAAACCCATAGTTGATTCACATTTTCATTTTCTTCACTGACTTTACATCTTGCTAATTTCCAAGCCAGGAGGATGTTGGTGTGTGCCAGAGTTATCAATGACTGGATATCCTTGAGGGTTAGTGGTTCCTGCAGCATCACGTTCCTCATCTCCCACAAAGATCTTGTGTTCTCCATACGATGGTAGTTTAGACATGGAAAGCCAAATTCTAACCTTGTGTCAGCGAATGGGGGGGGGGGGGAGGGTTGGAGGGACGCTTCCTTAAAATACCTAGTTTAAACAGTATGTTTGCACTTAAGCACTTTATATGTTCATAATCCTGGTAATCACAAGGACACATGGATCCAAGGAATTGATAGTATTTGAGAATCAGCTGCAATATCTTGTAAAAGGAGAAACAGGGTCGGTCATCTTATTCAGGTTTATCCTAACAATTAGCAGCAAGCCTTCCTTCCTCTAACCCAGCTATGGAAGATAACCCTGACGATCTTACCAGAGATTTTTGTCTCTTGACCTTTAGTAGAAGGTTGGGTTCCAGTGGAGTGGGGAGGCTTTCTCCCATGAGATATACCTTGTCTCGTCATTTTATACTCATTTAAGAGAGAGACCTTTGTTACCTAAACTTGGCGAATACACTCTGAACCCACAAAATTATTTCTGGACAGTCCCTCTTTTGCTAGTCTCATAAGCTGTTTTGGTTTTGGGGGGAGTGATAGGAATCCTACAGACGTGAAAAGGCTTAGATCTAGTACTAAAATGCACATACGCTGTAGATCTTGATTTGGTGCTAGCCTAATATCTTCTATATACTCTGGATATGAGTTATTTCATATACCTTTGAGAAATACTCAGACACACTTGAGAAAAGACCATAAGGCAGAAGTATGTAGCCAGAAAGTATCAGCTGACCTTTCATTTCACTGTCATTAAAAAGCTTTTATAGAGGTTTGCATTGTTTTCTCCAAAAGCATTTGTTGTTTGAGTTGGTCATTTTGACAGTTAACTGTCAGTTATGACCTGCATTTCCAGTCTCACCTTCATTATTTCTGTCTGGGTTTAAGTGCTTGGAGTGTAACTTACAAGTGTTTCTCTTATACACAGGCATTGATCCTTTGCCAATGAATGGTTGAGAGAGGTGGGCATGACTGATTTCTAATTGTGGTTTGAAAAGAGGTTGATTTGATGAACTGGAAAGTGTGGAACCTATTCTAGTTGCTTCTGTTGCAAAGAAAGGTCTCTTCAGGCCACTGTGGGAAGTGGATGGGAGGTTTGTTCTTGATGCCCAGGGAGTATCTTTGCCTGACAAGTCGAGTTCACACCAGAGTTGGGTAAGGAAGGCTGGGTTGAAATTTAAACTTCTATTGGTTGTCAGGACAGAGTTGATGGATTTTGTGTGTATGTATATGTATATATATATATATATATATATATATATATGTGTGTGTGTGTGTGTGTGTGTGTGTGTGTATACAAATACATACATGTATGTATTTGTATATATAAATATATGTATAAAATGGAGTGAAAAAGTGACGCAAACAGATCCTGGGTAGCGTTAGGAGAGCTAAATCAGTATGCACATTATTTACACATAGAGCCATAGGTTCAGATTATTCTCCGGCGTTTTAAGGAAAATATCTTTCTCCTAGGTTTCACATCCTTTCTTTCTTTTTTTCCCCCCCCCTCTTTCTTACCTGCCTCTTACGATTGCCCAGAAGCCACTCTTCCAGAAGTGGAAGTGGGGAAGACCTAGAAAAAGGGGCGAAGGAGAATGGAACAAGTAGCCAGCAGTCCTCGCTGCACCAGAGGAAGTGCTACCCCTGAGGGCAGCTGGGTTAAGACAGCGAGAATTTTAATAATAAAGATGATTTTGGACCAAACCCAAACTCGTGCAGGGCATAAAGAGAAATATTCAAAGGGAGCCCACAATACTGGAAGCAAAGGGACACTGGAGGAAAGACCAGGAGCGCACAGTTTGCTTCTGGTCAGAGATCCCCCTCATGCTTCCAGGCTGAGGAAAAGGCCACCTTCCCAGTAGCAACACTAAAGATACCAGTTAAAACTGAAGCTAGACTGAGGCCCTTTCTCAAAAGAGCAGACTTTCAGCTCAGTCTGAGTTTTTATGTGGTTGATAAGATTTTTAAGTGGGGAAGAAAAAACTCGGTTCAGTGGTCAACGGTATTCTTTCTCTCTCTTTTTTTTAAACATCACCCACACAAATTCTCAGTCGGAAAGATTACCTCCCCATGTCGAATGCAAGGAAGAAATTTGTTAGTTAATAGGTATCTTTAAACCCAGCTGAAGTCTTAGCCCATTAAAGAGTCCTTGGCGCTCTCCATTCTTAATATGTGCGAGGAACGTGACCTCTGATGGTAAGATCAGTAGCCCAAAGAACCGAATCGATACTTTGGGCTCCTTTTTGAATTTCATTACAATTCTTATCAAGCACTTGGTTATTTTTTTTTTTCCTCCTGGCCAAGTGTATTTCAGGAATGTGCTTGTCTAGACCTATGATGGCTGAGGTTTCCTAGGTACATCTTGTGACTTGAATACAGAATTTTGATGAGATCTGCACAGAGAGATCAGGAAATCTCTTCGCTAAAGTACTCATTAGGTCTGGTTGACTAAGTAGAGCTGATCCAGGAGCAGGCAAATTGCTTCCGAGAGACTCAGTCCAGAAAAACAGCTCTGTAGCAGGCAGCTTTTGACACCACAGTATATTCTGGGTGGCTGCTCTGCAGTAACGCAGCCCTGTCTTTCTGGGCAGTGTTGTTATTCCTGCTGCATAATTAGCAACTAGTGAGATCATAGTCTGGGGAGATTCTGGCATTACTGAGGCAAAGCAGGGAGGCTTCGTATCGTCACATGTGGCTCCGGCTCTGACAGCATTTCTGTTTCGAGCAGATTCATATTCTTGGGAACTTAGGTCCAAAGATGGAGAAGGAGAGAGATCTGTACCTGGGAAATGGACTATCCCTCGTGTGGCACGTTGAGAACACTGCCTGCCGTATTGACTTTACCAGAGTCGATTGTCACTTCTTTTGCTATTTGTTTTCCCCTCGCTGGTTTCTTTACAGGGGGCTAAGATTGTAAAGCTAAGTTTTCCTCGCACAGGGGATGATGGCAGAGCAGCCGAGCCCTATTATATGGAGCTATGTGAGATCGGAAAAGCTTCTGGGTTTCGAAGGCAGTGCAGATTCTAATCTTCAGTCCATTCTTTACAACCACATTTGATCTTTGTAGGAGGCCGGTGAGAATCTTCACCCTTGTGAAGATCTAGGTAAAGTGTTTCCCTGGCTTCTGATAGACTGTGAAATTTGGGGCCGAGAGCAGTGTTTCCCAATGTGCGATCCAAGGCTCATTTGCCCCCTGAGATTCTTCCATAATCGGGTGTGTGGAACACTGCACTAGCTGTGGGCTCTCACGCTTCACCGTGCTCGTTGGCATATTCAAGGCCTTCAAGCTATCCTCTCATAGCGCTTTTCTAAACTGTTTGGACACGGCAGTCCTATTTCCACGTAAGGCTATTAATATCCATGGAACTAGTTTATTTAATGTACACACTTTGGGAAACGCCAGGCCAAATTTTCCCTAGGAGAAATAATTGGCTCTCGTTTAGGTTTAGGCACAGCCTAATTCTGCCTTTGATCCCCAGTCCCTCCTCCTGGCCCCTTGGGAGAGCTCTCCCGTGTGAGCACAAGAGCAGCTACCGTTATCCCCGGGCTAGTGAAACCCAGAGCCCAGCTGGCGTGGAACCAAAGGCCTTCACTCTGCTGGGAAGGGTGCTGCTGTTACTCATCTCATTATTCTAAGAGTGCCTGGGACTGAAGGGAAACATAAGTAGGAGAACGTTGGCCAGAATAGGTAGAGAAATGACCTAGTCACAAGAGACCAGACATCAGTGCTAGCTCAGGGACTTTGTTTCTTCATTTGGAGAGCCGCGTGTATAGACTTGGGAGGGAGGTCTGTCTCAGGACAGGAGTGCTGATTCCTCTTTTCCCCTGGGCAGAATCCTAATGCGCCTGGCTAACTGGTGGTGAGCAGGGGCTTTGGGGCCAACGCCGTGGGCTCCCCAAGGAAACCCCTTTGAAACCAATGGATGCATTCACGGGCTCGGGTCTCAAGAGGAAGTTTGATGATGTGGATGTGGGCTCATCAGTTTCCAACTCCGATGATGAGATCTCCAGCAGTGACAGTGCTGACAGCTGTGACAGTCTCAATCCTCCTACAACTGCCAGCTTCACACGTGAGTGAGCCCCTCTACCCCCCACCTGCACCCACACCCCCCCAAGCATCAGAGCCCATTGCAGTCCTTGCGACTGCTTCTTCTGTCCAGCTTGGGGATTTTCCCTTAACCATAATCTTCCTACTCTTAGCCCAACCTCGCTCTTTGGAGGACTTCACTGCTCTATTATCATAGACTTAGGTCTGACTTCCTCTAGCTGATTTTCCTTATGCCATGTTTTATAGGTTCCCAGGAACCTATGGGCTGAATTAAATTGAATAAGTCCAGGGGCGCCTGGGTGGCTCAGTCGGTTAAACGTCCGACTTCGGCTCAGGTCACGATCTCATGGTCCGTGAGTTCGAGCCCCGCGTCGGGCTCTGGGCTGAGGGCTCAGAGCCTGGAGCCTGCTTCCAATTCTGTGTCTCCCTCTCTCTCTGCCCCTCCCCCGTTCATGCTCTGTCTCTCTCTGTCTCAAAAATAAATAAACGTTAAAAAAAAAATTTTTTTTAAATAAAAAATAAAAAAAAATAAATTGAAGAAGTCCAGGATACTACCCTTGCCCACCCGAGTTCCACACAATTGTAGCACTAGTAGGACATAAATGCTTACTGCCTGGACAACTGGGGAAACTCCAGATTTCTTAATTCTTTTTTTTTTTTTAGTTGTTTAAAATGTTTGTTTTTGAGAGAGAGAGAGAGAGAGAGAGAGTGGGGGAGGGGCAGAGAGAGAGGGAGACACAGAATCCGAAACAGGATACAGGCTCTGAGCTGTCAGCACAGAGCCCGATGTGGGACTTGAACCCACGGACCGTGAGATCATGACCTGAGCCGAAATTGGCCACTTAACTAACTGAGCCACCCAAGCATCCCCACATTTCTTAATTCTTATAGCTCAATTAATTTCTTGGAAAGAACTTCCACATGAGAGCAGGAGAGGGATAGAGGAAGAGGGAGAGAGAGAATCCTAAGTAGGCTCCATGCCTAGTGCAGAGTCCCATGCTGGGCTCGATCTCACAACCATCTGGTCATGACCTGAGCAGAAATCAAGAGTCCAACACTTAACTGACTGGGCCACTCAGGTGCCCCAGAACTTCGGATTCTGTAGATCAGAGGTTGCCTATGGACCAAATCTGGCCCGCTGCCTGTTTTTGTAAATAAAGTTTTATTGGAATACAGCCACACACGTTGTAATTGATTTCATGCTACAGTGGCAGAGTTGAGTAGTTGCGGCCGAGTTGCAAAGCCTAAAGTATTTACTATCTGGCCCTTTAAAGAAATACAGCATCCTCTGCTATAGATTATACACACTGTCCAATAGAATTTTCTCTTATGATAGAAATGGTCTAGGGGTACTAGGTGTCTCAGTCCATTGAGTGTCTGACTCTTGATTTTGGCTCAGGTCATGATCCTGGCATTGTGAGATCCAGCCCCATGTTGGGCTCCATGTTGAGTGTGAAGCCTGCTTGGGATTCTCTCTCTCCCTCTGCCCCTCTCCCCCACTTACACTCTCTCTTTCTTAAAATAAAAAAAAAAAAAGTTTTACATCTGCACTGTCCAGTATGATAGCCATCAGCCGTACGTAGCTGTGAGCACTTGAAATGTGATTAGTGTAATTGAAGAGCTGAATTTTAAATTTTATTTTGAGTAACTGAAATTTAAATCGCCACAGGTGGTTACTTGCTGCCATACTGACTGAAGCTATATAGATTGTTACATCCTGAAAAGATGGCCTAGATGTCCTCTTCCCAGCTGATGTCCAAAATTAGATGTTGTGGTCATCTGTGTGGGTAAAGTCGGTCTGGAGGCAGTGGTTCGGACCAGCTGATGTTCAAGGCCCCTCCCAACCGTGCATTTATGATGTGACGATCAGAAGTTTCCCAAGGTTCAGAGAGCACTTTGGGCAACAGTTGAGAGCTTAGTTGAATGAGAAAGAACGAGACCGCCAGGCAGGCCGTTCCTGGGTTAGTAACACTGCTCTGTGCTCCCTTCTCAGCCACATCCATCCTCAAGCGGCAGAAGCAGCTGCGGAGGAAGAATGTGCGCTTTGACCAGGTGACCGTTTACTACTTTGCCCGACGCCAAGGCTTCACGAGTGTGCCCAGCCAGGGTGGGAGCTCTCTGGGCATGGCCCAGCGCCATAACTCCGTGCGCAGCTACACGCTCTGTGAGTTTGCTCAGGAGCAGGAGGTGAACCATCGGGAGATTCTTCGTGAACACCTGAAGGAGGAGAAGCTCCATGCCAAGAAGATGAAGGTGCCTAAGGGGTCTGGGATCTGGTATTTAACCGCGTTCCGAGATAAAATGGAAAACCATCTGGGTCTCTGGATTCTTTATTTATTTGTTTTAAATTTGCTGCCCTCGGCACGTAGAAATTCCAGATCTTTTGAACGAGACATCCCAGATTTGGAATCCGATCTCAGTCTGAGACACCATTGTTCTGGTCTCTGGCGGGGAGTCTACACAGGGTAGCAAAATGGCTGCCCTAGAATTCCCTACCCTCAGCAGATTTTTAAAAAGTTTAAAATGTGACTATCTACAAACATTCGAGTCTGCCACCCTTGGAATCTGAGGAAGCACAGTGTTTCAGTTTCTTGTCAAATGATCGTCTGTTGTCCCAATGCCCAGAACGGGTTTTAGATCCTTTACGTTCTCTGATAGGACCCTGCTGTTTCTATAACCCCCGTCACCTCGAGGTGATAGTCTTTTATGTGTAAATGACAGTGTAGCCAAATAGTTCTTTCACTGTGGATGGTCCCGGGCCTGCCGCTGAGGCCACGCCAGCTCTCGCAGTGTAGGAGAGCAGCGCTGGAAGAAGACCCGTCTCTCGAAGGATGGCTCTTCACAGCTACCCGTTTGCTTTCAGCACTGCCTGGCACTCCACAGCCGTGTTTTCCACCAGGCCGCAAAAAGGTCCCCCCGAGTTCCTAGTTCCAAACTTGGAGAACACTGCTTCTGGCCCGGCCAAGTTTCTTGTGGGCCCGAAGCCTGCTGACCCATATTAAGACAGGTGGCTGCGTTATTTCCAGGGCTGCGGGTGACCCCCTGATGAGCCACACCAGATTGTGGTGTGGTCGGAGAACTGACGGCAGGGGATGTGGACTAATGATATCCCTTTCCCCCTGTGAGAGCCGTGTCTCCTTCCCTCAGTCGACTCCCAAAGCCTTACACCTGTTTGTCTAACTGGAATGACATTGAGGCGTCCCTTTCTTGTGTCTGAGGAATTCTGTCACTGACCCTATCACCTTCCTGCTGCTATAGCAACAGCTGGGGAAATAAACACTGTTCCCGTCATTTGCGACGAAGGCTTTCTTCCCTTTCCGTGGAAGAAACCCGTCTCCTAAATCCGGTAGAGGCATAGCCTGTCACAGCAGGATTCCATCCTGTTCTGTGGCCCCCCCTTGCAGGATGTCTGGGGACAGAGCTCAGCAAACTCCAGGCTGGCCGAGGATTCCTCCTTATTAGCAGACTTCGCGAACAGCAGCACTGGTGGCAGCTGGTACATCTTTCTGTGTCAAGAGAAAACCCTGCCTTTGCTCTCCCCAGGTCCAGTTTGCTCTTAGAAAGTTTTCCTATCTTTATTTAGCGCTCTTCAGGGGAGACCCTGTTGATCTCAAAGATACATCTTTTGCATGGCCCATGTGCCATCTGGTATTTTTTCCTTTTAGGCTGCCAACAAAAACAAAAAAAAACTGCTGGTGCTCTGTAGCTTTGATTATATATAATTTTTCTAATATTTTCATTAAAAAATTTTAAATTTATTTTGAGAGTGCGCACGCACATGCACGCGTGCGCGCGCACACGCACACACACACACACGTGGGGAAGGGGCAGAGAGAGAGGCCCAAGCAGCCTCCATGAAGTCGGTGCACAGAGCCCGACATGGGGCTGGAACCCATGAAACCATCAGATCATGACTTGAGCCAAAGTCAGATGCTCAACCAACTGAGCCACCCAGGTGCCCCAGTTATTTTTCTTTTTAATTTTGGCCTTTCGTTCCTTTGGAGTGCCTTATTATGGGTAGTA
Organism: Panthera onca; assembly: GCF_046562875.1. NCBI lineage: Eukaryota > Metazoa > Chordata > Mammalia > Carnivora > Felidae > Panthera > Panthera onca. Next base: position 77,316,626 of record NC_138345.1, on the reverse strand, counting down.
TGAATTGAGAATCTAACTTTTTTTTTTTTCTTCCCCCAAAAGAATATCCAGTTGTCCCAATACCATTTAATGCCAGAGGACTCTTCTCACTTGATTTGAAATGCCACCTCTGTCGTGTTACATCCTTACATTTGTGTGGGTTTCTTTCTATTGCATCTCTAGCTTCTTTCCCTTGAGAGGACAGCGAGAGGGAGGGTGAGGAGGAGGCCATGAGGAGGAAGCCATCCCCAGTGAAATAGGCAGGGGCGATCCCAAGGTCTGCAGAAAGGCCCCTCATTGTTGGTCTGCCTGGTACAGAAATAACAGACCAGGAAACCTCCAGAAGCACCACTGTATTTGTCTCCTCTGTCCCACCTTCCCACAAACAAACACAACAGGTGTGGAGCTTATTAGCCAGGCCTATTGCATCACGTCCCCCAGGAGCTGTTCCTTTACCAGCACCAATCTGTGGCTGTCTGATGAAGTAAGCCAGCCCCTCCAGTAGCTTGCTAGTAGCTTCCAGAGCTCTGGAGATGATGAGGTCTCATTTTCTTCACTCGAATTCTCTGGTGAGTTTTCAAAACTCATTCAGCCAGCTTGTCTTCACACTGTCCTTCCACTAAGACTCCCTTTTCTGGCTGGCTATCCTTCTTAGCCCAGAGAACCCAGATTTCTGCCTGTAGATGGTACCTTAGTGCTATATAAGCCACCCTGCCTCACGTACTGCTTTTCTTTGCAATCAAAAAAGTATCAGGAGAAAGAATATGTTCTAGACCGTGGGCCGGAAGTGAGAGCTTTCTTGGGTAGCCATTAACAACTTGCTCCTTTTTTTTCCTCCTCCCAATGAAATGAAGCTCTTCTGTGTATGTAGATCATTGTTGACACTGTGAAGATTTAGGCTCATTGACAAAGACCCGGTGGCCTTGTACTACACTTGAGTGTCGTCTTCTTCCCAGAATGTGGTTTTGGGTCCTTTGGGGGTACATATTGAAGGGTGTTTTGCAATGTTCTCTATCCATCCAAGGAATATCTAGCCATTGATAGACCTTCTCCTCCCTGTGTTAGAAGGCAAGTTAGCTGAAGTTAAGGGACACAAGTCTGGGAATGGAGAATATATTCGTGGAAGAATATTATCTTCTAGGAGGGAGGATGAGACACGGGTTTTGAGAAACTTTGATCTACCAAGGTGATACCCGGTGTTGACAGGAAGGTGTTAGAACTACAGAGCTACATAAGGCTTCCTGCCTTCCTGCTCTAGGTTTATTCTCTTAAACTATCCAATATGGTAGCTGCTAGCCACACATGGCTATTTTTTTTTTTAAGTTTATTTATTTTTGGGAGAGAGATAAGGAGCACAAGTGGGGGAGGGGCAGAGAGAAGGAGAGCGAAAATCCCAAGCAAGCACCCCCACCATCGACGCAGAGCTCAGTGCGGGGCTTGAACTCGTGCACTGTGAGATCATGACCTGAGCCGAGACCAAGAGTCGGCCGCTTAACTGACCGTGCCACCCAGGCGCCCCATGTGGCTCTTTATACTACACTCAATTAAAGTGAAAGGAAATGAAAACGTTCAGCTTCTCATTTGCACTAGCCGCATTTCCAGTGCTCAGTAGCCACATGTGCTATGAGCAGCATGGCCATTTCCATCGTCGCACCAGGTTCAGTTGGACTGTGCTGCTCTAGACACCCACTGTGAGGAGGTGCCTGCAAATACTCGAGGCTAACCTGTCCTCCCTGTCTCCTGGCAGCTGACCAAGAATGGGACGGTGGAGTCAGTGGAGGCTGACGGCCTGACCCTGGATGATGTTTCAGATGAAGATATTGACGTGGAAAACGTGGAGGTGGATGATTACTTCTTCCTGCAGCCCCTGCCCACCAAGCGGCGCCGAGCCTTGCTGAGGGCTTCGGGGGTCCACCGCATCGATGCCGAAGAGAAACAGGAGCTTAGAGCCATCCGCCTGTCACGGGAAGAGTGTGGTTGCGACTGTCGCCTGTACTGTGACCCAGAAGCCTGTGCCTGTAGTCAGGCTGGGATTAAATGCCAGGTGAGTCCAAGTCGACCTGAGAGAGCATATCTACTCTAGAGTCTGGGGGACGTGATGCGGGTACCCATGAACACGGGAGGCCGCCCGTCACCCGTGGGTGGATTCCCCGTGAGTGTGAACACTCCATAGCTCCATAACCCTCCTCCACCAAGGAGAAAACCAAGCACGGCAGGATTCCTAGGCTATGCAGATAGCAGTTACCTTTTCTGTGTTTCTCACCTCAGAGGTGATGAAGAGGCAGCTGTCCGCAAATGGGGGAACAGGGAACAGGGGTTAGTAAGTTTACCATTAGCTATTCCTTAAATATTGATTTCGTGAGATAAAAGGAAGCAGAGAGCTGAGTTAGGCCTTTAGATTTTATCTTCACTCACAGGACCTCTACCCCAATTTTGTAAAACTCAAAGTAATTCTCGGATCCTGTAATTTAGGATCAAACTTGGCCTGGCAGAGGTTAAGTCCAGGATCTTAAGTTCAGGATCTTTTTTTTTTTTAAGTTTCTAAAATTAAAAAAAAAATTTATTTATTTTGAGAGAGAGAACAAGTGAGATAGGGGCAGAGAGAGAGGGGGACAGGATCCAAAGCAGGCTCTGTGCTGACAGCCCCACGTGGGGTTTGAACTCAAGAACTGTGAGATCATGAAGTCAGACGCTTAACCAACTGAACCACCCAGGCACCCCTTACGTCCAGGATCTTAAAAGATGGAAGACCTCATTCCCCACCTGGCCTTCCGACGAGGGACAGGTTAGAAGGCCTAGCCCAACTGAAAAGAGTAGTACCATCCCAGAGGATGAAATCTACCTGGAACTTGTAGGATGTGGGTGCTGAGTCCTTCTGGTTGAATGGCTCCTAACCAACCTTTTGTTTCTTAATTTTAGGCAGGTAATAGCTCTAGCTGATCTGGCCAAATACTGCTTTTCAGACTGAAGTCCCTAATATATCATTCTGTTTTACAGTCCTGAGAATAGTCCTAAGAATTGGACTGTTCTTAAGACTGGAATGGAGAGTTCTAGAAGTTGATATCATAGGAAGACATTGTGTGTTTGTACATATTTGCTGATGTTATTTTATTTTTGGTGGGGGGGGGGGGGTGCTTTTTTCCTTTTGGGATCCAATAAGGAGGTAGAGTAGATCCCCTTTCTACATATTCCTGGTCTATAACTGTTTCAGAACTAAACTGGCCAACCATCAGGGAAAAATGAAGCAGGCAGTGAAAAGCTGGCCATTATTTTGTTGGAACTGTCACGATAGCACCTTAGCAAACTAAGGCACTTTCGCTAGTTTCCCTGGAATGTATGATTGCTTTGGACCAGCTAGATCTACTTCCTTTCCCACGCCTGTCGTTGCAGAAGGCACTAGGCTTGGGCCCCAGCCTTTGTCTTCTCGACACACCAGGTAAGTTCTGGGAAAGTCTGAGGCACAAAAATTTCTTCCACTCTGAGAACTGTCAGCATTCAGAGAGGTGGTCTCAGGACTTTTTAACTGGAAAGGCCCTTTGACGTGATTTTTGGCTACACTTTATTTGGAAGAGGAAACAAAGCCTTGGAGAGATACAGGACCTTCCCGAGGTCACAACTGCTAACTGATGGCTGTGCTGGAATCAGAACGCGAGTGGTCTGAAAACTACCACCTCATGCTCTTAGGTCACCACGTTGCACGTTACGCTTTGAATTAGTTGTTCCTCTTGTAAGAAGACCTCAAATCCCAGCTGCCCGTGTTTGCCAGCTGACGTCTCCTATCTCCGTTATTAAATCTGCTGGCCTCATCTTCCCTCAACCTCCTTGTCCCCTCCTCAGGTGGATCGCATGTCCTTTCCGTGCGGTTGTTCCCGGGATGGCTGTGGGAACATGGCGGGGCGCATTGAATTTAATCCGATCCGGGTCCGGACTCATTACCTCCACACCATCATGAAGCTGGAGCTGGAGAGCAAGCGGCAGGTGAGCCGCCCGCCAGCCCCGGACGAGGAGCCCTCACCCGCCGCCGGTTGCAGCCTGACGGGAGCCCAGGGCTCCGAGACACAGGACTTCCAGGAGTTCATTGCTGAGAACGAGACGGCGGTCATGCACCTGCAGAGTGCAGAGGAACTGGAGCGGCTCAAGGCAGAGGAAGACTCCAGCGGCTCTAGCGCCAGCCTGGACTCCAGCATCGAGAGCCTGGGCGTGTGCATCCTGGAGGAGCCGCTGGCCGTGCCCGAAGAGCTGTGCCCGGGCCTCACAGCCCCCATCCTCATCCAGGCTCAGCTGCCCCCGGGCTCCTCGGTCCTGTGTTTCGCCGAGAACTCAGACCACCCGGCCGCCTCGGCAGTGAACAGCCCGTCCTACTTGAACGGTGGGCCCCTGGTCTACTATCAGGTGGAGCAGAGGCCAGTCCTGGGGGTGAAAGGAGAGCCTAGCGCGGAAGAAGTCCCGCCTTCTTTCCCCAAGGAGAAGGATCTGAACGTCTTCTCTCTCCCAGTTACCTCACTGGTGGCTTGTAGCCCCACAGACCCAGCTGCCCTGTGTAAGTCAGAAGTGGGGAAAGCGTCCACCCTAGAGGCGCTAGTGCCCGAAGGCTGTAACCCTGACGAGCCTGAGAGCGAAGACTTCCGCCCCTCTTGGTCCCCCTCGAGCCTCCCCTTCCGCACGGACCATGAAGAGGGCCGTGTGGTGGAGAAAACCTCACAGCAGAGTGAGGACGGGCCCCCCGAAGATTCTTCCTTAGAACTCCCTCTGGCAGTGTGACCCGGGGATGGAGATTCTGCCTCTGACCCATTCTCTATTTATTCCCTTATTTTATCTAACACCGTTTCAAAACAAAACTGTAGAAGCAGCTGCTACGCCCATGTTATTTTATTGGGGTCTTGGGGGATGGGTGGGAAAGAATCGTTTGTACGAGTATTTTTTAAAGGGTAAACAGAACCAAGGAGACCGGTCCTAGCTGGATGTGGGGAGAGTCTTGGGGCAGAGGAGGCCGCACAGTGCTGAATACTGAGCTTTCTGGGCCGTTGGAACAAAGAACGAGGATCTCACAGGAGAAGCTGGGTAATTCGAGCAGCTATTCTTTATGTAGGGACCAGAACGCAATAATTTGAACAGCGTGGCAAAGCTCCCTTCTCCTTTCCTGAGCTCCAGGTGGGGAAGAAGCTCAAGTTTTCTCATCGGTCACCCTGATGCCCCGCTTTGGTGCGTAACGCAGTTGGAGTACCATCTGGCCAGATCTAGAGAGGAACGGGTAGAAGGGTCTCTGCTTCTGTAGAAAACCTCCAGAATTTAGAAAAACTTAACCTGCCTTCCCTGGCCCCCCGTTTGGTAAATAAGTTAATATTTGACACGTTTGGTGTCCTCCGACCTGTTCCCCACACTGGGGATTCCTGGTCTGTAACTTGAATTCTTTCTTTCACATGTTCTTAGGTACTAGAGTTAAACTTGCCTATTTGTCTCCCCCACCCCCCTTTCTTTTTCCCTTGAAGAAAAAGCTAGATTGGCTGGGGATGTGGCCTAAAGAGCCTGAGGCTTGTGCCTGTGTAATGCCGGCTCCGTCAGGCAGCTTCAGGCCGGGGCTCACACGTCCCACAGGAGGCATATATGGAGCATTGCCTGTGTCCGAAAGAGGCAGCAGGAAAAGGCTGCTGTCTGCAAAGAAGTGGACTTGATCTGTGCCATGCTTGCTTTTTCACCCACAGTCCCCCCACCCCGCTCTGGGAGGTTTGAGCTTTAAAGGAATGCAGGACGTGGCAATCTAAAGTCACCAACTAGTTTTTGTCCTTTTCTTTCTGTACTACCCTTGTGGTCCTTGGATATACAGGGTTAAGAGAGTTTTGCTATTCCAGCCCCCCCACCCTGACAACTGCAAATGTTTATTGGATCCCTCCAACTTGATACATAAAAATTGGAAGCCAAACGAATTCTTAATTGCTACACACAGCTCCCAGGTTCCAAAGAGTTCAACTTCTGACTGTTACTTTTGAGATCTATAGAGTGGGACTCAAATTCGGGTCTTACCTCCATGGGGGGACACGGTTCCCGTTCTTCTTATGTCCAGCTCATGTTCTAGGATGCGCTCTGCTAAACACCGCTGAATTCTTATTAGTTCTCTTTGCGTCCATTTTAAAATGGAGTCAGTAGGGAGCAAAAAACACTCTCCACTAGCATCCTTTACATCACACTTCACTTCTGGTATGGTTTATTGACCAAGAAAGAACAAGTGGAAAACTGTTTGCTTTTGGTGGGGAGAGAACTCTTCCTACTTACCTTGCTCACAAAGCCTTTTCTTGTGGGACATGAACGCACTCTTTATGTATGTCACAGCAACATTTCACCTAGAAAATCTCTAAACTGAGCCTGTGAGGCCTTGTACTTAAACAGATACGTCTTTTAACCCAGTCTGCCTCTCCAGTTCATTCCTGGTTTTGCTTGGTTTTACATTTGGAGGGGAGTTCTTCAGTACAAGACCTTGTCCCTCCCCATCCTCTAGCCTCACAAAACAAGAGAGTCTTAAGCACCCGAGGTGTAGACACTATCCCAAGCCAAGCCACACTCCCCCACGATCTGCCATCCCCTTGAATACAAGGCTGAAGCTTAAACTGCAAACTGACTTTCTTCCTGAAAGCTTATATCAGGAGGGGAGCGTGGGCTCTAAACATTCCCTCCTTAGGAAGGCTCCAGCCTCACCTTTGGAAGTGGATTCCACCTGCTTGGTAAGAGACCCTTTAGCCTTTGGGGTCAAGCCAAGAATTGGAATCTCATTATTAAACTCATTGCCAGCCCCCAAGAGATTTGATTTTTCTGAAAAACTAGTTTCTTAATCCAAGTCCGTCCCTCCAGGAACAACACTTCTGACTCCCGCCGATCCCAAGTTTTTAAATGCTGAAATATTAACACTGAGCATTAACTGTCTTGTTAAGCAAAGGGCCTTTTCTACAACCTAGTCCATCTCGTTTCTGGTGCTACCTGAGCTGGACACAGTTCTCGCTCATGGTTGCTAGAAAAGCTAAGCCTAGGCCTCTGATCACAGGACCGTACGGCTTCAGTCCCACTCAGTCTAGGCCTAGATAAAAGAAATCTCTTATTACTGCAACTCTTAAGATTTTCCAGTTTCCTTTCTCATATACTGTACACAGGTAGTATTTTCAATGTGAATCCAAAGCTTGTCTGGTTCTCTGAAAACAATTTTTTTTTTTTTTTTTTTTTTTTTTTTTTTTTTTTGCCTTTTAGGTCCTTTACATTGTGATAATGCTGTATTTAAAGAGAATATTTAAATGTAATATTAAAGAAATATTCAAAAGAATGGTGTGTTATTCTTTATCCTGGCAGGCCACAACTTAGTTACTTGTTAGACAAAGGGTGCTTCTCCAGCGTTGTATATAAAACCAATTAGGTCAGTTAGATATTAATGTTAACAACAGAAATGTTTTACGATGGAAAAACAGAACATTCTCTTTGGAGCGTCAAGAACTTGACGTGCATCGTATGCCCTTATGCACCCAAGCTGGAGCACGCCTGATGCTCCCCTGTTGAAGCTTTTCCCTGTCTATAGTCCGTACCCTGGGGGCTCATCTGCTAATCCTGTTTTCTTTACAATCATATATATATAATTTTTACAGATTATGTATGTATCTATAATATATATAAAATTCTCTGTTCCTGGTTATCGCGTTAAAATCGAGCAGAGGATCAGTGTCAAATCCGTTCCCTCAGAACTTCCATCCCATCAGAAGCTTCTATCCCAACCGACTACGTCTCCATTAGTTAGGTTACATCCGTCTTGTCAAAGGAGTTTTAGCAAAATCCTCCGAGTATGCAGAAGTCACTTCCAGCAACTGGTTTCAGGCAGTCTTTACTTGGCTTTAAAACAGTGCTTCATGCATTTAACAATAAGTTATTACACGTCACTAGTGTACAGGGACAAAAGCTAAACCCAACGTACTCTCGACGCAGACCGCTCCCGGGCTCCCAAGCAGGGTGGTCGTTAGTGCCTTGGAGGCTTAATCCAGGGCCCAAAGGCGGCCACCGGCAGTTACAGCCGGACTGCCGCAACTCAGCGGAGGTAGCAGAGTTTAAGATCTGTGGAGGCTGCACCACAGCCCGGAAATTAAGACAAGGGTGGGGTGAAGGCTATAAACACGGAAAGGGTCAAGTGGCACTTGTATTTCCTTGCATCGTTGCCATCAGAATGTTCCCATATATGAATAACTATTTGCTTTAAAAAAAAAAAATGTTTCATGGACTTGGAAAGGGAGTGGTTAACCCAGTGAGGGGACCAAAAATAAAAATAAAAATAAAAAGCCTATTTTTGGTCACAAAAAGGATCGAGGGCAGCATCAAAGGACACGCACAGATGTAAATGCTCCAGTTTCAACAGGGCTGCCCCCCTCCCCAGCCGGAAACTAACAAAAACCCAGCTGTAAAGAATGTGGCAGTGGTTAAGTCTGAGGCTGCTAGGACTTGCCCCACCTGGGGCAAAAGCTCACTTCCTAGGATCTGAACTCAAAACGTCACAATTAAAGCCCAGTACGGAGGCTGCTGCCGGCTCTGGCTGATGGTGAGGAAGTTGGGATGACACTTCTGGTAAGAGGGTCTGTTTCGGTTCCAGCTCCCTCCCTCGAGGGTACCACGCTGGGAAGCCCGCGGGCACCTGCTCCTCTGCCTCCCGCACACCCCCGCCAGGGCACACAGATGCTTTGCCGGCCAGTGCTGTTTGGTACCACGCTGCCGTACTGTGTGACTGCAGGATGATGCCACCCGCTCCACGTTCATTCAGCGCCTTGAGCCGGTGTAGTTGATGGAAAGCAGGACCACGTTGTGTAGCAAGAGGGACAGCTCAGCTTCTGAAAACACCATCAATGTTAATGGTTTGGCCAGGGAACAGTCACCTGGGGGGGGGGGGGGGAGGGGGCAGGGCTTGATCCTGGAGTCGGGAAGCCAAGTGCAGGGAGGTGTGACATCGAGAGGCTACTGTTCTTGAAGGTCCCCTGCTTCACCCCAGTCCCTGCCACGTATGCTGTCCTTTCCTTCCACCAGGTATTCCTTTCTCCTCATCCTCACTTCTTGCCTCTCATGTGCTGGTGGGAGAAAACTCAGAGATGCTAATGGTAGTGAACACTAACTATTGTCACCCTTGGGATTCTTCTGCTAGAAGCTGGTGCTCTGGAAACATTTCTTGGCTCCAAGGAGATTAGTAGGCCTACCCTGCTATTCACAGGCTTAGAAAACATCAAAGCCCAGCCAAAGGTTCCAATAAGTGACTCACAGGCCTAATACCCACCCTCAGATACTTTTTATTTAGCCAGTTGTTTTTGATTTTGTGGGGTTTTTTTTTAAAGATTTGTTTTTATTTTAAACTTAAAAAAAAAAACGTTTTATTTTTGAGAGAGACAGAGACAGAGTGTGAGCAGGGGAGAGGCAGAGAGAGAGGGAGACACAGAATCTGAAACAGGCTCCAGGCTCTGAGCTGTCAGCACAGAGCCCGACGCGGGGCTTGAACTCACAAACCGTGAGATCGTGACCTGAGCCAAAGTCGGACGCCTAACCGACTGAGCCACCCAGGTGCCCCAAGATTTATTTTTAAGTCATCTCTACACCCAACGTGGAGCTCGAACTCACAACCCTGAGATCAAGAGTTGTATGCTCTACCGACTGAGCCAGCCAGGTGCTCCAAGTGTTTCTGTTTTGAGTTTGAATGCCTTTAGACTGGCGCTTCTCACCCGGGATAATTCTATTCCCCCTTCCCCCACAGGACATCCACCAATGTTGGGAGACGTTTTTGATGATCAGAACTGGGGTGGAGGGCGCTACTGACATCTAGTGGGTAGAGGGCAGGGATACTGCTAGATACCCTCTAATGCACATGGTAGCCCCCAGGACGAAGCATCTGTAGTGCTGAGGCTGAGAAACTGCTTCAGACTGGCATGCACGTAGTCTTGGTTCCCCCAAGTCCCCGCTACTGCCTCTTGTCTTGCACAGTCTACTTCACTACCTGCTTAGCCCCTGTAGGCAAATGAGTTTATACACAGGATAAGGGTCTCACAGTACTCACTCATCAACTCCAAAGTAATCTCAGAATAAAATATAAAAATTATTTGAATTTGAGTGGCATAACCACAGGGATGGGTCTTACCTTTCAGGCTGCAGGAAATCTGTAGCCATTCTCCCAGCCAAGTTCGACACCTCTCTTCAGCGATATGGGTAGAATTCAGGCCACGAAGATAACAAGCCTATTATCACCCAGAAGAGAAACAGTCCTCAATAATCACATAGCAAGTATGGCCATGAACTGTAAACCCACTAATAATTCAAAACCTCTAAGTAAGTTCCAATCTCATCCCCACAAGAAACCTTTCTCTGTGGCAATCTGAACTATGGACAAGAAGACAAGCAAAGAGGACTATATAACCAAAAATAGTAGGTCTAAAGAACAGTGTCCCTGGTTTTTGAAAGGCCATAAGCCAAAACTACTCTGGGCAATTCCCTCCCATGAGTTCACTGAGAAAAAAAGACACAGAAACGAAGTGAAAGAATAAAGAGTTTGGGCTTTGTTCTAACAACCAAAACATGGTGGAGGTCTCTGTAAGCCCCCAGTCCTGTGAGCTCAAAAGCCCACCAAGGATTGAGGGTTGATATTGCCATCAAATTCTTACCGATTTCACTTCCTGAGGGGTCAGGTGGCCAATCCCCAGCTTTGCCAAAGCTTTGTCCAGTTGGTGAATTACAGTGGTATGAGTCTTTAAACGGTGTCTCAACAAGAAAGAAGGCAGATAAGGTGTGAGAAGCATGGCTCGACTCAAGGCTTTCTGTAACGCAACGACACAGGAGGAGAAAGTCAGCACGGCATTACCATACACAGAACCTGAGGCAAGGCGAGGCTGCGGAACAGAGAAAGCCTCGAAGTGCTCACCATTTGCAAAGCATGGAGTTGGTTCATGCCCAGAGGATGGTTAGAGAAACACTCTCTCAGAGCCAGGATATCATGTATTGCTGGGTGGGTACCATGCTGTATCTTGGGAGAGCCAAGAGATTGGTAGAGGTTAGGAAGCTCCTGACTGGCTCTCTTTCCTAGTTTTAGTGCAAACTGGATCTAACAAGAGTCCTAGTTTGCAGGAAGGGTTAGCTAGAGGAATACCTTGGTGCACAGCTCTGTCATATGCCACCGGAGTCCTGCATCAGAAACGAGAGGGATAACCCTTTCTAAATAGCCAAGGATTTCTGGGTGGGACTGCTTCCGGAGAGCATGATAGATATCTAAGAAATCAATTTGTTGCTTTGGGGTCCAGAAATGTTGGATCAGTAGCTGCCTAGGAAACAGGTACCTGAAAGGAAAAGGAATCACAATGTCACTTGCTGAAACCAGCATCTTCAAAGCGATCTAAGAAAGCATTTGGCAGATATGAATACTAGGAAGAAGAAATGGAGACATTACTCCCTACGTCACTGTTCTGTAAATAAGTCTCAGACCAGGGTTTAAGAGACACGGAAGCACAATTTCAAGCAACATTACTGAGGTTTGTGAAAGCAAGCAGTGGTGGAATAGCCTCGCATGCAGTAATTGGATAAAATGACTCCTTTTGAACCAAAGCATCTGAAGAACATATGCTGGACAGACCGGGAGACAGATGCAGACAGAGCTGGTCATTATATGTGATGGTGACAACCTCAAGCTGTTGCACAGTCCGTATGTGTATACAAAATGTGAAAGTCAAATTTGTTTTTTAATTCATTTTCCGCATGTGTGGTGGTTTTAAAGCACGGCCACAAATTCTCTGGCAACACTCTCATTGAGGAGGAAGGTCTATGTCCCCCTTACTTTTAAATCTGGGTGACTGATTCAACCAATAAAGCAGAGCAGAAGTGAGTCTTTGTGACTTCCAAGGCTAAGTTATAAAAGGCCACCCGGATTCTTATTTGCTGAAACACTCACCCTTGGAGCCCTGAGCTGCCTGCCATGTAAGAAGTCCTATTACTCTGAGGCCACCATATTAAAGAGGCCACATATAGGCACTCTGACAGTCCCAGCCTTCCGGCCATCCCTGCTAAGGCACCAGACATAAGAGTGATCTTAGATCATCCAGACCAGTCCATTCATCAGCTAAATATCACTGAGAGACTTCTGTCAACATCACACGGAAGAGAAAAATCAGTCACACACCTGAACCCTGCCCAATTTCCTGACCCACGAAACCATGAAAAGCTATTAAGCTTTGAGGTTGTTTGTTATGTAGCAACAGATAACTAAAACACACAAGATCAAAGTTTAAAAGTGTCATCTTTGGGGGGGGGGGGGGTCTGGGTAGCTCAGTCGATTAAGCATCCAACTCTTGACTTCGGCTCAGGTCACACGGCTCACGGTTTGTGAGTTCTAGCCCTGCATTGGGCTCTGTGCTGACAGTGCAGAGCCAGCTTGAGATTCTCTCTCTCCTCTCTCTCAAGATAAATAAACTTAAAAAATCAATCAATCAATCAATCAATCAATCAATCATCAAAAGTGTCGTGTTTGGATACAAAGTAAAGATTTATGTGATCAGGATATGAAATGCGTTTCTCTCCTAAAAAAACTGTCCCAAATTGCTAAGCCTCTCAGGGAGTGGGTTGCTGCCTCTAGGGATGATGGAAAAGGTCATAATCTTATTTCACAACACACAGAGGCAGCTGAGAGGCAGGAAAAGTCTACGCTACCTACACCTACAGCTAACCCAGTAATCCAAGTGTTACCAAGTGTGGCTAATTAGAAGACTGGAGCAGGAAATGTGATAATCTCTGCCTATTTCTGAAATGGAAAGTTCTTCTTAAAATAATTTTGAATTAAAAAAAAATCTATATATCTTCAATACGCTGGGAAGATAGAAGTCTGTACTCACATTAGCAAGAAGACCAGGTAGTTGGCAAAGGGTGGAATGGAAATAATACCTAGGAAAAGACACTTGGTGACGTCTCGGCGGAACTAAGCAGAAATAAACACAGACGCAGTTTTAACCCAAGTAAGTTCTTAATACAATGGACAATCCCTCCCCAACACTGTGCAGTAAATTTCTATTACAGCCCAGAGAAGGATCAAGCTTATTTCTATCTACCTCTAGTTGGTAAATTCCTTGAGGACAGAAGCCCTGATTTGTTCATTTTTGTATCCCAAATAATGTCTAGTACAGGGCCTGACATTATACCAAATCTCTCAACAAATTCTTCCTGATGTGCCAAATGGGTCCCAGGTTCTCGCTCTCAGTTTCAAAGTCACCACCAAAGTGAACACCATCAAGTCACTACCAAATACTACTTTCCTGCTGCCTTTGGGATCCTTGCAGATTTTTATGTATCAGAAATGAACTCGATTTTAGTGTCCACAACTTTCATTCAGCAAGGATGCCAGAATCTCTATGGAGCTCTGTTATAGAGGGCTACAACTCCGAATAAACCCAATTCTGACCAATAACCCGATGTTCTTACTTAGTTCGATACTTTGATCTCACAGCAGAGGGGAAAGGATGATCAGTGGTGAACAAGATAGGAAAGGAAAAACAAAACAAAACAAAAAACACTTGAGATCTTAGTTAACTTTAATTACCTCACCATGAACTTCTGGGTATCTGCCCCTGGCCCATACCTGTCTCAAATGCTCCATCTCCCGGTATGAAAGTTGATGAAACTTTACATTGTGCTTCCACATATATGTCTTTATTCTTCTAGCCTTTTTGGCATCAGCCCAAAACATCTGCAATCCTGCCTCATTAAAGTAGAGGACAGAGTGTAATGTTATCCCAGTGTGAATCTTACCACAGGTCCCTACTCCATGTCTAACCCCAATGCACGTACTTGTCGCTCCCCAAAATTACTCTAAATCAGAGCTCTAAACTAGGACACTTAAAACTCTTGTGAGGCCAACTTGTATCTCTTTTCTCATTCTTTTCCCCCGCAACACAACACCTATCTCCCAGCCAAGCCGGCCTTCTGTGATCTACTATAGAATGGTCTCCCTCTTCTGGTTCATTGCCTGCTCCCTCCTTAAAATGAAAATTCAAGGGGTGCTGGGTGGCTTTGTCAGTTGAGCGTCCGACTCTTGATCTCAGCTCAGGCCGTGATCTCACGGCTTATGGGCTTGAGCCTCGCATCAGGCTCTGCACTGACAGGGTGGAGCCTGCTTGGGGTTGTCTCTCCCTGTCTCTCTCTGCCCTTCACCTGCTGTACGCGTGTGCACCCTCTCTCTCTCTTAAAAGAGATAAACATTTAGAAATAAAAAAAATTCAAAAGCTCCCTAACTTCAGGAAGTCTTGCTCAATTAACCTTATCTTTTCCCCAACCAGATATTAACTTATCTTCTTTCTAGAACACTTTTAGAAATAGTATAATTCAACAGATTTCTATGGTTCAATTTTTCTCTTCATTCGATGATTATTCTTACATTTTATCTAGGGCTTTAGTTCTTAAAAATGCTTTCATATTTATGAACGAAATGAAATAATGTGTAGGTTGGCTTCAAAATTATACAGGAGAAGGCAAGTGTATAAATGAAGTAAGACCGGCAGCCATGAGTTGGTAGCTGTTGAAGTGAGACTGAGTATATGGAAATTCATTACATTATTCTCTCTACTTTTGTGTACATTTAAAACTTTACACAATCAAAAGCCTAAAAACAAACCAACCAAAATATTTTTTCGGACCTTTTTCTCATTTAATCATAGCTATAAACCGGGAGCAGAGAAAGTAGCCATTCTATTTCTACTTTAGATTTTCCATGAAGCTAGTAATAATCATGATAATATCCACAGCTGACAACATGGTACTTTGTTGTAATTGGTGTTATGATAAAAGTACAGAGTATAATAATAGAGGTACATTTATTGAGCACATACTATGATCAGGCCATGAGTACTTTACAAATATTGATGTATTTAATCTTCACAACCATGTGGGTCAATAGGTAGGTTCTATTATTATTTGCTGTATTTTACAGATGAAAAAAACAAGGAACAGAGAGGTTAAGTAACTAGTCCAATCACATAGCCAGTGACAAGCTAGGATTTGAACACAGGCAGTCTGGCACCAGAGTGGACATGTATCATTATACCATCTCTTAGTAACTAGCTCAGCTTTGATTTTAATGAAAACATCCAGAAAACAAGTATATGTAGTGCAATTTCCACAATACGCTACCTATAGATTTGTGATAACCATTAAACCACATCTGCTTATGGGCCAAGTCCACTGATAAATCACAGGGCAGGTCTGTGCAGCCATAGACGTCTGGCCTGGTGCATGTCAAAGAATTTCCATAATAGGCAGCTGCGTATGGTTAAGAAAAGTGCAAAAATACCTATAGGCATCCCCCTCCGGATGCTCTCAGAAGTTGTTGTCATAATACTTTTCTAGAAACATTCTCCAGAAGTGCTAACTTAAAAGAATTCGTTTCACGCTCAAGCATTTATGACACAGAAACCACCCCCCCAGCTCATATCACATAGCAGAACATGCAAACACTCTTACTCATTCTAACTCTTTGACATTGCTCATGAACTGATTCAAGGGATTTCTGTTTTGGTTTTACCTTTCATGAAGATTGTGTACAGGACATAGAAGCGGGGGAAATGACGACCCAAGAAACGATGGTATTTCCCATTAATCACTTTGGTCTTGGTCACCACATAAGAAATCAAGCTCTTCACATCTGCCTTTGGAGAAAGGTGGAGGTTTGAAGACCTACAAGGAAGATCAAAGAGACTATCTGGGCATCAGTCCTGGAGTCCGTTCACACTAATGTAAAACACCAGGTCTCAGGGAATGTATGCTAAGGCCTGAAACTTCTGAAATCCAAGGAAGATCTTGGGCTCAGGAAGAGATAAGCGATCAGAAAAGAAAAACAGATCGGGCAGATGAAAGATCAGACGGGAAGGAATGTTGGGTGTGGGTATGAGTCTGCAGGGAGCGCAAGGCCTGAGGGACCATTTGAACAGCAGGCTAAGGCCAGAGAGATGGGATCCAGACAAGCAGCCGTAAAGCTGGAGTAGAAAAAGGGAGGCTGAAAGCTCGGAATACGTGGGGGATTCGGACAATATGGAGCCCTGAAAGTTGAAGCGGGTCAGGAAGCCATATGACTAGTAGGGATCGGGGTGCGAATTCTGAGCAGAATAAAAACCCGGGGCTAGGCCGTGTAACGCTAAGAATTAAGAAAAGCCATGCAAACAAGGTTGAGAGACTGGAAGGGCCTGAACATCAGAAACCTTTCCTTTCTCCCACGTCCCTCACCGAGGGGCCCCCCAGGCCAGGCCAGCGCGAGGGCGAGCAAGTTGCAGCTTCCGGGTGACATAAGGTCCGGGGGTGACCGCCGAACCCCACAGACCAGCCCGAGCCCAGCACACCCTGGAGAGCGCCATCTTCACAGCGAGGGCGGGAGAGAAGGAAAGAGGTCGTCTTCAGGTCAAAGTTCACTGTACGTCACGTTCGTTCCAGAACGCATGCGTCTTTCCTGAGCGCTGATTGGTATCCATAGACGGCCTGTCTGAGGCTCCCCTGGCGAGGAACCGATGCTAACTAGGTGGCGAAAGAAGGAGCAGGATTGGATGCAGCCAGTATTTCCTTGTTTAAAAGCGCCGGAAGCGGGTTGTCCCGAAGGGAATGAGGACTTACGGCAGTGGTTGGTTTTGCGATCTTGAGGACGTCCTCTCTCTGAGGACCTGCTGACCCCTCGCGATTCACTAGGGCTTCCTAGCGCCTCCCTTGCCCTCTGTCCTTACTCCGGACTTCGGGGCCTTGAGGCGGTGGAGGGGGGTTGGGGGGGGAGGGGGGGACGGTACCAGGTGTCACGGTGGCAGTGACTGGGGCCAAGGCGCCCTCTAGTGGCGGTGGCCGGGAACTGTCCAGTGTCAGTCGAGGCGATGAGGGAGCGGCCCCTGTGCGCACTAAATACCCTTTTACTTTAGCCAGCTTTTTCCAAACTAGGTTTGTGGGAAGGTATCTTTCCTTAAAAGCCTCCTGAAGACCAAGGTCGGGTCTGAAGTGTCACTTTTCCGAGACGCTTCCTCTGTCCACTTTATCCAAAGTAATGCCAACAAATTATAATGTAATACATTATACATGTATTATACATATATGCGTACATGTGTTATATATAATGTATTATACATGTAAACGTACGTGTTATACGTATATACATATGTGTTATACATGTATACATGCATGTATACAGTATATACATATGTATAATGTATAATGTATATATATACACATTAACTTAAATTGTAGTTAACATGCACGTGCAATATTGGTTTCAAGAGAAGTCAGTGATTTATGCCTTATATACAAAATCCAGTGCTCATCACAAGTGCCCTCCTTAGTACCCCTTACCCTTCTAGCCCATCCCCCACCTCCCTCCCTCCATCAACTTACCACTTACATTGTTTATACATTTGTTTCCTTGTTTGGCGGGCTCCCAGAACTAGACTGAGGGCAGGCACCTTCCTGCCTTGTTCACTGCTGTACCCTACCCCTAACAATAGGCGCCATGCCTGGGATGTAGTAGGTGTTCAATAAATATTTTTGAGTTAAACTAATTACTGAAACTGGGAAGGATTCTTAGAGGTGGTGCTTAGCTGCTGCCCAGAGTTAGTTTGCTGTCTTGAGTACATATGAATATTTACCCTACATGGAGAGTAGTAAAAAGCATCCTATTGGTAAACAGGATCTAGGTTCAAATCTTAGCACTGCCATTTCCTTTAGTGTATGTGACCTTGGACAAGTTACTTTAGCTCTATCTCTTCTGTAAGAGTACTCATTTGATAAGAGTTCTGTGAAAAGCCAAGAAAAAAATGGTTGTGAAAACTCCATATGACCCTTAATGGGTCAGAGAGTTTCGTATTAACATAGACTGTTTATGACTACTGCTCATGAAGTCAGAAAATGTTCTGTAAGTGATGGTCTCTACAATTGTTGGGTAGATGAGGTGGGCAGGATAGAAAGTTGACTAAAACATGATTTCAGTCTTCAGGCAGTGTCTAAGTTCTCTCAACTGTTATGTATCTCAAGAATATTTAGCTCTACAGGTCTTGATCTCAGGGTTGTGAGTTCAAGCCCCATGTTGGGCTCCACGCTGGGTGTGGAGCCTACTTAAAAAAAAGAAAAATATTCAGCTCTAAAATTCTAGAACACTCATGGAAAGAAGGGGGCAAGATCAATCAGAGACACTTTTGTGGAGGAAATAGGCAGGTATTGTGCCTGGAAAGATGGAGTCGAGGGAGCAGTAAAACAATATGGCAAGAACACAGGAATTCTTTCCCTCCTTCCTTCCTTCCTTCCTTCCTTCCTTCCTTCCTTCCTTCCCTCCTTCCGTCCTTCCTTCCTTCCTCAAATACATGTTTATTATTTAGTGCCTCTCCCTCCATGCCCCCTCACCACAACATACATGCATAAGTCTTGCTGGTTCAGCCTTCTAACTATTTCTTCAGTCATCCAGTTTCCTCTCTCCTGTGCCACCACCCGCCTTTGATCCAGAAGACTGAATCTGCTTCCTTACTGGTTTCCCTTTCATCTATTTTGGCCTCCTTCCAACCAGTTTTCTATTCCATAGCCAGAGAAAGCTTTGAAAATTGCAAATCTAAGCTTGTCACTCCCCTTTATAAAACCTTTCAAGTTTCCTCTGACTCTTAGGATAAAGTTCAGACTCCTTGACCCGGCCTACAAGGCTTTGCATTATTGACTTCATCCTGTCTTCCCAGCCTCCTCTCATGCCGCATCGTATCTTTTCAACCCCTTAGCTTTCTATGCTAAGAAACGTTGGCCTTTCGGTTCTACTTTAGGGCAAGCAACCTTATGCTCTGGGCTTTTGAATTTTTTTTTTTTCAACGTTTTTTATTTATTTTTGGGACAGAGAGAGACAGAGCATGAACGGGGGAGGGTCAGAGAGAGAGGGAGACACAGAATCGGAAACAGGCTCCAGGCTCCGAGCCATCAGCCCAGAGCCCGACGCGGGGCTCGAACTCACGGACCGCGAGATCGTGACCTGGCTGAAGTCGGACGCTTAACCGACTACGCCACCCAGGCGCCCCTGCTCTGGGCTTTTGCATGTTGCTCTTTGCTTGGAGTGTCTTCCCTCCCTCCCAGTTTGTCTTTCAAGTTCCAGCTGAAATGGTAATAATAGCTAGCGTTTATTAAGCAACTGCCATGTGCCAGCATTGTTCTTGATGCTTTCTGTGTATTATGTCATTTAATCCTCACTATAACTTCATGAGGTAGATACTGTTATTAACCCCACTTTATTATTTATTTATTATTTTCTTTTTCGTGTTTATTTATTCTTGAGAGAGAGAGAGAGTGACAGAGTGAGCGGGGGAGGGGCAGAACACAAGAGGGACACAGAATCGGAAGCGGGCTCCAGACTCTGAGCTGTCGGCACAGAGCCCGACGCCGGGCTGGAACCCACGGAATTGTGAGATCTTGACCTGAGCCGAAGTCGGATGCTCAACCGACTCAGCCACGCAGGCGCCCCAGCTCCACTTTCTAAATGAGGAAAGGGAGGTTAAGTAACCTGCTCAAGATTTGAGTCAGGATTTGAACCCAGACTGGGCACGTGAATTACTGCACTGTACATAAACAGCACTGTTGGAGAAAACTATTTTTTTTTTTTTAAATTTTTTTTTCAACGTTTTTTTATTTATTTGTGGGACAGAGAGAGACAGAGCATGAACGGGGGAGGGACAGAGAGAGAGGGAGACACAGAATCGGAAACAGGCTCCAGGCTCCGAGCCATCAGCCCAGAGCCTGACGCGGGGCTCGAACTCACGGACCGTGAGATCGTGACCTGGCTGAAGTCGGACGTTTAACCGACTGCGCCACCCAGGCGCCCCGAGAAAACTATTTTTTAATCCCACAGATTTAGGTTCCTCTGTCACTCATCTATCTTGTAGCTAGGTATACTTGTCCTTAATAGTACTTAAAATGATCATAATTAATCAGCTGTGGCATTATGCATTTCATGAATTCCATGGAATTCTAAGCTCACTGTATTTATAGTCCCTCGCACAGTGCCTGGGACACAAGACATGCTCATTAAATATTTGTTACATGAATAAGTATTTTATATACCTGAATATAAGGTAGTGTTTGATTTATTATTTATTTTTTTATTTTATTCTGAAAATAATTTTGCAGGAAAGAAGTTGCCTTATATCTTGTGTTCTTACGAAGTCTCTTATAGCCCGCAGTGCCTGTTTTATATATTTCGTTTTGAATCAAAATACTGTTTGGGAGCATTAGAGACTGTTAAAAACTGAGAACAAACTGAGGGTTGATGGGGGGTGGGAGGGAGGGCAGGGTGGGTGATGGGTATTGAGGAGGGCACCTTTTGGGATGAGCACTGGGTGTTGTATGGAAACCAATTTGACAGTAAATTTCATATATTAAAAAAAAAACAAAAAAAACAAAAAAAACAAAATACTGTTTGGGGAAGATGCAGCCTGAAATGACCTTAGTCGATGCTGGTTCTCCAGGCTTACAGAGATCACCGTATGGAATTACTTAAAAGGGAGGCGAAAAACGTTAACACAGATTTAAGGAATTATTCTGGCTTTAGGACCTCACAGTTTCAAGTGTTAGATCTTGTTGGAGTAAGCCTTTTATTTTTTTAATTTTTTTTTTTTAACATTTATTTATTTTTGAGACAGAGAGAGAGAGAGCATGAACAGGGGAGGGTCAGAGGAAGAGGGAGACATAGAATCTGAAACAGGCTCCAGGCTCTGAGCTGTCAGCACAGAGCCCGACGCGGGGCTCGAACCCACAGATCACGAGATCATGACCTGAGCTGAAGTCGGACACTCAACCGACTGAGCCACCCAGGCGCCCCGGAGTAAGCCTTTTAAAAAGCAGCAGCGGGGCACCTGGGTGGCTCAGTCGGTTGAGCGTCCGACTTCAGCTCAGGTCATGATCTCGCAGTTGTGGGTTCGAGCCCCATGTCGGGCTCTGGGCTGACAGCTCAGAGCCTGGAGCCTGCTTCAGATTTGTCTCTCTCTTTCTCTCTCTGCCCCTCCCCAGCTCTCACTCTGTCTCTCAAAAATAAATGAGTGTTAAAAAAAAATTAAAAAGCAGAAAGGTTATATTGTGGATATCAGGAATATATAAGCATAGCATGAATTTAAAAAAACCAACTGTCCTCAAATAATTTGGATATATGTGAGGATGGTGTGATCTGTAAATTGGGCCAGCTGATGATAAAATTGGCTTGAATGATGATGAAAGCACTGATAATTTGAATGAAATTGTATTATAAAGTTCGAGGGAAAAAGCATTATCTCTATTTCGTATGTGATTTTAAATGTGTTGCTAAATAATGTTAGATAGTGTATGTTCACTAAATTAATACTACTTAAAGTAGACAGTTGACTATTTCATATATATGAGGTTGACCAAAAACTATTTTTTTAGTTCTTCTCTTTGGGAAAATAAGGCACTGCCTTATTTTGCAATACATTTTATTAAGTGTTGTTTATTAGGTACTAGCAGACACAAAGATGGGCTGATATGAATTTGGTGTGTATACAAAACAAGAAGAAACTAGCTGGGCTGAAACAAATGATTATATATTAGGATTAGTTCATTTATTCAATGATCTCACAATTATTAAGCCTCTCCCCCAGGCCAGCCATTTTTCTTGTTGCTCGGAATAAATCAGAGATGAGACAGGTAATTCCAGCCCACATAATAAAATGATTGGGAGATATGTTTGGAATACTCAAGTGAGGCTGGGTTTCTGAAGGCCTCATGACTGAAGACTAGAGATTTGGATTTGATATGAAAGGATTAGAGAGTCCTGCTGCATTTTGCCCAAAGGAATGACAAGAAAAGATGATGTTTTATAAAAATTAGTCTGGGGTGGCATCCAGGATGGATCAGAGTGGGAAGAGACTGAAGGTTAAGGATACAAAAGAGTTATTATAAGGACCTGGACAAGAGATAGTGAGGAACCAATAGAATGCCCTAAAATAAGGACCACCTTAAAGCGGTCCAGATTTGTGGTGCAATAAATGGGAATCAGATTTGAGCTCCCCAAACCCATATATCATGTGGTTTGTCATCAGAATTTGGCGTTCATCTTATAAACATTTGAGGGGCCACTCTGTAGCCATTCTGCTAGGTTCTAGGAAAATAAGGGCAAATAAGAGGTAGGCCTTTCCCTCAAGAAGTTCAAAAGTTTAGCAGTGAAGATTGGCATTTGAAAGTTACTGTGCTATCATGTGATAGGTGCTGTAACAGAGAAATATGTTCAGGGCACAGTGAGAGTTAAAGGAAGGAGTAATCATTGATAAAATCTGGTGGTGGGGGACAGAGCATCCAGATGAAGAGAAGTCACGCTGGAACTAGATCATGGAAGATAAATTGGAGATTGCCTGGCAGACAAGCACCGGAAGGAAGGGCTTTGTGAAAAGAAGGAACAGCATGTCCAAAGATAGGAAAGATTGAAATTTCAGGAAAAGAGAAATCTCTTTTGCTAGTGGAAATACTCACTGCAGTGATTTGCCAATCTTAGATACTAATTCATTAAGTTTGACAGGCTGCCTTTGGCAGGTTATTCATCCCAAGGCACTAAAAAAAATATCCCAGAATGAAGGAGTTTTAATAACCAGTGCTTAATACAATTTTATGATATTCTTTCAGAATCTGAACAAGATGAAAACTTCTTAATTGCATTTTTTTCTTATGTGTTAAAAAGGTTGGGAAGCCTGGCTGTCTGTCAAAGAGCATGTGCCTCTTGATCTCTGGGTCATGGGTTCGAGCCCCATCTTGGGTGGGGATTACTAAAAAAAAAAAAAAATTAATATTTTAAAAGGAAGAGAACAAGGAATACTATAATGTACACTTACATATCCACCACCTAAAATGAATAAATAATATCATACCTACTTTTTCCCAAGTCCCATTTCCCTCCCTTCCTGGGCATCCCCTTTGTATCAGTCCACTTTTAACACTTTGAATATATATATTATAATATATATAATTATATATTGAATATAAATTACATGAATTATATATGAGCATATGTATATTCAATATGGATTACATATATATATATATATTTGAATATATATGCATATGAATATATACTATATGAGTTTTTTTAATGTTTTAAAAATCCATATACAGGGTCACCTGGGTGGCTGAGCTGGTTAAGCATCTGATTCTTTAAATGTTTATTTAGTTTCGAGAGAGACAGAGAGAGGCAGAGCACAAGCAGGGGAGGGGCAGAAAGAGAGGGAGACACAGAATCTGTAGCAGACTCCAGTCTCTGTGCTGTCATACAGAGCCCAACGCGGGGCTCAAACCCACAAACCGTGAGATCATGACTTGAGCCGAAGTAGGACGCTTAACCAGCTGAGCCACCCAGGCACCCCTAAGCATCTGACTCTTGATCTCAGCTCAGGTCTTGATCTCAGGGTCATGAGTTCAAATCCTGTGTTGGGCTCCATGCTGGACATGGAGCCTACTTAATAAATCAATATTCATATACAGTTGACCCTTGAACAACATGGGTTTGCACAGCACAGCCCCTGTTTGAACTTACTCAAAAAGTGCTAATTAAAATGTGGATAATTGTTGATTTTAGTGGAACAGCATTCCATTAAGGTCAAGATCATGTCCTGAGTTGCCTTTGTACCATGTTGTTGGGTCCTTGATAGGAGTAGTGCTGGTTTGGGGATTTAATTTTTTTTAGAGAAAGGAACACAAGTACATTGTAAAAAAAACTTTAACTTTTCCCTGTGTATTCTTTTTTGAGACTCACAGCATTACTTTAAAATTTTATTTTGAAATATACAATACAGAAAATTATTTTCAGTTTATTGAGGTATAAATAACGTCACTATTACTTTTTTTTTTTTTTTTTTTTTTTTTTTTTTTTATTTATTTTTGGGACAGAGAGAGACAGAGCATGAACGGGGGAGGGGCAGAGAGAGAGGGAGACACAGAACCGGAAACAGGCTCCAGGCTCCGAGCCATCAGCCCAGAGCCTGACGCGGGGCTCGAACTCACGGACCGCGAGATCGTGACCTGGCTGAAGTCGGACGCTTAACCGACTGCGCCACCCAGGCGCCCCACGTCACTATTACTTTTTAAATATTATGAAGAAAGACAACCAAACAGACTACCTACCCCCCACCCCCAGACTGTGTGTACAAAAAACCGTTTCTGTGATATTTTTCTATGTGAAAAATCATATGGACTTTTATAAATATTGTTTCTAACATAATTCTATATTTGTAAATTAATTTATAATGTGAACTGGGACACAATGCGGGTCCACTCCCACTTATATGGAGATTTTTTTCAATAAATACAGTACGGGACTATAAATGTATTTTCTCTTCTTTGTGATTTTCCAAATAACATTTTCTTCTCTCTAGCACACTTTATTGTAAGAATACAGGATATAATACATAGAACATACAAAATATGTATTAATTGACTATGTTATTGGTAAGGCTTCTGGTCAATAGTTAAGTCTGGAGGGAGTCAAAAGTTATACATCGATTTTTTTAATTTTTTTAAATGTTTATTTATTTTTGACAGAGAGAGAGAGAGACAGAGCATGAGTGGGGGAGGGGCAGAGAGCAAGGGAGACACAGAATCCGAAGCAAGCTCCAGGCTCTGAGCTGTCAGCACAGAGCCCAATGAGGGGCTCGAACTCACAGACCGCGAGACCATGACCTGAGCTGAAGTCGGATGCTCAACTGATTGAGCCACCCAGGCGCCCCGACATACATGGATTTTTGACCGCGTGAGGGATCAATACCCCAACCCCTGTGTTGTTCAAAGGTCAACTGTAATTGGTTTCAAGTGGCATTTATTTTTATTTCCCTCAAATTTGCTTTCAGAATTCATCCATGTAGATCAAGTTCATTAATTTTAGCTGCTGTGTGGTGTTCCATCTCATGAATGCACTCCAGTTTGTTATTCTGTTTGTTACTGATAAACATTTATGTTGTTTTCAATGTTTCATTATTACAAACACTGCCTTGTAGGGGAACATCCTTGAACAGGCTTCCTTGTTCTTATGTATGAGAGTTCCTCTTAAGCAGTGTTTTCAGAGTGGTTTTTTTTTTTAACCATAACTCATGGTAAGAATACAATTTATGAGGCGCCTGAGTGACTTAGTCCGTTAAGCATTGAACTTTGGCTCACGTCATGATCTCACAGCTCATGAGTTCAAGCCTGCATCAGGCTCTGCGCTGACAGTGCGCACATGCTGTCTCAAAAATAAATGAACAATTAAAAAAATGCATTTTATAACAAGACTCATTTAATATACAAAATAAAAGTTTAGTGAAATAATACTTACTTAGGCTATCTGCACTCTATTTACTATTCTATTCCATTTTTGTAAAATGCTGGACACGACTAACTAAAACGATTTCATGACCCACTAATGGACTGAAAAACACTGTTCCAAGGCAGTAGACTTTCTGGATCGGAGGATATATGCATTTTCAACTTGAGTAAATATTGCCCTGTTGCTCTCCAAAGTGGTTGTATCAGTTTTACAGGATATGCAAGTCCTAGTTTCTCACCAACACTTAAAATGGTCAGACTTTTAGATTATTGCTAATCCAGTAGATGTGCAATGAAACTCTTTGTCAGTTTACTTTGCATTTTCCTGGATACTGGAGAGGTAGAATAGATTTTTATATGTACCATTGTTTGAATGTCTTCTGGTAATTGTCTATTCATACCTTATGTCTATCTTCCCACTGGGTTGTTTATCTTCTTTTTTATTGTTATTGGTTTATAGGAAGCCTTTACAGATGCTAAATACCAATCTTTTTCTGATATGCATGTACATTGCAGATACCTTCTCCCTATCTCCCCATCCGTTACTTGTATTTTGACCTTATTTAAAATACTTTTAGAGGGGCTTCCAGCTGGCTCAGTTGGTGGAGCATGTCACTCTTCATCTCAGGATCATGAGTTCAAGCCCCACATTGGGTGTGGAACCTACTAAAAAAAAAAAAAAAAAAAAAAATATATATATATATATATATATATATATATATATATATATATATTTGGGACAGAGAGAGACAGAGCATGAACGGGGGAGGGTCAGAGAGAGAGGGAGACACAGAATCGGAAACAGGCTCCAGGCTCCGAGCCATCAGCCCAGAGCCTGACGCGGGGCTCGAACTCACGGACCGCGAGATCGTGACCTGGCTGAAGTCGGACGCTTAACCGACTGCGCCACCCAGGCGCCCCTGTATATGAGTATTTAGTATTTGTTACAGATTTGTTACAGTCAGCTTTATCAAAACTGGCTATTATAACTTCTGCTTTTTCATAATTTGGCTTTTTAAATTCTATCTTAGGATCATAAAGATATTTATATTTTTTCAGATGATTTTGAAGGTTTTATTTCATTTGTTTTACCATTTCAGGTCTTTAATTCACCTGGAGTTTATTTTTGCCTGTTCTTTTTCTGTCTTCTGAAGCTTGCGGGGCTCACCGTTTGACTCCAGCACATTTCTCATTCCAGTCATTGTTTTTTGGCACATTGTTTTTCTCTTAGCAAGAACAGAATGGGGATATAAATGACCTCCAGGCTTAGAAAAGTATCTGTTTGAAGGCCTGTAAGGAAGAAGCAAGCGGCAAAAATGAGGTCAAGAGGGTCATCGGGAGGAAACTCTGCGAAAGATGACGCGCAAGCATGGTTCCTCCTTCAGACCAGGAACCTGAGGATCCTGGAAGAAGAAGTGTGTCTACAGGGAGAAAGAAGAGTGTCTCAGAGGGCTGGGCCTGAAGGAGAAGCTTCTGACAGCCTCCTCACGTCCTACTCTTGAAGCCCTTCCGCATCTACCGTATCTACTTTTTAATTTTACCTCTTGTTTCTACTTGCAAGTCCTGTGAGCTTCTTCCATCCTGCACTAGAAAACTGTGAAACTAAGGCATGTAAGAGACACACAGAAGTTTTTGGTGGATCTGAGATTAAAACATAGGTCTCTTGGCCATCAAATGGAAAGGGTTCGGGTGGAGTCCAGTGGAAACCAGTTTATGAGAGAAGACTTGTAAAAGAGGTTAGCATTCCAGAGGAGCAGCAGTCCAAAATTATAACAGGTAGCCTTTGATTTCCAGTGTAATCACTGCAGTCATAATCATCATCAAAAAGCCTTTATGAGTGCCTGTTCGTAATGAGCAATTAAGGTAGACACTGAGCTACATTTAGAATATGTTTTTCCTGAACATGGTCTAAGAATTCATACTCTATGAAAATGAATACAAACAGATAAGCAAAGGACCTATCCATCTGACAATTAAAAGTAGGCCAATCTAGCTACTGGGGGTAGTAAAGAACACCAAACATGCCAGAAGTAGTGCAATTTAAGGATAAGGGCATCACTGGATGAAAAACAGCGCCAAGTAGGGATGGGTTATAGGGGTTCCAAGTTCAGGGAAACTGTCACCAATCAATTAGGGAGGGCGGGTCTCTTGCTTTCTGACTTCTCTCACTCCCTCCACCCTTCACACACACGTACCCCACCCCAAGCTTTTCTCTTTCAGGTGACATAACCCTTGCTAAGGACTGAGATCAGAGGAATTTTTCCTTTGTGTTAGTCCTTGGCTTTGGATAAGGGACCTTTACCCAGCAGCAGCAGGAACCACCCTCAGGAGCCACTTTGTGCCGCCTGGCACGTCCACGGCAATTAGAGCAAAAGGACAGAGGTAAGAAAATCCCTAGAAGGAAATTCTCCCCACCCAGCTTTAGTTGGGTCACCCAGGATCTCTGTCCCATCAGTCTTGGTATTCACTGTGCTGCATGGCTCGTTATCCCACCAGCACCATTTAGTGAGCTTCCGCTGGGTTCAGTTTCTATTGGGCAAAGGAAGTCCCTGCCTCAAGTCTAGGCACCTGTGCACACTCAACAAGATTCATAAATATCTTACCTAGAAGAATCAATAGTAGAAAGACTTTACGGATTTTGCAGTTAACAATTTTTTTAACGTTTATTTATTATTGAGAGACAGAGAGACACAGAGCAGGAGCAGGGGAGGGGCAGAGAGGGGGAAGACAAGAATCCGAAGCAGGCTTCAGGCTCCGAGCTGTCAGCACAGAGCCCTATGCGGGGCCCGAACCCACAAACCGCGAGATCATGACCTGAGCCGAAGTCGGACGCTTAACCGACTGAACCACCCAGGCGCCCCAGGATTTTGCAGTTTAGTATTACTGTCCTAAAAGTCATCGATTTAATGTAGAAAAATAATTAACATGATCACATACACATGCAAATATATGTTAATAAGTGTACATGTATTGCTCCAGGGGGAAGTTATTGGCCCTGTCTCAGGATCTTTGCACTTGCTGGTCCCTCTGTCTGGATCTTTCCCAGATGCTAATCATGTGGTTTGCTTTCTCACTTTGGTCAGATTTCTGCTTCAAAGTCACCCAGTGACATCTTCTCTAACCATCCTTTGTCAAATAATCCTTACCTCTCACCTCTGGCTCTTGCTGCTCCTTACCTTACCTTTCAAATTTGTTTTTTAATGTTTATTCATTTTTGAGACAGAGAGAGACAGGGCATGAATGGCGGAGGGTCAGAGAGAGAGGGAGACACAGAATCCGAAGCAGGCTCCAGGCTCTGAGCTGTCAGCACAGAGCCCGACGTGGGGCTCGAACTCACGGACCGTGAGATCATGCCCTGAGCCGAAGTCAGACGCTTAACCGACTGAGCCACCCAGGCGCCCCTCAAATTTATTTTTTAATAGAATTTATTACTTTCTCACTTATATTTATTGACTTGTTTATTATTGGTCTCCCCCACAGAATGTAAGTTCTCTGAGAGCAGGACATTTGTATATCTTGATCATTACAATATTCCAGTGCCTTGAACAGCACTTGCACATAGTATAGATCCTCGGTGCTATATTTATTAAGTAAATGAAATGAAATGGAACAAACATTCCTCTGCTGTTCTATGGTGAAGCTAAGCAGAAGAAACCATGAAGTCTTTCTAAACTAATCCTATTCAGCTTTAGAAACTTGGTCATTCTGAATCTCTGTCATTCTGAATCTCTGACCCCTGGAGAAGACTCCCTACCAATCTCTTTTTCAGTTCAGATGACTCCAGTAGGGCTGACCACACCCCCTAGCTCTAATGGTCAGCTTGTGTCCCAGGCACCCCTGGGCACTGTTTTCAGCTTGGGACTTGGTTCGTGACCCAAGCTAGGTTATCAGACACAGCCCTCCCCAACACTTTTGCTGGAACAATAGGGAAAGAGATACTCCAGGCTGTGAGGATCACATTGGCCCAGAGCAGATGGTGGCCATTGTTCCCCCATGCAAGGAGAACTTGCTTGAGAATAAAATTATTCTAGGATGGATACAGAGTCTAGAGAGAGAGAGAGAGAGAGAGTTAGATAAAGACAGGTGCACAGTAGCTTGGCAATATTATCTGAGTCCTCAGATCCAGCCCTGCTTCAAGCTAGATGTGCCATTGGATTTCCCACTTATGTGAATGATTCAGTTCCCTTTGAGCACACCAGTCTGAGTGGGTTTCTGGGTGTCACTGACCATCAAAAAACAAAATGAAAATCACACCTCGTGCCCATTTAGCTGTATAATTTGTGCCCCATCAATTTTCACTTTTTTACTGAATGACACATGCAGGTTTTTATCTAAAACTTTTGAACATTTTTATAGTTTACAAAATAATCTCGTGTGTATATAAAACTTAATTTTAATACAGTTATGTGAGGCGGGGTATATGTTGTTCTTTTAATTGGTTAAAACTGAAGCTCAAGAAATCAAGCAATTCATTCAGCATCACACAGTGAACAGCAGAGCGAGAACTCTAATGTGGGTCTTCTGGTGCTAAATCCAAGGCCTGGTCTATAGTTTTCCATCTGCTTTCTTAAGTATTTGTAGAATTTCTTCATGAATTTATTTATTTTTTGTCTCTCTTAACAGAGGAGAAGCTCACTTAATAGGACCTTGCTGTTTGCCTTGAGTCCCTCTTTTAATTCCTAGGGCAGCTTTCTGGAATGAGTGAGGTTCAGGAGTAGGGGGTTGGCTCTCACCGATCGTAAGGTTAGAGTTGGTCAGATCTGCTTTCTGTCATCAAGGAGCTTGTAATCAGCTGACTGAAATAATGCATATGTATTAAAGTGGTGCTTTTCCACCTTTTTTTGACTGCTATGGTAAGAAGCCACACACACACATCATTAAAGTTTTACAAAGCAATACCTACCTTAGTACTTATAACATTCTTTGATATTTCCTATTTCATTAAAAAAATTTTTTTTAATGTTTACTTATTCTTGAGGTGGGGGGCGGGGGGGACAGACAGAGAGGGAGACACAGAATCCGAAGCAGGCTCCAGGCTCTGAGCTGTCAGCACAGAGCCTGACGCGGGGCTTGAACTCACAAACCGTAAGATCGTGACCTGAGCCAAAGTCAGACGCTCAACCGACTGAGCCACCCAGGTGCCTCAACCTATTTCACTTTTTAAAAATTCGGATTGTGACCCACTAAATTGACTTCATCATTCAGTAAGATGGATTGAGACTCAGTTTGAAAAGCACTTTTACAGGTCACATATATGTAAAGTCAAATCCAAGCTAAAGTTCAAGATCACAAATGTTTATTGAGTGCTAAAGGATGTGCTAAGTATATTACTAGGTGCAGTGAACAATAAAAAAATAATGTATGTACAGCTATCTTTATGAAGCTCATACTCTACTGGCAAAAATTAGAGAATAAGCTCAAATAACTAATAAAAGGAAAAATTTGAGCCAAAAAAAAAAAAAAAAAAAAAAGCCCTCACAAAGATTCTGGAGCAGCAGAAGTCATATCCCGTGAGAATCAGGAAAGGCTTTAAGGGAGCAGGTGGTATTTGAGTTGAGCCTTGAAAAATGGATACTAGAGGGACACGTGGGTGACTCAGTTGGTTGAATGTTCAACTCTTGATGTTGACTCAGGTCACGATCTCACGGTTTGTGGGATCGAGCCCTGCATCAGGCTCTGTGTTGGCAGCTTGGAGCCTCCTTGGATTCTTTCTTTCCCTCTCCCTCTCTCTGCCCCTCCCCTTCTCGTGCTCTCCCGCCCCCAAATAAACAAACTTAAAAACAAATTTTGATAAAAAGCATTAAAAAAATGGAGACTAGAACTGTGAGTGGAGGTAACAAAAGGAGCCAAAAGCATAGGGTCAGGCAAACCCAGTGTGTGTTGGGGAAAGAAAATCGGAAATTCAACGGAAAGGAAGGGTTTGCATGGTGGAGAGGTGGAAGATGAGGTGGAAGGAGGGCTGGAACCATGGTGTGGGGGATCTTGAATGCCAGATGAAAAGTCTGTTCTGTATTTAATGTGATAATGTGTGTAAAATATCCTCCACGTGGCATGAAGTGGCACTTAGTTGATGTGATCTCCTCTTTCCTTCTTTACTCTGTAGGCTATAGGAAGTTTCCAAGTGGGGAAGAGAAATAGATTGATCAGGAGGAAATTGAGGCTGTGGAGGTCAGAGCTACGGGGGCCTAAGCAGGAAGGTAGCAGTTGAAATAGAAGGGGACAACTGACCTTGCGCAGGTAGGCTACATAATTACCATTATTTTATGTAAGGGAAGATGAGGAATCCATGATAACCTTCAGTTTTCAAGTCCTAGAAACTGGGAATATAAGGAAATTGTAAGAACAACCTGGTTTGAAGAGAAAGGAGGATAGTTGGGGATATAGTAATGCTGACTTTCTAGCTGGACATGCGAGGAGAAAGTCCAAGAGGCAGGTGTAGCTCAGGGAAAGAGGGTACAGAGAGTAATGGCCTTTGGGAATCATTGTCAAGAAGGTGAAATGGTGCCATGGCTGTGAAGGGATGCTATCACAGCCTGAGACTCCTCCCCAAGGACACACCAGTGAACATGATAAAGTTCTGGCTCTCAAGGAGAAATACAAACCACAAAAGCAATTCAGTGTTATGGGAAAGGGAAGAATACAGTATAGTATATCATAGGACTACATAGAAAACATGCCTTACTCAGACACTTGGGCTCGTGGAAGGCTTTTGGAGGAAGAAGCATTTAAAGTGAGACCTCAGTGGTGAGTAGGAATAGGCCCAGCTGAAAGATGTGTAGAGCAAGAATGTTCCAGCAGGAGCACAGCATGTGAAAAGGTGGGGAGGCAAGAAAGAACATTGGTGCATTTGGGGAACAAACGATAGAGAGAATATCCTTCAGAAGTTAGTATCATACCCACTTATCATACCATATCAACACAAAGATTTAAGAGCGTACCCATGGTTTCCCAGCTGGCTAGACCTCAAATCCAGGTCCGTGTTACTCTTAAGAGGTTGCTCTTTCCGTTATTCCAAGCTGTCCCATAGTGTCTCTAATGCTGGGTGGGTCCCGGTATTGTTACACTGAAGTTGTAGGGATTGTGTAGAATTAGGGGACCAAGGGTTGAACCTAAGGAATGCCAACATTTAAGGAGTAGGAAGAAGAAAAGTAGCAAATGAAGAAAGTAGAGGAAGCGCGATCCAAATAGAACTGCCCAGAGAGCACAGTATGATGGAATCCGAAGAAACAGAGTTGGAAGAGGAGTGGTATGACATTTCGAATGTGGCAAGAGCTCAAGAGTCTGTGGGTTCTGACCATAGATGGCCAATGACGATATTATTTAGCTAACAAGAAAGTACTTACCGGGGTAGATCACAAAGGGTGGAAAAATAAAGGAGTGTTCAGGAAGCAGAGTGAGTGCTGGTCACTTTTTCAGAGACCTTGATTTTGGGTTTTACAAGAAGAGGAAGTAAGGGAAGCCAACTCTGTGTTGGAAGCACTAGGTTTATTAGGAAGTGCTCTTGAGATCACCACGAAGGTAAGGGAAGCAAATCTGCACCGAAGGAGAAGTCGGGCTGTGAGGCAGGACGAAGGCTCAGCTGACTTTCAGAGCTGTTCCTAGTTGGGGTGAGAGGGATGAATCTTTACGCTCCTACATAAATCAGTCATTCCGTGTGGGCTGCCTAAGAAAAAGGCATGACGTGACAGCTGAGGGCCATCTGCCAGCAGTGTGCCCACTTCAACAGCTGGGGTCATAAGTCCTTTATTCCCAAGGGGGATCCTGTCTGTGCATTCTAACATTTATCACAGCAATAGCCTTACAAGGCTAGCGGATTCGAGGGAGGAATGTTTTTAGGGTAGTAAGACTCAACTTGGGAAATAGATACATTAATATAAACATATCCTAATCATTATTCTGTATTGCCTTGTCAGGCAATATGTCAGCCATAACATATTAAAAAGTGGGCTAATCCGTTTATGAAACACCTCCCATATAGCTGGCCTTTGTTAGCAGGTGTACAAAGATAAGATAATCACCCGTATTGAGAAGCTAACAAGTTAGTGGGAGAAGGGATGCACCAAAACAATAGCCCTGTAAGAGGCTGTGCTTATCTTATTTGTGTTTATATCTGTACCACCCCATCTATGCCTGGCACACAGTAGATTCTCAATAGGTATATACAGAATGAGGCAGTGCTAGAGTAGAGCAAAAAGTGCTTGGGTCAAAGAGAATAGAGGGCTAATGCAGCCTGGAGGAGGCAGGGAATGCATCACGGAGGGGGATATTTTAAGGGAAGCTTAAATGATAATAATGAGTTTTCCAGGTAAGGAAGGGGAGGGGTGGGAGGAGTTAATTCCTAGCAGCTGTTTCAGGGAAAACAAAAGCATGAAAAAGAATACTTGGAGGGTGGGTCAAAGGTAAAGCATGGAAGGAAAAGTCTCCTATTTCGATAAAGGGCACGCGCGACACAAACACATATTAACATCTACCCAGAAATGAGTTGGCTACTGTGGTAATGTGGGATATTCAGGGAATTTACAAGAGATTGTTTTTTGAGCTGGAGTTGAATGAAAGGGAATTGTTTTAGGTGTACACAACAGAGGCAGAATGGTATGGTAGTTGAGTGCTGGTTCTTCAAGAACAGATCTGTGTTCAAAGCCTGGCTCATGTTTGTGACATGTTATATGTGGTGTCTGATACGGATACATAATAAGAATGCAGTTAATGTCAGTGAGAATCGCGGACCTGGAAGGCATGAGTGGAGTGTATATACCAGGGGAACTGTTGAGTAAACGAAACAGGAGCTATGGTAGAGTCTCATTGTAAAATCCATTCCTGTTTTTGGAACTCCTAAACCAAAATAGGGCTTCTTCCTCCAACATTTTAGTTCAGGGATGATTTCGTGTGTACATATTTTCCTGGGAAGGGGGACAAATCAGTGCCCCACTCAATCTAAGGCAGCTCTGCATTGGGGAACTTGTCTGAGGTAGCACAAGGACAAGGAGCAGGGCACATTGTAATGGTACGACTTTTAGTATTTGTGCATGCCCTTGAACAAAGAGATCTTCATCTGGGATCCAGGGAAAGAGATTTGTAGATCTTCTGACCCTACAGTTGTTCTGAATAGGAAGCAGAGCCACCTGCTAGAAGCCTACTTTGACCAATATGAATCGATTACTCTTTTCTTTCTTTTCCATTCTAAGACATTTCTTTCTATCGCACTTATTTGCATATGTTTTTGTGGTATTAAGCAGATTTTCTTTAAAACTATGAGAAAAGTTTCTGAAGGCAGCAATTTCTTCCTCCCAGTATCCCACTTCACTCTTCTTACTTGCCCCGCCCCCATGTCTCCTTTCCACCTCTGCCTCCAGCTGGCCTACTAAACTATTTGCCAGAGGCATGATTTCCTCATTCTTTCAATTCCCCTTCTCCCAGATTGAGAAATTCTGGGCTTGCTCTGGATTTTTTTTACAGTCTCAGGTTTTCATTTTTGTTTTTTCTTTTTCTTTTCCAGCAGATGCCCCAGTCCTGGGTTCGCATGTCTTTGTTGTCAGCCTGTGGATCACTGATTGACCAGCCTGAGCCAGGGGGTCCCTCAGATCCCAAGGGACAGACTGGGCGGTGCTTTTACCCACACCGTGAGACTCCTCATAATTGCATCAGTGCCGCACGTACCTATGGAAAATACTAGTGGACTGTCAGGCTTGGGGTTAATTGGTTTCAGCTAACACCTTATGGGAGCAGAGTCCTTGTGCACATGCTGCCGTGGTACAAGTGCTCTAACTAGCTTCACACCAAGGGGAGTGGCATCCTGAAGGAAAGCAATTCCTTTTACTCCACCCCTTTCATCCACTGCCACTCACAGATTGGCCTCCAGCTCCTGCCCGGTGGATCAAAGACGAAATCTTGGAATACACGTTTTCAAACTCAATTAATTGTTCATTAATATCCGGGAGTGGCAGATATACGATGCTTCCCTTTTCATGGCAGGTCAAAGATGAAATTTGATTATGCTTTGAAGGGTGTGGTTTGCCTCTTGAAATTCCCGGCAGTGTCTTTACCAACGTGGTGTTGCCCAGAGCAGCCCAAGTGCCCTTATCTAACCAAGGGAGGCGCACTTGTCTGCATATATACAGGCAGGAGCCGACGCTCGGAAAAGTCAAATCCAGCCTGCACAATGAAGAAGCAACCTAAGAAGGATGAAGCTCCACACTGTGAGCTCAGTAAGTAGCCAGCAACCATGCGGAAGCCCAAAGAGGTTGCTTAGCTGAGCAGACCCGTTAGGGGGACATGAATGGCTCCAGCCATTTTACTTTCTAGTTGCAGCAGAAGTTCCCACAGGAAAGGTTCTGGTCTGGAAGGACTTCATCAAGCCTTTCTGAAAACTACCCAGAGGTGTTGGAGAGAGATTCTCAGAACTAATTTGTGCATTTTCTTTTTCTCTCTAGGGGAAGTTCTGTATGGAAACCAGCCTGTTCCAGAGTAACTGAGGATACTCAGCCCAGTTTTTTTGTCCCTGAGATTTTTACTTTGTACTTGATTTGGAGTTTTCTTTTTGCAGTTCATTCTCCTTCCTCCTCTCTTGGACTCTTTTTACTATCTAATAAAATTTTCTCCTAGCAGTTTTTTACGTGGAGAAAGAAGTTGGAGGGGTTTATGCTTCTTTTCCTCTCTAAGCCTACAATTTGGTTAGATAAGCCTGGTTATCTTCAACGTAAGCTGTAGGGGGGTGTCTAAGAATGTTTCTGGAAGCTCTAAAGGGCATTGTAGAAAATGAGGGTGGCTCGTCAGACAATTTTTCTTCCCTCTAAAGCACCACTAGTCTGGCTATCATCTTCAGGGAAAGGCTGGCGTTGTGAGGTTGGGGCTGGGGCGGGATCGCTTTTAGGTAGGCAGAGATAAAGCTTGGAGGAAGAAGTGAACCAGCCGGGTAGGATGGAGGAAAACAATTCATTACAGAGGCTTGGGAGTGGGGCATCTGATGCGGTGGAACTGGCTGTACTAGCTGATGTCTCGCGATTCCTCCCGGGTGTGGGTTGCTTTCGGTGAAGCAGCAGATACTATGGTGTGGCTCTGGGGACGAGAGCATATGGTCCTGCCAGGTTGGCTAAACTTTATGGAGTGGAGCTGTACCTCGCTGAACAAAGTCTCCAGAAAAAAAGCGGGCTTGACTGCCAGTATCTAATGTGAGGCAGCGGCTAACTGAGGTAGGAAATTGATCTGACCCGGGACTGGGCGCAGGACCGCCGGAGCCCCGATATCCACACTCAGCTGAGCACGACCCGCGCTCGCAATGGCTCGGCGAGAAACAGCTCCAGCCCAGGCCGTCGTGGCCCCGCCTCCAGCCTGCTGACCCTGGGGTGGGCGGACCCTCGGGACGCCCTCAGCTGGCCACGCGCGCCGGCAGCTACCGGGAATACGAGGAGTCCAGCCAATAGGAATGTGCAACTGCGGTCCTATCGGCCAATCGCGGGGCGTGTAGGGGGTTGGCAGGCTTGGCGCTAGCTCCCGGGATATGGAGCGGCCAGCGCGAGGGCATCCTGTCTGGTGGCTGCGGAACCGGTAAGGCCACCGGCGGGCGAGGTCAGGGGTCACGCGGCCGCACCAGTTTCCCCAGGCCGGCCGGGAGGGCGCGGGGGTGGGCCAGGGAGCAGGCGCCGGGGCCAGTATGGGGCACGCGGGGCGCCATGCGGGACGGCGAGGGGCGGTGCGGGGGGCCAGACAGAGCCGCCTTATTCGAAGGAAGACAGAGAGCGGGGCGGGGGGTGGGGGCAGGGAGCGAACGCCTGAGGTTGTGGGGCCTCGTCCCTTCTCCGCCGCGGCCTAGGCGAAATGGCCGAACCCCCGTGTGGACCCCGCCGCGCCGGAACCCGTGATCCAGGGTGCGCTGACCCGCTTCACGCCGCGGAGGAGGCGACGGGCACAGGGCAAGGTCCCCGCAGCCGACTTCTTATCTGCGGAGCCCTGGGGCCGCGCCCGTTCCCTGGGCCTCCCGCCGCTCCTCTTTAACAATAAAGATCACTTTAGTGCAGCCGACATCCATGGAGCGCCTTCGAGTGAAGGGCCTGGGCAGGCCGCTGAGTACTCGCGTGTAGATTGGTTTTAGGGCTCTTTGTGCCGCTTCCTGGCTCCAGGTACTTTTATAGGGGGCACACGTTATTGAAGTGGGGTGGATGCTCTCCGACTGTTAGGTTTCTTGTATCCCTGCTTTTAAAGCTACGATATTCCGTCTTTGGATTCCTTTCCACTGCCCCCCCCCCCCCCCCCCCGCGCCCCAATTCCCCGACTCATGTACCAGACGATTTCAAAGAGCATCATTAGGGAAGAAGTTGAGGAACTTGGGATTGAGTTTTCCTGTGTGTAAAATGAGCATATTTTCATATTGTCTGTTGCTTTCAGAAGAGTGCTGCGAAGTTAAGGGAACGCGGCATATCTCTAAAGTGGAAGGCAAAAGCAGAAATTCTGTGGAAGGAGCAGCAAGGGCAAATGGGCTTCCAGAAACTTTTGCTGGCCATTATTTTAGTGAATGTCGGTTAAACCGGGGGGGACACTGTTGACCGTGACTCCTGTGAATGGAAGGCCCACCAGTTTGCACCACTTCTTGGCTGTGTAAACCTTTGAGCAAGTTGCTTAGCCTCCTGGTTCATTTGTCTCCAGGAATTTAAAATGAGAATTGATACTATAAATCTTACAGGTTTGTTAGTGAGTATAAAATAAGTTGATACAGATGAAGTGCTTAGTTCTTGGCGTGTAGGAATTTTTATTACTTAACACGTGCCTTCTTTCCGCTAAAGATTCCCGTCTAAAGAATTTTGATCTTATAACTTACCCTTTGCTCAGAATCGTGTGAGCCTATTGTGAATGAATCCTTAGGCCCTTGTTTTCCATCCCTGGTGTTAACGTTGACCTGAAGGTATAGTATAATTCCGGGTGATTAGAGGCTTCCTACTGGGTGTTTACTGTATCATTAAATAAGGTTGGAAACTATCACTATTCTAGGTATGGCTGTGACAGCTGTGTTGAGTAAACGAAGCCTCAAAACTTTTTGGGCTGTTTAGTTTTTCATTGGAAAATACTTCATTGACAGTCTTGGCCCAGGCACGGTTTATTTTGGATCCACTACCAAAAAGGCCATGATTGCAGTATACTTGGTTTCTCATGTTTCCGGGATGGCTGTGGGACTTCGGAGGGGAATTTCTGGGCAGCCTGGCAACACTTCTTGTTAATGAATGGGGAAGCTTGGTATGAATCTAATCTTACTTTACTGTTAGGAAATCCGCAGTGGTTCCTTGGATTACTCTACAGAGCAACTACTAAGCAGTTTTACTTCAGTTTTGACTCAGTGACGTCAAGGTTAGAGGTTAGAGAACAGTATCCATAAAGTAGCATCTTTTGGGTGGGTGCTGTGGAGTGAAAGGCGTCTTTATTCCTTGTCTCCTCCCCATGTACATAAATACAGTCTGCTGACAGATTTATACCCTTTCCATGAGTTTAAAATTGTCTCTTTTTTCTTAAATTTCTTTTTAATGTTTATTTATTTTGAGAGGGGAGGGACAGAGAGAGAGAGAGGGAGACAGAATCCCAAGCAGGCTCTACTCCAGAGCCTGATGCAGGGCCCAAATTCACGAACTGTGAGATTGTGACCTGAGCTGAAATCGAGTGTCAGACACTTGATTTTAGGGCCACCCAGGTGCCCCTAAAAGTCTCTCCTAAGTTCTCACGATGTTATCTGGAAGGCACTAATGGAAGACTGTTTTGTCTTCCAATTCTCCCCTTCCATGAAAGCTGCTATTTACACACATAGCATAATCACAAAATGAGAAACTCCGAATTTGTGAAAAAGAGTATGCTGTCCCGATTTGGCTGAAGTACGGATGGTATATGTTCAGTTATTTAGCTTTGGAATGAGACAATTTAGTACTTCTGTAGGGTTGAAAGTTGGATGTGGGTTTGGTGAGGGTAGAGGACGGTGTCTTCTCGAAACCTCTTTACTTGTGCTTGAGTAAGGAGGAAAGGGAGTGGCATCTTCAAAGAGTTGAGTGTTTAAGGCAGAAAAGGAAGCCTTTTGCTCTAATGTTGTCATCCTTATCATCTGAGTCTCTGTGGTCTGAATAAAATATTTTGGAAAAGAAGGCAGGGAGCATTGGAATGTGCAGAATATAAGGCTTTGGAAAAGCTAGACCCCTTTTGTCTCATCAGATGCTATTCATTCTTTTGATAATTTAACAAACAGATATTTAACAATTGACATTTTTGGGCCCCTGGAGACACAAAGAAAGACCCTTCAGACATCATCAGGGACATCATGGATAACATACAACATTGTTTGTATTATAAACTATAATAAAATGGGAATGGAATATAAAATAGTTGGCCAGGAATGATAGAAAATATACTTATCATCTAGTTCCTTTTCCACTTTTAATTTTTTTTTTTTTTTAACGTTTACTTATTTTTGAGACAGAGAGAGACAGAGCATGAACGGGGGAGGGTCAGAGAGAGGGAGACACAGAATCTGAAACAGGCTCCAGGCTCTGAGCTGTCAGCACAGAGCCCGACGCGGGGCTTGAACTCACTGACCGTGAGATCATGACCTGAGCCGAAGTCGGCCGCTTAACCGACTGAGCCACCCAGGTGCCCCTCCACTTTTAATTTTAAGGCTGAAGTCACTTACATTTTTTAATGTGAAGACCAAAGTTTCCAGTAAAACCTTGAATTGGGAAGTTGAGGTTCTTAGGCTTGTCTTTATGCTTATTGCTGGTAGGTGATCTTGTTTGGGTTATTTTTGTTTTGGTCCCATTAATCGCTAGTAATCAAGTGACTGCTAAAACCCCTAGGTAATGAAAGGAGAAGGCTGCAAGTTAATTATTAAAATTTTAAACAGGTTCCAAAGAGCAGAAGGAGGCAGGTGTGCAGCTGGAGAATCTTGTAGTAAGTGTTATTTGTCTGTACATATAATTTTTCTTTACTTTAAGAAAAGACGTGTTGAGGAAAATATGTACTCAAATTGTTAAGGCCAGGCTACGTCCGAGGGGCCAGAATGTGTCATTGGAATGAATGAATTGAATGTAGTCTAGTAATAATCATTCTTCACATTTGCCAGAGGAAAATGACTCATGCAAGTGTGAGGGCAAAACATTTTTCTGAGGCATGAGTGGGTATAGGCTTATTTAATACTGACCTTCTTATTTCAATATAAAGGGGTGTTTGAAATTGTTCACAGAGCGTAGAGTTGCAGGATAGATGCGTCAGGCTGGGAGGCCAGGTTGGTTCCCCCAAAGGGAAATGCACTGCTGTTTACTTCTGGTTAGGAAGAAATCAGAGGAAGCTCTCTGTGTGAGAATTGGGAGGAACAAAGACCCAGCTACAGTCTCTAGAGGTAAGACTTCAGGGACCCTGACTTGTGAGCATAGAGGTTTGAAAGCTGGTTAACCCTCAGCAATGAGCAGAGAAAGTGTTCTGTCTAGTAGGTATCAGGTCCTTCTAATTCTGAAGTCTCTGGTTGATGAGTGATATATTTTTTGAAAGATCAGTACTTCTGGACAGCCTGGCCACATTTCTCCCAGCTGTTATCATCTTTGACACCCAGGCAGCCAGTTTCATTATCTTTCTCCCCATTTCTTACTCCCTCTCTCCTTGCTGCTTAACATTTTTTTTTCTTCTTTTTTTTTTTTTTGTCATTCAGTGTTCTCAATGTCATGTTTTTCTTTCAACTGTGAAACAGATCCTCAGAAGTCCAGCTCAAGTGAGAAACAGCAAACTTGATGTTGAGTTGAAATTGTGGTTCTCTGGGAGACTAAGCAAGATTATCCCAATTTTGAGATTATTACTGCAGTATACAAAGTCAGTAAAATGAAAAACAGTCCACACTGGTATCTTAATGGCCATCGTGCCAGAGTGAGAAAGAGACACACACATACAGAAGCCCTGATGCGTATTAAGCACATTGTACAATAGGAGTACTGTTTGTACTTTGTGAACTGGGTGTGTTTCTGTGGCTTTGGCTGAAGACATTCTAATATGAAGACATTCTCTAGTTAGGTAGTGAGGATTAGAGTTTTCAGGCCTTTTCTTAAACTAACACCACAGGGACTTTTCACTTTTCCTTCACAGAAGTAGGTGTAATCGGTCTCAACCTGTCTTTTCTTCATTTTATCATTTTCTATCAAATTCATTTTCATAACAGAAAAATAGGAGGCACTTACATCTAAATTTAAAAAATTCTAAACTTTGTATCCTCAAGAATAATTTAGAAATTCACAAGGCTTTTTAAAAATTAATTATCATAGTTGACATATCATGTTACATTAGAATCAGGTGTACAACATAGTGATTTGACAATTCTGTACATTATGGGACACTTCCCATGGTACATGGAGCTCCCATCTGCCACCGTGAAATGTTATTACAGTATTGTTGACTATATTCCCTATGCTTTCCTTTTCATTTCCATGACTTATTTATTTTAAAATTGGAAGCTTGTACTTCTTTTTTTTTTTTTTGAGAGAGAGAGAGAGGGCGCAAGTGAGCAAGGGGCAGAGAGGGAGGGAGGGAGAGAATTGGGGCTCACCCTAAGCAGGGCTCAAGCTCACCAGTGCAGGACTTGAACTCAGAAACCATGAGATCATGACCTGAGATGAAGTCAGATGCTTAATGGACTGACTCACCCAGCCACCTGGAAGTTTGTACCTCTTAATCCCCGTTACCCATTTTGCCCATCTCCCTCACACCTCCACTCAGGTAACCATCCGTTTGGTCTCTGTATTTAAGAGATTCTTCATTTGTTTGTTTTGCTTTTTAGATTCCACATATAAGTGAAATCATATGGTATTTGTCTTTCCCTCTTTGACATATTTCACTTAGCATAATACCTCTAGGTGCTATGTTATGCTATGTTATGTTACTCCTTACATGGGCTTTGGTGGGGGTCTTGGGGCAGCACCTGTGGTCTGAATCAGGGTGGGAGGAGCGCCTAGGTGGCTCAGTCAGTTGAGCATCGACTTCAGCTCAGGTCATGATCTCACGGTTTGTGGGT
This sequence comes from Panthera onca, assembly GCF_046562875.1. Taxonomy (NCBI): domain Eukaryota; kingdom Metazoa; phylum Chordata; class Mammalia; order Carnivora; family Felidae; genus Panthera; species Panthera onca. The sequence continues at coordinate 77,274,322 of NC_138345.1, read as the reverse complement.
CACGCTCTGTGCTGACAGCTCAGAGCTTGGGGCCTGCTTCCGATTCTGTGTCTCCCTCTCTCTCTGCCCCTCCCCTTCTCATGCTCTCTCTCTCTTTCTCTCTCTCTCTCTCTCTCTCTCTCCGAAATAAACATTTTTAAAAAATTAAAAAAATAAAAATAAAAAATAAATCAGGGTGGGGATGTTCAGTCCTTCCATGCTTTGCAAAAGCGATTCCTGACTACCTTGTGAATTTTGCCAGTCAGCTTTAAACATTCCTGTTCACATTTATTTAGCCAGTTGCTTCCATATAAACACTTTTGGTTCCCTCTATGAGAGTTTGTTGCCTTCTTAATGCTGTCTTTGATTTTATTTATATAGGGGAGGGGAGGGGAGGTAAAAAGGGATGAATTAGAGGAATGTTCAAAAACATTACTCTCTAAACTTTATAATTAATTTTAGGGAGACTTTTGCAATATTGAACACTACTCTGAAATCGGTGAAATAGTTTGTATGTATGTATTTATTTATGTTTGTTTATTTTTGAGAGAGAGAGAGCAAGTGAGGAGTGGGAGCAGGGGAGGTCCAGAGAGAGAGGGAGACACAGAATCCGGAGCAGGCTCCAGGCTCTGAGCTGTCAGTGTAGAGCTCAAACCCACAAACCGTGAAATCATGACCTGCGTTGAAGTCAGATGCTTAACTGACTGAGCCACCCAGGTGCCCAGGTTTATTTATTTATTTTGAGAGAGGGAGTTTGTGCACCAGCAGGGGAGGGTCAGAGAGAGAGGGAGAAAGAGAGAGAATCCCAAGCAGGCTCCGCACTGTCAGTGTGGAGCCCAACTTATGGCCGGTTCCATCTCAGGAACCATGAGATCATGACCTGAGCTGAAACCAAGAGTCAGATATTTAACCAGCTGAGCCACCCAGGCGTCCCTTAACTTACATGTTTTTTAACATTCAGTATTTCATACTTTCTTGGGGGCAATTTAAAAACAGATTTGGGCTATCTAAATTGTTCTTTAAAAAATTAACTGTTCTTCCAGAGTTCTTGTGAATGCTAAGAGAACACATGAGATAATGTTAATAAGATGTTCAGAATTGATTATGGCTAGTATGTGTTTGGGGGGATACCCAAATTAAGGAGTCAGGAAATTCCTGACAAGGCAGCTTCTAATTTTTGCATTCAAGTGAAATTCCCAATTCATAATTTCAGAGCATGGCTGTTTGGGCACTAAGACAAAGTAGTAATAAGTTAAGCTTAAGGTAGTATATTATATGCCTGCCAGCTGGACAGCTGCAGATCTCTGATTATCCATTACAGAAGTTTTGTCAGACAGAGTTCATCTACACATTCTGAAAGTATCTGTTTGGAAGCTGAGTGAATCCATAGGACTTTTGCATTAAAAAATAAATAAATGGTACAAGTACATGACAAAATGATTTTTTTTTTTAAGTGCAAAATGGTATATGGTGTATATTCAGTGAGAGGTCTTCCTTTCACCTGACCTTGTTTGTACTTCCCTACTCCTTCATCTTGGGGACAGCATTATTAGTTTTTGGTATGTCCTTGAGAGATAGCCCATACATGTACGTATGTATATTATCATCCCTCCTCTTGTTTTCTTCTTGCCATATAAATGATTCCATACTGTCTATAAATTGGATTTTTTACTTGAAAACATATCTTGGAGATTGTCTCCTATCAGTACAATTAGATATGCTCTATTATAATAGCTGCATGGCATTCTATCCTGTGAATGTACATAGTCTATTTAACCAGCCTTTGACTGATATCAAGGTTGTTTTTAGTCTATTGATACTACAAACAGTGTTACAGGAAATTTCCTTGCACACACTTCCTTGTATGAGTGTTTCTTTAGGATACATTCTTAGAAACAGAATTGCTGGGTCAAAGGGTGCTTTTAACATTTGAGACAGAAAATGTAATTTTATTAGCCTTTTTATCTTGTAAAACATTTGTTTGAAAGTAATCTCTGTGGGGCTTGATCTCATGTGGGGCTTGAACTCATGACCCCAATGTGGCGCTTGAACTTATGACCCTGAGATCAAGAGTCACGTGGCTCTATTGCTCTACCGACTAAGCCAGCCGGGCACCCCACTTGTAAACATTCTTACAGCTTTTTTTGTCTTGAAAGAGAGAGAGAGTGGGTACACACAAGTTGGAGAGTGGTAGAGGGAGAGAGAGAATCCCAAGCAGGCTCCATGCTCAGTGAGGAGCCTGACATGGGGCTTTATCTCACGACCCCAGGATTATGACCTGAGCCGAAATCAAGAGTTGGACCCTCAACCGACTGAGCCATCCAGGCACCTCATTCTTACAACTTTTGATAAGGAATGGGATAAAACAGTTTATAGTACATGTATCCAGGAGTGCCATTTTTTCTGTTGTTGCTGTTTGACAGGAGGAAACTTACTGGCTTTGGAAGAAGGTGACGCTTTATGGTTGCGGTGAGCTAGAATATTATCAAAGGTATATTAATCATAATTACCAAGTATTGCTGGACTGATTCTGGTTGCTTATATTTCAACTTGATCTTTTTATTAATGTAGTTGAATGACTGAAATGATCTGGTGGCATAGTCCTAGGGAGGAAAACTGTCTTAATATTAACTCAGTGCTTCCATATGAATCTTAAATTTTCATGGAGATTTAAATACCAAGCATAACTGACCTTCTCTATTCCCTGCTCTCGTTATGTTCTGTAGACACTGGAAACAGTGGAACTTATAGTTTGTTAACTGCAAGTTTTGATGAGAAAAATGGAATCTATAATCTCTTTTCCTTTCTTAAAATAATACATTCCTGAGATTTCAGAGAGAAGGTCAGACTTCTTGTATCTTATTGGCTCTGTATGTAGTTAGTATAGGAATAGTCCCATAGAATACAAATAACAATTGTAAAAAATTTTGTCATGAAATATTTCTGTCTAAAATTATTTATCACCTTTGTAGACTGTAGGCTTGGGGAAAAACAGAGTACTATCTGAATTGTTTGTTCTCAGAATTTAATTTAAAAGCTTATTTTGGGGAGAAAATTTCACCAGATGCATTAAACAATTCTGTGCCTTAAAGAGGCTCTCAGTCATCACTATAAAAGTAATCTAATTTAGTCAGTTCTTGGTGAGTGGGGCCACATTGGAAGAAAGTTGAGTTATTCTTGATAATAACATAATACATAATAAAATATTAATAACATAATTTTAAGTAATAATAATGTTCTCAGAGTTGATCAAAGTATAAAGAAGGGCTCTTTACCTCACACCAAGTGGCCCAGAACCTTTTCCTGTAAGAGCCATAGTCCCAAAGCTGATTTGCAGTGCCTAATTTATGATGGGTTAGGATAACCTGGTAACCTAGCTTCTTAGAATTCTATGTAAAATAAAAAGGCTCTGGATGGGGCCAAAGGGCTGTGCTGTGATTGGAATCCAAGTGGCTACTGCTACTCTGAATGGTCAGCTATGTAAATCTCATTTAGATGAGGTGCTAAAGAGGGTTTGAATATCATCAGTATTACTGGCATCTGTTGGCTGGTTTTTCGACATCTGGTGTCTTAAAACCTGATAGGAGGGACATGGCTAGTTGTCCATTGCAACAAAATACTTGATATTGGTGATTATAGAGGTAAAAGGTTATGTTTTCCAAATTAGTAAGTGGTAGTATGTTTTACATCGGGAAGATAGATGAAACCTAAAACCTTTCAGGTCTGAATTCTGTAATTCTTTAAAATAGGTACAGAATATGTTGGTAGATAGATTATGTAAAAAAGAAAGTAGAGGAATGTTCAGATAGGAACAAGGGACAAGAGAGATGAAGACTTTATACAGTAAAAGATATCTAAGGAGAGGCTTTATAACTTTTTAGGAGGATAGTTTTTATTGGGATTTAAGTGGGGGTTAGGGTTAACAATAAATATTGCCTTAGGGCGCCTGGGTGGCTCAGTTGGTTGAGTGGCCGACTTTGGCTCATGATCAGGTCGTGATCTTGCAGTTTGTGAGTTCGAGCCCTGTGTCAGGCTCTGTGCTGACCGCTCGGAGCCTGGAGCCTGCTTCGGATTCTGTATCTCTCTTTCTCTCTCTCTCTCTCTCTGCCCCTCCCCTGCTCATGCTCTCTCTCTGTCTCAGAAATAAACATTAAAAAATTTTTTTTAAAAACAATAAATATTGCCTTGTCTTTCTCCTTCTAAATTTGAAATCAACTGAGAAATAAATTCCTTAATCAGCAGATCAAAATGTTAAAAAATCATCCTGATTGGTGGGGTTGACTGGAGAATACTCCATAGATCTGTGGCTAGATGAGCTTACAACCATCTTCCCCTCTCCCCAGTTAAACTTAACCCAACAGGATGCTGGACTCTGGGACAACCACTCATCCCGCCGTCCCCCGACCCCCACCTGGGCCTTGCAGGCCAGAGAGAAGTTCTGGCATCATGCAGACTGTGCCTACTCCTCCTGGTACCTCATCTTTCCCTGAAAGCCCAAGAAGGGAAGGCCATGGTGATTAGTTTCTGCTCCCGGTTGTTGAAGGGTTAGGGAATGAGAAATGTCGTAGAAGTCTCTCTCTCCTCAGGGAAATATGAGCCTGCGGAATAATGGCCCTCCTTTTCTCCCCCCTTCTCAGAAAATTGAAGCATGAGCTTAAATAGTTTCCTAGATCAAAAAGGGTTACAGATCTTTGTCTTTTGGGGCGCCTGGGTGGCTCAGTTGGTTAAACGTCCGACTTCAGCTCAGGTCATGATCTCATCGTCCATGAGTTCGAGCCCCGCGTCAGGCTCTGTGCTGACAGCTCCGAGCCTGGAACCTGCTTCAGATTCTGTGTCTCCCTCTCTCTCTGACCCTCCCCCGTTCATTCTCTGTCTCTTTCTGTCTCAAAAATAAATAGATCCTCCCCCGTTCATTCTCTGTCTCTTTCTGTCTCAAAAATAAATAAACATTAAAAAAAATTAAAATAAAAAACTTGTAAAAGGCAGGGGGACCAATCTGGTTTTAAATATTTGAGTTAATCTGGAAGCAAAGGGCAGAAACTGGGGAATCGCCTAGCAGCCTCTCTGTGGATACTTATTAAAAAGTATTTGCCTATTTCCCTGAAACACCTTTTGCTTCAGTTTGGCTTAGAAGTCTTATTAGCAAGACTTTTATATTTTTATTAAATATCTCAATCATACTCTGAAAACTGATTATTTTCAAGGTTATCTAATTCAGTAGAAGGATTCTTTTCATATAATACGGGATCAGTTGTACAGAGTAACAAAATGCTGGTTCTAAACTTTTAGTTTGTTCTTGCTGATTCCTCTCTTCCTTTTCTCCATTTCAGAATCCTATTCTAAGAACTTGGACACTCAGTCATCCACCATGGTATTGGGTCCTGAACAGAAGATGCCAGATGGTAATTTACAGCTTTGTGTTATTGTCTGATTTTTATTTGGAACTAAGTTTATTTTTTTTATTTTAATTTTTTTAATGCTTATTTTTGAAAGAGAGAGAGAGAGAGACAAAGCATGAATGGGAGAGGGGCAGAAAGAGAGGGAGACACACAATCTGAAGCAGGCTCCAGGCTCTGAGCTGTCAGCACAGAGCCCGATGAGGGACTCGAACCCACGAACCATGAGATCATGACCTGAGCTGAAGTCAGACGCTTAACCAATTGAGCCACCCAGGCGCCCTGGAATTAGGTTGAAATCGGTAACAGAAATTGACCATATTTTCCTTCTTGTCATCTGTGGTAACAAAAACTGTCCTTAACTCCACTTCCCTAGCCAACAGTATCATCACAGAGACCTGCTCCAATCAGGTCTGATCCAGTCACCATCTGCTGATTTAGGCTGTAAATGAAAAATGGATTTATAACTAGAGAGATCTGTCTCCTGTCTTATTTCCAATCCTGAGATGAGCCAAGATTAGCTACAAGTTTGGTTTCTATAGCAGTAATGCTTGCAAGGGCAGTATTAATCACAGACCTGGCATAAAATTCTTTAGAATGCTTTGGCTTTTCACAGCACTGCAGATACTTAACGTGAGGAGCAATATAATACCGAGCAAACACCTTTAACTGTGTATTCCATTAGAGCTTCTTGAGTGCTCTAATCCTTCCGAATTCTAAATGTCCCCTGTAGAATTTTCATTCCTTTTCTTTAAATATCTTCATTAATTCAGGGCCACTTCACCTCAAGTGGGTCAGCTCCTTATAGAAAGAAAGCTTTTGTTTTTCTAATTGGAGGTTGCAAGGATTTCTTGGAAACCCTAACATTAGAGAGCTCTGTGGTTCAAAATAGCCATTTGATGGCTACCAAACTAGGCTTTGTGTCCTTCTGGCAGATTAGCCCTTTTCTTCCAGACCCTCCCCTTCCCAGCACTTAAGATTAACTGCGAAATGCAGGACTCAGGGAAACACTGATTACCAGTCTAAGATGAGACCTCCTATCACAAGGGTGCCCACACCCCGTGACCCAAGGCTCTTCACTGCAGACCGTAGTCAGGAGGCAAAGGGTTCCTGCTTGGTGGCTTTCCTGCAGGTTCAGATTTTAGCTTGAACTGTGGCAGGATTTTTCAACTTCCACATTTATTGAGAAGCCTGACAGAGGTATAATGTCCAAGGATGATTCTTTGAGTAAGTCCTACCAAATGATGGGTTGGAGACAGAACTAGACAGACTTAGTTCCTTTCTTCTAAAAGTTAAGATTTTAGGTTTTACCAGCCTGGGAATGTTATATTTTGAGCCCTAGACATCCGTGTTTTTAGAAGAAAATGGAGTGGTTCTAAAAATTGCTACCTGGGAATATAGAAGTGTGAAAGTAGGAAAACCATTGCAAGAAGAGTGTTAAAACTGATCGAGAGCTGAGTGACTGGGGAAGAGGGGTGAGAGGGAGCTTTGTTACCATAAGCTTTTTTTATTTCCTGAATTTCCATCCCTGTGAATGTATCGCCTATTAAAGAATTCATTTATTTTGGGCGCCTGGGTGGCTCAGTAGTTAAGCATTTGACTCTTGACTTTGACTCAGGTCATGATCTCACGGTTCGTGAGTTTGAGCCCTGCATTGGGCTCTGTGCTGCCAGCATGGAGCCTGCTTGAGGTTCTCTCTCTCACCCTCTTTCTCTGCCCCTCCCTCACTGGTGCTCTCTTTCTCAAAATAAATAAACTTTTAAGAAAGGAATTAGTTTATTAAAAATATAAATAAAATATTAGAAATAAATTGAGTAGAGTCAGCTTGGTCTTGTGCATTTAGGTATTAAAAGATTTAATTTAAAAGTTACTAAGGATGAGTTGTCAGTGTATTTTGTTCATTTTCATTTCTTCTCAAATTTGTTAATTTAGATGATGCTTCTGGAGACCATGGGGACCCTGCCAGTCTTGGTACCCTCAACCCTGCCTATAGTAACTCATCTCTTTCCCAGTCCACTGGGCACTCACAGGAGCCCTTTACCACCTACTTTGATGAGAAGATTGCCATTCCTGAAGAGGAGGTTAGTGACAAATCTTTGGAGGAAAACTTTATTTAGAGAAAACTTAGGAGTGAAAAGTCTGCTGGATAACTCAAGATTAATGGCCTCACATCTAATTTTGGCAAGCAGTCTCTGAAGACAGCTTTTGTAATCAGAATAAGTAGAAACTGTTTGGGAAAATGAGGACCTTGAAAAACAGTTGCCACGTTGACCTAGTGAATATTTTTTGATCTAGAAGTATGAATTTCATGTTCTTTTTTTTTTAGTGTCCCATTTAGGTAGTGATTGGGCATAGGGGTACTGATAGGTATTAGACTGAGAGGCTGATTGATGGAAAGAACAGGTAAAGAAAGGGCTCCTATTTGGACAGAGAAGAGGTAGCTTATTGATAAGAAGTGGGTAACATGGAAGTTGAACTTGGACACACGCAGTGTCCAACATCCTAAGTCTTTCGATCTTATGAAGCTCATATTGTTGTTTTATATGTAACAAAATAACAGATAAATTAGATCAGTAATTTGGAGGTGGTAATTCGTTTGATGTCTTCCTCTCTCGTATAGTATTCTTGTTTTAGCTTTCGTAAACTCTGGGCTTTCACGGGACCGGGCTTTCTTATGAGTATTGCCTACTTGGATCCAGGAAACATCGAGTCTGATTTGCAGTCTGGAGCGGTGGCTGGATTTAAGGTGAATATCTGGTCTTACCCCTGTCCCTTTTAAACACACAGTACACCCTCACATCCTTTCCCCCTACAATGCCTGTCGGATGTCAGCCTCGGGAGTTACATGCAAATACTTCATTGGCAGTAATGCTTAGGTGAAAAGTACTTTCCACCATCTGCTTTTTTTTTTTTTTTTAATGTTTATTTATTTTTGAGAAAATGTGAGTGGGTGAGGGGCAGAGAGGAGGGACAAAGGATCTGAAGCATACTCCTCACTGAACAGCAGTGAGCTCAATGTGGGGCTTAAACTCAAGAACTGTGAGATCATGACCCGAGCTGAAGTTGGATGCTCAACTGATTGAGTCATGCTTCTGTTTTTTTTTTTAATTTATTAAAAAAAATTTTTTTTAATGTTTATTTATTTTTGAGAGAGAGAGAGAGAGAGAGTGCCAGTGGAGGAGGGCAGAGAGAGAGGGAGACACAGAATCCAAAGCAGGCTCCAAGCTTTGAGCTGTCTGCAACGAGCCCCATGTGGGGCTGAAACTCACGAACCTTGAGATCATGTACTGTGCCAGAGTCGGATGCTTAACTGACCAAGCCACCCAGGTGCCCCTTAATTTATTTTAGACACATATTTGGTTTTAAATTTTTGTTTTGTTTTATCTACTCCACATAGTTTCCTTGAACAAAGGAGAAACTGTAGGTGGGAGAAACTCAGACTCAGAAAGGTATGAGGTGACCTAGCAGGTTATGTACAGAACCTGATACAGAACTCAGGTCATTTGATTCTGGATCTGGGCTCTTTCCCGAATGTTGTATTTCTCATTCATGTTGCTAAACAGGCAAACAAAAACACCCCAGTTGTCTAATGAGTGTTATGATGGGATTTTGTTCTTTTCTAGTTGCTCTGGGTTCTTCTGTTGGCCACCATGGTGGGGCTCCTACTCCAGCGCCTTGCAGCTAGACTGGGAGTGGTCACAGGGTTGCATCTTGCTGAAGTGTGTCACCGTCAGTATCCCAGGGTGAGCAATGTAGTGTGCGGTTTGTTACTCATCTCATAGGAACCTGTGTGTCTGGTGATACGTGCTGGCCGGAGGGCTTGGCGGTCAGGGGCCCTGAGGATGAGTCCCAAGGAATATTATTTAGTTCCTCTTGCTGCCAACCCATATTTCTCTACTTCAGAATTTAACTTGGGATTCACTTTTTGCCAGAAAGCTTCCTTCGAAAAATTCAGTTTGCATAAATACCTGCCATTCGTTCTGCCTTCTGGCATCTTGCAGTGCCCAGCCCATGGAGGGGTGGGAGTGCTCTAAGCACTTTGAGTCATACATCTTTATTACTATCATACATATTTTCTTTTTTGATTGACTTTGTCATCAATTTGAAAAATAAGGTTTTTCATTTTACTTTACTACATGTGGCAGGATCTTTGGATTTGTTAATAATTATTTTTCAATTTACCATGACCCTGGAGGTTATACTGTCTTCTGCAACTTTTTTCTGGACATTTTGGCCCTTTCTCACTGCTCTCTAAGGCAGGAATGGACTCTGTGTCTGGAAGATAGTTTTAACCTAGGTTCATCTTTAGATAAGATACTGATCTGCCTCTGGTTTGTCCTAAATGTTTAATCTCCTTTCATGGCTGTGAGAAACTATCTGTATCTGCTTTATTTCCCCATATATGCTTCTCAAAAAAGCCATGGTAATTTATAATTTCTTGTAGCTTCTTTTTCTTCATGTATCTTAACAGTTGTTTTTTGTGACAATTTTTTTGTATAGTCAATACCTGAAGATGTATGTTTGTTTTTTTTTTCTTGACCCCTGCTAGCCAGTATTAACTAAATTTGTCTTTTAGCTGGATTATTTGACCAGATTAGTTTTCTCTTATATGCCACTCAATTCCAATCAGTTCGCCCTAAGTCCCTTTACATGTCTGTCCTTTATCACTTGGTTGTGTATTATTATTACATTAAGGATGACCCCAGCCTTTTCATTTTTGTTTTGTCTCTGTAGCCACGGTCAAGATATTTTCTCTTGTGGTCATTTTCTGTTCTCTCCTGAACAGTATTTTGACCATATGAGCATCCTCATCTTCCCCTAAAACTTTTAAGTTTGTTTTTAGGCGGGAAATTAAGTGGAAATTAATGAATGGAAATTCTGTTCCTCTCTTGAGTGGAAGAGAAAGAGAAAAAATTAGGATCAGCCCTTGCCCTGACCTCGGCTCATAGGTTCTACCACGTAGAAACACCCTTGCTTTCTCCAGCTGGGGGCCACAGTGCAATAGTCCATCCCTAGACTGAAAGCTTATAAAGGACTGTGGATGGGTCAGTGCCAGATGTGAATTCCAAACTCTAAGGAAAGTTCTTAGAAATGATTAATTAGAACCATGTCTTTCTGCTGTTTGGTATTTAGGTCCCACGAATTATCCTATGGCTGATGGTGGAGTTGGCTATCATTGGCTCAGATATGCAAGAAGTTATTGGCTCAGCCATTGCCATCAATCTCCTGTCTGTAGGAAGGTGAGGGGGTTTTCCTCCAGAGAGTAATATTTTGCTACATTTCAAAACAAATGTAAAAACCACCCAACTCATTTTCAGTTTTCAAGATTCAACTTGAGTATTATTTTTTCTGTGGAGCCTTTCTGGAGCCACCTTCTCTCCCAGCAGCCTGTAGGCTCTATATGTCCCATGTTCTCATGTTGGGTTATACATCCCACTATCGTATAGTATGTGACATTGTGTGTTACAATTATTTATCTGTATATCAGCTTATCCCACTAGACAGTGAGCTCCTAGAGGGGTAAGACCTATACTTTTCAGCTGTGTATCTGAAATGTCTGACTTAGTAGACCATCAGTGTTGGAATGAATGTAATTAATTCAGTTGGTGCTGTGATCCTAAACTACCCAAGGCCTGACCTCCCACCACTGTCGCCTCTCCCCCAAGTCCTTGCTTCTCCAAGTATTGTATATCTGGAGATCTGTTGGAGAGAAAGTGTTTCTCAATGTTTTCTTTCTTTCTTTTAATCTCCATTTCTTACCTCTGACCTAGGGTTCCTCTATGGGGTGGAGTTCTCATCACCATTGCAGATACCTTTGTATTTCTCTTTTTGGACAAGTACGGTAAGGAGAGTGGGAATGGAGGGGTCAAAGAATCTACTTTCCATCATGTAGCTGATGGAGAAGTCTGCCTTCTGTGAGCTCACTGCTGCATTTTCCCTTTTAGGCTTACGGAAGCTAGAAGCATTTTTTGGCTTTCTCATCACTATTATGGCCCTCACATTTGGATATGAGGCAAGTATTATAGGCTGTTCGTTAGCTTTTACAACAAAGGAAAGATTTTTTTGCCTTTTATTTACAATCATATAATGCTAGGATGGTTTAGTTGTATCCCATGCATTAACAAAAAGCCAATTCAGTCTAGGCCAGTTTTGAAGGAATAGGATCTGTAGCAAAGGCTAATCTCCAGGAAGGCCTGCTGGCGCTCCTAGTTCAAAAGTGACTAGATTTTTTAGGACTTCCTAGACTAGACTCTCTGGTTCCAAGTTGGCCATCCCAACAATAGAGCATGCTGGGAGAGGGCTAGGGAGGAAGCAGGGTTATTCCTGGCTGTGAACTTGGAGGGGTTTTACTTATATTGGCTTATACCAACTGCAGCTTGAACTTTCTCTGTATTGCAACAGTTAATGAACTCTTAAGGGATATAGCCGACGTTTCCTGCTTTGTGCCCCAACCCAGCTGCTCCTAGGAATCAGTACCGTTTTATGCAGTAATAGTACCTTTCTGTGTCCAATTTTTTTTTAAAAATATTTATTTATTTTGAGAGAGAGAAAGCGTGCGTGTACACGTGAGCAGGGGAGGGGCAGAAAGAGAGGGAGAGACAGAATCCCAAGCAGGCTCCACCCACCCTGTCAGCCCAGAGCCCCACTTGGGGCTCGATCTCATGAACCTTAAGATCATGGCCTAAGCCGAAATCAAGAGTTGGATGTTTACCCAACTGAGCCACCTAGGCGCCCCTATGTTCAATTGTTATAAACTGATTTTTGCTTAATGGCCTCACTAAACTTGGAAAAGTGTATCTAATCTGTGAATAGATTATGCAATAGGTTAGTCTAAGGCTTCCAAGAGAAATGCGGAACCAGGAAAAAGTATGTATGGGAAGTATTTATCAATGAGTCTCAGCATACGTTAGTGGCAAACATAAGTGATTTTTAGATAAACATAGGTAAATAGAGGCATGAGTGTGGGTAATCAAGAATTGACTGTATTCTTGGGTCTGTCTCCCAGGAGTGATTGTGAAGCTGCTATCCGTGAGGCCCTTAGCAGCTGCTGACTGTTTCTTTAGAATATTAATTACATTCTCCACACATCTACTTTGTATATTTAAAATGTGATGTAAAGTGTCTGGGTACCCCAGTCCTGAATTCTCAGACCTCTGGCAGCAAGCCCCTCTTATGCTTCTTGGTTTCCTAATGGTTCTGTGTTCCTCATTATTCCAGGTAGTTGTTGAAGAAAGTATTATAAGGAACAATGGATGCTGAGTGTTTCCTAGTACTGTGTTACTCCCCCGGTCTCATATCCTAATAGTTGTTATGTTGGCATATAGTATGTTACAGTGAAACCCAGCCAGAGCCAGGTACTCAAGGGCATGTTCCTGCCATCCTGTCCAGGCTGTCACACCCCACAGATCGAGCAGGCTGTGGGCATCGTGGGAGCTGTCATCATGCCACACAATATGTACCTGCATTCTGCCTTAGTCAAGGTGAGCATGGCCCTTATCTCCATGCCCCCCAGGTAGTTGATGGTTCCTTCAGTTGCAAGGGACACACGCATAGTTTAAAACTGTTAGAGCCCTAAAGGAGAGAAGTATTTTTCCACAGTTGGGTGTTTATAAACTCCACACACTCAGACTGTTTTTATCACAAAGATGACCAGAAATAAGCGACCCCACGGAAAAACTGGGACTAAAGTTCTACCTAAAAGGTCCAAAAGTACACCAAGTCTCTTGTGTTTGAATCTCAAAAGTCTGAGTGACCGTGAGGAGATCAGAAGTAGAGTACCCAACAAAGCTTTTCTCAGTCAGTCTTCTACAGTAGTTCGCTGGGAGATTTCAGAGACCTTTATAATTAAGGTTATTAGGACTGAAAATCAGGTTGTTTTTGTATGTCAGTGGTTCTTCTGGCCACAATAACTGAGAGCTCATAGTCATCATTTCCTGTTTGGGGCATGCCCAACGTTGTCAAAGTGTCACGAAGTTCTTACTTCATGAACTAGGATGTTAAAGTGAGTTTTCTCACATTTCATATGGTCAGTTGTTTTGCCCTCTGCATCTTTCCTCTGACTCCAAACTCATGCGATATTACGTACGAGGAGACTTGTTCTAACTAATTAACGACTACTGCTGTCCTCTCTCTAGTCCAGACAGGTAAACCGAGCCAATAAGCAGGAGGTACGAGAAGCTAATAAGTACTTTTTCATTGAATCCTGCATTGCTCTCTTTGTTTCCTTCATCATCAACGTCTTTGTCGTCTCCGTCTTTGCCGAAGCATTTTTTGAAAAAACCAACGACCAGGTGGTGAGTAAGCCAGGGTCGTGAATGTGAGGATAAGTGAAGGAGTGGGGTAGGCAGAATGACAGTGACTTGAAGCTCAGGGGAAACAGATCTCCAACCTCAGGGCTGCCCCCTAATCACTGCACTAGTTAGGGTCTGGAGTCTGGGGGCAGACTAAGCCTAGACCCATTTTTCCCATCTTTTGGCACAGAAGAGAGCTTGCCTCAGATTAAAGATTGCCTCACGTTGCTGTTAGTGGCTTCGTGTCAGTTTGGCTCTTTGTCATCCCCTTTTGTTTCCTGTTTATCAACTGCCAGCCTGCTTGCCAGTCCTGCCATTTGGTGATGAGGACAAGTGGGGAGGAGTCAACAAACAGAAAACAGAAACCGCCTAAGATACACTCTTTGGCATTTTTTTTTTCTCACTCTTTTGCATTTTGAATTCTCTGTCGTCTTGATTCCTGATTGCCTGTCTATAGGAACTCAGACTTCTGGCTCTGCTTTGACTCAGGAGTCCTCTCCTGTTTCTTAGGGGCCCTCTCCTCCTGTCATCGCTTAAAGTGAGCCAGCATTCACGTATTACCATGCACACTCTTCACTCGGTAAATATTTTTGATGGCATGGGGGTGTAGAAAGATTATGGAAGAAGACCACATGTGACATTGGTGCCAGTCTCTGCTCCCTTTACAACCTGTATCCGGTGTCTTACCTCCACCCTAGGTCTCATAGATGACTTGAGTATGACGTGTAGTTTGTGATTTGCTGGAGAGTTCTTCTGATCTGGTCCTTGCCTCAAAAATAAAAGTTGCTCCTAAACTGCTTGCATTCCAGGTTGCAGTCTGTAGAAATGCCAGCAGTCCCCACACTAGCCTCTTTCCTGACGATAACTCGACACTGGCTGTGGACATCTACAAAGGGGTAAACCTATTCAGATCTGTGATGATTGCTCCTGAATCAATATTCTTGGAATAGTATCTGGTCTTTTCTGTGGGTTCACTTCAGAACTGAATATATCTTCTCTGGAGTGCCATTTATTTCAGAGGTCTAGATGCCAGACAAGCATTTTTGGATTACATGGGAGGGAATAGAGGATAAGCTGAAAGATAAAGATGAACAGTATCAGCCATTCCCAGAGTTATGCTGGTAGTATATTGTTTTATAGGATTTTTAAAAATTTCTTTTTAAAGTTTTTTATTTAGAGACAGAGAGTGCGTGCGAGTGAGCAGGGGAGGGGCAGAGAGAGGGGGTTGGGGACAGAGGCTCTGCACTGATAGTGGCAAGCCTGACATGGGGCTCAAACTCACAAACCGCGAGATCATGAAGCTAAAGTTGGATGCCCAACCGACTGAACCACCCAGGCACCCCTTTTTATAGGATATTTATTGGGGGAGACTGAAGAAAGTGTTTCTGATAAAGTATTCTTTATTGGGACCTCTCAGTCCCTTTTATGTTGGTTACATTACGAACCTCCAAGAGTAGAACACATAGCTTATGTAGCACTTCCCAAATTTATTTGACCTTTTTCTTCACTCCTGTTGTTATCTTCCAGAATAGTGTGTTAAGTAATATAATTTGAGAAATGTGGTATAGACTTTTTTTTTTTTTCACATATTTAAAATCTTTGTTGAAGACGAAGCCTTTAAGAACTTGGAGAAGAGGTAGAGGAATGAAGGAATATCCAGGAAAATTTAGGTTGAGGGCCTCTGAAGTGAGGACAGGTCCTGAGTGTAGCTTCTGGGGTAGTTCCCAGCACAGCACTTGGTGTAGATTGGTACATAGGAAGGAAGAGGGAGAAATGCTGCAGAGGAATTCTGTTTTGGGTGTTGTCTAAGCAGATCATTGACACAAACATCTTTCTTCCCTCCTTCTCCCAGGGTGTTGTACTGGGATGTTACTTTGGGCCTGCTGCACTCTACATCTGGGCAGTGGGGATCCTGGCTGCAGGGCAGAGCTCTACCATGACAGGAACCTATTCTGGCCAGTTCGTCATGGAGGTATGTGCTGTTGTGACTGGTATACATTAGAGGAAGAAAACATTGTCCTTTTGTTACTTCTTCTTACTCCCATGTTTCTAAGGGCTTCCCAGACCTCTCTCTGTTTCCTATTCTAGACATTCATCCTGCTGTGTTTTCTTCCAGGGATTCCTGAACCTAAAGTGGTCACGCTTTGCCCGAGTGATTCTGACCCGCTCTATTGCCATCATCCCCACTCTGCTTGTTGCCATCTTCCAGGATGTAGAGCATCTAACAGGGATGAATGACTTCCTGAATGTTCTGCAGAGCTTACAGGTAAGGAAGGAGCTGAGGAAACTCCCATTCCATTTAATCAGGCAGCATTGTATATTGCTGTCCCTAGGTACTGAGTGTATAGGGCTGGGTGCTGGGGAAAATTGAGAGGAAGAAAGAGGCAGAGTCTTGGTCTGCAGTAAATGTATGGAATCCCGGTATCTAAAAACCTTTTAGGGATGCCTGGGTGGTTCATTCGGTTAAGCATCCAACTCTTGACTTGAACTCAGGTCATGATATCACCGTTCATGGACTTGAGCCCCTAGTCAAGCTCTATGCTGATAGCGCAGAGCCTGATTGGGATTCTCTGTCTCCCTCTCCCTCTGCGCCTCCCCCACTTGCTCTCAAAAATAAACAAACAAACAAACAAAAATAAATAAATGCATAAATGAAAGCTTTTAGGGTGCCTGGGTGGTACCGTCAGTGAAGCGTCAGACTCTTAACCTCAGCTCAGGTCACGATCTCACAATTCATGAGTTTGAGCCCTGCATCTGGCTCTGCACTGACAGTGCAGATCTTGCTTGAGATTCTGTCTCTTCTTCTCTCTGCCCCTCCCCCGTTTATATTCTCTCTCTCTCTCTCTCTCTCTCTCTCTCTCTCTCCTCTCTCTCTTTCTCTCTTTCTCTCTCAAATGAATTTTAAAACATTCTTTTAAATAAAATCTTTTGGACATGGTGGTTTGGTTTTAAAAGCTTGTTGAATGGGAATTATCTGCTATAATTACGTACAGAGTATAAAATTATTGTTTCTTAATCCAAGCAAACATTAAATAATAAATAACATAGGACATTGCTAGGTCCTGTGGAGGTTAAGAAGACGAGGAAGATAACAAATGTTTTTAAGGACTCAAAGGATGATGATCGATGCTAAGTTAATGATGCCTCTATAGATTTCAACGTAATGCATGAGCATGTTGGGATGACAGGAATAATTTCTCATGGGGCAGATGAAGCAGGGTGTGTGTTTCCCTCTTGCTAACAGTGCTGGGTAATATGAGTATCTCCAGTAGTCCTGTCTGATCTTTGTTCTTTCTTTTCCAGCTTCCCTTTGCTCTCATACCCATCCTCACATTTACGAGCTTGCGGCCAGTAATGAGTGACTTTGCCAATGGAATGTGAGTGTACTTCTCTCAGTTCCCCCAAAATATGTGGGGAAATGGTATCTGCATCCAACAGGCCAGTCAGAAAATGAGTCATATAGGGAACCACATGCTTTGAGAGGTGATTCCCAGAGGTGCCCCTCAATCTTTGGCTTAGAAAATGGAGACTCTGAATGTAGTAAAAGAAGGCAAGCAATTTTTCATTTTTGGGGAGAGAAAGGTCAGCTCTTAGGGTTTTATTCTTCAGCTGCAGCCACTGAAGCTGCCTTAATTTCATGTTAAATGATCTTAATGAGAAAGGCATAAACTAATACCTTTTATATGCATCTTTAAAGAGTGTGGGGCATTTGAAATTGTCTGTTGCATCTCTAGGAACTCCGGGCTTGTTGCATTTTTAGGGCTTGTTGCATTTTTAGGGACTTAAATATCAGGGATTATTTGATAGTATTTCCCCCACCTCTTTCTCCCTACTGGTGTCTATTTGGCTCATTTAATTGGGACATAATAAGACAATTTTCAGTTCATTTTGAAATGCCTCTTAACTCCTGTCCTGTCTGCTCCACAAGACCGAGTGTCCTTTTCTGCTTACAGATAGGTTGGACTATTCCACCAATGATTGCTGATTCTTTTACAGAGGCTGGAGGATTGCAGGCGGGATCTTGGTCCTTATCGTCTGTTCCATCAACATGTACTTTGTCATGGTTTATGTCCAGGAACTAGGGCATGTGGCATTGTATGTGGTAGCTGCTGTGGTCAGTGTGGCTTATCTGAGCTTTGTGTTATACTTGGTAAGTCCATTCAGGAGGGAGTAGGGGTATTTGTATCAGAGTTGGTATCAGCTCAGTTGGGGCTTACTGATACCAAAATGAAAGGACTCAAAAGAGCACATAGCCTTCTTATCTCCAGGTTACTGGAACAGTTTACATGAAATTGTTAATAACGTCAGCTGTGGTTAAACAATATTTTTAACCATAAAATTTAGACTCCTAAGAGCTGTCCTGTCACTTCTGCTGGTTTCCATTCTTAGTAATTCCTAATAAGAGAGTGTACTGTGTTTGAGGAATTAAAAGAAGAGCAGTATAGAAAGTAGAGGGCAGTACGAGATGGGGTTGGTGAGATGTCAGAGCTTTGGGGCGGGATACACGTGAGTTCACGGCCCTGCTCAGCTCTGCCATTTAATAACTGTCTTGTAAAGAAATAACAGTGATACTTGCTCATTGAATTACTCTAGAGTGATTTAAAAATGATGGTTATGAAATCGTAACTACATAGAAAATGAATACGGAGTAATGTGTTCCGAGATAATCAAGTTCCTTCTCAAAAGTCTAGGGTAGATTATGTGAACATGATGATAGTTATGTTCGGATGGTACCATCATGGGGGTGCCTGGGTGGCTCAGTCTTAAGCGTCCAGTTTCGGCTCAGGTCATGATCTCATGGTTCATGAGGTCAAGCCCTGAGTCGGGCTGTTTACTGTCAGCATAGAGCCTGGAGCCTGCTTCAGATTCTGTGTCCCTCTCTCTCTCTCTGCTCATCCCCCACTTGCATCCCCCCCCTCAAAAATAAATAAACATTAAAAAAAAGATGGTACCATCATAGATACATTCTTTTCTCTATTTCCCAAATGTTCTGTCACGTTACTTATAGTAATGGAAATAGTTCTAGCAACAAAAACAACAAATCCACCTCCCTGTTCCATACAGGTTTCTCTGAAAAATTCATGTTTGGAGGAATTTAGGGGCAGCAGAATTTATACCATATCTGCTGAGAGAATGGTTAAGAACAGAGGCTGGGGAAACCCGATCTTTTGAACATTTAACTAATCCCCATGCCAGTGTTTGCCACAGGTTAGGTACTAGATTGAGAAAAACGCTTTAGTGACTATTGAAAAATTATGTCCTGGATTGATATAGCTTTTCTTTTTTTTCTCCCCAGTAAACCTGGGGCACACTAGGATTATGCTGAGCCTATGTTCTAGGGATTTACTCTAAGGAAATCCAAGTAATTGAACGTGTCTTTGACAGGAAATATTTTAAAAATTCACCGTAGAAGTTAAAGGAATCTTTCCTTCCTGCAAATTGTGTATGAAGGGTCCGAGTTGTCCTCAGTCACCCTGAGACTGTCAAGATTGTTGAAGACCCATTTTAAGGCTGAGGGCTGATTCCAGGGTGGGTTACTGCTGTGAAGCCCCCAAAGCATGACGTTGTAGAGCAGTTCAGGATACTATTCCATTTGTATTAGTTTGTCCTTCATTCCCTCCGCCTCCACCTTCATCATGAGGAATGGGTCTTCAGGGAACTCCCAGTCGGATGAAAGAAACAAACGACAAAAAACGGTAGGAGCAGGGAGCTCAGTATTGAAAATAGTATGCAAGAAAACGTTGCCGAGGAAGGCAAACTCCAGGATGTTTTGAAGGGGGTGTGGGGTTGGGAGAATGACTTTGTGCAACCTTGGTGGTAGGAGATGAGCAAAGCTGGATATGCAAGGAAGAGAGCAGGTTTGTGTCTGAGCAGTGAGGCGTGAGCAGTCATGGTGGGTAAGAGGGCTCTTCAGAGGGGCTGGTGAATGATGGCCATGCTTTATCTTTCAGGGTTGGCAATGTTTGATTGCACTGGGCATGTCCTTCCTGGACTGTGGGCACACGGTAAGCATCTCTAAAGTCCTGCTGACCGAAGAAGCCACCGGTGGCTATACTAAGTAAACACTGGATCAGTCTGTCTGTCCTCCACAGGTAGCCATCAGAGCCAGTGTGTTTCTATGGTTTACTGTGTGAACATAGACAAAAGTATGTGCTGTTGCACAGACTTCATTTAAGACTCAACTGTTTGTTGGGAAAGACTTTGTTTCAATATATGTTTGAAAGATGGAATTTTTTTTCTTCCTGACCTCCTAACCTGGGAACTGGATTAGATAGGATCTTTGAAAAGCTGACATTTGCTGCTATCATTCCAACACTAAAATTTTAAGTAGCTGCCTAAGGGCCAGCTTGTTTTATCCTTTTGAGAGAGAATCCTGTAGGCATGATTCTTAACTAGGCTGTGTGTTTAAAAAAAAAAAAAATTGGAAAATGTAATAAATTTTTCTTAATACAAATTATAGAATGGGTATGCAGGTTTTGTTTATCAAAAGATTCTGGATTTTAAGAGGCTGAGAAATACTTTTCTTATCCATACCCTTTCAGTTACTTTACTTATTAAAAAAAAAACAACTCACCTAAGGTGGTGTCATCCATATTAAATATAAAATTGTGAAACATCTCTACCTCTTTCAGGTTCAGGATTCTTTTAACTTCTTTCCACTTTAAATTTTTGGTGGAAGTTAAGAGGGATGAGAAAGCATAAATTTAGAAGGTGATAAATGAACAAATAGCAAAGCTGACATGCAGGTGGTGGTTATTAATCACCTTGGAACATCACTGAGCAGATTTTCCTCAGAGATGGAAAGCTTATCAGGAATTTCTTGGGAGTTCTGATTTTCATAAGTTTCATCTTAGTACCGATCTTTCCCGTTGATACTTCCTCTTTGAGTGCATACAGTTGTAAAACCTTCACCTTCCTCATCCAGGAAGTTGGTTATAGAAAAAGATGGTAGCATTTATGAACTGACGTTCTCATGAGATTTTGGAATGGGGAGAAAAGACTTAAAGGAAAAGAAGAGCCATCTGTTTTATTCCTAAAAGCCATCTCCTACCAGAATTGTCACGTTTTTCCGAAGCATGCCCAAGACCACTTGCGAGGCAATCTCAGGAGCTGTGGACCTAACTGTTGCAAAGCTCTTTCTCTCTCCCTCAGCAAGTCAGTAGGTATCACTGTGGTTGCAGAGTTCTCTCAGCAAGGTTGCGCTGGGCTACCTCTCTTCAGCCATTCCCTCAGAGGGAAAAATTTTGAGACCAGATGGTGGAGCTTTGGAGTCAGAGGAAATGGGTCCCTTCAGCATGAAGCTGCTGCTCTTCAGCCACTTCTGATACTTTTACATGTGGAGCCTGAGATTGTGTGATTATATCAAATCAAATCACATTTGTCTGGTGGAGATAAATAATCAAGTCTTTTATAGCCATTGACTTGGTGAGAACAGTAACGGGAATGGCATTGAAGGACTTCTCGTTTTTTGGAGCTTTCCTTCTGGAGTCCTGGTTGATTGATATTATGTATTCATCTCAGCCCCTGAAAGCATTATTGCTCATATTTTGCACACAGTCAAAAGCACAGACTGGATGGATTGTTTTTCATAAGGCATTAAGGATAAACTACTGTTTCACTGACCATACCTTCTCTTAGTCCCTCAAGTAATATCTGACAGGATCATGAAAGACAAATTTCCCCAACTGTTCCTCCTCACATCTTCCCCTCTCCCTATCGTCATGCCTGGTCATAAGGGCACTCTGTGAAGATGTTGGAGACTGACATCTTTATCTCTCATCTGGCTGTGCTAGGTGAAGGCAAAATTGACAAGAAAAATTCTTTGTAAAGACAGTACAGTGACACTTCCCTTTGCCCTGAGTCTGGTGGGCCCAGTCAGTCTCAGATTCACAATATGTATTTAGAAGTTCAAGTAAAGCTGCTTATTTTCTTTTTTAAAGTTTTATTTATGACTGACGATGATGGAAAATTTCTTCCCACTTTAGTGGCATTTTATAATACTATGTGTGGAGTGTTTTACAGTGTTAAAAGCACTCCCAAACCATATTCCATTTGATCCTCTTAGAGAGAGAGTGTCCTTTAGCCAGTACTCTGGGTGCAATAAACAATGCTTATGAAGTCTTCCGGTGCCAGCATGTGCAGTGTGTGTGTGTGTGCGTGGAATGTTAAGGATATACAATTGTACCTTATGTAAATCCGTCCTTGTTCTCCAGAAATGTGACATGAAATAATTGTGCTGGTACAGCATCTTGGGAATTCATAGGGATGGGGACGAGCTGTAGTTTGGCTCCTGTGAGGTCCTGCTAGTCGTATTCCAAGTGGTGACAACTGAGCTGTTAGTGACCACTTAACAGTATGTAAACTTGGTTTGTAATTAAAAATTTTTTTTTTCCTGTTTGGTTTCCTGGGTATTTTTTTTCACCTGGAAAATATTTAACTTCTGAAATACTGAAACATCAGCCGCCACCTGGATTGACATATTAAGCCCACAGTGTTAGTGATTTTCTCTTGTGAAGGGATGGAAGTATAAATAGCTTTAGTCCCCAGAAGACTTGATGAACTGCAGACAGCAAACACGAATATCAATCTACCCACTTAGTCACATACTGTTTGTCTTGCTGTTGCTAAAGGTCACATCATTGCCTTATTTAAACTCGAAAAAAAATTATCATTCAGCCTTTCTTTGCTCTAAGCTGAACATTTTTCTGTCCGTAGTCTTGTTTCACCGTTGGAATAGGCTTTTATATTCCATGTATGCTGCCCATAAAAAGTATAAGTGTTTGAAAAGAGAAACCAAAATTGTTTAGCTTAAAAATTGAAAGCATTTTGGTGGAACGGATATAAACAGAAACATTGGCGCCATTTAATGAAAACAAAGACGAAGCTCAGGCCTAATAAACTACTAGCCCTGTCACCATACAAATGACAGGAAAATCTAAGTGAACACTTGATTTATTCCAAGATTGTCACTTGAACTTCATTTTCCCTTTCTCTGTCATAAGCTTTTCTGCCTGTCTTATAGGAGCTGAATACTGTAACACCATAGAAGTAATCTGAGAATTCTGTTCTCCATGTTGTCCTTCCTCGTTTAGCTCTCCCTTCTTCTCTTGGGTTTACTTTCCAAACTAGAATAGGATGCAGTAGTTTGAAGATCCTGATTTGAGACATTTCTTTTAGCTCTGCCCTCTGGAATGCTTTCTACTCCTTTATTCGATAGGTAGGGCCAATGAATCTAAATGTGTCAGCTTCTCTTGGCACCTTAGCTTATGAAGGTTAAAAACGGCTGACACTGACCCCCATGTGCTCGTCCTGGTCTGAGCACTCCTAGGACCTCATTCAGTTGTTACAACAAGAGGATCGGCCTCTACGTCGATGAGGCAGCTGGAAGGCCAAAAAGTAAAGTTAACTTCCTCGAATCACATCAGTGGTAAATGAGCAGCTGGCATGTCAACTTGAATAGCTAAACCCCAGAGTCCACGTTGCCATTACCGAACCGTCCTGTGTAATACGTAGTACACTCTTCATGCCAGGTTAAGACGCCAAGCTTTGGTGTCTGGCATTACAGGAACACGTCAGAGCATCTCGCTTGATACTCTGATTAGTGAGAGATTTGTACTCAGCCAACTGACAGACTAATTTTGCTTGGCCTGTGTTAAATTTGGAACAACTTTGAATGCTTTTTGGTGGGCACAGAAGGCGGACAGGGCCCTCTCTGATCCTACCCCAGGAGTAGCTAAGAACTATGAAGCTTACTCATTTATTTGCATTACCTCTCTGCACCTGTGACAGCAGTTAGCCTATTCCTGTGCCGTTCCGCGCCACTTCTCAGTGTCTCCCAACAATATGACAGACTCCTCCAGTGAAGGAACCCTAACAAGTCCTCTAAGAGTCTGGGGATCACAGGACTAATAAGGCAACTCTTGCTTATTACGTAATGAGGAAGCCCACCAGCTCAGCTCTCTTGTGAAAAGGCAGCAATGAATTTATAGTGTATCTGACAGTTGCTCTTGGTTACTAAAACCTGAAATGGAAGACCCTGAAATGAATAAGGAGGCTTGTCTGAAGAGCTGTTTTCTGCCCTAAGGCCAGTGTTAGTAATTTCCTAGCTCACTATGCCTAGAATAATTTTATTTGGGGGTTCATTTGGTGTCCACGGGGTCATCAGAAGCTTGTGAGGTATACAGGGCAATTTGTAATGTGTTAAAAAATTCTGTTTGTCGAGGTGCCTGGGTGGCTCAGTCAGTTAAGCATCCGACTCTTGATCTCAGCTCAGGTCATGATCTCACGGTTCGTGGGCTCGAGCCCTGCAACCAGTTCTATACTGAGAATGCAGAACCTGCTTGGGATTCTCTCTCTCTGCCTCTATAAATGAACAAACAAACATACATTAAAAAATAAACATTAAAAAAATCATATTTGTTGAAGACTAACACAGCATATCAGCGTACTTGGCATTTTCAAATGTAGCATTTATTCCCATTTTACAAATAAGTAGGATAAGGCTCCAAAAAGGATACATGAACTTGCTCAAGGTCACAGGAAGCGGCAGAGTTGGAGCTTGAACTCGACTCTGGTGCCTTTTCCACTGTGCTATAATAGGAATATTTTCCTCCTGTGGACTCATAGTCTACATTCTGCCTTAACTCACAGGTTGTTGATGCCAAGGGGTGATAACATTCCTAAAGCCCTAAGTAATAACAGTAGGGCTAAAGTGAGATTCAGTGATTATCTCACGATGGTATGCAGAGGAGAGAAAAAGAGTAAACGACAACTTCAAAGATCTCAACACAATCCATAGGGATTCATGTTTCCAGGAAGGTGGTTTGGCAATGTTTGTTGTTGTTGGTTTTTTTTCCATGTTATTTATTTTGGAGAGAGCAGAGGATAGGGGCAGAGGAAGAGAGAGAGAGAGAGAGAGAGAGAGAGAGAGAGAGAGAGAATCTCAAGCAGGTTCCACACTCAGCATGGAGCCCAAAACGGGGCTTGACCCCACGATGCTGGGATCATGACCTGAGCCGAAATTAAGAGTCTGACGCTTCTCCAAGTGAGCCACCCAGGCGCCCCAGCAATGTGTTTTGATAGCAGTCCAAGTGATTTGATTCAGCCTGACAAACTTTTGCGACTCAGGTCATCTCCCTGTCACTCTTAGCACGTGCTATTTTCTTTTTTTTTGGGGGGAAGAATTGGCTCAGGTGCCAGAAGATCATGGGGCCTGGATATTGGGTTTAGGAGTTAGAGTGAGCTCAAGAGTTAGAATTAGTATTTGATTCTAGTATTTATTTGAATTACTTAGAGCTTATTTGATTTCTAAAACACAGTACTAGAATACAAAAGTGCTCAGAGTGTTTGCTCTCGTCCTTGTCGCCAGCAAGCTCCCCTCTGGAACAAGTGTGTCACAAGAATAGTCAAAGTGCAGATTTCATGAGGGCACTTGGCATTATCTCAGTTCTTAACTATTTCATTCAGCTCCAAGCTAGTATTTTATGTAAACCGTTTCTGTAAGCCATTTCTTTTCGGAAGTAAAAATCCATATAGCAGTACTGAAAAAAGGCTGCTGATTATAGGTGTGCATGTGCCAGTTTCAGTATTTAAATATTCGTAAATCAGGGCTGCCTGGGTGGCTCAGTTGGCTAAGCGCCTGACTTCCATTCAGGTCATGATCAGTTTGTGAGTTTGAGCCCCGCATCTGGCTCTCCAGCTCTCCGGCTCTCTGCTGTCAGCATGGAGCTCACTTCAGATCCTCTGTCCCCATCTCTGCCTCTCCCCTTCCCCCGCTCACGTGTGCACTCCCTCTGTCTCTCGGAAATAGACGTAAAAAAATAATAACAAATACTTGCACATCAGTCTAACCCTGTTTCATTTTTTTGTCCTTAGTACCATCTGGGACTGACAGCTCAGCCTGAACTCTACCTTCTCAACACCGTGGATGCTGACTCACTTGTGTCTAGATGACTGACAGCCTGAGAGACTGTTTAAGAACCACTTTGTCTTAGTCCTTTTGTGCCAGGTGTCCTGTTAACATATCTCTGTTAGTTCAGAGGTGAGTTTTGTTCAGATGTTTTGAACAAAAGTCAAAGATTTCCTCATGGGAAGGGTGTTAAAAGCTGCCAGCTCTAAGTGTAGGACAGAGACCCACCCACCTCACGATGGTCCTACAGTAACCAGAGTGACATGATTGGCCCACGGTGGCCACACACCCCTATGGGCTTGTGTCTTGACCTCTGGAATTTAAAAAATATATATGTGTATATATTTATGTAAACCTGAACATGTCAGTTTGGGTAGAGTTTTAAGGTTATGTGAAATTGATAGGTCTTTCTTATTTTTTTAAAAGCTATAGATAAATCAGATATTTGTTTTCTCTGGGTCACAAGTGAGAGAGGAAAGGGAGTAATGCTCTTTTTCGGAATGATCTGGTCAAATTGACTTGCCTTTTAAAGTGACACTTGACTATGGCTAGTTAAATTCGATTTCAGTTTTAACCAGACCCTTAGCGACTACTGACTAGCAGCACATCATTTCTAAAGGAAACAGTTCTTTTCAGCAGATTTATCCTGGTTATATTGTGTGCTTTGCAATTATTATTCTTTGTTGCTTTTCTTGAAATCTTGTCAGAGGTATGGTGGTATTTCCCAAAGAGCTTAATACCTCATCAGAAGATTCAGAAACCATACTCGAACCAATGATCAGTTTTCCATGTGACATCATAACTCAGCCCATTCTAGCATTCAAGCTTTAGGTATAAAAAGAAGAACCTTCTAACAT
Organism: Panthera onca; assembly: GCF_046562875.1. Classification (NCBI taxonomy): domain Eukaryota; kingdom Metazoa; phylum Chordata; class Mammalia; order Carnivora; family Felidae; genus Panthera; species Panthera onca. Next base: position 77,247,891 of record NC_138345.1, on the reverse strand, counting down.
TTAACTTTGTAAGTCCCAAACAGAAAATGATGGAGGTTACTTGTTTTCTTTCTAACGTTTGTAGAGTTCTACCATTTCTTTTCTTCCCATTTTTCCCCACTAAAACTCCACAGACACCATTTCTAGGTCCAAAGTCTATTTCCAGGAATGGTTAATATTTCTAGTGTTGAATTTCCTTGAATGCTAAGCATTTTATTTAAGATATTTATATCAAGTAATACGAGAGCAGAACTAGACCAGGACATGGACGACTAGTTCTCATGTCATAAACTGCCTGCCTACATGTGGGTGATAGACTTTTTTTGACCCCTCTTCTTAACCAGGACTTTTTTCTTTAAGATTTTTATAATAAAAAAAGTTAATATTTAAAAATTGGAAAAATGTTGCATAATTATCTGATTGAAAAGAAGATTGGCCACACTGGGCTTACATTCCTGCATGGAATTGCAGTTGGCTGGAACTGGATGGTGGCTAGTCCGTTTTAATGGACTTCAGGGTGGCACACACTTCTTCGATTCGTTTCCTTCTAGCCCCAAAGACATTGAGTTTGCAAACCCTGCAGCTTTTGTATGACTTTGAGCATCATTTTCCTCTTTCAGCTTAAAAGTGAAATATCTGACCTCTCTGTCTTATTTATTTTATTTTATTTTATTTTATTTATTTTTTTCAATATATGAAATTTATTGTCAAATTGGTTTCCATACAACACCCAGTGCTGATCCCAACAAGTGCCCTCCTCAATACCCATCACCCCCCCTCCCCTCCCTCCCACCCCCCGTCAACCCTCAGTTCTCAGTTTTTTTTTTTTTAATTTTTTTTTCAACGTTTTTTATTTATTTTTGGGACAGAGAGAGACAGAGCATGAACGGGGGAGGGGCAGAGAGAGAGGGAGACACAGAATCGGAAACAGCCTCCAGGCTCCGAGCCATCAGCCCAGAGCCTGACGCGGGGCTCGAACTCACGGACCGCGAGATCGTGACCTGGCTGAAGTCGGACGCTTAACCGACTGCGCCACCCAGGCGCCCCTGTTCTCAGTTTTTAAGAGTCTCTTATGCTTTGGCTCTCGTCCACTCTAACCTCTTTTTTTTTTTTTTTTTTCCTTCCCCTCCCCCATGGGTTTCTGTTAAGTTTCTCAGGATCACTCTGTCTTATTTTAAAAGTTAGTATTTTTTCAGTAAGACTTTTTAAAATTCCAGACATTGTTTATCTTCACTTATACAGACTTGGTTCTCTAAGTGGCAGGGAGTTGTCTAAGGTAATACTTTTTAAAAATTCTCTTATTTCTATTTCAGAGGCCCTTGAAACTTCTGGTAAGAGTAGCATTTGTAGGTTAGAGTCCTTCTGATCTTAAAAATGAAATTGAATTAACATCAGTTATCAGCTTTCATTTGAAAAAGAGATTTCTTTTTTGAGAGAGAGGGAGAGCATGAGCACACACGCACATACAGGGGAGGGGCGGGGGGGGGGGAGAGGGAGAGAGAGAGAGAGAGAGAGAGAGAGAGAGAGAGAGAATGAATCTTAAGCAGGCTCCATGCCCATTGCGTAGACTGCTGTGGGGCTTGATCTCCTGACCCTTGAGATCATGACCTGAGCCAAAACCAAGAGTGGATGCTTAACTGACTGAGCCACCCAGGTGCCCTGAAAAAGAGATTTTTTAAATGAGTTTCAGTATTTTAGATTTTTTTAAGACATTTTCTTTATTTAAGTAATCTCTACACCCAACATGGACTTGAACTCATGACCCCAAGATCAAGAGTCACATGCTGTTTGACTGAGCCAGTCAGCTGCCCCACAGTATTTTATATTCTTTATACACAGATAGCAACTCTAGATGAACCAATTTGGATTTTCCTGCCTCTCTTGGAAATTCATTTTCTCAGGTAGTTAGTTTCATGACCAGAGAGTGTTAGGAGAAAGAAGAAAAAGGTTACAAAATTCTGTTTTGCCACTCATAAAAAGATGAAGTGCTTGGTTATACAGAGACTAAGTACTTGGGGGAGTCTAGCTCTCATCTCCATCCTATGGCTGTACATTAATGGAACAGACTGGAGTTTACAAAAGCTTTTAAGTTTGGGGTGCCTGGCCCACTCAGTCGGTAGAACATGCAACTCTTGATCTCAGGTTGTGAGTTCAAGCCCCATGTTGGTGTGGAAGCTACTTAAAATAAAAATAAATTGAAAAAAATGTTTATAAATTTATCCATCAAGTCATACAACTCCTGTAATCTGAAAAGTTGATAAACTGAGTCACACCAAAATCAGTAGAAGAGACTGATTTCTAAAGAATGAGTCTTGGGTAAACTTTTTTTCTAAGTTAGAACTTTTAATCATTCTCTAATTTATATTTACAAATCTGGATTTTATATTATATGCTTTTATAGCTATTAACATATTCAATTGTAAGAGAAACCTAGAAGCATACACTCACTCAGTTCCTCAGGTTTAACATTATGGAGTCAATTTATAAGAGGATGCTCTGACAATGAATATCCAGAATGTCAAAAAAATACAACTAAATAATAGTTACTGGGCAGCTGCTGCTACATAACCACATGTCCACCTAATATAAAAGGCAGTCAGTCAGTTTTGGTTCAGGTCATGATCTCACAGTTCATGGGTTCGAGCCCCATGTTGGGCTCTGTACTGACAGCTCAGAGCCTGAAGCCTGCTTGGGATTCTGTGTCTCCCTCTCTCTCTGCCCTCCCTGCTTGTGCTCCGTCTCTCAAAAATATATAAATGTTGAAAAAAAATTTTTTTAATTAAAAAAAATAAAAGGCAGAGCATATTGAGGCAAATGAAATAGTTTAGCAAGTGAGGCATCAGGGGTTTCAGTAGTTAATGAAAAAAGCCTTCTCAACTTTAAACATTATGATATCAAGCCTCCAAAGTTTTGCCCCAGAAGTGTTGTCTTCATTCGGGTACTGTATTTCACCTATATGTAGGGTCCCTGCAGTGACCCCCTCTTCTTAACCCAAGCTAAAGTGGATAAATGAGCATCCTGCTTCTTTTCTACACAGATGATTTTACACGTTAATTTAAATACAGTTTGTGAGTTCTCATGCATAGCTATTCTTGGTGAATAAATACTTTGCATTTCTGTTTCAAGCAATAAATATATTCAGCTCTCAGTAAAATTACAAAATTCTGGAACCTGTTGGGTGTTATGAAAAAAGCCCATTTCTAATTAAACACTTAAGTCTATTTTTAATGCAGAGTATACATTGAGAGAATGGAATCTTTCCAGGACCCTGAATAGAAGTACTTCTCCATTGTGGAATCAACACGAAGGGTGACATTTCTCTGCATGGTGTTCTCAATCTCCCTGACCTCCATGCAACATATTAGATCCAGCTGCAGGACTATTTAGTGGAATAAAGTCGTTGGATTCTTGCCTTGCCTATTTTCCCCAGAGGACAGTGTTGCCCAAAATATGTATACTTGTTGGTGGAACTAGGAGAGCCCCATGACAGGTACAAATGACAATTTTAAAAATAATTGCCTGTGCCAATTAATACACAGAACAGTGGGGGTTAATGCCTAGACTGCAGACTTAATTTCAGATATTCCGACATCGTTTCTTTTCCCAAATACTAGACTTCACCTTCCTTTCAGATGAACTCTCCACTGTAGGAGACATCAAAGAAAAGGAAGTAACCACCACAGATAATTTTATAATGCATTCTTGATTTTTTTTCAGTGAATGCTTTTTTCATTTGTTTGTTTCTGGTTTTGCTTTTTTTTTTTTTTTTTTTTTTCCCCCTTTCTCCCCAGGCTTGGAGTCTTAGAAGGTAGATCTGAGTCACAGATGTAATGACTTCAACAGTATAGTTAATTTTTTAGAACCTTAGGGCAGTTGTAGAGGAGTTTCAGGTCACAGGTGTAATTAACATTTAATGTCTGTTTTGATTTCTGTGTTTTCGAGTGTCATACCAGATTAGCAATAGCACTGGACTAATTCCTTTCACCCCTACAGTTGTCATCTGGGGAAAAGGGATTTTTTTTTTTTAGCAATTCACCTTTGTACTCCTAGAAATGCTTTCAAGTATAAAAATGAATACATAGACCTTTAAATGTTAAACATTTATGTTTGTGGCAAAATAGTCAAATTTTGAGATAAGAGCGAAGCACACAATGGTAAACCAAATTTAAATAACAACATGGCCATTCTCCTCTGATGTAATTGTTTCCCATTCTCAAAAGGAATTTATGAAAGCTTTAATTACCTTGCCCCTATTTGGAGAGAATTAAACAATGAATGGAGCATCATTTTTTTTTAAGGTTTATTTATTTATTTTGAGAGAGAGAGAGTGAGCAGAGGAGGGACAGCAAGAGAGAGACACACACACACAGAATCCGAAACAGGCTCCAGGCTCTGAGCTGTCAGCCCAGAGCCCGACGTGGGGCTTGAACCCACAAACTGCGAGATCATGACCTGAGCTGAAGTTGGACACTTAACTGACTGAGCCACCCAGGCTAGACCGTCACATTTAATACAGATATAGATAATTCTTCTGTAGCCATTATATAACTAACTCCTAATTTTCAGATTGGTTTGATGTAATATAGATTATTTTTTGCCACTAACTAGAAAATAAAAATTCTAAAAGTCAGAAAATCATGTCCTAGGTTCTGAAAGACAACAAAGATATTTTTGAGTTGACTATGACTCTTGATTTGGAAATCAATATAAACAATTGAGACTTGCTATACAAGGCTATGCGAATCCTGTCTCATACTTTTGCAGTATAATTTACTACATACTGAAAATTTATTCTTCAGAATAAATAGTTTTCAGAAGCCTTCTTGTCTTGTATGTATGTAGCTTCATTTTTTGGACACATTGAAGAATCGAGGTCTAATGTAATCCTTATACATAGAATAGAGAACACCTAGAAACAAAAAGATAGACATCAATACGGTATCTATGGGAAACAAACACTGAATTTATTGTATTCTGCTTGTATTTTTCCAAAACTGTCCCTCAGTTTAGGTGCCTTTTTTTTTTTTTAAGTGACCTCTACACCCAATGATGGGCTTGAACTCACAACACCAAGATCAAGAGTCACATGCTCTACTGACTAAGCCAGCCAGGGGCCCCATTATCCCTTAATTTAAAAACAAACAAATGCCTTCCATCTCACTAACTTTTGGCTTAGATTATATAAGTGGCTCCAGAAAAAGAAACCCAAAAAAGTCAGAGCCCATTAAGATCAGTACAAATCTAAATCTGAATTTATAATGTTACTATGTCATCCTAAAATTTGAATTTTAAAATATTGGTGAAAGAGTGGGGAGATTTGGCTAGATAATAAAATAGAAATAATAGACACCTCAACTTAGCAAACCTCTATTCAGTGTCTGGTTGTGCTCAGCATCTCAAGAGAAGCAAAACTGCTTCTAGGGGATTACAGTCTAGTGGGTAAATTAGCTGTGAGTTTAGGCAGATGACATAGATGTGGGTCTTTCACCAGGATGAGGTCCTAGGGCCATGCAGAAAAGGGTAAGGAGTCAGGGGAAATAGCGTGTGGAATAGAGTGCTTTCGTTGAATTGTGGGGATGTCAGCAAATGTTCATACCCAAAGCAAGTTAAGGAGTCCACTCAGCTCCCATTCCCACCCGTATCAATTATCAAGGCTTCAGATATCTAATAGATTGTCTAATCTAAATCCTCCATTTTCTTCTGCTTTCTTACACCTCTTGTTAGTATCTTCAAAGAGCGCACAGAGAATAAGGGGTCAGTAAGTTAGTTGTTCTCATCTCAACATGGTAGCCACGTGAGGCAGCTGTCTGCACAATTTTCTAACGAAACAGGAGTGTAACTATCATAGATGCATAAGATCCAAGGCAAAAATATGCCTACCTGAATCATTGTCGTATCTAGGGAAATAACATTCTCCAATGCAGAGAGACTTCTAGAACTCATTTCCCTATGCTTATTAGACACAGATAATTCTTACCTCATGCCTACCTTTTAAATGTTGGTGTTCCCTGGAGTTCCAATCTCAACTCTTTTGTTGCCTCACTCATACCTGTTGCTTCACTGGTAAGCAAGTTATTAGATCTCTCTTCTGAACATGAGACTTATATTCATTATACTATACGTGGCATTTCCACATACATGGATAGGTGGCTGCCAGACTTTTAAATTGTGCACAAATCAGTAATTTGAGCTTGCTCCTCAAAATGTTCATTTATTTATAAACTTATATAAATGTACTATTGGCCAGTGTGTCTATTAGTAAAGCTTTTTGGTTTTTTAATTTTTTTAATTTTTATTTAATTTTTTTTTTTATGTTTATTTATTTTTGAGAGAGACAGAGACAGAATGTGAGTGGGTTGGGGCAGAGAGAGAGGGAGGCACAGAATCTGAAGCAGGCTGCAGGCTCCAAGCTCTCAGCACAGAGCCTGACACGGGGCTCGAACTCACGAGGTGTGAGATCATGACCTGAGCCAAAGTCGGACGCTCAATCGACTGAGCCACCCAGGCGCCCCAAAGCTTTTTGTTTTTAAGATAGAAATATATTCTTCCTACATACCCACGGATCTCCTTCTACATCTCTTAGGGTATGAGTACTCTAATTTAGAGACATCTGCCACAGGTACCTCAGTCAGTATAATATAGAATTAAGAGTTCAGGCCCTGGAGTAGAGAGCCCCCGTGATTGTGAGCAAGAAAGTTTTCCTCTCTAAGCCTCAATTTCCTTATCTGTAAATGGGATTATAACAGTACCTACTTCATAGGGTATTGTTTAATAAAGACTTTGGTCTTCGTCCACAGTTCCTGGCATAGAGCTTCTAAAATGCTTGGAATTTACCAGGTATGGGAGTATCTTTATTATTCATGAGCCTCTTGGATCATACCGGAGTTTACGTTAATGGTGTGATCCATGGTGGGCTCCTAGATAACTTCAGGATATGGCTAGTCATGCCAGGAAGACCAACTATGTGACTAGACCTCCAGGAGGGGAACAGGACTGGAGACTGAGTTGTGTCATAGGGCCAGTGATTCAATCAATGGTGCCTATGTAACGAAGCCACAATAAAAACTCTGGGTACTGAAGCTCCGTAGAGTCTCTTGGTTGGTAAACACACTGATGTGCTGGAAGGGTGGCATTCCACAGGGCGAGGGTACAGAAGCTTTGAGTTTGGGACCCTCCCAGACCTATACCCTATTTGTTTCGTTGGGCTGCTTCTGATCTGTATACTTTGTAATAAAACTGTAATTGTAAGTATAGAGCTTTCCTGAGTTCACAAGTTGTTCTAGTGAAATATCAAACCTGAAGGAGTCTTGGGAACCCCTGAATTTGTCGCTAGTTGGTCAGAAGGGCAGGTGGCCTGGGAACCCCCAATGGCTGGTGTCTGAAGTAACAGCAGTCCCTTCGGGAACCATGTCCTTAAACCTGTGGCATCTAAGGTGAGCTGCAGTGGTTGGCGTCAGTATTGAATTGTATTACAGTACACCAGGTGGTGTAAAGAGGTATTTATTAGGATTAAATCACTATATTATACACCTGAAACTAACATAACACTGTATGTTATACTGGAATGAAAATAATAATAATATAAAATTTACTTACAAAAAAAGGTTAAGTGAGGTAGTGATATATAAAGCAATTAGAGTGGGTTCCACATCATAAACACTCATTAACTATTAGCTATTATTGTTTTGTCCAGTACTTACTGGACTTACTCTCCTACCAACCCTGTTCTGCTTCATTTTTTACATTAGTGAAAGGCCCATCTTATATCGGATTGCCCAAACCAGAAACCTAGGAATCATCCTGGACTCCTCCTTCCTTCCTTTTCCCACGCACTTAGTTGCTGAGTCCTCAATGTTCGTAGACTCCATCTCCTCCCGTTTTCACCATTACTGCTTTAATTCAGACCCAGTTCATCATCTCATTGGCCTCTCTGTCTTTATTTTCTCCCCTCCTTTGCCAGTCATCTCTAATCATTTTCTTTTTCCTTTTCACATTTTTTTTCATGGTGAAATATAATATGCATGGAAAACAGTAGACACAATTTAAACGACTAGATTAACAAACAGTTGTAGACTGAATACCTGTATTTGTGGGTCAAGAAATAGAATATAGCAAGCATCCTAGAAGCCTGGCTGTATCTCGCTCTCTTTTCCATAGATAACCACCGTTCTGACTTTTATGGTAACAGGTTTTTTCCTTGTCTTTATAGTGTGACCATCTGTTTAAACAAACAGTTTCATATTGCCTGTTTTTGAGCTTTGATAAGGCAGGCATCTTTCTGAGCTGGCATTCTGACTACGTTACTCCCCTGTTTAAATCTTTCACTGGCTCACTTCATCTCGTTGACTTCTCAGCTCGCAGCCATGTAGATCTATTGGGGATTTGTTCTCTATCAGGTTAGCTAAACTGTAATTCCCATCCCTGCATTTTTTCTGAGTTAGCCTGGCTCACAAGAGACATTTTGCTGGAGATTTGAAGGTAAAATTGAAGCAGTATAGCTTCTGTATTCTTTTCACACTTGGAAGGCTCGGTGCAGGGTTACTAGGCGCTGTTACAGCTTGTGCGTGTTGTTTATCTGCTGGCTCACCTTGCCGTTGCTGGGCAGCTGTCAGACCCACAGATTGTTCAGCTCCTTCTGGAGCTCCTCCTTTAGCTTCTTTGGCTACAAGGCCAGTGGATTAGCTCCATGATAGACGGCTCCAGCTTCTCCTACAGGTCACACCATGATCGAAGTTAGAGTCAGTTAGAGACTGACTCAGGTTTCTATTTCTCTGTGGGTTCCAGCTCTTCCTTGCAGATTCCAGTTTATTTTTCCTTCCCAACTGCTGCCTGGCTAAATTTAGGCTCCAGTATTAGAAACATAAGCAACAGCCTCACATGGACTGTTTAACCAGCTCCCAAAGTTGGTTAGGGTCATGTTTCTATAATTCCCTTTGTATATATCACTACTCATAGTTTTACTTCTCTGGTTGAACCCTGACTGATACAGATTTTGGTATCAGAAGCTTCCAGAGGAACGTTACCATGAGTACAGGTCCTGTGAATAGGTTCTGGGTCATCTCGAATTGGTTCTCTGGTGTGATGAGATTTAAAGATATTAATGGCCATTTTTTCCAGTAGTAAAGACAATGCTAGCAGCCCACGGCATGCTAGCAAAGCATTTTTTAAAGACTGTCGCCTATAGATAAGATACCCTTAATCAGGTGCCTGTAGAAAACAAGGGCTTTGGGTGATCAAGTATTTACTGTCATAGAACATTTAGTGGAAAAGAGAAGTATAATTAGGTTGGTTTCTTCTAAGTGTGCTGGAGAACTCGGGAAAACAAAATGATGGGCTCAGGGCTTTTAACTCCTCATTTAAAGTCCGATGAGGGGACCTGAAAGCTTTATGACTTCCCAGAAAGAAACTCAACTCCTGTAGCTGTGAGGCTGATATTTTTGAAAAACACAACACAGGGACTTATCCTCTGAGTGGCTAATCACTACAATCATAAAATTCCCACCTTCACAGAGTCTCTTTTGTCAAAGTTAGGGCATTGCTTTGGAAAGAGTGGGACCCTGAAAATTAGGATGGGGATACGTGGGCAGATTTCAGTGACAGGGAGTCCTTAAATCCCTGTATCTGACTGAGACCCCTTTCCACTCCTTTCAGAGAATGACTGAAACTTGGACTGAAAGGTAATCTCCACTAAATGAAGCTGCAATGCCAGAGCTTTCTTGGTATAATTGTAAGGTACAGCAGTGATTCTGTACTGGCAGTGATTCTTCTTTACTGGGGCAATTTTATTCCCCAGGGAAATCTGGCAATTTCTGGAGCTATTTTTGGTTGTCACTCTGGGGGTGGGTAGGTGCTATTGGCATCTAGAGGGTAGGGGCCAGGGATGCTGCTAAACATCCTGTAATGCACAAGACAGCCCTCCACAGAGCAATTAGTCCAAAATGTCAGTAGTGCCGAGACTAAGAAACCCTGACATTTGGGAAGGTATCCAAAGGCTTAGGGAGATTGGAATGTTAAGGTAGATTTATCCTGCTCATTCACCCCCTAAATATATCTACTCCCTTCACCAAGGCTGGGGAAAACACATTTGTGAAGGGAGTCCTGGCATCCTTGGAGAGTTCCGTGGCAACTATCTTCTGTAAGCCAGAAATGACAGTGGAAACTGCTAAGCTTCCTGAATTCAGTGGAGACGGTGGGATCCTGAGAAGCAGGGGTCAAGGAGCACCATTTAATTGACAAAGACGAGGAAAGTGTGATTACTGTAATGGGCAGCAAAGACTAAACAGTAATCAGAATAGGCTAAGCCACAAAGACCTTTGGCATTGTCTAATTGATTATGGTGTCCCTAGAGTTGAAAGTGGTGGGCAACATTGAAGCAGAAAAGCTCTAGGTTTGGTGAATAAAAGTTTAACTTGAGTCATCACAGTAGACAGCCATGGGCCCCCAACCAATTCCCAGATTTGAGTCACTTCACAGACCCAGAGTCCCTTGAATAAAGGAGAAGTCAGATCTCCTTAAGAAAAGATGCTGTTAACACGGCCAAAAAGTAAATACTATGAACAGATCTGTGGCCATTCACCAAGATGCCTATGCATAAGGAATGGCAAATGATCACATTTGTGAGATTATGAAACACTGGCTCTGAATTGATACGAATGCCTGGAGAATTAGGGCGGTCTACCAGTCACGCTAGGAGTTTATGAAGGTCAGGTGGTCAGTGGAGTTTTGCTGTGGGTCCGTTTTGCAGTTGGCCTGGTGGGCCCCTAAATCCATATGTCATTTGGATTGTCATTTCCCCAGTTCTGGAAGGTGTAACTGGAAGGGACATACTCAGCAACTGTCAGAATCCTCACATCAGTTCCCTGACCTGGGGTGTAAGGGCTATTATGGTGGGGAAAGCCAACTGTAAGCCGTTCTACTTGCCTGTATCTACCAAAAGAGTAAACCAAAGCAGTACTGCATTCCTAGATGGACTGTGGAAATTAGTGCCATCATCAAGGACTTTAAAGATGCTAGGGTGGGGATTCCTACCACATACCAATTCAATTTGCCTCTTTGGCTAGAAGACAGATGGCTCTTGGAGAATGATAATGGATTTCTATAAACTTAATCAGATGATCACTCTAATTGCAGCTGTTGTCCAGGTGTGGTTTCATTGCTAGAGCCTATCAATACAAGCATCTTTGCTGTTTGATTCGCAGCTGTTAACCTGGTTGATTGCTTTATTCTCTAGAGCTTTTAATAAAAACTACCAAAAGCATTTTGCTTTCACCTGGTTGGGCCAAGAGTATACTTTCACTATTCAGTCTCAGGGCTGCCTGAATTCTCCAGACTATGCCATAATCTGGTCTGCAAGGACTTTGATCATCGCTCCATTGCACAGGACAGCACGTTAATCCATTACATTGATCTGATCTATCAAGGAGAGATTATGGTACTACTATATAATGGTAAGGTAAGGAGGTATGTGTGGAATGCATGTATCTTCTGGGCATTTTTTAGTACTCCCATGTCCCGTGATTAAAGACCGTGGAAAACTATACCCAATACAAGCAGACTGGCTAAGGACCGAGACCATTTAGGAATGAAGGTGTGGGTCACCATTCTAGTCAAATAACCACGAATAGCCAAGGTGCTTGCTGAAGGCAAAGTGAGTAAGAAATGACTAGTGGAAGAACATAGTTATAATACCAGCCATGACCATCTGACCAGTTGTAGAAACAAAGTCTGATGGAAATATTTCTTCCTTATTTTGATATGAATACATTTGTATATACATTAATTTTTTTTTCTATTTGCTACTTCCATTTATCTGCCATCTAATGTAAAAAGTGTTAATAATACTTAATCTTACATTTCAGGATTTAGGTTACAGGATATCAAACGGGAATGTGACTCTATTCAAAGACAAATCAACACCACCCAAAGATGGGTAAAAGGATTTTTGTATCCTCTTTTGGGACAGAATTAGCATGTTTTTGGTTATACAATGGATGGTTGATTTTGCCACTGTCTTTATTTGAAGTTAAGTGTATTAAAAGAGATGTACATGGATGCCAGGTTGACAAGGCCTAGTGGTAAGTTTGTGTTGTGTCAACTTAAGCTAAACTATAACTACATTTCCAGAATTCCTTTCCGTTTATTCCCTGAGTTATTGCAGAAGAAACACTCTGCATAAGGTTTAGAGGACAGAAGTGAAGCAGCAGCTAAATTCATTTTTTTCTTGGAAGGCAGCACATGTTTGCTTATCTGCTGGTCCACTTTGTTGGCATGGGGCAACAACTAGGAATGCATCTACTGTGGACCTGCTTAATTTCCTCCTTCACCTTTTCTGACTCCTTGGCTAGGTTCATGTTTATCTCCAAGATGAAGGGCATCATTTTTCCCTCTGTCACTCCCATCATCAAATTCAGAGGCTTAGAGATGGTGAGAAACCCACAAGGGTTCCAGTCTATCCTATGTGTTCAGCCCATCCTTGTAGCTTCCAGATTTTTCTTGCTTCTCTCACTTTACATCTACTTTTTAAAAAAAAATATTTATGTATATCTATCTGGCTTTTTGCTAGAAACACAAGATAGGAAAATAAAGACCATTTGAATAAAAAAAAATATTTATTTATTTATTTATTTATTTATTTATTTATTGGGAGAGTGCAAGCGGGGGAGGAGCAGAGAGAGGGGGACAGAGGATCCAAATCCTGCTCTGTGCTGACAGCCCCATGTGGGGCTTGAACTCACAAACTGCAAGATCATGACCTAAGCCAAAGTTGGGCGCTCAACTGACTGAGCCACCCACGTGCCCCCACATCTACTTTTCATTTTTTTTAAATGTTTATTTATTTTTGAGAGAGCGTGAGCGGAGGAAGGGCAGAGAGAGAGAAAGATATAGAATCTGAGGCAGGCTTTAGGCTCTGAGCTGTCAGCACAGAGCCCGATGCAGGGCTCAAATTCACGAACTGCGAGATCATGACCTGAGCTGAAGTTGGATGCTTAACTGACTGAGCCACCCAGGCACCCCTCATATGGTTTAATCCTTAGGGAAGCCTCTCCTGGACTCTCAGCCCTAGTTAAATGCCCCTCCTTTCTGCTTGTGCTTCCATAGCAACAACCTGTGCTATCTCTGTCATAGCATCTGTGAGTTTATATGGTCTTCTGTTGTTGGTGTCTCTTCCTAAGGAGACTAAACTGTTCGAGGGTAGGGACTGAGTCTTATCTCTGTATCTCTAGACCAGTGCAGTGCTTTGCACATAGCAAGAGCTTAATAAATGTTTGCTAAATGATGAAAATGAGCATTGTAACTTTGTAGTGAGGCTTCCTATATTTTGTTAACACCTGTGTATCACAGCTCATGGTAGTAAGATAATTACCATATAACTCCCTATACACAATCCCCACACTGCTCATTCCATAATCCTAGACCTACTCTTAGGCTGATTCTACTCTGCACAGCATGAAAGAGAACTAAGAACATTGTAACTTGTTCTCATTAATGTAGACCAAAAAAAAAAAAAAAAAAAAAGATAATTTAGATCCCCAAACTAGATTTCTTGTTAGAGCTATCAGGTTTAGCTGTTGATATAACTGGAATTAACCAGATAATTTTACACCTGTTCTTTGGATTTCACTACATTAAGTATAGCCTAATTTATAGACTGATTAAAAAAGGATTGCCTATTGCTCAGACCGGGACTAAAAGGAGAACAGATGTGGAGATTGTGGGCTCCAAAAAATGTATTCTTCCCAGTTAAACTACATCAGTAATTATATCTGCTGTTCGAATAGGCCAAGAACTATGACTGCTGCTCTTAGGTGAGCAGTAAAGGCTGGAATCTAGAACCACTGCTTTAGTTGGGTTATAGAGGGTACAAACTATTCACTGCTCCTTTCATAATACAAGATAACAGAACCCGAAACCTAGTTCTCTACCTTTTTATTTTTATTTTAAAAAAAAAATTTTTTTTAACGTTTATTTATTTTTGAGACAGAGAGAGACAGAGCATGAACGGGGGAGGGTCAGAGAGAGGGAGACACAGAATCTGAAACAGGCTCCAGGCTCTGATCTGGCAGCACAGAGCCTGATGCGGGGCTCGAACTCACGAACTGTGAGATCGTGACCTAAGCCGAAGTCGGATGCTTAACCGACTGAGCCACCCAGGCGCCCCAGTTCTCTACCTTTTTAAAATGTTTATTTATTTATCTTGAGAGAGAGAGGGGGAGAGAGTGGGGAGGGGCAGAGGGAGAGAGAGAACCCCAAGCAGGTGCCACGCTGTCAGTACAGAGCCCAGTGTAGGGATCGATCTCGCAAAACGTGAGATCATGACCTGAGCTGAAATTAAGGGTCAGACTGTCAAGTGACGGAGCTACCCAGGTGTCCCCTCTGTTTTAAACTGAGTTATAATTGACCTATAACATTATATTAGTTTCAGGTGTACAACAATGATTTGTTATTTCTATATGTTGTAATGATCACTACAATAAGCCTAGTTAACGTCTGTAACCATGAATACTTACAGAATTTTTTTCCTGTGATGAGAACTTTGAAGATCTACTCTCTACTCTCAGCAACTTTCAAATATGCAAAACCGTATTATGAACTATAGTCACCAATATGTACATGACATCCCCAGCACTTATTTATTTTATAACTGGATGTTTGTACTTTTTGTCTACTGGTTGTTTTTTTTTCAGTGCTTAAAATACCAAGAAATTAAGCCTATTATGGGGAAGCAACTTCAACCAAGTGAAGTTCATGGTCTTTCTTACCATTCCTCCTCCATGATATCATCTTAACCCAATTTTCATTTTCCAATATGATTGAATAAAATAAATAAAAATACTCACAAAGACAGCACAAGATACAAATTAAGCAGGTTACCTAGAGTCACAGCTCCTACAACACATCCTTGGGCAGCAACTCTCATGTGAATAAGATGAATGGACATTTTCTGATCCCTTCTGTACTTTAACGTGTAAAGACCATAGGACACGACAGTCATAAAGCCTGCTATTCCTGTTAAAGAAAAAAGTAGAGGTTATGTAAATAGTAGGCTAGAATCCCCAACATTTAGAGAGCTGAATAAGACTGTCCAAAGGATCAGTACTTGGAAGATAAGCAGGCAAGATACCAGAGAATACTTTAAAAAGAACCATGCTGGATTTGATCCACAGATTTTTTAAAGAGACCCTTAACATTTATGGATTCAATATTTGCAGTTTTTGACTCTTCCCAGAAAACCCCGAATCATAGAGTGTAGTAATTTCTCTTTTTTTCCTGAGGCATGATTTCAGATTGTGCATGCTGAGAGACTTTTATCTGGGGCAAGTCACTTTAGCCAGTGAGTGAACCAACAACAAACATCCCAGCATCCATAGCTTTCGAATGTTTGCCTTTACTCCTGTCTACTTGTTATCAAATAAGGAGTAAATCTAGTAAAATGAGAACATTTTTGATCTTCTGTAAAAATGAGATATTTGAATTGTAATGAGACATGGAAAGGTATGAATATTTGCACAGGAAGTGTGTGACTCCAAAAAGAACTATGACTCTAGGAGACTCCAGAAGGGCAAATATTTTTGTATTCCCTACCAGTGTCAAGGGGTGAATATGCTGCTGTGACAACCAAGATCCTATGTAATTGGCTCTAAGACAGAACACCAATCAACTGAATAGGAAACGTTCTAGAAACAGATTTAAAACACTGTGAGAACACTGAGAATTCATGACAAATCAAAATAACCAAATAACAGATAAAGGAGTAATTATTTAATAAATTCCATCGGTACAATTTGTTGGTATAAAGAACTAATTTGGATTTGTATCTCACAGCAGACCCTCCAAAAAAAATTCTGCAGGAGTTAGAATTAAATGTAAAAACAAAACAAAAACACCAATAAAAACAAAGAGGAATAGCATATTTGTAACATCTAAAAGAGGGTAAAATAGACTTAAGAGAAAATGATAAGGACAAAATGCCATTTTGACATAAGAATAAAGAAAACTTTTGCATAATGAAAACATGGGTCTATTTTTTGGGTTTTCTCTCCTATGTTGTTGGTCTGTGTATCTGTCCCTCCATCAACACCACACTGTCTTGATTACTGTAGCTATATAGTAAGCCTCCATATCAGGTAGAGTGATTTCTCCCACTTTATCCTTGTTTTTTAATGTTTTAGCCACTTTAGGACTTCTGCCTTTACTTGTAAATTTTATTTTTTATTGACTTTTTAAAGCTATTTTTAAAACAATTTTTAAAAACAAATTTTTAATGTTTATTTATTTTTGAGAGAGAGAGAGAGAGAGAGACAGAGTGTGAGCAGGGGAGGGGCAAAGAGAGAGGGAGACACAGAACCCAAATCAGGCTCCAGGCGCCGAGCTGTCAGCACAGAGCCTGACACGGGACTCAAACGCATGAACCGTGAGCTCATGACCTGAGCCAAAGTCGGACGCTTAACCTACTGAGCCACCCAGGTGTCCCTAAAAAAATTTTTTTTAAAGTGTATTTATTTTTGAGAGAGAGAGAATCCCAATGACGTGGAGTTCAAACTCACAAACCCAGAGATCATGACCTGAGCCAAAATCAAGAATCAGAGCCCAACTGACTAAGTCACCCAGGCACCCCTTTACATGTAAATTTTGGAGTAAGCATGTCTTATCTACAAAAAAACTTACTGGGATTTTGATGGGAAGTACACAAACATGTAGATCAATTTGGGGAGAGTCTTCCAATCCATGAACACAATACTACCTGTGGTCTTTACGTTTATTTAGGTCCTTTTTTAATTCTTTCATTAACATTTTATAATTTTCAGCATACAGATTGCATGTATGTTTTGTTAAGCATATATCTAAGCATTTCATTGCCTTTGGAGTGACTGTAAATGAGGTTATGTTTTTAATTTCAGTTTCTGTATGTTGTTAATACATGGAAATTCAGTTGGTATTTATGTAGGATAGCAAATTTTGATTAGTTATGTTGGCACATGTATGCCTCTGTAGGTGGGTGAGGATATATTTATTCTTTCAGAATCCATTTAATAAGTGGAAGTAAGAGAGTAATTGCATTGACACGTATATTTTGTAGGCCGATTAGCAAATGAAATCAAAATTAAAATGACAAAAACAGCAAAAAACAAGTAATAATAGAATAGTGGCAGACATGTTGAGAAACAGGTACAATGCTGAAAGCTCTGTGAGTTTAGCCAACTCTATAAAGATTTCTGGAAATATATAATAAGGGGTGTTAAATCAGATGTACTTCCTGCCCTAAAAATTCATACTCCAAGGAAATAAGCAAAAGAAACGTCAAGAAGTTGACACAAAGATGTTTATGGCTACACTATGTATGAAGAAAACCTGAACAACCCAAATGTCCCAAACAGAGGAAGAACTGCCATAGCTACGAAAAAAATTATAAGCATAGCAAGGAGTTTCAATATGTATGTGTGCAGAGACCTTAACAATGATCATAAAATAATTTTAAGCAATATAGATTGTATTTATTGATGGAATGGAAATATATCTACTTATATTTAATGATGGAAGTTGTTGAAGACAATAAAAATATTTATTGGTGGAATGTAAATATATCTCTTTATAGATATATTTAATGATGGAAGTTGTTGAAGATAAATACAAATGTTTTGTGAGTTTTCGGCACAGCTCACTCCCTGCAGCAGGAAATATATAGTAGATATTATTAAAATAACAATAGCTAAACAAACTATTCAATAATATATATTCAGATTTTGTCATTTATTTTTCTAGCAAAAACTTGATTCTCTTCCCTTATCAAATCAAGGCTCTGTTCTTAGTTAAATTGGTTTTGTTTCTTTTGGAGATTAAAGTCAGAACCTTTACTGTTTTCCATGTAGTGTCTCTGTGTAGTTTATATGTAATTGAATTTAGCTGGAAACACTTTTATCTTACTACTTTAATCACCCTAAATGTCTCTGGAAAAATTATTTAATTTGCAGTGGGCACAGTGATTAATCTCTCTATTCATGATAGTGATCTGTTCAAGTGGCAACAAGTTCTTGAATTGTTTTTCCAGTTAAAAATGCTAAGGAAGATGAATCACTATAACATTATTTGCTTCCATTTCTTGTAGGTGCTATTATCAAGTTTTAATCAAATGAAATTAAATGTATAAACAGCATATTAGTATAAAGTACAAGTTTGATTCTTTTTAATATGTGAATAATGACACAAGGTTGCTAGATTTGCAGTGGTAACAGAAACCCAATGATATACCTATTCAGGAGGTTTTAGGGAATTAATCACCTATGTCAGTGTAACTTACATAATGTAAGTCTCATTTAAATAAGTTATTTTAATAGCTTCCAGACCAAATGAACACCAGGCAAGAGGCATGGCTGCAGTATACAATAATAATGCTTGCATCAGCTAAAGCATCCAAAAGAACAAAGAGAAAACTTAGATTTTAAAACATAATATTGGTGTTTAGATTGTGTGTGTGTGTGTGTGTGTGTGTGTGTGTGTGTGTGTCTAAGTCCACTTACATATAGTATTTGTTCTAAATGTAGGCATATTAAGTCTGTGTCAGGAAAAGACAAACAGGCTAAGCCTCCAGGTCTAACTATAATACCACTTCTTTAATCTAGAGTTTATTTAACCATCAACCTCAACATCTGGAACACTTCAGGAAACCAGCAAAAAGGGCCATTGAACATGAACATCACAAAGTTCACGCTCTCAAGTGTACAGACAAGTAGGTAGGCCTAGGCTTTTTCATTCAGAGCTTCTTTACTCTGAATTGACTCACAGTTCTTTTAAACTTGGGTAGCTAGCTTCTGGTGCCACAGAATACTAGAAGCAGAAGTTTTTGATTGCACTCAACATTAATGGAAGAGACAGAAAAATCTATAAACATCAGACACAAGAGTTTAAAGGTTGGAGTTAGAACAGAAAGAGACATACACATCTCAGTAGTCATTCTTAGACTTTCAATGTAATAAACTGGTGCTGCTAATGATCTAGTCATGATAGAAGTGTTAAAGTTCATTCAACTCCAGTTAGAGTGGCTGGGAACTAGGAATTCGAGATAGACCTCGAATGAAGAGGAGTTAAGTAAGATTTGAAGCTTCGTAATAAAAATAGCTAACATTTACTGGGGATTTGCCATCTACTAGAAACTGTTCTGAAAGTTTAACTTCTACTTAGAGAGGCTTAGCTTCAGTTATCTTAAAAGTTCAATGATGTAAAACATCTCCATTCTCAAAGATACTGGGTAAGGCATTATTATTATTACAGACAGTTCTCCAGTGTCCAGTCAAGGCTTGTACTTACCTACGGGGACAAAGGGGGAGTCTCTAGATTTCCTAATCAGTCGTGAGAGTGGGCTTTCCTCCCCATCTGCTGACCACTGGTTATCTGAAGACATTTTTCTCTCTAGTAACAGTAGGGGATAAATGTGGTTGCTGTGAATCATTAAAAATCCATTTACCCTCTCCCAATACATTGTCGATTATGTGTTTTCAGTTTGCTTGATCTGCCTGCTTGCTCCATTGAAATAAACAGTCCTGTTTCCTTCACCCTTTTCATTATGGAATCCTTTCATCTTGTTTGGGGGTAGGGGGTAAAAGAAAAAGAGAAGTGATGATAATCAGATTCCGTGAATACAGAATGAAGACACAGATCATAACTGGGTTATTCAGTCTCCTTTCACTGCTCAGCATTTGAGAACATGGGGAATCTCAAAACTTCTTCCACAAACAGGAAGACAATGCTTTTACAAAACATTTTAAAGAATGATGGCAGTGCCACATACGCAGAATTACTTCCCGATTCACAGCTGATGGCAGAATGATCATTCCAATTCTTCAGAATGTGCAGAGCACTATAAAATCATTGACACAGTGGAAATAATTCTCCTTGTCTATACAGGAATGAGGAAACTCACAGTCATCAACATGGCTTAGCAGCACCTCAGTCTGTTATCTGCACCACCCACTCTTTTTACCTCAAAATTCAAATACCATGGCTTCATCCTATAAATCGGCTTTCATCGGAAAATGGAACCCGGTAAGCGGCAGAAGCACCATACCTTTGGCGTACCCCACCACCTGCTGCCTGTCCCAGTGCTCCTTGAGCAGGAAGCTGTGGATCAGAACAGGCTTTGAAAGGCTGAGACACATTTATGTGCAATTTCCTACGAATTGATCGTGAGAAAGCCCAGAAACAACCTGCTCGCCCCCGCCCCCGCCCCAGGGGGGGCGTGGCCAGATGGTATTGCCAAGGTTTCCACCTCCCCCGCTGGAAATTTACTAACACCACCTGGACCACAAACATTGGGGGTTTTGAAGACAGCACTAAGGAAACATTAAGGATTTTGAAGAAGATGCTTTTACTGAATTCTGCCTTCACAGGGAGCTCCCAACTTCTCTCCATAGCTGTGAGTCCCCACTACCTGATACCAGGACCCCAAATCAAGAGGAAAGTGGGCCCGTGGTTACAACATTGAGCTTGGGCGGGGGTGGATGTTAGCCATCTGAGGCCGAGAGTCTTGTCTTTAACGACTCTGGGGGCGCCTGGGTGGCTCAGGTTAAGCCTCCCACTTCAGCTCGGGTCATGATCTCCTGGTTCCTGGGTTCAGGCCCCCCCCCATCAGTTCAGAGCCTGCAGTCGGCTTCAGATTCTGTCTCCCTCTCTCTCTACCCTTCCCCCACTCACACTCGGTCTCTCAAAAATTAATTAATCAATTAAACAAACATTAAAAAGAAAAAAGAATATGCACTTGCTAAAGGGGCGCCCACTGCGGCCCAGATCCCTGGCTGAGATGCCACGAGCCTGCACCTGGGGTCACCTGGAGGCGAGGCCCTCACACCTGAGGCTCCCGCAGAGCCTCGAGCAGCTTGAGCACCAGGCTGTAAAGCACTTGACGTCACCAAGCCCCCGGCCAATGTGAGAGCCTGATAGGCGCAGGAAGGTGCTGAGGGAGCTGTTGTCCTGCGCCTGTGCCAGGAGCCTGAGCCTTCTGTGGCTCCCCGGGCGGGTCGGTGGTGGACGCTGCTTTTGCTTCTGTTGTGACCCCGCAGCCTTCGGGTGCTCGAGGCCTCGGAAAAGTCCTGGCTCACCGTCTCCTTCTGACTGCATCCACAAAGATGAGCGCAGAGCACCAGGTAGCGTTCACGGTTTTTTCCTTATGGCTTTAAACTTTTAAGTAATTTCGAATTTACAGAGAAGTGCCCAGAATAGTACAAAAAATTGGATGTCCGACACCCAGCTTGCCTTTTGTTAACATTTAGCCACATTTGCTTTATCATTTTTCTCAACGAAAATTTCTCCCTTCCTTCCTTTCTTCCTGAGACCCATCTGAGAGTGAGTCATATACTGATGCGCCCCAACCCCTAAAAACTTTTGTATGCATTTGGGGCATTCTTTTATGTAACCATAGTACCGTGGTCAAAATCAGGATGCTAGTTTTGTTATAATACTATAATCTAAAGATTTTATTCATATTTCAGCAGTTAAGGTCCCAGTGATGACCTTAATAACAAACATTTTTTTTCTAGGCTAAGATTCAATCAGGATTACATACTGCCTTTGGTTGTCAAGTCGCTTTATCCCCCCCTCTAATCTGAAACATTTCCTTAGTCATTGTATTAGTCAAGATTCTCCAGAGAAACAGAACCAACAGGAGATATATATACACATATATATACTTACACACATATACGCACACACATACATGTATGTATATATATACATATATATATGTATATGTATATATATATACATATATATATGTATATATATATATATATATATATATATATATATATGAGCTTGCATATCTCCGTATGCATATATTCATGTATATATACTTATATATGAAGAAATTTACTATAGGAATTGGCTCACGTGGTTGTGGGAGCTGAGAAGTCTCATGATCTGCCATCTGCAACCTCGCAATGGTGTAAGTCCTTATCCAACCCCAAAGGCCTGAGAACTGGGAGCAGTGATGTCTGAGGGCAGAAGATGGATGTTCCTGCTCAGGCAGAGAACACATTCACCCTTCCTCTGCCTTTTTGTCCTGTTCAGGCCCTCAGTGGATTTGATAATACTCCGCTGCATTGGCCAGGGTGCTCTTTATTGGTCTACCAGCTCAAATGCTAATAATCTCTTCTGGAAACACCCTCACAAACACACCCAGATATAAGGTTTTACCAGCTATCTGGGCATCCCTTAGCCCAGTCAAGTTGACATGTAAAATTAACCATCAAAATCTTCTTTTGTCTTTCATGACCCTGATATTTTGCTAACACAGGCCACTTATTTTGTAGGATGTCTCCCAATTTAGTTTTTTGCTGATACTTTCTCATCATTAGGTTGTGGTTATACATTTTTGGCAGAGTGATGCTGTGTTCTTGGTGTGCAGTATCCGGAGGCACATAACTTAGTTCGTCTGGTGGCAGTAACTCTGATCCACTGTTATGCTGATAAATGTCTAACAGCTGGTTATCCAGAGGAAGAGAAGCCCTGACTTACATTTGTCACTTTCCGCTTGTAAATGGCCAATTTCAAGCTACTGTTATGTCATCACTGAACACAAAGTTGGGAAGAGACGTGCTGCCCCTGAGTTGGGGTGAGTTGACTCTGGCATGCCACAGTTTTGAGCATTTGGATTAAGGTGGGGTCTGCCAGTTTCTACACTGTAAAGTTCCTCTTTTTTCCCTTTATTCATAATGAGTATTTTGTGAGGAGGTACTTTAATATTATGCAAATACACTGTTATGTATCAGGCTTTTACTCATTAACTTCAGCATCCATTTATGATCCTTGCCTGAATCAATTAATATTATGTTTGCCAGATGATAATTTTCTAAATACATCATTCTTTTTACATTTTTCAGTTGGCACTCTAATGTAAGGAATTGCTTTTCCTTCTTTCCTATTATTCATTTATTTATATCAGTTTGGTCTCATGAATTTCTATTTTATTCAGTGCTTATCCATCACCACCATTATTTATTTTGATGGTCAAACTGTCCCAGATTTGTCTAATGGGAGCCCCTTCAGGCTGGCTTCTATTGACTCCTATTGACATGACCCCATCATTCTTCAAACATTCTTCTTTCTATCCTGGCATAACAAGATGTTCCAGGCTAAACTTGTACTTTTTCTGCCCCAGCTCTGAAATCAGCCACTTCTTTAAGGAGCCCTGATTCATTTTAGTAGAGAATCATATTTAGAAACCACGTTCCAGGCATTAGAAGTGCTCATTGTTCCTGGAGTGTCATTCCTTCTAAGCCCTCTCTCAGTAGGCAGAATTAGGATTTATATCTATGTCTGTTTCTCTTCCTATGTACCTATCTATACTAAAATCATGAGTTTGTAGTAAGATCTCCAAATTCAACCCAATTCCACAGGATTCATTCTAGTCTTCCCTTTTCATTATTTGTGATACCTTTCTCTGTGAGAGACCTGGCTCCTGCTATCTTTAGGATATTTACTTATTTGCTTAATTCTAGAGTACACAAAAATTCATTTCAGATTTTCTAACCCATACCTCTGTGAAAAACAAGCCCATTAAATATTTTTTTATAGTTCTTTTTTGTCAGAGGGAAAATGGTCAAAATACTGTCTTCAAAAATCATTTGGAATGAAAACACATTTCTACACAAAAACTCGTGGGCAGATGTCCACAGCATCACTGTTCTTAGTAGCCAATAAATGGAAACAACCCAAACATCCATCATTTGATGGAAAAATAAAATGTGAGGGAGGCAAACCATAAGAGACTCTTAAATACAGAGAACAAACTTGAGGGTTGATGGGGAAGGGTGGGAGAGAGGGGGAAATGAGTGATGGCATTGAGGAGGGCACTTGTTGGAATGAGCACTGGGTGTTGTATGGAAGCGATGAATCATGGGAATCTACTCCTGAAGCCAAGAGCACACTGTATACACTGTATGTTAGCTAACTTGACAATAAAATTATATTTAACAAAAAAAAAAAGAAAGAAAGAAAATGTGATATAGCTGTACAATGGAAAATTATTTGGCCATAAAAAGAAATGAAGTACTGATATGTGCTATACCATAGATGAGCCTTGAAACATGCTAAGTGAAAGAAGCCTGTTATAAAAGACCATATATTGTGTGATTCCATTTTTATGAAATACCCAGAATAAAAAAAATCTATAGAGATGGAAAATAGAGAGCTGCCTGGGTGGCTCAGTTGGTTGAGCGTCCGCGACTCTTGGTTTCAGCTCAGGTTATAATCCCAGGGTCATGGAATTGAGTCCTGCATTGGGCTCCACGCTGAGTGTGGGGCCTGCTTAAAATATTCTCTCCCCCCACCCCACCCCGTCTCTCCTGCCTCTGCACCTCTCCCCTGCTTATGCTCACTCACTCTCTCTAAAATAAAAAAAATAAT
Source organism: Panthera onca (assembly GCF_046562875.1). Taxonomy (NCBI): domain Eukaryota; kingdom Metazoa; phylum Chordata; class Mammalia; order Carnivora; family Felidae; genus Panthera; species Panthera onca. Next base: position 77,223,519 of record NC_138345.1, on the reverse strand, counting down.
AAAATTAAAACCATAAATTTAAAAAAACAAAATAGATTAGTGGTTGCCTGAGGCTGTGAGACAGTGGAAGGAAAATAGGGAGTGACTACTGATGGTTACAGAGGCTTTTCAGGGGGTAATGAAAAAATTTTTTTAAATAGATTGTGTTGGGGGCACCGGTAGCTCACTCAGTTAAGTATCTGACTCTTGATTTCAGCTCAGATCATGATCTCCTGGTTCATGAGATCAAGCCCCACGTCAAGCTCTGTGCTGACAGCATGGAGCCTGCCTTGGGATTCTCTCTCCTCTCTCTCCCTCTCTCTCTCTCTGCCCCTCCTCTGCTTGTGCTTTCTCTCTCTCTCTCAAAATAAACAAACATTTAAAAATAAAGATTGTGGGGCGCCTGGGTGGCTCAGTCAGTTAAGCGTCTGACTTCGGCTCAGGTCACGATCTCGCGGTATGTGAGTTTGAGCCCTGCGTTGGGCTCTGTGCTGACTGCTCAGAGCCTGGAGCCTGTTTCAGATTCTGTGTCTCCCTCTCTCTCTGACCCTCCCCCGTTCATGCTCTGTCTCTCTCTGTCTCAAAAATAAATAAACATGAAAAAACAATTTAAAAAAAAAATTAAAAAAATAAAGATTGTGATGTTGGTTGCACAATGCTAAATATAATAAAAAACCACTTAATTGTATATTTCAGGTAAATTTTAGGATATGTGAATTATATGTTAACAAAGTTGTTTAAAAAAAAAAGTTACTTGATGGGGGAGGGGAAGGAAAAGAAAAAAATTAGGGAGAGAGCCAAACCGTAAGAGACTCTTAAAAACTGAGAATAGGGGCGCCTGGGTGGCTCAGTCATTTAAGCGGCCGACTTCGGCTCAGGTCATGATCTCGTGGTCCGTGAGTTCGAGCCCCGCGTCGGGCTCTGTGCTGACAGCTCAGAGCCTGGAGCCTGTTTCAGATTCTGTGTCTCCCTCTCTCTGACCCTCCCCCGTTCATGCTCTGTCTCTGTCTCAATAAATAAACGTTAAAAAAAAAAATTTAAAAACTGAGAATAAACTAAGGGTTGATGGGGAGTGGGAGGAAGGGAAGGGTGGGTGATGGGCATTGAGGAGGGCACCTGTTGGGAGGAGCTCTGGGTGTTGTATGGAAACCAATTTGACAATAAATTTCATATTAAAAAATAAATAGATAATCTAATGACACACACAAAAAAGTTACTTGAAAAAAAAGCTACTTGGGTTGAATTTTCTCCCCCTGCATCAATGTGGTTAGTCTTCATTTAGAATACAATTAGGGCACCTGGGTGGAGTAGTTGGTTAAGTGTCTGACTCTTGATCTAGGCTCAGGTCATGATCTCACGGTTTGTGAGTTCGAGCCCCACATTGGACTCTACACTGACGGTGCTGAGGCTGCTTGGGATTCTGTGTCTCCTCTCTGCTCCTACCTTGCCTGTGCTTGCTCTCTCTCTCTCTCTCAATAAATAAATAATAAAACTTTTTAAAAAAAGCAGAAAAGAATTTTACACACACACACACACACACACACAAAAGAATACCATTAGGTGTTTTTTATTTTTCGATTTTAGGGATGCCCCCCCCCCATTCTTCATTTCATCTTATGTAAAAAACATTCTTTTGCATATTTTATGTAAGACATTAACATGGTTCCCCAAATCAAAACTATACAAAGGGTATATTTAAAACTGCATCACTGCTCTTCCCCCTTTTATTTCTGCTCTCTTCCCACCCACCGCTATAGACAACCAATCTCGCTAGTGTCTGGCTTATTCTTCTGCAGTTTCTTTTTGCAAAAATAAACATATACGTGGGTATTCTCTTATTTACCCTTCTTTTTTACAGAGAAGGTACCACACTATAGCTAGTTTTAGGTGACAGAGCTTCTGTTTACTCAATAATATGTCCTTGAAATCACACCTTATCACCCTAGCAGCTCTCTGTCTCCCATCCAAGCACTAACCAGGCCTGACCCTGCTTAGCTTCCGAGATCAGACGAGATCGGGCGCGTTCAGGGTGGTGTGGCCGTAGACTCTAGCAGCTCTTTGTCATACTGCTATTCAGGTATGTAGTAAGTGCTCCGCTGTGCAAAAAGTGCCCTGGTTTATTCAAGCATATTCGTATGTATGAGCATCTAGCTTGGAAACATTACAAACGATGCGACAATGAACTGTCTTGTGCTTCTGTACTTTCCTGTTGTTGGAAGCGTATCTTCAGGATGCAATTCTAGAGGTGGGAGTGGCGGGCCAAAAGGTAAATGCAGGTATAGTTTTGTCAAGTATTGCCAAATTCCACAAGAGTTGAACACTTTGGCATCCCCATCAGCGATACGCAGGTATGTCTGTTTCCCCATGGCTTGCCCATCTGAATGTATTGTCAGACTTTTGGAGTCTTGGCAGACCTGATGTGTGAGAAGTGGTATCCCCCAGTAGGTTTAATTCGCATTTTGTGGATTGTGAGCGAGATTGAGCATGACGTCTAGGGCCATTTTTGCGTAGTAAAAATTATTTGCCTTCATAATTTTAAAGTTCCTGAGGAATTTGGGGAGGGTTGGCAGATATCCCCAGACTCGTCAAAGGATTCTGAGTTCAGGGATCGGTACGGGAAGCCTCCAGAAGTAGAAATGATCATTTTAGCGTGAGGAGACTTCAGAGACAAACACGAGCTGTCCTGTAAAGTGCAGCCGAATTGCCTTTTTGAAACCTAGAGTTTCATGTTGTCCTTTTGTATCCCTCGTTCAGTTCTTCCCGCAACTCGTTTGCCATTCTGCACCGTTCTCACCTTGGCTCTGTGTTAGGCCAGCTGCAGCTTCGTGAAAGTCCCCACTATCATTTACATATTTGCCTTTTCTTTCTTTGTCCAGTCTAGCTGATGTGGTAGGCAGAATAATGCCTCCTCTACCCCGCTCCCGGAGATCTCCCCATCCTAGTACCAGCAACCTATTGGATGTGTTATGTTACAAGGCAAAGGGAAACTAAGGTTGCAGGTGGAATTAAGCTTGCTATCCAGCTGACCTTGAGATGTGGTTATTCTGGAGTATCTCGGTAGGGCCTGTGTAATCACAAGGGCCCTTAGAAGTGAAACTGGGAGACAAGAAAGTCAGGTCCGTTTCAGAAAGAGATTTGAACCAGCGTGGCCTCGCGAAGCTGGCGAAGGCAAGGGAACAGTTTCTTCCGGGGGGCCTACAGAAAACGAACAAACAAACGAAACCCTGCCAACACCTTGGTTTTAGCCAAGTGACACCCATTTGGGGCTTTTGTCCTCCAGAACCGGTAGATAAAAGTTTGTATTGTTTTAAACCACTAAATCTGTGGTAATTTGTCATGGCAGCAATAGGAAACTAATATGACTGACACGGGCCTGGCATTCTCCCACATAGCCAGTCTGCCCGAAAGGCCAGGAGAGGGAGGTGATGTGGAACTGGACTTGGCAGTTCTGTTGAATTCCCACAAAAGGAAGTCTGTAGGGATGGAGAGGACTAAGGATAGAATTCTGGGGAAGTAAAAGGCAGCCAAGGAGCTCGAGATGGAGCAGCCAGAGGGTCAAAAAGACTCACAAGAAAAAAGAGGAAGATCTCCAGAAGAGCGGTCAGAATCAGATAGTACACAGTTCATACAAAGAACGAAGCCTTGGGGCGCATGGGTGGCTCAGTCGGTTAAGCGTCTGACTTCCACTCGGGTCATAATCTCACGGTTCGTGGGCTCGAGTCCCACATTGGGCTCTGTGTTGACAGCTCAGAGCCTGGACCCTGCTTTGGATTCTGTGACTCCCTCTTTCTCTACTCCTCCCCCACTCACGCTCTGTCTCTCTCTCTCAAAAATAAATAAACATTTAAAAAAATTAAAAAAAAAACACACCAAAGAACAAAGCCTTTATATTTGGGAAGCAGGATATCCGTGGTGGCTTCGAGGAGAACAGTTTCAGAGAGGGCTGGCTACCCAATGAGAATGGATTGAGGAGTGAGTGGGAAGTAGGCAAAAAAAAATGGATTTGATATTTTTAAGAGATTTGAAGGGAGGAAAAGAGCATAGCGATTTCAGGGGAAAGCAAAGCTAAGTTTTTTTTGGTGTTTTTTGTTTGTTTGTTTTTACTGGAGGAAGGTGGTGTGGATTTTAGGGTATTTGAACACAAGGGGAAGAGTGAAGATGCAAAAAGAGTGTGACTTGGCAGGAAAAAAAGACCGGGAAGAAATGAATCCAGGGCCCAGGGCTGGCCTTGCAGGTCTGATCAGGAGAGGGCATCTGGTGGGGTTCTTAAATCTGTAGACCCGCTCGATGGCTCTCTGTTTGTGTTTCCCTCTGTGGAGTAGTAAAAGTCCTCTGCTGAGAGGAGAGGCGTGGCAATGTGGAAATGAGCATGGTCAAGGACGGGCGGGACCCTGTGGCAGCTGAGGATACATTAGCAGTTTCTGAGCAGCCCTGAGAAGTCTAACTGGGGCTTTGGGCTCTCTCCTAAAGGCAGCAGAGGAGACAAATGAGTGGGATCGTTTGTATGTTTCACACAGATGGAGTGCTGCAGGTAAAAGCTGAGTTAAGAGGAACCCCCTGTCCCCCAAGAAGCTTTGAGTCAGTCTGGGGCAGACAGATGAGTAAAGCAACAATGGCAGCACATGAGAACGTGACAGGAGGAGGCCTGGGCTCGTGGGAGCCTGGATGAAGGACCTAAAGACCCAACTGGAGAATTAAGGAAGTTCTTTTCGGAGAAAGTGACTTTTACGGGATATTGTAGAGAACTAGTCGATTTGAGGTGAAGAGAGGAGAGGGTAGGGCATTCTGGGCAGAGGGCACAGCGCGTGGAAAGGCTCAGAGGCAGAAGGTCCAGACAGCACAGTGTGTAGAGTCAGGGGTGGGAGTGGCTTGTAGAGAATCAAGCTGCAGGGCCAGTGGGGCCAGATCGCGAGAGCCTTGCATTTTAACCTAAGGATTTTGAAGTTTCATCTGAAAACCATGAAAAGCCATCCAAAGGTTTGAGGCAGGAAGTGATTTAAAAAATTTTTTTTTTTTTTTACATTTATTTATTTTTGAGAGATAGAGACAAAGCACGAGCAGGGAGGGGCAGAGAGAGAGAGACAGAATCTGAAGCAGGCTCCAGGCTCTGAGCTCTCAGCACAGAGCCTGTTGCGGGGCTTGAACTCAAGAACTGCGAGATCATGACCTGAGCCGAAGTCAGAAGCTTAACCAACTGAGCCACCCAGGCGCCCCCAGGTGGCACCATTTTACCTAATTCTTACACTTTCAGACATACCTGTCCTCCAGCTATGGATGTGTATTTGCTGTGTGTGCAAAAGGCAAATATTTTTTATGAAATTTACTCAGGATCCCAGAAGGCCTCCTTCCCAGAATCCGAAGGGAAGAAAATAAAAGCACAGTAGCAAAAAGGGGGGCTGACAGGTTATTGATTTATTGATTGTGGCTACGTTCTCCAGTGTTTTCTCTCACTTTCAACATTTGGGCAGATGAGGTTGCCTCCATTGGTAAGTAGTTTGGTATATGGCAACATTTATATTTATAAGTAAATATTATGGGGTCACCTGGGTGGCTCAGTCGGTTAAGGGTCCAACGTCGGCTCAGGTCATGATGTCACAGTTCATGAGTTCGGGCCCTGCATCGGGCTCTGTGCTGACAGCTTAAAGCCTGGAGCCTGTTTCAGATTCTGTGTCTCCCTCTCTCTGCCCCTCTCCCACTCATGCTCTGTCTCTTTCTCTCAAAAACAAATAAACATTATAAATATTATGTATTTTAATATTGCACTCTTGGCTTTTAAAAAAGTTTTTAGCTTTTTGTGTCCTTAAGCTGTGGCAGACAATAAAATTTAAAAGAAACTCTTCCTCTGAGACCAGAGCAAATAATCCGTTCCCATAACCTGAGAGGTGAGATAGAATTTGAACTGAGTGCTGCTGTTTCTACAGTTCTAATACTGTCTACTTAGCCTGACAGGTAAAATGTGAGCCAAGATTAGAGGGATTTGGGAAATCACATCTGTATCTTTAGCGCTCTGTGTAGAAGTTCTTTGCAGCATCTCCTGTAGGTGCCAAACATTTTAGTGTTAGGTGCAAACATGAGGGCTTTGTCAAGTTATTTTTTATGGGAGATTTCTTTAACAGTATACTGAGTCTCCAGAAAAACATTAGGGTGTATAGTAATCTAGCCGATTGGAATTCTAGGACTGCATTTATAGAAGTAAAATATCTTGGGGCGCCTGGGTGGCTCAGTCGGTTGAGTGACCAACTTCGGCTCAGGTCATGATCTCCTGGTCCGTGAGTTCGAGCCCCGCATCGGACTCTGTGCTGACAGCTCAGAGCCTGGAGCCTGTTTGGGATTCCGTGTCTCCCTCTCTCTCTGCCCCTCTCCTGCTCATGCTCGCTCTCTCTCTCTCTCTCTCTCTCAAAGAATAAATAAACATTAAAGAAAATTAAGAAAGAAGTAAAATATCTTTTCCTATAGACAAATTAACTTTATTCTGTTCCTCTCACAATTGCTTAAGGAGGCCGGGCCCCGACCCAAGTAAGGGACCATGTGAAGAACTCCAGCGCTCACGGCAAACAGTTTGAAGTTTACAAAGCACTGTTTGCATTATGTCCTGCATCCTCACAAGAATCCTGGGAGATGTAAGCTGTGTTCTCTTTTTAAGCGAACAAGTGAATTAGTAAGACGTAATGTTAGTACGATTAGATTCAATTAGATTCAGTTAGTAAGATTCAGACGTTCTCACTCCGAACCCCATCCTTTCCCCGCTGGCCTACACAGCAGGGAGAAGTGTTGAGGTGTCTGTGGACAGTCCCAAGTGCGAAGTTGAGCGACCTCAGTTCAACTCAGGAAGCTGAGTAGCTGCCTTCATAATTTGAGTTGCAGGAATGGCTGGAGTAAAGTGTTTTGGAAATTAGGAGCTTGAAGGAGGTGGGTGTTGAAGGCATGGAGACCAGTTTGAAGCGTTTTCTGGCATGAGAGATTGTGACTTAGATCAGACATTGGTGCCTTCCTAGGAAACCACTTCTTTGTGCCTCAGGAAAATTATTTGCTGAGTTATCGTTTTTCCATCCTAGGTTATTGGGGTGAATTGAGTGAAGGAAGGCAAAGAAAGCTGTCAGTTGCAAAAGGAGTGTTTTTCTACTTCTCTATCTACATGTAGTATCTTCCCCTCACCTTGGAGCTATTTTGCTGCCATGTCCCTGAATCATGCAATACCTAGCAAGTTCCTGCACACATGGTTTGTGATTCGAGCTGTCCACACTCAATCTATACATGTAATCATCCAGGGCTTAGTTCTCAAACTAAGATGGTGGCTGTGGAAAGGCGGTAGAAGGGGCCATCTAAGAGGTATGGAGAAGAGGATTTGATGACGAATTGATCGGTAACTACTCTGGGAGCACCTGCTATGTAGTAAGCACTGTGTCTGGCCTGTGCACTAATACCCACAAGTGTATTAGTGAATGCTGAGGGATTTCTCAAAGAGGAAGCTTCTTGAAACAGCCAGCAAATGCTTTCTAGAAGGGCGTCTCTTTATCTGGTCCTTGGGAAATAATCCTAGGTGTTGAAGAAGTTAGCAAGTGTCGCTTGTTTAGGGAAGGACACGGTTGAGTTTTGTTTTTGACATGTTAAATTCTCAATGCAAAGGAATGGCAAAAGTGTGAGGTTTAAGAATCTCTTCCACACGAGTGATAGCTCACAAGCTAGGAGTATAAGCAAGGCTCGAGGGATGAAACACACACTGAATGAGTCTCGGGGACCATTCACAGTGAAATGGTAGAGAAAGGAGACAGAATTACAGAGACTTGGGTTTGAAGAGACCTCAAGAAGCATCACAACATTGTGGGGAGGGCTGGGCTTTGGAATCAGGTAAGTTTCATGGGCATACTGGTGTGATCACTCAGTAAGTGGCTTTGGGCAAGTGACATTGACCATTTGTCACGGGCCCTTTCTCGTTTGTCAATTGCAGGTAATGTATCTGCCTTATAGAGTTATGAGTATTCTATGAAATAATTGTGTAAAAACTTGGTGCCTGGCATAAAGAAGGCATGTAATAAATGAAAATTTTTATTATTAGCTATTAGAGTCTTGGAATAGAAGGATCATTCCAAGGAGAAGGTTGACATCAGTGTCGGACCCATTTTAAAGATTGAGAAGGACACAGCCTGAATTAAGGCTGTGAGAGGTTTTTACTTTTAGAACAGTAAATTCTGAATGGCAATTGTCCTTGTTTGTATGTAATTCTCTATAGGTTCCGCAAATTTCCTTTAGGAATAAAATAATAACTTGCTTGGCCAGCAAATTGCTATGTTTTATTTTTTGTTTGTTGTTGTTTTGTTTGCTTTTTTTGTTTGTTTTCAAATTAGCTAGAAATTGGGAATATTGGCCCCTCTACGTTCATTTCCTGTATCCTCAATCAACATGTCCTCTGTTCTTGATTCTGGCAGTTCCATGGATCAGGGACTTCTGATTATTCTTTTCTTATTTTGTAAGGATTTTATTTTTAAGTAATCTCTGCACTCAACGTGGGGCTCTAACTCCCAACCCTGAGATCAAGAGTCACATGCCCCTCCGGCTGAGCCAGCCTGGCGCCCTTGGTTTTTCTTTAATGTAGCCTGAATGCTTTTGGTTTTAGGTATTGAAAGAGTTCAAGTGACACTTCCTGGACAGTTTTCTTTTTAGCTTTTGTTGGCACGAGGCTCCTTGATCATTACGCTCCCAATTGCATTAACAGATTAATGGGAATTGAATTTCAGTTAAGTTCTAGGTCTTCTAAAGCAATACCAAAGGGGAAGGCTTATGTTAAGGGTTAAGAGTACACAAGGTGCTATTATGCAATATTTGCTTCACTCGCTATCCAAGTATGAAATATGTAGGAATTCAGAAGAAGCAATTAGAATATGAAAACAGTTAGGAACAGAGTGTTTTATGATATAAACATAAGAAATTTCAATGGTATTTGAAATTTCTTATGTTTATGTCATAAAACACTCTGTTCTGTTCCTAAGTATGTTTGGTTTGCCATTAAAATGAAGTACGGGGCTCATGGGTCCAGGGACTTAACAAGATTAGGAAGAGGCCTGGTGTAAGTAAGCAGCCATCCCCAAATCCCCCTTGCAGTCTCTCATACCCAGCCCTGCCTGCCTTCAGTTCCTTGAACACATTGTGTTTCCTCCTTTTATTTGTGTGTGGTACCAGCTGTTCTGTTAGGCTGAAATACTAATACCCTCTGGAATTCAGCTCGGATGTCACTTCCTCAAGGAAACTTCTGATCCTCCCCTCCCTCCCCCACCCCAGGGCTGCCGATTCCATTTTCCTGGTGCCTGGTGCTTCTCCCTCCTAGCTAGCATTTATCACGGCCTATGCCTCTGCTCCGTGAGGGCAGAGAACAAGTCTAGCTTATTTAGGGCTCTAAGCCAAGCACCAAGGGTGGAGTACACAGTAGGCACTCAATAACTGTCGAATGAAGTTTAACATTTGTTAAGTACCAAATGCTTCACTTCATTAATTCCTCTCAGTAACCCTTGAGGTAGATATTATCCTCATTAACAGATGAGGAAAGTGGCACTAGAAAGGGAAACAAAACACAAGAGAATCTTAAAGATAGAGAACAAACCGAGGGTTGATGGAGGGAGGTGGGTGGGGGATGGTCTAGGTGCCTGATGGGTATTAAGGAGGGTACTTGTGAGGAGCACTGGGTGTTATATGTAAGTGATGAATCACTGAATTCTACTCCTGAAACCAATTTGGACTGTATATGAACTGACTAAAATACAAATAATAATAATAATAATAATAATAATAATAAAGAAGGTGACACTAGAGAAATAACTTGCCCAAGGTCTCACAGTCAACAGATGACACAACCAGGACTTGACCTAAGTCACTTGGATGCCAAAGCCAGTGTCATTTTGTCTTTTATCTTCCTCGTTGCATGCAACTATCCTAGTGAAAAGCCAGGTTCTCAGCACGGTACTACGTAATCTACCACCCGGAAGCAAACAGGGTCTGATTGAAATGCAGCGATGTGCCCATAACGAGCATTTGCGGCGTGCCTTCTCAGCCTCCCTTCCCACTTTCCCCCAGCCTTGTTTCATTTGGAGGATACACAAGTCTCCTTGTCTCTGTTCACAAAGGTCTGGGTGTGCTCAGCCCCGGGGATGAAGCACTGTGACCTTTACTTGAGCCAAATCAGCCTAATCCATTTGGTCTAAATATTATGACTGATTCGGGGATGGACTTGTGACCCCAGATTGTCAACAAGAGCCAGCTGAGACTCAGTGCAGAAATTGGGTGGAGCATTTGCAAAATAGCTTTGATCTTTCCAACTGGCCTTGGCCCCGGGGAAGCATGAAGATTGGCACCACTTCCACAGACTCACCACCTGGTAGGGCAGTCAGGAAGGGCAGATGTGACATCTGATCACATCAGCTGAGCCCTGCTCAAGCTGTGCGGGAGGCTTTCTGCCCCTGTGCTTTTCACTAATTTGAGTCTGAAGGTCTTTCTTCTGCTTATGCCTTTTTTTGGTTGAACACTCACGTCACTTCCAATCGAAGGAATCCTAACCAACACACGACCCAAAAGACATTGGACCCGTTTTACCTTTTCCGGTTTCCATTTTGCACGGGCTTAGGTCACTTCCACAGGCTGTCGGAATGACCACAAACGTGTGTCTTCTGGCCTGTGGAGGAAAGCAGTGGGGAGGTGCTATGGCAGCCATGATGTCAAGACAGGTCTTGGGGGCGCCTGGGTGGCTCGGTCGGTTAAGCGTCCGACTTTGGCTCAGGTCATGATCTCACGGTCCGTGGGTTCGAGCCCTGCGTCGGGCTCTGTGCTGACAGCTCAGAGCCTGGAGCCTGTTTCAGATTCTGTGTCTCCCTCTCTCTGTGACCCTCCCCCGTTCATGCTCTGTCTCTCTCTGTCTCAAAAATAAATAAACGTTAAAAAAAAAAAAAAAAGACAGGTCTTGTAGTTTCAGGAATTAGGGCTTCTAAGACTTGCTCGGGAACTCATGGAATGTAAGAAACTTTATTTATTTCTCCACAGAAAGGATCAACTTTGCCACACCACTTAGACAAGAGGGAATTGATAAGAATGTACCCAGTACATTGTGCTATATGGCATTCCTTTCAACATGCTGATAACATTTCAGCATGTCAACCTGTGGTTTTTCATATTTCTCAAGCACTGGACTACCTTAACCGATAGTGAAGTGGGGTGGTTAAGGAGGTCCCTGCTTTGGAGTGAATGCAGAGGGAGGAGATCCCTGTTCTAGAGCTCAGAAGGCCTTAGGTAACTATCCTAACCTCACCATAACAGTAACTGTCTTCATGTTCAAGAGAGTTAGAATCGTTATGTTTCCTTCCTTTTTGTTTTATGAATGTTATAAGTGGAGGTCTTTGGACTCGAACTTTTCAAAATCCATTCTGATCCTCCCTCTGCTTTCTGTAAGCAATTACCTGGCTCTAGAAACATAAATCTGTATGTTCAAATAGCTTAATTTTCCCCTTCCAGACATTAAAAAAAAAAAAAGAAAAAAATGAAGCCAAGCCAGCAAAGACATAAACCATTTATTTCCATTCCTAAAATCTATATGAACGTATTGATTTGATAATTAAAATAGTCCTTTTGTAAAGTCATCTCAGAAAATATACTAAATTTATTAAAATACATACGAACTATTGCTGAAAACGCTATTCTTAAGCCCTCTGACCAACCTAACACTTTAGAGGTTCCCAGAGTGGCAAGGAACAAAGAAATCATCTTGGGACAAGAGGGGACATTTGGTCAGAATTATCTCCAAAATATGTGTCTACTTCTTGACAGATTCACAGATTGCCTGGGTTATAGGGGTTCTTACAAAATATGCCTAATTACCCAAGGTTTTCCTAATTACAGTGGCCCTTTTCCTTGCCTACAATTTAAGACATCCAGCAAAGTATACGCCACATAATCAGGAAAATGGAGTCAAGAACCTTAAGTATCTCAACTATTTTTATGGACATACTAACGGGTCAAGCACACTCTTCACCTTAAGAGTTGAAGACTGGAATGCAGGAAGACAAATGTGGGTGGAATACTGGAGAAAACACAGTAAAGCTGGGCAGAACTAGGTGTGACCTAGGCGGAACTGCCTGTGACCTAGGCAGAACTGCCTGTGACCAGGCAGAACTGGTCCATTAATTTTGAAAACCAGCCCTGCGATCCTAAGAACAACACATGCATTCAGCTTTCTTTCTGAAAAAATCTGGGCTGCTCAGATTAGGATTTTCGCCTGGGTAGGATTTCTTTATTCAATTTGTGAGTTATTAAGATCTTGTCACGTCTCCCCTTTCAAAGTCTTCTTTTGAGTGATTTGATGGCTTATTAGCGCCAAGCTCTCAAAAAGCGGGTACAATTAAAATCCGTCAGGTAACCATGTAAGTAAGACAGTTGTGGGGCACCTGGGTGGCTCAGCCGGTTGAGCGTCTGACTTGCGCTCAGGTCATGATCTCATGGTTCGTGAGTTCAAGCCCCACATTGGCTTCTCTGCTCTCAGCACAGAGCCTGCCTCAGATCCTGTCTCCTCCTCTCTGCCCTCCCCTACTTGTGCTCGCTCTCTTTGTCTCTCAGAAATAAAACATGAAAAAATTATAAAAATCTATGATATTAAAAGACAAAAAAGATGGCTGGGAGGATTTTGAAGTTACAGACTTAAGTTTGGGAATAATGGTAAACTTCAATTATGAAAGCCCAGTGTTTCCTTTTAAGGGAGAGTCCTGTTTTGCGTTTGCTTTGGTTTTGATCCTCTGGGAGCCAACAGAAAATGGCTAAACGGGTTATCACATAAACTTCTAGGGATGAAATTCAACTTTACTTTAAAAAAAAAAAAGGTTTCCTTTCTCCCAATTAGTATTGTGAGTGTAAATAAAACTGTAGCCTTAAGCCATCTGAGCCACGCAGCTCTCCGCCCCCGCTCCTGCTATTTCACAGCATATCCACAGATGTGAGGGCGCACCAGCTCCACGGGCAGCGGTGCCTGGAGGTGCTGCAGCTCAAGTTTAGAGAAGCGCGCCCGTTCCAGGGCCTTCCAGCTCTCTCTGGTCAGGTTGCACCCATCAAACAGCAGGTACCATGTGGGATCCAGGACTTGTTGCCAGAAGTAATTCCAAGTTGAGCTCTCAGCGGCTACATGCTCCAGGAAATAGAAAGCCCCTCCCTGAGAAACAAACAAACAAACAAACAAACCCCGCATATTGGTTTTGTCAGAACAGGTTTATAAGATGACTGAAGAAGCTTCGATTTCAGTGGCCCCAGAGGCTAACTTCATGAAAAGGCATGGATAAATTAAAACTTGCTAAGGCACCATTTTGGCCAATAGTCTCAGCTTCTGTCAAATTTTATACAGAGCTGCCAATTTCAGGCAATTAACACATATTTTCTGATCATATAGGGGCGCCTGGGTGGCTCAGTCAGTTACGTCTGACTCTTGGTTTTGGCTCAGGTCACGAGCTCACGGTTAGTGGGATTGAGCCCCACGTTGGGCTCTGTGCTGACAGCAAGGAGTCTTCTTGGGATTCTCTCTTCCTCTCTCTCTCTCTTTCTCTCTCTCTCTCCCCCCCTCTCCTGTGCATGCGCACTCTCTGTCAAATAAACGTTAAAAAATTCATATTATGTGAATATCTATTTTTTCCCTAAAACTAGGATTAGAATGTACATTCTCTTTTGTAACCTGCTTTGTTTATGTATTCGAATATTATCCTAAAACATGATTTAAAAACTTTTCACACAACATTTCACACCACTGAAGGTACCATGTCTCCTTTAACCATTCTCATTGAAGTTATTTCCAGTTTTTCATCATTATAAATACTATCACAGTCAATAGCCTTGTCCGTACATCTCTGTGACAACCTCTAATTATTTCCAAAAAAATAACTTGCTAAAAAGTAGAACTGCTGAGTCCAAAGTCTGTGTCTTCTTAAACTGTTGGTACAGGTGGTCAAATTGCCCTACGGAAGAGTCATAGCAAGTTTACATTCATACTAGCAATGCATATGAGTGCCCATTTCCAATAAACTCTTCTCAATCCTTTTTTCCTCTGTATCCTTGGCAAGCTGATGGGTAAAATGGTATTTCATTTTCAATAATGTGTACATCTTTAATATCCTTAATATAGATAACATCTTTGCTAAACCTTATTGGCGATTTGGATTTCTTCTCTTCCGATTTGTCTGTTATGTCCTTCATCAGTTTTCTAGTAGGGTGTTGGGTTTTTCTTACTGCTTAGTGGGGGCATTTAGTATAATAAGGCAACATATACTACAAAGGTCTCCCCCAGTTTGTTGTTTGCCTTTTAATGGCACATTTTTTTTTTAACTTTTACTACTTTTATTTAAAAACAAAAATTTGGGGGTGCCTGGGTGGCTCAGTCAGCCCAACTCTTGATTTTGGCTCAGATCAGGATCTCACAGTTAGTGGGATCGAGCCCTGCATGGGGCTCCGTGCTGACAGCATGGTGCCTGCTTGGGATTCTCTGTCTCTGTCTCTCTCTGTCCCTCCCCTCCTGTCTCAAAATAAATAAACTTTACATACATACATACAAAAAAATTTTTTTTTACTTCATCTGAGAATTGCTCTTGGGTTCTGTTTTGCAAACCTGTGGGAGAGTCTGAATCCACACCCAGCATTGCCTGAGACTGAATAAGCATGTCTTACACTTTTGTACCATTGTCACAAGGATGTAAATGATATGATGAATTAAAATACTGAAGCATCAGCCCGTGGACACTGCCAAGTCAGCATCGTGAAAGTCTCCCCTCCCCCAGCCATCATGTCTAAGTCAGAATCTACTAAAGGGCCTGAACAGAAGCTTTTCATTGGAGGTTTGAGCTTTGAAACAACCGATGAGCATCTGAGGAGCGAGATGGGGAATGCTCACAGGCTGTATGGTAATGAGAGACCCAAACACCAAACGCTCCAGAGGCTTTGGGTTTGTCACCTATGCCACTGTGGAGGAGGTGGACGCAACTATGAATGCAAGGCCACACAAGATGGATGGGAGAGTTGTGGAACCAAAGAGGGCTGTCTCGAGAGAAGATTCTTAGAGACCTGGTGCGCGCTTAACCGTGAAAAAGATTTTGGTCGGTGGCATTAAAGAAGACGCTGAACAACATCACCTGAGAGATTATTTTGAACAGTAGGGGAAAACTGAAGTGATTGAAATCATGACTGACCGAGGCGGTGGCAGAAAGAGAGGCTTTGCTTGTGTGACGTTTGATGACCGTGACTCTGTAGACAAGATTGTCATTCGAAAATACCATACTGTGAACGGCCACAACTGTGAAGTCAGAAGAGCCGTATCTAAGCAAGAGATGGCCAGTGCTTCATCCAGCCAAAGAAGTCGACGTGGTTCTGGAAACTTCGGTGGTGGTCACGGAGGTGGTTTTGGCGGGAATGACAACTTTGGTCGTGGAGGAAACTGCAGTGGGCAAGGTGGCTTTGGTGGCAGTCGAGGTGGCAATGGATACAGTGGCAGTGGGGATGGCTGTCACGGATTTGGTAATGATGGAAGCAACTCTGGAGGTTGCGGAAGCTATAATGATTTTGACAGTTACAACGGCCAATCTTCAAACTTTAGACCCAGGAAAGGAGGCAGTTTGGGGGGCCGAAGCTCTGGCCCCTGTGGTGGTGGAGGCCAATACTTTGCCAAACCACAAACCCAGCCTGGCTATGGTGGTTGCAGCAGCAGCAGCTATGGCAGTGGCAGAGGTTTAAAAAAATATTTTTATTTTATTTTATTTTTAATTTTTTTTTAACGTTTATTTATTTTTGAGACAGGGAGAGACAGAGCATGAGTGGGGGAGGGTCAGAGAGAGGGAGACACAGAATCTGAAACAGGCTCCAGGCTCTGAGCTGTCAGCACAGAGCCCGACGCGGGGCTCAAACTCACAAACCGTGAGATCATGACCTGAGCCGAAGTTGGACGGTTTTAGGTTTTAATTGCTACCAGGACACAAAGCTTAGCAGGAATGAAGAGCCAGAGAAGTGACAGGGAAGCTACAGGTTCCAACAGATTTGTGAACTCAGCCAAGCACAGGGGTGGCAGGGCCTAGCTGCTACAAAGAAGACACGTTTTAGACAATACTCATGTGTATGGGCAAAAAACTCAAGGACTGTATTTGTGACTAATTGTATAACAGGGTATTTTAGTTTCTGTTCTATGGAAGGCATAAAGCATTCCAACAAAGGTTTGGGTTTTTTTAAATTTTTTTTAAAGTGTTTGTTTATTTTTGAGAGAGGGAAGGAGACAGAGTGCAAGCAGGGGAGGGGTGGAGAGAAAGGGAGACACAGCAGCTGAAGCAGGCTCCAGGCTCTGAGCTATCTGCACAGAGCCTGATGCGGGGCTCGAACCCACAAAGCATGAGATCATGACCTGAGCCGAAGTCGACACTTAACTGACTGAGCCACCCGGGAGCCCCCCAACAAAGGGTTTTAGTGTAGATTTTTTTTTTTTTGCACCTGTGCTATTGATTGCTAAATGTAATAGTCTCATCATGACACTGAATAAATGTGTCTTTTTCAAAAATAATAATAAAATGCTGAAGCATCGAAAGCATTACTGAAGTCACGGTACCATTGTGTCATTAGGTATTTTATTCGGTGGATGTGATACGTAAGTCACTGTCATGTAGGAATTAGCAACTGCTGCTTTCATCTAGGGCAGTCCTATAAATGTAGGTGAAGTATAGACACAGTGGAGGGTATAGATTATCAGGGGGATTTCAGAAGTCTCCTACCTATCTGCCTCTTTGGGAAGTAAGGGGAAAGGGACCTCCAAATCCCTTCCAAAACCTGTGGTGATGGCCACACTCTTCTTAGCCTCTTCTATCTACCCTAATCTTGCCTATCCCAAGCAGAGAGCTTAGAGGTGGGAGTTTCCCATTTCTGTGGGCAAGGATAAGACAGGAATGTAAGTATAAGTTCAGGAATGGAAAACTTGGAATTTCCTGATTGGGCAAAAAAAAAAAAAATCCATAGACTAGAGCAGGAGAGAAAGGAGGAGACCCATGGAGGCCAGTGTTACCCCAAGGGTCACACAGGTTTAAGCGAGAGATAGATGCCTGTCACCCATTCAGGTGACTATTGAAGAGACAGCTGGATATGCAGATTTGGGGTTAGAAGAAAGATCTGGGCTAGATATTTAGATTTAGAAACCATCTGCCCCCCAACACACTCACAGTCTGTCTCTCTCTCTCTCTGTCTCTCTCTAAACAAACAAACAAAAATAATAAATAATAAATAAAAGGAAGTGAGACCTACTAGCTGTGTAACCTTGGGCAAATTTCTTAACCTCTCTGAGTCTGTTTCCTCAAAACAACATGAAGACAGTATCTGCTTTAAAGGACTGTTGTGAAGGTTAAATGACAATGTAATAAAGCTCCTGGTTATATTCAGTAGAGAGTAGAAGGCTACAAAGAATGTGATCTCCTTAAGAGTGCTATTAAAACGGGGGTCAGAATTACTTGTTTTGTAGGGATAACACTGTAAGCAAAACATTTGCTAACATTGTCCAGTTAGTGCCCAGTCTCAGGACACAAAAACCCAGCATTTGGGTATAAGAGGCAGAACTTTTTCATTTACTATTTTGATGTTGGCCTATCCTTGAACCAAAGACAGAATTATATCATTGCCTGTAAACTCCATCTCAAGTCCTTTTCTTCCTGAGGAACTTCCTCTACTAGAAAATAAAACTGGGGATTACAGAGCATCCTGTTCTACTAGAGCAGTGAATTCAACTGTTGAGACATCCATACTTTATCTATGTTCAACTATGTTTAGAATAAAACTATTAAAAAATAATAAAGGTAATAGGTAAAAATTACATGCAAGTATAAAGAATTCCAAACAATACCAAAAGATATAAAATGAAAAGTATGGGAATGCAAACTGGTGTGGCCACTCTGGGAAACAGTATGGAGGTTCCTCAAAAAACTAAAAACAGAACTACCCTGTGACCCAGCAATTGCACTACTAGGCATTTATCCAAAGGATACACTTGTGCTGTTTCGAACGGACACATGCACCCCCATGTTTATAGCAGCACTATCAACAATAGCCAAAGTATGGAAAGAGCCCAAATGTCCATCGATGGATGAATGGATAAAGAAGATGTGGTATAATTATACAATAGAGTATTACTCAGTAATCAAAAAGAATGAAATCTTGCCATTTGCAACAACGTGGATGGAACTGGAGGGTATTATGCTAAGTGAAATTAGTCAGAGAAAGACAAAAATCATATGACTTCACTCATATGAGGACTTTAAAAGACAAAACAGATGAACGTAAGGGAAGGGAAACAAAAATAATATAAAAACAGGGAGGGGGACAAAACAGAAGAGACTCATAAATATGGAGAACAAACTGAGGGTTACTGGAGGGGTTGTGGGAGGGGGGATGGGCTAAATGGGTCAGGGGCACAAGGAATCTATTCCTGAAATCATTGTTGCACCATATGCTAACTAATTTGGATGTAAATTTTAAAAAATAAAAAATAAAATTAAAAAAAAAAAAAGTGATTCTTCCCCTGCATCCAATCCCATTCCTAAGAGGTAACCATTGTTAATAGTTTTTTGTCTGTCATTTCCTTTAACATATATACACATGCATATATATGTGTACATATATGTGTGTGTATACATATGTATACATACATATATATCCCACACTTTAACATATATACATATGCATATATGTGTGTATGTATGTGTGTATACACATATATATATATACATATACATATATATGTATATCCCACACATATATATGTGTATGTATATGTGTGTATATGCATATATACATATACATACATATATATGTATATCCCATGCACTTATATTCTACCTAATTGTCTATTCTTTGATTGCTTTTTTTCATTTAACATAATCTCTTAGGGATTTTTTCCATATCAACATAGGTAACCCTTCCTTGTTCTTTTTAACAACTGCACAGAATTCTTCTATACTCTGTGACAGTTTACTTGAATGGCCTCCTGTCGATGGACATGTAGGTTATTTCCAATTTATGCTATTATAAATACTCTAATGAATATCTTTGCATATGGCCACGTTTTTGCATATTTGTGCAGTATAACTATGGGATAAATTATTGGAGAAAAGACTCTGTGCACCTTTTGATATTTTGATAAATTTTGATATTATCAAATTACCCTCGAAAGAGGGCACTTCCTTCCTCCAATGTAAAGGAAGATGTCCTGCCTCCCAAAACCATAATACCATATTGGCCTTAAAAGCCTCTGATAGTATTAATAGGTAAAAATGGTATCTGGCTTTATTTTGTTCTTTAAATGCGTGTCAAGTTGAGCATTTTTATCACATAATTGGCTATTTTTTAAAAAAATTATTTATTTATTTTGAGAGAGAGTAGGGGGTGGAGGGGGCAGAGAGAGAGAGAGAAAGAGAGAATCCCAAGCAGGCTCCCCACTGTCAGCATGGAGCCCTTCTCAAGGCTCCACTTCACCGACTGTCAGATCATGACCTGAGCAGAAATCAAGGTGAAGCTCAACCAACTGGGCCACCCAGGCCCCCGGTGTATAATTGGCTATTTTTATTTATATTTCCATTCCTGCTATTTGCCTATTTTTCTCTTGTGTTTTTCTTATTGTTTTTTAAAAAAATCCTACTGATCTTTTGATTTGTAATGTCTTTTAATATGAAGGAAGTTAACCTTTTTTGTCTATCATCCCTGGTAAATACTTCTATGTTTTTGTACTTTACTGTGTTTATAGTATTTTTTTTCCTCTGCCGAAGTTTTAACACTTTTTGTGTATTCAGAATCAGTCTTTCCCTTTATAGCTTCTTCCCAACTCTAAGATTCTACAAAATTCAACAGTGCCTTCTCTCCTAGTTGCCCTTTTTATGGTTGAACGTCCGATCCACCTGAAATTGATAGAACTAACTACCCTTGGGGATAGTGGTTGCCACTAACCAGTCCCCCTTGCACCGCCTCACTCACCGGCCTCAGCACTCGGCACACCTCCTGGAGGATCTGCTCCTGGTTCTGCACGGAGCACAGGACCAGGGTGCAGACCACCACATCCATGGAGCCATCGGCCACCTGCTGCATGTTCTCCCCCGCAGCCACCACGAAGCGCTCGAACTGCAGGTGTCGGTTCTCGGCGACGCTCTTGATCAAGAACTTCTCAAAGTTGGGGTTGGGGTCGATACAAGTCACCCTGCATCCAGCCGGGTAGAACTTGAAGTTGGCCCCGGTGCCGCAGCCCACTTCCAGCAGAGAGAGCTTCCCGGAGGGGCCCGCAAACTCCGGCAGGCTGCTGAAGAGCTCGCGCTTCTTGCTCGCCATCTGTTCGTTGTACATCACAGTGAACCTCCGCAAGAAGTAGGGGAACCATTTTTTGCATATCTGGTTCCACAAGCCCAGAAGGTTCAGCAGGAACATGGGAAATAGCAGGATGCCGATGGCCAGCCGGAGCGTAAAGATGATAAGCGCCATCACCAACAAGAGAAAAAGATCAACGGGTTAGCGACCCGGCAACCAGACTCCTTTATTGCAGGAGGTAGGCTTCTAGCCAGAGCCAATCCGCTGCGGAGGAAAGAAGAATTGGCCGGGCTAGAGAGACACAGCTCAAGTCAAATCGTGGGCGAGAGGCCCATTTCACCTAATTAATAGGCGCTGGGCAAAAGATTCAGCTTCGTTTTCATGAAGCAAAGTGAGAAATTTCCCAGCTTCTCAGAAGGAAAGTTGATTACAGTCCCTTATTCCAGATCTATTGCTGCTTCTCCTTCTCTGGGTTTGGAAACTACCGCTGGTTTCCTGCTGGAGTTTTATACTATGCACGCTGCTCGTACACACCCCATCCGGGTCCTCCAATGACATCTGCAAAGAAAACAGAACCCGTGGGTGGAGCCTGGCTAAACCGTACTAGGAGGCTGCTGCCAAGTGACCGCCTCCTGTCACCCTTTGGTCCCTCTCCTCCCCCAGCCCTGTTTTTAAAAAGAGGAAATGAGAAGACACGCTTGCCTGACCACAGTTAACGAGAGGTTCCCCCCTTTTGCATTCTGGATCGAGGCTCTCAGACGTTCATAACTCAACAGGATTATTTTTGAGTCACAGTTCTGGGCCTCCCATTTTTTAAAGGGCAAGTTTCAACTTCAAATTGTGCGTGACTGCTCCGTCACTCAGCTAAATTTAGATAAAAATAGCCCCCAGAATATTCGTGTTGGGGAACCTAAAACCCTAAAGTATACAGAAAGTAGTTTCAAGCATTCATCTGTTTTTAACAAGAAAGCCTTGGCTTTTGGGTGGGTCAGGGAACACAGAAATTTTCAAAAATTATGGTAACGTTTACTTTTTTAAATTGGGTGATGGATACAGGGAGTATTCTGTTGATTCATTATTTGTGATCCTCTATATAAATATATCTTCCACATTTAGCAGCTTTCTTGAGGTGGAATTGACATACAATAAACTATATAAAGTGTACAGTCTGGTAAGTTCTGACCTAGGTACATACCTGTGACACCATCACTTTAGTCATCACCCCCGAAAGTTTCCTCTTGCCCCTTTGTGATCCTTCCCTCCTGCCCTCCCCATCCCAAGGCAACCACTCATCAGTTTTTTGTCACTAGAGACGAGTTATGCATTCCGAGAATTTTGTGTAAATGGAATCAGGCATAATGTGCTTTTTTGTCTGACTTCTTTTACTCAGCATAATTATTTTGAAAGTCAGCAACATTGTTGCATGAATCCATTGATTTTGTCCCTTAGTAGTATTCCATTGTATGGATGTATAACAGTTTGTTTATCTGTTCACCTACTGATGGACATTTGGGTTGTTTTTGACTGTTACAGATTGAGCTAATGTGAGTATCAGCATACAGGTCTTTGTATGGACAAAAGCTTTCATTTCTCTTGGATAAATTTTTAGGAGTAGGATATATGGGTCACATGGTAGGCAAATATTTAACTTTTTTTTTTTTTGCAAATATTTTTTTTTTAAGAAACTGCCAAACTGTTTTCCGTAGTGGTATACCATTTTATATTCCCACTGTAAGGGTACGAGAGATTTAGCTGTTTCACATCCTGACCAATACTTGGTGTAATTGTCTTTTTTTATTTTAGCCATTTTAAAAGGTCTGTAGTAGTCTCTCCTTGTACTTATAATTAGCATTTCCCTGATGATTAATGATGTTGAGCATCTTTTAATGGACCTGTTTGCCATTTGTGGTCTTATTTGGTAAGGCCTCTGTTCAGATCTTTCACTCACTTTTATTTTTTTTATTTTTTTTTTTTTTTAATTTTTTTTATTTTTGGGACAGAGAGAGACAGAGCATGAACGGGGGAGGGGCAGAGAGAGAGGGAGACACAGAATCGGAAAGAGGCTCCAGGCTCCGAGCTGTCAGCCCAGAGCCTGACGCGGGGCTCGAACTCACGGACCGTGAGATCGTGACCTGGCTGAAGTCGGACGCTTAACCGACTGCGCCACCCAGGCGCCCCATCTTTCACTCACTTTTAAATTGGGTTATTTTCTGGGGCGCCTGGGTGGCTCAGTCGGTTAAGTATCCGACTTCAGCTCATGTCATGATCTTACGGTCGGTGAGTTCGAGCCCCGCGTCGGGCTCTGTGCTGACAGCTCAGAGCCTGGAGCCTGTTTCAGATTCTGTGTCTCCTTCTCTCTCTGCCCCTCCACTGTTCATGCTCTGTCTAAATAAAACATTAAAAAAAATTTTTTTAATTGGGTTGTTTTCTTATTGAAGATGGAGAATTCTTTGTATATTCTCAGTATGTCATTTATCAAATGGGTGACTTTTTCCTAGTCTGTGACCGGTCTTTTTATTCTCTTAATGGTGTCACCATCTTGCCCCCTCTCCCCTGCTCCTCCTGCCTCTGCCAACCACCAGTCTGTTCTCTGTATCTGTGTGTTTGTTATTTTTTTTTTCTTTTTTGTGGGGTGATTTTGTTTTTTTGTTTTTTGGTTACACAGATGAGTGCAATCATATGGTATTTGTCTGTGACTGGCTTATTTTGCTGAGAATAATGCCGTCAAGGTCCATCCATGTTGTCTTAGCTGTGCCTTTTATTTTGGTAAAGTCCAATTTATACATTTTTTCATTTAAAAAATTTTTTTAATGTTTGTTTATTTTTAAGAGAGAGAGACAGCGTGAGCAGGGGAGGGGCAGAGGGACAGAGAGAGACACAGGATCTGAAGCAGGCTCCAGGCTCGGAGCTTTCAGCACAGAGCCCAACATGGGGCTCGAACTCACACACCGTAATATCATGACCTGAGCTGAAGTCGGACAGCTAACTGACGGAGCCACCCAGGCGCGCCACATTTTTTCTTTTTTTTTAATATTTATTTATTTATTTTGAGAGAGAGAGAGAGAGAGAGAGCGCATGCATGAATGGGAAGAGTAGCAGAAAGAGAATCCCAAACAGGTTCTGCACCGTCAGCACAGAGCCCCACACAGGGCTCAGTCTCACAAACTGTGAGATCATGACCTGAGCCAAAATCAAGAGTTGGATGCTTAACAAACTGAAGCCCCCAGGTGCCCCTACATTTTTTTTTCATGATCCCTGATTTTTTTCCTAAGAAACCCTCACCTAGTCTGTGGTTGTAAAGAGTTTCTCTTATATGTTCTTTCTACATCTTTTGAGGTTTTAGATTTTATATCTAGGTCTATGATTCAATTAAAGTTTTTTTTTAATGTATGATATTTAAGGTAAAGGACAAGGTTAACTTTTTCCAGTTTTATTAAAATATAATTGACAGAACCTTATAAGTTTATATAGCATGAATGTTAATATTTTTTCCATATGGATATCTAGTTACTCTAGCATAATTTGTTGAAAAACTATCCTTTCTTCAGTTGAATTATTTTGGCAACTGTGTTAAAAATATATTGGTCATATATACGTGTGGGTCTATTTCTGGGAATTCTGCTTTATTGTCTCTCTATCCATCCATATCCCAGGATCACACTGCTTTGATTACTGTAGCTTTATAGAAAATCTTGAAATCAAGTAGTTTAAGCTTTCTGACTCTGTTCTTCTTTCTCAAAATTGCTTTGACTCGTTAGGTCGTTTGCGTCTTTATATAAAACGTAGAAATTTTAAAATTATAGAAATATACATATTGTAAATTTTTAATGGAAAATGTAATTTCTTTAGGAAATTTGGGACTGTTCAGATTTTCTAGTTCTTCCTGTGTCTGTTTTGGTCATGTGTCCTTCAGAAATTTGCCACCTATAAAGTCCAAGTTGTTGAATTTATTGGTATAGAGTTGGCCACAATGTTCTTATAATCCTTTTAATAGCTGTAGGATCTATAGAAATGATACTGATATTTTGTGTCTTTTTTTTTTTTTTTTTTTTTTTGGTGAATTTAGCTAGAGGGCTTTGTTAATTGAAGGCTACTTGATATACATAATATAATATTCTATTACTTTCAGGTGTGCAACACGGCCATTCAATACTTATATGCATTACAAAATGCTGACCACCATAAATGTGGTTAGTTACTGTCCATCACCATTCAAAATTATTATAATATTATTGACTCTGTTCCCTACACTATACTTTATATCACTGTATACTTCATATCCGTACTTTATTGCAGTTCAATTTGTACCTCTTAATCCCCTTCACCTATTTTGCCCATCCCCTGATGCCCCTCCCCTCTGGCAACTACCAGTTTGTTCTCTGTATTTATGAATCTCTTTCTGTTTTATTTGTTCATTTGTTTTTTTTGTTTTTTATTTTTTTTTAATTTTTGAGAGAATGTCTTAGCATGTCTTTTATTTTGATAAAGTCCAATTTATACATTTTTGCATTAACAAATTTTTTTAAATGTTTGTTTATTTTTAAGAGAGAGAGACAGCGTGAGCAGGGGAGGGGCAGAGAGAGAGGGAGACACAGAATCTGAAGCAGGCTCCACGCTGTGCTCTGTCAGCCCAGAGCCCGATTCGGGGCTCGAACCCAAGACCCATGAGATCTCGACCTTAGCCGAAGTCGGACGCTTAACTGACTGAGCCACCCAGGTGCCCCTCCCCCATGGTATTTTCTTGCCTCTTTTGTTTTAGATTAAATGACCATATACATGTGGGTTTATTTCTGGGCATTCTATTCTGTTCTATTGGTTTACGTGTCTGTTTTTGTTCTATTACCATACCATTTTGACTACTATAGTTTTGTAGTATAGTTTGAAGTCTGGGAGTATGATACCTTCATCTTTGTTCTTTTTTCTCAAGACTGATTTGTTGATTCAGGGTGTTTTTTGGTTCCGTGCAAATTTTAGGGTTATTTGTTCTTGTTCTGTGAAAATGCTATTTGCATTTTGATAGGGATTGTCTTGGATCTATAGATTGCTTTGGATAGTATGGACATTTTACTCATATTAATTAATTAGTTCATGCCAATCCACAGCATGTTGTATCTTCCCATTTATTTGTACTGTTTTCAATTTCTTTCATCAGCATTTTGTAATTTTCAGAGCACGGGTCTTTCACCTCCTTGGTTAAGTTTATTCCTAGGTATTTTATTGTTTGGGGTACAATTTTCAGTGTGATTGTTTTCTTAATTTCCCTTTCTGCTGCTTCATTTTAAGTGTATAGCAGTGCAACAAATTTCTACATATTAATTTTATATTTTGCAGTTTTAGTGAGTTCAGTTATTCTAGTAGATTTTGGGTGGAGTCTAGGTTTTTCTTTGTAACATGTCATGTCATCTGCAAATAGTGACAGTTTTACTTCTTCCTTACCAATTAGGATGCCTTTTCTTTTTCTTGTCTGATTACTGTAACTGGGCTTGAACCCACGAACGGTGCAATCATGACCTGAGCCGAAGTTGGATGCTCAACTGACTGAGCCACCCAGGCAACCCTAAATGATTCTTTTTTATGTATTGTTGAATTCAGCTTGTTGATATTTTGTTGAGGGTTTTTGCACCTATAGTCTTTGTTTTAGAGCCTATTTTGTGGGGCGCCTGGGTGTCTTGGTCATTTATGTGTCTGACTTTGGCTCAGGTCACGATCTCACAGTTTGTGAGTTCGAGCCCCGCGTCAGGCTCTGTGCTGACAGCTCAGAGCCTGAAGCCTGCTTCGGATTCTGGGTCTCCCTCTCTCTCTGCCCCTCCCTTGCTCACGCTCTGTCTCTCTCTCTCAAAAAATAAATAAACATTAAAATAAATTTTTAAGAAATAAAATAATGCCCATTTTGTCTGTTACAAGTATTACTACCTGGCCTTTTTCTCCCCTTCCATTTGCATGGCATATGTTTTCCAGCCCTTCACTTTCATTCTGCATGTGTCTTTAGGTCTGAAATTAGTCTCTTGTAGGCACCATATAGATGGGGGTTTTCTGTTTTGTTCGTTTCGTTTTGTTTTGTTGTCTTGATCCTTTCAGTCACTCTATGTCTTTTGATTGGAGCCTTAGGTCCATTTATATATAAAATAATCATTGATATGTATGTATTTATTGCCATTTTGTGACGTGTGTCAACTATACTCAAGTAAAAAAATAAAAATAAATTGCAGTGTATACTCTACTAGTCTCTTTTGGTGGAGAGAAGCATTATATACCTGAATTCCGGTTGCCTGAAATAAGTGAACTCGGTTGGGTAAAAGATAAGAAATTGCTGGTTGTAGCTCCTGCCTGATTAGAAATACATACCTGAAGAGTAATTAAGGCATACTTTTTGTTAAAGCTTACTTCTTTATTTTGAGACAGAGAGAGAACACGGGGGAGGGGCAGAGAGAGAGGGAGAGAGAGAAAATCCCAAGCAAGCTCTGCACTGTCAGCACAGAGCCCAGTCTCACAAACCACGAGATCGTGACCTGAGCCGAAATCAGGAGTCAGCTACTTGCCCGACTGAGCCACCCAGGCGCCCCAAGGCATACTTTTGAAGCGAACCGCAAGACCTGCCCCCCAGTGCTGTTGAATGTATTTTGGAAGAGTTACTTAATATTTACATTCAGGGCTATCAAGTGAATCTGAAAGGTACACAGGTAGTATAAATAGGAAAAACCCAATACATTGTGCTGATTGTTATACAAGCATTACCAACGAGTTCCTTATAAGAACTTGCTCATGGAAATCTAGGGTCTCTTTTAAGAAAGAACAGTCAATAGCCCCTCAGTGTTGCTTACAAGCCTGTACAAATCACAGTCTTCTACCCCATGAGTCTTAAACCAACAATGATCCCTAAGCGAATTAATAGAAAGAAAACTCATCCTTCCTTTCAGTTTAAATCCTGAAATTAGGTTAAAGCAAAGCGAAACAACAACAAAAACAAAACACTTGGTTTTAGCTTATTGAATGTAAAAACAAGGATGAGAAAATTAGTTCTCTTTTACAACATGGGTTCCCAAAATTCAAAGGAGATGTGAATTTATTAATCGTAGATACTGAGGCAACTTGTTCTTTTGCTTTAATAATTTATTTTATGTAAGTTTGTTCCAGGTTGGATTCCCTCTTTTATCCAGCAAGGATTTTAGTCACCTCTCCTCACAGTTAATTCAGAGAGTCCAAGGAGTACAAAATTGGAGCATGGGCTCCAAGAAAATAGGTTTAGAAGTAGGTAAGTGGCACCTGGGTGTCTCAGTTGGTTAAGTGTCCAACTCTTGATTTTGGCTCAGGTGATGATCTCAGGGTTTACGAGATCAAGACCCATGTCTGGCGGTGTGCTGACAGTGTGGAGCCTGCTTGGGATTGTCTCTCTGCCCCTCTCCCACGTTCTCTCCCCCCACCTCTCAAAATACTCTTACAAGAAGAGAGAAGTAGATAAAGGGCTTTAAGAAAGTCACATGAGGGGCGCCTGAGTGGCTCAGTCGGTTGGGCATCCGACTTCAGCTCAGGTCATGATCTCGCGGTCCGTGAGTTCGAGCCCCGCGTCGGGCCCTGTGCTGACAGCTCAGAGCCTGGAGCCTGTTTCAGATTCTGTGCCTCCCTCTCTCTCTGCCCCTCCCCCATTCATGCTCTGTCTCTCTCTGTCCCAAAAATGAATAAACGTTAAAAAAAAAATTAAAAAAAAAAAGAAAGTCTCATGATCAATTTTTAAATAAAAAATTATTTTGGGGGTGTCTGCACCATGGTTCTTTTTTGGCATAAGAAGGGGAGTATTAATATTTTAAAAATTATTTTCATTAGAATTTTAAAAATAGGCAAATACTTTTTCTCCTCCAAGTGAGAACCAGAAACAGGATGGTAATTAAAAATATACACTATAGGGTCACCTGGGTGGCTCAGTCGGTTAAGCATCTGACCTCGGCTCAGGTCATGATCTCGTGGCTTGTGAGTTTGAGCCCCACATCAGGCTCTGGGCTGACAGCTCAGAGCCTGGAGCCTGCTTTGGATTCTGGGTCCCAATCTCTCTGCCTCTCCCCCACTTGTGCTCAGTCTCTCTCTGTGTCTCTCAAAAGTAAATAAACGTTTAAAAAGTTCAAAAAAAAAATATATATATATATGCTGCATATCAAATTTTCAAGAAAATCTAACTTAAAAGGAAATGGTTTTGATTAATTTAAGAAAGAACAGCTTTCATTTTAATTATAAACTCTTTATTATTTGGCATTTGTATACATAAAGCATATATTTAACTGAATATTCTATACACACTCTCGGGAAGTATTCCAAATGCAAAATTATGATTATAAAGTTAAAAAAAATCAAAAGACATCAAAGAGGCGTGTCAGTGCCAAATTTATGAAAACGTATCTAATATGTCACAATCCTTTTGTTGCAAAAGAGGTTCACACGAGAAGTGCAAAGCGGGCAATTACTTGCCAAAAGGATAAATGGGTTTCATTAGGTGGAACATGGAAAGGGACACGACGCAAGATAAAGATTCTTCAGAATTTCATTATGGGATTCCCAGTAAGACAACAGAACCTGAGGCTATGAGGACCTGTCCGAGTAGAACATTTACGTTAAATATGCCTTTACTGCTTGCCCGGTAGAGGTGATCCGTCAGCCACTGCTGGTAGAAGGAGGGCCCACAATAGACACCAGGGAAATTTTTCCGACCACAGCCATATCCGTAACTGGTAATTCCCATTACAAAAAATCGTCTGTGTTCTGGTAAGTAGCACATTAATGGTCCACCACTATCACCCTATTAAAAAAAGTCCCAAAATAGCGTTAGTTGCTTCTGGTAGTCTTTAAACAACAGGAACGCTTAATAAATTAATCCCATTAATCAGACATTTATATAAATATAAATTTTCTTTAAAAAAAAACGTTTTAGGGGCGCCTGGGTGGCTCAGTCGGTTGAGCGTCCGGCTTCGGCTCAGGTCATGATCTCACGGTTCGTGGGTTCGAGCCCCGCATCGGGCTCTGTGCTGACAGCTCGGAGCCTGGAGCCTGCTTCGGATTCTGTGTCTCCCTCTCTCTCTGCCTTTCCCCCATTCACACGCTGTCTCTGTGTCTCTCAAAATTGAATAAACGTTAAAAAAAAATTAAAAATAAATAAATAAAATTTTTAATGTTTATTTTTGAGAGCGAGCACGAGCGGGGGAGGGGCAGAGAGAGAGGGAGACACATAATCCAAGCAGCTCCAGGCTCTGAGCTGTCAGCACAGAGCCCGACGTGGGGCTCGATCTCATGAACTGTGAGATCATGACCTGAGCTGAAGTCGGATGCTTAACCAACTGAGCCACCCAGGCGCCCCAATATACATTTTCAATGTATCTTCAAGTTATAAAGATCCATAGATCTTCAGCTTTACATTCCAACTCAGACAGAAAGCATTCTGTCTGGCCTGATAATTAGAGGAACCATAAAGCTGGTAGATAAACCTCCTATTTGCATGCTATTGCACCAGGATACTATAAATCCAATTGTTTGGAGTTTTAGTATAATTACTCAGGAGAGACATAATTTAGGGAGTAGTGTGCAAAATACTGTAAATACTGCTAGAATACTTTTTATTGCTTAATGCTCTATGTGAAAAGTGTAACTTTAAATGGATAAAGGATTCTTGAAGTTGTGTGCAAGGTTTGCTCACTAGAAGAGACGTACAAACTGGCATCTTGCAGGAGATGGCATCTTTCCAAGTGTTAACGTTGGCTGCTGCAGGGGTAACAGGAATAAATGGCTAAGCCTCTCAGTAGCGTTACAATAACGAATGTCTGTCATAGTTTATACAAGACTGTCGGTGCACCAAAACACTATTACTAAGGACTGTTAATCACTCAAAACAACTAGAACCTTGAGAGAACTGTTTCAGTGTCTAAAGATTCAGGAATGTATTTCTAAGGTGTTTTCAGTGTCTCTCTATAAGGTAGGCATTGAATGAGTAATTACTTTTTGATAGTGAGGCTTAAAAAAATTTTTTTTAATGTTTATTTGTTTTCAAGAAGAGAAAGACAGAACGGGAGCAGGAGAGGGCCAGAGAGAGAGAGGGAGACACAGAATCCGAAGCAGGCTCCAGGCTCTGAGCTGTCAGCACAGAGCCCGATGCGGGGCTCAAACCCACGAACCGCGAGATCATGCCCTGAGACCTGAGGCAGGACGCTTAACTGACTGAGTCACCAGGTGCCCCAGTAATGAGGATGTTTTGCTTATGAATGCGATTCAATTAGATTTTGATTCTCTACTGTTTTACTCAGTAAAAATTTTAAGAAAAAGGACACTGGAAAGATAAACGCTGGATTGCAGAAATCAGAACGAGTAGGAAAAGGGTAGAGCATGGGGGTTCTGCTTGGGAGTGAAGTGCTGATAGATTGAGAAGTAGAATAAAGAAAGATTCAAAAAGCCCAAGAGACAAAACCAAAAGACAAGTAAACTGGGCTTCCTAAAAATAAAAATCTGTGCTACAAATGGTAACATCAAGGAGATGAAGAGAGAGACCACAGAATGGGGGAAAAAATTTGCTAACCATATATCTGGCGAGAGACTTGAATCTAAAATCTATAAAAAGTGCTGATGACTCAATAATAAAAAGATAAATAACTCAGTTTTAAAATGGGCAAACTATTTGAATAGACACACCTCCAAAGAAGATGTACAAATGGCTGGCGAAGAAGCACATGAAGAGATGTTCAACATCATTAGTCACTAGGAAAATGCAAATGAAAACCACAGTAAAAACACCCCTTCACACCCATGAGGGGGGCTACAGTCAAGAGGACAAACAATAGGGGTGCCTGGGTGGCTCAGTCAGCTGGGCATCCCACTTGGGCTCAGGTCATGATCTCGTGGTTCGGGAGTTCGAGCCCCACGTTGGGCTCTGTGCTGACAGCTCAGAGTCCGGAGCCTGCTTCAGATTCTGTGTCTCCCTCTCTCTCATTAAGGAAAAAAAAAATTAAAAAAAAAAAAAAAAGACGACAAACAATAACAAGTCCTGGCAGGATGTGGAGAGATTGGAGCTTTCATATTGCTGGTAGGAATATAAAATAGTGCAGCCATCTGGAATAGGCTTTGGCAGTTCTTCAAAATGTTAAACATTGACCCAACAATTCCAGTCCTAGGTGGAATTTCCAGAAGAAATAAAAAACATACCCACACATAAAAACCGTATACACAAACGTGTACAGCAACATTATTCACAATAGCCAAAAAAATGGAAACAGCTCAAGTGTCCATCGACTAATGAATGGATAAAATGCGGCACGTCCGTATGGTGGGATATTATTCAACAATAAAATGAATAAAGTATCAATACATGCTATAATATGGATGAACCTTGGAAACACTACGTTAAGTGAAAGATGCCGATCACAAAACATACTGAATGATTCCATTCGTATGAAATTGCCAGAATAGGCAAATCTGTAGGGATGACTGGTTGCCTAGGCCTGAGGACAGGTGGGCGGAGAATGGGGAGTGATTCGTAATGGGTAGAGGCTTCTTTTTGGGTTGACAAGTGTCCTAAAATTAGATTGAGATGATGGTTGCGATGCTCTGTAAATACACTAAAAGCCCGTTGAGTTATACACTTTAAATGGGTGAATTACACATATGTATATTAATATCTCAATAAAGGTGGTAATAAGAAAAGGAAGATTCAAGACAAATTCCGCCTGAAGTTGACCACGAAACCAAGGAATCAGGAAAGCAATAGGATTTGGATTGTTGGAATGTAGTTTAAAAGGAGAAAAAAGAATTTAGTACCTTTAAATTTGATAATTCAAGACTTTCGCAGAAAGTGATCAAAGGCCTGTTCAAGTTTCCCTCTAGCTTTAGCAAATATTGCAGAGGAAAATTATTTGGTCTTACCCTGCAAGTATCAAAAATTCCATCTTCATCACCTGCACAAAATGAGGTATTAGGGATTATTTGCCCATAACTCTTCTCAGAATCACAGATCTTTCGAGAGATATAATGTACTTCCGCTTCCTGTAACACATCTGTAACATTACCTATTAACAAAAAAATACCAGTAAGTTATTTTGGAGAGCAGGCATTTTGACGGCAATATAAAATGTTCGTGTTGAATAGGTTTTCTTTCCAAAGTGATTCAACAATTATGTAAAGTTGTATCCATATATGCATGTGTGCCTAGGAAGATCGTGGAAGAATAATCTGATTGTTCATAGTTTAATTCCTTTAAGTTACTTTTTGTCTCTATGATTTGCCCATTCTGGACATTTCATCCTACAAATGGAATCGTACAATATGTGAGCTTTTATGTCAAGCTTATTTCACTTAGTATCATGTAGCAGGTACCAACACTTCATTCCTTTTAACGGCTAGATAATATTCCATTGTATGAATATACCACATTTTGTTTATCCATTTATCAGTTGATGGATCTTTAGATTGTTTTTTTGGTTTTTTTTTTTTTTTTTTTTTTTTGCTAATATGAATAATGCTGCTGTGAGCATTTGAGTACAGGTGTTTGTGTGGACATGTGTTTTCATTTCTCTTGGGTATAGACATAGGAGTGGAGGTTCGGAATTATACGGGAAATATAAATTTTAATTTATACTATATTCCAAACTATGCTCCAAAACACCTGTGCCATTTTATATTCCCACCAGCAATGCACGAGGGTTCCAATTTCTTTGCATCCTTGTCAACACTCGTTCCCGTCTAACTTTGGATTATAGACATCCTTGTGGGTGTGACATGTATTAACTTTGAAAATTACATTTCCTAACAATTTTTTTAAATATCTGCAGATCAAAAGATCTGGGGTTTGTTTCTGTTCCTGATTCTTTTTTTTTTTTTTTCATGTTTATTTATTTTTGAGAGACAGAGAGAGTCCCAGCAGGGAAGAGGCAGAGAGACAGAGGCAGACACAGAATCTGAAGCAGGCTCCAGGCTCGGAGCTGTCAGCCCAGAGCCCAACACAGGGCTCGAACTCACGAACCGCAAGATCATGACCTGAGCCAAAGTCAGAAAGTTAACTGACTGAGCCACTCAGGCACCCCTACATTCCCTAACTATTGGTAGTGTATAAAAATGAAATCGATTTTGGCATTTTGGTTTTATATCTGGCCACTTTACTAGACTCTCTTAATTCCAATGTATTGTAGACTGTATTAATGTAGGTAGTCCCATCATCTGTGAATAGTGAGTGTTTTGTTATTACCTAAGTCATAGGTGTTTTGCATCTTTTTCTAGTGTGACTGCACTTGCTAGAACCTCTACTATGATATTGACAAAAGTAGTGATGGTGGGGGAAATTGTTCCTGATTCTAAGAGAAATGTTCGTTTATAATAATGATGTTTGCTGTAGTCTGGAGGTAGATAACCTTAATCAGGTTCAGGAAGTTCGCTTCTGTGTCTGGATTGCTATTGTTTAAAAAAAAAATTTTTTTTTTAACATTTATTTATTTTTGAGAGAGAGAGAGAGAGACAGAGTGCAAGCAGGGGAGGGACAGAGACAGAGATGGAAACACAGAACCCGAAGCAGGCTTTAGGCTCTGAGCTGTCAGCACAGAGCCCAACGCAGGGCTCAAACTCAAGAGCTGTGAGATCAGACCTGAGCCCAAGTCAACCGACTGAGCCACCCAGGCGCCCCTCCTTTACTCTTTATAGGACTATTCTTACTTAGTCAGTTTGGGTTACTTTGAATTTTCTAGGAATTTATCCATTTTATCTGAGTATTAAAATGGAGAACTTAACATAGCTTAAAGTATCTTATCTTTTAATTCATAACCTTATTTGTATTTGTGTCTTCTCTCCTTTTCTCATCAGTCTCACCGGGGTTTGCTATTTTTTTTTTTTCTTCAAAGAACTAGATTTTGGCTTTGTTGGTCCTCTTTTTTCTAACTCTATTTTCTATTCATGAATTGCTGTGCTTATCTCGATTTCTCTTCTTCTTCTTTCTATGGGTCATGTAATGTTCTGTTAAACTTTTTCCAGTTGGATATTTAATGCATGGTGTTTAGCCTTTTTTCTCTAATAGGTCAAATATTTACTCTTTGATATTTTTGAGCCTAAAGGTGTATGTATTTAAAGCTTTACATTTCCCTTTATGTGGCACCGAAATTGCAACATTCAAGCTTCTCTGTGCAGTATATACATTACAGTTCAGGTCTAAGGATTTAAAGTTATGACACAGGAGTTATTACGTAGTGTATTTTGAATTTTCTAAATGTGTGAGTTTTTTAAAAAAATATTATCTTTGTCATTTTTTTTAAAAAGCTTCATGAATGTTTAATTTACATAACAAAATTCTCACACTGTAGGTTTGCAGTTCGATGATTTCTGGTAAATTTATACTGGCACCACAACCCAGTTTTAGACTATTTCCTTCACTCCAAAGAGTCCTCCCATGCCCATGTGCAGTCAATTCCCACCTCCAACCCACATTCAAAAAATGACTAATAGGATTACTGCCACTATGGGTTTGCCTTTTCTAGAAAGTTTGTATGAAGAAATCAATTGGCCACAAATGTAAGTTAGGATCCCTCCCCGCCTTTTTTTTTTTTTTGGACTGTATTGTGTTCTATTGATCTCTATGCTCTCAGTACAGAAAACAAACCCATGCCCTGCTGTCTTGATGTCTATAGTTTTATATGAAATCAGAGTAACTCCTTCAGCCTTGTTGTTTTTCAAAATAATTTTGGCTATTGTAGGTCCTTTGCCTTTTCATCTAAGTTTGTCAATTTGTATGAAGAAGTTTGCTGGGATATGGATAGCAATTGCATTGAATATATAGGTCAATCTAGAGATACTTGTAGTATTAACAATAATGAATCTTCTAATACAAATCAGTATGACATTCATTTATTAGGTCTTCTTTATGTAATGTTTTGCAGATTTTTTTTTAATATTTACTTTTTTTTAATGTTTATTTTTGAGAGCGCGAGAGAGCACTATGTGCACGCACAGGCAGGGGAGGGGTAAGGAGAGAGGGGGACAGAGAGGCTCCGAAGCAGGGTCTGTGCTGAGAGCAGAGAGCCCGATGTGGGGCTGGAGCTCACGAACCATGAGATCATGACCTGAGCCGAAATCAAGAGTCGGTCGCTTAACTGAGCCACCCAGGTGCCCCTTGAAGTTTTCAATGTATAGACCTTGCACCTCTTTTGTTGACTACAGTGAATGTAGGTGTGGATCTCTTTCTTTTTTTTTTAAATCTTAACTGGGGATTCATTGAGCTTTTGCAAATGTTTTTCATGAAATTTCAGGAGCTTGGGGCCATATTTTCTTTGAATTAATTTTTCTTCCCCATCTTCTCTCTCTTCCCCTTCCAGAAATCCCATTGCACACATGTTGGTGTACTTGATGTTGTGCCACATGTCTCTGAGTGTGGATTCATTTTTTCTGCAATATTTTTCCTCTGTATTCTTCAGGTTAGGTCACTTCTTTTGCTGTGTTTCAGTTCACTGATTCTTGCGCCATTTCATTTCGCTAGACTTTTTATTCAGTTCTTTTGAAATTGACTCTTTCACTATAGATATTCTGTATTTGGTAAATTATTGTCATCACATTTTCCTTTAATTCCTTTGACTTATGCACACCTAACGAGCTTCTTTGGGGTGCCTGGGCAGCTCAATCGGTTTAGTATCCAACTCTTGATTTTGGCTCAGGTCATGATCTTATGGTTCGTGAGATAGAGCCCTGTGTTAGACACTGTGCTGATAGCACCAAGCCTGCTTGGGATTCATTCTCATTCTCTCTCTCTCTCTCTCTCTCTCTCTCTCTCCCCGCCCCCAATCTGGTTTGCATTCTCTCTTTCTCTTAAAGTAAATGAATAATTTTTTAAAGAGCTTCTCTGAAGTCTTTATCTGCTTCAACATCTGAGCCTATATAGAGTCTGGTTCTATTGACCATTTCCCCCCACCTGAGAATAGGTGACACTTTTGGGTTTTTTGTTTGTTTGTTTTGTATGTCTTATATTTTTGTTGAAAATTGGGCATTTTAGGGGCGCCTGGGTGGCTCAGTTGGTTAAGAGTCCAACATCAGCTCAGGTCATGATCTAATGGTTCATGAGTTTGAATCCTGCATTGGGCTCTGCGTTGACAGCTCAGAGCCTGGAGCCTGCTTTGGATTTTGTCTCCCTCTCTGCCCCTCCCCTGCTTTCATGGGCTCATTCTCTCTCTCTCTCTCTCTCTGTCTCTCTCTCTCTCTCAAAAATAAATAAATTTTTTTAAAAAAAACAAAGAAAATTTGTCATTTTAGATAGTATATTGTAACAACCCTGGATTTTGATTCCTTCCTCAAGAATGTTGTTGTTAGGGGCACCTGGGTGGTTCAGTCAGTTGAGTATCCAACTCGTGATTTCAGCTCAGGTCATGATCCCGGATGGTGGGATTGAGCCTTACATCAGGCTCTGCACTGAGTGTGGAGCTTGCTTAAGATTCTCTCTCTCTCTGTCTCTCTCTCTCTCTGTCTCTCTCTCTCTCTCCCCCTCTGTCCTTCCCTTGCTCACATGCTCGCTCTAAAATTAAAAAAAAAAAAGAATGTTGTCATTCTTAAAGTAACTTGCCCGGACTTAAATTGTAGACTCTGTCTGTTGTGACTGTTGATGTTTCTGCTCAGTGTTTTAATTCTGATTTTTACCTTTAGCCTAGCTTCATAGGGCTTGCGTGTGTATCTGTATAGTTTAGGGGTCAGTCAATGATTTGGGCTGCTGATGAATAAATCTGTGTTTGGGTTGGGGACTGTATTCAAAGTCCAGTCAGTTTTCAAATCTACTTTGACTTTCTCTTTATTGTGAGTTCTCTCAGATTTTCCTGACATGTGTATGGTTTCCCAACCAGCCAAGATATTTGGAAAGCTTATTGAGCTCTCACATTTTCAGGATTTTTCTGTCAAATTTCTGACTGTTCTGCTGGCCATATCCAGGACTAGCAGAGGCTGTGGGTTTTCCCCATTTGTCTCTTGCTGAGTCTTCTACTTTTTATTGAGAATGCTGTTAGCCAGGATTTTCATCTGCTGTTCCAGATAGAGTTCACCTCCTCTGGTAACAAGATTCTGTTCTTCATGACCCTAGTAAAACTATTGCACTGACTGATGGGAGGGGACTTTGGACCAACCACAAACAAGAAAGCTGCAAATTCCTCTTTTACCCAGTTTATAGCCGTTTATGATGAACAAATATTTCTCAATGTGTTGTGCACTTTGGTTGATTTTTCAAGGCCCTGAAATGGTTGCTTTTGGCAATTTTGTCCAGTTTATATCTGGGGAGGGGGGAGAAGATTTGCCACCCTCCCCATGCCATCACAGCCCAAATTCCCATCCCTTTTATTGTTTTATTGTTTCATAATCACAGTTCATAGTTTGTACAGTACTTACCCTTTGAACTTTGAGATTTGTTTTATGGGCTAGTAATTGGTCAGTTTATTATTATTTTTTTAATGTTTATTTTTGAGAGAGAGGGAGACAGAGTGCGAGCAGGGAAGGGCAGAGAGAGAGAGACACACAGAATCCAAAGAAGGCTCCGGGCTCTGAGCTGTCAGCACAGAGCCTGATGCAGGGCTTGAACCCACGGAAGGTGGTCAATTTTTATAAAGATTCTACCTATACTCGAAAAGGTAAAATTCTCTAACTTTTTGAGGGCAGTGATTTGGCTATTAAATCAAGCTTACTAATTATATTGTTCAAATATTCCAAATCTTTACTTACTAGGTTTTCATCTGTTTGGTATGTTAATAATAAAAATAGTGTTGTATTAAAATTCCCTACCATCACAGAGGAGTTATAATGTTTGTTGTACAATTCTACTTTTCTATACAATTCTACAATTCTATAATTCTCCTTAATATTATCTGGGTCCTATTAGGTTCAGAAGTCTAGAATTGCTCTATTGTCTTGGTGAGTTAAACCTTTTCTAAATAAAAATGACCTCCTTTATCCCTAATAATTCTTTTGTCTTAAAGTCTATTTTGTCTGCAATTTGCATAGTGATACTAGCTTTCTTTTAATTTGGATTTACTTGATATATTTCTTTACTATTGTTTTACTTATCCTTTTAGGTAAACTGGATTTCCTACTCCCTAATCTGATTATCTGTCTTTTAACTAGTGGTTTGCTCCATTAACACTTATTGTGATTATGGATATATTTGGGCTTTTTTTCTACTGTCTTATTTTATATTTTCTGCTTTTTTCACTTTTCCTATGCTTCTTATTTCTTGATTTATTAAGATTTTGTCTTCATTTTCTTATTCCATTTGTTTCTTGCTACTAGTTTACACATTGTATCTTCTATTTCTATTATTGAAATTTGACCATTCATGCTTCAATCTAATGTTAATCAGTATCTTAACACTTCTTTTTTTTTTTCAATTTTTTTTGAATGTTTATTTTTGAGAGAGAGAGAGAGAGAGAGAGACAGAGCACGAGCGGGGGAGAGGCAGAGAGAGAGGGAGACACAGAATCTAAAACAGGCTCGAGGCTCTGAGCTATCAGCACAGAGCCCCATACAGGGCTCAAACTCATGAACCGCCAGATCATGACCTGAGCCGAAGTAGGACGCTTAACCAACTGAGCCACCCGTGTGCCCCTCTCACAGGTATAATTGCTCTCATCGCACAGATCATGAATACATATGACATTGTGACAGATGATATAATATAGTGGAAACACATGAGTTTTGAAGCTGGCCAACCTGGGATTGAATTTTTACTCCTCACTTAGCTGTGTAATTTGGGGCAACTTACTTAACGTCTTCAAACCTCAGTTCATTCATGTCATAGTATTTTTCATGGTGTTACTGGGGGCATTAAGTGAGAAATGCATTAAGGTGCTTAGCATTTTATTAAGTACCTAGACCTGAATAAATGGAAGCTGCTGCTATATCAATATCATTGCTCTAATTGTTGTTCAAGAGTCAGTAACTTGCCCACGGTCATGCAGCTAGTACACTGCAGGGCTGAGATTTAGACTTAGGTCTTTGGTCCTAAGGCCCATACCTCTTTATCTTGTTTATCTTTATTTATTTTTTTTATTTATTTTTGAGAGAGATAGAGTGCAAGCAGGGAGGATCAGAGAGAGAAGGAGACACAGAATCTGAAACAGGCTCCAGGCCCTGAGCTGTCAGCACAGAGCCCGATGCGGGACTTGAACCCACCAACTTTGAGATCATGACCTGAACTGAAGTCGGACGCTTAACCGACTGAACCACCCAGGCACGCCTAATCTACACATATTTAAATGGCTAGTTTCTGTGGGGAATAGAAAAGAGACTCAACGCTTGAGATCATGTGTTGCTAACTAGATTTGGATTCCTTTGAGGGCAATTTGTACTTAATGTAGTACTTATATATTCAGGCTTTACAATGAGGAAGATCTGAATTTGTGTCCTACCTTTTCAACCACTAAGATCCACAATTCCTGGTCTGTTACATGGGAATAATAACATTAACTTCCTAATAGGAATATTTTGAAGATAAAATAATATATTTAGAAAAAGGGCCTAAAACATGGTAAATGCTCTCACATAGTAGCTATTGTTAACACCAAAGGCAGAGACTAGTTTCTACATTTGTCTGTTCTTCCCAGTAGTTCAATCAATAATTAGTGCCTGTTTGTGCACTAAAGAAAATGTATGGCAATCAACCTGCTTGATACTAAATAGGACATTAAGTAAAAAGGACCCTAAATTTGATCCCTTATAGCCAGAAGCTAATTACGATAAGCCATTCTGGGGGCGCCTGGGTGGCTCCGTCGGTTGAGCGTCCGACTTCGGCTCAGGTCATGATCTCGCGGTTTGTGAGTTCGAGACCCGCGTCGGGCTCTGTGCTGACAGCTCGGAGCCTGGAGCCTGCTTCAGATTCTGTGTCCCCTTCTCTCTCCGCCCTACCCCTTCTTGTGCTCTCTGTCTTTCAAAAATAAATAAACATAAAAAAAATTTAATAAAAAGATAAGCCATTCTGTTGCAGAGCTGGAAGAACAGAAACACTTAAAACCTCTCTCTCATCCTCTCTGAGAATGTCTAGAGGTTCAAGGGTCTTGGCAGGTATAACCAGAGAAAGTCTCTATTTCTGCTTTGGAAGATAATTTCATCTTTCCCACAAAAAAGAAAAACAAGAAAAAAAAGAACATTTCCTTTTCAATGGTTTATAAAGACTAATTGCTCAAGCTCATGATATAAAGAGATACATGTATAGAAGGGTTCATCCTCTCTAATAATCAGGAAAAAAATATACACATAAAATTCAGACTATAATTACCTTCTTCTTTTGTTCTTCCCCAGCCACTTATAAAACACTTCGTGTTTTGGTCCAGCATTTGGAAAACATCAAAAGGTAGACAAATAGGCTGAACATAGTCATTATACCTCACCGCTTTTTTTAAATGAAAAAGTGCAATATCATTTACATAAGTTTCCAAATTGAAATCTGGATGGATAATGATTGCTTTAACTTTTATCTTCTTCGAGTATGGAGGACCTCCATGTATGTTATTAGTTCCAATCACAACTCTCCACATTAAAGGATCTCTGAAAGAGAATAAATGTTGTTATAAACATGTTTATTAAGTAAATATTCTTCATCTCCCACTAGTGTTTGTTTTTCTGAGGGTAATCAGAAAAATTGAATCTTACTTTCATGTACGTGAAGTCACATCAAATAAGAGCCAAAATATCATGCCATAGGAAAGGAGAAAAAGATCAATGGGACAGAGGTCCTAAGACAGATTTAAGTACATGAGACTTTAATATATGATTAAGGTATCACTTCTTACCAGTGGACAAAAGAATGATGTACTTGATAGATGGTATGGGGACATCTAGCTAAACTAACTAGTTTGAAAAGTGAGATAAAATTAAATCTCTGAAAAACATTAAACAGTAAAATAAACCCCAAATGGATTAATTATTTAAATGCAAAAATCTTTTTTAATGCAGAAATCTTTTAAATAACATCTTTGTTTTAGAGATACATAATGTGATCTGTCTGAGATTTGCTTCCAAATAATTGAAGGGGGGAGGAGTTGGTGGAGATAACAATGAAATAAGATCAGGTAAGAGTTGATAACTGGAAGCTGGATGCTAGGTACATGGAATTCACTAAACTATTCCTTCTACTTTTGTAAATTTTTGAAATTTCAGAATGAAATCTTTGGATATGAAATTAGCATGAGAATTATAAAAAACTAGGAAGAAAATGTAGGTGAATACATAGCATTGATAGGAAATACATAGCATACATAGGGAATAGGAATACATAGCATACGTAGGAAAAAGGACTTGATCAAGCACGACATTCTAAATATATAAAACAGGATGCACTTATGGATCTTGACAATCTTAAAAAAAACAAAAACAAAGAACAAGTAAAAAACCAAAATGTTTTCTGTAGGTCAAAATCAACAATTAAAACCTTAAGAATTTAATAGTTGTTCATCTGGAATTGGACTGGGAAGGAGGACCTTTTACTTTATAGGCTGTTGTTTACAAATGCTGAAATTCCTTTTCATCCTTCAAACTGGCCAAGTTTATGAGTGTGTGTGTGTGTGTGTGTGTGTGTGTGTGTGTGTGTGTAATGCTCAGGATAAACAAAAGTCACCAAAACAAAGCAACTCTTATTCATGCGGGAAGGTATAAACAGATGGGTACTTTGCCAGCATGTATCAATAGCCTATAAAATTTGCATTGTATTTTACTCTGCAATTCTACTTCCTAGAATTTCTCCCAAGGAAATAGAAGATATTCAGCTATCCTAAAAGTGGGTTAGGTAACCTCTAGAAAGTTTACCAAAAAATTGTAAAGCCCTAGTTCTATTTTGTGTAAAAAGAAATCACTGCTTTGAGCTACTTTGAAATAATGGTCTTTTCTTTTCCAAACTTACTCAACTTATATTCCTTGCTTCAGTTTATATTCAGACCATAAGATTACAAAACAGGCTGTAGGGGCACCTAGGTGGTTCAGTTGGTTGAGTATCCAA
Source organism: Panthera onca (assembly GCF_046562875.1). NCBI lineage: Eukaryota > Metazoa > Chordata > Mammalia > Carnivora > Felidae > Panthera > Panthera onca. Next base: position 77,181,266 of record NC_138345.1, on the reverse strand, counting down.
CTCTTGATTTTGTCTCAGGTCATGATCCCAGCATGGGATCAAGCCCCTCATAAGGCTCTGTGCTGAGTGTGGAGTCTGCTTGAGATTCATTCTCTTTCTCTTTCTCTCTCTTCCTCCCCCTCTCTTTCTTTTCTTCCCCCTGCTTTCTTTCACTCTCAAATAATAGTAAAAAAAACCCCAAAAAACAAAAAACAAAAACCACACATGACCCAGGCTGTATACTGAAATGTATACATTGCTGAAATTAAAGAAGACATGAATAAGTGGAAAGAGATTCTGTGCTCATGGACTGGAAAACTTAATATTGTTAAGATGACAGTAATTACCCAAAGCAATCTATAGATTCAATGCAATCCCTATAAAAATCCCAATGAGTTTTTTTTAAGAAATAGAAAAGCCCATCCTAAATTCACACAGAATGTCAAGGGACCCCAAGTAGCCAAAATAATCTTGAAAAAGAAGACTCTAGTTGGAGGACTCCCATTTCCAGACTTGAAGCCAACTGCAAAGCTACAATAGTCAAAACAGTATCGTACTGGCAGGCACACACATACCAGTTGAAAAGAGTCGAAAGCCCAGAAATACACCCTTGCGTATGGGCTCAACTGATTTTCAACTGTCTCAAGTGTCAAGACAATTCACTGTGACAGGACAGCCCTTTTCAACAAATTTTGCTGGCAAAGTTGTGTATGTACATGCAAAAGAATGAATTGGACACTTACCTTACACCACATGCAAAAATTAAACCAAAACAGATGAAGGCCTAACTATAACAGTAAAACAAAAAAACTCCTAGAAGAAGACACAGGAGGAAACTTTCACGGTATTGGATTTGGCAATGATTTCTTGGATATGACACCAAAAAAACAGGTAACAATAAATAAATAAATAAATAGGACGTCTTTTTTTTTTTTTTAATTTTTTTTTTTTTTACGTTTATTTATTTTTGAGACAGAAAGAGACAGAGCATGAACGGGGGAGGGTCAGAGAGAGAGAGGGAGACACAGAATCTGAAACAGGCTCCAGGCTCTGAGCAGTCAGCACAGAGCTGACGTGGGGCTCGAACTCACATACCGCGAGATCGTGACCTGAGCCGAAGTCGGACGCTTAACCGACTGAGCCACCCAGGCGCCCCATAAATAGGACGTCTTTAAGATTAAAAACTTTTGTGCATCAAAGATCATTATGAACAGAGTGAAAAGACAAACCACAGAATGAGAAAATATTTGCAAATCCTGTATTTGATAAGGGACTGATATCAAGAATATAAAAAAACATTCCTACAGCTCAGCAAAAATACTAATTAAAAATGGGCAAAGGATTGAATACATGTTTCTTCAGGGAAGATATACACATGGCCAATAAGCACATTGAAAGGTGCTCAACATCACTAGTTATTAGGGAAATGTAAATCCAAACCACAGTGAGGGGCGCCTGGGTGGCTCAGTCGGTTAAGCACCGAATGTGGAAACGACTCTTCATTTCAGCTCAGGTCATGATCTCAGGGTGTGAGATTAAGCCTCAAGTTGGGCTCCACGTGGGGTGTGGAGCCTGCTTGGGATTCTCTCTCCCTCTCCCCGCCCCGCCCCCTCTCCCGTTACCCCTGCCCCCCACTCCCACTCTTGCACGCTCTGAGAAAAATACAAAGACAAAAACAGAAAGACAAAACACAAAAGCCACCATGAGATACACTTCACACGCATTAGGATAGTTACCATAGTAGTAGTTTAAGTGTTAAGCAGTGTAAGCGATGAGCTAGGCACATGGAGACTGATGTTCTGAATCGATTTCTAATCAGTGTGGGGTACTGGGAGATGAGAAACAAATTTAAGAGCTACTGTGCAGAGAGAGCTAATTCTAGGTAATGGAGCCATGAGTGATGGTGTTATGTGAAAGAATCGAGAAGGAACAGGGTTGTAGAGGAAAGATTTTTTAAAATTCATTTTCGGACTTGTTGAGACGGCAACTCCAGTATAAATATGTAGCAGAGAACCGGAAATATGAGTCCCCTGGAGAGACTTGGGTGTTTCCAGTACATGGTGACTACTGAAACAGAAGTAGACGGGACATCTCCAGCAAAGAGTACAGATGATAAGGCAAAAGGATAACAAGGGGAACTCTAGAAATACTGCCATTTAGACAATGACAGACTCATCAAGGAAAAGGAGAAAAGAAAAAAGAGGCGGTGACTTAGAAATCAAGAAAAAAAAAAGAAAGAAAAAAAAGAAATCAAGGAAACAGATCGTTTCGAGGAGAGCAGCAGTCAACTTTGCCACATGCTATAAAGATCAAATAGGAGGCACCCCTGCGGGGCTCAGTCCGTTAAGCATCCAACTCATGGTTTCGGCTCAGGTCATGATCTCATGGTTCGTGAATTTGAGCCCTGCGTCAGGCTCTGTGCTGACAGTGCAGAGCCTGCTTGGGATTCCCTCCCTCTCTATGCCTCTTCCCTGCTTGCACACACACATTCTCTCTCTCAAAAATAAATAAAGAAACTTAAAAAAAAAAAAAAAAAGATCAAATAAAATGGGGACTAACAAGAAGTCATTGGATTTGGCACGGGGGGATCTTTAACAGTGTGATTTGGCCCCAGATATCAGACTGCAATTGGGATCTTATGAGTCAATGCAGAGGAAGCAAAAGGGGGTCTCTCAGAGTGTTTAACAGTGAAGGGAAGAACAGGAACAGGTAGGGTTAATCGGTAAGTTGCTTGGGTTTTTAAATAATGGTGGAGTGACCTAAACACGTGTAAGGATTACAGGGAAGAAACCAGAGAGAGGTTGAAAAAATACTAAAGCAACATTGAGGTATAATGAAACAGCACGGATTTGAGAACTGGCTTGAAATCAGGGGGCTGCTATTTAACAGCAGTGTGATCTTGGGCAAGTTACTAAATCGCTCTGCTCTCTGGATTCTTCAGGCGTAAAACAGAGATAATAATAGCTATCTACCTCAGAGGGTTACTGGGAGGGCTTTTTTTTTTTTTTTAACAGAATTATATTTAACATCCTTAGTACTTAATCTCAGAGCAAGTCTTTGCTAAATGGTCGTTATAAGAAGGAATAAGGGATCGTTGACGGTGCAACATAATGAGGAGGAACCGGAATAAAAGGTGGCAAAGTTAGTCTTCTGACAGAGGGGGCGCTTCTGAAAAGTAGAGACTATGCCCCAGTAATGTCTACTTCCTCAGCACCCAGCCCAGCCCCTAGCAGATAACATATATCCAGTAAATGTCGAGTGCAGAAGTAAAAACATCAATGAGATTTAGCCTCGAGAAACGTTAAGTGGAATATGAACAGTATCCTCGAAGAACTAGATTCAATATATCTGGCGTCAGAAAGCAGATAAAAAAATCAAGGCACTTCTTTTAACATAAGAAAAGCTTTCTAAGAATTAGAGCTGTCCAAAAAAGAAGTGAGATTCCTCCTAAGGTAGCAGCGCATCATCGTAAGAAATGTTTCAAGTAGAGAGCCGTATGCTGTAGTTCCGGTTACGTGTGTGAGTTTTCATTCTGACAAACCTGGATTTGATCCCTGATTTTGTTGCTCTCTAGCCATGAGCAAGGTACTTAATGCTTAAGTCTCAGGGTCTCCCTACAGCAAAGAATGGTTGCAAACGTTGGTAAAATTAAGTACGAAAACGTGCCTGGCTCAGCACGTTGAAGCAATCATTATTTCAGACTCGACAGCCTCTTACTTCGATATTGTAAGAAGGATTCAAATACAGGACAGAGGATTGAACCAGACCTTGAAAAGGCCTCTTTGAACTCTAAGATTCTATGACAGTGTAACAAAGCTATATTATTTGACCAAGGTCATACATCTGGTAGGTTTTGGAAACTTCCTTAAAGCCTCAGCACCAGAGTGTCAGTGGAAAACTAGGATACAGGTCTCCTCAATCTAAACTCATTTTTCTTCCTACTGTGTCAAAGGACTAGACCAGTAAAAAGCACGATGTCAGGACTTGGTAGGCAAGAAAAGCTTTTCCAAGAATCTTCAAACCATATCAACCAGGGTTTTCCTCCCTTGATTTGAGGTCTGAATGCTGCGGAAAAGCAGTTTTTAAAGATAGCATGTTAGAAAACAATTGTAAAGCACTCACCCTTGAAAGAACAGAATTGATTCCTAACTCTGAAACTTTTTTTCTAGATCTCCACGTTTGGTTTGTACCTTAGTATCTTACTATTTTTCTACCTCTGTTACTCAAAAAGCCAATTTATGGAACTGAAATGCATGTTTCAAAAATTTAGTATACCGGGGCTCTTGGCTGGCTCAGTTGGTCTCAGGGTCATGAGTTCAAGCCCCACGTTGGGCATAGAGCTTACTTACAAAAAATGTAGTACACAGACTAAAACCTTATGTACCCCATCAGGCCAGTTGCCCTCAACTGAATTTTGAACTTGTTAGTCCCTTTTAAAGACTTTTCATTCTTTTCCAAGAGATCTGTTCTGTTATAAATGAAAAACTAAAGGGGCGCCTGGGTGGCTCAGTCAGTTAAGCGCTGACTTTGGCTCAGGTCACGATCTCACTGCTCGTGAGTTCAAGCCCCACACTGGGCTCTGTGCTGACAGCTCTCAGAACCTGGAGCCTGCTTCAGATTCTGTGTCTCCTCTCTCTGCCCCTCCTCCAATCACAGTTTGTCTCTCTCAAAAATAAACATGAAAAAAATTTTTTTTAAAAAAACCAAACAGCTAAAGGGATGTTATATGACAGGTATCATCGTTTCCCAAAATATTTTTCTGAGAGCTTCGTATAAAATGGTTATGAGGGTCATGAAGTTCTATTCTAACTGTGGTAAATCCTATTTCTCTAAGACTGACATCACCCATAGAATCAATAAACATTTATTAGGTCTTCTATAAAGTAGGCCAAATCCTATATTAGTCCAAGGAATACAAAATAAAACATGTAGCTCTTGTTCTTAAAAAACTCATGATCCAATCATGAGAAAGACAAACACATGGTTGCAATATAATTGTAAAAGCTAAAAGAAAATTGTCAGCATTTAAAGAAATGTCTGACAAACTCCAACCCATAGTCCAAATCTACCTGTCTCCTATTTTTGTATAGCCCACGAACAAAGAATGTTTTTTATACTTTTAGATGGTTGGGACTCTCCCCCAATAGTATTTTGTCAAATTTTAGTGTTCATAAGTAATTTATTGGATCACAGCACACTTATTCAGTTGTACTGTCTATGGCTACTTTGGTTCTATAGCGACAGAGTTGCGTAGTTGTGACAGAGTCCTTAAAACTTTTGCTATCTTTGCAGAAAGTGTGTTGACTTCTGATTTATAGGATTCACGTCAATAAATAGTGTGCTACATGTAAAGCATTATGGCTATTTGTAAACACACAGCTTAACTGAACATGACTGAAATAAAATGGTCCCCTACTACTTTAAAATACTCCCTCAGAGGGGCGCCTGGGTGGCTCAGTCAGCTGAGCGTCCACCTTCAGCTCAGGTCATGATCTCACACTCCGTGAGTTCGAGCCCCGCGTCGGGCTCTGTGCTGACAGCTTAGAGCCTGGAGCCTGCTTCGGATTCTGTGTCTCCCTCTCTCTCTGCCCCTCCCCTGCTCATGCTCTGTCTCTGTCTCAAAAACATAAATAAAAACATTTAAAATAAATAAATAAAATAAAATACTCCCTCAGAGAAGAAAAAATAGGAATTGTGTTTTGAATACATACCTAGTGTCCTTAGTGCAGTGGGCAGCCGTGAGGACCCACTTACTTTTCACTAAGCTTCCCCCACATATGTGAGCAAGAATTTTGCCTGATTGGATCTGCAGGCTAACTAGCCATGGCCATGCACCAATTTGAGCTTCTGTGCCCCCTATAATCCGAGACCCTTTCAATGCATCTGCAAGTGGTGCTGTTCCACAATCTAAAAATAAAAGTCATATATTATTTGGACTGAACATCTAATAATACGCACTACTTCCTAATCTTAACACACTAATCTTTTAAATTCCTATTTAAAAGATGGATATAGCAAGCTGGATGCCTAAGGCATGCCCATCTTCTGGGAAAAAAAAAAAAATTAAAGGAGCGTTAAGACAAACAGGCTTAACTGATCACTTGCAAATGGGCGTTAGATCAACGCAATTCATTAATTTTAAACTCTATTCCTCTAAATGAGATAGGTTTCTTGGACCAGGTATCACATTGTTTCCTGTGCAGAATGGCAATTAGAGAGCCTGGGACTGATGAATCACGGGCTACAAGTTACAATACTTGCATTTAACTTGTTAGGTTAATTTTTCTCAAGTGTAGTGTGAAAAGGTCATTTACGGGCCTTTTCGACCCTGAATCCACTAAATCCTTAATCATTAAAATGGGAAAGACAAACCTCAGTGTTTTGAACATACATAGATGCGCCACACAAGCCTATGGCGTTTGTGTTACAACGACTACTATCCTGTCACGAATGGACTGCTTAGGTCTGTACGTTTTAAAGACAGTTGGAACGACAGAAAGGGAGGGACCCAAATCCAAACACTACAGAGGTGGGGAAGACGCACAGGACACCGTCCAAAGAGAGGAATGAACAGATACTGCCCTCTTCGTCTGCGGCTCCCTCCTCCCGGGCCTGGGGTGCCCTCCGCCTTGCTCGCGGGGCCTCAGGCCACCCCGGGGCAGCCACCTGCTCCTGCCGGGGGCCGCGTCCCGTCCTTTCAGAGAGTGAGTAGTGCGCTGCGTACGGGAGAGCGCTGCCCACAAACAGCAGAGCGGCACGCAGGAGCCGCAGCCCCATTTTGAAACTCCCGGCGCACAAGATGGCGGCAGGCATTTCCTGTCTGTCGGCTGTGGGCCGCGGGCTGGGAGACGGGGGTGCGCAGGCGCTTTGCGGGCTAGGAGACAGGGGTGGGGGGCACAGGTGCTCTGCGGCCTGGGGAGGGGGCGCGGTGCACAGGTGGGCCGTGGCCTAGGAGATGGGGGGCAGTGCGCCGATGGGCCACGGCCTAAGAGACGCGGGTGTGCATTGGCTGGCCGCAGTCTAGGAGACTGGGTGTGCGGGCATGCAGAGCGGGAGACCCCAGCACACCGGGGTGGCCAGGGGCAGGAGGCCAGCGAGGCTGGCGGAGTGGCCCGGATGGGGCTGTGCCCGTTGGCTTCCACTCACGGGGCGGACGCACCTGAGGAGTGCTGCCCTCGCCGGATCCGAGCCTTCATTCATTGGCCAGATCCACTGCGCTCATACAGTACAGTTGGGCCACTGTTGTGGGAGGGGACGTGCAGGGCCCCTGGGCACTGCTAGCTCAGACTTGTAGGGCCCGGAAGGCTTCCAGAAGTCAGGGCAGATAAACTGAGGCGCGGAAGCTGGGAAGGGGAGAGGGAAAGCAGAAAACAAAGCAAACGCAAGGTGGGGAGCCAAGGTAATATAGCCACTGGGGAACCCAATTTCTGTGATACGTGTTTTGTAGTAGTTTGCTTTCAAGTGGTCACCTCAGGGTGAGCTGATAAAATCAAATTGCAGGACCTGCAAAGTTGACAAAAACTGCTGGATGGTAACTGCTCGCTCGCTCTCTTTCTCTCTCTCACTCACTTCAGTCCCAAGCCTGAGAGATGTGTTATTCCTGGCCCCTATCAGAACCCCTGAGATGACCTTTGACATTCCAAACACTGTGGGGAGAGGATAAGATAAGTGGCACCAGTTAACTGATCCACTGAACAAGTAGGTATTAACCTCACATTATGCACCTGTCCTGAAATAAATATCACAGCCTCTGACCCAGGGAACTTTGTAACTTGGCTAGCAGAGAAAATCACCTGAGGAACAAAGAAATAAACTATGACACCCAAACCTAATACAAATTCAGACGCAAGGGATTGATGTGGGCTGTGGCAGTCTGGGAAGGTCCCTGAAGGAGGGGTTGTGAGCTGGGCCTAGATTGAGGGGGAAGATGAAGAAGAGGAAGGAGATGTAGTGAAGACCAGCTGGGCTAATGGTACAGCATAAACAAAGGCATGGACATATATCCATGCATATTTCCCCAGAGAAACAGAACCAACAGGATATGTAGAGATAATATATTTATTATGGAAATTGGTTCACACGCAATTAAGGAGACTGAGAAATCCCATGATAGGCCATCTGCAAGCTAGAGAACTTGGAAGACCAGTGGTATCAGTCAGTCCAAACCCAAAGGGCTGAGAACCAGGAGCTCTGGTGTGGGAGGCCAGGAGAGATGGATGTCCCAAGTCAAGGTGAAAGGGGGAATTTACCCTTCCTCCACCTCTTTGTTCTATTTGGGCCCTCAGTGGATTGGACTGAATGACACCCGCCTACATTGGTGAGGGCAGATCTTTACTGGGTCTACTGACTTAATGCTGATCTCTTCCAGAAACACTCTCATGGACACACCCGGAAATACTGTTTTACCAGCCATCTGGGCATCCCTTAGTCTAGTCAAGTTGATACATCAAATTTACCATCACAATAATGATAATGTAATGTGTGTGTGTGTGTGTGTGTGTGTAATTTTATTATTGTTTTTACTGTTTTCTATTATCTTACAGAGACCAAAGAGAGAAGCCATGCCTTAAAATTTTTGATCAGGATATGTAAGACAAAAATTAAGTTAAAGGCTTCTTCCTGGTTTTGTATTTGATTTGACTTTGTTTTAAAGTCCAGAATCAACATGTGTGGCCCTCTTCCCTTTAGCAGAGTCATTTAATACAGCTTTTGGATATGCAGTAGTCAGCCTGGAGCCTGCTTCCTACTTAAGAGTAAAGGCATTGATTGCTCGGCAGAACTTACGAGAAAATTTGTGCAAAGGAAGCTGGGGAAGAGGGAGGAAAGAAGCAGGCAGCCCAATAATATGGCAGAAGGCCAGGCCTGAGCCCAAAAGAGATCTAGGAGAGTTTCATTGTGGTGGGTTGACCCAGGGTCTTTAAAACAGTGATGACCTAATGTTTGGTTTTAAATTGTTTTATTGTTGCTATCTTGAGCTGTGCTGAAGGCTGCTTCTCTTAATCCCACACTGTCAGTAACAAGGGAACAATGTGGGCTGTGGTTAGTCTAGGAGGTCGGTCACCTGGTGAGGAATTAAAGTATGGGTCAGTAAAAGGACAGCCACCTTGCTCATATTATCTTTCTGAGGTTGTCATGGTTGGCAGCATTAAATCAAAGGAGGCCAGGGGTGCCTGGGTGGCTCAGTCGGTTAAGCGTCCAACTTTAGCTCAGGTCATGATCTCACGGACTGTGAGTTCGAGCCCCGCGTTGGGCTCTGTGCTGACAGCTCAGAGCCTGGAGCCTGCTTGGGATTCTGTGTCTCCCTCTTTCTCTCTCCTCCCCTGCTCATGCTGTCTCTCTCTTTTCAAAAATAAATAAACATTAAAAAAACTTTTTTTAAAAATCAAAGGAGGCTATTAGTGGGGGCTTACAGGTGGTGACACATGGGAAAGGGAACAGATCAGGGCCACGCTGAAATGGGGAGGGTGCATATTGGAGTGAAACAAGTTGCAGCATGAACTGACCCAGGGGCAGACAAGAAACAAACTTCCTATTCCCCAAATATCTTAGTGGAAGGTGATACTTGAAAGGGGAGAAACACAGTTAGGGTATATTTCTCTGTATGGGGGGAATGTGACCAGACTGGCTTTGAAAGCAAGTCAAATGACAGGTCTTGGTGTGACAGTTAACAGGGATGCAACATATTCTTTTACAGATTCTGATCAAAAACAGGTGCACGTAGCCAAGTCATGAAAGGGCAATGAAAAATGCAATGGGCCAGTAACTGCAAAGGTCCTGCACCTGGATTTCCTCTGCATTTTCTAGATCTTCACTCTTCTGTAACCATCACTTCCTTTCTTTGTGGGATCACGCCCATCCGCAGAGGTAGGCAGCCGCCAAAATGACCTCCAATCCTCCTTCTCCTGGTAGTCACACCCTTGTTTAATCATTGCCCCCCCCACACTGCCTATAGGGTTAGCTGGATTTAGTGACATGTTTCTAGCATATAGAAAGTGGCAGAGGTAATGGGCCATCCTTTCCAAGATTAGGTTATAGAAAGATTGTGAGTTGCTCTTTTAAAAAAAAAAATTTGGGGGCGCCTGGGTGGCTCAATCGGTTAAGCGGCCGACTTCGGCTCAGGTCATGATCTCGCGGTCCGTGAGTTCGAGCCCCGCGTCGGGCTCTGTGCTGACGGCTCAGAGCCTGGAGCCTGTTTCAGATTCTGTGTCTCCTTCTCTCTCTGCCCCTCCCCCGTTCATGCTCTGTCTCTCTCTGTCTCAAAAATAAATGTACGTTAAAAAAATTTTTTTTTTTTTTTTAATGTTTATTTCTGAGACAGAGACAGCATGAGCGGGGGAAACACAGAATCCCAAGCAGGCTCCAGGTTCTGAGCTGTTAGCACAGAGTCCAATGCGGGGCCCGAACTCACAAACCATGAGATCATGAAGTCGGTCGCTCAACCGACTGAGCCACCCAGGCGCCCCGTGACTTGTTCTTGACGTTCTCTCTACCTATCTTGCTCTGAGGGACGCTGGCCGCCATGTTGTGAGTTGCTCTATGGAGTGGCTCCTAGCAGTAGCCAGTGAGGAACTGAAGTCCTTGATTTGATGGCCCGGGAAGAACCAAATCCTACCGCACCACACGAGGGGGCTGGGGCGCAGATCTCCCCCTGGTCAAACCTTCAGACGAGAGCACAGTTCTGGCTAACACCACAACTGCAACCTCATCAGAGACCTTACGGCAGAGGATTAGCAAGCCACACTCAAGATTCATGCCCCACAGAAACCGTGAGATGATTTTTTATTGTTTCAAGGCACTGAGTGTTTGGAATAATTTGTTATGCAGCAACAGGTAATACATCTTGTTTCTCCTACCTTTGAAGGAGGATGAGAGCATTAGTGCTGGGGCTGTGTCTAGGGCTTGGGGTTGGTTGGTTGGCTGTGTGGGGGAAGGCAGATGTCAGGGCTGACTAGGTCTGGAGTTGGGCCAAGTTTTATTCTTCCTAGTTGTGCCCGAGGGCTCCACTTGGGGCGCATCTGAATCCCAGACATCTTTTTAATAGAAATTTTTTACGATGCAGACTTTAAATAATAACAACAGTGTAAATATCCACATACCTACCACCTCATTCACTATTTTTGTTTTACTGAATATTTAGTCCATGTAAAAGAACATTTATTTATTTATTAAATGTTTGTTTATTTTTTTTAATTTTTTTTAACGTTTTATTTATTTTTGAGACAGAGAGAGACAGAGCATGAATGGGGGAGGGTCAGAGAGAGGGAGACACAGAATCTGAAACAGGCTCCAGGCTCTGAGCTGTCAGCACAGAGCCCGACGCAGGGCTTGAACTCACGGACTGCGAGATCATGACCTGAGCCGAAGTCGGCCGCTCAACCGACTGAGCCACCCAGGTGCCCCAAATGTTTGTTTATTTTTGAGACAGAGATTGCACACAAGAGATGGGGAGGGCAGAGAGAGAGGGAGACAGAGGATCCGAAGCAGGCTCCGCACTGCCAGCGCAGAGCCTGATGCAGGACTCGAACTCATGAACCATGAGATCATGACCTGAGCCGAAGTCGGACGCTTAACTGACTGAGCCACCCAGGCGCCCCTAAAGAAGAACATTTATAGAATTTATGTACAATTTAAAGAATACCGTACAAGGATACAAGGATACCCACTTAAGAAAAAGAACGTTATTGTTACTTTTGAATCTGCGGCATATCCCTCCCTGATTCTTTGCCTTTCTCTTTCCTTTAGAAGGAAATGTTCTGAATTTTGTACTTGTTATTCCATTGGCTCTGTTTATAAACCTGGGGGTACAGTATGGTAGCCATTAGCTACAGATGATAATTTAAATTTACATTTAATTAAATAAACATTCAGTTGATCAGTCATGTTGACCATATTTTAAGTGCTTAATAGCCACCTATGTCTAGTGGTTACCATACTGGACAGCCAAGTTATAGAGTATTTACACCATTGCAGAGCTCCATTGGACAGCTCTGCTCTCCACAGTATGTTGTCTAGTTTTGCATGTTTTTGAACTTTACATAAGTTGCATCATACATTGAGTTTTCTTTTGCAGCTAGCTTTATTTTATGTGTATTAGGTTCTTGACTTTCACTCATGTGGCTATCTGTGATTGTAATTCATTTATTGTACCATACACCTACTGGGAATATGACACAATGGGTTTATCTATTTTGGAATCCAGTATCCCTAGAAGGCATTTATGACATCACTCTTTCTTAGATTTTTTGATATTTCCAGGCCAAGTGGTTCATCTGCACCTTTTTTTCAAATTGTCGCCAATCTCCAAAAAATATTCCAATGTATTTATTGAAAGAAATCAACATATAAGTGCATTCACTCAGTTCAAAACCATGTTGTTCAAGGACCAACTGTACTTTCTCTGCGTCTGTGACTTGTCTTTTCATTGTCTTCAAGTTGTCTTGCACAGAGCAGAAATTTTTAATTTTAATGAAGTCCAGTTTATCAATTCTTTCTTTCACATATAATGCCTTTGGTGTTCACCTAAAGTCATCACCAAATCCAAGGTCATCTATGTTATTCTCCTATGTTCTAAGACTTTTATATACTTCTGTGTTTTACATTTATGTCTGTGATCCATTTTGAGTTAATTTCTGTGAAGGATGTAAGGTCTGCGTCTAAATTCTTTTTTTTTTTTTTCATGTGGATGTCTAATTGTCTCAGTACCACTTGTTGAAAAGACCATCTTTGCTCCCTCGTTAAAGATCAGTTGACTATATTTGTGTGGGTCTATTTCTGGGCTCCCTGTTCTCTTCCAATGATGTATTTGTGTGTTCGTTTTGCCAAGACACCCTGTCTTGATTACTGTAGCTTTATAGTATTGTCTTGAAGTCAGGTACCATTAGTCCTCCAACATTCTTCTTCTCCTCCAATATCATGTAGTCTATTCTGGGTCTTTTTACTCTCTGTATAACCTTTAGAATCAGTTTGTTGATATCCACAAAATGCTGGGATTTTGACTGAGCTTGCACTGAATCTATAGACCAAGGTGGGAATCCTGACAATATTATCTTTCCGTCCATTAACATGGCAGATTACTTAGTTCTTTGATTTCTTTTATCAGAGTTTTGTAGTTTTCCTCATATAGCTCTTATACATATTTTTGTTAGATTTATACCTAAGTACTTCATTTTGGGGGCCGGTTAATGTAAACAGTATTGTATTTCAAATTCCAGTTGTTCATTGCCGGTATATAAGACAGCAATTGACTTTTGTATATTAACCTCGTATCCTGCAATTCTGCTGTATTTACTTATTTATTCCAGGAGTTTCTTTATTGAATCTTTTGGATTTTCTGCATAGATAATCATGTCCTCTGCAAATACAGTTTTATTTCTTCCATCCTAATCTGTATACCTTTCATTTCCTTTTCATATTTCATTAGCTAGGACTTAACAGTACAATGTTGAAAAGCAGTGGTGAGAGGGGACATTTTGCCTTGTTCCTGACTATAGTGGGAAAGCTTTGGGAGTTTCTCCGTAGTAAGTATGAGGATAGTTGTAGGTTTTTTGGTGGATATTTATCACGTTGAGGAAGTTCCCCCTCGTTTACTAGGTTTTTTTTTTTTTTTTTTAAATCAGGAATGTTGAATTTTGTCCTATGCTTTTTCTGCATCTATTGTTGTATGATTTTTCTTCTTCAGCCTGTTATGATGGCTTGGTTTTTATTTTATTAAAAAAAAATTTTTTTTTTTTTTTGAGAGAGAGAGAAAGTATGTGTGTGAGCAGGGAAGGGGCAGAGAGAGGGAGAGAGAAACCCAAGCAGGTTCTGTGCTGACAGCAGATTTGCTGACAACAAATACTGATGTGGGATTTGATCCCATGAATGATGAAATCATGACCTGAGCTGAAATCAGGAGTCAGACCCTCAACCCACTGAGCCAGGCAGGTGACCTGTGATGGATTGATTTTAAAATGTTGAACCAGCCTTGCATCCCTAGGATAAATACTACCTGGTCACGGTCTACTACAGTTCTTTTTATACATTGTTGGATTTGATTTGCTAGTATTTTGAGAACTTTTGCATTCGTGCATGAGAAGCATTGTTCTGTTTTCTTAGAATATCTTTGTCTGGGAGGCACCTGGATGGCTCAGTCAGTTAAGCGTCCGACTTCGGCTCAGGTCACGATCTCGCAATTTGTGGGTTTGAGCCCTGCATTGGGCTCTGTGCTGACAGCTCGGAGCCTGGAGCCTGCTCCGGATTCTGTGTCTCCCTCTCTCTCTGCCCCTCCCCTGCTTGTGCTTTGTTTCTCTCTCTCTCAAAAATAAATAAACATTAAAAAATTAAAAAAAAAAAGAATATCTTTGTCTGGTTTTGGGTTTAGGGTAACTCAGGAAATGAGTTAGGAATTATTTCTTCTGTTTATACCTTCTGAGAGAGATTGTGGAGAATTGGTTTAATTTAGTTACTATAATTATAATTCCTTAAGTGTTTGGTAGAATTCACCAGTGAACCCATTCAGGTATACTGTTCTCTATTGTTTTAAATTTATTTAAAACATTTTTTTAATGTTTAGTTTTGAGACAAAGAGAGCGCGAGTGGGGGAGGGGTCAGAGAGAGGCGGGGGATGGGTCAGACTCTGAAGCAGGCTCCAGGCTCCAAGCTGTCAGCACAGAGGCCTACACGGGTCTCAAACTCAAGAACAGTGGGATCGGGGCGCCTGGGTGGCGCAGTCGGTTAAGCGTCCGACTTCAGCCAGGTCACGATCTCGCGGTCCGTGAGTTCGAGCCCCGCGTCAGGCTCTGGGCTGATGGCTCGGAGCCTGGAGCCTGTTTCCGATTCTGTGCCTCCCTCTCTCTCTGCCCCTCCCCCGTTCATGCTCTGTCTCTCTCTGTCCCAAAAATAAATAAAAAACGTTGAAAAAAAAATTTAAAAAAAAAAAAAAAAAAAAAAAAAAAAGAACAGTGGGATCATGACCTGAGCTGAAGTTGGTCGCTTAACTGACTGAGCTACCCAGGAGACCCTATTTTTTTAAGTTTATTTATTTATTTTGAGAGAGGCAGTGCAAGTAGGGGAGGGGCAGAGAGAGAGGGAGAGGGAGAGGGAGAGAATCCCAAGCAGGCTCTGCACTGCCAGCATGGAGCCTGATGCGGGGCCAAATCCATGAACTGCAAGATCATGACCTGAGCCAAAGACAGATGCTCAACCGACTGAGCCACTCAGGTGTCCCAGTCCTTTCTATTTTGGAAGGTTATTCATTATTGATTCAATTTCCGTAATAAATAGAGGCCTAATTCAGATTGACTGTTTTTTCTTGCATGCATTTTGTCAGATTGTGCCTTAAGGAATTGGTCCACTTCATCCAGGTTATCAAGTTTGTTGGCACAGAGTTGTTCAGAGTATTCCTTTCTTCTTTCTTTTAATGTCGATGGGTTCAATAATGATGTCCCCTCTTCCCATTTTAATAATAATTTATGTGTTTCTTTTTTTCTTAACCTGTTTAGAGCCTTCTCAATTTTACTGATCTTTTAAGAGAACCAGCTTTGATTTCATTGGTTTTCTCCACTGATTTCCTGTTTTCGATTTCACAGATTCTAATTTTTATTTTTTTCATCTGCTTACTTATAACTGAATCCAACAATGTCTGTGTTTTGTCCTTTTTTTTGTGACTTGTTTAGGATGTACTTTATATGACTTAAGAAATCCTTCCCTAAGTTGAGGTTTTAAAGGTATTCCTTACATTGTCTTCTAAAGGTTTCATAGTTTTTGTCTCCCGTATTTGTTTTTCCATCCACTTGGAATTGATTTTTGTGCATGGTGTGAGGTATGCATCCGATTTCCATTTTCCTATGTGAATAACCAGTACTTCCAGCACCACTTATTGACTTTTTTAAACTTTTTGTATGGAAAAATCATACATGTATATATGCAAGAATAGAATAAACCCGACAATTATAATTTCATGGCCAATCTTGCTACCTTTATATCCCTATCTACTTTCCCCCACCACCAAAATTATCTTGAAGTAAATTCCAAAAATTATGTACTTTTATATATAAACATTTTTTATTCAAAAATACAAGGAATTTCAAAACATAATTGCAACACCAATATCACACTTAAAATAAGAATTCTTTAATAGCAACCCATTAAATAAATCCAGCATTACCCTGATACCCCAAAACAGACAAAGACATTTTAAGAACATAATACTGCAGACCAATATCCCTCATGAATGAAAATCTTCAATAAAACATTAGTAGATCAAGTCCAGAATTAATAAAATGATTATACATTGTGACCAAGTGATAGTTCTCCGGGGAATGCAAGACTGGTTCAATATTAGGAAATCAATTAATAAAATCTATCATCTAAACAAACTAATAAAGAAAAGCCACATGGGGTGCCTGGGTGGTTCAGTCGGATAAGCAACTCTTGATTTCCGCTCAGGTCACGATCTCACAGTTCGTGAGTTTGAGCCCCACGTGGGACTCCACACTGATAGTGCCGAGCCTGCTTGGGATTCTGTCCCTCTCTCTCTGCCCCTCCTTGCTCACTCGCGCTCTCTCTCAAAATAAATAAATAAACATTTTTTAAAAAGCCACATGATGAGGGGCACCAGGGTGGCTCAGTCGGTTGAGTGTCCGACTTCGGCTCAGGTCATGGTCTCGCGGTCTGTGAGTTCGAGCCCCACGTCAGGCTCTGTGCTGACAGCTCGGAGCCTGGAGCCTGCTTCGGATTCTGTGTCTCCCTCTCTCTCTGCCCCTTCCCTGCTTGTGCTTTCTCAAAAATAAACATAAAACATAAAGAAAAAGCCACATGATGATATCAATGGATGTAGAAAAAGCATTTGATGAAATTCAACATCTGTCCTCGATAGAAAAAAATCTCCTGGATTAGGAACAGAAGGAAACTCTCCTAACATGAGACGTGGCTTCTATAAACAAAACAAAACAAAACAAAACTCCTACAGCTAATATTATACTTAATGTTAAAAGACCATGTGGTTTCCCCCTTAAGACTGGGAGAAATTAAGAATGAAAGAGGTCCACTCTTACCAATCCTATTTAACACTGTACTAGAAATCCTAGGCAGTAAAATAAAGCAAGATAAGTTAAAGGCATATCGGTTTTAAAGATATAAAACTATCTCTATTCACAGATGACATTATCTACATTGAGCCCACTCCTTCTGTCCCCAGGGCCCCAGCAATCTACAAAACAAACAAACAAACCCTCCTAGAATAAGTGAATGTAGCAAGGTAAGGGGACACAGGCCTCTTCCTATATCCTAGCGAGGAACAATTGGAAACTGAAGTTTAAACATTTTTTTTTTTAAATTTTTTTAACGTTTTATTTATTTTTGAGACAGAGAGAGACAGAGCATGAACGGGGGAGGGGCAGAGAGAGAGAGGGAGACACAGAATCGGAAGCAGGCTCCAGGCTCTGAGCCATCAGGCCAGAGCCCGACGCGGGGCTCGAACTCACGGACCGCGAGATCGTGACCTGAGCTGAAGTCGGCCGCTTAACCGACTGAGCCACCCAGGCGCCCCATAAACATTTTAAATCGCTATAAGAAAAAAAGAAAAAGAAGTAGTAATTAGGTATAAATCTCACAAAATACATGCAGAGTCTCTATGCCAGAAGAACAAAAACAAAAGGGAAGGGAAGGGAAAGAAGGAAGAAAAAGAGAAAGAAAATCTGAGAAAGAAAATCTAAGGAAGAAAATTGAAACAGGTTTAAATAAATGGAGATATACTGTGCTTATGCACTAGAAGCCTCAGTATTGTTAAGGTGTCAGTTCTTCCCCAATTGATCTATATATAGGTTAAAAACAACCCAATCAAAACCCAGCAGGATTTTTTTTTTATATAGATATAGGCAAGTTGATTCTAGAATTTATATAGAAAGGCAAAGGGACCAGAATAGCCAAAGCAATTTTAATGGGGAAAAAAGGAAAAACAAAAACTAAAACTCGAAGAATTCATACTGATTTCAAGACTGACAATAAAGCTATAGTAACCAAGGCAGCGTGGTTTTGGTGAAAGGATAGACACACAGATCAATGGAACATAGTCGTTTGAAACGAATCCTTTGAAAAAATTTTGGACTTATTTTAGTGCCTAATATATGGTTCTCTTTTTATAAACACTCTTATGTGTTTGAAAAGAACTACTTTTAGCTTTGTATTCTACATCAAATTTCGATTAGAAGATGCACATTTTTCACGTTTAAACATCTCTGAAATCAGAATGATCTGGCTCTCAAGGGCATCTCATACTTTCACTGGCGGTGGTTTTTCTTCCTTATGGGTACTTGAGATAATAGGGTGTCTTACTATCAATGGTGGTTTATAATTGATGAAATTCAGTATATTAGGTCAAGCTTTTTAATTGTTCAAATCAATGTCTTTACTGATTGTTTTCATGTTTGGTTTTTTTTTTTTTTTTTTTTTTTGGTATCACTTATGAGAGGGATGTTAAAAAGTTACTAAGATTGTGTATTTTTCTTTCTCATTATCTTTCTACATTTTAACATCCTGATCCTGTATTAGTATGTGCCTACAAGTTCAGATGTGTTTTATCTTCCAGGTGAATTGAATCTTTTATCATTTCATAGTGACCGTCTTTGTCCCAATATTTTTTCCTTTAAAGTCTATTTTGTCCAATATAAATGTAGCTATATCAGTACTTTCCTTTGGCTAGTATTTGACTGGTATAACTTTTTCCATATTTTTCCTTTAAACCTTCTGTACCCTCATATTTTTATTTTTTATTTTAATTTAAAATTTTTTTATTGTTTATTTTGATGGGGGGGGGGGGGTTGCGGAGGGGCAGAAAGAGAAGGAGACACAGAATCTGAAGCAGGCTCCAGGCTCTGAGCTGTGAGCACAGAGCCTGCCGTGGGACTTGAATTCATGACCCATGAGATCATGACCTGAGCTGAAGTTGGACACGTAACCAACTGAGCCATCCAGGTGCCCCTATTGTAATTCTTTTAATGTTTGTTTATTTTTGAGGGAGACTGCACGCAAGTGGGGTAAGGGCAGAGGGAGAGGAAGACACAGAATCTGAAGCAGGCTCCAGGCTCTGAGCTGTCAGCACAGCTGTTATTTTGTAAATAACATATAGCTGGATTTTGTTTTCTAATTCAACATGGCAATCTTTAGTATTTAACTAAAACACCCAGTGCATTTACATTTATCATGATTACTGATGCATAAAGATTTCTACCGTTTTACTTTGGGCAATTTGTCCTGCCTGTTTCTTTTCCCTCCTTTCCTGTTTTCTTTTGGATTGACGAGTGTTTTCCATTAAGTATAGAATTCTAGTTTTGTTTTTTTTTTTAATGTTTATTATTTTTGAGAGAAAGCACACACAGAGAGAGGGAGACAGAGACTCTGTGATGATGGCGGACAGCCCAGTGCGGGGCTTGAACCCACTAACTATGAGATCATGACCTGAAGTTGGACAGTCAACTGAGTCACCCAGGCGTCCCTAGATGTTGTACTATTACGTACAGTGACATAGAGAAAACCAGAGGGCTCTTTTGTCATTTCCCCAAGTAGTTTGAACTTGTGAAAGACCATGTTTCTTTTTTTTTTTTTTTTGTATCTTCATCAAGCACAATGTTTTGTACAGTTAATTCATAAAAATTGCATTTGATTACTTATGATGGTAAAGAGTAGTGGGCAAAAAAGGAATGTGGCCTTTTTCCTTTTTGAAATTCTGTCTACATCCATTTTTGTTTAGCATTGTGTAAACTTAACCCAAGTGTTACTTGCACAGTGTTTCCTTAATTAAAAAAAATTTGGGGGCGGGGGCAAGCATTTTTTTCCCAGATGTGATATTAAATATCTGTTGCCAGTGGAAAAAAATCTTTGATGCTGCTTTCCCCCCCAAAAACAACATATTAAATTACCATAGATAAAATCCCAAGTTTTCTTTGGTGTTCTTGACCTTTCATTTAGAGAATGGTACATCAGTAAGGTATCATTTATGAACTTCTAAAAGAGACACCATCTTCTAATGTGTTATTTATGGATTCATGTAATAAACATAAAAATGTGAACTAGGGGCGCCTGGCTGGCTCAGTCAGTAGAATATATGACTCCTAACCTCAGGGTTGTAAGTTTGAGCCCTATGTTGGGTTTAGGGATTACTTTAAAAAATAAAATCTTTTTTTTAATTTTATTTAAAAAAAAATTTTTTTTTTAACATTTATTTATTTTTGAGACAGAGAGAGAGCATGAACAGGGAGAGGGTCAGAGAGAGGGAGACACAGAATCTGAAACAGGCTCCAGGCTCTGAGCTGTCAGCACAGAGCCCGACGCGGGGCTCGAACCCATGGACCGTATGATCATGACCTGAGCTGAAGTCGGCCACTTAACCGACTGAGCCACCCAGGCGCCCCCAAAAATAAAATATTAAAAAATAAAAAACATGGACTCGAGGGGGGAAATTGGATTAGGCTTCAGAAAATGATCTGAAGTAAAGATAACAAAACATTAACATTTATTATTATGAATGGTAGGTGTATAAGGATTTTGTGTTAAACTTGTGTAGTTTTTAATATAGTTTTAAGTTTGTAAAACTGTGATTTTAAAACATGCCATCTAGTGGACATGTTTAAGTAGAACTTTAAAAATCTTTGTAAAGATACAATGGAACAAAGCTTTTTACATTTCTTCAACAACACAGATAGGAAAGAAGGTCCATTCTGGTGGTTAAGACCACAAACTTTGGAGTTGAGCCACACCTAGGTATGAATCCTAGATTTGTTGTACAAGTAGAGACTACTGGGTTTTTTGGTAAATGAGATTAGTGCCCTTTTATTTTTAAAAATTTTTAAGTAAACTCTACACACCCAACACGAAGCTTGAACTCACAACCTTGAGATCAAGAGCTGCATGCTCCTGCTACTGAGCCAGCCAAGCACCCCAAGACTATTTTTTTTCTTTAAAGAAAGTTTTTAATGTTTATTTTTCAGAGACAAAGAACATGAGCAGAGGAAGGGCAGAGAAGAGAGGGAGACACAGAATCTAAAGCAGCCTCCAGGATCTGAGCTGTCAGCACAGAGCCCGACGAGGGGCTCAAACTCACAAACTGTGAGATCATACCTGAGTGAAGTCGGACACTTAACCGACTGAGCCACCCAGGAGCCCTTCTTTTTTTTAATGTTTATTTTTGAGAGAGAGAGAGAGAGAGACAGAGCGTGAGTGGGGGAGGGGCAGAAAGAGAGAGGGAGACACAGAATCTGAAGCAGCCTCCAGGCTCTGAGCCGTCAGCACAGAGCCCGATGCGGGGCTCGAACTCCTGAGCTATGAGATCATGATCTGAGCCGAAGTTGGACGCTCAAACAACTGAGCCACCCAGGTGCCCCAAGACTACTATTTTCAATTGAATGGTCAGATATTATTAGGTTTAAGTCTCAGATCCCTAATTATTAATACTCCTATAATCTTAGGCAAGTTAACAAGCTCACAGGATGACACAGATATCTACATTCCACAAGAGTTGTAACACTGTCTCATTCATCACTTTCCCTAGTAAAGCTTGACATATAAGAGGCCTTTAATATCTGAACGAATGAATGAATGAATGGCTTTACTTTAATACAGCTTCTGGGTACATTTACTAAGCTTGCTGCACTCAATTGTAGATATTAAAGAAATGGTACTACTGTGTATATTATGTATATAGGAAACTCTGAATTTGTAACAATTTAAGCTTATACATATTTACATAAGTTACCAGTTAAAAACTTATACTTATGGAAGGCAGCAAACTATATCTGTCAGTTTTCAGGAAAAGGATTCCAATCATGAAATGATAAAGACTTGATCTCTAACACCTGTTTGCTACAAAGAAACCTACACTGACACAAGGGGACAGAGTTATCAGAATGGGTCTTTTAAAAAAAATGTTAGGGACACCTGGGTGGCTCAGTGGATTAAGCGTCGGACTCTTGGTATTGGCTCAGGTCACAATCTCACAGTTCACGGGTCCCATCCTAGCTGACAGTGCGGAGCCTGCTTGGGATTCTCACTCTCCCTCTGCCCCTCCCCAACTTCATGTGCGGGTACTCTCTCAAATAAACTTGAAAAAAAAAAAAAAAAGTTAAATGGCCTAGGCCTCCTCTAAATGACTATCCCTCAAGACTCTTGCCAGGGGTGCCTGGGTGGTGCAGTCGGTTGGTTAAATGACCGACTCTTGATCTTGGCTTAGGTCACGATCTCACAGTTTGTGGGTTGGAGTCTCGCTTTGGGCTGTGAGCTGGCATAGAGCTTGCTTGGGATTCCCGGTCTCCTCTGCCCCTCCCCTGCTCATGTGCATGCATGCTCACTCTCAAAATAAACAAACAATAAAAAAATTCTTGCCAAACTCTGCCTAGGATAGGCTTCTGAATTCCACAACCTTGAGGTAAGCGTTCCTTTGTTTTATAGTAAAAACCAGCAGTAGTTATTAAAAATAAAAACCTGGGGCGCCTGGGTGGCTGTCTGTTAAGCATCCAACTTCGGCCCACGTCATGATCTCACGGTTCGTGAGTTTGAGCCCTGCATTGGGCTCTGTGCTGACAGCTTTCTCAGGGCCTGGAGCCTGCTTCGGCTTCTGTCTCTTTCTCTCTGCCCCTCTCCCATTTGCACTCTGTCTCGGTCTCTCAAAAATAAATGTAAAAAAAAATAAAAACCAACTTTGTAGAACAAATATAATTGTAATTAGAGTTTCATATACTTTGACATTGTTTCACTATAACCTGTTACTTTTCCTTTAAATCAAGCCCTTGGTCAAATTTCACTCACTTTATATCATTTTTACAGCATCTTTTCTGGGAATTTGAACTGCCATTAAAACTATGTAGTTACAAGCCATAAACATTTATTTTTATATCACTTCTATGTCCATGTTTTTTAACTGGAGAAAAACAGATTTAAACAGTAACTTCAATGTAATAATTGCTAAATGAACAAACCAAAACACGGTTGATCCTTGACCAACACAGGTGTCAAATGCATGGGTCCACATACACATGGATTTTTTTCAGTAACAGTACTGGAAATGTATTTTCTCTTGTGATTTTAGTATTTTCTTGAGCTTTATTCTAAGAATGCAATATATGACACATGGAACATACAAAGTATATATTGACTGTTAGTGGTGAGGCTTCTTCTGGTCAACAGTAGGTTCGTATTAGTTCTTAGGGAATCAAAAGTTGTACATTGATTTTTGACTGCAACAGAAGTCTATGCCCCTGACCCCTGCATTGCTTAAGGGTCAACTGTACTTAAGATTTGCAAAGCTCCAACATGTGCCATTCACAGTACAGTAAAATTAAAGGGGTATCTTAATTTATATACTCAAGACTGTTGATGGGCAATAATTATTTCCATAATAAACTGATAATATATGTAAAATAGAAAACTAAGCCAATGAAATAATTTCACTGGCCTATTGAACTTTTGGAGTGTAATTTTAGGTTTGGACTATACTCACTTTTAAAATTTCATAAGCCCCTTCTTGGATTCAAGTTAGAAAAACCTCTTGAGGGATGCCTGGGTGGCTCGATGGGTTAAGCGTTCCACTTCAGCACAGATTGTGATCTCGTCCCACGTTGGGCTCTGTGCTGACAGCTCAGGGCCTGGAGCCTGCTTCGGATTCTGGCTCCCTCTCTCTCTGCCCCTGCCCCACTTGTGCTCTGTATCTCTCTCTCTCTCTCTGTCAAGAATAAACATTGGGGCGCCTGGGTGGCTCAGCTGGTTAAGTACCCAACTTCAGCTCAGGTCATGATCTCGCGGTTTGTGAGTTTGAGCCCCACATCAGGTCCTGTGCTGACAGCTCAGAGCCTGGAGCCTGCTTCAGATTCTGTGTCTTTCTCTGCCCCTCCCCTGCTTGCTCTCTCTCTTGAAAATAAAAAATAAACCATTAAAAAAAAAAAAATTAAAAAACCAACCTCTTGAAAGATAATCTGGTATGCATTTATGGATTCAGCAGTAGCTTGCTCATGCCTGTTACATATTGCTAGCCTAACTTGATTTAGTTGAAAGCAAGGCCCTACACCAGAAATCTGCAGGCAGTGTTAAGTTTATAAATGTTTGTGGATGTCCACCTGTTAAGGCATTAAGAGCTAAAGGATCTCGGGGCGCCTGGGTGGCGCAGTCGGTTAAGCGTCCGACTTCAGCCAGGTCACGATCTTGCGGTCCGTGAGTTCGAGCCCCGCGTCAGGCTCTGGGCTGATGGCTCGGAGCCTGGAGCCTGTTTCCGATTCTGTGTCTCCCTCTCTCTGCCCCTCCCCCATTCATGCTCTGTCTCTCTCTGTCCCAAAAATAAATTAAAAACGTTGAAAAAAAAAAAAAAAAAAAGAGCTAAAGGATCTCTATGGCAGCCAAACATTAACAGATCTTAAAATTTTGTAAGATACCCTATATATAATGTAACCTTTTAAAATACTCTTGGTATAGCACACCCCATACCTCCTCATGTTCTTCGGGCCTAATCGGCCTGAGAGTCTTGGCTTCATATCAGATAATAAGTGATATAAGTAATCCTACTGGTGATTAAACTTTTTTTTTTTTCTTCTCATAAACTGCCAAATCAACAGAGTCTCATTTAAAAAATACTGTTAATGGAGTTTTTCATTAAGATTACACAAATTTGTCAATTGTGTTGAGATTTCCACATTACAGGTTCCTTAACCATAAACAATTGCAGAACAAAAAAGTTACCTACTTTTAGTTTATTATAATTGGTTCTGACTGAATCAAACATCTAAAGATATCCTCTCTTAAAACAGGCTGTGTAGGGGCACCCAGGTGGCTCAGTCGGTTGAGCATCTGACTCCGGCTCAGGTCAGGATCTTGCAGTTCGTGAGTTTGAGCCCCGCGTCAGGCTCGGTGCTGACAGCTCAGAGCCTGGAGCCTGTTTCAGATTCTGTGTCTCTCTGCCCTTCCCCACTCATGCTCTGTCTCTGTCTCTCAAAAATTAATAAACGTTAAAAAAAAATTTTTTTTAAAAACAAGCTGTGTAGACCAGAATTTTAAATTTATCCTCATTTTAAAACTAGACAGGTCCTGTAGTTAGTATAATTAACAGAATGGTCATCAGGAAGCTTGCTGTTCATATAACAATATATTTTACATTCAGCAAACTTACTTAATTTTATCAAATATCCTTTAATTTCACAGACAACAATATGATACATATTGTGTAAGAAGCGCACAATAGTTCTGCAGTACAATTTCAGAGTGTATACAAACTGGAATACAGAGGTTAAACACTGGGGTATGGATGGCATTCTTGAGCTTTGGATAAACTGCATACAAAACTTGGAATTCAAATATTAGCCAATCTGGAAACTTTACTTCTCATAATATAAAAATGATACTTTTGAGATGCAAAATATTTTTTTTTTTACTAAACTATATAAACATTTAAAATAATTAAAAACTCAACTTTAGAATTTATAAAGATTAGCTATAAAAATATATCGGCAGTCACTTTTCTTAGAAATGTACCATTCGCTACATTACAAAATAGTCTCTAACATAAAATTGCCTTAATAACCATACGATTTTAGAATCTGATAAGCCTTACATTAAATTGATTATAAAATCCTCTTGGAAAACTTTGGTATGTATCTTCAGAATATTTTTAAAAAATACTCTAATATCTCAAGGGCCTGTAAACATTCCATTCTATTAAAGCACAACAGAATAGATAATGTATATTCAACTGCATACAGAATATAGAATCAAAAAACAATTTATTATATATTTGTAGAAAATCTCCATTCCCAGAGTAACCAAAAAACAAACTATTTAAAAGTATCAAACTTTTAAACAGAAGTTCTCTTTCCATTCTGATAAAAAATGTTACAAAATCACCATACTCCATTCATGTACCTTAAATGCCTTTGAGGACAAAGCCTCAAAAACAGTTAAACCCAAGTCTCAAAAGCCTCTCAAGTCCAAGAAACAAACTTTAAAAAACCCATTTCAACGATCTGACGATAGAACAAGTATACGTAATCAGAACACATAATTTATATATTTAGTTATGTATTAGCTTTTCTATTTGTAATTTAAAATTTATTGGCAGAAATAAAACACTCACGCGCGCGCACACACACAAGTGAAAAAGGTAAATTTTAGGAAACAGTAAGAAATGCAAACCTACAGGGTAAACTGATTTTAAAAATAATTTACCAAATTTCATCTTCTCTGGCATTTTTGGGTTATTGTCATTTAGGAAATTCAAATTGGTGTGAGAGCTCACTTCCCTCTTCTTCAGTAGGTTTCATTTTTCCAGAGCTTCCACCTGTGCTAGTGACTTCCTTGAGGTCATTTTCCACTTCATCTTCTGTCACCAGATCTCTTGCATAAGATTATCTTTGAGTTGCAAAAGCCTAAATAAAAAGCTTCATTTTTGACCTTTTAATTTATAAAACTCCACTAAAAAGAAAAGAAATCCATCTAATTTTTAGGCAAGTCTGCAAAAATATTTTCTTTCTTAATCAAACACTTTTATGAGAATAAAGATCCTTCAAAGTTTTTAACTCTTCTATTAGAGTTTTATTTTGATTTTCCAAGACTGCAACTCGATTTTCCAGGCATTTCACATATTCTTTCTTCTTTCTGCGACATTCTCGAGCAGCTTCTCTAAACATAGGCATTAAAAACCAATGTTAGAAAAAAAGTTCACATTCTTTAAATGGTAAATGCACCTCAGTAATCCTCCCTGGTCATCTCTCTACATCTCTACAGAACCAAAATACATAGATCTTAAGTGCAGAATTCAATCGGTTTTGGCAAATGCACATACCTATATAACCCCCACACTTATCAAGACAGAGAACTTCTTTGTTGTCCCAGAAAGTTGCCTCGTGCCCATTCCTGGTCAGTGCTCTCCCCAAACAACTAATGTTCAGATTTTATCACCACAGATGAAGATTGTCCTATTCTAGAACCTCAAATAACAGAGTCATACAGTATGCGCCCTTGTGTCTGGTCTCCTTTCACTCAGTATACTTTTGAGGCTCATCGATGTTGCTTCGAGGTGGTTTGTTCCTTACTGTTGCTGAGTGTATTCCATTGTGTGACCATCACCATAGCGTATTGATCTATTCCTTGGGGCTATTTCTCATTTTAGCTGCTATGCATGTTCTTAACACCAGGTTCTTTGTGAGCATATGTCCCAAAACCAAGGATTCAAATTTATGGGTCCTCTGGCTTTTGACACTGTTTCTTCAATTTTTATTTAAGTTTTAATTACAAACAGTGCTTGATACTCAGTTTTGTAAATGTCCTCTTAGAATATTTCTGTGAAGTCACATACATGTATCACATATGTAGAGCGGTATTATTTTGAGTATTTTTTATATTATGTACTGTAGGTATTATCTGCAACTTGCTTTTTTTACACTGTTTTATTTTAATGATGTTTCCAAGTAGGTATAGATCCTTGCCATGTACACTTTATTGTTAATTCATTTTCATCCCTAACTACTAGTGAGATTGAACATCTTTTCAAAAGCCTATTGGTCTTTTGGATCTTTTTTTTTTTTTTTAATTTTTTTAATGTACGTTTATTTTTGTGACAGAGACAGAACGTGAACGGGGGAGGGTCAGAGAGAGAGGGAGACACAGAATCCGAAGCAGGCTCCAGGCTCTAAGCTATCAGCACAGAGCTCGACACCGGGCTTGAACTCACAGACCGTGAGATCATGACCTGAGCCGAAGTCGGACACTTAACCAACTGAGCCACCCAGGCGCCCCGGTCTTTGGATCTCTTATGTAAACTGCCTGTTCATACCCTTTTTCCATTCATACCTTTTCCTGTTTTACGATGAGAAATTATAAAGACAACCTAAGAACTCTGTGTGCATTATACATATTAATCCTTTATCTGTTTTTATATTATTTCCTTTTTAAAAGTTTATTTATTTTGAGAGAGGAAGAGAGAGAGAGAGTGCGAGCAGGGGAGGGGCAGAGAGAGAGAGGGAGAGAGAGAACCCCAAGCAGGCTCTGAGCTGTCAGCATGGAGCCTGACACGGGGCTTAAACCCACAAACCATGAGATCATGACCTGAGCTGAGATGAAGAGTCAGATGCTTTACCAACCAAGCCACCCAAGCGCCCCTGTTTTTATATATTATTTTCTAATCTATCATTTGACTTCTCATATTTTTATATCTTATACCATAAATGCTTCTTTTTTAGTCTTTTTCTTGGCTTAGGTTAAAATTCCATGCACTATATATTTCTCTCTTAATTTTAAAGATAATTTTATTGCTTAATTTTTCACAATTAAGTCTTTAATCCATTTGGAATTACTTTCGTATGTGATATAAAATAGAGGAGTCTAATTTAATTTTCTTTCAGATGCGGTGTCAGTTAACATTTATTAAATATGCCATCTTTTAGAAGTACTGTACTTAACTAGCATAAAAAGCTATTTCTGGGCTCTATCCTGTTTGCTAATGTTATTGTCTGCTCCTGTGCTGATACCAAGTTTTGATTACAGTGGCTTTAGAGAGTATGTTTTAATGCCTAATGGAACAAGTAACCTCTTCCTGTTCTTGACCATTCTAGAACACTTTTTTCTTTCATGTCAACTCTCATCTTATGTTGCCCAATTCCATGGAGATCTATAGAGGTTCTAGTTTGAATCACATTAAATTTATATGTGTATTTTAGGGGCACCTGGATGGCTCAACTGGTTAAGCATCTGACTCTTGGTTTTCGCTCAGGTCATGATCTCATGGTTTGTGAATTTGAGCCCCACATTGGGCTCTGTGCTGACAGCGTGGAGCTTGCTTGGGATTCTCTGTCTCCCTCTCTCTCTGCCTCTCCCCTGCTCATTTTCTAGTTTTCTCTCAAAATAAATAAACAAACTTAAATGTAATCTTCTCCTATTGTGTTTACTAAGGGTTTTATGATTTTTTGCCACTAATGCGAATATTACTTCCCATTATTATTTTCAAGACGGTAATTCATAGTAGAAAAACTTACTAAATTTCCTTATAAATCACTGTAATTAAAAAAATTTATTATGATATACTATACACACAAAAGACTGTATGTGGTGTAATGTTATGAAGCATAATAAATAAAATGAACACATGTAAACCCAACACCTGATTTAATAAGAGAACATATGATCTATACTGTTGAAGAAATTTCTGTGCTATTTCCTGATTCCATACCCCTGCCTCTTGCCTGGAAGCAATTACTAGCTTCAATCTTTTACTTATTTTCATGGTTTCAGTAATATTTATACATCTCTAAATTGTATATAATTTAGTTTGCTTATATTCTAAAACTTATTTTAACATTTATTTTTGAGAGAGAGAGAGACAGAGCATGAAAGCATGAACGGGGGAGGGTCAGAGAGAGGGAGACACAGAATCCGAAACAGGCTCCAGGCTCTGAGCTGTCAGCACAGAGCCCGACGCGGGGCTCGAACTCATGGGCTGTGAGATCATGACCTGAGCCGAAGTCGGCCGCTTAACCGACTGAGCCACCCAGGCACCCCTAAAACTTACTTTAAAATATGACACTTTATGTATTCTGTTACAACCTATTTTCACTTAACTTTATTTTCCTAATACTTATTCATGTTACAGTGATCAATCAATACACATGAACACTATCAGATTGAATAAAGACAACCAAAATTTATGTGTCCATTCTGTTACTATTTAGGTTGTTTCCTGATTTTTGTTGTTGTGAACATTTTTATGTATACTTCCTGCAAAAGTCTCAGTCACATACACAGAGTGAAACAGCTCATAGAGCATATCCAGGTCAACTGTACAAGATAAGGCCAATTAATCCAAAGTGATTATACCAACTTTCACTGCCATAGGCAGTCTCTGAGTTTCACTGTTTCAAATCCTTGCCACTTCCTGGTTAGACTTTGAAGATTTTTGCCAATTGGGTGGGGATAAATGGTAACTAAATGTGTGGTATTAATTTGCATTTCTTTGATTACTGATTGATAAGGGTGAATAATCTTTCATACGATTATTAACCACTTGTGTTTTCTGAGAAATGCCTATTCATATATTTTGCCAATTTTTCTTCCATTAGGTTGTACTTAATAACTTAGAAGATATTTTTGTTTTTTTCAAACAAATCTTTTTGTTGTTGTTAGATATGTTTCAAATATCTTCTATAGGGTTGGAGCTTGTATTTTCACTCTACAGATGAACAGAAATTATTAATTTTAATGAAGATTCATTAATCTTTTGTGTTAATGTTTGTGGGAGGGGTGTGCATTGTTTTAAGTTATCTTTCCCTAATCCTGAAACCATAAGATTATATATTTTCACTTAAAAGTTTCAAAATTTCATCTTTCACATTTGTGTTTTTAATCTCTCTGCAATGATTTTGTGTATGGTGTGAGGAAGAAATCCAGTATTTTTTCATTTATCAATAATTATCCTAATACCATTTATTGAAGAGTCCCTCCTTCCCCCAATAATCTGTCCTGTGTCCATGGATCAGTTTCTGAGCTATTTCATTGGTCAATTTTTTTTTTCCCTCAATGCCACTATCACATTATTTCAATTACCACAGCTTTAAATAAAACTTGGTATCTCCTCACCTTATTCTTGTCTGGAATATTTTGGCTGTTCTTGGCCCTTTACTCTTCTATAAATTTTAGTATCAACTTGTCAAGTTCTTCAAACAACCTGTTTAGGTTTTGATTGGAACTGCATTGAATCTATGGATCAATTGGGGGAAAAATAGTCATCTTTATAATACTGAGTTTCCATATCTATGGACATAGTATTTATTTCTCCATTTTATTTAGATCTTCCTTAAGGTCTTTCAAAGACATTGTACAATATTTTTCATAACTGTCCTGGACATCTTTTGTTGTTAGATTTCTTGTCTGATATTTTGTTGATAACATAAATGGTGTCTTTTAAATAATTATTTACCAAACCATTACTGATGTAAAGAAATATGATTTTTGAATACTGGTGTTATATTTAGCAATGTTATAAATTCATTACTTCTAATAATTTTTCTGTAAGTCCGTTTTAAAAAATAGGCAATTATATGGGGTGCCTGGGTGGCTCAGTCGGTTAAGCGGCCGACTTCGGCTCAGGTCATGATCTCGCGGTTCGTGAGTTCAAGCCCCGCGTCGGGCTCTGTGCTGACAGCTCAGAGCCTGGAACCTGTTTCAGATTCTGTGTCTCCTTCTCTCTGACCCTCCCCTGTTCATGCTCTGTCTCTCTCTGTCTCAAAAATAAATAAACGTTAAAATAAATAAATAAATAAATAAATAAATAAATAAATAAAAAATAGACAATTATATAAAAAATAGTAGGTAAGGATTTCCTTTCATTTAAATCCTCATAATACCCTCTGTTCTTGTTTTACTACAAAATGGTTAAAGGTTTCCAGTACAATGCTGGTTATTTTTCAAGCTTTCTAATACTTTGTACATGATTCTCCTGGATATTCTAAGCAGATGAATATATATTTGCTACGGAGAGCGATTTTATTTTTTCTTTTCCAATTTTTATCATTTTTATAGTCTCTTGATCTTTGATGATTTTCAAGGACACCCTTTTTTTTCTTTAAATCTAGTAGACCGATAACTGAAGGCTTTACAAAAGTTGTTCTGTTGTGTGCTCTGATGACTCTTGCTCCTGAAAGGTAGTGCAGTATTATCGAATATCTAAGTCTTTGGACTCTGAAACCTGGACCCGTGTTTTTAAATCCTACCTCTACCACTTACTAAGTAGTTTAACCTTGGGCAAAGAAATTAACCTAAGCCTCAGTTTCCTCATCTCAGAAAAACTGGAAATAATATTATATACACCTCAAACATTTTTGTGAAAATAACATAAAGGCTTGGCACATATGATGATGGAGGCCTAATTCCTTGGACAGTCTGTGATTTTTCAACTTGTATTTGTTAGAACTCAATGTATGGGAATTTGTTAAAGGCTGTGTTAAGACTGCTTTCTTCCAAAAAGTTGGGGAACTATGGACCCAGACCATTTTTAAATTTCAGCTGACTCTTGAACAACACGGGTCTGAACTGTGTGAGTCTACTTATATGCAGATTTTTTTTTAATATGGTACCATAAATGTATTTTCTCTTCCTTATGATTTTCTTAGTATTTTTTCTCTAGCTTCCTTTATTGTAAGAATACAGTATATATAACTACACATAACATAAAAAATATGTGTTAATTGGCTGTTTATGTTATCAGTAAGGATTCTAGTCAACTCAGTTTTTGGGAAGTCAAAAATTATAGACTTTCAATTGTGGGGCGGTGGGGGTCAGCACCCCAACGCCTCCATTGTTCAAGGGTCAACTTTGCTTGGGTCTCGACTTCATGAGGAATAACAATCTCTGATCCAGTTCCCCCAGGCTGCACAGACCCCAGGCTTTGCCCTAGTCCCCTTTGCATACCAAAGCTATACCAATCACAAAGATATGAATTTACAGATTATACAGGGGTTGCTTCAGTGCTTATGAACTTCATGGTCTTGTGCTTCTGATTGATTCCTAACCTCAATAGATATCTCTTACTTCCCTGGAGGCTCATCCAATCATTTAAAAGGGTGGTTTTTATATTTCATCAAGCTGTTAATAATATTACATAGCGAGGTCATATTATCAGAAAGAGAAGCCTCATTCTAGTAATTCTTAACAAATCTTTTGGGTATCCTAGGTACACAACCATATCATCAACAAAAAAACACGGTTCTTCTTTTCTAGTATTTACATAACTTACTTCAGATCCTTGTCTTACTGCATTTGTTGGAACCTCCAAGACAACGGACAATCCCTGCCATGTTACTAAGTTCATTACAGTGATGCTCGCTCTTAGTTTTTAGTAAAGAAACATTTTATCTTGAAGTAATTAAATGCATCCTTCTGGTCCTTGTATGATAATTTTTATTGCTTTAGAAAATCATCCTTTTAT
Organism: Panthera onca; assembly: GCF_046562875.1. Classification (NCBI taxonomy): domain Eukaryota; kingdom Metazoa; phylum Chordata; class Mammalia; order Carnivora; family Felidae; genus Panthera; species Panthera onca. Next base: position 77,148,364 of record NC_138345.1, on the reverse strand, counting down.
TCTAATTTTCTAACTTACTGAGAGGAGTTAAAAACAGAATCCTGTAATTTTTTAAATATTTGTTTTATATGTGGGTATCTACCCTTTTTGATTCCTAACATAGTTTTTATTAGTGTCCTTTCTCTCTTTTTTTTCCCCTTAAACTCACTACAGAAGGGTACCCATTATATTCTTTTTCTCAAAGAACTGGTGGTTTTCATGGCTGATGTACATATAGCTAATACTACTATGTTTAAAATACATTTAAAATGAAAGTAAATGTTTCTGGAGGTTAAATCACTGATATATATTCATGGGTAAAATTCATTTTTAGCATTTCTGTGGCCATCAGTTTTTTAGGAATTCTTTCCTCTTCCCACTATCAATGGCAAACAGCAAATTATTATTTTCATTTAACTTTTGTGAGCCCAGCAAGAACAAAATATATTGTTCGAAAAGCTCTGCTTAATAGTACTATTCAAAAGACAAAATAAAAATGAAAGAACTCTAGGTCATATATTAAATAAAGAGATTGAGCAATGGGATCCTTTGGAAATGAACTAGATACAACATAACACTCAGTAAAATAAAGCTCTCTTTTTTTAAAGTAAGCTCTATTTATGGCCAATGTGGGGCTCAAACTCACAACCCCAAGATAAAGTTGTGCTCCACCAACTGAGCTAGCCAGGCACCCCAAAACTCTCTCATTTTTAATTCACAATTCCAGTTAACATCTGGTTACGTTTTGAGATTTACAAAAACGTTACCCATTCTGGCAGTACAATTTTACCACCTACCTGTTTTTCATCAACCTTATTTCTCTCTTCAGTTGGGGGTCATCTGTCTTAGATGTCTGAGATGTAAGAGTCACAGGAGATGTCATCACCACAGTTTGTGGCAGCGAAGTAGCTGACGGTGTGGTACGGATCTGATATGTCTGCATATCTCCTGATGCAGCTGTGTGGTCAGAAGAGTGAGTTAATTCATAAGTGTCTTTGAAAGTACATTGGGATGTTTTCCACAGACACTTAAACATACTTACTTTGTACAACCACCTGGTTGCTGGGCACAAGTATTTGCTGTCCATCAGAGGTCTGTGCATATTGGAGAATTGTTGTCCCTTGCTGAGTACTGCCTGAATTTGTCATGGTTAATGTCTGAAGTCCCTGTACTCCATCTGTGCCTGGGCTGGCCAGTTGTAAGGCTCCATTTGGGGCAATGGCAACTTTAACCAAAGAGAGAACATAGCTATTGTAAGGCTATACAATACACTAATTGCAAAGGATTGGTGAAAAAAAACCCAGCCACTACTTATTAAAACAGGTCTGAATGCAGTTCCACTTGGTAACTGTTAACTACTTTGGGTGAACTATATGTAAAAGAAATAAAATAAATAAAATGGCATTTCTTTATAAAATTTTATAGTTCAGGTGCACTAATCTTAAATTTAGTCTCAAACTGTAGATTAGTCAAAACACATTATGGGCTCAATGGAGCACTGCATGCTAATTGCTAATGTTGTCACAGCAGTTCTGGAACATTAGGAGAGGGTACCAATGGCTAACTTTTTTTTTTTTTTTTTTTAATGTTTTATTTTATTCTTGAGGGAGAGAGACACAGTGTGAGTAGGGGAGGGGCAGAGAGAGAGGGAGACACAGAATTTGAAGCAGGCTCCTGGCTCTGAGCTGTCAGCACAGAGCTCGATGTGGGGCTTGAACCCACAAGCTGTGAGATCATGGCCTGAGCTGAAGTTGGTCGCTTTACTGACAGAGCCACCCAGGCGCCCCATCAATGGCTAACTTTTAAAGGAAAAATCAGTAGAAGGAAACATTAACACACTGTGTATTTTTATTCAAAAGAAGCATTAAAAAGATTATAAGCTTAAAAATATTTTTGAATAGATTAAATGGGCCTATGCCTATGGGAAAATTTTTAAGAGGATAAAAGGTTACATAATGAAAAAATATGTATCTTCATACTTTGTTTCTGAGCTCTGCTGTCTAGGGGTAACCACTATTAAATTGTACTAAATGTTATTTACTTAAGTGATATTTTAAAAATGTAATCTATTCAAGTTACTTCCTAGTGAAAATCACCAATAAGGTTGTCATGAGAAAGAGGTCACATTACTATGTGCCCCACAGCATTTTTCAATGAGTTATATATATATATATATATATATTTTAATGTTTGTTTATTTTGAGAGTGAGTGAGCAGGGGAGGGGCAGAGGGAGAGAGAGAATCCCATGCAGGCTCCATGCTGTCAGCGCAGAGCAGAGCCCAATGCGGGGCTCGATCTCACAAACTGTGAGATCATGACCTGAGCCAGATGCTTAATGAACTGGGCCACCCAGGCGCCCCTCAATGAATTATACTTATGTTAATGCTTTCCTCTCAAACCTTACATGAAACACCCATAAGATATGATCAAATGGAAAGCATTTTACCATTATGCAATCCCACGTAATAAATCCCCTTCAGAATCTAATGCCTCATCTCTGTGCCCTCTTACCAGATTATAATTATGCAACTTTTCTTCTCCTTTTTATACTCTGGGTACCAGGAAGCCAAAACACACTTATCTGAATGTATGTTTTAATTGATAATATTTTTTTTCAGGAGTATATAATTATCTCTCATCCACTACCACACAACAAATATTCTACATACTTTAATTTATATGACTTTAGAAGTAATGACAGTTTAAGATTTTTTAGATGCAGAGATTTGTTTTAAACTTATATTAGCAATTGTTTTCAATCGCCTTCTCTCCAACGCACATTATATATATATACATATATATAAATGTAAATATATAAGTAAAATAAAAAGTCCTATTCTCTATCCCAATTTATTCTACTGGCCACCCCACACCCTTATTCTGGGGTAACCATTTTCGATGTACATCCTCTTCCTAATCATTTCCTATGTTCATATAGACTGATACATTAACACACATCAAAATGTGTATCCATACACACATATGTATACTTTTTTTTTAATGTTTATTATTTATTTTTGAGAGAGAGACAGAGCGTGAGCACTCAGGCACCCCTAAAAAATTCTTTAAGAAAAGTAGCATATCAGCACGTTAAAAATTATGATATATTAATATGGCTTCTTATTCTAAAACAATTAAAATTAGGAATTATGAAAACTACATAGAAACTTAGGGAGATATTTCATATGTTATAATTGAAATAAGTACAATTCTTTTTTTTTTTTTTTTTTAATGTTTATTCTTGAGAGAGACAGAGATGGAACATGAGCAGAGGAGGGGCAGAGCGAGAGAGGGAGGCAGAATCCCAAGCAGGCTCCAGGCTTTGAGCTGTCAGCACAGAGCCCAATGTGGAGCTCAAACTCACGTACTGTAAGATCATGACCTGAGCTGAAGTCAGACGCTTATTGACTGAGCCACCCAAGCACCCCGAGAGATACATCTTTTGATGTTAAACATATGTAATAATACAGAATTGTTTTCATTTTTATAACCTATCTTCCTATTTTTAACATGTATATTTATCTGGTTGAATCTACTCTAAATCTACACTGATACGGTAGCCATTAGTCACATATGACTATTAAATTAACTGAAAGCAAGATAAGAAATTCAGTTCCTCAGTCTCACGAGCCACATTTCAAGTGCTCAACAGTCACACATGGCTTAGTGGCTACTATACTAGACAATGCAAATATAAAACATTTTCAGCAAGGAAGTTCTATTGGATCATGCTGTCTTAAACACCAGTTTGAACTGTATTTATTTTGGGGTGTCAGTTAAGTGTCCAATTTCAGGTCAGGTCATGACCTCATGGTTCGTGGGTTCAAGCCCCACATCAGGCTCTGTGCCGACAGCTTGGAGCCTGGAGCCTCAGATTCTGTGTCTCCCTCTCTTTCTGCCCCTCCCCTGCTTGTGCTCTCTCTCTCTCAAAAATAAATAAAAACATTAAAAAAATTTAAAACAAAGAAAGAAAAAGATTTTTGAAAACAGTAATGGATGTGTATGGAAAGAAAAATCAGTTTTGTTTAAAATGAAAGTGAACTTCTCAACTGCCTCTGATCTTTGTTCCCAGGTCTCCTTCCTTGCAACCACTGTTCTCAGTTTCTTATGTGTCCTCATTGAGGTGTTTTTTACATATTCTTTAAATAACTTATTCACGACAAATTTCACTGAAAGCTGACTATGCGCCAGGGCCTCCAGGCCAAGAATACAGCTGTGAACAAGAAAGACAAAGTTCTTTCCCTCAGGGAACTTATCTTTGAGAACAGATCATAAATAAACTGATCTATAATTATGTATAATCTATAATTAAATATGTACTTTTTAATAATTACATATAAATGCTATGAAAAATGTAAGAAAGCTAACTAAAGAGAGCACATTTTAATAAAGAGTGGTCTCTTTGAGAAGTGACACTTGAGCAGAAGTAAGGATGTAAAAGCCATCCATATGAGACTCTGGGAGAAGAATGTGCCAGGCAGTGGGGTGACAAGCCCAAATATCCTGAGGCAGAAACAAGCTTCATGTTGGAGAAATTCCAAGAAAGTCTGTGTTGCTAGAATGCCAGCCAGTGGCAGATGAGATTGGAGTTTGGTAAGTGAGGCCAGATCTTGAATGGAACTTAGCCTTATAGGACTTATTCTAGGGGTGATGGAGAGTCACTGGAGCAAAAGTGGTGTGATCTAATGGACATTTTATTTATTTATTTTTATTTATTTAAAAAAAAAAAAAAAATTTTTTTAACGTTTATTTATTTTCGAGACAGAGAGAGACAGAGCATGAACAGGGGAGGAGCAGAGAGAGAGGGAGACACAGAATCTGAAACAGGCTCCAGGCTCTGAGCCGTCAGCACAGAGCCCGATGCGGGGCTCGAACTCACGGACCGTAAGATCATGACCTTAGCCGAAGTCAGACGCTTAACCGACCAAGCCACCCAGGCGCCCCCTAATGGACATTTTAAATAAACTGCTTTGGCTGCAGTATGGAAAACGAGAGCAAGAATGGAAGCAAAATGACCAAGTGGACATGCACTGCAGTAATTCAGATAGGAGTATAAGCCAGGGTAATGGTGGTGATTGGAGGTGTGAGACGTGAGGGGACGGGACACAGATTTTGTGGCAAGAGTCAATTAGACTTGAACAGGAGTTAGGAATGGAAGGAAAAATCCTCTACAAATGGACAGCACAAAGAATTCCATGGGGTGATGAAATTATATCTTGATTGTGGTGGTGAGACAACTCCATGCATCTGTCAAAACTCCAAAGTAAGCATATCACTTACAAGCTGTGTGGTAACTTCAGGGACATTATCTAACCTCTCTAAGGCTCAGTTTCCTCATAAATTGATAACTGCCTACCTCACAAAGTTGCTGTAAGGAGTAAATGAGATAATGCTGAAAAGGTATTCTGCATTATTTTGGGCTCAAAATGCTAACCTTCAACTAATTATCCTCACTACTAAAGCATGACAGTCTTTCTATACACCACTTCTTTAGCGTTTGTGTATCCATCATGGAAAAATGTATTCCTATACGTACTGTACTGTCCACTGCTAGTTTGATAGATGGGAGTTGGAACAGACATAGAAGTGACAGCAGAAACTCCAGGGTTTTCTCCGTCTCCTTTTCTGCCCCGTGTATCTTCAGAGGATAGATCTTTCAAAATTTTTCTGTGAAAAATAAAACTCAATTAATGCTGGTAATGAGGACAGCTTTATAAAAACAAACTGCCAAACCTTTTTCAATCTCAGGTTAAAAGTACAATAATCTACTAGACATTTTAACTGTTTTGTCAAGGAGCCACTCAGTTCAGCACAGACTACTGTAATGACGTACTGCAGGAGAGTTATGCTTTAAAGTTTATGGCTCCTGGAAAAGAGACAATGAACAAATACACAGGTACAAGGCCCTTACAGAGGTATGAAATGTCTCTTTCCCTACAAGAGAGATGACTCCGTTGTAAGGTATTTTATTAATTAACAAGAACAGTATTCATTTTCTAAATAGTGACCTTTATTTAAAAAGACCCAATCTGGGGCACCTGGGTGGCTCAGTTGGTTGAGTGTCCAACTCTGGCTCAGGTCATGATCTCAAGGTTCATGAATTTGAGCCCCGTGTCGGCCTTGCACTGACAGCTCAGAGCCTGGAGCTTGCTTTGGATTCTGTGTCCTATCTCTGCCCCTCACCCACTCATGCTCGCTTTCTTTCTCAAAAATAAACAAACATCGGGGCGCCTGGGTGGCTCAGTCGGTTAAGCGGCTGACTTCGGCTCAGGTCATGATCTCACCGTTCGTGAGTTCAAGCCCCGCATCAGGCTCTATGCTGACAGCTCAGAGCCTGAGACCTGCTTTGGACTCTGTGTCTCCTTCTCTCTCTGCCCCTCCCCTGCTGGTACTCTCAGTCTGTCTCTCAAAAAAATGAATAAACAAACAAAAAAAAAAATTAAAAATAAATAAACATTAAAAATAAATAAAAAGACCAAATTTGTCTTTCCACCCTTCAACTCTATAGTGAGAAGCCCACAGTTTTAAGAAACCAATAAGAAATAAGAATACTACTATAAAAAGCACACAATACTAGTGATAAGTAAAACTGTTTATTTATGGTTTTAATATTTTTAGGTAATCTCTATGCCCAAAGTGAGGCTCGAACTCACAACGCCAAGATCAAGAGTTGCATGCTCCACCGACTGAGCCAGCCAGGCGCCTCAATAAAATTGTTTAACAGGAAGTAAATATAATCCCACAGGTATCCCTCAGACTTGGTAAAATGGGACTTATGACAGGAATATGGAGACAGAAAAAGATTCCTTTGCTGAAAAGAAAGAACTTCCAAAACACAACTGGGGGCAGAGGGACAATTAAGCATTATTTCTTTCTAGAAGAAAAATAAAAAAAGAAATCTTAAGATTTCTATGTTCATTGTAAAAAAAAAAAAAACAAAAAACAAAAAATAGTCACAAAGGGGGGAAAAAAACCTTATCATTGAAAAGGATCTTTTATGTTATTTATGCCAACCTTCCAGCCTATGCAGGAATGCCCTAGCATTCCTAACAGCCTCTATTTCCGGGAATAAGTCATCTACAACTTCCAAATAGCAAACCTCAATTATTAAGCCCTTACTTATTTAGACCAAAAGCTGGTTCCACCCAGGAAAGCTAAAGAAATTTAAGCTTAACCAAAATTCTATATCCATGCCCTACTTTGTAACATTTCACAATCGCTACAGTTCTTTATTTGAGGCCAGATAACTTTAGTTTCTTCAGCTCTTCTTCTATAACACACCGAAAAATGTTTTCCACACTGAAAAAGACTGTCTCCTTACTCTGGACAATCTTCCCACCAAAAGCTAATAAATTTGTAGACTGTATCAACAGATGTTCCATATCGAGAATAAGGGAGGGGCAGTCCTATAGGACTCCATGTTAGGCATTTGGAGAATGGTCACACTGGTTCCTAAACCTGCTTGTATCAGAATTGCCTGGAGAGGTTTACTGAATCCACATTCCCATCTGATACCCCGAACAGTTGAGTGAGTAGGTCAGGACAGAGCTCCAGAATCCCTTTAACAAGATGTCTGTGTGGTCTTATGCAGCCAGCCTAGCATGAGACTGCGGAATGCTGCGCCCAGTTCTTTTTCACTTTTAAGTTATGGAACATTTGGAGTATAAAGAAAAGTACAGAAGGGGCACCTGGGTGGCTCAGTCAGTTAAGCATCCAACTTCGACTCAGGTCATGATCTCATGGCTCGTGGGTTCGAGCCCTGTGTTGGGCTCTGTGCTGACAGCTCAGAGACTGGAGCCTGCTTTGGATTCTGTCTCTCTCTCTCTGTCCTTCCCCCACTCTCTCAAAAGTAAACATTAAAAAAATTTTTTTTAAAGTACAGAAATTAAGACACCTGTGTGCCAAAGAATCAATAGATGGTAAGTAAGGTTTCCTGCTACCTTGCTGAACTCGTTACTTTATTTTAGTGGGTACTTTAAGATTTTCTGTATATGAGATCATGTCGTCTACAAATTGTTTCCTTTCCAATCTGAATGCCTTTTATTTCATTTTCTTGCCTAAATGCCTGAATACAGTGTTAGGTAGAAGTCGTGAGAGCAGACATCCACAGCCTTGTTGTGTTCATGATCTTAGGGAGAGAACATTCACTCTTACATCACTAAATATGCTTAGCTATGGGCTTTTATAGATGTACTTTATTAGGCTGAAGAGCACCCCCCTCTTTATTTATTTGAGAGAGTGCATGTGCGCATGAGCAAGTGAGGGTCAGAGAGGAAAAGAGAAAATCCCAAGCAGGCTCTATGCTCAGCACGGAACCTGATGCGGGGCTCGATCCCACTAACTGTGAGATCGTGACCTGAGCTGAAATCAAGAGTCAAACACCCAGGCGCCCCTGAAAAGCTCCCTTCTATTTGTTTGATGAGCATGTTATCAAATGGACTTGTTAAATGCTTTTTCTTGTGTCCGTTGAGATGATCACACATTTTTTTGTTCTTATTCTATAAATATGATGTATTACGTTAATTGATTTTCAGATGTTAAGCCAATCTTGCGTTCCTGGTATGAATCCTACTTTTTCATCATGTGTAACACCTTTTATGTGTCATTGTATTTAGTTTGCTAAAGCTCTTATTTTGCTGTGTTTATATTCATGAGGAATACTGGCTTATAGTTTTATAATCTCAATTAATGAATTGAAGCCATGTCTTCTAAATATTAATTATTGCTATCATTTGACCTACCAATTATTTGCTTTCTGGGTTTTTTTTATGTTTTTTTAAATTCATTTTTGAGAGAGAGAAAGAAGTGAGCAGGAGAGGGGAAGAGAGGGGGGAAACCAAGAATCTGAAGCACACACTGCGCTGACAGCAGACAGCCTGATGCAAGGCTCAAACTCACGAATCGTGAGATCATGACCTGAGCCACAGTCAGATGCTTAACCAACTGAGCCATCCCAGGATCCCTGCTTTCTGTTTTTAAAAAAGTCTTCTGGGGGTGCCTGGGTGGCTCAATCAGTTAGGCGTCTGACTTCGGCTCAGGTCATGATCTCATGGTTCATGAGTTCCGAGCCCCATGTCGGGCTCTGTGCTGACAGCTCAGAGCCTGGAGCCTGCTTCGGATTCTGTGTCTCCCTTTTTCTCTGCCCCTCCCCTACTCGTGCTCTCTCTCCATCTCTCAAAAATGAATAAATGTTTAAAAAAAAAGTTGTTTTAAAGTCTTCTGGGGTTGCCTTGCTGGCTCAATTGGTAGATAGAGCATGCAAAAAAATTTTTTTAAACGTTTATTTATTGAGACAGAGACAGAATGCAAGCAGGGGAGAGGCAGAGAGAAAGGGAGACACAGAATCTGAAGCAGGCTGCAGGCTCCAGGTTCTGAGCTGTCAGCACAAAGCCCGATGCGGGCTTGAATCCATGAACTGTGAGATCATGACCTGAGCTGAAGTCAGATACTTAACCAACTGAGCCACCCAGGTGCCCCAGAGCATGCAACTCTTGATCCTCAGAGTCATGAGTTCAAGCCCCATACTGGGAATAGAGCTTACTTAAAAAAAATAAATAAATAAAAAGTTTTCTGTGTTCTTTTGGATTTGAAGAGTTTTCAGAACTCCACTTTATCATATGTTTGACAAAATCTCTTCATATAATTTAGTAATTGCTCTAAGGAGTTCTAATAGACCTCATCTACTTAGAATCACTGTTTTACCATGTCAAGTGAACCTGAGAAACCTTACCTCCAAAATGAGTCTCTTTATCTCCCCCCTTATGTTATAGTTGTCTTACACATTACATCTGCATTACATCTACATACATTAAAAGCCCCATCAGACAATGCCATATTTTCTTGTCAACCAAACATATTTTAAAGAATTCAACAGGAGAATAGTTCATTATACTTGCCCAGATCTTGCTGTTGCTGTTTCTTCATTCTTAACCTTCCAGATTTCTATCTTAAGAGCTTTCTTAGCAGTTACTTTCTTTTTTTTTATTCTTGAGAGAGAGCACGAGGGAGAGCGAGCAAGCACAAGCAGGGGAGGTGCAGAGTGAGAGAGGGACACAGAATCTGAAGCAGGCTCCAGGCTCTGAGCTGTCAGCCCAGAGCCCAACGTGGGGCTCGAACTCACAAGCCGTGAGATCATGACCTGAGCCAAAGTTAGACACTTTACCAATTGAGCCACGCAGGCGCCCCTCTTAGCAGTTACTTTAGAGCAGGTATGCTGTCAATGACTGCTCTTAGTTTTCCTTCATCTGAAAATATTTATTTCACCTCCCATTTCTGAGGGATATTTTCACTAGATAAAAAATTCTGGATTGACAATTCTTTTCTTTCAGCACTGTAAAATTCTGTGCTTCAGTGCAGAGCCTGCTTGGGATTCCCTCTCTCCCTCTCTCTCTGTTCTTCCCCTAATTGTGCATGCACACATGTGCTCTCTCTCTCAAAATAAACCAACTTAAAAAATTTTTTAAAAATGTATTTCATTTCCTTCTAGCCTCGTTTTTGATCAGAAATCTATAGTGATTTACACTGTTCCCTTTAAAGTAACGTCATTTTTCTCTGTGCACAAGATTTTTGTCTTTAGTCTTCACCAGTTTGATTATGACTTGTCTGGGGAGGGGTTTGTGTTTATCTATGGCTTAGTGTTTGCTGAGCTTTTTGAATCTGTGGGTTTCACCAAATTTGAAAACATTCCAGCTATTATTTCTTTAAATATTTTTTTCTGCAACATACTTCTTCCTCTCCTATGACTCGAATGACACAAATATTAAAACTTTTGGTATTGTCTCACAAGTCTCTGAAAATTAGTGAATTTTTCTAATCTTTAGTTCAGACTGGATCTCCAATGAACTATCTTTGAAGCTATCTCATCTTTATTTTCCTATTCAACCCATCCAGTGAGGTTTTATTTCTGTTACTGGATTTCTCAGCTCTAAAATTTCTATTTAGTTCTCTTTATAGCTTCTACTTTTTGCTAGGAGTTCTTATGTTTCTATTCATTTCAAGAGAATTCACACTTGTTAGGACATTTTAATAGCTCCTTTAAGTTTTTGTCCCATAACTCCAACATCTGTGTCATCTAGGAGATGACATCTGCTGACAGTCTTCCCATGCCAAGTTAAGATTCTTCTGGGTTCTTGGTACGCCAAGTAATTTGGGACATGGGACATTTTCAGTATTATGATACCAGACTCTGGGATCCTGTTTAAATCCTATGGAGAAATTTTGATATTCTTGTTTTAGCAGGCTATCAACCTAGTTGTGTCCAGGCCATTGATTTTGACCAGCATTCAGTGGACTGTGGTTCCAATGTCATTTCAGTTTTCAAAGCTTTTGCAGTGTTACTCAGATCTGGTCCATATGTGCACCAGGTAATTACTGTTCAGTCTGGGACTTGAGCCACTGCATGTCGTATGTGTAGTTCATTCAATTCCCTAGGTCTATATATGCTAGGGAAGCCCATTTTTATTATTTATTTGCTAAAAATTTATAAATGGGTGCTGAATTTTATCAAATACTTTTCCTGCATTTCTGAGTTGATTATATATTGTTTGTATGGATTCTCACTTATCATGGTTTATTTCCTTGTATGTTTGATGATTTTTCACTCTGAATTCATATTTGGTTGATCCTAATTTGGTATAATGCAGAAAGCTTACTTTGGGGGAAGCTTCCTTTCAGATGTTCTAGCCTCCTGCAGAAATCCCAGCTTAATACAAAACTCTCAGGTTCAGAGTCCTTTCCTGCAGTAGACCTAAAGCAATGTGTGCACTTTGGTTTTCAGGCTTGCTTCTGCTTCTCACTCTGGTTTCAGCTCATGTATTTGTATTGTTAAAAAGAAAACCACAGGCCCAAAATGGCATCACTTAGGCCAAATCCCCAACCCAGAGCTTAATACCTAATCTGTAAACCTCCTCCAGAAATGTAGTCTTTACTAGTCAGTCAGAGCTTTTCAGATCAGTACCAGTGAGGGCCACACAGGCCCTCTCCTTCTCCCAGAGGAGGACGAGGTCATCTGCATCAAAAGAACCACTGCTCTTCCCACTAAGAGAAAGATACCCTGCTGGAACAATCCTGGTCTTTTGCTAAAACTTTCTTGCCCCACCCTCCTTCCTTTAAAAACCTTCTGTTTTGGGGGTGCCTGGGTGGCTCAGTTGGTTGAGTGTCCGACTTCAGCTCGGGTCATGATCTCACAGCTTGTGAGTTCGAGCCCCGCGTCGGGCTCTGTGCTGACAGCTCGGAGCCTGGAGCCTGGAGCCTGGAGCCTGCTTCGGATTCTGTGCCTCCCTCTCTCTGCCCCTAACCCACTCGCATTCTGTCTCTGTCTCTTTCAAAAATCAATAAACATTAAAAAAACAAAAACTTCCGTTCTGTATAGCTCCTTGGCTCCCCTCTACTTGCTAGATAGGATCTGCCCAATTCAGGAATTATTTAATAAAGCCACTTAGACCTTCAAATTTACGTGGCTGAATTCTGTTTAACAGATATGGTGGCTTCAGGATCAGAAACGAACTTCTGGCAGTATCTGGGGACAATGAAAAACACAGGCATGAGCCCTGCAAACCCTTCAGAGTTCACCATCTTTCTCCCTGTTTCCAAGGGCCATTGGTAAGTCCCTCTCAGTTTTAGCTCTGCTCTTTTTGCATTCAAGCTGCAGATCTGACTTTCCAATAAAGTATTAATGGGTCAGGCTAGAATAATAGGAGGTTCTAAGGAAGCACCAGCCCTCAGCCCTTGGTTCAGCCCACATTTCCACTTTGGAATCCTTTCCTAGTTCCAGTCTCCAGTCCCCATTTACTGGAGTATGTTGGTTTAGTCTTATTCATTTCCAGTCCACAGTCTCCCTGAATGGAGTCTGCTGGTTTAGCTCACATTGGGAACTGCTGGTAGTGCACAAAGACTTCTCTTAACCACTCTGCAGTGACATGTTTTGGTTACTGGTGGTGTGCTGAGGGGCACATGTTTGTCTTGTTTTATGTAAATGTAATTGCTAGTGGGGATTTCAGAAACTAAAAAGCCACAAAAATTGGTGGGTCCAGGTCAAATCACTTAAGAGCTGTTACAGCACTTACCACCTAACTCAAAGACTCTCAACGTAGTAGAAGCTAGTCAAGGAACAGGTTAGATTGACACTAGGTCACCCACTGATCTCCAGAAAACTTCCGTGCAGTGAAGCACACTGTAAAACAACCCATAAATTCCAACCCCAAAGCAAGTCCCTCTTAGGGATTAGTTTGGCTCTGAGAAACCCAAAGGCCTAGTTAAAACAAGAGATCCTTTAGATCTAGAGTTAGTGTGCCACCTTCTGGCAAACCTGCTTATTTTAAGAACTATAGTCCCAGAAGTTAGATACCTAGCAAATTTTTTTTTTTTTTTTTTAACCAAAACAACATGGAATTACGATGGCTGTTATGAGGAATGCTGAATTAGACAAGATCATTCATTTAAGAGGTACACTTGAAAGCAACGGCTGATTACCTGTTTTAATTGGCAAGAAGAGGCCTCCAAAAGATTTCAAAATCCCAAAATAGTTTTCATTAAAAGACTCATGGCAAACAGCTAATGAAAAACAGAAAAATTATCTAAAACAAGACTACACAGAAGACTGATGTAATTCCTGCCACTCTCTTCTGTCCTTTGAGTACTCATCCTAGTGAGCTTCTGTCTGAACTGCCTTTCCACTCTGAAAAGACAATGACCTTTTGAAAGAAGACCACTTGGGGCTACTGGTGATCCTCTTCAGGTATCTCTCATTCCTTACTCTAAGGCTGAACCGAGGGCTGTAGTTACAGAATTTCTTAAACTAGGGAGGACCCTCAAGAGTTTTTATAAATAGATGGATCTCCTGGGCCGAGTTGAGAGAAGGGAAATGAAAATTCATGTTGTCCCTTCCTTTCCAAATCCAAACCCAGTGGATAATGATCCTTTCTCTCCTGGAAATAACTATTTTCTTTTTGCTTCTTGTTACCTCCTAAGAACATGGCTTGGCTTTCTGCCTGCCTGGGACAGGAGGCCGTCTCTTCTTTCTTTGGCTGTGTTTGGGAGTAACTCCAGATCTTCTTCTTCTGTTTTTAAAGTAGGCTTCATGCCCAGTGAGGAGCCCAACGCAGGCCTGAATTCACAACCCTGAGATCGAGACCTGAGCTGAGATAGAGTCAGATGCTTAACCAACTGAGGCACCTAGGCACCCCACCTCTAGATATTAAGATAGTACCTTTCATTCCCTCTTTGAGGAGGCATCTTGGGTCCATAAGGTTGCCAGAAATATTTACTGTTTGTCCTGCTGAAACCTAACAAGATATTTGAAAGGACTTAATAACTCTATAATCAGAAATCTGACCAAATTGCATGCTGATATTGAGAGCCTGATAGTTTTTCTTTAAAAAAAAAAAAAAAAAGATTTTTAAAATGTTTATTTTTGACAGAGCATGAGTGGGAGAGGGGCAGAGTGAGAGGGAGACACAGAATCCAAAGCAGGCTCCAGGCTCTGAGCTGTCAGCACGGAGCCCGACGCGGGGCTGTGAGGTCACGACCTGAGCCGAAGTTGGACGCTCAACTGCTCAACCGACTGAGCCACCCAGGCGCCCCGTAAACCTGATAGTTTTTCTTAAAAGCCTTCTCCCCTAAGCTAAATGTATCCAGAGAGAAAGAAAACATTCTCCTAGGGGGATGGGTGTCAGTACTTTGGTATCCTTTTGTCAACAACCCAATTCTTTGAGGAATTAAAAAGAGCTGTCCTTGTTTTAAGAATCTAGTATTTATAGGACAAGAAGTATGGTTCTAAGAACAATTCAAAGATCACCAATGTCCAAACCTCCCCTATTTATCTCAAAAGGCTTATAATTGGGGTGCCTGGGTGGCTCAGGCAGCTCTTGATTTCGGCTCCAATCATGGCCTCATGTTTCGGATCAAACCCCGCGTAGGATTCTGCACTGACAGCGCAGAGCCTGCTTGAGATTCTCTCTCAAAATAAACAAACATAAAAGAAATGTAAAATGTTCAGGGCACCTGACTGGCTCAGTCGGTAAAGCATCCAAGTTTTGATCTTGGTGTTGTGAGTTCAAGCCCTATGTGGGGTACAGAGATTACTAAAAAAAAAAAAAAAAAAAAAAAAAAAAAAGTATAAATGTTCAATGTTCTATCTGGTCTTCTCTAGGAACTCTTATCTAGTCCATTTCTTTAAAATGCAAATTTAGGGGTGCCTGAGTGGCTCAGTTGGTTGGGCGTCCAACTCTTGGTTTTGGCTCAGGTCATGATCTCATGATTTGTGGGTCTGAGCCCCTGCACTGGGCTCAGTGCTGCTGGTGCGGAGCCTGCTTGGGATTCTCTCTCTCTCTCAAAATAAATTTAGAAAAAAATAAAATAAAATGCAAATTCAATGGAGGTAATTTTTATCAAGGAAAAAACAAAAGGGGGGAAGGCAGTTTAGAACCTGACTTGCCAAGGGGCGCCTGGCTGGCTCAGTCGGAAGAGCATGTTATTCTTGATCTCACGGTCGTGAGTGGAGCCTCATGTGGTATAGAGGGTACTTAAAAAAATAAATAGAAACTTAAAAAAAAGAATTTGCCTTGCCAAGGTCAAATCCAAATCTGAAGTGTCTTCTCCACAAATATTCGAAAAAGCTTTAGCCATTCAAACAGATAACCTTAACTTATTCCATCTACCAAAAAACAAAAAGAAGAACCCAAACTCAGATCCAACTTTTATAACTAGTTATTTTTTGCACCCATTTCATGGTAATAATTTTAAAACCGAAGCTATAAGGTCTCTACAGTCTGTATGTTCACATGTGTCTATACAGAGGTGTTGTAGTTATTTGATATTGCTTAAATTAATTTGTAAAAGAGCTCTATTTAGTCGGTTTAAAGGCAAGCATTTGTAAGGACTGGGCATTCTGAAACTCTCAGAAAGAAACTAACAAAATTTTTTTCAAATTCATATATCTGAAAAAATATTTGACATGAAATCTAGTTTAAGATTGATGGTTTAATTAAAACAGACATGGCTTTAGAGTTATCGACATTAAATAGAAAACTTTTATTCTACATAAGTTCATGTTATCTCTTACTCTGTCAACAAAAAAATAATAGCTTAGGATAATGGCTGACTTTGTTAAATGTTGAATGAAGTATTTGTACATAATCTACACATAATTATTAGAGACAAATATATGTATGCAAGATAAAAGTTTACCAATGAACTTTTCAGTGATATTATGTCTACTTAAACCGTTTTCCCCAATTTGGGGGTGGCAGAATCTAAAACCTTAGTTTTACTGAGATAGATTAAATGATTTAACTAACACTAAACTCATCAAATACCAAAATCATTTCCAAATAAGATAAAATACTGCAACATTAATAACATTTATCACAGAGAATCTAAAAGATATTTAGATATGTTAATGCTATATTGGACAATTTTAAAGGACGTGTTTTTGGAAATTTTGATTTGCAAATTTTAAGAACGCTTTAATTTTCAGTAGAAATTAAGGTTTCTAAGGGTTAAGAAGTCTAATTGCTATATGTAATTAAAGCTAGTAAGAATAAAACATCTCCATGTGCCAGGAAAGATGTGTTAAAAAAGGGCATGAGAAATATATATATTTTTTTGTTCTAAAATGAGGATGGTTGTCTAAAGAGGAAAAACATAGGACAAATCAGAATGTAGAAAAAACTGTTGTAGTAGGTTTGTGGCAGAGGAATCTCTGAAAAGCAACTATATCATGTGTGATCCAGCTGGTTAAGATTAAAATAATTTTATTTTAAAAAATGAGTTTAAAAAATTTTTTAATGTTTTTATTTATTTGAGAGAGACAGAGACTCAGAATCTGGAGCAGCCTCCAGGCTCTGAGCTGTCAGCACAGAGCCCGATGCGGGGCTCAAACTCACAGACTGAGATCATGACCTGCGCTGAAGTCGGACGCTTAACCGACTGAGCCACCCAGGCGCCCCTAAAAATGAGTTTTAAAATCAAAAGTAAGCTGGTGTAAAATTAGAATTTGTTGTTTTAATAGAGGCAAAAACCAAAGTTCTCTTGGACTTTGGTCTGATTTTGGTAATATCGTGAAAACTCCTTTAAGTTTCAGAATGATCTGTGATCCTGTTTAGGCAAGTGCCTTAGAACCTATATTTGATATTTTTGATGAATGCCCCAAAATTTAGTTCTATTTTTTTAAGGTTTTATTTTTAAGGAATCTCTATATCCAACATGGGGCTCAAAATTATGACCCTGGGATCGAGTCACATGCTCTACCTATGGAGCCAGCCACACCCAAAATTAAGTTCTAAAGTCTTTTTGATTTGGAATATCTCAAAGGATTTGTTACGCTTATTTGATATTTGACAATGCTTCCCATGTAGTTTATTACATAAGTAATTCTAAGCCTTCTTTATATTGTATTTTTAAGACTGTGGCCATGTGTGGGTAAGTTGATTTTGCTTCTGCAAAAATGGCCCCTAAATGCCAGACTTCTGCTGTCACGATGTCCTTACAACATGGCAAAAGCCTGCTCCAAGACGGGCCTCTAGGTTTTTACTCACTTTCTGGCAAATCTCATTTTTTGGTTTTAACATTTCTTCACCCACCATGGTATAAGAGGACTCCAATTATAAATAAACATTGGTGTGGAGACTTCTAGAAGATTGCAAAAAGAACTTACCATCAATGTCTAACCTGTCAAATCCATAATCCTGGAAATACTTT
Source organism: Panthera onca (assembly GCF_046562875.1). Lineage (NCBI taxonomy): Eukaryota > Metazoa > Chordata > Mammalia > Carnivora > Felidae > Panthera > Panthera onca. Next base: position 77,130,687 of record NC_138345.1, on the reverse strand, counting down.
TTGTTCCCAGAGGCCTCAAACCTCCTCCCTCTGAACACCCGCAGCTGGACTTCATTCATTTGCCACCTCGTATGGGCTATTAATATTTTCTTGTTAGTGTATGTTATGTTTTCTGGATAGACTGAAGTTTGCCAAGGTGAGGGCATTAGTATTGCAGCAGGGGAAAACAAACAAACAAAACCCTTAGAAAACGTGTTTCCCATATTTGGGCTGTACTTTCCACTGAGGCACGCACTTCACTGGGCAAATCATTCAAGCCTTGATAAAGGCCTTACAAATATCTCGGAATTATCACTGCCCCATCACCCTTAATCATCAGGCAAGGTGGAGAGAACTAATGAAGTTCTCAACATCTCTCAACTTGCTGAATTCGGCAAGGTGTTGGCCTAAAGTGCTGCCACTGGCTCTGCTCACTATTTGCAATACATTCCATAGGAGACAGTCACAGGCAGACCACTCACTGTCTACCGGTGTACAACTTTCTGCTGATTCCTTGTTGTCTGTCTCATGCTAGTATAACCAGTTACTAGAAGTCTTTAATGTCTTATTCTAAAGCCTATCACCAACAGGTTAAAGAAGCTTTCCCAGACGGTATCAAAGGATCCTGTTGGTCACAGTCTGGAGCCTGGTGACTGGTATTTTGGAAAGGTCATAAAAAAAACCCAGAAACAAACACCCAGCTCTCAAGTCCTGTTAGAAAGTACCTTACCAAGTGCTCCTGACCACTGACACTACTGCAAAACTAAAAGGTATTAAGCCCTGGGTAAACACCACACAGCTAAAGAAGGCTCCATCTGGTCTTGTACAGACGCTGGAGATCTCTAAATCAAATTGACAAGAGAGAGAAGTAGCTTACAACAAGGTAGACTGTTTCTATCCAAGACGATGGATCATACTTTTACTGCATTATCTGCTAGGATCCTTAGATCCTCTAGCCAAAGTGGTCCTTGATAACAGACAGACTGTCTTGATTCATCTGTTAGCTGAGAAGGAGTTGTCTGTGCTGTGGCCAACACCACCTACTGTTGTACCAGGATTAATTAACACTTTTGAAAAGTTAAAATTACAAAAGATCACAGAACAAGACATTTGGCTTTAAAAAGTTGACTCCTTCCACGAGGTTCTTTCTTTCACTTACTTGATTTTGACTGGCTTAGGCCTTGGAGACCAAGGCTCTAGAGTGCACTTCAAATATTGAGAATTATTCTTATAGGAATCATAATAATCTGTGTGCGTTGTATTCTCTCAAAAGCTTTAAATGCATGTTCATAGCCACTAACCACCAAACAAATGATCTAAGACTGAAACACGAAGAGAATATGAACCTGAAGCTGTGACCTGTGAATATCACAGATATTAAGCACGTGTACATACACGTCTGAGATCACACAAAAGGAACAACAAAAACTGCGAGAACTTTTGAATGGTAACTGAGAGTGGCACTAATGCCTTAAAATTTGATCACATCTCTAAGCTGAACGTCTGATTAAAAGGAAGGAACTGTTAAAGAGAAAACCACAGCCCTAAATGGCATCACTTAGGTTGAGTCCCCAAACTGGGGGGGTTAGTACTTAATTGCAGTTTCAACCTTCCCCCAAAAATGTAGTCTTAACTAGTCAGAAAGTTTCAGATCAGCACCAATGAGGTAATTTGTCACATGGGCTTTCTCCATCCCACCAAAGGAAGATAAGAATCTGCAATGATAAGACCTCCTGGCACTTAGGCCTAAGGGGAAGATAACCTTGCCTGGAAAAATTCTTTTACCAATAACTTTTTTGCCCCTCCTTCTTTCCTATATACAAATCTTCCATTTTGTACAACTTCTCAGAGGGGATGGTGCCCTTTAATAGTCAATTAGGCCTTCAAATTTACTCAAATTTTGTTTAACAGTATATATATGGTTTTTATGATTATTGGGGGAATATGATATTTCTATTATTTCCTATAAATGCACAATACATTAACAAGTACTTTGTCCAGGAACTTTTGTGCTGGTAGAGCCCCCTTGTTCGGAACTTAAACTTTAAAAAAAATTTTTTTTTTTTAAACATTTATTCATTTTTGAGAGAGTGTGAGTGAGGGAGGGGTAGAGAGAGAGGGAGACACAGAATCCGAAGCAGGCTCCAGGCTCTCACGAACCGGGAGATTATGACCTGAGCAGAAGTCGGATGCTTAACTGAGCCACCCAGGCACCCTGGAAATTAAACTTTTATTTGCATTCTTTTGGTGACTGCCTCCAATAATCTAAGGTCGTCTAATCAATAACAATATAAGTAATCAATACAGGGATCTAATAAGCCATTCTTTATCTCACATATTTCTGTCTGCTATAATTCTTTGCATTTTGTTTTTAAACTACACAAATTAATCATTACTGTTCTAAAAATCAAAGGTTCTAAAAAGTAAAAAATCAATGAATGTCTTAGTTCACCATTCTTTCTTATATTCACATTCCTTCCATTTGGACTCATTTTTCTTCTTCCTGAGGTGTAACCTTTAGTAAACTCTTAAATCAGTTTGAAATGAATTTTATTTCACCATTATTTTGGAGTGATTGTTCCATCGGGTATAAAATTCCAGAGCAATAGTTACTTTCTCTTGTTAAAGATTTTATAGTCTATTGTCTTCTAATATTACCTTCAAAAACCTATTAGCCTAATGGTCATTCTTTTCAAGGTGATTTACCTTTTTTCGTTAGAAGATTTTAAGATCTTACTGTTATCTTTGGTGTTTTCCAGTTATTTATTTAATAAGTTAATCTACAAGTTATTAATTTATTTAATAATTAACCTAGGGGCACCTGGGTGACTCACTTGGCTGAGCATCTGACTTCTGATTTCAGCTCAGGTCATGATCTCAGGTCATGATCTCACAGTCTGTGGGTTAAAGGTCTGCGTTGGGCTCTGCGCTGACAGCATGAAGCCTGCTTGGGATCCTCTCTCTGTTCTCTTCCCTGCTTAAACTCTTTCCTTTCCTTTATCCTTTCCTGTCTCCCTTTCCTCCTACCTTCTAGTTTTGTTCAACAAGTAATTATTGAGCATCTACTCTTGTATGATTCCTTTACAGTGCAAAAACTTATTTAAGAGCACAGCCCATGGGCGCCTGGGTGGCTCAGTTAGGTGTGCGACTTCAGCCCACATCATGATCTTGCGGTTTGTGAGTTCAAGCCCTGCACTGGGCTCTATGTTGACGGTGCAGAGCCTGAAGCCAGCTTCAGATTCTGTGTCTCTCTCTCTCTCTCTCCCCCCCTCCCCTGCTCATGCTCTCTCTCAAAAATAATAAGCATTAAAAAATTTTTAAAAACACCACAACCTAGGGGCGTCTGGGTGGCTCAGTCAGTTGAGCATCTGACTTCAGCTCAGGTCATGATCTTGGGGTTTGTGAGTTCGAGCCCCGCGTCAGGCTCTGTGCGGACAGCTCAGAGCCTGAAACCTGCTTCGGATTCTGTGTCTCCTTCTCTCTCTGCCCCTCTCCCACTTGTGCTCTGTTTCTGTCTCTCAAAAATAAATAAATGTAAAAAGAAAAATTAAAAAAAAACCAGCACAGTCTATGTATTATTATTATTTTTTTAGTTATCTCTACAGGCAACATGGAGCTTAAACTCACAACCCTAAGATCAAGAGTTGCATTTTATTTTGACTGAGCTAACTAGGTACCCCTGGCCCATGTATTATTAACTGGAATTCCAACAGGATGAGATAAATACTGTAACAAGGGTCAGTAAAAAGAATGCCACAGAAGAAAGACATAACTTGGTCTTGGGAGTTGGAATAAAGGTAATCAGAAGACTTCTAGGAGGAAATAAGGCTTAAAGTATGTGCAGGAATTATGCAGAATGCAGAAAAATGTGTTTCAGCAAAGGGACAAGATGAAGGCCCAGAGTTAGGAAGCTAAGAAAGGGAACACAAAGCAGTTCAATTCCTAAAATCTATAGTCATGTTGCTTTTAAAGTTAACTCTCTAAAAGTAAATATGGAAATCTAGTACTTTGCCAGAAGGTAAGATTAAATTCCTCTTCAGCACAGCAATTTAGGCCCTTCATAGTCTGGCTCAAATCTCTCTCTCTTAACATTTCCCATCCTATACGGCCACATGCTCCCTCTTTATATAGTTTGCTTTGCACAGCACCATTCCAACTTATTGGTTATAGAACACACACAGGATCCAAAATGCCGAGTACTCACCTGTAAGATGGGCGCCGTGCTAGGATCCCGTGGGCTTTCTGTGAAGAGCCTATACTGTCTGATGAGTCCTGAGACTCCTCACTTTCTGATAAAGATGACACCTGAAAAACAGAACTGGTTTTATGGTGATAAACAATGCAGGTGGAAAACAATTTAATCTTACTTTCAGAAAATACAATCTGTCTCCTGCCAACCAAATTCATTTGTCATTAAATCTAAGGTCTAAAATAAAGGAGCAAATGAAAAAAACAAAATTTATTTCAAGAGCCCAAACTAATTAAAGGAATGTACAATACAGCATGCTCAGAACAAAGAAGAAAGTCTATCCCTAAATAAAGCAATACTATTTAACTAGAGTTATAGAGGCCAGTCTCTGATTTCCACCCTATTTCTATACTGATAAAAAATTGATGCTCAGTTTTTTAAATCATTAATCTGATTTGGACTCCAGACATGCTCATTTTGAAGTGCTACTAGATATCCAACTATTATCAAATTATTAGATAATAACATTGCAGAGACTGCTAAATATACAAGCCTTTGAGTCAGGCACGAGGTCTTGGGCTAGACATATAAACTTGGGAGTCACAGCTCTCTAGGTAGTCCATAAAGCCCTAAGACTGGATGGGCTCAATACACAGAGAAGATGACCAAGAAGAAAACCCAGGAACATTCTAACATTAACAGGTTGGGAAGAAGGGGACGAACCAGCAAAAAAGACCAAGAATAAGCCACCACTGAGGCAGGAAAAATACCAGGTAAGTGACGTGTCCTAGACAGCTAGCAAAAGCAGTGTATCAAAGAGAATGATCAACTATGTTAAGTACTGCTAACAGATGAAATAAAACAAGGACTGAGAACAGACCATTATGTATAGCAAGATGGAGTTCACTGGCAAGGGTAGGTATAAGCACATGCAACTTAGAAAACTGTACTAATTAGGCTTCATCTCACTTCACAAATACCTGTAAAGCACTGAGTGCATAGCATATAGCAAGGACATATTAAATGGTAACTGTTAATAATAAGTCCTCTAAAATTATGTCAACATGATAATAACCACATGCAAGTTTTAAACTATACCAGTACTTTTTTTTTTTTATGTCATTCATTTTTGAGATACAGAGACAGGGCGTGAGTGGGGGAGGGGGGGAGAGAGAGAGGGAGACACAGAATCCGAAGCAGGCTCCAGGCTCTGAGCTGTCAGCACAGAGCCCGACGCAAGGCTAGAACCTACGCACCGTGAATCATAACCTGAGCCAAAGTCGGATTAACCAACTGAACCACCCAGGTGCCCCTACAGTATAATTAATAAAACAAGTTATTTTCAATTTTTAAAATGTATTAAATTTCCCAATATTTGTCCAAAGTTGCACTATGGATAGATTTTTTACTTCATCTTTATTTTAATGTTTATTATTTACTTTTGAGAGTCAGACAGAGCCTGAGTGGGGGAGGGTTAGAGAGACAAGGAAATACTTCATCTTTATTTTAAAAAATAAAATAACCCAATCAGGTTTCTAGAAAGGACCTAACAAATCAGTGCTTTACATTACTATCTACAGAAAGCCTTCCCCTAATCAGATGTAGATCTTAAATTTCTATAAATCTGTTTTACATTCTATAATCTTCCTCAAAAACAAGTTCTAATGTACAGCTATTTACATTTTATATTAAAATCTGTATCTTTTGGCAGAAAAGAATGATCACAACCCAAAGTAATTAAGAGATATGTCCCTTCCATATTTCCTCAAGCATCATGGATTTCCATTTCTAACCTAAACCCTTAACTATTTTCACTGTCCCTAAATTTACTCCAAAGTGTCCCACTGAACTCAAGAAATAATTTCTGGAACTAAGAGTTTACTTATATAATTAAGATCAAGTATTTCTATTTAACGACTAGCAACTAAGAGTAAAAACTCACAAATCCATGCAGTTGTCACCTTTCAAATAGAAAAATCACATAAACATGCAGCTCTAGAGCTGACAGCACCACCAGATACTAAATAGTCAGGAGGAAGAAATGAGGGATGACCAGAGGCATTCGGAGACTCACAAGGGCCAGAAGATAAAATGGGGAGAAAGAGTAGAAGGAAAAAGAACCCAGGATCACCTTTTCCTTCCTGCTCCTGTCAGCTGGTAATATGAAGGTACACAGATATAAATAAGAACTTGCCTCTACTATGAGAACGCTCTTATTTGACTTCCACAAAGCATAAAGTAGGTACTTTTTTTTTTTTTTTACTTTGTTGACACTAACACCATCACCCTTGCTTCAGAATTCTCTTTCTCATGAAAGATACCACTGGGACAAAAAGATTCTGTCTCTTAAAGTCCTTCATTTCCAAGCAATAAATTCCCCCCAAATTGCTTTCCTTTTTCACTGGGTAGTCCATACATGAAATTAGAAATTCACAAACTTTTCTATTTGCCTCATTTGTTCCATAGCCTAATTTCTAAGACAACTTTACTATCTTGGTTTATAATATTGTAACTATAGCAACTTCAATTGTGTCCAAAGACTTAGTGTATAAAAGTCCCTTCTCTCAACCACTAAGTCTTTGAATTTCTGTACCGTTTGCACGTGTGGTGGGTGAATTACAGAAGACTGAGCTGTCTGGATGACCCCCTGAACCTGTACTTGCTCTCCAGGAAGAGGTATAATTGTCACTGGCGCAGATCCTCTTAATGCCATCTAAGAACAAATAAAAATTCAATTAACATATTATACCTATGCATATAAGATAACTGAGTTCTTAACACTGGAAAACATAGTTCAGAGCTTATTATATTTAACCACATCTAGTAACATTAAGTATCTTCTATGGGCCAGAGACTGTACTAGGGGGTTGACGTTACAAACTATGACAAACACAATAAGAACTGTAATAGAAGAGGAAAAGCAGAAAATACCGTTGGAGCAAAGAAAGGGTGCTACGTCATCTGGGTCTTGAAGGATAAACGATTCGCTGAAGTTGTATATGGCGGGGGGGGGGGGGGGGGGGGCGGGGGAGGGGGGTTGGGAGGTATCTGGGGCAGAGAACTGATTGTGCAAAAATGTGGAGGCTGTTTAGAACATGTTATTCTGGGGCGACTGGGTGACTCCACTGGTTAAGCATCCAACTTCGGCTCAGGTCACTATCCCACGGTTTGTGAGTTCGAGCCCTGGGTCGGGCTCTGTGCTGACAGTTCAGAGCCTGGAACCTACTTCAGATTCTGTGTCTCCCTCTTTCTCTGCCCCTCGCTCCCTTGCTTGTGCTCTGTCTCTCAAAAATAAATATTAAAAAAAAAATTTAGGTGGGTGCCAGGCTGGCTCACTCAGTTAAGCATCCAACTTTGGCTCTGGGTGGCTCAGTTGGTTAAGCATCTGACTTCAGCTCAGGTCATGATCCCACAGTCCAGGAGCTTGAGCCCTGCACTGGGCTTTGTGCTGAGAGCTCAGAGCCTAGATTCTGCTTCAGATTCTGTGTCTCCCTCTCTTCTCTCTGTCCCTCCCCCGCTTGTGCTTTGTCTCTCTCTCTCTCTCTCTCAAAGTAATAAAGAAACATTTAAAAAAATTGTAACGTTATTCTGAAAAGATCTGGCTGAAAACCAATCCAGAGATCAAGAGTCAAAAAGTCAGAGAAATATCAACTTTGTGTGGTGTTTTTAAAGAAAAATAAAAAAAAAAAAGAAAGAAAGAAAAATCAAATATTTAAAAATAAATAATTCAATTATGAGATTATAATTTATTTCTATGGAAATCCGATGGGGTGTCATGGAAATACCACAATAAAATGCTAAGCCAAGAAAGGCCCACCCATCAACCTTCAAGGCTCAGCTCAGGTTCTCTCTCTTTCAAGAAGCTTTCTAATATTTTCAGTTAACAGTGATCTCTCACCTTCCTGTGGACTACTCTGGTCCATACCATTCATCTTAGAGTTAAATAACAAAATCCAAGGCTGCTTCTCAGGTCTTATAAATCAACTTCCTGACTGCTCCCTTCTTTTTTTGTTTGCATAAAGCCCCCAAAACAATGCCTTATTCCCTTTCATTGAAGGTTCTTTTCCCCTTCCCAAGATGGGATTAAATTCCAGCCTCATCATCCCCCAAAATGCGCAGGTCATGAAATTTTGTATATAAAATTTTATCCGGGTACTGAGAGCTGCAAACTGCCACACAAACGATTTCTATCAACCTCTCTCATCACACACTAAAAGACATAAACCAAATTCTAGAACTGCTTTTATCAGCTTACGGCCATGTCCCTAGGATGACTCCAGCCCCCTTAAAATGCCTGCCCGAGAAAGCTCAATGCTGCCAAAAAATGTACTGTTTGTTCCAGTTAAAACCTAAGGCCCCTGACCGCACTTTGCTTACAGCGTTTACTTTAGGAAACTTAGAGTTGTAAATCCTTTCTCTGATTCTTGAGATATAAATCTTCCATAACCCAGAAATGTCTCCTCTCAAGACCTGGGAGCCATCCCTTTGAAATGTAATCATCAGCAAGATTAGAGCCCTTGTCTCCCAGTCTCTGTGGGAGAGTAGGAGGGTAACTTTGATAAGCATCAATTAGCAAACACAGACGTCCTAATCACACCGACCAACCTCCCATCCTAACATCTTCGGTACTTGTCCTTTCGCACACCCTGGCATTTAAAAAGTACCTTTTGTTTCAGCAGATTTGAGCTCAATTTTTGTGGCACTCTCTCTTCTCTACTGCCTTCATCTGAATGAAGTACGTCTTGCTACCTTGAACGTATGTCTGGCTCTTTCTCTTTGACAGCACCCCATTAGGGGGACACAAAAATTAAAGAGTTAAAATAGGATTCACAAATCTTAAAGAGTCCAGCTCTAGAGTTACCATTACACTCAGAGAAAATAAATGAAGGTCGTCTTACGTTTCAGATGCCAACTGAAGCCAACCATTCAACTAATGGGGAAAGCTTGTGGTGCAATTAATTTACATTTCTACAAGATAAAAGCAATCATTCATTCAGGGTTTCTGGCAATCCTTGTGATTTTGTGCAGATTGTGGGTCTGGCAGGTGGAAAAAAGGCACCAGATTTTGTTTCAGGTATTAGTAATCCCTCACCCTTGTTATCACAGTTCCAACCTCACAAAATACTCATTATTCAGGGTCCCAAAAACCAGTGTTTTCCTACTCCCACTCTCAAACTTCATAATCTAAATCCTGAGATCACTCTGAAAAGAGAAAAAGAAGGAGCTGGTCCCCTAATTTTAACATGAGGTTGAAACACAGATGGGGCGCCTGGGTGGCTCAGTCAGTAAGTGTCTGACTCTGGTCATGATTTTGCGGTCTGTGAGTTCAAGCCCCGCATCAGGCTCTGTGCTGACAGCTTAAAGCCTGGAGCCTGTTTCATATTCTGTCTCCCTCTCTTTGACCCTCCCCCGTTCATGCTCTGTCTCTCTCTGTCTCAAAAATAAATAAACGTTAAAGTTTTTTAACTCTGAAAGGCACACAGGCTTTAGAGACAGATAGCCTTGGGCTGATTTTCAGCTAAAGGCACTCACTAACTCTGCAAATTACTTTACCTTTCAGGACCTTAGCTTCCTCCTTTGAAAATGGAATATTATCTTTTTCACAGTTATAATGAAGATTAAACGAGTAATAAGGTAAAAACAAAGGGTGGAGAGAAACAGTGAAGAGAAAGAGCCTACACATATTGTCTCTTATTTGGATCCTGGCTCAATAAACTGTTGCCAAATATATATGTGCGGATTGTGAGAAAGATGGCAGAGTGGAAGGATCCTGAGCTCATGTCACTCCACAGACACATGAAGATAACAGCTCCACCTGCGCAACTAACTCTGAACACGACCTAAAGACTGGCAGAATAGACCTTCCGCAGTTAAATCATAGAGAGGAGGCCACCTTGAAAAGGATTAAGAGGAGCAGAGAGGGGGTTGAGAACCAACCCCACTGGGGAGACTAATCACAAATGGGAGAGACCCCACAAGCACTGAGAAGCAAGAGGATCACACCCCAGACCAGGTACCCCATGTGCTGGGGACCACGATGGGAAGAGAAGCCTCTCTAACATCTGGCTTTGAAAACCAGCGGGGCTTAACTTTGGGAGCTTTAAAAATCAGTGTGATTTAACTTGAGGTACTTTAAAAATCTGGGCTTAACTCCAGGAGAGCTGGAGGGAGATAGGAAACTGTAAAGAGCCAGCATAATAAATAACCCTGCCTGAGACACAGCATAGAAGCAGCAGTTTGAAAAATGCCTAGGGTACACGTGAAGGAGATAGACCTACTTACTAAAGGGGCAAGGCTCTTCCAGAGATTTCTCCAAGAACAAAAGTGAAGGCGAATGACGTGAGCTGGACACTTGCAGGAACCAGTGCTAACTTTACTAGCACCATGTGCCCCACCCCTGTGTTCTCCAGCAAACAGGCCCCATCCACCCACATGCCTCAGGGGGCGTCCCTCAGAAGTAGCTCCCACCCCACCACACCTTGCAAGCAGCCCCAGCAGAGACTGATGCTACTCCAAAGTGACTCCTGTCAGGAGAGAAGGGAAGACGGCTACACATGCAAGTGTGCACGCCATTTGGGCTGCAAGCCTTTTAGCTGGCCACAGAGGGAGAAAAATCCTGCCCATCAGTGTGCCCCCAACTGCGACAGACTGATGGGAGACATCTACCCTGAATGTTGACCCACCCACCAACCAAAACCCCTCAAGTGGCTGAGCACAGAGAAAGCCCTTTGGTGGGCCCGCAGCTGTGGCAGAGACTAACTGCAGCCAGCTAGCAGGACTGCTGGCCATGCGCACCTCCTGCCTGTGGAGGTATCAGACCCCTCAACGCTGCAGGGACCAAACCCTGCCCGGTGAGCCCACAACAGGAAAGATGGGTCACTGCAACCAACTGGGTTGAAGGCAAACAGGACTCAGCCACAACAAAAGGGTGCACACAGCCCACATACATAGGAGACACCCTTGGAGCACCTGGTTCTAGAGACAAGGGAACATTTTACTACAGGGCACCACAGGATCTCTTCCACACAAGGCCACTACTTTTAAGACCAGGAGACAGAGCAGACCTCTCTAATACATACAAATAATAAACACTGAGAGTTAGACAAATGAGGAGACAAAGGAATATGTCCCAAAGGACAAAATCAGAGCAAAAGAGCTAAAAGAAACAGGAATAAACAATATGCCTGATAAAGAATTTGAAGTAATAATCATAAAGACACTCACTGGACTTCACAAAAGAGTTATTTTATTTCATCAGAATAAAGAGAAAGGAATCCCAGCCTAACACTAAAGAAAGCCATCTAACCACAGGGAAGAGATCAAGAGAAGAAAGTAAAAGAGAAGGACTACAAAAACAACTGGAAAACAAGTAACAAAATACCAATAAATACATACCCATCAATAATTACTTTAAATGTAAATGAACTTAATGCTCCAAACCAAAGACACAGTGTGACTGAATGGATTTTAAAAAAGACCCACCTGGGGCACCTGGGTGGCTCAGTGGGTTAAGTATCCGGTTAAGCATCAGACTTTGGCTCAGGTCATGATTTCACAGTTCGTGAGTTCAAGCCCCATGTTGGGCTCTGTGCTGACAGCTTGGAGCCTAGAGCCTGCTTTGGAATCTGTCTCCCTCTCTCTGCCCATCCCCCACTCACGCTCTCTCAAAAATAAACATTAAAAAAAATTCAAAATAGGAAGAAAAAAAAAGACCCACCTGTTTGGTGCCTACAAGACACTCATTTCAGACCAAAAGACTCATGTAGACGGAAAGTGAAGGGCTAGAAAAACATGTACCATGCAAAAGGAAGTGAAAAGAAAAAGGCCAGGATAGCAATACTTACATCACACAAAATAGACTTTAGAACAAAGACTGTAGCAAGAGACAAAGGACACTACATAATGATAAAGGGAAAAAAACCCAACAAGAGGATATAACAACTGTAAATATCTATACACTCAACATAAAAGCAACTAAATACATAAAGCAATTATTAACAGACATAAAGAGAGAAAAAGGACAGTAATATAATTAGTAAGGGACTTCAACACCCCCCTTAAATCAATGGATAGATCATCCAGACAGAACAGAAAATCAACAGGGACACTGGCTTTGAATGACACATTAGACCAAATGGACCCAACAGATATATATATACACAACATTCCATCCAAAACAAGCAGAATACACATTTTTTTTAGTGCACATGCAACATTCTCCAGGACACATCACATTTTAGGACAAAATGAAACTCAATAAATTCGAGAAGACTGAAATCATATCAAACATCTTTTCAAACACAACTGTATGAAGCTAGAAACCAATTACAAGAAAAAAATATAAAATGAACACAAATTATGTGAAAGCTAAATAACATGCTACCAAACAATTAATAGGTCGACCAAGAAATCAAAGAAGAAAAAAAAAAATACACAGAGACAAATGAAAATGAAAACACAACAGTCCAAATTCTCTGAGATGCAGCAAAAGTAGTTCTAAGAGGGAAGTACATAGCAAAACAGGCCTACCTCAAGAAAAACAAAAAATCTCAAATAAACAACCAAAACTTACACCAGAAAACTAGAAAAAGAACAGAGCCCAAAGCTAGAAGGAAGGAAATACAAAGATTATATCAGAAATAAATGAAATAGAGACTTGAAAAAAAAAAATAGGAAAGATCAATGAAACCAGGAACTGATTCTTTGAAAAGATAAAACAAAATTGATAAACCTTTAGCCAGATTCATCAGGAGAAAAAAATACAGGACTCAAAATCAGAGATGAAGTAAGAGAAATAACGGACACCACAGAGATTATAAGAGAATTATTAGAAGAGATTATAAGGATTATAAGAGGATGTTATGAAAATGTATGTGCCAACAAATCAACCTAGAAAGTGGATAAATTCCTAGAAACATATAATCTTCCAAAATAAAGAGTAACAAATAGAAAATCTGAACAGACTGATTACTAATGATACTGAGTCAGTAATAAAAAAAACTCCCAACAAACAAAAGTCAAGGACCAACTGGCTTCACAGGTGAATTCTACCCAACATTTAAAGAGTTAACAACTATTCTCCTCAAACTATTCCAAAAAAATAGAAGAGGAAAAGAAGTTTCCAAATTCACTCTATGAGGCCAGCATTATCCTGATACCAAAACCAGACAAACTCTACAAAAAAAGAAAACTACAAGCCAATATCTCTGATGAACATAGATGCAAAAGCCCTCAACAAAACAAAACATTGGCAAACTGAATTCAACGATACATTAAAAGCAATCATTTACCAAAATCAAGCAGGATTCATTCCAGGGATGCAAGGGTGTTCATGATTTGCAAATCAATCAGCATGATATATCACATAAGAGAAAGGATAAAAGCCATATTATCATCTCAACAGATGCAAAGAGTATTTGACAAAATACAATAACCATTCATGCTAAAAATTCTTGACAAAGATTTAGAGAGAACATACCTCAACATAATAAAGGCCATATATGACAAACCTACAGCTAACATCATATTCAATACTGAAAAATAGAGCTTTTCCTCTAAAGACTGGGAACAAGACAAAGATGTCCACTCTCACAACTTTTATTCAATATAGTACTGGGAGTCCTACCCACAGCAATCAGACAAGAAAAATAAAAGGCATTCAAATTGATAAAGAAGAAGTAAAAACAGCACTATTTGCAGATGACATGATACTACATATAGAAAACCCTAAAGACTCCACCAAAAACTATTAGAACTGATAAAATTCAGTAAAGCTGTAGGATGGAAAATTAATATACAGAAATCTGCTGCATTTCTATACAATAATGATGAAACAGCAGAAAAAGAAAACAATTCCATTTACAATTCTATCAAAAATAATAAAATATTGGGGCACCTGGCTGGCTCAGTCAGTACAGCATGTGACACTTGATCTCAGGGTTGTGGGTGCGAGCCCCATGATGAATGGAGAGATTACTTGAAAACGAAAAAATCTTTACAACAACAATGGGGCTCCTAGGGTGGCTAAGTCAGTTGAGCGTCCGACTCTTGATTTCAGCTCAGGTCATGATACCAGGGTCATGGGATCGAGCTCCACATCAGGCTCCTTGCTGAGTGTGGAGCCTGCTTGAGATTCTTTCTCTCTCTCTCTCTGCTCCTCTCCCCTACTCTCTAAAATTAAAAAACAACTCTGTACCCATTAAACAATAATTTCCTATCCCCCTCCTCCTAACTCTTTGGCAAGCCCTTGGCAACCACCATTAAAACCACCACCACCACCACCACCTAGGGATAAACTTAACCAAGGAGGTGAAAAACTTGTACTCTGAAAACTATAAAACACTGATAAAAAGAAATTGAAATGACACAAACAAATGGAAAAATATGACATGTTTATTGACTGGAAGAATATTGTTAAAATGTTCATACTACCCAAAGCAATTTATAAATTCAATGCAATCCCTATCAAAATACCCACAGCATTTTTCACAGAACTAGAATAAACAATCCTAAAATCTGTATGGAACCACAAAAGACTCCAAACACCCAAAGAGATCCTGAGAAAGAATAACAAAGCTGAAGGATCCCAGATTTCAAAATATATTACAAAGCTATTGTAATCATATATCAACAGAACAAAGAGTCCAAAAATAAACCCACACTTATATGGTCAATTAACCTACTACAAAGGAAGACTATATAATGGAGAAAAGATAGCCTCTTCAACAAATAGTGCTGAGAAAACTGTATGGCTACGTGCAACAAATTGAAACTGGACCACTTTCTTTTACCTAAACTCACAATGAATTAAGTACCTAAATGTGACCTGAAACTAACTCTAACTATAAAACTCTGGCAATAACATTGGCTTTAGCGACATTTTTCTAGATATGTCTCTGCAGGTAAGGGAAACAAAAGCAAAAATAAACTATTGGAAACATACCAAAATTAAAAACTTTTGTACAGCAAAGGAAATCATTAACACTAATTGATTAGTGGGTTGAAAAGGCAACCCACTGAAATGGAGAAGATACTTGAAAATGATACCTGATAAGGGATTAATATCCAAAATAAATAAAGAAGCTCTACAATTCAAAACCAAAACCACAAATAACCGGAGTAAAAAAAACTGCACATCTGAATAAACATTTTTTTCAAAGACATACAGGTGTCCAACAGACACATTAAAAAATTATCAATATCACTAATAATCAGAGAAATGCAAATCAAAACCACAATGAGATATCATTTGATGCCTGTCAGATGTAGAATCAAGAAGACAAGAAATCACAAGTGCTGGTGAGGATGTGAAGAAAAACGAACGTCATGCACTGCTGGCGGGAACATAAATTGGTACAGGTACTATGGGAAACAGTATGGAAGTTCCTTAAAAAATTAAAAGTACAATACTGTATGATCCAGTAATTCCACTACTGGGTATTTACCCAAAGAAAACAAAGACACTAATTCAAAAAGATATATGTGTCTCTATGTTTTTGCAGCATTATTTACAATAGCGAAGGTATGGAAGCAACCCAAGTGTCCACAGACAGATAAAATGGAAAGAGAAGATGTGATATATACACACAATGGAATGGTACTCAGCCATAAAAAAGAATGAGACTTTGACATGTGTGACAGCATGGATGGACCCAGAGGATATTATGCTAAATGTAGTAAGTCAAACAGAAAAAGACAGAGATCGTATGATTTCACCTTTATGTAGAATAGAAAAAACAAACAGACTCTAAAATACAGAGAACTGATGGTTGCCAGAGGGGAGGTTGGAGGAGGATGGATTGAAATAGATAAAGGGGATTAAGAGGTAAAAACTTTCAGTTATAAAATAAATAAGTCAAGGGGATGTAAGGTAATCATAGGTAATATAGTCATTAATATTGTAATAACATTGTTCGGTGACAAATGGTGACTACACTTATCATGATAAGCAGTGAGTAATGTATAGTACTACTGAATCAGGAGCACTTGTGGGATCGAGCCTTGTGTCAGCCTCCTTGATGAGCATGCAGCCTGCTTGGGATTCTTGCTCTCTCTCCCTCTGCCCCTCTCCCTGGCTGGTGTACTCTTTTGTTTTCTCTAAAATAAAAATTAAAAAAAAAAAAAAAAGAACTACTGAATCAATATGTTGTACATCTGAAACTAATATGACATTGTATGTTAATTTTACTTCAATTAAAAAAATATTTTTTGGAGAAAGCAAGAGAGTGCACGAATGGGTGAGAGGGGCGGGGGGGGGGGGGGGAGCAGAGAGAGAGAGAGAGAGAGACCAGAAAGAGAGAGAGGGGGGAGAATCCCAGGTGCAGGGCTCAATCCTATGACCCTGGGATCATGACCTGAGTAGAAATCAAGAGTTGGGACACTCAACCAACTGAGCTACCTAGGCACCCTTAAATTTTTTTAAATATGTGTGTGCACATACAATAAATAACAATCAGGTAATAACAATCAGGAAAATCTTAAACACTGAATAGATATTTGGCAATATTAAGTAATAATTATTTTAGGTGTGATGATAGTATTGTGGTTTTGGTTTTTTAAAGGAGTCCTCATAATTCAGAGAAATGTATTGAACTACTGAAGGCTAAAATGATGATATTTAGGATCTGTTTCAATATAATCCATTTGGTTGGTGGGGTAAGTAGGGGGAGGACAAGAAGCCCTGAGTTAATAAATGCTCAAAGTGGGTCATAAGAGCCATGAGAGTTCAACCTAATAATGTCTTATTCTGGGGGCACCTGGGTGGTTCAGTAGGTTAAGTCTCCGACTCAGCTCAGGTCATGATCTCATAGTTCGTGAGTTTGAGCCCCGCACTGGGCTCGCTGTTGTCAGAACAGAGCCTGTGCTGATAGCTCAGAGCCTGGAGCCTGCTTCAGACTCTGACTCCCTTTCTCTATGCCCCTCCCCTGCTTGTGTTCTGTCTTTTAATATACATACATACATATATACATAAATATCTTATTCTGAATATGTTTTAAATTGTCCATAGTAAGTTTTTTGAAAAGTACCCAGCACGATAGTGACCACAACAGGCTTCATCCTTGGCCACAAATAATTCTCATAAACAATTGTTTCAAGTTCAACAGATACTAAAGAATAAAAACTAACTAATCATACAAAGTAGCATGAACAAAAAGCAAAAACAAGGGAGAATAGAATCGGACCCAAGTGATTTTGGATACTGACATAATCAGGCACATCTTATAAAATAATTATGCTAACTATGTTTAAAGAAGCAGACTGTTTCAAAATAAGCTTGAAAATATCTTCAGAAAAGAGAAAGCTACAGTATATTGGAAAATGAATCAGATATACCACATTAGAGTTAAAAGGAGAATTAATGAACTGGATGACAGAAAAGAAGAAATTATATGAACTGCAACAGAGACAGATGCAAAACACATAAAAAGTTAAGAGACATGGAAGATAGAGTGAGAAGGACAAAGAGATGTTCAAAGGCATAAGGTGAAGAGATAACAGCTGAAAATGTTATATAACTAATGACAGACACCAATCCATAGATTCAAGAAGCTTAGTAACTCCCATGTGGAATAAGCAAAAAGAGTTCTATACATAAACACAGCACAGTGGAAGCTGCAGAACACCTGAAGATAAAGAGAAGACTATAAAAGCCACCAAAGGGGGAAAAAAAAAAAAAAAGACACATTATATTTAAAATAGCAATCGGGGTGCTGGGGTGGCTCAGTAAGTTAAGTGTCCGACTTTGGCTCAGGTCACGATCTTGCATTTCTTGAGTTAGAGCCCCGTGTTGGGCTCTGTGCTGACAGCTCAGGAGCCTGGAGCCTGCTTCAGATTCTGTGTCTCCCTCTCATATGCCCTCTCTCTCTCTCTCTCTCAAAAATAAACATTAAAAAAATTTTTTTTAAGAATGATGAAATAGGTGTTTTTAACAAAGAAGTCACCACATCAGCAGACTTATATCAAAAGAAATTCTAAAGCAGTAGTTCTCAATAAGGAATAGTTCTGACCCCTACGAACATTTGGCAACATCTGGGGACTTTTTGGGTTGTCAAAATGTGGAGTGCTACTGACATCTAGCGGGCAGAGGCTAGAAATGCTGCTAACAATCACACAATGCACAGTCCCCCACAACAAAGAACTACCCAGCCCCAAACATCTATAGTGCTGAGGTTTTCTAAAGCATACACTTAAGGTTTATTAAAAAAAAAAAAAAAAAAAAAGGAATTCTCAAATGAAATCTTAAGACATGTATGGTGGAATGAAGAGCAAAGAAAGTGGTAAGTATGTGGGAAAAAACATACTTTACATGAAATAATTATGATGTTTTATGGAATTAAAAGACAAAAAAATAAAATTAACTCCTAATAATGGTAATAAGTTAGAAAGAGGATAAATGAAAATAAATGTTCTAAAGTTACTGGATCATCTAAGAAAGAGAAAAGGTATTAACTTTAAACTTTACTAAGTAGGTGTGCTATAATTAGGATAATCACTAAAAAAATAAAATAAAAAAGTAATAAGCTTATGTGCAGTCCAAATTGATACAAGAATGAGCAAACAAAATGAGAAGAAATGATTCAAAAGACAAGAAGGGGAAGAAAAAGAAACATGGAGCATGTGGATCAAAAGCATAAGGTAAGATAGTAGGTCTAAACCTATATGTTATCAGTAATCATGTTAAATGTACATGGACCAAAAGTTCTCTGTTAAAAGTCTAGAAGACTAACACCCAAAAAACAAATAATCCAGTGAAGAAATGGGCAGAAGACATGAACAGACACTTTTCCAAAGAAGACATCCAGATGGCTAAAAGACACATGAAAGGAGGTGCAACATCACTCACCATCAGAGAAATACAAAACAAAACCACAATGAGACCACCTCACACCAGTCAGAATGGCTAAAATTAAAAACTCAGGAAACAACAGATGTTGGTAAAGATGCAGAGAAAGGAGATCCCTTTTGCACTGCTGGTGGGAATGCAAACTGGTGCTGCCACTTTGGAAAACATTATGGAGGGCCCTCAAAAAATTAAAAAAAGAACTACCCTATGACCCAGCAATTTCACTACTAGGTATTTATCCAAAGGATACAAAAATGCTGATTCGAAGGGGTACATGCACCCCAATGTTTATAACAGCGCTATCAACAATAGCAAAGTATGGAAAGAACCCAAATGTCCATCAATGGATGAATGGATAAAGAAGATGTGGTATATGTATGTGTATACGTATATGTATATATATATACACACACACATATATATACATATACATGTATATACATATACATAAACACACACACACACGCACACACACTGGAGTATTACTCGGCAATCAAAAAGAATGAAATCTTGCCATCTGCAACTACATGAATGGAACTGGAGAGTATTATGCTAAGCAAAATTAGAGAAAGACAAATATCATATGACTTCATTCATATGAGGAATTTAAGATAAAAAACAAATGAACATATGAGAAGGGAAACAAAAATAATATAAAAACAGGGAGGGGGTCAAAACATAAAAGACTCTTATAGAGAACAAACAGAGTTTCTGGAGGGGTTGTGGGAGGGGGGATAGTCTAAATGGGTAAGGGCATTAAGGAATCTACTTCTTAAATCATTGTTGCACCATATGCTGACTAACTTGGATGTAAATTAAACAATAAATAAATTAAAAAATAAAATTAAATAAAAATTAAAATAATATGGAAGCTGTGGTGTATATATATAATAGAATATTACCCAGCAACCAAAGAGAATGAAATCTAGCCATTTCCAACAACATGAATGGAATTAGAATGTATTATGCTAAGTAAAATAAGTCAGAGAAAGACAAATATAGGATTTCACTCATGTGGAATTTAAGAAACAAAACAGATGAACACAGAGGAAGGGAAGGAAAAATAATATAAATAGAGGGAGGCAAACCATAAGACACTCTTAAATACAGAAAACAAACTGAGGGTTGCTGGAGGGGAGGTGCATGGGGGGGATGGGCTAAACGGATGATGAGCATTAAGGAGGGCACTTATTGGGATGAGTTATACGTAAGTGATGAATCACTGGGTTTTACTCCTAAAACCAGTATTATACTGTATGTTAACTAACTTGAATTAAAAAAAAAAAAAATCTAAGAGACTACAATGGCATAACTATTCAGCCATAAAAAAAGAATGCAACCTTGCCATCTGCGACAACATGGATAGACCTTCAGGGCATTATACTAAGTAAAATTAAGTCAGAGAAAGACAAATAATCTATGATCTCAGGTATATGTGAAATCTAAAGCAAACAAACAAAAACCTGAACTCACACAGAGAACAAATTTGTAAGTGCCAGAGTTGGGGGGTGGGAGTAAGTGAAATGGTGAACGTAGTCAAAAGGTACAAACTTCCAGTTATAAAATAAATAAGTCAGGGGCGCCTGGGTGGCTCAGTTGGTTAGGCAACCAACTTCGGCTCAGGTCATGATCTCACAGTTTGTGGTTGGAGCCCCGTGTTGGGCTCTGTGCTGACAGCTCAGAGCCTGGAGCCTGCTTCAGATTCTGTGTCTCCCCCTCTCTCTACCCCCTCCCCTGCTCATGCTCTGTGTCTGTCTCTCAATAATAAATAAACATTAAAAAAAATTTTTTAATAATAAATAAGTCAAAAGGATGTAATGTACAGCATAATGACTACACTAAATAATACCATTTTGCATATTTGAAAGTTGTTAAGAGCACAAATCTTAAAAGTCCTCATCACGAGAAAAAAATTGTAACTATTATGGTGATGAGTGTTAAGTAGATTTACTGTGACGATCATTTTGCTGAATCATTATGTTGTATACCTAAAACTAATATAATGTTTTATATCAATTATATCTCAAAAACAAAAAACAAAACACCAAACCAAACCCACAATGAGATACTGCTACATCTCATCCATCAGAAGGTTTCGACTTAAAGAAACAAGAAACTCATGATTCCAATTTGGGCACTTAAGTGGATCAACAGTTCTCATACACTTCTGATGGTGTTATAAACTGCCACAAGATTGTAAAACCATTGGCGACATCTTCTATAACTAAACGTTCACATGCCCTGTGATGAAGCAATTATGTGTAGCATAGACATGTACAAGAACATTCATTAAGGGGAGCCTGGCTGGCTCAGTTGGTTAAGCGTCCGACTTCAGCTCAGGTCATGATCTCGTGGTTCGTGAGTTCAAGTCCTACGTCAGGTTCTGTGTTGACAGCTCAGAGCCTGGACCCTGCTTTGGATTCTGTGTCTCCTTCTCTCTCTGTCCCTCCCCCTCTCATGCTCTGTCTCTCTTGCTCTCAAAAATAAATATACATTAAAAAAAATGTTTAAAAACATTCATGAAGCACAATTCACAATATCTAAAACTGGGGGGTGGGGAGGAGAAGGAGGGGGGAATCCAGGAGACTAGATTAAAAAAAAAAAAATCTGGGCACCTGGGTGGCTCAATCCATTAAGCGTTTGACTTCAGCTCAGGTCATGATCTCACGTTTCGGGAGTTCAAGCCCCATATTAGGCTCTGTGCTGACAGCTCAGAGCCTGGAGCCTGCTTCAATTTCTGTGTCTCCCTCTCTCACTCTGCCCCTTCCCCACTCAAGCACTCTCTCAAAAAAAAAAAAAAAAAAACAAACCACTAAAAAATTTTTTTTTAAATCTAGCTATATACCATTAGCAAGAGATACATTTAAAATATAAAGACACAGGGGCACTTGGGTGGCTCAGTCAGTTAAGTGTACAACTTCTGCTCAGGTCATGATCTCACAGTTCACGGGTTTGAGCCCTCCATTGGGCTTGTGTGCTGATAGCTCAAAGCCTGGAGCCTGCTTTAGATTCTGTGTCTCCCTCTCTCTCTGCCCCTCCCCCCCTTGTGTGCTCACGCTCTCTCTCAAAATTAAATAAACTTAAAAAACATAAATAAAATATAAGGACAGAGAAAACTGGAAAATGAAAGCACAGGAAAAAAAGATGCCATTCAAGAAACTACCAAATTAAAGCCAAATACTATGAAATTAGACTTTAAGATAAAAAGCATTTCTAGAAATAAAGAGACAAAGAGACAATTCTCCTGGAATATAAAATAACTGAAAAACCCACAATCATATAACAACTCCTTATAACACACAATCACAAGAAAATTGAAGGACCACTGGAAGAAATCAGTCCATAATTATATTGGAGGATTAACACATTTCTCAGTCATAGAACAAGCAGAGTGATAAAGATATAAAAGATTTAAACAATGAAATCAACAACCGTGACGTAATCTATAGACCTCTGCATCCAACAACCACAGAATACACCTTCTTTTTAAGCACACACTAAGCGTTTAAAAAAATTTACCATTGATTCTATGAGAGCAAAGTTGTATTGCAGATTAGCTCTTGGTTTATTAATTTGGGGACGAAAATCCTACACTTCTACTACTTCATGGGAAGAGACATTAAAGAATCACAAAATTGTTTCTCAAGTAAAATACCCAAAATTATGGGGCGCCTGGGTGGCTCAGTCGGTTAAATGTCAGATGTCAGCTCAGGTCATGATCTCACGGCTCGTGGGTTCAAATGCCATGTCGGGCTCTGTGCTGGCAGCTCAGAGCCTGGAGCTGCTTCGGATTCTGCCTCTGTCTCTGTCCCTCCCAAGCTCATGCTCTTTCTCTCTCTTCAAAAATAAGTAAACATTAAAAAAACTTTTTTAAATACTCAAAATTATATCATTATTTAGAAAAATGCACTAAATATGAAAAATTTGAGATCCAAACTCATTATTTTTTAATAAACTCAGAAAAGTTGGGAGTCTTACCTTAGGACAAAAACTTCCTGCTCACTGTGCCTCTGAATGGTTGCAGGTGATACAATGTCCTAAACTTCCTTCTAAAGCACACTGTCCTTAGTCCTATTACCACAAAGCCTCTTTTATCAACAGAACGCTACTGTGTGTAATCCTGTTTCCTTTGGAAAATCTCATATATAATCTCATACATAATCAAGACCTCTTGGGTTTTCAACATCCAGACATTTTCAGTAAACTCACCAACTCAATCTGAACACATTGCCGTACCGTTTTGCTACTACCACTCTTCAGTTGTAGATTAGAACACTCACCCTGTATTTGGGGGACTATTCATCTATCGTACATGAAGATGAGACCTCTTGTGTTAAATTCCTCCACATATACTGCTTAACTTAAATTATGAACCCATCTGCTCTATTAGTTCAGACATATTACTGCATGGAATTTGGGGCTGTTATCTAACATTTTTATAGGCCGACTCCAGAATATTATAACCCTACGCTGATGTATCTAAATTATCTTAAAATGTCTAATATGGGAAAAATTTTTATTACAGTATATTTACAAATTGTATCTATTATCACATCCCACTGAAGAAATTAGATATTCCTTATAAATATATTTTCTCATAGTCTCCCAAGCTAAGAATCATTCCATTCAGTAAAATAACTCATTTCATGCTGTCTACAAAACAGATGATTAGAACATCTGAGCTCTCTGTAATTCTTAATCTGCTTTCAAAATGAAAATTTTTTTTCAAGCACCTGTGGAATATTCACCAAGATACCGCATCCTAGATAATAAAAAAAACTTTAACAAATTTAGAAGAATTATAATCACTCAGAGTATGTTTTCTGACCATACGGAATCAAACTAGAAATCAGTAACAGAAATAAAACAGAAACATCATTAAACACATGGAAACTAAACAACACACTCCTAACTAAGCAACTGGTCAAAGAGGAAGCCTGAAAAGAAATTTAAAATATACACAGAAGTGAATAAAATTAAAATACAACATACTACAATTGTGGGAAGCATCTACAACAATGCCTAGAGGGAAACAGATAGTATTAAATATTTTCATTAACAAAGAGAAAAGATCTCAAATCAATAATTAAGTTCCAGGGCACCTGACTGGCTTAGTCAGAAGAATGTGAGACTCTTGATCTCACAGTCAGGAGTTCGAGCCCCATGCTGGGTATAGAGATTATTAAAAAATAACAACAAAACAAATTAAAAAAAAAAAAAGAATGTAAGTTCCTCACTCAAGAAACTAGGAAAAAAAAAAAAAAAGAAACTAGAAAAAGATAAACTCAAAGGGAGCAGAAGGAAGGGAATAATATAGGAGCAGAAATAAAATTGAAAACAGGAAAATAAAGCAAAACAATAAAACAAAAAGCTAGTTCTTTAGGCAGAGGATGGGAAGGATAGTCAATAAAATCTATAAACCCCTGGGAAGACGGACAAAGATAAAAAAAAGAGAAACACAAATTACCAACACAAGTAAGGAAATAGGGGGACATCGTTATAGACCTGTGAAAATTAAAGAAAACCTCACTAAACTGGGGTTGGGTGGCCAAAAGGGGAGCTGTACTCACTCGATGTCAATCACAGGCTGGGACACGGAAAGATGTACACTGCATCATCTCCTACAAGAAACTATCTTTGCATCTCAGCTAATGAGAAACTATCATCACCCTGAACTCATGCTTTTCTCCAATGAACTTTCTTTCGAAACAACCCCCCTCCCAACCTCCTTCCCTCTCCTCCATGAAACAACGTTCCTCTCCTGTGTGTTTGTGGGATGTGTCTATAGTTTTGCCATAGCTTGCATGCCCCAAATTGCAATTCTCTGTTATTCCCAAATAAACCCACTTTTGCAGGTAAAATATTGATTTAATTTTTAAGGTTAATTTTTAACTTCATTTGGTGAAGAGAAGTGAAGTCAAGGGAAGACCCCTAGTATCTCTGACGTTTGTAAGCAAACAGGTGCCAGAGAGCTAATAACTGAGCTCACTACTTTCCTGCCCACTCTGGAGTTTGAAGTTTCCCCCTACATTCCAACTCTGCTCTCTACGTTTGGGCTCTCTGGGCTTTATCAAGGACCTACTTTAAGGATCTCTTTTCTGAGAATACTTGTTAGGCTTTCACAGTCTGACTCCTTTTTAGCACCAGACTGTTCCTACTGAAGTATGCTAACCCTCAGTCCCTTTCCTTTGAACTGGGCTGTTTATACTGGAATGTGCTGGCCTTTGGTCTGATTTCTTCTGGAATCAGGCTGTTCCTGATGAAAGTGTGCTGTTTAGGAATTTTTGGTTTTTGCTCTAGAAAACGAAAAAAAAAAAAAAAAAAACCCTAAAAAATGGGATCCTAGTCATCAAAATGCTTTGAGGGCATCCCTACTGGGACCCCGGCCCAATTTTATGCTTATTGTACTTAAAAAAATTTTTTTAAGTTTTATTTACTTAAGTAATCTCTACACCCAATATGGGGCTAGAACTTACATCCCTGAGATCAAGAGTTGCACACCCTTCCAGATGAGCCAGGCAGGTTCCCCTGATTTTATATTTAAATACTATAATCCTTCCTCATGTACATTTCTAGTAAACAGACCAATTTACAAGTAACTTAGAACCTCAAATGGCCATTATGGGGAACTTTCAATCTTTCCAAACTTACTTTTCTCAAATCTGAATTGAACAGCTATGGCTCTAAAATTGTGAAAACTGAGGGGCACCTCGGTGGCTCAGTGGGTTGTGTCCAACTCTTGATTTCAGCTCAGATCATGATCTTGCGGTTTCCTGAGTTGGAGTCCCGTGTCAGGCTCTGAGCTCATGCAGAGCCTGCTTGGGATTCTCCCCTCTCTCCCTTGCTCCCTGCCCCTGCTCCACTCATTCTCATTCTCTCTCTCTCTCTCTCTCTCTCTCTCTCAAAATAAAATTTTGAAATGTTAATAGATAAACAAATAAAATTGTTGAAACTGAAGGGGATGTTTTGATTTATATGTTGAAGCTTCCAAATGTTATCAGGAATCTAAAATTGCCTCTCTACAAATCAGAATTTCTAACTGAGACAAACCATTAAAGACAAAAAGGCCTCTGAGGCCTCTTTTCCCCCTCCCTTGTTTGTGCCTCAGAACTGCAGCCGCTAGAGCTCAGGCCCCACCTCCAGCACCATCCTGACCTCCTCCCCATGACCCCTACTCCTTCATGCTAATCCTTTCACCAAACTTCCTTTTCCCCTTAAATCTCCCTCCACTCCCTCTTCCTGGAAGCCTATCAGAACCTGTCCCTGTTAAAGTTATCTTTTGAGGATCCAAGTAAACCCTAAATTTCTTAGGTTCCCTAGACTAAGGCTGAATTGTGAGTCACAGTTAAAGAGATTCCTAAAGAGACAAAGGACTACCCCTATAGTTTTGCTAAAGAATTTAACAAAGATATTCAAATTCACAGTTTCTCAGATTTATATCAATTAGTCCACATGCTTGTTGGTGAGGGCCAGGCCAAACACTGGATGAAACCAGCCTGATGGCAATATCCAGAAGGGGATTTAGAGAAAGAAACTCCTAACTTTGGCCAGACGCTAGAACACATGCTAGAAGTTTCCACTGAGCAACTACAGTAGCTTTTCCTAAGCCTTCTGATTGGAACAAAATTCAGGCTTGTACATAAAAGCCTGATGAACCTATTTATCAGCATTGCAATCAACTCCAAATTGTCTTTAAATTTTTTTTTTACTTTCCTGAGGTGCCTGGGTGGCGCAGTCAGTTAAGCATCCGACTTCGGCTCAGGTCGTGATCTCGCAGTTGAATTCAAGCCCTGCATTGGGCTCTGTGCTGACAGCTCAGAGCCTGGAGTCTGCTTTGGATCCCTCTCTCTCTCTGCTCCTCCCCTGCTCATGCTCTGTCTCTCAAAAATAATAAATAAACATTAGACACATTTTTTTGACCTTCCTTTAAATGTTGAATCTACCTAGATAGCATTTAACTATGTTTATTAATGGACTGAGCCAGATCTTCCACGATGGGAAAATATATCCACTCCAGATTTAGTTAATTTAGCAAACCAGCTTGCTCATACCCCAGATGAGTCACCTTAAAATAAAGACTGCTAAAGTCCTCAAGTTTCAACTCTGGCAAATGAAGGACCCTAACCAAAACCCACCAGTTTCTGCTATTATTGCAAAGGGCCAGCACAATGGAAAAAAGTGTTAAGTGCTTCAGGAGGTTCAGCCCTCCAGCCAGCTTTTCCAATGCCCTAATTCCCAATGACAGAGCTCCAAGAAACTCCCAATCCTCCCACTTAATTGAGTTAGAGAAACCATTCTCCAGATTGAAGAATTCTCTCTGTCCTTACAGACATGGGAGCTATACTCTTGGTGTTCAACTCCATTGCTATAAAGCAGCTCTGTCTCAAAGTACTACAACAGTTCAAATAGTGGAGTCGCTAATGAACTTCAACAGGTTCCTGTCTTTGAACCTATTCCCTTTTGTTTAGGCCCTTTGAGAGATACCCATCTTTTTTCCTCCCTTTTTTCCTCCACCCCTATTTATCAGGCTGAGATTTCTTAAAAAATATTATGCCAAAATTTCTTTCTCCCAGAGGAGGGACATAATTTTAGAATTTGACAGCAGTAATCAAGATAGCTAACCAGGGGAATTAAATGACCCTTGACACCTTTTATTTGCTCTGTCTCTGATGGCACTATATTGAGTCTAGGGGCACTAGTCATTTGTTCCCACTGCTTTCCTTTTCGTGAGCAGAATCTTCAGCTGATATTGGCAGCATCCACAGTGCACCTCCTGTAAATATTCAGATTCCTCAAAACCTCTCCCCAGAATGAATCAATACCCTATAAATAAAGACGCCCTTCAAGGCATCAGGCCTGTAACAGAATACAAAGCTCAGGACATCAATACCCTCTGCACTAGTGCCTGTAATACCTCTATTTTTCCTGTGAGAAAACCCAATGGCTAAGGATAGAGGTTTGTCCAGGACCTGTGCGAAATAATCATCATCATCATCCCTTGGCGCCCTGTTGTTCCTAACTCCCATATGCTACTGACATCCATTCCCACCAAAAGTAAACTGTTCACTGTAATTGATCTAGGTGATGATTTTTTAGTATTCCAGTTGATAAGGAAGTTTGTTTTGTTTGTTTTGTTTTTTGCTTTCACTTGGGAAGAACAGGAATACACTGGGACAGCAATGCCCCCAGGGTTATAAAGACAGTCCTTTGACTTTTCACAATCCTTAAAAGCTGATTTGGATGATATGAAGCTTTCTGCAGGCTCTACTTTGTTACAACATGTAGATGATTAGCTTCTCTGCTGCTCTTCTCCAACCACTTCATAGGAGACAGCATCCACTTTTAAAACACCTGGCCATAAAGGGACATAAAGTCTCAAAAAAAAATTTTTTTTTTTAAATACAGTTTGCCTAAATTCAGGTTTAGGACATAGGGCACCTGATCTTAGAACAAGAACTATATTTGGATCCAAGGAGGCTCCATGACATCCTGAACTTTCCAATACCTAAAACTACACACCAATTACAAGGTTTGCTTGGACTGCCTGGCTACTGTTGAAACTGTAATTTCAAACTTTCAAACTTCTCTTGTATGGCTCAACCTCTACATGCTTTACTAAAAAATTACAAGCCTGATGCTATTATTCAGAAAGATGAGAAGAACATAGCTTCCAAGACTTTAAAGAAAAGCCTAATAAAGCCCCCTGCCCTCAGACATCCTAATTATCAACTTTCCTTTCTCCTCTTGGCCTGAGAGAAGGAACTGTCCTTTGAGTAGTCATCCAAAAACATGGGGGCCATCATCAACCCATAGGGTATTATAACCAATAACTGGACCCTGTGGTGGAAGATGTCCTCGTTGCCTCAGAGCCAAGCCATTCCTACCACTTCCCTTTTAGTTAAAGTCACTGAAGAAATAACCCTGGGATACCCTTTAACCATCCTTGTGCCCCACAAAGTAGAGGCCCTCCTGAATTCTCTCCTCACTCTCAGCACTTCTCAGTCATCTCACTCCTGTGACATCCTGCTGCCAATGGCTCCTCATAGAACTCTTTCTGGCTGCAATGACCTTAACCCTGCTAGTCTTCTCCCTTCCTTCCCTGAAGAAACCCCTCATGACTGCTTAACGCTGACAGATCACCTTTCGACTCCCTGTGACAATTTACAGGAAACTCCTCTAACCACTGCAGATTTTTAATGGTTTACTCATGGTTCTTATTTAAAGGGTGAAAATGGTAAATATCATGCCAGATATGCTATTGCAACTCCTTTTGAGACTCAGAGGCAGCACCTTTACCTCTGGTTACTCCATAGGCTGAATTTTACACCCTTACGCAAGGCTGTACCTTAGCCAAAGGTAAAACTGCAAACATTTATACCCATAGTCCATATGCCTTTGGGGTAGCTCATGACTTTGGAATGTTATGGATATGGTGAAGCTTCCTTACCTCCAGTGGGGATAAAACTAAAAATGGTTCCTATGTCCACAATTTACCAGATGCCATACTTTTGCCAGCTGCTCTGGCTATTATTAAGGTTCCTGGACATTCCAGACTCAACTCTCTGGGTGCCAAAGTAAACCACCTTGCTGATATTGCCATGAAAAACACTGCTCTCAAGAAAACCAAAGCCAAACTTTTGTCATAGTCCAAAGGGATGTTCTCCCAAAATATCATTTGGGAAAACTAACAAGAGATACCCAACAATTAGCCCCAGGGAAGGAAAAACAGTATTAGAAATCTAGTAATTGTTGTTTTGATAAAAAGATGCTGGTTTGGACCAAATTAACCATCTGGTCCTACCAAAAATTCTAAAATTCCTACTACTGTGCATGCATTAAACTATTGGTCTGCTGGCAAAATGTTATCATTCACAAACCAGTACTGGTGGAGAAATACTAATAAGGCTACAAAAAGTGCCTACCCTCATCTGTCCCGCCTGTCCAAAGTCTAATTGAGAAAAACTCATTCACACAAGTGGATTTCATGTAGCTTCCCTGTCTCATGGATAAATCTCATGATCCAGTTATGGTCTGCATACGTTTTAGCGGACTGAAGCTTTTCCTTGTAGACAGACCAATGCTTTTTCTGTGTCTAAAATTCTGATAGAAAAGATTATCCCTACCTGGAGACCTCTTCTCAAACTTCATAGTGATTGGGAAACCCATTTTTCCAGTCAGGTGCTTCAACAAGTCTGTGCTGTTTGGCCAGTTTTACAACACTTCCATTGTGCATACCAAGGTTAGTCAAATATATAAGTGGCGCTATTAAGACTCAAAATTTGTAGAGACTCTCCAAATACCCTGGCCAAAGGTACTGATGTTAGTCTTTCAAATTTCAGATCCGTCCTCTTTGACTCATAGATACTCACTCTGAGATAGTCACAGGATGCTGATACATTTGGCCCCCACCTCCTCTGACCCATGATTGATAAAAGGAGATATGCTCCAATACTGTAAATCCTAATTGCTTCTATTAAAAATAACCATGCTCGGGGCGCCTGGGTGGCGCAGTCGGTTAAGCGTCCGACTTCAGCCAGGTCACGATCTCGCGGTCCGTGAGTTCGAGCCCCGCGTCGGGCTCTGGGCTGATGGCCCGGAGCCTGGAGCCTGTTTCCAATTCTGTGTCTCCCTCTCTCTCTGCCCCTCCCCCGTTCATGCTGTGTCTCTCTCTGTCCCAAAAATAAATAAAAAACGTTGAAAAAAATTAAAAAAAAAAAAAATAACCATGCTCTGGTAGAGCAGTTTTTTCACCATGCACTCCTGGTGACCTTAAGCATCACACCTTGCAACCTGGAAATTTCGTCTACTGAAAAAGACACTTCCAGAAACACTCTCAACCTTGCTAGAAATGGCCTTACCAGTTACTACTAACTACCCTTGTGCCGCCAAACTCTAAGAAACAGACTCCTGGATTCATGTGACACCTCTAAAGAAAGCACCAAACCGTGACTGGACCTGCAAGCCATCTGGTGACCTGAAAAATAAAGATTTTCCCGGAATTGAAGCAGACAACATTGGATGACGAGTCAGCTTTCCCAAGACGTCTGCACGAGGCCTGTATACCTTTTTCTCACTGTTGCTTCTTCTGTTTTGTGGAAAGACAATGAATGCCCTTGTCTGCATTTCCCAAAACCTTGTGAAGGAGGGCAACAACTTCTTTTGATTATGGCCCTTCAGAAACAGCCTCACTGTGATCCCATGACAAACTAATTTTTCACTTCTTCTAAAGAATTAGAAGATTCAGAATCCACAAAAGTCTTTCTTTCACCTGAATTATTAACTGACTCTGGATTCTTACCCAAATTCAAGGTCTCTGAGTTTGCAACCATAACAAACCGTTAACATATTTGGTTCCAAACAGTCCTTTCAAGATAACAATGCTGTTTTAAAATGGCTTTGAGGTTTTATTCATCAGCTATTGCTTCATGTTTATACCTGCACTGTATCTTCCCAAATCCACTTGGTTAATTCTTTTAGTGTGTACATTCATAAATTTGACAACTCAGAAGAAATTATCAATTTTTTGAAAACCACAAACTACCAAAATTCAGCCATGAAAAAAACAGTCTGAATAGTCCTGTTAAAAAAAAAAGAAAGAAAGAAAATAAATTCCAGGCCCCGGTTTCACTGGAGAGTTTTATCAAACATTTCAGGAAGGAATGCCAATTTTATATAATCTCTTCCAGAAAAGAGGATGGAATTATTTCCCAACTTGTTTTATGAGGCCCAAGACATTACAAAAAAAGAAAACCACAGACCAGTATCTCATGAATTTAGATGCAAAAACCTCAACAAAGTGTTAGCAAATTGAATCTAGCAATATATAAAAAGAACATAACACCATGCTCCGGGGTGCCTGGGTGGGTCAGTCAGTTAAGAGTCTGACTTTGGCTCAGGTCATGATCAGTTCATGAATTCCAGCCCTGCATCAGGCTCTCTGCTGTCAGCACAGAGCCTGCTTCAGATACTGTCCTCTCTCTCTGCCCCTCCCCTGTTCATTCTCTCTCCTAAGTAAATAAACTACAAAAACAAAAACAAAAAACAAAGCACCATGGCCCAAGTGCTATTTACTTCAAGTATGCAAGGCTGGTTCGACATTTAAAAATCAATCAATGTAATCCACCACATCAACAGGCAAAAGGAGAAAAAAATCATGACTGCATTCCAATGGATGTAGAAAAATCTCATTTCATGAAATTTAATCTCATTTCATGGGAAAAAAAAACTCTCAAAAACTAGGAATAGAGGTAACTTCCTCAAACTCACAAAGAGCATTTATAAAAAACCTACAGCTAATATCAGACTTGATGAAAGAATGAATGCTTTTCCTTTAACACTGGGTACAAAGAAAGGATGTCCATTCTCACTACTCTATTCAACATAGTTCTGGGAGTTCTAAATGGTGCAATAAGGCAAGAAAAAAAGAAGTAAAATGTATAATAATTGGAATAAACTGGAATAACTGGAAAAAAAAAAGAAATGAAACCATTTCTATTTGCAGATGACTGTGTACATAGAGTATCACAAGGAATATTAAAAACATAACAAGAATAAAAAATCATCACTCCTAAAACTAATGTTACAAGGTATAATAAGATCAATAAACCAAAGTCAGTTGCATTTCTATATCCTAACAAGAAACAAGTAAAAATCAACACAATGTAATTTGTAATAGCTCCAATGAAAGTATGCAATATTATTTACAATTGTTCTAAAAAAAAAAAAAAAAACTAAACACTTAGGTATAAATCTAACAAAACATGTACAGGATCTGTACACTGAAAAAGACAAAATACTATGGAAAAAAGCAAAGGAAATTAAATAATTGGAGAGATTTACTATATTCAAGGATTGGAAGATTCAACCAGATATCAATTCTCCCCAACTGACATAGACAAAGTTATTGTAAAATTTATACAGAAAGGGAAAGGCCCTAAAACAATTTTGAAAAAGAAGAATAAAATGGAAGTAATCTTTCTTCTTGATGTTAAGGCTTTCTATACAGAGTAATCAAGACAGCATGGTACTGACAGGAGGAGAGCACATAGATCAATGGAACACAACAGAGAACCAGAAACAAATATGCCCAAATAATTTCTGACAG
Organism: Panthera onca; assembly: GCF_046562875.1. NCBI lineage: Eukaryota > Metazoa > Chordata > Mammalia > Carnivora > Felidae > Panthera > Panthera onca. The sequence goes on along the minus strand of NC_138345.1, from coordinate 77,097,573 downwards.
AGGTACAAAAGTAATGCAGTGGTGCTGCAATTGTACATCTGTAAGCAAAAGCAAAAACAACCCTCTCAAATCTACACAAAAATTAACTTAAAATGGATCATGGATTTAAATGTAAAACATAAAACTAAAAACTTTTAGAAGAAACAAAAAATCTTTGAATTTGGGACTAGAAAGAATTCTTAGACATCAAAAGCACAAACCATAAAAGGAAAACTTAATAAAATGGACCTGGTCAAAATGTAAAACTTTTGGCTCTGTGAAAGACCCTGTTAAATGAATGAAAAAGAAAAATCATTCTTCTCTCTCCCATACCATCCAAGCTGGAAAAATCCAAATAAAACTCACCTAGGTTTCTAAGTTACCCTATAGGAGAATCTTTCTTTACCAAAAAGAAAGGAGAATCTTTCTTTAACAAAGAATGTCCAAGATGTTAGATAGAGTATCTCCAAGGTAAGAAAGAATTATCAAAGGCACCGATGCACATACACACACACACATTCTTAGCTTATCCCTGGATGAACCTTGAGTTAAGTTTTCATGTCAAAAAATATGAATGGCATGGGGGCGCCTGTCTGGCTCAGTCAATAGAGCATGTGACTGACTCTTGGTCTCAGGGTTGTTAAGTTCAAACCCCTCACTGCAGTGTAGACATAATTTAAAAAATTGAATTTAAAAAATATACGAATGGCATGAAGATCAAGCTGTTTTAAAAAGGTATTTTGTAGCCAAGCCTATTTGTAATTTCTTCCATATCCTCATTCATCCTCATCCTCTGCCTGGAGACAACAGACTCTGGAGTTTTAGTGGATACTATGATGCAACTCACAGATCCCTTTTCATTAGTAAAAGACTTATTCCCCAGCTGCTGGAGTACAGCCGCTAGCAGACAGTGTTCAGTTGTCGGCCCTCTTAGGAACTGGCTTGGCTGATGAGTCACCTTGCCTGAGGTCACACACACCCCTTCTCAGGTCGGTCAAGATCCAATGACTGGTGCATGCTGGGATATAAAGGCCTGGCTGCTCCCTTCCCCTAATTCTGAAGAGCTATCTCAGCTTCAAAGCTCTCTAGGGGGTCAGTTGAGGCCTTCCTGGAGACTGAATCCCAGTCCCACTTCTCCTCCCGCCCAATCCTGCTTCTTTCTCTTCCTTTACTTTCCACAGGTTGTAATCCCAGGAAGACTCCCTAATAAACCTCCTACATGCTAATCTCCATCTCAGGGTCTGCTTCCCAGGAAACCCAAACTGTGACAGAAGTCAAACTGCTAGAAATGAAATCATGTCTCTAGCCTTACTAGCTGTGTAGAGGTTATAAAGGACAGTAGGTTAACATGAGGTTTAAAGATATTAAAACATGTAAAATGCTTAGAAATGCACCTGGCACACAGTGGACACTCAATAAATGTTAGCTGTCACTATCATCATTGTTTTCCCCATTCACACCCGGTTAAAATATACAAATTTCTCTACATTATGAGAATTACTGATATTTATGAGCTGGAAAAGACCTTAGAGATCACCAAGTCTGACACTCTTAATTTCCAGATGATGAACATCAAATCTAAATAAGTAACTTAGTGACAAAACCAGAGTTCAGACCAGGTCTTCTGAACGCTTCCATCATTCTTGTTATCAGGCAAGACTGCCTCTCAATCTACATATACTTTGTAATTAAATGAAATTCACCAATTACTAAGTCCCTCCCCTTCACTTTCCTGCCAAAATTGAACCTCAGCTCTCTTCTGAAGAACACTACCTCTCCTATAGCTCTCTCCTTCACTCATACCATAAACCTACAGATAGGGTGTGTGTTCCCTTTGCTTTTCATCAGTACTTCCAGACCACTGTCCCTTCAAAGTCCTCCCCTAAAAGCGTCCAACTTCAAGGCTCATAGCAACAGACCGTCCTTATGGCAGTCACGTCCCCTCATTTCTTTCAGACGTTAGCCTGCAGACCAACCTATTCTTTCTAATACTATTCCTGATATAATCTGTGGTATTCTCAATATGCAACATCCAGTAACCTTCCACACCCAGACCTCTTTTATTCTTCTCCAAAACCCTGTCTTCCACCCTCTTCAGCTACCTGCTCCTGTGGTCATACACTACAAGGTTTCTAAACAGGCATTTGGGGCAGGACAATTCTTCCATGTGCAGGAATATCCTGTTCTCAAACTCAAGTATCTGTCTATCTGAGATATCACCTACTTCCAATTCATTACCTCTACTATTTGGACGCTCAACAATTCTTGGGACTCCACACGAACCTATAATCCATGAGCCTACTACTATTTTTTCCCCTGCTCTTCACCCTATAAAGTACCTACTTCCTTCCTTATACAGCTTCAATTTCATGGCCCAGCATTATAATCACTGTATCACGCACACCATCAATGCCCTTGTCTTTTCCTGCTTCATTGTAGTCCTTAACTAAATATCAACCCTGTTAACTCCCCTACTCTACACGTGTAACCTGAATGCAAACCATACCTGAACTGGACTGGAGAAAAAATACACAACTGAATTTAACAGTCTCACTTTATCTTTTTTTTTTTTTTAATTTTTTTAACGTTTATTTATTTTTGAGACAGAGAGAGAGCATGAACGGGGGAGGGTCAGAGAGAGAGGGAGACACAGAATCTGAAACAGGCTCCAGGTTCTGAGCTGTCAGCACAGAGCCCGACGTGGGGCTCGAACCCACGAACTGTGAGATCGTGACCTGAGCTGAAGTCGGACGCTTAGCCGACTGAGCCACCCAGGCGCCCCTAACAGTCTCACTTTAAATTCATGATCAAACTTCAAGTGGACTGACGGAGTGCCTTGGCTGGTTAGGCGTCTGACTTCAGCTCAGGTCATGATCTCACAGTTTGTGGGTTCAAGCCCTTCATCAGGCTCTGTGCTGACAGCTCAGAGCCTGGAGCCTGCTTCAGATTCTGTGTCTCCCTCTCTCTCTGCCCCTCCCCTACTCGTGCTCTGTCTCTCTGTCTGTCTCTCTCTCTCTCAAAAATAAACATTAAAAAAAAAAAAAAACCCAAAAACTTCAAGTGGACTGTTAATGATCTCCAGCAATTCTGCTACATATCCGTAGTCCATTTACATTTCTCACTGTCCCAACAGACAGACTACTTCACATGTTCTCCTTGTTTCCTATCTTCTCAAAGCATTTTATTTCACTGAAAAACAAAGAAGTTATCAAAAGAAAACTTTCAGAGTATCTCATCCCCAATCTACCCACCTACTCTATATTTACTTTCTTTCTTACTATGAATGACGTACCTGTGCTCCTATAAAATAAATTTTTCCACCTGTAGACTAAATCTCGTTCCCTCTCCTTAAGGACTTCATCCCAAAATTGACTTCTCTTTCCTGTATCATCAAATTTTCCCCTTCTATTGCATCATTCACATCAGTGTACCAACAGACTGTTGGTATTCCTCCCATCTCAAAAAGTAGTAATAAAAGCAAAGCTCCCATGACCTACAAACCTCTCCAGCAACTTTATTTCTTAGCCCTCTCTGCAACAAAACTCCTCAAAGGAGTTGTCTATTCATTTTGTTGTCAATGAGTGTCCAATTCTTTTCTTCTTCTCTTTCTCCATGTTCTCTTGGATCTAATTAGATTTTTACCCCTCCCCCCCACTGAAATAGTTCTTAAGGCTGTCAATAAATTTCATGTTGCTAAATACAGTCAATTCTTACTATTTGTGGTAGTTACATTCTATAAAGTTGCATGTGCACAGAATTGGCAAATACTGAACCATTGCTCCAGAGGGAATATGGAGGTAGGTTCCTGCAAGCTCCTGGGCACCTTATTTGCATAAACTGGTCAACATATAACCAGTGTTCCTGTTTAAAGATACCTTTTTAGTATATATAATGTTAATCCATTAACACTAAACCCAAGAACAGCAAAACTACAACTCATGCTTGAACGAAACTTATTTAACACATATATTTTCTCCATAAGGTACATCACAGCCTCCTTGCACTTAGACAACACCCAGTACAACTCCGGGAGGCCATTTCAAACAGCACAATCACCAACAAAAAGCAAAACAATGCAAAAAATATGGCACTAACTAGACTACAAAAAGAACTGTTTATAGTATGAGAGCTAAAATAAGACAAAGCACTGGCGTCTTGTTCGATGTCAGCTGGAATGGTGTGCATTAAATGACTCCATTTTTTCACCACTCTGGGCATGTATACTAATGATCACAGAAGTCCTGGACTGATTCCAGGGTTACTAATAAATTTTATCAAGTAGGCAAATCTGCAAATACAGAATCCTTGAATAATGAAGACTGACTGTGTAAGGGTTGCTTTTTATTCCTTATTCGACATGCTAGCAGCATTTGACATTAGACCATCGCCTTATTCTTGATTTCCAAGATTCTAATTTCTCTTGATTTTCCTCTTAACCTCACTGACCAACCTACCCCAGTCAAATCCACTGACCTCATCTATGAGTATACAAGACCCCCAGTAATCTCATCTAGTCCCATGACTTTAATTACACTTATGTTACAAAGATATTGTCCCACAGCTCTTGGATGCTCTGGTCTGTTTTTCCCCTATTTGTTTTCAGTGTGGATAATTCCTGCTGATCTATCTTTAAGTCCACTGATTCTTTCCTTGGCTATGTTAAATCTGCTAACAAGTAGTCCTAAAATATACTTCATCTATATCAAAATTTAATTTTAGCATTTTCATTTGACCTTCATATACTTTTCATTCCTATGCTGAAATTTACCCTTATACATGTTGTCCACCTTTTCCACTAGAGCCTTTACTATGTTATTTACTGGTATTTTTTTTTTAAGTCTTTTTTTTTTTTTTTTTTTTTTTTTTTTGAGAGAGCAGGTACACGTGCATGAGCGAGCCGGGGAGTGGTAGAGAGAGGGAGAGAGAGAATCCCAAGCAGCCCCGATTCAGGGCTCAATCCCATGAGCTGAGAGATCATGACCTGAGCCAAAATCAAGAGCCAGATGCTTTAACCAACTGAGCCACCCAGGTGCCCCTATTCATTGGTATTTTTAAATTCACTGTCTGACAGTTCTGGTAACTATGTCATCCTCAGTCTATTGATTATTTTGATTCTTGAACAGTGGATTATTTTTTCTTATTTTTTGCATGTTTCATAATTTTTGTCTGAATGATGGACATCATGTATAAAACAACACAGACTGAGTTAACAGTATAAAAATGGGTATGGCTAAGCGCACCCGGGTGGCTCTGTCGGTTAAACAACCAACTTCGGCTCAGGTTATGATCTCCCAGTTCTTGAGATGGAGCCCCACACTGGGCTCTGTGCTCTCAGTGCAGACCCTCTGTCTCCCTCTCTCTCTGCCCCCCTCCCTTGCTCACTCGCTCCCTCAAAAATAAACAAACATTTAAAAAATGGGTATGGCTCTTCTTCTCCAACCTGTTAGTTGGGGGACTGAAGGGAAGGGTTGAGTCATCTATTCAGGGATTGGGCTGGGCTTGGATTTTGTTGTTAGGATTACCTTAAGTGCACTATCTGCTTCCAATTCCTCTAGTGCCACCTTCTGCTTAGGGTGGGAGCTGGTTTGCCCAGAGTGTTTTCTCAGTGTTCTCGCTCCACCCTCAGCTTTAGGTTTTCTCTGGGCACCTTCCCCAGAGACTCTCTCCACAGTCTTGCCCCTCCCCTGGGCAACTGCTGTTGCTTTTACTTGCTAGCAGGGAACAGGGAAGTTCTCCATTATCCTGGCTCGGTCTCAGGCAAGCCCTGTATCTCTGGGTCTCAGGGGTTGGGCTTTCTCCCAGTAGTAGGAAAACTAAAGGTCTTAAACCCAGAACAGTTTCCTCCCCTTCTCTCAAGGTTTATGGGTTTTGTTTTTTTTTTCCTTTCATTCCTCCTAGCCACAATGGAAAATGGAGTTTATCCCCTTCCCCCAGTGGCTTAAAGCTGTTTTCCACAGGGAGAAAAGGGTCCAGGCAGGCCCGTACCACCTAATGAGCCTTTCTGTGGCCTCCCCTGCTTTCCCCAATTTTTCTCAAGAGAAACCGTTGGGAGGACCTTGGAGAAACACCAACAGCTGGGGGTTATCTACCATGTATCTGCAGCTCTCAAAGATTCTATACTCTCATGCAGCCCACATTTAGGCTTTAGCAATTCATTAAAGACTTAGCTGAATTCTCCTTTCCCCTTGTATGACAGCCCTGTCTTCTTCCTGTGCTCCGTTACAGATTAGCCAGGCCTACACCCCACCTCTGATGGATCAAGAGAGATTATGACTTTGTACATTACAGCTCATTCTTATTTTAAGATGGGAGCAATACTCTTTTCAGCTTTCTGTATCCTAAGTGGAAGCCAGAAATCACTTTGTGAATTTAAATACAATCTATATACCCACAACTCCTAAATTTACATTTCTAGTCTGGACTTCTTCCCTAGACTCTGGACCATATATATCCAACTGCCTACTGGACAAATCTACACAAACTCTAAGGTAACCCCCATGATCCCCACCTCTTAGTATTCATGCCTTTGAATAATCCTTTCCCCTTGAGTGTGGGAGGGACCTGCAACTTGCTTCTAATCAACAGAATAAGGCAATGGGGTATCATTCCCGCAATTACATTACATTTTATGGCAAAGGAATGGAACATCGTTCCATTGATTATATTATATAGTATCATAAAAGACTCTGTCTTGCTAGCCGACTCATTCTCACCCTTCTGACACAGGTAAGGGAAGCAGGCTGCCATGCTGTGAACCGCATGGGGAGGGCCACCTGGCAGCAAATTGCAGATGACCTCTAAGATCTGAGCGTGGCTTCCAGCCAACAAAAAACTGAAGCTCTCAGTCCTACAGCTGCAACAAAATGAATTCTGCCAACAACCCGAGTGAACTTGGAAGTGATTCCTCTCCAGTCTAACCCACAGGTAAGAACCCAGCCCCAGCCAATACCAGAGTATGTAGCTAAGAAGTTTCTGACCTCACAGAAACTGTGAGATAATAAATGCTGTGTTCTTGTGAGCCATTAAACTTGTGGTAATTTGTTTTGCAGCACAGAAAACTAATATAGATAGTATCACCAACTTCACATGCCTAAAAGCCAAATTCCTGATTGCCAATATTACCTCCAAAAGAAAAAACATGCTCTAGTGTTGTCCATCTTAATTAAGTGGCAACTCCATTCCTCCAGTTATTCAAGCCCAAAACTACAGGGTCTATCTCAATTTCTTTTTTTTTCCTCCAAAATCCACACGTAATCCAAAAGTAAACACTGTTGGTTTCACAAGCAAATTATATCCACAATCTAACTTTATCTCACTACCACCACTGCTACCACTTTGGTTCAAGTCACTATCACCTCTCATGTGCATTATTACAACAGCCTCCTAAGCGGTTTTCCTGCTTCCACTCGACAGAGCAGCCAAAATGGTCCTACTAAAATATCAGTTAGATAACGTTTTTACTCAAAACACTCCAAAGGGTCCTCATCCTACCCAGATTAAAAGCCAAAAGACTTCCAGTGGCATACAAGGCCTACCTTATCTGACACTCCCCTTCCCACTCCAAACCTCTCTGCCTCATCTTGTGTCATTCTCCCCTCGTTCATCTGCCACCACACCAGCCTCCGTGATGTTCCTTAACCGTGCCAAGTACATATCAGTCTCAGCATTTTACAACTGTTAGTCCATGTAACTGAAGAGTTATTTCTACTACTCTTCTCTGACCACTTTATATAAAAAGGCAAGTCCGCTTGTCCCCACCAGCTCCCTATCCCTCCTACCCTGTTTTATCAGTCTCCACAATACATACTATGAACTGATATCTGTTTTATTGCCTGTCTCCTCAAAATTAGAATGTAATTTCCATAAGAGCAGAGACTTCTGTTCACTGCGATACTACTGTATTAGATACTGTTTCCTTACAATATTTAGAGTCTAATCAAGTAGTCAAGCCACAAGAATTTGAACAGTCACGTTATTTTTCAAAATCACTACAAAATTACTTAATCACTTGGAAATGTACTTATTCTACAACACTATAAATATGCTTCTAAGGAAACTTGAAAAACATTCACATCTCCCCAAAATAACTGAAATACACACGTAAGCCAAGTGAATTTAAACATCTCTGTGGAGGGCGCTATTAACAGAAAGATAACTGAAAGACTCCATAACTATTTTTCCAGCACCATCTGGAGTAGATATAATTATTCCACACAGATGCAGCCAAATAATATAGAAGGATACATCAAGCTGGAAGGATTAATAACCCTTTAGGGCCCTGGCTCTTAAAGGCTTTGGTCTAAAGACCCTTTAACACTCTTAAAAACTGAGGACCCCACAAAATTCTCATTTTATGGGCTTTTAATCTACTAACACTTACACTTAAATTAAAACAAGGGACACCTACAAGACTCAGTCGGTTAAGCATTCAACTCTTGATTTTGGCTCAGGTCATGATCTCACGGTTCATGAGATCGAGCCCATGTTGGGCTCCATGCTGACAGCACAGAGTCTGCTTGGGACTCTCTCTCCCCCTCTCTGTCCCTCCCTTGCTGTCTCTCGAAATAAATAAGTAAACAACAGCAAAAAAAAAAAAAAAAATCAAAAAATTTAAAAATATTTACCAGTTTATTTTAAAATAATATAAATCTATTACACGTTAATATGTTTTCATTTCTATAACTAAACTCCACCCCCCTAAATTAGTGAGAGAATAGTATTGTTTTATATTTCTGCAAATTACCTTAATGTTTGAGTTAATAGAAAACGGCTGAACTCTCTTAGCTGCTTCTACCTTAAATATGTTGCCATATGTTGTTTTGGATGAGATACATGAACAAAGTCTGGCCTCACACATACATGTAGTTGGAAAAAGGAAGTCTGTTTTAATAGTCTTTTCAGATAATTGTGGATATTCTTCGATACCACATTAAAACTCAACAGGTTGTTTGCAATGTACACTCTGAACGTTGCACTGCATATTCTGTTAACATTAAAATCCATTAGTCTACCTTGTACTTTGACCAAATCTTATACTCATGCATGATTTTGTACACAAGTTTGCAACTAAAAAGTCTATAACTACTGGAAAACTGTCAAGCTCACAATTGTAAATACAAGTTTTCCAAAATTCTAATTTTTGCTTGAAAATCCAAATCTTATCGCTGACAACAAATAGTTGTTTCCTTGAAATGGATCAGATGCATGGATCAGACAATTTGAAATTTGTAAAATGTCAATTCTATAATATGCATGCCTATCAATTGAAGTTCTCTTACGTATACATGCCTATTTTCCAGTTAAGCAGAAATATTTTCTATCTATCCATAATAAATCTATTGAATTAAAGATGGTTTGCCTCTTAAAACTATTCGTCTGTTTCAAGTTAGCTCAAAGAGCCAGTTAATTTTTCATTTTTCTCACACAGCAACAAAATCAGTCTGAAAAAAATCTAAACAATCATGCCCCATGTAAAATGAAATCTACTTCTTCAAGTTTTGAGAAGTATATACATATTAAAACAACACTAAATATACTTCACATGAAAGAAAATAAAACTGAGTGATCTTGACAGGATTTTTAAATCAAATCTACCTTCCTTCCATACATTTCAACATTTTACACTTCTTTCTGCTTGGTTCTTTTTATGAAATATTCCTAATTAGCTCAGTATTTTGGTTGGGAAAGGCCTTACCTGTTGAGCAATATGAGAAATATGAGCTCCCTGAACTGCAGAACCAGGTTGCGGTGCTGTCTCTGAAGTGTTACTCTTGTGGGAATCTTCCATAATCAACTATAAGAGGAAAAAAGTTAGTTAAAAGATGCTTCCTAACTTCATTTTCAAGAAATCCTAAGACATTTCTTTTCTAAACATGTACTTTTTCAGAGGAACAGACAAAGCTTTTCTATGCTGTGGGCTGAGCTCAATTTATCCAGACTCAATATGTTCTGACGCTCTGTTCTGTGTAGAAATCTAACTATAAGATCTCAAGAAATGGCAAATAAAAGTGCTATAGAATATGTATAACATACTGCATAGTTGTATAAAAACTGGCAACATGGATGTCTCCATAGAAGAGAATTGGTAGCTATGGAACAGTGATAGTAAAGACTTTACCCTGCATACTTTTTCATTTTTAAAATTTTGACCCACATGAACATGTTAAAATTTAATAAATGGCACATATACATGTAAATCATTGTGACTACATTTTCAAATGTTATCCCACTCAAGAAGTATGATAGTCTTCTGGGGTGCCTGGGTGACTCAGTCAAGTGTCTGACTTCGGCTCAAGTCATGATCTCATGGTTCATGGGTTTGAGACCTGAATCAGGCTCTGTGCTGGCAGCTCAGAGCCTGGAGCCTGCTTTGGATCCTGTGTCTTCCTCTCTCTGCCTGCTCACATTCTGTCTCTCTCTCAAAAATTAAATAAACCTTTTTTAAAGTTAAAAAAAAAAAAAAAAAAAAAAAAAAAGAAGTATGATAGTCTTCCTATCCATGGACACAAGCATCCTTCTCCAGTCTAGGGAACAGTTTTCTCATTGCACACATACTTCTTTACAGAGAATTCACTGAGTAAAAGCTGAACTAAACAAGTAACACCATACCTAAGTAGGTTCTAAAGATCTAGATAATCGACTACAGGATATGCAGGCTTGGTAAGAACAAGAATGAATGGGTTATGAGAGATGGGATATGTCAAATGGGAAAAGAACCACTCAGAAAAAGACTGCTGGGGCGCCTGGGTGGATCAGTTGGTTAAGCGTCCAACTCTCGGTTTCAGCTCAGGTTCAGGAGTTTGAGTGCCGTGTCCGGCCCTGTGCTGACAGTGCGGAGCCCACTTGGGATTCTCTCTCACCCTCTCTCTCTCTGCCACTTCCCCACTGTGCTGTCTCTAAGTAAATGAAAACAAAAGTTGTAAACTTCCCCTACGTATAATTTTGTATCTTGTTCCCACTTATCACTAGTATTTTCTAGATTTTAAACTTTTTATTTAAAAAAAAAATTTTTTTTTAACGTTTATTTATTTTTGAGACAGAGAGAGACAGAGCACGAACGGGGGGAGGGTCAGAGAGAGGGAGACACAGAATCTAAAACAGGCTCCAGGCTCTGAACTGTCTGCACAGAGCCCAACACAGGGCTCGAACTCACGGACCGCGAGATCATGACCTGAGCCGAAGTCGGCCGCTTAACCAACTGAGCCACCCAGGCGCCCCTCTAGATTTTAAACTGAAACATATTTAGGGGCGCCTGGGTGGTTCAGTCAGTTGGGCACCTGACTTTGGCTCAGGTCATGATCTCACCATTCGTGGGTTCAAGCCCTGCATCGGGCTCTGTGCTGACAGCTCAGAGCCTGGAGCCTGCTTCAGATTTTGTGTCTGGCTCTCTCTCAGCCCCTCCCTTGTTTGCACTCTATGCCCCTTTCTCTAAAAAATAAAAATATTAATAAAAATTGAAAAGAAAACTGAAACATATTAAAGGCTACACAATATTCCATCCAGTGAATAGATACGATTCATAATTTTTTACCAAACAAGACAATATTGTGATTGATATCTTTGGTACATAAAGCTTTTCCACAATTAAAATTATTTCTATAGGATACATTCCAAAAAAGAGAATTGCCTGATCAAAGAGTTTGAATATTTAAAGTTTTCTGAAGGAATTACACTCTATCAGAACCACATGAAAAAGCAGATAGGTGAAAAACAATATATTGTTTTACATTTCTTTTAATTCTCTATTAGTTGTGTGAGATATCTGTTCATATTATCTGTCCATCCATCTACCAGATTTTAGTTTTTCTTTTTAGCCTATATTTCTTAATATAAATTTCATTCTATCACGTGGATATAAATATTTTTCCAATGTGATTTAACTACGATTACCTTAAAACTTTTAATTTTGGCAAATTCATCTATTCCTTCCTATGTTGTTTCTTCAACTGCTTTTAAGGTCACATACAGTCCCTTCTTTAGGAAGAGCATAGTGGTTTTTAATCTCCACTGATACAAGTGTATCTCCGCAGACTAAATATACAGACAGCATCAAAAATGGAATGATCTATTTTCTACATACTGCCTCTATTTTTTTAAGCATTTTATTTTTAAGTCATCTCTACACCCAACATGTGGCTCAAATTTACATCCCAAGATCAAAAGTGGTATGCTCTACTGACTGAGCCAGCCAGGCAGCCCTAAAATGCCTTTTTTAACACTCCATTTCAGAAGACGTAAGTTAGAATGCAGAAAAAAAATGTATAGTGCTAAAGCACTGAAAGAAACTATAAAAGATGTTTAAAAACCTTAAATTACTGGAAATGATACTTTTCTGTTTCACTGTGACTCACTGATTTTTCCTCCATAACAGTATCATTAAGAAACCCTCTCTCTAATGGAAACTAACACAATCAACAAAACACACATTTCCTACTAAAAACCACTACAGTCAGCAAATAAGATTTTGGACAATTATTACAACCACATTTCCTATGGAAAATAAGATAGCCTATTTTCTATAATTTTTTAAAGAGTAATCAACTAAGGGCACCTGGGTGGCTCAGTCAGTTGAGCATCCAACTCTTGGTTTTGGCTCTGGTCATGATCTCATGGTCTCCTGAGTTCAAGCCCCAGGTGGGCCGGGCACTGGCAGTGAGGAGCCTGTTTGAGATTCTCTCACCCTCACTCTCTGCCCCTCCCCCCACTCACAAGGTCTCTGTCTCTCTCAAAATAAACTTTAAAAAAAATGGGGCGCCTGGGTGGCTTGGCTCTCAGGTCATGATCTCACGGTTTGTGAGTTCGAGCCCCGCATCGGGCTCTCGCTGACAGCTCGGAGCCTGGAGCCTGCTTCGGATTCTGTGTCTCCCCCAATCTCTACCCCTCCCCTGCTCATGCTCTGTCTCTCTCTCTCAATAATAAATGTTAAAAAAATAAAATAAAAAAATAAAGAGGAGGGGCGCCTCGGTGGCTCAGTTGCTTGGGTGTCTGACTTCGGCTCAGGTCATGCATGATCTCACAGCTTGTGAATTCGAGCCCCGCATCGGGCTTTGCGCTGACAGCCCAGAGCCTGGAGCCTGCTTCGGATTCTGTGTCTCTCTCTGTGCTCCTCCCCCACTCATGCTCTGTCTCTCTCTCCTTCAAAAATAAACATTAAAAAAAAAAAACCTTTATTTTTAATAAAAAAAATAAAGAGGAATCAACTAATCTTTTTTTTCCAAAATGAAAACAGCTTTATAGTTCCTCTCATTGTAAACAATACATACTGTATATGTTTAATATTAAGAGTATAATCTTTACTCACTTTTGAACTATTATTCCTAAAATTAAGGTTAAGATTAACCATCCGTTAAAAACTGGTTCCTCAACACAGAATAAACTGTATGTGTACAAAGGCATTTTCCATGAAAGTAGCCCCCAGCAGCAGATGGACGCTTAACATTAGACAAGGGTAAGTAGGGCAGAATCACAGGGGGGCAGTGAAACACAGTTTCAAAAGTGCCATCAATGGGAATGAATTTGGGGAACTGAAAAGGCAGCAGGCTGTGATCTTGCTGACGTATAAAGAACGTAAGAGGGGCGCCTGGGTGGCTCAGTCGGTTAAGCGCCCGACTTCGGCTCAGGTCATGATCTCGCAGTTTGTGAGTTCGAGCCCGTGTCAGGCTCTGTGCTGACAGCTCGGAGCCCGGAGCCTGCTTTGGATTCCGTGTCTCCCCTTCTCTCTGGCCCTCCCAAGCTCATGCTCTGTCTCTCTCTCTCAACAATAAACGTTTAAAAAAAAATGTAAGTAAAAAGCAGGGTACTTTTAAGAAAATCTGCAAAGAAAGGAATATTATACACTAGGCACTAAACTAACAGCTTTTTAAAGTATCATTTCCTGAATGCCCTATTTGAGAGATAAGTAAATTGAGGCTCAAGGAAACTATCATTTACTATGGATGTCATGGTAAGATGTGAATACAAGACCTGAAACCATAACTATTTAATCCAAAACCCATGGAGGTTTTTTTGTTTTGTTTTTTACTCCACACTGCCCCTCTTCCTCTCACATTGTCAATCTGTCCATCTGGCAAACACCTACTCTTTTCAAGTTTCATCTCAAACATTATGTTCCCAACTGCTCCAGGTCCTTTCTTCCTACTTCACTGTGCCCTGCGGTTATTTCTAACGAGGTTACTTAACACTGGGAATTCTGTTTATTGGCATGTCTGATTCCCCCAGTCTTAAGGTGCCTAAGGACAGGGCCTGTATTCTGTGAATGCGTGCTCTACCCAGCAGAGACCCTCATGTATGCAGTAAACAATAAACATCAACAAATACAGTTAATAATCTCATTTGATGAATGAAGAGGGTCTCAGCTTCCTCACCTATAGAGAATATTGAACTATGATAAGCTTGAGGGCAAAAAGGCTCTTGCTCGACATCTCCACAAGTGAATTCATGATCTCCCCTCAAAACTGTTCCTATTAGTCATACTGCATTTCTTTCAGATCTTCAAATGTGTCTGCCTTGCTTTCTCTCACCTTCAGACTTTCACACATGCCATTCCCTCTGCCAGAAGACACTCCTTTTCTTCTCTTCATGTGGCCTACTCCTTTGAGTTATTTATTCTTCCAAGCAAACTTTCATTACTCCCTCAGACAAGTCTAGAAGCTCTGGCTGCCTCCCCATAGAACACGTTACCCCCTCTGCTCATGGCACTTATCCCAGTACTGTAACGGCCTGTTTTCTGAACAGCACCAGAATACAAGCTCTAGGGAGCTAAGGACCATATCCTGTCCCAACACAGCACTAATACCTTGCATATTTATTAAAGGTGAATAAATCAATGTCTTTAGTTGGGGTTTATCTAGCTATAGATGAAAATAATGGTTAAAGAAATATATTTAGGGATGCCTGGGTGGCTCAGTAGGCTAAGCATCGGACTCCTGATTTCGGCTCTGCACTGACAGCATGGAGCCAGCTTGGGATCCTCTGTCTCCCTCCCTGTCTCTGCTCCTCCCCTGCTCGCTCGCTCTCTCTCTCAAAAATGAATAAACATTAAAAAAAATACATATTCAGACAATTACTTCAACTCAGCTTTAGACTCAGGACAACTCAGACACAAGAAAACATCCTACTGTTAATTCATTATAATTAAGTAGGATGATATGTGAAGAAAAAGCATGTTTAGACGGGACTACCACCTACTGGTGACATAACAGTACTGTACAGATGTATACATCTGTATACATCACAGACCAAACAGAACCTCAAAGGATTAACTACAAATCATAGAACAAACACATTCAGCGTTAGGACAACAGTACTGATTCCAGCTGGGACACCGAGGTAACTGCACATTATAAACTCCATCGGAAAAGGAGCATTTTAATGAACCTGCTTATTTCTGCCGGTAATGAAATTCTCAAGACAAAATGCATTTTGCAACCTAAACCTAACATACAGACTCTTATCACAGCCCAGGTCAGTCTGACAAAGATGCTTGCCAAAACTATGCTGAAAAAGCCTCAGAAGGGTATTCTCAAGGAGTAGTACAGCTATCCCCCTGCTTACTGAAAATGTGTGTTCCATCACTTCACTTTTACAAAAAACCCACACTAATACCGGATTTCGCTAACCAAAAGAAATCCGAAGAAAGAGGATTTTCACTTTCAGGGAAAAAAGAAGAAAAGCGAAAACACCATTCAGTGTGTGTTTCGCAGCCTTCCCCCAGAACTACACCCAGCATCTCATGTCCGTGGCTTTGAACTCTTGTCTGTGAGCATCCAGACTTTACCTCGATTTACTTTGTTAGTAAGACGTGTCCTAAGGGAGCAGAAAAGCCTGAGAGATTCTTTTCCGGGTCTGGAACCACTGAAAAAAATTTCCGCATACATTCATGGTAATTGCTTCTTGGCTTTAGGCCACTTCTCCCTGAAGGACAGGTTTCATGAAGGAATGCTCTGATAGCTGAGGGAACCGGTACTAGCCCACTGCTCCTCAAAAGCTAACCAAATAACCATCATTTAACACGGACAATATAATTTTAGAGCAGATTACGCTGCACGCTCCACCGTGTAGCTGATGCCGGGAGATCTCATGCTTTTGTTTTTTGCGAGAAAGGAGAAAATCAAAAGGACCGTTTCCTCGCTTTGATCCTGCCTAAAGATAAAAAGAGGAGCTTCTATCACCCCACACCCTCCTTCTCGCTCATCAGCTCCACCTTTCCGCTACCGTTTCGTCCGTCTGTGTCATTACTGTACCCCACTCAACTGTAAGCTCCCCGAAGGCAAGGGCGGTTTCTGGAACCCTCCACCGCCAGCGGCTGGGCCTGGCACGCCGAGGGCGCCCGGAGCGCTCTGGGGGATCCCTGGCGGACCTAAACCGGTCCCGGGCAGCTGGGCGGAAAACGCTCGGAGGCCAAGGCCACGCTGCCCTCCGCGCCCCATTCCTAGACCTGCGACGGAGGGCGCTCGCCTAGGGCCGCAGAGGGGCCGCTTCAGACGCGAAAGCCACCCCCGGCGGGAGGTCTCCGGTTTTATTTTGGCTGAGGGGTGGGGGCCAAAGGGAGACTGACGACTGAAGGGGAAACAGCCGGGCGAGCAGGAGAACCGGAAGCGCGCTCGGCGCGGGGACAGCGGGCAGCCCCTCCCCCTTCCGCCGCGCGCCCTCCGCGCCCCTCCCCCACCGCGGCCGCCGCGCGCGACCCCCACCCGGCGCGAGACCCGACGCGGCGTCCCCTCCGACGCCTAGTCCCCGCGCCCTGCCGCTGCCCAGGGACACGGGAACGCGTCGCACCCCCGCCCCCTGCTTACCTGTGGCTGCCGCCTCGCCGCTGTCCGGGGCGGGAACTTCCACTCCCCCCTCCCAGGTGGATCCGAAATTCTCTACCCACTTCTCCACGCCCTCACGCGGCGGGGTATGTGCCTCTCCCAGGGATTAGGCGGAGCGGGGAGAATCTGTGTCACTTAACAGCCAACTGTCCTAGGCTACCGTTTCCTCGGCAGTCAGGGCCGCCACTGGCGGCATGATCTACACCAGGCCGGGGGCGGGGTAGGAGAGGGGGGCAAAACTGAGTAGTTGAGCGTGGGGGGTGAAGTTAAGGCGGTCCCTCCGCGCGGGCCGCCGTCCTACGTCACCGCGTTGCTCACGTGACGCGCCGCCATCTTGTGCCGGGTTTCTTCCGAAAACCTGGCGCACTTCCGGAAGGTGCTACTCCGGCGATAGTTGGCAAAGGTTTCCCGGAGTCGTTTTTCGCTTCAGGAAGTCTGCCTTCACTCTTCCCTCACCTCTGTTTTCGGAGACCCGCGACAGCTTGCTGGTGTCGGAAGGCCGCTCGGTACGGGGCCGCTCTCATCGATTCGAAGCGTCGTTCTGAGCTCAGCTGCTGCTTGGTCTGGGTTGGGTGATCGGGTCCCGAATGGTCGTCCTTGGCCTTGATCAACACTTCACCTGTCCGGGTCTTGTAGAGAGAAGTGACTTGACGCGTGGAGGTTTGCCCTCCTCATCTTCTCGTAGTTTACCCGGACTCTTTTTCTTTCTTTCTTTCTTTTTTAACGTCTATTTTTGAGACAGAGACAGAGCATGAACGGGGGAGGGGCAGAGAGAGGGAGACACAGAATCGGAAGCAGGCTCCAGGCTCTGAGCCATCAGCCCAGAGCCTGACGCGGGGCTCGAACTCGCGAACCGCGAGATCGTGACCTGAGCTGAAGTCGGACGCTTAATGGACTGAGCCACCCAGGCGCCCCTCCCCGGACTCTTTTTAACCCCAATTGCGTTGAGCTGCATCCTTTATCCCATTCGAAAGGATTTTCTCCAAAGACTGGTTGCACACGCACACACACGCACCCACGATGCCGGCAGGGTGTTTTGAGCGCCACTTCGCGTGGCACCTGAAACGGATTTACCACAGCTGTTAGAAGGGAGCGTTGTAAAATGTTACGCCGTCGTTTTAATGCATTACAAAAACTTAAAAATATTCTCAAATGTGTCTACCTTTCTGGAGAAGGGATTATGCATTGTTCTGATTTGTCTCTTTATCCGTTTCCTTGCAAAATACTACTTTATGGCTTTATTGTGATAACAGACAACAAATGATACATCTTTTAGTGTGTGCTTGACAAAAGTCCTGGGATGTTCTGGAGTTTTACTAGTTTGAGATCTCCACGACGTAGGAAACTGATTTAGTGGATAGAGCCCGTCCTGGTTTTGACCTTCAAGACTAGATAATGTGATTTAAAACTCGAGAGTTACTCTGCCAGACACTTCAAAGAGTTCACTAACGTTTCGCTAATGCCTTTCATTCAGCAAACATTGTTGACTACCCATTATAACTTAAAAACAGGTGTCTGCCCTTATTTTAGACTTTTGATTAGGCAAATTACCCAAATCTCTCTAAGCTTATCTTCCAGTTATCAAAATTGGGGAAAATATAATATTCAAGCCTTGTTCCAGAATTGTTCAAAGAATCAAAAGGTCATCTACCATAGAAAAGCAAAGTGTCCTGTAAAAGTAAGGAACCATGAAGAGGTTCTCAGACATCAGCCTTTCCTGATTAACAAAACCCAGCGCCCGTCATTCTTGAATCCAGAATATTAAAGTCTAGAAAGCTGGCTGTAAGTTTACTGTTCTGTGTTGGCTGTTTCTTCTTTGAACTCAGAATGCCTAACAAATGCTGATTGGCAAAAGGGGGTGGATGGACTGAAAAAATGTTACCATAAAAACAAACTTAAGTTGTACACAAACCTTCAAACTGTGCATGGATGGACTGATCCACTTCAGCTCCTCTTCCACTTGTAAAGCATCTTAAGCTTAGATACTATGTTGTGCAACGTGCCGCTCACAAGTATTTCCACCACACTTGTTTCTCATGGAAGTGCCACCTGCTGTACCTACCACTGCTCTGAACTTTGAGAAATAACTGCAGATGAAGAAAAAAAAGGCTTGGTTACGCCACACACGGTACTGAGTAGTAAGAATTTATAAACCAGATGGACAGGTCTTTGACTTTAGAAGTTAGGAAGTAAAGTGAAATAAAATAACCTAACACTCAAGAGCCAAAGGCAGTTGTCCAAAATAAACTGGTCAGGGGCACCTGGGTGCCTTAGTCAGTTAAGCGTCCCACTTCAGCTCAGGTTCATGATCTCACAGTTTGTGAGTTCGAGCCCCACATCAGGCTCTGTGCTGACAGCTCAGAGCCTGGACCCTGCTTCACATTCTGTGTCTCCTCTCTCTGCCCGTCCCCGGCTTACACTCTGTCTCTCTCTCTCTCTCAAAAAGGAAAATGTTAAAATTTTTTTTGAACGTTGGGTGGCAGTTTAATTTTTTTTTTTTTTTTTTTTTTTTTTTTTTTTTAGTGTTTTTATTTATTTTTGAGACAGAGATAGACAGGGCATGACCAGGGGAGGGGCAGAGAGGGAGATACAGAATCCAAAGCAGGCTGTAGGCCCCGAGCTGTCAGCACAGAGCCTGACTCGGGGCTCAAACTCACAGACCATGAGATCGTGACTTGAGCTGAAGTCGCTCGCTCAACCGACTGAGCCACCCAGGCGTCCCATAAAATGTTAAAAATTTTTACATAAACTGGTCAAGCCAGTGGTGGCACCTCTTCGGCTCTTCTGGTGCACTGTTTTCTATTAAGAGGGAGAGACATTATATTATAAGGAGATGGGTTTAATAATACTACCTGTCCCGTAAAGTTTTGTAGATTAAATGAGTTTAATAAATGTAAAATTAGAGCCACTCCGGGCACACAGGAAACAGTAAATAAATGTTGGATATTAATATGGAAAATGCTGCGGTGTAACTATGGAAATTCAGTTAAAAACCATTAAGGGGACACACACCTTGAGAAGCTTCATTGGTTAGCAAAAGGATGGAGCTGGAGTAGAGGACTTGAGAGCCATGAAACAGTGTTTGGAACAATCCACCTCTCAAAAGGCAGAAATTACAAAAGCTAGTAGATGTAGGCTTTATGGTCTAAGCAATAGGCTTGTTTCTGTCTTCTTTTGTGTTTTGTCCTTTTTCAATACTCAAGGCTAAACACACAGGAAAACCTAACCCCCTGCAGGGGGTTGTAGTTCCTACAACCATACTATTTCAGATAAATCAGCCCTGAAACTGTTTGCTGCTTCATGTTAACTGTGCTTGAACTGAACATCTAGAACTAGTCTATGAGCCCTGAGAGTGGTGGACAACTATCCCTCTTACTTTTTATGGAAACTTCTCACAGTCAAATCTATCTTACCAATAATGGGCACCTGACCCAAGCTGGCCATCAGAGTCTCCCCTGTGGAACTTGTCTTTGGCCAAAAATTAATCTTTCTCTAGGTAAATGGACCTAACGCTTGGGAGCTCTGTAATGAGCCTCTTCCATCTGTGAACAATGCAGAGCTAAGAGAGCGAACCAGTGGCTTTCTAGGCCCCAGTTCTAGAACTTGCCTGAGATACAGCTGCCTGCTCCAGCCCTTAGGTTCCACAAGCCATCCTTTGTCCTTGAAATGAATAGCGCTTTTCTACTTAAGCTAGTTTACTCTGGTTGCTGTTCTTTCTAGAGTCCTATCTAATACACCTGGGTGCAAGAGAAAGAATTTCCTTGTGACTTCGTCCCCTTCTCTGCACCCCATCACCTTACTCCACGCTGTCATCACTTCTTGCATTATGTATTGTGATGGCCTCCTAGCTGGTGCCACTAGTAAAAGCTTATAACGGCTAAGAATTGGTTATTGTTGTGTAGTTGGATTGTATAAGCAAACTATTTACCTTCAAGATTATTACTAACCAGTTGCAGCAAGTCAGCTTGGAACTGAAGTTCAGCTTATTGGAGGAACCTTCTTTATGTCGGTCACAGCAGCCTGCGTCATGAGCCTTTGTAAGCCCCTTGGTAGTGACACTGAGTGGTGCTATGAGTCATATCTTAACCCCCCCTCAGAAAAATGTGTTCACTTGCGAACAAATCCCTGGCCCTTCTAGGATGGAAGAAGCCTAGTGTTATCAACTCCTGAAGAAATAGTGTCCTATTATTTCAGTATTGGTTCGTGTCAATGTTTAGTTGAAGATTCAGAGACAGCAGTAGCTAAATAGGCCTTGGTAAGTGGGAGTCCATACCACTGGGCCCCAATATAGTCTCTACCTCTGCCACTGTGGCTACTCCATACATGTGCCCATTGTGCCGATTCTGACATGCTCAATGGCTGGCTGACATCAACCGGCCAGGTCACGTGTTTATTTAGACGTTCAGTGTCTTGCCCACGGTGGATGCTTTTTAGTGGGCGTTGACATGTGATGCAGAGACCTGTACCCCAGACCTTATTGTATCCAGTCTTCCAGTCTTTTTCCTTTCGAGACACTGACCAACTGGCCAGGCCATTTGCCACTGCCCATGAGTCCATTTATATTCTTACATAGTACACAGAATGGGTGATCATTTTAAAATCTGCCCATTAGATACATTTCCCTTGCAACAGAATGGCCATCACCCACCCATAGATCAAATTTGTACTCTTCCCCTAGGCTCCATTACAGCCATAGGTAGGTGCAACTGTAGTGTGAAACGTGGGTTTCTGGGGCGCCTGCTCCTGCAGATTGCTTGTGTCCTCTGATCCTGCTTAGGCTTGATGTCACGTGTGACATTTCCTTCTTATGATGGATTGGTGCTGGGCCCATCTGACTTTATGACTTGCTGTGTCTGACAGAATCCAGTCAGTGATGGACAGTTCCAGACGCGTGGTCACCTGGTGTCCCCTGGGCAAGTTTTCCGTCTCTTACCATGGCCCAGTAGCACACTCCGCTACAACTGGCGTGTTCTTGCTCCAGAGTTTCCACTGGATCTCGCCATCAACTACGCACCATTTCTTTTTCCACGACTGTCGCCTTCACCTCCATTGGTCTGCCGTATCATCAACTCCAAAGCTATATACTTAAAGCTGTCACCTGATGTATTGTGCACAGCAGTATTACCAGGGATGGCATGCATGTCTCCACCACCTGAAGAGGCCTAGCCAGGGCCGTGTTTCCTTCTTTGAGAAAGGGCACGTAAGATCCATTCATTTGGTGCTGCTGCTGCTGCTGCTGCTGTTGTTGTTAAGTAAGCTACGCCCAACATGGGACTTGAACTCATGCCCCCGAGATCAAGAAGTGCGTGCTCTATTGACTGAGCCAGCCAGGTGCCTCAGTAATTTGTTTCTATGTCAGGAGATACGTCAGCGTGCCCCTGATTGCTAGACCTCTGACTCTTCATAGTTTAATTTCCCATCCTCGGGATCTCCTGCAGTTTACCAAGACCTTCAGTGTACTAATTACATCTTGTTCCATCATGTAACATAACCCTGGGATAAAACTATACATGTATATTCTTATCCCTTCTACATGAATGTGAACTCCTTCTGATTCCCCTTTCTAAAAACTTTTAAAACACCAAGGGGCGCCTGGATGGTTCAGTCGGTTGGGCGTCCGACTTCAACTCAGCTCATGATCTCACGGTTTGTGAGTTCGAGCCCCGAGTCGGGCTCTGTGTTGACAGCTCGGAGCCTGGAGCCTGCTTCCCATTCTGTGTCTCCCTCTCTCTCTGCCCCTCCCCTGCTCATGCTCTGTCTCTCTCTTATCTTTCAATAATGAACAAACGTTAAAAAGTTTTTTTTAACTTTTAAAACACCGAGATATAATTGCCATGTAAAATTATATTAGTTTCAGATGTACAACATCATGATTTGATATGTATGTATTGCAAAACAATCACCACAGTAAGTCACAATAGTTAGCATCCATCTTCACGCATACAATTTTTTTCCTAGTGAGGAGAATGGACTGGAATGGAAAAGGACATATTTGTCAGTCAATGGCTACGTACTGTGTACCTGAGACCGTATTAATCTGATCTAGCAAAGGTATCAGACTGGGTACAACGGCTACAGCTGAGGCTACTATTTGGTTAAGCTTGCCCTGGTAAACTGCCATCCTCCAGGAATCTGTAGAACCAGACTGGTATACACCAGACCAGGGACCATTACCTCTGAATCCTGACACACTTACAGGTGGCACTCATCTCCCCACTCCCCCCTGAGATGCAACATTAATATCGTTATTGATTTATTATTTGGCTGGGTCAGGCCCAGAGGCTTCTCCGTTTCTGGACTTATGATTCGATTCCATTGATTGATAGGTCTATCCTTTGGCCGGTACCCTAGCTTCGTAGTAGGTTTTGAGATATGGAAGTGTGAGTACTCCAACTTTGCTCTTTTTCAAAATTGTTTTGACTTTTCTGAATCCCTTGCACTTCCATATGAATTTTAGGATCAGCGTATCCCCTTCTGCAAAATAGGCATCTGGGGTTTGGATAGAGATTGTGTTGAATCTCTGGATCAATCTGCGGAGAATTGCCATCCTAACAATTTAAAAATTTCCAATCCGTGAACATGGGGATGACTTTCCCTTTTAGATCTTCTCTAGTTTCTTTCAATGATTTTGTAGTTTTCAGTATGCAAGTTGGTACTTTCATTAAGTTATGTATTTTATTCGGTTTAAAGTTTTTTAATTTTTTACAGTTGATTTACTTACTTTGAGAGACACAGCACGAGTGGGGGAGGGACACAGAGAGAGGGAGAGACAGAGAATCCCAAGCAGGCTCCACACTGTTAGCACAGAGCCCAACGTGGGGCTCAAACTCACTTACCGTGAGATCATGACCCAAGCCAAAATCAAGAACCCAATGTTTAACCAACTGAGCCACCTGGGCACCCCAAATAGAATTGATTTGTATTTATCTATCTATCTATCTATTTATTTATTTGTTTGTTTATTTATTTATTTATGGTTTATTTATTTAGTTTGAGAAAGACAGAGACAGTGCGAGCAGGGGAGGGGCAGAGAGAGGGGGAAAGACGGAGAATCCCAAGCAGGCTCCAGGCCCTGAGCTGTT
This sequence comes from Panthera onca, assembly GCF_046562875.1. NCBI lineage: Eukaryota > Metazoa > Chordata > Mammalia > Carnivora > Felidae > Panthera > Panthera onca. Next base: position 77,073,701 of record NC_138345.1, on the reverse strand, counting down.
AGCACAGAGTCCGACAGGGGGCTTGAACTCACAAAAACGCTAGATCATGACCTGAGACAAAACCAAGAATCCGATGCTTAACCAACTGAGCCAACTGGGTGCCCCAAATAGAATTGGTATGTATGTATGTAAAGTTTATTTAGTTTGAGAGAGGCAGAGACAGTGTGAGCAGGGGAGGGGCAGAGAGAGAGGGAGACACAGAATGTGAAGCAGGCTCCAGGCTCTGAGCCGTCAGCACAGAGCCTGATTCGGAGCTTGAACTCACAAAACTGGGAGGTCATGTCCTGGGCCAAAACCAAGATGCCAACACTTAACTGACTGAGCCCCTAGAATTGATTTTTAAATTTCTTTTTTAGAATGTTCATTACTAGTAAATGGAAATTAAATAGGTATTTTTTTTTATTGATCTCGAATTCTGCAACCTTGCTGAACTCATTTTACAATTTGTACGTGTGTAGGATTATTTAATGTACAAGACATTTCATTTGTGACTAAAGATAGCTTTAATTCTTCCTATCCAGTCTGTATGTCCTTTTTTTTTTTTTTTTTTTTAGTTTCTGTTTCTCTGCTAGATTCCTTATGTAGGAATTCCTTACCCATTCATTGTGTATACATTTTCCTTTTTTTTTTTTTTCTCAAGATTTTATTTTTAAGTAATCTCTACACCCAGCCTGGGGCTCAAACTTGCAACCCTGAGGTCAAGAGTTGCACGCACTACCCACTGAGCCTGCCAGGTGACCCTACGTTTCCCTTTAAGTCTCGATATATATGTAACAGCTGATTTAAGCCTTTTGACTGCTAATTGTGACACCTTTTGACTGCTGATTACGGTTGGTATCTATTGACTGATTTTCTTAAGTATAGGGCATCCTTTTCTGTTTATTCACCTTTCTAGTAGTTTTATTACTGGAATGAATTATATTGCTTTACAGAGTGATTTTTATTTCAGAAGGCAGTTAATTTAAGAGGACTTAATTTCCAATCTTTTTCCTCTGTCATGGACAACAGCCGAAATTCCTGCCTCTTTCCATTTCTAGCTGCTTTTTTGTTTTCCTCCCCCCGCACCCTCCCCCCCTCCCCCCCCCCCCCCGCCGGAACTCTGGATTTTTCTCCATATAATTTAGTTTAGTCATCAGCCAAAGATTTTGACACATCTTATATGCAGATTTGAGGACTCCTACCTTCTGGGGCTCTCTCCTTTCACAGATTTCCCACCTAACTACTCTGACTTCCCTGACAACATGGAACTCTATCCTTTTACACCTTAAGCCAGTAGGCAGTGGCTATCAGTCAAGTTCCTTGGAATTATGGCAATGTCCTCAGACAGAAAAATCACAAACACACAAATGTCACCTATTGCATTTCATCTTTCAGAAGTAGTTACTCTCCCATTTCTGTCTCCTTGTGGTCATTTCCCAGTGCCACTAAATTGGAGTGGTGTATTACACAGCGACCGAAACAGATTTTATTTATAATTTTAATCTTTTCATGGGTGAGACTGATTTATTTGAAAACTGCCTTAGTCTGGTTTTGGTATCAAGAGGAGTCGGGATGGCTTTTTCTATGTGAAACAGGGATTCTCTGCCTTGTGAATTTGTTAAAATTCAGATTTTCTTATTCTTGAATGAATTTTCTATAGTTTATAGAAAATTATCCATTTCTTTTTTTTTTTTTTTTTCCAAAAGCACTTTTTTTTTTATTTATACAGAGTCCTAACCACTTCAGTGGCGGGGGGAGTGGGAGAGGTTCCTTTTTCAATCCAGGGGCCTCCATAATGTTGGTCTGTTGTTACCAAACACACAGGCAAGTGGCGTCCTGGATTTGGTAAACTAACTACATACAATGTTTAGTCTCTCTCTGCTAGAGCAACAAGGTGAGTATCAATCTCTGCTTCTGTAAGAATCCTGAATTTAGGATTTTCAACTGTCACCACTCCGACTTCTATTTCTGAAGGTTTGAAATCAATTGATAGAACAGTAGACAGGCATGTAATTGTAGTTTCCGCTGTGTTCAAATGTCCAATCAAATTTCTTGTTGACTCTTTTTTCAAGGAAGCTGGTTGGTTCAGTTTGTTTAACTCCTGCTGCAGTGGCTTTAAACCCACAGTAGTAACCCACAGGATCACACTTGTACACCTGAGGGTCTAGTTCTTCATCTATACCAATTAAAATCATACAACAACCAAGAGGCCTCATTTCAGCATTCTGTGTGTAGACCTGAGAAATAGCAGCAATTCTTCGGCACAGCGCGTCCACAGGCATCTCATAGCCATACTTGTACTTCCAATTAGCTGCCTCGTAGCGTGCCCTCTGTACCTGGGATCTGCTGTCCGCTGTCATTCCTGTCATCCCACAGCCAGGGTTTTCAGTGATCTTGAAGAAGTGAGTCGCTGTGCTAGAATCCAATAATTTGTCAGGTACTTTCTTCTGTGTGGCAATTACTGCCCAGTCTTTCCCTCTGACAGCTACTGATGTAAGGCCACCCTGGTTAATAGCCTTAAAAGCATATTCTACTTGGTAGAGCCGGCCCTCGGGTGAAAAAATGGTAATGTGGCGATCAAACCCAGCGCTGGAACCACGGGATATGTTGGCGCACCCGCCATTTCAAGCACTGTCTCTGAGCCCCCCAAAAATGAGCCATTTCATTTAAAATTCAAGTTTACGGCAAAATTATAATAATCCCTTAAGATTAAAAAAAAATACCAGAGTTGTAGTTATATTTTTTGTTTCCTACTAGTTGTGTGTGTGTGTGCGAATATTATCGACATTTTATTAGGTTAAGAAATCAAATTCTTGAACCCTATTTCCCTTGTTTTCTATTTATTAATTTGTTTTCCTCCTTATTTCCTTCCATCTTAGAGGGTCTTTTCCTTTGTTTAGTTGAATACAACTTAGTGTTTGTTTCTTAATAAATGGAGTTAATATAAATTTCCCTTAGATCTGCTTCTTAGGAATTCCCATTATTTGCAGATTCCATGTTGTGTTGTCAGCTGTGTCATACTTATTCATAGAAATGATCTCAGAAAGGAGTGTTCACCTTCATAGGTTGAGAACGGAGATTCAGAGAAGTGAATGAGGTCATTAGACCTCTATCAACTTCCTACTATCAGAATCTTGCCTTTACCCTTGTAGGGGGGTGGGAAATGCTTCCTCCCCTCAAAGGCTAATCCTTCTACCCATACTCTGAATCCCTGCCCCTCCTGCTTCCTCAATGGCCTTGCTTTGTCTTATCCCTCATTGCAGTATTTGGAACTTTTCCCTTTCTACTGACTCTTTTCCCCTGATGCAGGAATATTTTATTTCCTCCATCTTTAAAAAAAAAAATTTTTTTTTAAACATTTATTGATTTTTGAGACAGAGCATGAACGGGGGAGGGGCAGAGAGAGAGGGAGACACAGAGTCGGAAGCAGGCTCCAGGCTCTGAGCCATCAGCCCAGAGCCCGAGGCGGTGCTCGAACTCACGGACCACGAGATCGTGACCCAAGCTGAAGTCGGACGCTCAACCGACTGAGCCACCCAGGCGCCTCTCCTCCATCTTTTTTAAAACAGCCTCCCGTGATTCCTACACACCTCTTTGAACTACTGTTCCCTCTTTCCTTCCTGTGGGCAGAAACTTCTGGGAAGAGTAGCCTTCGTTCAGTCACACTTCTCTCCTCTCCTGAACCAGTTTTCTGGCTTCCGCCCCCCACGGCGGCAAGTGAAACTGCGAAGACCAAGGTCACCGGTGACTGCTCCGTTGCCAGATAGAGCACATGCTATTCAATTCAGGTTTTACTCAGCCTCGTTGTAGCTTTTGGCACTGCTGACCACTCCCTCTTTAAAACTCTTCCCTACGACTTCTTTGCCCATGTTCTTTCTTGGTTTTGCTACCTCTCCGGAGACTGGCTCTCCCTTCTTCCTCCGCCCGTCTTCGTAGTTGTTGTTTCCCATAGCTCCGTTACCGACCCTTTTCTCCCTCCACATGATCTTCCTTGGCAATACCATCCACTTCCCCGGCTTCAACTACCAGTTTTAAATGGATGTCTCCCAAATATCTAGTTCATGGTCACAGCTCTCCTGAGGCAGAGACCTCATGTTCAGCTGCCTTTTGGACCTCTCCGCTTGCATGTGCCACAGCACCCTCAAACGAATATGAACAAGATGGAGCACCGTCTTTTTCCCGACATCTATTCCTTCCCTTTTGTTCCCTACCTTGGTAAATGGCCCCACATCTACCTGACTCCCCAAGTCGGAAACCCAGGAGTTGTTTCGGATTCCTCCTTCCTTACCTGAAATACCCAGCAGTTGAAATCTTACCGTCTCCCAAGTTTGCATGTGTTGCCTCTTGTCTCCGTCCCATCACCGCCTTCGTTGAAGTCCTCTGGCTTGATAACCGCAGTTCCCGCAAAGGCCTCCTGACTGGTCTCCCCGCCTTGGGTCTTACCTGGCTTTCCCTAGGCACATGAATCCATTTTCTACATGACCACCCACCAGCATAATTTTCTAGGTTGCAAATCTGAGCATGTCATCCCCTTGCTATCAATCCCTCACTGGCGCTCTTTAACTCCCTGGATAAAAGCCCAAAGTTCCTAGCATGATACCCAAGGCCCTTGGTGATCTAGCCTTGGATCAAGCCCCCATGGATAACGATCTGCAACTTTTCCCCCTTCAAACCCTCCATCCTAATAACGAATTGTAGCTCCCAGAGAATGCAACTCTGCCTTTCTGCTTTGTTGTCTTTATCTGGCTGTCTCATCCTTCAAAACTCAGTTCAGGGGTTACCTCCGTCAGCATGTATATTCCTCATTATTCTCCCTCATCATTGGGTTGGGTGCCTGTCCTACCTGTTCCCACGGTCCACCTCTACTCATAACCCTTACTATATTGTACCGTTTTCCTGTATCCCCTCCAAAGCAGGGACTTAATTTTCTCTAACTTCAGTTCTTATTGCAGTGCCTTCGGCCTAATGGGTAGGCATTCAATAAATGTATGTTAGGTGAAAGAATGTTCCCAGCTGCCTAAATAGCTTGGATAATCGTTCAAGGACCAGTTTTAGTGTTGGAGAACAAGCACAATTTGATGGGCTCCTATCACGTTTCTTGAAACCAAGAAATGAAGAGCAAATGACTTATTGCTTTAGTAAAGGCTGAAATCCAGCCCAATCACACATGAGGAAAAAAAAAAATACAATTTATGATCCATAGTTTAAAACTAACCAAATGCCACATGGGTAGGAGGAAAACTCAACTTTAATTTTTCCTGAAAAAGGCTTCTTAGTTTTCAAAATGACTCTCTTTTGTTCCTTGACCTGTCTTCCAGTAACAGCAGTGATTTGCAATAACTTTGGATCTCTGTGTTCATTTTCCTTAGACCGCTCCAGCTCTCTGTAGGTTTTGCTATCTGAAGTTAAATTGAAGATGTATCAATTCCAATTTATCCATCCTCCCAATGTGTGAAGCACTAAACACAATCAGGCATCAATATTTATTAACACAAGACAAAGGAAACACATTCAATGAGTTAATAGAACACTGTCCAGCCAGATGTTAAATTTAAAAATGTATATCTAGTCTAATTTCAAATAAATAAAAAAACTTTATACATAATTACACAGTACTATAGTTTGAATTTGACACTGGTAAATACCTTGACAGAAAGTAAACAAAACATCATTTAGGACTAAAAAATTATTCTCATATCTTTACACTCTCTTCCTGTGGACAAATAACATGGCCCATCTACATATACCTAAACCGGAAATGTTATTATGAATGATAAAGAAAAGGCCTATTGTGTATCTGGAGTAGTGCAGCTTCTTGCTCCAAATACTCTTGCTTTTACATCAGAGCAGACAACGAAAACAACAACACTAAGGCATAGGTCATGTTGGAGTTTGAGGGTGAGGTGGTAACTCCTCATTGCTTTAGTCTAAAAGATTGCTGCGTATTCAAGGAAAGTAATTTATTTGGCCAAGATATTGAGCACCATGCCTGGGGCAGAGACCTTAACAAAAAACCTAAGGCCTCAGGCCCTTTGTTGATTCAACAAAAGCATTAAGCAAGCACTGCTCAGGGACTAAAGAAAGGAGAAACACTCGGATTACCAACAGACAGGCAATGGTCCCTAAACAGCCCGAGGCAGCACAACTTCAGGAGGAAAGGACTTGGTGGTTGTGGCGGTCTGGACCGGGGCCCTTTGTGAGGCAGGAAGTAAATAAAGGCTGTGGATTCACACTGATGCCCGCTGGCATGCCGGTCATTCCCAGGGTCTCACTGATACAGGAGATGACATTTGTGCAGCTCTAAGAATCCCTTGGGCTTAGGAATTTTCCTGAGGCAGCCCCTTCCTGATCTACCTCAATTACTTCTGCTGAGAGGCAGAAAGAGGTTCAAAGGCTTTAAGATGAATGGATTTCTCTTAACTGGAATGGGGCCTTGCTATTAATCTAGTTTTCTTTTTCACAGGCGTAAAAACCCAGACAGAATGTGTTCCAGAGTTTTGGCTAGGCTGTTTCTATCAATAATGGCCTTTTGGGTCTGTCCTAAGACCTTCTACCACAAAGGTTCTACTTAACGTGGAAAGAGCACAAGCATTGCGTCTTCAAGAGGGAGTTTTCTTATTCAAGTCTGTAACAGACCAGGCATTAAATCTGCAGATGACCCCCCAAACACCTCTAGCTAATGACTGGACTCTCTTCCCCTTCCAGAGGACACTTCACCACAGTTACTAATGAAGTTCCCAAAGACACAGCTCAGCTTTCTTTCTTCCACTAGCATATTCTGGCTTTGAGGGATAGGCAAAAGATCAATCGAGCAGCCACAAGGCAGAGAGCAAAAACTAGAGATAAAGCAGAGGTCTGAGGAACTACAAATCCAGATAATCAGATCCAAAGTAACTGGGAGTTGACCATACTCTGAGAGGAATGGAGTATCTTATTTGAAAGAATGAGTACAGATCACTTCGGTCCAATATCGTAGCCACTGGCCGCATGTGGCTACCGAAAACTGGAAGTATGGGTAGTCCGAATTGAAACGTGCTTAATACACACTGGATTTCAAAGGCTTAATAGGAAACAAAGAAAATAAAATATCTCACTTTTCATACTGATTCCACATGGAGATTATACTATTTTTGATATACCGGGTTACAAAAATATATTAAAATCAATTTCGCTGGTTTCTTTTTTTAAAACGTGATTACTAGAACATTTAAAATGACAGATGTGGCTCCCGTTATAATTCTAGCAGACACCCACAGTTGTATAGTGACAATTTTCACAGCAACCCAAAGGATAATACTCTGCCTATTTTTCTCTTAGAACTTGTGGATTATGGAGATAGAACTCTTTAATCTTCAGAAATCCCCTGCTTTGTTTAGTGAATTACTGAAAACTACTTTAGGTGAAAATTACTTTCCAAATAAGCAAGCTGTTTCCACAAACCGAACCGTAGCTAGTCACTGGGCTTTCTTGTCCCAGCGTAAGTGCTTTTTTTTGTACATCTTAGAACCTCTTCCGTCATGTGTAAACTAATTTCATCCAAAATGTCAAAAAAGAGATCTGGAACTGGAACATGCCTTGGGGTCTGCCCTCAGTGGAGAAAGAACTGGGAGGAAAAGAGGCTTGTGTAAAAGGGAGGCAAGAAAGTGGCTTTGAGCCACGAGACTGAGGGCAGCCCCTGGGAGTGCCACCATGGTGAAGGGTCTGGGCTTTGCATTATAAACCTTATTTTCAGGGTAATTACAAGTCTTAAAAATTGTTTAAAAACATATTTAGTTTACATGATGTTACAGTGGGGTAAATAATATGTATTATTAAAATAGTCTAAATAAATATTTACACAATAGACCAGAGTGGGTCAAAGAGAACCATTCTGATTTAACAAGTTAACTCTGTTCACTTGGAGCTTCTTTTTTTTTTTTTTTAAATTCTTAAAAATATTTCTGTAAGAAAAAAATAATAAAATTCAACTATATTCAAATACATGAATTATCAGACCAAAGAAAGGAAACCGAGCCAGAGGCCAAATTCAGTCCCATGCTCAGTCCACTTGGCCCGGGCACCACAGTTATTTCAAAAGAGTTTCTTGCACACATCAGACTTCCCCTATTTCAGCGTAAGCCTAGCTATTTTGGCAACCCGAATCAGTCAGTTTTGAGATACGGAGTTATGTCGCCTTTGCGGTTTCACGTGACTGTCGATCCCAGTGCCTTCCCAGCCTGTCATTCTTGTTCCTAAAATCCCTGCCCTCATGAACTGGAAGAACAGAGGACGCTTTTCAGTTTTCAGAAAAGAGAAGCTATATGTATAAACTGTAGACGCAGTTGACAATGGGCCTGGAAAAAGAGGAAATCCTAAATTCTTACCTGTCACTCGAAATTTGAAACACAGTTTCAACACTGGGGGCCACAGTGAGTTATTGTGGTTCCTTAGCATAGGGTGGGATCTAATGAAGCTTAGCCTTTTCATTAACATTTTGATTTTTAAACTGAGATTTTTAGCTTGTAGGAACAGGTTGAGTTCTTAAAAGCTTAAGCCGATTCTGGGAATGCAAGCTTTGAAAACAAACAGAGGCAGCTTTAGTTTATAAAACACATCAGCCAACAGAGACATAGTACAATGTGCAGCAAAACCTGTGATCGATTTGCACTTTTTAGTTACCTATTCAATTACACTGCATTAAGAGAACACTGAGATGCTCTCCAAGGAGAAATGTTTCTACTTTAGTTGTTAGGACTATACAAGCCAATGTGTCAGTTTTTTAGCTGAATTGTGTGTGTCTTCTTATTTACATGTTTAAAACACTGGTCAAAATGTTTTCCTGTCAAGAATTATATATATAGAGTAACTCTCATATTCAGTGGGTTATATCTGATTTGCTTATGGGTCAGCGGAAAGTAAGCCGAGTATCCGTGTTAACAAAACCTGCAGAATGTCCAGCGACGGTAAATCAGCAGAATACAGTACAGAGCGGGGAGCTGTGGAACTCCGACTACCCCCTTCGTGTGAATTCATTGAACTCCCTTACAAAATTCTAAAACAGCATTAGATAAAAATACAAGTATTTACAACAGATGAAAAAAATGCAACATGCATGTAATTGCTTTAGTAACGTGCTGCTCACGCTATGTCAAAGCTCATGACTAATGCGCTGTTAACATTTTTTTCATTTGCTACCACACAACTGCCCTTGCCTGTGTGTCCTGTGACTGCGGAATCCCACAGGATGAGATGAAGGGTATAATGTAACCATCTCAGCTTATTTCACATCATTTGAAAGCTTGCTCCTAGTCGCCGGTCTTGGGTCCTTGTGGTTTTTCAGGACGGCCCCCTGCAAGCCCCACAAGGCGGGTTACATGTTATAAGCCACGTAGATGGGGTCTAACTGGTCAGCCAGGAAGCTGTCCCGGAGGTGCATCCTCTGCTTCTCTCCTCTGGAGTTGATGGGGATAACACCTGGGTCCACCACAACCACAACGCCAACGATGAGGTAATGCTCTTCCAGGACCACATTTGTCACTAAAGGAACCAGATCTAGGGCTTCCTGTTCAGAGCCACACAGTTCTACGACCACCACGAGCAAGTTGGTCCACGTGAACACGGCACTGAAATTCCAACGACATTCAGTTAACCTGTCAGTCCGTTTACCAGTCATCTTTTATAGTACCTGCCCAAAACCTGTCCCCATTTCCCTGAGGACTGCCTTCTCTCTTGGATCCAACCAGAAGGCTGGCAGCCATGTCTGTAATATATGGCCTTGCCCCTGTGATCACAGTAGATCAGCTGAGCCATCCACAATCTCTTGGGGGTTTGGAAATGAGATTGGAAGTTGGTCAGCTGGTCACGTGAACTGGCCACATGTGAAAGGTCTGTGGTAGCCAGGTGTCCAAAGAAGCATAGGGAACGGCTCTTCAGGGGGCAGAGAAAGAATGGAGTGGATGCCCACATGGCTCTAGAAAGTGAGAGGACAGTGATTCCTGATGGCCTTCCCTTCCTTTGTTTCTACCTTTCTTGAGACCCAGAGAGACTTTGAGGAACCTCTGAGGTAGCTAGGTATTCTTTCCATTAACTCTCTCTTTTGCTTAAGTTTTTGTCTTTTTGTTTTCTTTTTGCAGAGTTTCTGTTATTTACAACAGAAGAGTTTTGACTAAGATAATATTCTTAGGGCCAACAGGAAGGGAGTGGACCTGTCCTTATCTGAGCTTAAAGTGCCCCATACAGTGTCTCTTCCATCATGCCATAAAAGTGCCATAAGGTAGAAAGTTGCCTTACATTGAGTGGGACTACTGGGTTAGGCTTGTGATATGCAGTGTTAAATGGCTTTAAAAAACAGATTCCATCATTAAAAAAAGGTACACAGCCTTTGGTTTCATTAAAAGTCAAAGGTCTAAAATTAGAGGTTAATCATGGCACCTCACTTCTCTGTATTATTCTTATAACTCACGGGCATTGTTCAGGTCTGAGGACAGACTCTGAGCAAAGCGAATGAAAATACTGACAAAGAAACATCTAGAAAGCATGAGCAACCATGAAAAGAACTGTGGCAATTTAGCATAGGTAAAAAACAAAAAACAAAAAAACAACCAAGGAAGGACATCCTACATTAAAAATGTGGAAAAGCGCACCTGGGTGGCTCAGTCTGACTTTGGCTCAGGTTATGATCTCGCTGTGTGGGTTCGAGCCCCACATCGGGCTCTGTGCTGACAGCTCAGAGCTTGGAGCCTGCTTGGGATTCTATGTCTCCCTCTCTCTCTCTCTCTCTCTCTCTCTCTGCCCCTCTCCTGCTCATGCTCTCATGCTCTGCCTCTCTCTCTCTCAAAAATAAACACTAAGAAAAAACTAAAAAACCTGAAAAAGAAACTGTAAAGATTCTGTATTATCAAGAATCCAGAATGAAAGCCAGGTAAAAACTAAAGAGTTTTAATTTTAAGGAATTTCTAGTCAGTATGAGGCAGGATAATCCTTTATCAGGGAGAATGTGGGGGAAATTCCTACACTGAGAAGGAAGCTGGATGAAATAATAACGATGCTTTTCATGTGCTTATCATTTGACAATTTGTGAGGCACATTCTCATTTGATTTTCACCATAATTAGGAAACAGCAGAAAAAGTATTTTACATGAGAAAAGCTGCCTGGTGGGAGAGCTGGGCCTTCAAGCTGGGTCTTTTGAACTTCCAGTCATGGTTCTTTCCACCTTATCACACCCACTTTCTAAAAGCAGATGACCAGTTCGATCGCTTCCAAAGGTAAGAGTCTATCCGTAGAAAGGACTCAACCCCATGATGGTTCTATGGAGCCTGTCTCAGTGTCTCCACGGCCTCCTCTGCCACAGCAGATGGCACACCAAGACAGGAAAGAATCGGTCCATTTATTTTCTTACTCCCCTAGGAGTTCTACGTCTGTAGGTGCTATTGGGTACAAAAGGCTGACTACTTAGATCAATTTAATGGACGCTACCGCTGAGGTGGGGAACCTATTCCGTGCAGGGGAATTTACCATTCGGCAATGCTCCTGTGGATCCGGGACACTGAGGTCTCAATATCGATCGGGTGGTATCGTAATCCTCTCAGCTCCAGCGTTTCGTCCAGAGCTCCCACCACATATAATGCATCATGACGCTCTGACAGAAAGAAAAAGAGAAATTTGGTTCATCAGACATAAGGAGTACGATGCAATGGTGGAGTTCAGGGCACAAGGTCAGACGGCCTGCCGTGTCCCCTGACTCCACCGCTCACCAGCTGGGTTAACTTTGAGCAAATTACTGGAGTCTCCGGTCCTGTTTCCCCCTCTGTGAGACAGGGAGAACTCTAAATGGCTGCTGCGAGTATTAAATGAGATAGTCCATGTAAGGGAGTTCCCATGATGCCTGGCACATTATAAGTGCTAAAAAAAAATTAGCCATTATTACTATTACTGCTGCTGCTGCTACCACCACTACGTCCCAGGAATTGTGCCCAGTGCTGGGAAGCAAAGATGACAAAACACAATTCCTGCCCTGAAGACACTTACTGTCTAGTGGGGAAACAGACACACAACAAGTACTCCATTGTGATGTGGTGGGCCCGGTGCGGGCATAAGGTTTGAGGTGAGCAGAGGACACCCCCGCCGGAGCTCAGCTCGAGGCTTCCGAGAAAGAAAAGCCGAAACCAGGCTGAGCTTTTACGGATAAATAGGAATTAGCCAGTGACAGCTGGGAGAGCGGTGGGGTGGGGGGTGGAGAAGATTTGAGAGGGTGAAGAAATGAGCATGTGTTGTGATCCCCAGACATCTTCAAGGAGTCCAGGTAGAAGGAGCAGGATCACAGAATACGGAGAGACTAGTCCTGGTTATTAATAGGCTTGTAATCCAGCGGGAACTTGGAAGAAATCCTTTTTTTTTTAAATTTTATGCACACACTGTATATACGTAAGTCTACATGGTTTATGTCTATATAGAAATTGCATTTTGAAGCAAGAGATGATTTTGCTAAGTCTACTGAATATAATATTTTCAGGAAAAGGTAACATTTCTGAAAAATTGAGCAAAACAAAGTGCTAGAAGCTGTTGGGGAGAGAAGGATGAGGAGGTCCAGCAGGGTTCCCATCATATGAGAAGAGCTCATAAAGACTTTGACTGCTCAAGGTCACAAAGCAAATGGCAGACAGAGGTAGGCTTCAAAGCCAAGGGACCTGGGGAGGGATAACTTCCTCTTCTCCACGAAACTCGGAAGAAACTGTGGCTGCTGGTCTCTATGGACCAGGAACAAGGAGCTTAGGAGAAAGGACTTGGCTCTAATTCAGGCCTGTAAAGTCCAGTGAGTTATTTGTATCAGTTCTTGAAATGCACGACACAGTTAGCGCTGGGCATTTCAACATGGCCATTAATGGCATCAGGAAGAAGAGCTGAAGGCAGGCAGCAGGGAAGCCAAGCCAATCAACTAAGGAGAGGGTAATGGGGGGCTGCCTACACCAGAGCCTTGCCAAGCAGTCTGGTATCTAACGTGAGGTGCCGAAGGGACAGAGCGCTTCAGCAAGACGGCTCCTCCACATCAGGGATCAGGCTCGATTCGTCTGCTCCCAAAATGGGATGTGGGAGTAGAAGAGCTACAAGATGAAACACCTGTCCTAGGAGCTTGTGCAGGGGTAGGATCGGCTCCATAGGGGCCGAGGGTGCACGGTCTGCCAGGGGCACTCGGTCGTCATCAGGCATATCTCCACGGCCGTCGGCCATGCTACCCCGTAGTTCAGAGATGCTGACGCGGTACCCTGGCGCCTGCATCCCAGGGACTCTTCAAATGAACATAAATTCATGTATGAGTTTAAGAATGGCAGAAGGGAATAATGAAACACACACACTCCACAACGGAAAGGCAGGCTGAGGAAGGCCAGCCGGAGACACTGGCTGAAACACAAAGCAGGCTGAAGGGCGAAGCGTTGCTGAGGAAGCTACCTCCAGTGGCCGCTGTGAGCTCGGTCCGGCGGACAAAACCAAGGTATCCTGTCCGAGCCCAGAGTGTCTGCGCAGCATCCCCAAAACTGAGGCGAGTGTTGAAATGATCGGCTTGAAGAGTCTCACTATCATAGATGGTGTAATAGCCACTGGCTGTGTGGGGACTGTTCACCCAAATCTACAACAAGAAAAAGGCATAGGTCACATTTCACCAGGAACATAGAACTGTATCAGTTCAATTCTCTTGGGACAGTTTTTTTTTTTTTTTTTCAATTCTCACTTTTATGTTAACAACAATAACAACACAACAAGAAAGGCAGCTGACACTTACCAAGTGTTTCCACTGTGCTAAACAGAGAGGTAAGTACTTTATATGCCTCAGCCCCATCAATCATGACACACGTGACAGTACAGTTACATACTATTATTATTCCTATTTTACAGATGAAAAAATGAGTTAAGGAACTCGCAGAGGAGGCAGAAACTACGAGACTCCCACCCAAGCCTGTACACAGGCTGCAGCTACAGCTGCACAGGCCGTGCTCTTAACCACGATGCTACACTGCCTCCCTGGCTGGCTCATTTCTCAACCACGTTCAGAGCTGCACAAAAGCAGTGGGGATCGTTTCTGCGCTTCTGAAACTCAGGTATAACACCCTCAGGAAAACACTACAGGGTATTTGAATTTACAATGTAAATATAGCAAGAGCTAAAAATGATAACACTAGTATTTCCTGAGAACCCGTTATGTGACAGGCACTGTTCCATGTGCATAACAGATCTAGGTATTCATGTATTTAACTGTCACACAATTTCATTAGGTAAGTGAGATAGGTGCAATTATTATTTATGGATGAGAGAACCGAGGGTCAGAGAGATTAAGTAGCTTGCTCAGTAGTTAGAAGCTGGTAACCGGCAAGCCCAGGCCATCTGGCTCCTGCACCTCCGACACTCCTCCCAGTAAACTACGGGATGCAACATCAGTGCCCCTCAGATATTTGAGGGAAGAAAAATTAAGTCTTTTACAAAATCTTTACAAAAAAGAGTCTTTATACTAATACAAAGATACATTTTAGAATAGAATATAAAATTTTAATGAATTTTAGGGGCACCTAGGTGGCTCAGTTGGTGAAGCATCTGACTTTGGTTTTGGCTCAGGTTATGATCTCACGGTTTGTGAGATGGAGCTCTGCACAAATAGCATGGAGTCTGCTGGGGATTCTCTCCCTCCCTCCCTCTCTCTGCCCCTCCTCCGCTCATGCTCCCTCACTCTCTCTCAAATAAACTTAAAAAAATTTCCATGAATTAAAAATATTTAGTATTTGTGGCTCCTTTCAGTTCTACTACTTAATAGGTGAGAACAGATAGGATTTGGCCATTTTCCTTTTCAGCTAAGGGAATGTCAGTGGAGAAATCTGGGAGTAGTTCTAATCCGGGTGCCTAAATCTTCTCTGCATCCTGGTCTCAACCTCCCTCTTTTTAGTCTCGAGCCTTACGGAGAAAGGTGGAAACTCTTTAAAAGACGAAAATTCACAGTGGAGGAAAAGCTAAATCCACAGTTTCGCTGACTTCTCGAATATGAACCCTAAAGTCTTTACTGCCGACTTTTCAGAGTAAAGATAAAAATGACACATACCTCTCCAAGGTGAGAGTCTCCTACAGGCCCTTTGGTCTCAGGATTAACAATAACCACTTTCACTCCAGGTAAAATCTGAGAATCAAAGGGAAAACACAAAGACTAAATCAAATCTAGTGATCCCTAGGAAATGCAGTCACCCCTCCACCCCTCTTCTAGTGAGGTGAGGGAGTACACAAAGACAGGGGCTAATTGATGTGATGCTCCCTGGACTGTCCTCAGTGGAGACTAGAGATACAATAAGATTCATCCTCAAAAATAACCAGGGAACCAACCAGTCTACCTTCTCTTCAAAGGGTTGAGAAATTGAGGCCAGAACCATAAGACTAAGGATCTGTACTCATGCGACTGCTCCTTCTCATGATCTATTCTGTTCACTGGTGTGACTGCAGTAAAACCCCTTAAAGCAGAAAGGGCAGCAGGGAGGGACTGTCCACGAGGCTTGGCTCTGATCTACAGTGAAAGCCAGTTAGAGGAACTTGAAGAATAAGAGAGGACGGTGGCAGCGTAGCAGGAGAATGGATCCTGACCCTGGGATCATGAGAGACATCACATGCTTGGGATCTCCCTCAGGAGAGAAAAGGAAGAACAGGTGTTGGCTGTGAGAATGGCTCACGGCTTCTCTGGTTACCCATATTCTGTCCCTTAAACCTCCTTTTTCATCGTGGGTGTCTAGAGTATGAGGTTAGTTGAGAAGTGCTACAGTGATTATCTGGTCTCATACACCTAAGACCTCAAGGAAGGAAGAGAACAGATCGTTTGCACAGGTCTGGGCCAGGCACTGTGCAAAAGCTTCTGAGGCTCCCAACCACTAGCTGAGGCAGATGGAGATCTGACAAGATGGTAAGAAGATCAACCCAACTCCACTCCAAAGAGGTTAAATGGAAGAGAGAAACTGGAGTGAGCACCTCGTGGGCTTGATCCGCTGCTTGATAGGTTATGCAGGATTCCTTTCTTTCTTTATAATTTCCCCCTCTGCCTTTCAGAATTACTAGAAGGAATTCTGAGGCATCATCACTATGTCTTCAAAAGGGTGAGAAACTTGATAGCTTAGGCTGATGTCTGATCACCCTTAGTAAATTGTTCAGAACTGCTCCAGACTTCATGCTGTGTCCCTTCAAAATTCCTATGTTGGGTTGCATGTAATCTACCCAGATCCTCAATGTGATGGTATTAGGAGCTGCAGCCTTCCATCATGTGTGATAATACAGCAACAAGACGGCCACCTATCAACCAAAAGTCCCTCACCAGAATCTGATGGTGCCTTGATCCTGGACTTCCCAGTCCCCAGAACTGTGAGAAGTTTCTGTTATTTATATGCCACCCAGTCTATGGTATTCTGTGACAGTGGCCCACATGGACTAAGACAATAACTGTGTCCCTCCTTGAACATTTTAAAGCATCATTCTAATCTAAGAAATCTTATCCCCATAGACACTCACTCTATATATCTGTAATCTCTTCGTCATTTTGATTTCTCTCTCAATTTTAAATACATGTATGCCTTCCCTGATCTTCAACCACACCTCACTACTCCCCCCTATTTTTCTCCTCGTAACATTGACAAAAATAGAATTGCCTCTTGTTCATCTCTCCACCTTGAATATAACGAACAGTGAATTTTACTGATTTGTCAAGTAAGAATAACACGTCAGTTGGATTAAAAAAAAAATCTGTGGACGAACACAAGGGAAGGGAAGCAAAAATAATCTAAAAACAGGGAGGGGGACAAAACATAGGAGACTCTTAAATATGGAGAACAAACAGAGGGTTGCTGGAGGGATTGTGGGGGGGGGGGATGGGCTAAATGGGTAAGGGGCATTAAGGAATCTACTCCTGAAACCATTGTTGCACTGTATGCTAACTAACTTGGATGTAAGTTAAAAAACAAAAAATCTGTGGAAATTAAGAAAGTTCGAACCTAGAATTCTTTGTATCTATGTACCCATACGAATTTCAAGTCTTAGTGGAGTTAAAATTATTGAATCATCTCCAGATTTCAATTAAGTTTTTCCCTGGGTACTAATCTATTATATAGCTTCAATGTTCTTTAAAATGAACCACTTCCCCGGGAGACCACCTTCCAGTGGTTAACAGAACAAATTACCTTTCCAGACTCTGAGAGGAGTAAACTCTGAGGGGCACCCCTTTCCACAAGACGAACCCTGTAGAAGAACAATATTTAATTTATATATATGTGTGTGTGTATATATATATCTCTCTTTAAAAAAATGGCTGCCCCACGTCTACTACAGCTATATATTCTATATACTGCCCTCCTGAGACCTCTATTTTGTCTCTCCTTATGCTAGAAGTTTCTCAAACTCGGTATTAACATTTTGGGTCAGAGAATGTTCGACTATAATTTTTTATGAGGGGCTATCTATCTTGTGCATTACAGGATGGTTAGCAACATCCCAGGCCTCTACCCACTAGATGTCAGTAGCAACTCCCTTCTTGTGACAACCCAAACCGTCTACATTGTCAAATGTCCTCTGGAGGGCAAAACCTCCCCAGGCTGAGGAACACTGCACTAGAGAGATGATCTACCTGTGCAGGCTAGGTCAGGGTCACGGGGACATCAGTGAACACAGCCAAAGTCAGTGGGACCTGGGAAAAATGTCCCAGAGCCCTTTAGGACTCCGTGGGATAGAGCCAAAAGCTGATGAGGAAGAAGGCTTTTATTCCCGGGGTTTGGATAAAGTGTTGTTTCAAAAACTCTACTCTGCCTCATTTATCTTGTCTGTTCCACCTTTTATTTTTAAACTCCCAGAGGAAAGAGTCTATCCATTTTGGTTCATATCAAATATTACAAAACATTTTTACACAGACAGGAACGAAGTGTTACATTTAAATATTAACGAACAGCGCAGCAACTATGATAAAACTTTCTCCTTACAAATATAAATCTTAATCAGGTATTAATAAAAACTAATTCCTTCCCTCTTCCCAACCCTCCCTGGAAGATACAAACAAAAGGAATGAAGGAAAAGTGCTGGCTTTCTTGAGGCTCAGAATTTTTTATGCCTAGAAGCTCCAATAGAGGGGCGCCTGGGTGGCTCAGTCAGTTGGGTGTCTGACTTTTGGTTTCAGCTCAGGTCATGATCTCACAGTGAGTTTGAGCCCCGCATCGGGTTCTGCGCTGACAGTGTGGAGCCTGCTTGGGATTCTCTCTCTCTCTCTCTCTCTCTCTCTCTCTCTCTCTCGCTCTCTCTCTCTCTCTTGCTCCCCTCCTCTCTTTCCCCCTCCCCCACTTGAGCTGTCTCTGTCTCTCTCAAAATAGATAAGTAAATGAACTTAAAAAAAAAAAGCGCTCAAATAGGGAGTGAACATAATAAATATACTGTACCTGTCATGTCTCAATGATTTCAGATCTACATATACAGTAGTTGGATCAGGCCCTGAGGTTCCCTGAAGAAAAATAAACCAATGTATTGTTGACTTAAAATTTAAATTAATTGATTTCCATATTTCACATTCTCAAATCAAGAAACAGATAATTTAGTCATTTACATGAAAAATCCAAACTCTATTTTGAAAGCTCACCCTCTCTTCAACCAGATGAGGTGGGTTTGCAGTCAGAACCTGAAAGAGGCTCATGGCCTTGTGTTTCTCTCCCTCCCTCCCCTGAGACAGTAGGCCAGGGGCCCGGTCACAAGGGCTAGAACAGCCCTGAAAGGTTAGCAGGCTGAGGAGGATCCTCATCCCTGGACTCCAGGCAGAGATGACACAGGCCAGCATCCATGGGATTCTCAAAACTAACACTGGCTCAAGTGGACAGTGACGGCGCTCCATCATGATCAGGCTACTTGAAAGTCACTTGCCTGCGGTCACAGAAGCCCTGAAAGCACCCACCCCAGTATGCCATCTTCCTTTACTCTCATTCTTGTTCATGCCTATATTTACCACATTAGCCTCCAAGCTACATAAAATCAGACTTAGTTCTTTTCTGTCATTTACCCACCAAGAGTAACAAGGCAAAGTTGCCATCTGGCTGGAGAAAAGAATACAGGTTTATTTGTGCTTCCTTTGTTTAAAAAAAAAAAAAAGGAGGAGACAGAAAAACAGAAGGTAAGATATTAATAAAACTCAAATAAGACTCAAAAATCTTCTTGATTCATCATCATGTACCATTAAACTACTAGAGTAAACATTTATATTGGTGCTCAATTGCTGGGCATGGCTCCAAGCGTGTGCACCTAGTAACTCATTGATTCTACAGAATGATCCCCGTGAAGAACAATACTATTATCTTCATCCTACAGGTGAGCAAATGAGGCAGAGTGAAATCCAAACGATAAGCTTGCAGTCCCAGAGCAAGTAAGTGTAACTGGGCTCATGCCAGGCTGTCTGGCTTCGAAGCCTCTGCTGTGGGGCACCACACACTTCTCCTCCATTTGTTATCAAGGGAAGATTTCATGAAAGTCACCTGTAAACATATCGCTACATTGACTCTTGATCCAAAAGTGGTGCTGACAGCCCGAGGGGACAGACCAATGTCTTTGAAGAGCTTGGAGAAGGACTGCTGGAGGGCAATGCGGGGCCGCTCCTCGGCCACAACCACACACGTTCGGATGCAGGAGAGGTTGATTCCTCTGGTCTGTAAGACGCCAATGGCACAGGAGCTCAAGTTAGTAGGATCAGGAAAAGAACTGAATAGGTAGGGCCATTGCTCTATCTCTTTGGTCAGGAAAACTCAAGGAACTGTGTCTTCTCACCTCAAGACACCCAGAGAAAAGACAAAACTTTTTAGAAACACCAAGGCATTCAACTAAAATCACTACCCACTGGTAAATCTGTTCATTCTCTAATTCTTTCTGCTTTTATCTAAGAATCTTAGGTTCTTCAGCAATTCATTTTTATACCTCCCCATTTCTGTGCTTTAGATGTCTATTTCAAAATGGAGAGGGGGTACTGAGAGAAAAAGAAATCTAGCACACTGGAGATCAAATCTTACCTCTCTCTCTCTTTTAATGTTTATTTTTGAGAGACAGAGTGTGAATGGGGGAGGGACAGAGAGAGAGGAGACATAGAATCCGAAGCAGGCTCCAGGCTGTCAGCATACAGCCCGATGCAGGGCTCGAACTCATGAACCATGAAATCATGACTTGAGCTGAAGTCGGATGCTTAACCGCCTGAGCCACCCAGGCGCCCCAAATCTTATCTCTTTTTTTTTCCTTCTTAGGGTCATAATTCTTTATTAAATAAAAGTCAGTGTTTTTGAACTCTCTCCTATGCCGGTCAGATGTATCATCCCTGGATACAAACATAAACGAGCTGACCCTTATCTTTGGGGCAGTCTCCAATCTCTAATATTCTGAGGTTGCAAACTCTTTTGGAAAAAGTCCTATTGGAGGTCCCAGTTGTCTTTCACCTTTACATGAAGTCATTTTCATTCAGCTTCCCGACTCGTTTCACCTTCTTCTCCATAAAGGAAGAGTAAGATTCAACTTTGAAAGAGTGCATTACATTAGAAAAGGGAAGAAATAAACTTCCTGAGGTTTACAAAATATTGACTGGCTAGCAAAGAACAGGCAGATACGCCTGTTAACCCCTACTTAGGTATCATCATGACTGGCCCATTTCTATAAAACCTCCCTGGACTGGCTACTTGGAGTTGCTTCTTACCTTTAGCACCTCCACTTGGTTTCCAAGCCCTTTGGTGCAGAGCTCCATTACTGAATAGGAGCAGAAAGTGTCCCTTATTTTGTATTGGTTGACAGTGGAGAGCCAGAGGAAAAGGTTGTTTTCTAACTCCATAGGAGGAATTAAGATGGACTGGTGACCTGAATAGACACTGCAATGAAAAAAGGCAGGAGCTGACATTATCAATTCATCCTAGATATCTTGATGTTTTAGAACAACATCCACTCAACAAATATTTACTGAGCAGGAAGGGCAGTGTAGGGTCATATTAGACATAAAGGTTGAAGAGTCAACCTTGTTCCTGTCCACCTCACAAGACACAATAACTAAAATAAAGCAGACTGTGGCATGGACAGTAACTGAGATGTGAAGATCATAAAACAAAGAGCAAGTCATTCAAATCAGGAAAGCTGGGGCAGGGGATGTTTCGCTGAGTAGGCATCACTTGAGCTGGGGCCTAAAGAATGAGCAAGAATCTGACAGTGGCTGGGGGAAATGGGGGTGATGGTGAGAGCATTCCAGGCAGAGGAACAGCATATGCAAAGGAAAAGAAGCATAGATGTATATGGTGTGTTTAAAGTCATCAGAAATAGCATCCTGGTATGAAATCCTATAGCACAGGATGCATGAGGGAGTGGTGAGAAGTCTGGCCAGAAGGGTTGGGGCCAAAGTGTAAAAAAGCATAATTATTGTATGAAGGAGTTGAGACTTTACCCAACAGGCAGTCGCTGCAGCTTTAAGCTGGGGCAAAATTAGCACCATGGAGAGAGACTGGAGACACAGACACTGATGACAGAAGACAGTTACAACAAGTGAGAGATGATGAGGGCTTGAATCCCGACAGTGCAACCAGGATAAAAAGAAAGCAATGACAGAGTCACATATTATATGTATAATCTACTGCCATGAATCCTCAACTTCTTAAACCTGTGCATAGATCCGAATCCCGAGGAGCCCAAGAATCCTGTATTTATAAAATACAGGAAATTGTGGTTGCTACCTCTGGAGATCTAAGTTAGTAAGTCTGGAGAAGGCCCATTAACTTTCCTTTTTAAAGACCCCTATGTGATTCTTATGTACAAACAGGTTTAAGAACAACTGAGCCACAAAGGACAGGACACTTAATTGGATGTGAGACATACAGTTGAAGACAATGCCCAAGTTCCTAGTGGGCATTATCTAGGTGCCCCTAAAGTGAATGGTCCCATCCTAACAAAGATGAGGACGCACAAGAATGCCAAGCTGCAGGTGTCTGTGAAGCATTCATGGAGATGTCCACCGGGGAGATGAAAATGCAGGGCTGAGGTACGGTTCCTTGGGAGGAGTGGGGATCTGCTATTCCATAAGACACAATCTGGCCAGGACAGGCATGCCACTTTCCAGCCACACGCTGTCATCCAATCTCATTATATTCCTTCCTGCCAAACCTAGGGGGTGCGTTCTGGCTGTCAAAGCATGACATATTTCACCCAAGTATCACCCTTCTACCTGGCTCTGCTTCTAAAATGAGGATTACAGGATGGAGCAGAGAGCAAGTAATAAGATCACTGACATACAAAAGTATGAGGCATAAAACTAACAGACAAGAAAGAAAGGGAGTATAAACAAAACTAAATGAACTTTGGAGATCCTATTTAGGTGTACACATTCTGGAAACATCAGCATTTTATTGAAACATTACCAAATTAAGGGAGCAGAAGGAAGGATGAGACGGTTATAGCCCCAAAGACATCCCCACTCAGTCCTTCTTTGCTCTTCCATTCCTACCTGCAGAGACACCAGAGTGCAAAGCCAAGTCCACAGTAAGGGTCAAGGCAGATGGCGATCTGCCGAGAAGAATACAACTCACACTGGAGCTTGACGGCTCTACAAAGAGCATTGACTGCAGAGTGGGACATCTGGAAAGTAGGGAACATGGAACAGGATGGAACTGGCATCCCACAGGCAGAAAAAATCTCTAATGACAGTTTTGAAAAATTTTAATTTCCCCCAAACCCCTCCAAATGATGTATATTTTTCATTGTTTCAAAAAGCCTATCTAAGTCTAACATATTCTTGTTCCTTAGTCAATACCGAGTTCTATGAAATACGAATCTATGGCTTCATACTGGCTTTAACTGTGACTCTTATCTATTAGCTTCTAGGCCAGGTTTAGAACACTTCGTAACATAAATTCCTCGGGATAACTTATTCCGGAAGAGCCGATGCTTTTATTTAAATATAGCAGGGACCTTTGATCCTCTGCCTACTGGTCTCTGGTACAACCAGTTGGCCTCCACATCTGAAGTCCCTGTGGCAGTGGTCATCTCTATTTTTGCAGCCCTGGCATTTTACCAGCATCCAGAGAGTGAGTGAGTACATATTCAGACTACTTTACCTTCACTCCTGTAAGCATGCCGGTTGTGGACACACTAAAATCAAGATATGCCAACATCTCAGGAGTGGGTGGTTTATACAGCTGAGGTAACCTTTTCCTGGGTAAGTCATCTGCAATGAAAAGAAAAAAAACTGATGTCAATCAGACCCACTGGAAAGTGAGTATCATTGCTCTTCAATTGCTCTGCTACGGACAAATACAGCTTCTGGGATCTGCTAAGGCTTTGGCTTCTCGTATTTAACTGAACAGTTCATGTATGTCACTCCTAGAGGTGGGTTGAGGTTGAGGACACCAGTAGGTAATATAAACAAGCAAATCGACATCAGGTAAATGTATTTACTAGAAGGCAAGTGAGGAGTAATGTAACACGGCGGTAGAATACACGAACCAAGAAAGCAGGTCACTGGTGTTCAAATCCCAGCTCTGCCATTTACCACCAATGTGACCTTGGAGTTATTTAACCTCTTTGTGTCTGTTTCCTTATCTCTAAAATGGGAATGATACCTACCCTCATAGCAACTGTTAGGAAGTAAATTCACATAAAGTACTTCTAAAACAACTCAAAAAGCTTTAAAAGCCTTAGTTGTTAATCATGCTGTTTCCAATTTAAAGTTCATTATTTACAGATTAGTACATGCTACATTAATCACGGACTGCTTTAAAAGTTGTGGTTTTTTTCCCCAAGTTAACATGGTAGATTTTTAAGGGTAACCTAGAATTAGGGAATTATCTTCCTTTGCTCATTCATTTATATACCTCTCCCTTCCTCGCAAATTTGCTTTGTACAGCGTGTCAAAACCAAGGATGTCAAGGATGTCTCTGGCCCCAACCATACCTCTTTAATGGTTCCTGTGGCTTTCTGGATCAAGAAACAATTGACTCTGACTTTTAAATCTCTGTATCGTTGGACACCCATCTCTAGTCAAACCAAAGACTTTATCTATCACCTTCGGCCCACTTTTGTATAGGGTAAGGTCACTCACGTTCCTAAAGAAACCTTCCTGTTGTCTGTATCAGCCCACAGCTCAAGTCTTCCTAAAATGTGACTGAGTCCAATAACCATAGGAGATCTTTCTGCATCATGAACATCAGCACAGGCCATTTGTGTTATATATTGTATACAACTGTGCTTATGTCCTTAAGTAACAAATGCAAAAAACTCTAGGTCAGCACCTGGCACACAATAACCACAAATACATGCCATTCCTGCATTTAAACCCACATAATGTTCCTGAGATGGATACCATGTGGTACGTACCAAAAACAGGTAGAGAGGAGACTTCTGGGTAAGAGGCTGGGAATGGAGCCAAATAGACGGGGTTTGAGTTTTAGTTCCGCTCCTTATTTAACCTCCCTATACCTCAGTTTTCCTATCTGTGAAATAAATGAAACTCACACCTATCTAACAGGGTTGGTGTAAGGATAAAACAAGGTAATGTATGTTAGATGACTGACACATCCAGGGCTCAATAAAAAATGTTATTATGATTATGTGCAAGGTGCTTTACGTAAGTTATGTCATTTAATATCTACAACTCCATGAAGTGGTTATCACGACTCCCACCTGACAGACAGTTTTGCCCAAGTTAGTGGGGATACGCACAGAGTATCAGGATTTAAATATCGCCCACTCGACTCCAGAGCGCACTCTCCTCTTCCCTCTACCATCATTCTCCAGATATCGCCATGTCTTATCCCCACCCGCTTTTTTAGCACGAATGCCATCTAAAATTCATGCACTTCATGGTTTTTAAAGCACTTTCATGTTATGTTGCACTGGATATTCTCAACAAATATGTGAGTCAGGTAAGGGTAGGTGGCATTTTAGGAAAGGGTAATCTCAGACAAGGTTATACAGAAAATAAGTACTGAGGCTCGAACTAGAACCAGGCCTTCTGACTCCTAGTCCAATGCTGTTTTAACTGTGTCACACCTGGAAGGCAAGGATCAGATCGTCTCAAGACTTTATATGGCCTTACATGTGTACAGAGTTATATTCTGCATAAAAACCTAACCACTGTTTGAGGATGTCAAGAGTAAGAGCGAGACACTTTCTGTGTCAAGAGCTCTTAGCATATTGTGATCTGCATCTTTGAGTCTGGTTGTTGTGGCATCCAGGCCTTTGGGAATGCAAGTGAACTGGACATGAAGTTTTGCCCTGTCTTAGCAGGTGGAACGTGTTGCAACCTAAGAGTTGTGTAAACATCTTTGGCATGAGAATCTGGGAAATTTCAGGGAGTGAGTGTTCTTGCTCCTTTGACAGTTCTGAGGAAATCTCCCTTTCACCTGTGTCAATGATGGTTGGCCACGTTTTCACGTCCACAGCTGCTGCTGCCTCTCGGGACCTCAATAACCTCATTAAGGTCTGCGTGGTGAGAATGCAGGCTGCTTTGCTGACCTAGAAAACAAATGACAGAAATAAGCACCCAGGAGGCTTAGCCCCCATGTGGCACCATAGATTCTGGCTGCTGCTAAAAGCAACTCACACTGGACTAAAAAGCACACCATACTGGACAGGACAGTATTTTTTTTTCAAAGAACACACAATAGTACAATGGATGGGTGTTCCCCTTACGTTTGTCTTTCTGGAAATGTGTAACGCTGAATTGTCTCAGAAGGATGGACTTGTTCACAACAAAAGTTATTGTGTACAACAGTGATTCTCAAATATTTCATTGTTATAATCTCAGCATGGATCCAAACATCTATTGATTTCATGAAGACTATGATAAAGTAAAAATGTGGATTTTGTATGGCTCAGGGAACGAGAGGAGTCAGAGGATCATCTCTGTAGGAGTTCGTGTTTGCTGCAGTCTGGTGAATGGTGAAATTTACCCGACCTAGAACATATCCTGAATTTGAGGGACGTGGAGATGTCACAGAAACAAAGCTCTCCTTCACACCTACACACGGAAATGCAAAGCGACCAACTTCCCCCTAAATTGTCAACAGAAGGAAACTGCCCTCCCTGCTGCTCTGGCCTACTTTGCAGAATGCAAAGAGGGCATTTTGCTGAAGTGAATTTTGTAATAAAATCATCTATGGTGAACATGGCCTTTATACTGCAGGTTTCAGTTGCTGACAGAGCAGCAGTTCTTAGAGAAACAAATGTTACACAAATTAGAATTCTGTCTCTTTGCTGAAATGCAAATTGCGATATGATGCAATACAGATTTATGTTACTTCCTTCAATTCTCATAGCCTCTAGAAACTTGTCATCTCCAGGGCAAGATCTGGGTACCTTTTAATACTATACCAAGTGAATTTATAAAACTAACCAAAATAAAAATAAGCCATATAAATTTATGGCATATAAAATTACCTTGTGCAGAAAAAATGGGAACATTTTTTAAGAAGGGAGGAAAAAAAACAAGTTTTATGGAGAATTACTAACAACAGCTTCCTCCTTAACGTTCATAACAACACAATTCTGTACCGCACCAATGATCACTTCCCACATTCTTTCACTGAAATAATGCTAGTCGTTTTGGTCAGATAAATGAAAAGGAAGGGATTTTCAGGAGACAGATTTGACTTCCCACTTAAGAACACTAGAAAATTAGCAACGATCCTTTACTGTCTCTTGATTTTATGAGATGAGGACAAGGCACAATACACTGGGTACTTACATCAACAATCATGCGGACAGTGGGCAACGTGGCAGTAAGGTTCTGAGCGTGAGGAGGCCGGACAGTCACAGGTATGCACCCCGCATACAGGCAACCATAGAACGCAGCTATTAGCTCGATGCCTGCAAGACAGAGACACTTAGCTGCCCACCATCGCTGAGAAACTAAATTTAAGGCAGATCTTCCAAAACCAGTTTATTAAATCATGTGCCAGATAGCTTCTTTGGATCATGATTTCACGTGACAACAGAAGAAATCTTTTAAATCAAGGAGGAACTGAATGTAGAGAAGGAAGCATATAAAACAATTTCAAACATACCGAGAAGCTAAGAATAATTAAGAAGAAAGGTAGTCAGAAGTAAAGAAAACTCTTGAAAGACACCTGAGGAAGATATTTTGAGGTCATTCTATTTGATATTACTTAGGAGAAGTAACTACTAAGTGAGTAGTTACTTTGAGTGAGTAGTTACAGGGAGTGCAACTCTGAGGGAGGCAAAATGTGACTCAATTTGAAGACTGAACTACCAGCACATGCAGAGTGGCCTCCTCTGGAAGTGCTCTGGTCCACCACCATGTCATTCACTGGTAGATGGAAGACAATCTCACAGGAACACCAGAGGAGGGATTCTTTCACTAGATGACCTTTTAAGAAAGCTTTGCGTCAGTGTAAATAAAATAGCAGAGTAAGAATCTCAGAACAAAATGAACTGAGGGGGACAGAATACCAGACAAGGCCAGATGTATGAGAGGGGCAGGTGACAGAAGAAGAAAAAAAAAAACAACTCAAATATTTCACCCAACGTTCTGAATATTTACACCAGACTGTTACCAAATAATTTCGAGTACCTCTCACCGTAAGAACATTATTACACTAAATTAGAGCGTGGAATATGAAAGCAGCAATAATTGAGGAATACTGAACATCAATCGGGATATGAAGAATGCAAAGTCAAGAGAGTTCACACACAATATTCAGGAACTGGGTGAAATGGTTCCATTCCTGAACACTCCTAGAAACAGAGCACCTCTTTCGAGGGCTTCCAAAAGTCAGAAAGTCTTCACTAATTCATTTGATATTTACCATAGTGCCAGGAACTAGGCTAGACAGTGGAAATACAAGAGCAAATGCAGCAGACACAGCCCAGCAGACCCACGGCACTGCACAGCTCCAGGGCGCGAGGCTTGGTTCTTATGTTGGCCTAGGTGCCTGGGACTCCCGGCGCTGGGAAGTGCACAGCCTATAGGGGCACAGACGGCGGCCCTGACTTCCTCAATTCTTCTATTTTGTAGTCTGGTAATGGACCTCGAGTCTAGTTTATCAACCCAACACCTACCTGGTGGATAGAGCAACACCACGTTGTCTCCTGCATTGAGATGCCCCTTATCACCAAGAACTGACGCAATCCTCTCTGCTCGCTTGTGAAGCTGAAGGCAACTGGCTGTGCACACTGTAGTTCCCTTTAAACAGAAGAAAGTATAAGTGGGTCAAAACTCAGGAAACAAAACGGCGACAAGCACAGCCAACTCAACATTATATCGGAAAGGCTTGTGCCTTGGTCGGTTGTCTGTAGCAAGTTATCCATACCAGTGAAAATTCCCTTGGTATTGAACGAAAGAACGTGTGGTATTTTTTCTTTTTCAATGCTTGAAGGTATTTAGGGAATATCAGCATTAACCTCATTCAAACATACGTATTTATAGTCGTTTTTTGTTTAAGCTAGCTTCAAAAATACACAGGAATTTTTTATTTAAAGGAGGAAATAAGAGTAGAGGGAAAATAAAGGAAATAAAAGCAGAATGAGGGCGGGAGTGGGGTCAGGACAGTAATTGCTGGCCACGTGGCCATGTGCATTTGTTGTGCATGACACAAATTTGGCTCTGAGTTTTCTAACAGCAAAGATGTAAACAAGACAGGAACAGTGAATCAGAGTCCACTAGCTAATAATAAAGAGGAGATCAGAAGATGGCCAACTATTCCTGATCCTGAGAATAATTCCTCCTGCAGGTCTTCATCAATCCTTAGTGTCAATTCAAGTTTCACTGAGCTGGGCTTTGGGAACCCCTTTTGTGTGTAAAATAAAACACACGGATATGAAAGTGCGTGAAATATGAATGTGTAGCTTAGTGGAAAATTACAAAGCAAGCCTCTGTGAAAACCAGAATGGCATGAAAAAGACCACTGCCAGCAGTGCAAAAGCACCCCCAGGGATCTCCTTGGTCTAGTCCTTCTTTCCTTCCATATACAACCACTACGTTTGACTTTTTCATCTTAATCACTGATTTCCTCCTCTTTATAGTGTCACTGCCCATGAAGTATTTGATTTTATATAAATGTAATTGTGCTGTATATACTTTTGTGTTTTGTTTCTCTCTCAAGATTATCTTAAGAGTCATCTATGCCCTAGGGAATGGTGTAGTTCACTCATTTTTGTTGCTGCGTGGTATCCCACTGTATAAACATATAACAATTTATTCATTCATTCTGCTGCTGCTGCTGGATAATATCATTCTCATACATGTCTCCTCAGGCATAAATATGAGTTTTGGCAGGGTGCAGACCTAGAAATGGAATTGCGGGGTCACTGGGTACGCCTATCTTCAATTTCACTACATAAAACCAAATTATTCTCTGCCTATTGTGCCAATACCACCCTATCTTAATTATTGTAACTTTATATCTCAAAAAGTCTCACAAGAAAAACAAGTTTTCCTGAGCTATTTCTTTTAAAAATAACTTTGAAATTTCAGTAATACAAGGGGTGCCTGGGTGGCTCAGTGGTTGGGCGTTCGACTTCGGCTCAGGTCATGATCTCACAGCTTGTGAGTTTGAGCCTCGCGTGGGGCTCTGTGCTGACAGCTCGGAGCCTGGAGCCTGCTTTGGATTCTGTGTCTCCCTCTTTCTCTCTGCCCTTCCCTTGCTTGTGCTCTCTTTCTCTCAAAAATAAATAAACTAAAAAAAAAAAAAAACAAAAAAACTTCATTAATATAAAATAGTACATGTTCAATATAGACCATCTGGAAAATATAGACAAGTAAAATATAGGTCAGATGTAACCACTATTAACATTTTGGTGTATATTTTCCTGGCTTTTAAAAAATGAGTTAGGTATTATATGTAAATTCACATGCAACATTAACAAAAAAATTTACCATATTATACTGTCTGCCAGAAGCTATAGGGTGCATTGGTTAATTAAGGATGTGGGCTCAGAAGCCAGTTGGGTTCAAATGAAGAGCTCATTTCCTAGTCCTACCACTTACCAGCACTGTGACCTCAGGCAAGTTTATTTTATGTCTCTGGGCCTCAGTGTCCTCAACCTCAAAATGACCTATGAAATATATAGCACCCAGAACAGGGTCTTCAGTAGGTACTTATTTTACTGAAGTTTTTTATAAACTATTTTTGCTACTTATACATCATGAATATTTTCTGCATAATCAAATATTCTTCTATGGCTGCAAAGTATTTCATGCCATAATTTTATATGCTATATTTTATTTAGTCAGTTGCCTATTGTTGGACATTAAGGTTTTAACACTAAAATGGATATCCCTTTGGCAAAAGTCAGGGTTAAATTCTTAAGGCCGTTTCTTACATCTTACATTATTCTTCTTTTTGGTCCATGGTACAGCAGCAAACTAAACCTTCGATAAAAACAGTTTTCTGGGCATGAGGGAACAATGTGATACGGTTATTAAGCTTTCTGACGGTTTGGGCTAATCCAAGGTAAAATATTAGAATATGCGGAATAAATGGACTAAATATATATCATTTCTCTAACCAAGAAGCAAATTTAAACTTATGCTTTCTAACAAATACCTGGGGTACAGATTTCATGGGGCTATAGCTTCAACTGTAGCCCAGCTTGGGAGTGGAGTGGGGAAGTAAGCAGGATTGACATCTTCTTACTGAAATGAGGACCCTAATGAATCCATGTGATTGGAGGGAAACCCACTTCACACAGAGGCACAGCAAGCAAATCCCAAAGTTTTCTACCAGAGAGCAATGGTTCTGACGATTTTTAATGACTTTTCATTAAGATGCACAGCATATTTCCCCTCATTAAGTCCTATCACTACATAATCTCTGTACAAACTGTATAAAATATATCAGAATCTAGGGGGGGTCTGGGCAGAAGGGGACCCTTTAGATAAGTCCCCAGGGGATTTCAATAGGCCCTCCAGTCTTCCCCCTATGGTGGCACATAATGTTATATGCCATGGTCACAGTAATTTCAGCCTCTGATTCAGCCATAAAACAAATACCAGCATCTTCCCACAGAATGCATAACTTAAAAAATATAATATTCTGATGAACCATCTGTTATAAAGTAGGAGTTAAATGTACTTTTGAATAATTGTCAATTTGTTTTATATCTGTTAGCAATAAATCGTTTAAGTATATAGTAAACATAACCTTGTTTTAGAAAATGTTTCTCTAAAGTCATTTTCTTCCTGGGGGAAGTCAAAAAATTAAGAGTCAAACTGGGTAAAAGAAGGCATGACATAATGCATCTTATATATCTGTAGATCCATGGAGCTGCATTGCTGGCCCAACTGTTCCTATTGGAACTGAATAAAGGCGACTTGACTGTAACACAAGGAGAGCCAGCATTAAATAACACTCCAGGAGGTCTCATTTCAACCTTGAAGTGATTGCACAATTTATCCTCATATGTCAAAACAAGGAGGAAGCAGTAACTCCTTCCTGAGAGTTGACAATAGAAATTTTCTGATGAAAGAGATCACGAGTGCCTAAGATCCTACCACAATTTTCATCCGATTAGATATGCAATTGAATTTTTAATACCTTGGCATTTAACAGCATGAAGAGTACATGGTCAGGGGTTGCCTGGGCTCGCCACTGTAAAATCTCGGCCAGAAATTGGTGCTGAAGTTGTAAAACAGAAACAAGAATCAGGGTCAGTAATTCTGTGAAAGTTGGATAATGCAGCTTCCATCTACCACCTGTCCTTAATCTGTTTATAAAAATCAACACATCTGAACACTTACCTTCCTCACTAAGTCATTCTCTTCAATTTGCCCAAGATCCCTTCCTGCAGCTTGTGCTATGCGTTTTCCAGCAACCAGATTCCCAACCATCACAGAAGCAGGGCCTACACCTGTAAGAAAAGGCAAAAATCAACTCTCTGGAGATGGTAATTCAAACTACATCTTCCCGAAGTATTTCCAGACTGACCCAAACTACTTCAAATATTCACTCAACAATATAGACTGAGCATTCTTCTAGGCACTGGGAACACAGCAGCAAACAAGACAGACAGCTTGTATTCTAGTGGGGAAAGGCAACCAATAAATACATACACAGATAAATAACGTCAGGTAGTAGGAAGTGTTAGAAAAAAACAGAAGCAGAGAAGAGACTGGGATTTGCAAGGTTGGAGGGGAGCAGGTGGGCTCCTGTATCTTGGGTATAAGGGAGTTTACTCTCAGGTGACAGTTGGTTCCACTGGTTCCTACTGACAAATAATTTCATCAGCTCCAGTCACAGTATGACCGTATAAGTGGGTTCTTCAGGAATCTCAGAAGTGCTTTATTAAGAGTGAGTAATGACATCCAGATTGTGGGACATTCTGTAAGACAACTGGCCTGGATTCTTCAAAAACTATGTCTGTAAGAGACAATAAGGCTAGGAACTTCTAAGTTAAAGGGCAGCCTAATGCAATGCATGACCTTGAATGGATACTCAATTTTAAAAAATCTGCTATAATAAACAAGTGAAGAATTCTGGATACAGACTGTGTATCATTAGATGATAGCATTATATTAAGGTTAAATATCTTAATAGGATAATGGCATTGTGGTTGATTAGGAAAACTTTAGGAGAAGTTTTTTTTTTTTTCCTTTGGAGATGACATTACTGAACTTTTTAGGGGTGTAGTGTCGTGATATCTGCAATTTATTTTCAAGGAGTTCAGTAAAGCAATGTTAACAACTGGTGACACTAAGGGGGAGTATATAGGTGTTCACTGTGGTATTCTTTCAACTTGTCCATAGGTTTGACACTTCCAAATAAAAAGGCAGAACTCTCCCTCTCTTCAAGAAAAAAGTGCTAGGATGCTGTATGCCTTTTTTGATGGTCACTTGAAGACTGTATCGTATTAAACTAGGCAGATGGCTAAAAGATAATAAAACTTATTGCCAGCTAAGTTTTGAGTAATGCTAATGCTACATATGAATTCACAGTAAATATCTTTTATTACCCAGATCTGTTGATCCTAAATGTATTGGAACAGCTGGAATAAAATCACTAAACTTATACACTTTAAATAAATATTTGGGGAAGTTTGGATAAAGGATGTTAGGGAATTTTCTGTACTGTTTGGCAATTTTAAGTGGGAAATTATTTCAAAAAGAAAAGTTAAAAATTTTTTTCAAATGAAATTTAAAAACTCAAGAAGCATAAAGTACTCCAACACTCTGCGGAACAATTTTTGTCTACAAAGTGTCTACTGCAATTTTCAGTAGAACTCCTTCCTACGAAGAAGTATAACTAGTTACAGAAAGATCATATTGGAGATAGCCTTTTATATAGACAAGGACTCACAGTGTATCTGACTGTGTTAGCTACCCAAACCTGAAATTAGACTATAAAAGTTATAAAGGTGTGCCTTAAAAAAATTTTTTTTAATGTTTATTTATTTTTGAGAGAGAGAGAGAGAGAGAGAGAGAGCGTGCGCGTGCAAGCTGGGGAGGGGCCAAGAGGGAGACACAGAATCTGAAGCAGGCTCCAGGCTCTGAGCTGTCAGCAGAGTTGGACGTGGGGCTCAAACTCACGAACTGTAGATCATTACCTGAGCTGAAGTCAGACCTTAACCGACTGAGCCACCCAGGCACCCCAAGGTGTGCCTTTTTTAAAGGTGAATTTTTCAGGGTAATTTAAAACAAAAAAATAATTCAGCAGCAATTTCTTGAGGTCCTTCTTGTGCATTTCTTAAGTCTAAGGATCACCGAGAGTGAAAAATAACCAACAGCAATAACATCTAGAAGGATAATTGCTGACACCTTGCTATACCTGTAAATATACCTTCTGATTTTTTCCACAAAATTATGTATATTTCCTGTGGCAAAGCTGTTAGTCATCGATCCCAACATCTATTCTCCTCTTCTTTCTTAGTAACAGACCCCCCAGCTTTAAACTGGATAAGTAAATGCCTGGAATTAAGACTACATTCTTTTGTGGGAGACAAAATATATGAGGAAATAATACGTACAATTTCTAGAAAATATGTTTAAATTTTTCTTGCCTTTGTTCCCCCCACTTAGTTGGAATGCAAGAATGATGGCAGGAGGTCAGGGGGCCCAACCGGGCCCTGAGGTGATATGCTGGGATGGCTGTCGCAGACTGTTTTATTTTCTTATAATCCTTCCTTTCCTTCCTGTTGTTGCTGTGATTACATAAGAGGAGTACACCTCTCTGCTCCACTGACTCTGGACATGGTCTGACTTGTTTTGGACAATGACATGTTAGGAGACATGACACAAACAGAAGCTTTAAATATGCTTGTATGGTTTGGCTTGCCTTCTTGCTTTTGCCATCTGCCTTGAGAAAAATATGGCCCAGTAGCTACTGGGCCCATGATGAGGAGACACATGGAACAGTTCTGTTCCATCCAAACCTAATGCTTTCATCACACAGGCAGATACCATGCCTCTGGGGGCTTAGGAATAAATTTTTTATGTAGGTTTTATCATTTAATAAAGTTGATTGAAATCTGGCTAGCAAAAGCAACGTTTTAAGCACCTACTGTGCCTCTAGGTGGCAACTTTTAAACATTTACTATGACATTAAGTTTTTGTTAAAAGAATCCTATATTAAATGCTCTTTAAAATGGGATTTGACAGGGGCACCTGGGTGGCTCAGTTGGTTAAATGTCTGACTTCAGCTCAGGTCATGATTTCGTAGTTTGTGAGTTCGAGCACCAGGCTGGGCTGTGTGTTGACAGCTCAGAGCCTGGAGCCTGTTTTGGATTCTGTCTCTGTCTCTGTCTCTCTCTGCCCGTCCCCTGCTCATGCTCGGTCTTTCTCTCTCTCAAAAATAAAACACTAAACAAATTAAAAAAAAAAACCAGGATTTGACAATTAAGAGTACACTTATTGTTACAAACACTGAGTAATGTATAGAATTGATGAATCATCATATTGTACACTTCAAACTAATATAACACTGTATGTTAATTGTATTTCAATTAAAAAAAGATATTTAACACATTAAAAACTACTTAAAAAAATGGGCTTTTACTCCTATGACAAATGAACGTAGGACTTCAGTAAACCAGGATGTGAGGAGCTGTGTGTTCTATGCATCTGCCAGACGCTTGGGAAGGCAACATAGAGGCATTTCTTATACATTTCTTGAGTTACGTTCAGAAACTTATTTCCACAAGCAGAAACTGGTAAATATCCATATATACTTTAGCTCCATACCTACTGTTACTAAGATAAGGCTAGCTGATGAGCTGACAATCATATCTAGATAAACAACTGGGACATCATCTTCAGCCACCGGACGACTGAAGTAACCATCGTAGAGCAGAGTACGTTAACATTTTAATAATGGTAGAATCACGTCTAGAATAAAAATGTTCTAGAAAGTAAGTGGCTTACCTTGTATTTTATTATTGTACATCATGTTTACCTTTCAGCAAAAGCTGTCTTACAGAAATATGATTAATTGCCACACTTACCCTTCCCTTCCTAAACTCCCCACTACCTTCTCTCTCCCCAACACATCTGGAGCCCAACATGCTGCTGATGTACACTCTGTTTGTCTATGTGTGCATGCACGTGCAAGTGGGTGAGTGGGTGGTGGTGGTGGCAGGTTCTGTAAAGGCCAGATTTTTTGGCTCTTGATTGTTTTCAGGCATTCAGGAAACTAGGATCCTTTTATTAACTTCTCCATTAAAATAAAATAGCATTAAAACCTAATGAGTTCATGTTGGGTGAACAGATATTTCAACATGACTGACCACCAATCAATTACTCCTTCCTTTAGCCTCCTACTCAGTCCTTTAACCTCAGAAAGTAGGCAGAAAGGTGAAATGGATTATTTTCCATATGGCAATTCACACATACTTACTTGCATCTTGAATTCACAGGAATATGGCAAATGCAAAATGCATTATTTATCTTGTGCTTACAATCCACAAAATTTCAAAATGAAGTTATCTTGCTCCCTACAGGTATCATAGGCCTAAATCAGACCCCTAAAGCTTAAAAGGAATACGGGAAGACTCTAGGTAAGTGATTCCCAACAGAAAGGCAGTATAACAGTGATTCAGAGTGTGGATTTTAGAGTCACAACTGGTGTGAATCTCAGCTCTGCCATTAACTAGCTACATGTCTTTGAGCACAATTCTTAACTTTTCTGAACTTTATTTTCCACAGCTCGGGGCTAACACTTCAGGATCACGTATGTCCAATGCTTAATCTGTATTTGGCTTTTGCTGAACACTCAATAAATACTAGCTATTCTTATTATTATCAGAACTTTCTCTTATAGAACTTGTTTTATTCCAGTCCCACCAGTGGGATTTTGATCATCTTGACCCCACCCTTTATACATCCAGGGGACATGGAGGCACGCTATTAAGAATTGCTCAGAAGAGGAAGCCAGGAATAAAGTCAGAGAAGGCTATTCTGCAGGTTCTCAATCTTCCCTGCTTTTGGTCATCTAATGCTATTCTTGTGTTACTAGTCTTTGTAAAGTCCAAATCTAGAGAAAGAATCATGCTGAAAAAAGTCAGCTTCTTGAAGTTCTAATTTTAATATGATGTTTTCAAAGCTAGTATATTACCTGGTTGCTTCTGCCGGGGTTTTGGCAAATTGGTCACACATGTATGTGGGCACATGAGGATATTGCAAGGATGTAGAGATCCCTCCAAAAAGAGCTGTTTCGTCTGAGATATATGGATCCCTCCCAGTGGAGTTTTTGGCAATGTATTGGCAGGCACCAGAGCGAGACAATAAACCCCCACTTGATGAATGCTATCGATTGCCTAGAAAGATATAAAGAAAAATATTCAGTGAGATTAATTTTACTACATTTGACATCCTCCTAAAATAATCCATTATTCTACTCTAGGATTTTCCCTTTTCTATCCATTCTGGGTCTAGAATCCATTCTAGGTCTAGAATCTGCTAGATTATTAAGATCTCATACACCTGAAGTTACCTAATTCTTTCAGCAATGGCAGCGATCAACAGAAGAGGGGTAAGGTACGATCTAAATGGACAGAAGTGGATACTGATTTGTAAGCCTCAGTATGTTCTCTCTTAGATAATGTCCAACACCTAGAAATTTGTGTTGGTTATGTTATGTTATGTTATGTTATGTTATGTTATGTTATGTTATTTAAGAGTTTATTTTTAAGTACTCTCTGCACTTAACATGGGGCTTGAACTCACAACACTGAGATCAAGAGTTGCGCACTCCTCTGACTAAGCCAGCCGGGCACCCGATTTGATTCTTTTAATATACAACATAGCTCAGTTCAATAGAGGAAGAGTATTTTTTTAAAATTTTTTTTAAATGTTTTTATTTATTTTTGAGAGAGACAGAGACAGAGTATGAGCGGGGGAGGGGGCAGAAAGGGAGGGAGACACAGAATCTGAAACAGGCTCCAGGCTCTGAGCTGTCAGCACAGAGCCCAACATGGGGCTCGAACTCACGGACTGTGAGATCATGACCTGAGCTGAAGTCGGACGCTTGCTTAACCGACTGAGCCACCCAGGCGCCCCAGAGGCAGAGTATTTTTATTATGGACATGAGAAGCACTGGAAGTGGGTCCCTGCTTAAGTGGTTCACAAAGTTACCCAGAATCCCATTTGCAAAACAATGGGGTGAGGCTACTACACACTGAACCCCAGAGGCCACTGGCCTCCTCAGTGCACTTCCGCTCCCAGCCATGCACCTGTGCCCTCGCTGAGCATCAGCTGGCCTGCTTCTACACCTTTTACGTTTGTGCTTGTTCCTGTGTTCACATAATTTAACTATTATATCAATTGATAAAACTGAGCATAAAAGGACAGAGAGAATTACTCTGGAATTGTTTTGGAAAGACTCACTGAAGGTAAGCTCCTAAAAAACTACTGTTGATAGACACAAGTTAATTCTAAAAGATTATGTATTCTAGTCCCTTTGCACATACTTGCATTCTAGTCTAACTTAAAGGAAATGAAAACAGAAACCAAAACCATGCAATGTGATGTGGTTTATGGAAGAAGGTTGACTGGAATGCAAACTGGTGTATGCATATTCATGCTACTGTCTATCAAATGAAGGAGGATATGTATGTTTTGGGTTAAAATTTAATACTTGAAGAATTTCTCATTTTTATGATTCTCTGCTTCAACCACCTTTTAAAACGCACTGGGCGTGGAGCCTGCTTAAGATTCTCCCTCTCCCTCTGCCCCTCCCCCTCGCATGTGCATGCTTGTACATGCTCTTCCTCTCAAAAAAATAATAATGAAACTGACCAACTATTAATACTGGTTCCAAACATACCAGCCAAGAGAACTCTACTGTATCACTCATAAGTCTTTCTGAAAATGAGATACAGCCTCAGAAGAATGGACCAACAGTCATAAAAGACAGACAAGGCCTTTTATTAAAACAACTTAATAGGGCAAAGGAATAAACATGAATATCATATTCCTCAGATTATCCTACTAATCAACAGAGACAACTGGGAAACAGAAAGTCTGGCAGGGTTCCTATGTCTCTGGGTTCAAGAATATACAGAGAGTTAGCAAATGTTATTACATATAGCCTAGATTCCCCACTGAAAATACACCATCTGGCAAGTTATCTATTGACTACTTTCTTTAAAAGGTGCTGAGTTAAGTATTTAGTTCATATTATACATAGATCTGGAGTTAACTTCTGGGCTCTCTCATCTCCCAGAACATATGGCGTCCTTACCTTTCTTGTATAGCTCCAAATGCTCTAGGCTGAGAAGCTATGGAGACTAGGGAAATAATGCCCTTTTATTCCATGACCAAATCAGACCCTGAATGACTTTTACAAGAATTTGGATTAGTAACTTAGCATGTAATTTTGCAATAATTCCTGCATATAATTCCTATACTTGCTTTCCAGGGAAAAATAAGAAATACCTTGGGCAATTTCCTATCATAGGGAAAAAACATCTAATTCATCACAACATTCTACCATTATGCCTCACAATTTATTCTGAATGAAATAACCATTTTGTTTATTTGAAAACATGAATGATATGAAAAACACTCTCTTTGCAAGTCTGATTCTTAGCCATCTTTCAGAGATCAGCCCAACCCCACTCTTCATAGTCTTTTCTGTCCATCCTATCCTCAGTAGATTTTCTTTCTTGTCTTGTCACTACAAACAGCCTACGCTCTGCCAGCTGATAATTCAGAACCACAGACCTCGAGAATAAAAAGAAATCTTAAAAGTTATCTAGCCCTATCACTCATCTCAGGCTTGCATTATTTCTACAACATGACTACTAACTGTCAGTGAATACATCCAAACGCCCCAAGTAGACAAGTTTATAGATGTTGGGAACACTTAAAATAACATAGAATTTTCTTTGTGAAGGACAGTCCATGTTTTCTTTGGATCATACTTTTATCCAACAAATATTTGCTGGGCCTATACTATGCTGATGTGCTAGCATGACTATCAGGAGAGGAGGTTCCAGCCTTCACGGGCCTTTGACCATGGCTGATGCAGCAAACAATAACTGTGGAATGAAAGGGAATGTTACTGAAAATAGTGGGTCTCTCTAAACTCCTTATTGGAGATGACGCTTACGATTATTATTTTTGATGTTAATAATAATCACTATCGTTATTTACTGAATGCACACAGTATACTTCAAATAATGATCTCATTTAATCCTTCCCACAGCTCCGTAAGATCGTTTTAGCCCCACTTTATGGGTTGAGAAATAAACTCAGTGAGGTTAAGTAACTTGCTTAAAGGTGCATATCTGGTACGGAGAGGTGCTGTGATTCAAAGGCTGTAATTTCAAACTGAGGACTAGGCTCTTTTCATCATTCTACGCCTCCTAACCACTCTCCCCCCACCGCCCCCAACGACTAGTGACATATCCCTTACATGGAGCCCAGATCTTCTCCTTCTCCAGCTCTCTAACTCCACAGGCAAGCTCCTTCAGAGCAAGAATGACATCTTACGTTTGCTGGGATCCCTGCACACTAGGCACCAGGTTACACACACATGTTGTTGACAAGTGGATTGATTTCTGTCAAAGACGTACTGCACACGTGGTCAGTTTAAACTTTCACGGGCAGTGAACACTCAGGAACAAAAAAAGTGAGAGAATTTGCTGAGGCAGGTCAATTCAATTGTTCTTGGCAACCTGAGCAGGAAAATCCTATGTCGTCCGGAGGGAGAAATGGTACCAATTATATTAGTTTGCTAATAGTACCCAGAATATCTGAGCAGTTACTGGCAAGAAGAAATACGGTGGCATGACTGGCCCAACAAAGAGGAGGCTTCATCAGTGGCTGCCAGCACCTCTGACAACAAAGCCAACCTGCTCCGACAAATAACCCCAGGCGCGCTCACCTGCAGCACACGGCTCATCCACTGGAAACTGTCTTCCTCTGAGGCGTCGGGTCTTTGTTCCGCAACCACCACGATGCGCTCATCATAAAATACAGACACAGAAAACACAGCAATTCTAAGAGAGACAGATCAAACACATCAGGACTCCCTTCACAACCAGTCCTATTTGCTTTGCTCAGTTGGAGTTACAGAGAGGAGTTGTCCCCACCACACTACCCAGAAACGAGTGGTTTCGAAAAGAAAATGCCACAGTCATCACCATCAAAATGAGGACTCAAAAAACATGTACTAGTAAGCACCACCGGCACGAACGTTGGGATGCAGTGGTAAGCAAGACAAAGTCCCTGTCTTCATGGAGCTTGCACGTCAGAGACAGAACAAATAAATATAAAAATAACGTCATGTCGTATTACACCAGGAAGAAAGGCAAGGCAGGGCGAGGGGCAGAGTGGTATGCGGGGGTATGCGGGGCGGCTGCGCTCCCGAAGGCGGGGTGGTTGGGGAGCGCCTCCCTGAGG
Source organism: Panthera onca (assembly GCF_046562875.1). Classification (NCBI taxonomy): domain Eukaryota; kingdom Metazoa; phylum Chordata; class Mammalia; order Carnivora; family Felidae; genus Panthera; species Panthera onca. The sequence continues at coordinate 77,032,899 of NC_138345.1, read as the reverse complement.
AGCGGACACTGGAGCAGAGACCTGAGTGAAGTGAGGACGCGAGCCATGCGAAGATCTGGAGGAAGAGGTTTCCGGGCAGAAGGAACGGAAAGCGAAAAGGTTCTGAGGTAGGAACGAGCTTGGCAGGTTTGAGGAACAGCAAGAAGGCCAGTGTGCCTGGAGCAGAGTGGTAAGCAGAGAGTGGTGGGGAGAGGTCAGAGCCAGGCCAGGGCAGGCAGGGGGACCTGGCAGGCTGAGGGGAGGGGGATGTTCTGAGTGAGGTCTCCGCTCGAACGTCCCCTTACTAGCGAGGCATTCCCAGACCACCCTAGAGAAACCGGCGAGCGCACTCCCACCCCCCAGGGTGTTCTTTCTACGTGGCCCTTATCACCATCTCACATGTTCTCTCTGTCCCTGACTTTGTAGTTACTCTCGGTTTCCTTCAATGAGAACGTGAGCTTCACAAGGGCAGAAACCTGGCCTGTTTTGTTCACTGCCACATGCCACACTCTGAGCATGCATGATAGTGGCACACGGTTGGCACCCAATAAATATCTGTTGAAAGGATGCATGAAAGAACGGGAAGTCACCGGAGAGCTGAATGTGTCAGCACGCGGGACCATCTCCCTTCCTTCCTTCCACACATATTCATTGAATACCTACCGTGTGCCAGGCGTTGTGCTGAGTGCCGGGGATATAACGGTGACCAAAGACAGAAGGTCGAGTGCCCCACGGAGTTTACATCTCAGAGGAAGCCACGTTATTATAAACACTACACGTTTTAGGAACTGGTTCTCTACTGGTTTCATTAGTTTTTCCTACTTCTTAAAAAACTAAAGGGATACCAGGAATGCTTTAAGGATACATATCCATGATTGTAAATAAACTATTGGATAGACAACAACTACTCAAGTATGTACCAAATATCTTTCCTTGTATTAATAAGCAAAGAAAAGAGGGTTTGTAGTTGACTTTATCCATGGAATTTGAAATTAGCACTTAGGTACTATGTCAATCTCTGTGTTAAAATGTAAAAATTTAGAGATGAGTTATAAGAGAAACAGTTCTCAGATGTAAAATTCCTACAAAGTAGCATCTATCTTAGATGATAGTCTGAATGGCACTACTTCTATATTGATGGAATGTAAGAAGTTCAATGTTTTAGAATTCTCCTCAGTATTCAACAAATAGTAATAATTAAAAACTGAAATACAGGATATGGTTATATCTTATTCCTCTCAATCTCAGCCAAACCCAGCCATGCTGAGATAAATATTTAAAGCCCAATTCCTGCTATGCTTAACCAAAAAAACCCCCAATCACTTACTCTACAGAATACAACTCAAATTACCCTGTAAAGATACATTTAGATTCCACTGCAAGTGCTAACATCTGAATTTTGTACTACTCACCTTCCTCTATAAACAGTCTTTATTGATTCAACAGCCAATCCAGTAGCAACAATGTCATCAGCATTATGTCTTCGACCACTAACCATCAGTAACCCATCCATTTTTCCAACCACGAACACCAAACTGCCCTGAAAGGTAATACAAATTTACCTTGATTTCCATTATTTAAATAGCAAAACAGGTATTTTACTTTCTGCTTTGAAATATAGTTCATCAAAAATATAAGAAAACAACACTGTATTTTATGGATTCTAAGAAAGTGTTTCATATCTCAGAGATCAGAGGAGAAATCTATAGCATTTTACAAAAATTACAGTATATAAGAAAAGAATTTGTTTATATTTATTCTTAGGGAGGAATTTTATAAAAAAGCAACTAGGATTGGGGCGCCTGGGTGGCTCAGTCGGTTAAGTGTCCGACTTCGGCTCAGGTCATGATCTCACAGTCCGTGAGTTTGAGCCCCGTGTCGGGTTCTGTGCTGACAGCTCAGAGCCTGGAGCCTGCTTCTCCTTCTGTGTCTCCCTCTCTCTGACCCTCCCCCATTCATGCTCTGTCTCTCTCCGTCTCAAAAATAAATAAACATTAAAAAAAAAAAAAAAAAAAAAAGCAACTAGGATTCCACACAAGCATATTTTATTTTCTCAGCCATGATTATGTCATATTAGTTCATTTGTACCTAATCATGAGATGGATGCAAAGAAAAAAATTGTTAACTTATTTAATACTGGAATTAGGAAGAGATGAAAACAGCTCAATGTGAGAACACCTGTTGGAGATTTATAAGGGTAATGCTGTTTCCATCTGGCAAGATTAGAAACAGGCTAATAAAGAAAGGTCTGAGAAACACTATAGGAGTCTCTCCAAGAAGGTAACGTAGCTGCAGGAAATGTTGCTGTCAACGCCCTAAAGACATCACTGTACAAATAATACTTCTCAAAAATTCTCCTAGACCCATTTGCAATAAATTGACTTTTCCATTCATTACACAAGTCCTAAATTTCCTGGACAATTTATACATATTCAATTATCTAGTAGTCATCTCGACGTGAATGTCACTTAGTGATTTATTGAGCGCAATGTAGTGCCATATGCTGATTGGGTTATGTAAGTAAGATAGAACTTCTAGACTCAAGAAACCACAGGCTAATCTGAGAAGACAGGAAAGAACCAGCCATTTCCAACACAGTCTGAAAAGTGCTATGGTGGACGTAAGTAAAGAGAATGAGACAGACACTGCTCTGTCCATTTCTCCATTTCTTTCACTGCAGTAGAATTTTTAGCTGGGCATGGGTGACCAAAATAAAGATTGCATTTCAGCGCCCCCTTGCAGTTAAGTGTGGCCACGGGACTAGTTCAGACCAGTTCAGATAAAAGGTGTTGCACCTGTCAGAATGGCTAACATTAACAACTCAGGCAACAACAGATGTTGGCGAGGATGTGGACAAAGAGGATGTCTTTTGCATTGTTGGTGGGAAGGCAAGCCGGTGTAGCCATTCTGGATAACAGTATGGAGGTTTCTCAAAAAATTAAAAAGAGAACTACCCTATGACCCAGCAATTGCACTACTAGGCATTTATCCAAGGGGTACAGGTGTGCTGTTTCGAAGGAACACATGCACCCCCTTGTTTATAGCAGCACTATCAACAATAGCCAAAGTATGGAAAGAGTCCAAATGTCCATCGATGGATGAGGAAATGTGGTATATATATATAATGGAGTATTACTTGGCAATCAAAAAGAATGAAATCTTGCCATTTGCAACTACGTGGATGGAACTAGAGGGTATTATGCTAAGTGAAATTAGAGAAAGACACATATCATACGACTTCACTCATATGAGGACTTTAAGATAGGACTAAAGATAGGACTAAAACAGATGAACACAAGGGAAGGGAAAGAAAAATAATATAAAAACAGGGAGGGGGACAAAACATAAGAGACTCATAAAAATGGAGAACAAACTAAGGGTTACTGGAGGGGTTGTGGGAGGGGGGATGGGCTAAATGGGTAAGGGGCACTAAGGAATCTACTCCTGAAATCATTGTTGCACTATATGCTAACTAATTTGGATGAAAAAAAAAAAGAAGAAAAAAAAAGATATGACGTGTTGCTCAGTAGCTTCAGGAAATCTTCCTTAAGAGATGGTGGGATACACTCTTTCCCCTGTCCCGTTTTCTGGAATGCAGATGGGATCCTGCAGCTCCATCTTGGACTTTAGTCGTGGAGAGGTAAGCTTTAAAAGGAGCTAGGTTTTAGAGAATTTTTTGGTGCTGACAGGATTAGTTAAGACAGTAGGTATAGACTTCTCTTTCTAGGATAGCAATCGTCTTAGTGGCATGCCCTCACCCCCCTGCCCCCATAAATGGCAGGGAAGAAGTAAAATTAGGTCTTTTCTTATGTAATTTGAGCTGGTAAGAGGAGATGAAAGAGTAGGGAGGTAAAAGAGAGGTACATGGAGACATATGGGTTTAACTATGACCACAAATGTCTGTTACTTACAAAATACAACCCAAACTTCCCACAACATCATGCAAAACCCTTCATAATCTGGCTCTCTGCCTTCTTTGTGGGCTCACAAAACTGTTAACTCTCTGAGAACAGATTTTGTATCTTAATGGTCTCCGTGAACGCAGTGCCTGTGAATACCGTTTGCTGGAAAACAAACTGTTAATATTTGAAAAATTTATTATTATACATGGTATAGTGCTGATAATTTGTATGGAAATGCTTTGCACACTATTATGATTTCCCTTTGCTATTTAAAAATTTTTTTAAAAATATTTATTTATTTTTAAGAGAGAGAGCGTGCTGGGGAGGGGCAAAGGGAGAGGGAGACAGAGGATTTGAAGTGGGCTCTGTGCTGAGAGAGGAGAGCCCAATATGGGGCTCAAGTTCGTGAACCGTGAGACCATGACCTGAGCCAAAGTCAGATGCTTAACCAAATGAGCCTCCCAGGTGTCATTCCCTTTGCTATTGAAGGTAACTTTTTTTTTTAGCGCTCTTCTAACTCAGTGAAACATACAAATCAAATCAAAGAAATGTAGCAAGACTAAATGAAAAGAATTTTTGAAAATAAAAAATATCTCAGCTTAAAGGAGTCAAGTGAATGTGGGTAATGAAAGCAATAAACATTAGGTGAGTTTATGACATTCTTACAGAAACCACTCTGTAACACTCTTTAACACTTCTGAACTAATCTGAATTTGTTCTGTTCTGTGACGAAAACCTTGTAAAGTCTAAATATCTGGATCAGATACACTAAAACAAACATGAATGCATCACTTACCGGCCCTACAAACCCCAGTAATCCTGACCGGATGAAGGGCACGTCCCCAACAGGAGAGCCTACAGAATTGACTGGAATTACCTAAAAGATAGAAAGCAGTGAAAATCTTAGCTTTTTCTTAAAATATGTATTTGATTTTTATTTTATAAAAAAATTGTTTTGAATGTTTATTTTTTGAGAGAGAGAGAGAGAGAGAATGAGTGGGGGAGGGATAGAGACAGAGAGGGAGACACAGAGTCCAAAACAGACTCCAGGCTCTGAGCTGTCAGCACAGAGCCCCACACGGGGCTGAAACCCATGATCCACGAGTCATGACCTGAGCCAAAGTTGGATGTGTAACCAAATAAGCCACCCAGGCGCCCTGTATTTAATTTTTAAAATGTCTTAGAAAAATTATAATAGTAATGTACGCTTACTGAAAAATTAAAATTATATAAATAATGACTTCAGTATCCCCACCCCTTTAAGAGAGAAACATTTACAATCTGCTGTATATCTCTCAGACTTTTTTTACACGCATGTATTAATGTAGTAAGAATTTATTTAAAAAAAAAAAAAGAATCCTATTACATATACTGTTTCACAACCTACTTTTTTCACATACTATATATTTTTCACATAACATATGTATTTGGGATATCTCTGCAAGTTGGTGACAGTTGCTCTAGCTCCCTTTGTTCAACAGTCCTGCAACATATCATAGCATGGGGGACAAGACGGAACAGCCCTTGGAGTCTGATGAAAGCTCAACTTCTGGCTCTGCCACTGACTAGTAAGTTCCTGGACTTCTCGAAGCCTCAGTGTCTTTGGCCATAAAACAGAGCTCCCAATGCCTCTCACAGGTTTAGGGTAAAGATTAAGGGAACGTAAACAGATTTGCAGGCATAAGCACAGTGTTTGGCTCAGAATCGGTACTCAGGAAACTACAAGAATTAGTACTTTTAGAATGTAAGCCGTCTTTCCGGTGAGGAAGGCCATCTAATTTTACTGTTACAAATGTGCTTTACTGAATATTGCTGTACAGATCTCTGTGTATTTGTACAAAAGGCATGAGCTCTTTGAAGTTTTTCTCACCAGCAGCTTATTTTTAAAGATACACTTTTCTTCGTTTTCTAGTCATTACTAGGTCTTCTGTCCTAGTGAAAGGTTAACCACACTGGAAAACTCTCTCAAGATTTAAATAGAAAATCCAGTAAGAAAAATACTAGAAACTTCAATTTGGAAAAAAAAAAAAAAAAAAGCAAAAAACCAAACAAAAGGCAATTGTTTTCTCCTTTTTTGGTTAGGATTTTTATTCTACTTCCCTATCGTTAAATTTATACTGCAGATTTCAGAATCCCTTCATCACTATGGACCTGGCAGTTTGATATTAAAATCTGAGAATTTTGGCTAGGCAGTTGCTCTTATCAGAAAGGCAACGTAATAAAATACTATCGGTGTCTTCAAACACTGCTTGAGGATCTTGTTTATAGTAAGGAAAATGGAATGACGAAAAATTCAGATATTGGAAACATATGTAGTCCAAGCATTTAAAAAGAAGAAGAGTAGGGTGAGATTTTTTTTTCTTTTATGGTGACAATTAAATTAGTGAAATGTATAGACAGCGCAAGTAATTAGTCACTTGTGAGAGCAAAGTTACTGGCGGGAAACGCGTGCTTTAAGAGTTTATCAATGCCCACTCTTATCGAGGTGAGTGGATCGCAACTTCTGAAGGAAGGCCAAGAATGTAATAGTATTACTGATGATGCAAGGATGGTCACAACAGACAGACATTTAATAATTTACACCATTCTAGGCTGTGTAAACAGATGATGGACAGCCCAGGAGCTCTTCACCTTTTCCAGTTACCACACTATTCATATAGGTAATACTCTCCTGTCAGGTCTATTACAACATAATTATGTAATGGTATGTGCCAATAATGGTATGGTAGATAGATATGCCCTGCCATACTGAGACTGAGAGTCAAGTATTGAAAAAGGAAGCTCAAAGAACTGAAAATTGGCAGTTGGTCATAATATCATGGCCCATAAGATGGACTTTTCTGTTCCCTAAAAGCTACCCTGTGGCAGGTTACTCCCAATTAGGAAATACAGATAATTCCTTATGCCTGTTCTGATTTCCAGCCTCACTAGGCAAACTTTCATTACTGTTAGTCTTTACACTCAGAACTGTCCGCAGGAAAACAATGTGCTGGTTTCACTAGAACATGAGTTATTTGAGGAGCTCCGTTTGTTTTCCTGAGGTACCAAGCATCTAGAATACTGCTGGGACACACAGAAGGTGCTCAGTAAACATGTGTTGAATGAAAGACTGAATAATGGGAGCAACCTGCCCCTGTGACAGGACAGTTTTTCATCAGTAACTTGGTGTTCTGGTTGGCATCAGTCCTCATAGGCTCAGCTAACTTGAGTCTACTCTGGAGAGATGGATCTGCTGTCACTGTACTCTTAAAATTAAATTTTGGGGCTTATGAAACTCAAAGTATGGCATACTCACCAGAGTGAACTTTTATGAGGCCTTTTACTCTTCATTTATGTAACAGATAAACAGTAATTCTTGTGCACCAGGGGTGTTCTAAGCACTTTACAAACATTAACTCGTTGGGGTGCCTGGGTGGCTCAGTCGGTTAAGCATCCGACTTCAGCTCGGGTCATGATCTCGCGGTTTCCGAGTTCGAGCCCCGTGTTGGGCTCTGTGCTGACAGTTTGGAGCCTGGAGCCTGCTTCCGATTCTGTGTCTCCCCTTTCTCTGCCCCTCCCATGCTCATGCTCTGTCTCTCTCTGTGTCTCAATAATAAATGAATGTTAAAAACAAACAAACATTAACTCATTTAGTCCTCACAACAATGCTATGAGGTATGTACTATGGTTCCTCACATTTTAAATTTTTTTTTTTTTTTTTTTAGCGTTTATTTATTTTTGAGACAGAGAGAGACAAAGCATGAACGGGGGAGGGTCAGAGAGAGGGAGACACAGAATCCGAAACAGGCTCGAGGCTCTGAGCTGTCAGCACAGAGCCCGACGCGGGGCTCGAACTCACGGACCGCGAGATCATGACCTGGGCCGAAGTCGGCCGCTTAACCGACTGAGCCACCCAGGCGCCCCCCCTCACATTTTAAAGATAAGGAAATTAAGGCACAGAGAGGTTAAGCAACTCCTCCAAGGTCAGCGAGTAAGTGGCGGACTTAGGATTTGAACTGAGGCAGCCTAGCTCCGGAATACACTTTCTCAGCTGCTATATTGTACTGTTTCCCATCGGCCAGGTCATTTGACCTAGTGACACCCTGACCTCACTAGATAAGTTCCCAAATTTAATATCATGTACCTCAAATGTATTTTTTGTCACACCAGCAAGCCCAAAGTACATCATGCCTCCTGTTCTAGAGCTGACACAGATTTCTCCAATTTCATCTGTTTTGCAGAGTTGGGGAGGTCCATCGGGTCTCACAATGCACATCATTCCTAGGGTGCAGAAAATACAGTTAAGAGACAGAGATTCTGGAAAACCTTTGTAAAATAACAGCCTCATCCTTCTGAGCCCGGGAAAGTTTTGCATCGACTGAACGGAATTAAGTAAGAATGCCAAACAAGAATGTCAAAAATAGACCTGATACTACATAGGTGTATCTGAATTCCCATCTTTTAGTCCCGATGATAAACAAGTTATTTTTAAAATCCAGCAAATAAAACTATGACAGATGCAGACCACCGCTTTCCAAGACAGTAACATGTTAAAAGTGACTACAGTGTCCAAAGAAACAGGTGAAATTAATTTACCCTTGGGCAAATCAAACTCAAACACTCACGGGAGCACTGAGCTCTAACTTTCTGCCGGTCCCAATGTCTTGGCAATTATGGTGAAAACCAGACAACTTTAGTGCAATTCAGTACTTAAGCTTTCCATATGAACAACTGTAATGGAATCATTCATAATGAAATCATACAAATACTGCTGTAAAGGAAGTATAATTAGAATCACTGAACTGTTAGAGAGGCTTTGAGAAGTTAAGAGACTAAGAACTAAATTTTTTATTCCTGGTTGTGGATCTCATTTTTATCAGGTTCTACTATCTCTAATGACAAATCTTTTTGAAAAACCAAATGGTGCTCCTAAGAACTCACCACCAGGCATTACGTGGCCCACGTCCTGGACCGTCAGTGCTGAATTTTTATCTTCAGTATTGACCCGTATTACTCCATAGCTCAATCCATTCATTGAGAGAATAGCTCTTCCTGGCAAAGGGGCCCCTGGAACTCCAGGCCTGAAAACAAAATAAACTCGTCAAATTTGGCAAATTAAATGATATTAATGTAAAAGTATGTACATATAAAAGCAAATTTCCTCTGACCACAACACACACACAAAATCCTCATTTTCTCTGCCAAAAACATGTTAAATTAATCAAATTCACATGTATAAAGCATGGTCCACATTCATTCAGGTGGAAAAAGTAAATTTCAATCTATTATTTTTTATTTTTTTTTTTTTTAAATTTTTTTTTCAACGTTCCTTATCCATCTTTGGGACAGAGAGAGACAGAGCATGAACGGGGGAGGGGCAGAGAGAGAGGGAGACACAGAATCGGAAGCAAGCTCCAGGCTCCGAGCCATCAGCCCAGAGCCTGACGCGGGGCTCGAACTCACGGACCGCGAGATCGTGACCTGGCTGAAGTCGGACGCTTAACCGACTGCGCCACCCAGGCGCCCCTCAATCTATTATTAAGAATATATTGGCTTGTGTGTACTTTCCACACTTAAGCTGTAACCAAGGGCAGCCTATTTTGTGGGGTTTTTTTTTTTTTAGATAATTTATATATTTTGAGAGAGAGAGAGAGAGAGAGAGAGACAGAAAAAGAGAGAGGGAAGAAGGGAGAAGCAGATAGAATGGTGGAGACAGAATCCCAAGCAGACACCATGCTGTCAGTACAGAGGCTGACGTGGGGCTTGAACTCATGAACTGTGAGATCATGATCTGAGCCGAGATCAAGAGTCACATGCTTAACTGAACTGACTGAACCACCCAGGCGCCACAAGGACAGCTTATTTCTCGTCTAAGATGCTAACTAAGGAGTCTGAAGAGCAAAACAATGCAGAAAAAGAACTCGTTCACAACTATGAGAGAAGAATTAAAGTATATTTTCAGTTTACCAGTTACCCTTATGGCAAGAGTGGGAAAAATAAATGAGATGCTTCCAACTGCTTTACAAAGTCATTTTCACTTTTAGGCTGATGAAGCAGAAAATTAGTTAGCACCTCTTGTCATCGCCCAGTAAATAGCACACATCTGATTAAAGTTGTAACATACATCAAGAACACTGACATTCTGCACAATACCTGCGGATTGCGACAGTCATGGCTTCAGCAGAAGTAGCACATGGACAGATGGCCTCAGGTTTCAGTCCATGGCTTTGGAATAGACTCAGGAAGGCATCACAGGATGACACAGACCCTAAGGAGTTGGAACAAATCAACATGAAAGCTAAAATTGTGATTTTCATTACTGTAGAAAATTGGTAAAGAGTGGAGAGCCAACACATTTGCTTTTCATGAGAACTCTCACTGTACCTCCTTAATTCCATACAGATATTTTATTGTGCCTGTGAGATGGTGGATACATTTCAAGGACAAATAAATGCTCAGTCAGCCCATAAAAGGTCACTGACACTTTAAAGTCACAACTTGGAATAGGGCTGCTCCTACCAAACTGTGCAATCAATAGCAGAGATGTACTGCAGCCATTCTCTTCTATGCGATATTCTCAGATTTGTTTCTAAGTAAGGTCAACCCCACATCTGTGTTTATACCATTGTGACTACTGACAGAAATGCACTTACAGCAAAGAGCACAGTTTTTTTTTTTTTTTTTTTTTTTTAATTTGAGAAAGGCAGAGAGAGAGAGAGAGAGAGAGAGAGAGAGAGGGAGGGAGGGAGGGAGAGAGAGAATGAACAGGGGAAAGGGGCGGAGGGGGAGAGAGAATCATCTTAAGCAGGCTCCATGCTCGGTGCAGAGCCTGATGCAGGGCCCAATCCCATAACCTCGGGATCATGCCCTGAGCCGAAATTAAGAGTCAGATGCTTAACTGACTGAGCCACTCAGGCGCCCTGAGAGCACAGTTTCTAACACTTTACCTGATTCTACTGTGTGGAGGCTCAGGTGTTCGTACTTGGAGGGAAAAGCCGGTAACATGGTAAGATTTCCAAAAGCTTTCCCCAAGTCCTTTGATTTGTTCATAGGGGGAATTTATATAAAGTCCAGACACTTGGGTTACATCAAGTCAACTTCTTATCACTCCTTATAGTCACATGATAGAAAAAGGATATAAATGAGTGAGCAAGAAGGGGTATTTCTGAAAGCTTATAAAATGTGGTATGTCTATTCAATGGAGTATTATATGGCAACGAAAAGGAATTAAGTATGAACACATGCTACATGGAGGAATCCTGAAAACATACTAAGTGAAAGAAGCCAATCACAAAAGGCCACATACAGTGTTGCATTTAGATGAAATGTCCAGGGTAGGGAAGTTTGTAGACAAAGAAAGTAGATGAACAGTTGCCTAGGGCTAGGGAACAGAGAGGGAGAAATAAGGAGTGACTACCAATGGTTATGTTTTTGTTTTGTTTTGTTTTGTCTTGTTTTGTTTTGTTTTAATGGGGGGAGGAAATGATGTTCTAAACTTAGTTCATGGTGACAGTTGTATAACTGTGCATATCCTGAAACCACTGAACAGCACACTTATTTCTTTATACATTTCTTCATTTACTAAATGTTTTTTTGACAGAGAGAGAGTGAGCAAGTGAGAGCACGAGTCGGGGAGGGGCAGAAAGACAGGGAGACAGAGGATCCCAAGCAGGCTCTGTGCTTACAGCACAGAGCCCGAATTGGGGCTGGAACTCACAAACTGTGAGATCGTGACCTGAGCTGAAGTTGGATGCTTAAAAGACCGCGCCACCCAGGAGCCTCTGAACCACACACTTTAAATGGACGAGTTTTATGGTATGTGAATTACATTTCAATACAGATGTAAAAAAATGCTTACGGAAAGGGGGAAAAACCTCAACCTACCAAAGGAAAGGCTATTCCCACACCCACACTCTAGAAATACTCACAGGGATTAGCTCCGTCAGTTACAATTAACATCCGGAGGGAACTCAAGCTGACATCTCTTTGGTCCCGATGTGCCATCATAGCCCAATGCAAGTCTCGACATTTTACTAAAGCTACTTTGGCTATAAATTCAAAACGGATAAAGTTAACACACACATACATGCTAAAATTGGTGTGCATTTAATACACTATAATAAAACCATTTTTACTTATTTTAGGGATCATGATTTTCAGTTAGAGAAAATAAAAAAGGCTTCAAAGAAATTGTGCCAGGTGCTCTGAAGCAGTAGCAACTGACACGGACGCACAATTGTTTTGCTTACTGTGACCTGCAGGCAGGCCACATAGCTCGGCCAAGGAAGCTTTGAACACTGAAGCACCCAATGAATCTAATTCAGGGTTCAGATTCAAGCAAATTCATCTCGGCTCATAAGAAAGGACATCAAGTGAGATGAAACAGACAACATACCTAATTTGATAGTGATTGAACTCTAAGACCCGTCAAGCCACCAAGGCACAGAATTACGTCTCCAGAAGAGCAATTTGAAAATCCCTGAAATCTCAGTTCAAACAGTCACATAATTAAAGCTCAGATGTTGTGTGCAACTACCTTTGTGGGCATGTACTCTCTGGACCCAAGAGAGCGGGCAAGTCTTCATAACAGAGTAGGGTACACTAATTGTATGCATCTTGTTCATTACATTCTGAAAAAGCAAAGAAAGACAAAAAGTAATCAATACCCAACACATACTCAGCATTTTAAAACTGAACTATCATTAACGGTTTTAGGCACAGAAGTAACATATGCTCTTTGAAAGAAATCTGAAATATTAACTCTAAGGCTGAAGTCTTATCTGCTATCTACCCTTAAACCTGGTTCGTTCCTCTCCTCCTCAGAGATTACCGGTTATGAAACTGGCATGTATCCTCCGGGCCCTTTTGCTGTATAACTCATATATATTTGTCCCCAAAGGAAGATAAAAGTATTTTTAACATTAAAAGGCATCATATCATACATAGATTGGCAGCCTGCTTTTTTTTCACTTAAAATGTTTTAGAGCTAAATCTGTGCACACAAGTATAAGAGATCTACATAATACTTCTTGAGCTGCTGCATACTATTCCACAGTATGACTATAGCACAATTTATTTAGGTATTTCTCTATCATTTATAACGTTTGCTACTACAAACAGTGTTTCTCAAGGAACATATTTATACTCACTTCCCTGCACATGTGTGCAAGTGTCTGTCTACGGTAGATACAGAAAGTAGTACTGCTGGGTCATAGGATATGTGCTTTTAAAAGTCACCAGATACTGCCAAACTGCCCTCCAACCCGCTAAGCACTTTCATCATGCACATGCTCACTACATCCCACAAAGAGCTGGCTATTACAAAGCAAGAAATCAGCGTTTCCCTGATTCTTACAGGAGGATCTGCTCAGACTTCTTAAGTGTTTGGGTAGATAAAGCTGAGTGAGCTGAGCGAGTCATGGAATTTGGTGTCTCTCCTGCCCCCCAAACCAAATATACACAGGACCCCGGTTCCCAAAGAGATCCAGCCCACAGAGTAATTAAGTCTTGGTATTTAGATTGGCCATTCTGATCATCACCTAAGTGGCCCCCCAAAATACAAGACACCACTGTAAACCTCTTTTACCTCCTTCCCCCACGTTTCTAGCTATGGTGACAAATTTTTGGATTTTCAAGGACAAAATGGTGTTAATACTAGTTCTTCTACACGTCCCCATCTTGCTCTTTGTATCACAGGTAGAAAATTCCCTCTAACCCCTCAAAAGGGTGTTTTAACCAATCAAAAGGGCTTCAGAAATGAGCTAGAAATTATGTACACTGAAGGAACAGGCTCTTACTACTTTGAAGTGTGTCCTGGGTGAAAAGGGATCCTCCTCCTCTTCCCCTAGGCTTCATTTGCTACTCTTTCTCAGATTCCTGCAATACGCAAGGAAGTTGGAAGAGACAATCTCTTGAAGGTCCTCTTCAACTTTTGGACCCTTTGTCTCTCTTCCCTCCAAATCAGCACGCTATATACGGTAGTTTTTCCCATTGAAATGTCCCCTCCTTACCTCCACCCACAAGATATCTCCATATGGCTAAATCTTGCCCATTTTTCAAAGTCCAACTCAATTGTCGCTCTTCTATAAAAATGGCCTGATGCTGGAGGTGGGAGGGACTCACCTTTCTCTAACTCCCACAGCATGTTACCTGTTCCTCTATTGTGGAAAGGAGCTGATCTACCTTGTTACTTTACTCTTTAATTGTTGCTTGGAGTCATTCAATACAGTTTGCCCAATGGAAAAGTTAAATGTCATTAAGCACAGTTACCAGGATCTAAATACATTCATGTAAATCCTTTCTTCAGAAAAGAGAAGAAGTAAATCTCAAATGTACTTTAATCATACATATATAGTCATTTGTAGAAAAGTGGTACTATAATAGTTTTGAGCCGTCATAGCAGATGTTTAAAAAATTTTTGATCCTAAGTTCTCCTACACAGTTATGTGAAGAGTATGTCCAACCACACACTGAAGAAACAACAGAATTACATTCTCCTTTAAAAAAGTTACCATCTGTATTACAAAATTCTTCTGGAAAATATTATTGATTTTTGGGGGGCTTACATTTCAAATAACCACTGGGAGATGCTCTGGTTACACAGCTTACATACCGACCTGAATTATAAGCACAATTTACACTAAAGGCCATAATTCTGAGGAGCTTACCGCAAACATGCCATGCCATAGCCCGGCATCCTTCTTAAAGTCTAAAACATTTACCACTGTCTCCCCTAAGATTAAAAAATAGGAAAAAGGAAATCATCTTCAGTGTTAAGCAGCAGATGTGTTTCATTTGTCTCTATTAAACAACTGATTTTATACTTCTGAAGAAATCACTAAAAGCTTCTGATTACTTGAGGGTCCCCTCAAACTGGCTAGGGGACCGATCACAGGGGAACAAGGTCACAGAAGAGATAAGGAGTCTGAAACTTATTATGACATAGGCACTGTCTTCCAAGAGGCAATATTTTTTTCCTAATTATACAAGGAACACATGCTTATTTTAGAAACTCTGCATGTTTCAGAAACACATGTAAAAAATTATACTTTCTAGAGGAAGTAAAAAAAGTTGGTGTATATCTATATCTATATATTTATATAGATCTACACATACTTCTAAGCATCCTTATATCTAGACAGATATCTACCATAACAAAACGGGCATACTGCACTGTATCTAATTTGTTTCCACTTAATGATATATTGAAATAATTTCCTTAGATCTTTAATATTCAAGATCAGGAGTCTTAATGCCTCAGGGTATAACCCACTACTTGAGCATATTATAATTTAATCAATCTCCATTTTTTTGGCTTTTGATTGCTTCCATTATATATATGCATTTTACCAGACAAGAATGCTGTTCTATAATGAACATGTATAACTTGCTTCATTTTATGAAAGGAAAATAAAGTACTAAAAAATTTAATATTGCAAAGAACATTCTAAGGCAAAGAGTCACTATACTATATCAACACATCTAAACTTTCACAATACAGAATACATTTTTGTGTTTTAATTTGTGCTCTTTGGTAGCTGGATTTCTTTAACTCCAAATGTACAACTGGTGTCAGCTCTATAAACACAGGGAGATGGAGATATGTAACATTCTGCAGCTAATAAACACATGGTTTTAATTTGTTTCCTATTTCTGCACTCTAGAAATCATGCTTTACATATTTGGTTTGCCCAGCATTTTAGTTCCTTTAAATTACCGCATATTTGTGAAAAAGAAAAGCAAAAGCAAGCCAAGAATGTGTCTTAGAGCACTTCACTCTGAGTTTGGTCATTAACTGGAATCCAATCTTTGAGCACTCTGCTCACAGTCACATATATCTGAAGCTCACAATGAGGGCAGTCACAAGATGAAGTCTGACCTTCAGAATAATTGCAGGCCTGGGACAGAGCTTGGCAGTGAGACAACATCGCAAGGCGGGACACGGTAACTCCCATCACACTCCCTTCTTTGCTTGTTTTATACTAGGAAAAAAAAAATCACAAAAAACAAAAGCATAAGAAACACAATAAAATGGGTTATTTCAAATGACAAACTAGAATTCCAAAATGAAACCCAGATAAGCCATGGTAATGGGCTACATTTAATATGTTTCATATGAATATTTAAGACTATACGGTAAGGCCCCAAACTCTAATCACGCAAAGATAGCATTGACAAGTGACAAAACTCAAGAAAGGATGTGTGAAAAATTCTTACAAGTTTAATTAGTCATCAGTGTCAAGTGGCTGTTAAAGAAGCTAAACAAACAAGTGACTTGAGCTGCATTAATGGAAGCACCGTATCAAAAACATGGCAAGCAGGGCACCGCAGAGTTATAGGTGGGTAAGGTGTGGTTCCTGTCTGTCAGAAGCTCCTAGGTTGGGAGGGGAACACCTAGAGATGGCCTACTCACTCCTATAAATCAATCAACTCTCATTTTGCTTTTTCCTCAATGTTCCATCCAAGTCGCTTTTTACCAAGATCAGCGACTTCTGATTGTTAAATCAAAAGGACACAAGACATACTTTATTTTATCCGACCTTTCTGTAACATGTAACACCTCCTTCCTTGACACTGTCTTCTTCCTTAGCTTTTGTGATATTCCTCTCTCCTATTCATAATCTCTCCATCTCTCTCCCCCTTCCATTCTTCTGCCCATCCCTTAAATGTTGGCATTTCCTGAAAGTTCTGTTCTTCTTTCTCTTTTTACTTTCTTCCATCGGGATACCACATGCGCCTGATGGCTTCCAGTTCTCAACCTCTGACCCAGCCCTCCTTCCAGACATTTAGACTCGTAGAGTCAATTGTTCTCCTTGAATGACCCATAGTCCTATAAAACCCCATGTATCCACCACTGTATTCTTCATCCCCACCCCATGCCCATGAACTCTTCTTGCTGTATTTTCTATCTTGGTAAAGGGTGCCACCATCTACCCGTTGCTCAAGTCAGAAACCTGAGAGTCTTTCTTGCCTCCTCCCTCTCTAGAGTCTGTCCCTAAATCCTGTCTCTTTTCCTTCCTTCCTTCCTATCTCTCAATTCCACCCACTCTTCTCTATCCCTATCACCATGAGCTTGGGCGTACCTGGATAACTGTAAAACGTGGACTCTCTGTTTACCTTATTAATCTAATCAAACCGGATACATCTTTAAATAACATATTTATTCTTATCAAACTCTTGTGACAACCCTTTAATAGCTCCCTATGACTCATAGCGTACTTTAAACTCACTAGCAATGTCCTGTGGGTCATAAGAGGGTCCTAAGTGAAAACTGCAAGTTAATTCAGAATAGCCAAAGTCTAGATGTGGAGGGTAGTCGTTCTAGGTGAAGCCAGAGAGTTAAGCAGGGGCCACACAATGAAGCACCCTTCATTTTTTAGGACAAACTGATAAAGAAGTCTGAAAAGGAGTGGTCAGTGAGGCAGGAGAACTGAGGGAGCAGTCAGGGAAGCCAGTGAGCAGTGTTAAGGAGGATGGAGTGATGAACTATGTCCTCAATGAGACATGATGTGGACTGAGGGATGATGGCTACATTTGGTATTTTAATCGCCTGTTTACTTGTCTGTCATCTAAACATACTCCAATCTCTTCCATCTTTCAAAGCAATCCTCCTCCTCTCCAACATTAACACATCACGCCTCAAAGCTACTGCCCACTCTCTTCCCTTTTATAGCTAGTTATCACCACGGGGCTCAAGGCTGAGTGGATTTTTTTCCCTCAAACTTTTTAAATTTATTGATTGGTTTATCATTTAAAACTTAGCAAACACTTGGTAAGCACTTACTAAGATGTCTCAAGCGGGATGTGGAGTCATCAAGGGCATAGCTTTTAGAGGGAAACAAATGTGAGTATAAGTCCTAGCTCTGTCATTTTTGAGTCATGTGGCCTTCGGTTGGTTACTTGAGTTCATTTAAGTCTTAGTCTCCTTATCTCAAAAGCAGGTTTTCTTTTTTAGTTAGTTAATATACAGTGCAATATTGGTTTCAGGAGTAGAATTCAGTGATTCATCACGTACATACAACACCCAGTGCTCATATCACAACAAGTGCTGTTTTTAATACCCATCACCCATCTAGTCCATCCCCTCCCCACCTCCTTCTGTCAACACTGTTTGTTCTCTAAGAGTCTCTTGTGGTTTGTTTCCCTCTCTTCTCTTCCCCCCTTCCCATATGTTCATCTGTTTTGTTTCTTAAATTCCACATATGCGTGAAATCATATGGTATTTGTCTTTCTCTGACTGGCTTATTTTGCTTAGCACAATACATTCTAGCTCCATCCACGTCATTGTAAATGGCAAGATTTCATTCTTTTTCATGGCTGAGTAAGGTTTATAGCAGCATTATCAACAACAGCCAAACTATGGAGAGAGCCCAAATGTTCATCAACTGATACATGGATAAAGATGTAGTGTGTGTGTATACACACACACACACACACACAATGGAATATTATTCCCCCATAAAGCAGGTTTAATGTCAGCCCTGACCTCACAGGGTTCGTGTGAGGGCTGACTGAGATAATGCATTGGAAGCAGCTCTTAGCCTGGTGCCTGGTATGCAGAAGGACTTAATCCCTCAAACTGAATGCTAGCAACCACTCCAGATGCTACACTGACCTTCAATACCAAACCCTCTAACCATTTGTTTTTTCTTGCTCTTTATCTTTCATCTGTTAAATTTGTTCTTTTAAAGTACAGGTATTTTCCTTCCTCGGGTCTCCATTCTTTTGCTTTCCACTCCCCTACCTCACCAAAAGCAGCAGAGAAACATCTCTGTCAGTATACATTTCTTAAACCTTTGCACATCTCTAAGTCTTGTGTAACTTTCTTATATGAGAAGGATCACTTTTTTTTTTTTTTTTGCTTTCTCTTGAATGTGTATTTATGTTAAAAATAATTAGAACAGAAGGCCCACCACAAGCATTTTATAAGCCAAAAGATGGAACTCTAACAAACCAGGAGGCTTTTTTAACATTAAAGCTGCAAAAGGTTAGTTTTGACTTTTATAAGATAGCAACTGAAGCCACAGGAAGCCACAATGTATTAGTCTCAGGACTTACCTCAATGTATGCTGGTTCTGTACCGGCAGGTGAGATGTGGGGCTGCCAGTCTTTAGGTGGCTTTGAAAGGTACTTGGAATCTGTTACGACCCATTTGAGCCGGGGCCAACCTAAATCAAACCCAAAATGAAAATTGAATTGCCTAAGCCATAAGGGAAGGAGTTCACATTGAACTGGTCGTTTTAAATATCAAGAGACCAAATCAAGGTCATCTTATAATCAGTAACATACTATATTTATTAGTTTTCAGTGATAGATCACC
Organism: Panthera onca; assembly: GCF_046562875.1. NCBI lineage: Eukaryota > Metazoa > Chordata > Mammalia > Carnivora > Felidae > Panthera > Panthera onca. The sequence continues at coordinate 77,013,720 of NC_138345.1, read as the reverse complement.
AGACAATTATACCTTCTTTCAAAAGTACAATTGTTCCACATGCTAATTTCCGGCCTTGACATTATCTCAACAATTGGGAGGTCCATTTGGCAATGGAAGTCCACTGAGGTTAGTGGTCTATCCTCTGTCTCTACATGTAGCATTTAGCTTTAGTGAACAGAGTGGTAGCTTTTTCCAACCATCAGCATAAAGGTTAAGGGTGTGGGCTGTGGAATCAGACAGATTTGGGTTCAAATCGCTGCTCTGCCATTTATTAGCTGTGACTTTGGGCAAGTTACTTAACCTCTCTGTGTCTCAGTTTCCTCACCTGTAAAACGGGGATAATAATGGTACCTACTTCATAAGAATGTGAAAATTAAATAAAATATATGTTAAGTAGTTAGCTATTATTAAATTAAGACACTGATCAAACCACTAAGCTTTAACTGTTAACTGATAATTCAAAGTATAAATATTACTAACCTTTAAACTGTACAATTTCTCCATTCTGGGTTTTTGGCAGCCCCTTTAGACAAACTTCACTGGTCAGAGCTAAGGCGATACCACAGCTTCCTAGCAAGAAGCCAATCTGCTGACCTCCGGCATCCTGTGGAGAGAAGGTAATGAGCACGACAGGGGAGTGAGCATGAGCACACCCATGCCCCAAACCTAGCACTTAGCAATGCTCTGGCACTTGTGTGATAACATTCATGGAACCCCACTGCTACCTGGCAGTTGTCAACATCCAATGACAATATGTTCTTCCAAATAATTTCTACAGTACAATGATTTCCTGAGTACAAATCAAGTATTTTATTAATCTGACATTGCTGAGGATGAATTCTACCAGTCAATGTGACCATTTTACTCAAAAGTTAGCAATGCTTCTCTTTTAAATTAATTTTAGGGGCGCCTGGGTGGCTCAGTGGGTTAAGCGTCCGACTTCAGCTCAGGTCATGATCTCACAGTTCATGGGTTCGAACCCTGCGTCAGGCTCTCTGCTGACAGCTCAGAGCCTGGAGCCTGCTTCAGATTCTGTGTCTCCCTCTCTCTCTGCCCCTCCCTGGCTCGCATACTGTCTCTGTCTCTGTCTCTCTTTCTCAAAAACAAACATTAAAAAAAAATTTTTTTTTACAGTTAATTTCAGGCCAGTGAAATAGATGTGAACATGGTTAAGCTGTGTTGACCTAGCCACATCCCCAAATTCAAAAGCAAAGCAACCCAGGTCAGAATAAAATAATGTAAATGGACACCAAAGGTCTACATTTACAATGAAAGTGAATGGATGGTTATACCCAAATCCATATACTCTTTATTATTATATTTTAAAGGAGGTAATATTTAAGCCTTATGGCTGGGGTGCCTGGGTGGCTCAGTCAGTTAAGTGTCCAACTTCAGCTCAAGTCATGATCTCACAGTTCGTGAGTTCGAGCCCAGCATCAGGCTCTGTGCTGACAGTTCAGAGCCTGGAGCCTGCTTCGGATTCTGTGTCTCCCTCTCTCTCTGCCCCTCCCCTAGTTGTGTGCGCTCTCTCTCTCTCTCTCTCTCTCTCTCTCTCAAAAACTGAACATTAAAAAAAAAGATTTAAGACTTATGGCAAGAGCAGAGAAAACAACAAAAGATATAAAGTATTTCCATTAAAATACCACCTTAAAAGTATCATTATGAAACCACACAAACACAGCCAACTCAATAATTTAAGAACAACCTTACGATTTCCTGACTGATCTAAAGATACTATATCCCATCAACCAAAGTTTCAGGGATGTTATCAATTTGTTTTTCATTCCTTTCAGAAAAAAAAAAAAATATATGTATTTGTAAATCCACAGTATCTACCATATTTGTCTTTATCATGATCTCTCAATAATAAACTATATGAGAAATTTAGGGTCAAACAGCTCACAGAGAAATCATTCGGTTAAACTTGAAAACTTGTTACATATGCTGCATGGGCTGATGTGACATTAAAGTAAAATCTTATCTCCCAGAGTAGTAACATGCCATCATCACTGTGTCATCCTTCAACCTAAGGAAAACCCTGGGCTGTATGATACAGTTAAAGGAAAACCCTTTATACAAAGTTCCCACCTTGTAAATGTGGATTATCTATAGTCTCTGAAGCAATAGGGGTCTTCTTTATAAACAGTAATTACTGAAAAGTCAGGTATACCCCCATGATTCTCAAGTGATATATATACTATATAAAGTCTATCTTAGTTGAAAATGTATTATTTTCATGAAACTTATAAATAATAATAATTATTTTTCTACAACTCTCATGTTTTTAGAAAGTGAAGCTGAGTACTTAAGAAGGTTAGGCTGTTTCTAATGTCATGATGGAATCAATTGATCCAAGAACCCGATGCCCACCATGTCACATCAGGCTACATTCCTCTTAAATTCAGCAATGTTACCTTTCTGGTAAGAGGTACCTCTATAGGCACTGGAATCACTTCTGCCAGGAGACATCCATAAAAAGCCACCATAAACATGACTGGATCATTGTTGGGGTAAACCAGGGCTACCTAAAATGCATAATGACATTCAATAACAGGAACAAAAACAAATACCTTCAATATCATTCTCTAAGATAAACATATATATATATGTGTATCTGTATGTCTATATATATATATATATAGACATACAGATACACATATATATATATATTATATATATATATATACATACAGATACATATATATATGTATATATTGCACATATCATGAACACAAACTATTTAATAGCCTAAAGGAAATTAAGTTATTGAGAAAGATGCACAAATCTAAAAAGATCTCTAGCATACCCAGGATTACACTAGACACATTTTAGAAACTGTAATGCAATTCATCATCATGATAAGAAAAAATTGTCACTGAATTCTACTGGTGATTGAGCAATTAACAACTCACCTTAAGTAGTAAGTTAATTACTTGTGAAACCTAAGGCAATTTACTTTAGTGCAGGACTAAATAAAATAAATGTAATGGATCTCTCTAGATAGGCCAGCATATTAGAGAATAAGCCTTACAACTCTCAGAGAACTCACAAGTGTTGACTGACTTGATTGCCACTGTAGGGCCAGCTCAAGGTTTCTTATTCTTTAATGAGTTCACTGCTCACTTAACTTTAATCCCTACTCAGTTAACTAACAACGCAAGTACTCTAGCATGAAGGCACTGGTAAGAGGTGTAACACCGGCACAAACCACTATGGATAAAAAGTTAATTCTTCTACAAAAGATAAACAGTGAAGCTTGTGTAATGCGTTCAAAATTGTGATCTCACCTGTAATGTCTGACAGGGATAACTGACCCTTCCCAATTTACTCAAGGAATGCAAAACCCCAGAAGTCATGATCATTGTGAAGCTTGTTACTTGGCTTAGATGTTCATAGATTGACATGTGAAACTTAATTGTGCCACTAGACTGCTGTTTCCCCTTCTTTAACTTTCAAATTCTCTTAACTCACTCCCAAGTTAAGTTCAATTCTCAAGTTGTTAATCCTTCCTAGAGTTCTGAAAAATACGAATTCCAGAAAAGATTTAAGACAACCCATTTCTTTCCTGTACACAAGTAGAGGACACAAAATTACCTTCCTAGGGTTCAGTGAGGACCAGGAAACCCTCATGTATCACAGTTATAAGTAGAGTCACCCTTTAGGTGTCCTCTGCCACAATGCAAAGGTATTTTTAAAAGGCTAGTTCAGGAAGTTCTGGATCATGCGTCTACTCAAAACAGCCCTGCTGTGAGTTGGTGCTTTGTTCTACAAACACCAAATAAAAAATCATGTTTGATGGTAAGAAGTAATCATATACAGGTCATTGATAGGAAAAAAATCTTCAAAAAGTAAAAATATTTTTTTGTTTAATGTCACCTCTAATTAAAGAAGAAATTAAATGATATCATTTTGTTTCTTCTTAGAATATGGGTCTCCCTCCCTTTCTACATAAAACCACAGAAAATTTTTTGAAAAACTTTATGGGGCAATTTTTAATAAAAAAAGTCAGACTAAACTTTATTGCTATTTTTGTTGTCTGATTATTGAGCTATTTATTTCCAGAAAGAGGCTCCTCTCTCTTTTATTAGCACAAGAGTTAACTGATTTAGCAGCTACAGAAAGGGACATGTGAATTTCCTTCATCTACAAATACAAAAATTATCACCTGGTATTCAGCTAACTTTGGTTGGAACCAAACCATTTTCATTTTCTAAGAATAAAAGTTATATAAACTGTGCTGTTGTACGTTAAAAATTCAGAATGTGCGTATTAGAAAACAATAAAACATCACCTCCCTAAAACCAAAAAACCAATTACCCTGTCTCCAGGTTTTAATACAGGTTCATTTTTGGTCCCCAGTTTATTAAGCAGTGTGTAGGCCAACTTTAAACTTCTGCTCCACAACTTTCCTGGAAAAAGAAAAGAATCATATAGAAAAAAACAGGCCTACCTCAGCGAGGAGGCATTCAGTTCATCAGCAGGTTTAATAAGACAATGGCCACTTCCAAATGACTCATTAGACAAACATCACCCCCCAAGACAAAGTCCCTCCCCCACAAAAAAATGCTTTATATTCACTGGAGTTTACAAAAGCCAGCCCTGTTTCCAAACAAAAGAAAACATCACCAGATGCTCATTCTGGTTTAGATAATATTTCAAATTCTCTTGTGAAGTAATCCGAGTATCTTTAGAAGTAATGTGATGTGGGCTGATCCAACATTTATCTTTTTAATTAAAAAACATTTTTTTAACATTTATTTATTTTTGAGAGAAACACAGAGAGAGAGGGAGACACAGAATCTGAAGCAGGCTCTGAGCTGTCAGCACAGAGCCTGACATGGGGCTTGAACTCACAGACCACGAGATCATGACCTGAGCTGAAGTCACACTTAACCTACTGAGCCACACAGGCACCCTTAGGCTGGTCACATTTAAAGGAGGGCAACAATTTTCATCACAGGGATGAAAATCAGAAGACTACTTCTGTTCTGAGCTTTTTCTGAAGAATCACTTACATATGTGGTATTAGATATTTGAGGTTAACCACAAAGCAAAAGTATGACTCAAATGATTAAGCATTCCATACCAACGTATTTCAGTGAAAACAGACAAAATGGAAACTAACTAGATGAAACATGTAGATACATTCACAGATGTTAAATAAACATGTAAAGATTTGGCCAGCTAACTGCTTTAAGGTTTAATATACAGCTTCTGAAATGAGTGCTAAAAATAATTTTTGGGAGGGAAAAAAGCCTATTCTTCCTCTCTTCCTGCTCCCTCTCTCCAAACACCCTTAGAAATTCTTATCATAGATTATGTAGAAAGTGAAGGACAAGTCATGCCATTTTGAGTAGACAGGTTAGTTTTACATATAACTCATTCAGAGGGGCAGCTAAAATTTAAACTCATGTCAACCTGTCCAATTGTTTAAATAAAAACTGTTTTTCCCTAAAATTATTCTGTATGTAGGTCTATGGACAATGTGCTTCACTTCTGAAGGGAAAAAGGAGTATGTATGAATAAACTAGTACAAACTCTCAGAGCCCAGGTCGAATCCATTCTTCTTTTTTACTTTTTTCCAGGAATAGAATTTAATGATTCATCACTTACATATAACACACCCAGTGCTCATCCCAACAAGTGCCCTCCTTAATGCCCATCACCCATTTAGCCCATCCCCCACCTAATACCAGGCCAGCAACCCTCAGTCTGTATTTAAGAGTCTCTTACGGTTTGTCTCCTTTTTTTTTTTTTTAATCTTATTTTTGCTTCCCTTTCCCCTATGTTCATCTGTTTTGTTTCTTAAGTTCTACATGAGTGAAATCACACAATTATTTGTCTTTCTCTGACTTATTTCGCTTAGCATAATACACTCTAGTTGAATCCATTTGTTTTGTTAGTTAAAAACTGAAAAATAAAGTTATTTTAAGTGAATTCAAGTTACTTTTAAAAGTTATTAAAAAAAATTTTTGTTAATGTTTATTTATTTTTGAGAGAGACAGAGACAGAATGTGAGTGGGTTAGGGGCAGAGAGAGAGGGAGACACAGAAGGAGAAGCAGGCTCCAGGCTCTGAGCTGTCAGCACAGAGCCCAACGTGGGGCTCGAATTCACAAGCTGTGAGATCATGGCCTGAGCCGAAGTTGGACACTGAACTGACGGAGCCACCCAGGCGCCCCCCACTTTTAAAAGTTACTTAAAAAAGAAAAATAAAGGGTTCCTACGGTGGCTTAGTCAGCTAAGAGTCCAGCTTTTGTTGACTTTTGGCTCAGGTCATGATCCCAGAGTCGTGGGATCAAGCCCAAGTTGGGCTCTATGCTGATTGTGGAGCCTGCTTAAGGTTCTCTCTCTCCCTCTGCCCTTCTCCCTGACTCAACTTCTCTCTCTCTTTCTCTAAAAGAACAAACAAACAAAAAGGATGGGGCACCTGGTTGGTTCAGTCAGTTAAGCGTCCCACTCTTGATTCTGGCTCAGGTCATGATCTCGTGCTTTGTGTGTTGAGCCTGCTTGGGATTCTCTCTCTCTCTCCATCTCTCTCTGCCCCTCCCCGGCTTATGCTTGCATGTGCTCTCTCTCCCTCCCTCTCTTAAAATAAATAAATAAATAAATAAATAAATAAATAAATACATACATACATACATACATACATAAATGAATGATGTAATTTTCAATTTTTAGACAAAACTGTCATATTTTTAACATATTTCCAGCCCAAATGTCTTTTCCAAATCGTCTTCTAATATTTAACTCAGCCGTGGATCCACAAAGCCTCTTTCTTCTTTCTGCTCTTTTAAATATTAGCTGCTTTGCAAATATCATTTAGCAAATGAAAATATTTGACAGTAGCTCTACTTAGAACTTAGGATCCTGTTAAAATAACTTACAAGATCTCTTGAAACACAATGACCAGCAACTGCTAAATATCAAGATCTATCACTACCTGTGATAATCTGAAGAACTATTAGGAGAAAAGGAAGGAGCTGCGAATCTTGCAAACTCACCATACGTAAGAGTGTAAACTGGTTTTCCCGTCACGTCCAGTGCGGTCAGACACGGGCATTTTGCTTGAGTGGTGCCCCAGCGCTGTAGGGCCGACTCGAGAGCAGGAGGCCAGTTACAGATGACTCCTAATGGCTCCCCCTTCACAGGGGTCATCTGCCGACCCTCAGGCTTGGGCTGGTTGGGGTCTGGCTGAGGTACTGTACCAAAAAACCCCAATGGGTTATAAAAATATTATCTGAAATACATACAGATACCAACTAACACAACTCAGGTCTCTAATCGCAAATATATTTCCCTTTTCTCTTCATCTTTATTTGGTTTAAACTCACTCTGAGAAAAGAAAGGACATCGTTAGAAATAGTAATCCACCAAGTGGGCCTTAATTCATCTTCCACATAATCGTGAAATCAATATTTAATATAGTTTATGTAATAAACAAATCCTGACCCTAACAAAGAAAATCACTGAACATACAGAAAAGCACAAAGCATACATTCCTTTTTAATAATTTTGTAATTTTTACTCAACTTGTTTTAAAATCCTTACAGTTTGTGTCTCAAGTTAGAGAGCCAGGTTCCACTTCACCGGGTTACATTTAATGAAAAAGTATTAAACTGTGAGTCGGAAACCCAAATTTACATTTACGTTTTACTAGTAAAACATAATTTCCTTATCTGTAAAATGGGGATAGTAACACTTCTACCACAAGGTCAGTATTAAACTCAAACAGAAAATGAGCACAAATGACAATGTTCCATGTCTCCATGCCTTCCATATCTCATCTGGTCAATCCCTTTGCTCCTGGTATACCTAGACTCATCCTTCTCAGGATGCGGCTCAAACGGCACATTTTCTGGGAAGCTGTCCCCAGTCATTCCTTCCTTAGCTCCCACCCATGTGGTTGTCAACCCTTATTAAAGCACCAAGGGTCTTTAAGGGCTTCTTTTACTGTGTAAGTTTTTCTCTCCGAGACTGACAACTTCTTGAAGGAAGGCATGGATTTAGTCCTTTTATTGCCTACAGTACCTCATACATAATGGTACTTCTTAATCAATGTTAATTAAATTGAACTGGATTAGAGGCACCCAGGTGACTCAGTTGGTTAAGCATTCGACTTCAGCTCAAGTCTTGATCTCATGGTTCGTGAGCTTGATCCCCATTCTGGGCTCTGTACTGACAGTGTGGAGCTTGCATGGGATTCTCTCTCTGTCTCTCTGTCTCTCTCTTCCCCCTGCTCACTTGCACTCTCTCTCTCAAAAATAAATGAACTATAAATAAATAAATAAAACTGGATTGGGGGAACAAACGTGCTAGACTATTAACATGGTCATTCCACAGACTGGAGGTGAATATTTCATATTTTTTCATATGAATAAAACAAAAGTCCTCTTACTTTTTCTACAACAAATTAATATTATTTCAATAATAAAAAGCAAAAACATTCTACTTTCATAGCAGAAAAGATAACTGATACACGGAACAAAGTCAAGTATTTACTGAGTGCCAATTATATGCACAGATGTAATAAACACTGAGTGTTCACCATTCTTGGAACAAACATTTATTGTTTTTCTTAATTTTTAAAATTTTATTTATTTTTGAGAGAGAGCACACGAGCCAGGGAGGACAGACAGAAAAGAAGACACGGAATCTGAAGCAGGCTCCAGGCTCTGAACTGCCAGCACAGAACCTGATGCAGGGTTCTGCATCGGGATCTCACGAACAGTGAGATCATGACCTGAGCTGAAGTCGGACACTCAGCCAACCGAGCCACCCAGGCGCCCCTAACATTTACTGTTTCTAATCAGTGCTAGGGGCAAGCAGCAGAGTCCCTCATTAGGTATCTGAAGTGCGAGAGGGACCCTTGCACATACCCAGAGCTAAGGCGACTAAACAAGAGCAGTGCATGACAGAGACTTTATAGGGAGGGCAGAAGAAGACCACATCACCCAGGCTAGAGGATGGAGTCCTCCATGGGAGCCGAATCTTAAAGGAAGGGTAGGAATTAGCCAGGTGAGTGGGAGATGACAGAAGAGGCATAGAATGGAGAAGAACAGAATAAGCACCACGTATTAGAAGAGCAAATGAAGTATGAAATTTATTTTATAGCTCAACTTAACAACAGATTTGGGAAACTTACTGAAAATGTCTTGACTTTTTTTCTACTGACATAGAACTAATGAAATAGTTTCACTTCCCAATTTACTGCCCTAGGTAAATTATGTTTCAACTGCCCTTCTAGTTCATATATCCCCAGACTCTAAACCACCAAGATTAAGTAAAAAGATAAACACGGGTGATTCTAAATAGTTTGGTTTTATGGACAGACTGTATATATGGCAGGCATAGTCTTCCGGTCATAAGAGTGTGTACATTATGGCCATCCACCAGGCCTCAACGCAGACCCTGGCGGACACTCTTTCAGACTTCTGAAGACGTATGGATATTTTCCTTTTCCAAAGATAATCATGATTTGAATAAGCAATTGCTGTCTATTTATAATTAGTGAAAAGCTGTTAGTGCTATTCTGTCAATGAAAACTGTTCAAGTGTGATTCTTACTAAACCCTGACCTTCATTTGCCTGGTCAATACACAGTTCCAGAAATACTGAAGAGGCTATTATTGGTGTTAGCACCTTGAATGTCAGTGTATGTAGGAAGATGTCCATAGTTCAAAGAGTTTGGTGACTCCTACAGAACAGAAAGTCATCTTAACCTCATATGCCAGGTTGCTTGTTGCTTCCAGCTGAATAAAGTGGACTAAGACCAGATCTAGTCTATTAATGTGCCTAGTGCAAGCATCATTAACATGTCCAAAGTGATCGAAGCCTACCATTAGTCTCAGGATATAAAAATGAACTACAAAAGCTACCAGGCTCAGTTCTTTGGACAAAACCTATTGTCATTCAACTTCAAGAATCATCAAATGCCAGCCACCTTCATTTCATCTATGCTGCTTCTCATTTGACTCCCAATTCTTCCTATTAAATCCTAAACATCATATGATTTCAGCCATAAATATTTGTCAAATTACTAAATAAATCACTGACTACTGCCACTTCCACTTTCTGCCCTTCTCCCAAATGCTGTATTAGTGGATACATGCTTATTGGCTAAACTATTTTCAGGGGCGTGCATTTTAGTACCAGAATATTCTAGGTGCAAACAGTATGAAGGAATGGCTATATTTTCATAAATCTTTGAACTTTTCACCATCTACCACACTGTCCTGTATGAAGCAGACATGTGTGTTGGCTGGTTGATTTAACAAAAAGATTATATCAAAAAGGACCAGGTAAACATTTGAGGTCAAATTTGACATGTGTATTCTAGGATAATGCAACACGTAAATACCTAGGGAAAGAAGAGCAGAGAACTCTGAATTCTTTCACAAAAATGCTGCCTTGTTCATCCTTAAATCCTACCATACCTTAAACACCATGTAGTAATTGCTTAAGATATATCTGTTGAAGGAATGTATGTTTTTGGTATTATTACTACTACCTTCCACAATTTCTTCAGAGTCATCCACAAAAAATTCCTTTAAGGGAGGCCTTTTGGGTCGTTTGAGAGTGTTGAGAAGCTGCTGGATTTTTGTGGATACTCTGCTACTGACAGGAACACCTGTAAGGAGGGGAAAACAGTAAGTGAAAATCCACTGATTTTAGGGCTATCTCAGCTTCTCAACTCTTTATGGAATTTTTATTTCTAATGATGTTTGGCCTTTGCCCAGAGTCTTATTCTATTTCAACGGGGCCAAAGAAATACAAATATGTACACGACAAGTTTTATGGCAACACGTAACAAATACGGCACCATCATTAACACCCTGCTTCCAGATTTCATCTAGCCCTCCTTTTTTCCATACTGTTTCTTGTTCAGAGCGATCCTCTGACCATGCAGACTGTCCGAACAAGTAACAGGGCTGCCACAGTGCAGGCTGTTGAAAAGAGGGCCCTCCAGAGGACCTGTGCTGGACGGCCAGCTGCAGTGGAGTTCTGCAGCTGCTCTACCGCTCAGGTGCTGCTGTTCAGGATGTGCATTTTTCCAATTTAACTAATATTCCCTATATAGCTCCCTAAAAGAACGCCCTACCATCAGCTGTATCCATAAGGCTGGACCTGTTGGATCCTTTGTGCATGCCTTTGACTATCCCCGAAGGGGGCAGATCAATATTTGCTGGGCGCATTGAGGAAGATGATGATGAAGAAGAGGTAGTTGTAGTGACATCAGGGGGAGCAGAGAGATTCTCTGAGGGAGGAGAAAACAAAATTCAGAATTATATGACATTGGCAATAAAAACAAGAATCTTCAAATCTTTCTGTGGTTGTTTCTTAACAAGGAAAAAACTACAAAAATGGGCTATCAATTCTTGTAAAATAACCTTTGAAATCAAATTCTACTCGTAAGATATAATGAGAGAGTAAGAGTGTAAGCCAGGGCAGATCAAAATTATTTTTTCCTTTTTTCAAAATTATTATTTTCAAGAACTCGAACAGCCTTATTAAGAGCCAATCACATATCCAGTATTCCTCCAAAATGTTCTTTTCTCCACAGAAAGTCTGGTAGAAATTCAGTGTTAATAATCATAATAAAAACCGCGAGTGACTTCAAAATGAAAGCAAAGTGACTGTGGTCATAGTGCTACTGATATTCTAGCCTCGAGCATCTCTTCATGTTTATGTTGGTTTATGTTGGTTTGTCCATAATGTTTCCTCTTCCACCGGAAATGGGGAAGAGTGTCTTGGGAGTGGGTCAGATCCCTCAAGTTCCCAAATGAAGAAAACCAGATAAGGCCTACTTCCAATTTTTATAAAATAACCCACAGGAAACTGATCTACTTGACAGACAAGGTTCTTCCCTTGCTCTAAGCATGATTGTGTAATGTTCTTTTGTTCTGCTTCAGGTAGGGATTCTTAATATCAAGGAACTAAAATGACCTAAGTTGGAAGAGAGCCATTCAATAGGGATGTGTTACCTAAGAAAACTTAGAAAAACATCTGGGGAAGAAAAGGAAAATTAGAGGAAGTAAAATATATGAGTTACAACAATAACAACAAGCTACTCAAAACCATAAAAAAGGCAAAAAGCGTAAGATAAACAATTTCTAAAATCAATTTGGGAGTAAGGTCTCTATGCCCCCAAAGTCTGATGTTACTAAGTTCAATTGTTGTTTTTCCCCCCCTAGTTCAATGGTTTTTAAAGTTTTATATATACTAGCACAAGTAGACTACAGCATACCTTTCTGTAGAATAATGTAGTAATAAAGCATTAAAAATATTCATCTTTATTTGACACCAGCAATTCCACTTATAGGGATATGTCTTAAGGAAATAATCAGACAAGTGCACCAAATTCTGTGTTCAAGGATGTTCATTCCAGCAGTTTTTATAATGGCCAAAAATTGGATACTTCCCAATGTCCAAACCAGGGGAATGGCTAAATAAACCAGGACATAGCCATATAACAGCATACTTTGAAACCATAAAAATAATAGTATAATTCTGTATTAATGACATAAAAGATTTACTAATTTGTGATACACTGCTAAGAAAAGCAGGTTATGAACACTATGTTTAGTACAATTTCATTTTTTAAAAAGCAAGACCCAAACCCTACATATTCATATGCAAATAAAGTCTAGGAAGATACACATTAGAGTGTTATCTGTGGGAAGTGGGTTTACAGATATATCTATATATAGATATATATATATAGATATATATATATATTTTATCTGTATCTTCAAATTTTTCTATTAGGAACATGAATTGCTTCTGTTAGAGCAAACATCCAAAAGGCAATAATGTTAGTTAGATAAAATGGTTTTTGTGAATACCTTAACAAAAAACTTTTCATAGAGTAGTGAAGCAATAGAAAAATATAAGGTCAGATGAAATCATCTAGTTAACAAAAACCTAGACAGAGTTAACTGGGTATTAGGACAGTATTTTTAATAAGTGAAGTTGCTTTCTTTTAGACAAATGTGGAAATAAAACCTGACCCGACCATGGCTCTGTTGCTTACCCTCCCGAACAGAAAAGATGGTGAGTATGCTCCTCTGTAGCTGCTTTAAGAGGTTCAGTGAATTACAGGGCAGAGCCAAGCTGCAAGACAAGCCACTGGCTGTTGGCACTTGGCTTTTTAATGTGGGCAATCATACCCTCAAAGTAGCTATGTTCTTTACTAATTTACAGGCTTGAATTGCAAATTTTCTAAATTTTTCTTTTCAGAAATCAATTACTAGATTAAAGATCTATATATGTGTATATATATGTGTATATATATGTGTGTGTGTGTGTGTGTGTGTGTATACACACACACACACACATATATAGTGTCTATATATATATATAGTGATATAGAAAGACCACTGATATGAAAATTAAGACACCACAGACACATGATGTTCAAATACATAACTCAGCACAGTATGTACCAACCAATTTAGCAAAAGCAGAGATCTGAGCTATATCTTTACCTGCAAATGTCACAAACCCTTAAAGCGCGCGTGCGTGCGCGCGCACACACACACACACACACACACACACACACACACACACACAGACATAAAGCAGAGCCAAGCGAAAGCTACCCTCCATACAGGAGCACTGGTAGCAGGCAGCAGCTCACAGGGTACCAACACGGTCAGCCTGCACACTCCAGTTGTAGCAATAACACAGCAGCAAGGACCATAAATCCAGTCTTTATGCTAAAGACAAGGAGCTTCACTGATATTAGTGCAGAATTTGCTCAGGTTTCATGTTTTTCTGTTTGAGAAAACACAGGTAACAATCCTAGGAAAATCTAAGATGTTACATATTTTAACACCTTTTAATATGTGGAATATTCTCCAACAGGGATAAACCCACACTAAGACTGGTGTTATATCTTGCGGCTTGAGTATTGCTTATGGAAATAGCTATGGCTTCAGGTGGGCAATACAATGCACCAATAATGCAGATGATACCTATCACTCCAAATGTACTGCTGGTGTTTCCTTCTTTGCCCCATTAACTGTTATGTTCTTTCTAATTTTATTTCTTAGGCCACTCTGAAAAAACTAATACAAATCAGAAACTATTTCCTGGATGCTGGGAGCCAAATGGAACATGACTTGGGCTGCTCGGGTAGATCCAGCTCCTACCTATTCGGGTATTGGCAAATACATCAGCTAGAGACCCACTGGTTCCTTTGACCTCTCCATGGGACAGCGTAGAAGATGCGGATGAAGAAGTGGACGATCCCTGAATTGAACGGTTGATCCAGGACTCAGCATTCTGTAAGCTCTGTTGCAAGGCAGCAGAGAGCGCAGCTTGGCGTCTCAGAGAGCCCTCATCCTCAGAGGCCGAAGACGTGTCTGTGTGGAATTAGAAAAAAAGAAGTTCTCGATCCTGCCTAGAACAGAGACCTTTCAGTTCTTACTCATTGATCAACACATTCAATTTTGATACCAGCAAAATATTCACATTCTCAAGGCAGATTAGTGTGTAAAGGTTCTCAAGAATCTCAGAGAAAGGTCTACAGACCAAAGCCTGAAAACACAAAACAGCCTAAATCTATAGGTAATTTTAAGTTCTTAAAAAATCCCTTTTGGAACATTTAAACTTCATGCTTTTCTGTTCTGAACTGAATCAGGATCTGAATTTTTCTGGCTTATCTATTTATATTCAAGTAATACTGAAGTGATTATATGGCTCCCTCGACCTCTTAATTAGAGAACCGTGTGATAGGCTGCTATACTGATTTTGACAAGTACTTACTAATTAGTGTCTACTCAACAGGCAATGATCCTAATAGGGTGATATAAAAATTTACTTTTGTTAATAACAGCTTCAGTGTCAAACAGTGGGCTGGGTGCTGGGGGAACTAGAGATGGAATTAGAAACAGTGCTCGGCCTGGAGGCATTCACGGTTTTAGCGGCAAGTGGTCACTCAGCACAGGTAAGCCTCCCAAACGTGACAGGGGACGGCCCCGATCTGTATTGCTTTCCTTTCCTTAACTCTCCAAGAACTGTGAGAAACTTACTGATACAAATTTACTGTATTTGGCCTGGCTCTGACTTCAGGGAAATAAGGCCTAAATTAGAAAAGCATGTTGAGAAAATAAAAAAGGAAAAGTTCAACCAAATATAGGACAGCCAATGGAAGCAGAAGTCAAGAATTTATTTCAAGGCTCTCAGCTTCAGAGGCATAGAAGTTAAGGGGGCATTTGGTCTGATCTGAGACAAACCCTTCTACGTGATTTTGGAGGTTATAATTAATGGCCTATGGATTGGATATCATTTAATTTTTTAAAAAATAAAACATTCTGTGGTTAGTCCTGCTGAGCACTCTAACTCAGGTGAAACTGTAAGTCTGCGTTCGACTTTGGTTCAATGAGCCAAAGAGATAACCAACTAACAGGGCTAGAATGCTGCTCGATAATGGAAATTTGAACCACAAAAGACTAAATTAATCTAGAAGTCAGATTCTGCATGTCCAAAGCAAGCAAGGAAGTAAGAGTTAAAATAATGACCACATTCTTGCTTCCTGCTCCGAACCATTTCCAACTTATCATCTCATATTGAAGGAAGTATGAGGCCCACGACTGATTATTTTCACAATGTACTACATAACTACAGTATGTGCTGGGAACTATGCCAGGTTCTGGGGATTCTGAGATGTATAAGTTCTTGGGAGAGAGTGCCCTCAAACGGCTTACAGTCCAGTACAGGAGACACAATCCTACAGACTATCTCACAAGACTTCAAGAGACGCTGAGAAACGGGGTAAGAAAGGGTTTCACAAGACGGGCACCAATCCCGGGGGAGGAATTCAAGTATTCCTATGTAAATGGAGCAAAGACTTTGAGGAGTAAGGGGCGAAATATGAGGCTGGAGAGGGAAACAGTGACCAGACCCCAAAGGGATAAACTGATGAGGTTCTTTAAAGGAGAAAGAGATCTAGAATACAAAAGGAGAGTGACTTAAGGAAAATACAGAGAAAGAAAAGTAACACCATCTGTAACCTTTTATTTAAGGAACGAGGTTTGCATAATTCTCAAAAAATATTCCAACATTTCAAATGTACCTTGGGAGGCAGAGATTTCTGTCTTTGTAAACATGATAAAGAAAAGATCAATGGGTGGGCGGTGTGGAACAGGTGTATCTGACCCTAAGAACAAAGTATTTTCAGGGTAATACATCTCAGGACCCTAACAAACTCCACTGGATTTGCAGGCTGTCTTTATTGCATCATTTATTTTAAACTGCATTAAGTCTAAAATCAGAATAACCCAATTTTCAAAAGATAGCAAAACCAGTATTTTCATGATTAGGTTTACGGCAAATTGGCTTCATTGTGTTTCTATACTGGATCAATTATGTCACTAGGTGCATTGTTTCAATTCAATGACCTCGTTTGGCTGCCAGTCCTCCTCCGTGTTTAGTGACTACAACCGTGGGCGGCTCAGTGTAGTGGAAAAAACATGGCTTGGTGTCTGTTTTCCATTTGAACTCTGGGGTCCACCCCTCATAAGCTATGTGACTTGGGGAATAACATTATCCACCTGAGAAGGTTTGCTTGTTTATCCATTCGACAAATACTACTAAGCACTACACTAGTTGGTAAGAATAAAATGGTGAACAAGGAAGACATGTCCCTACTCCAATAGGACTTAGTGTCTTACAGTGCAGACACCCAAGGAAGTGAGACCTAAACCTAGGCCAGAAGGGTAAGTAGCTATCGGCTCTAAAGCGTATGGAGGTGGGGGGAGCAAGAGCCAGGCAGAGGGAACAGCATGTGAGGAAGTGGGGAGGGCACAGAAAACAAGGCACATCCGAGGACCTGAAAGAAACGGGACTGGCTGCAGCACAGGACGCAACAGCAGTTACTTCCAATTCTGATGGAAGATGAGGCTGGACAAGTAGACAGCACTGGGCTCTTAAGGGTCTCTGTGCTAAATGCACAGGAGACCATAAAATGAGACATTGTCCAGAATACACCCCCAGCAGTGGCAGTGCATAGCAGTTGGCCAATAAATATTGGTTCCCCTTCTCTTCCTTGAATCATCCATTCTAGGTTAGCTCACAGGCACAAAACTGGCTGTGCAAAGCTTTCAGCAGATCGTGTATCTTAATGCACAAACATAAGCACTGCTCCAAGACGGTATCTTAAAAAACAAAACAAAACAAAACAAAAAAACAAGCTCCCTTAAATATTGATATGTTTATTTGGTAGCTTTTTTGGTTTGTTTTGTTAAGTAACTGTCACCCAAGAAATTGCTGTGGATTAGTAGAAATTTTGGCAAGATTAAATTAATGATAATAGAAATATTTTCT
This sequence comes from Panthera onca, assembly GCF_046562875.1. Classification (NCBI taxonomy): domain Eukaryota; kingdom Metazoa; phylum Chordata; class Mammalia; order Carnivora; family Felidae; genus Panthera; species Panthera onca. The sequence goes on along the minus strand of NC_138345.1, from coordinate 76,996,413 downwards.
CACTGATTCTGCTCCAGTTGAACATGAACTTACAACTCTTATCCATCATAACTAAGGTCCCTTGCTTAAACTCTTGTATAAGATGAATACAATAGGTCCTCTAAAACAGAAAATAATTTTGAAAACACGCTTTGCTCTTCAGTTTTTAGTTAGTATGGTTTTAACACAGCACCATTTTATACTGATAGGCAGAAGCCTATAAAATCCATTTCTAACCAATTACAAAACATATATAACAATTAGCTTGTTGATTTTAAGGGGAGAAAGGTCCCAAATTTTCTGTCTTTGAGCACTGTAGCACTTTTTGTCATTAGCCATGTGTGGAAATGACATCCCTCTTTTTGGCAGAAAATACAGCTTTTATATCTAAAAATGTTTATTTTAAAAGTTTAAACACCTACCAATTCCACCTACTAGTGGAATAATCTATTCATTCCACTCCTACATATCTACCCAAGAGAAATGAAAGCATATATCTATACAAGGACTTGTTGGTGAATGTTCATAGCAGCTTTATTTTAATAGGAAAAAACTGGAAACTACCTAAATGTCCATCAAGAACTGAAAGGAGAAACAAAAGGTATATCTATAGGACAGAATACTACTCAGCAATAAAAAGGAATGAGCCTCTGCTATACAAAACAACATGGTTGAATCTCAAAATAATTATGTGGAGTGAAATATGACAGACCTCTTCCCTCAAAAAAAAGTACAACAAAGTATGATTCTATTTATACAAAACTGTAGAAAATCCAAACTAATGTCTAATGACAGAAAACAGATCATGGAGATGGAGAGAAGTAGGATTACAAAGGGATTATGAGGAAATTTGGGGGGGCATGATGGATACCGCTCATTTTCTTAATTGTGGTAATGGCTTCACGGTTTTGATACGAAAACTTAGCAAACTACACATTTTAAGTATGTTTATTGTATGTCAATTGTAATTTAATAAAGCTGTCAAAAGAACTCATTGAAAAAGATTCACGGGGGTGAAAATGGTGGCTTGGTGAGAGGATGGTAACATCTCAGTCAGTCTACACAATCTGACTACACAATCAAGTTTTTTAAAAACTACCGTTGATTCTTGAACACCACAGGGGTTAGAGGTACTGGCCCCATGCATGGCTGAAAGCCCGTGTATAACTTTTGACTCCCCCCAAACTTAACTTACTGATAATCTAATATAAGCAACAAACACATATTTTGTATTTTACAAATATCTGTATTCTATTTTTTTAATGTGTATTTATTTTTGAGAGACAGAGCATGAGTGGGGGAGGGGCAGAGACAGAGGGAGACACAGAATCCAAAGCAGGATCCAGGCTCCAAGCTGTTAGCACAGAGCCAGACGCAGGGCTTGAACTCACGAGCTGTGAGATCATGACCTGAGCTGAAGTCAGATGCTTAACTGACTGGGCCACCCGGGTGCCCCTATTATATCTGTATTCTTACAATAAAGTAATCTAGAGAAAAGAAAATATTAAGAAAATCATAAAGAAGAGCAAACATATTTACAATACTACATTGTAAAAATTCCACATATAAGCAGACCCACGCAGTTCAAATTGTATTGCCCATGGGTCAACTGTGTTTAGGTAAAAAAAAGAGATTTTTAAAAACTTATTGCCTATTTGAAAAGTCCGATCAAACATGCAGCAACTGCTAGAGCTCCAGATTTACCGCAAAATATTTACTTGACGCTATGGTAGAAGGAGAGGCGATATACCAAGTGGTTTAGAGAATGGGCTTTTAAAGTCAGACTCGTCTGAATTCCGACCTTAGCTCTGCGACTGAGAGCTCTTGGGCAAATCAGTTCTTAAGGGTCTTAATTCTGCTGTTTGCTGTTGTTGTTCTTTTTCTATTCTCTCTCATGGTGAGTGTTTTCTATTTTTGGACTGTTTACTCACAAAATTCAGTGGATCTTTATCTCTGGAATCCTAAATCCCTGGGTTGACGTTGTATCCTTCCAGAAACTATTTGTGTCTCAAGGTTATCATCAGTCCAAAGACCATTTTTTTAATGTTAGTTCTTACCAGGCAGTATAGTGAAATTCAAACCTAGAACCCACTTGACCCCAAATTCTTAGGGAAGGTCCCAGCTTCTGTTATCCCAAGGCCAGGCACAACTCAAGCTTTCTTAACAACATTTTCTTTCGCTGGCATGTTAATTTTTTCTAGTTCATTTTTCTGCTGAAGCTGTAAGTCCCTCCAGGGATCTCAATTCCAACAACCAACTTATTATTATTATTATTATTATTATTTTTTTTTTTTTTTTTTTTTAAAGTAAGCTCTAGGCCCAACGTAGGGCTCAAGCTCACAACCCCAAGATCAAGAGTCACACGCTCTACCAACTGAGCCAGCTTACATAGGTCCAAGGTTTTATCTTTTTTATCCTTATGGTAATTAGAATTTATTTAAGCCCCTTCTTTCCTGCCTCCCCGCTCCCCAGGACAGATAAAGCGAGCACCATCTCAGCATTCTGATGTTCAGTGACTGTTTTCTCTGTCTCTCTCTCTCTCCTGTATGTATTTAAAAGGAAACTGGTTCTAGTCTATCTAGAATTTCTAATGGGAAGTTTTCTTGTCTCTGTTCTAGGAGAGAATTTTCAGATTATCTAACTGACTACACAGCTAACAAAGCTTATGCAAATTATTGAGCTTCTCTAAACCTGTTTTCTCATTTGTAAAATGGGACAGAGGGCAATGGAGAAAAAAAATATGTGCTAAGCACTTAGCTCTTTAACTAGTACACAAGGCTACTCAATAAACGGTAACTATGAAATCAGTTTTACTGGCAAGCTGTAAATTTTACCATTAGCTGTTGAAATAAATTCAGTCTATCAAAGTGGGTTTTTACTGTGCTTTGGCTTAAAGAATACTGAATATTTACTGGTCTCCCAAGTAACTGCAGACCACTGCTCATAACCCACACCAATAATGAAAGTATGCTATTAACATGATCCAAGTCTATTAATTAGAGCACATTTATAGGGGTTTGATTTGCCAACTCTATTTTGCACTTCCGAATGAAATTAGAATGTTTGGGGAAAATTCCCCAAGTTGGCAATTCACATAGGTATTCTCTTTTAATTTAAATTAACTGACTAAAACATGTTTTGGGCTATAAGCTCTCAGAAGGCAACAGCTATTTAATTTGCTTGCAATAATATCCCTGCATTTCTGTAGACGACAGTGATGCCCACGAACAGACCTGGGATATTGTTATACTTTTTAAGTTGTAAATTCCTCCTTATCTGACCCTAGGAATTACTACTGCGGTCACTGCCAAGCAGGGCCCTGTGTGGGACAGGAACATAAATTCATTCTACCCAAGCCAGCTGAAATAGCTTTCTGTGCTCTGGGGTCATCATGTGGTCTATTTGGTCATCCGAGTACCCTCCGAATGAAGCACAGGGTAAGTCCACAAGGATGCAGAAAAAGTTTAGAGGAGAAAACAATATATGCTGCAGTTTCGCATTTTGTTTATCGGTATGAATGAGAAACAGAATTACACAAAGAATCCCTACAAAGAAAGAGCTGAGGTAATGGCCTCATGACATTAGTAAATGATTTCAGCACATAAAGGGAACTGGATGGCAGTAATTCAAGCAGTCTAAGAGAATGAAAAGGCCACAGGCACTAAAGAACCGTAATTTGCTACCAACTCCGAGAATTTAAATTTTCCAATCCATAAGATAAAAACCAGCGTACATATCAATAAACAAATTTTAGGTTGAGTGACACTTTATTATTTCCAAATGATATGTGAACAAAAGCCAATTATTTCCCATGGCCACTATTTATACCATATTTTCCATCCTATGTAATACTATGAATAAAGCCAAGATTTATGACATATTTTACTTCTTAAATCCTTTTTATTAAATCCTTCCAAAAATAGCTCTAAAATTTCATCAGTTTAGTAATGCCAACAGTTATGTGTTGGGTGCGCCCCAAAGAGCCTCACTGGCTAGTGCGCTTTCGCAGGTATCCCAGGAACTGGGTTCACACGGGACAGCACGTGCACAGTGACGGCCCTGACTGCAAACTTGCTTTGTGACGTGCATCCTGACCGCTCAGACAGTGCACAAAGGGCAACGTGACTAAATTACTATAAAATCTGAGGTTAATTTTTCCCTGCAAGGTTAGTACAACTTTTCTAGAAAGAGTGCCATGGCAAGGTCATTTGTATAGCTGCCCAGAACTGATTTTTTTAAAACTGCCTATAACCAGCAATAATTAAGGTCCTCCTCTTCCTCCCCAACCCTCAGGGCAGCCTCAGCATTCTTCTAGACTTCAGTGTTTCAGGGGCTCTCAGTGCAAGATAAAGGGAGACAGTGACACAGGATTAAACTGCAGTAGGAAGAGGACACAGCCAAGGATCTAACCAGTGGTTCTCAGGAGCTTGGAGAGAATGGAATCTGAATCCCCTAACTGGGGAACAGCAAATTCCATTCCCTAAAATGAAAAGTGCTGATGGATGCCTTATGATACAGCTCTTGCACATTTCCTCACGCTAGACACAGGCGTGTGCGCAGCTGCAGAATGAGAGCATCAGGATCTAGCTCCGTGTGGGGGCCATGTGAGAAATCACTCTGTAGGGTGCTCTCAATGTTTCTTCATGATGAGAGAGAATTCCTCTTCTATATGACAACATGCACGTCCCTAGTAGTACATTAAGGTTTCTCATATGCTATTCAGAGATCCCTAGCTCTGGAGATAAACAGATAGGAGACCTTTTCGTTACTCTGATCTGATGAATAAAGGTCTTAGGAGAGAGGATTGTACCTTTATAATCATGAAATTATGAAGACACATAAGGTGATCAGGAACATTATGCCACCTCTGTAAGGCTGCAGTACAACATTAGTGTTCAGAAACAGGCCTGTAGTGAATTCCCAAGGACTATGGTCTCATTCAGTAGTGAATAGCCACGATTTTGTTGCTGGAGTTGGTAATGTCCCCTCGGGCAGTGACTTTTGTAAGGGGATAAAAAAGGTTTCCATTCCTTCCGAGCATTCTCAAGATCCTTTGCTGCACTCTCACATTTAACCCAAGGCCATGAGAGCAGACTATTTACTGTAGAGCTGTATTTCTTTATTACAGCTATGGAGAGGCCTGTTTCTAAGAAGTACGAGTCACGTGCTCCCTACCCTTTGCCATTTATTACAACTGAGCCCTCAGCCGCGCTGCGGCAGCATCTGCCCACGAGGAACTGCTCCGGGTCTGAGAGGCCCCTTTGTCTATCAGGACCCAACTGGTGCTATACTACTGTGGAAGGGAAACCAGCCAAGATTTTGAATGAATAGGCTGGAAGTACGCACCATTACAGACACAAAATGTCTTTCACTGTGAAGGTCTGCTAGAGGTATCCTGTGTTACGTTTTGAGAAACACTTGAAGCCACAGAGCTATTTCTCTCTCAAACATATTGACACCACAGATGTAAGGAAGAGAAGCACACACAGTTAATGAACCCACAGCACACCCAAATGCTCTGAGAAGTTAGCCAAAACCTAGCAGAAAACTATTAATATGAACCCAGACCAGGGACTAGGATCAGTGGAAACAGCTCAACTTGACAGCTGTGAATCAAAGTCAATCACAATGATGTAACCTTCTCCCCAAAGATATGGTAAGTCCTCTAGACCCAAACTACAGGGAAAAATCTCCCCCCAAAGATTTCATTACTAGTAACAGGACAGGAGACACACAGACACTATATTGAGGCTCCGGGACAGATTTATTATGTTTAGTCTCAGCGGCCTACAGGGAGATCTTGTCTGGGATTTCATCTAAAAAATCTTAAGGCTTTTCGAAACTTTGGGAAAGATTCTGAATAAACAAGACAACTTAAAGTTGTTCCGGTTGCTCCTCAAATAGCAAATTATATAACTCTTTGGGTAGAGAGTCCAAGTCTGGGGAATGAGAAAGGGATGAAGACACTTAGTTCTCTCTGGTCTTGTGAACCCATTATAAAAAGTGGGTTCTTAAAAATATACAAATGTATACAAAATATATTAACACACACACAAACACACTTATATGTATTTTTTCAGATCCCTTAAACCTTTGCATGACTGCACTCACTCCGTCTTTAATGACACACAAAATTTTATCCCAAATGCACTTATTCTGTAGAGGCAAAGCATCTGATTGAGAAGTATAAATTTGTTAAAGAAATTATGACCATGGTCATATTTTAGAGGTCAACGAAAATAGCTATTAAACCACAGAAGGATTTTCTAAGACCCTAAGCTTTGGCCTGTGTTTATTTATGACTACTTGAGTTTGGGGGTTGTATTAAGGAAATGCTGAAAATTCGGAAGGAAAACTTTTTTTTTTTTTAAATAGCATTATTGTTAAGGCTTCTTTCTGTATGCATTTATAATGTGACAATCAAAACTTGTGTCTTCAATGTGTATTCTTAGACACCTTGGATGACGAGGAAAAGTGCAGGCTCCTACCTCAGAAAAGACAAAGCAGAACTTATGTCAGGAACATCACAGGAGTAACTGTCAGAGAGGAAGGTTCTGACAAACCTACCAGGAGGTGTGCAGGCATCTGCAGGAGACTGGACGAATGTGGACCGCCTTTTGGTTGGCATAGGCAAAGCCATTTTCTGTTCTTTATGCTTTGCCAGTGCGGCTTGAACTGCTTCTGTATGGATATCTGAAAGATTAAACATTTGCATTTATTAGCTCTTGGTTCTTAAAGTGATTACTTCTGTGGGCTGAACTATTACTGCCTCAACTGTTGAAAAGGGATATTTAGGTGATTTTTAGTTACAATTTGTGTTGTAACAATTAAAATAAAAATGAAAAAGAAGAGACAAAAAAAGAAAGAAGTCAAGGATAATTTTACAGAGAAGGAAAATGAAGCCCAGAATGATTATGTGACTGCTTTAAGAGCAAACAAGGGGCTAGTGGAGATAGGCAGGGGTGGGGAAAGGCAAAGGGGTCTAACATGCCCCTGTGCCAGGCAGGGATCCTACCTCTGAATGGAATGAGTGCTGTGCAGGTAGCTAAAAGACACTCACTGTTCTTCAGGAAAAGAAGCTTAGGATTTGTTTAACTGCCTGAAAGTGGTTGAGACCACTCAGTTCTCTACCACAGGATCAGAAGGGCTGAATCTGATCTAGAAAAATATAAGAGCTGATGGTACTTGTTTGCCACTGTGGCCACAAGAGAATTCAGTTCTCCCCTTGAAGTCCAAGAGGAAGGAACCTTAGAGCACCGGGAGGGTCAGTCGGTCAAGTGTCCAACTTCAGCTCAGGTTATGATCTCACGGTTCATGAGTTCGAGCCCTGCACTGGACTCTCAGCTGTTGGAGCAGATCCCAGTTTGGATCCTCTGTCTCCCTCTCTCTCTGCCCCTGCTCCGCTCACACTCTCCTCTCTCCCTCAAAAATAAATAAAGATTAAAAAAAAAAAAAAGAAGTCTAATAGGGGTGTCAAAATTAACATTTCCCAACAGAACACTTGATTGTCCACTCCTGCCATAAAATGTGCTCTACATTTCTGCAAAAAAAGGATCATACTATTCATAGTCTTTGGTGTTCTCCTTTGAGATTTTTTAAAACTCTTACAAAATCCTATGAAGGTAGATAACTGAAGTAGCTTCCTAGTTCTCAAGAATTTCCTCTTCTCAGGGATGGGCCCAGTTGAGGGACAAACTATCCTAGGAGGCCTGTCTGTGCTATGTAAATGTACCTCTTATAACAGCTGGACCTATCAGATCCTTTTATGGGGGTCTGTGTGGAAGAATTCGAAGTAAGTCAAGAAAATGCAGGTTCTAGAACTGAGTCACTTTAATGACAATTCCCTAGAGAAAAGGAATGTCCTTAAACTTCAGGGTTGAAACCCTGGAAGCTGTCTCTCCTTTTCTAGGGATTTCTCAACTGTTGCTTCGCTTCTATGACCTACTCTAGCTATTTAAGGTAGCCTGAGCTGGCCTGTTTCATGCAACAACAACAACAACAAAAACCTTCACTAATATAACCAGAAACATCTTTCTGTGTAAATACAAACCTATAACATAATTTTAAAGGTTGCATAGAATTCCACTGTATGTCTGTGCCATGATTTATTTAAGCAACCTGTTTCCAAAGTTTTGCTACTATTCTTGGCAACGATTCACAGCAAAAGAATTCAGTATTTTCACCTTAGTACATACGTCTAATCCTATTTTTGTAGGATTAATTCCAATTGCTGAGGTGTATTTCCTAAGAACAAGGATTTTTTTTTTTTTTTTTTTTTTTTTTTTTTTTTTTTTTTTTGAGCAGGGGGAGAAGCTAGTGCAAGCAGGGGAAGGGCAGAGGGAGAGGGAGAGAGAGAATCTCAAGTAGGCTCCACACCCAGCTCGAAGCCCAACATGGGGATCCATCTCACCACCACAAGACTGTGACCTGGGCCGAAATTAAGAATCGGACACTTAACCAACTGAGCCGAGACACCCGATGATTCTACTCTTATATAGCTATCATACAGTTACCAAAATCAATAAATTAAATACTGATACAAATTATTATGTCACCCACAACCCATATTCCAACTTAGCCTACTATTCCCCAGTAATGCACTTTATAGCTTTTCCTCCTTTGTTCCTGATCTGGGACCTGACACAGAATCATACATTACGTTTAGTTGTCACAATTCTCTATTATCCTATAATCTGGAACATTTCTTAACCTTTGTCTCTCATTGCCTTGACATTATTGTACAGACTAATTATATTGTAGAATGTCCCTTAATTTTAGTTTGTTGATATTCCTCATAATTAGATTCAGGTTATACATTTTGGTAGGAATACCACAGAAGTAATATGTCTTCTTGAAACATGATGTCAGGAAGTGTCTGCCCTATTACTGGTGATAGTAACTGATTACTTGGTTAAGATGATGTCTACTAAAGTAATTCATTGTAAGGTTATTATTCTTCCCTTAGTGTAATTAACAAATAAATTATGGGTGAATGTTTTTCAGATGATATAAATATTACATACTTCATTGAACTTTTACCTACTGGTTTTAGCATTCATTGATGATTCTTGGCTGAATCAATTATTACCATAATGGCTACAAAACATTGATTTAATAACTCTATCATTCCTTCTGTATTTATTACTTTTTCTACTATAAGAAAAAGCATCCCTTTCTCTCCCAATGTATTTATATCAATACAGACCTATTGACTCTCATTTTATTCTATGGCTATTGTTACTACCATTACTTATTTTGATGGTCCTAATACCCCAGATTTGACCAACGAGGCCAAATCAAACTGGCTCTTACGTCCTTTTGACATATTCCCATCATTTTGAGCAGTTTTTGTTCTCTGGTATAAGATGTTCCAGGTATGTTCCCTTCCCCGGCACTAGAATTAAACATTTCTCTAAGGAACCCTGACCTCTCTTAGTGGAGAATGGTATTTAGAAACCAAGACCTTAAAAGAAGGAGTGCTCAGTGTTATTGGGGTATCAGACGCTCAACCAACTAAGCTAACCCTGACCTCTCTTAGTGGAGAATGGTATTTAGAAACCAAGACCTTAAAAGAAGGAGTGCTCAGTGCTATTGGGGTATCAGACGCTCAACCAGCTAAGCCACCCAGGTGCCCCTCTTCATTTTTTTTTTAAAGCTGCATAGCACTCCATTATATAAGTTAGTTTACTCAACTATTCTAAGTGTGGGCATTTAAGTGTTTCCGATATTTTACAATTACAAACAATAATACAACAAAGGGTCTTGTGCAAGTAGACTTTTATACTGATGAGAGTATATCTTCAGGGCCAATTCCAACAAGTGAGACTCCTAAGTCAAAAAGTGAATACATTTTAAACTCCGCTGCATCTTGCCAAGTTCCTCTCCAAAGAGTTGTATCATACTGTATTACTATCAGCAATGTGCCTATGTGTCTGTTTCCTCATAGCCTCACCAGCAGAATGTATTATCTTGGTTTTTGACTATTACCAGTTTGGTAGCTGAGAAATGGTGTCTCAGTATACTTTCAATTTGGACTTCCTTTATTTTATTATTTTTTTTTAATTTTAAGATTTACTTTATTTTTGGAGAGAGAGAGAACGTGCAAACAGGGGAGGGGGCAAAGGGAAGGGGGAGAGAGAGGGAGAGAGAGAAAGAAAGAGAGAGAATCCCAAGCAGGCTCCACACACTCAGCATGGAGCCTGATGTGGGGCTCAGTTCCATGACCCTGGGATCATGACCTGAGCTGAAATGAAGAGTTGGACGCTCAACTGGCTGAGCCACCCAAGCACCCCTGTACTTCTTTTATCATTAATGAGATTAAACATCGGATTTAAGGATCATTTAATATTTGTTGGTAAGTGAAAGTAAATATTCATGTCACTTGATCATTTTTCTACTGGGTTTCTGCATTTATTTTCCCCTAATTTTTAAGAGTTCTTCACTAGCCCTTTATCTCTGAATGTCAGAAATAGTTTCTTTCAATCTGTCATTTGTCTTTTGACACTGTGGTAGTTTATTGCCACACAGAAGGTTTTTAAAAATTTTTTATGGAATATCTCAAATCGATAACCTAATGTTATACTGAAGGAACTCAAAAAAGAACAAACTAAAACCAAAGTTAGTAAAAAGAGGAAATAACAAGGATTATAACAGAAATTAAAAAAAAATAAATTTGAAAAACAGAAAACAATCAGCAAAAATAAAAGTTGGTTTTTTGAAAAGATGAACAAAACTGACAAATCTTTAGCTAGATTAAGAAAAATACAGGGGCACCTGGGGGGCTCAGTCGGCTGGGCGTCTGACTTGGGCTCAGGTTATGATCTCCCAGTTCACAGGCTCGAGCCCCGCGTCGGGCTCTGTGCTGACAGCTCAGAGCCTGGAGCCTGCTTTGGATTCTGTGTCTCCCTCTCTCTCTGCCCTCCCCTGCTCATGCTCTCTCTCTCTCTCTCTCTCTCTCTCAGAAATAAAGATTTTTAAAAAATTAAAAAAGAAAAATACAGAGTAAAATAACTAAAATAAAAAATGAAAGAGGAAATATTACAACTGATACCACAGAAATAAAAAAGATTATAAGACTACCATGAGACGACTATTATACCACAAATTGGATAACCTAAAAAAATGGATAAATTCCTAGAAACATACAACCTACTAAGATTGAATCATGAAGAAAGAGAAAATCAGAACAGACAAATTACTATTAGGAAGACTGAATCAGTAATAAAAACCTCCCAACGAAGAAAAGCCCAGGTTTCACCGTAGAAATCTATAAAACATTTAAAGAACAGCAACCTTTCTCAAATTCATTCAAAGAACTAAAGAAGAAATACTTCTCATTTAAAAGAAGAAATACAAATTCATTTTTATGAGGCCAGCATTACCCTAAAACCAAAGCCAAACAAAGATACTGCAAAAAACAAGACAAAACAAAACAAATCCAAAATAAAACAAAACAACAACCCCCTAAAACTAAGCAACCCACTGAATGGGAGAAGATATTTGCAAATGATATATCCAAGAAGGGGTTAACATCCAAAATATACAAAGGACTTACACAACACCAAAAAACAAATAATTCAATTAAAAAGTGAGCAGAGAACTTGAATAGACATTTTTACAAAGAAAGCATACAAATGGCCAACAGACATAAAAAGACATGCAGCATCACTAACCACAGGGAAATGAAAATCAAAACCACTTCGAGATCTCACCTTACACCTGTCAGAATGGCTAGGATGAAAAAGACAATACCAAGTTTTGTGAGGATGTAGAGAAAAAGGAACCCTGGTACACTGTCAGTAGGAATGTAAATCGGTGTAGCCACTGTGGAAAACAAGGTAAAAAAATTAAAAATAGAAACACCAAAAAGTCCAGTAATTCCACTATTGGGTATTTACTCAAAGAAAACAAAAACACTAATTCAAAAAGACATATGCATCCTCACGCTTCCTGCAATATTGTGTGTAATAGCCAAGATATAGAAGCAGCTCAAGCGTCCATCGACAGAATGGATAAAGATACAGAATATATATACAGTGGAATATTACTCGGCCATTAAAAATAATAGGACCTTGCCATTTGCGACAACATGGATGAACCTAGAGGGTATCATGCTAAGTAAAATAAGTCAGAGAAAGACAGACACCATATGATTTCACTTATGTGTGGAATCTAAAAAAAGGAACAAACAAAACTCAAAGAGACTCTTAAATGCAGTTAAGAAACTGGTGGTTGCTAGAGGTGAGGCAGGTGGGGGATGGGCAAAATAGATAAGGAGCATTAAGAGGTACAAACCTCCAATTATAAAATAAAGAAGTCACAGAGATGAAAAGTAGAGCATGGGGAAGTCAATAATATCGAAAAAATGTACAGTGATGACACATCATAATGAGCATTGAGTAATGTATAAAATTATTAAACCACTATTTTGTACATCTGAAACTAATGTAACACTGAATGATAATCACACTGAAATTTTTAAAATAAATAAAAAACTTAAATGCAGATTTTTTTAAAAGGCAGAAACAGACCCATAAACACAGAGAACAAACTGATGGTGGCAGAGGGGAGGGGAGTAGGGAGATGAGAAAAATGAGTAAAGGAAAGGAGTGCCTGGGTGGCTCAGTCAGTTAAGCATCTGGTTCTTGATTTCAGCTCAGGTCATGATCTCAGGGTTTGTAGGTTCAAGGGCTGCTCTGGGCTCTGTCAGCACAGAGCCTATTTGTGTCTCCCTCTCCCTGCCCCTCCCTCCCTCCCTCTCTCTCTCAAAATAAATAAAGTTAAAAAAATTTTTTAAAGTCGGTAAGGGGGAGTGGGAGATACAGGCTTCTAGTTATGGAATAAGTCACAAAGGTAAAAAGTACAGCACTGGGAATATAGTCAATGGTATTGTCATAGCGATGTATGGTGACAGATGACAACTGCACTTGCAGTAAGTATAGCATAATGTATAGATTTGTTCAATCACCATGCTGTACATCTGAAACTAATGTAACACTGTATGTCAACTATGTTTCAATTAAAAAAAAAGAAAAACACCCCTACACCAATATCCCTGATGAATACAGATGCAAAAATATGGAACAAAATACTGTCAACCTGAATTCAACAGTACATGAAAAGGACTATGTACCAGGGCACCTGGGTGGCTCAGCTGGTTAAGCGTCCAACTCTTGGGTTTGGCTCAGGTCATGTTCTCACGGTTTCATGAGTTCGAGCTGAACGCTGGGCTCTGTGCTGACAGTGTGGCGTCTGCTTGGGATTCTCTCTCTCTCTCCCTTTCTCTCTGCCCCTCCCCAACTCACGCCCTCTCTGTCTCTCTCAAAATAAATAAATAAAAACATTCATATTCATATTTATATTTAGGACTATGTACCATAACCAAGTGAGATTTATCCCTGTGTTGCAAGGATGTTCAACATATGAAAATCAACAAATGTAAGACTCTACATTAACACAATGAAGGACAAAAATTATATGACCATCATAGATGCAGAAAAAGCATTTGACAAAACTCAACACGCTTGATAAAAACACTCAACAAACTAGGAATAGAAGGACATTCTCTCAAAATAATAAAATTCATAAACGAAAAGCCCACAGCCAGCAACATAGTCAGCGGCGAGAGCTGAAAGCTTTTCCTTCTAAGATCAGGAACAAGGTAAAGATGCCTGCTCTCACCACTTCTTTCAGCATAGTACTGGATGTCCTGGTCAGAGTAATTAGGCAAGAAAAAGAAATAAAAGGTATACAAAAGGAGAGGAAGAAGTAAAATTATTTATGTTTGCAGATGACATGATCTTATACATAGGAAATCCTAAAGATTTTATTCATGTACACAAACTGTTAGAACTAATTGGCGAATTCAACAACTGCAGGATAGAAAATCAGGATACAAAAACCAGTTGTGTTTCTCAACACAAACAATTAACTATCTGAGAAGGAAAGGAAGGAAATAATCTCATTTATAGTAGCATAAAAAATAATAAAAATTTTAAAATAAACACAATCAAGCAGGCAAAAAACTTGTATACCATGAAAACCGCTGAAGGAAATTAAAGAAGAAACAAATGGAAAAACATTCCATGTTCATGGACTGGAAGAGTTAATATTGTTAAAATATAAGTGATCTACAGATTTAATGCTATACCTGTAACAATCCACTGGCACTTTTGAAGAAATAGAAAATGTATACGGAATCTCAAAGAACTCAGAATAGCCAAAACAATTTTAAGAAAGAAGAATAAAGCTGGAAGCCTCATATTTCCTGATTTCAAAATATATATATTTCCTGAAAGCCAGAGTAACCAAGATAGTATAATGTTGGCATAAAGAGAGACATATAGACCAATGCAATAAAATAGCTCAGAAATTAACCCTTGTGTGTATGGTTAAATGGTCTTTGACAAGGGTGCCAAGACTGTTCAATTAGGAATGACAGTCTCTTCAACAAATGTTGCCAGGAAACTGAAATATCTGCATATAAAAGAATGAAGTTGGACATTTATACCATATACCATATAAATTAACTAAAGGGGTGCCTGGGTGGCTCAGTCGGCTGAGCGTCCGACTTCGGCTCAGGTCATGATCTCGCGGTTTGAGTTTGAGCCCCGCGTTGGGCTCTGTGCTGACAACTCAGGGCCTGGAGCCTGCTTCGGATTTTGAGTCTCCCTCTCTCTCTGCCCCTCCCCTGCTCACGCTCTGTCTCTCCCTCTCTCTCAAAAATAAATAAATGTAAAAAAAAATTAACTAAAAATAAATCAAAAACTTAAACATAAGACATGAAACTATAGAAGTCTTAGAAGAAAACATAAAAGGAAAGCTTCATAACTCTGGAACGGGTTAATCATTTCTTGGATATGACACTATAAGCACAAGCAAGAAAAGCAAAAATAGGTGGGACTCCATCAAACTAAAAAGCTTCTGCACAACAAAGGAAACAACAGAGTGAAAAGGCAACCTATGGAATGGGAGAAAATATTTGCAAACCATGTATTGGATAAGGCACTAATGTCCAGAATATTTAAAGAATACTTATAACTCAATAACAACAAGTAACCCAATTTTAAAATGGCCAAGGGACTCGAACAGACATTTCTCCAAACAAGATAAACAAATGGACAACAATCATATGAAAAGATGCTCAACATCACTAATCATCAGGGAAATGCAAGTCAAAGCCACAATGGCATATCTCTTCATACCAATCAGGATAGCCACTGAAAGGGGGCCTGGGTGGCTCAGTCAGTTAGGTGTCCGACTCTTGATTTCGGCTCAGGTCATGATCTCAAGCTCCATGTCAGGTTTTGTGCTAATAGCAAAGAGCCTGCTTGGGGTTCTCTCTCTCCCTCTCTCTCTGCCCCTTGCCTGCTCATGCTTTTTCTCTCTTTCAAAAATAAATAAATAAACTTTAAAAAAAAGGATAGTTACTGGAAAGAAAACAAATCAAAAGGGGGGGGGAGAAAAAGAAAGGAAAGTGTTGGTGAGGACATGGAGAAATTAGGATCCTTGCACACTGTTGGTGGGACTGTGAAATGGTGCAGCTGTTATGGAAAACAGTATGGAAGGTTTCTCAAAAAACTGAAAATAAAACTATCATATGATCTAGCAATCCCACTTCTGGGTATATATCCAAAAGAACTGAAAGCAGGGTCTCAAAGAGATATTTGCACACAAATGTTCAATGCAGCATTATGTACAACAGCCATGACATGGAAGGAACCTTAATGCCCATGAATGGATGAATGTATAAAGAAAATGTGTTAGATATATACAATGGACTATTATTCAACCTTAAAAAAGAAGGGTATCTTCTCACATGCTACAACATGGATGCATCTTGAGGACATTAGGTTAAGTGAACTAAAACAATCACAAAAAACCAAAATCTGCTTACAAGAGATACCTAAAGTACTCAAATTCTTAGATGTAGTAAGACTAGGGGGAGAGGGAAACAGAGAGTTGTGAGTTGTCACTGTTTCAGTCATGCAAGATCAAAGAGTTCTAAAGAGCTGTTGTGTACCAATATGCATATAGTTAATATGGAAATGTACACTTAAAAATTTTGAAGGCGGGGCACCTGGGTGGCTCAGTTGGTTAAGTATCCAACTCTTGATTTTGGCTAAGGTCATGATGTCATTCATGGTTTGTGAGATGGTGCCCTGAGTCAGGCTTTGTGCTGACAGTGTGGAGCCTGCTTGGGATTCTCTCGCTCTACCTCTCCCCTGCTCACTTCCTTGTTCCTGCTCGCTCGCTCTCTCTCTCTCTCTCTCTCTCTCTCTCCAAATAAATAAACATTAAAAAAAATTTTTAAGAGGGTATATATATATATGTGTGTTTTTTACTGCAGTAAAAACATTTTGTATGTAGTCTTTCATCACATCTGGATTTTGAGTTCCAGCTGTTTTCCCATAAGACTTTCTCTAAGCCCACGTTACTGAAAAATTCACTGGTGTTTTCTTTTAGTACTTACCTTTTTTTTTTTTTAAATCTAGATCTCTGATCCATTTGAAGTTTTTCCTGGCATATGGTATGAGATATGGATTTACTTTATATTATTCCCTGTGTCCTAGCACCATCTATTAAAAAGTACATTTCTGTCCCAATGATTTGCAATGCTATCTTTATTATACACTAAATCCCAGATGTACTTTGTTCTATTTCTATACTTGTTATTCTAAAGTTTATTTATTTTGAGAGACAGAGAGAGAGAGAGAGAAAGAGAAGGGGGGGGGAGGGCGGAGACAGGATTCAAAATGGGCTCTGTGCTAACAGCAAAGAACCCAATGCAGGGCTCAAACTCACAAATCATGAGATCATGACTTGAGCCATAGTCAGACGCTTAACCTACTGAGCCACCCCAGTGCCCCTCTGCACTTGTTATCCTATTCCAATGTTATTCTATTCCAATGGTCTATCTGCCACTTTGTCTGCCATACCACACTGTTTTAATTATAGCGTCTTTAGAGTGAATGTGTTTTAATATCTAGTAGGTATAGTCACTCTTCATAGGTTTTCTTTCTCAGTGTTTTCCTACCTATTCTTACATGTTTATTTTTCCAAATGAACTTCAAAAACCTGTTTTCTGGCTCCATAAATAAATTTAATAATGTTGTTGGGACTGGATTGAATTTATAAACTAATTTAGGGAGTCCTGGCATCTTTGTGATGTTGAATTATCAAAGAACAAGGAATGCTTTTCCATTTATCATGTCTATGTTGTGTCTTTCAGAGTCTTAAAGTTTCCTTTGTAAAGGCTTTATACATTTCTTAAGTTTTTCCTAAATATGTCTTATCTTTTCTATTGCTTTTGTAAGTGAGGTTTGCTCTACTATATCTTTTAATTGGTTATTGCTTGCATATATGAAGGCTACTGATTTCTGAACTAGTTTTATATCTGGCTACCTGACTGAATTATTGTATTAGATTAATTTTGTTATTGACTTTCTTGGGTTTTCTTTTTTTTTTTTTTAATGTTTATTTATTTTTGAGAGAGAGAGAGAGAGACAGAGCACAAGCAGGGGAGGGGCAGAGAGAGAGGGAGATGCAGAATCTGAAGCAGGCTCCAGGCTCCAAGCTGTCAGCACAGAGCCTGACATGGGGCTCAAACTCACAAACCACAAGATCATAACCTGAGCCAAAGTCGGAAGCTTAACTGACTGAGCCACCCAGACACCCCCACTCTCTTGGATTTTCTAAATAAACATCGTATCAAGTACAAATACAGTTTTACTTTTTCTTTTCTAATTCTTACACCTCTAGTTGATTTGCCTTGTCTACTCATATTAACACCTCTAGTGCATTTTAAATGTTAGCATCCTTAGAATTAAAATAAAAAAAAAAAACTCTTGTAAATAAATTAAAAAAAAAAAGAACAGCTCAATTTTAAAAAATAAGTTGAGGCACTGGACAGGTAGGTTATAGAAGAAGAATAAAGGTCAATTAACATATTCAAAAAGGGGCGCCTGGGTAATTCAATTGGTTGAACGTCCGACTCTTCATTTCTGCTCAGGTCATGATCTCAGGGTTGTAGGATGGAGCCCCATGTTGGACTCCACGCTGAGCATGAGCTTTGCTTAAGATTCTCTCTCTTTCCCTCTGTCCCTCTCTCACTTGCACACTCTCTCTAAAAAATAAAAAAGCCATATTAAAAAAATTCAATCTCATTTGTAACACTTCCATCAACAAGGTATGAGAGGGTATGAGAGTGCCCGTTTCCCTACATCTATGGACAACACTGAACTATTTTTTTCATCTTTTCCCAAGAGGTAATTGGAAAGTGTTATTTTACAGTTTTAAAGTAGCTATTCCTATTCTTGGCTTGTTTTTATGAAGTGGTTACGACATGATGCAAAAGTAGCATAGATAGGCTTTACGTATCAGGGGCAGAACAAACACTAAGTGCCCTTACCTATTTAGATAGATGGATGGATGGATGGCCAGATGGCCAGACACACCAGCAGATATGGACAGACTGAACAGACTAGCAGATATGGACAGACTAAAAGGCAGATGCTTAGACAGGTTCAATCATTAAGTAGGGAAGCACAGTTCAAAGAGGTACCTGCAAGCCATCAAGTAGTCATGCCATTTTCACCAACTTCTAAGGCAGCAACCACTTTAACATTTTTAATTATGACAGAGACAGCAACTATTAAATTCTGGAACATTAGGGTATCACATTAATTTTGGCACTATACTGTGTGCCTAGTGGAGAGGGAAAATGCAATTTTAATTTAATTTAAATTTAAATAAAATTTCACGTGCATTTCACATTCCCTTGTACAGATTACGTTTTTTTTTTTTAATTTTTTTAAATGTTTATTTATTTTTGAGACACAGACAGAGCATGAGTGGGAGAGGGGCAGAGAGAGAGGGAGACACAGAATCCGAAGCAGGCTCCAGGCTCCAAGCTGGCAGCACAGAGCCTGATGCGGGGCTCGAACTCACAAACTACGAGATCATGACCTGAGCCAAAGTCGGATGCTTAACCGACTGAGCCACCTAGGCACCCCAGACTACGTTTTCTTTAACCTGGAATATCTATATAGCAAACAGCTATTCACCCTTCAAACTGGTCCAGACTTCAACACCTCCATGAAGCCTGCCCTTAACAGTGCCAGTTCCCAGGCTCCTTCCCCTGTCATCCCCTCTTTTTTTCTGCCTCTACCTTTTATAAAGGATACCTGTGTTTAAGAAAAGATTCTTGGGTTTCTGTCTGTGCTTCTCTAGAATCTAAACTGTCTCAACTCACAGGTCTACAATAAATTCTTGATGAACTGAACTAAACTCAATTTACTTTCCTTGGCATAAGGAAGAGTATTAATATGGAAATAAAATAGTCTTGGTATACCAGTGGCAGCCCCCTTAGCAAATGCCACCATGACAGAAATCAGATATAAATTTTTTTTAATGTTTGTTTATTTCTGAGGGAGAGCAAGTGGGGGAGGGGCGGGGCAGAGAGAGAGAGAGAGAGAGAGAGAGAGACAGACTGAGGATCCGAAGCGGGCTCTGTGCTGACAGCAGAGAGCCCAATGAGGGGCTTGAACTCACAGACCATGAGATCATGACCTGAGCTTAAGTCAGAAGCGTGACTGAGCCACCCAGGCGCCCCAGAGATCAGATTTAGACAGAGAAAGAAAGTTCTCTATTAGGGTAACATAGGGAGTTATTGTTGCATTTAGCTCCCATTACTAAGTCAGAAGAATCCATACTTAGAGTAAAAATCATTAAGAACAATAACTGATTTATTGCTTTAAATCATTTATCCAGGGCTATCATTTTTAAAACTAGCTTTCCCAAACCCCCATTTATAAAATAATTAAGTCATGGGAATATATGTACAGCATGGTAACTGTAGCTAATACATTGTACATTTGAAAAGTTGAGAATTAAGAGAATGAATCTTAAAAGTCCTCACCACCACAACAAAAAATTCTGTATAGCTACGCATGGTGGTGGATGTTGACTAGACTCGCTGTGGTGATCATTTCACGGTATCAAATCACTGTGTTGTATACCTGACCTAATATAATACTACCTCAATAAAAGGAAAAAAACTGCTACTTTTTTGTTTAAAAATAATATGAATACATTTTACATTATATGTATTTTGCATTTTACCACAATAAAAAAACCCTTAGTATACATATTAGAAAAAATTAATATACATATTGGAAAAAGATGTAAGCACATATAATGCTGGAGTGAAATTTTTTCTGAGATCCACTGCGTCTCAAAACTAATCCCACCTCAACAGTTTGCTACCTATTCTTCCAGGTTTCTGTATCTGTGTTCTTAATATGTGTAATGTTGTTATTCATATTTCTAAAAATCAGGTCATGCATTACATACTATCTTGCATTTATTAAAAATATATTTTGTACATCTCTCCATATCTGCACAAAAAAATCTACCTCTTTTTCAAAGGATTTTAAAATCCACTTTCATAGAATTCCTTTGTGTGGACATGCTGTAACTTATTTAACCACTGTATTATTATGAACGCTATTACAACAAATGTCTGCGTATATATCTTTGTGCACACTTGTAGGTGTTTGTGTAAAATAAATTCCTAGAGGTGGAATCTCCAGGAAAAAAGGTATTGATATTCAAAGTTTTAAAGATATTGCCAAACTGTTGTGCTGTTACCTTTAAGACCACAGTACCAACTTATTAATGGCTCCGAAATAATTTTATACTGCATTTATGTTATTCTGTTTTAGTGTCCCTGAGGTTTACTTAGTTGAATCAAGATTGCCATATCTTATTGAATCTATGATGCCATCTTATATAAAACATATCCTGATTTCAGACATGTTAAAATGTGAAAAGTGTTCTTCTTGTATTAGATGAAATCATGGTTCTTAGCTGTCCCGGAAAACAAATGATTAACTGCTTATACTGAGAAAAAGCACTTCCTCAACAAGAGCAAATCAAATGCTCAGACTTATTAATTAAAAATACTACATTTCCAGGGCACCTGGGCGGCTCAGTCAGTTAAGCATTCGACTTCGGTTCAGGACAGGATCTCGCAGTTCATGAGTTCGGTCCCCACGTTGGGGTCTCTGCTGTCAGCACAGAGCCTGGAGCATGTATCCCATTCTGTGTCTCCCTCTCTCTTTGCCCCTTCCCCACTTGTGCTTTGTCTCTTCTTCCTCTCTCAAAAATAAAAAAACATTAAAAAAAATTTTTTTAAATACTACACTTCCAAAAGTATTTTGCTAAAACTAGGGAATTCTTCACAACAATCAAGCTTTACAAGGCCCATGACATTTGGATAATTAATAACTACACAGCATGTTCTTCTCTGCTGTAAGGTTTCTGTCAGCAGAACACAAAACAAATCAAACCACCCATCTATTTTCTAACATGGTAAGCCCTGGCCCATATATTGGTGTCAAAACAAGAAGTCCACAGTTACTACATTAGCAAAGCCTCTTATTGATAAGAACAGGCAACTCTTTTAACTGGATTTGACTCATTTACCACCATACAATTCATCTTGATCTTTGATAAGAAGTCACTTCCGAAGTTCAGTCCCCAGACACAGCTGACTTTGGATATCTCTGCCAGAAGCACATGTGAAAGCTGGGTATCATTTTCCAGCACTAACGTTTCAGCTGAAAAGGCGATACAAATACTCTGAAGTCCTTTTTTGTTGTTGTTTTGTTTGAGGTAGCTAATTACTCAAAAACCGAGCTTTAAAGGAGTTGTCAGAATTACTTAACCATACTATCACTTTCCATCTCAGGCATCAACTGTGTATTTTCTACACTTGTGACCATAACACACGTGTAGAAATTGTATCATGCCTTGATGTGCAGGAAAAAAAGGTACTAGCAAATGTATTGGAAATGTCAGAACCTCTTGACTAAGCACAAAGAATGGAATCGGATCATATCTGACTGTGAATAAATATAAGCTCTTTATACCATGTCTGCAACATGAAATACTAAGTCTACTTAGATTTGATTAACATTAGTTGAAATGTCATAGGTATTAATAAGCCTCCAGCAAATAAGAAAGGATTTTCTAGTTACACTTAATAACACCATTAAATCCTTTCGGTGTACCTCTCAGTTTACTGTGAATGCTTGTCATTTTACTAAACACACCCTCCATTCTTATGCCACTTTTGCATGTGACATGTAAACGTAACCGTTCCTAAAGATGGAGTGACAAAGAGGTGAAGTTCGACTCCCAACAATTTCTACAACTTATTTGCTCTACTTCTGCTGCTGCTGTTGATTCCTTCTTATTCATTAGAAGCCGCAATTTGCTGAGTTTTCCTTTGCAATTTAGTTAATTCCTAATGTACTGAAAAATGTGTTTTTTACCCCAAATCCATGCTTGCATGCCTCCACTTTCATGTTCCCCTCATGATAGTACTGTGGTACTCTCATATCTTTCAATATCTTCAGGGTTTTAAATGGCCTTTTCTTCCCTATTTTACCTCCTCTCTGGTCTTCTTGCTACTACCTTAAAAAAAAAGTCCCTGCGAGACAAATATCCCAAACCTTACTCTTAAACCCTCTTCAAGATCTCTGCACCAAACTAAGAAACACAGTTGGCTAACCGACATTTGGTTCACAGACTACACTTTCCCACATTTGGGGTAAATCTGAAAGAATTGGTACAAGAGAGCAAGGGGCTAGAGATCACAGTTAGGTTTTAGTTGACTGAGGTCAAAATGTTACAGTAAAGGTCACTATAGCCTTTCTCTGTATGTGATCAGCCTGGATATAGGATGTAGAGAATCATCTTTCTGGTTCCTTCCTAATTTTTTTATTATATGCTGTAAAAACAAACAAACAAGGCGGGGGAACCCCCACAAAACTCTCAGAAGTCCAGAGATGAGAGTTTAGAGGCCGAAACCCTTCTGAACTGGTCAGAACCCACTGTTGCTGAACCTGGGCCCCAGAGTCAAAAGTGCCCGGGAAATCAGGCTTGGGTCCTGACAACAAAGAGGAGCTCCTGAGATGTTTTTCTATATCCCATTGTACCTCCCTCTAATCCACTCTTTAACGAACAACTACTTTTATTCTTTCTTTTCTCCAAAATATCTATTTAGCTCTTATGTATGTTTGGCCCGGTGCCAGGCACTGGGATACAGTAATGGTAGAACACTTGGTCTGTAGATGGAGCAAACTACTAGAACAAATACAAATGTAACCGCTCCGCTGAAACCCTCTAATGGTATTCAAGATTCCTTAAGATCTCATCCCTGGTCATCTTTCTAGCCTCATCTCCCACCTACTTCCGGGTTCTTGCATTCTACATTCCATAATGAACTCCTTTCAGGTCTACTATCTGATGCTATTTCCCTCAGTCTGTCTGCCGTGACACAGTTTAGATGTCTCACTCTCTGAGAAAGCCTCCTCTGATCAATCAAGACCAGGTTAGGTATAAGGGAAAATTCTGGGGTGGCATGTAACCTCTTTTTTTTCTTAAGAGAGAGGGAGAGAGGGTGCTCTTGAGCAGGGGAGAGGGGCAGAGGAAGGGAGAGAATTCCAAGCAGCCTCCAAGCTCAGTGAGTAGCCTAACGTGGGGCTTGATCCCACAACCCTGGGATCATGACCTGAGCTGATATCAAGAGTCGGATGCTCAACTGACTGAGCCACCCAGGGGCCCCTAACCTCTACTTTTGTTTTTTTTTTTATGTAACACTTCTCATTCCTTCCTTTCAGTGTATAAAAATAGCTATCTAATAAAATCAGCTCCCAAAATGTCTGACACAGGTCGACAACCATGTCCTTTTCCTTATTTTCTCTAAATCAGTTTCTGAAAGGATATGATACACACCCTGCTTTTTTTTTATTTCTTAATTTATTTATTTTTGAGAGAGAGCATGCATGCTCATGAGCGGGGGACAGGGGCAGAAGGAGAGAGACAGAGGATCCCAGGCAGGCTCCACACTGAAGACAATGAGGGGCTTGATCCACAACTGACCCTGGGATCATGACGTGAGCCGAAATCAAGAGTTGGACACTTAACTGACTGAGCCACCCAGGTGCCCTTCACCCTGTTTTCTAATTCAAGAAAAGGTTAAAAGGTTAGCTGGTACAGGAGTCAAAAATCTGAAGAAAGTAAAAGAACACTGCAATTAGTTTGGTGACTTAATTCCACTACTTCTTTAAAAAAATTTTTTAAGTGTCTATTTATTTTTAAGAGAGAGACAGAGCATGAGCAGGGAAAAGGCAGAGAGAGAGAGAGGGAGACACAGAATCTGAAGCAACTCCAGGCTGTGAGTGCAGAGCCCAATGTGGGGCTTGAACTCGTGAGCCGTGAATCATGACCTGAGCTGAAGTTGGATGCTGAACTAAGCCACCCAGGCACCCCAATTCTGTTATTTCTGAAGACAGTAAATGTGTTGCAGAGATTGTCTTAGCACAGTGGACAGTAGGTGGGCATGGGACGGGCTTGCCATGCCACCAGTCCTCCTGAGTGTCTATGATTTGTTTCTCTGCTCATCGGTCCTGGCCATGATATTGCAGGGGCATGTTCCCACAGCATGTTGCCTTTTCCCATCTCATGGGTCCCTTTTGGGTCAGAAGAAATAAAGTTTAAGAGTTTACTAATTTGAAATTTCATTGTAAGTTTCTGTTCCAGTTCCATTAGTAAAAAGACTGATCCATAGCTCCAGCAAACACAGAGGCCACTTCCAACAGAGTCCACTGAGCTCTCTCAGTACCATCTCATGTGACCCTAGCCCTCTACTTTCTTATTTATGTACTCATGTTGCCTTTGTACTTGTCTGGCTCCCCTTCTGACCTTGAGTGCAGAAACGTCATATTTGGGGCTGCAGCCCCAACAAATATTGAGTATCTATCACACCTGGCACATAATAGATAATGACTGATGAATGAATTAATATAGACTTGCTTGGCCCTTCAAGGGAAACAAACAAACAAACATTAAAAGCTTTCAGGATACAGAGTTCATACTACAGTCACTAAAAACTATTCTGCTGGTAAATTTCAGTTCTTTCTCACCTGATCGGTATCGTTCATCCCTGGCTCCCCCAGATCGAGTTCGGTGGTACTTAGAAGGAGCAGAAGTTTGAGCTGCGGATGGAGCAGGTGTCTGGTTTCTATGTTCTTTCTGTACTGCTGACTCGGTTTCTAAAAAAGGAAATTTGGAATATGGTTATCTGATAACAATAGTAGCTAAAGTTTTCTGAGCACTTTATGGCATTCTCACAACACTCTGAGGCAGGTACTATTACCCCATTAGAGAGCTTCAATATACATACCTAAAAAGACATCCAGGCTAAAAAATATAATCTTAGAGTCATAACTGTCAACAGAGATAGGAGAGAAATAGCAAAATAGGAGAGAAAGTGAAAAGGCCACTCCAGAAGAATTATTTTTTAATGTTTATTATTTTCTGAGAGAGAGCTTGAGCAGGGGAGGGGCAGAGAGAAAAGGAGACACAGAATCCAAAGCAGGCTCCAGGCTCTGAGATGTCAGCACAGAGCCTGATGTGGGGCTCGAACTTGTGAACAGTGAAATCATGACCTGAGCCAAAACTGGACAGTTAACTGACTGAGCCACCCATGCACCCCAAAGACTTTAAGAATTGAGGGTGTGGGGGGGGATGGAGGGGTGTATATGACCCCCTAATCCTGCATAATGGTACAAAGAATAGCTTGGGGACCTTTAGCCTCTTCACTATAAGTTACTCCAAATAAACATGTTATTTAAGCAAAACTATAGTGCTTATTATGCAAACATAGCTTTTTGAGTCAACCTCTTTCAACTAGAATCACCACTGAACTTGCCCCTTTCCAGTATCTGGCCTAACCCCATTCTCTGTCCTATCAACATTCACTGTCTTATCAAGAATATGGGGAAGTGGGAAATAAACAGGTAAAATAATCAGAAGAGAAACACCCTAAGTTCAGTCCCACAAACCACGAGCTGAAACCAAGAGTTGGACGCTTAACCAACTGAGCCACCCAGGTGCACCTCATATACTGTTTTTAAGAAGGCAAGAAGAATATATCTTAGAATGCTCTCCACTAAAGTGCTTTTATGGATCTAGAAATGTTTATTTTTGATGGTTCCTGGCAGCTGAAATTTTTAATATAAAATATATTAACAGAGAAGAACCTATTTTAACACTGATATTTTGAAATATAATGTCTGGGGGCACCTGGGTGGCTCAGTCAGTTAAGCATCTGACTTAGGTCATGATCTCGTGGGGTTCATGAGTTTGAGCCCCGCGTCGGGCTCTGTGCTGACAGCTCAGAGCCTGAAGCCTGCTTCGGATTCTGTGTCTCCCTCTCTCTGCCTCACCCCTGCTTGCACTCTGTCTCTCTCTGTATCTCAAAAATGTATAAATGTTAAAAAAATTTTTTTGAAATGTAATGCCTGGGATTGTAAACTGAAGTTTTAAATCAACCTAAATTCTTTTGATAATCCATTTCACAGAAGAGCTATACTGAGTTCTTAGTATTTTCACACCTTGCTTCATCTCTTAGTATATAAAGAATCAACAAACTATAGCCCATGTCTGTTTATAAGCAGTTTTATCAGAACATAGCCATGCCCATCTGTTTACATACTGCCTTGTAGATGCTTTCACACTGTAAAGGTACACGGAGTAATTAGATAGAGACTGATGGTCCTCAAAGTGTAAAATATCTACTATCTGGCCCTTTATAGAAAAAGCTTACCAACTCCCAGTCTATAATAAAAGCTAACATGTAAAGGTTTGTTTTTGCTAGGCACTGTGCATACAGAAGTTTTCATATGTTATTTACTCCTCACAACAATCCTACAAAGTCAGCAGTAACACTTTCAACTTACAGAAAAGGAATCAGAGACATGGATTATTTTATGCAGCCACACAGAGGCAGGGAATGGCAAGAGGAAGAATTCAAACCCAGATCTGTCTAACTCCACTGGTTCTCAATCAGAAAAGATTATGGGGAAGGAAGGAAGGAAGGAAAGAAGGAAAGAAAGGGAAAGAAAAGGTTATGAAAATTCTCCCAAGACTGTTAGGAGGAAAACAATCAGAATTAATAATGTAGTTTAGGAACATCTAAATGCTTCAGGACGTATAGTCAGCAGCTAGATAATAGTTCTTTAAAAAAAAAAAAATCACTTGCCAACCATGAGAGACGCTTAAATACAGAGAACAAACTGAGGGTTGCTGGCAGGGTTTTGGGTGGGGGGATGGGTTAAATGGATGATGGGCATTAATGAGGGCACTTGTTGGATGAGCACTGGGTGTTATATGTAAGTGATGAATCACTAAATTCTACTCCTGAAATCATTATTATACTATATGTTAACTAACTTGGATTCAAATTAAAAAAAAAAAATCACTTGCTTTCACGTACATGATTCTGCAAAAAGTCCCTCCAAATTAAGTTTTCAGCCATTCATCAGAGAAATAATTTAAAACATAGTCCAATTAACTTTAAATAGAGAACAAAAAAGAGAAAAGGGCTATTCTTATTTGCATTGTCACATGATCTATAGAGAAAGGAAATCAGATTAGTACCCATGAGCTACTTTGCCTGTAAGTATGCACAGAGAAATTGGTTTGACTTATAGAGTACTAAGTTTAAAACACTAGCTTTGTATTACTTTGGGGGGTAAGGTGTCACAGTAAATATATATTTGAATTACCCATCATGGATTGTTTTTTAAATTAAATAAATAGATCTTCTAGGACTGACCAAACCACCCTGCTCTGAAACACAGGGCTTCTGAATTAGACAGCTAATGATCCAAAAGATGAAAAGAATGAGCATGGATTCTCATTTCACAAAGGATGGACCAAAGGTTTATGTATTTTTTTATCATCCTCTCCTGCTTTTACTTTGTATTTTTCAATGTAATTAATTAGGAGAAAGAAGATAAGATAGGTTAAAAATAAAAACTGTTTCAAAAAAAATGACAGACCAGTGATAGGGGAACAAGGAGTTGATACATTTGAGGAAAAATGAAAGAGAATGAACATTTCCACTCAGGATTATCTAGGCGTTATCAGAGATCAAATCACAAGGAAATGTAACAAAAATACAGACATCTGATGAAACTGACAGTCAGATGACATTTAGCAAGCGATCTACTGAGCTGGTACAAAAAACAAAACAAGCAAAAAAAATAAATAAAACAAAACAAAACCAAAAAACCCCACACAAAACAGGCCTCACAACACTCTATTCACCAAGCAACATTACTATGATGCTCTGCACTGTTTATCTCAGTTCTTTCAGGAATTTAGTCATCCAAGCAGACCAGGTCTTTTTTGGGTCTAAAAGCAAGACAATCATTTTGTTGTAGCTTGTCAGAAATGGAACCAGGAGGTCAATTTGCAGTTTCAGTAAATGCCTGACAAGTTTATTCAGTGAGCATTCCTCAAGTGCCCACAAAGCGCAATGCCGCAAAAACATGAATTTCTGACAGAACCTTGGCTCAAATGTGCAACATACCTGGCTTCAAGTTCAAGAGAAGTTATTAAAAAAAGAAAGAAAGAAAACAAAAAAAAACAAATAAAATGAATTCTTTTTTTTTTTAATTTTTTTTAACGTTTTTATTTATTTTTGAGACAGAGAGAGACAGAGCATGAACGGGGGAGGGGCAGAGAGAGAGGGAGACACAGAATTGGAAGCACGCTCCAGGCTCTGAGCCATCAGCCCAGAGCCCGAAGCGGGGCTTGAACTCACAGACCGCGAGATCGTGACCTGAGCCGAAGTTGGATGCTCAACCAACTGAGCCACCCAGGCGCCCCCAAATAAAATGAATTCTTAGGAACTGAATTTCTTTAAGTATAACAGGGGAGCTTAATAATGAAACTGTAAATAGTCCTTTTTTTTTTTTCCTTAGGTAATCTCTACATCCAATGTGGGGCTCAAACTCACCACCCTGAGATTAAGAGTAGCATGCTCTTCTGACTGAGCCAGGCAGGCGCCCCTGTAGATAATCCTTTTGATTGTAAATAATCACTCTCCAATCTGTATGAATTTTATAAAGTTGTATTCCCATGTACTGGAGCTTGTTTTTTAAAATATAATATTTATAAATATATTTTACACATGCATTGAAAAAACTGGAAGCAAATACAGTAAAATGTTAACAGCAATGATCTCTAGGGGATGAGATTCTGAATGTTTTATATATTTTTCTATAGGGTTCACTGGGATGCTATAATTTAGAAAACTCACCTTTTTCAGAATATAAAAATAATATATGTTCATTATAGAACATCAAGAAAATAGTTAAGTATAAAGAAGAAAATTAAAATGATATGAAATCTTCTTAATTCAAAGATCATACCCCATTGAATAGATTCTGACCAAAATAAGTTAAAATTAATATTCAGTTTTCAGCTTTTTAGATAAATTATGACTCTACCAGCAGGATTTTCCAATCTTTTAACTGGAAAATCATGTCTCCTTTCCCAAAAGTAACTGACAAGTCAATACATATTTGGGAGAGGACACTATGTCCTGGCTGGATTAAAATAATTTTGGAAGTCTATTCCCACCTTAGCTCACTTGCCAGGGCAACAATTTGTCATGGAAGGGATACAGAACAATGTACCTCAGGTCTCCTCAAAGTGAAGCGGGGGGGAGGTGGGGGGGTGTCAGGGAACACGGGAGCACAGCAGGGCATTATTTGACAACATGTCCAATGTCAGTGGGGCAGGCAAGATGCTGCTTAAAGGTGAATCATTCCCTGGCCAGGGTTTCACACTCCAACAGATCTCAGGAATTACCTGGGGCCTGAAAATAGAGATTTCTAGATTTTTAATAAGATGTGCACAGTTTCACTATCACAGTAAGAAACTAAAAGCAAAGATAGAATGCATTACATGTATCAACATAATAAGATTATTACACACCACAAAAAATTAAAAATATGCTGACTGCAGACATGTGAGATAGTCTAAATGAAATCATGTCAAGTGATAAAAGAACACAAAATACTACGCCCATAATGTGATTACAAGTGTGTATGTAAAAACTACTTATGTACGCTTATAAGGATCAAATAGGACATAAAATCCCAGAAGTAGCTTGAATGAGGCACTCTGTAGTTCTTTACCATTTCATTCTTTTGTTAACAGAGTTAGGTATAAATCAAAGTAATTTAAAAAAACAGTAAATACAGATAAGTGAGGGAACAAGAGCTGTGGACCTCACAAATCAAATCTTTGTCAAAATTCCTAAATTCAAGTATGAAACATACTTGACATTCAAAGAAAAAGATTACTCTCTGATTACTACACAATGACTATCAGTTTGAGGGTTCCTGATATTTTGGTCAGTTGTACAGCATATCCACTAGGGGTCGCCATTATGTTTAAACAGCGATGATTTAGATTTAATAAGTTTCAGAAAAACCACAGATTTTAATTTCTTCTACAACACAAAGCCTTCCTTCTCAATGATCAACACATAATTTATTGTTCTTTGGCAAAGAAAGTCTTCCATGATGCCATTGTTTGAACAGAGTCACTAACAGTGATAACTTGAAAAAGAAGGCATGCAAAATTTCCATTCAGAAAGATGGAAGAAAGCCAATCTCAGCTTCTTATCTTTCAACTCTGCCTATGATTTAACAGATATTCTCACCTATAAGAGTAACATAGTAGAGCACGATGTGCTCTGAGAACCAAATAACATAATAATGCTACTTTTTAGAGTAAACAGAGCATGTTCACTCTTGGTGCTGGTATTCAGAGAAGAAATTAAATAAGTGATCACCAATTCATGTATATCTTTTACACTGTGGTATGTACTGAGAAGGAAAAAAACCTTTGGGCTTTCTAACCCCAAAGCATGGGCAATTTGGTTTGTATTACAGTTTCAGGGAAGGTCTATTAAGAGGAGACACTGATGTAGGCTTTCGGTACGCAGAGAGAAGAAAAAGACACTTTCTACAAAAGCATGGTATCTGCAGAAGTCCAGTGAGGGAGAAACACCATGACAAGAGTAAGAAAGACTGGTAGGCACAGTGAAAGAGATGGAGCAATACAAAACGAGGCTGGAAGAAAAGCTGGGTCAGGTCACTCTTTGAAGGGATTTAAACGGGAAATGATAGCGTAACAATGATAATAACGTTTCTACAGCTCTTTAAACTTTCATACCACCATCTCATTTTAGCTTCACAATAACATTATCTGATAGACACCATTAAGGAAGCAGAACACCCATCACTGATTAAATTCATTTTTCTATACTGAGAGAATGCCAATAATCACCTTGAATCACTTGGGAAATCTTCCCTTTAGAGCAAAAGTACCCTCAGCCTGCCTTACAAGGATGAGTGATAAACCTCACTGCATGGGGAAAGGGAGGAAAGAATGAGTGTTTGCATCTGGAGTCTGGAAAAGAGGTCACCTGCCTGATTCCTAGCGGTGGATTCTTGGAGAAACGTGGGTTAGGGGTTCTGGGTCTGTAAAGTGGCAGGTGTCTGAAAAGATTCTGCCCCAGAGCTTCCTGGGCCACCTGGCACGAAGAAAACGGTTGAGCACAGAGCTGAAAGAGCACAATACCAAGAGCTCTGTCCTGAGAGGTCAGCTGGGGGTTCTTGGCTGAGCTGAACAGAGACAAGCTCCTCCACCGAAGCATGCTTAGCAGTGGGTCAGTATCACTGGTCACAAGGTGAGGACCAGTGTTTAAAAGAACCCCATGAGGCACTGAAAAGCAGCAGCAGACTATGTATGGGCTCTTCCCTTTGGAGGGTGGAAGCGGTCCTAACTACCTCTCCTTCTGTGCTAGCTACCTCCCGCGGGGTCCTTGAACAATTCAGAGAAGCCCCCAGACGAAGACAGTGGACTTCCTTCCGATAAGGGACGGGGGAACACATATGACTGCAATGTGTGTCCACTCCAGACTCTAATACTATCAAACCTAGCAAATGAAACAGCAGCACTGGGACTGGAATAAAAAATTCCAAGTTATTTCCATTAGGATGTGACCCTCATTCAGGAAGGAACTTTTAAATCAAAATGGCACAGGTAAGATAGATCCCACCCGTGCCCCTCCACACCCACACACACAAAGAGGCATGCTGCCTACTTAATATTTATATAGTTGGAAATGTTCTGTAGCATTCCAAAATGCCCTTCCTGATTTCAATAGGTGTTTTTTTTTTTAATTTTTTTTTTAACGTTTATTTATTTTTGAGACAGAGAGAGACAGAGTATGAACAGGGGAGGGGCAGAGAGAGAGAGAGAGACACAGAATCTGAAACAGGCTCCAGGCTCTGAGCGGTGTATATGAGCACAGAGCCCGACGTGGGGCTCGAACTCACGGACTGTGAGATCATGACCTGAGCCGAAGTCGGAAGCTTAACCGGCCAAGCCACCCAGGCGCCCCTCAACAGGTGGTTTTAAGTTCACGTCCTTTTGAATTTTCATAGTACGTTGTTTAGAACTCCCTTACAATGCTAATTTTACTGTATCTTTTATAAGCCTCATTTGTATACCTGTCTTATCTCTCCTACTACAGCATAAATAACTCGAGGTCACAGTCTGGTCTTAATTCATTTTGTATCTCCTGCAGTAATTGGCTCTGGGTCTCACAGTGTAGGTACCCCAAATTTTGGCTGAAATAAACAATTAAGATCTTATATGTCTCTTCAGCTCCACCAGTGATAGCGAATGGCTGGGAAAAACAGACAAAAAATGGAAAGATACCAATTTTTTTAAAGCACGTGGTTAAATGTTAATCTGAGAAGCCTGCTTATTTGTGTATCTCTAAGCTATACAAATGTTATGCAAAAAAAAAAAAAAAGTGTCTTTCACAATTTTCATGCTTATGCAAGGTCATTAAGAAACTTAAAGAGAGAAAAATAGGGTCACAGACTATCCTCAAGAGGGGTTATCAGAGGCTTCAGAGCAACAGCACAATACCAGGTTTTCTTTGGCTTCATTTTAACTCGCTCATATACACAATCTCAAAGGCAGGGCTGAACAGAGAAGGCGATCGGTGATGCAAGCGGCGTGGAGCTGTGGGCAAACGCAGCAAGGTATACAGACAGGAGAACTGGTGAGCAAATATCCTCTAGCAAAATAAGCAGTGATCACAAAAGAAATCCAAGTTTGGGAAAAACCTCTGGGTCACGTCTTACCAGGACAAGCTAGAGAAAGTCAACACATAACCGAATTCATAAACTGATAGGTCTTATCCCCAAAAGGGCAGTAGGTGAGGGACCGGGGAAAAAATGATGTGCAAACCTAGACCAGGAGGGGACATGGAAAAGGTGAGATTCTATTCTAAAGCCAAGAGACAAACACAATTAAATGAAGTGAAAGACAGTGGGACAAATGCTAAGGATGAAGAAGGAAAACACATATACAAAGGTCACAAACAATCTGAAATACAGGAAGACAGAATGGACTGTTTACATCAATGGCATCAAAAATAGAAGCTGTAGTGATGCCCTAAAGCAAGAAACGCGGGCCCCAAAGAAGATGCCACTACTGAGCTTCAAGGGCAATTTTAAAGAGTGGAGAGGGCAGACCCACCCGAAGGAGGGAGGCCTCCCAGTTTGAACACGTGAATCAGACTGTTTTGGAGACCGTATGATCAGCTTGCTGGTGAACACTGAAAACGAAGTAGTAAGGTCTTTGAGAGATCTTTTAGTTTGATAGAAATTACCTTTGTACAAATTTTGAATAATGCTTACATAAAAATGTTAGGATGAAGAATCCTGAGGGGCATCTGGGGTACTCAGTTGGTCAGGTGCCTGGCGTCTGACTCCTGATTTTGGCTCCGGTCATGATCCCAGGGTCATGGGACAGAGCTCCGTATCAGGCTCCGTGGAGCGTGGAGCCTGCTTAGGATTCTCTCCCTCCCTCCCTCTGCCCCCCTCCCCTGCTTGCGTACGCTCTCTCTAGAATAAAAAAAAAAATAGAAATAAAAAAAGAACTCTGATTAAAGATGACAGACTGAACACTTCTATCTATCCCTACTCCTTCCCAAAACGCCACCAGAACGATGATGAAGACCTGCAGCAGAACAAGATAACAGTTCAGATCCGTGCAGGAAGAGAGACAGCACCGAGAGCTGTCTCTGCAAAAGTAATAATAAAACCAATGGATAATTCTAAGAAAAAGAAAAAAAAAAAAAAAAAAAAAAGAGCCCATAATCCTAGTAAAGCAAATGGCTTAGCTGTGAATATTTATGGGATGATAATAATCTGAGCACTGAATTTCCTCAGCTGCTGCTAAGGTGCTTGGTCTTCCGAGGAAGCTAAGGCCAGGCTGGGGTGAGGCCCTCACTTCATCGGGCGACTATCCACTCAGCACTCACCCGCGCCATTGCCTCCGTCTTGGACCCTGCCTGCATCTGCTTGGCCCTCATCCTACACGATGATGAGGTGACTGTCACAGAGAAGATCAATGCCTTCATTAAAAGCAGCCGGCGTAAATGCCGAACCTTTCGGGCTGGGTTTGTTTGCAAAGGCCCTGGCCAATGTCAACATGGAGAGCCTCACCTGCAACGTAGGGGCTGGTGGACCTGCACCAGCAGGAGGTCCCGCTCCCCGTACCAGCTGAGGAGTAGAAAGCGGAAGCAAAGAAAGAAGAATCAAAGGAGTCTGATGATGACATGACATCAGTTTTGGTCTTTTTGACTAAACCTCTTCTGTAACCTGTTCAGTAAAAAACTGAACTCCTTAAAAAAAAAATGTAAGCACTGAATGCCAGTTTAACAACAACAGTAATATATTACGCATACTGCTCAGAATGAGTTTGAGATGGGAGATGTGAAGGAAGGGATAAAGGGGAAAAGGGAGTGTGTGGTGTCTATGTAGTTGAGAGACTAATATGTAAGAGAGGAAGATTCTGATCTTTTATAGTAGGAAATAAATAATGCCTCAAATTGAAAAAAAAAAGTCAAGAAATAGTGATAAAAATGTTACTTAGAAACACAGAGGTAAATATCAGAAGAAAGAGTTAAACGAGTTGAAAGAATCTAGGGAAGAAGACACTGCCCATTTTTGTTGTTAGAAACCTTGTAGTCCTATTTGACTATTTAAAATAGATTCATTAATTTCATTTAAAAATAAAAATTAATTAAAGAGAAATGCCAAATCTCACATGAAAACCAAAATACTCTGCACAGTCTCCTGGAGCTGGAGCAGGTCTAAATTAAAAGATTTACTGAGGGCGGAGACAAGCTGACAGGATCATCACTCTCATCAGTACAGTAAACCATTTCTTTCATTCCTTGACAACTTTCATCTTCACAGATGTTTACTAAAAGAGATACTGGAAATTCTGAATGCCCCTTCTGTTCAGTTCCACAAACATTTCTAGAACATATACTATATGTCAGGCCCTAATACTAGAAACTGAGGACATGAAGAATAAAAGTAATAATGAAAAAAGAATTTTCCTGATTTTAAAGACTTTAAGAGTCTAGCAGGAGAGTAAGACACATGAATAAACCATAGTCAATGGGACAGAGAGAACTTTTTTTTTTTTTAATTTTTTTTTTTTCAACGTTTTTTAATTTATTTTTGGGACAGAGAGAGACAGAGCATGAACGGGGGAGGGGCAGAGAGAGAGGGAGACACAGAATCGGAAACAGGCTCCAGGCTCCGAGCCATCAGCCCAGAGCCTGACGCGGGGCTCAAACTCACGGACCGCGAGATCGTGACCTGGCTGAAGTCGGACGCTTAACCAACTGCGCCACCCAGGCGCCCCGAGTCAGAGAGAACTTTTTAAAAATGCAGCTCAGATAAAGGAAGTGGGAACTGTTTTTGATAGGGCTGGTCCAGGAGGCTTCTCTGTGGAAATCCTAGTTGAACAAACCGAGTAGAGGGAGGGAGTAAGCCAGGACAGGGGAGGTCCCAAGCAGACTCATCAGCCCTGTCCGATGCTGTCTCCTGGTGTCTCCATAGTACTTGGAACCCTAGATGTGCTTAGTAAATACGTGCTGTCCTAAGGTTCTGTCTCTGTATCATTAAACTCTTTTTTATGAAAGCTGGCTGAAGTATCAGTTACTTATATCCAAAGTATTTTGACTTAAAGAAGAGACCCAGGATCAGTCCAGGGAAATTGCTTCTCCCTACATAAAATCTTCCATTTTCCTACAATTCTAAGAGTGGCCAAGAGTGGCCATAGAGCACCTGTGGTTTCAAATGTCAATTCTTTGGACCATGCCAAAAGAGTTAATTTCTGGCCCTCTCTCCCTGGACATCTGCTAACTGAGGTGTGGGAGAAGCTCTATATCCAGGCCCAGTAGTTTCCATACTAAAAGATGTGCTATCTATGGGCCATTCATTGCAGAGAGGCTATGGCTCAGAATGAGTAGAGGTGAACCTGCCAAAGCTTCATTTCTCCCATGACTTTCAATGTGAGAGATTCTTGAGTCTCTGAGTACGATCTGAACCTTTATCAAGATACCTATTTTTCAGATACCATGGCTCTTCATTTATCAGATAAAAATCTGGTTTTTGTTTAACTACAGAAACCACAATCGGTTCCAATGTTGGGAGATTTAAGTAATGTGACACATCAGATTTTTGTCATATAGTGACTTTAGAACCTGACCCCTATGATAACACTGAACTATACCATGCTTATTATTAACCCATATTGTCCTTACTCAAATTTCCGCTATTAAATTTCTTTTCTTTTCTTTTTAAAACAATTATTTATTTTTGAGAGAGTGCAAGTGGGGGAGAGGCAGAGAGAGGGAGACAGAGGATTCCAAGCAGGCTCTGCACTAACAGGCTGATGGCAGCAAGCCCAATGTGGGGCTCAAACTCATGGACCGCAAGACAATGACCTGAGCTGAAGTCAGACACTCAACTGACTGAGCCACCCATGTGCCCCTCCACTATTTATTTATTTGTTTGTTTGTTTGTTTATTTATATTTTTTAACGTTTTTTAAAACATTTATTTTCGAGAGAGACAGACAGAGCATGAGCATGGGAGGGGCAGAGAGAGAGGGAGACACAGAATCCAAAGCAGGCTCCAGGCTCTGAGCTGTCAGCACAGAGCCCGACACAGGGCTTGAACTCAGACTGTGAGATCATGATCTGAGCCGAAGTCCGACGCTCAACCAACTGAGCCACCCAGGCGGCCCCGCCCCTCCTCTATTTAATTTGTAAGTATTTTCCTCAACCTTGTGTTCTCTTGCACATTTTTCCATTCTCCTGCTATGTTGTCAAATTTTTTTAATCTTATTTCAAAGATTTATTTAACATTTGAATAAAGAATCTAAAATATACATAAATAAGGGAATCCAAGATAATTTCAACTCCAAATAAATTCCACACAGAAAAATCATTCGCTAAATTTTTATATAAACAAAAGAGATTAGTGAAGAATACCACTTTTATACACTACACTCAAGTAGCTACCTTCACAATGAAGCTTCTTGCCATTAAATTAATGAGATCTCACAAGGTAACAGAAAGAGTTCAGAAGATGTTATCCTTCCAAAAGGAAGATTTAGGAAATTCTTAGAGAAAATATTAAAATAAATTTTATTTCATTTAATTCTATATGAGACATTAATATAATTTAGTAAGTTTAACACATGCATTTCAATGCTGTTAAAAGAAATCAAAGTAAAGCTTTCTGCAAAATCTACAAAGATATCTGCGGTAAATACTCCAAGGGGTAATCTCTTCTTTTGCTACAGAACCTATATGATATAGATTATCCAGTCCTACATACAATCCCATTTTGGGACAGATATGAATAGATTCAAGATCACAGGTGGGCCAAGTGATAAGCACAAATGCAGAGAATTCCCCACTAAGAAACCCTCCCTAAAGTATGTCACTACTACTGGACGGACTGTAGGAAGAAGGAGATTAAAATGAGAGGAAGGAGTGAGATGTATGAAGAAACAGCAGGCAAAGAATAAAGTACTGTTAGCTACATAAGACAGTAACTGATAATTGAGGGGGTCTGTAAACAAGGTGGTACTAAAATATAAGATCAAGAGTAACCGTAGTTGGTAGTGAAGCATTTTTAAAGTACTTGTGTTGTCTGGGAGGAGACTTAAGATGTCTAATAACTCTAGACAGCTTAGACTGTTTAAAAAACCTTAGGATAAAAAACATTACAGGGACAATGACAGTTACTCATAATAAAAGGAACAATTCACAAAGAAGACATAGTAATTCTTACTTCATGTGTACCTAGTAACATAGCTCTTTTGTTACTTTATAAACTTATTTATATTTTAATCATTTTATTTTTTTCATCACGATGAGTGTACTGTTTAATTCCCATCCCTTATTTCCCCAATTCCTCCACCTACCTCCCCTTTGGAAACCATCAGTTTGTTCTCTATAGGTAAGAGTCTGTTTCTTGGTTTCGTGTGTCTTTTTTTCTTTGCTCATTTGTCTCTTAAATTCTACATATGAGTGAAATCATACGGTATTTGTCTTTCTCTGACTGACTTATTTCACTTAGCATTATACTCTCTAGCTCCATCCATGTTGTTGCAAATGGCAAGATTTCATTCTTTTTTATGACTGAATAATATTCCTGTGTGTGTGTGTGCGCGCATGCATGTGTGTATCACATTTTCTTTATCTGTACATCTACCAATGGACACTTGGACTGCTTCCATAATTTGGCTATTGTAAAAAATGCTGCTATAAACATAGGGGTGCATATATCCCTTTGAATTAGTGTTTTTGTATTTTTGGGGTAAATACCCAGAAGTGTCGTTGCTAGATCATAGGGTAGTTCTATTTTTTATTTTCCATCCTGTTTTCCACAATGGCTGCACCAATCTGCATTCCCACCAACAGTGCAAGAGGGTTCCTTTATGTCTACATCCTTGTCAACACTTGTTGTTTCCTGTGGTTTTGATTTTAGCCATTCTAATAAGTGTGAGGTGATATCTCATTGTAGTTTTGATTTGCACTTCCCTAATCATCAGTGATATTGAGCATTTTTCATGTGTCTGTTGGCCATCTGGATGTCTTCTTTGGATCGCTTCTCCGCCTTTTGGCTAAGATCAAGTGTGGATGTCTTCTTCAGAAAAATGTCTGTTCGTGTCTTCTGCCCATTTCTTTAAAAATTTTTAAAAATGTTTTATTATTTATTTTTGAGAGAGAGAGACAGAGTCTGAGTCGGGGAGGGGCAGACAGAGGGAGGGAGACATAGAATCTGAAGCAGCTCCAGGCTCTGAGCCTGATGCAGGGCTCGAACTCATGAACCGCAAGATCATGACCCGAGCCAAAGTCAGACACTTAACCAACTGGGCCACCCAAGCACCCCTCTTCTCCCCATTTTTAATTGGATTATTTGGTTTTTGGGTATTGACTTGTATCAGTTCTGTATACATTTTGAAGACTAACCCTTTATCGGATATGTCATTTTCAAGTATCTTCTCCCATTCAGTATGTTACCTTTTAGTTTTGTTGATTATTTCCTTCACCATGAAGAAACTTTTTATTTTGATGTAGTCTTAATAGTTTATTTTTGCTTTTATTTCCCTTGCTGCAGGAGACATATCTAGAAAAATGTTGCTATAGCTGACGTCAGAGAGATTACTGCCTGTGCTCTCTTCAATGATTTTTATGGTTTCAGGTCTCAAATTTAGGCCTTTAATCCATATTGAGTTTATTTTTGTATAAGGCAGTCCAATTTCGTTCTTTTGCATGTTGCTGTCCAGTTTTCTCAACACCATTTGTTGAAGAGACTATCTTTTCCCATTGTATATTCAGTTCTCATTCATTGAAGATTAATTTCCCATATAATTGTGGGTTTATTTCTGTTTTTTTTGTTCTATTCCACTGATCTACGTATCTATTTTTATGCCAGTACCGTACTGTTTTAATTACTACTGCTTCATAATATAACATGAAATCTGAATTGTGATACCTCCACAGTTTTTTCTTTCTCAAGATTGCTTTGGCTAGTGAAGTTTTTTATGGTTCCATACAAATTTTAGGATTGTTCGTTCTAGTTGTGTGAAAACTGCTGTTGGCATTTTTGATAGGGATTGCTTTTTAAGCCATTTAAAAAATATTTTAAAAATATTAATTCTGGGGCACCTGGGTGGCTCAGTGAGTTGAGCGTCTGACTCTTGATTTCAGCTCAGGTCCTGATCTCATGGTTTTGTGGTTTTGAGCCCTGCGCTGGGCTCTGCACTGATGGCACGGAGCCTGCTCAGGATTCCCTCTCTCCCCCCTCTCTCTGCCCCTCCCCCACTTGAATTCTCTTTCCCTCTCTCAAAATAAATAAAGTTAAACAAATTAAAAAATATATAAAAATAAAAAAATATATTAATTCTTCCAACCCATGAGCATGATTCCATGCTCTTTTCATTTCTTTGTGTCATCCTGAATTTATTTCCTCAGTGCTTTACAGTTTTCAGAGTACAGGTCTTTTATCTCTTTGGTTAAGTTTACTCCTAGATATTTTATTGGTTTTGGTACAATTGTAAATAGGACTGTTTTCTTAATTTCACTTTCTGTCGCTTCATTATTAGCGTATAGAAATGCAACAGATTTCTACACATTGATCTTGTATCTTGTGAGTTTACTGAACTCATGTATCAGTCCTAGTAATTTTTTGGTGGAGTCTTCAGGGTTTCTATAGAGAGTATCCTGCCATCTGTAGGTAGTGAGAGTTTTATTTCTTCCTTACCAATCTGGATTCCTTTTATTTCTTTATGTTGCCTAATTGCTGTGGCTGGGACATCCAGTAATATGTTGAATAAAAGTGGTGAGAGTGGACATCCTTGTCTTGTTCTTAGTACTGTTGCTTTAAAACATATAAAGCAAAACTTGACAGAACTACAAGGAAAATTGACAAACACACAGTCATGGTACAGATGTTTCAATATAGTTCTATTAGAAATGATAGATCAAACTGTCAGAAAGTTATTAAGAATAGAAAAGATCTGAAAAATGCAATTAATTCTTTGAATTAATGGGCTAGAACCATCCATTTAACAAATAAAACACAAATAGAAGAGTTACAGAGATTTACTAAATACTAGCCAGGTCGTAACAAATAACGAAGATTTGATTTTGTATAAGCATGTTTTCTGACCACAGTGAAATTACGAAACACTTAACTTAGGAAACAAGGCAGAAAAATCTAACGCATCCAACTCAGGAAATGCAGAAAGAGTACAAAAGAGTAAACGAAAAGTACAAGGAAGGAAATACATATGGAAGCCTAAAATAATAGACAGCTCTTTCTGCCCACGGGTTCTGTCCCCATGCTTTAATAAAACCACCTTTTAGCACCGGAAAAAAAAAAAAAAAGAGGAAGCCAAAAATAATAAACCAGAAAATAAAGACGTACTTAAAAAGTTTCAACAAAACCAAAAGCTTATTCTTTGCAAGACAAACTTTTTTTTAAATATTTTTTAACGTTTATTTATTTTTGAGAGAGAGAGAGACAGAGACAGAGCATGAACAGGAGAAGGGCAGAGAGAGAGGGAGACACAAAATCTGAAGCGGGCTCTAGGCTCTGAGCTGTCAGCACAGAGCCTGACACGGGGCTCGAACTCAAGAACTGCGAGATTGTGACCTGAGCCCAAGTCAGACGCTTAACTGACTGAGCCACCCGGGCACCCCTGGGAAGACCCGTCAAAAGAAAAAAGAGATCCAAGTAAATAATGTAAACAAACAGAGGCTTTAAAAATAGAGAGAACATTGTGGACAACTTAGTAAATTTGAAAATATAAACAAAATAGATGATTTCCTAGAAAAAAATTAAACTTGCCAAAAATGAAGAAACAGAAAACTGATAGAACTTGGTGACAGACAAGAGATGAGGAATTAAAGAGATGCTGAGGAGGATTTCTAAGTCTCTAACTTGTTGGGTTTTCAGATGTGAGTCTGATTTACTCAGAAGAAGAAAACAAGAAGAGAAGCGTAAGAGCAGGTTGGATGTCACTGTGGTTGGATTCTTGTTTTTATTTTTTGCTGTGTGTGTGTGTGTGTGTGTGTGTGTGTGTGTGTGTACACGTATGAAAGGGTTGGTTGTGGTGGTAGGGATGGTGTGTGTACGTCATCGATTTGACGAATATGTTGAAATGGAGGTTCCTTTAAGCTATATAAATGGAGACGTTAGGTATGTAGTTGGATCTATGGGTCAGAAGCTTAGGAGAGATATGAGTTTAAGATACATATTTTGGAGTTACTTGTATTTAAATGGTAATTAAAGCCACAGGTATGGCTGAAATACTCGAGGGAGACAGAGCGCTGGTTCTCAAAGTGTGGTATCTGGACCAGCAACCTCAACACCACCTGGGAATTCAACAGAAACGCAAATTTGCGGGCCCCATCCTAGACTTACTGAATCAGAAACCCTGAGAGTGGGGTCCTCCAATCTGTGTATTGACAAGCCCTCCAGTGACTGTGATGCAGGCTGCAGTCTATGAGCCACTGACATCGAGTGAGACATCAAGAAGGCTTGGGCCCTTCCCTTGAAAATCCCAACATTTAACAGAGGAGGATGAGCCGTCAAGGATGACTAGGAGCACTAGCAAGAGGAGAGTAAGAAAATGAAGAGAAGTTTCAAAAGGAGTGTTTCGAGAGGTAGAGTGGTAACTTCCTCTGTGATGTCACTTAAACTAGTTCTAGCAGGGACTGGAACAGGCTGAGAACTGAAGAGTTGAGAAAATTGAGACAGTAAGTACAGACAGCTCGGAGCAGTTTGATCACAAAGGGGAAGCAGAGGGAGTAAATGGAAGAGGCTGACAAGGGAGGATTTTTTTTTTTTTTAGCAGAACAGTAGCAAGCATGATGGACTGCTGAGGGAAGAATCTGGTTGAGAGGGAGAGAGCGAGTTTACAAGCGAGCCGGGAACTGGAGGCCATGACTAGGGCACACCAAGGGGGCGGGGCAGCAGGAGCATCTTATACTTACAGATTTTAGAACTGCTGGACAGGGTGATAATAAAAAGTAGACCAACTTTTTGTTGGCTTTACTACTGCTTTCTAAGTTTTTACAGATACTGCACATCTTATTGACCATACCAGGGGCAGCCCACTCCCACTGCCTTGTCCTTGGTGTCAGGGGATGATAATATAAGGTCTCTGAGAAAGGAAGAGGGAGGGGATCCAAGGCACAGGCGGAAGTCCTGGCCTTAGATAAGAGGAACAGATTACCTTTCTAACCAGAAGGAAGGAGGTAAACATGATGGGCACAGATGTGGCAAGTCTGAAGTCTGAGAGCAGGAAGCCGAAGGAGGTATCATCAAATGGCTTCTATTTTCCGCACGAGATCATCTGCAAGACCCTTCCTACTGTGAAACGGCTATGTTCCATTCTCTTGGCCTACCGCAATTAAATGTCTGATTCGTACTCACTGAACCACCTTCTATTTGTGATCTGGTTCCCCATGTAGGCCTACCCAAGGTGCAAGAATGTGCTGACCACACAGGCTTGAGTATGTCTCAGTGGTTTCTCATAATAAACCGATAAACTGGTTTTTGAACATAATCTGGTTTCTATGTAGCCTGACTACAGATAACAGACAGATCATAGTCCTTTTTTATATTGATCCTATTTCTTATTGACTTACCTTCTCAGGATCCGACTGCTTTTTCACAAAGTGACTAACGTAAATCTCTGTCCCTACAGGGGCATGGGCCAGATCCACATTTAAGCAGCCTCTGTCATGCCCTGCTCAGCAAAAGCTGGCTTCTCATTAGTTGTCAATGGACCCACTTCTACCTCTTCTCTCTCAATTCCTTTTGACATCTGTCTGTTCATTAAGATATTGCTGTCACTGCACTGACCTACTAGTTTTTGCAGGGGGAAATTTCCAAGAATAATACAGGAAATAAAACAAGAGTGAAATATATCGGAACATCACCATTATTCATTTTCTTGTTCTATTAATCATTCAGTACTTACAGACCATATACCCTGTGCAAGGCTTACTATTAGAACTATGGGGAATACAAAGTCCACAAGGTATTTACAACCCAGAAATAAAAGCAATTAGCTCCACAAAGAACAGGCTTGAGGAAATAGGACTTTGACTACAGGGGAGGAATTAGAAATAAAGAAAAAATTCCTCATAGTAAAAGTGATTAAAGTAGAAACAGGCTATCAAAGGAAATCCTCAAATCTGAGTAACTTGAAAAAAAATATGATGACTTAGAGACAGACAGCCTTGCCTACAGGCAAAGGTTACAGCAAGCCCTTTGGAATTAAGCACACAATGACTCAGGACTGTTTGACATAGAAAGAACCCACCAGTGTCTTTGCAGAAGGAATAAGTGAATTAATAGACAAGTTTATTAGGGTTCTTACCCCCAAATCCTCAGGTACTAATCCTTGAGTTGCCCTGCAGTATTCAATCTGTCTGTTCATCCTTCTTATCTTTGCTGCCCTTGCTCCTCTCCACCAGTTTGTGCTCCGGCATAAATAAGATGCAGCTTTTCCATGACCTGGAATTTTCTACCATTGAATCATGTCAGCTGTGCACATACACACTATCACCCAAGCTCTGTGTAAGTGATTTGATGACTTAGGTATTTTAAAAGTGCCTCGCACACAGCAGATGCTCAATTAAGATTCATTTCCTCCTTTCTTTCCTTCCGTTTTTTTTTTTTTTCTCTCCCCTGGTAAGGAAGGGAGGGAAAAAACAGGAACCAACAAAAGACAGATCTCCTGTAAGATAGCATTCTTTGGTGTAAAAATACTGAAGAGATTTAAACC
Organism: Panthera onca; assembly: GCF_046562875.1. NCBI lineage: Eukaryota > Metazoa > Chordata > Mammalia > Carnivora > Felidae > Panthera > Panthera onca. The sequence goes on along the minus strand of NC_138345.1, from coordinate 76,951,798 downwards.
ACTTCTCATTGCCTACCTTGTGTCTGTGGGATGTAGGGAGACAGGAGTTTTGACCTTTTCTTTTCGTATCCCTTCTGTGTGATGTCCCCTAAAATAGCAAGAAACAGAAATAGGTTATGCATTATTCTTACTCTGCGGTTGTTCACTGTAAAAATAAAATTAATTACAGAGTGTTATAGAATTACCACATAGAGAGTAGGGAAAAAAAATGGATAGTTCTTTGCCAAGGATTTTGCTATGTGTGATTTCCCACAGTCTTGGAGCCGACTCCTTGTGGAAAATTGTAGGGCTTGTCTCCACACCAAGCCAGCATAGCAATATGCTGCATACCATGTCAGAGATTCCCGAGTTCCTAGGCACCCCTCGTTTCCTTGGTATTTAAGATAGACCAAAATGGAATGCTGCAAGGCTGGCAGGCAAATGATCTCTCCCAAGTTTCAGTCTGACCACATGAATGCCACTGGCATGGGAGGTACTCTATGGAACCACGCAAAATCAAGAGTCTAGTTCAGGGGAGGAGTCAAGGTTCAGACACTGGGGTGGGATCCCTGAAAAGGCCTCTCTGCATCTTAGTAGCCATGCTTGAACCAGGGCTGGAATTCTCATATCCCCTCCCCTTGATTCACTGGTTCGTATTATTTATGTACATGTTATGTCCTTTTCACAAGGTTGAATTAAAAAGTATACTTGAAGCACACAAAAATTACACATGCAACAAATGCAGTAAGGATAAACTGATTAATAGAGGAAAAAATGTGTGGTTCAAGTGCCAAGAAATATGCTAGGTATTAAAGAAAGAATAGCAGATGAATGGGTAGAGAGCAGGGTTAAAAGGAACAGGAAACACAGGAGAACAAAAGTTAATCAAGGGAGAATGAGTAATTCAAAGCTGGGGGAATAAATATATGTAGTGAGGTGACACGGTAGAGCATTGTTTTCTAAAAAAGAACTTTCAGGGGCGCCTGGGTGGCTCAGTCGGTTAAGCGTCTGACTTTTGATTTTGGGTCAGGTCATGATCTCACGGTTGGTCGTGAGACCTGCTCTGGGCTCTGTGTGGAACCTGCTTGGGATTCTCTCTCTCCCTCTCCCCCACCCATGAACCTGTGCACTCTCTCTTAAAAAAAAAATAAAAAATTTTAAAAAGAATTTTTTAATTAAAAAAAAAGTTTAAAGTGAAAATTTAGCATAAAAAGTAAGTTGCACATTAACATTTACAACATTGATGGACACAGATTTGAAACCACGAGTGGTGAATGTCATTTGCCTTTCACCTCAGCACAGGACTGATGGAGTCGATGGCGGGGAGGTAGCAGGGCTCACTGAGGGGCGTAAGCAGGGGAGTGACACAGGCTACACGGTGCAGCAAGTTAGTTCACTCTTCCTGAGGAGAGTGAGATCAAGGGCAGAAGCCAGAGAGACTACCTGTTACCCTTATGCTACTACCTACAGTGATCTGGGCAAGTTAGGAGTAGCTTAAAGACAGTGGTATAAGGGATGAAAAGAAGTGAATAAATTAAGAGAGATATTAGGGAGAAAGACTGGACTGGATGGATATGGGTGAGAAGGTTTCTGGCAGATGGTAGTGCTATTCCATGACAGAGAAATACAGCAAGAAATGCAAGTTTGGCGGGCTAAAGAAAACCGGAGTTGAGCTTAGGAGAGGCCCATGAAACACACAAAAGGACATGTCCAACCAGCAACTGGATATGTGGATCTAGAACTCAGGAAAGAGGAGACAGTTTTGGAACAATCAGGATATAGCTGAAAAATAAACTATTACCATCTTTTCGGAGTAATGTGGCAATTTCTATCAAAATTTTGATTCACCACCTGCCTTTTTAGAATTTATACGATGACAATATGCACACAGGTGACAAAAATCAAATAAGAATATTGCCTGACTCATTCTTTTTTTTTTTTTTTTTTTTTTTAAATTTTTTTTTTTCAACGTTTTTTATTTATTTTTGGGACAGAGAGAGACAGAGCATGAACGGGGGAGGGTCAGAGAGAGAGGGAGACACAGAATCGGAAACAGGCTCCAGGCTCCGAGCCATCAGCCCAGAGCCTGACGCGGGGCTCGAACTCACGGACCGCGAGATCGTGACCTGGCTGAAGTCGGACGCTTAACCGACTGCGCCACCCAGGCGCCCCCTGACTCATTCTTTATAATGAAAACACTGGAATGAATCTGGATGCTTACATCATAGACCATCTATACCAGTGGCTTTCAACTGGGAATGATTTTGTTCCCCAGGGGAGAACTGACAATGTCTAGAGATATTTTTGTCACAACCAGAGGGAAGGGATGCTACTGGCATTTAAGGGATAGAGGCCAGAGATGCTGCCAAGTGTCCTGCAACGCACCGGCAGTCCCACAATGAAGAATTAGCCAGTCCAAAATGTCAATAGTGTTAAGGATAAGAAACCCTGGTCTACATAATACTAGGCCGGTATTCCAAATGCACTGGCACAGGAAGATATCTAAGATACAGAAAGGGTAAAAACGCAAGTTGCAGAACAGTGAGTATAATAGGATCTAATTTTGTAAAAAATAGCAATAGGTATGTTTGCATATATATAGAAAATAGTCTGGAAGGCTATACATACATTAAATAAATGTTTACCCTTTGGGGAACGGGAATATGAGGGGTTTCACTGGTTTTACATACTTTAACAAAGTTTGATTTAAAAAAAAAAAAAAGACCGAATGATTTGCATAATCTCAAAAATATTTTTTTCATTAAGAACGAATGGTTCTATAAATACGTATTTGTAAACACAATAAGATGGTCACAGTGTGTGTGTGTGTGTGTGTGTGTGTATATACATATATATATATATATATATATACACATATATATGTATATATATATAAAACAGGGAAAAAGCAAGATAGTAAACAGTTAACACCGTATATTCAATTTTTTGAATAATAATATTTTTACACATACAAATGTATACATAAAGGAAGTCTGGAGTTTTACGCACCAAAATATTAACAGTGGTTAGCCACGGCTTGCAAAGTTATGACTGGTTTTAGCTTCTTGTCCTTTTTGCTTATCTGTATTTTCTTACTTTTCTATAATGAACATCCACTATTTCAAGAAACAATAAATATTCAAAAGTACAATCACAAATACTTATTAGACTATACAAGTTTAATCACAATGGCCCTTCATCTCTGGTCTTCTAGGGAAATAAGGGAAACCCATAGTGCATTTTTTGGAAATAAAAACCAAACCTTGTCAATTAGCAAAGCGAAGGGTTTAGGTAATCCCCAACAATACACACAACTAACAGAGATGTGGGAGCCTACCAAGGAAAAAGAGGAAATCAAGTCTTTTATTGCAAAAGAAACAATGGAGCATTCTCCTGCCCCATTTCCCCCTCACAAGCTTCCCTACCTCCACTGTACATACACATCCCACTCCCTGAAGGGCACAAAGACCACTTCTGCTGGCTCAGAACACATCTGATAAAGTAAAAGGCCTTTATAAGCTTTCTTCAGGGTTTAGAGTCTCAATCATTCACTGTCAGTAACTGATTGTGGGAAGGACTGGTAGACTTGGGATCTTGGACATTCATCAACAACTAACCATCTTGAGTTTTGAAAAAAGTCAATCAATGGGAGTCTAATTCAGTCATGACAACCAGCTCCATTAGATCCAGAAATGAGCAAAAACATTAAGGAGACCCAGAAGATGAACTGCGATGAGAATGTGAGGACTGTGGTGATGAGCCTTTAAAATGCCCTCCCCCTTTTCTAGGACCACAAGAACCTGCTCAAAAGCCACCTCCACTGTGACACCTGCTGCAACTTCTAAGTCACTTCTTCCTGGTGCCCCTTCAACTCTGCACTGATAGCACTTAGCACATCGCTGGCATTTTAATTGTTTACACATCTGTGTTCCTACTAGACTGTGCACTTGAGGGCAGGGATTGTGTCGTGTTCATCTCTGTAGCCCGCCCACAGCCTGGCACAACAGACACTTGCTGAATGAATGACTGAATGAATTAGTAAGGTGGAGGCAGTGAGAGAATAACAAATCAAAGAGACGTGTGTACTTGGGTGGAAAACTGGAAATGGGAGAAACAGCAGTCTTTACAATAGCAGGAGCTGAAAGGCCCAGGGAGAGAAATCTAGTGAACCAAGTTTTTTGAAACTTGGCAGCTAGACTTCAAAGGTGACCAGAAAAGCAGCACTCGGCCTGCCTGAAGAGAGGAATACATAAAATCACTGGGCACTAAAAAAAAAAAAAAAGTACATAAAATCACTGGGCACGAAAAACTGAAGGAACTCCACCAGATACTGATGGATCCCTTAGCCAGGGGAGGGCAAGACCTGACTGAAGGAATTCAGTTAGCACACATAACTGAGTCTGTTAGTCTACATTTCTGTCATTGCCCACCTTCAGCCTGCCATTCTCACCACCAGGAGTTAACCAGTGTTTGCTGCGCCAAAGCAACATTTTCCAAACACCCAGTTTTTGAGAATCACCTGAAGGACTTGTAAAAATACAAATTCCTGGGCGCCTCCCATGAAGATTCCGACTCACTAAGTCTCGATTAAGACACAGATACTTGCAATTCTAACCAGTGCCTTCCAATGAGTCTTTAAAAAATCAAGCAGGTCTGGAAATCACTGCACTGAAGAATCACGTCTAGAGCGTGCTGGGCGGTTCTGCTGACTTAATGTGAGGAGGGGACAGGAGAAGAGAGGAAGAATGTTGTCTTGGTGGTAACAGAACCTCAGGGGAGAGCAGGAACCTCGGGAGCTCGAAGACACTCAGTCACACCATAGGCATTCTTACTCAGGACAGATTTTCTGCCATCTGGCATATAAAACAAAAAGGAGTGCCGTAACTATACCTGTATAAAATTTGCATTAAAACGGCACAGATCTAAGTTAAACCTGTCGTTCAAGTTTTTTGAGAGCTAAACAAATAAAGAGAGGATTAGCTTTCCCTTGCCACCAGGGTAATGTTATTTCTCCACCCACAAACTCACACAGAAGAGCAGCCACTCGCAGGGATTCACAGACCCCCCCCCCCCCCAACCCCGGCAGGCGTGGAGGCACGCAGCCTGTAAGAAGATGCAGGGACCCACATGACTCAGGACTGCCCAGTTGCTCTGGCACAGTCACGGCTACGATACTGAATAGCTGACACCAGACAAATGGAAAGATACATATGTGAGGCAGAAACTAAGGGAAATACATTCCCAATTTCTCTCCTCGCCTAGCTGGGATCAACGAAAGCAGCTTGGCACAGGCAGCCCAGGAATCATCTTTAAGCAGAGTGAGGAGGGGGCTGGCAAGAGGTGTGTGAGAGCCACTAGCCACCCAAGCCTCTTGAAGGTCAGCAGTGAGAGGAGGAGGAGTCCTACAAACGGGTCAAGCCATTTGAATGTATATTTGCACCGGTGAGGTGGTTTGGTGCTGTGGTTAGCACTTCAGAGTTTGTGTCAGACAGAACTACATCTGGAGCACGGCCTTACCATGTCCTGGCTTTTTGGCTCTAGATGGGTTTTACTTGCCCCTCTGATAAATCTCGGTGTCCATGTGTGTAAAATGGTTAACAGTAATCTCTGTCTTGCAGTTTTTATGGTGATTCAGACTACCTGGTATGGGGTCTGGGCTATATAACAAACTTTTACCAAAAGCCTACTGAAGCCTACTACTGGCCAGGTGGGGATCGGGGCCAGCAGCTATGTTGCAAAGAGAGAAGAGGAAGGCAAGCAACAATGCTAAGAGTCCATAATTGAGTGCTGTGGGAGAGATGCACACCAGACACAGTATGGAACCCAGAGGAAGCATCATGATCTCTGCCCGGGTAGGGAAAGGAAAGCTTTAACAGAGCAGGTGACATTCTGGGTGGGGTGTGGCCTTTCATTCTAATATCAGAAATATGACATAAACTCCTAATGATGCAGCCACCTAGTGGTTTGCCCTGCGGCTGACTGCTCTGTATGGATATGGCCCTGTTTGATGGTTCCTGCACGATTTAACCTGTCAGAGAGAAGCAGAACAATGCTCGGTAATTTTCAGAGATGACCTTGTACGCACCCTGAGCAAAACAAACACGGGGTTTGGGAACTTCTGGAGGGTCACCAAATGGTATGTATGTAGAATCTTGATGGACGGAGAGCAAGGGTTACAGTTTCAGCCATAAACTCTTTCTGCTCCAACGGAAATAAAAAGGTAGGTGCCACCACAGCCCTGCCTTAAACTCATACCGATTCAGTCAGAGGTGGCAGTGGCTTGGGGGACTTTGGGAGGTCACAAAAACTTTTTTGAGCACCGAATGGATGATATCCAGAGTGTCAAACAAAGAGGAAAAAAAGAGTATCTATGTCTTTAAGAAGTTCCGGTCTAATGGGACGCCCGGGTGGCTCAGGCAGTTGAGCCTCCGATTCTTGAGTTCGTTCACCTCAGGCCATGATCACACAGTTTGTGAGACTGAGCCCCATGTCTGGCTCTGCACTGACAGCGTGGAGCCTGCTTGGGATTCTCTCTCTCCCTCTCTTTCTGTTGCTCTCTGTCTCTCAAAAATATATGAACTTTAAAAAAAAGTTCCCAATATAAACAAATAATTACAATAAAAGTGGCAAGCGCTACGCTAAAGATCACGTAAAAGATTCTATGGGAACAGAAAAGAGTGGTGATAAGGAATAATAATAACACTCTAAGAATAAGTAAATAACAACAATACTCATCGAGGGCCTACTATGTAACAGTCTCTGTCCCGAGAGCCTCGCAACATCCCTTATAAAATGATATTTTTATCAGTCCCATATAATAGGTGAGGTTACCGAGCCACGAAAAGTTTCAGCTACTTGTCACAGTCAGACCCAGTAGGCGCTGTAATCAGGATCTGAACCCAGGCAGTCCTGCCTCCAGGGCCCCTCCTCTTAAATACTACCCTATCATCATTTTTCAGAGAGAAGCTCCAACTTTAGCCTCGGAAAGACTGGGAAGACTTCACAGTCTCTTAGGCTGGGTCCTGAAGGAGGACTGTCAGGACTGTTCTCAAACCCACAGCTGCGGAAGACAGTACCATACCTGGGGCAACAGAAGGACAGAAAAGCTGTGAATGCAATCTCTGAGGAACAGACATTGGCCCTACAGTGGCTCCTCCGGGCCCTGCTGCCTCGGGGGATTCCACCGTCCGGGCCTCAACAGGGACTCTTCAGATACCTGGTTGAAATGGGCTGACATTTATCTCACGGGGCATCGATTTACTTCCTTCTTAACTAAATGCCACTATATAATACAACCTGCATTCTAACTTTTCATAATATTCTGACAGCAATTCGTCTGAGTTGCCTAAAACTCCCCTTCAATAAACAGAAAAGACATCATTACTACAGAACAAGAAACAGAGGTGAAAAGGTAAATGTCTGGCTTAAAGATACAGAGCTAGGCAAGCATCTGGGTCTCTGGCCTTTTCTTATTGTTCTTTGTCCATTGTTTACTCGTAGGTGGCCCCCAAATCAGATGCAATAAAAGTATAAAACTAATCTATTGTTCATAAAATGAATAACATGAGATAAACAATTTTTCTGACTCACTCCAAAATATAGATGACTTTCCAGAAGGCATTAAAAATCCACCCCCATCCCCCATCTCCCACCCCCCAAGCAGAACCCTGCATGAATTGTGTCTTTTAATTATCTTTTAAATGAGACAGCCAACTGTGGAAACCCTGTCCAACTGCAGTTTAAAAACAATCAGCAAAAAGTCATTATACATCATTACTAAGTATTCAGCTAACAGAAAATGTGGCCTTTTTTTGTTGTTTAGGAGTAATTAGGAGGGAAAGAAATGAGAAACTAAGAAGAAAAACTTCGAGAGTCATCACCTTCTAATCTACAGCTGTAGCTAATAACCTATTCTATCCTCTACATGTAAATCTTAGGCCAGGAAGGTGGTACATATTGGCTATGGCTGGAGATGGGGACTAGGACGGGGCTATAGCCATTTATACATAAGGAATGGAAGCAGACACATAGAAAAGAGCCAGAAATATAGCTGAGAATGTGATGGAGGCAGATCTTAGCAAAATTTTAAAAGGCAGAGGGTTTGGATGCTATCCAGGAGACGCTGGCTACAAGACAAAGAACAATTTTTATTAATTTTTATCATGTTCGCCTTAAAACAATTCTATTCAGTGAATTACATATACCTGTCACCCATCCTCCAAATATCCCCCTCCCTCCGCTTCCAGAGGTAATATATAAAGGCTCACAACAAATATACATTTTTTCCCCCAAAAGCACTGTTTTTATGTACACAGAGTCCTAACCACTTCAGCGGCAGGAGGAGTGGGAGAGGTTCATGGTCACACAGAACAATGGCCTCACCCCTTAAACCAGCCATGGGGTTTTTTGGCCTTTGTCTTTCCCCAGTTTTCTGGCTATATCTGAATTGAAACTGGCCAACAGGATTCTAAAGAATTAAAAACCTTGAATTATTTTTTAAAAACTCCTTGTAGTTTCTTTCTACACATATGTAGAATTAATCTTATGTTGAGAGAAGGGTGAAAGCTACAATATACCCAGTTTAGCCAGAAAGAAATCTGTTAAAATACTTCAATCTGTTGAAAGAAGATGAGAATTTTTATTTTAATCTAATTTTTTTGGAAAAAAAAAATCAGTGGTTCTAAAAGTCTTCCATTGGCAGCCTACAAAAGCTATAGTTTTATCTTCTTTTAACTCAAACTTGCTAATCTTACAAAAGATTTTCAAGGAAATTAACTTCAGGACATTCAAATTTCCATTCTCAGTAGACGTCCTCTCACCTCATTTAGGACAATAACTAGACATTTTCCATGTCAAGAACTTGAGAATAAGCCCAGATTGCTTTCTTCCAAAACGCAAATCATAGAATTGTTTTGGCTGCACAGTTCTGTTTTCTAGGTCAAATATACATGACTTCTTACAGATGGTATTTCACCTACGGCATCAAGCAAGTTCAAACAAATAAAAAGCAACAGAGTAAAGCCCTTGAAACACACTGAGAAACTGAACTCTCAGCCTGACTACATCAGCAGGCAGCTGCCTCGATTAATCCACCTAATGCAAAAGGTATGTTCATTTGTCCATTAGAAAAACTATGTCTGCAAATAAGAAATTTGCTATACAAATGCCCCGAATGTCTAAACAGAGCAGGAGGAATCCCTGAGATGGTTCTGCAGGTAGAAAAAGCGTGGGTTCTAGCATGAGGCGGGTCTGGGTTTGGACCCTGAGTCTTCCGATTTCCTGGCTCCATGACAAGTTACTGAACAAGTCGGCCTCAGTTTCACAATAGGTAAAACTGGAATAACTCCTAGCTTTAGTGCTTATGATGAGTCTTAAATGAGAATAAACGCAAAAGTCCCTGGCACATAAGCACACATTCAACTAGTTTTAGCTGACACCACTCCAGCCCTAGCCCCACCCTTAAGTCCCAACAATAGCTTTATCCTTAAAAGGGTTATCTAGAAAATTCTGGTTTAGTAGGTTCTCTTTAACAACAACAGCAGCAGCAACAACAACAACAACAGAGGAGAGAGTGAATTAAGCGTCCCTCTAAAGACACATCAGGGTACGAGATCTTTAGCAATAAGAGCCAACAAAATGAGTTACTTTGGGCTAACAGTCTAAAAGAAGGAAAGCTGACATCAAAGAGGAAGTACAAATATCTAAACCAGAAGTTAGTAGAGATTAGTTTAAACGAATATATGTAAATTTGTGTAAATAAAATAGTGCCACTGTGCACAAAACAGGATTATAAGCATCTAACTATGGGTGCTGTGATGATTTAGGGCTAAAACTGCAAATGCCTAGGAAAAAAATCCTAGAAAAAGTGAGGGGGAGTGATTTTCTTTATCATTTCTTTACCTTCCTTTTATCTTTATTTTTCCTCAGAAAAACCAGATAACTGTTTCTTTTGAGAACAGCTAGGTATATTCAGTTGCTCTACCTTACTACCGGTCTCCACCAGCATCATTTTTTAAAACGGCATAAGCAATAACATCGACACCAATCACTGAAACTGAAGTAAATAGGTCATGCGCCAAGCATTCCTTATCAATGGTATAGAAAAAAATAACACCCGCTCAAAACCTAAGTATGTCATCTTGCAAATGCAGAAATAAAGCGAAAATTTAAAAAAAAAAGATGAAGAATTTTGTTGGTAGTCGATTCATACTGGAAACCAAAGATACACAGGGAAAAACAAAAGTACAGAACCGCTGCTGGTACGCAGATCACAAAATAAGCAGCTCGTGTGGGGTCAGCGGAAAGGGCTTTCCCAGTGAGGCAGAAAACAGATTATCTGTATGCGTTTGGCACAGATTTAGGATCTCAGATTCCAGGCGTCAGGAGATACGTTCTCTCCAAACCAGCTCTTTGGGTCCTGGGCAAGCCACTATACTTCTCCGGGCCTCGCTTTCCTCATGTGTAGGAAGGAGGATCCAGTGAGCATGAAATCTAAGGCTGCTAATGTGTGATGAATGCCACTTGCCTGGCATGTGTGGCAAGTCAAAACCGAAGAAAGATATCCAGTAGCCATATGATAGATGAGCTCCAGGATAGATATATAGATTGTCAGCATCAGCGTAGGAGGTGGTAAGTGAGGGCCTGAGTGTGAATGATATCATCAGAAGGAATGCAGTGTGAGAGGAGAAGGCAGCCAGAAAAGGAATCTGGGAGAAAACTAACATTTGAAGAATGAGCAGAGGAAAACGAGATGATACTGGGGCACAGCAGGGAGACCAGGAGGGAATGGAGAGAGAGAGGAGGGAGACGGAAAGAGAGAAGGAGAAAATAATGTACTGTCACAGATGTAAAATAAGGATAGAAAAATACCTGCTGCATTTGACGACTAGATCAACAGTGGTCCAGACAAGAACAGCTTTAACAGAACAGTAAAAGAAGGCAGAATATTGGATAGTACTGAAGAATGGATAAGAGGTGAAGTGAGAGTAATAGATTTTTTTCTTTCAGCATGTTTTGTTATAAAGTGAATGAGATATGGGGAAGTCTACAAGAGGCTACAAAGTCAAGGAGAGTGAGTCTTTGACTCGACCAACAAATACTAAGGGCTTCCTACCTGCAAAGCACTACTTCAGGGGTAGGAGACAGAAGAGAACAGACATGGTCCCCAAATTTAGCCATGGTAATGAAGTTCATAGTCTCTTCGAGCACAGAGAGACATCCAAAACCAATCATATAATTAGTGACAAGTGGGATAAGGGCTACAAAGAAGTTGTCCAGGGGGGCTGAGAGACCCCCGATTAAGAGACTGTGGCAGGCACACTGCTCAATGCCACTGCAGGTTCCAATCCCAGACCCGACCTAGCCTGGGCAGCTGGGGAAGTGACATTTAAGCTGAGACCTAAAAAAACCAGTTATGTCTAAATATTTTGAAAATGAAACAGGAGCTGGGGGCAGGAGGGCTGTGGACCTGCACTGGTATGCTAAGCATATCCACCCCTCCCCCCCCCCCCCCCCCCCCCCACCACCCAGACGATGAATGGGGTGGGTCTGGGCAGGAGCACAGCTGAAAGCCAGGGCAGTGCAGCAAGTGGGGTGATACGAGGTTCTGGAGACAGCGGGAGCCCAGATCCTGCAGGGCCCTCAATACCATTCCAAGAATTTGGGATTTTACTACAAATGAGAGAGAAAGCCATCAAAGGCTTTTAAGCAGGGGAGGAAGGTGATCAAATAGAGCAAAGGAACAAGGTATCTGATAAAGACTAAAATTCCTGCAAAGATTAGAAGGAATAAGATCCAGAGCTGGGGCCTGGGTTCCCTCATGGGTTAGCTCCAGGGCTTCTGAACCTATGCTGGGAATGTGGTATGTGTCCTCCATCTGTGAGCGCTTTACGGGCGTGGAGATGTTTATCCTCAGCCCCTGGGCCAGCCAGGCAGAGCTTACAGGAGCTGGAAACCTGGGGCAGTCACCTCAAGTAGGCAAACAGACTTCTTATCCTGTTGTATTGAACAAATATCATCAGTTTCTGTGTTTGTCAAGATGTATGAAAGACTGGGGGTGCCTAGGAGGCTCAGTTGGTTAAATGTCCGACTCTTGATTTCAGCTCAGGTCATGGTCTCCTCACGGTTCGTGAGTTTGAGCCCTGCATGCGGCTCCGCACCGACAGCCCTGAGCCTGCTTGGGATTCTTTCCCTTTCTCTCTGCCCCTCCCCTGCATGCACTCTCTCTCCCTTTCTCTCTCTCTCAAATAAATAAATTTTTTAAAAAAGATGCATTAAAGACTGGAAGTATGGTCAGACTTTAGTATCTCTTCCTCTAAGAAAGGAAATAAGGGTGAATAAGTAAGTACAGCTGTTGGGGGAGTACAGGGAACAGGGCAGAAGGCAACAGGACTCTGGTCTGATAATCCATAAATTTCTTTCTGGGGAGGAACCATAGTAAAAGTTTTCATCCATTTCCCCCTCTGAATTCATTTAGTATTTATCTCATGCCAGGTACCATTCATCTAAAGCATTAACGTGAGTATTGACTCATTTAATCTTCAAAACAATCCCATGCGGTAGTATTATTATTAGTCCCAGTTTTGTCCCAGTTTTCAGGTAACAGAGTGAGGCACAGGCAGATTAAGTGACCTGCACGAGGACACACACTGGGAGATCTAGCTTCAAACCTGACAGTCTGGCTCCAGTGTGCAAGCTCCGAAACCACCACTGAAAGCTGCCTCTCTAAGGTACTTTGCTGAGAGGGATGGAGAGCTGGAGGAGAGTAAAGACACTGAGTTGCCACCAGACGAAAGGGAGGCAACATGCTCTGAAGCTGATACAGACTACAGTCTGGGCTCTGCCAGTTAGTTGTTAGCCAGCCGTGTCTGAAAAAGCTAGTTAACCTCTCTAAGCTTCAATTACCTCAACTGTAAAACAAAGATAATAGAACCTAACTCAATGTTATAAGGATTAAAAAGATAACATAAGCAAAGTTCTTGGTTCCTGGCACAGAGTAATAAGCACTCAAGGACACCTGCTACTCTAATGGCAGAGGGAATTAATGAAAGAAATGGAGAGTGTGCCAGGCACTGCTGAGGGTCCAGGGAGACAAGAACAGAACTTCTAGCAGCACTCATTTCCAGTTTTGTGATTTTCCCTAGCGGGAAAAATTTCACTGCGGGAAGGCTGCTGCTGCTTTGAATAATTTAGAGCTGGGGTTTACTAGGAAAGGAGGATGGAAGGAAGGAAGGAAGGATGATGGGATCCAGGCTAGCAAGTATTTATTCATCAATAGCCAATCAACCAGCAATAAATGCTTGGTGAATAAATGATGTGCAGTACTATCAACCTAACTTCTGTAACTTTTTAAAGCTTCTAGGGGAGGGGCGCCTGGGTGGCTCAGTCGGTTAAGCGTCCGACTTCGCTCAGGTCATGATCTCACGGTCCGTGGGTTCGAGCCCCGCGTCGGGCTCTGGGCTGACAGCTCAGAGCCTGGAGCCTGTTTCGGATTCTGTGTCTCCCTCTTTCTCTGACCCTCCCCTATTCATGCTCTCTCTCTCTCTCTCTCTCTCTCTCTGTCTCTCTGTCTCAAAAATAAATAAATGTTAAAAAAAAAAATTTTTTTAATAAAAATAAATAAATAAATAAAGCTTCTAGGGGAAATACAGTCAGGATCCATCTTGGGTTGGCTGATCACATCACCCTCAGGAAGAAATGACAGGATTCCAAATGGAGAAAGCTGAAAGGAATTGGGCAAGGGAGGTCTGGAGGGTATACAAAGGTTCCCTGCCAGGCCAGTTCTCCTTTCCTGCTTCCCACACCTGCTTTTCTCTTCTCACTTTGAACCTATTAAAAACAAAACAGTGAAAAAACTATTAAAGACAAAAATCATGGAAAGGTGATAAAGAACAGAGAAGACTGAAGATCATTTTATGTTTTAGAAGTAACACTAAAAACTGAAAATTTCCTAGGCCTCATAAAGGTCCAGGGGAGGAGCAGAGACAGTCAGTTGGTGTGGGGAGCAGCTCTGGGGGACCTGGTGGAAGTTGTGGGGGGGGGGGGGGGTCAGGTCTCTTGGAAGAGAGATCAAAGGGATGGATTACTAAGGGAAGAGGCAGAGGGAGGCAGAGGGAGAGGAAAAGCAGAAAACCATCAGACGCAGTAGTGGAGAAAAGGGAGTTCCTAAATCCAACAGGGTCCACCCTGGATCAAACATTCATAAAAGACAGCCAGATGTTGCCACCAGTTCCTCTTTTCCCAGGGCAAAATTTAAAATAACTAAGTGGTGGTCACTATTTTTAAAGATTAAACAAAAACAACCCACACCCCTCAATGCAGTCTCAGGAAAAGAATAAATGCTCAATGTTAATAATCCTCAGGAATAGAGAGGCTCCCTGAGCAAGGGTAGGAAAACAAGCAAAAAGAACAAAAATGAACTTGCAGCCACATAATATGCAAAAGAAAGCTGTCGAGGCATTTCGGTAGTCCAAGAGCTGATGTTCTTAGCAGGGGAAAAAAGTAGAGTGAAAGGATGAAATATGATGAACTGCTTAGAGATTTTTATAAATGACTTGTAATTTCATAAACACCTATCTACCAATGTTTAACCAAAGTTAAATCGAGATGTAACTTTCGATTTGGCTGATAAAGTATGGCGTGTGTGTATGTGTGTGTCTATTGTTCCCCTAGAGATATTTAAACCTCCAATATCATTACCAAAAAATCCACCTCTTTCCTGTAGTTTCACTTGAAGCAAAAAAAAAAAAAAAGAAAAAGAAAAAAACAATAACAAATTCCTTCCTAAAATAGCAAAGACAACAATGAGAGGAATAATACTTCAGAGTTTGAACAGATATTTCCTGTACTTCACTCAATGTACGAATCACAATCAAAATTAGGAATTAAAGGGAAAAAAACACCACGACTGCCACATACCCCCAATGACAACAAAAAACCAAGTATAGCATTCTTTGGCTACACTTGCCCCTCAAACAGCAAGACACCACCTCACGTCTGAATATAGTATTACAAACGAGTAAGCCCTGAATGCTGTCAATATATCAAAGGTGAATATTAAGCAGGATAAACACTTCTCATAATGACAGTGGGGGCAGTCATAAGAAAAACCATTATTCCACAATAAGTGCTAGAAATAATCAAATGCTGGATTTGTTCAATTATAGTATAGCTATATACTCAGACTTTTTAAACACTTTATTAAAATTTTTGCATTACAAATACTGTCATTATGAATTTGAAATAATATTTCCTTATTCCCTTTCCCATTTGAAATGAGTTTTTGTAATACGGTTTTTTCAGAATGTAATTAGGATGTTTTCACAGAACATGAAAGATGAGGAAACATCAGTATAAAAAGCCAAGTATAAAAGGAAAAAAAGCCAAGCATAAGCAATCTGTGTGCCAAGGGATTTAAGGAAAGACAAGTGCCCCCATCATCTCTTCTTTTGTCTTTCACAATAGAATTTTTAGCTGGGCAAAACAACTACTGGATAAAGACCGCATTTCCCAGTCCTCTCACAGCTAGGTGTGGTCAAATAAGTAAGTTCTGGCCAATGTGGTACAGACAGAAAAAATGTGTTAGAATACATCCTCCCCTTTTCTCTTCCTGATGGCCGAACTGGGGTTTTGGCAATCAGCCATCTCTCAGACCGTGCGCTGACAGACAAATCCAAGGATGGTGAAGGAACAAGACAGAAAGAGCCTGAAGCCCAAGACTTCATGAAACAGAGTTGCCTGCCATGCTAGTGCAGACTATTACATGCCAGAGAAGTCAATTTCTATCTTGTTTAATACCTGTTATTCGGGACCTCTGTTACATACAGTCAAACCCATAATCCAACAAATACCTAATAAATGAGCTGATTTCCACTCAGTGGCAGTAAGTAACTGCTGCTACTTGATGTCCTCACCAGAACTATAAACCAGGGTTACTAAAACTTTTAAAAGTTAACTCTTATATAGGTGAAATATACTCTCACAAACTTTTCAACGTTAATCCCCTTGATAAATCTTTTTTCACACCATCTTACATCATGAGATTTTGATCTAAGCTGAATTCTTACAAAGTAAATCTGGTTTACTTACTTGAAATCAGAACACTGCAAAACAACCCTTAAACTAATGTAAAATTATCTAAGTACATACACTAAGAGTCTTGAACTGGGTTCAGCCATACATTGTGCCAGTGTTAATTCTTCTGATATTATTTCCATGAAAGGTTTTAACACAATTAAAATGGCATTTCTGCATTGTATTGTGTTTATTTTTATTCTTGAAGTTAAAACAGCAACCACTTGATACGCTAAGAGTTCCCCATCAAAATGTTATCTAAATAAACTATCAGTTAAAAATAGAAAAAAGTCTGTGTGAACACAATTCCAATTACTAATTTGCCAATTGTTGAAGAACTACAGCCTGGAAATAAGCAAGCTGTATGAGGAATGATGCTTTTCCTCTGTTTTCAAACTAAAAGCTTGCTGTACCAGAGCTATTCCAGGAAATTCTCCAAGCTTCCACCAGAGAAACTCTGCTTTTACCGATTACCCTAAATCATGCTTTAGTGTAAGATTGTGTTTGAACAAAGACCTTCACCTCGGTCAAAAAATTTTAAAACTATTGAATATATAGCTGATAGTTGTAGAGAACAGCCTTCTTTTCAGTAGTTGAAAAGAAATGCTGTCAGGTAAAGGAAAGGAAGAAAGATAGATCATTGAGGGGCACCCTCACTGGGTAGGTCAGCAGAGCATGCGACTCTTGATCTCAGGGTTGTGAGTTCAAGCCCCACAATGGGCACAGAGTTTACTTTAAAACAAAAAACAAAAAGGAGAGATCACTGGAAAGAACTGATTTGATGAAAAGAAGTAGTGATATTATCTTTAAATTTTATTATTTTTTTACATTTAAAAATGTCTGGATCTTCTATATCTGTGTGATCCTCTAGAAGTCAGATCTAGATTCTAAGCCTGGCTCATCACTTACCAGCTTTGTCTCTTTGAACAAGTTACTTAAGGTTGTGGGTCCTTGTTTTTTACATCTGTAAAATGAGGAAAGCCACACTAGCTCACAGGACTGTTAACAAGATTAAGTGAGATAATGTAAGCAAACCTAGCAGAATGTTTAATCCAGAGTAGACAATAATTGTTAGTCTCCCTGTCCACCCATTCTGCTCTTACCATCAACCATCAAAGTCTCAAAATGAATTACAAATGAAAGGTTCTAGTGTGGGTTGAATACCTTTTTGCAATGCGTGATATTTATGTTGTAGACTGGCTAAACACTTCTCTGAAGAAAAACATGCATTCACACAAAAATCTGTACATGCATGTTTATAGCAGCATCATTTATAACCAAAAAATAGAAAAAAAGCCCAACGTTCATCAGCTGATGAGTGGATAAACAAAATGTGATATATCCATACAATGTTAACACTTTTAACCATAAACAGAAAGGAAGCACTGCTACCTGCTGCTATACCATGGATAAACCTTGAAAGCAATATTCGAAATCAACAAAGCCATTCACAGAAGACCATATTTTGCATGATTCAATTTATGTGAAATGTCCAGAAGAGGGGGAGAATGGGAAGTGACTGCTAATGGGTATGGGGTTTTTTTTTTTTGGGGGGGGGGTGATGAATATGTTCTAAAATTAGATTGTAATAATGGTGGCTGCACAACACTGTGAACTTACTAAAAAATACTGAATTGTATACTTAAATGGGTAAGGGAGCTATATCTCTTAGAGCTCAATAAAGCTCTAAAAATACCAAAACACTTAGAATATGCTAATTCAAAAAGATATATGCACCCCTATGTTTACTGCAGCATTATTTACAATAGTCAAGACACGGACGCCATCTAAGTATCCACTGATAAATGAATGGATAATGAGACCTTGCCCTTTGCAACAACATAGATGCACCTAGAGGAGATTATGCTAAGTGAATTAAGTCAGGGTTACCTGGGTGGCTCAGTCGGTTAAGCATCCAGTTAAGCATGTGCCTTCGGCTCAGGTCTTGATCTCACTGTTTGTGAGTTCAATCAAGCCCAGTATCGGGTGAGCCCTGCTTCTCTCTCTCTCTCCCCCTCTCTCTGCCCCTTGCACTTGCACCCTCTCTGTGTAAAAAAAAAAATTTAAAAATTAAAAAATAAAATGAAGTAAGAGAAGTCAGAGAATGAAGTCGGAGACAAATGCCATATGATTTAACTTATATGTGGAATCTAAAAAAACAAAACAAATGAACAAACACACAAGCAGAAACAGACCCAGGAGTATAGAGAACAAAGTGAGGTTGCCAGAGGGGAGGGAAGGATGGGCAAAATGGGTGAAAGGCCATGGGAGGTATACAGGCTTTCAGTTATCGAACAATAAGTCACAGGATGAAAGGTAGAGCATAGGAAATACAGTCAATAATATTGTATAATAATAGCATTGTATGGTGACAGACGGTAGCTATACTTGTGAACGCAGCATAACGTATAGAGCTGTCGAATCTCTATGTTGTACACCTAAAACTAATGTAACATTGCATGTCAACTACACAATTAAAAATTAAATAGGGGAGCCTGGCTGGCTCAGTTGGTGGAACATGCAACTCTGGATCTCAGGGTTGTAGGTTCAAGCCCCATGTTGGGCATAGAGATTACTTAAAAAATAAAATCTTTAACAAACAAACAAACAAAAATAAAGGCTGGATACAAACAACAACAACAACAACAACAAATTACACTGCATCTAAAATTTAAGAAGCCAAATCACAGCTATTCAAAATATACTAGTCATCTGGAAAATACATTGTGGGCATGTGTATTTAAATTTCTAAGTCACATATAGGAACTTTTAGCAGTCTGCCATGTTATTTATTTCTATTCATTACATTTCATGGATGCCTTATCTAGTTTTCATCTAAAACTGTATCAGCTTTGTATCCTACTTGGGAGAACTGAGAAGAGCCGCTCAATTTTCTACAGCTTAATTCTCTTGTGGAATGCTGATATATACTCTTTTCAAACAAAGTGAATACTTTGAGAGTGACCACACATGAGAACATAAAGCAAGTTACAAAATTTTCAAAGAACTGGTATCATACAGACCACTTCATCTGTCAACCATGTAACCAAGTTATAAATCAGTAAAAGATAACTTTTTTTAAGCCCAGCCATAAAAAATGGACTTTTGCTGTGCCATTTTGAGTTCATAGTATACTATCACTTGAAGTTATTAGCATGTAAGAAAATGGGCTGAGGTTGGATATATGTTTGCTTACTGCCAACGGATTTCCTCGTTATGTTTAATACATTTGTTTCTCAAAAAAAAATGTATATAATCAATCATATTTAGAAGCATTAGAGAATTTGCCATTTGAAGGATTCATGGAGTAAATCTATCTGTATTATAATTATTGCCTAATTCATCCGTAGCTAATTCTTTCTTTCAAAAGCTTATTCTGTATTTAGCAGAGTGTTCACTGTACTATCATTATCTAGGAGAGTACAACCCATCAGGAGCTTGCATGAGATGCAAAACAATGCACAGAAAGGAATTCGGTTCTCTGGTCAGTGCCAAGGTCAACATTTCCCCCAGTGTTCTAATTCAGCAAGCCAAGGACTGGAACCAGTCCATGGCTTTATCATCATTGGGGATTTATCCTTGAGCAGTTCCTGAGAAAAGGCCTCCACTGGGTCCTATCCCAGCAGAAAAATGGGGCCAGGCTTTAATCACCCAAGGGGACCAACTAGCTTTAAACTCTGAAATAACGCCAATTACCTTCCTCATGGTTAAAATGGCGTACCCAGTTATAACTCTTCCTTCTCCTTTCCAGGCTCAATGTCACTGACCGATGTGAGCCTTTTGAAAAAGACTCAGTTCCCAACTACTGTATTTGCTTCTTATTAGACTAGGCAGTCGTCAGACAGAGACAAAGCTACACATCCATTTCCTGCGCTGTGATATTCTCTCTTCCCAATTCCTGCATTCTGCCTGGGCCTCTTTTCCAACCTGGACATATCTTCTGGATACTACATGCTTTGCTACTTTATAAAAAGGCATGACTTTGTCTTTTCCCCTTTATATCTGTATCATTTGTTTATTTTCTTGAAAAAAGTCATTTTAAATATTGAATTAAATACTGGATTTTAACTACATACCAATTATACTGCTGAGATATGTATGTATTAAATTATATAAACTTTGGTACTACCATACCATGTGAGTCTTCAAAGTCCTGCTCTATTCCTGCCTCTTTTCTTCCAACTCATAGATTCCTAAGAGGGGAGAAAAGCGGGAACTACCTCAGTAAATTAATATAAAAGCTTCAAGTTGGAAATATATGAACCTGCTCAAGGCTGACAAGGGGGATTTCCAGAACTCCAAGAGCTCCTCTGTGATCCAGTCCCTTGTGACTAATAACAAGAGTGAGAAAATTTTTGCTCTCTGATCTCAGGATCAGAATGTTCAATTATATAAACGAAGCCATAACTGTGGCAAACCAGGATAGGACTGAGCAGAGAACACGGTGAAGACGGTGCCTAGCATCAAAATTATATGCAAACAGATTTGTGTTCTTTACCGACTGGCACGAGACAGGGTAAGATTTAAGTGCCAGTATAAAAACAACAGGTTAAATACAGAGCAAGATGTAGTAAGAATGCACAGAAACATTAAGAAGGCCAACAAAAACAGCCTACAGAAGCAAGTGTTCATTGAACTGGCTAAGAGGTAAAAACTAAGTATATAAAATCACAGAATATTTTACATAAAAAATAAAAAAGCAAACAGCCTTTTAATGAAAAGGTTCTCTCTGATGAGCCTGCCCGACACGTTGTACTGTCCACACAACCATACATAAGCATGCACATACACATGTGTTAATCTCTCATTTAGCCAGTGTTGATGGCATGCTAGGAGTCAGGCACTGGTCTAGGCACTTGGGCAGTGCCGGGGCAGACAAAGATTCCCTCGTGGCGCTTCCATGTGAGGAAGAGACAGACAATAACCCATAAAGATAAGAGCTTAATTCATCCATAAATGACATTGAGTGTTAGTGGAAAGTGCTATGGAAAAAGGAGAGATTAGAAAAAGGAGCACAGTGGGGCGCCTGGGTGGCTCAGTCGGTGGGGCGTCCAACTTCAGCTCAGGTCATGATCTTGAGGCTTATGAGTTCGAGCCCCGTGTCAGGCTCTGTCCTGACAGCTCGGAGCCTGAAGCCTGCTTCAGATTCTGTGTCTCCCTCTTTCTGCTCCTTCCCCAGCTCACACTCTGTGTGTGTGTCTCTGTCTCTCAAAAATAAATAAACATTAAAAAAAAATTTTTTTTTTAAGAGAAAGGAGTGCAGCATATACAGAGGATTCAGACAGAGGAGGCAGGCTGTAGTATGCAATAGGGCAAACAGAACTCATTTGAAAATGTGAGATCTGAGCAAAAGCTGAAAGAGTTAGCCACACAGACATCTTGGGAAGAGCTTTCCAGTAGACACCTTCCAGGAAGAGGAATCAGCTACACAAATCAATGAATTGAGAAATATAAACATGTTTTAAACTTTAATACTAGAAGCAAATATCAGCCTTCTCCCAAACACTTGCTCATCTTTGGAAAATAATTGTCTGAGGCAGTTAAAGAAGATAAATAGGAGTGCCTGGATTTTATGGAAACATTTTTAAAAGCAAGCCTCCAATTTAAAATCTAATCAATTAAAATGGTTATCTGGGGGCACCTGGGTGGCTCCGCTGGTTGAGCGTCTGACTTCAGCTCAGGTCATGATCTCATGGTTCATGAGTTCGAGCCCCACGTTGGGCTCTGTGCTGACAGCTCAGAGCCTGGAGCCTGCTTCGAAATCTGTGTGTCCCCCTCTCTCTCTGCCCCTCCCCCACTCGCACTCTGTCTCTCTCAAAAATAAATAAACATAAAAAATTTTTTGTTAAAAAAAATGGTTCTCTGAACAGATAAGTGAATGTCCTCCTGAGCTACCCAACGGGGAGGGGGGTGGTGGAGTGAGCCCGTGGACAGCTAATGCTAGGCCAGGCTCCCAAGGCCCAGCCTCCCTGCTTCTCTGTCAGGCCTGCTCCATGTGGCTACCAGGGAGATATCATCATATGTTTCTTTCCCCACGCAGGAAGCACATCCAGTTTAGAACTGCTAACAGGGAGATTTGTTTTCTCTTTCGTAAAGTGTTATTTACACCCACATTTATACACACTGTAACAGTGGCTTTTCTGTGGAGAACAGCAATCAACTTATTCTGGTATTAATACTGCTAGTAATCAAAACAGTAAAGTCTAAGAAATATTTTGGCTTCATCAAATACTAGCTAGTAGAGGCCACAGGGCGGTTTTGGAAATCACTTGAAACATTGAAAGGTGTCTAAATTAACTGTCCTGGTCATATGTACAAGGTAGAGGGGTGGAAATGTATTTAATTCAAACAAATATGCTTCTGGAATTTACTTATCTCCCACCTGGAGTTGAATAAATGTCAACTACTAACCATCAAGAAAATAGCTCTTTCTGGTTCCATAAACTGACACCATCTCACAGCCATCTGAGGTGGCGTACTAATTAAAAACAAAGTTTCCCAATATTTCAATTTTTTTTTCCTGTTCAGTTGAGCTGCAGGAAATGGAAGCAGTTGAATGTGAATGTAAATACGGATGTCCTTACAGAACTGCTGTCATAAATTACACGACCAGGAAAAGAGCAAAACAATACAAAAGATCATAATCTCAAAATCTCCTACTGCCATCACAGAAAACAGGTAATTTTTATAGAAATGGTGTTGATGATAACACTTAAACTAATAAATAACAACCAGCGACTCTAATCTCCCTCGGCAAAGGCTATAATTACACCCTGTCAAGCTTTCTATGTTATGTTATATGGATACCTGGTTATATGAAGAAATAATAAAATCAGAACATCCCCTCAGGCAAAAACAATTGTGCAATGTCCAAGAGTCTAAAATGTTTGTATGTTTTGACCCAATAGGTCTTCTAGGAATCTATCCAAAAGAAAGACAAAAATTTGTCCACTCAATGCTCTTTTGATAGTGACCAACTGTGGGGCGCCTGGGTAGCTCAGTCAGTTAAGCGGCCGACTTCGGCTCAGGTCATGATCTCACAGCCCGTGAGTTCCAGCCTCGCGTCGGGCTCTGTGCTGACAGCTCAGAGCCTCGAGCCTGTTTAGGATTCTGTGTCTCCCTCCCTCTGACCCTCCCCCGCTCATGCTCTGTCTCTCTCTGTCTCAAAAATAAATAAACGTTAAAAAAAAAATTAAAAAAAAAAAAAAAAGATAGTGACAAACTGCGAAAAATCCAAAGTTCAACAACTGGGAACAGTTTCAAATTTATTTTGGAATATTACGTATCTAGCAAAAAAGACATTTACTAAGAATTCCTGTAGCAAAAACAAACTATCTTTGTTTAGGAAAAGATCTTTTTGAATATACAAGGTAGATGATGTAAATGATATAAAATGATCTGGTTGGTGATCTGGTTCCATTCCTAACTAGCTCTGTGACTTTAAGCAAGTCATTTCCAGCCATCTGTTAAGTGCCCTCACCTGTAAAGTAGGGATATGAATATCCAACATATCTACCTCACATATGTGAGGACCAAAGCAAAGTAATAAGTCTAAAAACCTTTTGAAAGATGTTAGTGAAGGATCATCACCATCAAAGCTGCTTTTGAAGGAATGAGTAAAAAACAAAAAGGAGGTATGGTAGTTTATATTCTTGCTAGACAAAGGAGAAAAAGAAAACAGACTGTCTTATAAAATTACCCATTTACAGATGACCAGAGAGATGCAGCAGTGGCATTCATGAAGAATCTGGAGCTGTATAAGGATACATTTTAGAGCCACGTGAGAAGCAGTTAAAAAGCCAGGTAAAATAATATGTTCCAAAAGTCTCTAAGGAGGGGAGGTTGGAGGATGGATAAAGGAGGAGGGTAGTGTGTATGAGGGACCCGAGGCAGGCCAACAAAAGGACTCCTGTTGAGATTCTCCTTAAGGGTGTAAGTCCAGGGCTAAAATTACGTAACAAAATTATGTACAAGAAGAATATGTCACGTGATGCAGGTTGGATCTACTGTTCCCAAGACACTGTCATTACCATTACCTAAATTAGGTAGATTACCCAGTTTTTATAAATTGGGATTCTTAGTTTGCCCTTACTTTAAAGAAAAAAAGAAAAAGTCCTCTGCTCATTAATGAAGAAATAGGTAGGTGTGGATGACATGATGGTATTAAAGAAAAGAAAATAAGTCAAACTCATAATTAGAAATTCCTGAAGTTATTTCTGAATCTTACATCAGTCAGTCACATGGCTGCTTTGGACCCAACCTGACGGAATTAAGTGTGACCACATTCTGCAAGAGTGCTCACTTCGTGCCAGTGGGATAAAGAAAACTCCAAAGGGCTGAAAACAACCAAGTCAGTAAGTAAAACCATCAAAAGAACTTTACTGTTGAGTTTGCAACCTTCTTCCTTAAATGTGAGCATTCACTTTAATACAACATATACTTTATAGTCACAAAGACTGAAAAGAGAATTATACAAGAGAAGCGGTAAAATATTATTAAAGCTCCTAATTATTAGCACAATGGACAAATTAAGAATATCACTTATATGAAACATCATAATGCTGACAAAGAATATTGAGTATAATAAGAGGCTTTTTAAACAACTGTGTTTAAATTAAAATAATTTTGGGGACACCTGAGTGGCTCAGTCGGTTAAGCATCTGACTCGATTTAGGCTCAGGTCATGATCTCAGAGTTGTGGGATCGAGCCCTGCATTGGGCTCTGCGTGGACAGCGTGGAGCCTGCTTGGGATTCTATCTCTGTCTCTTTCTCTTTCTCTCTCTCTCTCTCTCTCTCTCCCTCTGTTCCTTTCCTGCTTGTGCTCTCTCTCTCAAAATGAATAAATAAACTTTAAAATAATAATAATAATAATTTTTTAAGTGATTTAAGTTTTGTGGTCAAATAAATGATGGATTTCCCAATCCCAATTTGCACTATGCAGCCCTTAAAAAAATGAAGTAAATCTGTATATGCTGAAATGGAAAGTTCTCTAAGATACACTGAGTAAAAAAAGTGCAGGAGAGGGGCGCCTGGGTGGCGCAGTCGGTTAAGCGTCCGACTTCAGCCAGGTCACGATCTCGCGGTCCGTGAGTTCGAGCCCCGCGTCAGGCTCTGGGCTGATGGCCCGGAGCCTGGAGCCTGTTTCCGATTCTGTGTCTCCCTCTCTCTCTGCCCCTCCCCCGTTCATGCTGTGTCTCTCTCTGTCCCAAAAATAAATAAAAAACGTTGAAAAAAAAAAATTAAAAAAAAAAAAAGTGCAGGAGAGTTTGCAGAGTGGAGCCCCTCCTGTATAAAGAGTGTATCTCTGCATGCCTGTGCTGGCAGGATTCACAGAAGGCCAGAGAAACACTTGAGCTTGAAACCACCTATATAACAAAAAACTAATATAGATAATTTTTAAAAGGAATTAGTGGAAATTTTTACTGATCTTATATACATATCTGACTACATCTCAGATAAATATTACCTATTCTGTCATAAAAAGTAAAAATAACCAAGCTTCAAAGAAATAAAACTGAGCAAGTGATAGCTATTTTTAAAAACAGGCAAATCAGATTTAACACATACCTTTTGGTTATCGACCTCCTCAGTTACTGAATCCTCAGTCTATTTTAATTCCAACTGAAAGCTGTCTTTTTTAGGATTATCCAAACCAGGTCAACTGGTCTTGGACACGTGTCAAATGGGAAGTACAGGCTGGCCTGGCACTTCCACAGTCATTAGGACTAGATGAGCAAGAAAAGCTCTAAGATTCAATAGCCCCAGACCAGCTATGCATAGTAATGACCATCCTCCAGCTATCCACATACGTTGCTTTTGTTAACGTATTTTACCAGGAGGCAAAACTTTTAGATACAATCCTACTCATACAGTCAAAACTTTTATCTGTAAGACCCTCTTGTCATTTTTCACTTTTACTTATGATTATTTTATATTTCTAAAACAATTCTGTTTCTGCCACAGGCCTCTTTTAAATGCAAAGTTATATAAAGGACGGATAAATAAGATGGAATCCTTCTTATGTGAACCCAAGTCTTAAACCCATGGAGCTCTCAGGCTGGAATATTCTGTGTGAAAAGTGCTATAAAATTATTCAGTTTTACTGAACATTGTAAATACATAGAACAGGAAAGAAGCTATGTTCCAGAAGCTGAAATAGAGTTAGGAGATAACAAAGGCACAAAGAAATCCTACTCTTTGAGGGTAGAAGAGGGACAGCTAAACGTACAAGAGGAGAAGGTAGGTGCCCTTCAATATATTCCCAGGAGGCCAAGTGCCGAGACAACTCATTTAACTCATTTCTCATACATTTTTACTTTCGTGCACCTGGAGATTTTTCTTCTGTGAATAAATGACTTATAATGTCAATCAATGCGCATCCTTTTGGTTAATACATTCAACTGTCACAAGTAAGAGAAAACCATACTTGAGCAACATGGATGCAGTACCTCCTAAATGACTACATTAAGTATAATCTTTGTGTACCTAGAGCTTTCTGTTAATAAAACCTTACTGGTCTACTCTCCGGGTCTAAATATATTCACCAATACACAAAGGGACAGGAAACCTACCAGCTCTCTGCACCACTAGCTTGCTAACACACATTATCAGAATCGACATAGTTTTGCTCTCATTACAGGCAACAGCTGCCAAAGTATTATTCCTTTTAGACCTTGAACCTGAGCTCCAGGATAATTTATATGGCCAATTTAACCTAACGGTACTATGAAAACAATGTTTTCGACATACTGTGTTATTCAGAGAAGAAAATGTCAAAGCAAACCAAGAGAATTATATTACAGCTAAAATCTAAAAGGTGGATCACAGATCCTAAGACAGGACTTTTAAGATTTGTCATTCAAGACGCACCAAGGCTAACGCGGTTAAGTTATTTTGCATTGTTAAAATAAACCAGATAATCTTACCTAAAAACCAGTCAGGGAAAATAAAAGCAGCAAAACATTTAAATTTATAGAAGACCAAGACAGACAAGCAAAACATACTTTATCATACAGCAAACTATAAATATCTTTAAATATGTTACATCTGAACTAGGCTACACTTTTAAAATACATTATTTCAATATTTTTGGTGACCTTATCCTATTTGACAGTTAATGTTGAATTCCAGATTGATAATTTGATCATTAAGCTAGTTCACACTTAGCATAAAGGGTTCTACTGATTAGGTATATAACTCTTAATCTATGCCACATGATGAGATAAGACATACCAAGTTCAATACCATGGGGCTCAATACCATGACCCTGGGACCATGCCCTGAGCCGAAATCAAGAGTCAGATGCTCAACTGCCTGAGCCACCCAGGCACCCCCATATTTCGTCACCTTTAAAATCACTTGATTAAATGAAGTGATTGCTAAATGTCTTATTAATTTAAAATTGTGATATTAATCCTGCCGGTTACTTTAAGATGGCTGATTTTCCTTAGCAAGTAATTGCCATAGTGTGTTATTTGCCGTTTTGAAAAGCAAAGTAGGTAAGAGAGTGCTGCTCTCTCTCGGGTGGTCAGGAACAGCCTTACTGAAGAGGTGACATTTGAGCTGAAACCGATGAGAGGAGCCAGTTTATGAGCAAGTCTAGAGAAGGTGTGTCTCAGGCATAGGAGATGATTGGCTCAAGACTCCTGAAACTTAGTGTATTTGAGCCACTGCAAGGAGTGTGAGGCGGGTGGGTCAGGAGGAGAGAGAGGGGAGATGGGGTCAGTAGATTTGCATAAACAGGCCAGATATCGCAGGCTCTTGTGAATCAGTGAGAGGATTCTTTGTGTTACTGAAATTTTAACAATTGAGTGATTTAGGATCATCAAGAAGAATTAGGGGCGCCTGCTTGGCTCAGTCAGTTAAGCATTGGACTTCCCCTCAGGTCATGATCTCACTATTCATGGGTTTGAGCCCTGCATTGGGCTGTGTGCTGACTGCTCAGAGCCTGGAGCCTGCTTCAGATTCTGTGTCTCCCTCTCTCTCTCTCTCTGCTCCTCCCCTGTTTGTGCTCTCTCTCTCAAAAAAGAAAAGAAAAGAAAAGAAAAGAAAGAGAAGAGAAGAGAAGAGAAGAGAAGAGAAGAAAAAGAATAAACATTTAAAAAAATTGTAATTAAAAAAAAAAACTTCGAAGAGGTCAAAAGGAGAAACTTAATATTACAGTGGAAATATATGCTGATTGGAGCTAATTATCTTCCAGGATCCTTAAGCTGCTTTCTCTTTTCTGTCTTCTCAGTAACATTTACAGGGTGGTTTTCTTCTCTCTTCAAAGT
Source organism: Panthera onca (assembly GCF_046562875.1). Taxonomy (NCBI): domain Eukaryota; kingdom Metazoa; phylum Chordata; class Mammalia; order Carnivora; family Felidae; genus Panthera; species Panthera onca. The sequence continues at coordinate 76,923,475 of NC_138345.1, read as the reverse complement.
TGCCACTTGTGGCCCCCACTGAAGAATGATTGAGGGTTCATAGCTGTGGGCCAAGGAGTAAATCATTGTAATTGTTACAGCACCAGCTCCTGGAGGGTCATTACTATGATCATCATTTCCAGTGAAAGCATTTAAAAAAAAAAAACAAAACAGGATTTGAGACTTTATTATAAAAATATACATTGGTCAAATTTCAATGTTATAAAATTTTAGCCTTTTTATGGACCACATGGGAATCTTCTTCTACAAGTTAGGTATACCATCTTTTCAAAGAGTAGGAATTAAATAATTTGTCTCACTTCTCCATGTACTTTGAAGGCCAAGAAGTTGGGTCATAAATCTAATACCCAGTTGTTGAGACTGAAATTCTAAGTTTTTATTATATTGATTTTTTTCTTTTTGTTTATCCATCTGGTAGGGTTATTTTAATTCTTTTTCTTTGGTAGGCAACTAAATTTCAGTCTGAGCTAAACCTGAATTTGGCACTTCACCTCTAACCTTTCTCATTGTTTTCTACACTTGTTGAAATTAAAACCCGTACACTAAGTAGAATTTATGTGTAGCTCTAGACTAATGTCCTGGTGTAAGACCAGAGCTGAAGTCTTCTAGAGATATAAAACATGTTGACTGTGTGTTAAACACACAGCAGCAGCTCATTAAAGATATGTCCCAACCTTACTAATGATTCCACTCATTTTGCATATGACAAAGAGCCCATTAGAGATTAATGAATCACCTAAGGCCACAAATGGAGATGATGTGTGGGCATTATCGGGAAATCAGTAGTTCTTGTTGGGAACACACCTCTTTGTTTCATTTCAGGTATGAGATGTTAGAGCCCAACCAACCCTTCTCTACTGTCTCAGTAATTTGAGCCCAGAACCAAATGTCATTCTGAATTTGACTCTGAACCATGACTTCTTTTGCTCTTTTGTCTTTGATCTGATACCCACACCTATAAGGATAGGTTTTACTTCAGGGGATTTTGTGTGAATTAGTTTTTAGGTATAATTTTTAATAGATGAGGTCTCTAGAAGAATGTGTAGGCCAAATTTAGAACTTCAGCAGAGTTTAAAAAAATTTTATGAAGTAAAATCAATATATATTAATGTGTAGCTTGGTATGTCTTATCTCATCATGTGACATAGATTAAGAGTTATATACCTAATCAATAGAACCCTTTATGCTAAGTGTGAACTAGCTTAATGATCAAATTATCAATCTGGAATTCAACATTAACTGTCAAGTAGGATAAGGTCACCAAAAATATTGAAATAATGTATTTTAAAAGTGTAGCCTAGTTCAGATGTAACATATTTAAAGGTATTTATAGTTTGCTGTATGATAAAGTATGTTTTGCTTGTCTGTCTTGGTCTTCTATAAATTTAAAGGTTTTGCTGTTTTTATTTTCCCTGACGGGTTTTTAGATAAGATTATCTGGTTTATTTTAACAATGCAAAATAACCGCGTTAGCCTTGGTATGATTTTCTCTCTGTCCCCCTCTGTCGCTCTCCCCGACTTACTCTCTTCCTTAAAAACAAACAACAAAAAAAAAAAAACCCAATAATAATAATAATAAAAGTAAAGGTGAGGAAATATAAGCTCTGAACATTAAGAGATTTTTCCCTCATGCTTTTACCTCACTAGACCCTACTGCCACTCTCCAAACTTGTAACGTTCTATAAAAACGGGCACAAAACCTGATCAGACAGTAGGGGCTATAAACATAGAACCCAGCAGCTGGGTTAAGATAGAATTAGAGTTAACATGGTCTTGTCATGGGTGCCTGTTCACCCAGTAAAGGGAAACAACCGGGGATAGAAAGATATGTTGTTCAGATAGCATTCCCTAAAAAAGTCCTTCTGATCGTCAGTGAAATGACTACGAAGGAAATAACTACTGTACATGCATTTAAAAAAGGTGCTGGGAAGCTCTGAATCTTGTGTAAATACAGTGCAGCAGCAGTACTAACAAAACAATCTCCACAGCTATTTCACCAATACATTACTTCAAGGCAGGTTTTCTTGGTGAGCAGTATCTGAACATTTAAGTGTAACTTTCCTCACATCTGTAGGTATTCTACAGCTACCAAAACACATCCAAGCCTATAGATTACATTTTTATAAAAGCAAACAAGGGGCACCTGGATGGCTCAGTCCCTTAAAGCATCCGACTTCAGCGCAGGGCATGATCTCTCAGTTCACGAGTTCGAGCCCCGCGTCGGGCTCTGTTCTGACAGCTCACAGCCTGAAGCTTGCTCCAGATTCTGGGTCTCCCTCTCTCTCTCTGCCCCTCCTCTGCTCATGCTGTCTCTCTCTCTCAAAAATAAATAAACATTTTTTTTAAAGGATTAAAAAATACCAACCCTATATAACGGCAAAAGATTTCAAGAGACAATTTTCTTTAAAATTTCTTTCCTACATAGAGTTTTCAAACACAACTAGGATAAACTATGACACTGCTTGTCTTTTTATTCTCTGAGGCCCCAACACAGAAATGGAGGCAGATCACCTGCATATCTGACAAGTAAATGGAAAACTGAAAAGAACCAGGAAGAGGAGATGAGAAAAGCATGGGTGACATACAATGTATAATGCAGATTTTCAGAATGAATTGTGAAAGGTTAAAATGTAAGATCTCAAAGCACAGGAGACACTAAGGGGAGGAAGAAAAAAAAACTGAAAAAATAGTGAGACAAGGACAAAAATAGTAAGACAGTCCTGGCAAATTCCTAGGCTATCACAGTCTGCTGTAAGTCATTTCTATGCATCTCTATGAATTATAATGATGATGTTAGTTTTATTTCAGACAAAATTTAACAAACTGCCTCATGAAAAATCTTCTCTCTCCACCAGACACCTCCACAGCCTCTAACAGGGCAGGTATCCAAAAGAGGGAGTGGCAGAAAAGTAACCGCATTAATCAGTCATCACATAAATACTTGAATAAGGTCCAGATAGCAAGTGAAAGGCAATGTGAAGGGGGTCTAAAGGCTGGGCAGAGTCAATAACAGATATACACAGAATCCAAGAGGACAAGGGAATACTTGTATCAAATCATCACAGTTGTACACCCTAAAAAAATAAATGAATAAGAGGACAAGGGAAAGGGTAAGAGAAGAGACAAGGGGCTCCTGACTTTGTATCGAGCTCCAATTTTATCTAGAAGCTTCATATATGCTTCCAGCTGGAGTGCAGAAAGTCATCTGCCTAAGGTGCACAGGTGTAAAAACAAAGTGGCTGCACCTGAGAGAGACACCTAAGAGCAGGCCAGTGTAAGTTTTAATTCATGTGTTCTACTTATTTTTATGTGTTTATTTATTTTTGAAGGAAGGAGAGACAGAGCGTGAGTGGGGGAAAGGCAGAGAGAGAGAGAGAGAGAGAGAGAGAGAGAGAGAGAGAGAATCTGAAACAGGTTTCAGGCTCTGAGCTATCAGCACAGAGTCCGACACGGGGCTTGAGCTCACAAACCACGAGATCATGACCTGAGCTGAAGTCGGTCGCTTAACCGACTGAGCCACCCAGGCACCTTTCTACTTATTTCACCCATGGTTCAAAATTCAAAGATACAAACAAGATGTACATACAGTGAAAATATCATTCTCCTGTTTTCCAGTCTAGTGCTTTCCTGAGAATCTGTCTAAAGACACATATACAAGCAAATCACATTTTCACGCAGGCAAATTTTGATCTAGATATTTGTAGTGACATTTTTTCCCACTAGCCTTTCTTTTAACCAAACTCACTGGTGTCATACATCACAACTTTCCTAAGAAGCTGGCTTCTTTAAGATGCTAAAAATGTCTCGAGAGAAGTGGCGAAGTAGAAGTGCTGTAATGGAATGTGAAGTCTGGGCTCCCGCCTCAGCTCTGTGCAAGTTTGGGAAAGTCCCACTACCTCTCTGACGTTCTCCCTTATCTCCGTGTCCAGGCCACTGTCAGCTCCTGCCCGGACTTGCCCCAGTTCCCCTGTCTCTTCCAAGTAATGAACTCTCTTGCTTTCTCCAAGCCATTTTACTCAAGACCATAGCTGAAATAATTTTTTATTTACTTATTTTTTTTAATTTTTTTTTTTTAACGTTCATTTATTTTTGAGACAGAGAGAGACAGAGCATGAACAGGGAAGGGGCAGAGAGAGAGGGAGACATAGAATCTGAAACAGGCTCCAGGTTCTGAGTGGTCAGCACAGAGCCCGACGCGGGGCTTGAACTCACGGACCATGAGATCATGACCTGAGCTGAAGTCAGGCGCTTAGCCCACTGAGCCACCCAGGCGCCCCTGAAATAATTTTTTAAATGCAAATCTTGTTTTTATGTGCATGCTCAACTCCTTTGCAATTTTTTTTTTTTCCCATTTTGGTGAAACGGGGAACAGGGTACATGATCATCCACAGTGAGATCGGCAGAGCCTTGATAGAGATCACTTCCTGAGTCGGAGCTCCTCACTAAACACATGAAAAGACAGAAGCCCCCGCAGACACAAGCAAGTGGGCCACATCTAGAACGCACAGGCTCACAGAATGCCACCATTATGAGAACTTAAAGGTCATTCATTCATTTACTCATAAATGTTGACTGAAGGCTGGGCACTGTGCTGGGTGTCAGGAACTGCACTGAACAGACAGATAAGATCCCTGACCTTATAAAGCTTGTATTTCCAGATGCATTTCAGGAAAAGAAGTACATCCCCAAGGTAATTACAAAGGCACCGTTTTTGTGGGTCTAGATTATCGCAGTCAACTTCCGTTTAGTCTCTCTGTGTCTTCTCTTGGCCTCTGCCCTGTTTTCCACACACAGAGTGAGTTTTTTAAAATGTGAATCAGATTACTCCTCTACTTTGTTCAAACGTTCTCACAGTCAGAATAAAAACCAAATTCCTTATCATGGCCCATGAGGTCCCGAGATCTGGCTTTTGCTCCCTCTGCTCTTTCTCATTCACTCCACTCTGGCCTCATACCTACCGGCCAGTCTAAGGCACCCCACTCGCTCTTCCTCTGCGACTCACTTGCTGTTTCTTCTGTCTAGAACACTCTTCCCCCAAGCCTTCACAGAATTCTCTCTCACTTCATTGAAATCGCTGTTGAAATGTCTCCTCCTCTGGCCACTGTCTAGAATAGCATCCCTTACTTCAAAACCCTCTCTGCTTCTTTTATCTACACGGCAGAGATCACAGTCGGAATAGGATATATTTGCAGTCTTTCTGTTTCCCCACTGTATGTGAGCTTCCTGAGTGTGTCTACCTTGTTCACTATCTCCCCAGTGCCTAGAACAGTGTCAGAGACAGAGTAGGCACTTACTAAATATTTGCTGGAAAAAAACCAGATGATATGACAAAGAACAGACTGAGGTGGGGTTAAGTGGACACTTTGGGAAGAGTGATCAGAAAAGGGCTCTCAGAAGAGGTAACATTTAAACTATATCCTGGGGCACCTGGGTGGTTCAGTCGGTTGAGAGTCTGACTTTGGCCTGGGTCATGATCTCGCCCTTCCAGAGTTCAAGCCCCACTCGAGCTCTGTGCTGACAGCTCAGAGCCTGGAGCCTGTTTCAGATTCTGTGTCTCCCTCTCTCTCTCTGCCACTACCCCAATGGTGCTCTGTCTCTCTCTCTCTCAAAAATAAATAAACATTTAAAAAAAAATTTTTTTTAATTTAACCTGCATCCCGAAGAATAATAAAGACAAGAGCCAGTCCATGTGGAGGAACAGCAAGTGACCAGGCCCTGGGGCATGGAAGATCCTGGTGTGAAAGGGCACAAGTGTAGCCACTGCATAATGAGGAAGAAAGAAAAGCAGTAGATAAGGCTGGAAGCAGGTGGCAGGACCTTGACTGCTATAGTAATAGACTAAAATGGGAATCAGTAATGTATTCTACACGAAATGCCATCATTTAGCACTAGGCAAGGAGTTACATGATATGGTTAAACGTTTTTAACAGAGCACTCTACCTGCTGCAAGCAGAATCGTGTATAGGAGACAAAAATGGAAACATAAAGACCAATTAGGAAACTCAAGTAGTTATCAGCTGAGAAATGATAGTGATTTAGCTGTGGAAGTGCAGACAGAGAGAAGTGAAAATATTTGAGACAGGTATTCAGGAAGAATTGATAAGCCATGCTAACAGCTGAATGGGGACAGGGAAGGATTTAAAATGATTCCCAGGGGGCGCCTGGGTGGCTCAGTCAGTTAAGCGTCTTACTCTTGATTTCGGCTCAGGTCATGATGTCACAGTTTGTGGGACTGGGCTCTGCGTCAGGCTCCACACTGTTCGGGATCCTTTTTCTCCCCCTCTCTCTGCCCCTCCCCTGCTCGTGCGCTCTCTCTCTCTCTCTCTCTCTCTCTCAAGATAAAGAAATAAACTTTAAAAAAAAAATGATTCCCAAGATTCCGAGTTGAGCAACTGGGTGTATATATAACGGTCCACTTACTAAAATTAAAAAGAACTGGCGGGGGGGGGGGGGAGAAGAACTCTCTTGTACGCCCATAAAGTCTGGATCGTTGGTTACTGATCTCCAGGTAGAACTTAGAGGACAGCTCTGTGCTACAGATACATATTTAGGAGTCATCAGCATAAAGATGAAATTTAAAGCCATGGGAATGGGTGAAATCACCCAGGGAGGGTGTGCAAATAAAGAGAAGCGAGCCCCAAAACTGAGCTTGGAGGCATGCCAGCATCTGGAGGTCAGGCAAAGCAAGGGGAGGCAGTAAAAGAGAACAAGAAGGGCTGGTCTGTGAGACAGAATGAAAATGACGAGATTCCATCACAGAGGACCTTGGTGCTCTTAGCAAGAATGGTTTCAATGAAGTCGTGAGGAAGGGAAGCCAGAGTTGAGCGGTCTAAAAGAGTGAATGGAAGAAAAGGTAGCAGAAAGAACAGACAACTCTTGAAAAGTTCTGCTGTGAAAGGGAGAAAAAAGTGTCACTGACTATAGAGAGAAGTTGACTTCACAAGGGATGATTTTTTTTAAAGATGGAGTGCACCAGAGCACATCTGTATATGAACAGGAATGCTCCAGCAAAAAAAGAGAGCCTGAAGGAAAAAGATTTGGCGGCGGTGGGGTGTCACAGAAGTGGCATGGTCCTTGTGAAGGAGATGGGATGCTCAGCACAAAGGGACTGAAGCAGTGGCTGGGGGCCAGATGAAGTGAATATGTGCTCCACTATAACCAACCAGAGGGACATGAGAGTAGAGTAGCCCCTGCTACCCCAAAACTTATAGATGTGGTGGAGGGAAGGTGAGGGTATCCCTCTGGACAGATCTATTTTCTCAGAGAAGCATGAAACAAAGCCATCAGCTGAGAGAACAGAAGTCTGTGAGGTCTGAGGAAAAGGTACAAAACAGTCCTGAGAACGCAAATAATCAGCTGGGCTTTTTGGCAGTGATGGGCCTGTTGGAGGCTTGGGCTTATGTCTACGTGGAACTCTAGCAACACTTTCTGCACACAGTAAATATTTCCTTCCGCCAACTTTATTATGTAAATTTATATCAAGAATTAGATTTGTGGTATCATCTTTGGAAATCACTGATCTACTACAAGTAAATGTTCCTCCCTCCACACACATACACACAATAGAATAACACGGGCTCTCTACACGTTCCCAGAATTTGATTCAGTCATCTGATTATCAGCACCTTTAAAAAGAAACCAGACAACAAACCAAATAGAAAAAAAAAAAAAATTATATGATCGGGGAAATGTGACCACAGACTGTATATATATTATATATTTCTGGATGACATTATAGACTGATGCCTAAGATATGCTTTACAATAAAGGGTGGCATGGAGGAGATAGTGAAAGTGAGTGAAGAGTATTATGAAATTAGTCATGTGTTGGCAATTATTGATATTGGGTGATGGGTACACAGAGATTCCTTACACTAGTCTACTTACTCTGGTATATGTTAGAAAATCTCTGTAAAAAAAGGTAAAAACAATAATAATGTAATTATGCTTTGAATATAAATATTCCACAGTTTCATAAATTTCTAGTTTGCTTCCTTAACAACTAATCAGGAAAAGAAGCTAATGAGCCTTGCAAACAAAATGTGCTTCATTTCCAAAGTTCCTACCCTTTTCGTTTGTCTTTTTTGGGGATCAAGCCGACCCCACTGTGCCATGTACCTTAGTGTATGAGGCCTGCCCAGGGCCAATGCAGCCTGAGATGAGGAGGGTAACCATGACCTGACTCGAAAACTCAGCTGCAGGCTCTCACACTAGGCTCTGCCTTGATCACTATTAAAGGTGGCATTTTAGGGGCACCCAGGTGGCTCAGTCGGTTAAGCGTCTAACTGGCTCAGGCCATGATCTCACAGCTCATGGATTCAGGTCCCGTTTCGGGCTTTGTGGTGATAGCTCAGAGCCTGGAGCCTGCTTTGGAATCTGTGTCTCTGTCCCTCCCCTACTCACACTCTGTCTCTCTTTTTCTCAAAAATAAATAAACATTAAAAAATTTTTTTTTTACAGATGGCATTTTAGTCATAAGAAAAGAAAAAAGTAAAATAACGGTCATTGTCTTTTCTTTCCTGCCTCAACAATGTTCTAATCTCCACAGTGCACAGACTCACTGTAATAGACAACCTTATCTTCATTGATTTCCCTTTTAGCCAACCACAAGTAAAGTAAGGACTGGGTCCAGAGCAAGCTTAACAACAGGAATGGAGTGAATAGTCCTGTGCTTCTCCACTGGGCAGTCCCCACTGCTTTGGTCGGGGTTATTTATACCAGAAATAGCTTTTATGGACAATTATCATTGTAGTGAATGTGGGTAGCAAATGGAGGTTAAGGAAGAGAAATCGGCAGGTAAAGCATATTTCTTTTATTCTACTGGCATTCTCCTCCATCCCTCCCACGTCTCCTTTCACCCCACCCTCTTCTAAAACCAAACTTGTGGCAAATAAGATGAACTGGATACCATAAAGCTGGAAAGAACCAAAATCCTATTGGACACCACTGCTCTAGTTCAGCCTTGCCAATCTGAGGGTTACCTGACTGGTTTTACTGACAGAACTGGTTGCCCAGGAGGGTGTGCATTATCACTGAGAGCCACAAAGAACATTTTCTTTGCAGTGGCAGTCTTAGAAGTTTTTTAGCTTATAAATACATATCTATTTCAGTGATTCCCAAATCTGGCTAATTAGAGGAATTTCTAGAGGCCTTTCCCTAAGACTCAGCTGGGGCCCCAAAATCTGTATTTTTAAAAGTCATCAGGCAGTTTACTCACTCAGGTTTAGAAACTGATGATGCGTTATGACCTAAGGTACAAAAGTAAGTCACAGTCAAAAGAGTAATTTACCTCTAAAATCCTTAATTATTCCGAACATAATCAAAGTATTTTCTCCAAAATATAACCACAATTCTAGATCACATACAAAGTAAAACCAAACTGTTCACTCAGCAAAACACATTAATAAAGAGGTAACAAATTACAAAGCTGAATCTTTTACGACCAGTATCAACACTTTGGACTAGACACTTCTATGTTAATAGAGGCGATGCTACACATTGTAGGATGCTTCTATCATCTAAACATAAATCCTATGAAAATTTCATTGTAACAGCATAATGAGTGATTTTGTTGAAACTAAGGCAAGCCCTGATTTTTTCTCCACTAGATGCTGATCACATCCCCTCAAGTTGTGACAACCAAAAATGTCTCTAGACATGGCCAAATGTTCCATGGGGGACAAAATCACCCCAGTCCAGAACTACTGGACTAAAACTTGGTTGAAAGGAGAAGAAAGGTTCAAGTAGATTGGGGGCAAAGGTACAAAAAAGAAAACTGTCTTCAAAATGTAAAGCAATAGCAAGAGGAGCACTGTTCATAGCAATTTATTTTCGTTAAAAACAAAACTAAAGGAAATGGACTTAAATTACAAAAGGGAGCATCTAGAGTACTCAAAAGGAAAACTTCTTAACTCCTAAGGTTTATTACAGCCAGGAAACTGGAGGCCCTTTCCTGGAGATAATTAGAACGAGAAGACTATGGTATGACTCAAAAGGTGTGGGGCTAGAGTGTGTGGGTCTGAGAGACCAATGGAGGAGCCTGAGAATCTCTCCTGCCCTAGAGCCTGAAAGACTCCTTCAGAAGGAAAGCATTGACTCATAGTTAATATCTCCCTGTGGACTCAGGTCCATGTGATGTGACCAATTCCTGAATGCACACACAGCAGGCCAACAAGGCTAGCAGGTTTGTGGCCCTTCCCTGTTGCTTTTGTCCCTCAAGGCCAAGGTGAGGGAGGCTGTGAAGTGGTCTTCTCCTAGGTTCCCAAGGTCATTCCCAGCATTTGCCTAGTACCTGTCAGAGGCTGCCGGCTGGGAGTAGAGATTTGACCAGTAATGATATTCAACCCAGATTAGTGACCTACAAGGTACAGCAGAAAGAAAAGAAAAGAAAACAAAAGAAAAGAAAACAAAAGAAAAGAAAACAAAAGAAAAGAAAAGAAAAAAGAAAAGAGAAGAGAAGAGAAAAGAGAAAAGAAAAGAAAAAGGAGGAGGAGGAGAAATAATAATAATTAGAGAAAGGAGAAAGAACTAAGTCGAGTAAGAAAGTACTTTACTATAAATCAGCAATTCCCCAACATGTCTATGGGTTTCTGGAGGTCCGGCAAGAACTTACAGAGGTCCACAAAGAAAAAATATTTGAATAATGATATAGGACATTATTTGCCTTTTTTATTGTGGAAAAGGCTATTTGGAATTTTACCTCTCGTTCTTTATCCATAACAATGGATTTCAAACTTCACACTCTTAAATTATTTGCACTGATGGTGTAACAGTAATGTGAGTAAAACTGCTGGAACCTTAGCATAAATCAAGATAGTAGCAACCTAGGCTACGTACTCACAGTGGAAGTTATTGATTTCATTACATCTTGACGCCTAAGGCCACATCTTTTTAATATTCTGTGTTGTCTCAAGGAAAAGCACTTGCATAAATGAGTTATGAGCTGAACCGGTTGCCTTTTTATTTAACACCATTTCTATTTGAAGGAATAAATGATGGACAAACTGTAGGTATTCAGATTTGAATATCTGGCAGATATCTTCTTTAAAATGAAGGAAGTGAGCCTGTTACTGGCAGCACTGATCACAATGATAAATTTTAGTGATTTCAAGCAAAACTCAAAATTTTAGAAAACTTGACCTTGACAGCTTCTCAATACTTAGCATTTTTTCCTTATGACATTGGAGATGATATTAACAAATATAAATTTTGGTATTTGTATACTGAAATGTGTGATAATTTAGAAGATGTACACAACTCAGTGATTCAATATTTTCCAAATGACCAATGCATGATGTTAAAAAAAAAAAAAACATACGTGATTTTTTTAAGAGTTCCATTCAAAGTACAAGACAGGTAGAAGGATTTTAGCATAACATTAGTATGAAATATTAATCTACATGGTTTCATATTCCATATTATAACTAACCTTTAATAAGCTACCACTTGATGGGTGCCTGGGTGGCTCAGTTGAGCATCCAACTCGTGATTTCGGCTCAGGTCATAATCTCGTGGTTCATGGGTTCGAGCACTGCATGGGGCTCCACACAGTGTGGAACCTGCCTGGGATTCTCTCTATCTCCCTCTATCACTACCCCTCCCCTGCTTGCTTACTCTCTCTCAAAAATAAATGAATAAACTTTAAAAAGTAAATAAACTACCACTTGAGTTTGGGTATAGTATCAAAGAAGAATATCCACAGTTATATAAGAAGTCTATTAAAATATTCCTGACTTTTCCAACTGAGGCCAAATTTTCTTCATGTACTTCCACAAAACAATTTATCATAATAGACTAAATGAAGAAGCAGAAATGGGAATCTAGACATTAGAGTCAAAAGAATGTAAAACAGTGCTTTTCTTCTCATTAAAATTTTTTTTGTTTTGGAAAATATAATTTCTCATAAAAATATATTACTTGTGATAACATAAAATAGATGTATTATTGGGTATTTTTAAGTTTATTTATTTTGAGAGAGAGAGAGAGGTGGGGGGGGGGCAGGTAGTGCACACGCCGGGGAGGGGCAGAGGGGAGAGAATCCTAAGCAGGCTTCACGCTGTCAGCACAGAGCCTGACTCGGGGCTCAAACAAACCACGAGATCATGGTTTAACTGACTGAGTCAGCCAGGTGTCCCTTATTATTGATGTTTTAAATAAATTAAATATTTAAAAAATATTTGTTTCAATTCTAATATGATAATGATAGATACAATACACATAAAAGCTCTTTGAGCCTAAATAATTTAAGAGCACGAAGTTTGAAAAACATTCTTGCACATAAAGAACAAGAGGTAAAAATTTTAAGTAGTTTTTGAAGAAACTGAAGTGATATACAAATAGGAGACTGCTTCATCTTTTAAGTTATGAAAATTCAGCAACAAAAAGAACTACTGATACTCAGAACAACCAAGATGAATCTCTAGAGAATTATGCTGAATGAACAAAAAATCCAATCTTAAAAGTTTACATACTCTAATTCAACTTATATATTCTTGAAATGACAAAACTACAGAAATGTAAAATAGGTAAGTGGTTGCTGTAGGGGAGGGTGAAGCTAATCTGGGTGGAGAAGCAGGTGTGGCTATAAAAGGACAACCGGAAGAATCCTTGTGGTGATAGAAATGTTCTATATCATGTCTATCAATGTGAATATCCCAGCTGTGATATTGTATTATGGTTCTGAAATATGTTACTATTGGAAAAACTAAATAAAAGATAGCTGGGATCTTCCTGTATTCTTTCTTCATAATCACATGTGAATCTATAATAATCTCAAAAAATTTAAATTTAGTATTCAAAGTTAAGAAACAGAGAAATCAATAGAATGTAGCATGATTATACCAAAAATCTAGAATATACATATATACATGTATAGACTATATACATATATATAATTTTTTTTTTTTAGAGAGAGAGGGGGTGACAGTTACAGAGGGGGCAAAAGGAGAAAGAGAGTGAGAGAGAGAGAGAAAGGGGGGGAGGGAGGGAGGAAGGAAGGAAGAATCCCAAGCAGGCTCCACACTCAGAGCAGAGTCCAACAAGGGGCTCAATCCCACAATCCCTGGGATCATGACCTGAGCTGAAATCAAGAGTCAGATGCTCAACCAACTGAGCCACCCAGGTGTCCCCATACCTAGAAGCTATTAATCCTGCCTACTAAAGTCAAACTGATTAATGATACCTTTAGACTACTAATATTTTTCGTATCTTAGGAATAAAAATTATTCTTCAAAGCACTCATCATAAGTATTAATTCATTACAGTTCCTACAACAGGACAGGCACTGCTAGGAAAAGAGAATATAAAATTGAATAGGACACAGAACCTTCCTGCAAGGTGTGTATAGTGGAGTACGGATGACTGAATGGCAAACGAGTTCTCAGAATGCAATCTGCAGAGGTACAAACAAGGCTGAATGGGGCATAACTGCATAGGAGACAGGTGGCCTTAATGGAAACGGTGACAACTGAGCAGAATTCTAAAGGGTAAAGAGGCTGTGCCAGGCAGAAAAGAGGGGAGAAAAGGGCAAAATACAATGCAGGATTTTAAACAAGAGGGGACATGATTAGCTTTGTATAAAGAAATCTGACAACAGTACAGGAGGAAGAGACAAGTGAGCAGGCTACCAAGTTAGTCCAAGTGAAAAACAGCACAGGCAAGATTGAGGGGGACAGTGGGGATAGAGAGAAGGAAACAATTAAAAGTGATGTTTTGGAGGGAGAAATGATAGGACAGGGTTGGCCAAACTTTTTCTGTAAAGGATTAGACAGTAAATACTTAGGCTTTGCAGGTCACATAGGGGCTCTTTGATTGTTTAAAATAACTGCTTAAACACATACGTGGCTCACAAGTCTCTACCTGGATTTGACCCAGCAGCCACAGTTTGCTGACCCCTGACCTGAGAGATAAGCAATAAAGAGGGAGGAAGAGCTGGAGGTGACATGCAAGTTTCTAGCCTAACCTAGCGGACAGGCTGAGGTGCCGCTCACAAAAACCGTGAACACACAAAAAAGGGCAAGAGTTTCCGAGCTGCTGTTGAGAGAGCGGGTGGAAGAGATAAGTTTATTCTTAGATGAAACTGTGAAACAAAGTGTCAGATAGACTAATATGGAGTTCAGAGCAGGGTATGGAGTTAGATCTGGGCAAGAGAGAGATTTGGAAATCATCAAGATACAAAACAGTTAAAACCATGTAAGTGGCTGATGGCAAAGTGAAAAGAAAATTGTCTATAATTGTGGGAAACACTGGGGCGGCGGCAGGGGAGCGGTGAGAAAAAGGGTCTGTGAAGAAAATTAACAGAGAAAGACAGGGAGGCAGGTGTATTTTAAAATGCTAAAGGACAACGCAAAACCAAGTTGTGGACCTTATTGCCCACGAAAGAATGCTAAATCACAGATGTTTCAGAAAGGCATCAAGAAGTGCCTATGGACACACAATTCTCATGATTCTGGTAAACAAACATTTGCTATAATGTCCAAGAGGCCAACTGCTTTCAAGGTCTGTTTCCCAAAACAAAGGTTTACTCTCCGGCCTACTTAGGCTCCCATTTCCTACCCTAGTACCAGGAGATTCTTTGTGTAAACCACGCATGGGAGAAGGAACCAAGTGTTAGAGGGGACATTTATTCCTCACATCCGAAGTCTTCCATGAATGCAAGCCCCTCAGCTGTAACAGCTCTGGCATTTCTTTGCCACTTAGATGATTCTACCCTGGGGAGGGAAGCCATTGATCTGGCTGGTAAATCTGGGGAAAAGAAACAGTCCAGTTGTGCCCTTCTTCCTCACATCAGTAAGCCACTTGTGGGAGATGGGGTGGGTGGAGGGCTGTATACCACACATGCCTTCAATTAATCACCACTGTGACCAGGGAGTAGGACTGCCTAATTTTGGAATTCAGTTAGCAAGCCAATTTAGCTCTCATGCTAAGAAAAACACATCTCCAAAATGCCCTTCAAAGTACTTACATATAATTCATAAATATTTATCTCTGGTCACTTTAAAAATACTTGAGAAGACAAATCATTTGAATAAGTGAATTTAGTGACTTCACGCAAAATACCGCCCACACTATCATTCAGTGCACCGTGCAGTTTTTGGTCTGAAGAAGGGAAAATACACATTCTGAAGAACAAGGAAATGTAATCAAAATCAGACTAACCATTTTTAAAGACTGCCTCCCACCTGGGTCCTGTTCGTCTGAACCATGAAAATCATGGGGCTCCATTAGAAAAACAAAATTGCCCTGAAATAGTACCTCAAGTGATGAGAGCAACAATGGGTTTTTCCGCCAATCACTGTAGATGCTGTCCAGAGCTCAAGACACATCTCTACTGTTTCCAACACCTACTGTACATTAAGGAAAAGGTTACACAGATTGTGCTGTAATCACCATATGGAATGAGTCTGAGTCAACACCACACGGTAGGTAGCTGCAGAGCAGGGAAGGCCAGGAAGAAATGGACTTACAGCAGGATGGCAGGTGGACTGACTAGAGGAGAGTGTTCTACTAAATCTGTAAGTTACTTGAAAGGTATTCAATCTTACTTGTCTCTTTACACCCCGAAGCACCCCAGCACAGAGCTTTACACAGTAAACGTTCAAGCAGAATGGAACTGGGTGTTGTGGCCGATAAAGCTGGAATTCTGGCTTCTGGATAAATAGCGGTATTTGAAGATTTTTTTTTGTGAAATCTACAAATTCACAAAAAATTCTGTGAAATTTTCTGGATTATGTGCTAATAGTGAGGGTTAGATTTAGGGGGGAAGCCTAAAAAGATACTTAAATGTTTAGTTCTGTCCAAATGAAAGCAGGGAACACCCTATGCGGCTTTATTTATTAGAGTTCACATGCAGAATGGCTCATGTCTAATCAGTTTTGGGGTGCCAAGAGTGTTCTTTGTTTCAACAGCACACTCTAGCCAAGCTGCTGACACTGGGCATATTCTCAAACTCTTAACTGTCTCCTAGAGCTGCTCAGATCTGATTTAATACTATCAATGAAGAGTCACAGCACGAGAGGGACTGGATCAAGATGCTTTATGAAAAGCAACCACTTCTATAAATGTTAATTTACAGAAGGAGGCACAAAATGTTTCCTGTTGTTTTATTTAATACTGGCAGCATGAAGGAGAAAAAGCCACCAACATTTTAAGCAAACTGATTTTACACACTTTTCAGCTTACAGAATTGATAGATTAGAGCTCTGCTTTTCACTATCTGGGAAATGGCAAAGACGGATAATGGAAAAGAGGAGATTCAGAAACAGTGTAGTGAATTGGAAGGTCCTTCAAAACAGAGCCTGTGTTTTGCTCATTTTCCTATCCATCAGAGGGTCTAGGAGTAGGGCTCTGACCACAGTGTTCAGTAAATGTTTGCCGAATCAAACTGCTGCAAAAGCATTCTCAGCACACCACCAATCCAGCTGGCCACAAATTTAGCAACCCTTAACTCTCTCCTTAGCAAATGCTTTCAGTTCTACTTAACGGCAAAAATATTCTTCTAGAAAACATATCTTAACTCCATCATATATAAATGAAGAAATATATACATATACAAATGAAGAAAAAAAACCCCAAATCTCCTTTGTGTGTTTTTTTAAAGGAGTCATATACTACTCAGCAAAGTTTGAGGTAACTATGTTCTTATTCTGGGAATAATATTTGTATATCAGCATGTGATGGACATCCTTGCTTTGAAGAGAAAAGGAAGATAAATAAGGATGAGAAAGTAGAATAATAGATCCAAGTTTGTGTGTGTGTGTGTGTGTGTGTGTGTGTGTGTGTGTGCGTGTGTGTGTGTTTTAAGTTTTGCTTTGCTGGTAGAGACTGGACGAAGACAAACGAGAAATATGTTGTGTTAAAAAGCAAAGGGCAACCTAAGCAAAGCAGTATAACTGGAGCTCTGTTGTAAGGGACTCAAAAGAACAAACATCTGAAACACTGTCATACAGCTGCACCCATAAATGTCTTTTCCTAAAGGACTAGTTACACTAAAGGTTAAACTGGAAAGACAGATGCATCTTTTAAATAAACTCCCAGTCCTAGATGTGTGTTAAAATCTTATTAATCATTAAAAAGCCAAGGGTCACAGAGAATTTGACTCCCATCTACCTACAGCCAAGTCATTCTTCAAGAGGCGGCCAACAATAATGCATTCTCTGTGTGGGGCTTTTCCTGGCAATCCTATCCTTTACCAACTCCTCCCCTACGTCGCCGTGGCATTTTCTTTTCATATCTCCATTATCACTTACCTTAGCAAATAATTTTAATTTCCTTTTTATTAGAAATCAGTTCCTGATTAGACGAGGAGCACTTTGTGGACAGGAACTGGGTCATAGTCATTTTGCTATCCCCGGTGTCTACTAAACAGTAAGCAGTCAGTAAAAGTTTTGTTGAGGGAATGAAGCCAAAACTTCTGAGAATATTGTTTTACAAATTTAAAACTGCTCAAGAAAGTATTTGTTTATGCATCATATATCCACACATTGTCTGCCTATATCTTTACACCTTAGAATGCCAGCAACAGCCTTGTGCACTGCCATGTCTGCACTGAGAAGGTAATTAATAATTAATTAATTAATACATCTAGAACACTCTGGGTGTTCAAATATACATACATACATACACACAGAGAGACAGAATGAATATATACTACAGAATGTAAAGACAAATTTCCTAGATCTGTTTCCAAGATCTGAAGATGTTAAATCACATCTAAAGGAAAATTAGAGAACATTCTCATTTTCAGTCAGGACTTAGAAAATGTTGTAGAATTCATTTTCAGGAGCCATAAAGGAATCATGACAGCAAAAATCCAGTCAAACTACTGAATTTCTCACCAAGGAGTCAGATAACTTCATTCATAGAAATGAACACTTTGGGGGTCCCTGGGTGGCTCAGTGGGTTGAGCGGCCGACTTCGGCTCAGGTCACGATCTCGCGGTCCGTGAGTTCAATCCCCGCATCAGGCTCTGTGCTGACAGCTCAGAGCCTGGGGCCTGTTGCGGATTCTGTGTCTCCCTCTCTCTCTGACCCTCCCCTGTTCATGCTCTGTCTCTCTCTGTCTCAAAAATAAACGTTAAAAAAAAGAAAGAAAGAAAGAAATGAACACTTTGTACAACAAATTGCAAAAGATTTCTAAATTTAAAAACTAGCGGCAGGTATCAACAGAGAAGCTCAACTGTTACTCCTTGGATGTTAATTTTTAAACTTATTAGTTTCATAATAAATACAAAAACATGGCAAAACAAAATCTTTTAAAAGACCAGTATTTATGTGATATTTATGTAACTTTTAAAAATAATAGTTCACGTAAAGGTGGAGTATAGTTTTATAAAAGAGATGAATCTCAAGCCACTATTTGGTGAAAGAGGGTAGGTACCGAGAACTCAAAAAAAAAAAAAAAAAAGAAAGTCTGACAGTCAACAGTGAGGCTAAGCAATCTTTAATTACCATGTATAAAGGGCTTAAGAGCTTCGTTCTTCCCTTGGAAGTCTCACCTTCTACCCACTAGAAATTGGTGTGACAGAACAGCAGGCCAAGAGAAGGGGTCCAACTGTTCAGATGGTGGAATACATATGCACATTCTATTCCACCTTCAAATGTCTGGTAGGTTAATAGGATGTTACCAACCAGATAACACGGCCTTGGTTTTTAGTAACAGAATGCCATTTAACAAGTCACCATGAAACGACATTCTCCTCCAAAAGTCCAATATACACTAAAGATATACTTCTACATTATAGAGTGTGGGGAGAAGGGAATAGCCCATGATGCAGAATTTCCTCTAGGTGACATGTTTAGTAACTCTCCTTACTATCACAGTAGTTAACACACTCCTTAGATAAAACTACAATAAGGACTCAACATTTAGCAGACTCTGGGAGAGAGAAAAACACATGATCACATTCACTGAAAACCAAACTGTCTACGTCACTAGACTTTTCCCCTTGACTAATAAATAAGGGAAAATGCCTTATGAGACACTGGCAATCTTCATTTATCTATATAATTCAAGATTTATTAAAGATCCAGTGAAAGTATAATTACAGATCTAACATTCTTTTATTCCTTTTGTTAATGAAGTATGACTACTTTTAGTGAAAACACATACATTTATAGCATACCATGTCTGTTATGGGCTGAATTGTGTTCTCCCACAAAATTCACATATTGAAGCCCTAACTCCTAATACCTCACAGAATGTGCATTTGTAATACGGGGTCTTCAAAGAGGTATGTAAATGAAAATGAGGCTCTTAGGGTGGGCCCTAAGCCAATCGAACTCGTTTTCTTATTAGAAGAGAAAGTCTGGACACACAAGAGACACCAGGAATACCCCTACACAGAGGAAAGACCGTGTAAAGATGCAATGAGAAGGCACACTATGCAAGAAGCCAAGGAGAGAGACCTTAGAAGAAACCACGCTTGCTGACACTTTGACTTTGGACTTCTAGCCTCCAGAACCGTGGGAAAATAAATTTCTGTTGTTTAAGCCACCCAGGCTGTAGTATTTGTTATGGCAGCCTGGCACACTAATACACACGGTAAAAAAGATACCTTCCACGTGATCCAGAGGTGGTATGGCAAAGATGGCTAGCTGCCCCGCAGAGATGCATGTTTTCCTTCACAACTGGTGCTGGAAAGCAGGTGACAAATGCAGACTACATTTTCTGCCTCTTTCGTACCTAGATTCATTCTCACCAACTCAATACGATCACCAACTCAATACGACCATTCTGGGATGAGATTACGACAGTGGGTATGCTTGGGGTGCCTGGCTGGCTCAGCTGACTGGCTCAGTTGCTCAAGCAACTCTTGATCTCAAGGTCGGGAGTTGAAGCCCCACAATGGGTATGGAGCCTATTTAAAATAAAATAAAAATGAAATAAAGTATCTCTTAACAAAAAAATTTGGTATGCTTGTGTCATTCTTTCTCATTATGTCACCATCTCCCTTTCCCAGTTTCCTGTAGGACACCTGAAAGTCATGTATGAACAATGGAAAAGCCTTCATCATTCTGGGTCTCTGGAAGACTCCCCTGAACAGTTTCCTACATTGCCTGTCCAACAACAAGAATGTCCATTCTTGACTTTATGATACATCTGAGATTTTAGATATGCCTGTGAAAGCAGCAAGCATGATCTTATTTTAATACGGATAGTATTTCAACTTGAGATTTTACTTTCTTCAAATTTCACAACAGAGAGTTAACTGTAGATTGATTCATGTAAAACTGCCATTTTTGTAAGTCAAACATTACCAATTTCATATGATTCAACCTAATATGTTTAATCTGCAGAAAGGTGGATCAGGTACTAACTGCATCCACAGCTCCCTACTCAAAGACCCCCACAAGGTTTAACACATTCATGGATGCTAACAGCTCAGTATCTACCCAGACCAAGAGGCAATCACATGGAAAATTTCTATTGAGTACTGGCTAATTTCTCTGCTTCCACAAATCCAAGTCCTTAACTAGTTGTTCTGTTATTTGATGCTCCTCGGCACTAAAATTAACAAATTATACTCTACCAAAGATGCCAAGTTGGAATAAGCCCACTACAGCCTATGGCTCCCACTGACTACAACTAAAAGATCTGAAATAAATATAAACAGAAACTCACCTGAGGACTGTGAAAAGTAAAGAAATAGCAGACAAATAAGTGAAGGAAGTCAAAACTTGAATTATATAGTACTGGTGAGTTTCCTGCCCCCCACCCTTCTTTTTTTAACTCCTTCATAGCTCAGATTTGACCCAAGAATGGCTTGGTCCAGGTGGCCCAATCCACAAAATGTCACTGCAGATCCACACATTAAAAATATGTGGAAGAAACTTCCTGAAACTGAGAGAAACTTCCTTATTCTGCCCAGAGGACTGGAAAAAACAGTCAAAGCAAGCCAGAGTACAAAATAAGTTTCCCTTTTTTTTTTTCTCTCTCCTTTTTCCTTCTCCTGGCCCTGCATGAGGTCAGGTCCAGTCACAAAATTACATATATACAGAGGCCCCTGGGAGTGTAAGAATGTGGGAGATATATCAAGCAAGAGAAAACTTGAAAGAGGATCCCAATTCTATATATGAACAGATCCAAGTTTCGGGCTAAGTCCCAAGTTTGTAAGTGTGAAACAAATCAAAGAAGGAAAGCAAAGGCTCTGAGCCTGAATTACAACACAAGGCACTGCCCAAGTCTAACTGGTACACAGGCAGAGTAGTTCCAAACAGCACAGCAAATGCAAAGAAATGAAATGACACTGGGTGGTTTTACCACCCACAGAAGGTAAAACCAAACCTCCTGAGATCTGAAACTAATCAAGTTGACTACCTGTTAAAACAAAAAAAAAAATCTCAACATTCTCAGAGGGTTTTTTTAGCAGGACCCAAAGTCTCATAATATAATATTCAATATGTCCAGGACACAATCCAAAATCACTCAACATACAAATAACCAAGAAAATATAACCAATTATTGGGAGAAAAAACAATCAATAGATACTGAAACTAAAATTAAACAGATACTCAAAGTATTAAAGAGTTGAAAGCAGTTATTATAATATGCTCCATGAAGTAAGCACTCTAGAAAGGTAGATGGTGTCCAGAGAAATAGAAACTATAAAAAAGAACCAAATAGGGGCGCCTGGGTGGCACAGTCGGTTAAGCGTCCGACTTCAGCCAGGTCATGATCTCGCGGTCCGTGAGTTCGAGCCCCGCGTCAGGCTCTGGGCTGATGGCTCGGAGCCTGGAGCCTGTTTCCGATTCTGTGTTTCCCTCTCTCTCTGCCCCTCCCCCGTTCATGCTCTGTCTCTCTCTGTCCCAAAAATAAATAAAAAACGTTGAAAAAAAAAAAAAATTTAAAAAAAAAAAAAAAAAAAAAAAAAGAACCAAATAGATCATGATATTATTCTGTAGTTTGATTGTGATGGTAGTTACATGACACTACACCTGTGATAAAATTGTACAAAACCACACACACATATGCTTGCACAGGCACGCGCGTGTGTGTGCATGCACGCACACACATGTGAAAGTGTTAAGTGGAACAATCTGAATAAGCTCTGTGGATTGTACCAATGTCAATTTCTTGGTATTGATAACATACTATAGTTATACAAGATTCTAACATAAGGACAAGTTGAGGGAAAAGTGCCTGGGACTTTTCTGTACATTTCTTTGTAACTTCCTGTAAGTCCATAATTATTTCAAAATATATAGTGTTTTTATTTTTTTTAAGTTCATTTATTTATTTTGAGAAAGACAAAGACAGCACAAGTGGAGAAGGGGCAGAGAGAGAGGGAGAGAAAGAATCCAAAGGGCTCAAACCCAAGAAATCATGAGATCGTTATGTGAACTGAAACCAAGAGTCGGACACTTAACTGACTGAGCCACCCAGGTGCCCCTATAGTGTTTTTAAAAGAACCACATAGAAATTTTACAATAGAAAAGTAAACTATGTCAAATAAAAAGGTCACAGAATAGGCTGAATAGCAGAACTGAGACAACAGAAGAGAAATCCAGTGAAGATAAAAAACAGATCAACAGAATGATTCAATCTGAAAAAAAGGAAAAAAAAGAAAAAATTTAACAGCCTCAGAAGACCTATGAAACACTATGAAAAGGCCTAATATCCATGTCATTAAAACCACAGAAGGAGAGAAGAAAAAAACTGGATGAAGAAGAAAAAGTAGTTGAAACAATAACGGCTACAAATTCCTCAAACTTGAAAGATACAAATTTATAGATTGAAGAGAACTACAAACAGGATAAACTTAAAGAAAACCACAGCCAGACACGTTGTAATCAAAATGCTAAAAACCAAAAATTATTTTTAAAATCTCAAAAGTAGCCAGGAAAAAAGGTCTTATTACACATAGGGGAACAATAGTTAAAATGAAGGCAGATTTCTCATCGGAAACTATGGAAGCCAGAAGACAATGGAACTGGATTTTGAAAGTGTTGAAAGTACTGTCAATCCAGAATTCTAAATTCACTGAAGATATTCTTCAGGAGTGAAGATGAAACAAATATGAGGGAAGGCCAAAAGAATTTGTCAACAGCAGGTGGAATTTTCTGGACCATTTTCACAATTTTTCTATAAATCTAAACTTATTCTAAAATAAAAATTATATTCTTAAAAAAAGAGATGAAATGAATAAATTTCTGGAAAATATAAAATGCCAAAGATGGCACAAGAAAAGCTGTGAACTTAAATTACTAAGCATTAAAAGGATCTGAAAGAGGTAAATCAATTTTGAGAAACACCTTTATTTTTCCATTCACATTATAAAATGTTTGCCAAATCTCTCAAGGAAAAAAAAAAAAAACCATGGAATTTAACTGAGACAACAATGACTCTATAAGATTAATTTGAGGAAGAACACATCTTTTCAATTTATGTATGCTATGACTTTTTAAGACAGCCCAAAGCAGAGTAATAAAAACAGGTGGTACTGATGTGAGAATAAGTAAATGCACCCAATAATAAAACAAACTAAAACTCGTAGCCTTGGAAATATAGAAACATGATATATAAAATATAAGAACAGCGGTACCACAAATTAGTTCATGAGGTTAGGTAAAGAGTCTCACTATGTGGAGAAAAACAAAATTGGGTTACTATTCTAAGCCATATAGAACAATGGACTCAGATAAATTAAAGACCCAATGTGAAACGCTGAATTATAAAACACATAATTTAAAATGCAGAATATAATTATATTTAATAAGACCTAGAAAGCCATAATGTAAAATATTATAGACCTATTACGTCACACTTAGCTTCCATTCAGCAAGAAACACCACTGGAAAAATTAATGTATGACAGACCAGGAAAAGACAAATACCAGGCTAATGTTCTAAACTAGACAAAAGACTTCTGTAAATCAACCAGGAAAAGACAGGAACCCTAATTAAAGAAACAGGCAAAAGATATGAACAGGTAATTCACTGAAGAGGCATTGTAAATGGCCCTCGTGGTATACAAAGAGATCCTGCAATTTGTTAGTAATTGGAAAATGCAAATTAAAACATTAAGATACCATTTTAGCTCTATCAGGCAAAAATTATTAAGATGGCTAAAGCTAAGTGCTGGCAGGAAGGTAAGAGAAACGGGATCCTTTTGCACACACTGAGGAACAGCCCAAATCTGGCAGCACTTCATCAAAGTACTGCAATCTACTCTTGTGCGTATGTCCAGAGAAATTCTCCCACAGAACCGTAAGAGAATGAGTGCAAGGCTGTGTATCCCACTATCTGTGGTAACCCGAGTGTCCAACACTGAGAGAACAAATCATTTCACAAAAGAGTAAATGGCAGTTAAAAACAAAGAACTAGATATATACACAGAAATAAAGACAGTCCTTAAATAGGCCTTAAACAGTGGGGGCAGGGGAAGTGGATGGGGATAAGAACCAGAACAAAGACTATATAGCACAGTACCATTTAGGTAGATTTAACAACACACACCAAAAAAACAAATTTAATTAATTAATTAATAATAAAATTAAAATTAAAAAACCTACTACATATTTACAAAAATACATATACAGAGGATATAAACCAACCCCATTGGAACAGTTAACTATGGGAAATGGGGAACAAAAGTAGAAAGCGGAGGTAAAAGAGAAATTAATTTAAAAAAAATTTTTAATGTTTAGTTTTGAGAGAGAGAGAGAGAGAGAGAGACAGAGTGTGAGTGGGGGAGGGGAGGGGGAGAGACATAGAATCCGAAGCAGGTTCCAGGCTCCAAGCCGTCAGCACAGAGCCCGACACGGGGCTCAAACCCACAAACCGCGAGTTCACGACCTGAGCTGAAGTCGGATGCTTAGCCGACTGAGCCACCCAGGCCCCCCTAATTAATTAATTTTAAAAGTGAGGGGAGAGGACTCGCACAGACTTGCTGATGGTGGACCATGAACTGAGATAGATGATTAATTCAATCTGTGTCACCTAAGGAGTGAAAAACTCACCCCATGTCATGTCAATATTTCAAGACTTCAGAACCAAAGAAGTTAATAAGGTACATAAAACAGCTTTTAAAAAAATAAAAGAAGTGGAAGAAATTACATCTCAACAAAACATAAGCATGTGCTGAAACCAAACAACCAGCAGCTCCCAAACAAATGAACTGAATGAAAATTGATGCACTGGTCTTCTGCTGGTTCCACAAGTAAATCGAGCTGTGGTTTTTAATCTTAAATTGTTTGACAAACATTCTTTGTGGCAACTAAGTCAACTGAAATGCTGATCTTACAAGGTAGTTAAAATGGATCTGGTGGTCCATAAGAATTAAAATTATTCCCTTGGCACCAACATGACTAAGTATTTCGCTTACATTTCAATATTGATTTATAATCAGTTAGTTCTCCCCACCCCACAATAACCATAAAGTTGTACTAATGAATCATATTTAAGTGACAAATTAATCTGACCATAAAAAAAACCTGAGGATATTTTAAGAGAAAATTAACTTCATAACTTTCTCTCTCTTTTTTTTAACGTTCATTTATTTCTGAGAGATACAGAGTGCGAGCAGGGGAAGGGCAGAGAGAGAGGGAGACACAGAATCCAAAGCAGGCTAGAGGCTCCGAGCTGTCAACACAGAGACGCACACGGGGCTGGAACGCACGAACCAGCCCTCACGAACTGTGAGATCATGACCTGAGCTGAAGTTGGATGCTTAACTGACTGAGCCACCCAGGCGCCCCCTTCATAACTTTCAAATATATAAATAGCATTGCTGAAAATCAGGGATGGGGAAGCCCTGCTCTGTGCTTTTAAGCACTTGCTCCAACCCTGTGTGCAGAAGAGACCTAAATGATAACTTCCTTCCTAACCTTATCACCATAAACACTCCCTCATGATGCCCCATAATCTTTTGTATTCTGTAATGAGGTATAACCATTATTTAAGACCTGCTTTGAAATCTGGAAGAACAGCTTGTAACACTTTCCCCTCCTCCACCCACCCTTTATTTGAAAGCTTGTTCCTGGCAGTCAAGGGCAGTGAGATAACTAAAACAATTCACATATCACTTGGGAAAGTGATTCCAAATATTTGAATTATGATACTATATTATTTATTCTCTTTAATTCAATCAAGTAGCGCTTGATGGTCCTAGCAATACAGAGATTAAAAAAAACCATGTTCCCTTACTACTAGATTAAGAACTCAAAGAAAAACAGACAAAAGAGATCGAAGAATATTATGTTAAGTCAATTAATTTCCCTATTTATGTGATAAAACAAATTTTTACATATAAAAATTACTTTATAGACAACTTCTTGGGAATGTACTTTCCATAAATCAAGGTATTCCATCATCTTAGAGGCAATGTTTTACAGCTGCACTAATTTAATTCACTCTACTCTGAGGAGTTCCACAGACACTATCTGTAGAAAGAATTTGTAGCTCTCTTTAACAAAAAATTTATGTCAAAGTTACAACCTGAGATAGCAATAATAAATAAAGGTCTTTGTATAAAAGCACTAGAAAATGCCCACAGAAAAGTCTTCCGCCTTTTAACATGTCTAGAAATACTATGACAAACTGCAGAAACATAAAAACAACTTTGTCAGCTTTCATTAAAAACCTGAAATGTCTCTGATTTAAAATAATGGCTCTGAAGGGCACCTGGGTGGCTCAGCCAGTAGAGCATCCGACTCTTGCTTTCAGGTCATGATCTCACAGTTTTGCAGGTTCGAGTCCCGCATCAGTCTCTGCGCTGGCAGCACAGAGGCTGATTGGCTTTCTCTCTCTCTCCTTCTCCCTCTGCCCCTCCCCTGCTCATGCTTTCTCTCCCTTTCTCTCTCAAAATAAATAAATAAACATTTAAAAAATAAAAAATAAAATGATGGCTCCTAAGCATAGTAAATGAAGAATAACAACAAAAATAAAATCTCAAATATTCACCATTATTAATCACCTTGGCTGAGAAGAGAAAGGAAAAGGATGTGGGGGTCTAACTTTTCTTAAACAATCTATATTGAGTAAATAGGGCAGGAAAGGCTGATGTTTTAAGTATAATTTACTGTCAATCTAATTCACATGGGAGTTAGAGGAAGGTGCTCTTACACAGGTTGCTATTTTCTGTTTTTTATCCTATGGAATAGTTTGGAAATACTGAGCCATAAAAATGTTAACACAGTTTATTTGCGAGACAACTGCCTAAGCATTTAATGTGCTACTGTTTAATGTGAATCTCAAAAAGAAGAAACTAAACCACTGAATCTTTTAGAGATGTAATACCCAACTAAAATTAATAGTCATTAGAACTTAATCTGAGAAAGACCATTTCAGACTGCAAACTCTCTGAGGGTAGAGAACAAGATTTTTCTTTTTTACTCTTCACCCGATCTTTGTGCTTGTACACAAAGAATGACAGTTAACTTGGTGTGCTATACCTTTTCCTTTCTACAAGGCCAAAGAATACATTTTAGATTTCTTTGTACTGCATCCCCACACCCATGGACAAAACATCTAAGATACTCTGTAAGTGATAAAGATCTAGGGACCAGTAAATCTAACAATTATTTTAAAGCACCATTATTGATTAGTACAATTGTTGGGATAAAGCTGAAATAACATCCAAGAAAACATTTACCATCAACCTTGTAAACTGCATTACACCACCTTCCTCTTCTATGTTAAGATTAAGGAGAGGAAAGAAAAGGAAAAATGAAATGTTATCCAAAAACCTAAATGATTCCTTCAGTGGAAGAATAGTTAATAAGAAGTCTGTCCTGTGGGAAGGTGGGAAGGTGGGAACGTGGGGGGAGAGGAGGGGATCACCTAATCACCCATGTTCTGTGTTTGGAACTAAATCAACCTGAGTATATGATACTGAGTACGGATAAAATCACACAGAAGTTCGATCTGCCTTGACAGTATGCTCTCCTTGCGCTCAGCTGTGCCTGGTGTTATCCATTCTAGAGAGGCTCTATTTTACTCCTTTTAGAAAATAAATCTGGGGCACCTGGGTGGCTCAGTCGGTTGAGCATCTGACTTTGGCTCAGGTCATGATCTCATAGTTCATGAGTTCGAGCCCCACCTCAGGTGAGCTAGAGCCTCACGTTGGGTGAGCTCAAGCCCCAATTCTAGTGAACACGAGCCCTGCTTCAGGTGAGCCCTGCTTCTCTCCGCACCCTGACCGTCGTGGGACTCTCTCTCTCTCTCTGTCCTTGCTCACTTGCGCCCTCTCTAGAAGGAAAGGAAAGGAAAAAGGAAAGGAAAGGAAAGGAAAAGAAAGAAAGAAAGAAAGAAAAAGAAAGAATAATCAGTAGTCTCTGATAGGGTGAGGAAAGGGCATTCTCTTGGCTACATGGAGGAAGGGATAAAGGGTCTGGGAGTCTAACTTTTCTTAAACAGACTTTCAACAAATCTTCCTACGTGTAACCTACTTTCCCCCCACTTCCAGGGGGAACTGGTCCAGCCCATTCCTGAGCCTGTTGGATTTTCATACTGTAAATCGTTCTGTTCCCTCACTGCCACTTAGGTTCAGCTTTCTTGGGTCTGCTGAGTCAGTTACCATCCACCTGTTCTCCAGTTTCCAAAATTTTGTTGCTGTCGCCTTTTCTAGGGTTTTGTTTTGTCCTTGTGAGTTAACGCTTACTGTTTTTTTCTTTACTGTCATTTAGTGAGGGATGGGAAAGAACAAAGGCTGTCGGGCCTCTGACTGCAAGTTCCTAAACTGTTCTTGAGATACTCCTCACTGGCAGAAAACACATTCAGAGATTTTCTTTTTTTCTTTTCCTTTTTCTTTTCTTTTCTTTCTTTCTTTTTCTTTCTTTCCTTCTTTTTTCTTTCTTTTAATGTTTACTTTTATTTGTGTAAGAGAGAGAAAGAGACAGAAGACAGAAAACACATTCAGAAATACAGTGTTGCTACTAAGCACGACCTCAAGCAAACCACTTCACCTCTCAGGACCTCAATTTCCATATCTATAAAAAATGTTAGAACAGAGAATTCCTAAGGTTCTTTTTAATTCTAGTAGTGTATGATTCTCAATCATTACCCTCAGCAGGAGCACATAAACTTAAATCACCTTGATGTCTTCAGTCAGCACTGCTCTATCCAGAACTATTCACTTCTTTGTATTATTTGTATTACCCCTAAGGACACTGATCAAAACAATGCAATATCTAAAAAGTCTTTGAGGGGGACTGAGTTCATTTATAGAATAGAACTCCATAAGCCTTCAAATTTGTGACAATTTACACTGGATTGTGTTGATGTTAACCTTTTACTAGCTACACCACTACCATTTATATACTTGGCTTTCCTGGTTCTTGAAGAAATGGTTAGCTAAACAAATCAGTAGTACCAATTACATGGCAGAGGGGCAAGCTCACCCTTACGAGAAAAAAACAAGAATGCTAGAATCCACATACAAAGAATCACAAAGCTTATATAACCTAAATTCCTCCAGGGCTAAGCAGTCTGTGCACACAAAAGCGGTCACATTAATGGTAACAAGATTTTTGCTGTCTCTTACCCACCATGAGCTCCAGCAGATCCCTCAGGGAGAATATCTCCTCCAGAGCAGGCCATTACCCACAGTTCAGCAGGTGTCAGCCACCATCACGCACTCCTTGCAGATGCTTCTGCCTGGGAGGGCCTTGCCACTGTTCTGAGAACACCAGTGTCCCTATAAAAATGCTACAGCCAACACTTCCGATCTGCCAGACTACGGAGACAGAGCAAGGATGGCTTCCACCCAAAAGGAGAGAGATCACCCAAGCCACAGCCATGTCCCCTGGGGATCTACGCAGTCCCACTGGTGGCCACACACCACACACAGGAAATCAGCTCCGAAACCTCAGCCTGGACCATCTGCAGAAAGCAAGATGGGGCAGGGCACACAACTTACATGTCACTCTGCTCAATCTATCTCATTGCCTTCTCAGGCACTATAAAGTAGGAAGAAATCAGCACCCCCATTTTATAGGCAAAGATCAAGAAAGATCAAGAAATCAGCACCCCCATTTTATAGGCAAAAGATCAAGATTTAGCCATTCAGAAAGTCTCAAAATATCTAATGTCATCTACGGCAATAAACTCAGCCCTCCTGACATGTTTCCTCTCTCGCTCACAATGTTTAGTCTACTTAAAAAGGCAATACCTGTCTTCCCTGTAGGGAAGAAGACATATTCGTAGATGAGTAATTCGTAAAAGATGAGAAGTCAAAGAGACATTACACAGCATAAAGGATAGCAAGAATGAAAGAGAAGCAAAGTTAGGACATGTGTTAAGTCAACAAAGATTTAATTTCTAAAGATGTGTGTGTGCTTTTTGCTGTTGTTCAGAACAGTTTCTTGAGTAACTAATGAAACAGGCTAGAACCTACCCTTTGATCAGTGGATATATTGGAAAGCAGGGAAACTGACAAGAAGCAAAGGCAGAGAAGCCTTATTACTCTGCTTAGTAGAGGAACCCAGAAATAAAGAACATGAGATACCACAGAAGTGTGGGGTAAAAGGAAACAAGATGTAAAAGGTCCAATAAGCTGGAAAAAAAATAAGTATTACAGATGACTGGGGTTGGAACAAGATGAGGTAAAAGTTAGAAGTCAGAAGCAAAGTAGACAAAAGTAGAGTAGAAGACGAGCTCACGAGGAAGAGAAGAGCTGAAGGGTAGTTCCAGGAGCTTCCAGTCAGAGACGGTACAATGTACACACAGCTTCTGCTTTCTCTTTCTTCATTAAAGAGCAGAAAAGGGGGGAAAAAATAAGTATTAACCCACAAAGACAAAAAATTACTAAAAGACAGCAGCAACAAAATTCTGATATTTGGAAAGCGGGTGGATGACTTGGCAGACCCAAGAAAGCTGAATCTAGGTGGCAATGGGGGAGCTGGGTGATTTACACTATGAAAATCCAAAAGGTTCAGGAATGAACCAGTTCCCCCCCTGGAAATGGGGGGAAAGTCAGTTACAAACAGGAAGATTTGTTGAATGTCTGTTTAAGAAAAGTTAGACTCCCAGATCCTTTCTCCCTTCCTCCATGTAGCCAAGAGAATGCCCTTTCCTCACCCTACTAGAGACTACAGATTTATTCTCTAAAGAGGATAAAATAGAAAAAAAGAGAGAGAGAGTAAAATAGAGCATCTCTAGAATGGGTAATACCAGGCACAGCTGAGGGTAAAATTCTATACTGAAAAAAATAAGAGACACGTAGAGATGTCTTTCAGACATGCACTCAGCCAAAGTGAGGGAGTAAACCCAAAAAGGTAAAGATACAGGACCCAGAAAACAGAAAATGCAACTGATGACACAAAAGCAATCTACTGTTGTGCCACAGACCCAGAGATCAAACAATCTAAACCAGAGAGGGTCTGGGGCACCTGGCTGGCTCAGTCAGTAGAGCATGTGACTCTTCATCTCAGGGTTGTGAGTTTGAGCCCCATGCTGAGCGTAGAGTTTACTTAAAAATATATTTTAAAAAATTAAATGAACCCAAGTGGGTCAGAAGACTCGAGGATGGACTTTGTTCAAGAAAGCAAGACCGACAGAACACTTAATGTGAATGACCACACAGAGGGAGACTCATGCAACTGAGACAGTATGAAGACATACCAATGATAAATATACAGAAAATTAGTAAATTAAAAACCTAACAACTCCAAAAAAAAAAAAACCCCAAAATTTAAGCAGGAAAGAAATAATCATGGTATACTACATAATTTAGCTGTGAATAGCATCTACGTTATCATAATAGTGTAAACAATGAATATTGGTCTAACATTTAATCAAAATTATGCCATGACTATATGGAGAGAAAAGTGGTATGGAAAGTATAGGTGGATGGCAAAGATGGGAAGCCAATACAAAATAAAAATCAAGAAGTAATGTATGCACGTTATTTAAAGACATAAAGGTAAAACCTAAAACAATTCATTAAAAGAGGTTCTCTCTGCAGAAAGAAATTGGGTGGAAAGGGTGGTGAAATATTATAAAATTATTTAACTCTTTGTGGGGCTCCTGGGTGGCTCAGTTGGTTAAGCGTCCAACTTCCACTCAGGTCATGATCTCACAGCTCGTGGGTTCAAGCCCACATTAGGCTCTGTGCTGACAGCTCAGAGCCTGGAGCCTGCTTTGGATTCTGTGTCTCCCTCTCTCTCTGCCTGTCCTCCTCTCATGCTCTGTCTCTCTCAAAAAATAAACATTAAAAATAAATAAATAAATAAATAAACAAATAAATAAAATATGTGCATGTGGGCGTGCCTAGATAGTTTAGTCCATTAAGTGTCTGACTCTTGACTTAGGCTCAGGTCATGATCTCACAGTGTGTGAGTTCGAGTCCTGCGTGAGGCTCTGCACTGCCAGAGCACAGCCTGCTTGATATTCTCGAGATCTCCCCCTCTCTCTGCCCCTCCCCCACTGGTGCTAGTGCACATGTGCTCTCTCAAAACAAATAAATAAACTTAAAAAAAATATGTGTGTGTAAAACTTCAATACAAAATTTCAGTAAAAAAAATTAAGAATAAAGGAAAACAAAAATGGCCAAAGTCCTCTTTTAAGGAAAATCTTAAAAGTACTTAGTATTGGCTGTCAGAATAACATTCTCATTTATAGGAAACAAATAACACCATTAGATATATAATTTAGTCCTACATTACCACACCCTGGCAATGATTCTCAAACTGATCTGCAATATACAGATTGTCCCTTCGGGACTGCTTATAACATGTATTCAATCAATGAATACTGAGTATTTATAGTAAGTGCCAGGCACTGTGCTAGGTGGTCAGTGGTCAGCAAAACAGTTAAATCTTTGCCTTCATGATACTGCAGTACAGTGGGAGAAAGAGATTTAATCAAGTGATCACACAAATAAAATGACAATTTGCAAAACAGCTCTGGTGAGAGGGAGTCAAGACCACTCAATGGAGAAAGGACAGAATCTTCAACAAATGGTGCCAGAAAAACTGGATATCTGCATGAGAAAAAACTAAGTTGGACCCTTATCTTACACCACATGCAAAATTTAATTTAAAATAGATTAAAATCCTAAACATAAGATCTGAAACTATAAAACTCTTAGAAGAAAACATGGGAAAAGTTTTATGACATCAGAATGGGCAATAATTTCTTGCCTCTGACACCAAAAGCAAACATAGATAAAGGGAACTACATTAAACTTAAAAACTGTGCATCAAAGGACACAAGAGTAAAAAGGCAACCTACAGAATAGGAGAAAATATTTACAAATCTCCATTTGAGACAACATGGATAGACCTTGAGGGCATTATGTTTAATGAAGTAAGCCAGACAGAGAAAGACAAATACTGAAAAACATCACTTACAAAACAAAACAAGTCTTACAGACTTATAGACAAAACAACTTCTAGAAACAGAGAGTAAGAAAGTGGTTGCCAGGGCTGATGGGTGGGGGAAACAGGGAAAGGTTAGTGAAAAGGTACAAACTTTCAGCTCCAAGATGAATAAGGCCTGAGTATCTAATGTACCATATGGTGACTACAGTTGATAACACTGCATCGTCGACTTGAAATTAGCTAAGAGTACAGAACTTAAATGTTCCCACATATGTGAATAGAAATATGTGACGTGATGTGTTAATTAACTAGATAAGATGAATCGTGTCACAATGTATACATATATCAAATCACCATGATGTACACTTTAAATATCCTATAATTTGATGTTAATTATATCAATAAAGATGATATTTGAAAAATATTTACAAACCATGTAACTGATAAGGAGTTAATATCCAGAATATATAAACAGCCCCTACAGTTCACACACAAAAAAAATCTATAAATCAAAAAATGGACAGAGGACTTGAATAGACATTTCTCTAAAAATGATATATACATAGCCAACAAGCATATGAAAAGATACTCAACATCACCAGTCATCAGGGAAATGCAAATAAAAAACAATGAGATATCACCTCACACGCATTACAATGGCTACTATCAAACAAACAGAAAATACCAAGTGCTGGCAAGGATGTGGAGTCTAATACAGCAATCCCACTTCTGGGTATATATTTTAAAGAACTGAAAGCAGAGTCTGGAAGAAATGTTAGCACACCATGTTCACAGCAGCATTATTCACAATAACCAAAAGGTAGAAACAACCTAAGTATCTACTAAGGCATGGGTGGATAAATAAGATTTGGTATATGCATAAATGGAATATTATTCAGCCTTAAAAGGGAAAGAAATCCTGTCACATGCTACAACATGGATGAACTTTGAGGACATTATGCTAAGTGAAATAAGCCAATTACAAAAAGACAAATACTATAGGGTTCCACTTACATGACCTATCTGTAGGAGTCACATTCATAGAGACAGAAAGTAGAATAGTGGTTAAGAGGAGCTGGTAACTCCCTACCAGGGGGAGGGAGAAAAGGGCAACTGCTAGATGGGTACAGAGTTTCAGATTTGCAAGTTAAAAAAGTTCTAGGGAT
Source organism: Panthera onca (assembly GCF_046562875.1). NCBI lineage: Eukaryota > Metazoa > Chordata > Mammalia > Carnivora > Felidae > Panthera > Panthera onca. The sequence continues at coordinate 76,889,054 of NC_138345.1, read as the reverse complement.
CTGCTTCACAACAATGTGAATATACTGACCACCACTGAACTGTTCACTTAAAAATGGTTAAGACACAGGGCGCCTGGGTGGCTCAGTCAGTTGAGCGTCCAACTTCAGCTCAGGTCATGATCTCACAGTCTATGAGTTCGAGCCCTGCGTCGGGCTCTGTGCTGACAGCTCAGAGCCTGGAGCCTGCTTCAGATTCTATGTCTCCCTCTCTCTCTGCCCTTCCCACCCCCCACACTCTGTCTCTGTCTCTGAAAAATGAATAAACTTAAAAAAAAAATTTTTTAATGGTTCAGACGGTAAATGTTATGCTATGTGTTTTCTACCAGACATACACACAAAATTGTAAGAAGGAAAAAGCGTAGGTGAAGAAACAAGCAAACAAGAGGCAGATGAGTAGGAAGAGAGGCATAATGAATAACACAGGCCCTCTGGGGCATATGAATCAATTCAATGCAAACATTTATGGCTGCTCACAAGGCACTGCCCTATGTTCTCTGGGGGTTACAAAGAATGAGATTTGCAGCCCTGCCTTATGAAATGACAGTCTATGAAGAAGATTTACTCAGCACTGAACTACAATACCAAGTAGTATAGGGTCCCAAGCAGTATAGACGTAAGGGCTGCACAAGAATTGAGAAGGCAGATTTTAATTCCCAAAGTGAGGATAGACAAAACACCTGTATAAAAACAGGAAGAGGTTGGGGTGCCTGGGTGGCTCAGTCGGTTAAGCGTCCGACTTCGGCTCAGGTCATGATCTCGCGGTTCGTGAGTTCAAGCCCCGCGTCGGGTTCTGTGCTGACAGCTCAGAACCTGGAGCCTGTTTCAGATTCTGTGTCTCCCTCTCTCTCTCTTACCCTCCCCTGTTCATGCTCTGTCTCCTTCTGTCTCAAAAATAAATAAACGTTAAAAAAAAAATTAAAAAAAAAAAACAAAAAAAACAGGAAGAGGTCTATCACATGCCAGGCAATGTTTCAATGCTGGAGACAGAGAAGATGCCACTGCTGCCCACAATGAGCTCACAGTCCAGAGCTCAAAGTCTAATGGAAGAAGCAGAAAGGTAACAGAAAAAAAGTGTGGGAAGTGCTTCCAGAGAGCTGAGAAAAGGAACTAACATGTGGCATCTGAAAGGCACCTAGAAGCCAGCCTGAGGAGTGAAAGATAAGAAAAGGAGCCACTTAAATTTTGACGTAAAAAATGACAATGGCAAAAGGAGCATATTACGTAAAAGAACAGAGATGTAAAAACACACGGCTTATTCCAGTGTAACTGTAGGGCTAAAGAAGACAGGCAGGACACGGGAAATCAATTCCAAAGAAACAATTAAGAAAAGATACAGCGCTTAAAACTGCAACACGCTTTGTTTATTATAAAGTTGAAAAACAGGGGCACCTGGGTGGCTCAGTCAGTTAAGCGTCCGACGTCTGCTTAGGTCATGATCTCACAATTTGTGGGTTCAAGCCCTGAACTGGGCTCTGGGCTGACAGCTCAGGGCCTGGAGCCTGCTTTGGATTCTCTGTCTCCCTCTCTCTCTGCCCCTCCCCTACTCGCACTCCAGCTCTCTGGCTCTCTTTCTCTCAAAAATAAATAAAAATTTAAAAATAAATAAATAAATGAATAAAGTTAAAAAAGAGAAATAGCCTAAATGTCCAAGAATGAGGAAAAGGTTAAATATGCAATGTTACAAACATACTATGAAATAGCATGCAATTATTAAAAATTATTTTGTAAGAAAAATTACTGATGTCCTTTTAATAGAATATAGACACACTCTTTCAGGATTATCTGATTCTGCAGAAGTCTGGGCCTATCACCCACCATCATCGCCTGAGCTTTTTTTAAATGAAAATTCATAATGATGCAAATGAATTTTGTCCAGAGGAAATGTTATCACTACTGCTTACCTGGCTCTCCCCCACCCTTAAAAAAACACCAGCTTTACATCTACTACTAAGTTCATTTCAGCATTCCTGACTGCCTATACATGTATCTGCTGTTTGGATTCTCTTTTGAATAGGCTGTAAAAATTCTTTGACATGTGTTCATTTATTTTTTTTTTTTTAAATATTCATTTATTTTCAGAGAGAGAGAGAGAGCAGGGTAGGGGCAGAGAGAGAGACAGAGAGAGAGAGAGAGAGAGAGAGAGGATCCAAAGCAGGCTCTGCGCTGTCAGCACAGAGCCCGACGCGGGGCTCAAACTCACAAACTGCGAGATCATAACCTGCGAGATCATAACCTGAGCTGAAATCAAGAGTCGGACACTTAACCAACTGAGCCACCCAAGCACCCCTGTGTTCATTTATTTATTTTTTTAAGAATACACACACACACACACACACACACACACACACACACACACACATTCTCTTTAGGAATATATACCAAAAAATTAAAAATGGTTATCTCTGTGGCACATGTGTAATTTTTCATATTGTTTCTGCTTACCTACGATTTTTTTACTTTTTCTATACTGTGTAAGCATTGCACAATGTGGGGAAAATTAAGAAAAAATTTTATTCAAATTCAAAGTAAATTAATTGATGTCAGAAGTATCAGAAACTGCTAAAGCACAGCAATCAGAGGCCAGTCAGTACAGAGATGAAAAGTCTTGTGTACCTCTAACGCCCAAGGACAACATAGTAACATAGCACACAGGGCACTAAACACTCAAAATAACGAACACAATGTTATTAATAAAGAGTTGAATTGTGCTCTGTTTAAGAAATTAGAGAAATATGCCATATACTTTTGGTTGACTTCCATCAACCATGACTCAAATTTAAATGGCTTTTGCTCTTAAAATGCACTATGGCATCGGTCACGTAGGAAATTCTTTTGAGTCAACTGAGTCAACTACTCTGACTGATTTAACATGTGACTGACACTTTAAAAGAAAAAGGCTAAAGTAAAAGTAAGTAAAAGAAAGTCACAAAAGACCACATATTATTATATGATTTCATTTATATGAAAAATCTAGAATAAGCAAATCCACAGAGACAGAAAGTAATTTAGTGGTTGCCTACAGTTGTGGGAGAGGGAAATGGGAAGTGATTTTTAATGGGTTTGGGGTTTCTTTATGGGACGATGAAAATATTCTAAAATTAGTGGTGATCGTTCCGTAACTCTGAAAATATAGTAAATATCACTAAATTGTACACTTAGTTTAAAAGTGTGAATTTTATGGCATGTGAATTATATCTCAATGCAGATGTTATTTAAAAAAAAAAAAACAAAAAAGAGGTAAAGGAAAGGAAAATGCAAAAGTTGACCCCCCCAAAAATTTGATAAAACGTCAGTGTTTAATCCTCATGTGTAAATGAAAATAACATTACCTACTTTGCAGGGTTTTTGCAGAATATATGTAAAGCACTTAGCACAGTGCTTGGCATAAAGCAGATAATCAAATATACACACTATGTAAACTGCTTTTGACTACAGACTTCAAAAGAAGTAAATGACAGTCTAGTCCTCAAAATGCTTCATGTCTTAAAAACAACATTGATAAAACTTAAATTTGTAGCTAAATGCAATCCCTAGAAAAATAACAATTTGTCACTTGCTCTGAGACGGCTGTAGGCAGCACTTGTTGCTGGCCTACATTACTAACTGCACAGAAGCTGGCCAATATGCTGCCTGCAGATTAACAGCTACCACAAGCACTGATTGACAAATCACTCCCTTCCAGCTGAAACAGCACTGTTTAAAATCTGGTTCTACCAGGCCTATTCATTTCCTTCTGTTCAAGATAATTTTTCAATAAGGCAAAAATGAATCATGATGGATGGAAAAGCCTGGTAGGTTACCCATTCCCCTCAGGAACTCGGGAATATGGGAAACTTTTATAGAGCTATTAATATACCAATGGTTATAAATAATATCTTAGAGGCTAATTGTTCTTTTAAACTGGGTGTCTCTCATTAAACATTCATAGTCAAGATTCTGAGTAGTTCAATTTCTCAATTCAGTTGCGAATGCCATGGTCTCATGAAAAAGAATGAAGAAAAAAAAAAAATCAATGAAGAAACTGTCCAAATCTGCAGGAAGCTTCAAGTCTCAAAAAGTAAGCTGATCCCATGAGTTTGTTGTTATTAACTCTAAATTTAATACCCATGAGTTCTCATAGAAATTTTAAGAACTTAATGTTATCCATTAACATACAAAACTAATCAGGCCTAAAAACTAAAATTCATAGTTTCCAGGCATCTTATTTTCCTTCACTAGCGCAAAGAAAATGGCCGCTATTCTGCAGGCAGGGGACTGAAGAAGGAAAACAGAAGCCTAGCTAACTTGCAAACTGAATAGTCCCTAGAATCTAAATTGCCAATGACACTGAAGGGAAGTTCAAGAAAATTTCCAAACCTGGTAAAACCAGATACATTGATTCTTAAATTTGGAGTAGGACTTTTCCTTCATTATGTAAAGAGTTTAAATTTCTATACCTGAAAAAGAACAAGTCATTAAGTTCTCTTTTTTCTTCCTTTTTTTTTTAAGAGAAAGAGAGCACACGCAAGCACGCTAGAGAGTGGGATAGGAACAGAAGGAGAGGAAGAGAGAATTTTAAGCAGACTCCATGTTGGGACTGGAGCCCCATGCAGGGCTTGATCTCACGACTGACCATGAGATCATGACCTAAATCAAAATCAAGAGTTGGCTGCTTAACTGACTGAACCACCCAGGCGCCCCATTAAATTCTTTAAAAATCATTCAGATAAAACAAAATTAGGAACTCACAGACATAAACTACACATTTCCATGTGTCAAGAAGATCATATAAGATAAATTTAAATAGGCTATCAATGTCCTCTGAAATATAATATTTAGAAATCATAACAACTAACCACACATGTGTTTTAACAGCTAACAGCCCCGACTCTTATCCCTGACTTGGCCACTGTAAGGGAATTCCAATTCATTGTCCAAACCTGGAGCAGTTGTAATGAGAGTTTCACTGCTCTGGAGTATTTTCTTTGTTCAGTTTCAAAGGTCATGCAGTTGGCTAATTACCATAAAATTTAAACTTTAACTCAAAGACATGAACAAGCTGTAACCTGCATTGAAGAAACTCTAACGCATACCACTGCAAAGGTAGAAATCTCTCTGTACATTTCCAGAACAAATCCTGTCACTTCTTGAAGAACTTAACTATTACTGTATACTGTGATATGCAAAAAATACTTCTTTGTGTTTTGCACTTTAAATAAATGCCAATACGAAGCATTTGTGTTTAATTGAATATCCAACTACACTCAATCTGTAAGTGTGTTTGTACATGTATATGTATATGTAAATATATACATGGGTATGCACACACAATTTTTTTTTTTTTTAATTTTTTTTTTTTAACATTTATTCATTTTTGAGACAGAGAGAGACAGAGCATGAACGGGGGAAGGTCAGAGAGAGAGGGAGACACAGAATCCGAAACAGGCTCCAGGCTCTGAGCTGTCAGCACAGAGCCCGACGCGGGGCTCGAACTCACAGACCGCGAGATCATGACCTGAGCTGAAGTCGGATGTTCAACCGACCGAGCCACCCAGGCGCCCCTGCACACACAATTTTAAAGGACATCTTTGTTAAATTAAAAATTAACGTAGAGGCACCTGGGCGGCTCAGTCAGTTGAGCATCCAACTCTTGATTTCAGCTCAGGTCAGGATCCCACGGTTCGGTTTATGAGGTCGAACGAGCCCCATGCTGGACTTTGCCATGACAGCGTGGAGCCTGCCTGGGATTCTCTCTCTCCGCCCTTCCCTTGCTCTAGCACGCGTGCAAACGCACAAGTGCGCTTGCTCTCTCAAAAATAAATAAACTTAAAAAAAATTAAAGTAGCTTACTCGGATCTATACTTTCTGTTATTGTTTTTTCTTAAGATTGTTTTAGTTGAAAAATGAGAGAAAAGTACACACAAAAACTGTAAACGCCACCTATAATTCTCACTTTTTTTCAAAGTACATCCAGTAAGTGAAAGTTCCTTACTCTGCCTCTCTAAACCCAATTCCAGAGGAAACCACCACTAAAATTCATGTGTTTTCTCCTATGCTTATATAAAATTTAATATATACATACTCGTTTTCAACAAAAATGAAATCATGCTATACAGTGTCACAGCCTGATTAGTTTCACTTAACAGTATTTCATAAACATTTTTTAGCTCAACACGTATACAGCTCTAACTCATTTTTTACTTTATTTTTTAACGTTTATTTATTTTTGAGAGAGCACAAGCAGGGGAGGGGCAGAGAGAGGGAGACAGAGAACTCAAAGTGGGCTCTGCACTGACAGCAGAGACCCTGATGTGGGGCTCAAACTCAGGAACCGTGAGATCATGACCTGAGCTCAAGTTGGACACTTAACTAATTGAGCCACCCAAGTGCCCTTCTAGCTCATTTTTAAAAATGGATGAACAGTAAAGATAATGTCACTGTTTTTCTGCTGACAAGAGCTTAGGATATTTCCCACTTTTCCTCTTACAAATAATGCTTTGATTAACATCTCACTGCATATATTTTTACTGTTCATGCTACTGTTATTGTGAGAGATTCCTAGATGTGCAACTGTGGTATCCCAGGTTATACAAAATTAACCCTGCCGTTACTGCCAAATGATCTAAAAAAGATAGTACCAATTAATACTGACACTAAGTATTTTTAAATTACTCTTGGCTAGTTCTGTACGGTCATCATTCAATTACACAAGGAAAACTATTACCTCTCAGAAATCTTTCATTCTTTTCAGCCAGATTTTAACTACCAGTTGAATCAATAAAGTTAAACATGTAAGTTTGTCACTTTTATAAAAAGGATACCCTCCTCCCCCCTAAAAAAAGAGTGAAATTCACTGTTTAGAAAGTGATGTTTTCACTAAAGCCAAATAGCTTTATATTTTTTTTTGAATATTTATAGATAGATAGATAGATAGATAGATAAAATGGTACAGCTACTTAGAGTTACTATATGATCTAGCAATTTCACTCCTAGGTATATTCCCAAGAGAACTGAAAATATATGTTTATACATAAAGTTGTAGGTGAATGTTCACAGCAGCACTGTTCATAACAGCCAAAAAGGAGAAACAACCCAAACATTCATCAATGGATGAATGGATAAACAGAATATGTTATATCCATATAATGGAGTATTATTCAGCCAAAAAAGGAATGAAGTATCATACATGCTACAACGAAGATGAATACTGAAAAAATATTATATTAAGTGAAAGAAGTCAGACGCAAAAGGCCACATATTGTATGATTTCATTTATATGAAACATCCAGAATACGCAAATTCACAGACAGAATATAATTAGTAGCTTCCAGGGGCTGGATGATGGGATGAACGGGGAGTGACCGCTAATAGGTTAGGGTTTCTTTTTAGTGATAAAAATGTTCTGGAATTCGAAAGTGGTGATGGTTGCATGACTTTGTAATCTATTAAAGACCACTGATTTGTACACTTTTTAAAAAAGATTTTTATTATTTTAAGTAATCTCTACACCCTAGATGCGGCTTGAATTCATAACCCCAAGATCAACGGTCACATGCCCTGCTAACTGAGCCAGCCAGGCACCCGTGATTTGTACACTATAAAAGAGTGCATTTTATGGTATGTGAGTTTGATTTTTAAAAATTGAGAAACGAAAATAAATAAATAAAAATAAAAAGTGAGGGACCAAAACAAAACAAAAAACATTTAGCAGGCTTGGGGAACGAAAAGTAGTTTGTTATGATCACTTTGAAATTCACCTCATCATTTGTCCCCCAGAACACTACAATTCTCTCAGTGGCCTTTGAGCTGAATTAGGCTTACCACGCACAAAACTTTGTCTTTCAAAATTTATCAAGTCACTCCTCGGCTTAAAATTTTTCAGGGGCTCTCACTGACTACAGAATGAAATACAAATTCATTAAAATAGTTCTTTAGATTCATCTGAGGCCATTCCCTTCTACTTCCCCAATGCTGAAGCCAAATCTAAGACCTGCAGTTCTATGAACTGCCAACCTCTCTTCGGTCTCTGTGTCTCCTCAGCCCTCCTTATCTTGTCCTTCTGGCTAACCCTGATCACCTTCAGGTTCTTGGTTTCAGCATCACCTTCTATGAAAGGTAAAATCTGATACTAGTGGCAGAAGACTTAGTTGACCTGCAAAATTCATCCTCCCCTTATCCTAAGTTAGAGACTCCACCCCATTTTAATTAAGCACATGGGTAGGTATGGAGTCGTGTATCTAAGCTCTAACCAATGTAATGTAAGCACAAGTTCCCACAGACCTTCCTTAAAAGGTAGCTGTATGCCTCGTCTTCTTCACTGCTTTGACCATCCTGCAGCCTGAGGGAAGAAGCTGCGACCTCAGACCATGAGTCTGGGACCACACACACGGCGGAGCGACAACACGGATACTCTAACGTCATGAAATAGCACACCAGCCCTAATCCACACAACCAAACACTTAGAGAAGAGGGAACAGACTTCTATCTCACTTAAACCACTGTTAATTTGGGTTTTCTATCTCAGCTGAAGCTAACTCTATTATAGAATTTCTTCCCTGTGTTCCCTTGACTCCTTTGGGAAACTCTCACAAAGGCACCAATGATAAGCACTGCCGCTGGTTTTTTGTTTTTGTCTGCTGTCTCCCTCTAGTCTATAGACTGTGAGTTCCCAAAGAGGGTGCTACAAATTTATGCAATATTGCCAGCTGAGCACAGTATCTGGCATACTGTCTTGGCACATTAATAGGTGTTCAAAAGGCATTTACTGACTTTAATTACATCGGTGACCAAGTACCAAGTTATTAACCTCAGCTATCTTGCCCCTTTTTTTTTCTTTTCAAAGTCCAAATATGAAAGGAATTCCTTTTCTGAACACATCTCTCAGTATTTCTCCCAAATGTCAGGCCCAAATCTCAAGCCACTTCTTTCTTCCTTTTTGAACACTGTTAGTTGAACATAAATGTACTTTTACAAAATTACAGTGTTCTCAGCATCTCTTCCACGTCAGCAACACTAAAGATTAGAAATAAGATCATCACTGACTCAAAAACCTGTATGAAGTATCTACTATGTGTCAGGCACCACGCAAGCAGCTAAGAATATTAATTAGGCATTCCTGGCTCTCATGCTCTGTTCAGTTTAGTGCTTCACTTTGAGGACCCACCCCCAGCCAAGCAAGAAACATTAAACTGTGCTATAAGGGGACTTGTTGTTAGAAGAACTCCATGTCTGTGAGATTTGATTCAAACCAGTTTAACATGTCTGTACCTTGACCCTTTTCTGTTCTCTATCTTTGCCTCTCCAGCCTCCTATCTGCCCCAGTCCTTCCAGTCTGATGTCTAAGTAGCTTTTCCTGCTTTGCCCCTCCCAATTTATTTCCTGGTCTATTTCCTATCTCCCTAGTCCTTTCATGGAAACTGTTTTTATACAGCCTTCTTGATAACTGTGTTCTGATTTGGTTCTGCCCACTCTTCTTGAATACTATCTCAGGAGGCAAAGACAGTATGCTAGGTTTCCTATCAGTCTCTCCCCCACCGACAATACCAACCCTTTAGGGGCTGTGGTGTAATGGAAAGACCGCTGGCTTAAGAGCCAGAGAAGCATAGACAAGTACGGCCTTAAGAAGACTATCTACCCTCTTGAGCTTCTGTTTCCACCAATAGAAAAGGGGGATTCCATCTTATTAGATCACAAGGATTAGAGAAAATTCATGTAAAGGGCCAAGGGCAATGCCTAACATAGATTTTCAGTCATCATGACTTACTTCAATACAAAGGGATGTGTTATAATGGATCTGAAATCTTGTAATCAAGTATAACAATATTAATTTTAAAAACCTAGTTTAGGGGCACCTGGGTGGCTCCGTCTGTTAAGCGTCCGACATTGGCTCAGGTCATGATCTTGCAGTTCGTGAGTTTGAGCCCCACGTCGGGCTCTGTGCTGACAGCTCAGAGCCTGGAGCCTGCTTCGGATTCTGAATCTCCCTCTCTCTCTGCCCTCCCCTGCTCATGGTCTGTCTCTGTCTCGCAATAATAAATAAATGTTAAAAAAATAAAAATTTAAAAAAACCTAGTTTATAATTCCACAACGTTTATTGAGCACTAATTCAATCTAAGTTGTGCTAGGTACCAGAATTCTTAGGTAGAAACAAGAAGTGCCTGTCCTCCAAAGGTTTACATGCAGATAAGGAAGAAGAAAAAAAAAAAAAAGATAATGAGGCAAGGAACCAAGGAGGGGTAAGAACAAAGGTTTAAAACAGAAGAACATAAAATACTTGAGATACAGATTAAACGCATCCAGGGAAGTGAAGGAGGCAGGAGGCAGAACGTAGGGAGTATGGAAAGTAGGAGAGTGGCAACAGTGAGCATAGGAGAGTCGTGCTGTGAAATTGAAGGAATAGGCCAATGCGCACTTCCTCCTGTTCAAATCATCAGAACCACAAACCAGCCTATGCTCATTAAAGGTTCTTATGTTCCCTACTAGTCCCCTACCTCACCCTCCCCCAAATCCCAAGGCTATAAACTATTCACACATGAAATACAATGTCCAAACAGCACGCCTAGGGAACAGAAGTCAGGCCCAACGGCCAAAATAGTACTGTAATCACCCAATTCAAACCATTAAAAAAAAAGAGAGAAAAGGGGTGCCTGGGTGGCCAGTGGGTTAAGCGGCTGACTCTTGATTTCGGCTCAAGTCATGATCCCAGGGTCATGGGATCAAGCCCTGCCTTTGGGCTCTGTGCTGAGCGTGGAGCCTGCTTGGAATATTCTCTCTCTCACTCTCTCGCGCGCTCTCTCTCTCTCTCCTCCCCCTCCGCCCCTCTTCCCCACTCACACTCTCTCTAAAATTAAAAAAAAAAAAAAAAAAAATTTAAAGAGAGAAAAAAATCAATGAGCCAATTGGAGGAATTCTGAACACACGCCCCAGTATTTGAGGAAATGAAGGTGTTTTTTAGGTGATAATGGTATTATGGTTTTTGTTTGTATTTTAAAGATTTTTTTTTTTATTTCCAAGATTTTTTTGTTTTTATTTTTTAGAGCTACATACTGAAGCATTTACAGATGAAATGATATACCTGCAATTTGCTTTAAAATAGTAAGGGGGTGGGGGAGAAGATGGCAGGAATGTATGAAATAAGACCGGTCATAAGCTCATAATTGTTAAGCTGGGTGATGGGTACACAGGGATTCGTCATACTAATCTCTCCACTCTTGTTAATGTTTGAGATATTCCATAATAAAAAGTGCTTTAAAAAAAAAAGCACTAGACAATCTATAACAGTAGAGAAGAGAATAATACTCATGAAGTTTCTTCCTTCCTTTCGTTCATTTAAAGATCTATGGAAGAAGAAGTATTTAAAAACTTAACTAGTCCTCAGTTCCCTTCTTACGAGATAGTAAAAATACATCTTATTTTCTTTTTGGAACCTCAAATCATGGCAAGGATAGAGATGAATTCTTAACCAGGAGGCAGTGCCTATGTGTTACTTCTCTACCCTTAAAGAAGATAATTAATTCTGGGATCCCCACACTGTTCTCCAAAGGAATCAAAGGATGATTTGCCACAAAAAATTATGGCAGTGTTCTTGAGGGAGATAAATTTCTTAGCAAAGAAAGTTCTTTTAAAACACTGTGCAAGTAATTTTTTTTTTAAGTGCACATGGTTGGGCTGTATAGGATGAACTCCTGGTGTCCACGGCCAAATGCTGACAGGAAGAGCCTGCAAAGAACAAAAACTCAGACAACAGGAGAGGCAACTTGAAACCCAGATATGACTTTGAACCCAAAAGAAGAAATGTGGGATAAAACAATTTTTGAATATATAAAATTTTAACTCTCTGAAATCACCAATATCTATTTTATTCTCATTCCCTTAAAAACCCTGTTTCCTACGTAACAGAAACCCATGGGGGAGGGGAAGGGAAAAAAAAAAAAAAAAAAAAAAGAGGTTAGAGTGGGAGAGAGCCAAAGCATAAGAGACTGTTAAAAACTGAGAACAAACTGAGGGTTGATGGGGGGTGGGAGGGAGGGCAGGGTGGGTGATGGGTATTGAGGAGGGCACCTTTTGGGATGAGCACTGGGTGTTGTATGGAAACCAATTTGACAGTAAATTTCATATATTAAAAAATAAAAAAATAAAAAAAATAAAAAAATAAAAAAAAACCCTGTTTCCTGAAAGCATGTGTAAATTCAGTTTGTCCTTGCAAATAAATAAATGTTTGTAATCTTTATTTTTAATCTTTACTTCCTAATAATAGTAAATATTTACTGAGATCTCACTATGGGTCAGATACTTACCATTAATTACCACATTTAATCCTCACAAAACCCTCATGAGACATGTTCCCTATTATCCCCATTCCAAAGATAAGGAAATTAAAGCTTAATTAAGGAGGCTAAATAACATACCTAAGTTGCCAAATCAGTAAATTCAAGAGCTAGAATTCCAATTTAACACAGAACCTGAGTTCCTAGCCACTAAATCGTACCACCTTTCTATTTTTTTTTGCCTTCGGTACCTACATTTTTAACTTTTGGCTTGCAGCTCTCATTTTATTCTAACTCTGTAGAAAAATAAAGCCAACTTTTACTTGTTTATATAATCCCTATTTTTCAAATGGGCAGATTAAAATGTATTGAGATCCTAAACTACTGTGTGCAATTTAAGCATTAAGTTATCTGTGCAATACTTCATATAAAAATTACTGGGGCACCTGGCTGGCTCAGTTGGTAGAGCATGCAACTCTTGACCTCAGGGGTTGTGAGTTTGAGCTCCACGCTGTATTTTTTAAAAATAAAATCTTAAAACACAATGACTCTACTAAGGCAGTATTATCAGGGATTGAGCTTTGAGTAGTCTATCAGGGTTAGAGAAAATTTTTTACTGATCCATCCATGTGCTCCACTGGTTCCTCTTGCAGCCAAGGGCCCATAGTTACTTGTAAGACCACGAGCACCTCCGGAGACGCTAACCATCGCCATGATGCTGGGCAGAGCTAACTACACCACAACTTCTGATTTTATTCTCCTTTTATGCACTACCCTCCAAGGGAGTGCCCTGGATATATAAGTGTGTACGTTTTTACCAAAATAACATTGTCAATTTCTTAAAGGGTACTATGTGAGAAAGAGATACCAGTAGGAGAGTAAAAAGTCAAGCCACAGAAAAAATATATTTGCAATGCATACAACCAAAGAACTATATTCAGGACAGATAAAGAATGCCTACAAATCAATAAGAAATAGGCAAACACAATTTAAAAATTGCCAAAACACTTCAACAAACAACTTTACAAAAGAGGACATCCAAAAGGCAAATGAGCATATGAAAAGGTGTTCAATATCATTAGACATCAAGGAAATGCAAATTAAAATCACTAGGAAATTCTACTACTACATATTTGCTAGATGGCTAAAAGTAAGAAACAATAATACTAAGTGTCGATGACTATAGGAGCAAACTGAATTCTCATATTGTTGATGGGAATGCAAGTTGGTATAAACACTTTGGAAAACTATATGATAAAAAATCTGTTAAAACGGAACATACACATTCCTACAGTCAAGCAATTCCTCTGCTGGACATATATCCACATATACATATAAATGACATATATATAAAAAATTCATAAGGGCCCAAACTGGAAACAAATTAAATACCCATGAACAACAGAATGAATAACAAGTTGTGGTACAGTCGCATAATTAAACATTGCACAAAATGAAAAAGAATTAACTATTCTAATAAGTAACAACATGGATGAAATTCACTGATACAATGTTGAACAGAAGTCAGACATAAAAGAGAACATACATAGGAGTCTATTTATGTGAAATTCAAAAACCAATCAAATTCAATTGGCAAACTGTGAATTGGCAAGACGAATCAGTGATGACAGAAGTCACAGTAGTGATTAACTTTGGGAATCTAATAACTGGGAAGGGGCATGACTTCTGGATGCTGGTAATTAATGCTCTCTTTCTTGGGGCACCTAGGTAGCTCAGTGGGTTAAGTATCAACTCTTTTTCTTTTTTTTAATGTTTATTTACTTTTGAGAGAGAGATAGACAGACAGACAGAACACAAGCAGGGAGGGGCAGAGAGAGAGGGAGACACAGAATCCAAAGCAGGCTCTAGGCTCCAAGCTGTCAGCGCAGAGCCTGATGTGGGGCTTGAACTCACAAACCATGAGATCATGACCTGAGCTCAAGTTGGATGCTCAACTGACTGAGCCACACAGGCACCCAAGCATTGACTCTTGATCTTGGCTCAGGTCATAATCTCACGGTTCATGGGTTCTAGCCCCACATTGGTCTCTGCACTGACAGCACATGCTGACAGAATGGAGCCTGCTTTGGATTCTCTCTCTCTGCTTCTCCCCTGCTGATGCTCTCTCTCTCTCTCTCTCTCTCTCTCTCAAAATAAATAAATAAACTTTTAAAAAATGCTCTCTTTCTTGATCTAGGTGGTAGTTTCAGGGGTGTGTTCATTTTGTAAAAAGTCACTACAAATTTCCTAAGCTATATGTTTATTATTTGGACTGTTTTGCATGTAAGTTACACGTCTATTAAAAAGTTTACTTTAGGGCACCTGGGTGCCTCAGTTGGTTCAGCATCTGACTTCAGCTCAGGTCATGATCTCACAGCTCCTGAGTTTGAGCCCTGGGTCAGGCTCTGTGCTGACAGCTCAGAGCCTGGAGCCTGCTTCAGATTCTGTCTCCATCTCTCTCTGCCCCTCCCCAGCTCATGCTCGGTCTCTCTCTCTCAAATATAAATAAACATTTAAAAAAAAATTTTTTTTAAGTTTACTTTAAAAAGTTTACTGTAGAAAAATTTAAAGGTAACTATACTTCCAATGGTAGGTGAAATGTTCAAATATTATGTTATATCCAAACCAATGGAACACTACTAAGTGCTTTTAAAGAACAATGAAATAGGAAATGTTCAAAATAAAAATTGCTATAACTGGGGCGCCTGGGTGACTCAGTTGGTTAAGCGACTGATTTCAGCTCAAGTCATGATCTCGCAGTTTGTGAGTTCATGCCCCACGTCAGGATCTGAGCTGACAGCTCAGAGCCTGGAGCCCATTTTGGATTCTGTGTCTCCCGCTCTCTCGGCCCCTCCCCTGTTCACACTCTGTCTCTCTTTCCTTCAAAACTAAACATTAAAAAAATTTTTTTTAAGTTGATATAACTGAATTTACTGTATTACCTCAATTTTCTAAATTTTTAAAAATTTTTAAAATTTTTAAAAATTTTTAAAATTTAAAAAAAATTCCATTATAATAATTAATGTACAGTGTTTGTATTACCTCCATTTTTAAAAAGAGCTAGATAGAAAAGTGACAGAAAAAAATTTACTTAAGTAGCATTAGTATTTATACTTGGGTGTTAAGTATGAGGAAATATTCACTTTCTTCTTCAGTTTCCTTTTTATTTTTTTTTATTAAACATGAGTTGTTTTTATAATGAGGTGAAAGCTGTTTTAAAAACATTAACAACTTGCCACAAACACTGCAATTACTTTAACCTTAATGAATCTGCCTATGAAAATCTATCTTGGTGGAGGACCTAGGGCACTGAAACCACTGAACTAGAACCAACAATACAAGAAACAACTAGAAATTTGTTTTGGTTATGTTTCATTTTCTTTGTATGGTCAAAGTGGGAAACAGTGTAATCATCAGTCTGATTAAAGCTTTGTAATTGTTCTAGCACCTGTTTAACTTTGCTGATGAACAACACACATGTGACACGCTAAAATCCAGACAGGATTTAACAAGTGAGGTATATCAAACACAGGCCTTGTTATTGTCAAGGTTTCTAGGTGTGGTCGCAGCTCAAGTATAATAAGATCATTTACATCTTTCTGAGTCAGTCACCCACTCTCCTGTCTGTGTCTCTTCTTCCACATCAGACGTGGGAAGGAATATAACACCCTATACATAGCACAGATCTGAGCAAAAGGAGTAGATTTTAGGAAAGTGGTAACTCAGAAATATCAAATCTTTTCCTTTCATAAGGGAAAATGAAGAGAGGAAAAACTATACTGCAACACACATCTACAGCGATGAAAAAAACTTAAGTTTTGGAACACATTTATGAATTCTAAGACAGCTGCAGCCTTTCACCATTCTATTTATGAGATTTTCTTGCTTGCCCTATTTGTATGTGTGCATGCACGCACATGTGTGTGTACTTTCCCACCAAACAAGTTAGAAAGTAGAAGACATTAGATTCCAGAAAGTTCCAACCTAGAAAGGTCAGATAGCCTACAATCACACATACCCCTCAAGTTTATGGAATTCTGGCAGAAATCTAGTCCAAAACCTAAGGGAATATGAAATACTACAGTAAACCACAACAGAAGAGTAACATTTTCCATTTGTATTTCTCCTAGTCTGCCTCCCTCTGTTCTCTAAACAGAAGTTGTTTGTGACCATGGATTAAAAACAATTCCCCTTCCAACTGTTAAGTACAGCAGTTCAGTTCTCATACTGCTGTGATACAAATTTCAAACCAGAATTACAACTATTACTAACACATTAAGCACTCTCAGGGGTTTTGAGTATCATTCAAACCAAGTCCTGTGGATCCCTTTCACTTACTAACATGTCTTAAAAGTAGTAACAAAAACGCTGAATACAACATTTTGAGTCATTTTCTCCACCAGACTCTCTAAATTTTGTCTGGGATGGGGCTAATCAAAAAATAACATTAGGGGCGCCTGGGTGGCTCAGTCGGTTAAGCGTCTGACTTCGGCTCAGGTCATGAACTTGTGGATGGTGAGTTCGAGCCCGGCGTTGGGCTCTGTGCTGACAGCTCAGAGCCTGGAGCCTGCTTCAGATCCTGTGTCTCCCTCTCTCTCTGTTGTGTCCTGCTTGCACACACACTCTCTCTCTCTCTCTCAAAGGAAAATAAATAAATAAAGATCAAAAAAATTAAAAAAAAAAAAAGAACATTACATACTGTATGGGAAAAACTAACATTGCTCTACAATACATTCACAAATATTTTTAAGTCAGCCAGGACCACAATACACCTTCTAATAAGGCTTTCCCACAGTAGGGCACAGAAAGATCACAAGTATTTTGTTTGGTGACATATAAAAAGGAGACAATACAAAAATTAAGCATTCACATTTTAGTCAATATGGACATTAACTGGGTTGTTGCATCAACTCCAATTTTTACTTTCTGATCTCTTGAGCCATACACTAAGTCTGAGCTATTATCAAGAAACTTTCTTCATCCACCCCAACTCTGAAACTTGACTTTCCTGAACCGAGACTGGCATCATAGCCAAATTTTTCCCGAGTCTGTTCAGTACATGTTGCTGCAAAGAGATGGTGCAAGAAACTTATGGAATCCCTCCAAAATCCAAGGTATACATTCATTCATAAACCCAACTGAGGAAAACTGCTTGCACTTTCTTGCATTCAAACCAGTTCCATTACCCAAATTCACTTACAATGGTGATCACCAGAAAAGTTTCAACCAACTCTCATAATATTTCAAGGATGCCTGCCTTAGAGAGAGAACTCCAGAGGCCCATGACTGCTTATCCAAGGGGGTGCGTCTTTAAATGAAGGCCACACAAAATGGTTGCACAAAGTTTAGAGGCATTTAAAATGGATTTCCTCTATGTCTGAGGCCAAGTTTATTAGATCTATTATCGATCAATCAAAACTTCCTGAGCTCTGTGATCAGTTGCTTTGAATGCCTCTATTTGCTCAATCACCTTCAGCTGAGTCAGTGAGGTATAGAAAAATTGTTACCCCAAGCAAGCCTATGTAATTTAGGCAGAGTATCAAAGCTTATTACCAAAAGCATAGGTATGCCTTAGTCTGAAGAAACTGAGGCTCTAAAAACAAAACCCCAAAACTTTATAATCCATAAGCCAACTGACCTATAATAAAACTCTTAAATCTTTTCAACACTTTAAAATTATTCTATTTGCTTAGATAGCAAAAGTTTTTGTTTTTTTTTTTATTACACTTTAGTTAGTTAACATACGGGTGTAATATTGGTTTCAGGAGTAGAATTCAGTGATTCATCACTTACACACAACACCCAGTGCTCATCACAAGTGCCCTCCTTAGTACCCATCGCCCATCTAGCCCATCCCCCATCCCCACCCACCTCCTTCCATCAACTCTCAGTGTGTTCTCTATCCTTAAGAGTGTCTATCCTTAAGAGTCTCTTGTTTCCCTCTTCTCTCCCCTGCCTTCCCATATGTTCATCTGTTTTGATGAAACATGAAACTCCTATGATTTCACATATGAGTGAAATCATATGGTATTTGTCTTTCTCCAATTGACTTATTTGGCTTAACATAATACATTCTAGTTCCATTCATGTCTTTGCAAATGGAAAGATTTCATTCTTTTTGATGGCTGAGATAGCAAAAGTTTTTGATGGATCTCCTTTATTGGGAATAATGCTGGCAAAGGCAATTTGAGTGACTGACAGTAGATGAATAAGAAAATAACAGAAAACAAGTTTTAAAAGTTACAAACTTGACAGAAACACTTATAATTCAAGCCTGGAGGTAGTTACAAATAGACTTATTTGATACAAAAGCACTGCCAAAGATTCTACAAAATCAGTAAGCTTGCAAAAATCATACTTAACACATGAAAGTTGCACTGATTCTTTCCACATTTACTAATGCAAATTTCTCTTATTAAGCCATACCCTTTTCCGTATTTTCCAAAGGAAAAGAGTGTAGATGTTAATTTTTTTTTTTTTTTAATTCCAGAACATAAAACTAAGGGCATTTAAGGAACTACGGAAAATACAAAGGAGTTTATTAAAGAATTTTTAATCCCTCACAATTTCCTATCCAAAGATTGTGTTCTATTTCATTCTAGAGTCATATACACATGTTTAAATATAGAAGACATATATAAGCATATTCATAGCAATGATGTTTGCAATAGCAAAATAGTGGAAACAACTAAAATATCTGCCAAGTGGTGAATAGACTAACAAGTTGAGATGAATTCATGCAATGGAATGCTAGAGCAGCAGGAAAACAAAAAGAAGTACAATAACTTGCATCAGCAGGAATCAATCTCATAAACAATGCTAAGCAAAAAAAAAAAAAAAAAAAAAAAAAAAGCATGATTCCACTAGAAGAGTTCAGAAACTTACAAAACTAAATATTTTGTTGGGATATATACAAACTATAAAGGAAAATTAGGTAACGAGTAACCAAATTCAGAATGATGGTTACATTTGAGGGCGAGGGAGAATAATCAGTCCACAGGGCCCTCAAGGGTCTATTAAGATTTTAGTTGCTAAACTAGATCATGGATAATTTACTACTCTTACTTAAACAGTGTTTCACATAATATATACTCTTTTGTATGTGATATTCCACAAGAAAAATTCAAATAATAAGACCAATTTAACTCCAGAAGAAAACCATGCCAACTACCTATACTAATTAATCAACCTAGCCATTCACATTAATCATGAACAATGATGACATTTGAGGAAATGTTTCCCTACGAAATGGAAAAAATGGGCCAAGATGGACCACTGGGAGAACTTGCCCCCAAAAGAAATATGAAATATTTCTGGAATTAGGAGAGAACTTTTAAAGGGGCGCCTGGGTGGCTCAGTCGGTTGAGCGTCCGACTTCGGCTCAGGTCATGATCTCACGGTTCGTGGGCTGGAGCCCCACGTCAGGTTCTGTGCTGACAGCTCAGGGCCTGGAGCCTGCTTTGAATTCTGTGTCTCCCTCTCTCTCTGCCCCTCCCCTCCTCACACTCTGTCTCTCTCTCAAAAATAAATAAAGATTAAAAAAAAATTAAAAAAAAAAAGAAGAGAACTTTTAAAAAGTTCTACACAGAGTGGGGCACCTGGGTGGCTCAGTCGGTTGAGTGTCCAACTTCGGCTCAGGTCATGATCTTGTGGTTCATGGTTTCCAGCCCACACTGGGCTCTGTGCTGACAGCTAAGGGCCTGGAGCCTGCTGTGGATCCTGTATCTCCCTCTCTCTTTGCCCCTCCCCTGTTTGCACTCTGTCTCTCTCAAAAATAAATAAACATTAAAAAAATTTTTTTTTAATCTACACAGATTCAAGAGGCTATCCTGTGCAAAAAAAAAAAAAAAAAAGAATAAACTGCTGTTAAAAGAGAGGAAATTTAAAAAAGAGAGAGAAAACACAAAATACTTTAAAAACTGTCAAGACACATGGAAGGAAAGAAGTAATAAAACAAAGTCCCTCTGAGATGTAGAAAGACAGCCAATAAAAACAGATTGAAAGAAGTCTACCAAGTGCCAAACAGGATGAAGAAGACACGCACCTAGACACATCCTAATGAATTTCACAACTCCAAGGACAAAAGGCAAATCCGAAAAGCCTCCATGATATAAAAATAGGTTACATTCAGAGAAATGACAATCAACGGGAGGTAACGACATTAGGCAAGGACTTAAAGTTTAACACTCATGCACCCCGTACTAAAAATAACTATTCCAAAATTCTTTTAAAAATAAGGAAAATGACAACTTAAAGTATGAGAAACAATAGGCTGAGTAAGACCTAGACAGAGCATAGAAAGCTAAAAAGAAATTAAAAGAGGATTCAGTAGATCTTGTTGTTTGCACCATTCTCTTTGAGGCAGGGGTTTGATGACAAAGCATCTTATTTCCTTCTCCACATGCCCAACAGCACTTCTAGGTTCTAAAGTAATATTTATTTAATAATAATATTGCAAAAGTGGTATTTGTGGGGTATAAACCTTTAGGCTTAATGTGTATACATAGCACAAAGACTACTTCTTGTTACACAAAACAATATAAACATTATTTACCTTGACAATGTAAGAACAATAGTATAACTGAAAAAATTCAGGAGGAAAAGAATACAGGAATGGATAAATTTCTCATTGTAAGTTGACTTAACATATTATTGAAAATTATACTGTTACGCACCAGAACTGATAAAAAGTGATTTCATTTGGGAAGCAGGACTGGGGGAGGGAGGAAACTATTTTTCCATTTCACAGAGTTTTTCAACAATTCCCATGCCATTCTTTTTTAAATTAAAAGGGGGGGGGGGGGCATAGCATTCTTACAAGTATTCTCATACCTTTTTTTTCCCCTCAATAACCCTTAAATAAGATAATCTTTTTTCCTGCTTCATACACATACACGCAAAAACAGTAACACAGGAATGCTCAGTGATCAACCACATGGGACAGTGTGAACTGTAAAGTCAAGGACGATGGCACAGTGTTGAAGCCCACCCTTCCTCAGAGCACGTTCCCATCTTTACAACCTGCCTTCTGCTTTTCTCTGGACCAGGGGGCCACTGACATTCACACTAATGACTTGTATGACATCCTGATATCATAGTTCCACACAAACATCACGCAACCGTGTCCACTCCAAATCCATGCTGACCACACTGGCTCTGGCCTCACGGGTTCTGGCTCTGCTTTCGTTGTTTCATTAACTGTTCTCAAACTTTCCCACAGCTCTAATTCTTTTCACATTTCTCAAAACTCCATGCTTCCGTCTTTCTGAAGAATCTTTTCCCATTAATCCCACACCAATTTCCCAGCCCCAATCAGTTTTTACAACCAAACCCTCCTACAGTCTTGGGAGAGGTGCCCCTCCCACCACTGCAGCAGGACGGCAGCCCCACAATCCTGCTGATCTCAAGCTCACCTTCCACCCTCAGGGATCTAGTCTGTGTCCAAACCCCCCTAGCCAACTCAATCTTTTCTTAGCCTCCTTTCTTAGCCTCCCCAGGCCTATAAAGATTCCTCAGTAACCTCTATTATTAAAAAATAATAACAAAGTAAAATAAGTCTTCCTTTGAATCTGCCCTTGTTCTTTCAACCCTTTTTCCCAATTTCAAAATGAGAAGGCTACACTCATAGTTTCTATGTCCTCATCACTTTTTAATCTAGCCTCTGATTCAGCCACAGGACCAGAACTGACTAATCCAACCATCTGCGTTCCCTCATCTAATTCTCCTAACCTCTCTACAGCTTTAACACTGTTAAGTCTTTACCTCCATAAAAGCACGGTACCGCACACCCCAGTCCATCTCCTACTTCTATCATTCCTGGCACTCTGGAGGACTCTTCTTTATCCTGGAGTTTCCTAAATATGGGCAGCATTCCCCATTACCTTCATTTTTTACTTTCCCTTTCAAAGATCTGATTCACCCTGATGAGCCTCCTGTAGATGATGCCCAAATCCTTCAACTGCCCCAGGACATAAGTCATCATTGCTAACTGCCTACTGAGTAGTCTGCCTGAATGTTCTGACAGTGCCACAGATTCATTCTTGTCCAAGATTACACCACCTTCTTTCCAAACCGGCACCTCAGCTGTCTCTATATGTAACACCATCATTCCCCTGGTCACCCAAACCAAAATCTGGGCTTTTTTTTTTTTGAGAGAGCGAGCGAGCACCAGCTAGGGAGAGGGGCAGAGAGAGGGAGGGAGGGAGGGGGAGAGAGAGAGAGAGAGAGAGAGAGAGAGAGAGAATATCCCAAGCAGACTCCATGCTCAGTGCAGAGCCGAACACAGGGCTTGATCCCACAACCCTGAGATCACAACCTGAACCAAAATCAACAGTCAGGAGCTCAACCGACGGAGCCACCCAGGCTTCCCTGGGCCATCTTTGACTCTACTGCTGCCCATTTCCTGACATCTCACCATCTTTCTTCTCCTCAATGTTTTATAAGAAAAGTAAAGATGAATAGGACGTGGTTTCCAGCCTCTGGGAAGGACAGAGAGAAAGGTAAGCAAACAACTATAAAGTAATCTGATAAGCAGTACAGATGAAAAATGCACAGGATGTTGAGGTTGGAGAGGAGGGGAGGGCAAAGGGGAGAGGAGATGCACTAAAGGGGGAATTCAACAAGCTGTAAACTATAAGACTCAGAACTAAAGTCCTGTCCCTTAATCCTCAATAGACCAAAACAACAACAGCACACATCCTGAATAGTTAAGTGTGTGCCTTACTTTGAGAAAACTCAACATAAGTTTTGACTGACTGACTACATATTAGGCAGTGATGATTCCCACTATATACGGGTTTCTTTAAATAATAACTATCCTGATGAATTTAAAATAGGATTTCCTTTTCATATATTTTCATAAACATACAGGTCATCACAGGAATGAAAAGCTGCAAAGATCTAGGTTCTCTCATCTAGCCACTTCATCTCCCAGAGGCTAAGAGAGGTCACAGCTTGTAAATAGCAGAAATGGGACCTGAACCTAGTGATCTTTTCCAAGTTACCTCACTCACTGCCTCTGATGTGTCTCTCACCTCAGAATGCTTTCCCAGTTGATTCCCAGAAAAGCCAACAGAAATGAGAATCTGGTAAAAGGGTCCAGACGTCTGGTCTCTTTCAGAATTCTTGAGTGTTGTCTCTGAGACATACACACACACACACACACACACACACACACTAAACTCAGGAAAATAGGGATCTGGCTACAACTTAGTTGTCCATTAAAATGAGAAATGGGTTCTCAGCTTGTTGATGCCAAACTGACTAGATAACTCTCCTTCCCTTGGTTCTCATCAAGAATGCCAATAAAGTTAATTTTCTTCCTCCAAATAAAGGCCTACCTGGAGTTCTAACTATTCAACTAATGGCTAAAAAGCTTAGAACGTGGGGGAGTGAGGTGGGGACACAGAGGGTTTTCCCCCACCACCCATGAAATCTTGGATGGCTTCAAAAAAATGAATTCTAAGTATTGAGCTAATTGTGATACCAAGTCATAATTAGCATAGCTTAGTCAGCCTCTGATTTCACCTTATGTCAAAGAAAAGAAAAAAAGCTACTTCTCTCCACCTCCAAAAAGTGACAGGTGCTCTTCACATTATGAACTTGTTTTCCCTGATAGGGCAGTTAAGTAAGTGATTACAATTTGCAACTTGCTCTAAGCAAAACACCTTTTACTCTTAGAATCTGATCCCCTTCTGAAAGATCCTGTGTTCACTTTACAGGGAACACGTTTTAACATGTGAGAAATGCAAAAACAGAAGCAGCCAGACTCAAGGCCAACTCTAGCCTGCCTTGTACAGCTTCACTGTCAGAGGTCAATTTGTAATAATGGCTCATAAGGTTAATAGCAAAAGAAAAAAAAAATCAGCTTGTTTGGGTTATTTAAATTCAACAGGAATCTAGAAGACCATAAAACCCATCCTGACTGCTATATTTTCCCTGTCAGAAATTCCTGAGAAATATGTAGTCTTGAACTTGATGAGATCAAAAAGCGAGACTTCTCAACAAGTGAGAATTTATTACTAAACTGTTAATTGAAACAAAATGGACACTTTAATATTCTTTAATTCTAGATAAAACCTGATGAGGTGAACAAATATGGTCATGTCTTGTTCCTTATGACTCACTGAGATACTGTCACATCCTCTTTCTACTACCTCTGCTTCTAAACAGACCAATCATTTTAGATAACAGGTTGTCAAAAGTTGGGAAAGCAGTTTCCTGTGAAATGAATCAGAAATAAATCACTGGAAAACCAGCCTGGTTAGAACCAGAGGACTTGTTAACAAAGAGTTACTCTACTTGACTCAAGGCTCAAGTTTCTCTTCACTGTATTTCAAAGTGGGAAAAGTGAGCCTCATGCACTGCCTTTCCTTTGACTTCCTTAGGGAGTCCAAGGACAATCTCGTGCTGTTTGTGGGTCTCAACAAGCTGGGGTTCTCACTGGTATGTATATTCCCTTCTCTCAGCTCTCAGCCACTCCCTACATTTATGTCGGAGACTGGAGACCTCTTGTCTCACCTACTCTTACTCATGCTCCCTGGCACAGCCTTACCTCACCTACCCTTTATGTCACTGACCACAACCTCGTGTGTGCCTACAATTACGTATCCAGGACTTTCCACATAAGCATAGCTGCTTGAGTGGGAGTGGCTTTTTTGTATGACCTCACAAAGCGTTTTCCAAGGATATATACATGATACTCATTCTTATTTTTAACTCAGAGAATACTCATAAGACCATCAGGAGAGAACTCCCCCAACTTCCTCCTCCACCACCTATAAATATCTGCTCCTGTTCCCGTCCTTTCTTCCTTTCCTTCTGTGTCTTCAGGAGTCACTCCTGTATCCTGGATAACTGCTCCAGCAGTGCTTGGGATCTCACTTTCCTGACTCACGGAGACCACGTTCCATCATGTCCTTTCTACTCTACACCTTCAACCTCTCCTCTCCAAAACCTCTACCCTTGCCCCCACAAAGGAGCATGCTCAAGTCTCTCCCTTCTTAACATAATTCATTAATACAGCCACCACATATTTATTGAGCGCCTACTGGGTGCCAGGAGCTCTTTTCTACCTCAAGCTAAAGGGGTGAATAAAAGGAAATTCCTCTCCTCAAGCAACTTTGCTTTCTCGTACGCAGAGAGATAAACGTATAACCATTGTAGTTACTATTCTTTCTCTCCTTCACCTCACGCAGCCCAGCTTGAAAGAGCAGTATACACTGCCTGCCTCTACTTCCACTTCCTCTTCCACCTTGGATTCCTTATTGCACTACTCCCAACAGGTGTGCAGTCCCCTGCCACAACACAATTAAAACAGCTCAGGGCAAAGTCATCACCAATGACTTCCTCCACTTGTAAATTTCAAGGGCATTTCTCAGTCCACTCTTGGTTAAATTCTCAGCAGCAACAGACACTTCTTGCAATTCCCTGTTACTCTGTTCTTCTCCCACTTTGGTCATGCATACCTCCCTGGCCACTCTTTCTCAGATTCCTTTTCTTCAGCTTCCTCTTCAAACGGTGGTACTTCCAGAACTCTATATTTAATCTCTTCTCATTCAGTGTGCTCCCCTTGGACCACCTCGGTCATGCCCATGGCTTCCATGGTCAGTGATGACCACTCAGGAATACTGAATGTGTATCTTCAGGACAGGCTTTTCTGAAGAGTTACACACACATGGCCAACAACCTGCTTCTCCACCTGCATGGCCCAAAGACCTCTCAATAACACTGAATTTATCTCTTCCTGTAGGCAAAACTGTTCTTCTTCCTCTATTCCCTGTACTAGGAAATTGTGCCATCATCCTCTCAAGATGCTAAGCCAGAAAACTTAGAGTCAACCCCGGTTCTGCTATCATATCATAGGCCCTCCTCTTCTACACTAGTTGCATCAATTCTGCCTCCTCAAATACCTCTTTTTGTTCCCTCTTCCCTAATCCTACTGCAGAGACCACTAGCTCATTTCAGTGGCCTCATTACAAGTTCCCCTGTCCTAAGAGGGCATCTTTTGGGATGAGCACTGGGTGTTGTATGGAAACCAATCTGACAATAAATTTCATATATTAAAAAAAAAAAAGAAAACAAGAAGTTCCCCGGTCCTGTCTTGTCCTCCTGCTCTGTTCTTATCTATTCAGGGCTATTCTTCATTATATTCAATGGGAGTGGTGCCCCTTGGTTGTATGACCCGGAAGGCTGAAATCACCCTCCTCTGGGGCAATCTTTACCAAATACAGAGGTCAACCACTCCTACTTACAATTCTGCAATGATTGCACATCACCTATATGGATGGATCAACTCTTTCACCTGAAGAAAAGTGATGGGGGATGGAGGGCTAGAAGAGGCACAAGGCACAGCCTGAAGAAGCCAGCCAGGAAAATATGTTATTTAAAAATTTTTAAATATAAAATTATATTTTGTCTTTAATTTTTGATTCTGCATAATATATTCATGTTTTAATACAACCATAATTTCCCCCAAATCCAATTAAATGTCTACTCCAAGAAGACGTATCGTGCGTATCCTATAGCTTTGCATACCTCCTGGCACATCCACACAAACTCCGCTGAGAAGCAAGGACCCACACGATAAAATTTAAGATTCTAAGGCCCACCCCTGCCATGCTCTCAACCCTGCTCACCTGTCCAGGCCCACTGGACTACTGAGCTTACCTTTATGCTCTAGCAGTCACTAAATCATCAGAATTCCTCAAACATGCTACAATGATGCACAAATCCATGCTTTTCTCAAAACCTGAAGTATCCTTCTCCCTTGTCTGTGTGCCCACCGAACTCCTATCCAACTGTCAACTCTGAGACCGTGCAATACTACTACAGGCGCTCCTTCCCAAAATGCTCCAGGTACACTAATGCCCCTTGCATAAGCGCCTTCAGTGCTTATACGTGCATTCTTTAGGTGGTTTATGAGGCAATAAAGATGCTGTTCACAACATCTTATCTCTACAAACAACTACCAAAAAACGGTCATGTCCCATCCTCCTGATGACAGTCAAATTTACTGAAAGTTGTTTTGTTTTTGAAATTCTTCTATTTCCTCTCATTCATTGATTAGCCCATTATAATTGGGCTTCAGATGCCCACATCACTGCATTAAAATCACTCTCACCAAATTCATAAACCACCTGGTGGCTAAATCCAACAAATCCATCATATCCTTATCATTCTTGTGTTTGCAGCATTTAATCATTTCCTCTTTTGTCTTTCTGACCTCAAACTCTCCTGATTTTCCTCCTCCAGCTTTCTTGCTAAACCCCCAGCCACTTCCTCCTACTTGACTTTACAGGTTTTCATTTCCTCTGCCCATGTCAGCATTTCTTAGGGGTCTGTCTGAAATACTCCTCTCTGTTCATGACACACGCTCTTTCCTGGGTGAACTCATCTATTCTCATGGCTTTAACTATCATCCTGTTTTAGATAAAGCTAGAAACCAAATTTGGGTTCACACACCCGATTCCGATAGTCTTCACTGATCACCACTTCTGCAAGGATAGCGGTTTTGGAATATATAAAGTTAACAGCAGCATAGTGGCATAAAAGACAGTGCTAACCAGGTGCCAGGCACTGTTCTAGTAACAGGTAAATATTTTTTATGTATTAACTGATTTTGTTCCCACATAAATCCTATAAAGTAAACACTATTATTATCCACATTTTACAGGTAAGGAAACTGAGACAACTGAAACTGAGTACAAGAAAAAGAAAAAGAAAGAAGCCCCACCACTAATGAATAACTCTTTCTTTGAACAATTATAAGGAAAACTTAGAAGGTGATCAAATCAAATTCAGGATTCTGAAGAATTTACTTCTTCTGACAATGGTGATCTTCTGCTAATTAACAACAATCACCTTAGTCATGTTTTTTCAACACGGTAATCATTTTAATCATGTTTCTTTCAGTCTTTACTGAAATAAGATAATCTTAATTATTAAGATGTTTCACAAGCTCTATTTCTCAACCACAAAGATAAACTAGAAGCTCATGACAGAATAATAAATAAATGGAATATTTGAGATTTTACTGTATTTATGCAATGTGCCAACTTACGTTAGCGTTTGAACAATATCTTGGACACAGATATTCAAATAGGCACCTGAGAAAAAACTGGTAGGACCTAGGATAAAAGTGTTATGTGTGTACAGCTGGACATACTATGGGTGGCTCATGAGTGTCCTGAGTCTAGCTGGCACATGCTAGGTTAAACTGACCAAAGGCCTGATCTAGTTCAACAAACCTAATATTTACCACACGGCTAAATATTTCACTCCCCTGGTTTTCCAACATTTTGCCAAAGATATAATGTGGCCAAGAAAAGATGTACGAGAAACAGGCATATGAAATATTTAGCTTTTCTCAACCAGGACCAACCAGTTAAACCAAAATGAAGGTTGCTGACAATATCTGGTCTACAGAAAAACCCACCCAATTAGCTTACACCTCAGATCAGATCATGTGAGTAATACATTTGGTTAAAGTAAAACAAAAAGAGAATCAACTTTGCATGGGCAAAATACAGTGAAACAGAAGGGGTGTGCGTCCCCTGCATGCAGGGAGCCAGGTGCTCAGTAGTGTGGCTCCAGCGGTCGTGAAGCACTGTACCAGGTGTGGGACTGGATCTTCTGTAATAAACACCAGCTGAACTGAATGAGCAAAGTAGCCAGGTAGGCTGATGAAATGGAAAGTTGTGACACATCATCCACTATAAAAGTCATATGGAAAATCAGAGGGCACAAACAGGTGAGGAAACAAAGGAAAAACAAATTCACTTCAGAAACTAACCAGAAAATGCCAGGAACACCATGAGCCCCTGAGTTCCAGTCCTGACCAGTTCCCACAGGGGCTCCCTTTCTTTCCTGCCAGAGGCCTTGGGGCCAGAGCCCACACTTCTTTAATCTGTAAAGCTACACCATCTAAGGAATCCCGTTGGAATCTTCTGCCTGCAAAATCCATCTGTTCACTGAACAAGTGTCTACTGAGAGTCTTCTATTCTAGACCGTGGACATCCAGCAGGGAAACAAGGCAGCAAGGTCCCCTACAGAACTAACATTTTACTAGGGGAGCATCAGATAATAAATAAATACAGGAACAAGATCATTTCAAATGACGGTATGCATTAAATCAGAAAATTTAAAACAGAAAAAGAAAGTAACAAGAGAGATGTGATGGAGAGAAATGGGAGGAGTTACTTATTTGAACCTGGCAGTCAGGGAAGGCATCTCTGAGAAGGTAACTTTTGAGCTGAGACAGAAAGGAGGCAGAGTTGTTGGCCAAGCACAGATCTTGGAGAGGAGCGTTCCAAGCAGAAGCAAAGCAAAAAACAAGGCTTTGAAGTGGGGACAAGCATGGTGAGTTCAAGGAAGAGGAAAAGAGACTCACTGCCCTTGGGTTTTTGCTCAAATGCCATCTTAGGATCCCCGACCACCCTATTTTAAATCGCACCCACTGACTCAGCCCCCGTATTCTGTATCCCTCTTCATGATTGATCTCCTTTGAAATTTTTACCATCTGACAAGCAAAATAGATTACTTATTAATTTTTGTCTATTCCTACAGAATGTAAGCCCCCTAAGGGCAGGGATTTTTGTTACTGTAACCACTGCTCTGTTGCCTGTACTTGTGTGGCACATAGTAGGCCACAATAAATAGCAGCTAAATAAATAAAAGGGAAAGGGAAAGAGAACAGGGGGAGGGAGGAAAGAGTAAAAAACAGAACAGAGAGAAGGAAGAGAAGAGGAAGGAGAGAAGTCAGCCAATGTGGCTGAAGCACAGTGGATGAGATCAACAGATGAGGGGTTGGGACTGTGCAGGTCTTAGAGACCATAGAATGGAGTCTGAATTTTATTTTAATGCAAAAAGAAGCCATCGAAGGGTCTTATGGCAGAAAAGCAACATGATCAAACCTGTGGTTTAAAAAGCTCACTGTAGGGGCGCCTGGGTGGCGAGGTCGCTTGAGCAGCCAACTCTTGATTTCGGCTTGGGTCATGATCTCACAGTTCGTGGGATGGAGCCCCGCATGGGGCTCTGTGCTGACAGCACGGAGCCTCTTGGGATTCTCTGTCTCCCTCTCTTCTCTGCCCCTCCCCAACTTGTATGCGCACTCTCTCTCTTTGTGTCTCTCAAAATAAATAAATAAACTTAAAAAAAAAAAAACTAAATAAACAAAAAGCTCTCTGTAGCTGCTATGTGGAAATCAGTGACAGAGAAGACAGCAAGGATACTAGGAAGGAGCTAGCCAAGCCAGAGATGAACAGGCCAGGCAATGATTAGCAGTGAACAGTGTTAGAGAGAAACAGACTAAGGATACTTTTCAAGGTGGTACCAAAAAAACTGAGGCGCCTGGGTGGCTCAGTCAATCAACTTCGGCCAACTTCGGCTCAGGTCATGGTCTTACAGTTCGTGGGTTCCAGCCCCATGTCAGACTCTGTGCTGACAGCTCAGAGCCTGGAGCCTGCTTTGGATTCTGTGTCGCACTCTCTATCTGCCCCTCCCCACTCACACCCTGTCTCCCTCTCTCTCAAAAATGAAAAATGAGAAAAATAAAAAATGAAAAAAACTACAGAGGAACTAGATATGGAGAGTTGGACTAAAAGAAAAAGAAGAATCAAGGGTATGTCAGCTTTCAATTTATTGCTTCTCAGCTCCCGACCTACCCTTCATTGCCTGTTCTGTGAAAATTAAGATGGACCCTTTAAATAATTTTCTTTTGCCTGATACCTGAACGTTAAGCTAGTCTGTAGCTGGTCTACAGACACTGCAAGAGGAAAGGTCTTTTGTTTCTGGTTCCAGTGTGCTCCTCTTGGCAGCATAAATAGAACATCAAGAAGTTCAGTATTTCTGGGGCTCCTGGGTGGCTCAGTCAGTAGAGAATCTGACTTCGGCTCAGGTTATGATCTCACAGTTCCTGAGTTTGAGCCCCATGTCAGGCTCTGTACTGACACCATGGAGCCTGGAGCCTGCCTCGAGTTCTGTGCCTCCTTCTCTCTCTGCCCCTCTCCTGCTCATGCCTCTCTCTCTAAGATAAATAAACATGTAAAAATCATTTTTTTAAAGAAGTTCAGTATTTCTGATGTCCTATGGAGTCCCAGCCAGCTTATTTTAAGATCTTTGCTAATCTGAGAATTTGAGAAGACAAGTGGTCTAAGCTCATGAAACTTTCATGTTTTTAGAATTATTTTTCCTACATATACAAGGACTTGGGCACTTTATTCTGTTCATTCGTCTTTATTCAAATGCTAATACCATCCTGCTTAGAGCATAGTGATTTTAGACTCTGCTTCAATACATGGTAAAGCAAGGACCACCTCACTATTTTGTTTCTAAATTTGCTTGGCTATTCCAAAACATTTATTCTACTATATGCACACTGAGATCATTATCTAATTCCCCACTACCCAAAGAACTCTCCACTGAAGCTCTAATGAATTTCTGTTAATTTTATATATATTTAGTCCTCCCATCTGGGAATATGTTATATATTTACATTTTTTCAGATCTTGCTTTTACATCCTTGAGAGTTTATAATTTTCTTCACATGGATCCTGTGCCTTTTTTGTGATATTTACCCTGAAGTATTTGAAAATTTTTTTAATACTATTACGAAGCCTTTTTCTCCTCACCAAGGCAGTTCATTCCCATACTTACCCCTGCCAACATCCCAATGATAGCAAAGAATGCTATTACACCCCACTCATCCCCATACTACCCTGATCCACAACGTCTGAGTTTTGCTGAAATCATTTAGACTATTTTTTTTAATGTTTATTTATTTATTTTGAAAGAGACAGAGAGCACTGCATGCAGTGTGGACATGTAGCGTGAGCAGGAAAGGAGCAGAGAGAGAGGGTGAGAAGAGAATCCCAAGCAGGCTCCACACTCAGCACAGAGCTCGATGCGGGGCTCCATCCCACGACCATGAGACCATGACCTGAGTTGAAATCAAGAATCAGATGCTTAACTGAAGGAGCCATCCAGGCACCCCTAGTCTATTTCATTCAGACAATCAGGTTTTCTGCTGTAATAGGTCTCTTCTGTTTCAAAAATTCTTACTTAGCATTTATATTACACATTCTTTGTCACTTGCTATGAATGTAATTATATGAATATGACATATATACCCTTATGTCAAAGTCCATTATCCATCACTGTTCCCTTTCTTCCTCCAATCTTGGGGTCTCTGTTTCACATTATCTGTTTCATTAGGGTACACTGCTTAGATTGGAGCCTGTGGGTGATACAATCTCTGCATCTTTGCACACTCACAGAGCTTTCTTTTCCCCAAAGGGTACATGTCTATTCTGCATACAGGATTCTTGGAGTAGAGACCTCTTTTCTCAATAGTTTGTGGATGTTTCTCACACCATTATCAAAGTTGCAGTATTGCAAATGAGAACAGTCTGTTTTCTTGTTGTTGCTGTTTTAACTTCATCTATCTAGGAGCTCATAGGATGTCTTTTTATCAGTGAATTCAGGAATTCTATCAGTAGATGCCTAGGTTTATGCCATTCCTCATCAGTCTTGCCTGGAACACAGCACACTCATTCAAATCTGCAGTCTTTTTCAATTTGCAATCTTTTCTCAGCTCAGGGCATTTTTCTTCTATTACTTATTTCTCCTTCTAAAATTTTATTGTATGCATTTTAGGTTTCCTGGATCTAGTCTCTGAGTCCTCTGCCTTCGTAAGTTCCCACTCTAACTCTTGGCGTTCTTGTTCTAAGCTCTCAAATTTAAACTGGGTTTATAAAAAGAGGGCAGTAGAGATGTGCTAAAGCTGCCATCTTCCCAGAATCATTTCAAATGGGACCCTTTTAAATGCTATGTCATCATTCAAGCAGAACACAAAAATGCTTCTACGTGCTTAAAAAACAATTACTTAAATTAACATATTAATATTGTTTACGCCCAAACAGCTATTTGTTGGGAAGTTACTAGATTGAAAGCTCCCTGAAAGAAGGCAATTTGCCTTCCTTGCATCTCTCATCCTTTCAATAGGTCTTATAAATAAATGTGTTCAGCACACCTTTACTGATATATTGATATGCTGAGCACTTTACATGAGTTCCAAAAGGTAGAAGACCTTGCCATTACACTCACAAAAGTCCAAATGAGGGGGCAAAATAATTGAAACAAATAATAGTGGTCAGTTAGGTGTTAAACTCTGTTACCGCATACGATGGTCTAAAAATAGAAGAGATTAATATGAACTAAAGCAGTCAGCTGGCTTCATGACCAAGGGAACATTAGCCAGACCCTAGAATATGGGGAAATTTTAATAGGAAAGAAGGCAGTCCTAACAAAGAAAGGAGTCACTGCAAAGGCAGAAAGAAAAGAATGAGCCTGTCAGGAAAAAGGGTGAGGAAACCAGTCTGACTATAATAGAAGAGTCCGGTGGAGACTAGTAAAAAATAAGAAAAGACAGGGAGGCTGATGACAGGGTCTAGACTCATTCACTGGTTGAGTAAGTATTGAAAAGCACTTATGCTGAAGGATGTCACATGCTGTCCTCAAACAGCTTACAAAGGGAGGTGAGAATATGTATGCAAAAACATATGCATGTTATAACACATGCATATATCTATGTTTGAGATCGTCTGAAAAATAGCTATAATACAGGGGTAATGTTAGCAATCAGAGCTTAGAGAACCAACAAATGAGGAAGGTGGTGTTTTGAACAGGAAGTTCATCTTCCAGTACTTCCCTTGGTCCTTGAAAAAAAACAAGCAAAGAACTATGGGAGAAAAATTCATACCAATGCTTTTTCTACATGTTTAATTTAAAAATGAAAGTTTCTCCAGACCAGAGAAAAATCCAATAAAGGATGGCAACTCTTTAAAATTTTGAGACAGAAAAAAAAATTTTGTAACTACGTATGGTGATGAAAATTATTATAGTTATTATGATCATTTTACAATATACACAAATATCCAAGTGTTATGTTGTACACCTGAAACTAATATAATGTTGTATGTGAAACCTTACCTCAATTAAAAAAGATGTAAGACAGCCTGTTTGCCTCGGTCACAGATTTACTAAACAAAAAACTATCAGAAGTTTCTACCTAGTAATTCCTGCGGGGTTGATTTTTTAAAAGGAGATTCAGTGACAAGACTGGTCAGCACTGTAACACAAGCATGCCTGACCTGAGTTAAAACCCACAAGTTCCAGGCTATGAGTAACTTGAAACAACAGAATCCAAGGTTCTTCAGAAAAAAAAGGAGACAGAGAGAAGAAAGAAAAACCCTAAGATGCTTTAATTCATCCATGAAAGCAATAATGCTCTAAAAATAAAGAGATATTAGAGCACTATTCCTTCACAAAACAAGAAATAATTCCAAGAAAATAATCAATTGAAGTACATGTCATTTACAGGGGCGCCTGGGTGGCTCAGTCCATTAAGCGTCCAACTCTCGATTTCGGCTCAGGTCATGATCTCAAGGTCATGGGATCAAGCCCCGAGTTGCACTCTGCACTGGGCATGGGGCCTGCCTAAGATTCTCTCTCCCTCTCTCTCTGCCCCTCCACTGCACATGCACATGCTCTCTCTCAAAAATAAATAAATAAATAAATAAATAAATAAATAAACAAACAAACAAATAAATAAAATACATGTCACAGAAGTACCTGCATTAACTTCTACGTTGACTTTAAATTTGAACATTAAATACCCTAAGAAAAAAGCAAAACACTAAAAACACTTTCTGAACAAGAATGTAACCACAATCCTCTCTACAGTCTAGAAGCTCAAGATCAGTGCAAACCAAGGACCTTTCAAAGACAACAGACCCCTGGATCTTCATTTAGGACTGTCCTGTGTAGCATCCAAAATATTTTCCTCTTGCATTTCCCCCTTTCAGCTTCTCATCATCATCATCTCAATTCAAGGAAGAAAAATTAATTTCACATCTCTTCTCTGAAAATAGGACAGAACAGGGGCGCCTGGGTGGCTCAATCGGTTGAGCGTCTGACCCTTGATTTCGGCTCAGGTCATGATCTCACGGTTCATGAGATCGAGCCCCGCATCAGGCTCTGTGCTGGCAGCATGGAGCCTGCTTGGGATTCTCTCTTTCTCTCTCTCAAAATAAATAAATAAACATTAAAAAAAAAAATAAAAGAAAAGAAAAGAAAATAGGACAGAACATTCCCATTCTTTCCCCTCCAGGCAGCGCCACCTCCAAAACTCCACAGACAGAAGCTGCATCCTAAGAAAACTAGAGCCCAATAGTTAGGATGGAAAAGAATTTTGCTGAAATGATTTGAAACATGATTCAGGGAGACAGAGGCAGATGGCAGTGTGGAAACCCATGGAGTTTGGAGCCAAGCAGACTTGGGTTCCCATCCCAGCACACTGTACTCTCAGGCTTCACGTTCTTTAACAAGTCTCTAGAAAATGGAAATCACACACCTATCTTCAGCAGTTTTAGATTAGAAGCACATTTCTAAGACTTGCCTGAGATCACACAATAAATGGCAAACACAAGACCTAACCCAATTCTAAATGACCATTAAGTCCACTGTTTGGTTTTTAAAAAAAAATTTTTTTTTAACGTTTATTTATTTTTGAGACAGAGAGAGACAGAGCATGAACGGGGGAGGGTCAGAGAGAGGGGGACACAGAACCTGAAACAGGCTCCAGGCTCCGAGCTGTCAGCACAGAGCCCGACGCGGGGCTCGAACCCACGGACCACGAGATCATGACCTGAGCCGAAGCCGGCCGCTTAACCGACTGAGCCACCCAGGCGCCCCTGTTTGGTTTTTTTAAATGTTTATTTATTTTTGAGAGTGAGAGAGACTGAGCATGAGCAGGGGAGGGTCAGAGAGAGAGGGAGACAGAATCCAATGCAGGCTCCAGGCTCTGAGCTGTCCGCACAGAGCCCAACATGGAGTTCGAACTCACAAACTGTGAGATCATGACCTAGCCGAAGTCGGACACTCAATCGACTGAGCCACCCAGGTGCCCCGTTAAATCCACTGTTCTGATCTCTTTGCCATTTGTTTCAGAATGATACTGTCACTGGTAGTGAGAAAGGGAAAGATCAGGTTATGGGACCAGGTCTGGTACACACTGTATTCCTCTCCATTTCAGGTGCTTTTTAAAAGCTAGCTCAGTTCTCTCATTATGGTAAGAAGAGCTATTTATTCAGCAGCTACTTACCGGCCAGCTAGGGTATATAAAGAGCTAAGCACAGGGCCTGTTACATAATAAGCACTCGATAATTGATGGCTACTTACACAGAGATCTTAACTTCTTAAGAGAGCTTAAGAAAAGCTGGCTTCTTATAAGAAATTGAGTGGAAAAGAAGTAAACCAGGCATAAAAGGGGGAAGAACATGCCAGAGTGGGCATTTCTCAGAGAAAGTGAACGTGTACAAAGGCATGGAAATGAAAAAACCCAGTGCATTCAGGGTAGCTCAAGTAGCTAGGCATGCATGGCTAGAGGGGAGAAAATCACGAAAGGCGCAGGAAATGAGGCTACAAAGGCAAGCAGATCTTGGTACACAAAGGATGCTTGGATTTTATCCCGTGGGTGGGTCATGGGTCAAACCAATGAAAAATCTTAAACAGGGACAAGGACATGATTAGATCTGTGTTTCAGAATGATCATTCCATCACAGAATAGAGAAAGACGGACTTGAGGGAGAAGGGTCTGGAGGCAGGTGGATGACTTACGAGACTACTGTAACAATCTCAGCAAGAGGTGATAAGAGCCCGAACAAAGACCAAAACGAGGTCAATGGAGGGGAGGAACAAGAACTGACAGGATTTAGTGATCCATTAGAAGTTAAGGATGACCCTCAAATTTTTGACCCAAGTAAATGGACATTCTGAAGCAGGGTTTTGTGAAGTAGGCTGAAATAAGGAGAACAGCTGCAGACTCACTAAGTTACAGCTGTCTGGGGGAACCAGTGGGATGCTGGAGCAGAGTGCTTGAAGTCAGGCCTAGAGACACAGACCAGAGAGCCATCTCACAGCCAAGAGAGCTAAAGCCCTGGGCATGGATGAGATGACTCAGCAAGTTTATGTGAAGTGAGATGAAGGCTAATGACTGATAGCAGGAACACCCATATCAGACGGGTAAGAGAAACAGAAGCTCAAGAGACAGCAGAAGAAGGAAGAGTTAGGGAGCCGGAAGGAAATGATGCCGTAAAAGGTAAGGAAGGAGAGAGTTTTATAAAAATAACTGTTCACCATATTGAATGCTGCAGGGAAAGATACTGTGTCCAGTGGGTACTTTTCAGTCTGAAATTAGAAGTCATCGGTGCCCTTGGAGACTGTTGCTTCAGAGGCTTGATAAGCAGAAGCAATGGATGAAGGAACGAGCAAAGGAAACAAAGAAAGGAGAGGAAATGTAAGCCACACCTTCTAGGAGCTATGAGAGGGAGAGAATGCATGCACATAAGAGTAAACAGTTCCAATACACGACTGTGGGAAGCTGCTTTTTTTAAACTGGGAGAAATTTCAGCATATTTATAGGCTGAAGGGAAGGAACTGAGAACCAAGTGTTAAGTGAGAGGCTGAAGATGAGAGAGAGACAAAGACAAAAAAGACTATGAATGAAGACTATGAATGAACAGATCAATCAATGGAGTAAGATGCCAAGATCACAGAGAAGCGATGGGACTGAGAATACAGTCAGAGGGATACACCGTAGAACAGGAAAGGGGATATTTCTTCCTCTGAGAAAAGAAGGAAAGGGGATAAGGGTGGGAACTGATATAGATAAGGCTTTGAGTATTGAGGAGGGAAGTGGAGGGAGTTTGGCCTTCCTCACAAGCTAATAAGAATGGTTCTTTTTTTTTTTTTTTTTTTCAAGTTTATTTATTCATTTTGAGAGTGGGGAGGGGCACAGAGAGAGGGAGAGAGAATCCCAAGCATGCTCTGGAGCCTGCCCTGGGCTCAATCTCATGAACCACAAGATCATGACCTGAGCTGAAATCAAGAGTCAGATGCTTAACTGACTGAGCCACCCAGATGCCCCAATAAGAACAGTTCTTAACTCCGCTTCATAGCCCTCTTTAAGATACTGATGAAAACTATAAACTCTGCTTCCCAAAAAGATACGCATAAGCACTCATGTTCAAAATTCTACACATGATTTCAGCATTTCCAGGTCCACTGAAGCCAACTCATGAATCCAAAGAAATTGGCAATGGAATTCCAAAGAAATGGCCTTCAGAAGTGATCTTGTTCGTGGACAAGCATCCACACGGGAAAGCAAACTGCTCATTGTAAACACAAATATATGGGGTGCCTGTATGGCTCAGTTGGTTAAGCATCTGACTTTTGGCTCAGGTCATGATCTTGCAGCTCATGAGTTCAAGCCCTGCGTTGAGCTCTGTGCTGACAGCTCAGAGCCTGGAGCCTGCTTTCAGATTCTGTGTCTCCTGCCTCTCTCTCTTCCCCTCCCCCACTCGCACTCTGTGTGTGTGTGTGTGTGTGTGTGTGTGTGTGTCTCAAAAATAAAGAAACATTAAACATTTTTTTAAAAAACACAAAAACATGAAAAACTCTCACTTACGCCTCTAGGCTATGATCAATCACGAAAAGAGAGGGCACTACTTGATGTATACAATAGCACTACATTAGACTCTAGGAATAGGGGATATAGGAGACCATCCTTGCTTTTAGGAAAATTAGAATTTAAAGAAATGAGAGGCAAAAGCCTTGGATTTAGCAATGACTTTAGATAAAAGCAGTATCTTTAAAAAACAAAGGATCAATCTAGAGCTGAAGGGAGACAAAAATCAGACTCTAAAGATAGAAGACCAGACAAGGTTGGTGGTAAGCACAACTCAAAAAAAAAGAGGACCAAGAAAACTTTTGAAGGAGGAACTGAAAGATTTTGTTCACTAAAGACAAACGGAGGACTAAGAAAAGGAAGAGACAAAAACTATTTGAGGGCTCTGAGACCCACATGTGCCTTTTCATAGCTGTTAGATGCTTGAGTCTCAGCAACCACGCTTAAATTTCAAAGCCATTTGCCAGAACCTACAGGCTTGGAAATGTACACACGCCAGATGTCTGTATGAAACAAACCAGCTACTCTTTTTTGCCCCAGTCAACTGTCTGCAGTGACCCAACATGTGTTGAACTAAGGGTAGAGGGTGCCGACAGGAGCAACTGATGGTGGAGTGAGGTCTTACTTTAAAAAAATACGTGTACAAATTGATTCCAGTCATCACTTCCTACAGAACCATATTCTGCTAAGTAACACAAGATATTAAAAACAGCCACTCACTATGCATCCATTCACTATCAGAAACAATAAAGATTACACATACCAAGTGACCACTGAATGCCACACACTATAGTCAGCTCATTTTAAACCTTACAACTCCAATGAGATTGTCATTCCTTTAAGAACTGGAAACACTAAAATGAGGGAGGGGACAAAGTCTGTCCAAGGTCACAGAGCTAGTAAGTGAAGGCCAGGAATTGGACCCAGGCCCAACAGATGCCAAAATCTGTGCTTCTCAAATGATTACGGAACCCTGCCTCAGACCAAAGTCAAACCCCCAAGACAGGGACTTTATGTCTCACTTCAAATCAAATTGAAGTGAGCCAAAATTTACAAGAAACAGTACAAGAAAGAAATGGTTGGGAAGCTGTTTAAAGAGGTTTAAGATATGAATTACCTCTGGAGGAGCTTACAGTGGGGTGAAATGAAAAACAACCGAAATATATTAGAAAATATATTGGGCAAGCAAGCAGGAAGGAGCTCTTCAAAAAGCATTCCTGAGAGAGGACCATGGAGAAGTGTACTAATCATGATACAAATATAGTGTGAGGGCCCGTTCTGGCTGATCATCCGAACTTTCACCCCTGAGGTGCTAATCCTTACACAGGTGCTAAGCAGCCACCAGGGGTTGGGCTGAAAGTGAAGGGTTAGCGATTTCTCTCATTCAAAACTCCAGCCCGATGCTATGGGGCTGTCAAACAAGAATAATTTTTCAAAAAACACATCAGAACGAGGGTGTCCAAACAAGCACTCTCCTTTACAGTAGGTGACTCATTCTACCAACCAATTTGTCACTTGTCTTCTGGAACTGCCCTCAAAACCAGTTTACGTCATTCTACTTTTTTGACAGTCACAACTCAAGTCGGTTTACAATCGCTCTAATTTTTTCGATCACACCTAGTTTGGACTCCAAAAGAATAGGGCTGCCTGGGTGTCTCAGTCAGTTAAGCACCTGACTTTGGCTCAGGTCATGATCTCGTGGTTCATGGGTTCGAGCCCCATGTCAGGCTCTTTGCTGACAGCTCCGAGCCTGGAGCCTGCTTCAGATTCTGTGTCTCCCTCTCTCTCTGCTCCTCCCCCACTTGCGTGCGCGTGCGCACTCTCTCTCTCTGAAATAAACGTTTAAAAAAAAAAAAAAAGATCCAAAATGGACTCCAAAAGAACATCACCAGTTTTTCTCTACTTGATTCCAAGTAACCTATAAAATGAAGCTCCACCCTCAAAGAAAATGTGTCACCATGAGGATTTTCAAAGGAATGTGCCACAGGCTCTGACTGCAATTCCTAAAGATGAGTTCCAGCGTAAGATGAATGTAGCCCACCAAAAACATATACATGCAAGTTTTGGGGAAACCACTTAGATAATGCCCAGTTTGGGTTATTTAAAAATCCACACCCCTGTTTTCCTTAATACTCCGAGCATTAGGTAGGACAACTGCTTAGATGTAATTTTCTGATAAACGGACATCCTATGAATTCACAACTGTGCTACGTATTTTGGGGAAAGTGGACCACTTTCCCAATTGTAGATAAAGCAGGAGGGACTCCCCAGTTTCCTGGTTCCTTAATTTTACTTGCCCACTTGTGAAATATGATCTCTAGCCAGCATCGTCCCCTTTCCCTCTTCCACTCCCCCACTGCTTCCCCACTCCTAAAGAGGATTCCCTTCAACTCCTAGCAAGGGGCCCTCTCTTATCCCTCCACCTTCAAGGTGGGCCCTATACCATGCTTTATGGACTCCAGAGATAAGTGATGGAATAGGAGAAGGGAGGATGTGACTGTAATTGTTGTGTTTGTGCTCAGAGAAGTGTTCAAGTCACAAAAGGCAGGAGTCCTTCCTGTGTTATTTTGTCTTGAATACTTTCCTGTCATCTTTGGACACTGAAAGACTTCAGCTACTTCTGACAAGCCACAGAAGTATGGGATTTATGTCCCTCTTCCCTTCATACTTACGATTGAACTGCACGGGCAAGATCACAACCATCTCGACACACAATCCCATCTTATATTTATAGTTCTCTGCTGGTTCTTTTTCACAACAACAAAGCAGATAGCTTCCTCTTTTCTTAGAAGGCAGCCTCTGTACAAAACTCTATCGTGGTCTCATATACTGTTT
The DNA here is from genome assembly GCF_046562875.1 of Panthera onca. Taxonomy (NCBI): domain Eukaryota; kingdom Metazoa; phylum Chordata; class Mammalia; order Carnivora; family Felidae; genus Panthera; species Panthera onca. The sequence continues at coordinate 76,847,450 of NC_138345.1, read as the reverse complement.
GGTTGGTATTTAAGTGATATCCCTACCAGATTCAGGGCTCTTTAAAAGCTGACACAGAGCCCTGCTCACCTCTGTATCCGTAGCACATAGTAGGCACAAAATAAATGTCTGTTGAAGCAAATAAGTGAATGACAGACTAGGAAGAGATTTCAGACAGAGAATCAAGGGGACTACTTAGAACTGTGGCACACAACTGTTACATAGCATTTCCTTAGAGTAAAAATGAGAGGTAACAGTGTGTGCCCTAACAGTAAAGATATTTAAATCATCCGATGGTAACAGATGCCATAATTACATGGCAGCTTAGGATAATGGCGCTTATTACGTGAGCAACTTTAGCCAAAACACTTAACCTCTTAACCTTTCGAAGTTTTCCCTTCTGTGAAAACAGAAAAGAAAGAAGGAAGGAAAAGAAAAGGTAAGAGAGGTGGTAATAACATCTATCTATTCTACCTAATCACCAAGTTGCAGCAAAGCCCAGATGACATAATGCACAGGATCATTATACAGTGTATTTTGTATGACAGGTTTCAACAAATAAATCTCATCATTAGTGTTACTTTAGATGCATACACTCGGGTAAAACATGTGAATAAAGTTCAGGCAACAGAGTTTATTGTCAAACATGTAATAGATATGGCAGGAACAAGAATATATGTGGATCATGAAGAAAATACCCAGCATGGGAATACCTGTAGAAACCTCCTACCTATTCAATTCATCTGCAGAGAAGCTCATGATTATTTGTAACTTCAACTTTAAGTGATTCTCGAGGAGCTTTCTCCGCTAAGTCCACGGTGACCTGCCTGAAGCACCAGACACAGCCCTGGGCTCTGCAACGCGCTCTGCGGCAAACAGCCCACAGAGGCACAAACCTGCATTTCAGCCCAGAGTTGGCGGAGCTATGACCAAAGCCTGCAGCCGAAAATACAGACAAGCACAAAGAAATTTCTTTCACAGTATACAGCTCAGGCTATCATTATAATTAGGACCAACTATGGCCCGAACGTTTAAAAAAAAGAATAAAATCACGGAATAAGTTCCCCCAAACCAGCAACACATGACAAACACACAGTTAAAAGCACATTTTTTTCAAAAGGAAAAAAGAAAAAAAAAACAAAAACAAAAAACTTTTGTCAGAGCAGCAGCTGTAGAGAAAATGTACAATAAACAAACAGGCAGGATTCATTCAAAATATACTACAGACATCACAAACATATCCCATGCTATAGATCCGGGGGATAGTGGGTTGTTTTCACTTCACTTGAATCCCTAAAAATGTCTACCTATTTCTCTAGTCAAGCGTCCTCTGTACTGTATTTTTAAGCAAGAGAAAAAGACAGATGGCCAAGATGCTGATACTGCAGGCCCAAGATTTTTCAACTGTATTTTTCCCAGTTGTCCATTGCTAAAAGAGATACAGGACAACGTAGTACAAATCTACACGAAACCAACTCAAACTAAGTATATGTCAACCAAAGCAATCCTGCATCAGAAAGTAAACCAGGAACTTGTCCTGACATTCAGTTTAGAGGAGTCTGACACCTTTCTAAACCAGAGAAAGGTGAGCTAATCAGTGTTAGTCCTAGAAACAGTTCCTCAGAATCATTTCTAGAAACATTCAGAGAAGTAAACAATAATCAGCTGGAAGCCGATATACCAAGAATAAGGAGCTTCCAGGATTTCCCTCTGTGTAAAAGCAATCAACTCCTATTTTTAATCTCATTCTGACACAAACAACCAGCCAAAGCGCTCCCTTTTCTGGCTAATCAAATATAGCTGATCTGTTACTATGAAGTTAACTGTTTTAAAAGTCAGATTTGAATGGAAATCATTACAGATTTAATGACAATATTTTAGTATAGGAGAAGAATGAGGTTATCTTGAGAGGCAGAACCGATGGTAAGGCTCTAAATACGTCACAGAAACCAACTCATCCACCACCACTGATTCTGGGGATGGGCAAAAAACACCCTCCTATCTGATTAATTGAAAAATAATATGTTGGCAATTAAGTGCAAATGAAAACAGCACCTCCCTATATATTGGGAAAACCTAACAGGGTTATTAAAAATTAATTATTTCCTTGTATGCCCAACAGGATTTGCAACGTTCAAAATCCACTTCTGGGTTTTCATTGTAAAGGATTGGCGGGGGAGGGGGCTGGGGGAGAGAATGCTTTGATAAGTAAACAAAAAGTCCGAACTCTCCTGGGAACTTGTCACATTCTTCTCTTCCAAATCCACAGTATTTAATCCACTTGAAAAACGCCAGCAAAGAGGGCCTTTGGCAAGGAACTCAGTAAGAATATGCAACTCTGAGGACACCACCACAGTACTGACATCAAGCTTGTAGAAAATGCTGCTTTTGTCTCAGAGTCAGCCCCTGATAAAAACAGGAACTTTATGGAGAACTGATCACAACTGCACAAGAAGCCTGATCACATGCCCACAACAGAGCAACGTTTCTCTCATTGTTGTCCAAGGGACTTCTCCAGTAACAGTGGCTCGATTTACTCCATTCTTTTAATTCTCAAAATAAATCCAACCCTCCTTGCACCAACCCATTGTCAAAAGAAAGAGGGTGCCGGCCAGGATTTGCATGTAACCGGTAGTCACCCTCCTTCTCTCTTCAAAGACTCCAAAAGGTGATCAGATGCGGAAAATTCACCCCGAATACAGGCACCAGGAAAAAAAACCCTTATGACAAAGGTGGTGTGAAAACAGCACAGTGGGTCTCTCTCTGGGTTAATGCCACTGCTTCCAATCTCCCTAGGACCCTCAGTGGCCCACCCTGCTCCTAGCTCACTCCTGTCACTGGGGAGGCATCTCGCATTGTTAAAGAAGGAGGAAGAAGAAATGCTGCGGATTTCCCATGTATCTTTCTCTTTTTCTGGAAGGGGGAGGGGAGCTGAAACAGGCATGGGGCCCTCCCCTCGAAAAGGGTAGAGGACAGGCGAAAGCTGTCAGCCACCCTGCTCTCAGCCTCAGCCTCACCCCCACCCCCACCGTGCCCAGACGCCCGGGCAGAAGCGGGAGGGCGCAGCTTTGTCTCGGGTTTTGAGGGGCAGGGAGTGCAGAAACAGCCCGGGCCCGGGGAGGACTTCTCCCCGAAGCCCCTGCTTAACCCCTACCCAGAGAACACAATGAACGACTCAGGAAACCCACTTCATGGGGTGCGAGAGCAGGGAAGACGACCCTTCGGAGCACGGGCCAGATTTCCGGCACCCTCCTCCCATCTCGCCCGCACGGCCAGCAGGGCGCGCGGCGAGGACCTGCTCTCCCTGTCGCCGCGATCCGCAGCGGCGCCCGGGCGCTCGCTCCCCCCGCCCGGTTCCTACCCTCCGAGAGCTCCAGCTCCAGCTCCGCCAGTTGCGCCCGCACTTCGGGCGGCAGCGCCGCCACCGCGGCCGGCGCGGGCTCCAGGCCTCGCTCCGCCATCCGGGCTCCGCCAGCCACACTCCGGAAGACAAGAGAGGGGGCCGAAGGAGGGACGGACTGACGCGGGCCCACACCCGGGCTACAGGATCCGGCTCCGGCCGCCGAGCTCCGCCGCTGCCGCCGCCGCCGCCGCCGCCATGAGCAAAAGTCACGTGAGCGCGGTGGCCCCGCCCCCGGGCCAAGGACGCACCGCCTCCGCAGCCAGGCGTCGCTGAGGACTCGCGGGCTTACGGCGCCCTCTACTGGGAATCTCCTAAAACGACGAGTCCAAGCCCGCCACCCGGAGCTCTCCTAGGCGAAAGGAGCTCGAGGTGTTGATGTCAGCGTGGACGCGCGTAGCGTTTACCTTTTACGAGCTCATAAGCAAGTTTTCAGAGGACCCAAACCTCACCTTTTCCACTTCTCTTAGTAGTGTATGCCTTTGTCTTGTTCTCTCCTCCATTTTCCCCTGATTGGCATCTACCCATTTTTGAGGACCAGAACTCAGGCCACTTTTTTTTTTTTTGACTGATAAATGATTTTTTTTTTTTTTTTTTTTTTTTTTTTTTGTAATTGTATCACCGGCCTTTTCTTTTACTGGGACTTCCCAGTCCCACTTCCCGGGAGCTCTCTGTTTCTTTCAGTTCTAGCATTTAAGGCAATGGATGGAGAATCTCCTTCCTTCTACCTAGAAATTCTAACTACTTGTAAGTGGGGAACTTAATCTTATCTTTTTGTACTCTTCAATGTTTGACTTAATAGATATTCCAAAAATATTAACATTTAATTCAATGTAAGGAGGATCCAAACATTTGTGTATTTTTACCAGGAAATACTGGAGCAGATTAAATAGTCATTCATTCATGTTCTATCATAGTATTATACATATATTTTTTATGCCAAAGTTCACCTTCACAATTTGAGAGATTTCAGCCCCTTTTGTACTGATCCAGAATTGGTCTTTTGAGAGAAAAGGCCACAACATCTATTCAGTAGGAGTTTCTAGACAGTATTGTACCATTTATGGGCTGAAAGGAAAATTATTTTTTAGTTGAGAAAAGAATTTAAGCTTGAAAAAAGAAATCTGACATCATGGTTGATTGAGGAGTAGATGGAAATTTCCTTTTAACTGCAACAATGTAAGGAGAATCTTAGGAATGTATATCTGTGTCCTCTGGTTTAGGTAGGACTGTTGAGAATTTTTTTAGGTCTACAAATTGGTTGACATTCCTCCCATCAAAAAGTGAGGTCCAGTTTCGCTCCCCTGAATCTGAAAGGGCTTCTGACAGCTTTGACCAATAGAATATGGCACAAGTGATACTATGTAAATTCTGACATTAGGTTCTAGAAGGCCATGCAGCTTCCCCTGGTTCTCTTGGAATTCTCCCTCTCCAGAGAACCCCTCTGAAGATCCTCCCTCCCAGGGTGCTCTGAGAACTCAGTAGCCGTGCAGGCAGCTGTCCACATGGAAAGCCACATGAGGTGCTCTGCCCAACCTCCCCAGCTCAGCCCAGCCTTATCATCGTCCTAGCCCAACATGAAGAAGCCTGAAGATGACTCCAGCCCCTAGACATTTGAGTCTTCCCAGCTGAGGTCCCAAACAATGTGGAGGAAAGACAGCTCATGCCTGTCACGCCCTGTCCAAATTTCCTGCGAACATAATAAAATGGTTATCCTATTATGCCTCTGAGCTCGGGGTGGTTTGTTATACAATAGACTACCACAAGAAAGATCTTAGCAGGTGTTCTTGTTTACCTTCCCAATAGCCCTTACCCCCTCTTTCCTTGTCACTAGACCACACCAATCCTATTGAGGCTGAATATGCTACACACGCACTTTTCTGCCCTCCTTGGCGTGTGTGTGATCCCCTGGGGGAACTAGTGGAGGGGGAACATCTGTGGATGATCTCCCTTCTTGATGAGACAAATACGTGCACAAGGAGAAAATGCCCCTTCACTTCCTTCCTGTCTTTGGGTGTTGTCCACTTTAGGGTACCAGCAGTCATCCTGCAACCATAAGAGGAAAGCTAAGAGAAGCACAGAGACATCACCTAGAACTTGACAGAATTGGTCTGCTAAAATAACGAATTCTGGAACCACCTATATTAGGCTTCTCCTTACATGAGAAAATAGGTTTAAGCCTGTTTTAGTTTCATAGTCTGCTGTTTACAGCCAAAAGCTTCCCATGTGATGCTCAATTTACTACCTAAAAATGGAGTATTATGGGACGCCTGGGTGGTTCAGTAGGTTAAGCATCTGACTCTTGGTTTCTGTGCGGATCGTGATCGCAGGGTGGTGAGATCAAGCCCCACATCAGGCTCCATGCTGGGTGTGGAGTCTGCTTACGTTTCTCTTTCTCCCTTGCTCCCCCACTGCCCCACCCACACTCACTCTGTCTCTCTCCAAAAAAATAAAAATAAAAATAAAAATAAAACAAAAAATGTAGTATTACAAGTGAGCAAAATATGAAATGACTGAGTGCGGTTGCCAAACATCCAGTAAACTATTATGTCACCACGTGTAGATTGGGGCTGTTTTGAGGCGGAAATAACTGGAAAATTCAAGATTTGGGGAGTGAGTTGGTGTGGCTTTCAGTAAATTCATACAAAAGAAAAATCGTCTGAAGATGTCCCAGTGGAGGACAGGTGGGTAAGTTTGTCTTTGCTAAGAAGCTTTTCTGGCTGCAACTGAAATTGACATGGATGACAGGGTGGAGCTTTGCTGGCTTGGGGAAGCCAAGATCTCTCAAGTTAAGGCTAGGATAAAGAGAAGAAAGAACATGGGAGATTTAACAGGTGACAAAATTGAAAAGATTGTGGCTGCTGATGTCTGAAGAACCTCAAGACCTTTCATTAAACAGCCTTTGTCAGATGGAGGTAAATTTAGTAATGAGTACAATAAGCCTAGCAGGAAACATTACATTAAAGATGGGATTCCTGGGGCTGCAGGGTGGCTCAGTTGGTTAAACATCCAACTCTTGATTTGGGCTCAGGTCATGATCTGATGGGTTGTGGGATCCACCCCACGTAGGGCTCTGTGCTGACAGCGCTGAGCCTGCTTGGGAATCTCTCTCCCCCTCTCTCTCTGCATCTCTCTCTCTCAGTCTCTCAAAACAAATAGGGGCGCCTGCGTGGCTCAGTCGGCTGAGTGATTTTGGCTCAGGTCATGATCTCACGGGTCATGAGTTCGAGCCCCACATCTGCTGTCACAGAGCCTGCTTCGGATCCTCTGTCCCCCTCTCTCACTGCCCCTCCCCTGCTCAAGCTTTTCCTCTCTCAAAAATAAATAAATGTTTAAATAAATAAACTAAAATAAATTTTTTTAAAGGTGATATTCCTCCCTCTAAGGTCATTAATTTCAAATTGTCTCAAGGTCCTTTAAGGTAGAGAAGAGGATATTTGCTGAGTATAGACACAAGAGCTATGGGGCTGAAATTCTCAGGTTTATGGAATGATCAGTGCTGTCCAATAGACACACAATGTGAGCCACATGTATGTTAAATTTTACTACATTAAAAAGTAAAAAGAAACAGCATATCTCAATCCAGACTAGCTACATTTCAAGTGTTCTATGGCTAGTGGCTACCTGGTTGGACAGGGCAGGTCTAGATATTTACCTGCTTTATTAGCACATGGAATTGACTGGATTAAACAGTCCAGAACCCCACTAAGTTTTTGTACCACGCGTATTGCCAAAGATATTCCAAACTTGGCTTTAGCTGCCACTAATTATTCAACACTATAAGCAATCTCGAAACTTCCAACTCCTGCCAACAGAAAAATGGCTGCCAGAGTTCTGCCGCTAAGGACATATACCCAATACCCATATTAGGTATGCCCATGAAGGACAGTGGATAACTAAGACACTTCCAGAGATCAGAACCAGAGGCTGCCAGACTAGCTAACACATTCACTCCATTTACCAGGGTTGGGCATCCTCACTAGTCCTGTCAGGCAACATGCAATCTACCCCCTGTTTTAAAAAAAAATTTTTTTTTAATTTATTTTTGACAGAGAGAGAGACAGAGCATGAGCAGGGGAGGGGCAGAGAGAGACGGAAACACAGAATCTGAAGCAGGCTCCGGGCTCTGAGCTGTCAGCACAGAGCCTGACGCAGGGCTCAAACTGGTGAACTGCAAGATCATGACCTGAGCCGGTCAGCCGCTTAACTGACTGAGCCACTCAGGCGCCCCTGCAATAACCCCTTTTACCCCTCACTGTACTCACTATCCTTAGGTAAATCCCTCCTATTCATTGGGTTTAATCATGACTTGCTTTGGCTAATGGGACAATTATAAGCATGACCCAGAGACTTGGCAAGTGCTTGTGCATTTGTCTTTCTGCTTTTGAGACCGCTGCCTTGTGAATGAGCAGGAGCTAAACTACTAGATGAGGAGAGACATGGCCCAACTACCCCCACTGCTCTAGCTAGGTAAAAAACCCACCCTGCCGAGGTATAAGAGTGAGGCCATAGACTGCCAGTTGAGCACAGATCCCAGCTCAAAAGGCCAATGCATGTGCACCAAAAATGGTTGCCATTTTAAGCTGCTAAGTTTTGTTCATTTGTTACACAGCAAAAACTAATAAAAACAGGTATGATATGTACTCAGGGACAGTGTCTGCTAAATATTCCCCTTTCTGAATGGGAATATCATTGTACTTACAATCCGTTGTCTGGCATTGTCTTACGCAGTAGTTCTCAAACTTTAGCATACATCAGAATCATATGGAAAGCTTATAAAACACAAATTGTGACTTCCAACCCAAATCTCTGGGTCATGATTCCATAGGTTTGGGATATGGCCCAACGATTTACATCCTTAACAAGTCTCACGATGACACTGCTACTGCTGATGGGAGGACCATGTTTGCTAGACCATTGGTCTATGGCATGTGTTGGAAACGGTTAACTTACAACTCCAGGTTGCTGGTCCATGAGGCATCATCCCCAGATATGAAGGAGAAAATTGCGTGGTCCCAGAGGTCTGGACTTGGAGCTGGAGGAAGTAGTGGTGGGGGTTGTCTCCCGTTGAGGGACGAAATGAAATTTCGTGTGAGCGAATTATACACTTTTTTGGTCTAATGTGTCATTCAAAAACACAGTTTTCTGACTGATTTTCTGCCTGGATGATATATCCATGGACGTAAGTGGGGTGTTCATATCCCCTGCTATTACTGTATTACCATCAATTTCTCCACGTCCATTAATATTTGCTCTAGGTATTTAGGTGCTTCAATGTTGGGTGCATAGATATTTACAATTGTTATAGCCTCTTGTTGGATTGAATCATACACATTCATAATTATGTGTAAATGGAATAAAAGTTTGCCACAAATGAGTGGGCTGCAACAGAGGCTGGGAGCTGTCTACCCAAAGTTCATTTCCCCTCCTTTCTACTTTGTCCGGAGAGCCCAGCTACCATCACAGAGGCTGAAATTGCCAGATACTCAGCCTTCCTTGCTGCTAGGTTATTATATTACCCTATCCTGGTCAAGGGGCCCAGATGGAAGTCAGCTAGGGGTCAGGGAACGGAATTCTGGGAAACATATTACACCCTGATAAACAGAGAACATCTGAGGAGAATCCGGAGAACCTGCTAGGTTCTTGGATAATTATACCCTCAGAAGAGAGTGGCAGTGGTAAGGCTGGCAAACAAAAGGTCGGAACAGAGGGACAGCCACCAAGTCCTGAAGATGGTGGCAGAAAGCAGCAACCTGGAATGACTTGTGATCCACCTGTTGGGAACACCCAAAGGTGCCTGAGTCGGGTAAAGAACAGGAAAAGAATCCTGTCAGGGAGTCTCTCACCTGGAGGAAGAAGCAATACATTTTTTGCATTTAGGTTAATAGGCTCTCACTTGTACCCCTAAACTGAATACTGGGAAAATTTAGGTTACATAAAACCTACCTATAATTGAAACTATATAATAAAGTCCTATAGAAACTGGAAGATACTCCACAAAGGAACGAGTTCTGGGAGATGAACCAACATCTCATGATCAACTTGGAGATTTTTATGTTCTTTTTTTTTAATGTTTATTTATTTTTGAGAGAGACAGAGACAGAATGTGAGTGGGTCAGGGGCAGAGAGAGAGGGAGACACAGAATCCGAAGCAGGCTGCAGGCCCTGAGCTGTCAGCACAGAGCCCGATGCGGGGCTCGAACTCACGAGCTGTGAGATCATGACCTGAGCCCAAGTCAGACACTCAACCGCCTGAGCCACCCAGACACCCCGGAGATTTTTATGTTCTTAAGTCCGTATGAAACCACTGGAAAAACAGCAGAAACGTACAGTAAACTCTTTTCAACTTAGGAGGGTTTAGAAAAGTATCAGGAAGAAGGGTCTCTTCCTGTGTTGTGACATGTTACTGGCGCAGGCTGAGGTGTGCTTCAAAAGGAAAGGCATCTTTCCTCACTCTGATCTTAAGTGAAATCCTGGCAGGCAGAGAATAAAATAGAATAAACTAGTTGAGCCTTTTAAACTCTAATAGTCAATTACTTTGCATGACTCATCCCCATTATGCCATAGCTGTCGTAACCATAGTCATAGACCCAGAGTAAGGACTAGAATGCTGTCATAGATGAGACCAATCTGTTTAAATTTTTCTATTTCTAGTGCTATTCCAGCACTATACTACTAGCATAGTAGTGTGTGTATAACAAGGGGTAAAAACAACAACAACAACAACAAGTCTATTTGGATGAAGATACCCTGTAGGAAATGATATAAAGGCAAACAGTAACCTATACAAAATTATGTAGAAATGTATTAATTTAATTCCAGATAATTTAACTCCTCCCTTCTATAAGGTAGAGCTTAACTCCTCCCCACTTGAGTGTGGGCCATAGCTGGTGACTTGATTCCAAAGAGTAGAGTATGGGGGCATCTGAGTGGCTCATTTGGTTAAGCATCTGACTTCGGCTCAGGTCATGATCTCGCAGTTCATGGGTTCAAGCCCCGCGTCGGGCTCTGTGCCGACAGCTTGGAGGCTGGAGCCTGCTTCGGATTCTGTGTCTTCCTCTCTCTCTCTCTGTGCCCCTCCTCCGCTTGCGCTCTCCTTCTCTATCAAAAATAAGTAAATAAATATTAAAAAAAAAAAAGAGTAGACTGTGGAAAGAAGAAACTTGACAAACACTACCTCAGCCAGGTGATCTACATCAGCATCATCAATAATAAGTCGTGTTGTTAGTATGAACCCTTGATATGATGGGATAAAAATTACATTTCACTTTGGCGGTCTTTTTCCCCAAGACTCCTAACTCCAGCCTAATAATGAGAAAAACCCAAATCAACATTCTATGACATTCTATAGAGTGTCTGACCAATATTCCTCAACACTGTCAACGTTATCAAAAGTAAAACACAACAACAAATCTGAGGAACTGTCACAGTCCAGAAGAGCATAAGAAGACATGACAATGACAAATAATGTAGCATTTGGATGGGATACTGGAACATAACAAGGACACTAGAGAAAAACTAATGAAATCTAACTAAACCGTGGAGTTTAATTAATAGTATGTACCTAAGCTGGTTCCTTAGTGGTAACATATATACCATAGTAATGTAAGATGTTATCAATTGTGGAAACCAGCCTAGGAGGACCGACGAACTCTGTACTATCCTTGCAATCTTCAGTAAATTTAAAACTCTTCTAAAAATGTTCACTTAAAATAAAGGACCAGCAGGAAAATTATAAAATATTCCCAACATACAGTTAGGTATAAAGAGAAATATAACACGTGGCTACCTACTAATACTGCCTTAAGAAATATTAACATTTACCACGTCTTGCTTTTTACAAGAAATACATGATGAAGAATTTGAGTCCTTGTGAACCCTTTCATCTGCAAGATTTTATACTTTTGCTACATACGTATGTTGTAAATAATATAGCTCTACAAATGTATATTATCTTCTGTATATTTATGAGCACGGTATCATACTGTACACATCTTTCTGTAGCTGCATGTAGTTCTAGATGATTCATTTTAACTGCTGATTGATATGCTATTGTCAGAATATGTTATAATTTATTCTTATTGGACATTTATGATTTAGGGGTTTTGTTTTGTTTTTGTCTTTTGCATTCAAAGTTGCAAGACTATTCTTGTGTATATCTTTTTGAGTACATATTTGAGAATTTGTTATATATACCTTGGTCTTTGCATTTGATCACCTTGACCTATACTACCTACTGGAAAGTCAAATGGCTATCCAAAGTTGTAGCAGCTAATACTCTCATAGAAATGTATCAGAGTTCCTATTAAAACATTTTTTTAAATGTTTATTTATTTTTGAGAGAGAGAGACTGAGCATGAGTAGGGGAGGGGCAGAGAGAGAGGGAGACACAGAATCCGAGGCAGGCTCCAGGCTTCCAACTGTCAGTACAGAGCCTGATGCGAGGCTCGAACTCCAGAACTACGAGATCATGACCTGAGCTAAGTTGGACGTTTAACCGACTGAGCCATCCAGATGCCCCTGAGAGTTCCTATTTTTTAAATTTAGATTCCATATATGATTGAAGTCACATGGCATTTGTCTTTCTCAGTCTGCCTTATTTCACTTAGCCTAATACCCTCTACATGCATGCATGTTGTTGCAAATGGTAAGATCTCATGCTTTTTTATGGTTGCATAATAGTCATTGTATAGATAGATAGATAGATGATAGATAGATGATAGATGTCACATATTCCTTATCCATTCATCTATTGATGGGCGCTTGGGTTGCTTCCATTTCTTAGCTACTATGAATAATGAAGCAAGAAACATAGGGGTGCGTATATCTTTTTAAATTGATGTTTTCATTTTCCTTGGGTAAATAGCCACTAGTGGAATTACTGGCTCATATGGTATTTTTATTTTTCATTTTCTCAGGAACTTCTGTACTGTTTTCCACAGTGGTTGCACCAGTTTGCATTTCCATCAACAGTGTACAAGGTTTCTTTTTCTCTATATGCCCCCCCCCACCCCCGCAACACTTACTTCTTGTCATTTTGATGCTAGCCATTCTGACTGGTGTGAGGTGATATCTCATTGTGGTTTTGATTTACATTTCTGATGATTAGTGATGTTAAGTATCTTCTCATGTATTAGTTGGCCGTCTGTATGTCTTTGAAAAACTGTCTATTCAGGTCCTCTGCCCATTTTTTAATTGGGTGGTTTGGCTTTGGGGGCATTGAGTTTCATAAGTTCTTGATCTACTTAGGATATTAATCTCTTTTTCGGATATATCATTTGCAAATATCTTCCTCCATTTACTAGATTGCCTTTTTGCTTTGTTGATGATTTTCTTTGTTGTGAAAAAGCTTTTATTTTGGTGTAGTCCAAATAGTTTAATTTTGTTTTTGTTTCCCTTGCCATAAATATATTAAGGGTGATGTCCAAGAGATGACTGCCTATGTTTTCTTTTAGGAGTTTTATGGTTTTGGGTCTCACATTTAGATCTTTAATCCATTTGAGTTTGTTGTTGTGGTTTTTAGTTTATTATATTGTTTTTAGTTAAGCATTTTGAAATTTATAATTAAGTGCATATGAATTCTTGATGTGTCTTTTTGATGGACTCTTACAACAAATTATGCCACTTTTTTACTAGACTATTCCTTGTATTGTCATACAATATATACTTTATTTCTTTTTTAAAAAAAAATTTTTTTTTTTTTTACATTTATTTATTTTTGAGAAACAGAGTGAGACAAAGCGTGAACGGGGGAGGGGCAGAGAGAGTAGGAGACACAGAATCTGAAGCAGGCTCCAGGCTCTGAGCAAGCGGTCAGCACAGAGCCTGATGCGGGGCTCGAACCCACAAACTGTGAGATCATGACCTGAGCCGAAGTCGGACACTCAACCGACTGAGCCACCCAGGCGCCCCTATACTTTATTTCTAATGTTCTTTTCACTTTCTTTTTGTCCTAATATTATTATACCAGCCCTTTTAAAATTAGTATTTACTGTAATATATTTTTTCATTACTTTATTTTTCAACCTTTCTCCCTTTCTCCCTCTGTGTGGTTGTTTAACAAATTAAATGTATTTATATTTAATATGATTACTGACATATTATGACCTATTTCTTCCTTTTTATTGAAGGCTTTGTTTATAAATCTTTGTCTTTTATTCCTATTGTTGAATTAATAAAGTATTGAATACTTCTTTATTCTGCTGGTTTGGGAGGTACAGATAGTATTATTTTTGCAACTATTTTGAAAGTTCTAACAATTAAAATTTTCTCTTGGGGTGCGTGGGTGACTGAGTTGGTTGAGCGTCCAACTCTTCATTTCAGCTCAGGTCACGATCACGTGGTTCCTAGGATCGAGCCCCACGTCCAGCTCCACACTGACAGCACAGGGCCTGCTTGGGATTCTCTCTTCCTTTCTCTCTGCCCCTCCCTCACTTGCATGTGCACACTTTCTCTCTCTCAAAATAAACAAATAAACTTAAAAAAAAATTTATCCTGACCAGAGCATCCAAATTAGCTTTAACTATTAGATTAATCTCCATCTTTATTATTTTGATCTAGAATTTTAATTGTAGTTTTATTTAAATGCAAACATTTAAAAAGCATAATCAGGGGCGCCTGGGTGGCTCAGTCAGTTAAGCGTCCCACTTCTGCTCAGGTCATGATCTCACGGTTAGTGAGTCCGAGCCCCACGTCAGGCTCTGTGCTGACAGCTCAGAGCCTGAAGCCTGCTTCAGATTCTTTGTCTCCCTCTTTCTCTGCCCCTCCCCCCGCTTGCACTGTTTCTCTCTCTCTAAAATAAATAAACGTTAAAAAAAATTAAAACTAAAAATAAAAAGAAAAAGCATAATCAAGTTAACTTTTGTTGATGTTTTATCATTGTGCTTAACATTATTTCTTGTATCTCATGTCTCCCCTCTGGGCTTGCTCTTGCTGATGTGCATCCTTAATACTTTCTTCAGAGAAGGTATATAGAAAATAAATTCCCTTGATCTTTAGTGTCTGAACATTTATGTATTTATTTTTATTTAATTTTTTTTTTAATTTTTTTAACGTTTATTTTTGAGACAGAGAGAAACAGAGCATGAATGGGGGAGGGTCAGAGAGAGGGAGACACAGAATCCGAAACAGGCTCCAGGCTCTGAGCTGTCAGCAAAGAGCCCGACGCGGGGCTCGAACTCACGGACTGCGAGATCATGACCTGAGCCGAAGTCGGCCGCTTAACCGACTGAGCCATGCAGGCGCCCCTATTTAATTTTTTTTTTAATTTTTGAGAGAGAGAGAGACAGAGAGACAGAGAGAGCATGAGTGAGGGAGGGGCAGAGTGAGAGAGGGACACAGAATCCAAAGCAGGTTCCAGGCTCTGAGCTGTCAGCACAGAGCCCGACACGGGACTCGAACTCACAAGCCATGAGATCATGACCTGAGCTGGAGTCGGATGCCCAACGAACTGAGCCACCCAGGTGCCCCATTTTTATTTTATTTTAATTAATTAACGAATTAATTAATTTTTATTTATTTATTTATTTATTTATTTTTTTTTTTTGCCTTACTCCTCAAAGATAGCTTACTTGGGTATAAAATTCTAGGTTCAGTATCATTTTTCATTGGCATTTTGAGGATTACTTCATCGTCTTGTGGCAGGTATAGTTGTTGGTAAGAATTCTGGTTATCAGGCTGGTATTCCTATTCAGGTATTCCTATTCCTACCTGTTTTACACGAATATTTCCTATTCAGAAAACAGGTAATCCGTTTTCTCCCTGTAAACTTTTAAGATTTTCTCTTTATCCCTAATGTTTTATAGTTTCACTACAAAGTGGCTAGGTATCTATTTAATTTATCTCATCCTTGCATAGCTGTTCAGAATGTATTAAGATTCATTGTTTTCTTCAAGGCTCAGTGAGAACTGTTATTTTCTCCTCAAAAGTTGTTTCTTTGGCGTGCTGGGTGGCTCATTTGGTTAAGCATTTGACTCTTGATTCTGGTTGAGGTCATGATTTCAGTCATAGGATTGAGCCCTATGTCAGGCTCCATGCCAAGTGTGGAGCCTGCTTGGGATTCTCTCTCCCCCTCTCCCTCTGCCCCTCCCCTGCTTGCACTGTGCTCTCTCTCTCTCTTTCAAAAAAAAACCAAAAGTTGTTTCTTTGCCATTTACTTCCGCTGATTCTTCTGGAAATTATTCTAGGTATATTCAAAGTACTTGCACCATAATAATATTGAAGACATGGCCAGTGTAATCATCAAGGTTACTAAGCTTTCATAAGTGGCTTGATTCAATTCCTTTCCTCAAGTCTGTGACTTTTTTTTTTTTTTTTGCCAATGAACAGTTTTAATATAATGTTTACAAGACTATAATTTCATAGCATTTTGTCTTGTTATATGTCCTCAGTTTCTTGAATTACTGATATATCTTCTAAAGTAGTTATTTCTCTAGATGCACGGCTATGTTTTAACTTTTATTATTTTTTTTTATTTGAGCGTAGCTGAAACATAATGTTACATTTCAGCACATATACAGTTTCAGGTGTACAATATAGTGATTCAACTAGTTTAAACATTATGCTATGCTCACAAGTGTCGCTACCATCTGTCACCATACGACACTATTATAATACTGTTGACTATCCTCCCTATGCTATACCTTTTATTTCCATGACTTTTTTTTTTGATTTCACATATAAATGAAATCGTATGATGTTTGTCTTTCTCTGTCCGACTTATTTCACTTGGCATAATAATTTAGGTCCATCCTTATTGTTTCATATGGCAATATGGCTGTGTAACATCCCACCCATGAATATAGATATATTCATATATACCACATCTTCTTTATCCGTTCATGTGTTGATGGGCACTTGGGTTACTTCCATACCTCGGCTATTGTAAATCATGCAGCAATGAACATAGGGGTGCCTATATCTTTTGCATTAGTGTGTTTGGGATTTTTTTGGGGGGGGGAGTAAATACCCAGTAGTTGAATTATTGGGTCATATATTTCTATTATTCTGTTTTCCTCAGTGGTTGTACCAGTTTACCTTCCCACCAACAGTGCATGAGGGCTCCCTTTTCTCCACATCCTTGCCAGCATTTCTTTCCAATTCCTCGTGCTCACGGCTTCAATGAAGACTTCTCTCCATGTAGCAGCAGCTTTTTTTTTTTTTTAAACAATTGTTCATATCTGGGAGACTGACTACAGTGTTCACTCGAAAGCAATCAGACTTGTCCTTCATTCCTCCTTCATGCAAAACAATTTTAGTTCCCATTATCCTGCTGGATCCAAACTCATTGCCTATTATGTCTGTTCTTCGCCCATAAGTCCCACAAGACAAAAGTTTTGGCTCTATGCTCACTGCTTTATGTTTTTGTTACATTTAAAGTTCACAGACTAGGGGCACCTGGGTGGCTAGGTCGGTTAAGCGTCCGACTTCAGCTCAGGTCATGATCTCGCAGTTCGTGGGTTCAAGCCCTGAGTCCGGCTCTGTGCTGAAAACTCAAAGTCTGGAGCCTGCTTTAGATTCTGTGTCTCCCTCGCTCTCTGCCCCTCCCCCACCCAGTCTCGGAGTCTCTCTCTCTCTCAAAAATAAACATCAAAAAAAAATTTAAGTTCACAGACCATAAATAAATTACCAAGAAAATAAATAGATGCAAGTGTAGCCTATAGATAAGAGATTCTTTTTTAAGTTTTTATTTTCATCACCAGTGCTCATCATGGCTAGTGCACTGCTTAATCCCCATAACCCACTTAACCCTTTGCCTTAACCCCCTCCCCTCTTGTAAACATCAGTTTGTTCTCTACAATTAAGAGTCTGTTTCTTGATTGGTCTCTCTCTCTTTTCCCCTCCTTTGCTCATTTGTTTGGTTTCTTAAATTCCACATATGAGTGAAATCATAGTCTTTGTCTTTACTTATTTAGCTTATTATTATACTCTGTAGCTCCATCCATGTCATTGCAAATAGCAAGATTTCATTTTTTTATGGCTGAATAATATTCCACTGTTTGTATACACCACAAATTTCTTATCCATGCATCGATAGATGGACCTTTGGGCTGCTTCTATATCTTGGCTATTGTAAATAATGCTTCTATAAACATAGGAGTTCATGTATCCCTTTGAATTAGTGTTTTTGTATTCTTTGGGTAAATACCCAGTAGTATGATTGTTGGCTCATAGGGTAGTTCTATTTTATTTTTAGTTTTATTTATTTTTTTAAACTTAAAAAAAATTGTTTTTTAATTTTTGAGAGACAGAATTAGCATGGGAGTGTCAGAGAGAGAGGAAGACAGAGGACTGGAGGTGGGCTCAGCACTGACAGTGGAGAGCCCAGTGTGGGGCTCGAACTCACAAACTGCAAAATCATGACCTGAGCCGAAGTCAGACACTTAACGGGAAGAGCCACCCAGGTGCCCCAGGGTCGTTCTATTTTTAATTTTTTGAGGAACCTCCATATTGTTTCCCACAGTGATTGCACCAGTTTGCATTCCCACCAACAGTGCAAAACAGTTCATTTTTCTCCACATTGTCACCAACACTTGTTGTTTCTTGAATTGTTGATTTTAGCCATTCTGACAGGTGTGAGGTGATATCTCATTGTAGGGGGTGGGGGTTTGTGTTTTGTTTTGTTTTTTTTCATTGTACTTTTGATTTGCATTTCCCTCATGGTAAGTGATGATGAACATCTTTTCATGTGTCTCTTGGCCATCTGGATGTCTTCTTTGGAGAAATGTCTGTTCATGTCTACTGCTCATTTTTAATTGGATTATTTGGGCTTTGGGTTTTATAAGTTCTTTATATTTTGGATACTAACCCTTTATCAGGCATGTAATTTGTAAATATCTTCTCCCACTCAGTAGGTCACCTTTTAGTTTTGTTCATTGTTCCCTTCGCTGTTCAGCAGCTTTTTCTTTTGATGTAGTCCCAGTAGTTTATTTTTGCTTTTGTTTCTCTTGCCTCAGGAGACATATCTGGAAAAAGTTGCTATGGCTGAGGTCAAAGAAGTTACTACCCATGCATGTTCTCTTCTGGGATTTTTATGGTTTCAGGTCTCACATTTAGGTCTTTAATCCATATTGAGCTCATTTTTGTGGATGGTGTAAGAAAGCCGTCCAGTTTCTTTCTTTTGCATGTTGGTGTCCAATTTTCCCAACATCATTTGTTGAAAAGACTTTCTCCATTGGATATTCTTCCATGCTTTGTCTAAGACTAATTGACCATTTAATTGAGGGTTTATTTTTAAATTTTCTATTCTGTTTCATTGACCTATGGGTCTATTTTAGTGCCAGCCATACTGTTTCGATTAATATAGATTTGTAATATAACTTGAAGTCCGGAATTGTGATGCCTCCACCTTTCCTTTTCTTTTCCAAGATTGCTTTGGCTATTCAGGGCCTTTTGTGGTTCCACACAAATTTGAGGATTGTTTGATCTAGTTCTATGCTGGGTGTTTCACCACCCAGGTGAAAACATATTTAAGTGTAAAGAATTATACCTGTTTACCCATCTCACCACCTATTTCTGCTTCAGAACTTTGAAGACATTATAGATACATGTGAAGGCCTATACATGCATCCCTAATGTTCTATCTCACGCCCTCCTGATTTCCCAAAGATGGTTACTTAAAAGGTATGCACCATCTTGCAGCTTGTGTCATTTCCAAACATATTAGTACATTTTTCTAACTTTTAATAGATGTACCCATAATATATAGTAATCTTAAGACTATTAAAAAAAGTATCAAACTCTATATGCCAATCTAACTTGCTCTTTTGACACATAAGAGCTGTTCCTGTTCATTCATTTTAAATGATGTACAGTATACCATCATTAAGACATACTATAGTTGATTGGACATTATATCGATGGACATTGTTTTTAGCATCTCATTGTTTGGAAAAAAAATTAAAAAGCTGCAACATTCTTGTAGTGTCCATGAATAAAGTCCAGTAGTTCCCCCAGGGTATATAATCCAGAAGTGGAATCATGATTTTGCAAGGTGTGCTTGTCACTTTCTCTAAATATAGCCAAATTGCTCTCCAAAATGGTTTTATCAATTTATACTCTTGTAACAGTACATAAAACGGATTTTTCCTCATTTTTGCCAAAACATGGGGATTATACACACACACGTGCCAACTTCGACATTTTTTCAGGGTTCTATACTTAGCCCTCTTCTCATTCTTTAACTTACTTCTGATCTTAAGTCACTCATGACTTGTCAGGTTACTTACCAAACATGTCTTATAGGCATCCTAAAAATTTCCCTGCATTCTCACATCCAACCAGACAACACAGATCCTGTTCATTCTACTTCCTTAAAAGCATGCATATCTGTCCCTTTCTCTCCATCTGATTAGTTTCCTATTGCTGCTATAGCAAATTACCACTAATTTAGTGGTTTAGAACACATTTATTCTTTTATAGTTCTGGAGGTCAGAAATCTGAGTTTTTATGGGGCAAAACAAAGTGTTGCCTGGGCTGGTTCCTTCTGGGGGATCCAGGAGAGAATCTTTTCCTTGCGCCTCTTCCAACTTCTGGAAGCTGCCGGCATTTCTTGGCTCTTGGATGCATCACTTTACTCTTCCATCATCACATCTACTGACTCTGATTCTAGTCTCCCTCTTATGATTATTTTTGTGACTATATTGAGCTCACCTGGATAATCCAGGATAATCACCCCATTTCAAGGTCGTTAATCACAGCTGCAAAATCCCTTTTGCTATATAAAGTAACTTTCAGAGGTTCTGGCGATTAGGATGTGGACAATCTTTGTCCTAATCTATCACACTATCTTAATGGCTGTTCCCTTAATTCCAAACATCCTGCTCACCTGGACAACCCAATCCCAAAATATTTACATAGACACCAGAATTGTGCTCTCAACTTCAAATCTAACCATAACCCTCTGCTTTCTCATGGTTCTCACTCCCTGCAGAATCCAGTGAAAACTCATTTTCTTAGCATACAATGATTGGTTACGATTTATCTACAAATGAAATTCTTCAGCTTTTCTCTTGCCACACGCTACTGAAATCTATGCTCCATCCATTCCAAACAATTATGCTGAATTTGCCTTTTTCACTTGCACTATTTGCCGGTATGCTTCCCATCCCTTTACCTACCTAGCCAACACATACTGATCAAGAGTCAGCTTGGAAGTTAATGCTTTCCCCTCCCGGGAAGGCTGATCATTTCCTGTGTATTCCTAATCCTATCAACCCTCATACAAACTAAGAACACCCTTGATAGTTTTTATCCCAGAGTTTTAAGGAAATTCACAATCCTTTAACAGTAACTGTTAAACTGTGCAAAAAATTTCTGGGCATATAACTGAAATTTAAACTTGGGAGACATATATATTTAGATTAATATTTTCCAAAAGGCATAATTAAAATATAAAGGGCATGGTTACATATGTATTATTTTAGTCATAAGGCTCCTGGCACATCCATTCATTTTAAATACAACACAAAGCCTACATAATTGAGTTCACCAATTTGGTTATTAGTCCACTAAAAAGCATACACAATTACACTGTGTCCTGATATGATAAAGAAATTTAAATTATACACCCCATCTCTTGCCCAAATAAACTACTAACCTACTGACTTAAGGCCCTAAGGCTTTGCTAATGTACAACTTTGTAAACCTATTATTACTGGAAACATTTTACTAACTGATATTATCTTCATTAAGCTAACTGTTCATTATCAAATTAAAGCTGTTTAAAGGGCAATGCTACTAAGTAGCATTTTACTACATAAAAATGCTCATCTTAATAATTGAAGAATAAACTGTGGCAGGATGGCTATGAAATACTTTAGTGTTTTCTTAGCAGTACTATATTCAATAAATGTTTAAAAAGGGGGGGGGCGGGTACGGACACCTGGGTGACTTGGTTGGGCATCCGGCTCCTGGTTTCAAAAGGCTCAGGTCATCTCACAGTTTGTGAGTTCAAGCCCCACATTGGGCTCTGTGCTGACAGTGTGGATGGAGCCTGTTTGGGATTCTTTCTACCCAACCCCCCGCTCTCTGCCCCTCCCTACACTCTGCAGGCACTCTCTTTCCAAATAAATAAACTTAAAAAAGAAATGCTGGGTTTTCACATTTTTACAATAATCAGCTGTTTTAGAGCCAGAGATTCTCTCAGCTTTTCCATCTTTGCCTTTTTCTTCCATTATTGCCTTAACATAGTTTTAAAGTCAGATTAAAAGATTCATTTAAATTCTCCAGTGAACTTTCCCTTTAAAAAGCCCCCCAAATCATTTAGCTCTATCTAGAGTTTGATACAAAGCAAAGGTGTGGTGAAGAGCTAAAGATAAACTAAAGGTTTTCTCTTAGAAATAAAAAGTTTGAAAGCCTAGAATCTACATACTCAGGTCAGGCTATAATCTGCCTCATGAAAGCAAAATCCTTAAACCTCACATTGCCCTTGGTTCTACCCACCACCACCCCCACCCCCCCCCCCCCCCGCCCGCCCCATCAACATCTGCTTCTGACAGTAAAAGAATGTAAGAAAACCCTAGGATCATAAAGCTGAATCTTCTCTCTTCCCTCACTTTGCAGATGGTGTTTCACACAGCCGATACCCCACTCCCCCAAACCAAACCAACCCCACCCCCAAAAAAAGAGCTGAGACCAGAATAATGATGGAACTAGAGAGTGGGCAACATATAAAATTAAGGAAAAATAAACACAAGCAGTCATTAGACATAAACCACCTGGAGAAAAGGAAACCAGTTCTGCTTTTAAATAATTTTATTTTTTCTAATTTTGTGTTACTTTAATTTCCCGTAGCACCTTGGCAATGTTGAAAACAAAAATACAAATACAAGGATGTACTCATTTTAACATAGTATGCATGAGCATGTGTCACACCATCTTTTTTTGGGGGGGGGGTTGGGGGGAGGGAGCAGTTTGGACAACAGGAACAAACCTAAGCAATGGACAAAACAGAAGCCGTCTAACTGGTTCTGATCCCCGACCCCGAACATTTGACAGGGGTCACTCAAAAGACATGTAAATCAGGCAAAAAAAACAAAAACAAAAAAAACTCCAACTTGATATAGATGTTTCCTTATATATACTGATCAGTGTTTTGTGCTGAAAAACTGAAAATAAAACCATTTTATTTTATACACAGCCTGTTGACATAGGAGTTGTACTTTTTTAGGAACAGTCTACTCAACAATTCATAAAAAGTTGTTACTTTTTAAAATAAACTTTAAATTATTTAATAATCAGACGATTCTGAAAGAAAGAGAATTTACTCTCAACTTGAAAACAAATTCTTTTTCAACTTCTTAAAATGTCCTCATTCAATTAATTAAAAACTGAAATGTCTATGTATCTTCTTGGGAGCTCAGACTAGCTAAGTTAGCATACACCAAAAAAGCCTAAAGTTAAATTAATGACCATCAAATCGTAAGGAAATACAAAAAGTTGGGAAAAAACCTCATCATATAATTAAGAATTTATAAAAATCCTCAAAAGGAACACACTGTCCTCTTTGCATTTTATCTTTTCTGTAAAAACAAACAAAGTGGGTATGTTATTTTAAAACAGGGTTAATGTACATGCCCAACACAAATATCAGGAGACCTAACCCCAGTGCTGTTCAACTGTGTCAAAGTAAAACCAGTGGATATTTAAGCCAAGAGACTAAATATTAAGGCTGTAACTAATAAAGCTCAAGAAAGTGTTCAGTAACTTTTAAATACTATTTTCTGCTCCAGCAGATGCTAACACTCCATTATTATTAAGCCTTTTGCAAAGCCAACCTGGTTATTTAAAAAGGAATGTGAAACAATATTCAAGCTACCTTAATTTTAGGAACTGAAAATAAAAATCGGCATGTCATTTGATCACATGCAAATCGAGCACATAACAACAATAAACCCTTATCACTGAAAGATCTTATCTTCTTCCAAAATCCAGTTGAATAAAGTTATAGATGGATCACTCTTTTGAATGCCAGTGTCTATATTTGCAAAACTGATAGAGACAGGCAGGCCCTAGAGATCATGAAAACCTCAATTATCAGCATAGGAAAGAGAGACAGGTTTGCAATATCTCCGTATACCTTCTCTATGAAGTGCAAAGCGATGAACTTGTGTGACTCTTATTCTCTTCATGCAGTAAGAACTATGACAGAAAACCACTGTACTATGCACTCAATATCATCTGTATATACTTTTAGCCTTCAACAGCCCAAGGAAGTGTTAAGTCAGAAGGATGAAGAGAAAAAACTGACATTTAAATTCCTCCTTCTAAAGAACCAAATAAATAATTGAACTACAATAAATGCCCAACCCGCATCAGTTACAGAGAACTGCTGGAAAAAACCCCAAACAAGTTCACACAACTCATAGGCATCATTTAGATACAAACCTTAAATTTGCTGTAATAAAATAAATGCTAAATACTGTGAATATATATATATCATACACACACACACACACACACACACACTCACTCTCTCTCTCTCTCTCTCTCTCTTCCGTATACATCCCACCAAACTGGGAACTATTAGCTGTAATGAGGCAAATTAAATTAAAAACACTATTTTATAAGAAATTTAAAAACAATTATGTCTTTAAATTTCTACTTTCAATAGCATTTTGGGGGGAAAAAAGCAAGAACACAGTTGCTTTCTTCAAGAAGAAGACTCTTCCTTTGTTTCAGTTAGAACATTTAGTTTTGGGAAGCTGGGTGGACTAACAGTAAGTCACACAGCATACAAGCGTATTTCTGTGACACATTGTAAGAAAAGTAAAGTTTCATTTTAAGTGCAATAATTAAGTTTATAATCCTTACCAAGTGATTTTTATAAAATGTTTATTCTCTTAAATCCAAGGCATTCACAGAGTGTTAACACTTTAAATGTTTATCATTTCCACCAACTGCAGCATTATCTAAGTAAACCAAAATAAGCACTTTTATCATAGATGTAGTCAATGATTATTAATACTTTTTTTTTTTTTTTCAAGGACCTAAACTTCCCCCAAATTTCAGCACAGGTAGTTTTATTGTATGTTTCATTCTAGTATATGATTTTAAAAAATAGTGTGTAGAAATGAATAGTTTCAAACTGCTTAAATATATTATATACCATGTTATCAATTCACCAAATCAAAAGCAACTGCCAAGCTGAATAATAAGTTACAAAGAAATGATAATTCTGGCTTGTACAGAAATGTGCAGTGTTTAGTTACCTACTAATACAAATCTCCAAAGCTTAACTTAGAGTTGGAAGATGAGTTTCACAGTAATGTAATTTTAACCTCCATTTACATTCATTTTAATATATTACTAAGATGTTTATTCTATGTCACAATGGTGCTTTCCAGTGTTCACAATTTACAGTTTCAATTTGTACATATGTAATTCACTAACATAAGGGACAGTTATTACCATTACAAACTATCCCTAAAAAGAAAACAAAACCCCACCTTACATAGAACTCTAAAAATGGTCTGACTTAAAACAGATTAATGCAACATGGTTTTAATATTTTAGCCATTTTCTAAACACCAGCATGTAAACTTGCCTACTTAATATGACAGCTACAACTTTATTCACTGAGAAAGTATGTATTAATTTTCTTCAACTATCTTTCTCACCTTAACTCAAAAATCTCATGACTTGCTGGTTCTGTTTCTGTGAATTTCAAACTGTATTTCTTTTTTTTTTTGAGAAAGGGAAGGAAGAAGATGATAAAATATACTGTAAACAGAAAAAAGTTGCCCCCAAATTAAGTTTAAAAAAAATTTTTTTTTTACTTCTACACTATTTAATACTTTAAGGATCAGTTACAATGTTTCATCTTTAACACACGAATAAATTACTGCAGGGTCAGTCTGACCTACCATTCTGGGATCTAAAATTCTAAACACGTGAACAGAAGAATAAACTACTTCAATGTTCAATTCGGAAATTTAAAACAGTTATATGATTTGACTAGACTGGTCAAGGCAGTTAGAAACATACAATTCTGTAGAATGGTGGTTATTTTGCTTTTGGGGGTGGGTAGTCAAAGAACAGAGAATAACAAATGAAGTAACAAAAAAACCTGTTTCCTATGGGGGGGGGGGGGGCAGGAAATCACAAAGCAGTTTAAACCTCTGAAGTCCATTTGACCTATCCACTCAGATCTAAAACATATTTTTGATTTTCTGAATAACCCCCATTCTTTCCTTGAGTATCAAGCTGACTGATAGTCACATCTCTAAGTATAATCAGAGTTTAACAGCTTGTTCAGACTGAATTTCAAAATGGAAAAAAAAATCTACTCCAGTATTACATTCAGTTTGCAAATCATTTACTAACATGACAACAGATTTGGCTTCAATCACTCTTGCACACACTCACACCACAACAGGCACTCCAGCCACTGATCTGCTTTGCAACACAAGGCCATATAGGCAGAGATGGCATTCTCCAAGCCAAACTTTAAATAGATTAAAAAAAGTAATTTCTAATTTTACAGAAATGCTTCTTCAAAAAATATTTTCTCTCACTCCCTCATCTCCTATACTGAAGGATGTGTAATATGTTTTTTTCCCCAAGCTAAATCTGAACCCTCAAAATTGATTCTAGGCAGAAGATCTCTGCAAATTAAAATCAAAAACAAAAATAGAAAAATTATATTTTTATATATGTATACATATATATATATATATATTTATACTGATTGGAATCCTCCAGCATTTTAAAATCACTTTAGAGATGAATTTTGGGATTCTACTGCTCACAACTCCAAAATCCACAATGATTTAAGGACATAGACTTTTCTCCTGCTTCCTTCCTGGCTACCCCTTCCCCTCCAGAACAGTTCAATACAGCCACGGCTCAAGTTTTAATGGGAAGAGAGAGAAGTTTCTGAATAGTTTGTTTGTTTTACTTTGGTGATCTGGGTGGCACATATTGCTCTTTGCCATTACGTCGAGTCACTCCCTGAGGTATAGCCCTATGGCCAAACTGGCGTCTCTGTTCCCTGATTTTTCCAGCTGCTCCCCTGGGAATGGTATTGCCTCGGAAACCAGAATATTCCTTACTAGCCCTTGCTTCTGGCTTCTCATGTGATTTCTCAATGGACTTCTCAGGAGCTCCATTCTCTTCATTTTTGGTGGGAGACACTACATTGGAGCGAAGTTCTCGTAGTGGCTGCACAAGAACTGGAGATGGTTCTTTAGGGGGCTTCTGGCACACTTCAGCATAACTTAGCTTTCGGGGTTCCTTTGAAGTGAAGATAAGAAACAAACTTATGGTACACATTCTGTAAATAATAAGCTACAAAAAGGACAGTGTGAGGGGCACCTGGGTGGTTCAGTCAGTTGAGCGTCCAACTTCAGCTCAGGTCATGATCTCACGGTTTGGGAGTTCGAGCCCTGCATCAGGCTGTTATGACAGCTTGGAGCCTGGAGTCTTGTTTCGGATTCTGTGTTTCCCTCTCTCTCTGCCCTTTCCCTGCTCACGTTCTGTCTCTCTCTCAAAAATAAACATTTAAAAAAAAAAAAAAAAAAAAGGATAATGTGACCCATAAGAAAATCAGTAAGTTATTTATTTATTTATTTATTTATTTATTTATTTATTTATTTATTTTTTGGTAATGTTTATTTATTTATGAGAGGGTGCGTCAGGGGAGGGGCAGAGAGAGATGGAGACAGAGAATCCCAAACAGGCTCCACACTGTCAGCACAGAGCCCAATGCAGGGCTCAAACTCACAAACTGTGAGATCATGACCTGAGCTGGATGCTTAACCCACTGAACCACCCAGGCACCCCAGTAAGTCATCTTCTAGGGAAGGGCAATAGGCAGTCTCATACACATTGCTATTAAAGTGTATTGGAACAATCTTAAAACAAAAACACAATAACTTCGCTGAAAATAATAAAATGCCTTGGCAATTTATGTAACAATAACTTCACTTGAGGAATTTATCTGAAGGATGTTCATGTCAGCATTGTTTACGGTGATGAAAAAAACTGGAAACAACCCTAAATGTCTAATAAGGAAGGACAGATTAAGTTAATAATGTACATTCATGTGATGAAATGAAATGATTCTATTCTGTCCTCCCTGGCTACAAAGAACCCTAAGATGGATTCCACGAGAATCTTAACAGCATCTGGAAACCAATAATGTATTAATAGAGGACTGATTAAGTCTTAATTACTTCATCGGAAAAAAATGGACAATAGGGGTGTTATGAGAATGGGATAAAGCATGTAAAAAGTCTTTAGCACTGGTCTTGGCATAGAGCAGGCTCTTCAGTTATTGGTAGCTGTCATTCTATTATTATTAAATAACAAAATAAACTCTTCTTAGCCTAGAAAAAAGGAACTATAACCAAACTGCAATTAGTTATATCAATGAATGAAAAGATTATACATAAATTTTGTGTTTTTCTCCTTGCTTTTCTGCATTTCCCTAATTATAAAAACAATTTCTGGAAACTGAATAAAAATAGGAGTGGCCCTCATAAGACTTGTTAATAAGCATTATAAAAAAAGAATTTCAAGGGGCTCAAAGCCTCTTTACACTAGCCCAAAAACAATACACTCATCATAATCTGAGTAAGAAAGAAGCTTCACTTAACTATAGGATGATCAGAAAAAAGCCATTAAAAAAACCCAGAATGAATAGTGACTTCCTCACTATCTCCCAAAGGCTAAAATTTCCTGTTTCTTCACAGTGATTTTAAATTCCTTTAGCTTCATTTGAGGCAGGCAGCCTCAATTTGGGCTATTTCCAATGACCCTACTCTAGCAAAGACTTATGCAGGAAACAAAAAAAAAAATCTCATTATTTAACCTATTATTTTTTTCTCACATACCAAACTCATCAAGTTACCTGTAGGGCCATAGCTACAGCTGCATTTATGTTACTATTACATGGTGAAGCACTATTTGTCCTTGATGGCTTTGTAGTACTTGGGGAAGAAACTGGTACAGTTGTCTGGTTGAGAACATCCTTCTGAACAGTGGAATCCTCTATAGGATCCTTTACTTGCTGAGTTGTGCTAAGGAAAAGAGAGCTTGATATTAGACTTAATACAGCACACAAAAACACCTAAGCAAATGATCAGAAGAAAAAGTAATCTCAATGTGGAAGATCTTCTATACTGAAACTGTACCTTAGTGCAGGAAGCTCAGCAGTACATGGAGGACTGGTACTCATACTGAGTTGCTGGGCAGAGGTGCAGTCTGTCTGTTCATCCTCTGCAGGCACTGGGCAACTAACTCTCAACTCTTCGTTATCCTTAAAGTAAAATCATATTTCAAAATTGATTTATATCGACACTTCTTCAAAGAAGATATACAAGTGGCCAATAAGCACATGAAAAGATGCTCAACTACCATCAGTTATTAGGCAAATGCAAATCAAAACCACAATGAGAAACCAACCATTTCACACTCACTAGGATGGCTATAATCAGTAAGACACACAATAACAAATGTTAGTGATGATATGGAGATAATTGGAACTCTCGTACACTGAGGGTGACAATGTACAATGGTGCGGTCATTTTGGAAAACAGTCTCACAGTTCCTCAAAAAGCTAAACATAGAGTTACCATGTGACCCAGCAGAATATATGTAAGAGAAAATACATGTCTACACAAAAACTTAATACACAAATGTTCATAGTAGCATTATTAGGTTTGGGTACAAACCTGAAAGCTCATCAACTGGTGAATGGATAAACAAATTGAGGTCTATCCCTATAATGGAACATTACAGTGCAATGAAAGGAAGTACGTACTGGTACACACTACCACAATGGATGAACCTTGAGGACATTATGCTATGTGAAATAAGCCAGTCACAAAAAGACAAATATTATATGATTCCACTTATATGAGATACCTCAAGTAGTCACATTCATACTAAGTAGAATGGTGGTTGACAGGGGCTGAGCAAAGGGGACAGAAGCAGGTAATGGGAACTGCTGTGTAAGGGTATAGTATTTTATTTATTATCTACTTCATTCAAATGTTTTTATTTTTAAGTAATCTCTACACCCAACATAGGGCTTGATCTCACAATCCAGAGGCCAAGAGTAGTACACTCTACCAACTGTCCCGGCCAGACACCCCCTACAGCATTTTATATTTACAAGATGAAGAGTCCTGGGGGTACGTGGGTGGCTCAGTTGGTTAAGCCTCTGACTTTGGCTCAGGTTATGATCTCACAGCTCGAGAGTTCGAGCCCCATTCGGGCTCTGTGCTGACAGCTCAGAGCCTGAAGCCTGCTTCTGATTCTGTGTCTCCCTCTACGCTTGCCCCTCCCCTGCTCATGCTCTGTCTCTCTCTCAAAAATAAATAAACATTAAAAAAAAAAAAAAAACAAAACAAGATGAAGAGTCCTAGAGATTAGAAGCACAACAATGCAAATGTACTTAACACAACTGAACAGTACACACTAAACAATGCTGAAGATGGTAAATTTTATATTTTATGTATTTTACTACAATTAAAAAAGAAAAACAGTAAGCCCTAGAAATTAAAATCAATTGATGCAATACAAATTTCAGCAGGTTTAAAGGTAACACTCAGAAAAACTTTGTAGAAAATATAGACAAATACAAAAATAAATATTAGGAAAGCCAAACAACAAAAATTAGAGATTCAACCTACAAGGTGTAATATCAAATTAAAAGTTCAAGAAAGAGAAAAAAAGGTGAAGAATTTATTAAAGACACAACACAGGGTGCTTGGGTGGCTCAGTCAGTTGAGTGTTCAACTTTGGCTCAGGGCATGATCTTGTGGTTCGTGGGTTTGAGACCCTCATCGGGCTTGCTACTGTCAGCACACAGCCTGCTTCGGATCCTCCGTATCCCTCCCTTCTCTCTCTACTCCTCCCCTGTTCATACTCTCTCTCAAAAATAAACAAACATGAAAAAAATACATAATACAGGAAAATTTTCTAGAAGGTAAGGACAAGTTTCCAGATTGAAAGGGTTTCCCAAGTATCCAGAGCAATGAATTAAAAAAAAAAAAAAAAAAAAAAAAAGAGCCACAACAGGGTGCCTGGGTGGCTCAGTCAGTTGAGCATTTTGACTTTTATTTTGGCTCAGGTCATCTTCTCGTAGTTCATGAAATTGAGCCCCGTGATGGGCTTTGCACTGACAGAGTGGAACCTGGCTGGGATTCTCTATCCCTCTCTCTGCCCCTCCCCTGCTCACGCATACGGGTGCATGCTCTCTCCCTCAAAGAGAAAAAAAAGGAGCCATAGCAAGATACACCTTCATAAAATTTCATAGAATAGAAGGGTTAAATAAAAGATCCTAAAACCTCTAGAGAGGGAAAAAAGAGGTTACAGAACTATCAGGAATCAGAATGATAGATTTCTAAAAAGAATCTCTGGAAGACAGATCATTTCCTAAGCAAGATATAAAAAGAACAAACCATAAAATAAGATTAAGAACTTGTTTTCACTTACAAATACTAAAGACTGAAAACCATAGGTAGAAAACACACATAACTGACAAAGGATTAGTATACAAAATAAATTTTTTAAATTCCATGAATCTGCAAGATAAGAGATAACCCAACAAAGTACCAAATACTTGACTCTGCAAAAGAAGAAACTCAAACGGCCAAAATATGAAAAATTAAATTTTAAAAGATGCCCTACCACTCAGCAATTCCACTATGTAATACCCTTAAAATAGGGTCATGTATGGTTTGAACATTCATAGCATAATTGCTTATAATGTCAGACAGAAAGACAGCTCAAGTGTCCAATAGCAGAATAATGACATTCTTACAACAGAATACAACAATGCAAAATGAACTAGTCATCTGTATCAGCAGTGATGAATTTCACACAACAGAAGAATACATACAATTCCATTTATATTGTGTTCAAAACAGGCACAACGAACAGTATACTGTATATTAGGGGTTGACAAACCAAGGCTCACTGGCCAAATCTAGTTTATGACTTTTGTTGGTACGGCCTATGAACTAAGAGTGGTTTTTAAGTTTTTAGCATGCGGCCCACAAAGCCTAAAATATTTACTGTCTGGCCCAGCTCTACAGAAAAAATTTCCCAACCTGGAATGGTAAAACTATAAAGAAAAGCAAGAAAATTATTATTGCAAACTCAGGATGTTTATCTCTGATGGGGAGGAAGGGAAGGAATAGGAAGAATTATAAATAAAGGGGGAGACAGATGGCACTGCTAAGATGTTGGTGATGTTTAACGTCCACAATTGTGGGTTGGGATTACAAGGGGAGGCACACTCTATTATTATTCTTCTTTAAAAATGTGTGTGTGTGAATCACACCTCAACAAATCTGAGAAGCCATCAACTGTAAAATGCACTATTATTTTATGGATTACTAAGAAAAAAACAATGCCACTTAAACTACAATAACTTTTAATTATAGGGCAGCCTGATTTTCAAAGGTGGAAAACATGAAAAAAATGTCTATCTCAAGACTGATTAAATAACTACAATATTGCACATTATTTTTTAAAAGGGAAGACAAAAAAATACCTTCAAAATTCCACAGGAAAATGATTTCTAATACAGAACTCTACACAAATAAGCTACTGATCAAATATGAGAACAGAAAAACATTTTCAGAACGCAAGATCTCAAGAAACATACTAAAACCCATTTATTCAGGAAGCTCAGGAAGATGTGACCCACCATAATACAGGAAAGTAAAACAAGATTAAGAAAAAGAGAGGATGCAACAAAAGAGACTAAGGAAAATTCCCAGGATGATGATGGCAAAAGAAAGCCCTAGCTACAGGATTGTGCATTGTGCAGCCAGCCACTGAGAGTACAAGAAGGAGAAATAATAGCAATTTTCTGAACTGAAGTTCAGTTATGAAAAAAATATGTAATATTGAGATGTGACTTACAAATGATGGCATATCCTAATATAAGTGGCAATGTTTTTACTTTCTTAGTGACACTAAAATAACGGGGCATCTTACAATGGATGGTATCCCAGATATGACGCAGTACAATATACAGGGAAGATGAGAAAAGTATGTTGGTTTAAGAGAACTAAATCCTCAGCTTCTAGAATGGGAAGTTAATAGACATTGAAAATTGGAATGTCAAGAAACAGCAGTATATTGGAATGTCTGGCTGGTTGTCAGGGGAGCATGTGATTCTTAATCTTGGGGTCATGAATTCTAGCCCCACACTGGGTGTAGAGATTACTTAAAAAGAAGAAGGAAAAGAGATATCAGTATATGTTATGTGGGGAAAACAATAGAAGAAAAAGCTAGAGTTGAAGTGGTTGCAGGGAACTACTATCTATTTTTCATTATAAGCCTAGATATACTATGTACGTGCACACTATGAGATAAAAATGAAAATTGAATTAAGAAGAAAAAGGGAAGAAAATGAGAAATCTGTGTGGTGTAAGGATTTTACCATAGGAAGAGGTCTATACTCAAAAATATTTTAGGATGGGGCAGCCCAATCTTTTGACATCAACTCTCCACTATTGGAAAGCCTGAGTTTAGCAAACTAACTTAGGATCCCTTTACATCATTGGCTAATTACAGGCACTTCAGCACAAACACCACTTTCCATCAGCTTGCATCAATTAGTTCTACCAAGCTGAACTGATACAAAGACATGCAAAAATGAAGCAACATTTTATTGGCCTGTGCAGCTTTATCATAAATCTTTTAATAATACTCAACGTGTGCTGAAAATCCCATGAATAAAAACTGCCAGAAATACATATTAGGTGCAAATAAAATTTTAAATAATAACTCTGGAAACAAAGGCTGACTATGGTCCCATAAGGTAAAAGACTGATGCTTCAGTGTTTACCTTTTCTTTGTAGACACCTTTAACAACATCAGACATCCTACTCTCCAAAACAAGTTCACCTGGAGTTCTTGATGAACTTCCAGGTAAAGGAGGAAAATTTGAGGCTAATAAATCAAACTTTGGCGTTGGAGCCTTTGCTTCAGCTGATGAAGACTGGGGTCTCTAAAAGACACAAATCATAAAACAGGTCACATGCCAATCTCATTCTCTAATCCTGTACCACAGAAGCTAAAAGCTGCAAGGAAACAAAATTCTAAAGCACAGAACTGTTCGTTCTCCTATAAATTCTTGGCTTCTCATTTCAGTTGAGCTCTCGTTTTTCTTTATCAATCCTACTTACCTTTAGTCAACTCCCTCTCTTGTTTCTCTTGCAAACTCTGCTACACTCCATAAGCCTTTTTTTTTAAATTAAAGTTTATGTATTTTGAGAGAGTGTGTGTGCATGTGTGGGGGAAGGGCAGAGAGAGAGAATCCCAAGCAGGCTCCACACTATCAGCACAGAACCCAACGTGGGGCTAGATCTCACAACCGGGCTAGATCTCACAACCGTGAGATCATGACCTGAACCAAAACCGAGTAGGATGCTTAACCAACTTAGCTACCCAGGCGCCCCACACTCCATAAGCCTTTTAACCAATCTCTGCTATTTGCTTTCTAAATTTGCAGTAACTTCCTTAAAAACAAAAACCTATTTACCTATAGTCTCAAGAGAGAACAATATCCTTTCTTGAAAATCTGATCTGCCCTTCCACCCACCACCCTATATACCCTCTGGCAAGACTCTCACTTGTACTTCCTCTACTTTCTATTTCCTCACCTTTGTACTCATCACCACTAAGATTGCTTTGACAAATCATCAAAGTCTTCCACAATGCAAAAGCTGACAGATCCCCCCCCCCCCCCCCCCCCTCCCGTAGCACCTAGTATGGTAAATATTCTTTCCTTTGGGAGCTCCTTCATTCCTCCCTTAGTTTCTGTGATACCTCTTCCTCCCAATTCTCAGATCTCACAATCATGTGTTTGTCTCTCTCTACCCACGCCTTTTGACGCTCTTAGTTTCTATGTGGTTACTATTCTTTTCACTTCCATACTCTCCCTGTGGGATAGCAATTATACATGGCTTCAGCTACTACCTATATGCAAACAATCTTTCAAAAATTTTTTTCTCAAATTTTTTTTGACTTTAGTTAACATAACCTATTGGTTTAAGGAGTAGAATTCAGTGAGCCTTACAACAATCTTTTTCACTTTGGGGGACTTTCTGGCTACACACCACTGAAAACTCACCAAAACTCATTGAATTGTACATACACTTTCAATATGTTCAACCTAGACCTTTACCTGAAACCTAAACATCCATTTGTCTACCAGCCATTTCTACTCAGATTTTGGATACTTCAAAGAGCAAAATAAATAATCTCATTCTTTAGCACAAAGCTACTATGTTCTCAAAGTTCCATTCTTGACCATTCCTCTATTTAAATCACTCTCTCTGCAGAGTCCTTTGAATGATATCATCTACACTTATGATCTCAATTACTTTGTGTAAGCTTACAAATCCTAAATTTTATCTCTAGCTAAAACCTCCTTCCTGCACACAAAGGCACCTCCACTCTGCCTGTCCTACTGGAGAACATGTTTGCCTCCTTTTTCTTCACCCCAAACTTCAGTCCTCAATGTGGGTATTTTCAACATATTAAATGGACTTTGAAACTAATCTCCCTCTCCTCCATTGTTTAGGGTCATCTGAGGATTCATGTGGACTGCTGCAAGTTGTTGCCATTCACGGCTGTTCATGGTATACAGAAAGCTATAACAAAAAATAGTACTGTTTTAAAAGGTGTACAGTTTTCCCTAAGGACTATTCTGTGTTACAATGCAATACATTTTCTTCTTTGAAAATACTTATCTTTTCACTACTTATATATACGTAATATGCTTGTACATATATTACATGTACCCTATAAACTATATATATAAAATTCACTACTTACACATTTAAAATAAGCATCATACCACAAATTTATGATTTATCTGTAAACTCTAGGCAGGGTTTTCTTGAAACCTCTGTGTGTTCCTGTATCATTCCGATTCCTCAACTCCTTTTGCTCCCAGTTAAGAAATGGCAAACATTTCCCATGAACAAATCATAAAAAAATTAAAACATGATTAATTTAAAGCTAGGTAAGTCAAAATTCAAATAAAAACATGTCTAGGGGTGCCTGGTGGCTCTGGTGGTTAAGTGTCTGACTCTTGGTTTTGACTCAGGTCATGATCTCACGGTTGTGGGATCGAGCCCTGTGTCAGGCTCCGTACTAGGCCTGGAGTCTGCTCTCTCTCCCACTCCCTCTGCTCCTCCATTGCTCAGGCTCTCTCTCAAAAAATAACAAAAAAAACATGTCTACAACTATAAAAACTTTTCAGATCTGTAAGTAGTTTAGAAGATTAGTGGATAGAAGAATAAGCAGAAGGTAGAAAATTGCCCCCAAGTGACAATAAACAGTTTAAGTTTCCAACACCATCCAGAGACCTTTAAAGGTGAAGGATGTACTTTATCAAAAAAAAAAAGTTGGCAAAAAATCATATATTTGTAGGGCTATCGATAAATAAAACTTTTTTTTCAGTTTCTGTCCGAGTGAAAATTGGCACAACCCCTAAAGAAAGCTGTAAGTTGGCAGCAACTAACTGAATTGTGACCCAGAAATCTCTAGAAAGGGATTCTCCTTCATATGTTATTGAACACACAGGAAATGATGGCTGTAAACTACTTAAATGTCCATTAATAAACTAATAAAGTTTCCATTGATTATTTTCATTTTTTGATTTTTAAACCATGTGAATATATTAGGGATTCAAGTAGTTTTTAAAACACATGAGCAACATAGACCAAATCCCTAGCTATACATGTGCTTTAAGGTCAGGGAGTGGCAGTCATAGTAGGTATTTTAGGGTCAAAGCACAGGTTCTATTTACCTTTGCCTAATAAATACTATATTCAAAAAAACAAAAACCTGGAAAGGAAAGACAACAAACCAATGCCATACTAAATCAGAAAAGAAAAAATAAATGAACAAATGTATAAAGATAAAAAAGAAAAAAATACTTACTGGGACTCTTTCATCTTCTCGTCGTCTTCGACCTCTGAAAAGAGTTCTCCTTTTAGCAACGACAAAAAAAGGTGGGGATGATGGGAGGGGCAACTCATACGTTTTGTCAAATACATACATACATACATACATATATATATATATAAATATATATACATACATACACACACACACACACACACACACACACTACTGAAGATGGGTTAACTTTTAGTTTAAGTAATTCTACTTTCTGTATCTCCACTATTATGAAGAGATGAATATATATTCTTCTGAATGGATCCTAAACTAATCTACCAAAAACTTCATCTACTACCACCAACACGACTAAATAAGATGGGCCCATTTTTATTAGGTAGTGCTCCTTCCATACCAGAAGCATATCATTATTCAGTTTTTTTGGTTTCATTCAGGCAGACTGGGCAATAATGTATAACCCCATTCCCACAGTTTAGAATTTGTAAGAGATTAAAACTAGAATGCAGATAGGATCTTATCTTTCTAAGCTATTCTTTCTTCAGTGAACCATACAGAACTTCAGAGTAACTTTATAAAACCTCTGACTCAGAGCTATATTCTATATGGGCACTATAAATTTCGTAATATTTATGAAAAACCATTAACCGGTATTATGTGAACACTGTATTCATTTAACATAAACATACACCAATAGTTAAAACAAAAAAAATCACTAGATCATGTTCTTCAAATACTCATATTATGAGCAAAGAATTTTCATATACCATATCCGTATTTATTCTGTATTTCCTTACCTGCCCCTACCATAGTCCCCATTCTGTTCCATCTGTAAAGGGGGAGTTTCTTTTGGAAGATAGCTTTGCTCCTGATGCCCTGTTACTGTAGGGTTATGCCGTTCAGTTGGAAAGTTCCTTGAACCAGATCTGTTTAATTGTCCATCCCCCAATGATACAGAGCCCTCTGTTGAGTGCTCTGAACCACTCGATGACCTAAAATGAGGCTTCACACTATAAGAAACATAAGATCACATACATGAGAGGATAAATCAAAACAGAAAATCTTTCCTCTTAATGGCAAAAACTCTTATTTGATAGGCTAAGTTAAAAACTGCCTTCTACTGTATTCTGATTTTCTATAAATTAAACATAAAAGTGTCACATTATAAAAATGTAAACTTATGTCCCAGATGTATTATTTTTAAAAGGCAAAGAATTTTTACATTTAAAAAAAGTTGTTTGGAGAGATTTGGGTTAAGATCCAAAGTTCTTCAAAATATAGGTACTTCCACCTCAATACTCAAAATACAAGTAGGATTTTACCTAATTTAACACCAGCTGCAGTCGTGACACATATAAATCAGTCAGGCTTTAAGCTCATTGGTAAGTCTATGCCATACATTCTCAATGGGGCAACATCACCCCAAGTGGGAGTAAAAAAGGTTCTGGGATGGGGAGATGGACAAAAAGAAAAAACAAAAAACCTCATCTTACTCTTTTTATGCATAAAGTATAGATATTCATACATTACATAAATACATATACAATAATCTCCAGCACTAAATTTTCATAGGGAAAAATTAGGGGGTGAAAAAAATCTAAAAAGGCTCTTTAGGGGAGTGCCAATGAAAACAAGAGAAAAAGTGCAATGTATTAAAATTCTAGCTTCTTAATAAGTTCATTGCTCAAAGATCCTTATGGGCGGGGGGCGGGGGGGGGGGGGGACGGGACAACAGCTAGGAAATATAATGCAAGTAATAGCCTAGCGTGATTTCATGAATTAGGTAAAAACAAACAAAAACCTAAATAACTGTGAACAAAAGTAGCTTTTATCTTGGATGATGGGTGTAAGCACCCAAATCTCCTAATAATTTGTAAGAGGATAAAGCTAGGGGTCAGGTAAAGGAGAGGCTACAGTTTAATCAAGAGCGAAAACACCTAAAGTAAGCCCAGGCAACTGAGGATCTTGGCTCAATAGATTTTACAAGGAAGTATGAGATTTATATTCGGCCCCTTACTCGTAGTTTATATATTCAATTTTTACAGTCTATTTTCACAGTTATAAATTTATATTAATAATACACTGTCGATTCCTGGTTCTCTGAATAGAGATTTAAAATCTCAAAATAATTATAAACCCAGCAATTAAGCATTAATTCCAACAACATCTCTAGTTATCCTACTTTACTCTTTACAGAAAATAAAAAATTAGATTACTATTAAACTTAAATGTAAAAATCAGGCTACAAAGTTGGGCTGTTTCATGTAAGATGTTACTTTTCAAAATAATTACTTTATGTCAAAATAGATTTTTAAAAAATTTTATTTATTTTTTTAAAGTAATCTCTACACCCAACATGGGGCTCAAACAATCAACCCTGAGATCCAGAGTCACATGCTCTACCGAGTCAGCCAGGCAATCCTCAAAATAGATTTTTAACAGCAATGAAAATGATAGTATGTCAAGAAACACAAAGTAATTTTCAAAATATTTATATTATCCATTGTATCTAAAAATGACCTCATGAGGTAGATATGCCGTTTATGTAGCTGTTCAGAAACTATTATTCACTTAAATTTGCTCACTGTATTTCAGTATAACTAACAGATTAGTTATTAGGTTTACACAGCCCTCAGATCTCATAATCTTACCCTTCACTGAGAGGGACTTACAATCTCAGTCTAGGCAAAAGATAAAAAGAAAGATAAAAGAAGTAAGTGATAAAAGATGGAAAGGAAGAAGTGATGTGATAGAAAGACAAAGAATGAAAGGTAGAAAAATGCCCAGACTTCTGAAAGTTAGTCCTAGTCTCTCCAAGTAGGTCTAGTGATCATCACTGGGCTGTTACAAGGGTCATATAATAAACTGCAAAGGGGCTTTCTAAAAGTTACCTTCTCTTTGACTGATAACTTTAAACAAACAAACACAGTGGTCTTGTGTTGGTCAAAAAGTTCTTTTAGTTTCATCTGTAATATCTGCATTTTATAAGAAGAAAGTATTTGTGTATAATTTTTGTAACTAAAAATTAACAACCTGTACTGGTCACAGGTATGAAAAGGAATTGTGCGTGAATGGTTTTGAAAAACAAGCAAAACCTGTCCTGTACCTTTAAAAGCACATATCCTTACAAGCAAGGATAACTAGACTGTCATTCTTGGCTTTCTTATCGTAATTTCACCCTTTTTATCAAGAAAGCACAGCAAATAAAAACAAGTGACGGTAAAGGAACACCATGAACCTATTTAATACATTTTTTAGTTAAAAATATGCAAACCACCAGTACTTTTAGCTAATACTGAAATACTGCTTTTAGTCTACAAGAAAGATGTCTATTCTACTTCACTGTCTATAGCAAAATTCACTCCTTAAAAAAAAAAGTGAAATCAATAGATAACCTATTTCTACAAAGCTACCATTTCTAATCAGGAGAAATCTGTATTTTCTAACAAGTGAAGTTGTAAGCTGTTATTTGCTCTACTTAAATTACTTTTAAGAAAAACTTTACCGTCTACGGCCATACCACCCTGAACGCGCCCAATCTCGTCTGATCTCGGAAGCTAAGCAGGGTCGGGCCTGGTTAGTACTTGGGTGGGAGAAAAACTTTACCAACTATAGTAGAGGAAAGGAAATGTTCTAATCTCAAGTCTGCTGATAATAACCAGCCAATGTAACCCTAGCAAGATTTTTGTCTTCTTCAGCTTTTACTTTCTTCATCTGTAAAACTATATCATAACATAGGTCTTCCCAGATTTAAACATCATTATCTCTATGTGTTCATGGAAATTAGTCGTTTTGAAAGCAGGATTGGGATTAAAGGACAATGTGTGAGGCTCCCTATACCTTTCTACTCATATGTCCTAGCAATACTTGAATTTTGCGGGTGTTACTTTATTACCAAACCAAAAACCATCTTTAAGAGCACAATAATCCTTTGAATTATAAAGAACCATCCATCCTTGTTAACAGAAAGAGATCTCAATTGAAACTTCATAAAGCAGTAAGAATAGGTATATGTAGTAAAGTTTTCCTAATGCTCATAAACGATCTTCAAATGCTTTAACCAATTGTCAGTGAGTACAAACTGTGTGAGTACAAAAAACTGATTATGAGAGGATGATACATTATGAATGCTTCCAGAAACCACTAAGAAGAACACTTAATACTGTGAGTCTTCTTTCTCAGTGAAGCATGTTCCAGGAAAACCTTACAAAAAAGAATTAAGTTCCTAGAAGTCATCTTAGAAGAACATACCCCATGTGGTCTCCTTGCCAAAAAGAACCAACTGGGAGAATGAGATCTAGCAAGAGAAAATCCCTGAAAAGAAATAATTAAAAAAACAAAAACCCAAACCTAGGAGGCTCACAAAATAAGCAAACAAGGAACAATAAATATGAAACTATTAAATAAATCTAAGCCACCACATAAGCCCATTTTTCTTTGGCTACTCATACTCTATCAAAAATCATAATATATACCAAATTATTGAGATTATCAGTTGACATTTACACAAAAATAATTAACACTTAACAGACTTATTAATCTTTTATATGATAGCAAATAATTTCCAGAGTTCTCAATAATTTATCTAGAACACTTTTTAAAGTGTAGGCTTTACATAAGAGATTCTTAAAAACTGAGAACAAACTGAGGGTTGATGGGGGGTGGGAGGGTGGGGAGAGTAGGTGATGGGCACTGAAGAGGGCATCTTTTGGGATGAGCATTGGGTGTTGTATGGAAACCAATTTGACAATAAATTTCATATACTAAAAAATAAAAAAATAATAAAATAAATAAAAAAATAAAGTGTAGGCTTTAAAGTCAAATTGCCTGGGCTCAAATTTTGGCTCTGCCAATTACTAGCCACATGCTCATAGACATGATATTTAACCCTTTTGTTTCAATGTCCTCATCTTAAATAGACATAACTGTATATATCTTATCGGGTTATGAAAACTATGATAAAATATGTAAAGCCCTTAAGACAAAGCCTTAGA
Source organism: Panthera onca (assembly GCF_046562875.1). Taxonomy (NCBI): domain Eukaryota; kingdom Metazoa; phylum Chordata; class Mammalia; order Carnivora; family Felidae; genus Panthera; species Panthera onca. The sequence continues at coordinate 76,806,185 of NC_138345.1, read as the reverse complement.
CACTAAATGTTCAATCATGTTAGCTGCTGCTATAGTTCATGGAAATCATTTCAAAAGTAAATTCTTAAAAATCTTAAGTAACTCATTTTCCCAACATTCAACACTCAAATCAGCTAATATTTCTATCCTCAAAAAACCCATTCTCCAAAATGTTACATATTAAACTACTAATTAGACTACTAATTTAGACACCAGATTTTGCTACTATCTTAAAATAATTTTCTATTATCTTTATTATTTAAAAAACAACAGTATGTATCATTTACAATCCCAGTTCCAAGTCTTTTTTTATACAAATTATCAACTCTTGAGATCAAAGTGTATTTATTAATTCTAGAGTAAAACTGTTTAAGCTTTTGGTTAAAAAGTCTGTAAATAGCATTGCTATTAACACAGTATTCTTTAAGAACTACTGGGAATTGTGTACAATAAATTCCACTATGATTTTCATCTTACCGATTTTTTTGGAATGGTCGAGCCATATTCACAGCAGCAGCATTTGTTTTATAAGATCCTGGTGCATTAAAGCCATTCACAAAACTACCATTGGGAAAAGGAGCCTAAAAGAAAATTTGATGTGTAAAACCAATTAATGTAAAGAGCAAAATATAGTGTAAAGGCTGTAAGAAACTCCTGATGAACTAACAACTTAGCATCAATTTTTCTTTTTCTTTCTTTCTTTTTTTTGTTGCTTTACAGTGTGTGTGTGTGTGTGTGCGCGCGCGCGCGCGCGCGCGCGCGCATGAGTAGGGGAGAGGGGTAGAGGGAGAAAGGGAGAGAGAGAGAGACAGAGACAGACAGACAGAGAGAGAGGCAGAGAGAGAGACAAAGAGAGAGAGAAAGAATCCCAAGCAGGCTCCACTGTGCCACCCAATGAACCCCGCTTTTTTTTTTTTTTTTTTTTTTAAGATTTTTCATTTTTAAGTAATCTCTGCACCCAGAGTGCGGCTTGAAGTCACGACCTTGAAATCAAGAGTTGCATGCTCTACGGAACAAGCTAGGCAGGCACTCCTTCAATTTCTTTTATAAGGCAAAAATATTTGTAAGCATTTTACCTATTTGCTTTTTGCAATACTCCAAGTATTACTTGATTTACAGAAAAAGGAATCATTAGGCTATTACTTAATAAAGTACATTTTTCTCTGAAAAAGTTTACCAAAACTAAAAGCATTTTAAACTACTCAGGATTGACCCAGTCTCTTATTTTAATTCACTCAGCAAACAGGAACAAATAGCTTAACCCTTAGTCACGTGCATATATTTGGTATAGGGGATTAGATATCATTATCACTACTTAAAAGTCAGAAAATAACCAATATCAACACAAAACAAAAAATAAACTACTCTAGCTGATTTCTTCAAATTTCAGCTTAAGTGAAAAATTTTATGATTCTGTAAGGATTTCACTTACCAGTGGCGTTTCAAAGTAAGGTGCAGGATTTGGTGACCAAGACTGAGGCACAATACTGTAGACCGAGTACTGTTGGTGAGGATTATATACAGGCTGCATAAAAACTGGTGAGGCATACTGTGCTTGAGTTTGAATGGGCTGACTATACATACTAGAATCCATTAATCGATAACCATTCTTTGCAAAAAATGTATTGATGGCTTTTATCCTTGCCTAGAAGAGGAACATATTATAATAAAGTGTATATTCTCACAAATATATTTAATTTACTTTTTAAACATATTTTACACAACTATGTTATTTCTGACTACTGTAGAGTCAGCAGAGCAAAAGGAAATGATTGATAGCTTTAAATTACTTTAAAAACTTTTGCATGGCAAATACAACAATGAACAAGGTAAAGCTACAAAAGTCAAAATATCAAAATAATAAAACTAACTGCAAATTATCACAGATAAAGGGGCTAATATATTTCTAACATACAAATTCTAAAAAGATAAAAAATGTTAGAGAAATGAACAGTTTACAGAAAAAAGGAAGGCAAATGGCTCTTAAACATATGAAAAGATGCTAAACCTTACTTGTAAGAGAAATGCAATTAAAATGGAATTAACATTGCTCACTTATAGGATTGGCAAAAATCCAAAAATTTGACAACATACTGTTGATAAGATTGTGGCAAAATAGGCACTCTGATACACTGATGATGGACACGTAAAATAGCATAACACTTATAAAGGAAAATTTAGCAGTTATCTTCTGAAGTCATATATGCATTTTCCATATTCTCACCCATCCCACTTCTAGGAATCTCTTCCAAATATACACTGAACAAAAAGAAGTTTAAAAAAGGATATACATGGCTGTTCAAAAACACTAACTATAATAGGGATGGAGAAAAAGAACTATCTTCAATACACACACACACACACACACACGCACAAAACAACAGAACAATCAGTCCGTCGATGGCTGAATACACCAGAGTACATCCACACAACTGAGTATCAAACAGAAATAAAAAGAACTAATGAATTACTCTAAATACTATTATGGAGTGAATTCAAGAATATACTATTGTTTAAAAAAAAAAAAAAAAAAAAAAAAAAAGGTAGGGGCGCCTGGGTGGCTCAGTCGGTTAGGCGGCCGACTTTGGCTCAGGTCATGATCTTGTGGTCTGTTAAGTTCTAGCCCCACGTCGGGCTCTGTGCTGATAGCTTAGAGCCTGGAGCCTACTTCATATTCTGTGTCTCCCTCTCTCTGACCCTCCCCTGGTTCATGCTCTGTCTCTCCCTGTCTCAAAAATAAATAAACGTTAAAAAAAAAAAAAAAAAAAAAAAAGGTAAAGCAAGGAGGATAAAGGAGTATGTATAGTAAGCTACTGTTTAGCTAAGTCACATAGGAATATAAAGATATACTTGCATATATACATATATATGTGTGAATATGTATTTAATATACCATGTTTTAGATATTTTACTTTTAAACCATGCACACATTGAAAATAAATCAATTATAAAAATAAATAAATAGAGGCGCCTGGATGGCTTGGTCGGTTAAGCGTCCGACTTCGGCTCAGGTCATGATCTCACGGTCTGTGAGTTGAGCCCCGTGTCGGGCTCTGTGCTGACAGCTCGGAGCCTGGAGCCTGCTTCCGATTCTGTGTCTCCCTCTCTCTCTGACCCTCCCCCATTCATGCTCTGTCTCTCTCTGTCTTAAAAATAAATAAACGTTAAAAAAAAAAAATTTTTTTTAAATAAATAAATAAATAATACTCAGTAGCATCCAGCAAAATTAACTTAAATGTGCATTCAATTGGTAATACAACACATAGAAATCCTAAGTGACTTTCAGCCATAACAAAACCAACTGTTAGCCTCAGGAATAAACTACAAGGCAAAGTATAGCAAAAAAATTCTTAATTTATTGTCAGACTTATATTGCTTTTGGTATTGCTATTCTGATACTTTTGTGTGTGACTATGGGATACAAAAAAAAATCAGTAATTATACTGGAGTCAAAGAGATCTGAGATTTTCACATGGGAGAAAGGAGACACAAACGTAAGACTAAAGAAGTAAAAAACCATATATCCTGAATTTAAATCAAAAGCATCAGTATAAACTCACATTTTTGTTAAAAAAAAAGTAACAATCCATATTTCATATTTCTGTCCAATGAAAAAGCTTTCAAACAATGACCATACCAGTAACCACAAGAACTCCTTGTGCCTAGCCAGTAGGCTAAAAATTATCACCTCCCCATAAAAATAAAGTGGGGACTCTGGAGACTTGACCTGACCCCAGGCCTTTGACATCAAATATACAAGAAGATTCAAGCAAATCACTGAAAATTACTAGGACCATGACAAAAGGACTGATAAGTTAACTCAAAGAGGACACAATTCATCGATAAGGACAACAAACACATCAAGTATGTTTAAATACTCAACAACAAAAAACACCTGAATGGTCAGTTTTGAAGGTTCATTATTTTCTAAAACTGGCTAAGAAAAGCTAGAACCAAGCATTTCTCATATGTTCCATATATGAGTTGTACACCTCACAATAATGAAGATAATGGAAAGCTTCTCTTTATAGAAGTGCTTCAACTGACAAATGGAAAAAAGAAAAAAGAAAGCCTAAAAATAGCACCTCTTTGCAGCTTTAATTTATAGATTTAGTCAATGATCAGTGGCATCCAGCATAAGAGACAGACACAAAAACATACAGGCTTTTTGTTCTCTCTCTGCTGCTCCCAAGTCAAGCCAAATTTTGATCAAGCCTCTAAATCTGGCTATCAATCTGCATGAAGTACAGGGACAGAGAACCATGTTTAACTACATTAAAAAATCTAACTAGCCAATTCAAAAAGGGGCAGAGGACTTCAACAGACACTTATCCAAAGACAATATACAAATGGTCAATAAACACATGAAAGGATGTTCACTACCACTAATCATTAGGGAAATGCAAATCAAAACTACAATGAAATACCACCTCACATTAAGATGGTTACTATTTAAAAAAAAAAAAAAGAAACAAACAAACAGAAAAGAACAAGTGTTGGAGAGGATGTGGTGAAATCTGAACTTTTGTGCACTGTTGGTAGGAATGTAAAATGGTGCTGTGGAAACCAGTATGGAGATACCTCAAAGAATTAAAAACAATCACTATATGACTCAGCAATTCTACTTGTGGGTATTACCCAAAATAACTGAAAGCAGGGTCTCAAAGAGATACCTGTATACCCCTGTTCATAGCAGCATTATTCACAATAGCTAAAATGCAAAAGCAATCCACGTGTCCATCAACAGATTACTGTATAAGTAAAATGTGGTATATACATTCAGCAGAATGTTATTCAGCTTTAAAAAGGAAGGACATTTAGGGGCGCCTGGGTGGCTCAGTCGGTTAAGCGTCCGACTTCAGCCAGGTCACGATCTCGCGGTCCGTGAGTTCGAGCCCCGCGTCAGGCTCTGGGCTGACGGCTCAGAGCCTGGAGCCTGCTTCCGATTCTGTGTCTCCCTCTCTCTCTGCCCCTCCCCCGTTCATGCTCTGTCTCTCTCTGTCTCAAAAATAAATAAACGTTAAAAAAACAAAAAAAAAAAAAAAAAAAAAAAAAAAAAGGAAGGACATTTTGCAATATGCTACATGGATAAACCTTGAAAACATTTTGCTGAGTGAAATAAACCAGTCAAAAAGAAACAAATACTATATGATTTCATTTATATAAATTAGAGTAGTCAAAAATCATACGTTTAAAGTATAATAGTGGTTTTCGGAGCTGGATGGAGGGGAGAATGGGGAGTTGTTATTATTTAATAGGTACAGAATGTGACTTTTACAAGATGAAAAGAATTATGAGAAAAGATGGTGGTGAATGTGTTTAATACAACTGCATTATATAAAGACGGTAAATTTTATGTATGTGTATTTTAACACAATAAAATATAACTAGCAAAATGTATGAGGAACTCTGTAAAACCAATTAACATGGTTATTTCAACAACACACTTCCAAAAGAAAAGATAAGTAAGTAGAGGATGAAACTATAGATTTAAAAAGAGAAAAAAAATGAGAATCAGGAAAATATGAACAGCAACTGATGTTCAAGAAGCTAATGTTCATTTTTTTTAAAGTGTAATGATATTGTAAGTATAATTTTTAAAAAATCCCTACCTTTCAGAGCTACTAATACTAGTTTATTTACAGATAAAATTAAGTTTCAAATTTGCTTCAAAATAATTGGGGGCATGGAAAAATAGGTGGGAATGGATGAAGCAAGAATGGCAATGCTCTACAAATTGTTACAACTGGCTAATGGGATCTCAGTGATTGATTTTACTGTTTTCTCCACTTTTATATGTTTGCAATTTCCTGTACTAAATTTAAAAAAAGGTGGGGGGAGAAACAAATGCTCTAAAACTGAGTAAAATAAATCAGACCACTTGTTTACATATTGCCTGTGTTTTGTGCCTCAATGGTAGAGTTGAATAGTTACAGCAGACTTCATGATTGGCAAAACCTACACTGTCTACTATCTGGTCCTTTAAAGAAAAAGTTTGCTGACTTTTGCAACAGAGCTAAAACAGATGTGAGAGAATTAGATTAGGAATCATAAGCCTCACCAACTTGTTGGAAATTATCAAGTGAAATAATGCATATTTAAGCAAAACTACAATTTTAATAAATCAATGAAAGGTATGTTTTATGATCCTTATAGATACAGGCCAGGAAATCCCCTCTCCCAAAATTGCAACCAAACAATAAGAAATCAATAATGGCCAATCTTGAAAAATCTGTAAAATATCAAATTGATTTTAGTATGCCCTAAAAAAATTTATAGCTACTGCTTTTACTAAAGTAATATCATACACTGTAGTTTACTTAAATCTTAAAATATCTGATAAGAAACTAAAACCAAGTGAATAACATTTTTTTAATGTGGTCCATTATTAAAATGGTAGCCCAGGGGCAACCTGGGTGGCTTAGTCAGTTAAGCATCTGACTCTTGATTTTGGCTCAGGTCATGATCTCATAGTTTGTGAGTTCAAACCCTGCATTGGGCTCTGTGTTGACAATGCAGAGCCTGCTTGGGATTCTCTCTGCCCCTCTCCTGCTTGAGCTCTTTCTCTCTCTCTCAAAATAGATAAATAAACATGAAAGAAAGCAAGAAAGAAGAAAAGAAGAGAAAAGAAAAGAAAAAAGAAAATGGCAGCCCAAAGAAACAGACTCCAAGATAACCTAGGAAACAGCAGACTAAGATTTTAACCCAGCCATTAGGAATATGTATGGGTTAAAAGGAAACTGTGTTCTTAAAGAATTGAAGAAAAGGGAAATCTCAGCAGAAACATATATATGTGTGTGTATATATACACACACACACACACACACACACACACACACTCGGCTGAGATTATATATATATATAGAGAGAGAGAGATTGAAAATATATATGTGTGTGTGTGTGTGTGTGTGCATGTGTATATTTATTTAAGTAGGCTTCATGCGCAGCATGGAGCCCAATGTGGGGCTTCAACTCACAACCCTGAGATCAAGACCTGAGCTGTGATCGAGAGTCAAATGCCTAACCGGCACTGAGCCACCCATGTACCCCATGATCTTATAATGCTAGAACCAATAAACACACATTTAAAAAAGAACCCTGACTCTTACTTTGCAACACACAAAAGAAACTTGAAGTAGATCATAAAACCTAAATGTGAGTAATGAAAGCACAGTACTTCTAAAATCATAAAAGAAAATATTCATGACCCAAAAGACACTGATTTCAGACAAAAAAAAAAAAAAAGAAAGAAAAAAAAAGTGAGATAAAAAAAGACCTTATTAAAATTAAAGGCTTCTAAAAAATTTTTTTTGAACTTCTGCTCTTTGGTCAATTAATTTCTGACAAAGGAGGCAAGAATATACAATGGGGAAAAGATGGCCTCTTCAATAAATGGTGTTGGGAAAACTAACAACTACATGCAAAAGCATGAAACTGGTCCACTTTTTACATCATATACAAAAATAAACCAAAAAATGGTTTAAGACCAGAAACCATAAAACTCCTAGGAGAAAAGCATAGGCAGTAAGCTCTTTGACACCAGAATTAGCAATATTTTTATAGATGTGTCTCCTCAGGCAAGGGAAAACAAAAGCAAAAAATAAACAAATGGGACTATATCAAACTAGAAAGTTTTTGCACAGCAAAGGAAATTGTCAACCAAATGAAAAGACAATATACTGAATAGGAGAAGATATCTGCAAATAATAAAATAAGGGCTTAATATCCAAAATATTATCCAACTATATATCCAAAATATATCCAAAATACACAACTCAGTATCAAAAAACCCGAAATAATCCAATTAAAAATGGGCAGAGAACCTGAATAGACATTTCTCTAGAGAAGACATATATATGGCCAAAAGCCACATGAAAGGATGCTCAACATCACTATCAGGGAAATGCAAATCAAAATCACAAAGAGGCACCTCCTTACTCCTGTTACAAGGCTCTACCTCTGTGCACTGATTTCTGGGTAGTTATCCAAAGAAAACAAAAACGTTAACTTGAAAAGACATTTGCGCCCCTATGTCCACTGTAGCCCTATTTACAATAGCCAATATATGAAAGCAACTTAAGTGTCCACTGATAGATGAATGGATAAAGACGATGTGGTATACAGGCACACAGGAATATTATTCAGCTATAAAAAAGAAAATCTTGCTATCTGCCATAACATTGACATTATGCTAAGTGAAATAAGTCAGACAGGGAGAGACAAATACTGGGTGATTTCACTTATATGCAGCTATCTAAAAAACAAAACAAAACAAAACAAAACAGAAACAAACACATATACAGAGAAAAGTCTGGTGGTTGCCCGGGGGTAACAGAATAGAGGGATGGATGAAATAGGGGAAAACAATTAAAAGGTACAAATTTCTAGTTACAAAATAAATAAATAAATAGGTCATGGGAATGTAGTAAGTATATAGTTAATAATATTGTAACAACTTCGTATGGGGACAGATATTAGCTAAATTTCTCATGGTGATCATTTCATAGGTATAGAAGTGTTGAATCACTACGTTCAGACACCTGAAACTAATATAATATTGTACATCAAGTACATTTCAATTAAAATGACAACAACAACAACAAATTCCAAAACTTCTGCTCTTCAAATATACGCTATTAAGAAAACAAGAAGGAAGTCACAGGTTAGGGGAAATAGATTTGCAACACACACATACATAACTGACAAAGAACTTATATTCAAAATATATAAAGGACTCTTTCTTCTAATTCAATACTAAGATCAACAATCAATTTTTTTTTAAGTAAAGAGAAGATTGAAAAAGTGACTAGATAATCAAATTGCAGTACATTCCTACTACTTGGCAATAAAAAAAGAATGAACTATCAATACATGCAACAATGTGGTTGTTAAGGGAGAGGCTACTGATCTTTCCTAAGTGAGCAGCATGCAAATAGTAGCTACTAATCCCATTCCTCAATGGCTTGTGTTCCTGGAGTGGCTGGCTGGTACAAGGCAGGTAGTAGAGACTCTGTCCTCCAAAAATACAGGGTGTTATTGTGGTTCGGTAGATCCCTGAGGATTCAGTGCTGATGCCTGCCTTAGTTTCATTCCTCTCTGCAGCAGCAGATTCCCTTGGCAATATCTATCAGAATACTTCAGTAATACCAGGAATGGGAGGATCATATTTCAGTGTTAATATTGTAGAATACTCAGAATATCTAGTTCTCAAAAAAGAATTAAAAAACAAAAACACAGGAAACCTATGGTCCATTCACAGGAAGAAAAAAAGAATTCGATAGAAACCATCCTAAGGAAGCACAGACATTGGAATTACTGGCCAAAGATGCTAAATCAACTTGCCTTTTTTTAAAAAATATTTTTCTATTTATTTTTTATATTTTTAATATTTATTGTTGAGAGAGGGAGAGAGCAAGCGAGCGAGCGAGCGAGCGCTGGGGAGAGCAGAGAGAAAGGGAGACACAGAGTCTGAAGCAGGCTCCAGGCTCTGAGCTGTCCATACAGAGCCCGACACAGGGCTCGAACTCATGAACCATGAGAATGATGACCTGAGTGGAAGTTGGACGCTTAACTGACTTGAGCACCCAGGCACTCCAAATCAACTATCTTAAAAGTGTTCAATGAGCTAATGGAAACCATGGACAAACCTAAGAGTATCAGGAAAAAGATGTTATGAACAAAACAATTTGAAGGAAATCAGCAGGCCTATCCTACAAGAAATGCTAATGGGAGTTATTCAGGGTGAGATAAAGATATTAGAGAGTAACTCAAAGCTATAAGAAGAAATAAAGAACACTGGTAAGGATAATTACACAGGTAAATACAAAAGAAAATATTATACTTTTTTATCAGATTTAAAAGAAAACGAATACAACAGAGTTTATATACAGCAGAATATTTGTACACTACTGAAACCAAGTTGATATTATTCAAATGAGGTGGTTATAAATTTAATTTTAACCTCTAAGAAAACCATGGATCAGGTCATGATCTCACAGCTCGTGAGTTTGAACCCCGCGTCAGGCTCTGTGCTGACAGCGCGGAGCCTGGAGCCTGCTTCAGATTCTTTGTGCCTCCCTCTTTCTCTGCCCCAACCCACTTGCATTCTGTCTCTCTCAAAAATAAATAAACATTAAAAAAAATTATAAAAAACATTATACTAAGGGAAATAAGCCAAATACAGAGACTGATATTGCATGATTCCACTTATATGCTATATCTAAAATAGGAATCATAAAGACAGAGACTAGACGAAAGGTTACTAAAGGGTAGAAGAATGGGCAGTTATTGTTTCATAGAGTTTATGTTTGGAATGATGCAGAAGTTCTAGATAAATACTGGTTATGGTTGCACAGCAATGTGAATGTATTAAATGCCACTAAGTTGTGTACTTAAAAATGGTAAATTATATATATGTATATTCCACACACAAAAAAAGAAACTTCCAAACAAAGCTTAAGAAATAATGTTCATTACAACGTTATTTGTAAACAAGAGAAACAAGTTAATGCTTGTCCACGGAGAAAAATGGATAGGATAATTAAATTGTGATATACATGAACAATACTGGATGCATACTTGAAACAACAGTGAATGAAAAGATCTTAAAGATCTATTACGTGAAAAGAGCAGCTGAGTGTCTACTGTACATTCTTATTCACATAAAGAAAGAAAGAGGGCGCCTGGGTGGCTCAGTAGGTTAAGTGGCAGACTTCAGCTCAGGTCATGATCTCATGGTTTGTGGGTTTGAGCCCCACATCAGGCTCTGTGCTGACAGCTCAGAACCTGGAGCCTGCTTCAGATTCTGTGTCTCCCTCTCTCTCTGCCCTTCCCCTGCTTGCACTCTGTCTCTCTCTCTAAAATAAACATTTAAAAAAAAAAAAGAAAGAAAATTCCTAGATGGACACAGAAAAAAACTCTTATCACCTCTGGGGGAAACAACTAGAAGAATCTGGTAAAGAGAATTTGAATTAATTAATTAATCATTAATTATTTAATATTGTTTGACTTTCTTATGCAAGTATTTTTACTCTTTAAATTCTGCAAAAAACATATATAAAAGGAACATATAAACATATATTCCATATGACATTCTAATATATATATATATATATATATATATATATAATGTTTATGAAACCCAGATAAAACTTAATATTCTCAGTCTTAAAGTCAATTAAAACAGGATGAAACACTGCCTCCTAATGAAATTATCAAAGGTGGACATTCTTCCCTTAATCCCTTTGTCCTCCAAGATCACTGTTTATGAATCACAGGATTTCCAAAATGAAAACCATGTACACTTCAAAGAAACAAACCAGGACCTTAGAGGTAACTTGACATGCCTAAGATCAAAGAGTATGTGGCTGAAAGCAGTATCAAGGGTTGGAATATAGGATTTCTGGTTCCTGCACCTGTCTTTCTGGGTGCCAGGACATTTGGTTTTAATGAATGCTACAAAAATTAATGTGAATCTCCAAAACAGCTGATAAATATTACTACTTATATATAATTTTAACACTATATCTAAGATCTCAGAAAATGTAATCAGCTGTAAGAAACGGGAGGTATAGGGGTGCCTGGGTGGCTCAGTCAGTTAGGCATCCGACTGATGCTCAGGTCATGATCTCACGGTTCAGGAGTTTGAACCCCATGTCGGGCTCTGTGCGGACAGCTCAGAGCCTGGAGCCTACTTCGGATTGTTTGTCTCCCTCTCTCTCTGCCCCTGCCCTGCTCGTGCTCTATCTCTGTCACTCAACAATAAATAAATGTTAAATAAATAAATAAATAAGAAAGAAATGAGAGGTATAAGGAATAATCAAAATAGTGATTATTTGTAGATGATATCCTCTCTCAGACACATAATCTCCATTAGATATGATAAAGGAATTCAGCAAGGTTCCTGCAGACAGTAACATTTAAAAAAAATTTTTTTTAAGTTTACTTTGAGAGCGAGCGAGTGAGCATGCAAGGCTGAGCAGGGAAGGGGCAGAGAGAGAGAGGAAGAGACAGAATCCCAAGCAGGCTCCGTGCTGTCAGTGCAGAGCTCAAACCCACCAACCTTTAGATCATGACCTGAGCTGAAATCAAAAGCTGGACGTTTAACTGACTAAGCCACTCAAGCGCTCCAGGCAGTAACATTTAAAAAAAAGTCACTAAGATACCATGGATAGGGGAAAGCAACAAAAATTACTTTAAGGAAGTAATTACAAAATACAATAGACCTGAGTTAACAGAAAAATGTATCATAATAATGTTACCACAATATTGAATACTGCAGGGTAAAACTGCCAACTGTTCCCAGTAAATGAAACACAATCCCATTAATTCCAATATAGTTTTTCTTTGGTTGGTTATTAGTATTAGTCAAACACTCTAAAATTCATATGGAAAACTAAGGGTTTAAGAGTAACCAAGACAATCTTAAAAAAAAAAAAAAGAATAAGGGAGGCTTTGCATAAGGGCATAAGGATATTCTAAAACTATAGTAATTAAAACAGTAATGCTGGTTCAATAAAGAAAAGACTAATAGACAATGTAAAGCAGAGCTGACAGATTCAACATTACACACAAGTTGTGGAAGGAAAAGACCACTGAACAAATGTATGTTGAGACAACTGCCTTTCCATACATGGAAAAAAATTAAATTCCTATTGTATCCTGTACATCAAATTAATTCCAGATGTATTAAAGACCTAAATCTGACATATAAAACTTTAAAGCTATTAGAAGACCTAGAAGAGTATCTCTATAGCCTCAAGTAGGAAAGGGAGATAACAGGGAGAAGCAGAGGAAACAGAATGACAAATAGCAGACATCTTCATCTCTAATATGGAAAAGTAGTAATACTAGCTACCACACACCAATAATGAGATTTAAGTAAGTCCTTAGAACAGTGCCTGACATATAATCTCTTAATAAATGTAAGCCTCCTCTCATCCTGGTTCTTCTACTTACCAGGTGCGTGAAACTGGGTAGGTAACTTCTCACACCTCACTTTTCCTTGCCATAAAATGGAGAAAACAAGAGTACCTGCCTCATTAAGTTCTTGTAAGAATTAAATGACTCTATACAAATAAAGTGCTTAGAACAGAAACTGATACACATTAAGAGCTCACAAAGAGTTAAAGACAATGTACTGCAATAACAAATAATAGTAAGAATATTACATAGGGAATGAGTACCATCTCAAAGTAAAGGCATGCTTAGGATTCTGTTTTAGATGGTAGCTATAGTAGCAACTGGAGAATGGAAAAGTAGGGGGAAAGCTGAAGGCATAACATTTAAAAGGCTAAACAATGTTTCAAGCCTAAACAATGGCAGTAATGATTGAAAGAAGTTTTGAAGGTAGATTTCATGGGATCTGAGAAAAGATTAGACCTGTAAAGACAGTGGACAAGTGCCATCAATGACAGATCCCAAGGACAAATGTTAATGTGGTGATGCAGTTACTTTTGAGATGAGGATGACAGTATTGAAAATGTTTTCCATCTTTACTAAAAAATCATTCCTGCTTCTCATTTTGAGAGTTGAGATGATCTGCCACGTTAGCAATCGGCATCTAACTAAAACTTCATGCTGTCTGAAGTTACATCTTTGGAAAGAATTGCCATCCTATCAACTAATTTTCTAGCACATCATACGAGACAGAAATTACGGGTTTAATAAAACATCCATCTGTGTTTTTTAAATCCTCAGACAAGGAACAAAAACTTTTTGGCTTTACACGAGCCTCTATTTACAAAATGTTTCTTACCATGATTGGCTTGCCCTGAAATGTTTTAACTTCTTCTCTTAAGTATTTAAAAGCCTGTTAACAAAGCAGAAAGGAACTTTCATTAGTATTCAGACATTTTCTTAAAGCCATCTTTATTCTATCAAAAGTATGGTACTAGCAACTATCTCCAAAATAAACAATAAAAAATTCTAAAGTCAATTTCATTATCCAGGTGATAAGGAATGAAAAAAATAATTAACACCTCAGCTAACATTCACATTTACTGTAGATTGGCTACTATGGATTACTACAAAAAAAAAAAAAGCACAACGTTCAAAATAGATCCAAAATACCATCACATACACATTTAAAAATGGTTCAGACAGCCTTACAAGATGAAGAGTTTAAAAAAAAGAAAAAGTCAGTGGGGCGTCTGGCTGGCTCAGTTGGTGGTGCATGCAACTCTTGATCTAACATGAGCTGGAACCCCAAGCTGGGTGTAGTGTTTACTTAAAACTCAATCAATCAATCAGTGAGTGGTTTTAAAATGCTATCAGATATATTTTTGGTTTTTTGTTTCAGTGGAATAGTACTTCCCTTTAAGTTGGACACGACAAGTAAGAGCAGTATCATTAATGTCAAAATTTCAAGAATCATAATGGAAGTTGCAGATTTACTGGCCTAGTATGTACACACTGGAACTACTGAGTACATGGTTCCCAATCCCCATGTTAATTTTAAAATTGTGTGTTAATCTTTTTGATAGGAAACAAACTGCTCTTAAATTGAAAAAGCTTTAGGAAAATGATCAAAAAGGAAACCAATTAATAAGCACAACCACAAAGGTGAACAAGGTACTTAATATAGCCTTTACAAATATTACTGTGAGCACATATTTTCTCAATTAAAACATACTACTACTTCTTTTACCACCAGGACTTCAAATCAGAAGAAAAGTTTTCTTCTTACCTGTTGTGCATCGGTATCTGACTGGAAAGTGATATACCAGTTGCTATTGTGTGCAAACTCACAGCTTATCACCTTGGGGCAGTTTTCATTTTTGAACAAGGCTTTAACTTCCTAAAAAAGAAAAACTTTAGTTAACTCTAAAAAGTATATCAACAATAGTCATTTTTTCCCCTTCATGTCTTCTGGTCCTTTCTGTTTCTTTTTATTAACTGTCATGCCTTCTGCCCATTCTTCTACTGAGAGTAGATTATCTTCTGACACAAAAATATGCATACTTAAAGCATACATTCTGTATATGATTTAGAGATAGAATCTTACCTTAAAATCAGCAAAACTGCCACAAAAAATTAAAAATATAGATACCCTACCCAGAAATTGCACTGTTTATCCAAAGGATACAAAAATGCTCATTCGAAGGAACACATGCACCTCAATGTTTACAGCGGCACTATCAACAATAGCCAAATTATGGAGAGAGCCCAAATGTCCACCCACTGACGAATGAATAAAGATGTGGTAAATATATATAATGGAATATTACTTGGTTACCAAAAAGAGTGAAATCTTGCCATATGCAACAACGTGGATGGAACTAGAATGTATTATGCTAGGTAAAG
Organism: Panthera onca; assembly: GCF_046562875.1. Lineage (NCBI taxonomy): Eukaryota > Metazoa > Chordata > Mammalia > Carnivora > Felidae > Panthera > Panthera onca. The sequence continues at coordinate 76,790,903 of NC_138345.1, read as the reverse complement.
TCAGTCAGAGAAAGACAAGTATATGATTTCGTTTGTACGTGAAATTTAAGAAACAAAACAGATGAACATAGGAGGGGGGAAGAAAAAATAAGATAAAAACAGGGAAGGAGGCAAACTATAAGAGACTCTTAAATACAAAGAACTGGGGGTTGCTGGAGAGGTGTTGGGTAGGGGGATGGGCTAAACAGGGGATGGGCATTAAGGAGGGTACTTGTCGAGATGAGCACTGGGTGTTATATGTAAGTGATGAATCACTAAATTCTACTCAAACCATTGTTAGAGAATATGTTAACTAACCTGGATTTAAATTAAAAAATAAAAATAATCTAAGCAAAACAAGCATTTTACTCTTAGTGGCAAGCTAAACTTTCCCTAACAGTAAAATCTCTCTAGACCTCCATTTAAAAAAAAAACAAAAACAAAAAGTATATCCTCCATTAACATTTTCTAGGTGCTCAGTGTTTATTTTCATGCATTCTCAATTAAATCCAGATGCTCTATCTGTATCAGTCACAGACATGAACTCTGTGCAAAGATATCTTCACTTTTCCTTAACTGAATCTGAAATTTCAGTGACTGAAAACTAAAACAAATATATGGATTTCAAAAAAGATGATTACCAAAACTCAGAACTGTGTTAACAATTAACAGCTTGAAAGAAGTTTATAAAAAGAAAACAACTGGAAGTCAACATTAAGTAACTCTTGAGTTATGGAGGGAAAGGGAACATCTACTGAAATACCATGATCAGTAAGACACAGATTTATCCTGAAAACAACCCTGTTAAAGATTTTTATCATCTCTATTGTACAGTTGAGGAAATGGTAGCTCAAACTGTTTAATCTACACACATTATCATAAAGAAGAATTCAATCCCAGATTTGTATGCTTCCAAACTCTATTTGGTCTAATAGCTACTGGAGTTCAAGGAGAAATTCAGTAATAACCAATAACTCCCAAACAGAAAGAATCAGACACGTTAAAATGCCCTGCGAAATAACAAAATATCATGAGAAATCAATTTTTAAAAAGATAATTACTAAGCTGATGGGACAATAAACATAGTAACAGTGAAGTCTAACCTGTCTCCTAACTCCCTCAAATTTTTACTACACTGAATTAAAAAAAAAAAAAAAAGTCTCTACTTATGATGAAATTTTCTTGGGCCAATACTACTCAAAAACAAGTAAGTGTGCAACCAACTGAGTTTTGTGACATTTGTGAAAGTGGTGAAATACTACCAAGTTCAGTTAGTAAAATTCTCATCCAGTCCATAATTTACATTTTTGTAAAACTGCCTATGGAACTATTAGACTGCCACCCACTAATGTCTATCTTCAAAATTCATAATCTCCAAATATTTCTAATCCCCTTCAATGCATAAAAAATTGATTCGTTTATTTAAATATCAATAAAATTTCTTTATTTCCAACCTTTATTATTCTTTAGGAAGAGTTAAGTTCATAGATTTACTTTCCCAAGTATAAAAACAGCAGTCTGGGTCACAAGTAGCAAAAAAAAAAAAAAAAAAAAAAAAAAAAAAATTTGTTCTACCTGACAGGAACCTTTAAGGTCACCACCCCAAATCCCTCATTTTAATCTGAATTTTCATGATTATTGACCAGGCTGACTTTCTCTATTTTAGTCATCTTCACTTCCTTTACTTTCTTTTTTTTTAATGAATAGTATGTCACTGCCTTTTTCCTTTTACTATTTTTTGTATGTGTGATTTACGTATTCAGAATATAAATTACAGTAACTATAAAAAATGATAATAATGGCTAATCTTAGATTTGTTGTGCATGCCAAGTACTGCTCTGAGCTCTCTATATACTAACCCAATTCTCACAACAATGCAAGGTCATAGAGTTAGCAAGTAAAAAGCTGAAATATATGAGCCTGTATTCTAGAGCCAAGCTGCCTCAAATCCAGGCAGCTTGGCTCTAGAGTACAGGCTCATATATTCTACATTGTTTCTAAATAATGCAAATATTCTTCCCATTCTGCAATTTTCCTTTCAATTTGTTATTTTTGACATATAGTTCATACTTTTTTTTTTTTCTTTTTTTTTTTTTTTTTTTTTTTAATTTTTTTTTTTTTCAACGTTTATTTATTTTTGGGACAGAGAGAGACAGAGCATGAACGGGGGAGGGACAGAGAGAGAGGGAGACACAGAATCGGAAACAGGCTCCAGGCTCTGAGCCATCAGCCCAGAGCCTGACGCGGGGCTCGAACTCACGGACCGTGAGATCGTGACCTGGCTGAAGTCGGACGCTTAACCGACTGCGCCACCCAGGCGCCCCATAGTTCATACTTTTAAATAGAAGTTCTATCTAGTGACAGTTTCTTTTCTAATTTCACTGTTTCTAAATTTAGGAAGTCTTCATTCTGGACAGTTAATAGTGAATGACTCTGGGCAAAAAGATTACTAATATGCGAAATTTGTTAGGTGACAAGAATCTAAAACTGTTTTAAATGGCCAGTAAATACCACATAACAGTTACTAATTAATTCTCCCCATCTCTAACTTATTAACTTGGCAATTTAGTGTGTAGCTCTGTGGTTTAGTGGTTTTGAAACAGGGGCTCTGAAATCAGAGTGAGATCAAATCAGATACGGTCATTTAAAGAGCCCACATGTCCTTAGGCAACTTATTTCACCATACTAAGGCTCAGTTACTTTATCTATAAAACAGAGATAACAAAACCTTAGGCTTTAAGTAACCATAAAGTACACTGCACAGCATGTGGTAAAACCTAATTATTAAATAAATGCTATTATACATACATTACTATTTTATTAAAGGGTCTATTTCTGGATATACTGTTTCATTCAAAACTTATTTTATTATTGTACCTATTTTATTATTATACTACACCATCTTTACAGTTACAACTTTGTTTTATGTTTGTTAGCTACTCCAATTAGTCTTGACTCCTATTTTTCTTCTTCATTCCTAAATTTATTCTTTCAGATGAATCAAGTTCCCAAAAGAGCCTATTTATACTTTAACTTTGAAAATACACCATTCTTCCAGTGTTTCAGAATTTACAAAACAAAAATTTAACGTATACACAGTGATTGATATGAGGCCAATGACTTATACTTTGCTTGTTTACCTCCTCCACTTTAAACAGTTAAAGAACACTTAGCTTTAACAATGCTTAATAATACCTCTATAGGTGTTGTTTCAGGAATCTCTCTAAGAATCACAATACAACGCTTATGACTTGGTCTCACTTTCTCGCCCTTCTCATCAACTTGTACCATGGGAGAAGCTGCAATTTAAAAAAATATTTCATTCAAAAACGACAAGAAGAGATATTAAGAATGTCATTAAAAACTATTTATTTCTATTTCCAAGTGAATAAATTAGCAGAGGTTAAGAAATTATGTTGTAGAACCAAAGATTACAGTTAACAAAGATTACAAAAAACACTGTCAAGTGTTATTCTTTCAACAAATACAGAGTACTTACTTTGTGTCTTGGCACTGCATTGGGGTTGAAAAACTTTCAGGAGCATACAATACATAGCTACACGGTAATTACCCTGTGTACAGTTACCAAATTCTGTATTTCTGGAGATAATGAAATCAGTGTATTTGCATTCCACTCTTGTAATCAGATTATAGTACTGCATTCTGATGTGAAGAAATTCTTCTTAAAATCTAAGAAGCACTTAAACCAAGAATTATACTCAAATAATTGTAACTTTTCCTTGATGTTAACATATTTATTCTTACATACTATTACAGACACTTAGAAGCCATCTCTTAGATGCTGATTTTGAGGAAATATTTAATGAAGATAATACCACATAGCCCAAACTTTTATTTGTAGTCTCTTCAGAGAGATAATATGCCATATTTCTCTGAACAGGTAAGCAGTCAGTATAAAACAGAACAGGGAAGAAGTGTTGGGTGGAAGTACTAGGTTCCCTTAGAGGTGGAGGATTCTGCTGGTCTCTCAGCTGACTTTCTTCGGATGAGAAGACTGGCTCATCTTAAGAAACCATCGCACAAACCAATCAGAGATTTCATAAATGTATTTAGCCCTCTGAGAATGGAAATCCTCTATTCCGATATAAGTCTACTATTGGACTTGGTATATTTAACTTTTAAACATTTTTAACAATATATTTCATATAAAAGTGAAGACCTGCCTTTATTCAGGCAAGTAGTTAAAACTTTGGTAAGAGAGGTTACCAAGAAATACTGATAGAAGACACAAACACTATTAAAAATGCTTATAACCTGGGGCGCCTGTGTGGCTCAGTTGGTTAGGCGACTGACTTTGGCTCAGGTCATGATCTCACAGTTTGTGAGTTCAAGCCCCGTGTCGAGCTCTGTATTGACAGCTCAGAGCCTGGAGACTGCTTCAGATTCTGTGTCTCCCCCTCTCTCTACCCCTCCCCTGCTCATGCTCTGTGTCTCTCAATAATAAATAAATGTTAAAAAAAATTAAAAATAAATAAAAATAAAAATGCTTAGAACCTGAAATTCTTTATTAAACTTTAGAGTACTATTTATCAAACTATAATTTTTAGTTTAGTTTAGCAATTCTTTTAACAGCCTGTGAAATCAATTTAGAAAAAAAAAGGGGGGTTAACTACAAGCATTTAGTATTAATCTGCATAATTAACATTTCAGTTGCATATGGGTATGTGGTGTGTGTACTGGGCTCTAATGTAAAATGTACTACTTGGGTTCAAAAGTTTGAAACAGATTGTTTAGAAGGTGTGACAATGATACAAATAACTTTCTGATAGCCCAGAAAAGTGAGATATAATTGCTTACATAGAAAACCTTGGATTGCAAGTAACTTGTTCTGCAAGTGTTCCACAAGGCGAGTAAACATTTCTAATAAATTTTAACTTGATAAACAAGCGACGCCTTGCAATACAAGTAGTACGTGACGCCAAATGTCACATGATCACAACTGAGGCAATAGTTCTTGAAATTCGCTTTTATATACAAGTGCTTTGGATTACAAACATGGTTCTGGAATGAATTATGCTCGCAAACCAACGTGTAAGTGGGTATTAAGACAAACAACCAAGGTATAGAAATGATATAGAAGCTAAATACCAAGTCAGTAAAAATAAATTATTGGAACAGAATAACAAAAAATAAGGAGTTAACAATTCCCTGCCTGATGAGCAGAGCTTACTGTATGGAATTGTCAAATCATGATGCTGTATACCTGAAACTAATATAACATTGTATGTCAATTACAATTAAAAAAAATAAAAATAAATGGCAAATGGGCGCCTCGGTGGCTCAGTCGGTTAAGTGTCCAAATCTTGGTTTTGGCTCAGGTCATGATCTCACAGTTTGAGTTTGAGGGGCATCTGGGTGGCTCATTTGGCTAAGGGTCCAACTTTGGCTCAGGTCATGATCTCGTGGTTTGTGGGTTTAAGCCACATATCAGGCTCTGTGCAGACTAGCTCAGAGCCTGGAGCCTGCTTCAGATTCTGTGTCTCCCTCTCTCTCAGCCCCTCCCCACTCTCTCACTTTCTGTCAAAAAAATAAAATAAAAAACGTTAGAAAAAAAAAGAATAGTTCATGAGTTTGAGCCCCATGTCGGCCTCTGCACTGACGGTGTGGAGCCTGCTTGGGATTCTTTGTCTCCCTCTCTCTGTGCCTTTCCTGGGCTTATACACTTTTTATCTCAAAAATAAACAAACATTAAAATAAAGTAAGTAAATAAATGGCAAACAAACACAAAACCAAAAAACCCTGCATAACCAGAAATCAAAAGAATATTCAGCCTTTTGACTTTAAAAATTAAGCTAAAAGGTATGATTTACATACATCTCAATACTTCAAGAATTAGATCAGGGTCTGTGGTCAGCTTTTTTATTTCTTCCATGTTGGCAACTGTCCAAATTGGGATGAACTGATCACTGTCCATTTGAGATATCAGGTAAAGATCCTTTGATAAATTTTCTCTGAAAGAAATAAACAGAAGAGTCCTATAAAACAATTCTTAAAAGGCACCTGAAAAGGTGCCTTATTCATTTTTGTCACTTAGTCTAGGAAAACAAAATCATGCCATCAGAAAACAATACAGTGAACTATAAAAACACATAATATACAACAGGATACTCTAACAACTTCCAGAAAGTTTCTGAATCCCCAAATACATCAGGCCAATAGTTCTGAAAAAGTTTTGAACTTTATAGAATTATATTGACATGGAAAGAGGCTTAATATTAAATTGAAAAGTATATTACAAAATATTACATACAGTGTAGTTCCATCTTATAAACACTTTATCACTGATGTTAGAATATTCATATGAGAAAAATTATAGCTTTAACCATGGGTTGGACTGTAAAGGATTTAAAATTTCTAAATGTTCCCATTTATGTTTGATTTTTTAATTTAAATTTCAGTAATAAATTTAAAACTAAAACATTTAAAAGATTCTTTAAAATACATTTAAAAAGATATAAACACTCCTATCTTAGACATAAAACCTTATGTAACAAAATGAAGTAAAATCAAACTCATGCTGTCTTCTTCACATCAGATCTTTGAAGTAGTTTGGTTATAAATAGATAGAAGTCTCTACTTAAAAGCCACCTTTTCTCAATGACCCTATTTAAAACAGACATCATCCAAGCACTCGATTCCCCTTCCCTTACTTACAGTGCTCTAATTTTCTTCCATAGCACTTATCACTTAACATACTTCTAAGCTGTTTATTTATTATGGTTTATTATGTTTGTCTCCTCCAGCCAGAATACAGGTTCCATGAAGGATCTCTGTCATTCAAAATGTTTTTTTTTTTTAAAGATTTTATTTTTAAGCAACCTCTACACCCAATACAGGGCTAGAACTCACAACCCAAGGTCAAGAGTCACATGTCTACTGATCACCAGCCAGGTGCTCCCAAAATGTATTTCAATGCTCTACTGCCTGGCAAAGAGTAGGATCAAACGCCTTTATCTTCAAGTTTTATTAAAATAAAGTAGTAATTACTACTACTGGCTAACAGGTTATTTGGGGGGCAAAAAAGAATAGAGAAGATATCAGTAAAGGTTAAACTCACTTTAGCATAAAAGGAGAAACACAGTAATAGCACCTTCATCAAGATATTCTTTAAGAACTTAAAAATAAGACAACTATAAACAGAATATTTATACAACTAAGGCGTTGTATCCTAAATCAATTCTGAACTTCAGCATGTCTGTTCTTAATAAATCTTGTGTCAAACTCTTAAAGAAACTCTATCTTGTCAAAAGTCAAATTAATAGATATAAATCCCATATATGATTTGACTACTCATGAGTAGTAATACCCAATATGTATTAATAACAATTCTGCTGAGCTACAAATGTCAATCGCACAGCCGGTTTGAATGGTATCAGAGTTCTGAGTAGGACGTGGTAGATCATGCCAAGCCAGAGCTCCTACTGCAACAACTAAAAAAGACTAGCTAAATTATAAAACCATGCTTTTGGAGATAAGAGAGAGAAGCTACAATGACAAAATGATATTCCAGAAAGATGTTCTTTCGTTCCTGAGGGAATTTGCAGATCTGGGACCAGGGGGAAACCAGCAGAGCTTTAGGCAGTTGCACAGGACTGGCACTATGAATTAGAAACTAAAGGAGCTCCTAACATGCAGATTTCCCTCCATATGATGTTTTCGAGTTCTAAGGAGGAAGATGGGAGACTGGGAGCCCGGCTGAAAAGGCACTGTAATATCTCTGTGGTTTTGTGCAAGTTCCAGTGGAAGGAGGAACTTGCATCAAACAAGACAGGTCTCCCCCATAAGACATTTGCCAGGTTTGGAAGCTTACGGGATAAGAGACTAAAGAGCTAATCTCAAACCTCTCAAGAACAGACTGAATCTTCCTTGGTGTTTTAGGACTGAAGGTAACAGGAAAAGGACAACTTCTGAATCAAAAGGCTGAAAAGGTCATGCCTAAGGAACAGAGATAAATCAGAGGTAGACGGGAGTCTAATTAAAGCGGCTGAGAGACACCTGGGTGTCGGCTGGACATCTGACTCTTGATTTCAGCTCAGATCAAGATCTCATGGTCGTCGAGATGGAGCCCCACAGTGCACTCTGTGCTGACAAGGTGGAGCCTGCTTGGGATTCTCCGCCCCTCTCTCTCTGTCCCTCTTCTGCTTGTGCAATACATTAAAAAAAAAAAAAAAAAAAAAAAAGTGGCTGCTCAGCACTAACCTAGCTCAACTCCTGACTGGATTGAAGGTATCAATCTGCTTCTGCCTACCTGAAGAAAAACTCAAGTCTTGTCTAGAGGGGAAAATTACGTAACTTACAACTCCTAGCTTTTTTAATATGTCCAGTATATAATCAAAATTTATAAGACATGCAAAAAGTCAGGGAATTATGACAGGGAAGCATGAGAAAAACTCAGAAACATAAGCAGATACACAAACTATCCAGTTAGTAGGTGAAGATGTTTAAATAACTATTACAGGGGCGCCTGGGTGGCTCAGTCGGTTAAGCATCCGACTTCGGCTCAGGTCACGATCTCACAGTTTGTGAGTTCGAGCCCCTCGTTGGGCTCTGTGTTGACAGCTCAGAGCCTGGAGCCAGCTTTAGATTCTATGTCTCCTTCTCTCTCTGCCCCTCCCCAACTTGTGCTCTGTCTCTCTATGTCTCTCAAAAAACAAATAAATGTTAAATAAATAAATAAATAATACAAGTATATTACAGAAAATGAATTGTAAGCACAAATGACTAGAGAAAAGACAGAAGGCTCTTGCTTTTATTCTTTTATCCTGTACTAGACTATAAAGGCAAAGAGTAAAAAGGAGGGGAAAAGAAAGGAGCTATTTAGGATAAAGAATCAATTAAACGTGAGTCAAGAGTATAAAAAAGTCTATGATAAAATCCAGGTTTCTAGCTTGAGAAACTGGTTTACTTGGTCCTACCTCTCACGATATACAGGATAAATAGAAAACATTACATTTGCATGCATAGCCAAACTTCTGTTTATTTTGAAAAGGGCAGTTTTACATACTAAAGTTTTATGACATCTAAGCTGTAGATATACCTACATAATTATCTGTAAATAAGACATCTTGAAACGTCTGCCTGAAAGAACTCCTTATCTAATAGAAGGTACTGGTAACATAAATTCTATGCCCATCCACCTATCTTGCTAAAAGTAACTCTATGATCAAAGGTTACAAGAGCCAACTACTAAAAAATATAAATTAAGAGATAACCCACTTTTTTGAGAACCCTAAACCTGAATATGTTCATAGGAAAAGTATCTAATATCCTACCCAAAAGTAATCCAATCCAGTAATTTAATTATCTTCCTACTAAGACTAGATCCTTTTTGCATATCCAATTAGAGATTACATCTTTAAACCTAGTTAAGAAATATATTAAAGAATAATACCAAAATACATCACTGAAGGGAATTAAAACCACCATTCTTCCACTCTATTTCATGGGTATTTTACATCTACTAACCGAACAATGCAAAAAGTGAGAAATATCAATTAAAAACAAATGAATACTGTACCGGGAGAAACAGAATTCTAATTGTTTCTTCAGACATTCTTTTAGGTCTTCTGTAGAAATTGCTGAACTGCTTTCTCCTGAAGGTAGAAAACAGAGGAAAAAGTTAATATCAAATTACCGTAGGTGGTAAATATTACAAATTGTTGACTCAGAATAAGTTACAAAGTATGTACAAATTAAAATTCATGACAAAACTATTATTTTTAAAATTCAATTAGCACAAAGTCTAATTTCTTTCCACCTATCTATTCTATCTTTAGATAAATTTCAGATCAGTTTAAAATTTTATCAAGAAATGAACAAAGCACCATGAATACTAAAAATACTTGGCTTTCTGTAAAATACTACCCTAAATACTTTTAAAATGTGATACTACTTATTCCTTTAACGAAAGCTCAAAGAACAAAAGTAACAGTAATCTAAATTTGAAGGAACTAGATAAATAAATTGAAATATATGTATATATCTCTCCACATCTGTATTATTGATACTAAATCTGATGTTATTTATACTTCTTAAACTTCTATCTCTTAATACTCTTTTCTTTTCATTTCTTAATTTTAGAGCACTTTATCTTCCTAGGAATATTTAACGTTTATTTATTTTTGAGACAGAGAGAGACAAAGCATGAACGGGGGAGGGTCAGAGAGAGGGAGACACAGAATCTGAAACAGGCTCCAGGCTCTGAGCTGTCAGCACAGAGCCCAACGCGGGGCTCGAACTCACGGACTGTGAGATCATGACCTGAGCCGAAGTCGGACGCTTAACCGACCAAGCCACCCAGGCGCCCCCTAGGAATATTTAAAACACTCAAACAGCCAAAGTTTCAGATCAACTCTAACAACCTTCTATGATTATATTATTTAAACCCAGAACAAGACTTTTCTTTCCCCCCCCAGGACTCAAGCCTGGAAAACCATCACTCTTTCATTAGAATCTTAAACAAAACATTACACACTCAAAGCATGTAATTTGTCCTCTTCTTAAAAAGCATTAGTGATTAGGCTAATTTCCTTTAAATGTACAGACAACAGAATGTGCATAAAGATAAATAAATTCTGTGCATGATTTTACCACTACCTTGTCTTATTACTCAAAATTCAAAGTAGTATTAGATATTAGATTAACGTCATTAAAGATGAATATAAGGGGCACTTGGGTGGCTCAGTCAGTTAAGCGTCCGACACTTCATCTCTGCTCAGGTCGTGATCTCACAGTTCCTTATTTCGAGCCCCACATCGGGCTCCACAATGAAAGCCTGAGGCCTGCTTGGGATTCTCTCTCTCTCTCTCTCTCTCTCTCTCTCTCTCTGCTCCTCCCCTGCTCATACTCTGTCTCTCTCGCAAAAGTAAATAAGACATTAAAAAAAATTTAAAAAAAAAGAAGCATTCTATTTCCATGTATATGCAATCTAATACAAAATCCAACCACCCAAGTGTGCTAAATAAGCAAGAACTTCATTTAACTTTTCAATGTCATTACAGCAAACCTATTAAAATACCAACTGGTTGCCACATTACTTAAACCAACTCTATGTTTAAAGTACCCAGTGGTTAAGTATATTATGACCACAGGTAGGGAGGAGAACCTACCACCTTAAATAATTATATGGAAATACCACCCATGCTACTTCAGGAATCAACTTACAAGCTCACAAAACTTAGAAATCTAGTCCAAATGTTTACAATAAATGAGGAAATTGAGGACAAAGGTTTGTACACCTTGACTGAAGTCAAAGAACTAAAGCAGCAATAGAAGAGAGTATTCCCTATTACATGTATTTTCCAAAGAGATCCTTTAAGTCAGAAAGATTGTTAGGTAGTTGGGGTCTATGGTCCATTTTTAGTTTCTTTTAAATCTCATCCATTTTAAATTCAGGCAACTACTAACCCATGCTAGTTTTATAAATGTGAAAAAACATGTTTCACAAGTTGAATTGCAGAAGAACCATGTTTTTAATACTGTGATTTTCTCAAAATTAATCCCTGCAATTTCACATTTATAAATGCATTTCACACTGACAGAAGTAATGGGAAAATTGACAGAACTTGCACTGATCCCAACTAATAGATCAAGAAACTTGGGACTCTGAAAAATTATAATTAGGGTCTATTTTCACTATATTGACTATTTTTCCCTTTTATCTTTAATTTCACACTCTCCTAAACAGGATCTTTTCTCTAAACATTCTTTTGAATTACAATTTTCAGGACACCTGGGTGGCTCAGCTGCTTAAGTATCTGACTTCCCCTCAGGTCATGATCTCACGGCTTCTGAGTTCAAGCTTCACTTCGGACTCTGCGCTGACAGCTCAGAGCCTGGAGCTTGCTTCTGATCATGTCTCCCTCTCTCTCTGCCCCTCCCCAGTTCATGCTCTCTCTCTCTCCTCAAAAAAACAAACTTTAAAAAATAAATAAATTACAATCTTCATGTTTGCCCTTTTGAAAACAGTATTTATAAAAATCATCTAACATTTTATTACCATACAGTTCTTTTCAAATAAAGCAGACTGATCCATGCCATAGGTTTATTAGAACAATAAAGAAACTGTAAGGGGAAAAAACACTAGTTTACCAAATGTTCATTTTACCAATACAAGCATAAAGTTTACCAGGAACGTCATATATTTGGTAACTCAGATCTTCTGGCCCTAAAATCATTCCATCAGTTGATTCTTCAATGCCTATAGTATTTCTGGTGGTTTCACAAGATGAATACATTACTTCGTATTCCTTACACATATCATCTGAAAGCTCTGTATTACCTGTATTAAAAAATATATAATGAAAGTAAATAGAAATTCAATAAATCCTATCTTTAGGAACTCTGGGCACTATGTCTTTTATAGTAAGATTTTAAAGAATTCTACCAGTTGGGCAATGTCCGCATGGTTTTAGTAAGAATTCTCTTCCCAAAGGAGATAAGTTTTGACCCTTATGGATAAGCTAAAATGATTAACAATAGTTTAAACTCATATAGCACTATTTATGTATCAGACAGCTACATGCATTTAATTCATTTAATTCTCAGAAAATCCTATGCCAAAAGTAATTATTATTACTGTTTTACAGATGAAGGAAACAAGCACAGAGAAGTCATTTACCCAAAGTCAAACAGTGAGTAAATAGCATTGCCAATGATGGTATATCAAAATTAATTTATAAATACCATATTATAAGTGGGTTAAATGCTAGACCCAAAGACACAGCTACTATTTGAAACTAGTGATAACCCATTCATACTAAAAATAAGAACTGTGTACAAACTGCCTATTAAACATTTATAAATATATTTAATCAAATAATCAAAAGATGTACCCCAAAGTTCTATAAACTGGTTTGACCATATATTTAACCAAAATGTGATTTGTTCTGATGAAATATTTAGGACTTACCCTCAGGATGAGACCCTGATGTTGCTGCTGTTTCATGCCAAGAGCTTTCAGTTCCATGAGTTACTGGAGTGGCATCAGTATTTCCAGAAGGAATTTCTTGCCATACTTTGGCATTAGGATTTAAACCGGTTCCTTTAGATGTTACCTGCTAAATAATCAAAAGATCTATTTGTAAATTTTAAAAGTCAGTGTATTAAAATTACAATTTTAGATAATGGACTTGTCTATTTTTAATCTTTATTTTTGAGAGAGAGAAAGACAAGAGTGTGGGTGGGGGAGGGGCAGAGAGAGAGACAGACACAGAATCTGAAGCAGGCTCTAGGCTCTGAGCTGTCAGCACAGAGACCGATGCGGGGCTCAAACTCAAGAACTATGAGATCATGACCTGAGCCGAAGTCAGATGCTTAACCGACTGAGCCACACAGTCACCTCTTTAATGGACTTTTCTATTACTTAAATGTGAAGGAAACCCCAATCATATTAAGTAATTTAATAATAAATATTAAATAATACTTTAAAGTATTGGGCTCAACTTGACAATAAATCTTTTTAAGTAGATTAACTTGAATGTGTATGTATAAAATTTAGCTACCTATACAATAAAAAATATATCTCTATAAACAATTAATACAGAAATGTTGCTTTACCCCAATCTACTTGCATTTGTCATAAAATTTATTCAAACTATTCACCTATCTTTGGCTTATTTTTATGTATTTAGAGCAAATATTTTAGGTACCTAGAAGGATTTTCCAAAGTATATAATTCTTATTGCCATCTACACTGTGATACAGACCTTTGACTCTAAACAATTCTAACATTTAGAAATTTTTCCCACGTCAAAAACAGCAATGTGGGGTGTCTGGCTGGCTGAGTCAGTAGAGCATGCAATTCTTGATCCTGAAGTTGTGTGTTTGAGCCTGCACACTGGGTGCAGACATTACTTAAAATCTTGGGGCTGTGAGTGGCTCAGTTGGTTAACTGTCAGACTCTTGATTTTGCCTCAGGTCAAGATCTCACATTTCATGACAAAATTGCAACAACAAAAAACTAAAAATAGGGGAGCCTGGGTGGTTCAGTGAGTTGAGTGTCCAACTTTGACTTGGATCATGATCTCTCAGTTTGTGAGTTTGAGCCCCGCATTGGACTCTTTGCTATCAGCACGGGGCCTGCTTTGGATCCTCTCCCCTTCCCCCTTTCTGCCCCTTCTTCACTCATGCTCTTTCTCAAAACTAATGATTAAAAACAAAAAAGACTAAGAAAATTCTAGAAAAGATATACATATATACCCACAAGTAGGAAAATAAAGTACCACTTAACACCTATTAGATTAGCAAAGTACTTAAAAATAATTTCCACATTAGCATAAAATTTGCAAACTCATTCTTTACTGGAGACTATATAAGACTATATAAAATGGTGCACTCATATTCTATTAGCATTATTTGTAAGAGCCAACAAACAGAAATAACCCAGTCAAAAAAACCAGGAACAAGGGAAATTATGATACACTTTCTAGGTAAAGTATTGCACAGCCATTCAAAATTATAAAGATACACGACCATATTTTATAAAATCTAAAGGGGTACTACTAAATCAAAGAAAAAATTGCTGTATATTAAAACTGTGACATCAAATACTATTAAGATGTATCCCATTTGCCAGAGAAGTTTACAGTGTGCAACAATGTGCATCCTAGGGTTGACCAAATATGACAATGTCAAAATGGAAAATGCATTCACAAAATGAAGTGAAAAAAACCCACAACCACAATAACAAAAGCAAACATGTTAAGCAATTCTGGAGGAATTAGTACTTATATCAGTGTCTCCCTTTTACAGATAACCTATTAAATGAGAAATCATATATCCAACTAAAGACATACAGAGACTAAGTATGAAGTTAATATTAACAACAAATGATTACAACTCACAGATTATTACAACTGCAAAAAGTGCATAAACATAGACGTGGGCTAGAGAGGAACACAATCTGCTACAATACTCTGATCAAGGGTTTTTTTTCCCTTATAAAGCATTCCATTAAAATATTACCTTAAATTCGAATCATAAAAAATATAAAACTTAAAAAACATTTTTTCAAATCAGAGCATAAATGTTATAGTGCCTAGTACATTAACATCAAAGACTATTTTACACGTCTTGTGCCTGTATGTATATATGTAATATATCCCATTATTTTTTATACCAGTCAATATTTATTAAAGTTACATAAATGCTGATGAAAATCTTTGAACATCATTCTTTCCTTCTCCACCAAAGACATCATTCAGAAAAAAAAAATTTTTTTGTAGTAAACTCTTTAAGTTGTGGTTTCCCTGAAAATATTTTCTTAAATGTTTATTTATTTTTGAGGGGGGCAGGAGGGAGAAGGGGCAGAGAGCTTCGGAGACAGAATCTGAAGCAGGCTCGAGGCTCTGAACTGCCAGCACAGAGCCCAACACAGGGCTTAAACCCATGAACCACAATATCATGACCTGAGCCGAAGTCGGATGTCCAACAGACTTGAGCCACCCAGGCACCCCTCCCTGAAAATATTTTTACCCTCTACCTCTGCTATAGAAAGAATTTTTTTTTTTTTTTTTTTTTTTGGTGAAAAGAATTCTTACTAGGCACACATTCCCTTTCAGGTTATTAAAGATATCCCCACTGCCTTCTGTTTTGTACTGTTACTGATCAGAAACCAGCTATTAGTCTAGCTATCATTCCTAATCTCTCTTTGCTCAATTTTTGTCAGTGCTGATTTCCAGTTTTACAATCATCAGTCTAAGTGTGAAATTCTTTATTTAATCTACTTAGGATTCACTGTGCTCTTTTGAAATCTGATGCATCAACTCTGTAAATTCCCAGGTATAGCTCCTTCAAACTTTGCCTCTCCACCACCTACCTGCTCTATTACTTCCTTCTGGAATGCCAATATTTTGTACTTTCTCATACTATGTTCCACCTCTCTTTGTATCATTGTCTTTCCTATTTTCCATTTCCTTGTCTTTCAAGAAATTACATCCTGAGCAATTTATATTTCTTCCATTTCATCAATTCTCTCTTCATCTACTTCTAAAATGAACTTAACTTTTCCAATAAGTTTATAAGTTCTTTTTATAACTTTCATTTCTTGAAGTTCTTTTTGGTTCTTTTATCAAATCTGATGTTTTGTTTCCTGATCATCTTTTCAGTATCTTCCTTCCTTTAAGCATATTATTCTAATTTTATAGTCTGAACTTGATAAATTCACTATCTGCAATCTTTGAGGGTTTGATTTTGTGATCTGTCGTTTCTGCTAAATCATGCTCATTATGACTTACGTGCTTTATGATTTTATATTGTAAGTCCATTTTCCTTGGAACTTTATTTGTGGGAATTTTGAGCATTATGTTTAAAATATGCTCTTTAGGGGCGCCTGGGTGGCTCAGTCGGTTGAGTGTCCGCCTTTGACTCAGGTCAAGATCTCACAGCTCTTGAGTTCAAGCCCCATGTCGGCTCTGTGCTGACAGCTCAGAGCCTGGAGCCTGCGTTAGATTCTGTCTCCCTCTCTCTGCCCCTCCCCCGCTCATGCTCTCTCAAAAATAAACAAACATTAAAAAAAAATTTTAAATATGCTCTTTAGGAGAGGACTTGTTTTCCCTCTGTTAGATGACTGCACAGTTTATAAAACTACCAATCTGGTATTCCTTTAATTTTCAACATGATTTTTTGGGTAACAACTTGTGTGAATTTTAGCTCTACTTTGCAAAAAGAACATCTGTGGTTAGAATTACTAGGGAATACCTCTGCCTCACCAATCCAGAGTCACAGCTAAACCTGACAAGTTTCCTTTTCTCTGGGAAAGCTCACTCTCCCCCGGCCCTCCCCCCCCCCCCCTTTTTTTTTTTTACCATGTGTCCTGTCTCTAAGCACTGCCAATTAAAACCAAAGCTCTGGGCCAGTAAGAACCAACAGATGCATTAAGAGTAGCTCTACAGGGGCGCCTGGGTGGCTCAGTCGGTTAAGCGTCCGACTTCAGCTCAGGTCACGATCTCACGGTATGTGAGTTCGAGCCCCGCGCCGGGCTCTGTGCTGACTGCTCAGAGCCTGGAGCCTGTTTCAGATTCTGTGTCTCCCTCTCTCTCTGACCCTCCCCCGTTCATGCTCTGTCTCAAAAATAAATAAACGTTTAAAAAAAAAAAAAAAAGTAGCTCTACATTTATGACCTGCTTACCTCTTTGGATGAGTACTTTTTAATTATTTTTGGTCTGAAGACTTCATTTGCTTTCTTGCCAACTTAAAGCACTGCTTTAAAAAAAAAAAAACTTTTGGGGCGCCTGGGTGGCTCAGTCGGTTAAGCATCCGACTTCAGCTCAGGTCACGATCTCGCGGTCCGCGAGTTCGAGCCCCGCGTCCAGCTCTGGGCTGATGGCTCAGAGCCTGGAGCCTGCTTCCGATTCTGTGTCTCCCTCTGTCTCTGCCCCTCCCCCGTTCACACTCTGTCTCAAAAATAAATAAACGTTAAAAAAATAATAAAAAATTAAAAAAAAACTTTTTTAGGGGTGTCTGGGTGGCTCAGTCAGTTAAGTGTCCAACTCTTTTTAATTTTTTATTATTATGTTTATTTTGAGAGAGAAAGGGGGAGAGAGTGACAGAGTGCAAGTGGGGGAGGGGCAGAGAGAGAGAGAGAGACACAGAATCCGAAGCAAGCCTCCAGGCTTTGAGCTGTCAGCACAGAGCCCAAAGCAAGCCTCGAACCTAGGAGTGTGAGATCATGACCTGAGTCAAAGACGCTCAACCGACTAAGCCACCCAGGCGCCCCAAGTGTCCAACTCTTGATTTCAACTCAGGTCATGACTGAACCCCTGATTGGGCTCTGTGCTCATAGGGCGGAGCCTGCTTAGGAGTCTCTCTCTAGCTCTCTGCCCTTCCCCCACTCGCACACTTGTACTCTTTCTCAAAATACACAAACTTAGAAAAAAAAAATTCAAAAAAATATTTCAACCAATATTGTCAGTTTTTTCCAGAACATCTAGTTTATAATATTTCTTAAAAAAAAAAAGTATCAATATTGTCTTCATGAAGCTAAATTGAGAGTCATTCCAACATCTGAAAGACAAGTGTGGTATAACAACAAAAAAATTAACTTTATTCTGCCATCCAGTAATTATGCAATTACTGGCCCCAGTTTCTTCATTTTATTCACTTATTTATTTTTTAATTTTTTAAAATGTTTATTTATTTTTGAGAGAGAGTGAGAGAGACAGAGCATGAGTGGGGCAGGGGCAGAGAGAGAGAAGGGGAGACACAGAATCCAAAACAGGCTCCAGGCTCTGAGCTGTCAGCACAGAGCCTGACGTGGGGCTCGAACTCACACACCACGAGATCATGACCTGAACTGAAGGTGGACGCTTAACTGACTGAGCCATCCAGGAGTCCCTCCAGCTTCTTCATTTTTAAAGACATAATGTCTACTCTACCATAACTCCTTATAGTTTCTACAAATCTTGGGCACCTGACTTCATTTCTTTGGTCATTACTTCTTCTTTCCCTCTTATTATTTGCACACACCTCTATTTTGCTAACCACAATAATAGTTTATTTACATATGTGTTCTAAAGCAAAGCACTGGGCTCGAGAAAGGGAAAAACTAGGTCTTCCTGTTCCAGGGAAAATGTACAAAGGACAAACAGGAATAGTTAACTGCAAGGTATCATTTTTACCTATTGAACTACTTAATGTCATTTTGACAAGTATAAAAGGAAGCAAACGGTTCATTGCTGTAATTCATACAGTTTTTCTTTTTTTTTTTTTTTTAATTTTTTTTTTTTAACGTTTATTTATTTTTGAGACAGAGAGAGACAGAGCATGAACGGGGGAGGGGCAGAGAGAGAGGGAGACACAGAATCGGAAGGAGGCTCCAGGCTCTGAGCCATCAGCCCAGAGCCCAACGCGGGGCTCGAACTCACGGGGCCCCTGGGCCCCGAGATCGTGACCTGAGCCGAAGTCGGATGCCCAACCGACTGAGCCACCCAGGCGCCCCATTTCATACAGTTTTTCTAAGAGTTAGCAATGTTTATCAAAAGCCTTAAAAGTATACATTCTTTTAAAAATAGAATTACCATATGATCCAGTAATTTCACTATTGGGTCTTTACCCAAAGAAAATGAAAACACTATTTTGAAAGATGTATGCACTCCTAGGTTTACTGCAGCTATCTGCAATAAATTTCTTAAGCTACCTTGTCTGTGATATTGTTATAGTAGCTCAAATGGACTAAGACACCAACCACAGAGGATCTGTTCAATAACTGTAGTCCAGCCATATAAAGACTATCCCAGAGCCTTAAAATCATATTGTATGTAAAACTGGTGAAATATGAGTAAGTTCTGTGGACTGTAACAATATCAATTTGCTGGCCATTTATATAGTTATGGCAAGGTGTTACTATTCGGAGAAACTGAGCATAAAAGTACATGACACCACCCTGTACGGTTTTTGGGCAACTTGTGAATCCATAATTATTCCAAAATAAAATTTTTATAAATGGGGGGAAATATCGTAGAAGGCAGTGAAAATGTTCACAGAAACTTAGAATAAAAAACAAGCTGCTACCTTATGAAAGAAACTTTGAATTGTGTGAAATAATGCACAAGCACAGAAAACACTAGAGACTAAAAGTCAATGTTATAAGTGGTTATCTCTGAGCAGTAGCATTTTTATTCTCATTTTTGTGCTTTTCTGGATTTTCCTACAATGAACATCTACTACTTTTACAATCAATAAATAGATAATGAAACATCTAACATCCAAAATAAAAGACACATCAACTGGGAAAATCATCCTAGGCAAGTGACATAAAAGACTATTGTCTTCAAAGAAAGTAAGAAAAGTATAAACAAGCAAAAAGACAATTCACAGCTAATAAACATGGAAGAACATTCAATCACACTAGTCACTGAAGATATGCAAAATGAATCAATTATTTCATTTTATTTATTTATTTATTTTTAACGTTTATTTATTTTTGAGACAGAGAGAGACAGAGCATGAACAGGGGAGGGGCAGAGAGAGAGGGAGACACAGAATGGGAAGCAGGCTCCAGGCTCTGAGCCATCAGCCCAGAGCCCGACGCGAGGCTCGAACTCACGGACCGTGAGATCGTGACCTGAGCTGAAGTCGGATGCTTAACCGACTGAGCCACCCAGGTGCCCCACAATTATTTCATTTTAATCCAAATGGTGAATTTTTATAAATTGGGATGCCCGATGCTGACAAAGATACAGTAAACTGGGCAAGAGTAAAAACTGTCCTAAGACTTTTGGGAAGCAATTTGTCAATACTGATACAAAAAACTTTTAAAATGTTCACTCTTTGACCTACTGCAGTGGATTTTAACATAAAGGCTTTATATACAAGAGTGTCCTATATAGAATTACTCCACATAAAGAAAAATTGGAAACTGAAAACGTCCAACAAAAGAAGTTGTTGTGTTTTTCTAGGATAAAGTTTTTAAAACACAGTAATGAATCTGACAAGGCAGATAACTGCAACAACGACTTATTTTCTCATTTTAATTCTTGATAACCATGTTTGGTTAACTTTGTCTAAAGAATTCCATCAAAATCCTTTTCTTCCACAGAACCAGAAGCCCCTGAGCTACACAGTCACATAAAACATCTATCAAAGGATATAAACTGTACAACTGGACTTGGAAACTATCTGCCAAAATCACCACAAAAACATCCAAATTGTCAGTCCATAAAACTGACAGAAAAATCACCACCTCTATTTCTAAGCAATATACGTCATCACCAAATAAGCCAAAAGTGGTCTTCATTATTGGTCCATTTTATGCCATTTTATTTATCCTATGTGGGTGGGAAGAGATAAAAATGAAGGGAAAAATGAGAGACATCAAGTTCATGGCAAAAATGATACCTTCCGCTCATATAAGCAGTTTTAAGGTAACAGGAGTCCGAAACAGTCATCATGAATGTGGTAAAACCATGTCTTTGGTCATACATAACCATTTGTTTCACTTACCTATTTACTATCAGAAGATAGAAATCCCATGTCAATTAACCCTACAAATACTGAAAAATAAAGTATATAAACTGATTAAATTTGCTTCAAGCAAGTCAATCATCCAGGTTTAATTTTATATCCAATATTGAGAAGACCACTAAATTACAAGTACTTAAAAAAAAAAAGACACAAAACACCTGTCATTTCATCCAATACAAACTTCAGGGTCCTACTAGAAGATGCTTAGGGGTATTTCATGAAAAATAAAAATGGAAAATTAAACTGGAAATTTTTCACCCATTCTGACAGAGAAGAACAACAACATTTAATTTAGTTTAATTAATTAATTTAAATTAATTAATTTAAATTAATTAATTTAGAACACTCAATTTATCTTCATTAACAACTTCAGTTAAATATTTTTATCATACACATTTTGCAGATAAGAAAAAAGTTATTTTACCTAAAAGTAATCTGCCCAGGGGCACCTGGGTGCCTCAGTTGGTTGAGCATCCGACTTCGGCTCAGGTCATGATCTCGCGGTTTGTGGGTTCGGGCCCCCGCGTCGCATCGGGCTCTGTGCTGACAGCTTGGAGCCTAGAGCCTGCTTTGGATTCTGTGTCTCCCTCTCTCTCTGCCCCTTCCCTGCTCATACTCTGCCTCTGTCTCTCAAAAATAAATAAATGTTAAAAAATATTTTTTTTTTAAAGTAATCTGCCCAATGTTGCAAAGCGAATAAAGCAGAGGCAGGATTTCACCTCAGCAGTAGGGAGAGTCTGCCAATACATTTTTACAGTGGCTCTTAGCCACTACACTACAGTTAGTTACCTCAGAGAAAACTTTAAGACAACCAGTTATATACTACCTAAGGAATATAATAGACCTCCTCACCAAGCCAAATGATCCCTGGTTTAGTTCTGCCTAGACTAGCTAATAACCCAGAAAATATGGATACACCACCAGCTTAATAGGGTTCTGAGGGCAGAAGTCAATGCAGCTCTGCACTAATTTCTACCTCAGGATCAAGGTAATTTTCTATCCTAGGGCCACAGTTAATTTTTGGTAAAAAAAAAAAAAAAAAAAAAAAAGTAATATTCATGGCAGTTTATGCAATAAAATTTACCCTCTATCACAAAGCACTTTTCTTTACCTGAATTATTTTGTCAGCAAGCTCCACAATGGTGGTGACTTTGTGTAAGGTAAACCAGTCAACTGCTCTCTAGCACCTTGAACAATGATTAGCACACAGGAGGCCAACAAACAGCATTTGCTAAATGAATCGATGGATGAATAAATGCTGAACAAGTGTTTCTCAAATTCTGTGCATAAGAATCCAGGGATCTTGCATTTTATAATGCACTTTTTTTTTTTTTTTTACATAATTTAAATAGTCCTAGACATACTGAGCCATTTTACTTCAAATTGTCATCTGATCAAGCCAATGGTTAACTACACAAATGAAATTTTAAAAATCCCCCAACTTCAACTTTTTTTTTTATTTATTTTTGGGACAGAGAGAGACAGAGCATGAACCGGGGAGGGGCAGAGAGAGAGGGAGACACAGAATCGGCAACAGGCTCCAGGCTCCGAGCCATCAGCCCAGAGCCTGACGCGGGGCTCGAACTCATGGACCGCGAGATCGTGACCTGGCTGAAGTCGGACGCTTAACCGACTGCGCCACCCAGGCGCCCCAAAAATCCCCCAACTTCAAATATCAATATTAAATATCGAAATAACCCTTTTCAGGGGCACCTGGGTGGCTCAAGTCAGTTAACAGTCCGACTTCAGCTCAGGTCATGATCTCACAGTTCGTGGGTTCAAGCCCCACATGGGGCTCTGTGCTGACAGCTCAGAGCCTGGAGCCTGCTTGGGATTCTGTGTCTCCCTCTCTTTCTGCCCCTTCCCCCACTTGTGCTCTCTCTATCTCTCTCTCAAAAATAAATAAACATTAAAAATTTTTTAAATTAAAAATAAAAAATAATCCTTTTCAAAAACGTGTAAAGTCAGCAGTCTGTTATTTTCAAATGAAAATGACCAGAAAACTGAGAGTTTTTCATAAGTGTATATGAAAGCAACAGCTCATGTGTAATGTTTATTATATACCAGATACTACTCTAAGTACTTTACATTAACTGTCAATCTTAATAACCTTATGTGATATGTTAACATTATACTCATATATTAGTACTATCCTCAATTTACACGTAAGAAAACGGATAAACAGAGGTGAAACAACCTGCTTAAGGTCATACAACTAGAAAGGGGCAGAGCCTGAACAGCAGCCTGTCCCCAGTGCACTGTTCTTAACCACTTGTTTACGCAACCTTGTAGATAAATGTATCTTATTATTATTAATGACTGCCCTATTTTTTCCTTTGCTTAGCTCAAAAGGCTAGAATAATCCTGTATTTCTCTTACCTTGCTTAACAGCAAATTTTTGTAAATCCTACAAATTTACATTTCTCATAGCCAATTCAACAACAAATATTTTAGTACCAACTTATGTGCACTGTGGTAGTGATGGGGGGGGGGGGGGGGGAACTGCCAATAAGCACACAGTGAATTCCTTGTCTCTTCTGAAAAATTAAAAGTTATCATACAAATCAGGACGTTTTTGAGAATGAAACAGGGTGGCACATTTGTTCCAGAAAACAGGTGTACGTTATAACTACTTAGGGCAAAATGGGAGATGTGATCACACTACCTATTTTATAGTTTCCAAAACTAATAGGATGAAATACTGGCCAACTACGTACAACACAAACCCTGGATTACTCCTGACTTTTCTGCTTTGACACAGAAAATGCTTTTCTCTTGCCTCAGTAATATATAAACCAAACCAAACCCAACTCCTCATCCTCGGAGTCTGGCTTTAAGTCTACAGTTCATATCCTACCTCTAGAAATATTCACCTGAAGTACCCCCCTCTGTCTTTGGTTTAGGTAGAGCCAGTCATTTATAAATAAAGAGATATTTCCTGAACTAAAGTTTGGCTTAAAAATGTGGCTCTGTTACAACTTAACAGACAAGAAAAGAGACATGAGCATATGACATTCAAAAGTTTCTTTTCCTTACATTTACCTATACTTGTACATTAGAAAAAAATTTCTTTCTAAAAGAGGAAATACAAATCACCTATTTGCATTTTATCATTTGTATTCCTTTAAATTTTGCATATAAATGAATCTGTATTTTAACATACTGCAAACCTCATTCTTGTTTTAAGACTTTTACCTGCCCAATTAAAAGTATACTCTTAAACCATAAAAAATTTAAAATAAGATAATTACTCTGTTTGGCTTACCCAGAATCAGTGTAAATTAGTAACAAGGCCGAATTAGAACTCAAAAAGGTATCTCTCTTTTTTTTTTTTTAAAGGTATATATCTCTTTTTTCTTTTAATGTTTATTTACTTCTGAGAGACAAAGCCTGAGCAGGGGAGGGGCAGAGAGAGAGAGAGAGAGAGAGAGAGAGAACGAACGAACACGGGGCTTGAACTCATGAACTGCAAGATCATGACCTGAATCAAAGTCAAGACGTTCATCCAACTGAGCCACCCCAGGTGGCTGTATTATACACCCTGGTATCTCTTAAATCAATTTTTGCAGTTACCAGTGCCATTATCATGTAGTTTTAATAAATTTTCCAAAAATGTTCAACAAATCAAGCACAAATTTCAGTAATTTTGGAAGCCTACCATTTACATACTGGACGATTTACATCACAATAGCTATGATGATCAAATGATAGTTGTGGGTCAAGCCCATCTCTAGACTGTGTTACAAGGCTTAATACATAAACACCATAAACATCATGAACTACCTGACTTTGTCTGAAAAGATTATTATTCCCAAATTACAGATAGGAACTTGAGGCTCCCACAAGTTGTCACTTGTCTAAGGTCATATAACTAACATTTGAACCTAGGATTCCAAAACCCTTACAGAAAAATCACTGGGCATAATACAAAAGTTTACAATGTTTTCAAGCCTAGAAACCACCCTCAAGAATTAAACGTTAAAGAAAACAAAATTTAAGCAAAACACGAATACAGAAACAAAAATACTATGAACACCTTCAGAGCTAAAGAGTCAGTTTCCATGTTCAGTTAAGGATCTTCAAAGAGGAGGTTAAAAATCTTTTTTTATGACTTCACAATGATAGCTGAACTAGAGTTTCTCAACCTCCTCCACTTTCCGCTCCTCTGTAGTAAAGACTGAGACCCCATTTCAACTACAGGGTCAAACTCTTTTTTTTTTTTTTTTTTTTTAATTTATTTGAGAGAGACACAGAGTGAGTGAGAGAGAGAGAGAGAGAGAGAGAGAGAGAGAGTGTGTGTGTGTGTGTGTGTGTGTGTGTGTGTGTGTGTGTACATGAGAGAAGAAGGGGCAGAGAGAGAAGGAGAGAGAGAGAATACCAAGTAGGCTCTGCCCTGTCAACACAGAGCCCGACTCGGGACTCGAACTCACTCATGAGCCGTGAAATGAAATCATGACCTGAACTGAAATCAAGAGTCAGATGCTTAACTGACTGAGCCACCCAGGCACCCCCAAAATCTTTTAAGCTCCCAGGTAGAAGAACAAAATCACAGATTTGAAAAACGTTCACATCTAGAATTAAGGATCAATTCCGTTAGCTGGGAAGTAATACAGAACTGCCTGACAGCCCAAACAAACCCACACTGATACAAAATAGTTGAATATCAATATCCCTAGCTTCTAGTTTTTCAGAAAATTGTGAACCAGTTCATTGTAATTTAAAGCACCATAAGGTACTTTTACATCTTTATGTTCATTTCTAAGCATTTTATTCTACTTTTCACATTTCAACAATTCCTACTTCATTTTCAGTCCATTGCATCTGAAAATATTCTACTTGACAATATTTTTATTCGTGTTTAAATTGTGCATCTAGGGGCGCCTGGGTGGCTCAGTTGGTTAAGCGTCCGACTTCAGCTCAGGTCATGATCTTGTGGTTTGTGAGTTCAAGCCCCGCGTCAGGCTCTGTGCTGACAGCTCAGAGCCTGGAGCCTGCTTCAGA
The DNA here is from genome assembly GCF_046562875.1 of Panthera onca. NCBI lineage: Eukaryota > Metazoa > Chordata > Mammalia > Carnivora > Felidae > Panthera > Panthera onca. The sequence goes on along the minus strand of NC_138345.1, from coordinate 76,764,941 downwards.
TTCTGTGTTTCCTTCTCTCTCTGCCCCTCCCCTGCTCATGCTCTGCCTGTCTCTGTCTCAAAAATAAGTAAAACATTTAAAAAAATAATAATAATAAATAAATAAATTCTGCATCTACCTCCAATAAATATTCCAAAACCAAGTTGTTCAAAAACCACTATTCACTTATTTATAACTTCTCTTGGCAATCATTTCAAAACTTGTTTAGGCACTTTTTTCTTCTGAGTCATTTTTTAAAAAACCATTTTCAGTCATCTAATAACTTTTAATAAACAAATTTAAATTAACAGGAAAAAACAGTACTGTAGCTGGGATGAAAGGCACAACATTATGGGGGGCCTGAGTGGCACAGTCATTTAAGTGTCCGACCTCTCTCTTCCCCTCCCTGCTCACTCGCCTGTGTGCTCGCTCTCTCTCTCTCAAAAATAAACATTAAAAAAAAAAAAAAGAAAGGCACATTATGATTACTATAAAACAAATGAAAATTACCTAGGTAAATTATCCCACTTATCTCAAATTCTAAGGTTAACCGAAAATTTAAAATATTACCTAAAAAAAGAAAAAAACTTTAGGAATCAGATAAATTATTTTTAAAATTATGTAAGAGCTGGAGAAAGAGGGAAATGGGCAGTTATTGTTTAATGTGTACAGTTTCAGTTTTGTAAGATGAATTCTGGATGTGGATGATGGCTGCACAACAATGTAAATGTACTTAACAACCCAGAACTACACATACACTTAACGATGGTTATGATAATTCAATTTTCTGTATTTTATATTTCAGTTATTTTTTAAAGTTTATTTATTTTGGGAGACAGAGCATGCAAGAGGGAGAGGCAGAAAGAGAAGGGGAGAGAGAATCCCAAGTGGAACTGTGAGACATGACCTGAGCCAAAACCAAGAGCTGGAAGCTTAACTGACTGAGCCACCAGGCGCCCCTGTGTTATCTGCATTTTATTTTTTCATTTTTTATATTTTTATGTTTTATCTATCTTTGAGAAAGAGACAGAGCGTGAGTGGGGGAGGGGCAGAGAGAGAAGGAGACACAGAATCTGAAGCAGGCTCCAGGCTCTGATCTGTCAGCAGAGCCAGATGCACGGGCTGAACTCACGAACCGCCAAGATCATGACCTGAGCCAAAGTTGGACACTTAACTGACTGAGCCATCCAGGCCCCCCTCATTTTGTTGTTGAAAAAATTTTTAAATGTTTATTTATGAATTATCCAAACATTTTTACCTCTTCTCAGAAAGCCAGACACTGTATCTGTCTCCTTCAGAACAGAGTGAGAAAAAAACCAATAAACTACTTAAGTCAATACAGCCCTTTGCAAGACTAAGTTTAAAAAAAGTTACATCTAAATGCTACTTAAAATAGGATTCCCTGTCTGCCTATAGATTTCTATTGCAGTGTAGCTAGATTCTAATTCTAGCTTCAATATTCACTAACTGTATAATCCTGAGCAAGTTTCTTATATTCTCTGTGCCTTAGTTTATCTCTAAAATGGAGATAACAATTCTACCTACCTACCTCACAGGGAGGTTTGAACAAATGTATACATGCAAAAACAGTTAATAGGTCTGACACATAGCACAACAAAGGTGTACACCACTATTATTATAGTGGTACTATCATTACTATTATCTATCCCATTTATTTTCCAGTTATAAATTAGTTAAGCTAGGGTCTTTCAAGAAGAATGCACACAAAATTTTGAACACAACGGCAAAGGACTCCCGATTCCAGATTAGAGAAGTCCCACCAGAGATGATCCATAAGCAACCTGGTTTATAGTAAAGTGGTTCTTAACCTCTCTTGGGCCATGGACCTCTTTGGTAGTCCAATCAACCTACAGATCTCTTCTCAGAATATGTTTTTTAAGTTTTAAAATGCACAGAATCACAAAATAAACCAATAATGTTACAGTTACCAAAATATTTTAAAATTTCTACTTTAGTAATAAACAATTTTTTTTATTTTTATTTTATTTATTTTTGGGACAGAGAGAGACAGAGCATGAACGGGGGAGGGGCAGAGAGAGAGGGAGACACAGAATCGGAAACAGGCTCCAGGCTCCGAGCCATCAGCCCAGAGCCCGACGCGGGGCTCGAACCCACGGACCGCGAGATCCTGACCTGGCTGAAGTCGGCCGCTTAACGGACTGCGCCACCCAGGCGCCCCTCTACTTTAGTAATAAATGTGCTTTACCGATGCATTAAATAACAAGATTAAAAAACATTTTTTTACTGTTTATTTTTGAGAGAGACAGAGAGAGAGAGAGAGAGAGAGAGAGAGAGGGAGGGAGGGAGGGGGAGGGAGAGAGAGAAAAAGCACCAGCGGGGGAGGGGCAGAGACAGAGGAAGAGACAGAATGAAGCAGGCTCCAGGCTGAGCTGTCAGCACAGAGCTCAACATGGAGCACGAACTCATGGAACTGTGAGGTCATGACCTGAGCTGAAGTCGGGACACCTAACGGACTCAGCCACCCAGGCACCCCTAAATAACAAGATTTTTAAACATACAGTAACAAGGACTAATGAACAGTATTCCAAGATACATGCAAAAACTGCAATATATGAAAATATTTCTTGTAGCATCCATCGAAATTTCCATTATTTTCAATTCTAGATTTTAATTAGAAGCTAGTGAAAATAAACAGGCAATTTTTTTTTCCTCAGCAAAGTTCACTGACTTCCTTAAATTTATCTAAGGACCCAGATTAAGGATCCCTGGCTTAGGGGAAAGTGCAAAAAATAAGTTCTGGAGTCAGAGACTTGTGTTCTAGATGCCAGACTTCAGAGTTTAGCCCCCCACATAATTTGCCCCCCACCTGAATGACCTTAGACATCACACTGAGCTTTGGTTCACTCAGAATAATTTCTAAATCTTACAGTTATTCCTATAGTTATAAGGATCAAATATGAGTAAACACACAAAATGACCAGTGTGTTGTTTTTTTTATTTTAATACCATATATTCAGCCCCAAATGTTTAGTGACATTGTTTTCAATAACTCATAGGAGAAAAATTAAAAACCACATACTGATTCACAAAGAAAATGATTAATGGAAATATTAATTTCATGTAACAGTTTAATAAGAGACAGGATTTGACATTAGAATGACCTGTATCTAAATCCTAAATCCACTACTTTACTTCTACGTTATTAACCTCTCCACCTCAGCTTTGTTTGTTTTTAATATCTATTTATTTTTGAGAGACAGAGTGCAAGCAGGGGAGGGGCAGAGAGAGAGGGAGACACAGAATCCGAAGCAGGCTCCAGGCTCCGAGCTGTCAGCACAGAGCCTGACGTGGGACTCGAACCTACAAAGCGTGGGATCATGACCTGGGCTGAAGTTGGACACTTAACCCACTGAGCCACCCAAGCGCCCCTCCGCCTCAGTCTTCTCATCTGTAAAACGCTGCAGTTGTTTTGAGAAAGGAGAAGAGCTAGCTTAAACACTCAATAAACAGAGCTCTTATTAAAGATCACATTTTAACAAAGCCAAAGGAATCAATTTGGAACTCAAAAGTTTATTTTGGAATTCATGTTCATGTAAGTAAAACTTCACATTCACTTGCCCAGCAGAACACATACACACTTAAAACCTAAAGCATTTGCATGGCACAATGCTCCTAATACAAACTGGCACTGTTTAAAATCATATTGATTTCTTATCCTACAAAACAAAAAAAACAAAAAACAAAAACCCAAAAGCAAAAAAAAAACCCCAAAAAACAAAAAACCTACAATGAGGATAAAAAACGGTAAACAGAATGGGTTCAGTAATTTCAAGTCTTTTCATGATTTACTTGGAATATTCCAATGAATGTCTGTTACCAATGCTGGACAGACTGTAAGGTAGCTGTCTCTTTAAAACCCAATGTAAAGATCTCAAATTTATCAGATTTAAAACAGTTGTCAGATTTAAAACAAAAAAAAAAATTAAACCATGTATTTACTTTATGCCGGAATACTACGGAGTAAGATCCATCCCTCCCTCCGGAAAAAAACCTGCCACAGACTGGCCCGGCTTCTCGATCAATTATACAACCTGTAAATTCCTTCCCTCATTGAAAAGATTCTTTTTATGGGCATAGTTAACAAGTGCCAAGTTGCGAAGTTGCAGCTTTGCTGGTTTGACGTTTTCACAATGCAAGAACAATATGATCTGGAATCTACTCAAAGCATTAGCCAGGCAGTCAGCTGATGCTCACTGCACACAAGAGAAAGACAGAAATAAGAGAAATTAAACCTCGTATTTGTGGAAGGCAGGTATCCACCACCTTCAAAACCAAAATAGGCCAGCAGCAGACGTTCCAGTTAAAATAAAAGTAGTTCCATTGTTAAACAACATATAAAAACCGGCTTTCCCCAGACTAGGCTGTTCTCATTCTTGGAATTTTCCTTGTATAAGGGCTTTTATCCGTTCATAAAACCAACCCCTCATCACGGAGCCACTGCCTGAGTAACTTTTACAAAAGGTCAAAGCGGTGCCTTTCAAGGCTTCCAAAGCCTATTGGCGTCTCCTCCATTCACAGTAATTCGCTTTCCACCCACAGAACGTTCCAGAGACTTAGGGACGGGGACCAAACAAAATTTGGTGGGGGGTGCTAAGAAGCAGCTTTCAACTTTCTCTTCAACATACTTATACAGAATTTCACCTTCCTCCCTCCGCGGCCCCACATGTTGCTTGCTTCCCTCCCAGAGGGCCCCGCGAGACCTCGCTTCCCCCCCCCCCCCCACCCACGCGCCCACCTGATTACCCTTTTCTCCGTAGACTCCGCCCCCGCCCTCCCCCCCCCCCACCCCCGGCCTGTTTGCCTCCTCTCGGAGGTCCATATGGGACATTTCCCCCTTCCTCAGACCCTCACGCCACACCAGACAAGCCTCGATTCTCCACCTTCAGTTCTCTCCCACTACGGCCCTCACTTCCCACAGCTTCCTAAAGTGTTGCGAGAGCGCAGAGGGGAGCCGCAGGCCTGCACGGCCCAGGTGCTGTGTCAGCCTATCTGCCGGTTCCGCGGCGTGTACGGCCTGGAAAGTCACATGGCGGTGGGACCGGCCGGCGCCTCCACACTCCTGCTCTCCTCACAGCTGGGCGACATTACCAAGTCCACTCACCTCCACGAAGAGCAACATGTCTTCCTCCGCTCGGCCCAATCGTTCTCGCTGCCGCGACTCCAACGGGCTTACAGGCCCGAGCCCCAATCGCTAGGATAAGGACACTCGCCTGGCCCCTCCACCCGGCAGTGGACCCGGCTCCTCCCCCGCCGTCAGCCGCTGCGGCCCGACCCGCCCAGTCCCACCTCCCTTGAAAGAGCAACTGTTTCCGGTTCTAGAAAACAATTGCTTCCGGGAGAAGAGACACCCCCTCGGCGCGCTCAACTTTTGCGCTACCTTTTCCAGCAGCAGGATGGGATGTACTATCACCAGGCCTGGGGGGAGGAGGGAAGCGATCAGAGGAAGACGCCATTCTGTACCACGGGGGTGTGAAAAAATTCTACGCATTTTATCCCCCGCCAAAGGGACGGGTACTACCGCTATAACAATTACGCAGTCTTCATAGTTCAAAATCTAGATCTGATAAAACGGCAAGTTTGTGTGAGGGGTACTGGACAGACGCCCAATCTTTCCGAAAAGGTGGTAACTCTCGCAGAAACAAAGTCGAGAAGAAAAAAAAGCAAGCAGATCTAATAGTAAATATATTAATAGCCGCTGCTGTATATTAAAAGCTTACTATGTGCCTGGCATTATCCTAGGTATCTTATGTGAATTAATCTTTAAAAAGACCTTATGCAATAGGTTTTATCCCCCCTTTTTTACACTTGAAGGAACCCTGTAGGAGGGCGGGTTTCCCCTAGACACACCTTTAAAGAACTTTGCCCTTTACTTACATCAGGTATCCACATCTATGCTACTTAATAACAGTATGGATAGCCTCTTCAATGATGTTCTGTCATGTTAAATGAAGTACAATAAAAACAAAATTTTAAAAATCATCTTTATACTTTTCTGTTAGATGATCCAAATTCCTTTTTATCTTGAGCAATACCTGATAAGCTTTAGCCCTCCCTATCAGTCCTACTTCTTTTTCCTAGTTCAGACACTTACTTTTGAAATAATTATGTGTTAATTTTTTTCCACTGATTTTTTCCAGTCTATTATTTCAAAAATCTTTCTAAATTAGTTTCATTTTCACCAAACTGCTGTTACTTGCTTTCAAGACCTTACCATTTTGACCCCATGTAATCTCCCTTACTTTACCTCAAATGAATCTTCTCCCTTTTTCACTTAGATGCCAAATTAATTCCTCCATCAAACTCCTGATACTTGTATCCCATCCTCTCCCTAATCTGATCCACAGTAAACTCAACATTACTTCATCTCAATAAAATCAATCTCCTCACCTTTCCCCTGAAGGACAAACCCAACACTCACCTCCAAAGCCATGGCTCAAGGTGTCTTCCCTATCTGGAATGTCTTCATTTGTCAATCACCTTCTCTGTCCATAGGGCTTTCCCAAAGACACTGCTCCCTTTCTTCTTCATGTCCCTTATTAGTGCTCAAATATTCTATCTTAAATTTGTTTCTTCTTTTTTTTGTTTTGTTTTGTTTTGTTTTCTTTTTTAGTTTCTTCACAGGTACCCTATCATTTTTCTTCACAGTCTGAGATAATAGTGGCTACATAGTAGTATCTTTCAACAAGTGTTTGCCAAATTGAAAGGGAAGAAGAGAGGTTTTAAACTTTGCTTTAAAAAGCCTTCATTTCCAGTTGCTGATGAAGTCCATGCTGCATAAAAAATATGAGAGAGGGAGAGAGCACAATAATCCTAAATTAGTTTAGCTGACAAGCATATAGGCTGCTTTGTGAATGCCTGCTGGGGTAAGTAAGCAATGTAAAAAAAGTCACAAGAAATAAAAGTTACTTAAGGATCTCAAAATCAAATATTATCAATGAAGTACTTAGATTGGTAATTTCAAGAAATGCTGGATAATCATGGATATTTTAATCAAACTTCACATTTATTAAAAATTCTTAATTGTACTCCTTTCAGAAAACATTATTAGTTTTGTTGAATGGACATAATTGTGATTATGAAAAAGGAGGGAGTAATTTTTATGATGGGGGGGCAGTCTAAAAAGAAAAGAAAGTGTTCTGGGGCTTAGAAAAATTTCCATGGAAATTGAATCTGAAACTATAAGAAATATCCAAACTTTAGAAAATTTCTGCAGAGAAACTGAGGAAGAATATGTCAAATGTTAAAACACACACACACACACACACACACACACACACACACACACACAAAACTAAAACACAGCATCTTGTTTTGAGAAATTCACCGGCTAATGGACAGAGACCAAAATAGTTACATTTCAATGAGATAAGTACTATAATAGAAAATTTACAAAGTGTTTTGGGAACACAGAGGAGGGGATAACTTAGCAGGATATTAGAAGGGAAAATATTTAATTTGCTGTATATTGATTGATTTCTTAAAAGACAACTATTTTGTGATCCCCTGCTTCCCATTTTCTGAAGGACCGAACACATAAATTATTTAAATTTACAAGTTTACACCAAGAACTCAACATAGGAAGTTCCTGTAAAGAAATTAACTTATACATTCATAATTTGTAGAAAATCTTAATGATATTAGATAGTTAATGAATACCTATACCTAGTTACATAATAAAACTATATAAACAGAGACTAGACACAAATACCTCAAATTCATGACTGTCATTACTTCTGAAAAGTGGCAGAGGGGAAGCAAGGAGTCTATGGAGAACACCAAAAGGGACTCCAACTTTAGCTCCAATGCTTAATTTTATTTAAAAATTTCGGAAGCAAATATTAATTACAAAAAGTTAATATTTGTTCATTCTACGTGATAGGCACATGGCTATTTGTTATATTACTTTCTGTACTGTTTCATATTTTTTAAATTAAAACCAAAAGCTACACAGCCAACAAAACCACCCTCTCCTTTAATTGCTCCAGGGTCCTAAATCCTTTCACCTCCTCTGCAATCAAAGGAGCTGCCCAGAGCTGCCCAGAGTACCCCTCTCTCAGTTACAAAGCAGCATCCAGCGTTCCCTTCAATTTCTCCAGCCAACTATGGAATTTCAAAATCTTCAGTCAAGTTCCTGGAAAAAATGAGTAACTAGGCAGTGCAAAGAGTGGGATCTTCATCCAAACAGTATCTTCCAAATTACAGATCTAGGACAAGTTGAGGGGCAGCTAAAGAAGTTGTAGCACACCTAATCAATTACAGGCTTAAAAATTCTTAAGCAAAATCTCAGGAAGAGAGAAGAATCAGGAGTTGCATTTGACATACTGGATCTTGAATTCTAACACCCAGATTTTAAGCTCATTTAAGCAGGACTGTATTCTTCTACTTCTTCTAGCGTTCCTGTTGTCTATTCTTTCCTACCCTCCCACCCCCCTTCACCCTTCTCCAATCACAGCATATAGAATGCCTACTTCTCTGCATATAGTAAGCACTCTTGAAATGTTTGAGTTATTGAAGACACAATGGATCTATTATGACATCACCAGGACTGGAATACCATGGTTAACAACCAATTAGTGACAGGATAGACCACAAACTCTGGGAGCAGGAAAGACCTCTTCCAGCTTCCTCGTGGATATTATCATTTGCCTATACTCAGTGAAGAGAAGAAATAAAAGAAAATCACTCAACTTTTCAATATAGTTATCAAAATGCAAAGTGGGATAGACACTGAATCTGAATCAGAAAAAGAAATAGTGGATTCCACCATCACGTCCATAAAAGCCCTATATAAATCAGAGGTCCCTAAGCTGGAGATCCCACTGGCAGTACAGAATGTCATCTCTAGAATTGAGCACGCACAGCTTTGTCGAGCCAGAGAGGTAGGTAGTAAATGAGAAGTTTACAGATTACAACTTTCTTTTTTAATGATCACTGATAAGCTACATTTTTTTTGGAACTCATTTAATTTTCATGATCTTTGTGTTTGAGGTAACTATGATTTCAAATGACAATTTCACCTGACTCTGTGGATTACAAGCTCTAATTTTATGTTAATCTCTTTAACTTTCCTATCAGAATTAATCAAACCTTTTAAGAATTAAATCACACATGCGATTGAGTGATTGGGGTAGAAAGAAAAATTAAAATCTACAGCTAATATTAGTATCTAATTTCAGTCAATAGTTTTAATTTGTTCTCATCTGAGTTTTTGTCAAATAGCTGTTAACAAGAAGAAACAGCTTGGTTTGAATTCCAGTTTCTTTAATTTCCCCCGAACACCTCATGGAAAGGGATTTCGTTGGCCAAGAGAAATCCAAGGACAATGAACAAAATACTTAAATAGTATAACAATCCAATAAACCCCAAATAATTAAGGCTATACTGCATTTTAGTCTGTCAAACAGAATACAACAAAGCCAATCAGATTAAAAGAAATTAATTCAGGGAAGTTTTTTCCTATGTTTAAAGAGTGCTAAATTTTTGTACTTTCTCATTCTCCACATAAACTTACTCCTGTTCCAACTCTCCACAACAAAGAACAATAACCTGGTATTTGCTTATAACAACTTTACTGAAATATAATTGACACATAATAAACTGTATATTTTTTAAGTATACAAGTTTTGATATACATAAAAACCTGTGAAACCTTCATCACAATCAACATAATGAACTTACCCATCACTCCTGAAAAGTTTCTTCAAGCTCCATTAAAATTCCTCCCACACACCCTTCCCCACCCCCATCCCAATCTCTAGGCAACTGACAATCTGCTTTCTTTACTATAGATTATTTTGTATTTTAAAATAATTTTATGAGAGTGAAATCATACAGCATCCACTTTCTTCTGTCTCCTTTCTTTTAGCATAATTACTTTGAGATTCATCCACATTCTTATTGATATGAATAGTTCATTCTTTTTTTTTTTTTTTAAGGTTTAAAAAACTTGTTAGTGCAGAGCCCAATGCGGGTCTTGCTGCAGGGTTTGATCTCATGAACCATGAGATCTTGACCTGAGCCAAAATCAAGAGTCAGACACTTAACTGACTGAGCCACCCAGGTGCCCCAATAGTTCATTCTTTTTATTGCTGAGTATTTCTCCATGGCATGGGCATTTGGGTTGCTTTGGACTTGGGGTTGTTACAACTGAAACTGCTATGAATGTTTGTTTACTTTTTCATGACTTATTTTGTAGACCTATGCTTTCATTTCTTTGGAGTAAATATTTAGGTTGGAATGGCTGGGTCACGTGGTATGTAAATGTTCGATTTTATCTTTTTTTTTTTTTTTAAGAAGTCACAGGTCACAATGTGGCTAGTGAAGGAAACACTTCTTTTTTTATTTTTATTTTTTTTAACGTTTATTTTTGAGACAGAGAGAGACAGAGCATGAACAGGGGAGGGTCAGAGAGAGAGGAAGACACAGAATCTGAAACAGGCTCCAGGCTCTGAGCTGTCAGCACAGAGACCCATGTGGGGCTCGAACTCACAGACCACGAGATCATGACCTGAGCCGAAGTCGGACGCTGAACTGACTGAGCCACCCAGGCGCCCCATAAATGTTCAATTTTAAAATAAACTACCAAACTGTTAAAAAGTGGTTATATATCTGTTGGCTATCTGGATGTCTCCTTTGGAAAAATGTCTATTCATGTCTTCTGACCATTTTTAAACTGGTTTATTTGTTTTTTGGGTATTGAGTTTTAGAAGTTCTTTTTTTTGGTTTGTTTTTAATGTTTATTTATTTTTTGAGGAAGAGAGAGAGACAGAGTGTGAGTGGGAAAGGGCCAGAGAGAGAGGCACAGAATCTGAAGCAGGCTCCAGGCTCTGAGCTGTTAGAACGGAGTCCGACGCGGGGCTCTAACCCACAAACTACGAGATCATGACCTGAGCCGAAGTCCAACGCTTAACTGAGTGAGCTACCCAGGCGCCCCGAGTTTTATAAGTTCTTTATATATTTTGGATACTAACCCTTTATCAGACATGTCATTTGCAAATGTCTTCTCCCATTCTGTAGGTTGCCTTTTAGTTTTGTTGATTGTTTCTTATGCAGTGCAGAAGCCTTTTATTTTTATAAAGTCCCAATAGTTTTGTTTGTTTGTTTGTTTTTGTTTTTTGCTTTTGTTTCCCTTGCCTCAGGAGACATATCTAGTAAGAAGTTGTTGTGGCTGATGTCAAAGCAATTACTGCCTATGTTCTCCTCTAGGATTTTGATGTTTCCTGTCTCATATTTAGGTCTTTAATCCATTCTGAATTTATTTTTGCATGTGGTGTAAGAAAGTGTTTCAGTTTCAGGAGTGCCTAGGTGGCTTAGTCAGTTAAGCCTATGACTGTTGATTGAGCTTCAGACTCTTGATTTCGGCTCAGGTCATGATCTCACGGTTTGTGGGTTCATGTCCTGCTTCAGGTTTTGTGCTGACAATGCAGAGACTGCTTGAGATTCTCTTCCTCCATTTCTCTGTGCCCCTCCCCTGCTAGCTCTCTCTCTTTCAAAAATAAATAAATAAAAACATTAAAATGTTTTTAAAAGAAAGTGGTCCAGTTTCATTCTTTTGCATGTTGCTGACCAATTTCCCAATACCATTTGTTGAAGAGACTATCTTTTTTCCATTAGATATTCTTTCCTGCTTTGTTGAAGATAAATTGACCATATAGTTGTGGGTTCATTTCTGTTTTTTTCTATACTGTTCCACTGAACTACGTGTCTATTTTTGTGCCAGTACCATCATCAGGGAAATACAAATCAAAACTACAGTGAGATATCACCAGTCAGAATGGCTACAATTAACAACACAGGAAACAACAGGTGTTGGTGAGGAGGTGGAGAAAGGGGAACCTTCTTACACTGTTGGTGGGAATGCATACTGGTGTAGCCACTCTGGAAAACAGTATGGAGAGTCCTCAAAAAGTTAAAAATAGGGGCGCCTGGGTGGCGCAGTCGGTTAAGCGTCCGACTTCAGCCAGGTCACGATCTCGCGGTCCGTGAGTTCGAGCCCCGCGTCAGGCTCTGGGCTGATGGCTCGGAGCCTGGAGCCTGTTTCCGATTCTGTGTCTCCCTCTCTCTCTGCCCCTCCCCCGTTCATGCTCTGTCTCTCTCTGTCCCAAAAATAAATAAAAAACGTTGAAAAAAAAAAAAAAAAAAAAAAAGTTAAAAATAGAACTACCCTATGATCCAGCAATTGTACTACTAGGTATTTACCTAGGTGATAAGGATTAAGATGTTTTGTGGAAGTGTGGAATGACTATATTGTACACCCGAAAATGATATTACACTGTATGTTAACTACCTGGAATTTAAATAAAAACTATTAAAAAGTAGTTATACTATTTTATATTCCCACAAGCAGTATATGAGTTTTCAATCATTCCACATCTTTATCAACACTTCATGTTTTCAGTCTTTTTAGTTTTAATCATTCCAGGGACACCTGGGGGGCTCAGTCAGTTAAGTGTCTGACTTCGGCTCAGGTCATGATCTCACAGTTCATGAGTTCGAGCCCCACATCAGGCACTGTGCTGACAGACGGCTCAGAGCCTGGAGACTGCTTCAGATTCTGTGTCTCCCTCTCTCTCTGCCCCTCACACTCTGTGTCTCTCTCAAAAATAAATAAACATTTAAAAAGAATTAAAATAATAGATTCCACTCTCTGAAGGTTTGGAGAGTCTAGATCTTTAATTTTAACCATTCCAAAAGGTATATAATAGTATCTCATTATGGTTTTAATTTGCATTTTTATAATGACTAGTGATTTTGAGCAACTTTCCATGAGTTTATTTGCACTCAGTATGTCTTCTCTAGCAGTTCAAATATTTTGACCATATTTTAAAAGTTTATTGGTCTATGTTCTCATTATTGAGATTTGAGTATTTTTATGTCTTCTGATTACAACTTTTATCAGATAGGTGGTTTGCAAATATTTTTTCCAATTCTGTGACTTGTCTTTTTTTCTACTAATTGTGTCTTTCAAAGAACAAAATTCGTTAGTCCAATATATCAATGTTTTCTTTCTTCCAAAGCAAACTTTGACTAACTCAAGGTCACAAACATTTTCTCCTATGTATTCTTCTAGGAGTTATACTTATAGATTTTACATTTACATCTATGGTTCAACGTGTCTTTTTTTTTTTTTTTTTTGGCAAGGGAAAAAATTTTATTTCATAGTTGTCTTTAAAACCACAAAGACACTATGCTCTTCGTATAAAAACATTAGTACAAATAATTATACTTTCTAGAAAATGATTATATAGACACTCTCAAAGAAAAATGCACACCATTACATAGTTTCAGAGAAGTTGCTTGGAAAAAACTCACATCTAGACTGATTCCTAAAACATACCATAAGACCCTGCATATTTTGGTGCAAAGTATAGATTATTGTCATCAGTACATGATCCTGAATTCTTACACATTTGATAACATGCATAAGGACTGGTTTATGACATAATGTTCCATTGGTTCATCAGCCTCTTCTGCAGGTACATCAGCAGGTTGAGCAGGCTGTGCCTTTGTCTGTGGTCTTTCTTCAAGACCTTCCAGGAATGGAGATACATCATCATCATCATAAATCGTAAACTCCAAGTCTTTACTAAAAATTCCAATGGACACATTCTTTGTAGTTAAGTCCTGTTCTGCAGTGTCTCTTATAAGGCATGCAGACCATGTTTAACCAGTTCATTCAAATTGCACTCCATGAACCCAGACATATGTCTCACCAAGTAAGTACGAGCTCATTGAAAACAAGCTCCAATGGACATAGCTCTACAGTCGAAATAGTTAGCAGATAGACAAGTTTGGAAAATGTGAGGGCCCATATTCATAACCAACAATAAGCAGTCCAACACCATATGGTCTCTGGCCATATCGTTGCGTTGGTATTTGGGTCTTGCTTTCAATTAGAGATACAAGATGAGATGCAGGAAGAGGTCTGTCAAATACAAATCTGGAATCCAAACACTCCTGGTGCATAAAATTACATAACAGTCTAGCATCAGCAGTAAGTCCCACAACTGAGATACCAATATGGTTGTCAACATGGAGAATTTTTTCTGATGAGCTGCAGACTCTGACTATGCTGTCTTCAATGCAGCCAACACTGTGTGTTGTTTTTTTTGTTTTTTCTTCAGATCAACTGTGGCTGAACCTTGTTTGACAGCTTCCATTGCATATTCAATTTGATGATTCCTGCCCCGAGGGCTCCAAACAGTCACATCATTGTCCTACTGGTTGTGAAACATGGTTTTGGCTTTGGGCTTGGCTTTATGGTTCATTTTATCTTTCTTTGTAAATGATATCAGATATTGATTTAGGTGTCAAAACAAACAAACAAAACAAAAACAAAACAGGGGCTCTTGGGTGGCTCAGGCAGTTGAGCCTCTGACTTTGGCTCAGGTCATGATCTCGTAGTCTGATTTCAAGCCCCACATTGTTGGGCTCTGTGCTGCCCACTTAGAGCCTGGAGCCTACCTCAGATTCTGTGTCTCCCTTTCTCTCTGCCCCTCCCCCACTCATACTCTGTCTCTCTCAAAAATAAACATTAAAAAGAATTATTCTAGATTCATTTGTTGAAAAGACTATCCTATCTCCATTACATTGCACTGCACCTTTATTGAAAATCAATTGACCATGTATGTGTGAGTTTATGGATTCTCTAGTCTGTTCTCTTGATCTATTTATATATATTTTTTAATTTTTTAATGTTTATTTATTTTTGAGAGAGAGAGAAAGCATGAGTAGGGAAGGGGCAGACAGAGAGGGAGACACAGAATCTGAAGTAGGCTCCAGGCTCTGAGCTGTAGGTACAGAGCCCGGCCGGGGGCTCGAACTCAGGAACCGTGAGATCATGACCCAAGCCAAAGTCGGCGCTCAACTGACTGAGCCACCCAGGAGCCCCTATCTTTATTCTAATACTGCAGTGTCTTTTTTGATTACTGAGGTTTTATAATCATTCTTGAAATCATGTATTTTTAGTTCTCCAATTTTGTTCTTTTTCAATTATGCCCAACTTGTTTGCTCACATCTTCCTTCTATCCCCATTTCCTCTTCTTGGGCTTCTTTTTCTGGAGGGACACACTCAAACATTCATAACCTAAAAACTGTCTTTATCCATACTACTTTCTCCCTTTTCATTTCCATGCAAAATTTAGAATCAGTCTGTCAAATTCTACTTGGGGAGAAAAAAGCCTGCTGGTGTCTTGATTGGGATTGTATTGAATTTATAGATCCCCTAATTAGGGGAGAATTGAGAACTTAATATTGAGTCCTTTGACCTGTGGACACAGAATATCTCTGTATTTATGAAGGTCTAATTTTTCTCCCAAGTGCTAGACCTTGCAAATCTTTTGTTAGTCTCTAAGTATTTCACATTTTTTTTTTTTTAAAGTTTATTTATTTTTGAGAGAGCGAGAGACAGAGCAAGAGTGGGTGAGGGACAGAGAGGGAGACACAGACTCCGAAGTAGGTTCCAGGCGCTGAGCTGTCAGCACAGAGCCCGACGCGGGGCTCGAACCCACAAACCGTGAGATCATGACCTGAGCCGAAGTCGGACGCTCAACCGACTGAGCCACCCAGGTGCCCCACATTTTTTATACTATATTGTGAATAGTATTGTTTTTTTATTTCCATTCTCAATTGTTCACAATTAATATGTACAAATAAAATACATTTTTGTATGTGCATCTTGTATAATAAAACCCAGTTACTAGTCTTCATAGATTTTCTTCATATATTCCTTGGGGTTTCTACATAGACAACCCTATCATATGCTAATAGAGGCAGTTTTATTCCTCCTTTTATGTCTGTGTGCATTTAAGTTTGTTTTTTTGTTTTTTTTTTAATTTGAGAGAGACAGAGGATCCCAAGCAGGCTCCATGCTGACAGCTCAGAGCCTGATGCGGGGCTCAAACTCACAAACCATGAGATCATGGTTAACTGACTGAGCCACCCAGTGGTGGCTTTTAACTGTTTTTTGTGGGGGAGGGGAAAAATAAGTAAGCTTTTTTTTTTTTTTTTTAACTTACTGAGTAGGCAAGGAACTACAGTATAAAGTTGAATAGAAGTGATGAGACATCCTTGTTTTCTTCTTGATGTTAAGGGAAAGAATTCAGTCTTCCTCATTCACTATGATTGTAGCAGTATATTTTTTTATGGTGCTCTTTATCAAGTTGGAGAAATTCTCTTCTTTTCTCAGTTTTCTGAGGTTTTTTTGTTTGTTTGGTTGTGGGGTTTTTTTTTTTGTTTGTTTTTTTTTTTTTTTAGAGAGAGAGAGTGCACAAGAGAGATAGAATCTTAAGCAGACTCCAAGTCTAGCAAGGAGCCTCACACAGGGCTCCAACATGGAGCTTGATCTCACAACCCTGATGAAATCATGACCCTGACATCATGACCTGAGCCCAGATCAAGAGCCAGATGCTTAACTGACTGTGCTATCCAGGCGCCCCAGCCAAGATTTTTAATTAGGAATAGATACTCGGATTTATCAAAAGGTTTTACTGCATCTATTGGGATTATCATGTGATTTCTTTTTTGTCTTTTTGAATCTGTTAAAATAGTGAATTACATTGATTTATGACTGATAAACCAACCTCACATTTTGTGGATAAATTCCATTCACTCATAATGTAGTATTCTTTGTATTATCTTGCATTCAGTCTGCTAACATTTGTTAATTTTTGTGTCTATGTTTACAAAACATGTTGGTTTGTAGTTTTCTTTCTTTCTTTTTTTTTTTAAGTAAGCTTCATGTCCAGCATGCAGTCCAACATGGGGCTTAACTCATGACCCTAAAATCCCTGAGATCAAGACCTAAGCTGAGATCAAAAGTCAGAATCTTAACAACTGAGTCACCCAGGTGCCCTGTAGTTTTCTTTTAATACTTTGGTTTTGGCATCAGACTAATATTAGCTTTATAAACTCAAGTAAAATATTTTTAATTTTCCTTAAGACTTTGTTGAGAATTGGCATTTCCTTTTACGTTTGGTAGGATCCACTAAGTGTTTGGGTGGGGTAAGGAGAAATAATCAGTGGAAACATATAGACTTGTGGTTTAATTCATGGGAAAGTTTTAAACTATAAATTCAATTTAAAAAATTGCAGGGCTATTCAGTTTATCTGTCTTCTTGAGTGAGATTTCACAGTTTGCATCTTGCAAGTAATTTGTCCATTTTATCTTAGGTAATTTTATTGGCCTAAAATTGTTCACAATAATCCCTTATTAACCCTTTATTATCTGTAGAATCTGTAATAATGTCACTTTTCATTTCTGGTATTAGTAATTTTCTTCTCTCTCTCTCTCTCTCTCCTATCAGTCTGGCTAGAGGTTTATCAATTTTATTGCTATTTTCAAAGAACCAATTTTTGGCTTCACAGATTTTCTCTAATTCTGTTTTCTTTTTTTTTTTTTTTTAATGTTTATTTATTATTGAGAGACAGAGAGACACAGAGCGTGAGCAGGAGAGGGGTAGACACAGAATCTGAAGCAGGCTCCAGGCTCCGAGCTGTCAGCACAGAGCCCGACACGGGGCTCGAACTCACAAATTGTGAGATCATGACCTGAGCCAAAGTCGGTCACCCAACCAACTGAGCCACCCAGGTGCCCCTCTAATTCTGTTTTCTATTTTACTGATTCCCACACTGATTTTTATTATTTTATTTACACTATTTACTTTGGATATAATATACTCTTTTTTCCCAGTTTCTTAAGGTGGAAGCTGAGGTCATTGATTTGAGAACTTTTTTCTTTTGTAAGAAGTGGTATATCTCCCTTTGCAATGCAAATGAAAATGTTGCATTTTCATTTAGTTCATTTTTTTATTTTTGAGACAGAGAGAGACACAGCATGAATGGGGAAGGGGCAGAGAGAGAGGGAAACACAGAATCGGAAGCAGGCTCCAGGCTCTGAGCCATCAGCCCAGAGCCCGACGCGGGGCTCGAACTCGCGGACCGCGAGATGGTGACCTGAGCTGAAGTCGATCGCTTAACCGACTGAGCCACCCAGGCGCCCCTTCATTTAGTTTTATATACTTTCCAATTTTCCTTTTGATTTTATTCCTCGACCCATAGGTTATTTAGAACAGTGTTTATTTTCCAAATATTTTGAGATTTTTGTCTCTTACATATCTCTAATTTAATTTCATTGGCATCAGTGAACTTATTCCATATGATCTGAATCCTTGTAAATTTCTTGAAATTTGTTTTAAGGCCCAGAATATGGTCTAAATTGGTAAATGTTATGTATGCATTGAATACAATTTGTATTCTTTCATTGAGCGGTGTACCCTATAAATAATGATTACATCAAATTGGCTGATAGTACTGTACAAGTCTTCCATTATCTCTTCTCAACTTCATCGATTATCAAGACAGAGGTGTAGAAATATTTAATTATAATTGTGAATTCTTCTAGTTCTTCTGATAGTTCTATCAAAGTTTTTCATGTACTTTGAAGCTCTGTTTTATATGCTAAACGTATGGAATTACTATGCCCTCTCAATGAATTGGCCATATTACCACCATGAAATGACCCTATTTATTTCTAGTAATATACTTTTCTCTGTAATCTATTTTTGTTTGTTATTAATATAGCCACTCTAGCTTTCTTTTGATGAGTGTTACCTTCTTTGCATTTTCTCTATTTTACATTAAACATGTTTGGGTTATTATATTTAAAGTGAGTTTCTTATAGGAAGGCATATAATTGGGTTTCTTTTTAAAAAATTCTTTTAAATGTTTTATTTATTTTTGAGAGAGAGAGACAGAGTGTAAGCAGAGGAGAGGCAGAGAGAGAGGGAGACACAGAATCCAAAGCAGGCTCCAAGCTCTGAGCTGTCAGCATAGAGCCCAACATGGGGCTCAAACCCATGAGCTGTGAGATTGTGATCTGAGCTGAAGTCAGACGCTTAAATGACTGAGCCTCCAGGCGCCCCTGGGTTTCTTTTTAAATCCAACCTGACAGTCTCTGCCTTCTAATGGGATGTTTAGACCATTTGTATTTAATGTAATTACTAATGAGTAAGTTTAAAATTACTATCTTGCTATTTGTTTTCTGTTTGTTCCATCTGTTTTCTTGTTTCATTTTATTTTTTCTGACCTTTTTTTAGATTAAGTATATTATATTATTATGATTCCATTTTATTTCCTTTATTGACTTCTTAGCTATAACACTGTTTCACCTTTTAAGTGGTTGCTTTAGGGTTTGTAGTATACACCATTTACCTTCAAATGGTAACCTACCACTTTTGAATAGTGTATGAGCCTTACAACAATATTCTACCATTTTCTCTCTCCTGGCCTTTGTGGTATTCATATCATACTTCTACATATGTTATAAATATTTATTTACCTTTCAATTATTATTTTAAAAAGGCAATTACCCATTTTTCAATTTTTTTATTGTGGTACAATTTACATAACATAAAATTTATTATTTTAACTATTTTTAATCCTACAATTCAGTGGCATTAAGTAATTTACAGTATTGTATAAGCATCAACACTATTTTCAGAAATTTTAATCATCCCAAACAGAAACTCTGACCCATTAAACAATAACCACCTATTTCCCCCAAACCTTGGCAACCAGCATCCTATTTTCTGTCTCTATGAATTTGCCTCCTCTAGATACCTTATCTAAGTGGATTCATAAAGTATTTGTTCTTAGATACCTTATATAAGTGGATTCATAAAGTATTTGTTCTTTTGTGCCTGGTGTATTTCACTTAGCATGTCTTCAATGTTCATTTAGGTTGTAGTATGTATCAGAATTGCCTTTCTTTTGAAGGTAACTAATATTCCATTGTATGTATGTATCATATTTTGTTTATCCATTTACTCATCAGTGGACATTTTCATTGCTTTCACCTTTCTACTATTGTGAATAAGGCTGCTATAAACATATAGTATAATATATCTGTTCAAGTCCCTGCTTTAAATTCTTTTTATACCTAGGAATGGAATTTCTGGCTCATATAGTATTTCAATTTTTTTTAATGTGTATTTATTTAGAGAGAGAGAGACAGTGCACTCACGCACAAGCAGAACAGGGATAGAGAGAGACGGAGAGAAAGAATTCCAAGTAGTCTCCATGCTCTCAGCACAAAGCCTGATACCGGGCTCAATTTCACAACTGTGAGATCATGACCTGAGCTGAAATCAAGAGTCAGACACTTAACCGACTGAGCCACCCAGGCACCCCTGGTAATTCTATTTTTAATTTTTTGAGGAACTGCCGTATTTTTTTCTGTAGTGGCTGCAAGATTTTACATTCCCATCAGCAGTGCACAAGGGTTCCAATTTCTCCACATTTTCACCAACACTTGTTATTTTTTTCCCCTTTCTGATAATAGCCATCTTAATGGGTGTGAAGTATCTCATTGTGGCTTTGATTTGCATTTCCCAAATGATTAGTGATGTTAAGCATCTTTTCATGTGCTTGTTGGCCATGTATATATACTCTTTGGAGAAATATCTATTCAAGTCCTTTGCCCATCTTGGAACTGGGTTTGTTCTTGTTGAGTTCTAGGAAGTCTTTATATATGCTGGATATTAACCACTTATCAGATATATAATTTGCAAATATTTTCCTGTGTTGATAGTTGTGATAGTTAATTTTATGTGTCAACTGGACTAGGCCACAGGGTACACAGACATTTAGCCAAATATTACTCTGAGTAAGTCCATGAAGATGTCTCTGGATGACATTAACACTCAAATCAGACTGAATTAAGCAGAATGTCTTCGCTAATGTGATTGGATCTCATCCAGTCAATTAAAAACCTGAATAGAACAAAAAGGGAGCTCGACCTCCCTGCCTTCCTTGAGCTGGGGCATCAGTCTTTTCCTGCCTTCAGACTTGAACTGAAACATCAGCATTTTTGAGCCTTGAGCCTGCTGGCTTTTGGACTGGAACTGCACCATAGACTATCTTAGCTCTCCAGCTTGGCAACTGAAAATCGTGAGATTTCTTAGCCTCCATAATCATGCGAATCAATTTTTTATAATCTCTTTATATATATCTATCTATATTTATTTATCTATCTGTGTACATATATATTCCAGTGTTCGTTTCTCTGGAGAATGCTACTACTACTAATACAGAGTCTGGTATAGAGAAAGCGGTTCTGAAGGAATAGAATCTTAAGGATAAGTTTTCTGAATTGGGTTTAGGGTTTCTGGAATTGGCTTTCTAATCTGATTAGATTTAAAGATGTGAATGACTCCATTTCCAGTATTAAAGAGAGCACTGATAGTCCTTAACTTGGTCTGTCAATTAAGATATGTAAAATATTACTATTGGATACTCCTAGTTAATAGCTTTTAAGAAGCAAGAATCTGGGTGACTGTGTATATGATACTTTCAGACATTTTTGGCAAACTAACACATATAATGAGATTGGTTGCTTGCTCCTAATGTCACTGGATAAAGTGGGGGAAAGAAAAGGATGAGCTCAGGGATACAAATTTCTAGCTGAAGCACGACATGAATGGCCTGAAAGCTTCTTTGTGTGTCCTGAAGGAGACCCTTATCTCCTATAGCTGCATGGCTGAGATTGCTTAAAATTAAACCAAGAATCTCATTCTCTGACTGGATGAATTACAATGCAAGTTGAATTCCCAGCCTTGCAGGATGTCTACTGTTAAAGTGAAGACGTTGATTAGGAAGGAACAGGACTGTGAAAATTGGAATGGGGATGTGTGGGAAGGCCCTGATAAACCTTGGGACATTAAGCCTCTAAATTCTGATGAGTGTGCTTCACCAGGGGAACCACCTCTCCACCCTCCATAGGAGCAGCCTCTTCGTATCCATGGGAGTGGCCTCTTTGCCCATAGTAGTAGTGGCCTCTCCACTCCTGTCTGAAGGGATTAACCCTTAATTGTCTGAAGACACTGTAATGACCTCTTTGAGGCAGGTGCCATGCAAGATAACGCTGAGTTTTTTTCAGGAACCACACTCACCACATCTTTTTGTTTCTAGACTCATAACTATACTCAAATGCAGCAGGACACTAAAGGTGAGGTTCAAAGTGTGATCCATGAGGACATGCACTACACTCCAAAGAATGACTTGAGTTTTCTCATGTTTACAGATGGAAATCCAGGGAATATGTGTAGGAATGGGTATTAAGAGTATGGGATATGGGATATAAGAGTATGGGAGGAACATAAAGTTGGGTCAGGCTGAATTTATTGATATGCGTTCATTAAGCAGAGAAATTGTATTTAATATTACAGCTTGGGGAATTAGAAAAGGCTCTAACTGGTTGATTGGTTGGTTGGTTGGTCAGTTGGCTGAAATGTGGACCAGAAGTTTGCCCACAGTGAGAAAGAAATACCAAACTTGCCCTGGTTTAATGTAGAGGAAAGAATTCAAAGGCTTAGGGAGACTGGAACGTTACAGCAGATTTGTCACTTAGAACCTACTGAACCACTCCAGAGAAGTTCAAAAGATATACCTTTTACTGTGACTGTGAGAAATGAATTTATGAGAGAGGCCTGGGCATCCTTGGGAAGCTCTGTGATTGCCTTTCTAGTCCAGACCTTACAGTGGGAAACACAGTCACTGAATTGAGAAACCTAAGTACAATGGGAGTAATTGAATCCTGAGGTGACAGGGGCCAAGTTGTGGTACTCAACCACCAAAGGCGGTTGTGGTTACTGTAATGGACAGCAGAGTCAAAGCATCAATCAAAATGGCCTTATAAAGAACTATAACATTGGCTAGTTGACTACGATGTTCCTAGAAGTGAAATAGATAAGAAGCTTACTAAATTCTCATTTGAACTGTGTAAGTAGAATATTTCTAGGTCAAGTGGACAAAAGTCTAAACTGAATCATGAAAAGAGGCATGGCCCCTCAATCAGTTCCTAGACTTGAGCCACTTTAAAGACCCAGAACCCTTTGAATAAAGACAAGGCTGGGTAATTTGAGGAATGACTATGGTACACTGCCAAAAATTTATGGTGAACCCATCGTGTGATTATTTCACCAGATCTGAAATGCATAGATGGAATAGACATAATCCAGCAGCTGGCATTATCCCCACATTGATTCCCTGATATGTGGAATAAAGGCTATTATGGTGGGAAATGCCAAGTGGAAGCCACTAGAACTTCCTTTACTTAAGAAAATAGTAAACCCAAACCAATACTGCATCTCTAGAGGAATTGTAGAGATAAGTGTCCCCCATCAAGGAAAGATGCAAGAGTGGAAATTCCCATCACTTTTTTATTCAACTTGCCTATTTAGCCTGTGCAGAAGACAGAGGGATCTTGGAGACTAAAAGTGGATTATTGTAAAATTAATTAACCAGATAGTGACTCCAATTGCAACTGTGTGCCAGATGTGGTTTCATTGCTTGAGCAAATTAACACATCCTCTGGTAGCTGGTATGCAGCTACTGATATGACAAATTCATACCTGTCAATAAAGACAACCAGAAACAGTTTGCTTTCAGGTGGCAAGGCCAGCAATACACATTCACTGGCCTACCTCAGAGACATATCAAGTCTCCAGTCTGGTAGATTCCATCAGTGAAGCCATCTGGCATAGAGTTTTTTTTTCATTGGGAAGTTTTTTATTACCAATTTGTTTCCCTTTATAGTTACGTCTTTTCAGATTTTATATTTCTTTGCAATTCAGTCTTTATATGTTTTGTGTTTCTAGGAATTGTTCCATTTTATCTAGGTTATCCAATTGGGTGGCATACAATGTTCATAGTACCCTCTCATAATCCTGTTTATTTCTGTAGAATCAGTAGTAATGTTCCCATGTTGGTTTCTGATGTTAGTAATTTAAGTCTTCTCTGTTTTTCTTAGTCAATCTAGCTAAAGATTTATCATTGTTGTTGATTTCTTTTTTTTTTTTTGAAAGAAGCAACTTTTGTTTTATTGATTTTCTCTACTCTTTTATTTAAAAAATTTTTAATTATTATGTTTATTTATTTTGAGAGAGAGAGAGAGACAGAGTGTGAGTGGGGGAGGGGCAGGGAGAGAGGGAGACACAGAATCCGATGCAAGGCTCCAGGCTCTGAGCTGTCAGCACAGAGGCCTACGTGGGGCTCAAACCCATGAGTGTGAGATCATGACCTGAGTTGAAGTTGGACGCTCAACCAAGCGAGCCACCCAGGTGCCCCTCTACTCTTTTATTTATGTCTGCTCTACTGTTTATAAATTTCTTCCATCTGCTAGCTTCAGATTTATTCTTCTTCTAGTTCCTTATCATGTAAAATTAGGTAATTGACTTGAGATCTTTTTTTCATGTAAACTTCCTAGAGTTTTTTCCTCTAAATGTCCCTTTTAGCACTGCTTTTGCCACATGCTATAAGTTTTGGTATGTTGTGTTTTCATTTTCATCCATACATATTTTCTAATGTCCCTTGTGATTTCATCTTTGACCCATTTATTGCTTAAGAATATGTCAATTTCCATGTACATGAATTTTCTAGTTTTTCTTCTGTGATTGGTTTCTAACTTTATCTCATTGTGTTTGTAAAAAATAATGCTTCATGTGATATATTTTTTAATATATTGATATTTGTTTTGTGGCCTAACATATGGTCTCTCCTGAAGAATGTCCCACATGCACTTGAAAAAACTGTGTATTCTATTGAAGTGTTCTGTATACGTCTGTTATATCTAGATGGTTTACTGTGTTGTTTTAGTTCTTTATTTCCTAACTTATCTTCTGTCTAGTTGTTCTGTTACTGAAAGTCACTTATTGAAGTCTCCCCCTATTATAGAACTATTTCTGTCTTCAATTCTGTCAATTTTCACTTCTTAAATTTTGAGAGTATGCTATCAGGTGCATAAATGTTTATAACTGTTTCTTCTTGCCGTATTGGACCTTTTATTATTAGCTCTTGTAATCTTTTCTGATTTAAAGTCTATTTGTGGGGTGTCTGGGTGATTCAGTTGGTCAGTTAAGTGATTGACTCTTGATTTCAGCTCAGGTCATGACCTCACAGTTGTGAGATCAATCCCCACGTGGGGCTCCATGCTGGGCATGAAGCCTGCTTGAGATTCTCTCTCCCTCTCCCTTTGCCCCTCCCCAACTTGCAAGCTTTCATTCTCTCTTTCTCTAAAATAATAATAAATAAATAAAAATTTTAAAAATAAAATGAGTCTCTTATAGGGTGCCTGGCTGGCTCAGTTGGTAGAGCATGTGACTCTCGATCTTGGGTTTGTATGTTTGAGCCCCTTGGTGGGTACAGAGAGTACTTAAAAATAAAATAAAATCTTTTATTTTTTTTCAGTTCGGGATGGTTCATTAGACATCATTTAGATAATAACCAGAATAGCCCCTTTGAGAAGTAGTGAAATATTTGAGTCCTGAAGACTTCAGTCTGGTCATAAACAAGATTATTAAGGTATAGAGGAGTCTCTAGTTAACCAGCACGCTGTTCCCATTTTTTCAGCTTGACTGCATATATAAGAGCTCATTACAGTAATTCACTTTTCAACAGGAAAGATTGAAGTGATGATAGACTCAGACACTAACTAAACATAGGTCCCTGCTTCACATAGCAGCCTTCATTGACAGTGAAACCATTTTCCCCAGTGTTTGGTGGAGCTTCCTACATTAGCAGTATAATGAAATAGAGCATTCTTGCCCAGGAAACCTCTGCCCAATACAATTCCATGCATCTTGAAAAGCCAAAGATGATCTAATTTTTTTTTTTTTTAAATTTTTTTTTCAATGTTTTTTATTTATTTTTGGGACAGAGAGAGACAGAGCATGAAAGGGGGAGGGGCAGAGAGAGAGGGAGACACAGAATCGGAAACAGGCTCCAGGCTCTGAGCCATCAGCCCAGAGCCCGACGCGGGGCTCGAACTCACGGACCGCGAGATCGTGACCTGGCTGAAGTCGGAGGCTTAACCGACTGCGCCACCCAGGCGCCCCAAAGATGATCTAATTTTTGACACAAAAGCTCATCAATGATTTTGCAGATGGAAACTGATTCAGGGAGATGAAATGATCTGTCAGAGGTCTCCTGATATTTCTGCTACACATGGTTTTGAATGCCTATACCTTTCTTGTTTTTCTCCCATTGAATTTCAAAGGTTCAGTTTCCCGCCTTTTAAGGATCTTAAGAAACTAAAACCAGCAGAAAGCTTCAAATCTCCTTTTAAAAACAGATTTGAGATTGTAAAAGCAGCAATGAGAGTGAAAGCTTTCCTCTATCAATGTTTCTTCATTTCTTTGTTCATTCATTTACCAGATGTGTATCTATTTTATAAACATTTCCAAACAAGCACTTCAGTATTGGATCTTCCCACTACAGAAAGTGCCTACCTCTGTGTTGGGACTTGAAGATCACCCAGTCCTGAGTGGCAATCCAGCAATTAAGGGGAAAATTCCTTATAATAATGTTTTAATAAGAAAAAGAAAACCCTGAGAAGTGTCTTGAAATATAAGAAACAAGTCTCCCTGATTTGGAGCAACATGGCAAATATATTTCATTGCAGTTATGTCTCCAAAACCAGATGAAGATAAATAGTGCCAGTTCTCGACAAAATTGTGAGTTCTATCTTTGTCAGTCTTGATATCCTCTTCATGTACCCTTTTAATCCTTCAGCTGTCTTCTCTTATACTTCAAGCCTCCAAAGCTTTCCTATTATTCTCCCCTACCTTCTCTGCCATTCTGATTGTCTCCTGAATATCCATTCCTCTTCTTCGTATAGCAGCCTTGTTACATGAGTGACAAAGATACATCTCCAGCTTCAGGAGGACCCTAATTGCTACAGCTAAACCTAATCAGCTTCAAGAAGACCTTAAACTAGCTAACATCACTGAATATTGAGCATGAAGAACAAGTTGTGGTGGTTGAGGGCTTTTTTTTTTTTTTCATTTTTAAAAATTTACATCTAAATTAGTTAGCAAATAGTGCAACAATGATTTCAGGAGTAGATCCCTTAGTGCCCCTTCCCCATTTAGCCCATCCCCATCCCACAACCCCTCCAGTAACCCTCTGTTTGTTCTCCATATTTATGAGTCTCTTTTGTTTTGTCCCCCTCCCTGTTTTTATATTATTTTTGTTTCCCTTCCCTTATGTTCGTCTGTTTTGTCTCTTAAAGTCCTCACATGAGTGAAGTCATATGATTTTTGTCTTTCTCTGACTGGCTAATTTCACTTAGCATAATACCCTCCAGTTCCATCCACATAATTGCAAATGGAAAGATTTCATTCTTTTTGATTGCTGAGTAATACGTCTTTATCCATTCATCCATCGATACACATTTGGCCTCTTTCCATACTTGGGCTATTGTTGATAGTGCTGCTATAAACATGGGGGTGCATGTGTCCCTTAGAAACAGCACACCTGTATCCCCTGGATAAATGCCTAGTAGTGCAATTGCTGGGTCGTAGGGTAGCTCTATTTTTAGTTTTTTGAGGAACCTCCATACTGTTTTCCAGATTGGCTGCACCAGCTTGCATTCCCAAAAATAAAATCTTTAAAAATAAATAAAATGAGTCTCTTATAGGTAGCATATAGTTGAATCATAGTTTAAAAAAAATCTATTCTGCTAGGGGTGCCTGGGTGGCTCAGTCAGTTAAACGTCTGACTTTGGCTCAGGTCACGATCTCACAGTTTGTGAGTTCAAGCCCCACATCAGGCTCTGTGCTGTCGGTTCAGAGCCTGGAGCCTGCTTCGGATTCTGTGTCTCCTTCTCCCTCCACCCCTCCCCCACTCACTCTCTGTCTCTCAAAAAATGAATAAACATTAAAAAAAATTTTTAATCTATTCTGCTAATCACTAGCTTTTGATAAGATGGTTTAATTCATAAAATTTAAAGTAATTACTGATAAGGAGGGACTCAATTTTTGCCATTTTGTTACTTATTTTCTCTTTGCATTATAGCTTTCCCCCTTATTTTTTATATTACTGTCATCTTTTGTGTGTGTGTGTGTGTGTGTGTGTGTGTGTGTGTATGTATTTTAAAGAAATGTTTTGATACCTTTCTTATTTCCTTTTGTGTATATTCTATACTTATTTTCTTTTTGGTTACCAAGGGGATTACAAATAATTTTGCAAATTTACACAATCTTAGTTTGAATTTATACTAGCTTAACTTTAATCACATACAACAACTCTGCCCCTATACTGCTCTGTCTCCACTCCTTTCAGTTACTGAGATCACAGATTACATCTGTACATAATGTACCCCCAAACAGACTAACAATTGTTTTTTATGCATTTGTGTTTTAATGTAGGAAATGGGGGCGCCTGGCTGGCTCAGTTGGTTAAACATGTGACTTCAGTTCAGGTCATGATCTCACTGTTTGTGTCAGGCTCTGGGCTGACCGCTCAGAGCCTGGAGCCTGCTTTGAATTCTGTGTCTACCTCTCTCTCTGCCCCTCCCCAGCTCATGCTCTGTCTCTCAAAAATAAAAATAAACATTAAAAAATTAAAAAAATAAATAAATAATGTACAAAATAAGAAATGGAGTTATAAACCAAAATTACGATTCTGTTAGCTTTTATAATTGCTTATGTATTTGACTTTATCAGGATCTTTATTCCCCTCCACAGAGTTTTGAGTACTTTCATTTCAACCTGACTCTTCTTAGCATATCTTTGGGACAGGTCTAGTGGTAATGTACTTTCTCAGCTTTTGTTTGTCTGGTAATGTCTTAATTTCTTCCTTATTTTTGAAGGACACTTTTGCCAGATATAGAATTCTTGATTTACATTTTTTTTTCTCTAAGCACTTTGAATACATCAACCCATTGACTTGGGGCCTCCAAGGCTTCTGATGAAAATTCTAATAATCTTCATGGGGATCCTTGTATGTGATAGTTGTGTCTCTACTGCTACTTTGAACATTCTTTCTTTGGTTTTTGATAGTTGGTTATTATTTGTCGCAGCATGGGTCTCTTTGAGTTTAGCATACTTGGGATTCATTGAGCTTCTAGATTTGTACTTTCATGTATTTCCTTAAGTTTGGGAAGTTTTCAGCCAGTAATTCTTTAAATAATCTGTCACTTTCTCTTGTCTCCTTTGTGGACTCCTCCAATGTATATATTCCTTTCTTTATGGTGTTCCACAGGTCCCTTAGGTTCTGTTCGCTTTACCTTTCTGTTCCTCAGACTCCATCATTTAAACTCTTATCTTCAAGTTAGCTTATTCTTCTGTGTGCTTAAATCTGATTTTTAATCCTTTTAGTGGAATTTTCTTTTCTTTCTTTCTTTTGTTTTATTTTCTTTTTTGTTGTTTGTTTTATTTTTGGAAGTTTCAGATATACTTCTCAGCTCCAGAATTTCATTTTGGATCTTTTTTATGTTTTTTTTTTTAAATATCTTTATCGATATTCCTGTTGTGTTCATACATAATTTTCCTGACCTTGTCCATGTCTTCCTTTAACTCTTTAAGTATCTTTAAGACAGTTGTTTTATTTTATTTTATTTAAAATTTTGTTTTATTTTATTTTAAATTTTTATTTATTTTATTTTATTATTTTATTAAAGTTTTTGTCTAGGAAGACTGCAATTTGGTCTTCCTTGTTGATGGTTTTTACAACTTTTTTTCCCCTTTGAATAGAACATGCTTTCCTATTTCTCTGTGTCTCTTGTGATTTTGTTGTTATTGTTGAAAATTGGACATTTGAATGTTATAATATGGTAAGTCTGAAAATGAAAATATCCTTCTCCACTACCTCCAGGGGTTGTTTTGTTTTGTTTTGTTTTGTTTGTTTGTTTTAATCTCTATGTGCCAGGCATCAGCCTGCATCTTTTTTTGGGCATGCATAATGATTTTCTTTTTTTTTTTTTTTTTTTAATTTTTTAATGTGTATTTATTTTTGAGACAGAGAGAGACAGAGCATGAACAGGGGAGGGTCAGAGAGAGAGGGAGACACAGAATCTGAAGCAGGCTCCAGGCTCTGAGCTGTCAGCACAGAGCCCGACGCGGGGCTCGAACTCACAGACCGTGAGTGAGGTCATGACCTGAGCCGAAGTCGGACGCTTAACCAACTGAGCCACCCAGGCGCCCCCATAATGATTTTCTAAATTCCCCCAAACATATAATTGCTTTTGGATTTCCTACTCTTTAAATGTCTGGCTCCTAAAGGGCCAAAAAAGAAACTGAAGGGAAAAGAGCAGAAGCTATATCTTTAAACCCCTTGAAAGGTGCTTCACTCAGTGGAGATTCCAACAATGCTAGCCTGGCTTTGTATCTGCACCTCCCTGATCTGAAACAATAATTCACAATCAGAACAAAGATTTCTTACTTACAAGAGAAGATACTTACTGCCTACTCTAGCTCTTGTAAGGTGCTCTAGGAACGTTTCCTGTAAGAGGGGTGGAAGGTGGGGAATGGATACCGGCTATAGTTCTAAAGGCTGAAATTACACTTTACTGGTCAAGCCTTCCCTTAAAAGTTGTAAAGCATTGAATAAACCCCAGAATCCCAAATTAGTTAAATCAGATAGACTCTGCCAATACAGTTGTTTAGTTGGAGAGATGGATTCCTGTGCTTCCTCCTCAGCTATCTTCCCTGATGTCACTTCTTTTGCCTGATATTTTTTTATTGTATGTCAGATATTGTGAACTTTATCTTGCTAGATGCTGGGCATTTTTCTAATCCGATAAATATTTTCAAACTTTTAGGACACATTTATGTAGCAGTAGTTTGATCCTTTTGTTCACTGTTAGATGAGACTATAGGAGCATTTAGTCTACAGCTTATTTTGCCCCCACTATGAGGCAAAAGCCTGTCTGAATACTCCATAAGATGTCCTATGAACTAAGCTTTTTAGTCAATCTGGGAACAGAATATACTTCTCCTCCCTGTGTGAGTTCTGGGGTTTATAATCATTTTAGGTGGACTTCTTTTAGTTGTCTTATATAAGAGGATGAATCTTGTCCATGTAACTTCATCTAGAATGGAAGCATTGGTTGAACTCTTCTTTTAAAAACTTTAAAAATTATAATAAACATAAGTGAAAACTCACAGTTGAAAATACTCCACGAGGGGCACCTGGGTAGCTCAGTTGGTTGAGCGCCTGACTTTGGTTCAGGTCATGGTCTCCTAGTTCAAGAGTTCAAGCCCCACAGTGGACTTGCTGCTGTCAGCCTGTCAGTGCAGAGCCAGGTTCAGATCTTCTGTCCCCCTCTCTCTGCCCCTCCCTGCTTGCACTCTCCCAATAAATAAATAAATAAATAAAAGTACTACATGAACTATCACAAAATATACAAATCCCAGAAATATATATATATATATATATATATATATATATATATATATGTATGTTATCTGCACCACATAAACTTCCCCATTTTCCCAAAAGACAATTATCTTCATCTTTAACATTGTAGGTTGATTTTGCCTAATAAATGGAATCATACAGTATATATTCTTTAATGTCTGGTTTCTTTTGCTTAATATTATGTTCAGGAGATTCTTTGTATGGAACTATAATTCATTAATTTTTGTTACTATCATTCCATTTTATGATTTTATCCATTCTACTGTTGTTCTCTACTAGAAATAATATCACTATAAACATTTCTGTGAATATTTTTTGGTACACATATGCATGCATTTCATCTATGAATGGAATTGCTGGTCAGTCAAGTATGCATTGATTTAATTGTAGTAAATAATGCAAAATAATTTTTTCTCTAATCTTTTTTATTTCATAAAAATTTTAGACTTAAAGAAAAGCCACAAAACAGTATAGATTTTCCATATATTTTCAGATCAGCTTCCCCTAATGTTAACATATTACATAGCCATAGTACACTACCAGAATCAGGAAATTAAAATTTATACAGTACTATTAACTGAAGATCTCATTTGATTTTATCAGTTTTCTCATTAATGTGTTTTTCTGTCCCAGGATCCTAGCTAGGGTCTCAGAGAGCACCTACTTTCTCCCTAGTCTTCTGTGGTCTGTATCATTTCCTTGGTTGTTCATTGTTTCCAAGATCTTGATATTTTCAAAGAATGTAACTTTTTTAAATGTCTCTTACTTTTGGTTTCTCTAATATTTTTCACGATGGGATTGGGATTATGCATTTTGGGGGCAAAAATACCCCATAAATGATCTTCATCCTTAGTACATCATATTACAGGGGTCTGCATGATGACTTATGTTGACCTTGATCACTTGGTTAAAATGATTTGTTTACTGTAAAGTTACTATTTTTCCCTGTGTAGTTAATAAATACCTTGGGGAAGATACTTTGAGACTGTGCACATTCTGTGTCTTCTCCAACTTTCGTCCACTGAATTTTGGAATTCATTGATAGATATTGTCTGCAACAATTATTACTGTGATGTTACCTAAGGGTAATTTTCTTTTCCCTCTTCCACATTTATTTATTTATTTATTAAAAAAAAATTTTTTTTAACGTTTATTTATCTTTGAGACAGAGAGAGACACAGCATGAATGGGGGAGGGACAGAGAGAGAGGGAGACACAGAATCGGAAGCAGGCTCCAGGCTCTGAGCCATCAGCCCAGAGCCTGGCACGGGGCTCGAACTCATGGACCGCGAGATGGTGACCTGAGCTGAAGTCAGACGCCTAACTGACTGAGCCACCCAGGCGCCCCTCTTCCACATTTATTAATTGGAACTCTGTGCCAGCAAGAACTACCTCTTCCATTTATTTATTCACTAATATTGATAGAGACTCAGATATTTATTTTATCCTGTAGGTTATAATTTATTATTATTATTATTATTGTTATTGCTTCAATTCTTCCAGATTTGGCCATTAGGAGCTCCTTCTTTCTTTCTTTTTTTTTCTTTCTTTCTTTTTCTTTTTCTTTTTTTTTTAAAGACACATTGATGCAGCGTTATGATCAGACTTTTAATTTAACAATCAACAGCATGGGTGCAAAAAAAAAAAATCTATGTTAAAACCCTTTGTTGGAATGCTTTACACTTTCCACAGAACAGAAACTAAAATAACCTGTTATACAAGTAGTCACAAATACAGTCCTCGAGCTTTTTGCCCATACACATGAGTATTGTCTAAAATGTGTCTTCTTTGTAGCAGCTAGGCCCTGCCACCCCTGTGCTTGTCTGAGTTCACAAATCTGTTGGAACCTGTAGCTTCCCTGTCACTTCTCTGACTCTCTCCTGCTAAGCTTTGTTTCCTGGTAGTAATTAAAACCTAAAACCGTCTGACTTCGGCTCAGGTCATGATCTCACGGTTTGTGAGTTCGAGCCCTCCATCGGGCTCTGTGCTGACAGTCTGGAGTCTGCTTCAGATTCTGTGTCCCCCCCCCCCCCCCCCCCCACTCCTCTCCTGCTCATGCTCTCTCTTTCTCTCTCTCTCTCAAAGAATAAACATTAAAAATATTTTTTTAGGGGCGCCTGTGTGGCTCAATCGGTTAAGCAGCCGACTTTGGCTCAGGTCACGATCTCGCGGTCCGTGAGTTCGATCCCCGCGTCCGGCTCTGTGCTGACAGCTCAGAGCCTGGAGCCTGTTGCAGATTCTGTGTCTCCCTCTCTCTGACCCTCCCCTGTTCATGCTCTGTCTCTCCCGGTCTCAAAAATAAATAAACGTTAAAAAAAATTAAAAAAATAAAATAAAATAAAAATATTTTTTTAAACCTCTGCCACTTCCATAGCTGCTGTTGCTGCAACCACCATAGCCACGCTGGGTTTGTGGTTTGGCAAAGTATTGGCCTCCACCACCACAGGGGCCAGAGCTTCGGCCCCCCCAAAATTGCCTCCTTTCATAGGTCTAAAGTTTGAAGATTGGCCGTTGTAATTGTCAAAATCATTATAGCTTCCGCCACCTCCAGAGTTGCTTCCATCATTACCAAATCCGTGACAGCCATCCCCACTGCCACTGTATCCATTGCCACCTCGACTGCCACCAAAGCCACCTTGCCCACTGAAGTTTCCTCCACGACCAAAGTTGTCATTCCCGCCAAAACCACCTCCGTGACCACCACCGAAGTTTCCAGAACCACGTCGACCTCTTTGGCTGGACGAAGCACTGGCCATCTCTTGCTTAGATATGGCTCTTCTGACTTCACAGTTGTGGCCGTTCACAGTATGGTATTTTCGAATGACAATCTTGTCTACAGAGTCACGGTCATCAAACGTCACACAAGCAAAGCCTCTCTTTCTGCCACCGCCTCGGTCAGTCATGATTTCAATGACTTCAGTTTTCCCCTACTGTTCAAAATAATCTCTCAGGTGATGTTGTTCAGCGTCTTCTTTAATGCCACCGACCAAAATCTTTTTCACGGTTAAGTGCGCACCAGGTCTCTAAGAATCTTCTCTCGAGACAGCCCTCTTTGGTTCCACAACTCTCCCATCCACCTTGTGTGGCCTTGCATTCACGGTTGCGTCCACCTCCTCCACAGTGGCATAGGTGACAAACCCAAAGCCTCTGGAGCGCTTGGTGTTTGGATCTCTCATTACCACACAGTCAGTGAGTGTTCCCCACTGCTCAAAATGGCTCTTCAGACTCTTATCAGTTTTTTCGAAGCTCAAACCTCCGATAAAAAAGCTTCTGCAGCCATTCGGGCTCTTTAGTAGATTCTGACTTAGACGTGACAGCTGTGGGAGGGGAGACTTTAATGATGCTTACTCAGCAGTGTCCACAGGCAGAAAGGAATAATCTGATGAACATATCTCGACTCCTGTGTTCTTTCAACAAGTGGCTATCTATCTATCTATCTATCTCTCTGGAACCACAAGATGTTCCAGGATCATCTTATACATTCCCTGTCCAGCCCTGAAATCAATGATTTTTCCAAAAACTCTTGTTCCTTTTCTTGGAGACTGATGTTTAGAAACCAAGATTTGGGGCTAGGTGTGTTCATTATTACTGGAGTGTTGTTTCTTCTAGGCCCTCTTACCAAAGAGAGCTAGAAAGTATATGTATATGTATATGTATATGTATATGTATATGTATATGTATTAGCCTATGTAGATATATACATCTATATTTATCTTTGTGTATATTTAAAACATGATTTAATACTGATAGTTCAGGTTCCAATCCTATACCATAGGGTTCATTTTTAGTCTTTTCCTATTCCTTATTTGTAACTTCTTTCATAAGAGTGAGAAACCCAGTTCTTATTATCTACAATACATTTATTTATTCATTCATTTCTAATGTACCCATAGAGTAGTTTCAGAGTTGCTAACTCATTTCCATGCAAGAAATACATTTACTGACTAGTATAGCATTTATGAACCATTCTTTGTATTTAACCTTAAATTATTATTTTTTTCCCCAAGGGTACTAGCTGGTTTTTTTTCTTCCCAATGTGGTTATATTACTCATTTGTATATAATTAACTTCAGTTGTTAGTGTTTGTATCCATTTCTTGTCACCCTATATACTGGTTGGTTTCAACAGTTTATTTATTATGTGAATGGTTTGTAAAACATTACTATGGTGGTAAAAGTCAGATTATATAAAAAGATACACTGAGAGAGAGATTGCTGGGAAGATAGCAGAGTAGGAGGACCCTGTTCACCTTGTCCCATGTATACAACTACATAACACTCACATCAGAACCCAGAAAACAACCTGAAGACTGGCAGATCAAACTCCACAGCTAAGTGTAGAGAAGAGGCCACACTGAAGAGATTAGGAAGGGTGGAGACACAGTGAGGAGCTAAAGGGATTCACTGGACTCTCCCCTGGAGGGAGGGACTTGTGGGCATGGAGTAGGGAAAGAAACCTGCTATTACACCAGAAAGACTGATTCTCCATAACGTTTGGCTTTGAAAACCAGAGGGGCCAAATTTCATGAATTCTTCCAACCAGCAGAACTTAAAGCCTAGAATTTTATTTGTATCTCATCTCATCTCATCTCATCTCATCTCATCTCATCATCTTATCCGTGCTTCAGGGACACAAGCCAAAGCCTAGAATTTAAAAAATCAGTGGGCTCATTCTGGGAGAGCCAGGAAGGCCAGAGGAAACTGAGCCCTTACACTTAATGCCATAGAGCAACAAATAACCCACGGAGAAACAGCACAGAAGCAGAAGTTTGAAAGATGCCTGGGGTGTAAGGGAAAGAGATTTGTTTACTAATCTCAGAGCATGTACTGGAGGGGCAGGTTCATTGGGAGACTTCTCCAGGAACAAAGGAGCTGGCAGGCACATTTCCCTCCCTTTATCCCAGTATAAACACATGGCCACTGCAAGAACCAGCACTACCCCAACATTCACTTCCTAACTTGCTTACACCATGCCCCACCCCCCACCAGGCTTTGGGGATCTGCCCCCTCCAGCCTGGCTTGTCTCAGTACTGGTGCTGTAGGTCCCCTCCCCCAGAAGACCAGCACAAACCTTGCCAAAACTGCATCTCCTGAAACTGTGAACTTTGTGGAATCGTGATCCTGGCAGCAGCTGTGGTAAGTCCCCTCTCTGGGACCACAGGCCATAATTTCTCTGACATCAGCCGTAGAACATTTTTTTTAGATATAGCTCCTGAAGAAAAGGAAATAAAAGCAAAAATAAGCTATTGGGATTACATCAAAATAAAGAGCTTGTGTACAGCAAAAGAAACAACCAACAAAACTAAAGACAGTGTACTGAATGGGAGAAGATATTTGCATTGCAAATGACCTATCCAGTAAAAGGTTAGTATCCAAAATATATAAAGAACTGATACAACTCAACACCCCAAACCCAGATAATCCAATTAACAAATGGGCAGCAGACATGAACAGACATTTCTCTAAACAAGACATCCAGGGGCGCCTGGGTGGCTCAGTCGGTTAAGCGTCCGACTTGGGCTCAGGTCACAATCTCGCGGTCCAGTGAGTTCGAGCCCCGAGTCGGGCTCTGGGCTGATGGCTCAGAGCCTGGAGCCTGCTTCGGATTCTGTGTCTCCCTCGCTCTCTGCCCCTCCCCCATTCATGCTCTGTCTCTCTGTCTCAAAAATAAATTAAAAAAAAAAAAAAAACGTTAAAAAAAAAAGACATCCAGACAGCCAACATACACATGAAAAGATGCTCAACATCACCCTTCACCACAGATATGCAAATCAAAACTACAGTGAGATACCACCTCATACCGGTAATAATGGCTAAAATAAAAAACACAGGAAACAACAAGTGTTGGTGAGAATATGAAGAAAAGGAATGCTCCTGCACTGTTGGTGGCAATGCAAACACTGGTGCAGCCATTGTGGAAAAGAATATGGAGGTTCCTCAAAAAATTAAAAATAGAACTGCCCTATGATCTAATAATTGCACTACTAGGTATTTACCTAAAGAAAGTGAAAACACCAATTCAAAAAATATACACACCCCTATGTTTATAGCAGCATTATTTATAATGCCAAATTATGGAAGCACCCCAAATATCCATTGATAGATGAACGGATAAAGATGTGGCATATATATACAATGGAATTTTTTTTTTTTTAACGTTTATTTATTATTGAGAGACAGAGAGAGACAGAGCATGAGCATGGGAGGGGCAGAGAGAGGGGGGAGACACAGAATCCAAAGCACAGAGCCCAATGTGGGGCTCGAACTCACAAACCACGAGATCATGACCTGAGCCGAGGTGAGACGTTTAACCGACTGAGCCACTCAGGCACCCCTACAATGGAATATTATTATTCAGCCATTAAAACAATGGAATCTTGCCATTTACAACAACATGGGTGGAGCTTAAGAGTATAGTGCTAAGCAAAATAAATCAGTCAGAGAAAGACAAATACCATATGGTTTCACTCATAAGTGGAATTTAAGAAACAAACGAGAAAGGAGCTATCAAAAAAGAAAAAAGAGAGAGAAACCAAGAAACAGACTCTTAGCTATGGAAAACAAACTGATGGTTACCAGAGGGGAAGTGGGTGGGGGGGTGGGTAAAATAAGCTATGAGGATTAAGGAGTGTACTTGTGATGAGTACTGGGTGATGAATGGAATTGTTCAATGACTATAGTGTAAACCTGAAACTATTATAATACTGTGTGTTAACTATACTGGAATTTAAAACAAATTTTTTTTTCTTTTTTTCATTTTTTTTTTTAACGTTTATTTATTTTTGAGACAGGGAGAGACAGAGCATGAACAGGGGAGGGTCAGAGAGAGGGAGACACAGAATCTGAAACAGGCTCCAGGCTCTGAGCTGTCAGCACAGAGCCCGACGCGGGGCTCGAACACACGGACCGTGAGATCATGACCTGAGCCGAAGTCAGCCGCTTAACCGACTGAGCCACCCAGGCGCCCCTAAAACAAAATATTTTTTAAAATTTCCTAAAAACCACTACGTGAAAAGTAAGAAGATAGAGTTTAAATTAATAAATTTTATTCCAAATACTATCATTTCCACATTTAATCAATATAAAAATTATTAATGAGATATACATTGTTTTCGTTATTGGGTCTTTGAAATCCAGCCTGTATTTTGCTCTTACACAAATTGCATGGTAAATTTTCATTAGAAATATTTGATCTATATTTAGATTTATAAAATTTATATTTGAAGCAGTAGATTCACATATCAAGTTCTTTCAAAGGTAAAATTTTTCCAATAAATGAATTGTTAGTTTTTAAATTTGGATTAGTTTATTTCTATTTAAAATGTATTTCCTGTCACACTTGCCTGTTACAGTTGCTCAGTAGCCACATGTAGCTGGTGGCTACCATAGTGGATACTGTTGCATCCACAGGACTCCTGAAACAGAATGCTACGGGCAGCAGTGACAGTCACAGCAAAGTTTATTGCAATGAGAGGCAAGGCCAACTGATCGGGACTGACACTCTTGACCAGAGTGCGGTCTCGAACAGCCGGGGTACAGAGTTTTTATAGGTGACCACATCATCTTATCATCACCTGGGAACAGAACAAAGAAATAGTTCCCAGATGGGGGTGGAAACAGTTCAGACATGCCCTTGCCCCAATCCAATCAAACACTAATCCAGTTGATTTTCCTTGAACTTTTGTTCCCTTGATTGATAGGACAAGGCTGTTATCTCTTAATCTACAGTGTTAAAACAAAGCTGTTATTTCTTAAGGCTACAGGTTAGCCCTACATTACAATTTAACCCTTACAGATACCACAGCTCTAGAGAAACTCTTGCATATATGCACCAGGAAGAATTTTCAGAAATGTTTCCATCATCATTTGTAAAATCAAAATACTGGTAACAAACAAATACAGAATGAACAAACGAATAAATAAATTATAGCATATTTACACAACAAAATATTAAATAGATGTCAGTGGAAGTAAGTTCACTATAGATACACACTTCACTTCACCATGGGTAAACTAGAAAGCACAATGTTGAGGGAAAAAAGTAAGTCACACGAGTATATAGAGAATGATTCAGGAACAGGCAAAACGACACCATCTATTGTCTAGGGATGTGCGCGCGTGTGTCTGCTACAGGGGAGGCAAAACTTCACCTCTATCCATGTTAAGTTTTCAGCCAGGGTTCTTTAAAAGACAGATTAACAAAAGATAAACAGTTCATTAGCACGTGTAGTGTACAGCATACGGAAGAAATCGAAACAAAGAGTAACTCAAAGCAGTTTATAGTAGCATCTTCAACAAAGAATAGTAAATCTGTGGCTAGATGACAGGACAAAGGAGAGCAATGGTGGTGAACTGTGGGAAGGTTATTATGCACCAGATTATTTTGATGCTAATAAATCTGTCTTCAGTAGAAAGAGTTTTATCCTGCCTTTAGGCAGAAACGAAGTAGGGTAGAGGGAGATTTTCCTGCATTTGTTGCTTCTTCATTGCCTTTGGCTCAATAGTTTTTACATCAAAGAGGCATATTTTGGGGTGACGTGTTCTGGTTTCTCTCTGCTAAAACAAATTTCTGTCAAACAGGTGGTATAAAACAACAGACCTTTATTCTCTCACAGTTCTAGAGATCGGATGACCCAGACACTGAGTCTGGTCACTGTGACTGAAACTAAGATGTCAGCGAGGTTGCGTTCTCTATGGACTCTTCCTTGGGGAGAATCCATCCCTTGCTCCTTCCAGCTTCTGGTGGCTGCCAGCGTTCTTTGGCTGTGGCCACATCACTCCAATCTTCAAGGCCAGCAACTTCAAATTTCTCTCTGCCTCATTTTCACATTGAACCTTCTCTGTAGGTTCAGTGATCTTGACCTCTACCTCCCTCTTACAAGGACACTTGTGATAGTGCTCACTGAGATAATTCAAAAACAATCTCTTCACCTCAAGCTGATTAATTTAATCACATCTTCAAAGAATTCTCTAAACTTGCACCAATGGGTTAACAAGGCTTAGGGCAGAAAGCCACCACAGGGTGAAAGCGTCCAGGGCTAGACATTAAGTAAAACAAAGCATAGGGTGCTGCAGGGAGAAAGCGCCCAAGGTTAGCTAGTGAGATGAGTAATTTATCTTTAAAGCTGTATGCTCCATCAATATTAAACTTTAAAGATAACAGCTAATTAGTTGTATCACCTACAGGAAAACACTTTCCATCTGGCTCCAGTATATCATTGTGCTTTGATCTCAACTTCAAATGCCAATTGCCCCCCAAACCCTTTGCTTCTTACACACACAGGTTAATGGTCACTATCTGATTGTTTCCTTCTGCACATTCACCACGTATGTAAAGTCTTGAGAGCTCAATAAAAACAGAGACAAAACTCCTGTTCGGGTCTCTTGTCTCCTCCCAGACATTAGCCTCTCTCATTTTCATTTCTGCATCTGCTGTCTTGCTGGACAAGAGAGAACTCCAGATTGAAAGTCTGC
Organism: Panthera onca; assembly: GCF_046562875.1. NCBI lineage: Eukaryota > Metazoa > Chordata > Mammalia > Carnivora > Felidae > Panthera > Panthera onca. Next base: position 76,724,253 of record NC_138345.1, on the reverse strand, counting down.
AACACCTTTTTCAATACGAAGTAACATTTACACATTCCAGGGACTATGACCTGATACCTTTGGGGGAAGGTCATCATTAAATCTATTACAGTAGTAAAAGTACAGAGAACAAAATTCAGGATAGTAGTTATCTCCTGGCATTGGGAAAGGGATATAGCTGCTATGGGGGGCACAGGAGCCTTTAAAGACATTGTTTCTTCAGCTGGACAATGGGTACACAAATGTTCATTTTGCTTTTGCTATTATTACCTGCATCTCAGGTTCTGTTCTACCCCACTCTAGATTAGATGGTCAAATTATGGTGATTTCTCTGCCCACCCTCTCATTCTGACTCTTCTGCCTCTGTGGCACATAGTAACTACTTAATAATTTGTAGCATTTATAGTGTTTATCATGTTACCTATGGTAAAAGTTTACCTATAGATTATCTCATTTAATCCCCATGAAAATCCAATATGGATAGGTATTATTCTTAATTCTATTTCAAATATGACAAAAATGAGATTTTTTAGGCTTGCTTTTTTAATTGGAGGATTTTTTAAAATTAAGGTAAAATTCATGTGCTATAAAATTTACCCTATTGATGTCTTATTCTGGGAGTTTTGGCAAAGACATACAGATGTGTGACCATCACTAAAATCCAGATTTAAAATAGTTCCATTTTCTCAAAATATTCCTCTTTGCCCTTTTGTAGTCTACCCCTCCCCAAACCCCAGCCCCTGGCAGCTGTTAGTTTTCTGTCCCTATAGTTTTCCCTTTCATGAATGCCATATAAATCAAATCACCCTATGTAGTCATTTGACTCCATTTTAGCATAAAGTATTCATTCAGCAATTGAAGGATATTTTGGTTGTTTCCAGTTTGGAGAAATTATGAATAAAATCACTACAAACATTCATGTATTCGTTCTTGTATACACACAACTTTTCATTTATCCTGAGTAAATACCTAGGAATGGTATTGCTAGGTCATATGGAACCATAAATTTATAAGAAATTGCCAAACTGTTATCTGAGGTAGCTTTACTACTTTGCATTTCCACCAGCAATGTATGAGAGTTCCAGTTACTCTATATCCTTGCCTGTGCTTGGTATCATCATTATTTATTTAGATCTTTGATTTCTTTCATCAATGTTTTTCATTTTTCATTTTCTTTTCTTTTCATTATTATTATTTTAATGTTTTTCATTTTTCAATGTACAGATCTTGCACTTATTTTGTTAAATGCTTACCTCCATATTTCATGTTTTTAAGTGTATTGGAAATGACACTTTGATTACATTTCAATTTCCAATTTATTGCTACTTTATAGCAATACAAGTTTTGAGTTTTGTATACTGGTCTCCTATCCTGTGAACATGTTAATGGTAGGTTTTTTGTAGAGTTTTTACATAGACAATGTTTTTGTCTGTAAATAGAAACCATTTTACTTCTCCCTTTCCAAATTTTATTCTTTTATTTCCTTTTCTTACCTTATTGTGATGGGTAGGACCTTCATACAATATTGAATAAAAGTGATTAGAGCAGAATCCTTAGAGCACTTTAGACTTCCACCGTTAAGTATGATGCTAGCTGTAAATTTTTCATAAATTCTCTTTATCATTGTGTGTATATATCCTATTTTGTTTATCCATTCATTAATCAATGGACACTAGGGTTGTTTCCACCTCACTGCTCTTATGAGTAATGTTGCTATGAACATAGGAGTCCAAACATTTGCTCAAGTCCCTGCTTTTAATTCTTTTTTTATCATTTTTTAAAATATTTAATTAATTTATTTAAATTTAAGTTAGTTAACATACAGTGTAGTATTGGTTTCAGGAGTAGAATCCAGTGATTCATCACTTACATACAACACCCAGTGCTCATCCCAGCAAGAGCCCTCCTTAATGTCCACCCCCCATTTAGCCCAACTCCCCACTCACCTCCCCTCCAGCAACCCTCAGTTTGTCTCTGTATTTAGGAGTCTCTTATGGCTTGCCTCCTTCTCTGTCTTTATCTTATTTTTCCTTCCCTTTCCCTATGTCCGTCTGTTTTGTTTCTTAAATTCCACATATGAATGAATATCATATGGTATTTGTCTTTCTCTGACTGACTTATTTTGCTTAGTATAATACACTCTAGTTCCATCCACATTGTTGCAAATGGCAAGATTTCATTCCTTTTGATTGCTGAGTAATATTCCATTGTGTATATATATATACCACATCTTCTTTACCCATTCAGCAGTCAATAGATATTTGGGCTCTTTCCATAATTTGTCTATTGTTGATCGTGCTGCTATAAATATTGAGATGCATGTGTCCTCTCGAATTAGCATTTTTGTATACTTTGGATAAATAACTAGTAGTGCAATACAACCCTGCAATTGCTTTAAATTCTTTATATACCCAGGAGTGGTGTTGCTCGGTCATATGGTAATTTTATTTTTAATTTTTTGAGGAACGACCATAGTGTTTTCCATAGTAGCTACACCATATTATATTCCCACCCACAGTGCACATGGGTTCCAATTTTCTATATCCTCACCAACATTTGTTATTTTCTATTTGGGTTGTGAAGTAATATCTCATTGTAATTTTGATTTGCATTTCCTTAATGATTATGATGTTGAGCTTCTTTTCATATGCTTTCCAGCCATTTGTTTATTTTTTTTGAATGTCTATTTAAATCCTTTGCCCATTTTCATATTGGGTTATTATTTTTTTAATATTAAGTTGTAGAAGTTCCTTAAGTAATATGAATATTAACTCTTTATCAGAGATGTGATTTGCAAATATTTTCTTTGACTTTTCAATCTGTTGTGTCCTTTGATCCATAAAAGTTTTACATTTAATTTAGTCTAATATGTCTATTTTTACTTTTGTTGCCTATGGTTTTGGTGTCAAATCCAAGAACATTGCCAAATCCGATATCGTTAAATTTTCCCTCTGTGTTTTCTTCTGTTTTACAACTTTAGGTCTTATGCTTAGGTTTTTTATCTACTTTGAGTTAGTTTTTGTATATTCTTTAAGGTAATGATCCAACTTCATTCTTTTGCATGCATCTCCAGTTTTCCCAGCACCATTTGTTGAAAGACTGCTTTTTTTTTTTTTTTTTTTTTTCACCATTGAATGGTCTTGGCATCTATCAAAAATCACCCAACCATAGGGGCACCTGGGTGGCTCAGTCTCTTGAGCATCCGACTTTGGCTCAGGTCATGATCTCACAGGTTGTGAGTTTGAGCCCCGCATTGGGCTCTGTGCTGATGGCTCAGAGCCTGGAGCCTGCTTCCAGTTCTGTGTCTCCCTCTCTCTCTGCCCCTTCCCCACTTGTACTCTGTCTCTCTCTCTCAAAAATAAGCATTCAAAAAATTTTTTAAAAAATTAAAAAAAAATCATTGACCATATATGCAAAAGTTTATTTCGGGACTCTCTATTCTATTCCCTTGGTCTATATATATGTCTTTATACCAGTACACTGTTCTAATTACCATTGCTTTTGTACTAGGATTTAAAGATGAGAAGTGTGTGGGGCGCCTGGGTGGCATCGGACTTTGGCTTAGGTCATGATCTCATGGTTCATGAGTTTGAGCTCTGCATTGGGCTCCTCACTGGCAGTGCAGAGCCTGCTTGGGATTCTCTCTCTCTCTCTCTCTCTCTCTCTCTCTCTCTCTGCACCCCCCTCAGAATAAATAAATAAACTTTTTAAAAAATGAGAAGTGTGTGCTGTCCAATTTATTCTTCTTTCTCAAGACCATTTTGGGTATTCAGGGTACCCATATGAATTTTGGAATGGATTTTTCTATTTCTGCAAAAAATATCATGGGAATTTTGATACAGTTTGCATTAAATCTGTAGATTAGTTTTAATGGTATTGATGTCTTCACAATATTAAGTCTTCCAATACATGAACATGTAATGTCTTTCTATTTATTTGTGTTTTCTTTCATTTCTTTTGGTAACATTTTGTAGTGAAAATTACAAATGTACAAGTTTTCCACCTCCTTGATTTATTCCTAGGGTTTTATTCTTTTGATACTATTATAAATGGATTTCTTAATTTCCTTTTCAGATTGTTCATTGTTGGTGTATAATGGCACAATTGATTTTTGTGTGTTATTTCATATCCACAACTTTGGCTGAATACATTTGCTAGTTCTAACAGTTTTTTCATGTGTGGAATCTTTAGGATTTTCTACATATAAGATCATATCACCTGAAAATAGAGACAATTTTATTTCCTCCTTTCCAGTTTGGATATCTTTTATTATTTCTTTTTCTTGCCTAATTGCTTTGGCTAAAACTTACAGTAATACGCTGACTAGAAGTGGTGAAAGTGGGCATTCTTGCCTTGTTCCTGACTTTAAAGGAAAACATTTCAGTCTTTCACTATTGACAATATTATCTCTGGAATTTCATATATGGTCTTTATCATGTTCAGGAAATTTCTTCTTATTCCTAGTTTTTTGTATGTTGTTATCATGAAAAGGTGTTGAATTTTGTCAAATGCTTTTTCTGAATCAATTGAAATGAACATGTGGGGTTTTTCCTAGTGTTCTGTTAATTTGGTATATTTCATTGATTGGCTTTCATACATTGAAACATTCTTGCATTCCAGGAATAAATCCCACTTAGTCATAATGTATAATCCTTTTAATGTGCTGTTGAATTCTGTTTGAGAGTATTCTGTTGAAGATTTTTGCATCAATATTCATCACGGATGTTGGTCTATAGTTCCCTGTCTTTTTCCTTTCTTTCTTGTGGTGTCTTTATCTGACCTTGGTATCAGGGTAATGCTGGCCTCAAAAAATGAGTTAGGAGGTGCTACTACCTCTTTAGTTTTTCTGGAATAATTGATAAAGATTTGGTATTCTTTCTTCTTTGACCACTATGGTATGTGCTAGCTTATAGTGTTATTTTTCATCACTTGGCTTATCAAACTTTGTCTTCACTCTCCTGTGTTCCTGACTTAAATTTTTGCTGCAATTGAGCTTTCCTTCCTTTCTTTCTTTCTTTCTTTCTTTCTTTCTTTCTTTCTTCCTTTGAGGTGACAGCTCAGAGCCTGGAGCCTTCTTCAGATTCTGTGTGTCTCTCCCTGTCTCTGCCCCTCCCCCACTCATGCTCTCTCAAAAATGAATAAACGTTAAAAAATAAAATATTTCAGCATCCCTTTTATTCCTGAGGTGAAATTCATAGATATAATATCTATACTCATACTTTAAATAATTAATATAAATAAATGTGAGGGCAAATAAAAGGAAAGTAATTTCTAATAACAGGCATTTCAGTGTGTAAATTCTAGGCCAACTTCACCAGAAGACATAATAAAGAAGTAGACAGAGGCTTGTACCTATATGTAGAATTAAAATAAATGTGAAAGCTATGAATATAGGTTGATACAAAAGCAGGTTTATCGTACTGATATTATATAACTATTAACGTTAGTGCATTGCTGTTGGTACTATGGTACCAACAGAATGGTAAAATTGTTGGAGAAATTCTAAAGAACATCTTTCCTTTGATTTACATAATATTTGCATTCCTGGAAACTTCAGTATATAATTAAACTAGGCAAAAAATATTTTGTTTATATTTTAACAGGAGTAAATTTCCAGGCTCAAATAATTATAAACAGATGTTTTTCTTTTTACCTACATGAATGTCTCAGGACAGTCAAAATCTATGCAGGATTGGGCCAGTTCTTCATCGTGTGGACTGTCCACTATAAAATGAGCTAGCATTCCTTAGCACCTTTCACTGAATATCAATAAATCCTTCCTTCCAATCACTGTTGCAACCAAAAATGATTCCCCAAATTCCCAAAGACATGTATGAGGTAGCAATTTACTTTCCTATTGAGAATATTGGTATACAGTTATAAGCAAAATAAATTTGCTGATAGATTCTTGAGAAGGTGAAGTAATGAAATAAAAGTGTTGAGGAATATCTGATACCTGCTTTCCACGGGTGAGGGCTAGGTAAAGAAAAAACAAAAAAGGAACTTCCTTTTACTTACTTGTTTACGGCAGTCATTTATAAAACATTTTCACATATGTTATACATCTCACATCAACTGTAAATTTAGTATCTCCACCATTTTTAAAAGTTTTTTATTTTCATTCCAGTATAGTTAATATACAGTGTATTCGTTTCTGGTGTATAATATAGTAATTCAACTATTCTATATGTTACTCAGTGCACATCGTGATAAGTGTACTCTTTAATCCCCATCACCTATTTTACCCATCTCACCACCCACCTCCTCTATGGTAACCATCAGTTTGTTCTCTAAAGTGAAGAGTCTTGATATGTCTCTCTCTTTTTTTCCCTTTGTTTGTTTTGTTTCTTAAATTCCGCATAGGAGTGAAATCATATGGTATTTGTCTTTGACTTATTTCACTTAGCATTATACTTTCTAGCTCCATCCATGTCATTGCAAATGGCATGATTTCATTCTTTTTAAGGCTAATATTCCATTGTGTATATATGCCACATCTTCTTTATCCATTCATCTGTCAATGGACATTTGGGGTGCTTCCATAATTTGGCATTATAAATAATGCTGCTATAAACATAGGGGTGTATATATTTTTTGAATTGGTGTTTTCATTTTCTTTAGGTAAATACTTAGTAGTGCAACTATTAGATCATAGGGCAGTTCTATTTTTAATTTTTTGAGGAACCTCCATATTCTTTTCCACAATGACTGCACCAGTTTGCATTGCCACCAACAGTGCAGAAGCATTCCTTTTCTTCATATTCTCACCAACACTTGTTGTTTCTTGTGTTTTTTATTTTAGCCATTATCACTGGTATGAGGTGGTATCTCCCTGTAGTTTTGATTTGCATATCTGTGGTGAAGGGTGATGTTGAGCATCTTTTCATGTGTATGTTGGCCATCTGGATGTCTTGTTTAGAGAAATGTCTGTTCATGTCTGCTGCCCATTTGTTAATTGGATTATTTGGGTTTTGGGTGTTGAGTTGTATCAGTTCTTGTTTTTTTTTTAAATTTTTTTTTAATGTTTATTTATTTTTTGAGAGAGAGAGAGAGAGAGAAAGCATGAGTGGGGGAGGAGCAGAGAGACAGAGAGGGAGGCACAGAATCGGAAGCAGGCTCCAGGCTCTGAGCTGTCAGCACAGAGCCCGACGTGGGGCTCGAACTCACCAGCTGTGAGATCATGACCTGAGCTGAAGTCGGACGCTCAACCGACTGAGCCACCCAGGCGCCCCTAGTTGTATCAGTTCTTTATATATTTTGGATACTAACCTTTTACTGGATAGGTCATTTGCAATGCAAATATCTTCTCTCATTCAGTACACTGTCTTTTAGTTTTGTTGGTTGTTTCCTTTGTTGTACACAAGCTCTTAATTTTGATGTAATCCCAATAGTTTATCTTTGCTTTTATTTCCTTTGCTTCAGGAGCTGTATCTAGAAAAATGTTCTATGGCTGATGTCAGAGAAATTATGGCCTGTGTTCTCTTCTAAAATTTTTATGGTTTCACATTTAGGTCTTTAATCCATTTTGAGCTTATTTTTGTGTATGATGTAAGAAAGTAGTCCAAGATCATTCATTTGTATGTAGCTGTTCAGTTTTCCTAACACCATTTGTTGAAGAGACTGTCTTTTTCCCATTGCATAGTCTCGCCTCTTTTGTCAAAGATTAATTGACCTTATAATTGTGGGTTTGTTTCTGGGCTTTCTACACTGTTCCATTGATCTATGTGTCTATTTTTGTGCCAGCACCATACTCTTTTGATTACTACAGCTTTGTGGTATAGCTTGAAATCTTGAATTGTGATGCCTGTAGTTTTGCTTTTTTTTTTTTTTTTCATGATTGCTTTGGGTATTCAGGGCTTTTTGTGGTTCCACATAAATTTTATAATTTTTTCTTCTAGTTCTATGAAAAATGTTCTTGATATTTTGATAAGGATTGCATTAAATGTGTAGATTGCTTTGGGTAGTTCATACATTTTAGCAATATTTGTTCTTCCAACCCATGAGTAGGGAATGTCTTTCTGTTTCTTTGTGTCATCTTCAATTTCTTTCATCAATATTTTATAGTTTTCAGAGTACAGGTCTTTCACCTCTTTAGATAAGTTTATTCCTAGGTATTTTATTATTTTTGGTGCAATCATAAATAGGACTGTTTCCTTAATTTCTCTGTCTGCTACTTCATTATTAGTGTATAGGAATGCTACTGATTTCTAGGTATTGATATTGTATCCTACAACTTTACTGAATTTATTACTGGTAACAGTTTTTTGTTGTTGTTGTTTTGTTTTGTTGTTTGAGTCCTTAGGGTTTTCTTTTTTTTTTTTTTTTTTTTAAGTTTATTCAGTTATTATTTCTGAGAGAGAGAGAGAGAGAGAGAGAGAGGGAGAGAGAGCAAGCACAAGTGGGGGTTGGGCAGAGAGAGAGGGAAACACAGAATTGAAACAGGCTCCAGGTCTGGGCTGTCAGCACAGAACCCAATGCAGGGTTTGAAGTCACAAACCAGGGGATCATGACCTGAGCTGAAGTCAGATGCTCAACTGACTGAGCCACCCAGGCACCCCCTTAGGGTTTTCTATATATAGTATCATGCAAATAGTGACAGTTTAATTTCATCCTTACCTATATAGATGCCTCATTTCTTTTTCTTCTCTGATTGCTGAGGCTAGTACTTCCAGTATTATGTTCAATAAAAGTGGTGAGAGTGGACATATTTGTCTTGTTCCTGATCTTACAGGAAAAACTTATAGTTTTTCACTATTGAATATAATGTTCACTATGGGCTTTTCATATACATCCTTTATCAGATTGAGGTATGTTCCCTCTAAACTTTGTTGAGACGTGCCTGGGTGGCTCAGTTGGTTAAGTGTCCAACCCTTGGTTTCAGCTCAGGTCATGGTCTCACAGCTTCATGGGTTTGAGCCCTGCATTAGACTCTGTGCTGACAGTGTGGAGTCTGCTTAGGATTCTCTGTCTCCCTCTCTCTGCCCCTCCTTTACTCATGCTGTCTCTGTCTCTCTCAAAATAAATAAACTTAAAAAAAAATAAACCCATTTTGTTGAGAATTATGAACAGATGTTTGATTTGTCAATAAACTGAGTATTAATATATTCCCCCTTCTTATTCTTATAGGACATTAATATGCAGCTGGCTGACATACTGCTCAATGTGCAGCGAATAATCAATCGCTACACTGTTGATGAGAATGTGCACTCCGGAAGGAAAATCTCCCTTCCAGAACATAAGAAATGGAGAATAAATTTCCTGGATAAAATAGTTACTTATGCTAAGAACAGTGAAATTAGAGAAAAGACTCTTTTGCACATCCTGGTCTGGTTGGAAGAATGGAGTAAGTTTTCAGAAGTGGTTCAAAGGAAAACCATGAAGTTAATGAAAAAGAGAACAGGATCTATAAGTAAATTTTAAAGGGTTAATCAGACTACCTTTAAAAGAAGACTAAGGAGGTTATTCAGAGAGTTATTGTCCACTGTTTCAGTAAGAATAAAGTAAGCACTATGTAGTCTTGCTTACTTAGTGCCAGCAATTCTGGGCTCCTTGCTTCTCTTCAAGCATGCCAGTATGCCTCTGCCCAGTGTCTTTATGCTTACTATTCCTTTGCCTGGAACACTGTCCACAAGTAGCCATGTGGCTCATTTTCTGCTTATATCTCACTTTAAAATGATGTGTTCTCTGACGATCTCCATTCCCTACTCCCTGGCACTGTCCATTCCTCTTTATTTTTTATTTTTGTCTGTAGCATTTCTTATGATCTGCCATACTATATAATTAATGTTTATATTTTTGTGTTTTGTGTGTCTCCTTTCACTAGAATGCAAGCAGTATAAGTCAGGGAACTTGTTTTATTCAGTGTTGTATCCTCAACATCTAGAACAATACATGACAAAGGAGACATTTGGCTGAATGAAAGAATGAATAAGCTAAGAATACAAAAAGAATAATTTCATTAAGTTGCAAGAAGTCTCATATAATGAGGGTTTTAAAATACTAGACAACTTATGAAAGGAGTTGAGGTTTAGTTCCTCAATATTAAAACACATGTTCACATTTTAGTTACCAGAGTATTTTCATGTCCAGGATTTACTGTTTAGCTTTCTATTCCAAGCCTCATCCTTCTTCATTTCTTCATAGAGAAAAGCCTCAGAAGAGCAATAAGTGTGAGACACCTATATTCCTCAATACTATATTATGAAGTAGATAGCCGATATTATAAGCTTATATGATTATAATCATTTTTCTACACAAAAATAATTTTTTTTTGCTCTCTTCAAGATGCCATTTTGTCTGAGATGACTGCAATTGATATTGAGGAACACCATCACTGGATAGCAAAAATGGAGTTTTTACCAGAAATGTACAAAGCTATTGAGAGCAATGTCAAGATACTGAGTAGAATTAGTGTATCTTTATTTGAAGAAAAGAAGAGACAAAAGAAAAAAATAAGTAAGGGTGCTTTAAGACATTGGAAACAGATTTGACTGTTTCTAAAAAATGGCTTTATTAAAGTAAAAGTTACATACCATAAAACTCACATATGTTAAATGTAAAATTCAATGACTTTTAGTAAATTTAGAGTTGTGTAGCTATCATCACAATATTTTATTTTATTTTATTTTATTTTATTTATTTATTTTTTTTAAAGTAGGTTCCATACCCAGCATGGGGCTTGAAGTCATGACCCAGAGATCAAGAGTCTCATGCTCTACTGACTGAGCCAGCCAGCCACCACCACTGCCCCCCTCCCCACAATTCAATTTTAGAACATTTCCTTCATCCTAAAAAAGATCCCTCATGCCCTTTTGCAGTCAATCCTCACTCCCACCCCAGTTCCAAACATACACAAATCTATTTTCTGTCTCAATAAGTTTGCCTTTTTTGGACATTTCATAAGATGGAATCATATTATAGGTAGTCTTTTATATGTGGTTTCTTTTACTTAAATAATGGTTTTGAGGTTCAGCCATGTTATAGGATGTATCAGTAGTTTCTTCCTTTCTATGACCAATTGTATATCATTTTTTGCATATACCATATTTTGTTTACCTACTCACCAGTTCATGGACATTCAGATTATTTTGACATTTGACTTTTGTGAATAATGCTGCTATCAACCCAGATGTATAAGTCTTTGTGTGGATGTATGTTTTCATTTCTTTTGGGTAGATACCCAGGAGTAGAATTTCTGGGTCATTTACCTATTGCTGGTAAGTTTATGCTTATCTTTTAAAGAAATTGTTAACTTATTGCCCAAATGACGGCACTATTTTACGTTCCCATCAGCAATGTATTAAGGTTCCAGTTTCTCCACATCCTCAACACTTTTTATGGACTTCTTTAGGATCGCCTTTCCAAGAGGATGTGTAGTGGTATCCCATTGTGGTTTTATTTTTTTTTTTTTAATGTTTATTTATTTTTGAGAGAGAGAGCATGAGTGGGTGAGGTGCAGAGAGAGAGGAGGACAGAGGATCCAAAGCTCCACACTGACAGTAGAGAGCCTGATGCAGGGCTAGAACTCACAAACTGTGAGATCATGCGCTGAGCTGAAGTCCGCCTCTCAACCAACTGAGCCACCCAAGCACTACTCCCCTCCCCCATTGTGGTTTTAAATTGTATTTCCCTAAAGACTGATGATGTTGAGCATCTATCCAGGTGCTTATTAGTCATTCTTATATTTATTTTGCTGAAATGACTATTCAAATGCTTTCCCATTTCTATTATTGAGTTTTAAGAGTCCTTTATGTATTCTGAATACAAGTCTTGAAATGTGATTCTCAGGGACGCCTGAATGGCTCAGTTGGTTAAGTGTCTGACTTCAGCTCATGTCATGATCTTGTGGTTCACGGGTTCAAGCTCAGAGCCTGGAGCCTGCTTCAGATTCTGTGTCTCCCTCTCTGTCTGCCCCTCCCCTGCTTGTGTGCACACGCGTTCTCTCTCTCTCTCTCAGAAATAAATAAACATTAAAAAAAAGGGGGACGCCTCTGTGGCTCGGTCATTTAAGCGTCTGACCTGGGCTCAGGTCATGATCTCCTGGTTTATGAGTTGGAGCCCCATGTTGGGCTCTGTGCTGATAGCTCAGAGCCTGGAGCCTGCTTCGGATTATGTGTCTCCCTCTCTCTCTGCCTCTCCCTGACTCACACTCTATCTCTCTCTGTCTCTCTCAAAAATAAAGAAACATTAAAAAAAAAAAGAAAGAAACGTGATTTTCAAACATTTTCTCTTAATCTTTGGTTTGACTTTTCATTTTCTTTTTTTTTTTTTTTTTTTTTAATTTTTTTTTCAACGTTTTTTATTTATTTTTGGGACAGAGAGAGACAGAGCATGAACGGGGGAGGGGCAGAGAGAGAGGGAGACACAGAATCGGAAACAGGCTCCAGGCTCCGAGCCATCAGCCCAGAGCCTGACGCGGGGCTCGAACTCACGGACCGCGAGATCGTGACCTGGCTGAAGTCGGACGCTTAACCGACTGCGCCACCCAGGCGCCCCGACTTTTCATTTTCTTAATGGGGCATTTGAAGGCCAATGGTTTTTGATTTTGATGAAGTCAAATCAATTTGTCAATATTTTCTTTTGTGGTTCATGGTTTTAGTGTCATATTAAAAACTTGTATGGGGGGGCGGTGCTTGGCTGGCTCAGGCAGAGGAGCATGTGACTCTTGATCTCAGGGTCATGAGTTTGGGCCCTTCATTGGGTATAGAGATTACTAAAAATAAATAAATAAATAAATAAATAAATAAATAACTTAAAACAAAAACAAAAGCTTGTATTGGTCAGTGTTCAACCAGAGAAGAAGAACCAGTAGGAAATTATCTGTTATCTGTATATCTATGTATCTATCTACCCCATGTGAAGTATTTTGTGGAACATACTTTGTATTCTTTCAATCCTTTTACATTTATTATGACTTGCTTTATAGCCTACCATATGGTCTATCCTGGAGAATGTTCTGTGTGTGTTTGAAAAGATATATTTTGCTTTTGTTGGGTGGAGTGTTCTACAGTTGGTTTATATTGTTGTTTTAGTCTTCTGTATATATCCTTACTGATTTTCTGTCTAGTTGTTCTATTATTAAGAGTGGGATATTGAACTTCCCAACTACTATTACTGAGTTAGCTATTTCTCTCTTTAATTCTGTCTGGTTTTGCTTCCTATATTTTAAGGCTCTGTTATTAGGTGCATATATGTTCATATTGTGATAGCTTACTGATGAACTGATCTTTTTATCATTATAAAATGTCCCTCATTGTATCTAGAACCATTTTCTTTTTGTCTTAAAGTCTATTTTGTTTGATATTAGTCTATTCTCTCCAGCTCCCCTGTGGTTACTGTGCAAGATTGAATCTAAGATATGTTGCTTATCATTGGATCGTGTTGGCTTTTAAATATATATACACACAAAAAAATACACAAATACACATAAAATTGGGCAATCTTTCACTTTTGAGTATTTAATTCTTTCATATTTAATGTAATTGTTGATATGATTGGATTTTTATGTGTTGTGTTGCTGTTTATTTTCCATGTCTCATCTCTTTGTTCTCCTGTTCTTCTTTTACTACTTTTTGTGTTAAACAAATATTTTCTAGTGTACCATTTTAATTCCATTTTCCCCTTATATTTTTGGAGTAATTTCCTTAGTAGCTCTTTAGGGATTGCAGTACACATTTTAAATTATCACAACCTGGGGCGCCTGTGTGGCTCAGTTGGTTAAGCATTGGACTCTTGATTTTGGCTCAGGTCATGATCTCACCATTGGTGAGTTTGAGCCCCATGTTGAGCTCTGCACTGACAGTGTGGAGTCTACTTGGGATTCTCCCTCTCCCTTTCTCTCTGTCGCTCCCCCATTCACTTTCTCTCTCTCTCTCTCTCTCTCTCTCTCTCCTCTCTCAAGATAAATACACTTAAAAAAATTATCACAATCTGTTTCAGATTAGTGCTAACTTAATACAAGCAAAATATAGAATTTTTGCTCCATTAGCTCCATTCTCTTCCCCTCCTTTGGATTTTGTCATATATATTACATTTTTATGTATCATAAGCCCAACAACATAGTTCATAATTATTGTTTTATATGATTGTCTTTTTAATCAGTTAAGAGAGGAAAAGAAAGCATATTTTTACCTACATATACTTGTGCTCTTTATTTCTTTGTGTGAATTTGAGTTATCCTCTGGTATCATTTCCTTTCAACCTGAAGGACTCCTTTGTCTTTCTTATAAGGCTGGTCTACTAGCAGCAAATTCTTTCCGTTTTGCTCATCTAGAATGTCTTTATTTCACTTTCATTTTTTAATAGACTTTATTTTGTTAAGGTAGTTTTAGATTTATAAAAAAAAGTGAGAAAATAGTACAGAGAATTCCATATTTCTCCATAGTTTCCCCTATTACTAATATATTATATTAGTATGATACATTTGTTATAATTAACAAACCAGTATTGACACATTATTAACTAAAGTCCATAATTTATGGACTGTAGTCATAATTCCTTGTTTTTACCTAATGTCCTTTTTTGTTTCAGGATTCCATCCAGGGTACCTAATTACATTTAACTGTCATGTCTTCTTAGGCTTTCTTGGCTGTGACAATTTCACAGACTTTTCCTTCTGTTTGATGTTCCTGACACATGTGAGGAGCACCAGTCAGATATATTATATGATGCTCCCCTATGGGAATTTGTCTGGTGTTTTTCTCACATTTACTCTGGGGTTATAGATTTTGAGGAGAAAGATCACAGAGGTAAAGTACCATTGTCATCATACGATTTCAAGGGTACGTACTATCAAATGACTCAATGTTGACCTTGACCACGTGGCTAAAGTAGTGCTTGTCAGGTTTCTCCACTGTAAAGTTACTCTTTTTCTTCATTTTCCATACTTTGCTTTTTAAAATAAGTCTATATGTGCAGCCGATACTTAAGGAAAAGGGGATTGTGCTCCCTTTCTTTTAGGATGAATATCTACATAAATTATTTGAAGTTCTTATGTACTATAATTTGTCTCTTCTTCCTCATTTATTAATTTATTCAATTATTTATCTCAAAATGAACTCAGATTTTTTTGGACTTTGAGTTATAATCCAATACTACTTTATTTACTTGCTTAAGTTGTTCTAGTTTTGGCCATTGGGACCTCTTTCAATTGGTTCCTGTGCCCCTTTAACATAACCTCATCGATGTGGCTTTTTCTTTTTTCTTTCTTTATTTTTATTATTATTAAATAATTTTTTTAAATGTTTATTTATATTTGAGAGAAAGAGAAAGACAGTGCATGAACAGGGCAGTGCAGAGAGAGAGAGAGACAGAAACAGAATCCAAAGCAGGCTCCAGGCTCTTAGCTGTTAGCACAGAGCCAGACACAGGGCTTGAACTCACAAGCTGTGAGATCATGACCTGAGCCGAAGTCAGACGCTCAACCAACTGAGCCACCCAGGTGCCCCTTTCTTTTTTATTTTTTTAGCACTTCCCTACTTTCTGGCACTACAAGATGCTTCAGGTTCATCTCGAATATATCCTGCTCCAGTCTTATAATCTGTCATTTCTTCAAGGATTTCTGGTTACTTTTAGTAGAGAATAGTATTAAAAAGCAAGGTCTGGTTGCTAGGTGTGTTCATTGCTACTGGGCTGTCATTTCTGTTCAGTCCTCTCATTTGACAGAACAAAAAATATATGTGTGTGTGTGTGTGTGTGTGTGTGTGTGTGTGTGTGTTTGTGTGTGTGTGTGTAGAGCCAATGCAGTTACACATATCTATTAATATGTATATATATTATCATCTGTAACTACTTTAAACTAAACATAAGTTTATAGTGATTTCTCTAATTTTAATTCATTATCACACATAGATCATTCCAGTTTCTTCCCCTTGCTTATCTATAAATTATGACAAACAATAAGAAACTTGCTCCTACCATATACTTCACTTAATTGCTCGATTCCAGTATACACGCATAGCAGTATCAGAATTATTAACCCATACCCTAGTGGGAAATAACTTATCAACTAGAGTACAGCACTTTGTCTTCAGTCTTACGGACTCCATTCATTTCCGGTTACTTATAGGTCAGCACTCCCTGCATCCTCTCATTCCTTTCAGTGAGGTTTTGTCATACATTTCTTATATTGTTAGATTGTCATATCACAGTCTACATTCCTTCCTGGGATCCCCTGACCTCTTAAAAGGGTATTTAAAAATTTTGTATACATTAAGTTTCACTCTTTGTGCTATAGAGTTCTACTGGGTTTGACAAATGTATATTGTCATGTAGCCACCCTTATAGTATCATACAAAATAGTTTTTCCACCCTAAAAATGCCCTGTGATTCACTTATGTATTCTTCCCCTCTTTCCCCAAGTCCCTGGTACTGATAATTTTTTATGTCCCCATAGTTTTTTTTTTTTTACTTTTTTTTTTTAACCTTTACTTATTTCTGTGACAGAGAGAGACAGAGCATGAACAAGGGAGGGTCAGAGAGAGAGGGAGACACAGAATGTGAAACAGGCTCCAGGCTCTGAGCTGTCAGCACAGAGCCCGATGCGGGGCTCAAACTCATGGGCTGTGAGATCATGACCTGCGCCGAAGTCGGACCCTTAACTGACTGAGCCACCCAGGTGCCCCTATGTCTCCATAGTTTTGGTTTTCCAAGGATGTTATATAATTGGAATCATGTAGTATGTAGCTTTTTCAGACTGGCTTGTGTCACTTAGCAATATACATTTAAGGTTCCTCCCTATCTTTTTGTGGCCTAATAGCTTATTTCTTTTTACTGCTGAATAATATTCCATTGTACAGATGCACCACAGCTTGTTTATGTGGTTGCTTCCAGGTTTTGGTGACTAAGAATAAAACTGCCATACACACACACACACACACACACACACACACACACACACACACTTTCTCATGGACATGTTTTCGAATTAATTATGTAAAAACCTAGGAACATGATGGCTAGATCATTTGATAAGATTACATTACTTTGTAAGTAACTTTGTAAGAAACTGCCAAACTGTCTTTCCAAGTAGATGTACCATTTCTCATTCCCACCATTTTTCAACAGGAGTTCTTGTCACTCCCTGTACTTGTTAGCAATTGGCATTACTGGTTTTTTGGATTTAGCCATTTTCAGAAATGTGTAACATATTTCATTGTTGTAATTTGCAATTCTTTTTTTTCAAGTTTTTACTTAAATTCTAGTTAGTTAACATATAATATAAATTGGTTTCAGAAGTAGAATTTAGTGATTCATCTCTTACATATAACACCCAGTGCTTATCACAAGTGCCCTCCTTAATACCCATCACCTATTTAGACTATTCCTTACACAGTGCCCCTCCCCTCAGTTTGTTCTCTATAGTTAATAGTCTCTTATGGTTTGTCTTCCTCCTTTTTTTTTTTTTTTTTTTTTGGTTTTCTCTTTCTCCTATGTTCATCTGTTTTGTTTCTTAAATTCCACATGAATGAAATCATATGGTATTTGTCTTTCTCTGACTTATTTCACTTAGCATAATACACTCTAGCTCCATCAATATTGTTGCAAATGACAAGATTTCATTCTTTTTTTTTTTTTTGGCTGAGTAATATTCCATTGTATATATATCGCACATCTTCTTTATCCACTCATCAGTCAATGGACAATTGGGCTCTTTCCATAATTTAGTTATTACTGATAATGTTGCTATAAGTATTGGGGTGCATGTGTCCCTTCGAATCAGTATTTTTGTATCTTTGGGTAAATATCTAGTAGTGCAATTGCTGGGTTGTAAGGTAGTTCTATTTTTAACTTTCTAAGGAATCTCCATAGTGCTTTCCAGAGTGGCTACAACAGTTTCCAATTCTCTAATGACAGATGACACTGAACATCTTTTCATATCCTTAGTTGCCATCTGTATGTCTTATTTCTTGCCTTCATTAAAAAGAAAAATAACAGGTTACATCCTTTGATTACTTTGAAAATAGTTATTTCATGGAATGGATCTGATAGAAATTCTGTAATACATTTACAGAAGTGTTGAAAACACATGGATATATGAGTGTTCACTGCAAGCCACGTTTACAGGAATGTTATTTCAGTGAGTAATGTAATATATTTAGAGAACTGTTTAAAAACACATGCAATAAGGATGATTACAAGAGCTGTATGTGCATACTACTTTGAGAAGAGTGTTATTTCAAGGAATGGATGTAATAGAAATTCTGTAATCCATTTAGAGAAGTCTTTAAAGACACTTATAATGAGGATGGTTATGAGAGTTCCATGTGCATGGTACTTTGGGAAGAGTGTTATTTCAGGGAATGGATGTTTTACCTTCATTTTTTGAAGGATAGTTTTCCTGGATATAGAATTCTTGGTTAGCAGTATTATTCTTTCACCACTTTGAATAGTCATCCCACTGTGTTTGGGCCTCTTGTTTCTAATCAGTGGTAAGCTGTTAAATTTACTATGGCTCCCCTATGCTTTGATTTTTTAGTCTCCTTTGATTGTGATAAGTCATTTTTATCTTTTTACTTTAAAGATTCTTTGTCTGGCTTTCAACAATTGACTATGATGTATCTAGGTATGGATCTTTTTGTATTTATCTTAGAGTTCAATGATCTTCTTGAATGTGTAGATTAATGTTTTTCATCAAATTTGGGATGATTTGGCCATTATTATTTCCTCAATATTTTTTTAAAAAGTTCATTTATTTTTGTAAGTGTTTTTAATGTTTATCTATTTATTTTTGAGACAGAAAGAGAGCAAGTCGGGGAGGGGCAACGAGACGGGGGGGAGAGAGAGCATCCCAAGCAGGGTCTGTGCTGTTAGCACAGAGCCAGATGCAGGACTTGAACTCATGAACCATGAGATCATGACCTGAGCTGAAATCAAGACTTGGACTCTTAACCGACTGAACCATCCAGGCACCCCCAAAACTGGACATTTTAGATGACATATTATAGCAACTTTAGAGTCTGACTTCCCCTATAACCTCCAGGGTTTCTTTTTGCTCCTTTTTTCCTTTGCTTTTTAGTGATTTGTCTGGATTAATGCAGTAAAGTCTGTCTCCCCAACAGTGTGTGGCTGCTGACACCTTTGCTCAGTTATTTTTTTCCCCTCATTTTTGTTTATATTTTAAAGCTTGAATTCCTAGGGGTCACCTTTGGGTCAGCATAACTTAGTGGTCAATAACTGGCCAATCATTAAGTGATCCAGATTGATCCAGTAAGGCTTCTATTCTTTGCTAATGGATCTGTGTGTGAGTTAAGGAAGTATTGTTTTAGACAATGTCCCTAGGCATGTGTTTTTTCCCTGCTTTATTCAAGATCAAATCAGCCCCCTCAGGCAGTAGAGCTTCAAGGCTTGACTCACTCTTGTAGAACTACCAGGTAACATGGCTTGGGGGAGTTGGAAACAGAAGAAGCTCCAGGCTAAAACATCACAGACTTCCAGTTCTTACTGAAGTTTAGTAATTTTTCTTGAAAAAAATGTTTACCATTTTGTTGTATGCTTGCAGTCAATTTCCAAAGTCCTAAAATCATTGGTTTGGGCAGTTTTGTCAAGTTTTATCATTGCTTTTATGGGAAAAAATTTTGCCGAGTTTCTCATTCAGCCATTCTGGAAATCCCTTCAAATGTTTGACTTTTTTCTGCTCTTTTGTGACTCTTCTGAAAGAACCAAGACTGACTGTGATTCAGAAAAGTGAGAAAAGAAGGACAGGAACATAAGAAAGAAAATGGAAAGCACCAAGCATAATCAAAGCCAAAGGAAAGTTTTGGCTTATGTTATATCTAATCCCAAACTTATAACTGAAGGTAAGCTGAGATCATAACTAAAGACCAAAGACTAAATTTTGGAAGCAAAATTCTAGGTAATTGTGGGAAAAAATAATACTATTTACTTTGGAGGTAAAGGTTTTTTTGTTGTCTTTTTTTTAAGATTTTATTTTTAGGGGCACCCATGTGGCTTAGTCAGTTGAGCATCTGACCCTTGATTTCAGCTCAGGTCATGATCTCACAGTTGTGAGACTGAGCCTTGCACTGGGCTCCATGCTGAGTGTGGAGCCTGCTTAAGATATTCTCTCTCTCTCTCTCTCAAAAAAATAAATAAATAAAATAAAAATAAAATCTTTTTTTTTTCTTTTTCTTCTTAAGTAATCTCTACACCCAACATGGGGCTCAAACTCACAACCTTGAGATCAAGAGTCATATGCTCTATAGACTGAGCCAGTCAGGTGCCCCATTGGAGCCAAAGCTTTCTGATGAATCTTTATCCTATACTTATCCATAATTTAGGCTAAATTCCTAGGCTTTAGCATAGATAGAGCACCACACAGAAGAAGAAATGCAATCTCATTATTTTATGTTTTGTGGTTTTTTTCCTCCAGCATCTAGAGGTACTCTATGGAAATCTTGGAAAGAAAGGGTTATAAAGCGACCTGCAACAGCTCATGCTTTAAGACCAGATCAGATGATTAGTGATGAATTTGCAACAAATACAAAGGTTTCAGAAATCCAAGATATGCTACAGGAACTCATAAACACTGCAATGTTCAATAAATTGGAAAACAATGCTATTAAATATATATCATCAACAATAGTAAACCTTTCTAAAGCTTTGAAAACACTGAATGATGAAGTAAAAGTTTTTATCCTCCAAAATGCTAATATGTATACAAATGAGACAAGTGAAAAAGAAAAAGAGCTCTCTCTGAAAATAATACGAGATCTCAGTGAACAAAATGAAATACTTCAGCAGAAACTTCAAGATGCAGAAGAAAAATATGAACAATTTATTCAGTCCAAAGGTATTGTAGAGCAACAACTACCTACAGCATTACCCACATCAACCTTGAAAGCGTTGCCTGAGCTTTCTCCACAATCATCCATTGCCATTAGCAAAACTGACATAGAAGACAGTATGGAAAATATTTTGGCTAAAGAATTTGAAAACATTATAGACGAGGCCCAAACCCAAGAGACCAAAGCCTTGGGGATCCAGTGGGACTCAGCATTTTCATATACAGCCCCAGCTGAAATGACCCCAGATTTAATTGAACAGCAATACCCTTTACCTGAAAAAAACCAAAAAGAGTCTTCTGAAGGTATCACTGAAGATAAGGTGTCACTGAAGAAAGATGATGACCAGTATCAATCACAGAAGAAAAAGCAAATTAAAGGCTCATCTATGGATGAGACCTCTGGATCACATCTGAGTGATGATAAAGGTAAACAGAAAGAGACCAAACTTGATCATGACTTGGAGCTACAGGCACTGGAAAAGAATAGAAAAGAAATGAAATCCTTTTCTGAAGCCAAACCAAAGTCATTTGCAGAATCAAAAAGTCGCTATGTCCCTACTGATTACCCTTCTACTGACACAAAAAGACAAAGTGGCAAAAGTGGAACAGGTCGTATGTGGGAAAGACTCAGGAAGGTCAAACCTGAATATTCACATGACAAAAGCC
Source organism: Panthera onca (assembly GCF_046562875.1). Lineage (NCBI taxonomy): Eukaryota > Metazoa > Chordata > Mammalia > Carnivora > Felidae > Panthera > Panthera onca. The sequence continues at coordinate 76,702,826 of NC_138345.1, read as the reverse complement.
AGATTTCTTCAGAGAATAAAGAAGAACCCACCACCGAGTCAATGGACAAAGAGAGCAAAAGTGAGATGAGTAGCCAAGAAGAGCAATTCAAATTGACTGAACTTGGTTATTCCTCTGAGAAAATGAAAACAAAAGGGAAGAAACATCAGATCTCTCCAAGAACCACCACAAGCAAAGAGGGGAAAACTGAGGATATCATAGTCTTAGCCAAGAAATTCAAGTCTCCTGAACTTGTTAAATCACAATCTAGGATAGCAAAAGAGACTTCGGAATCTATGAGAGTTCTAGAAAGCCCAGATGGCAAAAGTGAAGAGAGTAACCTAGAAGAATTTCAAAAAGCTATAATGGCTTTCCTAAATGAGAAAATTGATAACATAGGAAAGCCTTTGGATAAAAAGGCTGTGCCAAAAGAGGGGTTATTATTAAAAACAGCAGAGGTCGAAAAATTAGAAATCATAAAGGCAAAAATGGAGGAATACTTCCAAACTGTGGCTGAAACTGTGGCAAAAATCTTGAGAAAATACAAAGATATAAAAAATGCAGGACAAGTTGGAGAGAAACCTATGAAACGAAAAAAGGAAGTCTCATTTATGCCAGGATTGCATTTTCAGAAGCCAATTAGTGCAAAGGCTGAAATTAGCACCTTACTCTCATCTAAGAGCATGGACCCATTAATTGACAATTTAATACAAATGATCTTGACTGAAGTAGAAGGTGAAAGAGATGCTCTAGTAGCCTCAACAGTAGGGAGACACCACAAGGAAAAGGAAAAACAGAGGTGGGATGAATATTTGCAAGAAGGTCAAGAAAAAGTATTTGGTGAGGGTCTCAAACACCATTTGCAAGAGGAAGGGAGTTTCTGGAAGAAGAGCCATGAGCTGATAAGTAAAAAATTGGAGAAGGAAGAGTCATGGCTCCAAATGAAGGAGAGAAAGCAAAGGCAACAGAAGCAGAAATGGTGGCAGGAAGAGGAAGCATGGAAGGAACAACAAAAACAGACTAAGCAAGATGACGAGCAAATGCAAAGAAAAGAGAAAGAATATCAGAAGACAAAACAGCAGCAGCTGGAGGCATGGAATCAAGAAATGGAAGAACAATTGGTACCCCTGGAGGAGGAGGAGGAGGAGCAGATGAGGCCAGTTCAGAAGGAACTGAGACACCCGAAGCTAGAAATAAATAGGGAGAAAGAAGAGAAGCAGAAGCCAAGGAGAAACATAGAAGACCATGGAAGGCAGAAGCAGAAAAAGACAAAGGATCAGAGGAAGATCAATGAGAAAAATTCTGACACACTAGAAAAGATGCTCATCCAAACTTCAGTGACAGTGTCTCCCAAATGGAAGAGCATACCGAAAGTAGCATCCCAGTTACACCAAAGAAAAGCGTTCCATGGACATCTGAAGACATTAGAAAATTTTGCTGACGGAAAGCACCCTATACCAATCACTCCTTCTCCATCGACACAATCGCCATCACCTGGGGCCTTTCCAATTTCTGGACAGTCTCCCACAAAGACCCTCACTCTAACTCCTCAACAGGCCCAGGAACTGGAGATCACTATCACCCCTCAAAAGGCCAAAGAACTAGGCATCACTGTGGCCCCAGAACAGGCCCAGGCACTGGGGATCAGTCTTACCCCTGAGCAGGCCCAGGAAATGAGCATCACTGACACTCTTCAAAAGGCATTGGGGATCACTGTCACTCCTCAACAGGCTCAGGCACTTGGGATCCCTCTCACTCCTGAGCAGGCCCAGGCACAGGGGATCACTCTCACCCCTCAGCAGGCACAGGCCTTGGGAATCACTCTCACCCCTGAGCAGGCCCAGGCACTCAGGACCACTGTCACTCCTCAGCAAGCCAAGGCACAAGGGATCACTCTCACCCCTCAGCAGGAACAGGCACTGGGGATCACTTTCATACCTGAGCAGACCCATGAACTGGGGTTCACCTTCACTGATAAGCAGGCACAGGCACATGGGATCACTCTCACCCCCAAGCAGGCCCAGGAATTGGGGATCACCCTCACTTATGACCAGGCCCAGGCACTGGGGACCACTGTTATTCCTCAGCAATCTCAGTCACAGGGGATCACGCTCACCCCCGAGCAGGCCCATGAACTGGGGTTCACATTCACCGAGGAGCAGACCCTGGCACAGGGTATCACACTCACCCCTGAGGGGGTCAAGGCACCGGGCATTACTGTCACCCCTGACCAAGTACAGGAAATGGGGATCACTGTCACCCCTCAGCAGGCACAGGCACTGGAGATCATGGTCACTCCTGAGCAGTCACAGACACAGGGCATCACTCTCACTTCTGAGCAGGCCCAGACACAGGGGATCACTCTTACCCCTGAGCAGGCACAGGCAGGGGGGATCACTCTAACATCTCAGCAGGCCCAAGCACTGGGAATCACTCTGAGCCCTGAACAGGCCCAGACCCAGGGGATCACTCTCACCCTTGAGCAGGCCCAGGCACTGGGGATCACTCTGACCCCTCAGCAGGCACAGGCAGGGGGGATCACTCTCATCCCTCAGCAGGCCCAGGCAATCACTCTGACCCCTCAGCAGCCCCAGGCACTGGGGATCACTCTCACCCATGAGCAGGCACAGGCACAAGGGATCACTCTCACCCCTGAAAAGGCCCAGGCACAGGGGATCACTCTCACCCTTGAGCAGGCACAGGTACTGGGGATCACTCTGACCCCTCAGCAGGCACAGGCAATCACTCTGACCCCTCAGCAGGCCCAGGCACAGGGGATCACTCTGACCCCTGAGCAGGCCCAGGCAGGGGGGATCACTCTCACTCCTCAGCAGGCCCAGGCACAGGCGATCACTCTGACCCCTGAGCAGGCCCAGGCAAAAGGGATCACTCTCATCCCCAAAAAGGCCCAGGCACAAGGGGTCACTCTGACCCCTGAGCAGGCACAGGCACAAGGGATCAGTCTCACCCCTGAAAAGGCCCAGGCACAGGGGATCACTCTTACCCCTGAGCAGGCCCAGGCACAGGGGGTCACTCTGACCCCTGAGCAGGCCCAGGCACAAGGGATCCCTCTGATCTCTCAGCGGGCCCAGGCATGGGGGAACACTCTCACCCCTGAAAAGGCCCAGGCACAGGGGATCACTCTCACCCCTCAGCAGGCACAGGCACTGGGGATCACTCTGACCCCTCAGCAGGCACAGGCACAAGAGATCACTCTGACCCCTGAACAGGCCCAGGCACTGGGGATCTCTCTCACCCCTGAGCAGACCCAGGCACAGGGGGTCACTATGACCCCTGAGCAGACCCAGGCACAGGGGATATCTCTCACCCCTGAGCAGGCCCAGGCACAGGGGATCTCTCTCACCCCTGAGCAGGCCCAGGCAGGGGGGATCACTCTCACCCCTCAGCAGGCCCAGGCAATCAATCTGACCCCTCAGCAGGCCCAGGCACAGGGGATCACTCTCACCCCTGAAAAGGCCCAGGCACAGGGGATCTCTCTCACCCCTCAGCAGGCCCAGGCACAGGGGATCACTCTCACCCCTGAGCAGGCCCAGGCACAGAGAATCACTCTGACCCTTCAGCAAGCCCAGGCACAGGGGATCTCTCTCACCCCTGAGCAGGCCCAGGCACAGGGGGTCACTATGACCCTGGAGCACACCCAGGCACGGGGGATCCCTCTCGTCCCTGAGCAGGCCCAGGCCCAGGCAATCACTCTGACCCCTCAGCAGGCCCAGACACAGAGGATCACTCTGACCCCTGAGCAGGCCCAGGCACAGGGGATCTCTCTCACCTCTGAGCAGGCCCAGGCACTGGGGATCACTCTGACTCCTCAGCAGGCACAGGCACGGGGGGTCACTCTCACCCCTCAGCAGGCACAGGCAATCAATCTGACCCCTCAGCAGGCCCAGGCACAGGGGATCACTCTGACCGCTGAGCAGGCCCAGGTACTGGGGCTCACTCTGACCCCTCGGCAGGCACAGGCAGGTGGGATCACTCTGACCCCTCAGCAGGCCCAGGCACAGGGCATCACTCTCACCCCTGAGCAGGCACAGGCACTGGGGATCTCTCTCACCCCTGAGCAGGCCCAGGCACAAGGGATCACTCTGACCCCTCAGCAGGCCCAGGCACAAGGGATCACTCTGACCCCTCAGCAGGCCCAGGCACAAGGGATCACTGTGACCCTTGAGCAGGCAGAGGCACTGGGGATCACTCTCACCCCTGAGCAGTTCAAGGCATTGGTGGTCACCCTCAGCCCTGAGAAATGCCAGGGCTTGGGTTTCATACACACCCTTGAGAAAGTTCATGCATGGGAGTCTCCTCTCACTGCATCACAGGCCCAGAAATTGGGTGTCCCTATCACTCCAGAAAATGCCTGGGTCTCAGCTGTCACTCTTACCCCTGAACAGACCCAGGCTTTGGGTGCCCCTCTCTCCTTAGAACAGGCTCAAGCATTAGGTATTTCTCTCTCTCCAGAACACTTCTGGGAATCAGATAAATCAGACAAATCCCATGTCTTAGGATTTCCCCTTACCCTTGAGCAAGTCCAGCCTTTGGGAGCTCCCTTCATTCCAGGACAATCCCATCCCATGGGGGTAGATGACCTAAAATCAAGAGCACCTCTCATTAATGAACAGCTCTCACCACTTGGGGTCCATCCTCTTTTAGAACACACCCTGAAAGTTGGGATTGTGCCTGTTACTGATAAATCTGTCACACCAAGTGCTCCTCACATTTCTAAGAAGTTACCCACATTGGATCCTTCCAGTCTTAGATCACTTCAAAAATTGAAGGCTTCTGTCCTTCCTAGGCAATCCCCAGCATCTGCTGCTATTGCTGAGAAATCCTCTGCATTGGAGGTCTCTCCTATTCCTTTGCAGATATCACACTCTCCTCTCTCCCAAGTCCCTGGTAAATCACTAGGAGTGAGAATTCGTTCTGAGCCTGGGAAACTCCTTGCACCACAGACTTTTCCTTCCTCTAAACAGACCCTGTTTTCTAAAGGTCAATCCACCTCTGTTGAGTTTGTAGCACCAGAGGTCCCACTGACTCCTGAGAAATTTCCCATAGCTGAGACCCTGCCAACTTTAGGGCAGCCTCTTACACTGGAGACCCTTCTCAGCCCTCAGCAGTTCTTTTCCTCTTGGGGCTCTAGGACTCCTCAGCTACCTCTGATATCAGAAGCCCCTCTGGCCTCCAGGCAGCCCCTTATATCTGGAGTCCCACTCACCTCTGCACAGATTCCTGATCTCTTGGCTCCTCTTTCTCCTAGGAAGCCCTTGGTTCCTGGAACCTCTTCCATCCATGGGGAGCTCCTGGAACCTAGACCCTTAACACTCTCTGAGCAGCCCCAGGCATTCCAGCCCGCTGCTACCTGTGAGCAATCTCACTATCTACAAGCCCCTTCTCCCCTTGGGCAGCGTCAAGCTTCCCCACTGTGGATCCCTCCCACCCCTGGGCATCTTCCAACATTATGGACCTCTCCAACTCCTGGAAAGCCCCTGAAAGATTTGTCCTCTTCTGTCTCCAAGAAAAGTAAGGAAAGATTGGCAATTATTTCTTCTCTGAAACCTAATTCAGCATTTGTTCATCCCAGTGCTACTGATTTCAAGGTAACTCAAGCCCCTTTCACCACTAAGAAGTTCCAAATATCAGAGGCGTCTGACACTTTGGAAGAAATCCCGATATGCCATGATCCTATTGCCATGGAACAATTTAGAACATTTCAGTCCTATCTCACCAATTACAGGACACCAGTATCACAAACCCCTTACATTCCGACTCTCATGAAGCCTATAACATCACTACCCTCTCTTACGACTAAACTACCCAAAACATCACAGATCTCATCTTCTGAATGGGACCAGAAATCCAAGTTCTCCCCTATAGACAAGTCCTGGATACTGACTTCAGTTTCAGGTACCAAGAAACCCAAGATGCTAGTGCCCCCTTCTACTCCCCAAGATCTCAAAGAGCAGAGATATTTTGTTGATGTAGAGGCTCAGAGAAAGAACCTGATACTCTTAAATCAGGCCACAAAAGCTTCTGGACTTCCTTCACAACTACACACAACAGCTAGGAATCTCATAATTGAGACACTTCATACGGACACAGTTCGGCTGGGATACTTATTCCGCAAGTACATTGCTTACAGGCTGATCCAGCGTGCAAGGTAGATGTAATATTGGAGGTTCAGTTTTCTGGTTTAGTCCTGATTTTAAATATCCTCCCTTCATTGCTCTATAAGTATATACATGTTTGTCGGATTAGATGTTCTAAAATATTCTCTCTCTTTTTTTTAATTTTTAATGTTTATTTCCATTTGAGAGACAGAGAGAGACAGAGTGTGAGCAGGTGAGGGGCAGAGAGAGAGGGAGACACAGAATCTGAAGGAGGCTTCAGGCTCCAAGCTGTCAGCACAGAGCCCGACGAGGGGCTTGAACTCACAAACTGTGAGATCATGACCTGAGTGAAGTAGGACACTTAACCGACTGAGCCACCCAGGAGCCCTTCTCTCTTTTTTTTAATGCTTATTTTTGAGAGAGAGACAGAGCGTGAGTGGGGGAGGGGCAGAGAGAGAGAGAGACACAGAATCTGAAGCAGGCTCTAGGCTTTGAGCTGTCAGCATAGAGCCTGACACGGGGCTCAAACTCACAAACCGTGAGATCATGACCTGAGCCAAAGTCAGATGCTTAACCAACTGAGCCACCCAGGTGCCCCTAAAACATTCTCTTACAGAAGGTCTGTGGAATGAAGCCTATTTAAGATAGCAAAAGGAGATATATCTTTTTGGAAATAAAAAATGTTATATGATCTATTTCATCCATTTATATCTCTAGCAGAGATGCTCAGATATATTTTGTGGATCATGATTGATCTCCAAAATATCAACTTCAAAAGCTTAAAAATGCTTTTAGTTTTTCTAAATTTCTTTCATCTTCTTGAGTTCACCAGAAGATGTATGATTCTTAAAATGGGAGATGGCAGGTTATATACAAGGTGTTGCCATGGTAACCTTGCTGCTGAAGCAACTTGGAGGAAACAGGTCCTGGTCCTGATTTTTTAAAATTGCAAAAAAAAAAAAAAAAAAAAAAAAAAAAAGATCGCAAATATAGGGGTGCCAGCCAACTGGTGGCTCAGGCAGTTGAGCATCTGACTCTTGATTTCAGCTCAGGTCCAGGTCATGATCTCATGGTTGTGAGATCAAGCCCTGTGTGGGGCTCTGCACTGAGCATGGAGCCTGCTTAAGATTCTCTCTCTCCTTTTCCCTCTGCCCCTCCTGTGCTTGCACTTGCAAGTGTTCTCTCTCTCAAAAACAAACAAACAAATAAAAATAAAAATTGCAAATACCAGAAATAGGTCAGGGAAAGCGACAACTGTCCTGCTATCCTTAGCACTTATGTTTGAGATTACCAACGTATTAATTTGGGGATATCTTTTACCTAAAATTACAAGAGGTCACACTAAAACCTATACTAGAAAGGGTTATCATCAATTACAGGAACAACTTATGCCATTTATTTAACAAATATTTATTAATGCCTACTATGCGCCAAGTATTGTATTAGGTGCTAAGGATACAGTAGTGAATAAAGCAGACAAAGTACCCTGTTCTCATGAAATTTATACTTTTAAGGACTGAATTAATTTGAGACTAAGGATTGGAACAGCACGATAAAAGAGACTTATTCAAGATATAATCAGAACTTTTCATTTCAAAGCATAAGTAATCAGATTTGTTGACAAATATTTTACTCTGTACCTGTCTTTGGCGTTCTCTTTCCAGACTGAATAATCCTAGACCTTTTTTTTTTTCCCAGCAAAATAAAAAAAAAATATTTAATACACAAAAAATAACAACAGAATCAACAGGTATAAAAGGCATTACACGGTACAAAACCCCAAAAGATACAGAGCTATTAACTTACTGGTGCTTAAAATGACTAGACAAGGACACATGAAAATGTCTCCGTTCCTCACTTAGGGAGCTATACTATTCAAAAAGTTATTTAAAAAAAATTTTTTTAACGTTTATTTTATTTATTTAACGTTTATTTTTTGAGACAGAGAGAGACAGAGCATGAACGGGGGAGGGTCAGAGAGAGAGAGGGAGACACCGAATCTGAAACAGGCTCTAGGCTCTGAGCGGTCAGCACAGAGCCGGATGCGGGGCTCGAACTCACGGACCGCGAGATCGTGACCTGAGCCGAAGTCGGCCGCTCAACCGACTGAGCCACCCAGGCGCCCCTCAAATAAGCACAGAGCCCAACGCGGGGCTCGAACTCACGGACCGCGAGATCGTGACCTGAGCCGAAGTCGGCCGCTCAACCGACTGAGCCACCCAGGCGCCCCCTAGGGTGATATTTTAACACTAACTCCCATCAAGGAAGGGCATCCATGCCAGGCAATCTGGTGGAATCTGCAATAAAAGGAGAATCACTGCACTCTTGAAAACGTGAAAACTGATAGACTAAAGGAAATAGAAGTTTTGTAGGGAAATCAAACTTGTTTAATCTAGAATTCTTTGAGGAAACGTTACATGGACAATGAGAAACTAAATAAATGATTTAAAGCTAGTTATATCCCTACACAAGAGGTTATAAAGCATCTACAAAGAAGAGAAACTTTAGATACATTATTGCATTTAGCTTGTGGACGAGGAATCATTCAGGAAGTTCATCCTATTGGCCAAAGTTACACAGCTAGTAAGTAGCAGAGCTACCACATATGAATTCAAAAAGTTCATTTCCAAAGTCCTGTGAGTCTAAAGTACTATACTATATAGTATGGTATAGTATAGAATGCTGCCTTGAAGCAGGAAACTATAATGATTTTATATCCACATTTTAATCCTGCTTGCTCTTAAACACAGACTTTGAAGTCGGGAACACCTTGGCTCAAACTTCCAGTTTTGAATCTGAGACTCAACTCTGCTGTTTGTAAAATGGATGTGATAATATTTACTTCGAAGAATGGTTGCAAAGATGAACTGAAATAATGTATTTTATTTTATTTTTTAATAATGTATTTTAAATAATGAAACATTTAAATGTAAATTTTAAAATATAAATACAATTTCTAACACAATGATCGACACATAGTGGACGCTCAGTAAGTGTAAAGCACCTTCCCTTGGATTGTGATGCTATATCAAATACTGTAAAAAATATTCCTTAGGAGGGAGGCGAGGTTTTATCAATACAAGTGGAATTTTCTAAGAGAGTGGGAACAAAAGGTAAGAAGATTTGAATGGCCATGATTCTAGAGAGGGCATTTTAAATAATTAGATACTTCAGCAGTTACTACTAGACTCAGTGTTTACATTAATAAAATTAATTATCTTTAAAAAGCCATGAACAGGGGCGCCTGGGTGGCTCAGTCGGTTAAGCGTCCGATTTCAGCTCAGGTCACGATCTCGCGGTCCATGAGTTCGAGCCCCGCATGGGGCTCTGGGCTGATGGCTCAGAGCCTGGAGCCTGCTTCCGATTCTGTGTCTCCCTCTCTCTCTGCCCCTCCCCTGTTCATGCTCTGTCTCTCTCTGTCTCAAAAATAAATAAATGTTTAAAAAAAAAATAAAAAAAAAAAAAGCCATGAACAATAGGGGAGCCTGGGTGGCTCAGTTGGTTAAGCTTCTAACTTTGACTCAGGTCATGATCTCACTTTCATGAGTTTGAGCCCCATGTCGGGCTCTGGGCTGACAGCTCAGAGCCTGGAGCCTGCTTCAGATTCTGTGTCTCCCTTCCTCTCTGCTCTTCCCCCACTCACGCTCTGTCTCTCTTTACCTCAAAAATAAATAAACATGAAAAAAATTTTTACAAATCCATGAAAAATAATTTCTCTAAGCGTGAAATGAAACTATGAACTTTCTGAAGTTTCCAAGAATTCATTACTGAATTATGATTTTAATATGAAGTTTAAATGTGATTTCAATAAGGAAGAATTATGGAGAAAATCTAAAAGACTGTGTGAATAGACAGAAAAATAGTAGGAAAGATCTGGTGTGAAAACCAAGGTTTATTGGAGAGATATAATGCATAGCATAGTGATTACAGTCAACAATATTGTATTATAAACTTAAAGTTGCTCAAAAACCAAATCTTGATTGCTCTCCCCACCCCCCAAAAAAAGATACTTATGGGATGTGATAGAGGTGTTAGCTAAGGTTACAGTGGTAATCATATTGCAATATAAATGTATCAAATCAACACATTGTCCACCTTAAACTTACACAATGTTATGTCATTTGCATCTCTTATATATACAACATATAACCATCATATATATATGGGAACAATGTTATTTGTAGGAATGGATATGGTAGGCATTCTGTAATGCGTGTAGAGAAATGATTAAAAACATGTGTAATAAGGGTGGTTATAGGAGCAAAAAAAATCATAAGATATGAAAAAAATAAGGCTATTGGAAAATAATTAAAATTAACCAATTAATATGGAGTTAACACATTTAAGTATTAAATAATCCATATATATAGTATGTTCTGAGTTACTAATTATAGCCCACAAGAGACCTAAGAGTTATTCTGTGTGTGTGTGTGTGTGTGTGTGTGTGTGTGTGTGTAAAATACATATATTCAGAAGAATATCTGCAATGGGTTATCATTGCCTACCCTCCTCACCCCACCCCCCAAAATCCAAACTTCTTAACGTGCCTTTTATGAGCTTTCAGAAGCCAGCAATTTCAGTATTGTCCTCCACTGTATCCTTTCACAGATCTATGGTCTAAAAGTCTCGGAATACTCACCACTCCCAAAATATAACTCATTTTCCTGCCTTTGTTTATAGTATTCCCTCAATTCCTCCTCCTCTTTCCCTAAACTTTAGTGACAGAAAGATTTACCTGAGAATTTGTTTAAAATACTGATCCTGAATCCTACAAGATTTTGATTCAAGAGGTCTAGGAAAGCACCCTGGAATCTACATTTTCAATAAGCACCACCACCACCCCATCACCCTGCCCAGATGATCAGTTCAGGTGATCAAGGTCCACATTTTGAGAAATATTGGTATCGTGGAAAGAGAAAAGATCTGGGTTTGCTTCCCCAATCTATTAATTACGTAACTTCGAAAAATTACTTAACTTTGCTCAGATTGCTTTTCCTCTCCTATAGAACAGAGATGGCAAAACACTATCTGTTTAAGAGACACAAACTTGGTGGTATGCATTATAGTAAAGAGAGAGTATATTTTTATGACTCTTCCTCAACATCCTATGTAACAACTTCCTATGAGGTCTTCTTTATTCCTCTTGTTAGTATGAATTACGCTTTCCTTTGTGCTCAAATAGCATGTTTATAAATAAATAAATAAATAAATAAATAAATAAATAAATAACATTTTAGAGAGCGTGCAAGTGGGGGAGAGGGGCAGAGAGAGAAGCTTAAGCAGACTCCACAGGTGGAGCCTGATGCAGGGCTTGATCCCACCCACAACCCTGGGATCATAACCTGAGCTGGAATCAAGAGTCAGACACTCAACCGACGGAGCCACCCAGGTGCCCCAGCATTTTTATATTTCTGTTTAGCCTTATTTCATTCTATTTGACACAGTTAATTTATTAGTCTCCTATTCTGGCTTGTAAGTGCTTTAAAGGCAAGGACACTGTCTTTCTCATAACTGTATCGAGTACCTTCTATAGGTCTTATCAGTACTAAAGTTTTAACATAATAATAAACAACACTACTGTAACACTAAAAAACTCCAGAGTTAATGAAAACTTGACCATCATATAGATTTTTTTGAAAGTTTAGTCATGTAACGAACCAGATTAAGGTCTCATTAAGCAAGCCTCCCACCCCTATCACATCCCTCTCTACTTACTACTGATGAGAACTGAAAGTAACTAGGTTCAGGTTTGCTTAAATTAGGATCAGTAGTTATACCGATCTCACTCTTGTTAATTTTTTTTTTTCAAGAAACAACCTAATCAGGCGATTACAAGTGATCAAAAACACCGGGAAAGGTTATGAAACCCGGAACCTCTACATAATGCTGAGCAGAATTGATGAGTACCAGAAAAAGGTGATGCAGGTCTGGACTAACCAGCAGAAGTCTTTAGAGCAGAAACGGAATCAGTGCCTGAGGAAAATGATACTCCTATTTAGCCAGGTATCTTGTTTTCTATTCCTTCTCCCAGTGTGTTGTAAGAAAAATGGAAGTGGTAAGCTTTGAAAATAACATTTACCTGGAGATACTGTGTATATTAGTTTCCTAGAGCCGCTGTAACAAGTTACCACGAACTTGATGCCTTAAGACAACAGAAATATATTCTCTCCGTTCTGGAGGAGAGTTTGTGGAATCAAGATGTTGGCACGGCTGGTTCCTTCTGAAGAAATTTGTTCCGTGCCTCTCTCCTAGACTCTGGTAGCTGTCAACCACCCTTGGCATTCCTTGGCTTGTAGCTGCATAGATCCAGTCTCTGCCTCTGCCTTCTCATGGCCTTCTTCCCAATGTGTCCTATATCTTCTTTTCTGTCTCTTATAACACCATGTATCATTGGATATAGGACCCACCTGATTAATCCAGGATGATCTCATCTTGAGGTCCTTAATTACATCTGTAAAGACACTTTTTCCAAATAAGGTCACATTCACAGATTCTGGGTGAATATATCTTTTGAGGGGTTTACCATTCAAGCCAGCACACCATGACCTCAGTGGAAACTCTTAAATTGACAACAGGGATGCTGACTGGACTCCCTACATGGGAAAAGATTAGAATTGGGGAAACTTCTAGAAATGCTCAACTCCTTCCTAGTCAACCCACATCTACCAGTCTCTAGATATAAAACCTCTTAAGTCACCACTCTCCAACAGATTCATGATGGTTACTTTTCTCCTCAAAACTATCAGAAAGCAAATTTTAATAGCATGAGTCAATAAAGGAGATAAGAGTTTACTGAACTTGCTTACATAGCACCACACACAGAATCTGATCCTGTTAAACTCTGGCAAACACTCATTATGTCCCAGAGCCCCTCTGAGATAACCATTAGTATGCTTTTGGGGGTGACAGTGGCCTTCCAGAAAGTTACAGGGCTGAGATTAGAATTATTTGTTCTGGGACTACATGCTCAAAATGGAGTTCTGGAACATTCTTGGAGTTCTAGGACTATTTTATATCTATATATCTTTTTCTTTCACTAAATTCATTTATAAAATTACTTGCTACTTTTTTTTTTTTGATTTTTTAATCTTTATTTATTTTTGAGAGAGAGACATAGTGTGAGCAGGGGAGGAGCAGAGAGAGAGGGAGACACAGAATCCGAAGCAGGCTCCAGGCTCTGAGCTGTCAGCACAGAGCCCAACATGGGTCTTGAACTCACCAGCTGCGAGATCATGACCTGAGCCAAAGTCAGATGCTCAACCGACCGAGCCACCCAGGCGCCCATATATTTTTTTTAATGTTTATTTATTTTTGAAGGAGAGAGACAGAATGCAAGTGGGGGAGGGACACACACACACACACACACACACACACACACACACAATCCGAAACAGACTCTAGGCTCCGAGCTGTCAGCACAGATCCTGATGCGGGGCTTGAACCCATGAGCCGTGAGATCATGACCTGAGCTGACATCGGACGCTTAACCAGCTGAGTCACCCCAGTGGCCCAAATTACTTGCTACTTTAAAAGATACAGATTTCTCATCATAGCCTGATCCAAATTAGACATAACTTTCCAGGACAGCTACTTTTTAAATATCAAAGCTCTTTGATTAAAAAAAAAAAAAAAAAAAAAAGAATGGGGCACCTGGGTGGCTCAGTAGGCTGGGCAGCCAACTTCGGCTCAGGTCGTGATCTCATGGAATGTGAGTTCGAGCCCTGCGTCGGGCTCTGTGCTGACAGCTCAGAGCCTGGAGCCTGCTTCAGATTCTGTGTCTCCCTCTCTCTCTGACCCTCCCCTGTTCATGCTCTGTCTCTCCCTGTCTCAAAAAATTAAAAAAAAAAAAATTAAAAAAAATTAAAAAACAAAAAGGATATTTTGGACAGTTTTTGGTTTAAAAAACATGGCCCATGTAGATGGAATAAAGCAAAATGAGCTGGCAGTGTCAAGAAGTGTCTAATAGGAATCACAATATCTAGAGCGCTTCAGAGGATGAATAAGGGTCTGTGATCAGGGAATGCAGGATCTAGATGATGAGGTGATTATTAAGGCAGAAGAAGGGAGAGGGAAAAGCAAAAGGGAGAAGAGGGTACAAGTGAATAAATACCTTACAATGCTCAAGGGTTTGGTTCTGCTAACAGATCGTGCAGGTTCAAATCAGCCTCACCACATATTAGCTACGAGACTTTGGGCAAGATCTAAAATTTTCTGAGCTTCAGATCTCTATGTGTAAGACAAAGGTAACAACAGTACCCACCACCACATAAGGTTGCTGTAAATGCCAAATGAGTTAATATACAAAAAGCATGTGACATTCAGTAAGTATTCAGTAGGTGTTATCATTAGCTTTGCATACCGCTTCACAATATATGGGGTGCTGCCATAATACATATTATCTTATACAACACTCACAGCAACCCTGTGTCATTATCCTTGTTTTAGAAATAGGAAGAAAGAGGTTAGATAAAATTAGCAACTAACCCAAACTCACAAAGCTAGGAAATTGGAGGGGTAGGACTATAGCCTATGCAGGCTTTTATATAACATAGGTGCCTCCTCTGCAATTTTGTGTTGGAGGTGAAGGTGTGTTTGGGAGGAAGGGAGAAAGAGGGTGGAGGAAATGGATTTGTAAATCCATGGAAAAGAAGAGTCACCGTTTAGCTAGGGCCAGCTCAGATCTTCCTAAAGACTCTTACCTTTTCTCCCCATGGTTTCCTTTTCTGATTTATTTATTTTTAGCTTCAACAGACGTATAAATTGAATCTTAGTCAACCTATCCCTTGCATCATCGACAAAAAGCAGATACCTGCCTCTACCAAATCTGTTCAACAATCATTCCTAGAGCTGCTAATAGAAGAAGACAGAAAGTCTGACACATTGAAGAAATTTCGGTATGTGGTAGGAAAGACCGACATTAAACCTTCTTTGGACGACATGTGGGACCTCTTGCTTTTTTTTTTTTTTCCTGTCCAAGAGCTTCTCCTTCCCCTCAATTATGATGTGGTACAGTGGAGAGTCTAAGGTAGTATTACTTTTCTTAGCTAATTTAACAAGAGGCTTACTTACATATATTTCTACTTAAATATTTAACATCTAATTTTGAGTTCCTTTTTTTAAAAACTGATGCTGGTCTGCTCCTTGCCTGCTCTTTTCCAGGGGTGATGTAAGTCCAGTTTTCTTTTTAGTGACTCCCCTTCATAACAATTTCAAGACTGGGGCTCCCTTGCCCCTACAGGTGACATGACAATAATGGTCCTGGAGGGAGACAGACTGATGGCATCCCTTCCTTATAATGTTTGGGTGCCTCATCTCACATGCATGGGCTTACTCCAAAGATTCAACTAGGAGTTTAATTTTCCATGTCATTAATTGTGAATGCTAAAGACTTTAACTAAATCATTGGATGAAGCAGAACTTTTTGAATAAAGTGTTAGAATTCTTTTCCCATACTTTTGAACTTATATCTAACTGAATCATAACTAGTGTCAATAGATTTTTTCAGATGAAAGGTTAATTTCATTAATCATATGAGGACATACATTTATAGATTTGTGGAACATTTGTTAATTTGTGATATTCTACTTGAATGTGAATTGTTTTATTTTTGCCCACTTAATTCAGTTCAACTTTAAATTTAAATTAAATTAAGTTAATAAAGCTGGTCTTGCTAAAAAATGAAGCTTATTCTTTTTTTTTTTTCAAAAAAATTTTTTAACGTTTATTTTTGAGACAGAGAGAGAGAGAGCATGAACAGGGGAGGGTCAGAGAAAGAGGGAGACACAGAATCTGAAACAGGCTCCAGGCTCTGAGCGGTCAGCACAGAGCCCGATGAAGGCTCAAACTCACGGACCGTGAGATCTTGACCTGAGCCGAAGTCGGCCGCTTAACCGACTGAGCCACCCAGGCGCCCCCTTTTTTTTTTTTCCCCCAAAAATTTTTTTAACGTTTATTTTTGAGACAGAGAGAGGGAGAGCATGAACAGGGGAGGGTCAGAGAAAGAGGGAGGCTTATTCTTTATTATGAAACAAATTATTTTAACACAGAATGAAGAAACTTAGGTTACTTTTTTCCTGTTTTCCTTTTTTTTTTTTTTTTTTTTTTTTTAGAGAGAGAGAGAGAGAAGGTAAGAGCTTTGGGAAGGAAGGGGGAAAATGTTGATGGGAAAAAAATAGTCTCAATATGGTTTACATATTCTATGAAGCTAAGAAGGTAGTTTTAAAATAGATCACTAGGTGAAGTCATGGAAATGGAAATGCAGCTTTTGGTGAAGAAAAAAAAAAGCTATTTTAGCAAATTCTGCTGTTTTAATCTCTCTCTCAAGTCAAAGTGGGCGTAACTAATGTTCTTCAGTGCCAGAGAGGGCATCATAGGACAAGGTGGTGGTGAAGAGAAAAGGGGAGAATAAGAGTCATACATTTTGATTGAATATGGAGCTCAGGAGAGTTTGGTGCTTCCAGTTAGTGCTCTCTGGTTCTTTAGACAAGAAGACCAAATGGAAGCCATCTGGAATGCTGATCTGTCAACTTCAAGCTACCCAGTAACAGAGAAGACATCAATACATTCACTCTGGGCCCAGCTGGGTGGGTACCCAGATATTCCTATGCTACTCCAGTTAGATGTTCAATCTACCTTCAGAAAATCTCTTGGATCCATTAAATCACAGTAAGTTAAGGACTGGGAGAACTCTGGTAATTGGGCCTTTGGTCATATACCTTCTGTTTCCCTACCTTGACCTTACCTTATAGCACCAGGGAATTACCAAAAGTAGGTGCTTGGTATAAAGTTAGACATTACCTTTTCCAGGATGCTGTATTAACAGAATCCTGGTTACAGGATGTAACCATTTGAATCTTTTTTCACTTAGCATAACTCCTATGAAATTCATCCATGTTTTTATGTGTATTATTAATTCATTCCTTTTTATTTACTGACTAGTATTATTCCATTATATGGCTGTACCACATTTTTTAATTCATTCATCAGGTGAAAGACATTTTAGTTGTTTCCAGTTTGGAGCCATTATAAATAAAACTGCTATAAAAATTCATATACAGGTTTTGGGGTGAATGTAAGTTTCTACTTCTCTTAGATAAATACCCAGGAGGGGGGTTGATGGGTTAGATAAGCATATGTTTAACTTTTATAAGAAATTGCCAAGCTTTTTTCCAAAGTGACTTTTCATCTCTGTATTTATTCAGTGGGGCTAGTTCTTGTCCTGCCTCTGGATGAAAACCTAGATGGTTCTGTGACATTTCCGATAAGTTTTCAGTACTATGTTTATCTGGTTAGTAAAATGTCCAGAACCATGTACAAGTAAAACTTGGATTTTATTTTAAAGTTGAGGTTTCTCCTCTCTTCCAGCTAAGACTATTTATTACAACTTAGAGTCAGAGAAGGAGGATATGAACAACTGCTTTTTTCTGCCCTACTGCTTCTCACTTTCCCAGCTTGCTACTATGGGGCCCTTTAGGAATTAGAGGTCTTGGAAGGAAGAAGAGAGGGGGTAAATGGAAAGTTCTTACTATCACTGTTGCATTTTCTAACATCAGTGCTTCCTGGATGTGGCAGATTTTTAAAGCTGACTCATGAGGTACTTTGATTAGTTCCTTGGAGATCACCATCACTGGAGATCTCTTATCTGCAGATTTCTTGATCTTGTCAAATATAGTTTTATCCCAACTGGTTGTTTACATCTGTGATACTTCCAGCTTCTCTCTGCTGAGATGTGTTTGCATATTTAGGCATCCCTTGCAGACAGAACCCATGACAGCCCTATGCCATCTTTCTTGGGTATACATATGCATAGATGTGGCCCACATCTAGTCTACTGGAAACAGTGGGCCTTTCTTTGTCCAAGTAAACTCTGAGGTTGAAGGCTTATCCCAATGCAGCAGCAGCCTCCTCTTTGCTATTAGTACAGCTAGCCAATCAATCACTGCCTTAGCTTTTTTTTAGGTATTGAATCAGGCCCCATTCTATTGAGCCTCCAAAATGCTGTGATAAGTTCTTGGAGTGGAGAATGGGTAGGCATGCTCTCAAAATCCTCTTCTCCTTGACCATTTCATACTCTGAGTATGAGTTAGAAGATTAAGAGTCAGTTTAATTAATATTCAACTTTATCCAGTCAACCTGAATTTAATCTGACAACTTTTCCATTGTGCTTTGTCAAAACTTTCACTTTGATATTCTACCACATACAAAATATGTATTAGGAGTCTCTAACTTGTTTAGTTAGATGCCTGAAAACGTTCAGAGTAAGAGGTGCTGAAAACAGTGAAAAAAAATTAAGACATTATAGGAAATAGGAGAACTGAAGTCTTGGAATTTTGCTATTTTTCACTAAAAATAGAAATATAGACAATATACACTTTAAGACATCTTAAGTTAGTAATAATGGGCACTGTATGATCAGTTACTACTTGCCATGCTCCCTTTTTTTTCCTCACTAGAATCTCTTCAAGGTCTTCCTCCCCCCAAAAGGATTATATTTATTTTACTTTGTGAAAATTAAAGTACAAACCAAGAGAATTTCTTTCCCTCTGGTTTTAGTTATTTCTACCACTCCTTAGAGCTCAATTTAAACAATTATTCTTTCTGATCTGTCTTCTCTAATTCCTCCTATGTGCTCCCATAGCATCTTATAATTAAATAGTATCCTAGCACTTACCATTCTATATTGTGCCTCATTATTTTCCTCCCCTGATTTCAGACATGTTTTGGAGAAATTAGCTGCCTTTGTGCTGAACTGCCACTACCTTTGCTCTGCCTGCTTTCCCTTCAAAAATATTTATGGACTACTTACTACGTGCCAGGTACTATACCTAGGCACCGAGATACAATATGTGGGAAGGGCTCAAGAGATCATAGATGACAGGAAGAAGGAAAAATTTGTGCAAAATCTAGGGTCAATACCATATTGCTTCTTTTTGCTTTATCTCCTTAAAAAAACAGCAACAAAAACTAAACTAAACTAAATAATATTTCCCCCTACTCCTCAGTTCCCTTTCTTCCTATTTCCAACAGAAGTGACTAGAACTAAGATTTTTTTTCTCTTCCTGTCTGGATGTGTTATGTGATGCTTGGAGCTACTGCAATCTTTGGCAACCCTGAGGTGATAACCACAAGATAAAAAGACAATACACCAGGAATTACAGAGAAGGAAAATAAATAAAACCCTGTCCTTGATGACATCTAATTGCTAGAACAACCCTGAGTATATGTGCCTCTGGGCTTTTGTTAAGTGAGCCTTTGTTTGGTCAAGGATTCTGTTGCTTATAGTCATGTGAGTTTGAAAAGAATGTGTAAGCTGCTATTGTTGGATAAAGTAGTCTAGAGATATCAATTATATCCATTTGATTAATGGTGCTGTTGAGTTCAACTATAACCTTAATAATTTTCTGCCTGCTGTATCTGTCCACTTCTGACAGAGGAATGTTAAAGTCTCCAACTACAACAGAGGATTCACCTGTTTCTCCTTGCAGTTCTATCAGTTTTTGCCTCATGTAGTTTGATGCTCTGTTGTTAGGCAAAACAGTAAGGATTATTAAGTCATCTTGGCATATTGACCCCTTTCTCATTATAAAATACCCTTCTTTATCCCTGATAGCTTTCCCTGCTTTAAAGTCTAGTCTGTCTTAAATTAATATAACTACTCCTTTCTTTTGATTAGTGTTATCATGGTATTTTTTCCCTTCCATTTACTTTTAACCTACATATCTTAATATTTAAAGTCAGTTTTTTATAGACAACATATATTTGGGTCTTGTGTTTGGATCCACTCTGATAATCTCTGTCTTTTAATTGGCATATTTAGATCATTAACGTTTAAGATGGTTATTGATATAGTTGCATTAATATCTACCATATTTGTTACTGTTTTCTATTTATTGCCCTTGTTCTTTAGTCTTTCATACTTTTTCTGCACTTTGTAGTTTTGAGATTTTATAATTCCATTTTATCTACTTTCTTCATTTAAACTTTTTTTCATTACTTTTTCAAGTTGCTGCCCTAGACTTTGCACTATACATTTACAACAAACCCATGCCTACTTTCAAATAACACTATACTGCAAGTGCCTTATAATAACAAAATATTCCTAATTCTTCTCCCACTCCATCCCTTGTATCATTTCTGTCATCCATTTAATCTATACATTAGCATGCATATATCATTGAATACATTGTTATTATTACTATTTTGCACAATTTATTATCTGTTAGACCAGTTAAGAAAAATAAAACCTTTTATTTTTATTTATTGCTTCTCAAATGCTCTTCCTATCTTTATGTAGATCCAAATTTCTGATTTACATCATGTTCCTTTTTTCTGAAGAATGTCTTTCAACACTTCTTGCAAGGCAGATCTACTGGCTATAAAATTCTCTCAGTTTTTGTCTGAGAAAATCTGTATTTTTTTCTTCACTTAAAAATTTTTGCAGGGTACAGAATTCTAAGTAGGTAGTTTTTCTCTAAACACTTAATTTTTTTTTAATGTTTATTTATTTTTGAGAGAGAGAGAGACAAGTGCAAGCAGGGGAGGGACAGAGAGGGAGGGAGACACAGAAGCCAAAGCAGGCTCCAGGCTCTCAACTGTCAGCACAAGAGCCCAACGTGGGGCTTGAACCCATGAACCATGAGATCATGACCTGAGCCCAAGTCAGACTTTTAACTGACTGAGCCATCCAGGCACCACTCTCTCAACACTTTAAACATTATACTCCTTTCTCTTGCTTGCATGGTTTCTGAGAAGTTGGATGTACTTTTTATCTTTGCTCCTCTGTAGGTAAGGTGTTTTTTCCTTCTGATTTCTTTCAAGACTTTTACCTTAAATATGATATGCCTAAGTGTGACTTTTGGGGCATTTATCCTACTTGGTATTATCTGAGTTTCCTAGTTCTGTGATTTGGTGTCTGACATCCATTTGGAGAAATGTTCCATCATTATTGCTTCAAATATTGCTTCTGTTCTTTTCTATCTTTTTCTGGTATACCCATTATATGTATGTTACACCTTTTGCAGTTGTCCTCCAGTTCTTGGATATTCTGTTTTCTTCAGTATTTTTCTTCTTTGTTTTTCAGTTTTGGAAGTTTCTTTTTTTTTTTTTTTTAAATATTTTTATTTATTTATTTATTTTGAGAGAGAGACAGAGTGAGTGGGGGAGGGGCAGAGAGAGAGAGAGAGAGAGAGAGAGAGAGAGAGGGAGACACAGAATCTGAAGCAGGCTCTAGGCTCTGAGCTGTCAGCACAGAGCCTGATGCGGGGCTCAAACTCATTAGCCGTGAGATCATGACTTGAGTTGAAGTTGGATGTTCAATCGAATGAGCCACCCAGGTGCCCAGTTTTGGAAGTTTCTATTGGCATATCCTGAAACTCAGAGATTCTTTTCTCAGCCATATCCAGTATACTAATAAGGCCATCAAAGATATTCTTCATTTCTGTTAGTGTTTTTGATCTCCAGCATTTCTTTCTGGTTTTTTCTTAGAATAGCCATCTCTCTGCTTACAGTATCTGTCTATTCCTGCATGTTGTATACTTTTTCCATCAAAGTACTTAGCATATTAATTATCCTCATTTTAAATTCCAAGTGTAATAATTCTAATACTCCTACTATATCTGACTCTGATTCTGATGCTTGTTCAGTCTCTCCTGTGTTTTTTGCCTTTTAATATGCATTGTAATTTTTGTTAAAATCCAGACATGATGTACTAGGTGAAAGGAACTCTGGCAAATAAATAAGACTTTAATGGTGTGATATAAGGTATGGAAGAATGGGAAACATTGTATAGTCCTGTGATTAGGTCTTAGTCTTTTGAAAAGCCTATGCCTCTTGTCTGTGAACTTCACCAGTGCTTCTTAATATCCTTCACTCTCACCTTTGGTGTCACAGGATGGATAGAGGGAACTGGAATTGGGTATTTCTCTTCTCTCACAAAGAAGGCTAGAGTTGACTGGAGTTGGGTATTTTCCTTCCTCCAAATAAGTTAGGTCCTGATGAAACCCTACGCTTTGGTTAGGCTTTGGTAAAATAGTCTCTCTCAAGGGCAGACCTTGTTAAGAAGAACAAGATGCTCTGGTATATTTCAAAATGGTTACTTTACCCATCCCCCTGAGAGAAACATCAGGAAATTTTTCTCCAATCTTCACTGTGAGGACATGGTAGTTTCTGGAGGTCCCTTTTACTGGGTCTTCCTGGAGATTTTAACTCTCAGACTTGCCCGTACTGAGCTTCCAGCAATTCATCAATTAAAGTTCAAGCTTTTTACCAGGCACTGGATCCTGCAGAAGTGTCTGCTCATGGGTTTTGGCTCCAGTAAATTGTGATTCTCTGTATTGCCTGTCCCTCTAATTTGCAGGGCAATGGTTTTCCCTGTGACCTCATTTCTCTGAATGTAGGTTGTTAGGATGGAGTAGCAACTTCTTGCGTGTATTCTTCAACAAATTCCAATGCACTTACTTTTTGGTTGCAAAAATGGGCTCATACTTGACATGTTTTTTTAAATCTGTTTAGTGTTTCACTTAACAGTACATCTTTAAATTTTTTCTATGTCAGTATAGACTTACATCATCATTTTTATTGATTGCATGATGCTCATTGTATAGTTCCATCACAATTTATTGAACTGTCTGCCTACTGATGGAAGTTTGAATATTCTTCAACATTACAAACAATGCTGCAGCAAATATCCTCACATAAGTTTGCATAGTTGTATGATGATTTCCCTATAAAAATGTCATTAAAATAATATTAATTTTCTTCCAATTACAAAAGTAAAGCATGATTATCATAGAAAATTTGGAAAAGAGCAAGAAGTCCATGCCCAGAAATAACCATTGTCAACACTTAAGTTCTAACTTTAGGTGTAAGAAGACTGTCTAGTAAGTAATAAGCTATTGCCAAGCTCTGCTCTTCCTGGGAGACATTCTGCCTTGTCAAGGTGACTTTTATAAATATAGATTATATATCAATTTTACTAGTTTAACTTTGGGAGTTCTGGAGGCACTCTTATTTTCCCTATGAATCCTCTATATTCCTATAAATGTATTTAAGAGCAATTTGTAATAAGATTAATTTTCTTGTCTTGTTTCCAGGTTTAAGAAGATTCCCAAGTGACTGTAAAATTAAATACAAGCATGTTGAAAGTAAATTTCAAAGTTACAGTAGAATTCCTGTTTTGCTTTCTTTCATGTACATGCATTGCTTTACCTATTCTGTGCTTTTACATTCTGCCTATAGTTCATTAGGTTAAACATCTTCATTTCCAGACTATTAACATGACCACTCAAGAAAGAATATCCTCCTCTAGATTACTGAAAACACAAAGCTTCAACAAACACTGTGGTAGGCTGTCATAAAAGGGACATAATATGGCCCCTCACATGATGGCAAAGTAGCACAGTCTACCTCCCAGAACCTAAACCCAAAGATGCCTCAGAAATAAGAAATGAATGGATATAAAAGAAGAAGAAGAAAAAGAAGAAGAAGAAGAAGAAGAAGAAGAAGAGGAGGAGGAGGAAGAGGAGGAGGAGGAGGAGGAGGAGGAGGAAGAGGAGGAGGAGGAAGAGGAGGAAGAGGAAGAGGAAGAGGAGGAGGAGGAAGAACAGAAGGAGGAGGAGGAAGAGGAAGAGGCGGAGGAGGAGGAAGAGGAGGAGGAAGAGGAGGAGGAAGAGGAGGAGGAGGAAGAGGAGGAGGAGGAAGAGGAGGAGGAGGAAGAGGAGGAGGAGGAAGAAGAGGAGGAGGAGGAAGAGGAGGAAGAGGAGGAGGAAGAGGAGGAGGAGAAAACCAGCAGAAACCCCTGGAGAGTCAAAAGGTGATTATGATCTGGTAAAGAAGGGAAATAGTAGCCTGGGACAGAGGAAAGCCAGGCTTCCAACGTGGGGAGTGGATTTGTGGAGAAATTTTGAATTGGGCTCTTTTCTACTCCCCCTCCCAACACCGCCCATACTTACATCATTGCCTTCCCTAGCAGATTCATAGGGAAACACTATGTAGGGTTTAAAAAAAAAAAAAGGCAAATGCTGGCTTAACCAACAAGCATCAACAGGTTTCTCCTACCCACCCCCCACTCCCAACCCATAGGCCTTCTTCCCATCCAGAGGACTAAATAATACATTCTTAGAAAAGAACGAAGCCTAGGGTAAGATACAGAGAGGTTTGCTAAAGGACAAAGCCTTCTGATAAGAATGACACACATGAGGATATTAAAGTTGGAACCCTGTTCATCAGAGGTGATACAAGCTAAGGTCTATGTTTTGATTCCTCCTACCCCTTTCTCCATCCATTACCTGCCAAGATAACTGATAATTGATACCCATGAGGAAAATGACCTCACAGGGAAAAATAACTAGAAAATTAGAAAGGCAATAAACTAAATATCCTACTTTAGATGACAAGAAAAAGTAGGATACATGCCAAATAAATGTCCCTAAAAGAGGATACTGATAACGAAGCAGTAACGATTATAAAGAAACAAGTATGGGGGGAGTCTGGGTGGCACAGTTGGGTGAGTGTCCAACTTGATTTCTGCTCAGGTCATGACCTCATGGTTTGTGGGGTCAGGCTCTGTGCTGACAGTGTGGAGCCTGCTTGAGATTCTCTCTCTCTCTCTCTCTGCCCCTCCCCAGCTCTCTCTCTCTCTCACACTCTCTCTCTCAAAATAAATAAACATTAAAAAATTTTTTAATAAATTTAAAAAAAAGGTAACAAGTAGGATTACTGAATATTCAAACAATTGAAATAAACTCATTGGATGACATAAACAGCAAAATGGACACAGCCCAAGATCAGGTCAAGAAACTTTTCCAAAAGACACTGAGAAGGAATTAGAGATAAAAGATATAAAAAACTAAGAAATATGGAGGCTAGATATAGAAATGACAGCATTTATATAACAGGAGTGCTAATAAGAGAGAAAAAAAGTAAATGGAGGGAAGATGATTCATGGAAAAAAAAGTGAGAACTTCCAAAGAAAGATTGCTATTGAAAGGCTATAAGGCTATAAATAAATAGAATTGATATGGGAAAATGCATACTTACTAATATTTTAATGAAATTTAAGAATTCCAAAGGCAAAGAGAAAATTCTAAAGCCTCTCTGAGAAAAGCAGTTTATCCATAAAGAAAACAAATCAGAATAATGTGAGATGTCTCAAGAGCAACATTGGGGAAGGTAAACAATGAAATATTCTTAAAATATTAAGAGCAGAAACTTTGACTCTAAAATTTTATATTTAGCTAACTTATCAATTAAATGTGAGGATACAATATTCTCAGACCTTCAAGGTCTCAGCAGATTATCATAAAGATCCCCTGAAAATATTCCTGGAGGAAGTAAGGTATCAAACACTTTAGGAAATGCTATAAAATATAAAACAGTAAGAATGATAAAATACCCTTGTAAAGTATGTTGTCTAAAAAAGCATTTTACACACACACACACACACACACACACACACATACACACACCAGATATAACAAAGTAGGGGACAGAGTGTAACTTCCAGAGGTAGGTAAGAGTGTATGTGTTAAAGTATTTGTACTACTAAAGGGGAAGATACAGATAGATGTTGATAAGTTTCATAAATTAGGGAGAAAAATACAAGTAAAGGTCTTAATAAGTTAGGGATTACCAATGAAGAACAAATATAAAATGCATGCTTTTCTGGGATGCTTGGGTGGCTCATTCAGTTAAGTGTCTGACTCTCTGTTTCTGCTCAGGTCATGATATCACTGTTTCATGGGTTTGAGCCCCATGTCGAGCTCTGCACTGACAGTGCAGAGCCTACTTGGGATTCTCTTTCTCTCTTCTTCCCTCCCTCTACTCCTCTCCCACTCACACTGTCTCTCTCTCTCTCAAAATAAATAAACATTAAATAAAATTAAAATAAAATGCATGCTTTTCAAACTCATAGATAAAACCGATTTATCCAAGGAAATGAATAAGAAGCAAAAAAAAAAATTAAACTAAAATGGAATAAAAGTTCTAACATAGAAATAATATATTAGTTAAACTTAAAATTCTCAGATTGAATTTAAAAAAATCTAGTGGAGTGCCTGTTTGGTTCAGTCTGTAGAGCATGCAACTCTCGATCTCAGTGTCACGAGTTCAAGCCCCACGTTGGGCATGGAGCCTAACTTAAAAAAAGAAAAAAATCTAGGGGCACCTGGGTGGCTCAGTTGGTAAAAGGACCAACTCTTGATTTCAGCTCAGGTCATGGTCTCACAGTCATGAGATCAAGCCCCACATAGGGCTCTGCGCTGACAGTGGGAGCCTGCTTGGGATTATCTCTCTCTCCTCTCCCTCTGCTCCTCCCCCTGCTCATGCACACTCTCTCAAAATAAAATAAACATTTAAAAAAAAAGAAAAAAATCTAGCAATATAATGTCTACATGAGACACAGTTTTTTAAAGTTTATTTATTTTGAGAGAGAGAGCGAGTGCAGGAGGGGCAGAGAGAGAGAGAGAGAGAGAGAGAATCCTAAGCAGGCTCTGCACTGTCAGTGCAGAGCCCCAAAATGGGGCTTGAATTCACAAACCACAAGATCATGACCTGAGCCAAAATCAAGAGCCAGATGCTAAACCGACTGAGCCACCCAAGGCACCCCGGAGACACTTAAAGGTTGGACAAGTTAAAACAAAAAGACAGGAAATGGCAACAATTAACCAAAAGAAAGCAAGCATATGTTTAATATCAGGTCAAAAATAGAATTCAAGGCAAAAAGTATCACCAGAAGCAAAGGAAAACTATAGCTAAAGAACATGGAATATACAGAAAATATAATGCATCTCTATTAATACAGGTGCTTATTATGACATAACTTCAAAATATACAAAATAGTAGCTGACCCCTGCCTCTCCCTGTAGCCCTCTAAAATGATGTCGGTTTTAACTCCCATATCCCCCTCATCAGTTGGCCTGGAAATGAATTGGGGGTCTTACTCCTCAGTGCCACTTCTAGATCATTCTTCCCTACTCTCTAATAATACTCAACTTTCATTCTCCTGTTACTGTGCCATATACCCCCCATTGCCTTCTCTGTTGCAGTCCTTTACCTCCTCTTTGTTTACTGTCACTCTGTCCAGTACTTCTGTCATAATCCCTAGCAATTTCAATATTCATTTAACTTTTTATAATACCTGACCTTGCAATGTTTTGATTTTTCTCCTTTGGTGACTTAATCCTCTAGCTATTTAGTCATACCCTTGACCTTGTCATTGCAAAAACAAAACGAAACAAAAATACCCTGCAACCAATCTGTAATTTCAGTTCCAAATAACTCATTCTGCAAACATCACCTCTTTACAGCTCATTCCCGCTAGTTTCCCAACTCCAACAATCCTCTGATCTTCACAGACCTTTTATTTCATCGATTCTACCATCTTCACAGTGTCCCTCATCCTTTCATGTCCTCAATTCCTTTGTAATCTACTTTAAATCATAGATAATTACAATCAGATAGATTACGTAACCTATCTGGTGGATAGATAGATAGATAATTATAATCAGTCCTTTGCATATGCTCTCAACTCAAACTCACTTATTCCTCTCTTGCTTCAAAGTACTCCTTGGTTGACCACAGTCCAGCTTAAATCAAATTTGCTCTGCCTGCTCGATACCTGCATCCTGGCAGCTGAATGTAGCTTAAGATAAACATTCAAATTTGCTGACTAGTCTTACATTAAATAATCATTAACCTCAACTGGCCCCATAATACTGCCTGGCAAACATACTATATTTCCTTAATCCCTTTACTCTGACTTTGCTGGACAGGTTTTCTCCTATCTCCTTAAATTCCTGAGACTTTCCCTTTCATCTTCTTTCTTAGTTTATGACCAAGTTCCTCCTCTCACTGAGAAAATGGAAGCAATCATTATTAAGTCCACATACTTCTACCACATCTCTCTAACTATCTGCATTTGTACCCATATGTCTACTTTCTCTTTTGTTACCTGTGGATAAAGTATCTCACTTCCATCTAATGCCAGCCCCTCACTTGTACACTAGATCTTATCTCCTCTTTTCTATTCAAGGACATTGCTTCAGCAATTCTCCCATCTCTCTCTGTACCATCAATTTTTCCTCTATAACATGATGTTATTTTTCTCAACTTTGAAAGCAAACAACTCTCTCTCTCTTAGATCCACTTCCTTCAACAGTTATTGCTCCATTTCTCCCTTTCTTTTCACGCCAAAATTCCTTTTAAAAATTATGTAAGCTAACTAATTTCTCTCCTCTCCTGAACCTACTCTAATCAGGTTTCTGCTTCTACTCCATCATCGAACTTGCTCCTAGCAAGGTCACCAACAACCTTCATACTGTTAAATCAAATGATCAGTTTTGAGGTCTTACTTGATATATCAGCAACATGTGAAACTATGGATCACTCTGTTTCCTTGAAATAATTTTTTCACATGGGTTCCAGGACATTGTACTCTCCTGGTTTGCCTCTTCTCTGGCCACCTTTATATCTTTTTGCTGGTTCCTTTTTATCTCCCTGCCCTCAAAATGTTGCAGTGGTTCAGAGTTTACTTCTTAGGCCTCTTGTCCTGTCTACACTCCCTTGATGGTCTCAGCCTTATGGCTTTAAATACCAATATATGGTATATACAATGCTGATGATTTCAAATTTATATCTCAGACTTTGCCTCTGAACTTTGCCCCTGAATTCTAGTCCTATATATCCAACTATCCACTTGATATCTCCACTTAGCTGAGCTCCTGATAGCAACAGACCTATTCCTTATGCTTTGTCCCTGATGATACTTTTTGCCTTGAATTTGTAGCTTCAATTCATCTTATATAAAATAGATACTTTGTTTCTGTTTTTCATTTTGTTTTGTTTTTGGTGTTTTCTGTTCATATTAGTCTGGAATACCTACTTATATTTCTTTCCATTTGTCTGTAGTCTTTCATTTTAAATATGTCTCTTATAGATAATATATTGTTAGACCTTAATTTTTAAATCCAGTCTGAGATCCAACCTGAGATTCTGCCTTCTCATTGAGGGATTTAACTTATCCACATTTATTGTAATTTCAGTTATATTAGGATTTATTTTTGCCATCTTATAAAGATGAGTAAGATGGAAAACTCCCTAATGAGCTGATTAGGAAAAAGAGACTATTCAAGTAATCAAATCACATAATGAAATCAAAAGAACTAGTACAGATACAACAGAGATAGAAAAGAATATGATGGTCAATTATAAGCTGATATACTAAAAGCTAGATGATTTTTGGAAAATTATAAAATCCAAGATTGGCAGAAAACATTAAAAATATGAACAGATTAAATACCTATAAACACATTGAATAGCAATTAAAGAACTTTCCCCCCTGGGGGGCGGGGGGACCTTAGGCTTATATGGTTTTACAATGAATTTTACTAAGCTTTCAAGGGACAGATAATCCCTTTATCAATTAAATGTTCCAGAAAATAGGAAAAGGGAAAAAGCTGCATAATGATTTATTCCAAAATCAGTACAAGAAAAGAGAATCATAACCCATGTTACTGATGAAAATAGATTTTAAAAAATAAATGCAAAGAAATATTATCCAACTCTGGCTTAACATGACAAAGCAATCAATGTTATTGACCATATCTATAGATTAAAGGAGAAAAATCACATAATCTTTCCAAGAATTGTGGTATAATACACTTGATAAGGTTACACATTTGTATTTAAAATGTCTTCAGAAAAACAGAAATATTAATTCTCTATACTAGCAATAATGAACCAAAAATGGCAATACCATTCACAATAGTACCAAAAATTATAACATATTTAACAATTAGTTCACAAATGTGGCACAATATGTTTACCCTGAAAAAAATTTAAACTCTATTCAAGGATATAAAAGAAGATCTAAAAAAAAAAAAAATAAAATAGATAAAGTATGTTCTTAGTTAAGACAACTTAGTAAAGATGTCAGTTCCTTGAAAAATAACCTATAAGTTCAAATCTTATTTTAAAGGGTGCCTGCGTGGCTCAGTTGGTTAAGGTTAAGCATCTATGATTTTGTCTCAGGTCATTATCTCATGGTTTGTGAATTCAAACCCTGTACTGGCAGCTGTGCTGAAAGTGCCAAACATGCTTGGGATTCTCTCTCTCCCTCTCTTTCTCTTGTCCCTCCCCTACTTGCACTCTCTCTCCCTCAAAAATAAATAAATAAACTTAAAAAAATTTTTTTTAATGTTTATTTATTTTTGAGGGAGAGAGAGAGAGAGACAGAGCATGAGCGGAGGAGGGGCAGAGAGAGAGGGAGACACAGAATCTAAAGCAGGCTCCAGGCTCCGGGCTGTCAGCACAGAGCCTGACTTGGGGCTTGAACTCACAAACTGTGAGATCATGACCTAAGCCGAAGTTGGACACTTAACTGACTGAGGCACCCATGCACCCCAATAAATAAACTTTAAGAAAATCTTATTTTAAAATGTTAGCTGGAACTTTTTTAGAAACTTGACAAACTCATTCTAAACTGTATTGTGAAAACATACAGCACATGAAAAGAGGAATCACTTTTGAAAAAGAAAATGAGAAAGGGGTTAATAATATAGCTATTATGAGCTGGCATATTATAGAAATTATAGAAATTAAAAAAACAACAGCAGCAAGATAGAAACACAAGAACAAATAAACCAACAAAGAGCTCAGAAATAGACCCATGACACACAGAACATGACATATGAAAAAGGTGGCACCACAAAGGTGGCAAAGCCACCTTCATGAGGAAGGAACAGATTTCTTAGAAATTATGTTGATAACAATAGCCCAAGTATGGAAAGAGCCCAAATGTCCATCGATGGATGAATGGATAAAGACGTATTACTCAGCAATCAAAAAGAATGAAATCTTGCCATTTGCAACTACGTGGATGGGACTGGAGGGTATTGTGCTAAGTGAAATTAGTCAGAGAAAGACAAAAATCATAGACTTCACTCATATGAGGACTTTAAGAGACAAAACAGATGAACATAAGGGAAGGGAGACACAAATAATATAAAAACAGGGAGGGGGACAAAACAGAAGAGACTCATAAATATGGAGAACAAACTGAGGGTTACAGGAGGGGTTGTGGGAGGGGGGATGGGCTAAATGGGTAAGGGGCACTAAGGAATCTACTCCTGAAATCATTGTTGCACTATATGCTAACTAATTTGGATGTAAACTTTTAAAAATGAAAAATAAAATTAAAAAAAAATTACGTTGATAAAACAGGTTCACAGTATGAAGAAAAATCAAGTTAGATCCCTACCTTACACTGAATAAATACGAAGATAAACTTCAGATGACTTAAAGTTAAAAATTTTTTTTCTTTATGTTTATTCATTTTTTTAATTTTA
The DNA here is from genome assembly GCF_046562875.1 of Panthera onca. Lineage (NCBI taxonomy): Eukaryota > Metazoa > Chordata > Mammalia > Carnivora > Felidae > Panthera > Panthera onca. Next base: position 76,671,388 of record NC_138345.1, on the reverse strand, counting down.
TTTTTTATTTTTTAAAATTTACATCCAAATTAGCATATAGTGCAACAATGATTTCAGGAGTAGATTCCTTAGTGCCCCTTACCCATTTAGCCCATCCCCCCTCCCACCACCCCTCCTGTAACCCTCAGTTTGTTCTCCATATTTATGAGTCTCTTCTGTTTTGTCCCCCTCCCTGTTTTTATATTATTTGTGTCTCCCTTCCCTTATGTTCATCTGTTTTGTCTCTTAAAGTCCTCATATGAGTGAAGTCTATGATTTTTGTCTTTCTCTGACTAATTTCACTTAGCATAATACCCTCCAGTCCCATCCACGTAGTTGCAAATGGCAAGATTTCATTCTTTTTGATTGCCGAGTAATACTCCATTGTATATACATACCACATTTTCTTTATCCATTCATCCATCAGTGGACATTTGGGCTCTTTCCATACTTTGGCTATTGTTGATAGTGCTGCTATAAACATGGGGGTGCATGTGTCCCCTTGAAACAGCACACCTTTATCCCATGGATAAATGACTAGTAGTGCAATTGTTGGGTCGTAAGGTAGTTCTGTTTTTAGTTTTTTGAGGAACCTCCATACTGTTTTCCAGAGTGGCTGTACCAGCTTGCATTCCCATATGTTTATTCATTTTTTGAGAGAGACAGAGTGCAAGCAGGAGAGAGGGAGAAACAAAGAATCTGAAGCAGGCTCCAGGCTCTGAGCTGTCAGCACAGAGCCCAATGCAGGGCTCAAATTCACAAACTGTAAATCACGACCTGAGCCGAAGTCCAATGCTTAACCAACTGAGCCACCCAGGCACCCCATGACTTAAAGGCATTAATAAAAAAAAATAAAACTATCAGGCTAATAGAAGAAAATATAGAAAAATATCTTTGTGATCTAGGGAATGGAAAGGTTTCTTAAACAAGATCCAAAAATACAAAACTTAAATCGCTTTAAATACCTTACAGTTTTATTTTATGTATATTTTAATACTTTATGTACACTTTATACTTTAAATATCTTATACTTTTATTCCTCAATTATACCTCAATAAAGCTGAAAGTAAAATAAAAACAAAACCAAAATGAAACTTAAGGCCCAAACTTCATGGATTATTTGCCAGCATGGCAAAACTTAAGAGTGGTTAGTACCAATCTTGGCAAACAAAATATGTGGGAAGACTGAGCTCTTATGCATAGGATGTGGAAGTGTAAGCTGTCTTAGCTATTCTGGGAAGCAACCTGAAAACACTTTCATGAAGTTAAGTGTGTGTGTGTGCCTTGGAATCCCAAATTACCATCTCCTGGGTATATGTCTTAGAAAAAAAGTGTCATGTGTGTTATCACGGGAACGTATACAAATGTTCACTTAGCTTTTGGCAAGATAGCAGGGAGATGAAAGCAGGTGTTTTAACCAGGGGAACACTGACAAAAAATAGGATGGAAGCAGACTGTGGAAGAAATGTAGCAACTAAAAGCAACAAACTGAGTGTACATATAGTCCATAGATTTTAAACACATAATGTTAAGTTTAAAAAGAAAAAAATAGGATATTTGAAGTATAATATTACTTATGCATATTAAAAATAAATACACACCTTTGTATGTATTCTTCCTGTACCTCTTCTTTTTATTTTTAAAAAAATGTTTGTTTGTTTATTTATTTTTGAGAGAGAGAATGCATGAATAGCAGATGGACAGAGAGAGAGACAGAGAGGAGACAGGGAATCCCAAGCAGGCCCTGAGCTGCCAGAGCAGATCCCGACACCGGGCTCAAACCCACAAGTTGTGAGATCATGACCTGAGCTGAAACCAAGAGTTGGACACTTAACTGACCGAGCCACCCAGGCACCCCACTTCCTATACCTCTTGTTAAAAACTACACACAGCAAAAAGGAAAGCGAATAAAAATGCCTACAACTGATACTAAAATGCAGGCAAAAAATCCTACAATCTCTAATTTAAATGCAAGTTGAGAGAGATAAAGTACATACCATTCAGAACTCCCACAAATGTGTAGAGGCACAGAATCTGCTTGAAAGTGTGGAGGATTTGCAGAGTCTTAATGTTGGTAGAACCTGGTAATAACAAGCATTTGCTCCCAGAAGGAAATCACCCAGCCATTAGTTGGAACAGCTGAAAGCTAGTCTGAAACCTGGCAGATCAGCACTGGCAACAGGAGTCAAAACATATGGGCTGGGAAAATTCATATGAAGGAAGGTGCTTGGGAAAGTGTCACTTTCAGGAGAAAGAGGCACTTTGGAAAGTAGTCATTGTTCCTTGAAAACAGCAACCAGTGGTAAATGGAAGAAAAGAAGTAACTGGTAATAAGTACCCCACTGAAAAAGTGAATAGGAGAATCAGAAATCTGACCATAAAAAAAGCACCTACTTAAGAAAACTGCTTTTCATTCTAGTAACAGAAGAGGGGGCCCTTGAGCTGAAAAAAAATCAGGAAAGGCCCTTGAAACCTTGTCCATTCTGGCTTGAAAGATCCACCTGCTAAAAACTCAGAAAATCTAACATATTCAAACATGAATAACAATAACAACAAAACTTCAGTATCCGTATAAAGTTACTATAAAAAAACACGCACACACAGAAACAATCACGAGTTTTGACAGATGAAAGCATACCAAAGCAGAAATTGCTAACCCAAAGCAGAAATTAAAACTAAACTACAAGATATATAATTGTAGTGAATCCTGTGGAACCCTCTCCACACACCATCTTCAGGACCGAAGTACTCATATCCCAAGTTGCTACCAGTCACTATGAAGATATTATAGTCATGAATATCTATGCAATAAATAATATAGCAACGACTTTGGTAAAGTAGGACCTACAGAAGATTGGAGAAATGGACAGAAAATGCTAATAATGACTTTAATGCATATCTCTCATTTCAAGACAGTCCAAGAAAGAGTAGCAACAAAAAAAGTAAGAATTTAGGAGAACTAAACAATGTTGATCTATAAGACAGTCTTATAAGACAGATAAAAGGTTTATCAATCTTTTACTACAAAATGTTACATGATGGTATATCAGTTACCTGTTGCTACATAACAAAATTTAGTGGCTTAAAACAACACACATATATTATCTCACAATTTCTGTGGGTCAGGAGTTCAGTACTGGTTTGGCTGGCTGGTTTTGGCTTATGGTCTCTCATGAGATCACAGCCAAAATGTTGGCTTGGGCTTCAATCATCTGAAGGCTTGATTGTGGCTGGAGGTTCTGCTTCCAAATTGGCTCACTCACATAATTGTTGGCTAGAGGCGATATGGATGTCTCCAAAGAGCTTCTTGATATGTGATACTCAAGGGAATATCATAAGTGACCCAAGAGAGACAGAAAAGATGAAGCCATAATGCCTTTGTATGTACCTACCAAAAGTAAAATTTTTGATTGTTTTTTCTGTTAAAATAAAAAATTGATCTTTGAAAAAAAAAACTGTCAATACTCAGATAACAGAAATTTCTTAAATCAGAAAAATACTCTACTACAAGAGCCTGTTAAGTTTTGAGTTCTGCATTCACAGTAGTCATTCAAGAGGTGTAAGAAAGGAAGAATGGGAAGATAAAACGCTACAGCAAGAAATACACAGAAACTATGTTTGGTCAGCATGATTCACTAATGGGAATGTTCCAACATTATCTGACTTATTTGCAAGACAAAGACCTTTTAAAAATAGTGCAATTTACTGCTGGGAATTTACCCAAGGGATACAGGCGTACTGATGCATAGGGGCACTTGTACCCCAATGTTTGTAGCAGCACTCTCAACAATAGCCAAATTATGGAAAGAGCCTAAATGTCCATCAACTGATGAATGGATAAAGAAATTGTGGTTTATATAACACAATGGAGTACTATGTGGCAATGAGAAAGAATGAAATATGGTCCTTTGTAGCAACGTGGATGGAACTGGAGAGTGTTATGCTATGTGAAATAAGCCATACAGAGAAAGACAGATACCATATGTTTTCACTGTTATGTGGATCCTGAGAAACTTAATAGGAACCCATCGGGGAGGGGAAGGGAAAAAAAAAAAAAAGAGAGGTTAGAGTGGGAGAGAGCCAAAGCATAAGAGACTCTTAAAAAAATGAGAACAAACTGAGGGCTGATGGGGGTGGGAGGGAGGGGAGGGTAGGTGATGGGTATTGAAGAGGGCATCTTTTGGGATGAGCACTGGATGTTGTATGGAAACCAATTTGACAATAAATTTCATATATTTAAAAAAAGATAAAGATAAAAAATTTAAAAAATAAAAATAAAAATAGTGCAATTTAAAGATTTGGACCTGGTTCTGCTTGAATTGAAAGGGCTTTGCCTTGATCAAGAGCCTCAAGCAGAGGGCGGAATAAGAGGATAAGTATAAGTATTAAGTCTTTTTTGTATGTATGTGGTGATTATCTCCAACTACGATAAAAGCTACTTATGAAAGACCTTGTCTTTCTTTTCTATCTAGTTTAGCTGTTCAATAAATGAACTACCTAACAGATATCAAGATTTAAAAAATATGGTCAGCCTTCATTTGAGTACAAATTTGTGATTACAGGAGTACTAAACTAAAAAGTCTTGACTTCCAATGCTGCTAGGTATTGGGCACCTGCGTGCTCAATAAGGGGCACCTGCGTGGCTCAATAGGTTAAGTGTCCAATTCTTGATTCCAGCTCTCAGGTCATGATCTTATGGTGAGTTCAAACCCCAAGTCGGGCTCCACACTGACACTGCGGAACCTGCTTGGAATTCTCTGTCTGCCCCTTCCCCTTCTCTCAAAATAAGTAAATGAACTGGGATGCATGGGTGGCTCAGTCAGTTAAGTGTCCAACTCTTGATTTTGGCTCAGGTGATGATCTCACAGTCATGGGATTGAGCCCATGTTGGGCCCTGCACTGAACACGGAGCCTGTTTGTGATTCTCTCTCTCTCTCCCTCTCTCCCTCTGTTTCTGCCACTCCCTGGTTTGCGTGTGTTCTCTCTCTCAAAATAAATAAATAAACATTAAAATAAATCAATAAACTAAAAAATGACCTAACTGGAGTTCATATTTCTAATTCTATTGACCTTCTATTTAAAAACTCAGGTTTACCATATCCTGGGCATTCTCTAATACTTAAAAAGCAAAATCAATCAAGCAACCCTAAAACACAATCTATACTTCTCTAATAAATCTAATTAAAAGTCTCCCAGAGAGAGGAGATGAGCTGAGTGTTATCTGGGACTTCTTTCAGATTAAAGAATCTGTGGATTACTATTTAGAACCAGAGCACAATTACCAGGAGCTTCTTGTCATATTTAAATGATTTGAATTAACAGTTTGCTTCTGAGATGAGGTCAGTTCCCTTAAGGCTATAGCCTGGATGAGATTACTGACCTTTTCTCACTCTTTGGGAAGGCATTATATGTACTTATTCCAACATACTTTAACACAAGCCAATATTCCACACAATCATCCAATGGACCTAGTTCTGGGGATACTCCTTTTATGTTAGGATCTGGAAAATGTTAACCGTGTTTCTAACAATTACAATGGCTAAAACTTTTAGTTCCTTTTACTCTACTTTTCCCAGTTTATTTACAAAGAAAGAATATTTTAAGACAAATTTAAAACACAAATGATACAAAGAGTAATAAGTCTGAGGTCTACTACACAGAGTGTATGATCTTATGTAAGTCACCTAACGTCTCTTTACTTCAATTTCCAATGTCTAAAATGTCAGTTGTTATATTCAATCTATATCACCAGATTACAATAAGCAGTTAATGACTTAATGTTGGCTGAGCTAATTTCAACAAAATCTACAGAAATCAAATTGCATGTTTTAGTGCAAGAGTTGGCAACCTATAGCCTGTGGGCCAAATCTGGCCCATGGCATATTCTGTATGGTTCACAAGCTAAAATAGTTTTTGCCTTAAAAAAATTATACAGGTAAAAGAAGAAGAGGAAGGAGGAGAAGAAGCAACAGAGACTGTATATAGCCCACAAAGCCTAAAATATTTATTAACTGATCCTTTGCAGAAATAGCATGTTGATACCTATGTTCTAGTGGATTTAGCTTCCCTAATCTGGGGAAGAAAACAGATAGCCAGGTTCCCCCAAGTTCAACCCAAGAAGGTCCATACCAAGACATATAGTAATTTAAAACTTCTTTTTTTAAGTTTATTTATTTTAAGAGAGAGAGAGCATGCACACAGTGGATGGGCAGAGAAAGAGGGAGACAGAGAATCCCAAGCAGGCCCCACACTGTCAGCACAGAGCCTAACATAGGGCCCAAACCCACAAACCATGAGATCATGACCCGAGCTGAGAGCAAGAGTCTGATGCTTAACTGACTGACCCACTCAGGTGCCCCAAAACACAAAGTAATTTAAATGGCAAAAAGTAGTGATAAAGAATTTTATTTTTTTATTTTTTAAATGTTTATTTATTTATTTTTGAGAGAGAGAGAGAGAGTGAGAGCAAGCACAAGTGGGGGAGGGGCAGAGAGAGAGAGAGGGAGCCACAGAATCTGAAGCATGCTGCAAGTTGTCAGCACAGAGTCTGACACAGGTCTTGAACCCATGAACTGTGACATCATGACCTGAGCTACCCAGATTCTCTCAGCTACCTGAGAGAATCTTAAAAGCGGCAAGAGAGGGGTGCCCGGATGGCTCCGTCTAAGTGTCCAACTCTTGATTTTGGCTCAGGTCATGATTTCATGGTTCATGAGATCGAGCCCTGCTGACAGCATGGAGCCTGCTTGGGATTCTCTCTCTCCCTCTCTCTCTGCCCCTCTACCCCACTCACACACACACACTCTCTCTCTCTCAAAATAAATAAACATTTTTAAAAAGCAACAAGAGAAAAGAAGACAGTTATGTACAAGGGAAACCCCATAAAGCTATCAGCTGGTTTTTCAGCAGAAACTTTGCAGCCCATAAGGGAGTATCATGATATATTCAAAGTGCTAAAAGGGAAAATCTGTAGCCAAGAATACTCTTTCCAGCAAGAAAGAGTATTCTACTAAGAATAGAAGAAGAAATAAAGAGTTTCGGGGCACCTGGGTGGCTCGGTCGGTTAAGCGTCCGACTTCGGCTCAGGTCATGATCTCACGGTCCGTGAGTTTGAGCCCCGTGTCGGCTCTGTGCTGACAGCTCAGAGCCTGGAGCCTGTTTCGGATTCTGTGTCTCCCTCTCTCTCTGCCCCTCCCCTGTTCATGCTCTGTCTCTCTCTGTCTCAAAAATAAATAAACGTTAAAAAAAAAAAAAAGAAATAAAGAGTTTCTCAGAACACAAACTAAAAGAGTTCATGACCACTAGACCATCCCTACAAGAAATATTAAAGGGGATTCTTTAAGTGGAAAGGAAAGACCATAAGTGAGGGTATGAAGTTAGAAGAACAAATGCAGTAAAAATAAGTACATCTGTAAATATCAAAGGATTCACAAAATTAAATGATGTAAATTATGACACCATATACTAAAACATGAAGGGAGAGGAATAAATAATGGGTTCAAATGTAATGAATAATCAATTTAACATAGACTGCTATATGCAGAAGATATTATATACATACCTAACAGTAACTACAAATCAAAAACCAGTAATAGATATGCAAAGAATAAAGAGAAAGAAATCCAAGTATATCACTAATAAACCAACAAACCACAAAAAAAGAGCAAGAGAAGAAAGTTTCAGAGAAAAATAATCACAAACCAAGTAACAAAATGGCAATAAATACCTATCTATCAATAATTACTTTGAATGTAAATGGACTAAATGCTCCAATCACAAGATAGGGTGACAGTGGATAAAAAACAAGATCCATTTATGCTACCAACAGGGACTCATTTCATACCTAAAGATACCTATAAATTGAAAGTCAGGGGGATATAATCATCAAGACAGTATGGCATTGGCACAAAAACAGACCAGTGGAATAGAATAGAGAACCCAGAAATGGACCTACAAATATAGGGCCAATTAATCTTTGACAAAGCAGGAAAGAGTATCCAGTGGGAAAAAAGACAGTCTTTTTAGCAAATGGTGTTGGGAAAATTGGACAGCAACATGCAGAAGAATGAAACTGGACCCCTTTCTTATACCATACATAAAAATAAATTCAAAATGGATGAAAGACCTAAATATGAGATAAGAAACCATCAGAGTCCTACAGGAGAAAACAGGCAGCAACCTCTTTGACCTTGGCCACAGCAAATTCTTACTTGACGTGTCTCCAAAGGCAAGGGAAATTAAAGCAAAAATGAACTATTGGGACCTCATCAAGATAAAAATCTTCTGCACAGCAAAGGAAACAATCAACAAAACTAAAAGACAACCAATGGAATGGGATAAGATATTTGCAAATGACATATCTGATAAAGGGGTAGTATCCAAAATCTATAAAGAACTTACCAAATTCAACATCATCCAAAAACCAAATAATACAGTGAAGACATAGGCAGAAGACATGAATAGACACTTTTCCAAAGAAGACACTCCGATGGCAGACACACGAAAAGATGCTCAACATTGTTCATCATCTGGGAGGTACAAATCAAAACCACAATGAGATACCAGCTCACACCAGTCAGAATGGCTAAAATGAACAACTCAGGAAACAACAGATGTTGGCAAGGATGTGGAGAAAGGAGAACTCTTATGCACTGTTGGTGGGAATGCAAACTGGTGCAGCCTCTCTGGAAAACAGTATGGAGGTTCCTCAAAAAGTTAAAAATAGAATTACTCTACAACCCAGCAACTGCATACTAGGAATTTATTCAAAATAAACTGTATGCTTTTATTGGTAAAATGAGCATACAGTAAACTAGTGTTTCCCCCATACAGTTTATCATTGTTCTAATAAACCTATGGCATTGATCAATCTGTTTTATTTGAAAAGAACTATATGTTAATGAAATGTTAGATGATTTTTATAAATACTGTTTTCAAATGGGCAAGCATGAAAAGTGTAATTTATTTATTTTTTAATATTCATTTGTTTTTGAGAGAGAGACAGAGCACGAGCAGGGGAGGGGCAGAGAGAGGGAGACACAGAATCTGAAGCAGGCTACAGACTCTGAGCTGTCAGCACAGAGCCTGACATGGGGCTCGAACTCACAAACTGCGAGATCATGACTTGATTGATCATGGGTGACTGAGCCACCCAGGTGCCCCTTGGGTAGTGCTTTTCTACAAAATTTTGCACTGTTTCCCACATTTTACACATCTCCCTAATCTCATTTGACGTGAGGGACTCCTCTGCCTTTTTCTCCTCCTGCTCTACAGATGAGGTGCAGACATAGACTTATAAAATCTTGCAATTTCAGCCACTTGCATAACTAGTTCATACTTCTCAATAATTTCCTTCTTTTTTAAAAAAAAAATTAAGTTTATTTATTCACTTCCAGAGAGAGCAAGTGAGCGAGTGAGGGAGGGGCAGAGAGAGAATCCCAGGCAGGCTCCACACTGTCAGCATCCATCCTGATGTGGGGCTCGAACTTATGAAATGCAAGATCATGACCTAAGCTGAAACCAAGAGTTGGATGCTTAACTGGCTGAGTCACCCAGGTGCCCCACAATGATTTCCTTTTTAATTTCCACCATAATCATCTCCTTCTTACCACCTTTCTTTTCAACCTTTTCCTGCATGGGGGCCATTGTATATGCTTGCATGGATGTTGACTACAGTACAGTATTAAGAAATTCTTGTCATATACTGTATTTAATGTAACTGACAATAAGGCAGCAAAGGAAAGGGTCTATATCTGCAAGTAGCCTAACCTAGAATGAAGCAAAACATTCCTAAGTTTACTCTTGTATGGAAAAGCAAAGAATAGTCCATAGGTGCTTTGAAGTGACAAAAAATACTCTAGTGCCAGTTTTAGACACCTTCTAATGTTCTGAAAAATCACTGACTTCTGCCAAACACCACAGCCTGAGACCGAGCATCCACACATGGGGAATGATCACCCAAAATCCTACAGTAAGAGAGAGAAGTTCAGATGTGATCATGTGACATTCAGCATCACATACTACTCATATTGCAAAACATCATTCATTTATCAAGTTAAAATTTATTAGAAATGTTTGCTTGTCTTGTATAACACTTGCAGAACAAGTTACTTGTAATCCAAGGTTTTACTGTATACAGAAATCAGTTGCATTTCTATACACCAATAAAAAATATCAGAAAGAGAAATAAAGAAAACAATCTCATTTACAAATGCATCAAAAAGAACAAAATACCTAGCTACAAATTTAACCAAAGAGTTGAAAGACCTATACTCTGAAAACAATAAGACACTGATGAAAGAAACTAAAGACAACACAAATAAATGGAAATATATACCATGCTCACGAATTGGAAAATGAATATATTTTTAAATTTTTTTAAATTTATTTTGAGAGAGAGGGACGGAGGGACTGAGAGACAAGAAGAGAGAGAATCCCAAGGAGGCTCCACAATGTCAGCGCAGAGCCAGATCCAGGCCTCGATTCCATGAACTATGAGATCATGACCTGAGCTCAAATTAAGAGGAGACAGCTTAACTAACTGAGCCAACCAAGTGCCCTAGAAAAATTAATATTGTTAAAATCGCCATACTACCCAAAGTGATCTACAGATTCAATGCAATCCCTATGAAAATACCAATGGCATTTTTCACAGAACTAGAACAAATAACAGTGAAACTTGCATGAAACTACAGAAGACCCTGAATAACCAAAGCAATCTTGAGAAAGAAAAACAAAGTTGGAGGTAATCACATTCCAACATGTCAAACTATACACTACAAAGCTATAGCAATCAAAACATTATGGCATTGGCACAAAAATAGACACATATATCAATGGAACTGAACAGAGAGGCCAGAAATAAACCCATGCTTATGTAGTCAATTAATTAAATTAATCTATGACAAAGGAGGCAAGAATATACAATGGGGAAAAGACAGTTTCAATAAATGGTGTTTGGAAAACCTAACAGTTACATGCAAAGAATGAAACTTGATCATTTTTCTCACACCATATGCAAAAACAAACTCAAAATAGATTAAACACCTAAATGTAAGGCTCGAAACCTTAAAACTCCTAAAATAAAACATAGGCAATAAATTCATAGACGCTGATTGGTCTTAACAATAATTTTTTGGATCTGCCTCCTCAGACAGGGCAACAAAAGCAAAAACAAACAATTGGGACTACATCAAAATAAAAATCCTTTGCACAGCAAAGGAAACTATCGACTAAATGAAAAAGCAACCTAGTGAATGAGAGAAGATATCTGCAAATGATATTTCTGATAAGGGGTTAATATCCAAAATATATAAAGAACTCATACAATTCGACACCAAGAAAAACCAGACAATCCAATTAAAAAACAGGCAGAGAGCCTGAATAAACACTTTTCCAAAGAAGACATACAGATGGCCAGCAGGTACATGAAAAGATGCTCAACATTATTAGTCATCAGGGAAATGCAAATCAAAACCACAATGAGATATCACCTCATACAAAATACAAAAAATACCAAATACTGGCAAGGATATGGAGAAAAGGGAAACCTTGTACACTGTTGGTGGGAATGTAAGTTGGGAGCAACCATTATGGAAAACAGTGTGAAGTTCCTCAAAAAACTAAAAATAGAGCTACCATATGATTCAGCAATTCCACTTCTGGGTATTCACCTGAACAAAATGAAAACACCAATTCAAAAAGATATATGCACTCCTACGATCACTGCAGCATTATTTACAATAGGCAATCTAAGTGTCCACAGATAGATAAATGGATAAAGAAGATGTGCATACACACACACACACACACACACACACACACACACACAAATATTACTCAACCATAAAAAAAGAATGAAATCTTGCCATTTGTAACAACATGGACAGATCTAGAGGATGTTATGCTAAGTGAAATAAGTCAGACAGAGAAAGACAAACACCATATGATTTCACTTATATGTGGAATCTAAAAAAACAAACCAGGGGCGCCTGGGTGGCTCAGTCAGTTAAGCGGCTGACTTCGGCTCAGGTCATGATCTCACGGTCCGTGTGTTCGAGCCCCACGTCGGGCTCTGTGCTGACAGCTCAGAGCCTGGAGCCTGTTTCAGATTCTGTGTCTCCCTCTTTCTCTGACCCTCCCCTGTTCGTGCTCTCTCTCTGTCTCAAAAATAAATAAATGTTAAAAAAAAAAATTAAAAAAATAAAAACAAACCAAAACAGAAATACTCATATATATACAGAGAACTGGTGGTTGCCAGAGGGGAGGGGCAAGGGGGGAATGGGTGAAACAGGTAAAGGGGATTAAGAGGTACAAACTTGTGGTTATAAAACATATAAGTCACAGAGATGTTAAAGTATAGCATAGGGAATATAGTCAATAATATTGTAGTAACTTTGAATAATGACAAATGGTAACTACACTTATTGTAGTAAGAATTTTGTAATGCATATAATGTTGAATCGCTATGTTTGTATACCTGAAACTAATATAGTACTGTATGTCAACTACACTTCGATTAAAAATAAACTGAAAAAAATTACAAATAAATAAAAAATAAAATAAAATGAATGAATACTGAATTCAAATGCTTGTTCTACCTCTATTGAGATGATCATAGTTTTTTCCCTATTAGTCTGTTACTATGATAATTTACATTGATAGTTTGTTTTGTTTTGTTTTGAATATTAAACTACCCTTGCATTCCTGGAATAAACTCAACTAGATTATGTGTATTACCTATTTAATATACCGTTCGATTCAGTTTACTAATAATTTACTTACAATATTTGTGTCTATGATAATTAGATTGGCCTTTAATTTTCTTTGTCTCCCTATCTGGTTTTGGTATCAAGGCTATCATGGTCTTATGGAAAGAGCTAAGGAGCATTGCTACTTTTTCTATGTTCTAGAAAAGTTTATATAAGATTTAAATAAGCTAGTCTTTGAAAATCTGAAAGAACACCTAAATAAAGCTACCTAAGTCAGGTACTTTAATCACAGAAATGTAATCACAAAATTTCTTTAATGGTGCTATCATCAGCAAATACCAGAATATCCATGTAACAATAGCTAAAACAATAAAGATATTTAATTATTTCTTCTAACTAGGACTCTCTCCAGAAAAAAAGTGTTAACAACTGAGGGTTTTTCTTATTCTTGAGGTGTTGCATATAAGTGATACTGAAACAGAATGTGTAAAAAAGTTTGTATATACATCTGAGCAGGTTCAATTTAAACATGAATGAAAGGAGAATAAGGAATAAGCTTTCGGAAATCAATCAATGAAATATTATTTGATAGGTATTATAGTCTAAGTTAAACATACATATATACATGGGAATATATTTTAATTTTTTTTTAACATTTATTTATTATTGAAAGACAGACACAGAATGTGAGCAGAGGATGATAGAGAGAGAGGGAGACACAGAATCTGAAGCAGGCTCCAGGCTCTGAGTGGTCAGCACAGAGCCTGATGTGGGGCTCGAATTCACAAACTGCGAGATCATGACCTGAGCTGAAGTCGGTCGCCTAACCAAATGAGCCACCCAGGTGCCCCGGGAATATATCTTATACAGAGAGTCAGAGAAAGAGTTTTATATATTTTTGTGCCTGAGATAGATCCAGTGCATGATACAATTAAAATTTTGCACATGTGAAAAAAACAGAGACTTTGAGTTCTAATCTTAGCTTGCTCTCCTCATGACTTAAGTATTAAGGTCCAAATCTTGTACTTTTGTATTCTCAGGGCCTACTACAGTACATAAACAGTTTAAGGGAAGTCTGTTCTTCATTAGAATGGGGATAGTGATACAAATGTAATAAGTTAGTATGGTCAGTCTGATTGGTTGAGAGTATTTTGTGTTTTGACAGATATCCTCAAAATAAAAATTGGTAATTTTTCTGCAATATCCCAAAAGTACAAATTAGATAGTTGCACACATAACTGAGAATCTGTTGTTTCGCTAATAGTGATGTGCAGATCTTCCCCCAAAATAACTAGGGCATTTTGAAAAGTTTTTTCTGCCTTTAGGAGTACAATTAATTGTGAAAGGGCAGGTGTGTTGGGGAGCAGGGAGGAAGAAGCAGAAGCAACTTGAATTAGACAGTACCTCTATCTTTTTCACAGGATAAAGGTGGGAGGAGGTAAAGAGGGCCAGAATCTGGTAATTTAAGGTGACAGGCACTAATAAAAAGTGTCTTTGAATTTAAAAGCTCCAGCGAGAGAGGACATAATTAAATTACATGAGGACAAAGACGGATAGAGAAAGACTAAAAGGTGTTCTCAGGTCACCCTTCCACTACAGCTGGGTACTGTTCTCACAGAGTTCCCTAGAGAGTCCTCTACCATCAAGTGACATTTGAGGTATTAAACATGTGAGATAGGATTGGACACCTTGAGCATATGATCCTTAAGGGGTTGACAGTGCATACTTCCTGCTGAACTAGTTTCTTATCCTAGAGTCTGATCCCTGAGCTCAGATGTTCTCCTGTTTTCAATACTTTACAAACTTCTAGCATTTTGTTACTAAAAGAATGAGGAAGAACCAACAGATCAGCTTCTGCTGTGAGGTATGCAATTTACCTCCAGAAAACTAAGCCTATATGAGAAAGGGCTGGGTGAAATGGGAAAGGGATCCATTATTTACTCACTATGTGTTATATGCTAAGGAGAGTACTAGGTGTTCATTTAATTTATCCTCATGACAATACTGTCAGCCAAGTATTATTGCCAAGGAAGAAGATGAGATTTAGAGAAACTAAGAAACTTGCCCCTTGACTCATATTAAGAAGTAAAAGAGGTGAAATGCAAATGAATTCTGATTCCAGAGCTTATGCTTATTCCAGCAGAAGGAGGAATCCCTCCTAGCCAAGTGTTAATGCCTGGGTGTTTCCCTCTCACTTGATAACGCATCATCTCCCTCCTGTAACGTTTCTACAACACACTATTTACTGAAACAATTTAACATTCTGCAAACTAAGATTCTGACAAAATCCCAGATGTTTATGAAGTTCAGGAATATTAGTATACATGTGTTTAAAATTCCAAAAGATTGAAAGGAAGTATACTAATTCTGCCAACAATAAGTTTTTAAAAAAGGAAAATCACTTCCTCCTTCATTTATTGGAACTGCTTGGAAGCCGAAGCCAGGAAATCCCCTTCCTTGATTTGTGGTATTTATGTGGTTGTTATTCCCAAAGAACAGCATTTATTCTGCTTTATCCTCTGAAATTTTCAATATTTTATCATTCTCCATTAATAAAACATAGTTTTGATTGTTTTAAAGATTTCTGAATGACAAGAGTTTATTTTACTCCCTTTTTTACATTCTGAGAAAATGAAGCTATAATCAAAGAATACCTAATTACATCTTACACATAAAAAATGTATATTCTGGGGGTGCCTGGCTGGGTCAATCAGTAGAGCATGCAACTCGAATTTGGGGTCATGAGTTCAAGCCCCAATGTTGGATGTAGAGTTTACTTTTAAAAAAATGTACATTCCCTACAATGATAGTTTACTATCCTAGGAATTACTTATGGGAAAATACCTTTAATACACACACACATTTCTGGTTTGAGTAACAGATATTTGGGAAGAATGCAAATTGTTCACAGTATAGGATTCAGCCCTTTTTCATAAAATCCAAGAATAACTTCAGAATATTTTTAAGAAAGTAAAATAAATTATTTTCATTACTGAAAGATTATCGTTTGTGGGGAAATAGGTTCTACTTACATAAAGGGGTTAGAAAAAAGCTTAGGGCAGAAAGCTGCCACCATGTGGCAAAAGCGCCTGAAGTTAGCTAGCAAGATATTATAATGAGATCATGAGTAACTTGTTATATCACCTGCAGGAAATTACTTTCTACCTGATGCCAATATACTATTGTACTTTGATCAGAAACTCCACTTGCCCCCAGACCCTTTGCTTCTAATGGTTATTGTCTGATTGTTTTCTCCACATTCACGTGTGTATGACCTTGTTTTCTTCACGTTCACCACGTGGGTAATAACCTGTGAGTTCAATAAATATGGAGACAAACCCCCATTCGGGGCTCTTGTCCTCAGACATTAGCCTCTCTCATATTCAATTCTGCATCTGCTCTCTTGCTGGACAAGTTAGAACTCCAGACTCATAGTCTGTGACAATCGTTGACAAATAGTTTAACAGAATGTTTCAAAATAGACTAACACAGGGATGTCTCACTGGCTCAGTCAGTAGAGCATGGGACTCTTGGTCTCAGGTTCATGAGTTCAAGCCCAATGTTGGGTGTAGAGGTTACTTCAAAAAAACAAATAAAAATAGGTAAGTAAATAAATAAATAAAATAGACCAACACAAATATGTTCATTTAAATACAAATGAATTATAAAAGTAATTGAATGGGGGGAGGGAGGCAGATAGCCTTTTCCATGAATGGTCCTAAAACAACTGGGTATCCATATGGAAAAACCTTGACCCTTACCTCACACCAAATGCTAAAAAATTAACTTGAAATGGATCAGAGACCTACAGGTAAGAGCTAAAACTATAAAACTTCTAAAACTATGAGACATAAGTGAAAATCTTCATGACCTTGGTTTATACAAAGATTTCTTAGAATGAAAAAAGCACAAGCCATAAAAGAAAAAAATTGATAAAGTGTACTGCATCAAAACTTAAAAACTTCTGCTTTTTGAAAAATACTATTAAGAAAAATTAACACACCACAGACTGGAAGAAAATACTTGCAAAGCATGTATCTAATAAAAAACTTCTATCCAGAATATAAATAATTTTTACAACTCAATAATAAGACAAATAATCCAATTAACAAATGGGCAAAAGACCCCACCAACACAGGTGTGTGTGTGTGTGTGTGTGTGTGTGTGTGTGTGTGTGTATGTATATATAAATACAAGATGTGAACCTTCATTAGTTATTAGGGAAATGCAAATTAACCACAATGAGATATCACAGCACCCACTAGAATGACTAAAATTTAGAAGACCAACAATACTCAGTACCAGTGGAGAATGGGGAACAACTAGAACTCTCATACATTGCTCTCAGGAATGTAAACTAGCACAGTCACTTTGTAAAAGTCTGGCAGTTTTTTAAAAAGTTAAATGCACATTACAATGCAATACACTCCTAAGCATTCACTCAAGAGAAATAAAAACAGATGTCCATATGACGACTGCTATGTAAATATCCATAGCAGTTTTATTCATAATAGCCCCAAACTAGAAACAACCCAAATGTCCATCAACTGGTGAGTCCATAAATTATGATACATCCACATAATGGAATATACTACTTAGCATTAAAAAGGAATGAACTACTGCTACATAAAACAACCTGGATAATCTCAAAAGCATTATGCTAAGTGAAAGAAGCCAGAGCCAGACACAGAAGACTACAAACATTCATATGAAGTTCTAGTAAATTTAAAATTGTGATGACAAAAAGCAGACCAAGTGGTTTTCCTGGGGAAGGAGTGCAAGATTAGGGGAAGAGATTGATGGCAAAGGGGCAGAACTGAACATTTGGGGGCGACAGAAATACATATCTGACTTGTTATGGTGGTTACACTGCTGTACACATTGAAATGTATACTTAAAAACTGATGAATCATATTGCATGCAAAACATACCTCAATGAAGTTTATTTTTAAAAAATGGTCCTTTTGTGAGAATCAGAGATCTAGATTAGACATAAAATGTTTCTAATCATGTGACATTATTAAAGATTCAATAATGTCCTTTCTTTGACAATTTTTTTAAACAGAGAAGTTTTTTTTTAATGTGTATTTTTTAATTTATTTTTTTTACTTTTTTTATTTTTTTTAATTTACATTCAAATTAGTTAGTATATAGTGAAGCAATGATTTCAGTAGATTCCCTAATGTAGATTCCTTACCCATTTAGCCCATCCCCATCCCACAACCCCTCTAGTAACCCTCTGTTTGTTCTCCATATTTATGAGTCTCTTTTGTTTTGTCCCCCTCCCTGTTTTTATATTATTTTTGTTTCCCTTCCCTTATGTTCATCTATTTTCTTTCTTAAAGTCCTCATATGAGTGAAGTCATATGATTTTTGTCTTTCTCTGACTAATTTCACTTAGCATAATACCCTCAATACCCTCCAGTTCCATCCACGTAGTTGCAAATGGTAAGATTTCATTCTTTTTGATTACTAATACTCCATCATATATATATATACCACATTTTCTTTATCCATTCATCCATCAATGGACATTTGGGCTCTTTCCATACTTTGGCTATTGTTGATAGTGCTGTTATAAACATGGGGTGTTTATTTATTTTTGAGAGAGAAAGAGAGAGATAGCAAGTGGGGGAGGGGCAGAGAGAGAGAGAGACAGACAGACAGACATAATGCCAGGCAGGCTCCACACTGTTAGCACAGAGCCCCATGTAGGGTCCAAACTCAAGAACAGTGGGATCATGATCTGAGCCAAAACCAAGAGTCAGATGCTTAACCAACTGAGCCACCCAGGAGCCCCTCTTTGACAATTTTTAAGATAAAGAAGAGAAGGCCGTTTTTTGAACTAGATTTTTGAGGCTAAAGTATCTAACATATGTACTATATATATATTATATATATCATGTAATACATAGTTAACATCTAATTCTAAAAGCATTTAGGGGCGCCTGGGTGGCTCAGTCGGTTAAGCGTCTGACTTTGGCTCAGGTCATGATCTCACAGTTCGTGGGTTTGAGCCCCGCATTGGGCTCTGTGCTGACACCTGGAGCCTGCTTCAAATTCTGTGTCTCCCTCTCTTTCTCTGCCCCTCCCCTGCTTGCGCTCTGTCTTTCTCTCTCTCAAAAATAAACATTAAAAAAAAAAAAATTACCTAGAAATCTTGTTAAAAATTACCATTCCTAAGGGCGCCTGGGTGGTTCAGTTGGTTTGGTGTCTAACTTCGGGTCAGGTCTAATCTCACTGTTCGTGGTGGGTTCAAGCCCCACATCAGGCTCTGTGCTGACAGCTCAGAGCCTGGAGCCTGCTTCCAATTGTGTCTCCCTCTCTCTCTGACCCTCTCCCACTCACACTCTGTCTCTCTTTCTCTCTCTCTCAAAAAATAAATAAACATTAAAAAAAATTTTTTTTTAATTACCATTCCTATATGCTACCCCAGACTTACTGAATCAGATCACTGGGGTAAAGTCCCCAAATCTGTATCTTTTAACAATACTGCCAAGTAATTTCTTATGCATATTGAAGTTTGTACAGTAAAGTATTTGAGTTTAGGGAATGATATGATCAGATGCATATTCTAGAGAGAGAACTTTGGTTGCAATACGAATAGTTTGGAAGGTGGTAAAACTGGAGGCCAGGAAACTCAATAGGTGGCTATTGGAATAATCTGGGTAAGAGAAGTTGATGGCCTAAACTAGAATAGGATTGGAGTTGGAGAGAAGTAGGTGAACTAGAGAGAGGTGAATGTCAAATTATTTGGAAGATGAATTGTCAAGACTTGATGGTTTGTTTGGATATGGAGGTAACTTCTGTAACTGGATAAATGCTGATGCTATTTTCTAACCTGGAGAATATAGGAAAACAAGCAACTTTCTAGAGGTAATGGTGAGAGTAGGAAGGAGAGACACCAAGTTCAACTGTGGGCCTATTAATTGTAAGGGGGACTTAAAAATAGAGATATCCAGTAGGCAGCTAAGGGATAGTTCTAGAGTTGCTAAAAGAAATATCTGGGTTTAAGATACAGCTATAGCAGAGGCAGGTTTGCTGTGAAGCTGATGAAGTTAACCTTTAGGCCTCTCTTGTGAAGGTCCTTTTCAAGGCCTTGAGACAGGCCCTGAAAATTCTATATTTGAAGATCTATATTAATTTTCTCGAGAGGGTCTCCCTAATTGTGTAAACTTCAGGCCTCAGACAACTTTGGCTTTGCCTCTGAGCTATAGGCCAAAATCATCAGCATAAAAATGGTAACAAAGGACCCAGGAAAGGATGAAATTGCCTTAGGAGAATGTATGCAGCAAACAAAACCAAAACCAAAACCAAAAACACCCGAAAACAGGGGTTTTATTAGGTTATACATTATTTTCCAGACATGACTATTATTTTAAGTGTAAAGAAAAATCAAGGGAAAACATCCAAAAAGCAAGGTAAGAAACGGTTTGTGACCACAAAGATACATTATGGTTTAGTTGAACCTTAAGTTTTAATTTTGTATTAAACTATTATGTAAATTTGCCTTTTTGGGTAGGCCCATAAGGAATCATTTTTATAACTATATATGAAAAAATTAAACTGTATTTTTTCAAATCTCAAAAGAGGGATGAATATTTAAGCTGAGCACTTTTGTGGTTCTTATCTAAATGCTTTTTTTTTTTTAATTTTTTTTTTAATGTTTATTTATTTTTGAAACAGAGAGAGACAGAGTGCAAGTTGGGGGGGGGGGGCAGAAGTTGGATGCTTCACTGACTGAGCCACTCAGGGGCCTCATAGGTAATTCTGATGTAGGTAATCCATACTTTAAGGCACAATGTTTAATGGCTCCCCAGTTGTCCTACAATACAGTTCAAACTCCTTAACATGTCTTCCAATGTCTTGTAAAATCTGGCCCCTGCTTCCCTTTCCAGCTTCATCAGTGACTACCACCTCGTGCACCCAAGGCTTAAATTATACTGAATTTTCCCTCATTTTTAAAGTAAGCACAGCTCTACTATGCATTGTTTTCCCCTTATTGATCCTACTCTATCTATCGCTTCCAGTAAACCAGCCACATACATACATCCCTCTGCCTTGCTAATTCCTGTTTACTATTCAGTTTAGACATCAATTCCTCTAGGAAGATTTCTGATTTCCAAGTCTGAAGAAAATCAGAAAGGCTATGTAGCCTCCTGTATTTTCCTCTATCAGAGTACTTATCTAAAGCATCCTACTAACTTAATTATTTGTCCCTCTGAATCACTATCTTGTTCTCCAGTAAATACACAGTTCTTGGCACTGTACCTGGCATATAGTAGGTACCTGACAAATACTAATTGAATAGCAAAATGAATGACTTTTACTTAGAAGTATGAATGAAGTTAAGGGAAAGATGATAATAAAACTGCATTTATGCAACTTAAAATATGTATACCAACGAACAAGTACCAGGAGGGACTATAGAAAAAAACCCACAGCAAATGAACGAGGGGGAAAATGAACAAAGGATTAGAATAAGTTATTCAAACAAAGAAATCCAAATGGCTAATAAACATCAAAAAAAAGATATTCTCATTTTCAATTAAACAAATGCTAATTAAAATAACGATATTATCATTCCATACCCATCAACCTTACAAAGATTTAAGTCTGATAATAACCAACTTTTGGTGAGGATGTAGAGAAATGAGATCACACACAGTAGATTAAAGGGTAAACTGGAGATATGTACCTAAAAACTCTAGCATACAAATAGACGGATGTCTTTTCAATATTGTTTATAAGAGTGAAAAATAGAAATAATCTAAATATCTATCAGCAATGGCATATGTGTTAATGAATTACTTCAAAGCATGAACTAGAGTTACACATATGAATATGGATAGTCCCCCACAATAAAGAATAAAGCATTACAAGATCTGTATGAGGAAAACTATAAAACTCTGATAATCAAAATCAAAGAACTAAAATGGAGAAATACTGCATGTTCACAGGTAAGAAGAGTCACTGTTGTCAAGATGTCACTTCTTTGCAAATTGATCTGTACATTCAATGCAATCCCAATAAAAATCCTGGCAAGTTATTTTGTGAATATTGACAAACTGATTCTAAAGTCTATATGGAGAAGCAAAAGACCAAAAATAGCCAATACAGTATTGAAAAAGATGAACAAATTTGGAGAATTGACACTATCTAACTTCAAGACCTGCTATAAAGCTACAGTAATCAAGACAGTGTTGTATTGATGAAAGACAGATAGATCATGCAGCTGAACAGACAGCCCAGAAATAGACCCACATAAATATAGCTAACTGAACTTTGACAAAGAAGAAAAGGCACTACAATGGAGCAAAGATAATTTTTTCAACCAATGATACTGGAACAACTAGACATTCACAATGAAAATAATGAATCTAGACACATACATTATACAGTTCATAAAAATTACCTGAAAATGGGTCATAAATCTAAATGTAAAGTGTAAAACTACAAAACTCCAAGAAGATAACATAGGAGAAAACCTTGATGACCTTGGATATGGCAATGTTTTTGACAGAACACCAAAAGCACAATCCATGAAAGAAATATGGATAAGCTAGACTTCAACAAAACTTAAAACTTCTACTATGTGAAAGACAATGTCAAGAAAATAAGGAGACAAACTACAGACTGGGAGAAGTATTTGCAAAAGATACAACCAATAAAGGAGTATTATCTAAAATATAAAAAGAACTCTTGGGGCACCTGGGTAGCTCAGTCCCACTTCAGCTCAGGTCATGTGATCTCACAGTTCATGAATTTGAGCCCCACATTGGGCTCTCTGCTGTCAGCGCAGAGCCTGCTTCCGATCCTCTGTCCCCCTCTCTCTTTCAAAACTAAATAAACATTAAAAGAAAAAAGAACTCTTAAAACTCATCAATAAGAAAACCTAATTACAAAATGGGCCATTTGTGCCCACCCAGGGACACACACACACACACACACACACACACACCCCAAAGATCTGAACAGGCATCTCACCAAAGATATACAGATGCTAAATAAGCATATGAGAAGATGTTCCACGTCATATGTCAGGAAGAGAAATGCAAATTAAAACAATAAGATACCATTACACCTTTATTAGAATGGCCCAAATCTGGGACAATGACAATACCAAATGCTGATGAGGATATGGAGCAACAGAAACTCTCATTCTTTGCTGGTGGGAATGAAAAATGGTACAGCCATTTTTGAAAATAGTTTGCCAGTTTCTTACAAAACTTAGAACCTATGAAAAGACATGAAGGAAATTTAAATGCATATTACTGAGTACAGAAGCTGATCTGAAAAGGCTACGTATTGCATGATCCCAACTATATGATATTCTTAGGAAAGGCAAAACTATGGACATAGCTAAAAAATCAGTGGTTGCCAGGGTTGAAGTGGAAGGAAGGATGTATAGGTGGAGCACAGAGGATTTTCAGGGTAGTGAAAATACCCTGAATGATGCTATAGTGATGGATATATGCCATTGTGTATTCGTCTAAACTAAGAATAAACAACACCAAAAGTGAATCCAAATGTAAACTATGGACTTTGGATGATTATGACATGCAGTATAAGTTCATCCTTGGTAACAAATGTACCATCCTATATACCCAAAAGTAATGTAACATTATGTGTCAAGTATACTCAAATTAAAAAAAAATTTTTTTTAATGTACCATTCCAGTGGGGAATGTCAATAAGACAAGCTGTGCTTATATGGGGATAAGGGAGTATATGAGAAATTTTTGTACCATCCTCTAAATTTTGCTGTAAACCTAAAACTGCTCTTAAAAAAAAAAAAAAGTCTTACAAGGACTTTGACACAATTGGAGAAGGGAGAGTATTTTAAATCAATAGCTTTCTAAGAATATCCATTCTTGCTACGATTTTTAAGGATGAGAACTTCCTTTCACAGTGCTGTCACACACTGGCCAAAGTAATTTTAGCAAAAATGGTTAAACCTTGCCCTCTGAGATGTGACAGAGGCTCAAGAATGTGAATGCCAGGATGGGCACATTTCTTTCAGGCTAAGTTCTCTCTCAACTGTCCTACTTATTTCTCAAAGACACATGCTAATCAAATGTTACATTTTCAAAATAAAACACCAAAAAAACAGATAAGGAAAAATGACTCAATAGTGCCAATGTTGAGAAATCAGGAGTAAAGAGATATAGGACCCAACACAGGAGAAAAGCAAAGTATAATGGTACAACCACTATTTGATGATATAATCTGCTCTTTTTCCAGTAAGTTTTGTGTAATTAAGTTTTATACATGTTCTACTATTAAGCTCCCATTTCTCATCTCATGCAAATGCAATTAAAAGGAGACTTTTTTCAGCTTTAGTACTACTGACTATAATAGTGTGATTTTTTTCCCACTTTTTGTATAGTTGCAGGTATTGTAACATTGTGTGATTCTACATTATTATCTACAAATTCCTGAAAGTCATTAGAATTATTTTAAGTTTTAAAATTTCATTTGAATGATACAACCTCCCCCCACTGCCAAAGTTAAATCTCCATAAATCCAAGGAAATAGTTCTTGTAAATCAAAGTAATTAAGATGCTTTGCTTCTGGGGCACCTGGCTGGCTTAGTCGATAGGCAGAACATGGGACTCTTGATCTCAGAGTGCTGAGCTCCAGCCCCACATTGGGTATGGAGATGACTTAAACAAACAAACAAAAGATGCTTTGTTTCTAATAAAATACAAATTAATTACTTTTTAGAAATATATTCCTATACAGAGCTTCAAATTTATTAAGTGGAATGTCTTTAAATTCATTTGACTTAAATCTAACGTGAGATTCATATTTCATAATCCAATTAAAAATTTTCCAAATCTTTTATGGTACACTTAATGTTTTTACTTTCTGAATATTAGTTGATCTTGACTGCAGTGCAATTGAAAATAATGAAAATTCTTCAAGAATGTCAATCATTAGGGGCACCTGGGTAGCTCAGTTGGTTAAGCATCTGACTCTTGATTTAAGCTCAGGTCATGATCTCAGGATCATGGGATCAAGCCCTGTGTGGGGCTCCGCACTGGGCGTGGAGCCTGCTTAAGATTCTCTCTCTTCCTCTCCCTTTGTCCCTCCCCCTGCTCATGCTCTCTTTCTCTCTCTCAAAAAAAAATGTCAATCGTTAAAGCAAGGTCTTACAACAAATTAATGTTAGCCAATCTCTTTGCTAAACCAGAATAAAAAGAGTGAGAAAAATGCACATATATTGAAGAATATGCCTGACATACAGCAGTGGCAGTTTGTAAACTACATGCCAACCTCAACACTTAAGCAGTTTTAATAATGTCAAGTTCTTTACAGTTTTTAACTCAATTTTAATTGGATTGTATTGGTGTCAGACTAAATTTTATCCAGAATATTTTAAAATTATTGACTTATTTTATTTCAAATACAGAATTATAATCGACAACTTTGTGCCAAATGATGACTTCAGGAAAATTTTCTAACAAATTTGTAGCTTGACTTCAGACTTCCTTCCCACTATTGTACAAATACCATTAGAACAAAACGCAATTAAGTTCTCTTTCAAACATTATCAAAGTCACAATCATTTCAAGTAGACAATAATGTATCAGAAATACACTCCTTTGTGGCTGACACAAATTCTTTTAAAGCAACAAATATTACCAGTACAAAAACTGACTCAATTGTGTACTGCAGATAATTCACTAGGTGCTTTTCTTCAAAAATGTAGATGCCTAATCAATTACAGCACATACCTGGAATTATTTTCTATAATATTCCTAAATATTTTCATATAATTTTTTGTTCTATCTTCTGTTTTTCTCATTGCACTGTACCAGGTATGTAAACAATTGCCTGTATCTACTCCATTTTTTAAAATACTATTGCCTTCCTATCAGATAAAGGCCTATTATGTTTTATTAAACTGTAAAAACTATTAAGAACTTTTATGATATTATCAATATTTTTATTATTTAGTTTATACACTAAATTAGAAATTGACCAGTTGATTCTCTTCACAAATCTTGGATCTTATTACAGTCTTTAGAAAAATACTGTTTTCTCTTTCTTTCTTTCTTTCTTTCTTCCTTTCTTTCTTTTTTTCAGGAAAGTCTAGTTTTATTAGTACCATTTGGGATTACTAAATATGCCCTCCATTCCCTGGACCCATGGACATGCTTTTCTGCTGTCACTCCTAAATGCTAAACTATCAAATCATCCTTACATCCTAATTTGCCTTCTTTTATTTCAAAGCATTTTCAATGAACATGAGGATCTTTCCGAGTTAGTATTTTTGTCTTCTTTGGGTATATACACAAAAGTGGAATTACTGGATCATATGTAGTTCTATTTTTAATATTTTGGGGAAACATTCATACTGTTTTCCATAATAGCTACACCAATTTACATTCCCATAAACAGTGCACAATGGTTCCCTTTTCTCCACATCCTTACCAACACTTGTTACTTCTTGTGTTTTTTAAAATGGCCATTCTAAAGGTGTGAAATGACATCTCATTGTGGTTTTGATTTGCATTTCCAATGATTAAAGACATTAAGCATCTTTTCATGTATCTGTTGGCCATCTGTAAGTCTTTTTGGAAAAAAAATTTATTCAGAACTTCTGCCCATTTTTAAGTTGGATTGTTTACTATTTTGTTTTATCAGTTCTTTATATATTTTGGATATTAGCCCTTATCAGATACATGATTTGCAAATATTTTCTCCTATTCAGTAGGATGCATTTTCATTTTGTTGATGGTTTCCTGTGTTTTGCAAAAGCTTTTTAGTATGATGTAGTTCTACTACATGATGTATGATGTAGTTATTTATTTTTGCTATTGTTGCTTTTGCTTTGGGTATCAGAATAAAAAAAAATACTGCCAAGATATATGTCAGGGAGCTTACCACCTAAGTTTTCTTCTAGGAGTTTTATGGTTTCAGATCCATTTTGAATTAATTTTTATGTATGGTGTAAAATAGTGGTTGAGTTTCATTCTTCCACATGAGGCTGTCCAGTTTTCCCAGCACCATTTATTGAAGAGATTGTCCTTCACTTATTATGTATTCTTGAGTCTTTTGTTGTACATTTATTAGGTTTATTCTTGGACTCTCTATTCCATTCTATGTGTCTGTTTTTATACCATGCTGTTTTAATTATTGTAGC
This sequence comes from Panthera onca, assembly GCF_046562875.1. NCBI lineage: Eukaryota > Metazoa > Chordata > Mammalia > Carnivora > Felidae > Panthera > Panthera onca. Next base: position 76,644,548 of record NC_138345.1, on the reverse strand, counting down.
TTTATAAATATAGTTTAAAATCAGGTTGCATGATACCTGCAGCTTTCTTCTTTCTCAATATTGCTTTGGCTACTCGGAGTTTCTCGTGGTTCCATACAAATTTTAGGATTATGTATTATATTAAGAAATGCCAGGGGCGCCTGGGTGGCTCGGTCGGTTAAGCGTCGGACTTCGGCTCAGGTCACGATCTCACGGTCCATGAGTTCGAGCCCCGCATCAGGCTCTGTGCTGACAGCTCAGAGCCTGGAGCCTGTTTCAGATTCTGTGTCTCCCTCTCTCTCTGTCCCTCCCCTGTTCATGCTCTGTCTCTCTCTGTCTCAAAAATAAATAAATGTTTAAAAAAATTTAAAAAAAAAAAAAGAAATGCCATTGAAATTTTAATAGGGATTGCATTGAAACTATAGATTGCATTGGATAGTATGAACGTTTTAACAATATTGGTTCTTCCAATCCACAAGCAAAGAATATCTTTCCATTTCTGTCTTCTTGAATTTCTTTCATTAATGTCTTATAGTTTTCAATATACAGGTCTTTTGCCTCCTTGGTTAAAATTATTCCTAGGCTTTTTATTCTTTTTGATGAAATTGTACATGGTATTGTTTTATTTCGCTGATAGTGTATTATCAGTGTTGAGAAACAACAGATTTTTGTGTATTGATTTTGTACCAACAACTTTATTGAATTCATTTATTAGTCTCAGTTTTTTTTGATGGAGTCTTTGGCAGGATTTTAAACTAAAATACTTTGCTTTTTGGCCTATACCTATACTTTGTGTGACTTGCTATTTCTTGAAAATCCATTGGTTTGGTTCACTCTTTTTCCAACAATATTTCACAAAATCAGACTATGAATAAATGCTTAATTACAATTTTATTCAGAAAAAAAAAAGACACATCATTGTCAAAGAAGTGTAGTTCAGGGGCACCTGGGTAGCTCAGTTGGTTGGGCATCATACTCTTGGTCCCAGCTCCGGTCATGGTCTCATGGTTCATGGGTTTGAGCCCCACACCAAGGCTCCTCACTGAGAGTGCGGAGGCTGCTTGGGATTCTCTCTCCTTCTCTCTGCCTCTCCCCCTCCCCACCCCCCCTTAACATGTGCACCCACTCCCTCTCTCAAAACAAATAAACTTAAAAAAAAGTGAGGTTCAGACATGGATGTTGGTTGATATTTTCATTTAAGTTAACCAGTAAGATAAAAAAAAAAGTAAAATAGTGAAGAAGTGTATTGGAATTTCACTCATTTATCAATGACATGAGCAACTTGTTTGCTGAACTGGGTGATAGTTTTTGAATACTGAAAGACTACTTCAATTTTTTGTGCTATTCACAATGTCGAGGCCAGGAATGTGATACATGTAAAGTTTAATTCTGCATTATCAACATTTTCTCTACAAGCCTACTGACTGTTTTTGTAAATGAAGCTTTACTGGAACATAGCCACATCCATTTTTTTGAGAGGGAGAGAGAGCAAGCGTGCACAAGTGGAGGGAGAGGGAGAGAGAGGATCCTAATTAAGCAGGCTCCAAGCCCAGCATGGAGACAGTTGGAGGGCTGGATCTCATCCTGGTGAGATCCGACTGAGCCACCCAGGTGCCCCTGGCCACACCCATCTTTAACGTAAGAGTTGAGTAGTTGTGACAAAGACCATATGTACTAGAAAGCCTAAAACATTTACTTTTTGTTTACAGAAAAAGTTGTAGACCCTTGGGCCTAGAAAATCAACAAAACAATAAACTAAACCCTCATTTGTAACTTTTGCCAATTTCGGCAATGCAAATGTTCCTATTGAAGCCAATTTCAAACTACAAATGCGACGTTTCTGAACAGAGCTGGGAAGAGATGCGTACATTCCCATCCGTAAGATACAACAGACAAATGCTCTCAGAGGAAGAGTTATTGGTAAAAGTAAGTTTTAAAAAAGTGACGAGTTTTGAGTATTTATTACCTGATTTTAACGTATTTAATCGTAAATTTACATAATTTGATTTTTAACAGTGGTTGAGCTTAACAACTGGCTCATAAAATCCCCCCAAATTTAGCAATGAGCCTTGCAAACTAAAACAAGTCAACTGTGGTGTACTACTAGCTCTGTTTTCAAAAGGGCACTAAGGGAGGGGTTCAGAGTAATTTGCCTAGTTGTTAAGTGGCTGTGTTGAGATTCAAATGTAGGTCTAAAACTCTGACCCCAGTTAGGCTTCATAGCCTTCTTAGCGGAGAATAAGGGCCTTTATTGGCTTGTGTTTTTTTTTTTGTTTTTAAATTGGGTCTGTGTCTGTGACATATATTGAGGGAACTAAACCTGCAAGGGAATGCATCTTCTGGAGTACCACCCTATATTGATATCGCATACTCTTTTACATTCCCATGTCGCTGGCCAATTTTGCTAGTCTTGATGCTTGCTACCCTATTCAGAAATCAGTCTAGCCTGGGTATTTGAAGGAAGAAGGGAACAACGGATTGGTCCATGTATCATCTGCTGTTGGAAATTTCTCATTAGGTACTTCTCTTAACTGCTTTAGGAAGTGTAAGTATAGGCATTTAGTAACACAAGCCCCTTGTAGCACTTATCAAGCTACGTGAGTTCCAAAAAACTTCAGACAACTTGTGATCTGAAACCTTTGCAGTGCAGGAAAAGGAAGGACTCTATCAGAGGCACTCACGCAGCCTCACGGAACTGGGCCAAGAATCTGGGGTCAGGATGGCGCACTGGTAGGCCTCTTGACGTACTCAATCTTTCACAGAGCTCCAATGCTAAGCGAAGGAATAATAATTGTTCGAGCTGTTCGAAGAACTTGATCCGCGCCATCCAACCCCTTCATATTTACACAGCCTTGGTGAGGTGAAGCGACTTGATGAACGTCAAGCGGTAGAATCTGGATTAATTTATAGCTCTTTCCACTACACCACGCCACCTCCTCTAAATCACTCTCCCTGCACAAAACTTACCCCTGAAAGCACCAGGAAGCTGGCTGGGGACTGGCCTACAGTTGAACCTAGGTCAAACCTCCCAGTCGCTCCGGAGTCAAACTGCGGTAACTCTGGGTCAGCGTTAAGACCAAAGCAGAGAAACGCAAAGCTCAAGGCTACGAAAGGCAGGGGCACCCCTCACAGATAAGCGCGGAGACTTAGACTTTGCCTCTAGAAAAGCAGCCACGCCTCCCAAGACGCCAACGCAGCGCGCAGCGGAGCCACGCGAGCGGCCCAGAAGGCAGGGCACGCAGTCGGCGACGCGCACGCCCGCCCCGAGGCCGCACGGGAGACCGGCGGGCGTGCGCGCCCCCGCGGCAGTGGGCGGGGTGGGGCGGGGCTCGGAGCCGGACCGGGGCGGGGCTGCAGAAGCTGTAGGTGTTGCAGCTGGGTCGCGACAGGTGCGCAAGGCAGAGTGCCTGGGACCCGTAGCCCCGCTGGTAGCAGCACAGAGGAAAGACCGCCTTCAGCCAGGTAAGGGCCTTCTCTGTCCACATCTTGCACGGCCGAAGAGTGCGCGAGACCCCGGCTTCCCTCCACAGTCTCCTTCTCCAGCGACTTCTGGGGCCAGGGGTAGCACCAGGAGCTTGAACCCCTTCCCCCCACCCCCGCCGAAAGAGAGAGAGCGTAGAGGAACCGCTGATCCTCTTGCTCTTTTCCTCATGTCTAGGTACTGCGCTGGTCTTGGGAGTAATTATGTAGGGCCGAATCTTTGCTGCCTGAGGGCCGGAGCTGATAGGACCACCTCTTCCATCGGGAAGACTCCTTTTTAACTATATACAGTTTTGGTGTGGTGGAGGAAGGCGGCAGTTCATCAAAATTCCAAATAGTCTCCTAGGGAAATATTCTGATATTCAACTGCTTTTTTCCCTTCTTCATTTAAAGCCATTCCCTCTGTCTTCGATTTTTCCCCATTCCATGCTGCCTACTGAACTCTAAGACACTTACACCCCTTTGAGGCATGTTGAGAATATAGCAGTCCTTGCAGCTGAGTGTGTCATCCCCGAATCGATGTCGCGTATATATCACTGACACCTGTCACCAATATAGGTAGGTGTTAATATAAGGTAACTGTACACCCCTGGCTACACCTACTAAGCTTGAAGTTGTACGTGCTAGGAGCCAACCATCTGGCGTTCTTCCTTGCCTCCTTACTGGTGCTTAGAACGAGTTTAGCTGATCCTAGTGAGAGATATTTGAACTACTATTGTCTTTCACCTAATTCCGGCTTTCAAAAGTCTGCCTAATCCAGATGGTTCTACTGACTTGGCTCCTCAAGTTAGTGAAAGTACTTAGGGAGTTATCAGCCTTGAGACAATACCCCTTTGGGGGAGAGGTCTTCTTTTGCATTATTCTTTCTTTTGCTGTTGATTTAAGTGGTTAAACACAATACTTTTTATCCCCATAGTTACTAATACTATTCACAAGTGATAAATATTTTAGAAACCATAAAATAACACTTTCTTCTGAGGTCTGATGGAGACACAAAAGAAGATGACCTTCAACAAACATTTTCTAAGTTTCTGTGGAGTAATAACCTGACTATGGGATGATTGTCTTAGGTAGACCTCCGAAAAGGTATAGAATTGGCAGGAGAGAAGGTTAAAAAAAAAAAAAAAGTTTGTGTCCACATCTATTTCCTTGTTTTGCATCGACAGAGCAATACATAACATGCTATTAAATAATTTAGGAATTTATTTATTTCATTTTTTGGACAAAACAGTTATTGAGTGCCTTGTTTTGTCAGTTATAGTATGGATTCAAAGTTCCGAACAGCCCCAAACATTAAAAAAAAAAAAAAAAAGAAAAGAAAAAACTTTGGGCGCCTGGGTGGCTCAGTCGGTTAAGTGTCCGACTTCGACTCAGGTCATGATCTCACGGTTCGTGAGTTCGAGCCCCACATCAGGCTCCATACTGACAGCTCGGAGCCTGGCGCCTGCTTTGGATTCTGTGTCCCCCTCTCTCTCCGCCCCACCCTGTTTGTGCTCTGTCTTCTGTGCTCTGTCTCTTTCAAAAATGAGCAAACATTAAAAAAAAAAAAAAAGTTCCGAACATCCCTACTCTGAAAAAGCTTAGTTAAAATCAAATGAGTTAGGCAGAATCAATAGATAAAACTTACAGTTTTGGTGAAATCAGTGCTATGCTAGAGATGAGGCCAGAGTGCTATGTCCTTCTTCTACTTTTCCTTATAAACAAAATAAACAACACAAAAAAACTTTGAGTATTAGTGAATTATTTTCCTCAGACATTTGTGTTGCGTATATGTCCTACCTGGTGTTCTGCCAACATTATGGCCTTTTGAAGATGGGATTAAGACTTGTCCTTAATTCTATGGTAGTTCATTAATGGTTGGTGGAGCTGTTTTTCACTGTTCTGTATTGGGTCTCGAAGTGTTGTTATCATGTAGTCCCTGAACTGTAGAACTTCTGGGAATAGAATAGTGTATTGGCAACCTTAGCAAAATAGTGCCATTTTGTAAAATTGCTTCATTGTGTAACTTTAACTTGGTACAGTCCAGTTTTGTTCCAGACTCTGGTTAAAAGTGGGCCAAATTTCAACCTTCTAATAATTCTAAGAAGAGAAAGCTTCAAAAGTGAAAATATTTATATTAACAGCGCATCATGATGACAGGATATTTTTTTCTTGCTAAGGTGCCTTCAAAATGTCTCTTCTTTCCTTTCTTTTTTCTTTCTTTCTTTCTTTCTTTCTTTCTTTCTTTTTCTTTCTTTCTTTCTTTCTGACGGGAGACAGGATGGGTAAATGAGTGAAAGAGGAAAGGGTCAGAAGTGTTTGAAGATTCCTTGCAGAGCTTTATGATCTGAAGTCTATGATGGTCTTAAGCACTTTCCATGTAACTTCAGGCTTTTATTAATTGCCTGCTGTGTGCCAGTGATCTAGTATATAGAGGATGAACATGATACAGTCCCTTCTATATGATTATGTTTTTCATTTTTAAATAGAGATTCTGAGTTAATAAAACAGATGATGGTTGTCTCATTTGGTCATTTGAGCCATGGTACTCGATGAACACATTTCTTTGACAATTACTTACCTCCTTTCTTTCTGTTTACACTCTGGGAAAGCAGTTTCACTGGGAATTTTTGGAAAGCCAGTCAGTATTTGCATGTATTTTCGGTATCTGTAACAATTATCTTTTTCCCTTAAAATACTTTCAAGTTCAATTTTAAGTATTGTTCCTCTTGGGGTTTCAAATTCTTCGCTTTCCTCTGATATTCTTCAAAAATCAACTGTAACTGACTTAGGGCTTCTGTACCAGGAGGGTTCACCAAAGACATATACACACAGACACAAAAGAATTTTGAGAGCACAGGAGATCATTAGACATCTTTGCCATAAAAGGCTACCTAACCACAAATTGGGAGAATTTGTCAGTCTATATTGACAGCAGAACGGGTTTTCAGTATTCTTAATTCCATACGCTCAGAAATAGGTGACTTTTATTTAGATTGGAATTGCACTCTTTCTGCAGATAGGAAAATGTGTGACTTGGTTCCTAAGTCAGGAATTTCCATAAGAAAAAGCTTTTTTTTTTTTTCTTAAGGTTTCTATGGTCTTTCACTATGTTTTGTGATAGGCAGTTAAAGTACTTTATTTTGGATTGTGTACAGTAATCTCCAGGTGATGTTAAATTACTTAACACAGACTCTTAAAGTTCTTTAGTAACAAATGAGTGGTTGTAAATTGAGTAGTTTCCTAATGATTGTGGAACTGAGATTCTGTGGTAAATGGTACTCTTGGTAGAACCATACTGATGTGTTTATTCTGTGGCTGGATGCAAAGTCCTTGAGACCCAGTCAAGTTACTGTTCTAACGGAGACCTCTTTTTATTAAAAGGACATGGTTTGACCCAACAAGCAGTCCATTATTTAGCATGTCAAATGATTTCTTCACCCTTGAAAATGTTTCTAGAGACTTCACATTTGCAGTCATGAGAAGTTAACATGATACCATCATATTTTACATTCTTTTTATTTTCTTTTAAAGAATTTCTTCATAATGCTACACTGAAACTAAGAACTTCCGTCTCTAGGGGTGAAAAGATGCAACTTTTTTTCTGATAACAAGTATGGAGCTATTGTTTCTCTTATTTATCCTCTAATGGAGTTTAGAAAGTTTCACAAACCCTCAAACATGTTTTTTCTTGCACTCCGAAGTATTGCCAATTTTTGTTTCATTGCCCATAGATTAGTAATCCTGATATACTTTTACTCGGTTTTAGATTTCCACAATCTTTTTTTTCCCCACATAAACTGAAATTTAAACAAATGGCCTGGGACTTCTTTTCCTTGTAGTCAGTTTCACTGACTAGGTAACATTTGCTCAGATTTGGCTTCCACCTCTAGCACTGGAGGAAACCTGTCTGCCCTTGCAACGTACCCAGTGACTTCCCTGGAATGGCCCTGTCACTGTCCTCCTTAGTTACCACTTGGCAACACTTGACCAAGTGGACAACTTTTTTGGTTATTTCTTTTAGTTGGCTTTCTTGACATGACTTTACCTGGTTGTCCATCTTGTAGTCTAACCAGTTCCTCCCATGCCCCTTCACTAACTCAGTCTTTTGCCCCTTAAGTATGGGTTTTTGCCTTGGTTTAGCATCCTGTTCTTATAATGCTCTTTCCCTGTGCAGACTGATTTATTTCTGCGATTTCAACTAACATCTCCATGTGAGTGATTTGCTGATTCGCTTTGAAGCTTTTCTCATATTTCATATAAAATTTCATATGAAACTTTGTTTCATATTTCATTTCATATTCTTATTTTATTTTCACATAGACAAATATGCATATATAGTTGGAAGATAAGAATTACATATGCTTATTATAGAAAACTTGAGGAAAAATAAAGAAGGCAAAATATTCCATAATCTGTTCCAGTGGGAACTATTTGGTATATTTCCTTTCAGTCTTTTTTTCCTTTGATACACACACACACACACACACACACACACACACACACACATACACAGGTAATTGGGCTCATCCTATTGCAGTAGATATAGTTTTGTATCTGCTTTTTCACTTTATGTCATAATTTTCAGTGGCATCAAAATTATTTGAAAACAATTATAATGGATGTTCAATGTCCTAATGTGTTGCTGTTGCATAATTTACGTGTGTACTAGGGTATTTCAATTGTTACAATATTATTAACAAGTGAAAAACAATGAGAACAAATTGATGCATAAATCTTTGTACAGATCACTCACTGTTTCCTTAGGTTAGATTGCCAGAAGTTCAATTACTGGGTCATAAGGCATAAAAATTAAAAAACACTAAACCTGCTGCCAAATTGCTTTTCATAAAGATTAGACTGTAATTAATACTCTCACCTGCAGTGATTGTGAGTGCCCGAGTGCCTCCTTCATAATATTGTATCTTATTTTTTTATCTTTATTAATTTGATAAGCAAAAGTGATTAATTTGTATTTACTAGTGAGAGCAAACATTTTTCATATATTCACGTCCATTTCAGTTTCTTCTGTGAACTGTCTTTTGGTTAGTCCATTCCCATTTTTATTGGGGTCTTAACATTTTAATTATGTTGTTTTTTGTTCGGGGTTCTTTCATTTATTTGGGGCTATGGGGAGGGAGTACAGATTTTTGTTAGGCCAAATTGAATGAGTGAAGGGATGAAGTGGAAAGTGTGCAGTAGTTGAAATGGTGGTGTTTTAAATGCCCGTTGGTATAAGGAGCCAGAGCTTATGTTTGTTGGAGCAGCACTGCAAAATGGAAAGGGTGCCTCCTTGAAAGTCAGGATTGCCACCTTGGTGTTGGGAACCAACCACTTAGGTCGTCTTGGGAAAGTCATCCATCCTCTCTGAGCCTTATCTGTAAAGTGAACAGGGTTGGGTTATTGATCCCAAAGTCCATACACCATCTGCACCGAAAGGGTGACTTACAAGCCACTGCTCTCTAGACATTGTGAAATTATTTTTTGTCCCGTCCCTGACCCGTTGCCCATTTTAGATATATAGAGCCCGAGGAAAAAGACTGGATGCAGTAAAGGCAATTTTCATAGTGGGTAGTAAGGCTTAATAGAACCTAAAGGCAGAACAATAGAAGTTGCAAAGATTGGTAATTTTTAGGCACTCCCATGGATTGACACTTGGCAACCTAGTTACGTAAGTCATTGGAGCCCTGCTGATGTATGCCACAAAGCCCCACCATCTCTAATGATACAAAGCAAATCTCATTTTATGACAGCCTGTTTAAGTTGCGAAGCCAAGGTACTCAACAACTTCCAGTATTCCATACAGAAACTATTCAGAGTGGGGGTTCTTCTTTGTTATTTGTACGAGCTCTTCATTTTAAGAATATTAATTATTTGCCCTGTGGTCAAATGTTTAACTAGTTATTTGCCTTTTGGTTATCTATAGATCTTCTCCTTTGGGATTTCTTTTGTTGCTTTTATTTTGTGAAGCCTTTTGCCTTCTGGAGATGGATTAAGTATTCAGTTCGATTTCCTTCTAGTTTTTATGGTTTTACTTTTTATGTTTAATTCTTTGTCTTGAATTTATTTAGGAGTACCAAAGCAATGTGTTTAGTGCCTTTGCATATCTCCTGAGCTCCAGATCCCTGTCTCCAACTAACGGAACTATGTGGATAGTCCCTATGTACCTACCAGGCATTATGTCCACCTAGTTTCCCTAAGGAGAAAGCTTGAAGTTGTCTTGAAAGTTTTAGTCTCATTTCCCATATTTAATCAAAACTCACTACATTTGGTTGATTCTACTCCAACAGTGATAATGGCTCTTTGTCATTGTTCTAATTAATACCCCCCTTTTTTCACTAGTCCTTAGAATTGGCTTCAGTTTTTCCCCTTTAGACCAGAGTTGTCATTAAAAAATAGAACACCGACTCTCAAAGTATGGTTTCCTTGATTACCTGTTTCAGAATCGCCTGGGGTGTTGGTTAAAAAAGGTAGGTTCCCAAGTCCCACCTAGACTTATAAACCGATATATTTGGGGGAATGGGGTCTGGGAATCTGCAGTTTTAACAAGTGCCTCAGGAGATTCATTTACACACTTAAGGGGAAGCAAAGCACAAGTATATTAAATCTAAATTTCTCTGAATGCTATTCAAGACCCCCACTCCCACACCCTGACAGCCTATTTTTCCAGACTTATCTCCCACATCACTACCCACCCACCTGGCATTGTAGCCATACAGTGATTCATGGTTTCCTGGACCCACCCTGTCCTTTCCTGCCTCTGTGCCTTTGCTCATGCAGTTCCCACAGCCTCATGCTCCTCTCCCTCCTCCCACTCCTGCCTAAATCCTTTTCCTTAAGAGCTCAAATAAAATGCTCCTTTTAAAAAATGAAGCCTCTAATTTGTTCTATTTTAATCATTGGCTCCCTCCCCAGTCTTCACTTAGCACTTTATTTTTACTTCTTCTTTTTTTTTTTTTTTACCTTAATGCTGTCACTATGAATTATTGCTTCCTTAAATGATTATAAGTCTTCTAATTGTGAGAACTTTGCCTTTCATTTCCATTTTTCAGTCATTACACATATAATAAGCAATTAAATATCATAAAGTATATGAAATATATCTCATCTTGCAAACAGTATTCCATAGAAATGTTTGGCTTTGCACCACACTTAGAATAAAGTTGAGATCTTTTACCATTGCTTGTAAATCCTTATTTAAGGATGAGTGCTGCCACTCATCTCTGTCATCTTCTCATACTTTTCATTCACTCCCTGGTCATATTTTTCCTGCCTCAGTGCCTTTGCATTTGCTATTTCTTACACGTTGAAAACTCCTACATCTGTTCTCTTTGCCTGGCTGGCTGCGTATCTCCTCCCCATCATTCAGGTCTCAGCTCAAATGTCATTCACTCAAGGAGGCTTTCCCTGACCACTATCTAAGGCATCTGCCCCTTTTCCTACTGCCACTTCAGTTACTCTCCTTGCATTTCCTTCACTGCACTAATCACAGTTTTTAATTGTCCTGCTTCCTCAGTAGAATGGAAGCTTCATGAGAGCAGAGACCTTGTCTCACTTTTAATGTCATGTCTTTAGCAAACAGAGCACTGAGGGCGCCTGGGTGACTCAGTCGGTTAAGCAAACAGAGCACTGCTTGACATGTGGTAAGTCCTCAGTAAGTATTTGTTGAATGCACACATAAGCCTTGAAGATAGACTTTTCATTTTACCAAGTCCTGTTTTGGTTTGCAACTCAAAGTTTTGTTGTTGTTTTTTAATGGACAACAGCTGATGTAGTTCCACCAGGGTTCAAATCAGGTAGCAGCCTCTGAGGGTTTCTGAAGGTAGCAGGAAAAATGGAGACTGTGATAGCCAGGATTCACTTCCATCTGAATGCAGGCTTTCCAAGGTGTTCCCAGGATCCAGGCCACTATTTTACTACTGCTGTCAGCATCTACTTCCAGGGTTGTTACTGCTGGCCAATTCTAGTCTTTAAACTCTCATTACATTTTTAAAAGTGAGCAAAATTAGAATCCAACCAGTCCTCAAGCAACCAAAAGTTTTCTTCCGGTTTCCTTCTCTAGAAGAAAAATAAGAAAGCTACCTAGAATCCTCAAGGAAACATGAAATGATGTTCATTATATTTACTACATGCCTATTGATTTGAAAGATTTTTAGCAACAGCCTTAAACAAGGTGTTTCTTGGGAGCTTGGGTGGCTTAGTTGGCTGAGTGTCTGACTCTTGATTTGGCTCAGGTCATGATCTCACAGTCGTGAGATTGAGCCTCCTGTCGGGCTCCACAATGAACTTGCAGCCTGCTTAAGATTCTCTCTCACTCTGCCCCTCCCCTATGTGTGTTTGTGCTCTCTCTCTCTCTCTCTCTCTCTCTCAAAAACAAAACAAAACAAATAAATAAACAAGGTGTTTCTTGTTAACATCTCATTGAACCAGTCTAACTCATCAGTTACAATTTCTTCCAATTTCTCTTCATTGGGTAGACTTATTCTTTAATTCCATTTTTTCTTGAAACTGGCTTGAAACTTTATTAGAAATTACAATAGTTTTTATAGCAACTTATAGTTTTCAAAGTACTCTGGGTTTTTTTTTTCCTCATTTAATGCTTACAACCATCCCTTGTGAATACGTTTTTGAGATGTAGAAACTGAGACCCACTGATTCATTTTCCCAGGTCACCCAAAAGCCCACTACTCAATTAAATGCCTCTCAATAACTTTTTAAAACAGCACCATAATTTGATATAATTTTTAAAAGGTAAACATGAAAATGTAGTTGAAACATTAATGTTATATGTTTGTAACCGGTCCCTAAGAAATAAGATGCATAAGTTAGTTGAGATAAGTACAAAATTTTGTCACTTCTGTGGCTCTATGGTTTGGTAATTCTTTGTTTGATCAGCCTCAGCTATGCTTGTCCTTGATTAAAGCATTGTTCTGGGTGAGCTGCTCAGATTTTTACAGAAAGAAAAGATTAGAGAACTTGCCTAGAGAAGAGTCACTTTTCAGTAAGCCCGTTTTAATTCTCCTCTTGCTTGAAGGGATTGGTTCAATTGATCTGAACTGGCCTTTCAGATTGAGCAGGTCCTGAAAAAAACACATCATCTAAAATTTCAGATAAGAAGAATGGAAGCCAGGTCCTTCCTGGAAATGGCCAGGAGTGAAACTAAGAAGCCCTGTATTTGGAGAAAACTCAATTAATTATTAAGGACAAAGGACTGGTATAAGGAGGTTATATCCTTAATGGAAGCAGCCTTCTTAAAATAAGTGTACATGATTCCTCTGTTTTGACATTGTAAAGAAGGTTCTTTAATTAGCCACTTTGTCTTAATTAAGCATGTGATTGGCAAGACCTGTGAGCATGTAGTTTATAGACATTCAATTATGTAGGTGGGCCTTTGTTTTGATATGTGGCAACTGAGAACTAGCATAATGCTGTTTTTTATTCATATGACAGATGTTTATTGAGTCCCTAGACTGTACCAGGCACTGATATTTGATGCATCTGATGTCAAAGTATGGAATGGTACAAAGGTTAAAGGAGAAACAGGCTATTCAGAGTAAATCTATGCTTTCTATAATGGTCTCTGTTGACTATAAATTTCCACATTATTTTTCCAATTAACTGTGCCTTTTTCTACTTTTCGCTTTAAATTTGAAGTTACTGACATAGTTTTCTGCTTTTCTATGTACTGATAGAGGTTTTCCTTACTATGTGCGAAAAATACTGAAAAAAGACTCAATCCATTGGATTATGTTTGTCCTTACAATGTGTTAATTATCAACGGGGCACAGGGAGGAGGGCGAAGAACCAAGCAGAGAAAAATTACAAATTAGATTTGAGAGAGAAGTCGAATCAAACTTGGAGTAGATTGGGTAATTTTTAATTTAAAGAAGAAAAAAAAAGATTAGAAAGAATCTTGGGTGGTTCTTCGTGACCTAAAAATTTAAGACCAAAGTTCGTTTTTGAAGGCTGTAACTACAGGTTACTCTTTTACTAAAATAAGATATGCGAATGCTACCGCAATTATGTAAAAAGCTAATTTGGGTTTCAAAAGTGCAAGAAGATAAGATATTCAAATTAATGAATAAAGTGATAGAAGCTGTGTAGGATGGTGATAATTATATCATCTTCCAGTTAGACTTTTTACAGAGGTGTTAAGAACACCTAAAATTTGGCCCTTAAACAGTATAATTTGAGAGAGATTTAGACTTTTGGGCGCAGAGAAACAGTGTCAGGGTTTTAAGCAGATCTGATGTTCCTGGTAGTTACTGCCAGCTTCTCAGAGATGACATTCAAGGTGCTCTTTTTTTCTTGCTGATGTAACGAAAATAAGTTGACCCTAAAATATAGTGTGCACTAGAATGGCAATTGTAGTTTATTCTCTCTGCAAGAGGTCGTTTTATTTTCATCCCAGCCTCCTAAAAAAATGAATAAGTTAACATTTATTTGGCCTTTCTGGGCCTCAGTTTCTTCATCTGTAGAGTGGGACGGCAATATTCTGAGTTTGCTACCGTGAGGATTAGTAAGTTTATATATGCAAAACAAAACAGGATCTGACACGCGGTAAACATTCAATAGACATTAGCTATTTTTATTACCAGCACCACTGTTACTTTATAAGCACTTATTTTAGCACTGAGCTAAAGGAACATTTTAGAGATGATGAGACTGAGGCTTAGAGTAATTTTCCTAGTGTTACCCCATAAGCAAGTAGTAGATTCAAGATGTAGACCTAGGCTGAAAGAAACTGGAGACAGAATCAGCTTAGATATGGAACAGACTGGGGCATTTGGCCCAACCCTTACCCATCCCTTCTAGTTTCAAGACACTTAGGATAAGACTGGCCCAGACCACCCCCCAGAGACCAGGAACTTGTGTTTTGCAGTAAGTAGTTAGAACATGGACATTAGTGTCTGTCAGACTGTCCCAAATCTTGGCTCTGCCACTTACTAGCTCTGTAATCTTTGGCAGGTTATTTAACCTTTCTGAGCCTCAGTTTCTTTCTCTGTAAGATGAGAATAATAGTATTTGTTTCGGGGCACCTGGGTAGCTCAGTTGGTTAAGTGTCCAACTCTTGATTTCAGCTCAGGTCATGATCTCGTGGTTGTGAGTTTGAGCCCTGAGTTGGGCTCTGAGGTGGCAGCATCGAGCCTACTTGGGATTCTGCTCCTGCCCTGCTTGCTCTCTCTCTCAAAATAAAATAAATAAACTTAAATAAAAAATTTGTTTCATGATATTATAGGGACTAAGGGAGTAAAACCAAATGGAATGAATCACCCTGCATATGACCAGTACTCAATAACCTGGCCCCAGGCTTATGCTAAGGTGGCCCAGATTTTTTTTTTATCTGATTCTGACACAGTCCATCTAGATGGTTGGTGATTAGGGCCTGTGTCTGCCTCCCTGCTGAGGCCTAAGAACCCTGGGATCAAACCAAGTCTAAACACCCAAAGCTGTTTTTACATTGGAATCATAGGGGACTCTTAAGAAAAGTTAGAAGTGTTCAGACTTTACATGAGAGATTCAGATTCCAAAGATGATCCTGATATTCAAAGCACCCTCCCCAACCCCTGCCTCACCTCCCCACCCTTGACCCCTGCACAACTAAGAAGTGTTAGGTTGGCTAGTTGAGGGTAGCAGCTGAAGCACAATCCCAAACAGTGATCTTAATGCTTGGATTGTCGGTGTCAGTGGGAATATTAATGAGTAGTCAAGGGGTGGGTGCCCTACAAAAGGGAACTCTACAGAAACGATCTCATCTGTGTAGTCAAACAACGTTTCTGTTTGGAAAGAATATTAATGAGATCTGGATAGGAATCAGACACCGGGAAAGGACAGCTGCTGTGAGAGGCAATTTGAATTGTACAAGGAGTTACACATGATATTACTAAAGTCCTTGTGGCATTTTAAAAAGTAATTAAGTTGTAAAAATAATCAACAATTTATAAACAATGTTTTAAAAACAACTGTAGTTTCAAGAAATAAATGTATTGAGGGCCCAGCACATATTTGAAAATATGTTCAACTTTCCCCATGAGTAAAGGAATGAAAAGTAAAACAATAATATACCATTTTTCATGCATCTAGCAGATTGGAAAATATAAAAAGGATTAGCAATGCTCAATATTCACAAGGATGTGGAGAATAGTCTTTCTCATATAGCTGATGGTTCAAATATAAATGGATGCAAAAATATATACAAATTGATGCAACTTTTTTGAAGAAAAACTTGGGAATGTGTATTAAAATTTTGATGCATAGGACTTTTACTAGAAATGCTGCTTCCAAGAATTTATGCCATGGATGCATACTTCCAAGTAGGCAATGATAGAAACATTTTCATTGCCGTCTTGTTCTTAATAATGAAGAACCTGCAGCAACCTCTATGTTCACTGACAGGGGCCTGGTTGAATAAGTTGTAGACTATTGCAGAGTGAAATAGTATTTGGTACTGAAAGGGTGAAGTAGATCTCTATGTCCTCCTCCATCTATATGTCCTTTCCTATATGTCTTCCTGTCATGTGTGAGAAGATGTCCAAGAGGAAACAAATAGTTGCTGAATAGCATATTAACATAAAGTCATCGTTATTGTTAAAAAAAGAAAGTATATGGGGCGCCTGGGTGGCTCGGTTGGTTAAGCGTCCGACTTCGGCTCAGGTCATGATCTCACCGTACCTGGGTTCCAGCCCCGCGTCGGGCTCTGAGCTGACAGCTCAGAGCCTGGAGCCTGTTTCAGATTCTGTGTCTCCCTCTCTCTGTGACCCTCCCCCGTTCATGCTGTGTCTCTCTCTGTCTCAAAAATAAATAAACGTTAAAAAAAAAAATTAAAAAAAAAAAAAGAAAGTATGTGCGCTGGTGTTAACCTCACTGTGCCTCAGTTTCCTCATTTGTAAAATAGGTATCATTATAATGATGAATATAATGTCTACGTCATGAGTTGTTGTGAGGATAAAATGAGATAATATTTGTGGAATGCTTAGGACAGTGACTGACATATTATGCTGGGTGTTGCTATTATTATCATGCATGGGCAATATCAGAAGGTTTATGCTCCGAAGCGTGACAGAGGTTACCTTTGGCAAGTAGCATTGTCTTGGGGGAAGGGGTGTGCAAGAGCAGGCAGAGACTTCGATTTCTCATATTGTATGTGTCTACATAATTGTTTATGACAAGCAGGCCCATCGCGTGACCAATCACTATGACAAAGAAGCGAGGCAAAGAAGAAAATGGCGGCTCCAGTTTGGAGTGCTTGTTGAAACCTGTGGAGTGAGAGGTTCCCCGAAGGAAAGGAGGAGGGTGAAAGACGGTGGTGATGTGGGGATACAAAAAGGATGCTCATTGATTCCACCTTGACTGCTGAAGCTCTTTTTGAAAACCACTAACCTAATTAAAGATCAAAAAAAATTTTTTTTTTTATTTTAAAAAAAAAATTTTTTTTTAACATTTTTATTTATTTTTGAGACAGGGAGAGACAGAGCATGAACAGGGGAGGGTCAGAGAGAGGGAGACACAGAATCCGAAACAGGCTTCAGGTTCTGAGCCGTCAGCACAGAGCCCGACGCGGGGCTCGAACTCACAGACCGTGAGATCATGACCTGAGCCGAAGTCGGCCGCTTAACCGACTGAGCCACCCACGCGCCCCAAGATCAAAAAATTTTAAATTGCACAAGAACCTTATGAAGGCCCAACATTTATATCTGGACTTTTCCTTTTTGCAATTTAGTTTTACATTTATACTAAAGAAGTGATTCATGTTTCATTTGACTTTTGGACAAAAGCTACAAAAAAGTAATTGCTCACATGTCCAAAACATTTAGGAAGAGGTAGTTCTTCGAATAATTATAAAATAAAAATTTTGATCTTTTAAAGGCACCACTAATGTCTTTTCAACTAGCATTACTACCTCCATTATGTAATATTATAGAGTAATTTTTGCACTAAAAAAGTCAAACAGCTGAAGAATATGCTACATTTATGAATTATTTTCATCAGAGCCTTCTGACATAGGCCTTGTTAAGACAGTATGACATATAAACTAAGCTAAGCCAAAATATGTAATCTGTTAACTGAACCTTTAGAATAATGTTTATTTGATGTGTTAGACACAGAGGCATACGACAGTACTAACAAGATTTGGCTCTGACCTCAAGCAATGTGCCAGGCACTGTTTTTCATTTATTATCTCCTTTTATTTTTAGAACAACCCTGTATCTTAGGGTTATCATCCTCATTTTATACAGAAGGAAAGTGTAGGACGGAGTGGTTGCCATGCATCTGGTTAGCACTGGAAACAGGATTGGAATCAGCTGGTGTTTCCATGGTACCGCTCTGCCCCCAAATAACCAAGACGTGAGGATAGGTGATGTGAGCCCCGTGTTGAGGGCACACTGAGAATTCTCAGGGACCTCAGTGATCAGCTATCATCCAGTCTAGTGACTTAAAGCTATAATTTTTTTAAGTTTATTTATTTTGAGAGAGAGATAGAAAGAGCTTGCACAAGCAGGGGAGGGGCAGAGAGAGAGAGAGAGAGAGAGAGAGAGAGAGAGAGAGAGAGAGAATCACAAGCAGGCTCCACGCTGTCTGCGCGGAGCCTGACGCGGGGCTCAAACTCACAGACTGTGAGATCGTGACCTGAGCCGAAATCCAGAGTCAGATGTTTAACTGACTGAGCCACCCAGGTGCCCCCAAACTGTAATTTTTAAAATAGAAGTTTTATTGAAATACTCATATACCATATAATTTACCTGTTTAAAGTGTGCAGTTCAGTGGTTTTTGGTATATTCACAGCCATCACCACAATCAATATTACAACGTTTTTATCACCTCCCAGAAAAAAACCCACACCCTTTAGCAGTCAGTCCAATCCCCTTCAACCCCCCTGCATGTGTGAGGCAACCACTTATCTACTTTGTGTTTCTTTTTTTTTTAATTTTTTTACATTTATTTATTTTTGAGAGACAGAAACAAAGCACAAGTTGGGGAGGGGCAAAGAGAGAAGAAGACACAGAATCTGAAGCAGGCTCCAGGCTGTGAGCCGTCAGCACAGAGCCTGACGCGGGGCTTGAACCCACAGACTGCAAGATCATGACCTGAGCCAAAGTCAGATGTTCAACCAACTGAGCCACCCAGGCGCCCCTCTACTTTGTGTTTCTATAGGCATGCCCATCCTAGACATGAAATAGAATCATACAATATACGATCTTTGTGACTGGTTTCTTTCACTTGGCATAATTTTTTCAAGGTTCACCCGTGTTGTACCATATATCAGTACTTCATTCCTTTTCATGGCTAAATATCATACCTTTATATGGATAGACCACATTTTGTTTATCAGTTATCAGTTGATGAATATTTGGAATGTGTCCACTTTGGGGTTACTGTGAATAATGTTATTATACACAATCATGTACAAGTTTTTGAGTGGACATGCGTTTTGTTTGTTTTTTTTTCATTTCTCTTGGTGGGGGTGTACCTCCCCCAGGAGTGGAATTCCTGGGTCACATGATAATTATGTGTTTAACCCTCTGAGGAGCTGCCAACTATTTTCCAAAGCAACTGCATCATTTTATATTCTCATCAGCAGTGTGTGTGAGGGTTTCAGTTTCTGTATATCCTCTCCAACACTTGTCAGACTATAATTTTTTTAACCGCATCCCACAGTAAGAAATATTTTACATTCTTACCCAGTTTATCCACACACAAATAACTGAAACAAAAGCTTTTTGAAAGACTACTTATACTCCGTGTGATGCAGTCTGACATTTTGTATTTCATTCTGTTCTTTTTCTTTAGCACAGACATCTTGGCTCTGACCCGTTAAAACTGATTTCACAACTCACTAGTTGTGACCCGCAGTGAGGAAAATACTAGGCTGTTTTAACCTTTTCATTTCACACAAGAGGAAATTGAGGCCCTGAGACATGACTTTTTCAGCAGATGATACTGCTAATTAGTTGTAGATTAAAGATTAGAACCCATGTCTGTTGGCTTCCTGCTTTAACTTTTGACATCTCGAATTTAGTTGCCCTCATATTCAGTTCTTTCTTTTCTTTTCTTTCTGGAGTGGTAAAGTGTGAATCGCTAAGGGTGAATTCTGTAAGCACCCCATGAAAGTTGTTCTGATTCTTTGGTGAGCAGTTTCCAGAAGTGGAATTGCTTCTCAGAATTACACAACCTCCTTTTCATTATTCTTGCTCTGCATCTTAGTGGTTTTTTTTAAATGTTTGTTTATTTATTGAGTGAGTGAGAGCAAGCAAGGAAGGGGCAGAGAGAGAGAGGGAGAGAGAGAATCCCAAGCAGTCTCTGCACTGTCAGCGCAGAGCCCTCCACAGGGCTAGATCTCATGACCATGAATGAGATCATGACAGCCGAAATCAAGGGTTGGATGCTTCGACTGAGCCACCGAGGCACCTCTCTCTCTCTTAGTGTTTAAAAAAAATTTTTTTAACGTTTATTTATTTTTGAGACAGAGAGAGACAGAGCATGAACAGGGGAGGGTCAGAGAGAGGGAGACACAGAATCTGAAACAGGCTCCAGGCTCTGAGCTGTCAGCACAGAGCCCGATGCGGGGCTTGAACTCACGGACCGCGAGATCATGACCTCAGCCGAAGTCGGCTGCTTAACCGATTGAGCCACCCAGGCGCCCCACTCTTAGTGTTTTTAGAGATCAAAATATCCTTAAAGAGTGATTTTTAAAATTTTTTTTTCAACGTTTTTTATTTATTTTTGGGACAGAGAGAGACAGAGCATGAACGGGGGAGGGGCAGAGAGAGAGGGAGACACAGAATCGGAAACAGGCTCCAGGCTCCGAGCCATCGGCCCAGAGCCCGACGCGGGGCTCGAACTCACGGACTGCGAGATCGTGACCTGGCTGAAGTTGGACGCTTAACCGACTGCGCCACCCAGGCGCCCCAAGAGTGATTTTTTAAAAGAGACAAAATGTTGCTAAGGTGATTCTGTCTTGATACAAACATCTACATCCTTGTTGACCCCTGGGAATTTGATCATTGCTACAAATTTCTTATTGTCTAGGATACATGTTTCTACAGAGACCTGGCTAAAACTATTCCAAGAAGAATAGCAGTGATAATTCTAACAGACTTGTAAAACTTGCCTGTAGACTTGTCTGTCACAGTGTGGCTGAATAATAGAGTAGTGAGCCTTTTAGGTACAGTATTTGAAGTTATTTAGTCGTTCTATTTTTTTCATATTCCTTGAGTTTAACTCAAAAGTTTGAATAAACTAAAATTACTAAGTCACAGTTCTGAAAAATGATATGTACTTTCTCAACAACTAGCCTTAAGACTGCATAACAAGCATTCATTTTTTTGTACTGATAGTGTTTTGGATAAAATTTAAACCTGATGTAATTTCACTCAAAACATATGCATAAAGTTCCTTCTATTTAAATTTTTTAATGTTTATTTATTTTTGAGAGATAGAGAACGGGGGAGGGGCAGAGAGAGAGGGAGACACAGAATCTGAAGCAGGCTCTGAGCTGTTAGCACAGAGCCTGATGCAGGGCTTGAACTCACGATAATGACCTGAGCCAAAGTCAGATGCCTAATTGAGCCACCCAGGTGCCCCAAAGTTCCTTCTATTTAGAAGGCAATGTACTAGATGTCAAGAGGGCAAGAGGCAAAGTAGATCTGTCCCCTGATCCCAAGAATCTTTCTATCAAGTAGAATTTATAAAATTATAATAAGATAAAGGAAGTGACCTATGCTGATTGGGAATAGGGCCAGGGCAGTTCAGGAAAGGGTTCTTTGAGGAGGCGATCTTTCCTGGAGTCTTGAAAGGTGGATAGTTGAGGAAGGGATAACATTCTAGGTGGAGTGAAAAAATATATGGTGTATCAAGGGAGTAGAAACTGGTAATGACATAATTTTGGAGATTCTCTTTTCATGTCAAAATTCTATGAAGTTAGGCTTCTCCCTATCAGAGAAAGAAGTTAAAATAAATAAAAGGAATGCTAGAATGAATCTTGTGATACTAGATTATTTGATGCTAGATTGTGTGTGTGTGTGTAAACAGGTAGATAAAGAAATAAATATATATATTCCTGGTTCTATCCCCCAAGGCAGCCTAGAAACAGTGACATCTCAGTAGCAATGAGAACATGTAGTATCCAGATTTGGTTTCTCCAATAAAAGGAATCATGACTCCTTGTAGTACTTGATTCCAGGCCTGGGGCCAGCAAATACAAGACAAGTTTGGGTCATCTTATAGTGCTATAAAGTAAGAATGTGCTTAAAAAAAAAAAAAAAAAAAAAGTTGGTGGCATATTGAAAGGACACTAGAGCCAAGCTGAAAGAGCTCCAAATGACCAAAGCTGGGAACAATTTGAGCAACAAAACAAAATTACCCAGGGAATAGAATAATACAGGAATTATTATAACTCAGGAAATAAAATAAATATCCATGAGTCTATCCTAATATTAATAATGATTGAATAAATAAGCAAGGGAGAAAGGACAGTTCTTTCTTACAGAAGAATCCCAAGTAATAAATGCAGAAGGAATGAGGGCAAGAGAAAAATCACCATTAGAACAGCACAGTAATAATTGCTGAAGGCAAGATCAGTGCATGAATGCTAAAATTAGTAAAAGTTTAAGGAGGAATAGGATTAAAGGATCTCCCCCAAATATTTACAAATTATAAAGGGAAACATAGTAACTTTACAGTGGTGAAACCCGGCAGGCACTACCCTAACCGAATGATCAAGGTTAACATCACCATTAACAAGACATCAGCATCATGAGCCTTGTGATATGATGCACTGAGGAGGAAGGCACATCAGACTCTGTAGTATTCCTCCCAAAATTCTAGAACTTCACTCTAAATCTGAGAAAGTATCATATTTTAAAAAGTGACCTACCCCTTCCCCCCCCTCCTTTTTTTTTAAGGATTGTGAGATATTCCAGGCTCATCTGGTATTTCCCTGCCCCAGCTCTGGAATCAACCACTTCTTCAAGGAGCCCTGGTTCTTTTTATTGGAGACACCAAGAAACCCAAATTGAGGGACATTCTATTTAATACCTGACCATTACTCTTCAAAAGTGTCATGGTCACAAAAGACAAAAACAGAGGGACTGTCATAGACATTGGAAGAGACTTAAGAAGCCATGACCATTAGGGGCACCTCGGTGGCTCAGGAGTTAAGTGTCCGACTTCGGCTCAGGTCATGGTCTCACTGCTCATGAGTTCGAGCCCTGCATCAGGCTCTGTACTGACAGCTCAGAGCCTGGAGCCTGCTTCGGATTCTGTCTCTGTCTCTCTGCCCCTCCCTCCCTTGCTTGCTTGCTCTCTCTCACACACTCTCTCTCTCAAATATAAAATATAACATAAAAAAGAACAAAACAAAATGAAGCCATGACCATTAAATGTAGTGTAGGATTCTGGAACAGAAAAAAGACTCTAGTGGAAAAACTAGTAGAATTTGAATAAAGTCTATAGCTTAATTAATAGTATTGTACCAATGCTGATTTCTTAATTTCGATAATTGTGCTGTGGTAATACAAGATAAAACTAGATGAAAGGTACATGGGAACTTTTGTACTTTATTTGCAACTCTTGTGTAAATCTAAAATTGTTTCAAAATAAGTTTTTTAAAAAAACTTAACTTTCAAAAGCTTTTTTTAAGTATGTGAATTTAGTCACTGTTTTGGTAAAAAAATATGTACACTTAGAAATAAATGTAGTTTATATTCTGAAAAAAACATTATATGGGAACATTTTCACGTTGCTTTTGTTTAAAATTCCCCTTTGCACCTTGAAGGTTTTTTTAGGTTGTTTGTTTTTTTTTTTTCTTTTAATCAGTTGCTCCTATGGTGCCTGGCTGGCTCTTTTGCTAGAACATGCAACTCTTGATCTTGAGGTCATGAGTTTGAATCCTATATTGGGTGTAAAGATTACAAAAAAGTAAACAAACAGGGGGCACCTGGGTGGCTCAGTCAGTTAAGCTCTGATTTCAGTTTAGGTCATGATCTCATAGCTCGTGGGTTTGAGCCCTGCGTCAGGCTCTGTGCTGATAGCTCTGAGCCTGGATCCTGCTTCGTATTCTGTGTCTCCCTCTCTCTCTGCCTCTCCCCTGCTCATGCACTGTCTCTCTCCCTCTCTCTCAAAAAAAATAAAGTAAATCTTTAAAAAAAATTAAAAAGAAATAAAAAACTGCAATGGTTGCTCCCTTTTACCTTTTGACATTAAAATCAGAAAGAGTTCTTGATAAAAAAGAAACAAGAAACAAAGTTTAAAACTTTACAGTCTATTTTTTTTAAATTTTCTTTTAATGTTTATTTTTGAGAGAGAGAGAGACAGTGTGTGAGTGGGTGAGGGGCAGAGAGAGAAGGAGACATAGAATCCGAAGCAGGCTCCAGGCTCTGAGCTGTCAGCACAGAGCCTGACACGGGGCTCGAACCCACAAACTTTGAGATCATGACCTGAGCCGAAGTCAGACGCTCAACCGACTGAGCCACCCAGGCGCCCCTACAGTCTATTTCTAAAAATAACATTCTTTTTACTTTTTAAAGTTTATTTATTTATTTTGAGAGAGACAGCATGGGGGGGGTGGGGACAGAGAGAGTGGGAAAGAGAATCCCAGTCAGGCTGTCAGTGCAGAGCCTGACGTGGGGCTTGAACCCACAAACCATGAGATCATGACCTGAGCCAAGATCAGAGTCAGACAGTTAACCAACTGAGCCACCCAGGTGCTCCAACATTTTCTTTTAATGAATGAGTTTGTACTTTGTTCTCTCTAATCTGTGTGTGTGTGTGGGGGGGGGGGGGGTGCTGTGTTCAGGCAACTATGCCTCTTGCACAAGTAACAAAAAGCAAAACAAACAAAGAGTGGGGGGAGAAAGATATGATGAGATTAGGAGATTAGATTTATAAGAACAGGAATAGTATTAATGACAGTTGATTTGCTTTTGTCCCATCCTGGATTCTGCAAGACAGTTTGCTTAGTTAGGTTAAGTCTGGAAATGCATTTATTACAGTAGGACTCCTGGAGCAGCCACAGGTCTCACCCTCAGCAATAGCTTGAGGAAGCAGATACCTGGGGCCAAATTTCCCAGTGAGTCATTGCCCAACCCTTAAACTTTAAAGAACCTTTGTTCAAGAGATTTTTATCAACAAGCTATAGCTCCCCATAGGACATTTAGCCCTCTTACCTCAAGCTACCTGGTGTGATAAAAGAACTTTGAGCTGGGAATTAGAACTCTGGCTTTCATACTTAACTAGTTGTGGAGCTGGGGAAAATTATTGGACCTTCATGTGGCTCAATTCCCTTATTGTATAAAGGGGGATTTGGTTACTTGATTTCTAAGCTTCCCTTTTGATGTTAAAATCTTCCCTATGCATCTAAAACTGAAGACTTCTTCCTTCTTAGCAAACAGTTTCCCTTTCTAGGTGTCCCATTATTATTTGTGATACCACCGTCCTTCCAATGTCTGAGGCTAGAAAATCTTAGAGTTATTTCTGTTATATCCATTTCCTTTAACTCTCGAACACAGTTGACAACCAATCCAGCCATTCTTCCCTCACAGTTGAAGTGGTGTCGGTAGCATGTATACTAAGACTGGAACGATCCAGAGAAGATTAGCATGGCCCTTGCTCAAGGGTGACACACAGTTAAAGTGGTAGTAGAATGCATTTGACCTAAGAGGCTGGGTTTTAGAGTCTGAACACGCCTTCTGCTTGGGCCATATATTACCTACATGACCTTTGGCACATTACTCAACCTCAATGAACCAGGTTTTGTTTTCGTTTTTGTTTTTGTTTTTGCTTTTGTTTTTAATGGAAATAACACTAGTCTGTCTCCAGGGTTGTTGTAAGGCTTAAATGAGTTAGTAAGTGTCCAATAAGTGATAGTGCCTTTTATTATTTGCACGTAGCAGTGCAGTGGATTAGATCTTAGAGTCAAATGGGCCTTTGGAAAAAAAAAATAGTCAAAGGTATGGTAGCCAGGGGTGCTTCAGTCAGTTAGGTGTCCAACTCTTGGTTTTGGCTCAGGTCATGATCTCACGGTTTATGAGTTCGAGCCCCACGTCAGGCTCTACACTATCAGAGTAGAGCCTGCTTGGGATTCTGTCTCTCCCTCTCTCTCTGCCTCTCCTTCATGCACATTCTCTCTCCCTCTCTCTCTCTCTCTCTCTCTCTCTCTCTCAAAATTAATAAACTTAAAAAAAGGCATTGCAGCCCAAACTGAATACCTCCTTCTAGATGGGTCTTTCCAGGCATTGGTACATGCCCTCTCACTCTTAATAGGATTTCTAGGATTAGGAAGTTGTCCTAAAGTCTGAGAATGGGGTTCCCATCTGAGACAGAGTTGGTAAGGAGGGAGAGATATCACACCTTTAATTCAAGCCCATGAAAGTCAAGATGTTCACAGTGGAGAGTATTTCAAGAAGGCCCTAGTTAATTCTAAGTTTCACTGAAAGAACAGATGATTTATCTCTGATGCTGGCCATTCTGGGAAGATAATTGCCACTACACTCTTGCTGAAAGATAATTTGTATGGGTTTGCAGCTAAGTGATTCAAAACTTTTGCTACCCAATTTTCTACCATGGCCAAAAGTGATGGTTTTAATCATTATTCATTACTTGTAGTGGAAAGAAAATTGACTTTGGAAATCAGAGAGAATATGGATTTGAATCCCAGCTCTGCTACTTATGACTAAAAGATGATTGTACAGTTATTTAATATCTCTGAATTTCGGTTTTTCAACATAAATATGAGATAGTAAAACCAATCTTGTAGAGCGGTTCTGAGAATTAAGTGAAATATGTACTTCATATAAGTAGATGTTTTAAAATGTTCACTTCTGGGGCACCTGGGTGGTTCACTCGGTTGAGTGTCCAACTCTGGATCTCAGCTCAGGTCATGATCTCATGGTTCATGAGATTGAACCCCTCATTGGGGTTCTTGGGATTCTTGTTCTCCCTCACCCTCTGCCCCTCCCCTGCTCATGCACTTGCTCTCTCTCTCTCAAAAATAAATAAAAATACACATGTGAAAAATAAATAAACAAAACGTTCATTTCTTTCCAGGAGTGTGACTTTTAACCTCAGCCTGGAATTTTTAGCTTCCTAAAATCACTAGGATTTTTCTTGCAGGCATGTATATTTCAACATATGTAAAACAAACTCATAATTCTCCCACTTCTTCCTATGTTTACTGTCTCTCTTAATGGCATCAACAATCTTCTAATCATTCAAGTTTGATGATTCCAATTTTGATTCCTTCTCTAACTCTAAATCCATTTTATTCTAAGAACTGTAAATTCTCTTCCCACCTTTCCATTCCCACCTATGCTAATGTAAACCTTGATTACCTCTCATTTAGACAGTTTTAGTATCTTTTTGACAAGTAAATTAGACTCCAGTCTTTGCCCCCCAATTATCACGTTATACACTGCTGCAGAATCAGCTTTTAAAACATGGTTCCCATTATGTTACTTGCTTTTTCAGAAACTTCCCAGGTTCCACCATAAAGACTGTGGGCAATTCACTATAGAACTCTTATCTTACAGATATAGATGTTGGGCTCAGGGAAATCATTCTTTTGGGAGTGGCACATTAAGACTAGACCTTATCTCTGCTCACTCACAGGCTAGTTCTTTCCAGTATTGGAATATGGCTCAAACTCCTTAACATGGTTTGCAAGGATTTTCCCGTTCTGGGCCCATTCTTTCCCTACCTTATCTTCCACTACTTTTGTACCTACAGTCAAATCTATTAAAGTATTCTATGCTATTTCAGCTCCCTAACAGTATAATGCTGTTCTCCCTACCTGAGATGCACTTTCCTCCTCCTGGCCTCAGTTGATGAAGTTCTGCCCCTCTGTAAGTCCCAAGTCAATCTGATGTCTCTTCCCTTCCCTCCCATCAAGCCAGAAAATCAAATTCCCTACTCCTAGACCACACATTGCCTCTAACCATATTCTGCTTCGTGCTATAATTATTGTATACGTGTCAGCAAGCCCCAGCCAGGGCAGGCCCTCTCCCTATACCTTACAGAAAGTAGCTAGTTACTTGGTAACCTGATACCAACATCTATCAAAAAGCGTGTACTCATTCTCGCCTTTATCTGTTTCATAGGGTGCTGCTAATCACATTACTAAGAAATGATAGTATGCTTCTGTAAAGAGAAGCGTGGTGATGGTGTGAGCCACCTCATTCCTTGAGCAAAAAGTGTGCTTATCACAGCCTTATACCAAGATAGATATTCTGAGTTTTCCTGGATTTCTGGCCAATGTTAATCAAAACCATGGAATTAGACTTGGGAATTAAATAACCCCCCCCCTTTTTTTTAACCATACTCAGTCCCTCAAATAATGAATGATTTTTCCTTTTTACAAAGAAAGTTGAGAACATATCTTCTGTATTTTTTTCTTTGATCCAGAATTGATTGCTATAGAAGCACTGACGACTTTTATACCCACACCTACATTGAAAGCATAATTGTACCAAACAGTGTCTTAAAGTGTGATTCAGTATTTCCTAACCTTGACTCAAAGGGTCATTACTGTGATGTTGCGTAACTGAGTTTAGCAGAATTGTTTTGCTTCTGTATCTTTTTCTTATGAGAGTAAGGGCTGACCATGTTCGACGGGTCTGTCAGATTCAGACTGGGAAGCAGATAAACAAGTAAATACATATTATTTGATACACTGACGTTTACTTCAAAGAACATGTGTAGAATTAAGATTATTTTATCCAGGAAGAGAGAGATTCTTGAAAAACCAACATGTATTACTTACTTACTCTGTGTCAGGGTCTTTTCTTTACCTTATTTGTTCCTCATAAGGATATTATGAAGGAAGTACTATTGCTATGGATGAGAAATCTAAGTTTTAGGGATGGGGCCAAAACTCCCACTTAAATGCATCTGTGTCTAATACCAGAGCTCCTTATCAGGAGGGGGTTCTATGTTACCTTTCAACATGGGGATTAAAACAAACAAGTAAAAACCACAAAACTCTCATTGTTTTCACCCAAGACTTTAGTCGGAAGAACGAGTACCGCGTGTGGAAAAGTAGTGTGCTCTTTAAGGTTGCTTATCACTTGTTTTGCATAACAGAACTTTCAGTGTAAAATGGCAGCCCAGGTTGCTTGGTTAAGCCCACTGGGTTCTGTTGTTGTCAAGGTTGCTAGAAACAGTACATGATGAACTCTGCATTCTGTCTGATCAGTTATGCTCTGCAGTTGTCAAGAGACCTGCAAGTAGTACTTTATCTATAGTTTTCACTCTTCAAATAAGGAAACTATGGACTCATTTCTAATCTTACCTTTTCTGGACAAAGGTTGGAACTCCTTTGCTAACTACTAAGGCAAAAACACCTTTGGCAATTTCTGGGGCGAAACCGAAACAATCCAGATTAATGGGCAGGGACTAGGTGATTTCAGGGGCATAGCTTTATGTATTCTTTGACTTGAAGCAATGTTAGAAAAGAATTACAGAATAGAGGTTTTGTTGCCTGAATTTAAAGTTCATTATATTTCTCCATGTTGTCAAGATTGTTAAAATGTAAAAATAATAAGTATATAACAATAGTCAATTCCGATATGTATACTTAAATTGCTCTTAATACATTATAACCTACTTAATATTTTAAATATATCCTCTCCTTAAATCCATATCAAACACCAACAATGGTAAGTATTATTCTCATTTTTCAGCAGAAGAAAGTAAAACTATATATATTAAATTATATAGGTTGTTCAAGGTGACAAAAGTTATGATTTAGCTGAAGATTATCTCAACTTAAAGCCCTCACTCTTTATCTTATACCATGCTGTGTCCCCAGCTCTCTCTCCAAACCAAGTGGCCAGTGATGCACAGTTTGGGGAGAAAGGGCAGCCAAAAGAAACTTGGACGTAGGTAGAACCTAATTTGGACCTGAATCTACACAGATGCCAAGTGTACTTCCCTTGGGATGTAACTCAGAAGAGTGGAACATTTCACTCCAAATGTGACTTTGGAACAGATTTAAGTTCAGAGGGAGGCCAATTGATGTTTGCACAGTGAGGTCAGTCTTAAAATGATGGAACTGGAAGGGACCTTAGAGATCATCTGGTCTAACCTTCTCATTTTACAGGAAACTACAACCCAGATATTGAATCATTTGACCAAGGTTACAGTTTTTGAGAGAGAACTGGTAGAGGCAGTGGTGTGGTCTGCTGGCCTAGGTAGAGCTCTCTGTTCTCTCTTCTGCCACACCACTGCAAGCCCTTGGCTGCTAGAGAATCCTCTTCTGTGTCTAATACTCTGACTTTCTTTATTGCATAGGTATTTCCGTATCTGTAGACAAAATGGAATCAACTCCATTTAATAGACGGCAATGGACTTCAGTATCATTGAGGGTAACGGCCAAAGAACTTTCTCTTGTCAACAAGAACAAGTCATCGGCTATTGTAGAAATATTCTCCAAGTAAGTGCTGATCCTTGTCCAAGAGGACCATCTGTCTTGAGCAAACATTACCACCTGTCAGGGAAATCAGTAAAGGAAGTACATGGTGTAAAATGGCTTTATTGAGGGGCACTTGGGTGGCTCAGTCCATTAAGTGTCCAGCTCTTGGTTTCGGTCAAGTCATGATCTCATGGTTCATGACTTTGAGCCCCACGTCGGGCTCCACTGCTGGCAGTGTGCAGCCTGCTTGGGATTCTCTCTCTCTCTCTCTCTCTCTCTCTCTTTCTCTCTCTCTCTCTGCCCCTTCTCTGCTCGTTCTCTGTCTCTCTCAGAATAAGTAAACTTTAAAAAAAAAAAAGTCTAAAAAAAATGGCTTTATTGAACACCTTCTGAATTTTAAGCACCATACAAGACACTATGGAGGAGGATGATAATAATCAGGAAACACATTCTCTATCCTTGAATTTTTGTTTAGGGAGAGAAAAATTTACACACAGAAGATAACTATAAAACACATAATTATTAAGCAAAATGTCAGCAAGTCCAAAATGAATGGAACTAAGGACTAGAAACAATAGGAGAGAAAGAGTGACCATCATGGGCAGAAGCTAATCAGGAAGGCTTTTTGGTTGAGGTGCGTTGTGAGGCAAGCATTGATTTCGTTGAAGGGAGCGTTAGTACACTCTATACCCGCATTGTCCAGTATAGTAGCCACTACGTATGTGCCTATTTAAATGTAAATTAATTGGGGCGCCTGGGTGGCTCAGTCGGTTAAGCGGCCGACTTTGGCTCAGGTCATGATCTTGTGGTCCGTGAGTTCGAGCCCCGTGTCGGGCTCTGTGCTGACAGCTCAGAGCCTGGAGCCTATTTCAGATTCTGTGTCTCCCTCTCTCTGACCCTCCCCTGTTCATGCTCTGTCTCTCCCTGTCTCAAAAATAAATAAAACGTTAAAAAAAAAATTAAAAAAAAATAAGTGTAAATTAATTAAAATTAAATAATACTTAAAATTCAGTTCATCAGCTGCACTAGCCACATTTCAAGCATCCAAGAGTTACATGTAGCAAGTGGCTACCATTTTGGAAATCACAGAAACATTTCATCAATGCGCAAAGTTTTGTTGAACAGTGAAAACTGTGTAGGCAACCTACGGCCCACTAGCTGCCTGTTTTAGTAAATAAAGATTTATGGGAACATGGCCATTTCCATTTGTGCATTGTCTATGGCTGCTTTCGTGCTATAGCTGCAGAGTTGCAGCAGAGACCAGATGGCCTCAAAGTCTAAAATATTTACTACCTGGTCCCTTAAGAAAAAGTTTGCTGACCCCCTACTCTGGACCATGAGTTCTTTGATATGAGGGCCCCTTTCCCACTTATTTTATATGCCTAGTGTATAGCATGGTGACTGGAATGTAGTAGGCACTCAACAGATGTTGAAAGAATGGTATATGTAATATACCAGGGATGCACACATTGACTTCACTCAAAGGGAGACGCCATACTGGGGAGGAGCTTAGGACAGCTGGTAGGTTTACCTTACTAGTAGAGTTTGTTAATTAATAGGAAGCTCAATATATTTAAGAGATAAAACATGGTCAAGGTTTGAAGAGAGACATTCTGGGAGCTGTATCTAGGATATAGCTAAATAACAATGAGACATTTTTAAATCTACCATGCCACCTTTTCTTCAGGAACAAATCCATCAAGCACTTGCTCTGTGGAAAACACTGCCCTTCCAAATTGTTGACTTTGTTTACCTCTCAAGGTGGAATGAAGGTGGGGGGAGACTGCATAGGCCGTTTATCTTCTACATTAGGCATTTTGTATTGTTGTAATTTTATGGCAAACATGTATTATTCTTACCAAAAAAAAAAAAAAAAAAAGAAAGAAAAAGAAAATCAATAAAGATATTTTAGAAAAAAGGGACAGAGATCCTGAAAGCTAGTAAGACTTATTTTTAATATTTTTTTGAAGCGTCTGGGTGGCTCAGTCAGTTAAGCATCTGACTTCAGCTCAGGTCATGATCTCACAGTCCATGAGTTCAAGCCCTGCATTGGGCTCTGTGCTGACAGCTCAGAGCCTGGAGCCTGCTTCAGGTTCTGTGTGTGTGTGTGTCTCTCTCTCTCTCTCTCTGCCTCTCTCCTGCTCACACTCTGTCTCTCTAACTCTCAAAAATAAATAAATGTCATTTAAAAAAAATTTTTTTAACATTTATTTTTTTGGGGAGTGGGTGGGGAGAGTGCAAGCAGTGGAGGGGCAGAGAGAGGGAGACAGAGGATCCGAAATGGGCTCCATGCTGACAGGCTGACAGCAGCAAGCCTGACGTGGGGCTCAAACCCATGAACTGTGAGATTATGACCTGAGCTGACATCAGATGCTCAACTGACTGAGCCACCCAGGTGCTCCTGGGAAGGTAGTAAGACT
This sequence comes from Panthera onca, assembly GCF_046562875.1. Classification (NCBI taxonomy): domain Eukaryota; kingdom Metazoa; phylum Chordata; class Mammalia; order Carnivora; family Felidae; genus Panthera; species Panthera onca. Next base: position 76,612,286 of record NC_138345.1, on the reverse strand, counting down.
TAATCCCTGACTTCAAGGAAACTGATGGTATAAATTAGTATAGTTTATATGGTAGCTGAAGTCCCTGAACTTCCTTCATCTTAAGAATCACCTGGGGTACTTATTAATAATATGGTGCTCCAGTTATCTATTGCTCATTAGAAAAAAAAAAAATCTCCAAAATTTAGTGGCTTGAAATACTAACATTTATTTTGCTTGTGAATCTCCAATTTGATGCTTCCATTAGCATCAGCCAAGGTGGCTCAAAGATGGGGTCCATAGTCTTCTAAAGACTCACTCACTCGCAAGTCAGGTCATTGCTGCTGGCAGTCATCTGGGATCTCAGCTGGGGCCCTGGTCAGAATACCTACACATGGCGTTTCCATGTGGCTGCGTGGCTTAGTTGGCTGGGTGCCAAGGGCAAGCATCCAGAGACAGAGGGAGGGAACAAAGGAAGAAGGGAGACAGGATCAGGAGTTGTGTGGCCTTTTATGACCTGGCCTCAGAAGTTACACAGAATCACTTTTGCCGCATTCTCTTCAAGTTGGCCCACATTCAGAGGGACGAGAACTTGACTCTACTTTTCGATGGGAGGAATGTCAATTTTTGTTTTTAATGTCTATTTTTGAGCGAGAGGAGGGGGAGAGAGAGAGGGAGACAGAGGAGCTGAAGCAGGCTCTGTGCTAACAGCAGACAGTCCGATGCAGGGCTTGAACTCATGAACCGGGAAATCATGACCTGAACCAAAGTCAAACGCTTAACCAGCTGGGCCACCAGGCGCCCCAGGAATGTCAAAGATTTTTTTGGACATGTTTTAAAACTATCCTATATGGCTTCCCTGGCTCCTCCCCTAAAGAGTCTGATTCGATGTGTCTGGGATGGAGCCCAGGAATTTGTGTTTTCAACAAGTATCCCAGGTGAATTTTACTTTCAGGGAGGTTTAGGGAGCACTGGTAGTGAAAGATATTCTATCAGGCTTATGATAGGTTCAAACAAAGGATTGTGGAAACTAACCATAAATAAAGGGAATGGGAAAGCAAGCAGTCTGGCATGGAGAGATACAAAAGGGAGAAGGGACTAGTACAGTTTAGTTTGAGCCGGATGATAGATGGCCTTGAATGCCATACTGAGTTCAGGATTTAGTTAGATAAACAAGGGAAACAATTGAAGGTTTTTGTGTAGAGAGAATGACATGATCAGACTCGTTATTTTAGAAAGATGCTTCTGGCAACAGTGTAAAAAGGTAGACTGGAAAGGTGAGAGATTGATAGCATGGAAACAAGTTGTGAGGCTCTCTTGAGAACCCAAGTGAAAGCTATTGAGGGTGAGGGGCAGCAGGAATGGAGAGGAAGGGAAAGAACTGAGACAGTGTTGAGATGTGATTAATGGGAGTTGGAAACTCCCTCTTCTGCAGAGAAACTTCTCCACATTCTTACCCTTTTCACCCTCCCTAGCCCCACCTCTCTTCAGCTGAACTTGGCTTTCCCTCCACTTGCCTTCTGTCTCTGAGCAGTGGCCGCCTGCTGCTTCTGCACATGCTGGGGCTGGGAGTCAGGGTTGCTGCTGTCCTAAATCTCCACCACTGGTTCCCATCGATTGTTTTTCATTCCTTGTTCTGAAGTTCTGAACCTGTGCTTTGAGGCTCACATCTAACTGTACAGTACTCTTTCTCTATTCCCCTTTCTTGCAGTGGTATGCCAGCCACCTGGGCAAGCTCCCCGCCTTTGCTGGGGACAGTAGCTTCCAGCTTCATTCTCTCCTCAGTGTTTCTCAGCAACGGTGCTATGGGCATTTTCGATGAGGCAGACCTTCCTTCTGCAGGATGTTCATCCTTCCTCCAAATGCTAGTAGTACCCCCACAACATTGTGACATCCAAAAAAGAAAAATGAGGTGGAAGGGAAACCTTAGGAAGATTCCCTCACATGTTTCCAGATGTCCCCCAGGGCCCATAGTGCCCCCCAGTGAAGAATCACTTGTCCACATAAATGACCTGTCTCATACTCTGAACTCATAATTTCTTGACCTTCCCTACTTCTTCAACCGACACATTGTCTCCCATGGCCCTGCATCCAATCCCAACCTTATCTCATGCAGAATCCATCTCTGGAATGTGCATTTGGAATACCTCTCTGATTGGAGCCTCCTGTGCTAATACTCTTCTGCTCTCTTATTCCCACTGACACTGCTCTCAGGCCAAAGCAGGACGCCCAGGCCGTGGATGTCAGTCTCCTTCTTGGCTTCACTTCCTTCCCTGCCTACCTCAGTTGGTCACTTCAGTGAAACTCTCACCCCTTCTTCAGTTCCTTTCCCAGCCCTTTATTCTGTCATGGCCTCGCCCAGCCGGTTCTCAAGATAGAGGAACTGGGTCTTTTAGAACTGATGAGAGTTAGGAGGTTGGGAAAAGCAGTTCATCTTAGGGGCCTTCTTAATCTTACAGAGAGAAAGCAAAAAGTCATCTTAGAGGTTACCTTCTCCTAGCATAGCAGGGTGACTGTCTTTTCTCCATGAAGGTTATAAGGGCAAATGGCAATTATGCAAAACTAAATCCTGAACTCATTAACAGAATCGATGTGCCAGGCTTCATGCTAGATTCTTTTTTTTTTTTTTTTAGTTTATTTATTTATTTTGAGAGAGAGAGAGAGAGAGCAAAAGTGAGTGTGAGCCAGGGAGGGGGTGGGGTGGAGAGAGAGGATCCCAAAGCAGGCTCAGTGTGGGAGCCCGAAGTGGGGCTTGATCTCACGAACCATGAGACTGTGACTTGATCCAAATTCAAGAACTGGACACTTCACCGACTGAGCCACCCCGATGCCCATGTGTCACACTAGTTTTGAAGGATGAATAGATTTTATTTGGTAGGCTGAGAGGATGGTGGTGACATTGCAGAGAGCCACAGGAGGTCTAAGGCACAGTAGTACAGGGTGTGATGTGCACTTGGGACAGATAAACCAGAGAATCAGCCTGAATCTCTTCTCCAAGTTTCGTGCTCAATGGAGACCCTGAATCAACGTTGCTGATCTTGCTCAAGGCTTTTAGGGTTCACTCACTATAGGTTTCCAAAGCAGATTGCAGGGCTGTGTTCCGCAAAGCATATACTCATCTCTACTTCCAACACCTGGTGACCTGATTTTCTCTTATTTTGAAACACTCCCTATTATGGGGTTTGGAATGAACAAATCCTGTACAAGCCTAGTTAAGAGACTGTAAGAAACCTGAGGAGGTTTCTGATCAGAGATTAATATAAAAGTGGCATTTGGAAGCTTAATCTGGCTCACGTTTGTAGAATTAGCTGGACTTTACTTTCTAACTGCTAACATGTTTTACATTTATTTGTATATAAGAGTAACTTTTTTGGGGCACCTAGGTGGCTCAATTGGTTGAGCGTCCAACTTCGGCTCAGGACATGATCTCACGGCTTGTGAGTTCGAGCCCCATGTCGGGCCCTGTACTGACAGCTCAGAGCCTGGAGCCTGCTTTGGATTCTGTGTTCCTCTCTCACTCTGCCCCTCCCTCCCTCCCTCATGCTCTCTCTCAAGAATAAATTTTTTTAAAGAAAGAAAGAAAACATTAAAAAAATTTAAGAGTGATTTTTCTAGCATAGATCTTAGGTTTCATGAGTACTTTATTTATTTTTTTTTTTTTTCAACGTTTTTTATTTATTTTTTGGGGACAGAGAGAGACAGAGCATGAACGGGGGAGGGGCAGAGAGAGAGGGAGACACAGAATCGGAAACAGGCTCCAGGCTCCGAGCCATCAGCCCGGAGCCTGACGCGGGGCTCGAACTCACGGACCGCGAGATCGTGACCTGGCTGAAGTCGGACGCTTAACCGACTGCGCCACCCAGGCGCCCCTCATGAGTACTTTATAGCTCGACTTAATTCTTTTACTGAACCTCTATACTATATACATCATTAAACTTGAGGTAAGGAAGGTCCTATTGATGAGTTGGTTTGAATAGGTAGCTTTGGGGGCGCCTGGGTGGCTCAGTCGGTTGGGCGTCCGACTTCAGCTCAGGTCATGGTCTCGCGGTCCATGAGTTCGAGCCCCATGTCAGGCTCTGTGCTGACAGCTCAGAGCCTGGAGGCTGTTTCAGATTCTGTGTCTCCCTCTCTCTCTGACCTTCCCCCGTTCATGCTCTGTCTCTCTCTGTCTCAAAAATGAATAAACGTTAAAAAAAATTTAAGAAAAAAAATGAATAGCTAGCTTTGGTTTACTCACCACTAACTTCAGTGTAACATATCCTTTGCTTGATTAAAATTTGACTTTTTTGGTGGAATTTGGTTTCTTTCCAGAAGACTCCTGTTTGATTCTTACATTTTTGGAAGTAAAGAGAATCTGGCTCATTGGTTTTCAACCTATCTTAATTGAATTCTTCAGAGGAACCTCAGGGGCCAGGTCTGGGAAGATGGGAAGAACAAAAGGACTGAGCGCGAGACCTTCCACACCAGCCGTACTGCTTTGATCTCTTTTATTTGTTAGGTTCTAAATAAGATATCATTTGAGGGCACCTGGGTGGCTCAGTTAAGCGTCCAACTTTGGCTCAGGTCATGATCTCGTGGTTCGTGGGTTCGAGACCTGCATCAGGCTCTGAGCCTGGAACCTGCTTCAGATTCTGCGTCTCCCTCTCTCTCTGCCCCCCACCCCCACTCGCACTCTGTCTCTCTCTCAAAAAAAGAAAAAAGAAAAAAAAAGAAAGAAACATTAAAAAAAGAGATATCACTTGAAGGTAGGATTCTGCAGTGAAAAGAGTTTTAAAATCACCAATATGGCTAACCTTTGCCCCATTCCTCTGACAGACCAGGAACTTGATGGCCAGTGATTATGACTGAGGCTCCCACCCCAGATAGTGGCAAAGCCAAAGCCAGCACACAGATCCCTGAACCCCACCCCCACACTCATCCCTCCCCTCTGTAACACCTCCACCTTCTTATGACTTTACCCTCTCCATAGTCTCAAGAAGGAACCTGGTTTATATTTAGTTTTTCCTTCATTAAGAAAAAATTGACCCTCAGATCTTCCTGGCTACCTTCCTCTTTTTTTTTTTTTTTTCTTTTCCTTTTTTGCTCCTCTGTAACATTTTAGTGGTGAAATAGTTCCAGAGGAAAATACATTGCCTGAAACTTGGGAGTTTCCATTTTCTCTTTGCTCTCTTTGAGGGCATGCGAGCAAGAGTCATGGCTCAGGAACTCTGTTCTGGCCTTAGAAAAGTTTGAGGCACTGCTATTACTCCCAAGATAATTCTAGCATCCTCCATCAGCTGCCTGCCCCACCGCTGAGCATTAATGAGCAGTTGCAAGATTAAATTCTGTGTGCGAAGAAGAGGATGGTGGACGACAAGACAGTCTGGGAGGGGGAGAGGGATGAGATTTTAATTATAGAAATGTCACTGCAAATATTTTTTCCCCTCCAATTTGAATCTTCAAAATGCCTTCCCCCTCCCCTGCCCCTGCAAAATCAGTGACCTTCACATTTTGTGTCAGAATTACGCCAGTTGCTCTAAGTGCCTTTGAGGAAAGTCTGAGGCCTGAATCCTGCCCCAACGCTCAATTTAGAAGTGTGGCACCCCCCTTGGGGCGCCTGGGTGGCGCAGTCGGTTAAGTGTCCGACTTCAGCTCAGGTCACGATCTCGCGGTCCGTGAGTTCGAGCCCCGCGTCGGGCTCTGGTCTGATGGCTCAGAGCCTGGAGCCTGCTTCCGATGCTGTGTCTCCTTCTCTCTCTGCCCCTCCCCCCTTCATGCTCTGTCTCTCTCTGTCTCAAAAATAAACGTTAAAAAAAAAAAAATTAAAAAAAAAAAAAAAAAAGAAGTGTGGCACCCCAGCATCTCTTAGCATACCGAGAGTGCAAAATGTAAAAAGTACCACGGCCCTGACTTGGAAGAAAGCAGTGGCATGCGACCTTTCTCCCTGCATATCTAATATTTAGCAAGTACTTCATTCTAAATAAAGGACAGGGATATTTGAGTGGAGTTTCAAAACAAAATTCAAGACAGCCAGCGGCAGATATACCTGTGTCTTTCAGATGCCTCTGTGCTAAAAGGAGAGGACTGAAGATGAAAATTATTCTGGTCTTCTTTCTTTAAGTCTATATTTCTGTTAAGACAGAAAAGGGAAGGGAACCTTTGAGCCTATTTACTCAACTAACCACTGTGCAAATACTTTGCCTTGGAGAACAATTGACTAAGAATAAACCTGTCTGCTGATTGGCTCTGGCTCCCATATATTGTGTTATCACTGTAATATACTGTAGATGATTACCCAGGGGGTGTGGAAACAAGGGCCAAGGCCAATTGTAAGTTCCTTTCTATCTATAATCCACTTTTCTCTTGCATTTCCATTTCTAGGGACTCTCAGACAGACGTATTAGTACAAGTAAGGGGGAAAATATACGCACAAGGACATTCACCAAAGTACTATTTGTAATGGTGGAAAGCTGGAAATAATCCAAATGCACATAAAAGGAGTGTGGGTAAAGTAATTATATTTATAATGGAAGAGGATTGCCAGGGTTACAAGAGGCTGCTGTGTTGCTAAACCCAGGTGTTGGTAGCCTTGGTATCACATGACCTCTCAGCACTTTGTGCCTCCCACATTTTTCCTTCTCTTGGCTTCTCTGCCAGTTTCCTGGTTGTCTGCTACCTCTCTGTCTATTCCTTGTCATTGTGTCTTATGACCTCTTCATCCCCTTTTGACTGCTAAAATGTTAGTCTCCAGGACCTCTTCTCGCAGTGCACACTCTTGTAGGTGATATGGTGTGTTCCCGTGGCTTTAATACCACCCGTGGACAGACAAGTCCTAAATTTATATTGCTAGTTAGTTAATGTGGCTAACGCTGAACTCTTTATCTTCCCCATCCCCAGATTTGCTCCTCCTTCAGAATTCCCCATCCCAGTTAACAGTAATTCCATGAACTCAGCTGCCAAAACCCTGGGACTTGTTCTTGACTGCTTCTTCCCCCTTCCCTCACTACCAGTCCTGTTGATTCTACCTCTGAAATACATCTCAAGCCTACTCACTTTTCTTTCACTCCAGTGTCACCACCCTGGGCCAAGCCAGCATCACCTCTCATTAATGCCACCTCCTTTGTCGGCCCCCCTAGTCCATTCTCCACACAGCCTCTAGAGAACCCCTTTATTATTTGTTTTAAGATTATTTAAGGGGCGCCTGAGTGGCTCAGTCGGTTAAGCATCTGACTTCGGCTCAGGTCATGATCTCACAGTTCGTCAGTTTGAGCCCCGTGGCAGGCTCTGTGCTGACAGCTCAGAGCCTGGAGCCTGCTTCGGATTCTGTCTCCCTCTCTCTCTCTGCCCCACCTCTGCTTGCTCTCTGTCTCTCAAAACTGAATAAACATTAAAAATTTTTTAAAAAGTTATTTATTTTCAGAGAGAGAGAGAGAGAGAGAGAGAAACAGGGGGAGGGGTAGAGAGAGAGAATCCCGAGCAGGCTCCACTGTCAGGGCACAGCCCATTGCAGGGCTCAAACCCACAAACTGTGAGATCATGACCTGAGCTGAAACCAAGAGTTGGACACTTCACAGACTGAGCCACACAGGTGCCCCTGGAGCACTCTTTTAAAAACATGAATTGGATCAGTGACCATTCCTTGCACCTAGGATTACATTCAAAACGCTCAGCATGGCGCACAGAACCTCTGCCTTCCTGATCCGTCTCTTGCTCTCCCTCTCCCGATGTGCCCCAGGAACCCTGGAGCTTTATGTACTTACACACCTGAGGCACCTTGGGGCCTTTGTGTGGGCCATTTTTCTGTGCCTGGAATGCTTTCCTCACCTTGTTTCGCCTGGCCAACTCTTTTGGTCAAACTTCAGATCTCAGTCTAAAGGTCTTGTTCTCAGGAAGGCTTTCCTTCAGACACACAGCATACACATACCTCCACCACTGCCTTCTCAACTTGCTTCCTTTGTTAGGCTATTTCATAATTCTGTGTTCTTTTTCTTTAAAGGATTTATTGCAATATGTGTGTGTGTATTATATATGTGTATGTGTCTAATGTATATATTTTATGTATACATATTATATATATACACACATTGTATATATATATATGCATTATATATATATATTCATGTGCTTATATGTTTAATGTCTAAACTGTTAAGCTGAGAGCAGGAACTATATCTCTTTTGGTTATTTCCTCTTACTACTTTTCTCTAGTGCTTGAGTAAAAATTCAGCTGTTCTAAGATGGAGAAAGGGAGCTGCAGAATAGAATGCACAATATTATCCCATGTTTGTTATCTTTAAAAATTTGTATATTTTGGATGTTAATCCCTTATCTGATATGACTTACAAATACTTTCTTTTATTATTTCTTTATTTCACTCTGTTAATAGTTTCCTTTGATGCACAGATTTTGTTGAAGTTCAGTTTATCTACTTTTTCTTTTGTTGCCTGTGCTTTTATTACAAGAAATCATTATCAAATTCAACATCATGAATCTTGGCCCCTCATTTCTTCTAAGAGTTTTATAGTTTTAGCTCCTACCCGTAGGTCTTTAATCCATTTTGACTTAATTTTTATATATGGTATAAGGCAAGGGTCCAACTTCTTTTTTTTTTTTTTTTTTTTTTTGCATGTGGAGATCCAGTTTCCCAGCATCATTTGTTGAAAAGACTGTCCTTTCCCTAATAGATGGTGTTGGTACCCTTGTTGAAAAGCTCTTGACTTCATATGTGAGGGTTTATTTCTGGGCTATATTCCTTTTCTTCTCCCCCCTACCAAAAATTTTAATGTAGGAAGCAACATGTGAACATTACATTTAGATGGTAAAAGTCACCTTACAATTATATGACATATATGAAGTAATATACTGCTGGCTTAATGGAAAACATAACAGTTGTGACAGTCATGCTTAATACCTTGGTGAAGTAAAGAGAGAAATGGACGGGGTGGCACAGATATATGCAAAGATTTCACAGTTCAAGTATATTTAGCCCTTCTGAGAAAATGCAGATGGGAAATCTGTGGCAAATATTTCTGTAATAGGGTGACTTCCATCCATTAGTAATCATTCTGTTCATGCAATTGAAGTAACTGTAATTGTTTTTGACTGGGCTCTATTCCATTCAATTGATCTATATGTCTTTATGCTAGTATCATACTGTTTTGTTGTGTTTGTTGAATTGTGATATGTTATACATAACATATAATTTATCATTTTAACTATTTTTAAGTATACAATTCAGTGGCATTGAGAACATTCACATTATCAGGCAACCATCACCATCATCCCTTTTTATAGCTCCATAGTATTCCATTACAGGAATACATTGTAATTTATTTACCATTCCTCTGCTAATGGAAATTCAGGTTGTTTTCAGTCTTTTGTTATTACAGTTGATGTGCTGACAAATAATCTAATATGAAAGTCATTTTTGCTTGTGTGAGTATATCTATAGGACAAATTCTGAAACAGAATTGATGGATCACAACATTTGTGCTTTTGTAAAATTGACAAAATGCCACCATAGAGGTTTTATTAATTTACCCCCAGTATATCAGCTTAAAAAAAAAATCTTTCCCTACTTCATAGGTTAAAAATGTTTTAGTGTTGGGGCATCTGCGTGACTCAGTCGGTTAAGTGTCTGGCTCTTGATTTTAGCTTAGGTCACGATCTCCCAGTTCATGGGATTAAACCCCACATCAGGCTCTGCGCTGACAGCCTGGAGCCTGCTTTGGATTCTCTCTGCCTCTCCCCTCCTCACTCTTTCTCTGTCTCAAAATAAATAAATAAACATTAAAAAAAAAAAAAAGAAACAAAACAGATGAACATAAGGGAAGGGGGGGAAGAGAAGAACGGGAAGCAAACTATAAGAGACTCTCAATGATAGAGAGCAAACAGGGGGTTGCTGGAGGGACGTGGGTGGGAGTTGGGCTAGATGATGATGGGTATTGAGGGCGATGGGCACCAGGTGTTGTATGTAAGTGCTGAATCACTAAATTATACTCCCTGAAACCAAAAAAAAAAAAAAAAAAAAAAGTAAGTTGGTTTTGGTAGAGGGATGGGCCCTTCCCCATTCTGCTTTTTTCTTTTTCTCTCACCTCCTTTTCCTTCTCCAAGTGACTTGTGAATTCAGAAGTTCTACCTTAAGACAGAGAACAAGTGGCCCTTTTCTAGGGTTGGGTTGGTGCTGAGTTCTAGGCATGTAAGCCCAAGGAGAGGCATGGGGTGGGGATATTCTGGGTGATGGTGCTGCCTTCTGTGCTTGACTCAGAGGCCCTGGGGAAGCCAGGTTAAGGTTGTCCTGGGTGGCCTGGGGATTTGCTGCAGCCTAGACATCCCAGCCCATCTTCGCCTTCAAATGGAGAAAACCTAATCCCCTCTGAGAAGCCCTGGGACTTCTGTTGTTTCTCAGGGATCTTCTGATCCAAGTAAGAAAAAATGATGAAAGGGGCACCTGGGTGGCTCAGTCAGTTAAGCATCTGACTTCAGCTCAGGTCACGATCTCACACTCCGTGAGTTCAAGCCCCGCGTCGGGCTCTGTGCTGATGGCTCAGAGCCTGGAGCCTGCTTCAGATTCTGTGTTTCCCCCTCTCTCTGCCCCTCCCCTGCTCATGCTCTGTCTCTTTCTGTCTCAAAAATAAATAAAAACATTTAAAAATTAAAAAAAAAGAAAAATGATGAAAGTAATCATAAAATTAAAATAATTAAATTATACATGCTTGTTTATCAAATCTAAAATGCCATCCACTGTAGCCTTGCCACTATTTTATGCATCACTCAGAAAAAAACAAAAACACTGCCAATTAAAAGGACCAGTGCTTGCTTAGCACATAAACTTTTCTCCTCACATATCACCCTTATTCATACCTAAAACAGTAAAAACAGTTTTTCTTCAAGTGCCAAATCACATGTAATTTCTTTAAAGACATTTTCAGTGGCATTTAAAATATGTGTAATACCATCAACTACATTGAGCTAAAGTGACAATACCAAGAATTTAGATTACACTCACACATGCACAGGCAGTGTGACTAGCTCTCCATCATTTGGCAAGAACTGTAAGATTTCAGAGGCATTAGTGCCCGAGGGAAATGTGCATCCTTGTTCAATGCCATGTTACATCCTTTGGCTAATTGCAAAGTGTTTTTTATGCACGTGATCTCATTTAACCCTCACAGCAACCTTGACAGGAGATCTGTAAAGCAATTTTCTAGATAAGGAAACTGAGGTTTACAGAGGTTAAGTGATCACAGTTAATGAGACATCAAAGGGGGATTTAAACCCCAGACTTTCTCCTCTATTTAGTTATTTCCCAGCATTTGACCTGCTCGCCTTGGACCTGTTAGACCAGACCGGATGACTGTAACAGTGCAGGAAGTGAGGGCTGCTCTGATTCTCTGCTTCTTCTGCTGGAGTTGATTAAAGACACTTGCTGGCAGAAATATGTAGGCAGAAGTGGTTTTCTTAAAGGATAAAAAAGTAAAAACAGGGCACCTGGGTGGCACAATCGGTTGCGCCTCCGACTTCGGCTCAGGTCATGATCTCGCGATTCATGAGTTCGAGCCCTACACTGGGCTCGCTGCTGTCAGTGCAGAGCCCGCTTCAGATCCTCTGTCCCCCTCTCTCTCTCTGCCCCTGCCCTGCTTGTGCTCTCTCAAAAATAAATAAACATTAAAAAAAAAGTAAAAACATAAATTTAATTTGAGAACATTCTCTTTCTCCCCCCCTCCCCTTCTCTGAAGGTACCAGAAAGCCGCTGAAGAAGCAAACATGGAAAAGAGAAGAAGTGTAAGTATTGAGGAGCCCCAGGGCATGTGGAACTTCTTGATAAAGCCTGTGTGGTCCAGCCACCTGCAGCCTCTGTGGGGCTCGGGCTCCATGTCAGCTGAGCCAGGCAATGATGCCAGCTGCTCTGATTTGTGAGCCATTTACTCATGAGGACGTGGTTCAGGTGCAGGGAATCTTATTTTTCCACTGAGGTTCTCCTTTTGAACCCCTTTCTCTTCCCTGAGTTGAGTGAAAGATAGAAGGCCAAGTGCTTTGCCCGAGGTTAGTAAAATGGCTTACTAATTCTGCTCAAATTAGAATACAGGGTTTCCTAGGTTCCATCCCTTGTTCCAAATCAAACAACCAGAATTTCTGTATTTCTGCATTTAAATGGTAGCAGCTGTGCCGCTGTCGTCATCCTGGGGTTCTTTGTTTAAAGCACACGTCTTGACCCAGTCTAGTTAGCAAGTTTCTTAGCTGCAGGATCCATCAAAGGCTAAAACCTTAGAACAAGCTCTTTTGCTCTCATTCTCTACTCTCCCTGCTGGCTAGCTTCCAGCTGGGCTGGAGAATGTATTTCTTTTGAAATCTTACTTGATTTAATCTTGTGAGGAAAAAAAATCTCACTTATTTGGGTAAGAATTCTTTAATTTGGCTGGCATTACAGAAACATCCTCCTAACGGTTTTTAGTACCTAACCTATTTAAGTTAGTGCAGAACGTGCCCCTGTCAATTTGTTCTCTCGAAGGGGGTAATGTTGACCAGGTCTTTGGCGTAATTTTCCTGTAATTAAAAAATGGGTCCCTTGTGGTCCACTGTAAGCAAAAGCTACCATCATTTCACTCAACTGCTGGTTTCTTTCCTCCTCTCTCTCCGGCCTGTTATTTTTCCCCTTCCTCTTTTCTTCCTTCCTTCTTTCAGTCATTCATTTAGCAAGTATTCACGGGTCACCTACTAGGTGCCAAGCACTGTTTTAGGCACTAATACAGACTACGATTTTTCCATCATGGAGTTTACGATAGTGGGAGAGACAGACAATAAAGAAATTGTGTCAGGTGGTGGTTAATGCTAAGAAACAACACAAAGTGGGTAGGAGGGATAGAATGTAGGGTGGTCCAGGAACACCTCTGATGAGGGAACACTGGAGTAGAGATCTGAGGATACGAACCAGGGAGAAGAATGATTAGGGCAGAAGGAAGAGCACATGCAAATGCCCTGAGGCAGGAACTTTGTTGATGTGTTTGAGGAATGGGAAAAGCAAAGTCATAGCCACTATGAGGACCAGGGCTTTAACTCTGATCACATGGGGGCCTTCAGAGGGTTTGCGTGCAAAGGAGTGATGTTATCTGACTTAAATTTTAAAAAATAGGAGGAAGAAATTCTAGGAACAATGGCAGATGCATGGAGACAAATTATAAAACAATTGCCGTGATTTAGGGAAGAGATGATAATGGGCTGGACTGGAGTGGTTATATAGGTGATGAGAAATGGTCAGGATTTATACTGAAAGTAGAGAAAGAGAAAAATGGCGAATGGCAAAACTCATTTTGGCTCAAACACCTGGAAAAATAACATTAATTGAGATGAAGAAGTCTGTAGGAAAAGCAGGTTTAGAGAAGGGAAAATGGTAGAAGCTTGGTTTGGGGCATGTTAAATGTGAAATGCTTTAAGACATCCAAGTAGAGATTTTTTTTTTTTAATGTTTATTTATTTATTTTTGAAAGAGAGAGAGAGAGCACAAGCAGGGAAGGGGCAGAGAGAACAGGAAGGGGGGGGGGGGCGCGGAATCCCAAGCAGGCTCCATGTTCAGCGCAGCGCCCAATGTGGGGCTCGATCCCACAACCCTGGGATCGTGACCTGAGCCGAAATCAAGAGTCGGACCCTTAACTGACTGAGACACCCAGGTGCCCCCTATGTAGAGATGTTATATAAGAACTTGAAACTGGAAGAGATGTGAGCTGGAGATAGGATGTGTGTGTATCAAAGTATCCATGGTATTTAAAGACATGAGATGCATGTGATCACTTAGGGAGTGAAAGGAGATAGAGGGGAGGTCTGAGGACTGAGCTCAAGAGCACTTTGATGTTTCAAGTTGGGAGATAAGGAGGAACCAGCAAAGGAGACTGAGTAGGAGCAGCTGGTAAAACGACAGCAGAAACAAGAGTATGGGTGCCAGAAGCCAAGTGAAGAAAGTGCTTCTAAAAGTTTTGTTTTGTTTCTGAGAAAGAGAGCACGGGAGGGGCAGAGAGAGAGAGGGAGAGAGAGAATCCCAAGCAGGCTCTTCACTCCGCAATCCCAATGTGGGGCTCAAACTCACAACCGCGAGATCATGACCTGAGCCAGAATCAAGAGTCGGATGCTTTACCAACTGAGCCACCCAGGTGCCCCCAAGAAAGTGCTTCTAAAAGGAGAGTTATCATCAGAGTCAAACACCCAGAAAAAGCTGAGAACTGACTATTGGAGCAACATGAAGGTCATTGGTCACCTTGTGCTATTTGGGAGGCCTGACTGAAGTAGGTTCAAGACAGGGGGATGATAAAAGTTGGTACCACGAGTGTAGACAAACACTTGTGGAGCCTCTCTTAGGTGCCAGGTGCTGAAACACAAAGAGGAATAAGTTGTGGTCCTTGCCTTCAAGGGACTATTTAGAATGTGGAAAATAGAGTTTATAATCCCAGTGCAGTAAGTACCATGTTAGAGAAATACTCATGGTGCTGGGGGAGAGTTTAGGAGAAACTTTTAACCTGGACTATACCATGTCAAGGAAGGCTTCCCAGAAGTGGTGCCTGACTAAGCCCAAAGGATAAATAGGAATTAGTCAAGCAAAGGGGGCAAGGAAATGGCGGAGCAAGTGACACATGCACCGCATGGACACATGAGAATGGGCACATTTGACATTTGAAAAGATAATTGTCACATCCACCAAGATGGAGAGTTCAAGAAAAGAAACAGATTAAAGGGTGAGAGGTAAAGAGAGGAGAAAGGAGACTTCAGCCTTAGGCAAGGATAAGTGTAAGATGTCTATAGGATTTCCAGGTAGAATTCCAGGTATGGAGAGGGATCTGGCTAGAGTTATAGGGTCTGAGTCATCTCTAGGCAACTGGTGGGTAAAACCAGAAGGTAGATGACGTCATCTACAGGGAATATGTAAGTGAACAATGAGGACCTAAGACAGAACCTTGAGGGACCCCAGCATACAAGGTAGGGACAGAGGAAGGAAAACCTATAAAGAAGACTGAGGAGTGGCCAGAGAAATGGGAAGAACCCTAGAAAAAAAGGGGTATCTCACAAAAGTCATTTTTTTAAATGGGGAGGGAATTTTTTAAAAGGGGAGGGGTAGTCAGTAATGTCAAATGCTATAGAGGGATCAAGTAAAATAAAGCAGAAGTGTCCACTGCATTTGCCAGTTGAGGCAAAAGGATGTGAGTAGGTAATTAAAAAAGAAAAAATAGGGGCACCTGGCTGGCTCAGTTGGTAGAGCTACGGGACTCTTGATCTCTAGGTTGTGAGTTCAAGCCCCACACTGGGAGTAGAGTTTACTAAACAAACAAAAAAAATTTTTTTAATAAAAAAAGAAGAAACAATAAACATGAAAAAAATGCTTAGCCTCACTAATAATAATAAAAATGTAAATTAAAATAACCATGAGATAAAAATTATAATCTAAACAGTTGGCAGATTTTTTTTATTGGATAATAATTAGTATGTGAGGAAATATGAACTCTCACATACTGTTAGTATAGTTACCATACTATACTGTTCGACACCTCGCTTTAATCACTTAACATGCTTTTTGATATCTTCACATGTAAATATATATATAGTATCTAAAAAAAATAGAGTATATAAAAATAGGTGAAAAAATTTGAGAGCATATGCACCAAATCATTGGCAGTGGGTATCTTGGGTGGCAGGCATAGGGAAGTCAAATAGGAAAAATAAGAGCATACGTTCAAGGCATGTGTACATTCCTATATTGACTGTGACTTTTTTCCCCCAATGAGATTTTTATTACTTTTGTAACTGGGAAAAATTATTAATAATAAGATAATAAAATGAAAATATTAGAGACCTAATCAGTGATCTTGACTGGAGCTACTTCAGAAGTGTTTGGGCAGTAGAGTTAGTGTGAATATAGAGCGTTCAAGTAGAAATAGCAACTACAGACAGTGCTTTCAAGACCCTTAACTATAAAATGCAAGAGATAAAGGAAGACACAAAGTTGAGGGACGGTTACTTTTTTTTTAAACACACTTTTAATTTTTAAATAATTTTGGATTTACACTAGAGTTATTAAGATAGCACAGAGACATTATCAACAATAGCCAAACTATGGAAAGAGTCCGAGTGTCCATGGACTGATGAATGGATAAAGAATATGTGGTGTATACACACACACACGCACACACACACACACACACACACACACACACCGGGATATTACTCAGCCATCAAAAAGAATGAGATCTTGCCATTTGCAACGATTTGGATGGAGCTAGAGTGTATTATGCTAAGTGAAATAAGTCAGTTACAGAAAGACAAATACCATCTGATTTCCCTCATATGTGGAACTTAGGAAACAAAACAGATGAACATATGGGAAGGGGGGGAAGAGAGGGATGCAAACCATAAGAGACTCTGAAGGATAGAGAACAAACTGAGGGTTGATGGAGGGAGATTGGTGGGGGATGGGCTACATGGGTGATGGGTATTGAGGATACTTGTTATGATGAGCACTGGGTGTTATATGTAAGTGACAAATCAGTAAATTCTCCCGAAACCAGTCTTACACTATATGTTAACTAACTAGAATTTAAATAAAAATTTGGAAGAAAAAAAAGAATATTACAGAGAATTCTGATATGCCTCTACCTACCTCCCCCTAATGTTAACATCTTGCATAATTCTGAAACATTTATCAAAACTAAAAAATTTGTATTGAGGAGGGCACCTTTTGGGATGAGCACTGGGTGTTGTATGGAAACCAATTTGACAATAAATTTCATATATTAAAAAAAAAAACCTAAAAAATTCACTGATACAATGCTATTAACTAAACTATAGAATTTATTCAAATCTCACCAGTTTTTCCCACTAATGACAGAGGGGTTGCTTTTTTTTTTTTTTTTTTTTTTTAATGTGTGTTTAGTTTTGAGAGAGAGACAGAGCTCGAGCAGGGGAGGGGCAGAGAAAGAGGGAGAGATGCAGAATCCGAAGCAGGATCCAAGCTTTGAGCCATCAGCACAGAGCCCGATGTGGGGCTCGAACACACAAACCATGAGATCTTGACCTGAGCCTAAGTCGGAGAAATATCCATATAAATTAGTAGAAGTGACTGATCAGATGAAAGAATACTTGTATTCTACCATGGAAAGCAACTTAGAGAAACATTCGGGAGCGAGAGGGTACATTTATTCCTTTAGCAAATAGTGGGATCAGGTTATATGATAGCCTAGATTCCCAGAAGTTTACTTCTCCTTTTCTCTTCCTCTTCCACATACATCTAGGAAACAGAAATAAAGACCATTAATACTGCCATCAGTTATATTTTCAGGTTCCTTTCAAGCATGCAATATAGCACTTCTTGAAATCTATGCTTTGGTCACTCATCTCCATAATGCCTAGCTACCACTTTTCTGAGAGTCTCTCAGCCTAGGAATTTCTTCCCTTCCTTGGAGGCTATACATTCAGGTAGTCCATATTTCCAACTCCACTGTTGTCTCCTACCAAACATCCTCCTGCTTTTAAGATGAAGATACCCCTGCTAAGATTTCAACACTAAAGCTCATTTGACCCAGCCTCTTTATTTTATGGGTGGAATAACTGAGACAGAGAGGAAAGGACTTATCCAAGGCCATACATCTCAGAATGACAGTGCTGGGACACATCCCAAAGTCAAATGTTCCTGCAGAAAAGACATTGTGTTGCATTTCCAGGTTGTGCCTAATCTGGATTCAGGCAGCCAGTTCTGATCCAGAGGCAAATCTGCCAAGATTCTCAGCCTTGCAGGGTAGAGTGAACAGCGTTCTGGATGTCACTTTGAGAGAGGAAGCTACAGTAATGTAGCAACTAACAAGGTCCTTGAAACCTTGCAGTCTCCATGACTTCCCACTGCCTACTCTAGGAAAATACTTGGGACAGAGTTAAACCCTTGATACAAAGGACATCAACTAGAATTTTACCTTATTTTGTGCCCCACACCCCTACTCTGGTGTAGTGGAGACTGTGAAGACAAAGAACAAGAAGAGACTGTAACCCAAGTTCAGGATTTGGGAGATGACTGGCTACTTACTGTGCTTGATCATCATGAGGTATGGCTGGAGGAGTATGGAGGGCCACCCACATAATATTAATTGTCACCACTAGATTGGGTGCCTGTTTATGTCACATACTGCACTACATGCTTTAATGTAGTCACATCTGTTCTCCATACTAGCCCAGGATTGTGGGTTGCAGAAATTAAACTTGCCCAAGGTCACTTGGCTGGGTGGGGCTGGATTATACTAGTAACAGCTGTTGTTGTAGAAAATACAGATAAAGAGAAGAAAATAGAAGTGGCCCTTTATGCCTTATCCGGTGATAGCCCAGGCCATCGTGCTGTCCAAACTGCTTTTAGCAATTGCTTTTGTTCTACACCTTCTTGCTGCCTTACCTTCCCCAGAAAGCCTGTAACCACTGCTGCTTCCCCATTTTTTGCTCTCCTCACATCCTAAAGACCTGGACACCTGGCGTTGCCTGGGTATGTTGCCAAGAGTGATTTAAGGGTATGGGGCCTTTAACGCTGTCGGACCATGCAGCCCTTTTTGTCCCCACTTCAACACTTTTGGAGCTGTTTCCTTTAAGGACTCTAAATTAGGGGCGCTTTGGGTGGCTCAGTCGGTTGAGCATCCAGCTCTTGATATCAGCTCAGGTCATGATCCCAGGGTCGTGGGATCCAGCCCTGTGTTGGGGCTCTGTGCTGAGTGTGGAGCCTGCTTGAGATTGTTCTCTCTCTCCCTCTCTCTTTGCCCCCCTTCCCCACTTGAGCTCTCTCTCTCTCTCTCTCTCTCTCTCTCTCTCACACACACACAAAAACAGAAAACAAAAGAACTCCTTTTAATAAAAGAGCACATTTACTCCTAGCTAGAATGTCCCCTAAGGGATGGGTCCTCCACCCATACCCGTTTGGGGACACTGCCGTTACTCCATCCCACAGATCCCTCCCTCCCTGGTCATCACAAGTAAAGTAGAAATGGTCATTTTCAAGCTGCTTACATTAACATCAAAAAAGTTTTAATATTCTGTAGCAGATTTTTGTGATAGGACGATGATGTATAGTTTTATTTTTTTATCCATTTTTATTAAATAACAAATACACATTTATTGTAAAAAGAAAGAAAAAAAAATACAAACGCCCACAATCCACAATCCAAAGGTAACTTATTAACATCCCCCTGTCTTTTCTTCCAGCTACGTTTCTGCTTATATTTATAAATACACATGTGCATTATAAAGTGGGATTATGCTGTCTTATAATTTGCTTTTTTCCGCTCAAAAGCATCTTACGAGCATCTTTCCATGTCAGTAAATACACTCTGATCACATGGTTACTGAGAAAAGTAGTGTCCAGTTCCCAAGACAAAATGCCACTTAGATTCTCAGGGCTCCTATTTAGTCAGGGCGAGGGCAGGGCAGGTGAAGTTGGAGACCAGGATGACTCATCCATTGTGTGGCAGGAGGTAGCATTGAGCAAAGCATGTTGCCAGAGTTAAGGCAGCACCGGTGTCCAGAGCAGTTTTTTAATTCTTTTCCAACAAGAAAATTTTTTTGTGCTTCTTGTATCTCTGATCCGTTCATGCTTCCACCAGTGAATCATCTTGTCAGTAAAGATTTAAACACTAAAATCAGGCAGTTGTTCTTCTGTAAGTTTTTTTGTTGTTTTTTTTTTTTCCAAATCTTGGTGCTACTTGATGAAGTGAATTCAGAAGAATAATAGGGTGAGAGACTTAATTCCCAATATAGCTGCTAATCCTGTTTAATTCCCCCGAAGTCTTTCAGTCCTAGGTGGTTTGTCCTTTCTTTGTAGAAAGACGGGTGAGTCACAGACCACAGGAACGGAGAGAGCGCGAAGGTATTGGAGTTCGTGGTTTGTTGGGAACTGGGGCTGTTCGCTTTATTTATAGGAAAGCTTTCAGAGTCTGGGACATTGAATTTCACTTCATCAAGCACATTTCCTCGGTTCTTGAAGAACAACAGTGGCAGTTTCCAGGTTGTTTGCAATCTGTCTTATGTATAAATTCGTTCCGTTTCGACCCAGGTGAAAGTGGCACTCCCTGAGATGTGAAAACGTGTGTCCTTCAATCAAGAAAGTGGGTGGTGGTGTTTTCATATGAAGCTTGGATGTTTTTCTACCAAAGAATGTGTGAAGTAGTAAATTTCCTGATAACTGAGAATTTACACATGGACAGACATGTAGAGAAGAGCAGGGGAAAAGAGAGGATTAGGTTCTTATGTAAAAATAGAATTTGATTGTTCATATGCCCGTAGATTATGTCAGATATGATGAAATGTAATTTATGCAAATACATGTAAAAGTCTGGTGAGTTCTTTCGGTTTCTTTCAATAGTTTCAATCCTTGATGATTATTGGTATTGGGTGGTTTCAGCTACACTGCCTCTTTGTTTTATTTAAAAGAAGAAAAAAGATTCACCATGTAATTTTGTGGTATGTAATGAGGAACTTGTATTAATGCAGATTTGTGGTATTTAAAGTACCTAGTATTTTGCTTTTTCTTTCTTGTTTTTCTTATTAATCTCTGGATAAAAATCCCTCGTCTCATTAGATCTGGGCTCTCCTTTCTTCTCATTTTGTCCTTATAAGGCTATCCTGTTTTATCACTTCCTGCTTCAGCTCCTGACTTTTTCTCTCTTCCCCTCTCCCTCTCCCGGGGTGGATGCTTTCTCCATGTGGCAGGACTGTAACTGTTCCCAGCTGTCCGAAACGCCAGTGGACCAGGAGCAGCTTAGACTTTTAACTTTCATTTTACAAAGAACAACATGTTTGAATGTTTCAACAGGCAAGTTATAACTGGCACTTACTTCTTGTTCTTCTAGAACACTGAAAATCTCCCCCAGCACGTTAGAAGGGGGATCCTGACTGTGTTAAAGAAGAAGTGGGAGAACCCAGCCCTGGGAACGGAGTCTCACACGGACTCCCTGCAAAACGGCAGCGCTGAGGTCAGACACGGAGGCAACCGTCCTCCCGGTGAAGTGGCAAGAAGGTCTGCCTCTGGGGCGGAAGCTGACCAAGAAGAACCCGTCCATCCCAGACCTAGACTAGGATCGCCTTCTGAAGCCCTCAATCGGTATCCGTATCCCCGCACCCAGGGCAGTGAGCATCTTAAAGACCACTCGAAAGAAAGTAAAAAAATGGAAAATTGTCTAGGAGAATCCAGGCATGAAGTAGGAAAACCCGAAATCAGTGAAAACACAGAAGCTGCAAACAAAATAGAGAAATATAATGTTCCGCTGAACAGGCTTAAGATGATGTTTGAGAAAGGTGAACCAACTCAAACCAAGGTAAGGACTGGGCCGGTTTCAAACTTGAGAAAGGCAATTCAAGTAATTAACGCTATTTTTCTGAACTAGACAGTTTGAGTAGTGGCCAGCATGTCTTTCGATTCAATGTTAAATGAATTAATTAAAAGTCTTGAATTATGTACAAAGATGCTAAGATTTGCGGATCTCTGACCCAGTTTCACGTGAAATCAGACACACACAGGGATTCAGTTTAATATCTAGAAATGAAGAGAGTTTGAGGCTGATTGGATTTTGTTTTTGTACGCTTGCCCTTTTAATTTGTCTTCCTGTGCCTTTTGTCATTTGTAGCTTGGGGGGGGGGTTGGGGGGGTGGAATTTCTGCTGAATCTCTCTCCCCTTAGACACAGCTGCAGGCTGAGTGTTAAGGCCAGAGTTTAACATGAAGACTAAGGCTTAGTTGTCTCTTTGCTAGTGGACTCCTTCTCCTCTGAACTTCCTCATCTGTGCCTTCCAACAAATGTTTTCTATCAGCTAAAATCCTCTCCCAGGAAAAATCAATGAGGGTAGCCAGACTAGCTGTAGCCTTCAGGAGTTTTGACTTGCAAATGCACAGGGTTGCATTTTCCTAGGACTGCTAATGAAATTTGATCCTTCGTGTGGATTGCAGACCGGGTACCCAGAGGGAATTACTTAACTAGAAAATGAGTTACATATGCTGGTGACTTATAACACAATCCAGGGGCGGCAGAGCTGGTAAAATTTTCCAGTTTTCTCATACTTTCCTGCATATCTGGCTTTGTACATGGGGATGGTTTGTTACAACAGTCATTATAATAAAATAAACAGATTTGATAGGAAGCAAAGCCATCATTTTCTCTACATTCCATCTAGATGGGAAAGCTGAAATTTTTTAAGCTAAATATTTGGCCTAAATCCCTACATGTGTGAAGTAATGGTATAAGGCCTTCTTTCTGAGACAAAAATTCGAGAACCCGTCCAATAATCTTCAGTTATGTTTGACGTGACTTAGTTTATCTCTTCCCATAACTTGCAGTGCCTGTAGCTTTCCTGACTAGAACAGTTCTTGGATGTTTAAGGGATCATCTATTTAAAGGATGTAGTAAGAATTTTTAAAGGTTTGCAAACCTAGAACCCTTTCCTCTGCATGAGTTTTAGCTCTATTTTAACACTGGAACCAGTTGGCAAGAGATGTAACCACAAAGCAGTTTTATGACTTTTCTTAAACTCTCATCCCTCTGTTTTTAGTCCTCTAGGGCCTGCCAACTCCCTCTTTCTCCTTTATGGTCTTAATAAAAAAAAAAATTAAATTTAAATGGGAAGAAGAATTTTAAGTGGAAGGGAAAAAAATGTCAGAAATCCTAAACAGAGAGGAAGGGGTTCTGTTGTGACTCAAAGCACCATTGTAAGTCTCCTCCTCAGAGACCCTGTTAGGGGCAGGACGGCTGATGTCATGCTAGCACACACAATGTCGATTCAGTGCAAAAGCCTGGTGCATGTCGAAACTGGCCTAAGGTAGGAAATGACTGAGATTGCAGCAAACAAAAATGCTGATTATGTGGTAGGATCTGGTGAGAGACTTTTTTCTCATACATGTCTGGCGAGAGATGTGTCAGAACAAGCCTATCATTTTGTGGCTGGTCAGAAGTGAAGAAAGACTCCTCATATAAAGAAAGATCCATCTAAATCTCTAATGGCACTGGACAGCCTAACTGTTAATGGTATAGGAAAAGGGGGGGCGGTGAGTGTCTAAGTTGACCTGGACTTTTTAGATGGCTTTTAAAACTTCCTGACTAAACAGTCATTTGTCACTTAATGGAGTGCTTAGTCAAACAGACCTGCCCTCGGTTTTATAGCGGTTTCTAAGCATCATTGTGTTTCATTTACTTTGAAAAGTTTTATCTAATATTTCAAAAAAAATGCTAAAGTTTTGTCTACTTTAGCTTGAGGAATAACTAATTAGTTCGAAACTGGATTATGGTTGTTGTTAACATGATTTCAGCTTTAACATGGATAAGGCTTTAATCAGGAAGTTACATAATTGGATCTTTGGAAGGAAGCTCTCACAAATATGGTAGGGACACTAGAAATCTTTTTCGGAGCAAGAGCCTGCAAGAAAGAATGTATACTTCAGAGCTAACAAATGACTACCTCAGTGAGACAAATGAATATAGTAGGGACAAATTGGTTCCATAATTAAATTTTAGAGAACTGGACTGAATCTCAACTAACTAGCTGGTCAGGGGCAGGGAGCACATAGACAATGAAATACATGATCTGTCTAATGTGTTGTCCTAAATCTTTTTATCAGTTATTTACAGGAGACAAAATTAATTGGCTTGACTTCCACTTTTCTTAGTTCCTCTTGTTCCCTTTTGCCCGAGATAGTTTCTGTTCTTGTCCACTTTTCTTCCTGATCTCTCTGCCCTCCTGGTTTTTTCTCTCTCCTTGTGAAAAAATCTCCTCTCTTTCCATGACTCTAAGACGTGAACCCCCAAACTAGGTTCTAATCCTCGGTTCTTAACCCAAGTTCAGCCTCATATTTCTGGTTGCCTGCCAGATCAAACATCTTTCTTTGAATATCCCTTAGGCACTCAAGTTCAAGAAGGCTACAAAAGAATCTATTGTCTTTCTAACTAAAAACCTGCTTTACCCAGGTGTCCCTTAATACATCACCATGTACCAAATCTCTTCGTCTGTGAAAGTTGGGATCAGTTCTTCCTTCTCCGTGTTTCTTCTTCCCAGTCGGTCACTTACTAAGCCGTCTAAATAAGCCTACCCTCTAGGTGCTTCTCAAGTATGTGCCATTCTGTCTGGTCCCATAGCATTGCCACCACCTCCCCTGTCAGCTTCTCTTTTCCTTTCTCCCATCCATCCTGTACACCGTTGCTATTTATTTTTCTAAATAGAGTTGTAAATTAGTGTACCCCCTTCATTTGATATCTCAGGATTAATCTTTATTTAATATTTGGGTCCTCCACAATCTGAGTTCAACCTGCCTTTCAGTCTCTAGCCAATCTTATACTTAAACTCTGTATTAACTCCTCACTCTCTAAATTATTCATGCCTATCCCCTGCATTACTGCCTTCTGAAATCTTACTCCTCAAGGTCTATCAAGACTGTGAGGTCTTACCTCCATTTCTGTCAGATAAGTTAAGCAACCCTTCTCATTCTCCTATAGAATTTTCTTTTCACTTCTGTTTGGGCACTTATATCATGCTTCCCCTTAATAGTTGTGTATAAATTTGTATACTCCCAAAGTCTATAATTTCTTCCAAAGTAATGATGTTTTTCTTCCCCAGCGGTTAGCACAGTGACTTAGCTCTTAGTGTTTATTTAGTTAAAGGAAGAAACGAAGCTTAGAATTCAAATAGCTTATAAATAATAAGAATTGATTAAAGGCTTTTCTTCACTTACTCTCTACCTTTGGTGAATAGATACATTATCCAGGTCAGATGTTTTAGTTGAACGTGATGGTTCTAATTCCTATGAACAAATGAGCAGTGGATGGATTAATATAACCTACCATCATTACTAGGAAAAAGAAACTCCCCAGTGACATATACTGAAGTGGTTTAACATTTCTATCCTCATGTATATGTTGATCTGGATTTTTGGTAGCTGAGGTAACTATTCTGTACATCTTTTTATGAAAAAGATAGCTGATTAACTAACTAGTCCTAACCAACATTCAGTTGTCATCGGGTTGACATTTGAATCCATAACCTTTAGAAACCAGGATGTGGTTATTCAAAAAATTAAGTGCCCCTTCTTTCATGCCCAGGAATGACCAACTACTGTAATGAGCATGTGACAGGCTCATTAAGTCTCACTTCTTTCTGTTTGGTTTGTAACATATTTGGTTCACACAAATCCTTGGCTAGGAGAGTAAAGACCAAATATTTGGATAATATATTTCTACCTTCACAACCTATTTAAATTATTGTCTTTGGCTTGGGTCGATGGAACCAGTTAGGTGTAATACAAGAAAATAAGACTAGGCTATGGATATTCGTTGATTGTTTTACAAAGATGCAGACTACTGCTTCTTCCATGTAGTGTTTCCATTTTCTAGGAGAGGAGTTAGATAAAGAAAAAGGAGAGAATACCTCCTCACCAAACGTCATTGTTTCCTAAAACACATAAACTCACTCATTTGCTCATTCTTTAAGACTAAACAAGGATGGGAAATAGTAATGAGAAAAATGATAAGTTTATCCACAAATGAAAAGAATTAAAACTATTTAGAAATTTTGTTTCTTTCTCCTTTTATCCCTGTTTCTTCATGGTATATTTTTTTATTTAAAAAAAATTTTAACGTTTATTTATTATTGAGAGACAGAGAGAGACAGAGCACAAGTGGAAGAGGGGCAGAGAGAGAGGGAGACACAGAATCTGAAGCAGGCTCCAGGATCTGAGCTGTCAGCACAGAGCCTGACGCAGGGCTCGAACTCCCAAACTGGGAGATCAGGACCTGAGCCAAAGTCAGATGCTCAACCAACTAAGCCACCCAGGCGCCCCTATTCATGATACATTTTAATGCTTCCACTTAGTCGTATTTTAATTGTGTTGACTTGTCTTATATGACAAAGGCAAAACAGTACATTCAGCTAAAATAGAAGAATCTAAAATAAAAATGGAAGTTTCCCTTGTCCCAGCCAGCCCCCTTTTCATTGTTCACTACTTCTCTCCCTTTCTACTCCTACGCCCTTAAATTTCCCTTAGAATTTCTGTTCCTCTTTTTACCGGGATGACTGTATGAATGGCTGGCACCAAAACACCAACAAAAGCTGCACTTGTTAACAGGAGAGTAAAACCATCCTTCTTCAAACAGCCTAATATTTTTGTGGTTTTTCTTCTTGTAATTTCCTGGAAGCGACATTGGTATCTTGTTCACCTTTATGTATCTCTGGTACATAACAGTATATATGTGTTGGTGTAGTGTGGAGCAAGCCCTTGAGCAAGTAAGGTCACCAAGCTCAAGTTCATTAGATGTTTTATCCATAGCCAACCAATCTATAATCTACCTCAAAGAAACAATTTATGTTTGCCTTCTTGAAGAATGGGTAGGTGTCCATAGGGAATCTACAGTGTTATAAAATTATCCATGACATTTAATTTTCTCCTTTCTTGGGTAACAACTGCATGTGTTCTTTTATCCACTTAATGTTATCTTAATAACATTTTTCTTCTGCTTTCTTAATGTCTTTTCTTTTTTTAATGTTTACTTATTTTTGAGAGAGAGATCGAGTTGAGTGGGGGAGGGACAGAGAGAGAAGGAGACACAGAATCTGAAGCAGGCTCCAGGCTCTGAGCTGTCAGCACAGAGCCTGATGCGGGGCTCAAACCCATGAACCATGAGATCATGACGTGAGCCGAAGTTGAGCACTTAACTGACTGAGCCACCCAGGTGCCCCTTCTGCTTTCTTAATGTCTTCAGTAAGTCATTTGAAATTATGTTCCAAGAAGAGGAAAAGAGATTTGAATAACTGTCAACACACTGTAGGGTCTAATGTAGTCGTCCAAATGTTGGGGAGTATATCCTTAATTTGCTTATCAGCAAATCATAAATCTTAAATTGACCTGACATTAAACCTCCAATAGATACATTGCTAGAGCTTTCAATATGGATACGGTAACTGGTTTTGTTAAATAAACACAAGAATTATCTTTGGTTTTCTATCAGTGCCATCTTTCTCATATTAAAAGTAATTTTTTGCCCATTTATTGTAGTCACCTATGCTTTATAGCTTCTTTTATAATTTCAAAATGTAAGTACACTGTAAATACAAGTGTTATTTTAACTGACCTCTCTTTATAGTGGATTATTTCTCATAAAGACCTCACACCAATGTAAATTAAGTTTTATTTACCCTTAATTAGTAACTCATTAATTCTTTCATCTTTTGTGGTAAGGTAAATAATGGATCCAGGTGTAAAGACGCCGGTCAAGGAATTCTGATATTTTTCACTATGGCTGTCCTTGATGTACCAACTAGAGACCAGTCATCTCTTTTCTGTTTACTTTCAGGCCAACTAATTACTTACTGGTTTCTAGCTGGTTTCATTATAATAAAACATGTTGAGAAGTTAAAAACATGTTGAAAAGTAATGTCAGAGGAATGGAACATTCTATTTGCAAGGTTGGCTGCATTAGAATTTGAAGTAGCCAGAAAGACTTCATTTACCCCCAAATATGATATCATACCTTTCTGGTATCAGACTCACTCCTGCATTAGACAGTATAGGTGTGTATACCCGGATGAATATATTAGTCATTTCCTCTAGCCTTTTAACTCACTGATGAGTTACAGTGAATGAAGAGTCCCTATCAAAATCTTTGACATAGGGACGCCTGGCTGGTCAGAGGAGTGTGTGACTCTGGATCTCAGGGTTGTGGGTTCAAGCCCCATGGTGGGTGTCAAGATTACTTAAATAAGCAAAACTTAAAAACAAAAATAAAAATTTTTAAGAAATGTTTGACATAAATCCTAGAGCCATAAGGGACTGTAAAGTTATTTAATCCAGCTCACTGCTGTCAGTTAGGATGTTAAAATCCCTAATTTACAGATGGAAACAGTTAAGGTCAGAGAAGTTTACTGATACACCCAATGTCATTTGGCTAATTAATATCGGAATAAGGACTGAAATTGTTTAGTAACATCTCTACCATGTAACAGTATCTTCATTGATATTGTAGTAACTGTTTATTAGATAAAAACAACTGGCCATGGCCTTACTTATCTGAAATCTAAGGAAGCCAGGGAAAAAAAAATTTTTTTTTTTAATTTTTTTTTTTTTCAACGTTTTTTATTTATTTTTGGGACAGAGAGAGACAGAGCATGAACGGGGGAGGGGCAGAGAGAGAGGGAGACACAGAATCGGAAACAGGCTCCAGGCTCGGAGCCATCAACCCAGAGCCCGACGCGGGGCTCGAACCCACGGACCGCGAGATCGTGACCTGGCTGAAGTCGGACGCTTAACCGACTGCGCCACCCAGGCGCCCCAGCCAGGGAAAAATTTAAATATATCAACAGTTGTATCCTCAAAGACTTTAGCTATCTTCCCTCTTCCCACGCTTTATAGTCTCATAACTGAATTTAAAATTTTTTAAGTTTATTTATTTATTTTTAGAGAGACAGCATGAGCAGGGGAGGGGCAGAGAGAGAGGGAGAAAGAGAATCCCAAGCAGGCTCCACACTGTCAGTGTGGATCCCAATGCAGGGCTTGAACTCACGAACCCAAGAGATCATGACCTGAGCCGAAACCAATAGTTAGACACTTAACTGACTCAGCCACTCAGGCACCCCTTGTAACTGAATTAGAAGCCTCAGGGCAATGAAGACAAGAAACATGCTGGAATGCAAGAGATTTCAGGGTGCTTGGGTGGCTCAGTGGTTTGAGCATCAGACTCTTGATTTTGGCTCAGGTCATGATCTCATGGGTTTGTCAGTTCAAGCCCTACATCTGGCTCTGCACTGACAGTGTGGAGCCTTCTTGGGATTCTGTTTCTCTCTGTCTCTCTCTCTCTGCTCTCTCTCTCTCTCCCTCTCTCTCTCTCTCTTTCTCTATCTCTCTCTCTCTCTCTCTCTCTCTCTCTCTCTCTCTCTCACACACACACACACACACACCCACACCACACAGTAAACAGAAGAAGAAAAAGCCAAGTAAACCAGGAAAAACCAGTAACTTTTATCAGGAAAAAATAATAAAACAACTGTGCACAATGATATGCTATCACTGCATGACTAGTTTTTACATGGTTTTAGTCCCTGTGTGCTGTTTTGTGTGCTTTATCTTTTGTTTGGTCTTTTTTATATTGACTTTTCTATGTATCTTCCTAGTTCATGTGGTTCTCCGTTTATAGCAATATAGTATTTCATTATGGTTTAATTATGCCCCAGTAATTAGATATTTTTCGAGCCTAATAAAAAACTCTAAGCATCGTGGCAGAAACATTTTGTTTTTAGTTATTTTAGGGGGAGGGCTATATTACCAAAGTGGTATTCTCATGACCAAAAGTATATAATTCATTAAACATTCTTCTTACATATTCTCAGCTGTTCTCAAAGGTTATACTACTTTATAATACTATTAGCATAGCCTAAGAACATATTTAATTCTCTAGCACCTTGTCAGCATTTGATTTTATCATTTTTATCTATTTATATTAATAAATTACTTCTCCTTCCTTTTCTTTTTCCCCCTAATTGTAAGAATATACACATAGTTGGGGCGCCTGGGTGACTCAGTTGGTTAAGCATCCAACTTGGGCTTAGGTCATGATTTTGTGGTTCATGAGTTCGAACCCCATGTTGGGCTCTGTGCTGACAACTTAGAGCCTGGAACTTGCTTCAGATTCTGGCGCTCTCTCTCTCTCTCTCTCTCTCTCTCTCGGCCCCTCCCCTGCTCACACTCTGTCTCTCTCAAAAATAAATAAACATTAAAAACATTGTAAAGAATATACACATAGTTTTTGTAGAATGCTTAGAAATACAGAAAATATAGAGAAATCCCACAACCTGGATGCAACTGCTCCTTCTATATATTATTGTTCTACTTAAAAGATCTTTATTTTTTCTGTTTTTTTTCTACCTGAAGAAGGCAATGTTTGTCTCTCAGTACTTTGAGAAATTAAGGCTAGGTTTTGTCTACATGCTATGGATAGTTCAGCAAAGTCCTATTTTCCCTAAAGGCCATCCTTCCTCCACCCTTGACTTTCAGGGATGAGAGTCTAAAGGAAGGTCAGACTTGAAAGGTTGAAGAAAGTGGTTGAGAGAGGTAGAAGGTAAATTATAAAGTGTTGAGAATCAACTTTTAAACAGAATTTTTCCTAAAAATTATGGGGATAGGAAATCCTGCATTTTACTTGATATTTGAGACCTCACTTACTGTATTTCTTTAAGAAAATTTTCCAGAGAAAAGAAATTCTGCAGACCATTAGCTAAAAGCCCTAAGCTCTTGTTCTCCTAAGGGTACGTGTTGATACATTTGGTTTAGGGATTCTCAGTGACTATTTAAAGAGGCGTTCCCACTAATGAGAGTTACTATAGTCAGCTGACAGGAAGGAGGACTTGTGGGTTGGGGGGAGGCCAAGCCTTAGGAAATTCCAGAAAGTCTTAAAGTGTCTTGTCTTTTCTCTCTTCTCTTAAAAGGCTCCCTCAGGCATCTGAGTAAACAGGGCTGAAATGTGATAAAAGTGTGTTACAGAAGAGTATTTCAGTATCAGAATTCCTGGTGTGTGTGTGTGTGTGTGTGTGTGTGTGTGTGTGTGTGTGTGTGTGTTTCTACTTCCTTGAGAAATATTAGAGGAAACTCCTCCTTCTTCCTGTACCTCAAATTACCACTTATAAAATGAGGATCATAAAATTCATCGTAAATGCTTCTGAGTTTTTGTTATTCTTTTAAAAAAAATTTTTTTTAACGTTTATTTATTTTTGAGACAGAGAGAGACAGAGCATGAACGGGGGAGGGTCAGAGAGAGGGAGACACAGAATCTGAAACCGGCTCCAGGCTCTGAGCTGTCAGCACAGAGCCCGACGCAGGGCTCGAACTCACGGACCGCGAAATCATGACCTGAGCCGAAGTCGGCCGCTCAACCGACTGAGCCAGCCAGGCGCCCCGAGTTTTTGTTATTCTTAATATTTGAAGGATTTGGAGGTGAAATGGTATCAAAAGAAATGCTTCGTGCTTTGCCTGGAATCTCATTAAAAGCTTTCCCATCTCAGAGCTGTGGTCCTCCTCAGAACCAGCATCAGTATAACTTTGATTTCCAGAGACATTTCTCTCTCTTTCTTCTTTAAGACCAAGTGGCTTTGCACAGTCACTTTTTTAGTATTTGGAAGAAAACAATTCCAAGTACTGATACCCTCATGAACCTGAAGGCTTTAAAAGAGAAAAAGGCTCTTGACTTCATTTAACCTGAAGGTTTAAATTAAAAGCGAGCAAAGATGGAAAATATTATGTGCCTAAAACCAAAGTAAGCCTCTGCCCTGGCAAGGCATATGTTCTGGTTCTAAATGAGCTTGCTGCCAGTTATGCCAGTGCAGGGACTCTGCAGGAGGCCGAGAGGGACTTGACCATGAGTACAGACAGAAAACAGCTCTCTGCAGTTGTGGCAGATAACACATACTCTTAGAATTGAACTTTACCTTTGACAGCATGTAAATATTTGAAATATTGCTTCAGTATTAAGGATTCAGAGCCTGTTCCCTTTCGGTTAAAAAAAAAAAAAGTGTATTTGCAGGCTCTCTCCCTTTTTTGAGCCCGGAAAATTCTTTTATAATACTCATCTTGCAGTGAAGCAGCATTCAGAATAAGTCTTTGGAATTTCCTTTACTTTAATTATCTGCAAATGAACAATGTTTTGAAGATGAAAAAACGTGGATGGGGAGGGTGTCCTGCCAAACTTATCTGTTTGTTTGGCTGATGATGTTCATTATCTGTTGCGTCAAGTAAGTCACATGGGTGTGGTTGATGTTGGTGCAGCTTACCTGAGTATGGTGTGGCAAGGTTAGAGTTGCTATCTATTATTTTATTTTTTTATCAATTCATAATGTTAATAGCAAAGCCGACTGAAAATAAATGATATTAAGTGTATATTGAATTTACAAGAAACTATTGTCATTGCTGTGGTACAAACAAACCAGCCTGTGGCTCTGATTTCTGAAGCGGCATGTTTTCTGTCTCAGTAGAGGTGGGGGAGGATTGAAAAAATGATAGTTCACAGTCTCAAACTTTACTGTTGACTTGATTAGCCCATTGAATGTAAAGGTTTAATAGCGATTTACTAATGTTGAATTCAGAAGAGTGCTAAGTGTTTTACTCTTATCTCCTGTCATACCAGATTTCAGATATCTTTCCTACTTCAAGTTATCTGGAAATAAGTTGAGATTTGAATGATAGGATCTGGTTGAAGGCTCTCATTACAAGCTGAATAAACATGACATACCCTCTGTGTACTATGTCTGGGAACATTCTGTGACACTAAATGGCTTTCTCTTGAGTTACTTTTCCAGGCTTAAAAATTATCATTTGTAACTTTAATTAGAGATCTACCCTAGATGTGAGAGATATAAATGTAGTAATTTATAGGAATCACAAAATAACGTATTAAAAAAATCTGTACCACCCACTTTTCCATTTAAAAAACAAAAAACATGGTCTCTACCAGGGACACACAATAAACGTTGTAATGGAAGTGTGGCCAGGGACCTTAGAAACAGAGGGAGGGCAACTTAGATTTAGGTAGGAGAGATAAGGTGTACTTCACAGAGAGAAGGTTGCTCAGCCTCCTCCGAATCTTGAAGGAACAGACAACCAGAGGGACAAAAGGGTAATGGGAGAAGGGAATTCATGTATAATATGGACCTCACAGCAGTTTGCTTTTCCTGGAGGGTAAAGAGTGAGGAAGGGAATACTCAGAGAAGGTAGGTAGGTAGGGACCAGATGTAGAATGGGTCTTCTGTGACATACTAAGCACTTTAGATTTAATGTAAGGAGTGATTAGGAATTTTTAAAGAATTTTGAACAAGGGAGTGATATAGATTTATATTGGGGGATAATTACTTTCTATGACTTGGGATAATGGCAGCATCATACAGACTTGATTGGAAGGTATAGAAGAACTGATTAGAAATGTAATGCAATTAGAAATGTAATGCATCTTTTCCGTCCAAGGAAAAGATGACGACGGGAACCAAGGCAGCAACAGCAAGGATAAAGTGGGAGGGAGAGGGGAAACAAAGAGCAGGTAACAGCCATCGATCCGGACTTAGCAGTTTGGGAGACATGTCAGTATCATCTGGGGCATGAGGATTCACCTCCATGACTGTTTAAATTACTAAGTTTTCTGGTTAAGCTGATTAGGCAGTGATGATTACCAGAGAGAATTACCTATATACAGTTACTTATTTTTCCCTGGGCACCTGTGAATATGTACTGCTTCATATTTATAATGCTAAAACCACATTCTGTGGAAAGTAAAAACAAATGTAAAATCTAATTCCTTGTGGATTTTGTTAATAAAAGAGATTTGCAGACCTCTTTTCTGAACATTCATCAAGATTTCCTGTCTCCTATGTAAACCTTATTGCTGGGTTTTGTTTTCCAAGCAGATTCTTCGGACCCAAAGCCGTAGTGCAGGTGGAAGGAGGATCTCTGAAAACAGCTATTCTCTGGATGATTTGGAAATAGGCCCAGGTAAGCAGAGTTCCATGTATGTGAAGTTCCCTAGGAAATACTCATAAGTAGCTATACCTTTTGGTCTCATGCTCAAAGCTTTTAGAGAAGAGTGGCACAAATTAAAAGGAAGTCTGTGGGGTGCCTGGGTGGCTCCATTGGTTGAATGTCCAACTTCAGCTCAGGTCATGATCTCTTGGTTAGTGGGTTCAAGCCCCGCTTCAGGCTCTGTGCTGGCAGGTCAGAGCTGGAGCCTGCTTCAGAGTCTGTGTCTCCCTCTCTCTCTGTTCCTCCCTCATTTGCACTCTGTCTCTCTCTGTCTCTCTCAAAATTAAACACATTAAAAAAAGTTTTTTTAAAGGAAGTCTATTTGTGAAAGCCAAGGGGTACCCTTGTGGGATTACAAGGCAAATAATGCCAGCAGTTTTGGCTTCATGGGCATCTGGGGCTTGAGGGCTGCCATGGATGGGCAGTTCCCTCTGTCAAGATTGGTTATCCTGGGGCACGTGGGCATCTCAGTCATTTAAGTATCTGACTCTTGATTTCAGCTTCGGTCATGATCCCAGGGGAATCAAGCCCCGTGTCGGGCTCCACGCTGTGTGTGCAGCCTGCTTAAGATTCTATCTCCTCTCTCTTTCTCTCTCTCTCTGCCCCTCTCTCCCACTTGTGCTCTCTCTCTCTAAAATAAAAAAAAATGAAAAAGATTGGTTATCTTATATTACTGGTAGTAACAGAATGCCTTGAGAGCATAATTACTATGTTTTGAAAGGGGCATTTACAAGCACTTCACAAAAGAAAAAATTAACAGGCAAATTATCAGCCTCCTGATAAAAAAATGCAAATTAAAATGGCATTGAGATCTTTTTCCAATGTTAAATAAGTCAAAATGTTTAAATATACAATACTCAGTTATGGTAAGGGTTCTCCTTTTAAATGTTGGGAAAGTGAGTAAATATTACCTGGTAAATGACAGTTTTATTCCTGATTTCCTTTGTACCTTTTTTTTTTTTTTTTTTTTTTTAAAGTAGGCTCCATGCCCAATTTGGGCCTTGAACTCATGACCCTGAGATCAAGAGCCACATGCTTTACCTATTGAGCCAGCCAGGCGCCTCCCCCCCACCCCCCCACCCCCGCCCACTTCTTTGTACTTTTCTTTTTTTTTTTTAGAGAGAGAGAGAGAGAGCACAAGCAGAGGAGAGGAGCAAAGGGAGAGAGGGGAGAGGGAGAGAGGGGCAGAGAGAGAGAGAAAGAGAATCTTAAGGGGACTCCATGCTCAGCACAGAGCCCACTGTGGGCTTGATCCCACGATCCTGAGATCATGACTTGAGCCAAAACCAAGAGTCATATGCTTCACCAACTGAGCCACCCAGGTACCCATCTTTGTATTTTTAATACAAAGAAAATACAAAGAATTATGGTAGCTCAAAATTTAGAATCTGAAAATCATTCAAATCACGTTTTATCTTCTTGTAAAGCACATTATTTGCATGCTTCCAGGTCAACTGTCATCTTCTGCATTCAACTCAGAGAAAAGTGAGAGCAGGCGAAATCTGGACTTACCACGCCTGTCAGAAACCTCCATAAAGGATCGAATGGCCAAGTACCAGGCAGCTGTCTCCAAACAAAGTAGTTCCACCAACTACACAGTATGTGTTCTGTACCATTCATTCATTCGTTCATTCCCTCATCTGGCAAATGGTCACTGAGCGCAGAAACTAGAAATGTCTCCCAGACCCTACCTTGGAGCCCTGGCTCCGTCCCTGGTCCCCAGCCATTCTCTTTTCTTGTAAATCCTACCCTAGCCTCATTCAAAATCCTTACCGTGTTTTAATACTGACTTTGCTTTCCTAGGCCTTATTCCCACCCCACTCATTTTTGTGTGTGTGATGTTATCATCCAGTAATATTGAGAGTTTTCCTGTCTCTTCTACTTAATCTTGCTGTTGTTGCTAAAAAAGTGTCATCTGTTAGTTTTAACAGAAACACTTACTTTTGGTTTTTTTTTTAATTTTTTTTTTTTACATTTATTTATTTTTGAGAGACAGAGTGAGACAAAGTGAAAGTGGGGGAGAGGCAGAGAGAGAGGGAGACACAGGATCGGAAGCAGGCTCCAGGCTCTGAGCTGTCAGCACAGAGCCCGATGTGGGGCTTGAACCCACAGACCATGAGATCATGACCTGAGCCAAAGTCGGATGCTCAACCGACTGAGCCACCCGGGTGCCCCATTTTTGTTTTTGAGGAAAGAGAGAATACTGGAGAGAAATATAGGATATATTCAACATTAATGTTGTACACTCATCATCACTGTCTAATTCCAGAATATTTCTATCACCCCAAAAAGAAACCCATATCTGTATAGTCACTCCCAATTCCCCCTGCTTTCTGTCTTCAATGGATTTACTATTCTGCACATTTTGTATAAATGAATCATATAATATGTGGTGCACTTAATCTTTACCTCTTATGATGTAATGATTTTCTAAAGAAATAGTATAGTAGATAAGTAAAGGGGAGGGGGAAATAACAAGATGGCTTGCTCAGTAATCACAAAATTTGTTATTCTAAATAGGATTTTCCATTTTAAACTTTCCTAGGCTTAATTGGCAAGCTGACACTACAGAACTGCTTACCAGAAGTTACCTTTCAAATGCCATTTATTCATATATACACACGCCTATAGACACCGTACATATGTATATTTTATGTGTATCTTTCAAACATTTGATCCTTCTAAGATTTAAAAATACAAGCTATGAACCTATTGGTGTCCTTTTTTTTTTTTTAAACAAAGTTCGAAGAAGAGCGTTGAATTTTACTTGTTCCTGGGCAGACCGAAACTAGTATCTATTAGAAATCATCACATGTATTCCAGGAGTGGAGCCTTCTTTTCCTCATATTATTAAGTATGCATTCTCTAGTAGCAGTTACCCGTGGACTCTGTCTCTGGACAACGAATAATTTCATCGTGATTTTTCACTGTGGTTTTTAGAAGAGAGGATGTGCATAATTTGATAGTAAAGTGGAACACCACAGGCTCATTATTATTCCCTGAGTGTGAAAATGAGCAAAATTAGACTTAGAAGGCAGGGTAGGAGATAGGGCAAATGGGTGATCTTTGGAGCATAAGTCCTTCCTTTCAAGATTCTGCTGCTTCTCAGTCTTCCTGCTACAAACATTCCAACCAGGTGACTCCCTAGGTGGAAAAACCTGTTCTGTGACTTTTTTTTTTTTTTTTAACTCCTAATAGAGTTTATGCATTGCCGTTCTCCTGCTCTGTAAATTTTAAGAGCCTTTAGGAATTCTTGTCAAAAGTACATTTTATCTCATCCCCAAAGAATTTCTCAGGCTCCTTACAGAGGATGGCTGTAACTAGGCGCACACTCTCAGGCCGTGATTCTGGAGGCAGGGCTTTGAGATGGGGGTCAGAAATGAGTCCTTGGGCTGGCCTGTTGTGTTCTGCAGCTCTGGCCGCCAGCTCCTCACAGATGTTCCTCCAGAGTCTCGTCCCTTAGTCTGGGAGCCCACACCTCAGCCAGCACACTCACACCCTCTTCACTGGCCCCGAGGCCATAAATTGCTTGTTTTCTCGCCCTGCCTAAAGAATCGCAAACAACAGAAAGGTACTAGCCTTTCAGAAAGGTGGCAGACTAAAGGTTAGGAAATGTCCGTATTCATCTACCACTATGTTAACTTTGGATCTAGTCGATAAAGTTAATTTTAATATTTTGCCCCAAGTGTTCTTTGCAAGGAAAAACATGTGATTATGCTTACTCCATATGACAGTGCTAATGCCTGCTTGTTATATGTTGAGGCTTTGTTCTGAGAAGTAGAATAAGGTATGTCTTTAGTACAATGTATGACTTTGATGCAAAAAAGAAGCATGTTTTTGAAAGTCTCACAAAAAAGGTTGTTTTATGGTATCATTAAATATAATCTCCGTTTTTATATGTATGCATCATCCCTGTCTCTCTTTCCAGGCCGAGCATTTATATATATGGTCAGTATATTTTCTTAATTATTGGCACTTGGCATTTCCTTTCCCCTGCTCCAGAATGGTCTTTTCTGATAAAACTCACAAGCTTTGCATTCCCACGAGCTCTGCTGCTAGAGGAGTGAATCACAAGAAAACTGTATGCTGGGGGTGGTTTCTGTGTGTGTCTGTGTTGATATGTCTGTATTCTAATGAGCATCCAGTTTTAGACTAGCGTACAAATATTTAACTCCGAGGTATGTGTCCACAAAGCTGCTTTTGTCATTTCACTAGTAAATGGGTTTTGCTTGTGAGAATTAGGGGGTTGATTTGACCCAAGGCCTCTTAAAAGAACTTTTCTTTTACCATTCCAAGTTTATTTAATAGATGTGCTATGAAGAGCGTAGAATCGTGAGATTTTTAATTTTAGCTCACAGATTATTTTTATTTTCTAGAATGACTTGAGAGCCAATGGTGGTGAAATAAAAACTCATAAGTTGGAGCAAAAGGAGAATGTGCCCCCAGATCCTGAGGTCTGCATCTCCCATCAGGTTGGAGAAAAGGTGGGTTGAAGAGTCTGATGTCCAGTTGCCAAGGAAGCATGTGTTCTAAATTAGATGCTTAAAATTAGAAACAACTCTAACTCTAGGCTGCAGAGTGTCTGGGAATTTGGTAACAGCTGCCAGGACAGATTGTCATTTTTGCAGGTCACATAATTTTAGTTGGGGAACTCTGCAACTTATAGCTGACCAAATAATGAACCTTCACTGGAAAATTCTTTTGCTCAGCAAATGCTCAGATGGCGTAGAGCTAAAGTGATTTTAAAAAATCTGTTTTGATTAGCGATCCTATCTTCAAAGTATTTGTGTATTCTTAATTTAACACATTTTATGCAAGACCATTTCATTCTTTCACTCAAACTATTTTGAAAGCTAGGCACCATGCTAAGCACAGGAAATACTAAGCTTAGCAACTCAGTGTGAGCAGACCATTCCATGTGGTCTTTATCTGCAAGGAAGCTAACAGAGTAGAAAGGAGACGAGTAACAGGTTGGCTGTTAAAAAGCAATATGGTAAGTGTTGTGAGAAGGCTCTGTGGGGCCATGGAAGCTCAGACTAAGGACGTTTAACCCGACTTCCTCAAGAAGGTGATGTCTGAGCCAAGTCCTGAAGAATATGTGGAAAGAGACCAAGTGAGTAAGGGAAAGGCTAAGTAAAGAATAAGAAGGGCACTCCAGGCAGACACAAACAGAGGTTTGGAAACCAGAGCTCCAAACCAAGATGGCTTGGCTGGAACACAAGGCACATGCAGGTAAAGGAGAGACAAATGGAGGGAGAGCCAGGGCAGGTCTTAAAAAGCTCTATATGCCACTGAGAACAAACTGAGGGTTGATGGGGGGTGGGAGGGAGGGGAGGGTGGGTGATGGGTATTGAGGAGGGCACCTTTTGGAATGAGCACTGGGTGTTGTATGGAAACCAATTTGACAATAAATTTCATATATTAAAAAAAATAAATAAATAAAGCTGTTCTAAAGGGAAAAAAAAAAAAAAAAAGCTCTATATGCCAAGCTTAAGACTTTGGAAAGAGTCCTGCAGAGGTGGAAAACGACGGGAAGATTTTAAGCAAATCATATTTGCATTTTATGCAGCCATCATTAGATGAATGGCTTGGTCGGAGTAAGTCACAACATTATATCAGGTGAATTTATAATTTTCTCTGCCAATCCATTACCCAATTTCTTTTGGCTTTTGGTCAATGTCAAATGTTAAGTTAGATGAGGAGAAAGAGCTTTTAAATATATTACAGTGATTAATTTTAGGAGAAAAATCATTGTTTCTGTTACACATATTGATAACCTTGAGGCCATTCTTCCAAAAGGTGAAGAGATCATTAAAATGGATTAAGAGCAATAGTTCTCAAATTTATTTGACTATAAGAGACTTTAAAAAGTTTGATGTGGGGCACCTGAGTGGCTCAGTCGGTTGGGTGTCCGACTTTGGCTCAGGTCATGATCTTACAGTTCGTGGGTTCGAGCCCCACGTCCAGCTCTGTGCTGACAGCTCAGAGCCTGGAGCCCGCTTCAGATTCTGTGCCTCCCTCTCTCTCTGCCCCTCCTCTGCTCGCACTCTGTCTGTCTCTCTCTCTCTCAGAAATGAATAAACATTAAAAAAAAAAGTTTCATGTACTGGGGTGCCTGGGTGGCTCAGTCAGTTAAGTGTCTGACTTTGGCCCAGGTCGTGAGTTGGAGCCCTGCATTGGGCTATGTGCTGACAGCTCAGAGCCTGGAGCCTACTTCAGATTCTGTGTCTCCGTTTCTCTGCACCGCCCCTCCCCCACTTGCGCTCTCTCTCAAAAATGAATAAACATTTTTTTTTAAAAGTGTGATGTATTGGGGCGCCTGGGTGGCTCAGTCGGTTAAGCGGCCAACTTCGGCTCAGGTCACGATCTCGCGGTCCGTGAGTTCGAGCCCCGCGTCGGGCTCTGTGCTGACAGCTCGGAGCCTGGAGCCTGTTTCAGATTCTGTGTCTCCCTCTCTCTCTGCCCCTCCCCTGTTCATGCTCTGTCTCTCTCTGTCTCAAAAATAAATAAACGTTAAAAAAAAAAAAAAAAAAAAAAAAAAAGTGTGATGTATTGACAGAACACCAACAGAAACTTGTGAAACACACTAAGTAGGTGCACAGGAAAATGGTCTCAGATTAATGGCTACAAAATATGAATCATATGATAAAATGAGAAATAAATTAGAAAAATTAAATCACTTTATTTGACAAAAACATATTGCAAATGTATTTTGAAATAGTAAGACAGAATACTTAGCAGTAGTGTATTTCATAATCATAAAATCCAGTAAATTACACATGTCCTTGCAACAGTGGGCTCATGCATTAGTCCCATGAGTCCCATGCCATGTATCAAATGAGTTCTCTTATTAGACTACCTGGTTTTCCCATTTTTAAGTGGGAGATTATGTTTTAAGAATAACTGAGTTGTGGCATTTGGGTGGCTCAATCGTTTAAGCATCTGACCCTTGATCTCAGGTCTTTTAATTGTTTTTTTTAAGTTTGTTTTGAGAGAGAGAGAGCAAGAGCAAGCATGAGCAGAGGAGGGAGAGAGAGAGAGGGAGAGAATCCCAAGCAGGCTCCACACTGTCAGTGCAAAGCCCAGTACAGTCTCAAACTCACAAACTATGAGATCATGGCCTAAGCCGAAGTCAGATGCTTAACTGACTGAGCCACCCAGGTGCTCCTTGATCTCAGGTCTTTATCTCAGGGTCGTGAGTTCAAGCCCCACGTTGGGTGTACACATTACTTAAAAGTAAAATCTTTAAAAAAAAAAAAAAAAAGAAGAAGATGAACTGAGTTAAAATGTTACATACTATAAAAAAGAAATTTAAAGGATGCCTGGGTGGCTCAGTGGGTTGAGTGGCATACTCTTGATTTCGGCTCAGGTCATGATCTCACACTCCTGGGATCGACTCCTTAGTTGGGCTCCATGCCCAGCATGGAGCCTGCTTGGGATTCTCTCTCTCTTCTGCTCTCCTACTTGCTCTTTCTCTCTCTTTCTCAAAATAAATAAACTTAAAAAAAAATTTTAAGAGAAAAATATTCCCAGCATTGAAATCCCCCCATCTACCCTAGGAACATATAGTTTGAGAAATGGTCGTCTGGAAAATAATGCTTGGATTGTCCCTAATCTGATTTTGTGTTTCCTTCTTGACGGTCTTCACACTGATTTGAAACTGGAACTCTGAGTCGAACTGGAGGATCAAAACATTTTAATTATAGCCTAAAAGGCATCAGTGCAACTAAACCATGAATTGAGGAGTGGGTGGGAAGGAAAGGAGATAAAGACAGTAGTACATAATCTTCACGTACCGCACTGCAGGTTCATAAACCCATAAACCAATGGCAAATTCATAACATTTTTCAGAGCCTTGCTTACCTTTCAGCTGTTCGCCCAGCTTTTGTTAACCAATACCTAAGAACGATTGGAACATCAGCTTGTTAAAAAAGGACACTAGGTGCACTTGTCTGAAATAGAATATTATGTCAAGGTATTGTTCTTCCCTTTGTCCTCTTGTGATCAAATCTGTGCTTCTCTTTAATGAAATGTTTGAGCAGAAATCTCACATGCTCTCTCCTGGCTGTTCCTGTAGTGAAGTCAGCTGGTTGGGCATGTGCAATGATGTCATGATTGGCATTGACTTTACCCTGCACGTTCAAGGTGACCAAAATTAGAGGTGAGAGAAGAGCATCCTGAGATGGACGCACCTACTAATTAACAGGAATTGAAGAGCTTTTAGTTTCTTTCATTATCATTAAATGACATAATGCATGTAAGGTGATTATTCCAATACCTGGCACATACTAAATGCTCAGTAAATGTTAGCTGTTATTACAGCAGTTTGTTCTATCCCATGTCAGAATTTCTGTAATGAAAACAGAGTAATGAGAAAAAACAACCTTGCTATAAATTCAGGTGCATTCAGCCAATGACTCAATCTGCATTGTAAATTTATTCAATAGAAACACTCAGCATTGCCCATAAAATCCCTGATATCTGAATGAAAGACTGTTACAGGCAGACTCCACATTGGTCACCTATTGGCCCTTCGTGATTTTGGGTGTGAAGGAGGATACCAGAAGGCCTGGGACACCAGAAAGGAGAGGGAGAGCTCACAGAAAGTTTTTATTTAAATTTGATGGCTTCCTGGGAAGAGATCTGTACCTATGCACAAGATCTGCCATTTTGTTAAACACTCTGCTGTTTTGAAACTGGGATTTAGAAGGAAGGGGCGCCCAGGTGCCTCAGTCGGTAAAGCGTCCGACTTTGGCTCAGGTCGCGATCTCACAGTTTGTGGGTTCGATCTCTGTGTCGGGCTCTGTGCTGACAGCTCAGAGCCTGGACGGACTCTGTGTCTCCCTCTCTCTCTGCCCTTCCCCCACTCTCACTCCTCACTTGGTCTCTCTCTCTAAAATAAACATGAAAAAACAACAACAACAAAAAGGAAAACTAACCTTGAAGAGAATACCAGAGGTTGGTTTTAGGTAAATTTGTTGTTTAGCTATCAAAATGTCTTCTGTACTGGCAAGCTTGTTTCAGCTGAATGTATCTGGTTGGGAAATTAGCAATTAGGAAGATAAAAGAATAAGAATAGTTCCTAATGTAAAGACTCCATCTTGGCTTGGAGTGAGTTATAGTTATATGGTGAGAAGCTTTATTCTCTCTGATAGAGGGTTTTGTTTTGCCCTTTTTTTTTTTTTTTTTTTTTTTGACAGTAGAAAGATGTGGTTTAGAAGTTCTTTTATAAAGGGAGATGATGCACGCTTGGCAGTTGAGTGCAGTCTGTTTCTCCCGTTACTCTGTAATTGAGAGGCATGTTAATATCCTCATAAAAGACATTTTGCTGCCTCTTGTTTAAATGCTCAGCTGTTCTGAGGCCCGTTATTTCCCCCAGGCAGCCAGTGACTGACTAGAGTCAGCAGGTTTTTATGGCATTAACAGCAGTTTGCTCTTTTATTTTTAATGTGATTCTTAATCCCCCCTCCACCCTTTTTGTAGGTTTCTGCAACTGAGAATAGCCTGGCAATCCGTCCCACCCCTGCTGAAG
Organism: Panthera onca; assembly: GCF_046562875.1. Lineage (NCBI taxonomy): Eukaryota > Metazoa > Chordata > Mammalia > Carnivora > Felidae > Panthera > Panthera onca. The sequence continues at coordinate 76,569,289 of NC_138345.1, read as the reverse complement.
ATGACTCCCGTAAGCATTTGTTCTCAGATCTGGAGGATGAGGTTCTTATTCTGTGTTCTGTATTTGGTCCGGGGATGTCTCCAATGCTGTCAGTGCTGAGAATGTGATATATTAAATCCAGTAATTTAGCTGATCAAATCTTTCATTTGGTTTCAAGGACTGGTGCTTGCCTACCCTTCACACATTTCATGGCTTAGGGAGAAGTTAAATTCGATATGATTAACTTGAGGCAAACTGAATACTTTTGGTGCTTCTCTCATTGAACTTATCCTACCTTTTGCATCAAATCTTTTCAGGGTTAAAGCTGCAAAAACTAATTTTGAAGTTTCATTTTAATAGGAGTTTGGCCAAGAAGGATTTTATTCATTTACAAGGATAAAGAATTGATATTTGAGTAACCTTTTAAACATATCTTCCCCTGCTTATCTAAATGTGTACCATATTCCACCCTCTAGCTAGATTATAGAGATTTTCCTGCTGGTGCTGAATTTTTATCACCTTTTCATCCTATTTTAGAGTCATTTTGAGCCTCACCTCTCCCAAGGACAAAAACATTTCTTTTTTTTTTTTTCCTTACTCTATCCACATTTGATTCTGATTTTCAGTGTATTTTTAAAAATATTTATGGATTTCTAGCTTCCCCCAGGATAATGACTTTACTAGACATTGAAAACTCAGCGACTAAAGTAGAAATATGAGCTAAACAAATCTCTAGTAAATCCTACCTCAAAAAATTTCAGAGAGAAATTTGCTGCTTGAATCCAGGAACATTCCTTTTGCAGGCATTTTGGTTGGACTAGAAATTTTTCTGAGTTTTGCCTAGGTTTGCAAAACATTTGAAAAATAAGCCTAAGTCTTTTAGTACTTTATTGACTTAACTCTAGATTTTAAGGAATTCTCTTATGGTTCCTTAATAGTATTTTTCTGTGCCTGTTCAGAGTTTTCCGCAGTTAATATATTAGCAGGAAATTAACTTATCCAGGTGACACATCAATGATTATGGAAAAAAAAAAACCTCATAGAGCCTTTTTCCATAATCTTCATCCATGGATGGCTGCTATAGGATTGACTAAAAAGACTGTCAGATTACACACACACGCACACACATACACACACACGTGTGCACATGCACATGATATGAAATTTCTACCCTCACATCCCTTCATTTTCCCAACTCCAGAAGGAGTTATTGGGGGGGGCTGACTACCAGGAAAGCCATCAATGTCTACAAACAGCCTTTAAATATGACATCCCACGGTGGGGGGGTGGGGAGGGGGGCTGGCAGAAAGTTCTTCAGATCTGGTGATTTGGATTTCTGCTGTGTGTGGCTAAGGGTGAGAAAGCCTCCCAGCTCAGAGTCTAAGAGCAAAGCTTTTAGCATTAGAAAAGCTGTGTATCTCCTGGCGTTGAAAGGACCTGTCCTGTAGTGGTGACAAAACTTTGCTTTGGAGAGGAACCATTTCTGAGACTTGCCAAGAGGTGCTATAAAATTTCTTCCTTTTGAAACTCAAGCAGGTAACTTCCTGGTTAAGAGTGAGGTCCAGCAGCCTGTCCAGCCCAAGCCACTAAATCCAGATGCCAGAGCCTCCAGCCTCTCTGAGAGTTCTCCTCCCAAAGCATTGAAGGTATGATGGCAATTTCTCTCTGAGCCTTTAGACATTGGCTTACTGGTAGAGCTCATTGCACTTTATACCATTTATGTTCATTATAACTTATTTTTGCTTTCCTGGGGATAAAAACACCAAATAAGGGCTTACTTATGCCAATCACTTTCCCTGGAAATCTTGTTTTTTCTGCTCAAATGTTTGAGCCAGGAGGGGAGAGGTTCACTAATAGCTTTCAGTTTGAAATATGGAAAATTCATGAAAGTTTTAAGGAAACCCAAAGTTAAAATTATGTTTTTTGAGGGAAAAAAATGCCCAAAGTTCATAAATCTGTGAAGGGGTAAAAGACCACAAATTGGGAAACTCAAGAAATCTGTTAAACTAAATCAGCTCATTGGGTGGGAACGTGCATGTCAACTTAAAGTTAGTGGCTCCCTGGTCTGAAGAACTTGACCATAACATGATTAGTGGTTAACTTATTTAAAGAATGTGTTCATCGCAGTGGGGGTTGGCCAGCCCATTTGCTATAAAAATGGGCATTCGAGTAACACTTATACTAGGGTGTATAATATTAGGTGTTAAGGAATGTACAGACTTTTTTATCCTAAGAAAACTTTACTAGACTACTTAAACTGTGGCTGCCTTTTATTCACCAGTTTTTAAAAACAGTCTTCTCCCTTTCTGTGAACAAATATATACTCTCATAAAAATAAAGTTTAAGAAAAAAAAATACCCAACACCTACCTTAGGCTTTATTACCTGACTTGTTTTAATGGAATGCTTTGCTGATGTGGTGCTAATGTAGCCATTTGGATTAATAACCAAACATACCCACACTTCTTTAGTGTCTTTCTCCTCTGGCGCTCTCTTCAGTAGCCTGGTTTTGTTTAGAAAGTTTTAACATTTGAAAGAAACTCAGTAGGTCGAATTAGTGTTAAGATGGTATGTAACTGGCATCAGCCCTGTGGGTATCTCTCAACTGTGGGCATGACTGGTTCCTTGATGAAAGTTCTAGTGCACAAAAAAGGATGAAAAGTGGACATAGGTGAAGGTTTGCAACAAAAAGAAGGAAGCAGAGAATCCGGGATTTAAAGGGTGAGTTGAAAAAGGGAAGGGGGGGCGGTGAAGAATGTAAATGAAAATTTTAGGGGAAGCTGAGATTTATGAGGAGAGTGAAGTTTGTTGAAAAGGAGCAAAAGGTGAAGAAAGTAATAAGAGAACGCAAGTAAAGGGAGGAAAAATGGAGTGACGGTGATAGAGCTGCACATGTATTCAATACGACTCCCTCTTCTGACCTTAAAGACCAGCTCACGCTGTTATCAGTACTTCCTTTGTCCGGTATCTGGAGTCCAACAAAGTAGCAAATGCCATGGGGTTAATTTATTTTCCGACAGCAACCCTGCCCGGATTTGAGTCCTTGGGTTGGGGTTCTGAATCAAGAACAGCCAACAAATCTGACTTAACAATGGACTTAGGGACTAGGAAAATTCCGTGGCTTATCTAAGAACTAAAATCTGTTCTTGAGTGTATTTGAATTCTCAACCCAGTCTTGTTTCCCTCCCTCAACTGCTAGGTCAGACCTCCTGGTACTGGGTTGGACTTTTGAGGTCCCTTCTTGATGCAGGCTCCAGGATCTGAGCTGCTGAGTGATGAGTGACAGAGTGCACCTCACTTGGGTCCCTCCCAGCATAACCAGGGACAAGAGGAGGTGGAGATGAAGCCCCCTGTGCACCTGCCCTAGACCCATGACTGCTTCCTCTGGTTACTCAGCAGTAGAATGCAGACAGGCATGCTTTCACCAGACATACACCTCAGGTTTTGAGTATTGTGTAAAGACTGGAGTAAATTGACCTGGTTCCCTGTGTTTGCCTGTGGTCCAGAGCTCAAAGGATTATGGTGTGGGATACAGATGGGACTCAATCACATCTCCACTATTATTGAAGGATAGTTTATTTTCTCTTCCTCAGATTTATCCATTACATTCTGAAGGCAAGTACAGACACAGACACACACACACACACACACACACACACACACACACACACTTTAGTGTCTATAGGTAAGACCTACTGATGTAATTGGTGTCGTGGTAGTAGACTATGCAACAGAAGTTGTTTCTGCACTTGGGGAAATTACATACAGCTAAGAATAAATTTGCTCACTCAGAATAGATTTTTAGGTCCCACACATCCTGGAAAAACTGTTCCTTAGTGCTTGTCTATTATTGAAAATAGGGTATCTAAGGTAGAAATTCATTTCAAACTTTAGCTTGATAAAGTAAAAAAAAAAGTTGATACTAGTCTTTACAAGTATGAGTTTTATTTGTATATTTTGGACACTGGCCGTATAGCTCAGTCGGTGGGACTTGGTGCCGATGAAATTCAAGTTGCAGGTTCATTCTCGAAAGAGGTGTTCTGGGAGCAGAGCTCAGTGGACCCTGGGGGAAGGATCAGGACTTTTCTACTCAAGAGACCCAGAGGTCTCTTGGGGTTTATGTCCTTCCCCTGAAAGAAGTTGTCCCTTAAATGTTTCCAGAAAGGAGGATAGGAAAAGGCAAGGAGATGTGACCAGCCGTGGGAACACCCCCTTGCCCTCATTAGGACAGACAAGGCTTCCTCGCTGCTGATGGATGTGGAGAGAAAAGATGGCAGACTGCATGAGAGGACACACACTTTGCACCCCCTCTGTGCCCTGTCAGCTGTCCCTTCCTCTCTGGACAGGGTAGGAGGTTTTATGCTATTTTGCAAAGCTATCAGAATTATGCTAGAAGGTCATCTAGAATCTTTATTTATTTATTTATTTATTTATTTACTATCTATGTTATTACTGCTTTATCAGAACACTAACCTGTCCTCTATATGTAAAGCAATCTAAGATGTGAGTATCTCCAGAATGCTGTCAAAAAGAGTTTCACAGAAAGCCAGGGAAAGGGCCAAGGCTGCACAGAGCTGGCCCAACCATTTACTGTATGCGAAGAATTTCAGTTTAATTACCTAGATGTTTTGCACAGATTGGAAAGGAGGGAATGAAAGGCATTTTGTGGTTTTCTGAGGAATGGCAGCCTGACATCAATACAGACTTTTCTTCTGACTTCACCACATCCAAAGGTTAGTTAGCTTTACTGCTTGTTGCCAGCTACCCCCTCTCTCTCTATATATTATGTGCATTACATAGATATCATGTCCCAACTAGAGCTTTCATTGGGCTGAAACATAGACGTAAGGCAAGAGGGTGAAAGAATGCAAATGTAGCAATTTATTGGAAAAGTAGCTTTAAGTAGGTGCTGACCAACAGCAGGCCTGTAAGACCTGTCATATGGGAAAGACGTGACAGTGTTTATGAACATCAATTATGTATGTATTCCTCATTCATTCCTGAATATCCCGAAGATGTTATCTACATATTTTAATTCGAAACAAAGGGAGGAAGTAGTTTGAACAAAGTACTTTGTTCCAAATGCTCAAGTGAGATTATTTTCATTTGGGTTAGCATCTGCTCTCATCCCCAAGGAGTTTCCTTTAGTTATGGAAAATTAACATTCCAGGATAATTTAGAAAGTGCTCTCTTGGTTTGTGAGTCGGGAGTTCCAAGTTTTAATTTTAAGTCTGCTACTGACCATGTGAGCCTTGATAAGGCACCTGACGTTCTGGTGCTGCAGTTTCTACATGTGAAAAAGAGTGAGGGAGGAGAGATGAAAAATATCTTACTAACTGAAAAATATATAAAAGATTAAAAACTGTCTAACGTTCTGATGCTGGCAGCATTTTAAAATGTGGCTGCGCCAGGTCCAAGCATGCCATGGAGGCATGGGCAGGATGTATGCCAGGCCTACCATAATGGTGGAGATTTTTGGGCACTGACTGTGCTTCCTGTTGTCTGAATAGACATGGGGGCAATTACAGAAAAGTGGCTGAGAGCCCAGGACAGAGGAAGTAAAGGGAAGGCACAGACACAGCCACTCTGATTTGGCATGTTACCAAGTTGGGATCCTCTTGACTTTATGAAACTCTGAGGCCCTCGGGCAGCTGCCACATAAACATTAAATACTGTTGCAAAGGGTCTGTGTAAAAAGCTGGATGGGAATAATGGGACTCTGATAGGTCTGGCTAGTTAGGAGTTTGTGGTTAGTCAGATGTTTGGGCTAGCAGTCTATTAATTTGATGTTGAGGAGAAGGAGGATGGCCTTTCAGTTGTGTGGGCGAAGGCCCCATTCAGGAGAGAGCCATTGTGGGTCAGGTGTGGGAGGTGGTAAGACACTAAAGAATTGTTAATGAGACACTCCTCGTGTGGGTGAAGGCTCAGAAGAGCTCTTTCTCCTGAGCTGGGACATGTTCCAGCCTCAGGTAGATATGAGTGAGGCTGATTTAGCCACAATTAGTAGAAATACTTGAAAAAGAAAGCAAACATGGTCTTATTCTTGGATCGGAGCCTGCACCTGAGTTTCAGCTCAGCTGCGGTAAAGCGCTCCAGGGCACTCCAAATGCTGTGTATTCATTGAAGGTTCCTGTTTGTCTCTTCCAGCTTCTGCTTCCTGCTCCGGTACCTAATTTCTGCTCCTGCCTTCCACTTTCCTCCTAACGTGAGCTCAGCTTTCAGCTTTCTCTCAGGTTTTCCTTTCTGTTCACTGGGCCGCACCCTCCTACAGTGTGTTCTCTGTATGTTTGTAATGGAGGAGTGCTCTGTAGGTCTTCGTTCCCCATTAGCAGACTAAATAATGCCCGTCTCCCCTTGCACCGTGTGAAATTCCCGTCCTCTGCTCTGTCGTTACTGACCAGTATGAATACTGTTCTAAGTCAAGTGTTAAAAATACAGAAGTCCCCCTGCAGCTGAAAAAGATTTTTAATCTGATAAATAAATACATTGGGCCGATTACTTTTACATTATGTGAACAGTGATCTGTACAGGATCTCTCCAATGCCATCAACTGTACTATGATACCCAAATTTTATTTTGCATTTTAACGTATTTCCTGCTTGCTAGACAAGGACCTAGTTCTTTTCGAAGAAAACCCAATTAAAACTATGCAATGACATCTCCACTTAGTCCTGTCTTGTTAGAAGTGGTCATATAAGAATTCTGAACTCTGGGGCGTGGCTCAGTTGGTTAAGCATCCGACTTTGGCTCAGCTCATGATCTCGCGGGTTCATGAGTTCGAGCCCCGCATCGGGCTCTGTGCTGACAGCTCAGAGCCTGGAGTCTGCTTCAGATTCTGTGCCTCCCTCTCTCTGTGCCCCTCCCCCATGATGCTCTGTCTCCCTGTCTCTCTCTCTAAACATAAATAAACATTAAAAAAAAAAAAAAGAAATTTGAGCTCCAAACAATGCCCTAATTACTTCCAACAGCATTCAATTACAATAACATTTGATCATATTTAAATACCTCCCCTACACTTGGTAAACTAGGTTGAACCTGTCTTTAATTATTACAGTTTTTCTTTTTAGGACTCTAACCTTAGGAATGGAAGAGGGCTGTTGATAAGCCATTTCCACTCAGTTCTCTTCCTTCATTCTTAAATCCCTTGGTGCTGTTTGGGAGTTTACCACTAAACTCTAATAAACTCCCTTTTATAGAGCTTTCCCTTTATGGCCATTTTTTAGTCCATTTTCTACTTTTGTTTCCTATTCAAATCTACTTGGAAAACTATTCCTATTTTTTGCTTTACTTCCTGGTGAATCATATAGCAAGTGAGCCAGCAGTCTGATTTTTTTTTATGGGACTATTTTCGGGTTTTTGTAATGAAAATTCTGTCTTGCCCATGACCTGGTTTATTTTTAGGCTTATCTTAACTATTCAGGTCCTGGACCTCGGGACTAATTTATGTTATTTACCACCACCCGGGTCTTAGCAGCAAAGCCTTCCCCAGGTGTCTACTGAGAGCTTCCTGGCCACCTAAGCTGCTTCTGCATTTGCTGGATAAGGTGTTTCTCTTGGGGTAAGAGTTATTTACATATACCTAGAGACTTCTTACCCCCCACCCCTGGTGGCCATGTTACCATTTCTTGTGTAAAAACTTGCAGTTTGGTAATTCTGGCTTTCATCAATGCTGGAATACCAACTATTTGGTGTTATTTAGGATTGGTAGTACCAGCTAGAACACCTGTGCTCACCTCACTTTTATTCCACACTTTATAGGCAGTTCATGAATTCCTAGTCTATTATGACCTTTCATTCCCCATTACAATAGTTTTATTCTCCACTGAGTTGTTTTGTTTTTGTTTTTAAGTAGGCTCCATGCCCAGCGTGGAGCTCTAACTCATAACCCTGAGATCAAGAGTGGCAAGTTCTCCATACTGAGCCAGCCAGGCGCCCTTCTCCATTGGTTTCTGAGAAGATTCTAGCTTTGTTGGGCTGTGCTGTCTTCTGGGTGTCCTAATAAAATAGTTTGTCTCTTTAAAATTATTACATTTATCTGTCAGCTTTGACTTACTTCAAAATATTATGCCTAGTGGGTAAAATAATATGCCAAATTAAGAGTATAAGCAGAGGGGACTAAAAGATACTTTATAAAATTGTCTTTTCCTCATCCCCAAAGTTAAATGCTCTTCCTCTCCTTTAAATTTATCCCCTTCAGAATCTTACAAAAGTCTGTCCTGCTTTTACCAGGCACTTGAATCAAATAAACTTCTGTGTGTGATGACATTTTCTCCTAGTTTCCTGTCTGTGGAAACATTTTTTATGTGCTTTTGTGTGTATGTGGTGGCTTGTCTAAGCCTCTCTCTGCAGTCCAGCCCTAGCTCCACCTGTCCTTGGTGGCAGCTACACTTGGGGCAGCCAGGCAGTTGGGGAAAGGAATTCAGGAGTGCTTCCTGGCCTTAAAGAGAACTCTTTAAGAGAATCATAACAGGCTTAGTGTTCCTGTGAGAATTGACAGGTAAGGGAGCCTTTAGCTAACAAAGTAAAAGCAGGGTGCCTCTCAGCAGAGCACTAACTCATCTTGGCCGGTGCTTGTTAAAGCTGTCCTTTTCCTTTTCCTAGAAGTTTCAGGCACCTGCAAGAGAGACTTGTGTGGAATGTCAGAAGACAGTCTACCCGATGGAGCGTCTCTTAGCCAACCAGCAGGTGTTTCACATCAGTTGCTTCCGGTGCTCCTATTGCAACAACAAACTTAGGTAAGCCAACCAAATCAGCTATCTCTGTACAGTTGGACCTCCGGAGGGCATGTTTGGCTTTTAGAGCACTGGTGCTAAAAGCTGTTATACCAAGAGCACGCTGTTGAAAGCCCTTGAAAAACATAAAAAGTATCATTTAGTGACAAGTATTTCATATCAAATGATAGTGGTGTTTGGAACATCTTAGTACATTGATATTTTAATTTACATGGAGCTTAAATCTTAATGGGTGGCAGGTAAAACCCCCCTGTGACTTAATTTAGTAGAATATTTTCCTTTGGTCTCACAGAATCTTTTTTTTTTTTTTTAAGTTGATTTATTTATTTGAGAGAGAGAGAGAGAGAGAGCTTGGGAGGGGCAGAGAGAGGGAGAGAGAATCCCAGGCAGGCTTCACACTGTCAGCACAGAGCCTGATGTGCGGCTTGAACCCACGAACCGTGAGATCATGACTTGAGTCGAAACCAAGAGTGGGATGCTCAACTGACTGAGCCACCCAGGCGCCCCTTTAAAGCTAAGAAATCTTAAGAGTTTAGGGGTGCCTGGGTGGCTCAGTCAGTTGAGCATATAACTCTAGATTTCGGCTCAGGTCTTGATCTACAGTTTCGTGAGTTCGAGTCCTACATCGGGCTCTGCAATGACACCGCAGAGCCTGGTTGAGATTCTCCCTCTCTCTGTGCCCCTCTCCCACTTGCACTCTGTCTGCCTCTCTCAAAATAAATAAATTAAAAAAAAAAAAGTATAGTTGTTTCAGCCCTTACTTGAAAATGTCCCAAACACTGTATAAATGGTAATAATAGCAATGATAATGGGCACTGAAGAGCACATATTCTGTATATTGCTTCTTTTTATGTGTGACAAAATAATTATGTATCATTTCTTCCAAGTAACTCAAAGTATGGATATAAATGTGGCCATTTGGGGACATATTCCATATTAACTCATTTTAATCATAGAGTTTTAGAGAAGAAAGTAACCAGGATGTCACTTCCTCCAGCTTTCCTTTCAGAGCAAGCATTCCTTCTAAAATACTCTTGAGGGGCACCAGGGTGGCTCAGTCAGCTGGGTGTCCAGCTCTTGATTTTGGCTTGGGTCATGATCTCACAGTTCATGGGTTCCAGCCCTGCATCGGGCTCTGTGCTGACATCACAGAGTCTGCTTGGGATTCTCTCTCTCTCCCTCTCTTTGTGCCCCTCACTCAGTCTCTCAAAAATAAATGAAAATACTCTTGAAAGACGTGCTGGCGTCTGTGTGGCACTTCCACAGGGGTCGATACCCCACTGCCTTGTTCCAGTGTGGGGGTAGCTCCAGCCCAACAACTTTTCCTTCTGTTGAGCCAAAACGTTCCTCTGTAACTTCCGCTCCTTGGTTCTTTTTCTGCCCACGGTATTACTTTTTTTCTCCAAAGCATATTTTTCTAAGCTTCTGAATTTTTGTATCTCTTCTGTGGAAATGCTGTTGTTTTCATACCCCCTTCGAACTGTGTTACCCTGCAAGAGACACCAACTCTCCTAAAGGCCTGTCCAGCACTGACATTAGAGTAGATTTACTTCCCAGCTACTGTGCTCCTATTAACCACATTCATTCACTAGTGTCTTGTGAGTGCAATCCATTTGCAAAGCATTATACCTACTCCTGTAGATATGTGTTTTTAAATTATAACACAAATGGGAAACGAGGAGGAAAATGATTCAGCTTTGTACAAAGGAAAATATCATTATAAGTAGTGAAAGGTTATAAATGCTTAGGAAATATATGAGTGGTCAGAGATAGGTGGGATAGCCTAGGGAAGACTTCTTGGAAGAAATTTTTTTTTTTTAACAGTTTTGACAGAGGGGAGTGAAATCATTTGAAAATAGGAAGATGTACCACATGAATGTCTTGTGAAGCTTTAGGCCTAGAAGTGAGCATGTTTTTTATAAGGGTAATAAAACAAACGTGCTTGAAAGGGAGGGGGTAAAGAATCCTAGGTGATTGATGTGCTTTTAAAGGTATTTTTCTCACTTAGCAACTTCTGAAAATACTGAAGTTGCCAAATTTCAGCCTGCTAGTATAAGTAAGAGTATATAGATACCTCAACTTTATGCTCTTTTTCTTTTAACAACAGTCTAGGAACATATGCATCTTTACATGGGAGAATCTACTGTAAGCCTCACTTCAATCAACTCTTTAAAGCTAAAGGCAACTATGACGAAGGCTTTGGACACAGACCACACAAGGATCTGTGGGCAAGCAAAAATGAAAATGAAGGGACTTTGGAGAGACCAGCCCAGCTTCCAATTGCAGGGGAGACCCCTCAGAGCCCAGGGGTCGAAGATGCCCCCATTGCTAAGGTGGGTGTGCTTACAGCAAGTATGGAAGCCAAGGCATCCTCTCAGCCAGAGAAAGAAGACAAGCCAGCTGAAACCAAGAAGTTGAAGATAGCCTGGCCACCCCCCACTGAACTTGGTAGTTCAGGAAGTACCTTAGAGGAAGGGATCAAAGTATCCAAGCCCAAATGGCCTCCTGAGGATGAAATCAGCAAGCCTGAAGCTCCCGAGGATGTGGATCTGGATCTGAAGAAGCTAAGACGATCTTCTTCACTGAAGGAAAGAAGCCGTCCATTCACTGTGGCAGCTTCATTTCGAACCACTTCAGTCAAGAGCCCCAAAATCCTATCCCCACCTATAAGGAAAGGCTGGAGCATGTCAGAGCAGAGTGAGGAGTTTATAGGAGGAATGGCAGCAGAAAGGAAACAAGTGGAAAATGCCAGTGCCTCCGAAAAGAATGGTAGTGTGGGAAAAACAACCAGGCAAAACAAAGAATCTAAAGGAGGGGAGGCAGGGAGGAGAAGTAAGGAAGATCATGGTTTCGAGATGGGGAGTGAGAATCTTCTAGAAAATGGTGCAAGCTTAGATGAAAACGATAGAAACCTCAAAGAGCAGTCCCCACTAGAACCCAAGTCTACAAATTGGTCCAGCTTTGCAGAAAGCACCTCCCCTAAAGAATTCACTACCCAGCATCAGAAATCCCAGGATGTGGGATTCTGGGAGGGAGAAGTAGTCAAAGAGCTGTCTGTGGAGGAACAGATAAAAAGAAATCGGTACTACGATGAGGATGAGGATGATGAGGAATGACAGACTGCAACGGTGCTGGGCCTTAAATCTATGTTAGTGTTAGCAAGCCACTGCCCTTTATCAAAGTGATGCACCGTAAACAGGTGTCTTAGCATGAACTGTCATTTATGTGGAAGCAGTTCTGGAGGAGTTCTTGCTTCAAAAAAATCCCATACTGCAGCTTAAGTGAACCAATTCTAAACGCTATAGATAATATTACTTCAGTCCTCTATTTTAGCAATGATGATATACATAAGTGCTTTAAGGTCTTATGGGGGCGGGGGGGGCGGGTATGCCAACTGATATAGTTCAGACTCCACTGTATTCCCAAAAGGCAGTACAAAAATAGACGATTAGTAGCACATTGTCGCACTTCAACTATGGAATTAGGGAACACACAGAAGGGGTTTAGGGACCTAAACATTATGACTGAACGCACTTTAGTATAAAGGGCACAGTTTGTATATTTTTAAATGAATACCAATTTATTTAGCATTCATCTGTTAAGAAATCAAATATGTAATCTTTAAAACATTTTTAGGTTAATTTTCTCACTCTGATATACATGGGGAATTTCTTGCTTTGCATCCCATTCTCTAAGCCACATCCTGAATTGGATTACTGAGATATAACACAACTGTTCTTTTGGGGCACTTTTTGAGCACATTTGGTGCTTGGAGAGATCCACTCTCTCTCAAATAAGCTCTGGTATTTGCCAATGAGTCTGATTACATCCCAAGTGATTGCTTTCTTCTTTGGTGGTATCTATGGGCTCATCATATACTGAAAACTGCAATATTTTTATAAGATCTTTTGTACTGCTGTTTGCCATGTTGCATGTTAAAGCAAAGTGAGGAGTTTAAAGAAGGAATAACAGAAAAAAACTGCCTTAAGCCACTTGAGCTCAGACCCCCAGACCCTATATTCCACTTCTGATATCCCCTTTCTGGGACACTAGTTTTTTAAATACATACCAGCTCTGAAATGTATTGATTTTTATGGCAGACAGTATTCCCAGGGTGCAATTAAACCAATTACAGGCCTTTGTGTGTGTGTGTGGGGGGGTGGTTTTCTAGTAGTTAAGGCTTTGGAACATAAACTTGAGTACACTTGTTGTACATAATCGATATTCCAAATTGTATGTGGGGAGAGAGATGTTTTAAGCCATAGGCTTTTCTTTGTCCTGCATTTTTAGAGATTTAGCTCTAATATTTTTTAGAGATGTAAAATATTCTGCTTTCTTATAGTCTTGCTTAGTCTGAAACATTTTTATTCAATAAAGCTTTTAATTTACATCTGAACTTTTCAATGTTCCTTTTCCATTATTATTTTACATTATGACAGTGTCTCAAGACCTTTTACTTTAGCAGTCTGGGAAGAAAGGCACATGGGTCTGATGCATTTTAAGTGAAGAGAGGTGTTATGAATATATCTCCCCACTAGGTGGTGGCATTGGGTCGATCTTGGGCTTTGATCTTTCCTAAAAGAGGACAAATTTTTCTGAAAAATTGAGAGCAACTTGGCAAGAAACTTAGTGTGTACATTCCAAATGAGCTGTGTGTTTTAACAATTCAAACTCTGGTGGTGGTTTTTTATTGTTAATTGTACTCAACATTTAATAATTCACCTTGCAATTATGCCTAACATGCTAAAGGGAATTTCCAAATGTCTCTGCTTGAAAATGGATGTTTTCCACCCTGGGCAGAGGCATAGTTGGTTGTTTGATTTCCTTGCCTGTAGAGGCAACTGCCCCAATAGTTAAAACACTTTTTGTTGTTGTTGTTGTTAATGGAAGTGTGGGAGTGTGGATTTCCTTGGAGATAAACACACTTTTTGAGTCATCTGTTACATGTTCCAGGGTCTTGCCTGGTCTTCCAAATGGATGGTAGGGTACTACTTTCTGCTCTTGGCCCCATCACAGGCTGAAGTCCTTTAGAAAGTCCTGTTCACTGAACAGTTAATCCAGAAGCTCCTGATGACATTCATAAACTATCGAATCCTGGCTTGAGTTTAGCTGCCTTTACTGTATGACTCTGCTGCTCCAACCCATCCACATGGTACTCACTGAGCCTACTGATTTTATTTTATTTATTTATTTATTTATTTTAACGTTTATTTATTTTTGAGACAGAGAGAGACAGAGCATGAACGGGGGAGGGTCACAGAGAGAAGGAGACACAGAATCTGAAACAGGCTCCAGGCTCTGAGCTGTCAGCACAGAGCCCGACGCGGGGCTCGAACCCACGGACTGTGAGATCATGACCTGAGCCGAAGTTGGACGCTTAACCGACTGAGCCACCCAGGCGCCCCGAGCCTACTGATTTTATACAAAAAAGTCTGAGTACCTATGACCAGTATTTATGGATATCAGTTGAGTATGTCACCATATATCAGGTATGCAGGGACTGAGATTAACCTTAGAAGAAATGTTTTCTTTGCCATTCAAAGACTAAGACAGATATAGGGACAGAGAGTAGAAACAAGGACTAGCTCCATATCAATATAATAAAAGGTGGTTCTTATCAAGAGAATGACCAGGTAACACTAAACATTCTTAGAAAACAAAAGAACCTACAGCCAAAGTGTTTCTCTCAGCTTTCTGAATGAAGGCAACTTGTTTGGGCTTGGTAGGTCAGTGGTGGCAACAGGTCCTGTTGGTGAAGCAAGAAAAGGGGCCAGCTTGTAACCTGAGATGGTTAAGGAGACTCTTCATGACTACTACAGGACCAACTTAGTTCTACCAGCTTGCTGGTTGAATCACTCCTGGACAAAGTGAAAGTGGCAGAAAGTTTACATTCATTACCCATTTCCTTAAGTATATATTTTCTCACACTCAAGATGTCGAGAAATGGTACAAATGTGTTTTGGGGGGGGATAGACCTTGAGACCAAGATCACTGTGTGCTTGTGCCTGCATGCCAAATTCTTTGTCCTCTGGGGCTCTGATTTGAATTCCCAGGAATCAGGGAGAGTTCACTTCTTGTTCACCCTTGTGGTGCCTGGGTGGTTCAGTTGGTTAAGCATCAGGTCATGATTTCACGCTTTATGGGTTTGTGCCCCTCATCAGGCTCTCTGCTGTCAGCACAGAGCCTGTTTCAGATCCTCTCTCTCTCTCTCTGCCTCTACCCTGCTTATACTCCCTCCCTCTCTCAAAATTAAGTAAACATTACTACTATACAATACAATACAATACAATACAATACAATACAATACAATACACTACACCTTGGATATAGGGTGGTCGTTACCACTAAGCTATTGCTGGGTTTGGACAAACATGGCACCATGTAGTGGTTCTCAGACCAGCTGCAGTGGCATTGCCTATGAGTTTGTTAAAAATGAGAAATGCAAACTCATAGGCCCCACTCAGACTCACCTCCTGAATCAGAATCAGAATCTCTTTGCTAAAAGAAACCTTTTAGCAAACTCTCCATGTGGGAGATGGGACAAGCTAATATCTGGGCTGTGGTACCCTAAATTTGAGAACCTTTGAGCTAAAGCAAACCTAGTCTACTTAGGATGGCACACTTTTTTCTCCTGTTTCCTGTCCCCTTGAAACTCTAACTTCTGGTGTAGGCATACCTTACTAGTTATAAAGTTACTTTATCTGTCCTTGAACAAGAGGTAGAGATTAATTTCTTTTAATCTTTTTTCAGATCATTCGAGTTAGCCTGTGGTAATTAACCTTGTAGCCAGGTTTGAACAGACAGCAACCAGAGGTCAGGAATCTCAGGCAGTTGAGGGACATTTTGAATTTAGCTTTCTGAAGGTTTGTCTGTGGCTCCCCTTCTTTTTTGTGTAGATCCACAAAAGAATTAAATGTTTACTGTGCAAACCTAAAATTAAGGAGGTTTATAAGGGCTCAGTGTTTCAGAGTCTAAAGACTTTCTAGCTCAGAAGCCCTGCTCTACCACGATCCTATATAACTTTGGGCAAGCTGTTTGATCTCTATGGACCTCAGTTTACCCATCCATAAAATAGTAAATAAAACAATACCTACTTCATAGAATGATGGAGTTAAATACCTGGTGTAAAATGTTCAGTGCAGTACCTGGCACTTGGTAAGCCTCATTAAATATTCGCTATCATTTATTTTTCTTTTTCCTTTGTACTTTTCTTTGTATGATATCCTTTGGCTATTTTCCCATTTCCTTTTACCCATGAGAAAAATAAAAGGATTTTGAAAAGTTCATTTTAGGGGATAAAACAGTGAAAGGGAATTGAGATCATGGAAGGACTCGAAGGAAGGAAAAGGTTAGGAACAAAAAACGCTAGAGGTGGAAGGAGGAGCGGTTAGGCGGAACCATCCGAGATGGCGAGGTAGACCCCAATGAAAGCCTGCTCTGCTAGGAGCAGAGACGCAGGTCTGGACTGCCCGGCAGCGGGAACAGCCTTTGAGACTGCTGGGCTGAGAAAGAGGAGTGTCCCCTTAAGGGAGCTAGGCCTGAAATAAGGGGTGTGGCCGTGGCTGGCAGAGAGAGAGAGAGAGAGAGAGAGAGAGGAGAGGAGAGAGAGACAGAAAGAGAGAGAGAGACAGAGAGAGACAGAAAGAGAGAGAGAGAGAGAGAAAGAGAGAGAGAGAGAGAGAGGAGAGGAGAGAGAGACAGAAAGAGAGAGAGAGAGACAGAGAGAGACAGAGAGAGAGAGAAAGAGAGAGAGAGAGAGAGAGAGAGAGAGAGAGAGAGAGAGAGAGAGAGAGAGAGAAGCGTGGCTGAAACTCACAGCAAAAATGGGCGGGGCCAGAATTGAGGGCCTGCGGGGCAGGTGGAGGCGGGGCGGAGATGGGAGGGGCATGGCCCGGCGGGGGGCGGGGTCCCAAGGAGAGGCGGCCCTGGGGTCAGCCGTCCGGGAGGTGGGTGGGCGGGGAGGTGAGATGGGCGTTGAAGAGGCCCGGCCCCACGGAGGAGGCGGGCTGAGACGGGCCGGGGACCCGAAGGGGCCGGAAGGGGTGGCTGCCGGCTCGGCCCCGCCCCGGGTCCGCCTCCCCGCGGGTTCCGTTGGCTGTGGCGGCAGCTGAAGCTGTGGCGGCGGTGGCCGCGGGGCGGGCGTAAGATGGCGACAGCGGCGGCGGGAGCCCTGGGCCTGCTGTGGAGTTGGCTGTGGAGCGAACGCTTCTGGCTGCCCCAGAACGTGAGCTGGGCCGACCTTGAGGGGCCGGGTGACGGCTACGGCTACCCGCGGGCACGACACATCCTCTCGGCATTCCCAGTGGCGGCGGGCATATTCTCCGTGCGGCTGCTCTTCGAGCGGTGAGAGCCCGCGAGCGAGTGGCGCGGAGGGTCGGGGCCGGGGCCGGGGAGCGGACCGGTGGAACCGGCTCGGGGCGGGGAAAGGCCGAGCACCGGAAGCAGAATTGGCGGGGAAGCCCGGAAGCAGGGGGCTGGGGGAGCCCGGGCTGCAGCGCGGGATGTTCGGAGGGTGGCGGAGGTGGTCGCGGAGCTTAGGTAAAGACAGTTTGGGGCGTGGACAGTGGAAGAACGAGAGTCTAGGGGAGGCCGGGCCCTTTCCCTTTTTAGATCCCGGAGGCCCTGGGAGTGGAGTTGGGGGGGGGGGGGGGGCTTCTTCTGGGCCTGCTCCCAGCCTCCAGGGATCCTACAGACAGGAAACAGGTTGAGTGTGTGAGCTGCGGCCGAGAACCCGAACACCCGAAGAGCGAAACAGGAAAGGGCCACAGGAACCAGAACTAGTTGGGGCTGTGGAAGCTGAACGGTTAACGTTAAGAGCCAACCTTTCCAAGCGAAAGGAGCGGGTTTTGGGGAATCTGAGATTTGCGAGGACACTTAATGAGAGTTGAGGGGAGCAGGGTTAGGCCCCAGGCCTTGCTTTATCAGTTCATGGACATTTTTGTGCATGTGTAAATTTCCAAAAACTGCTACCAGAGCCCGCAAGAGAGTGGAAATCTGGTAGGGATAAGGCGTGGTGGAGCCTGGGGTTCCAAAGTCTAGAAAGGTGTCAGGTTAGTTGCGGAACAGGCCTTAGAGGCCTGAGATGGAAGGAGGAGTGGTCATTTTGAAAGGAAGAGATCTGTAGGGCTTATCAGAGGAAAGCTGTATTGAGCTGGCTTCTAAGTGAGTTTAGCAGAATCACAGTTCTTTTTCTGACCGCGTGTTCTTGATAAAAGTGATTTCACTTTTCCTTAAGTGAGTAGTTGGTACCTACTGTCTAAGATGAAATGTTCACAGAGGACTTGATGTGGCGATTTTATACTGTGGGCTTACAGCTGTGGGTGATTTTGATCAAATCTACTCTGCGGAAAAGGAGACTTATTTCTTCATAGGTCTCAGGTAATGAGGATGCACATTGACATCGTTTGTTCATTTGGCCCTTATCTGGAGCAGAAACGCCCTTTCTAGGACGGGAATATACTGCAAATAAAGAGAATCTATTACTCTCTGAAGAATTAGTTATTATGTGTTTTGGGTTACTTTTCAAAAGTGCCTACTACTTCTGACACAAAAGTCTTTCACAAAATATTTCTTTTCTGTAGCCAGCTTGTCATTCATCCATTTGTTCATAGTGTTTGTGTATTGTTATCAAAGTGCTCTCCGTCAGACGTTCAGGTACAAAAATCAAGATGCTTTTAACTGAAGCAAATGAAACTGAAAGATCTAAATGCCTTTTCTGGGTCCTTGGGACCTTAGTGTTACAGTTTTGTAAGTATAGGCATTGTATTAAGTATTCCTGGGGTGGTGGTACAAACCACTTTTCCCTCTTAGGAATAACTTAGATCTGGGTACTCTCCACCTTGGCAGCTGTATGTGAGGGCTGAAAAAAGAGAAAGACAGTGTAATGACTAAAAAGGAAAATACACCAATTTAAGAAAAAATTTAATTGTCCTAGGAAAATATTCTCTGCTTTTTATATAAATGTATACCAATATGGAAGTTTATTCACGTTACTGATAAGAGGAAATAGCATGTTTCTTATAAATACCCATTTTATATAAACTTGCATAGGGGCACCCCTGGGTGGCTCTCAGTTAAGCGTCTGACTTCGGCTTAGGTAGTGATCTCGTGGTTTGTGAGTTCCAGCCCTGCATCATGCTCGCAATGATAGTACAGAGCCTGCTTGGGATTCTCTCTCCCCGCCCCCCCCCGCCCCTCCCCCACTTGCACGTGCATTCTCTCAAAATAATAAATAAATAAACTAAAAAAAAAACTGCATATATCTTCAGATTTCCAAAGAGTTCCCTCAGACGGCTGTAAAGACTTCTATATCCCCTGGCGGAGCCACTGGAAAAGGATCCTTTACCTGTGGGAATTCTATCTGAATGTTTCTATGGTGCTCGGTGTCAGGGGAGCAGGGGAGGATGGGAATACTGAGCTGAAAGCATTCTAGTATGATATTCCTTGGCTAGTAAGGTCAGGCATCCTGTTCATCTCATGTATGATCTTGGGAAAGTTTAACCTTGGAGGCGGTCCTGCTATTTTGTTTCTTTTTATAAAACCTACTACCTTAGTTAGCAGTAGAATTGAGTGCTGGATTAGCAGTTCCTCTCTTGCTACACCGGTCTTCCATAAAGGTAGTAGAAGCCACTCTTAGAGTATAGGAAAAGACGTATTAGAAATATTGGTACAGCTAAGTTGTTTTTCCTCCTTTTCTCATTTCTCAAATCCCATCTAATTTGTTTCTAGAAGTGACTTGGTTTCTAGTAATCATAGACTGTGTGAGCTAGGACTTTCTTTATAGACAGTAAACTAGCCTGGAAACATCCTGCAGCTTTTCAGAGGTTTCATACTCACTGGAGGAGGAACTAGAACCAAGATCCAGATCATTTTCCCAAGCCCCGGGCTCTTTCCACTATATGGTGTAGCCATCTTTAACCTTTCCTTAAACCTCCTTTCAAGGATTAAGGTTTAAGCCACCTCTTCCTAGTATTCTAGGATTTGGAAAACAAATCCATGCTCATCTTATTCTTGGTTATTTAATGTGTTTGATTTGAAGATTGTATTTTTTTTCAGATTTTTGTTTCAAATTGTTCTGCATATTTTAATGAGTCTTATATTATGTCCCTTGATAAATTATCTCTATTTGTGTTGTTTTAAGAATTTCCCAAAAAATAGGGGTGCCTGGCTGGCTCAGTCAGAAGAGCATGTGACTCCTGATCTCGGGGTCCTGAGTTTGAGCCTTAGGTTGGGTGTAGAGATTATAGAGATTACTAAATAAATAAACTTAAAAAAAAAAAAAATCTCCCAAAGAATAGAGTTTACAATTTGGTTTTACCTTCCCATCCTTCTCATCAACCATGCTGAGCATTTGTTTTTTAGTTCCCACATTCCCTGGAGAACCACAGCCTCCTC
This sequence comes from Panthera onca, assembly GCF_046562875.1. Taxonomy (NCBI): domain Eukaryota; kingdom Metazoa; phylum Chordata; class Mammalia; order Carnivora; family Felidae; genus Panthera; species Panthera onca. The sequence continues at coordinate 76,549,185 of NC_138345.1, read as the reverse complement.
TGATAGGGATGACTTGAAAAGCCGCGGGGCCATAATAAGTAAAGTGTTTGTATCTAGCTATTTTGCTAAAGAGCTGCGGATAGGAGATTGTTACTTACCAAATAATGGAGGCTGCCCTCTGTGGACCTCTGCTGAGTGGCTGTATTGTGGTGGCCTGTGCCTTGCAAAATGCCTCAGGTGTGGCCTGTGATCGGTAAATATTTATTGAAGGTTTGAGGAGGGCCCATCCTCATCTACATAGATGCCCAGAGGAGTAATCAGAATCTAGATCTCCAACCTGAAATGGATGTTTGGCTTGACTGAGAGAAATTCCTTTGTTTCTGTTGTTAAATTTCATCATATATTTGCATGTTGTGTACCTTTCTACAGCTTTTTTCTCTCTTTATCCCCTCCCCCCATACACATATTCACACTACCCTGTACCCTAACAAAACAGAGATAAGAAACTCTTCCATGTGTTTTTTTTTAAACTTCTTTTCATGTTATGTTCATGATAAAATTGTTTGAAATTTAATATCTAGTCACTTGAGCACTTGTTTCTTGGGATCAAGTAGAAGCTTGAGACACCATTGACACCATTAGATCTATATAGGCTCATTTATTTTGAATATGCTATTGCAATAGGAGCTCTGTATTGCCAGAAGAAAATTATTTTGTGAATTATTCAGGAGATAGATTAGAGCTCTCTCTGCTGCTCATTCATTATTCCAATCCCCTCTTCTCTCTTGTTACTTCCAAAGCAACCTCACTGGGGTGTGCAAAGAGCCTTCTCAATACCATTCTCTGTCATAGGAGACTGAACAGATTCACTTGCTAGCCTGTCATGTAACTGGTAACAAAAGTAGTGACTCTTGTGTGCACGTTTCTCAGCCACTCATTTCATCTTCCTCTCGTAAGCCTTGCTACCTCTGCTACGTACTTTTTTTTTTTTTCTTCTTGTTTTCCCCCATTTCCCCTAAGTGGAGGAAGAACTTTTTTCCTCTCCCTGACAGGCCTGCTGCCTTCCTCCCAGATCCATGTCAAGTGACTGCATTGTGACCCAGGATCAGTGGGTCTTCCTGACGGGTTAGAAAGGCTTTGGGAAGAATGGACATAGCTGCTGACTAGGCTGTGAGGGAAACTGCCCATTCCATTGCATCTCTAAAGGTATTCTGTTGGGCGTTATTGAATTGTAAATCACAGAATTAAATCAGGTTTGCAGATCCAGCAGGGCAAGATTGAAAAAGATACTCACATGGCCCTGCCCTTGTCTAAGAATCCACCTCTTCATTAGCTCCAGATGGTCAGAAGCCTTATGCGCCCCTCCTCTTGCTGGGGAAACTTCTTTCCCCAACCCTTTCTGTGCAGTGGGTGTTGATGCTCTGCAGAAAACCGAATACTGTCATGCCTGAGGTCAGGTTCCTGGCTTATCCCTGGAGACAATATATTCAGCACAGCAAAGAAACATGTCAGATATTTTTGCTTTAGCCACTTCCTGATTCAGAAAACTAGGGTCTCCTAGATGGGTAAAGAAGAAATTAAGAGGAGGCAGCAAGTGAAATCTGCACCTTTTTTTTTTAATTAAAAAAATTTTTTTAATGTTTATTTATTCTTGAGAGAGAGACAGAGTGAGGGCAAGCGGGGGAGGGGCAGAGAGCAAAGGAGACAAAGAATCCAAAGCAGTCTCCAGGCTCTGAGCTGTCATCACAGAGTCCAACATGGGCCTTGGAACTCACGAACTGTGAGATCATGACCTGAGCCGAAGTTGGACGCTTAACTAACGCTTACCCAACTGAGCCACCCAGGCACCCCCGCACCCTTCTTACGGAGCGGCAAGGGAGATAAACCTATTTTGGCTTCCTTTCCAGAGGTATTTTTAGGCAGATAAAAGCTGCCCTTCACTGAGTTTTGGACTCTGCTTGAACCCACTCCTACCTTATCTTTGGGGAAGTTAATTGAAATGTTACTGCAAAAGGAGCTAACCATAATCACTTCTAACTAAAAAAAAAAAAAAAAATCTGAAACGAGTTTTCGTAGAAACAAAGGCATTTTTCCTAGATATGAAGAATTCTCTAAAACTGTGCTGTTCTGCACTATACTATACTGCACTAGCTAGTATAGTAGCTACTTGCTTTTGGGGATTTCAAATGTCACTAGTCCAAATGTGCTGTGTTAGATACGTTTGAAGTGTAACACACACCAGATTTTAAAGACAGTGCAGGGGGACAAAAAAAGAATGTAATATATCTCATTTTTAACATTGATTACAAGGAAATAACTATTTTTTAATTTATTTTTTAAGTTTATTTACTTATTTTGAGAGAGAGAGCAGGAGAGGGGGAGAGAGAGAATCCCAAGCAGGCTCCCTGCTGTCAGCACAGAGCCCAACGACAGGCTTGATCACACAGACTGTGAAATCATGAACTGTGCTGAGATCAAGAGTCAGACATTTAACTGACTGAGCCATCCACCGTGCCTCAACATTGATTACATATTGATGTGATATTTTGGATATGTCTGTTTAACCAAAGTATATTATCAGAATTAACTTTACCTGTTTCTTTTTTCCTTTTCTGAATGTGGCTATTAGAAATTTTAAAATTAGGGGTGCCTGGGTGGCTCAGTCGGTTAAGCATCTGACTTGGGCTCAGGTCAGGATCTCAACAGTTCCTTCCTGAGTTCCAGCCCCATGTAGGGCTCTGTGCTGACAGCTTGGAGCCTGGAGCCTGCCTCAGATTCTGTTTCCCGTTCTCTCTGCCCCTCCCCTGCTCATGCTCTTTCTCTCTCTCTCTCAAGAAAAGTAAACATTAAAAAATAATAAAAAAAGAAAAGGAAAATTTTAAATTATATATGTGGCCTGCATTATATTTCTGTTGAATAGTGCTGATGGGAGTAATTCAAACAAGTATTTATAACTGAAAATAATTTTATTAAAAAAAATTTTTTTTAATGTTTATTTTTGAGAGAGAGAGAGAGAGGGAGTATGAGCGTGAGCATGAGCGGGGGAGGGACAGAGAGAGGAGGAAACACAGAATCCGAAGCAGGCTGAGCCGAAGTCGGACGCTTAACCGACGGAGCCACCCAGGCGCCCTGAAAAGAATTTTAATATAAATTCACATTTGATTTATTTTTTTTAGGACCAGAAGGGTGATCAGTCCTAAGTATATCAGACCATGCTTTTATTTTTTAATTTTTTTTTCTGACCATGCTTTAAACAAATCTTTCTAAAAGTTGTGGCAAAAATGGGTTTTTTTTAAATATAAATCATTTTCCGAATGATTTAAATGACTAGTTATAGTCTATTTTGAGTAATACTGAGTAATTGACAGTGCCTTCTAGCCAGGCATTGCTCTGTAATTTTAGTTTTCTGCATATATCTTCTTAGTCGAGTAGTTAATGATCTGTAAACAAACAAGTTTGTCAAGAAGTTAAATGTATGTGGAGTGCTGCACAGCCCTGATAAGACATTGGGAATAATCACAGTATTTTGGGGCGCCTGGGTGGCTCAGTTGGTTAAGCATCTGACTTTTGGTTTTGGCTAAGGTCATGAAGTCACAATTCATGAATTTGAGCCACCACCTCAGGCTCTGCACTGATGGTGTGGAGCCTGCTTGGGATTCTCTGTCTCCCTTTCTGCCTGCTCGCACTCTCTCTCTCTAAGTAAATAATAAATAAACATTAAAAAAAATCACAGTATTTTATCTCTTCTCAAAATTATGGTGTTTTGTTTGTTTGTTTTTAAAGTTTATTTATTTATTTTGAGAACACACAGGGAAGGGGAGAGAGAGAGGGAAAGAGAGAAAATCCCAAGCAGGTTCCACACCAACACGGAGCCTTATGCGGGGCTCAAACTTACAAACCATGAGATCATGATGTGAGCTGAAACCAAGAGTTGGATGCTTAACCGACTAAGCCACCCCGGTGCCCCTGTGGTGTTTCTTAAAAAGGGTATTCCTTACAGTCTTTGGCTTCTGGGTAGCGTCAACATTTGTAAGAAGTCTCAATAACCACGCAGGGCGCGCCTGGGTGACTCAGTTAAGTGTCCCATCTCTTGATGTTGGCTCAGGTCATGATCTCACCATTTGTGAGTTTGAGCCCCTGAGCCCCAAGTGGGGCTCTGAGCCGACAGCGCGGGGCCTGCTTGGTATTCTCTCTTTCCCTCTCTCTCTGCCCCTCCCCTGCTTGTGCTCTCTTTCTCTCTCTAAATAAATAAAAAAACTTAAAAAAAAAAAAAAAAAGATGTTTAAAAAAATAAGCACAGGAGGTCTCAAACCCAGTCGGGTTGTGTTTGCTGTGTTTAATTCTGCTTGGGGAAATCCCCTTATACTGAAATTGGTTAACTTGAATTTCTACTGATTCCTCAGAAATCAGGGACCTTCTCCTACATGGAGCTGGTAGGTTATCTGATGACCCAGGAGGACAGGTGGGCACATTTCCTTGAAACACTTCACCTTTTGGTTAAGAATTTAGTTTTTACCTATTTTCTTCTTTCTCCAGCAGTTATTTATTGAGAACTTAGTATCTGCCAGTTGTCAGACTGTGTGCCACGGATAAAAATGTAAGTCATGGTGTTTGCTCGCAGGAAGAAAGCAAGAATATCAGTGGTTTAAAATACAGTGTCATAAATGTATGCAGAAGGCTGTTATGGGAGTTTGGAGGAGGTGGGTTCAGTTCCTTTTAACAGTTGTTAACTAAAATATAGGCTTAATGTCTCACTAGCAAACACTTGTTTCTCGGACCCTGAAGAACGGTGAAAACTTCTTAAGGAACAGTTTTTTTGTTAACCTGTTTCTCTGATCCACCTCTTGGCACTTGTACATTTGTGTATTTCTACTTTAAGTTACATTACATTTAAGTTACTATACATTAAGTTGTATCGTCATTTAAGACTGTAAGTGGAAAGATAGTCCATTTAAGAAAGATAGATATGTGTAGTGAAAGAAATGTATGCATATAGTCGGAAAGGGAGAAACTCTTCAACAATGAGAGTGTCAGGGACCCCCAGCTATTTTTCAGCCACACTTTGAGAACTGCTGCTCTATAGCAAGTAAAATATTCACTAACTACTGTACAATAATACTACAACTTAGTCTTAAATTGTGTCCATCTGAAACATTTCAACATATATACTGTTAGTAATTCTTATTATCTCAAGACTTACATTCCTTACAATGAGGTTAGATGTAAGCAGGATTGCTGATCCTTCTCATCACAGCACCTAGCAGTGTATCAAATTGCATGGGCACTAATTATCTTAATGCTTTAAGGCTCTGTAATAGTCTAAGTGAGGATAACTTTGATACATGTGGGAGGAGTGAAAATAGTCTGGTATAAATCCACAGTGTGTGCCTTGCCATGGTTTAGGATAATATATGCCATAGAGGTCGTTTTCTTTATAGTCTGCTTCTGCTTTAAGAGCAAATTTGCCAATTTAAAAAAAAGTCCTCGCGACACCTGGCTGGCTTAGTCCTAGGAGTGTGAGACTATTGATCTGGGGTGTGTGTCTGAGTCCCACTTGGGGTGTAGAGATTACTTATAAAACTTAAAAAATGAATTAAATTAAAAAAAAGAGAGAGAGGTGCCTGAATGACTTTAGTCGGTTAAGCGTCAGACTTTAGTTTAGGTCACTATCTCACGGTTTGTGAGTTCAAGCCCTGCATTGCACTCATTGCTGTCAGTGCAGAGCTGGTTTCGGATCCTCTGTCCCCCTACCACTACAGGTCCCCCACTCAGGCTGTCTCTCTCAAAAAAAAAGAGTCCCTGAAGACACTATTCTTTAAAAAAAAAAGTCCTCAAAAGAAACTGCGTGGGGTGCTTGGGTGGCTCAGTTGGTTAAGCATCCGACTCTTTGATTTCAGCTCAAGTCATGATCTCACAGTTTCCTGGGTTTGAGCCCCACATCAGGCTCTACACTGAGAGTATGGAGCCTGCTTGGGATTCTCTCTCTCCCTCATTCTCTGCCCCTCCCCCACTTGCACTGTCTCTCTCTCTCTCTCTCAATAAAGAAAGAAAGAAAGAAAGAAAGAAAGAAAGAAAGAAAGAAACTGCAAAGAATACATATACATGTACAACAAATGTGTATAGCACATGAGTTTGTAGATAGCAAATCCTATCCTTTGAACATCTTACTCAGAAGGGTGCCTGGATGGCTCAGTAGAAGGAGTATGCAACTCTTGATCTCTGGGTTGTGAGTTCAAGCCCCACATAGGATGTGGAGATTGCTTAAAAACAAAATCTTAAAAAAAAAAATTAGGGCTGGCTCAGTCGGTTGAGTGACTGACTCTTGATTTCACCTCAGGTCATGATCCCAGAGTCGTGGTATCAAGCCCTATGTCAGGCTCCACGCTGAGCATGGAGTCTACTTAAGATATTCTCTCTCGCTCGCTCGCTCTCTCTCTCCCCCCCCTTCCCCCTTTCTCCCTTTGTTTCTCTCTCTCCCCCTTCCTCCCTCCCTCCTACCCTACCCTTCCCTTCTCCCCTACTCACATGCGCTCTCTCTCAATCAAAGAAATGAAATTTTATTTCTTTTTAAGTTTATTTATTTTGAGAGTGTGAGAGAGAGCTCAAGTATGAACAGGAGAGGGGCAGAGAGGGAGAGAATGAGGGGTGACAGAGAATCCCAAGCAGGCTCTGCATGTGGTCAGCATAGAGCCTGACTGGGGCTTGAACTCATGAACCATGAGATCATGACCTGAGCCGAAACCAAGAGTGAGATTTAACCACCTGAGCCACCCAGGCACCCCTCAAATAAATAAAAATTTTAAAAAACATTTTTTTTAAATGTTTATTTCTGAGAGGGAGACAGCATAAGCAGGGGAGGGGCAGAGAGAGAAGACGACACAGAATCCGAAGCAGGTTCCAGGCTCTGAGTTTTCAGCATAGAGCCTGACACAAGGCTGGAATTCACGAACCTTGAGACCATGATCTGAGCCGAAGTCGGACGTTTAACCGACTGAGCCACCCAGGTGCGCCGCCCCCCCCAAATTTTTTTAATAAAAAAATTTACTCAGAAAAATACACTGACATGGGTGCATATGTATAGGGGATACTCAAAATCTATGCTTGGGAGTCACCAGCACATAAATGAATAGTATTAGTATAATTTAAATGTATTATTTCATTAAAAATAACGATAGTAGCCATGTTACATGAATAGCATTTTTGAAAAGTAATTATTTTCTAAAAAAAAAAAATCCAGAGAACAGCATTGATTTTACATTTTTGGAAATCTCTTTACTGTCTGACTTAATAGAAGATAGTTGGATTCTTCTCGGTGGCTTCTGCATTCAGGCTCTTGTTATATGTAGTTTTAGTTGAAGTATATAAATAAAAGCTGGCTTCACACAAATATGTCATTGGAAAGGGGAAGTATTTTTTCTTTGATATAACACCAAGACATAACAAATATTTTCTTTTTCTTTTTTTCCTTTCCTTTCCTTTCTTTTTTTTTTTTTTTTTTTTTTTTTTTTTTAAATTTTTGAGACAGAGAGAGAGCATGAGCAGGGGAGGGGCAGAGAGAGGGGGAGACACAGAATCCGAAGCAGGCTCCATGCTCTGAGCTGTCAGTACAGAGCCCGACGTGGGGCTTGAACTCACAGACCGTGAGATCGTGACCTGAGCCGAAGTCAGACGCTTAACCGACTGAGCCACCCAGGTGCCCCTCCTTTCTTTTAATTTTTGAGAGAGAGAGAGAGAGAGTGTGTGAGCAGGGGAGAAGGGCAGAGAGAATCTTAAGCAGGCTCCATGCTCAATGGAACCCAACGTGGAGCTAGATCCCATAACCCTGGGATCGTGACCTGAGCGGAAATCAAGAGTTGGATGCTTAACTGACTGAGCCACCCAGGCACCCCAACAGGAAGTAGTTTCTTAAAGGTTGGTTGCATTGTGGAATATGAAACCCTGTCATTGAGCTTTTCATTCATGTTAAAATCCATTGGTCTGTCTGGAGATCATGGGTTGGTAACTTTGCCTCACTGCATCCCAGAGAGCAAGATGGGTCACCAGCAGCTCTACTGGAGCCTTCCGAGGAAATCCGGTGAGGGTTCTCATTCTTGCCACATCTACTCAAACTGGCATAGTCTAATCTGGAAATATAGCCTCACTATGTGCCACCATCATTTCCATCAGTATGCAAAGGATAAAGGCTTCATTAAGTTTGATTAAATGAGCTTCCTTGAATGGGTCATCCAGGATACCTACATTAACTGTAGATATCCAAGACACCTACCTTCCTGCTAACTCTTTGTACATAAAATTAAAGTACTTCAATTAAAAAAAAGAAAAATACTGGTTTATTGAGTTATATAGATCTCCCAAATGTCAATACATTTCTTTATACAACATTTAAAAATCCTATTAATCTCATCAGAACTAGTCTTATCATAAAAGCTTGAACGATTGGGAAGTTTTCAAGTTCAAAGGTGGATATAAGTTCTCTAAAATTCTAATTTTCACTTGAAAGCTTGAATTTTATCATTGGCAACAATGTTTGTTTTCTTGAAGTGACAGGCTTATTTCATTCATTTTTAAGAAAATAACCAGGTCCGAATGACCTTAGTTTGTTGGCCATTCTTTGAGGTAAAAATTGTATTCTATGAAAAATGTAATTTTAAAAAATGTTTATTTATTTATTTGGAGAGGGAGGGAGGGGGAGGGAGGGAGAGAGAGAGAGAGAGAGAGAGAGAGAGAGAGAGAGAGAGAGAGAGAGAGATTGATTGATTCCCTAGCAGGCTCAGTGCTGTCACCACAGAGCCCAATGTGGGCTCAATCCCACGAACCTTGAGATCATGACCCGAGCCGAAATCAGGAGTCAAGACGCTTAACCGACTGAGCCCCTCAAGTGCCCCAAGGAAAAAGTGATTTAAGTTCAGTGCACAACTTAGTCAAACAAGCGTGTTTCCTTGAGACAACCATATACTTTGCTATGTAGCAAAAGTGCTGTGTACTTCCCATTTCATCACATAATACTTCTTAAAAGTATACTCAAAGGCTGAGATTTGTTAAAATCAATCATTTGTATTGCTTCGTCAAGGACATTCTTAAGTGAACTGGCTTAAAAGAAAAAGAAAAAAAAACTAAGAGGACATAGCAAGGAAGAATACAATAACCATTACTACAGTTGGTGCATTTGTGCTCAGGTACCATAAGTTTTATCCACCATGGCTTTGCCCTGTCGTTGCAAGTGTCAACACAGTAACAAAGGCAAATGATGTCTTGATATTATTATTAAAATAGTTTTTACTTTCTGGGCCTCTAGAGAGTATCTCAGGGGCCTTCTGGGGGTCTGTAGACCATACTTGGAGACCCTCTGCTATAACTGAATGAGATCAACCAGAGTGGGTGTGTAGAGTAAGAAAAGAACCTGCATAGGACTCTGAGGAAACCGCATATTTTAGGAAAAAGCAGAGTGGGGGAAAAAAACCCAAAAGGAGAAAAGAGGTATGACAACCCTATAGTATTTGATAATATCTGTAGTAAGCATTTAATAAGTACTTACTTTGTCCCAGGCACTATTCTTTTCTTTTTTTTTTTTTTTTAACATTTTATTTATTTTTGAGACAGGGAGAGACAGAGCATGAACAGGGGAGAGTCAGAGAGAGGGAGACACCGAATCTGAAACAGGCTCCAGGCTCTGAGTTGTCAGCACAGAGCCCGACGCGGGGCTCGAACTCACGGACCGTGAGATCATGACCTGAGCCGAAGTCAGCGGCTCAACTGACTGAGCCACCCAGGCGCCCCCCAGGCACTATTCTATTGAGTCCTCATAGTAACTTTATGAAGTAGGTAGATAATTACAGTTATCCTCATTTTATCCTCATTTTGTATCCTCATGAGAAAACGGGAGCACAGAGAAAGTTAAGTAGCATGTCCAAGTGACTCAACTAGCAATGCATACCAAGCAGTCTACTTCTGTTGCCAGAGAGATGGAGGGAGAAAAGTAGGAGGAGTATGGCAAGTAAGGAAGCTAAGAAAAAGTACATTTCAAGAGGGAGGGCATGGTCAGTAATGTGGAATAACGTGGAGTGGTCAGGTAGGATACCGGACTGAAAAGCATCCATTTGATTTCACAATAAGGAGATCATTTTTGGCAAGAGCAGTGTCAATGGAGTGTAGGGACAGAAACGAGATGAGAGAGAGACGAAGACTGAGGAATGAGTGGGAGTTGGAGAAGTGTGATTCTGATGCAGGATGTTGAAGGCATTCCCTTCTCTTCTTAGTCAAGATTCTTAAGAATCTTAGCTATTTCCATTTCTTTCTTCCTCCTCCTTATATCTTTCACTGATGTAACTCACTGCTGTCTCTAGATTTTCTGTTTTACTGGAATTTCTTTGGTGAAGGTTACCACAGATCTCCAAATTGCTAAATCCAGTGGATACTGAAATCCTTGTCTTACTTGATCTCTGCCTCATTTGATACAACTCTACCTCTGGTCCTCCTGCCCTCTAAATTCACCTTTTATATTAGTATTTCCCAGGATGTTGACCTTGGTTTTCTTTTCAATTTGTGTTCCTTTCTTTCTTTCTTTTTTAAGTAGGCTCCACATCCAGCATGGAGCCCAACACGGGGCTTGAACTCACTATCCTAAGATCAAGACCTGAGCTGAGATTAAGAGTTGGATTAAGCAATCAACTAAGCCACCCAGGAGCCTCAGTTTGTGTTCCTTTCTTGTTTCACTCACATGCACCCCTACGATTTTAGCTACCACCTATATTCTCATTCTCTTGTGCTTTTTTTTCTTTCTCAGGGGTGTGTGTGTGTTTGTGTGTGTGTGTGTGTGTGTGTGTGTCTTAAGCCTCTTTATTTGCCTACTAGACAGTTCCATTTCAGTGTCATATGAGCACTTCAAATTCAGCCTAACACAATTCATCTATCATTCCCAAATTTGCTTTATCTTATGCTCTACTTGGTTGAGACACCATAATCAACTTAGTTTCCCAAGTCAGAAATAAGGAAGGCTGGACTCTGCTTTTGCCTCTTACATCTATTCTGTTACCAAGTGCTATTAATTTTACCTCCTCAGCAGCTCTTGAATCCGTCCTTTCGTTTTCATTTCTATAGCCTTAGTTCAGTGCTTTATCACTTAAAGCATGGAGTTTTTACAGTAGCCTTTAACTGGTGATGCTCCTTTATTAATATACAAATCTAGCTCTTCTCCTGGCCTAAAGCCTTCCAGTGCCTCTCCATCAACTATAGGATAAAGTTCACTCTTAACATAACATAACATAACATAACATAACATAACATAACATACCTGTGATTTGGCCTCTATCTGTAGAGTTTTTTTCCTCCTGCCACTGTTGCCACCCCTGAATTTGTACGTTGCGTAGTTCTGTAAGTAGTTTGTCTCTTCTGTTTGCTTTAGTACATGCTGTTCCCACTGCCTGAATGTCTTTTTGTACTTTCTCCTCTGTCCACCCTACAGAAGCTACTCAAATTTTTAATGTGATTGGTTTATTAAGAATTCAGTTGCAAAGGGAAAGGACTTTTGGAATCTGTTTTGTGTGGAACTCTGCATTTTGCCTCTTGTATACATATGTCTTGGGGGAGGGTTTTCAAATGCTGCTTGTGTACCTAAGGATTAAATTTTTTTTTTTTTAATTTTTTTTTTTTAACGTTTATTTATTTTTGAGACAGAGAGAGACAGAGCATGAACGGGGGAGGGGCAGAGAGAGAGGGAGACACAGAATCGGAAGCAGGCTCCAGGCTCTGAGCCACCAGCCCAGAGCCCGATGCGGGGCTCGAACTCACGGACCGCGAGATCGTGACCTGAGCTGAAGTCAGACGCTTAACCAACTGAGCCACCCAGGCGCCCCTCTAAGGATTAAATTTTCTAAACAGGCTTTATCTGGACCTAAGAATCTTTATTTAAATATCTCAGTTCTCATCTCTCCCATTTGTGTGTGTGTGTGTGTGTGTGTGTGTGGCAGGGAGCATTCAGGGTCAGATAATTATTACTCAGTACTCTACCTAATGATACACCATCCTCATCAGTCTGTATAAGACCTTTCTCTTTTTTATTGTATTTTTCACTCCATCTCATTCCCTATTTTGATTTCTTTGATGGTTATTTTTCTTTTTTATATATAAATTTTGGCACTTTATATTTTTCCAGAAATTGATCTAAGCCACTGCTTCCCAACCTAATCATGTTGCTGCACACATAGAAAATAATTCATGTATTGCGCAGTAGGGTATATGAGGCCAAAGGCTACAGACTAAGGTTTCCTGGTTACCATAGGCTCCATGGACCACCCTTGAGAGCTAGGAGCAGTATCTCAGCATCAACGTAGCCCAAATACATTACTTGCCATGATACACTAGTTGAAAAGCTTAATCTATACTGTGAAACATATTTGTGTATAGTTCATATCCATTAATGATGTTGCGGTGAATCGCAAAGATAGAGTTGTTAGTATAGCTCCTATCTTTGGTAAAAAGCAAAGTAGTAAGTAATTTCGTCTTCATTAGCCCAGGCCTTAGTCAGCTGCTGCCATGTATCTGAAGGGCAGAAAAAGGCAGAATGAAATGATGTCTACAAAACATAACAGTTTGGATCACTAGACTCATGTTCCTGGAGTGGCAGGTGGAAAGGAGCAGCTTACCATTCAGTATAGGCCACTAAATGCCTACTTATTTAGACCTGCAGGCTAAGGGAAATCTGGTCTTTCAAATTAGTTTAGGGGTGCTTGGGTGGCTCAATCGGTGAGTGTCTGACTTCTGCTCAGGTCATGATCTCCTGGTTCATGAGTTCGAGCCCCACATCGGGTTTGCTGCTGTCAGCCTCTTAGTGCAGAGCCCACTTCAGATCCTCTGTCTCCCTCTCTGTGCCCATCCTCTGCTTGTGCTTTCCCAAAAATAAATAAATGCTTTAAAAAATTATTTAAAAAAATTTTTTTAATGTTTTTATTTATTTTTGAGACAGAGACAGAGCATGAGCGGGGGAGGGGCAGAGAGAGAGGGAGACAAAGAATCCCAAGCAGGCTTTAGGCTCTGTGCTGACAGCTCAGAGCCTAAAGCCTGCTTCGGATTCTGTCTGTCTCTCCCTCTCTCTGTGCCCCTCCCCCGCTCATGCTCTGTCTCTGTCTCAAAAATAAACATTAAAAAAAAAAAAAACTTAAAAAAAATTATTTTAGGGGCACCTGGGTGGCTTAGTCAGCTAAGCGTCCAGCTCTGGCTCAGGTCATGATCTCACGGTTTGTGAGTTCGAGCCCCGTGTCGGGCTCTGTGCTGTCGGTTCAGAGCCTGGAGCCTGCTTCAGATTCTGTATCCACCTCTTTCTCTGCCCCTCCCCTGCTTATGCTCTCTCTCAAAAATAAACACTAAAAAAAATTTTTTTTAAATTATTTTAAAACTTGGGCAACAAATTGATCCTGTAGAGGACAGAAAATCACAAGATAAATTTGATTTCTCACTGCCATCAACAGCAGTTTCAAACTATGATGTCAGGAATCTTTTACACTCTTAAAAATTTTTACATTCTTAAAAATTATTAAGGACCCCAAACATAAATTTATGTTTACATGGATAATATCTATCAACATGTACTGTTTTAGAAGTTAAAATGGAATTTTAAAGATATATATTCTATTAATTCATTTACAAACGACAGTAAATTGATTATATTGGTAATACAACTAATGTTTCATGAAAAATAACTATTTTCCAAAACAAAATAAAATGTGAGAAGAATAGCATTATTTTACGTTTTTTTTTTTAACACTCTTTAGTATTTGGCACCTGTATTCTCATGTCAGCTCCTGCATTCAGTCTATTGCAATGTCATGTAACCCATGGAAAATTCCACTGCACACTCATGAGAGAGTGAGAGAGACAAGAATTATTACGAAGTTATAGAATTATTATGAGAGTAGTTTTGACCTTGTAGACCTCCTGAAACGGTCTCTGAGACCCTAGGAATCTGTACAGTTCAGTAAATGCCTATCTAACAAAAAGGATGAATACCTAATTTCACTTTCTTCATTAAGGTGATTTCATTAAGTACATAAATAAATCTATGTATTTAATTTTTTTTATCATGTAAAAAATTATTTTTCAAACTTAGTTATGTTTTGTGCTTATTTATGTTTTATGCTTCATGCTATAGCACAAAATAGGTGCCCCATAAATATTTGCCAAATAGATAAATTTTCTTAGGGTCTGTTTTTTGGGTTTTTTTTTAAAGTTTATTTATTTATTTTGAGAGGAGAGAGAGAGAGAGAGAGAGTATGAATGGGGAGGGGCAAAGAGAGAGGGAGTGAGAGAATCCCAAGCAGGCTTTGTGCTGTCACTGCAGAGCCCCACATGGGGCTCAGTCTCATGAACCATGAGATCATGACCTGAGCCAAAATCAAGACAACTTAACTAAATGAGCTACCCAGGCGTTCCTCTTAGGGTCTGTATTTGTCTAACTGTAACTGACTGCATGCTAGTAATTTTGTCTTTCATTGCACTCTGTGAACTAATGAGGTCAGGATATGAGCTAATTCCGACTCTAGGATATTAAGTTCACTCCAAGGTCTAGATAATAAAAAAAATTATCTTGCCTTCACCCAGGTAAGCAGGGTACAAACCTATCTCTGTCGTATGAAAGAAGATTTCTTGCACTTCTTGGCTTCTTCCAGAGATACCATCAAGGAGAACCAAGACTGAACTGTTTCTAGTAAAAATAATAATAGCTGCTTTTAATAATAATATTAAGAACAACAACAATAATAGCTGCCTTTTAATGAGTGTTTACTAAATATCAGGTACTGGGTTAGGCATGGATCATGTCATTTCATTTTTAAAATAACCCTGTGAGGTAGATATTATCTCCATTCTATAGATGAGTAACTTTCACAAAATCTCTTAGCTGGCAAAATCTAACTCCAGGGCCTTTGATCACCTGACTGCTTCTGGACTGAAGAGCTCTGGATCAGGGAGTAAGAGTAGGAATTGGAAAAGCTGTTTTTGTTATTGGGTCTACTTCTTCATACAGTTAATGTAGATGAGAGGATACAGAGATAATTCAGTGCTTTTCTCTCTCCTGTAGCACCAACTGAAAAGCAAAGAATGACTGACTTAGTTACTCCTCTGGATGCTGATCAGTCCTGGGTCCAAACTGAGTTCCAATGGAGCAAGGGTAGGATTTGAGAGACCTGTCACTTGTTAATTACTGAGCACAGACACAGAATCTTGGTAAATACAAAAACAGCATTCCCTGTATACTGTGTTCATAAGGAGTTTAAACATGAGTGGGGTGCTAAAATATTTGTACACAGAATAATATACCAGGAAATATAAAGTATCTAATAGTGTCGGCCTTTGGATGAAACTTTTGTACCACCTGTGTCAAAGAGGAGACAATAGGTTACAGATGTGGTTAACTTTGTGCTGTGAATAAATATTTCTCCATGGCTCAGGAACTTTCGTGATAAGGGTAGAAGAAGTTTTCACAGAGGAAGATAATAAAGTTTCTTATTCTCAGTTCCTCCCTTAGAGATAAATTCTGGATTCAAATGCAGACCAAGAAATAGGTCAAGAGCACTCGATCTTACGCCTCCCAGTCACAATTTCATCTTGGGACTCCTTAAGATGCTAAGAGAACTAAAACTGGTTTTGACTTATTCTGAAAATGACTATGTAGAGCTTTTCCTAGAGCTAATGCTCACAGAAATTTATGGATGTGGAAGAGAGAGATCTTTTTTTTTTTTTTTTAAAGAATTTTTTTCTTTTAAGTAAACTCTATGCCCAATGTGGGGATTGAACTCACGACCTTGAGATCAACAGCCGCATGCTAAATGGACTGAGCCAGCCATGTGCCCTAAGAGGGATCTTTCTTTAAAATTTTTTTTTTTATGTTATTTATTTTTGAGACAGAGCATGAGCAGGGGAGGGGCAGAGAGAGAGGGAAACACAGAATCCCAAGCAGGCTCCAGGCTCTGAGCTGTCAGCACAGAGCCCGACGCGGGGCTCAAACTCACGGACTGTGAGATCATGACCTGAGCTGAAGTTGGACGCTTAACCGACTGAGTCGCCCAGGCGCCCCTAGAGGAATTTTTCTTGAAGAACCAAAGAATAGTTCCTTATTTTTCAAAGGTCTACAAGTTAGAAATTAATTACAGTTAATGATAACACCATGGAATACTAGATTTGGGAAAAAATCTTAAGGGTGCCTGGGTGGCTCAGTCGGTTAAGTGTCCAACTCGATTTAGGCTGAGGTCATGATCTCTCTGTTTGTGGGATCCAGCCCAGAGTCACATTCCAATCTAACAGCATGGAGCCTGCATGGGATTCTGTGTCCCTCTCTTTCTCTGCTCCTCTCCCACTCATGCTCACTCTCTCTCTCTCTCTCTCTCAAAATAAACTTAAAAAAAGAAAAAAAATCTTAGATATCGTGTCATTACTTCTTCTAGATGATGAAACCAAGACCCAGAAGTTAAGTGACTTAAGTTTATATGACTTATTAATGGTAGATTTGGGAATAGAATGGAGTACTAATAGGTAATTTATTTCTCATCCTTCCTAATTTCCTTTCTTCCAGGCTACTAAAGTTCTAAGTATTTCCATAATTTTTTGTTTAGGCAGGAAGGTGGCCAAGACCCAGGATATTTGTATTTAGGAAGAGCTCAGTCTCAGTTCTACTTTGCCCTCCAGTTAAAATCTTCTTGATTTTTTGATGTGAGGGAAACTACCGTTTATTAAGCATTTCCTTTGTGCCATGGTCTTCATATATATTATCTCATTGAATAGTTATAGGATTCTTGTAAAGTAGACCAGTGCTTCTCATTTTAATAGGCATAGGAATCACCTGGGGATCTTGTTAATGCAGGTTCTGATTTTGCAGGTTTGGGATGGGGTTTGAGATTCTGCATTTCCAAAAGGTTTCCAGGAAAAACCAATAATGTTTTGGTCTTATTTTGAGTAGCAAGGATGTTGATACTATCTTCATCTTCTAGAGGAAAAAACAGACTTATAGAGATTAAGTGAATTGCTGCAGTTCTTTCCTACAGGCAATAAGTGGAAGACTAGTAGATAAAATGATAGGCCTGACCTAGGTCTTTCTGACTCTACAGCTCAAGATGTGATAAGAGAAGCCAGGAAAAAAATGGAAAGAGAGCTTATGTTCTAATATTTCTTAAACGGGTCACTTCGCAAGTAAGTCAGTGGCAGAATCTAGGAATAAATTAAAAAGTCCTGGTTCCCAGCCCAGTTTTTTCCCTTTGCCTTCCATCAGCCCCCTAATCAGGATTTTTTCTTTCATGCTTAGCAAACCATATTTAAAATTGGCTTTGGATTTTTATCCTTACAGGTTTATTGCTAAACCCTGTGCACTCCGTGTTGGCATCCAGGACAGTGGTCCTTATCAGGCCCAACCCAATGCCATCCTTGAAAAGGTGTTCGTATCTATTACCAAGGTAAGTCGGCAAAGAAAGAGAGGAAGATTCATGTGAGAGGTACCCCATAGGGCAGGGGGCGGTGGAGCGCAAGTGTCTCCAAGGATAGGGATAGGATGGGATGATCTTTCACATTTCGGTAGTCTTTATAACTATAAGGAGAACTTTATCCCCTCAGGGAAATACCTTTGGGTCAGGATCCCTTAAATAAGTTTACATACATTTGGATTTTAGACCTAGTAGCCACAACCCCACCTTCTCCAGACACACATAGTATTTTGATGTTGTTTTTCCCTGCTCCAGTTTCTGTCATTATCTAGTTGCATAATCCAGATAGGGATGGTACCAATAGCCTTTGTAGTTTTTTGTTTTTTTTTTTAAGTTTATTTATTTATCTTGAGAGAGAGCACAAGCAGGGGAGGGGCAGAGAGAGGGAGAGAGAATCCCAAGCAGGCTCTGCACAGTGTGGACCCTGATGTGGGGCTGAACTCACAAACTGTGAGATCATGACTTAAGCTGAAAACCAAGAGTCAGAGACTTAACCGAGTCACCCAGGTGCCCCTGCAGTTTGGGTTTTTAATAGCTTTTTTTATTCAGCTTGGGCTGGAGAGAGAAGACCAAACAAGGATTCTAAAGGAAAGCTAATAAAGCTTTGCTAAAGGCAAAGGTCTTTGATATGTGAAATAGGACTTCTTACTAAAAATGAGTGTGGGGGTGAAACCTAGAAGGATAAACATCCCTTAAAGCGCTGTAGTTATATATCCCCCCTTTTTGCCACTCAGCCAATCAGGGGGATTTAATGAGAGGGTTGAAGAGAAAGGGACGTTCTGACTCTGGTCATGCATCCACAGTATCCTGATGAGAAAAGGCTAGAGGGCCTGTCAAAACAACTGGATTGGGATGTCCGAAAAATCCAATGCTGGTTTCGTCATCGGAGGAATCAGGACAAGCCCCCAACGCTCACTAAGTTCTGTGAGAGCATGTAGGTGTGCATATGGAGGTGGGGAGTGAGAAGGGTGGGGTATGACTGGACTGAGGTTTTCTTTTGGTAGGACAAAATAGTCAATGAATGTAGAGGGCTGACTCAATTTATTGTAGGCAGGAAAGAAGAGAACTGGAAGACCGGTCGCCCTTAGTGTCTTGAACATGCTTGCCATTAAGCTACATGTTGTAGTTTGATTTTGTTCTTCCTTCTCAAATAGATTGGGAGTGAATTCCTATAACTGCACTTATATAGGTAGATAGGCACACCCTTGTACACCTTGGTAGAGACAGTACCGGCTTGCGGTAAATTGACATTTTGGTAGGAAGTATCCTTTCCTGGACATACTGTACTTCATTTCACTGGGTTTTTACTAATTATCCCCTGTACACAGAACACAATTGATCATTGTCATGCAAAGAAAATATTAGGCACTATCATTAGGGAGTCTGATATGGAAGAAAAGTTGATTATAACCAGTATACACTGGTGGGAATCTATTTTAAACAAAGCTGGAAGATGTCTATCATTTCGGCTTTTTAGGTAACAATATTTGTCCCCGTGCTGGGAACTTTATCTTTTTTTTTTTTTTGGAAGATGTTATTTATATATATATTTTTAAGTAAACTCTTTGTTCAACATGGGGCTCAAACTTATGACTCCCATGATCAAGAGTCACATGCTTTACTGGCTGAGCCAGCCAGGTGCCGCTCTGGGATCTTATTTCTTACCCATAATTGTGTTGTCCCCAAATCTGCTATCTTGACCTCCTTAGCCTCAAAAACTTTCTTTTGAGTGAATATTCATCTAACCTCTATTCTTTGCCCACCCAGGTGGAGATTCACTTTTTATTTATGTATATTCTGCTATGGAATTAGATTTCTCTGGTCGGTAAGTCTAAACTCTCTCTGGTCCTCTGTTGGGTTCTAATCATGCCTACATCTCTAGAGATAAGAGTTGTGTGATACCATTAGATCTTTATTTCCTCCCTGCCCTTTTATTTTTTCTGTAATGCCTACAGCCCAGGTTTATATGCCAAATAGATTGTTGTCTGTCTGGCATCTGATTTCATAACTTTACTGTTTCTCCCTTTATTTAGGGGAGATAATTGTAATAGTAATAGCATAGTACACAAATAGTAATAGTATTGATTAAATCAGATGTGATTTAATCTGATGCTGGTTTACAAAGTCTGTGATGGTTTACGAAGCATTTGACAAAGATCTTGTTCTTCCAAGGAGACAGTTGTAGAAATCAGGGTTAGGTTACTGTAGGAATGAGTAAACCTTTAAAGTGGATAAAACAGGTATTATTCCTGCTTTTCAGTTAATTGTCAAAAGAATTTCAGGCTTTTTGATTCCTGAGTCCATGTTGTTTTTTCCACTGTACTGTACTATTTTCCTCTAAATGTTATAATTAAGACTTCAAAATACATTAAGTAAAAAGCAGAACTGAAGGAAGGGAACAGATAAATAGACACCACGGTTGGTGACTTTTTAAAAAAAATCTTATAAAAAATTGTTTGATGTTTATTCATTTTTGAGAGAGACAGAGCGTGAGTGGGGGAGGGGCAGAGAGAGGGAGAGAGGGAGACACAGGATCCGGAGCTGTCAGCACAGAGCCCGATGCAGGGCTCAAACCTACGAACCGTTAGATCATGACCTGAGCTGGTCAGTTGCTTAACTGACTGAGCCACCCAGGGGCCCCTGAAATCTTACAAAATGTGTTCTGTGATCATAATGAAATTAAATTAAAAATCAATAATAATAAGATATCTAGAAAATATTTGGAAGTGAAACTCTTCTAAATGACCCATGGATCAAAGAAGAAATCACAAGGGAAATTAGAAAATACTTAATTGAAATGATGCTGAAAATCCAACATACCAAAACTTAGGAGATGCCCCTAAAGCATGCTTAAAGGGAAATTTATAACTTTATATGTTTATATTAGAAAAGAAGAAAGCTTTAAAGTCAATAATATAAGTTTCTACTTTAAGATCTGGAGAAAGAAGAGCAAAGTAATGTCAAAGTAAGTTAAAGGAAAGAAATAATAATTAAAAACAGTAAAAAAATTAATGACATAGGCAATAGACAAAGCCATGAGTTGGTTCTTTGAAAGGTTTCATTAACATTGGTAAACCCCTAGATAAAAAGAAACAAATCATCAGTGTCAGAAAAGGGCGGGGGGGGCTGTAACTATAGATCCTGTAGACATCGAAAGTATAGTAACACAATATTATGAACAATCAAATAGTAAAAAATTCAACAACTTAGATGAAATGGACAAATTTCCTTAAGGGACATTGAAACTCCATTAGAGATAATTATTTTTGATTTAAATCTTTGGCATGCAGATCTCTCTCTCGGTTGTCGAATGGAATCACGGTCTTCCTGCATCCCTAGTTCCTATATCCTAGGTGTTGAGGTTTTTAAAAACTATCCTAGAGCTCTCCCTGCTCTTATTTATTTCAAAGCATGGTTTTTCTATTTGTAATAACACTTTTCTTGCTCTAGAACAAAAACCTAACCATTTATTGACCTTTTAAGGACCCCCTAAATTCTGTCAAGAGGGGGATTCCTTTTTCTTCCCCATTTCTCTTGTGCTCCTAGCAGAGAGAGAAAGGGATTATTTGGTAAACCAGGGTTGAATCCTAAGGGCTGACTTGGATTATCTCTTTCCTTTTAGTCACCTTGGTTCTGGGACATCCGACAGTGCTGGCATAGCTATCCGTATCAGGTACAGTCTGAGCCCTTTCAAGGCAGGGGCCTCGTGTGTGTATAAGGTAGGGTGGGCAGGACAGTCCCAGGGCAGATGGCATGTTTTCTTGGTTTTCTTGAGGGATTAGGGGCTGAGTCTCTTTGACTCATGTATTTAGGGTATCTGTTTCTGGGGCTCCCATAGCTGTGAAATCCAGTGATCTTTTTGTTCCAGATTCCCCGTTATATTCACCCTAATTGGGCCCAAAAGAAAAGCAGCTTCCTGGCACTTGATAAGATGCTTTCTGGCTCAGGTGTCCTTTTTGAATCAAGGGTAACTTGGAGTCTCCTTAAAAGCATCTTGGTTCTAATCTATTCTAGAAAAATGCCGAGGGGCTGTAACAGGGTGGAAGAAAAGACCTGAGTATATTAAATCCCCTGAAAAGCACTAATTGTCCAGAATTCTAGATACACTGATTTGATTGTGCTATAGTATGTGTTAACCTTATCTCTAAAGATGCGAGTAGGAAATGTGTATGCGGAGGGGCAGAGGGAAGAGGTTTAAGTCTCCATACTAATCTCAAATCTGTTAGCTGTTACAGATCTTGCAACACGGTGGGGAGGAAGGGTGTCTAATAATTTTGGGTATTGGTCCTCCAAGACGGAGAAAGTTGCAGAGATGGAATGAATTTTTGACTAGCTGGTATTCTGACTACTTCTTTCTCTCTTTCAGCCTCTCACAAGTGGGCTTTATTACTATTATATCATGGAATTGGCCTTCTATTGGTCTCTCATGTTTTCTCAGTTTATAGACATTAAACGAAAGGTAAGGACATTGTCTCCCTCAACTCTAACATACTGCATCCTCCTTTCTAGCAGCCACCATCACTGCCCTTGTGGATTCTCTACCCTGATTGGGACCACAAAAGAGGGAAAAAGTAGGCTTGATGGGACTATTAGCTTTTTGTAACCTTCTCAGAAATGAGACTTGACTAATGATGAAGTAAGTATATTTGAGGCGTTCAGGGCAGCCCAGGATAAAAAGTTAACCAGCTAAAAAGCATATCCTTTTCCTTATTTTTCTCTAAGGTTCTTACATGTATAGAGCTTTGGAAACTAGTCAGAACTAAGGGATAGCAAGGCCTGATCCAGGAAAAGGCCAGCCTCCAGAATAGCTAGATCTGGCTTTTGCTTTGCTGTAGAGCCCTCGTTCTCTTTCTCTCTCTGTTCTCCCTTCTTGGTGACCCCACTTACTTAAAGAATGTCAACTGGAAAGGGTTTTAGATGATTTCATTTACCATTTTCTTGCTGTTGTTTGGGAAACAAAGATTCGGAGAAGTGAGTTGACTTGCCCATATAGTGACAAAGTTGGGAATGACTTAAGTTTTTTTATAAGTGGACAGAAAGGGGAGAATCTTTACTTTATTGGTATGCACCTGAAGTAATGTGGTTCCAGCAGCTCTGACTTTAATTTGTCACTATCTCATGGCTATCTTTGGTGAGGAAGACCAGAATTAGCATTTATGGGAATGGATTAAAACTAAACTGGGTTATTAGTTGTTGTGTGATCTAGAAGCTTGATACTCAATTCAAATGTCTTGCACTCTCCTATGGTCAGGAGACACAGGTCCCCTTATTAAAATTTTATTTTAAAACATGACACATATAAAAAGATTTGTAATACATATGTGGGTTTTAAAACATACTAGAATGTATACTTATGAACCCGCCCCCAACTCAAGAACTATAACATACCACTATATCTATGTGGAGAGCACAGACTTTTCATCCTTGTTTCTCTCACCCAAATTCACCTGTCTTCTCCCATTCTCTGTCCCTCAGTGGGCTGAGAAGTATTTATTAGACACGTCTGATAACAGGTATTTAGAGATTTCTGAGTCTGACCTTGGCATTTGAACCCAAGAGGAAATTAGAGCTTTAAATCTGAAAGCAGAAAGTGCTTACAGTTAAAATGGATTGTTTAGCATTTCTCTGAAACTTTTTTGAAGAGGTTAGCTTTGCCCTTCCATAAACCTCTCCTTTCTGTTAGGTCTCTTTGGTTGAAATATCTTTCATCAAAACAGTCGTAGAATCTCACAGATTATCTATGGCTTGTAGGTCTGACTACCACCTAGGAAATTATTTCCAAGTGTCAACTCAGCATACATGGTCTACATATTCCACAACTTCCAAAGAAAACTGTTATTTTCTGTGCTTTGAACTATATTAACATAGATTATGGGTCAGTCACTGGTGTGGAGTTTTGGGTCCAACGGTAGGGGTGCTCCATACGGGAGAGTTTAGACAAAATGGAACCTCTAAGCAGTGGGAGAAGATCCTCAGAGAACATGCAGGGCATTGGGTTGGCTGATATCTCTATGGCCTTGCCTTTACCTGCCCCTTCTATTTCCATTCCTTGCTAGGACTTCCTGATCATGTTTATGCATCACTTGGCCACCATTGGGCTCATCACGTTCTCCTATATCAACAACATGGTTCGGGTGGGAACTCTGGTCATGTGTTTACATGATGTCTCAGACTTCTTGCTGGAGGTGAGACCCCCCCCCCCCCCCACTCCTTTTTCCTCATTATTCCTCTCTTTCTCTCCTTTTCTTCCTATTTGAGAACTGGCTTTCTCTCAACTCAATTCTTATCTTCCTTTCTCCAGGCAGCCAAACTGGCCAATTATGCCAAATACCAGCGTCTCTGTGACACCCTTTTTGTGATCTTCAGTGCTGTTTTTGTGGTCACTCGTCTAGGAATCTACCCATTCTGGTGAGTGTTAGGGTCATGGAGCTGTGGTCAATATGTAGCTAATGATACCTTTTGCCAATTTAGGAAATAGGCCACCAAAAACCCTATTGCCCTGCTTTATCCTTGGCTTAACCCGACCCTTTGTGGACTCACAGGACCCTCCCACAGTATTCCTAGGGAGGTGTAATCCAGACTGAGAACATCCAACTCACTTGGCTGTGGCTTTCCTGACTCCTGTCTGAGGGACAGCCCTCACTTTATGCCTAAGTAATTCCTTTGCCTTCTTTTGTGCTGATTATAAAATTCTCAGCCTCTTCTTGTTTTCCTGCTCTTATACCTTCTACCCCACCCTAACCAACACACACACACCACTCTCACTTGTACACTCCCTACTTAATGGTACAGAGTCAGTGACTGCAGGTTGGAGATTTTGCTTAGTCTGAGCGAATCAGCCACCACCTGTCCTGTATGTGCCTGAGGATCTGAGTAATGACTAGGATTATGATTAAAATTGCTGCTCCAATTGTGTGAAACTCCGCATATTTGAAACGATTAAATGTGACTTAATCCACCAATTTCTGAGATTCACATATCTTTCCCTGCCCCTAAAGATAGAAAATTTCATAGGCCCCCTTTCTTTATTTTCTCAGTGTTAATGAATATCCCTAGAATTTCAACTGTTAGAATGTATAGGGAGAAAACATACTGGGTTCTGCTTCCCAGGGAACTCCACTTCATTGCTGTCTACTTGGCTTTAACTCTAGAATCTCACCATTGGCCTACCTCTTCTAGGATTCTGAACACGACTTTCTTTGAGAGTTGGGAGATGATCGGGCCTTATCCCTCCTGGTGGCTCTTCAATGGCCTTCTCCTGATCCTACAGGTTCTGCATGTCATCTGGTCCTACCTAATTGTGCGAATTGCTTTCAAAGCTTTGATCCGAGGAAAGGTGAGGAGGAAAGATGGCTTCTTTCTTTGGGGCTGGGTAGGAAGATAGATATTACTCAGTAGACTTCTCTAGCCTAGTGAGCCCCAGCTACTCAAGCAGACCCAGCAAAAAGCTTAGGACTCCAGAGGACTCCTTTTCTGTAAGTGTTTAGCCTTTTAAGATATCACTAAGAGGGGTGCCTGGCTGGCTTAGTCAGTAGAGCATGCAACTCTTGATCTCTGGGTTATGAGTTTGAGCCCCACCTTAGGTACAGAGATTACTGGAGAAAGAAAAAAAAAAGATACAGGAGGGAGGATCTGCCTTCTTTCTGTCCCTTACAATAACTGTGGTTAAATAATGAACAGTGTTATGTTTCTAGATGGCTTTAACCATTTCCTACCCCTTACCTACTTCAGTGGATTTCATATTTTTGCTTTTTAGCACAGAAACCTTTTTTCCAAAGGAAATTGTATGTAGAACTCTACACCATAAACTTATGAAAGCAGAAATGTTTGATTGCCTAGGAATGGCATGGTAGTTCACAAGCCACCCCAAGATGACCACACTGTGATGTTTAAGATATGGGACTAAGTATTGACCTCATCCCACTGTTGTATGAAGAAATGATCCTAAATGAGATCGGTATTTAGGGTTTCAAATACCCGTCTTATGCCAAGAGCCCAAAAACACAAAGAAAGGTGTCATTTAGGGTAAAAATGATGAAACTCATAACTGAATTTTGCAAGTTCTGAAGCAGTCAGGCTGGGATTTGCGCATGGGCTGAGGATTCAGCCTTCAGCAAATGCAGAGCCCAAGCCAGGAGGGGTGGTGGGGGGCGGGGGAGGGGGGCTCTGCTAGAGGAGACACTGACTCTAGGACAAAGGGATGGAATGTAATGTAACCTAGGCATATATGATTTCTTGTGTCTCTGTTCCTTATGGCTGCAACTGGTTTCAGAACTTGCTCAGTGTGCCTATGCATCTTGCTGTAGCTACTGGACATCTCTCTTCTCCCCTGCTTTTCTTTCCTGACCAGGTGACCTATCCAGGAAGGATTAGACCCAGACTCTGTACTCTCCACTCTTTTCTCACCTCCTTCCTTTTTTCTATGCCTGGTGGGAGCTGGACAGTTTCATCTCTTGCATGTAAGTGTATCTGTGCTTCTAGTGTTCAGTAAAGCATGTCTGTCTGAATGTGTTCCTCTTCCTTCCTGCTTCCCTTCCTGTTCCCTGTGTTGTCTCAGAGCATGCCTGTCTCCTGACCTTGTGGGGCCATTGTTGACTGGAGCTCAAGTTGCCAGATAGTTTTTTCTAAATGGTGGCAAGAGTTGAGTCGACTCTTATTTTTTCCCCTTTCTGAGCCTCCCTTTACCTCAAATCTGTCAGTTGCCTGGGCTCAGAGGTCAAAGCTGCAATAGATCACAGAGTCTTAGAGCTAACCAAAGCAAGTGCCCCACTCCTTGGCAACAGCATATATATCTTTGTTCCCTTCTCACCCCCTTCTTTCCTTTACTTTTTTTAAAATTTATTTTTTATGGATTTATTTTTTTAAGCTTATTCATTTTAAAAGAGAGACAGCGTGTGCACTCAAGCAGGGGAAGGGCAGAGAGAGAGAGAGGGAGAGGGAGGGAGGGAGGGGGGGAGAGAGAGAGAGAGAGAGAGAGAGAGAGAGAGAGAGAGAATCCCAAGCAGGCTCTGCCAGTGCAGAGCCCAACAGCAGAGCT
The DNA here is from genome assembly GCF_046562875.1 of Panthera onca. NCBI lineage: Eukaryota > Metazoa > Chordata > Mammalia > Carnivora > Felidae > Panthera > Panthera onca. The sequence continues at coordinate 76,522,746 of NC_138345.1, read as the reverse complement.
CGATTCCACAAACCGTGAGATCATGACTTGAACCAAAATCAAGAGTTGGACACTCAACAGACTGAGCCACCCAAGGTGCCCCCCCCTTTTTTTTTTTTTTTTTTTTTTTTTTTTTTTTTTAACAAAACACATTGAGGGGCACCTGGCTAGTTCAGTTGGTAGAACATGAGGCTCTTAATCTCAGGGTCATGAGTTGAAGCCCCACATTAGGCACAGAGCTTACTAAAAAAAAAAAAAAAAAAACCCCACACTGATTATCTGTCAGTTCTGGAAGTCAGAAGTCTGACAGGTCTCACTGGATTTCTCTCCTTTACTTTTTATGGTCCATGGTAAAGAACTAAAAAGACTTTGCTTGATATGCAGGGAAGTTTTGATTAGAAAACGTTTTTCCAGTCGAAACTCTTCATTTGAAAATCTAAAACCGAAAAGCTATGGTTAAGAGGTAAAAAGATTCAGGCTGCCTGAGTGGCTCAGTCGGTTAAGCATCTGACTCTTGATCTTGGCTTAGGTCATGATCTCATGGTTCTGTCAGTTCAAGCCCCACGTTGGGATCTCTACTGTCAGCACAGAGCCCGCTTCAGATCCTCTCTCCTCCCCTCCTCTGCTTACTCACTCAAAAAGAAACATTAAAAAAAAAAAAAAAAGGTGGGGGGGGGGGGTGTCAAAATACAACTAGCAAGGTAGCAGGGAGATTAAATGAATCATTCAGTAATATTCTTGAAGGCCTACTTTGTGCCAGGCTCTTCCCCGGACCCCAGGGAGACAGTAGAACCACACAGAACCATTCTCTGCACTGACAGCATGGAGCCTGCTTGTGATTCTCTCTCCCCCATTCTCTCTGCCCCTCCCCCACTCACATGCTCACTCACTCTTTCTCTCAAAATAAACATTAAAAAAAAAAAGTAAAGATTCACAGACAGCAACATGATTGGGGCTGGGATTCTTCTCTTGATGACTGCCAATCCACTTTTCTTTTCACCAGATTGGTATCTTGGCAATGCTAAAGTTGCACAGAAGTGGTCTTGCCAGTGGGAAAATGGACAAGATTGGAGAAATAGTGTCATAGGGTATTAAGCCCCAAGACAGTAAAACTACGGAAGAAGGCCTAGTTATGAATCAGCTTTGAGGATAAAGCAACAGTCAGGATAACCAACATGAATAACTGCAGTGGCCACAACCATCACGAGATAGAAGCGATGGTGATGGCCATCTGTATTGTTTGTATTGGCCTTTTCTATTTTTTGAAGTGGGGGAGGAGAAGAGCATCTGGAGTTTCCCTCAGACCTAAACCTGGCCTCAGAGAATGATTTCACCTCCCTCGGCTGGTCCTGAGAGACACACACCCCCCACTGCCAACGCAGCTTCTTATTCCATAGGGAACAGAATCAGAGATGAGGAGAGAGAAACTGAGAAAGAGGCAGAGGATACCTTTTCACGATGGTACCCATGGCGCAGGTAGTGTTTTGAGTCAGGTGCCACCAGAAAGTGGGCCACGGTGGGAGCAGTGCCCAAACATGGGCTGTGTGGTCTGTCTGACAATAGCAGACAAGTTCTGTCCTCACCTTTCGTACTTCTGGCCCCGTCCCACGCAGGTGTCGAAGGACGATCGCAGTGATGTGGAGAGCAGCTCAGAGGAAGAAGAAGCGACCACCAACTCAAAAAGCCCCTGTGGCAGCAGCTCCAGCAATGGCGCCAATCGGGTGAATGGTCACATGGGAAGCAGCTACTGGGCTGAAGAGTAAGGTGGTTGGTGTGGGGACTAGAGCACACATGGACTTGTAGGGCCACTGGCAACCTGCTCCTCTCAGGCCTCCCCACCTACACTCTTGTGACTAGGGGCTCTGCAGGGCACTGAGGAGAATCAAAAGAGCAAATATTTTCACTTAAAAAAAAAAAAAAAAAACAACTCTGCCATTTTGTATTTAATAGCCTCCCGGTTCTTTCGATAATGTTATTTGCTTTGTGGGTGTGTGTGTGGGTGTGTGTGTGTTTGTCTGCATGTGTATGTGTGTGTGCATGTGCAGGTGTGCATATGCATGAGTTTCATTCCCTGGGTTGGGGCACAATACTAGACTGGGGCCGGTAGGCCTTGTGCCCCCTTTGAACCCACCTCAATCCCAGATTTGGCTGCATCTTGAGTAATGCTGGCTCTGGACTGTCCCTTCCCTTGTTGTCCATGGCTTTTGAAGCTATGGCCATCTGAATGGAACAGTAGAGTTCAGCTCCAGGTTTCTGCACTGTTACTCCTCGGAGCTCGAAAAGTCACACAAAGTTGTACAGAAACAGATAACCATGGATGGATGATCAGGGTTTTTGTGGCCCCTAGCTAGATTCCCTTCCTACCACCTGGTAGTGACAGGGTCCTGCTGACGCCCTGCACTTCACTCAATGGTACGCAGGGAGCGGGAGTGGGGGTGGGTGAGCTGAGGGCTGGAAGAGGACAATAGCCACTGGGCGAGCCGCCTAAGGTTTATACTGTTGTTTACTCTTGTGTGATTAAAAGTGCTTCAACCCTCCTCTGCTGTCTCAGCCTCTTCAGTGACTCTATCCCCAATTCCCTGAATCCATACGCTAATTCAGAAAATGTTCAGACCTGATTCTAAAGGCTCTTAGACACCACATTTTTTTCCTTTCTGTGCATTGCTGGAAAGAGTGCCTACATTTTATGGCTTTATGTATTAAGAAAAAAATAAACATGCATAGTAGTCACAAAAAATACTGAGCAGATATATGTATGTTACCAAACCAACAAAGGATTTGGTTGAAGACACTTTTAGATACCCTTATTTCCCATACAGAGACTACCTGGGAGTCTCTACCCCTACCGGGGTAGACTACCTACCACCCCGCCTGGGTGGCTCAGTAGGTTGATCGTCTGACTTCAGCTCAGGTCATGATCTCACTCTCTGTGAGTTCAAGCCCCACGTCAGGCTCTGTGCTGACAGCTCAGAGCCTGGATCCTGCTTCAGATTCTGTGTCTCCCTCTCTCTCTGCCCCTCTCCTGTTTGCACTCTCTCTTTCGCTCTCAAAAATAAATAAACATTAAAAAAATATTTTAAAAAAGTTTTTAATAAAAAAACAAACAGACTTACTATGGGGCATGCAAAAATTTCTAAAAAAAATCTTACATAGTTATTTGGTCAGAGCTAAAGTTTTACATTTAGTTCCTCAAGTTGCCTTATTAGTTGAATAGACTAGTAATTGTGAAATATGAAATTTATTTTTGTAAGATTCTGTTTTTTATAGCATTTATTTTTTTTTAGTGTTTACTTATTTTTGAGAGAGTGCATGAACAGAGAAGGGGCAAAGAGACGGAGATAGCATCCAAAGCAAGCTCTGTGGTGACAGCAGAGAGGCCAACGTGGGGCTCGAACCCACGAGCCGTGAGATTATGACCTGAGCTGAAGTCACTTAATCGAATGAGCCACAATCAGTGTGGAGCCTGCTTAAGGTTCTCTTTCTCCCTCTCTGCCCCTCTCCCCTGCTCACACACTCACTCTCTTAAAAACATTAAGAATGTCATCTAGACTGGCACACATCACCTCCACGGTATTCTATTGATCAAAGTAGTCACAGAGACCACCTAGATTCAAGATAGAGACTACAGTACCTCTTGATGGGAGGAGCAAGGTCACTGCATAAGGACGCGTAGAATGGGAGACACAGCTGCTTTCATCTTTGAAAAATTCAATCTGCTACACTGAGGACATGGTCTCAAATTGCTCAAAAAGACCAGTGGGGCGCCTTGCTGGCTCAGTAGAATATGCTACTCTTGATCTCGGGGTGGTGAGTTCGAGCCCCACATTGGGTCAGGCACAGAGATTACTAAAAAAACAAACCCAGATTGCCCATCATCTATCATGAGCTATCACGTTATCGCAATCCTAAAAGTAATGGTACGAGTTTCGTTCCTAAGTGATTCAGTACGCTGGTTGTAAACCAAGTTCTTCAGACTTTAGATCCAGTATTTCAGGCAGGGAAGTATTTTCAGTTCAATGAAATATTTAAGTGCCTTCTGGGTGGCTCTGTCAGTTAAGCATCCACTTCAGCTCAGGTCATAATCTCATGGTTCATGAGTTTGAGCCCCGTGTTGGGCCCTGTGCTGAAAGCCTGGATCCTGGAGTCTGCTTCAGATTCTGTGTTTCCCTCTCTCTCTGCCCCTCCCCTGCTCGTGTTCTGTTTCTCTCAGAAATTAACATTAAAAAAAAAAATTAAGTGCCTACTTTAGGATCGGCACTGTGGCAGAAGCTGGGGACACAAAGATGAACAAGATCTGGGTTTCTACTCTAAAAGAGCTCAGATACCCCGAGTAAGGGGGAAAAAATAACTACAATGTGATAAGAATTATTATTATTATTTTTTTTAGTGTTTGTTTATTTTGAGAGAGACACAGCACAAGTGGGGTTGGGGCAGAGAGAGAGGAGAGAGAATCCCAGCCAAGCTCCACACTGTCAGCACAAAGCCCGACGTGGGGCTTTAAACCCACAAAACTGAGATCATGACACAAGCCGAGATCAAGAGTCAGATACTCAACCGATTGAGCCACCCAGGCACCCCAAAACTATTCTTTTTTTTTTCTAATGTTTATTTTTGAGAGAGAGCATATGCACAGTAGGGGAGGGGCAAAGAGAGAAGGGGACAGAGGGTCCAAAGCAGACTCTGCACTGAGAGCAGAGAGCCCAATGTGGGGCTTGAACTCACAAGCCTGATCACGGCCTGAGCTGAAGTTGGACGCTTAACTGATTCAGCCACCCAGGCACTCCGTGATAAGAACTATCCTAAATTATTCTTGGCAAGATGGGAGAAAACTTGAAAATTGAAGCTAGGCCATTAAAGATGAGTAGAGTTTTGCCAGGAAAACAGAAATGGAAAGGTATTATGTTTAGAAGAGATGTCAAAGTATATGAAAGAGATCAGTTCTGGCTTAATGCAGGCTAAAATAACCTGAGACAAACATCTAGAAATGGTACATAAAGGTCACTTTTTAAAATATATTTTTTTGGGGGTGCCTGGGTGGCTCAGTTGGTTGGGCATCCGGCTTCAGCTCAGGTCATGATCTCACAGTCCGTGAGTTCGAGCCCCGCATTGGGCTCTGTGCTGACAGCTCAGAGCCTGGAGCCTGTTTCAGATTCTGTGTCTCCCTCTCTCTCTGACCCTCCCCCGTTCATGCTCTGTCTCTGTCTCAAAAATAAACGTAAAAAAAAATTTTTTTAATTAAAAATAAAAAAGAAAAGAAAAAAAAAATATGTATTTTTAAGTTTATCTATTTGAGAGAGAGGAAGAGAGAGAATCCCAAGCAGCCTCCACAATGTCCGTGCAGAGCCCAACATGAGGCTCGAACTCCCCAATCATGAGATCATGACCTGAGCTGAAATCAAGAGTCAGACATTTAATGGACTGAGTCACCCAGGTGTTCCCTGGTTTTTTGTTTTTAATGTGTAGCTGAGCTTCCAAGAAAGGGACACAAAAGACACAATGAATTACTAGAGGGATAAGGGGAATATACTTGCTAATGCTGACAAGAGACAAGACCAAGCAGGAAGCTGGAAATGAGACCTCCAGTTAAAGCTGGCACCCTGAGATAGCAACAGTCTTAGTGAAAGAGGGGAAACTGAAAAATGCATCCAGTTGGCAAAAGAAGAAAGCGAGGAAGTTTGCTTGGGCTTGTGGAGTCGGAAGATTCCGGAGTTCCAGGCCCATGAAATGGGCCTACATTTCATGTGAATTTGAGAACTTTTTTTTTTTTTTAATATGGAATTTGTTGTCAAATTGATTTCCATACAACACCCAGTGCTGATCCCAACAAGTGCCCTCCTCAATACCCATCACCCACCCTGCCCTCCCTCCCACCCCCCATCAACCCTCAGTTTGTTCTCAGTTTTTAAGAGTCTTTTATGCTTTGGCTCTCTCCCACTCTAACCTCTTTTTTTTTTTTTCCTTCCCCTCCCCCATGAATTTGAGAACTTCAAATAGATACTTCCTATGTGGTCTAGGAACCGTCATGACCCCCACCCCCACCCCCACCCCATCCCCAAGTAAGAACTTGCATGAAAGTGGTCTCAGGTCAGTTATCCATGGCACTGCTCTAGAGAGACATGTGCATGATGATGCAGACCACGTGGGATGCTTACGCCACCACCGCCACCACCTCCCAGATAAAAAAGCTCTAGAAGACCATCTCTGTCAAACCTGCAACACCTTTGATTAACAAAATCTTGTTATCCAGAATACAGATACAAAGAAACAAAGACAACCCAATAGGAAGACAAAGGCAGGGGAAGGAGCAAAGGATATGAATAGGCAGTTTCTAGAGGAAACATATGCTAATGGATAAGAAATCAACAAAAAGGTGCTCTACCTTACCAGGAGTCAGTATGTAAATTAAAACGAACAGAAACCACCTAACACCACTTTGGAAAAACAGCTTAACAAATAACTAGTAAAGCTAAATATTAGTAATAATTATTCTTGGGAGAAAGTAGCATATGGGCCCAAGGAACCTACACTTTTCAAGGAGGGAAAAAGTGGAGATGTCTCTGTGATCTTTCACTAGAGGGATGGAATAAATTGATTTACTCATGCAGTTGGAATATTATGTCGCGATTAAAAACTAGGTTTCTTGGGGCGCCTAGGTGGCTTGGTTGAGCAACTCTGTGCTGGGTGTGGAGCCTGCTTGGGATTCTCTCTCTCCTCTGCCCCTCTCCCCGACTTGCATGCACGCTTTACACTGTCTAAAATAAAAAATAAAAAAAACAAAACCGACTAAGTTTTGTCAATATGGATGTACTAGTCTGAGCCAGTAGGATGGAGATATAGCTATCTAGATATCTAGATATCTAGATAGGTTTCTTAATTTGTTATAAGAAATTGGCTCACATGGTTGTGGAGGCAGAGAAGTCCCAGGATCTGAAGTCAGCAGTTGGAGCACCAGGAGAGCTGATGTATTTCCAATCTGATTCTGAAGGCCTGACAAACCAGAGAGCCCATCGGTATAAGTTCCAGTCCGAGTCCGAAGACAGAGGAAGGCCAGTGTCTCAGTTCAAAGACAGTCAAGAGGACAGAAAGCATTCTCTCTTACTATGCCTTTTTGTTTTAATTCAAGTTGACAGTTGACAATGGACTGACTGAGGCCCAACCACACTGGGAAGGGCAATAGGCTTTACTTCGGTCTATGGATTCAAATGTTAATCTCATCCAGAAAAGCCCTCACAGACGACCAGGAATGTTTAACCAAATATCTGGGCACTCCGTGGCCCAGTCATGCTGCCACATAAAATTAGTCAGCACGATGGATAAATAAACGTCAAAAACAATGTTGAGTGAAAATGGCAAGCTTCAAAAGAATATGTCCCTTTTGATGCCATTATAACATTACTTTTTTTAACCCCAAAATAATAATAAGGGCATTTCTATAGTAAAAGTATGGAAACATATACAGCATGAGAAGGATAGATAGTGTTTCTCTGGGAAGGGAAGATGTGGATAAGATGGGTAAATGGCATATTTTATTTTTAGTGCTTTAAATACATTTGGGATATTTCAAAAAAATTTTAGTGTTTATATATTATTTATTTTGAGAGAGAGTATGCACACATGCGGGAGGAGTCGAGAGAGAGGGAGACAGAATCCCTAGCAAGCTCTGTGCAATCAGCGGAGAGCACAACGCAGGGCTCAAACTCATGAACCTTGAGATCATGACTTGGGCCGGAATCAAGAGTTAGATGCTTAACCCACTGAGCCACCCGGGTGTTCCTCAAAAGTATAATGCATTGGCAGGGAACTGGAACTTGTTGGGAGTTGGATCAAAGTGGGAGATGAGAATACGAAGATGGCTTGGGGCCATATAGTGAAGGACCTTGACTTTCGTGCTGAAGAGTTAAGTTTTAGATGGTAGGTTATGGGAGCCCTCAAAGGTTTAAAGCAACAAATAAGTCTTTGAAAAGTACTCACGGGGAGGGTATCTTACTAATCGGGACTAGACCTTAGAGGCACAGGAAATGGAAAAGGAGACTATGAATTGACACAGACTGATAGGTAGCAAGGTTACAATCTGTTACCACCCTCACCTCAGCCATCTGCAGTTGTTTTTTCTTGTTCAATAAATAGTCTTTTGAGGAGCAGGCCTCACCAAGAAATTTAGCCACAAACCCTAGGCCTATAGAAAACAAAACAAAACAAAACAGATTGGGGATCTTTTTTCACTCCAATGACTGCTCTATGAAAGACATCTAGGAAACAATACTAAACTTATTGGCAGCAACAGGGCTCTACTGACAGTAATTTATTATAAGGAATTGGCTGACGGAGTCACAGAGGCATTCCTTTTTATGGCTCTGCCTGGCTACTTTCCTTCACTGTCCCCTCCCTGCAGTAGGGTTCCCAGGACAAACTATAACCTTGCCAGCAAAGCTGACCTTGACTAACACAGGGTGTGGAGAGCCATGGTGTCCGAGGCCTTGCCCATTACTGGCTCTCTTCTGTGTCTCTGGCCTCTGAATAATAGAAGAAACCAGAGAAAAGCAAACTCAATCAACACACACCACATATTTTACGTATATATAAACACACTGGAAATGGTTAAGACTAGTCACTTCTGTGTAGGGAAATGATGAGGAATAGAGGGAGTGACAAGGGGTACTTTTACTTATCTCTATTTTTTAAATATTTTACATTGGAAATATATTCATGTATTCAAAAAAAAAAGCTTACAGACTAGTAGATATGATACAAACAAACATCTTTTTCCTTGAACAAAAAAAACCAGTAACTATTTTTGAAGCAAGCGTGGCAATAAGTTGATAACAGTTCAAACTGAGGGATGGGTATAAAGGTTTTCTTTCTATTCCCTCAGGTTTTGTATATGTTTGAAACTCAACAGATATTTTTATTATACAAGCTATATATATGTGCTCATCGTCAAAAAAGGAATTAAGAAAGTACATGACCTCTCCATTTGCCCCAATAACTATGAATGCTTGGTATACAGCCTTCCAAAACCACTTATCAGATAACCACATGTATACAAATGTTCCTTTTAAAGCAAAAATGAGATCATACTACACATATCCTGCTAGTTTTGACTGATCAACATTCCACTTTGTGGTATACCATTATTCTTTAACTTATTTAACACTCTTTGTTATGGGGCACCTGGGTGGCTCAGTCGGTTGAGCATCTTTCTTCCGCTCAGGCCACGATCTCACGGTTGGGGGGTTTGAGCCCCACATTGGGCTCACTGCTGTCAGCATGCAGTCTGCCTTGGATCCTCTGTCCCCTTCTCTCTGCCCCTCCCCTGCTTGTGCTCTCTCAAAAATAAACATTAGAAATTTGTTTAAAAAAAGATTAAAATATTGCAAATAATATCCTTCTACAAATACGCTGTGCGGTTGTATGACTATTTCTAAGGCCTAGAGGCTTAGCAGTGAAATAGGTAGGTAAGAGTATAGACACTTTACATTTTTGATAAAGACCCTACAAACTTGTCATTTCCATTAGCAAGAGAATGCTGTTATTTAAATATTAAAAGTGCTGTGAAAGGGTACATAACTGGTTGCTATGGAGCACAAAAGAGGTCCTAAATATCACAACAGGGATCCAGTAGCCAGTGGTTCTCATCTATAAAGTCCAACACCTACTTTTGTTTCTTGTGAAGGCATTTAAGGGCATACATCTCCTGACACCAGCCTGGGCTATGTTCTGAAGGTCTGCATGAAATACTTTGTTTCATTGCTTTAAATTAAGTTGAAAATTTGTGTTTTTTCTTTAAGGGTTGCCAGGAATATTTCATTTCCGGCAAGTTGAGATTATTTATTTATAATTTTATTGGAAGTGATAAGAGAATACAGACTTTAAGATTCCTACTTTAAATTTGTTTAAGGATTTGTTTTAAAAAATTGTTTTGGAGGGGTACCTAGCTGGCTCAGTCGGTTAAGTGTCCCACTTCAGCTTCAGGACGTGATCTCAGCTTGTGAGTTTGGGCTCCGCATCGGGCTCTGCACTGACAGTGATGGGGCAGAGCCTGCTTGGGATTCTCTCTCTCTCTGCCCCTCTCCCACTTGCTCACACACTCTCTCAGAATAATAAATAAACTTAAAAATAATAAAATAAAACTTGTTTTGGAATAGTGAATACAAATGTTTCTAAGTGTTCTATGGTCATGGAAAACTGTTCCATATTACATATACACATACATGCACATATACATGTCAGGTTTGTTGTATTATTTCTTCTCAGTCCTTATTCTAGTGCTGTTCAGTTCCAAACAAAGTATAATAAAGTCCCTCACTATAACCATATTTTTATCCTGTTCTTGCATTCCTAGGAATTTTTGCTTTAGCTTCTTAGTTGCTTTGTTGTTTGTTGCAAACAAATTTATGATCATCCCTTCTTCTCAAGTTATTTTTCTTTACATTAGCAAATGATCACTTTACTGTTTAGTATTTAACTTTTCTTAATATTGTCACTCCTTACATCTGTCTACATTCTTCAGGAATGTCTTAGCCATCTATTTTCAATTTCTCTTTATTAATGTTTATTAGAAACTACCTACAACTTGGATTTGCTTTTTTAACCCAATCTATTAGTCTTTGTCTTTTAATTCAGTCCATTGATATTTAGTGTAATAGCTCATGAACTTGATGGTATTCACCTTGACAGCAAATGTCTTAATTAATTAATAATTAATTAATTAATTATTAATTAATTAAATTAATTAATTAATTACAGTTTATGCTCCATAAAGACTTAACAATTGCTTGACGGTTTTGACAAGCTACATTTAAAATGACAGTGGGTGCTCCAAGTGAAAATGACCGTCAGACAATTAGGAGGTAAAGAAGCACTGGACAGCTACATATTGGCATTATCTGTTCTATTAGAGATTTTTTTTTTTAAGTTTTTATTTAAATTCCAGCTGGTTAGAGGCACCTGGGTGATTCAGTTAAGTATTCGCCTTTGGCTCAGGTCATGATCTCGCGGTTTGTGAGTTTGAGCCCTGTGTCAGGCTCTTTGCCGATAGCTAGGAGCCTGGAGCCAGTTTCAGATTCTGTGTCTCCCTTTCTCTCTCTGCCCCTCCCCTACTCATGCTCTGTCTCCCTCTCTCTCAAGAATAAACATTAAAAAAAAAAATTTTTTTTTTTTTAATTTCCAGCTAGTTAACATACAGTATGTTAGTTTCAGGTATAGAATGTAGTGATTCAACACTTTCATGTAACACCCGGTGCTCATCACCCCAAGTGCACTCCTTAATCCCCACGTCCTATTTCACCCATCCCCCTACCCACCTACCCTCTGGTAACCATCACTTTGTTCTCTACAGCTAAGAGTCTGTTTCTTGGTTTCTTTTTTTCCCTTTGCTCATTTGTTTCTTAAATTCCACATGAGTGAAATCACAGTCTTTCTCTTATTCTTCTGCTTAGCATAATATTCTCTAGCTCCATCCATGTCTTACAAATGGCAAGATTTCATTCTTTTTTATGGCTGAGTAACATTCCATTTTGTGTGCGTGTGTGTGTGTGCCCTATCTTTATCCGTTCATCACTGATGGACACTTGGGCTGTTTGCGTAATTTTGTAGTTGTAGATAATGCTGCTATAAACATTAGGGTGCATGTATCCCTTTGAATCTGTGCTTTTGTATTCTTTGAGCAAATACCTAGTAGTGCAGGGGCACCTGGGTGGCTGAGTCCGTTAAGTGTCCGACTCTTGATTTCAGCTCAGGTCATGATCTCACAGTTCGTGGGGTCGAGCTCCACATCAGGCACCACGCCGACATCACAGAGCCTGATTGGGAATCTAGCCCTCCCTTTCTCTCTGCCCCTCCCCCACTCATGCTTGTGCACTCTAAATAAATAAACACTAAAAAAAAACCCTAGTAATGCAATTGCTGGATCATAGGGTAGTTCTATTTTTAACTTTTTGAGGAACCTCCATACTGTATTCCAGAGTGGCTACACCAGTTTGCATTCCCACCAACAGTGCAAGAGAATTCCCTTCTCCACATCCTCGCCAACACCTTGTTTCTTGTTGATTTTAGCCATTGTGACAGGTGTAAGGTTTGCTCATTGTAGTTTTGATTTGCATTTCTCTGATAAGTGATGTTGAGCATCTGTTCATGTGTCTGTTGGCCATGTGAATGTCTTCTTTGAAAAAATGTCTATTTATGTCTTTTGCCCATTTTTTAATTGGATTGTTTTGGGGGTGGTGAGTTTTTGTTTTGTTTTTAAGTAATCTCTATACTCAATGTCAATGTCAGGCTTGAACTTACTTACAATCCCAAGATCAAGAGTTGCAAGCTTTGCCAACTGAGACAGCCAGGCACCCAGGGTGTTGAGTTTTGTAAGTTCTTTATGTTTTGGATACTAGCCCTTTATCAGGTATGTCATTTGCTCTATTGGAGTTCTCCAGAGAAACGGAACCAACAGGTTAGAGAAAGAACAAAAGTGAGAGTGAGAGACTTATTTTATGGAATTGGCTCACATATTGTAAGGACTGGCAAGTCTGAAATGTGTAGGGCAGGCTAGCAGGCTGGAAATTCAGGTAAGATGGATGACGTAATCCAAGATCTACAGGCTAGAGCGGTGCCTGGCTGGCTCAATAGGTGGAGCATGTGACAACTGATCTCGGAGTTGTAAGTTCAACCCCACTTTGGATATAGAGATTGCTTTAAAAAAAAATCTACAAGCTGGAAACTCAGGCAAGGTTTCTGGTTTGTTTTTTTTTTAAGTAATCTCTTCACCCAATGTGGGGCTGGAACTTAAACAACCCTGAGATCAAAAGTTGCATGCTCTACAGACTGAGCCAGTCAGATGCCCCCCATGTTAGTCTTATGCAGTATTCCTTCTTTGGGAACTCTCAGTCTTTGCTCTTAAGGCCTTCAACTGATCGGAGGCCCATCCATATTATGGAGGATAATCTGCATTACTCAAATTACTAAATTACTGATTTAAATGTTGATTACATCTAAAAAATACCTTCACAGCAACATCCAGACTGGTGTTTGACCAAACAACTAAACACTATAGCCTAGCCAAGGTGACGCAAAATTAACCAACACCTCAGCACCACAGCAAAAGATGACCAAATGTGAATGAATTATATCTAAAACACCTACTTTATATAACAAGTATTTTTAACACTCCTGTTACTATCCTTAAATACAGTAATTATTTAACGTACCTACACATAATTTTTTTTTAATCAGCATAATGCCCGAATAGTAATATAAAGCAGTTTTTAAAACAATTTACAATGAAATGATGTCTGCCTACAAATATTTGGACATAGTTATATTAGCATTCAGATGATTAGCACTTCTGTGCATTCACCATCGATTCAGTGTCTACAAATGCAGATTGTTACGATTAGCATTGTGTCAGAGACTCAAATACCAAGAACAGGCTTAGCCATCAATAGCATGGCTTTGTGCAATGTAGTCTTCCCTCCAAATTACTGTAAAACAAATTACTGTAGTCTTCCCTCCATTTAAATAAAGTTGCATAGCTAGAGAATTCAGAGAACACTAAACCTGTACAAAAAATACTTTTGTGTTTATATGGAAAAGAGATTATAGGCTTGGCTAATTATAAACTGTCTTTTCACTTATTTGAATATCTATGGGGACATTTAATAGTTGCGCAGGACTTGGGACAACACGTTGTGCCAAGATTATCACAGGCATTGCAAGAAATCTAGCATCCTTGGCGTTCACCCACCAAATGCCAGAGATGCTTCCCAATCACAGTGACAAAACACTTTCACCTTGGCTGGGGGGCCGTGGGGGGCAGGGGGTGGATACCACTTCTGAGAACCACTGTAGTAAACAGGAAGCTATCAAAGATACTTCCCCCAAGTTTTTCTTTGAGCAATTGGGAAAAAAAAATGCAGAAAAACATGAAGACTACTTACATACTCCCATTATTTCCAGTACCGAGATTTAACACCTCTAACATTCTGTCTTATCCCCAATCTTATTTGTAAAAGAAGTACAAAATTATAGACCTGTGACATTGTGTAGAAGAAATACAGGGGCGCTTGAATGGCTCAGCTGGTAGAGCACATGACTCTTAATCTCAGGGTCCTGAGTTCAAGCCCCACGTAAAAGGTAGAGCTTATTTAAAAAAACAAAACAAAAAACATACTCATTTGCTCTTCTTCACAGGTTGTCGGCACAGAATTTCTAAGGCCCCTGTAACCTCCAGAGTGATGACTGTATGCTAATGAGATGAGTTGGTGGGCCCCTAGTTTAAGGATGGGAGCTGACTGCCACAGAACAGGACCAAGCCATGATTAGAGGACTGGAACTTTCAGCCTCACTCTCCCAACCTACAGGTTGGGAAGAAGGGATGGAGATTGAGTTCATCACCAATGGCCAATGATGATTTAATCAATCACGCTTACGTAATAGGACCTCCATAAAAACCCTAAATAATGGGGTTCAAAGAGCTTCTGGGTTGGTGAACATACTATGGTGTTCTTAGGGTGGTATGCCTTTACCCTGCCCTAATTATCTCTTCCATTCGACTGTTTCTGAGTGGCATCCTTTATAATAAACCAGTAACAGTAAATAAGGTGTTTTCCTAGTTTGGCTCTGTGAGCCATTCTAACAAATTATCAAACCTAAGGAGGAGGTCATGGGAACTGAGTTGTAGCCAAGTCACGCAGAAGTGGGGGTAACCCAGGGACCCACTACTTGTGATTGGCATCTGAACTGGGGGACAGTCTCAGGAGACTGAGCCCTTACCTGTAGGGTCTATACTAACTCCAGGTAGCTAGGAGAACTGAATTATGGAATACTTAGCTGCTGTCTGCAGAGCTGGGAGAATTGTTTGGTGTGGGAAAAACACATTTGGTGTCAGAAATCCTGTGAATAGAGGAAACAATTGTCAATTTAAAACGCCTTCAACCTCTGCCATGCTCCACCTCACTTCACCCCCAATACAACTTCTATTGTGAGTTTAGTGTGTCTTTTCAATCTATTTTTACAATTTTATCCACAACACGGAGTATGGTCTTTCCCATGGGTTTGTGATACTCTATCATACTCAATTTCTCACATATACATATGATCTGTTTCTGAGATTATACTATGCCAATGATCTATTTGTCTACTCCTGCACTATAATGCCACATTTATATTACTCTAAGCTTTCTACTATGTCTTGATATCTGGTAGAATCAACCCATCTTTTTTGTTCCTCTTCAAACCTGTCTTAGCTACTTGTGCTTTTAAAGATTTTTTAAAAGGAAAAATGGTATTTTCTATAGACATGTGACCCAGCATAGGACAGTGAAGAATCCAAGAAATCTTACTGGAAAAAGAGAAGACAGGGGAGTAGAGAGGATGTTCTATTCAGAAAGAAAGCACAAACAGGCACAGAACAAGAAACAGCATGTGATCATACAGGCAGTTGATATTAAAGAACATAAAGCATGAAGTAGAAACATAAAGTGGGTCAGGTCTTAAGGACCTCATATGTCATGCTAAGGAGTCTGGACTCAACTCTACGGGTGAGAGTCTTAACCTATTGTTTATGATAGAGCTTCAGAGAAGATTGAAAGCAAGAGAGTGCCATAATTTAGTTAGTTCCAAATAGAGATCTAGGATAGCAATGTGGCAAATAAATTAGATGAGGTCAAGATTGGAACCAAGACCCCTAAAAGGCTTCTGCAAAATTGTAAGCAAGAAATGGAAAGGACAGAACTGATTTAGTGGATGCTTAAATAGTAAGAATGAATAAGACAATTACTTGGTTGGGAGTAGGATACAGGGAAATCTACTAAAACTCTCATTTCTGACTTGGATGATAACATCATTAACTAAAATAGGGAGAAAAAAATAGGTCCTGGAAACAAGGAATGCGATTAGTTGTGAACATGTCAAGTTAGGGGACTATGAGATATTCAAGTGGATATGTCACACAATTGGATAGAGCTGAAGCTCCAAAGGTCAACCTAGACGATACAGGTTTGGAGGTCGGCAGTAGGGATGAATAGCTGACATTTACTGAACGCTTATCATATGCCAAAGAAATACTTAACATGAATTATCTCATTTAATCTTGAAACTAATCTTTTAAATTAGGAACTATTATTTTTTATTTTTATTTATTTTATTTAATTTTTTTAATGTTTATTTATTTTTGAGACAGAGAGAGACAGACCATGAATGGGGGAGGGGCAGAGAGAGAGGGAGACACAGAATCGGAAGCAGGCTCCAGGCTCTGAGCCATCAGCCCAGAGCCTGACGCGGGGCTCGAACTCACGAACCGTGAGATCGTGACCTGAGCCGAAGTCGGACGCTCAACCGACTGAGCCACCCAGGCGCCCCAGGAACTATTATTTTTTAATCCACCTTAAACAGAGGTAAACTGAGGAATTAAGAATAAGCAACTGGACTACTGCAATACGGCTAGAATGGTAGAGCTGGGATACCAACACCGAGTACTTAACTATTCTTGTAACGTTAAAATCATTGAGTGCCTAGAATAATCCAGGAAAAACATACAGAATGAGAGAAATGGTCTAAAAACAAAATTCTGAAGCACATCAGTGTTTAAAGTGGGCAGAAATTCCCAAAGGAAATCAAAAGAAAAAGTCAAAGGCATAGAAGGAAACAAGAGAGTGGTCCCTCCCTAGGGCCAAAGTCCAACTTCAGTGCAGCAGAGAAACAGCCAGGGAAGGACCGAAATCATCAGTGGGTATGGCACAACAGAGGCCACGTTAACCAGGAGTTTCAACACAACTGTGGAGGTGGAACGAATTTTAAGTCTGTGGAAGTGGCATCATGTGGAGTTCTCCTTAAATAATCTTGAGCAAGTTCACGTACTGAGAAGGAAGAATGTGAATTAGAGACAACTAATGGAGCAAGGTCTGGGATTGAAAGGGTAATGAGGGAGGCAAAGACTGCAGCAGAGTTATTTGAAGGATCTGTGATGGGCACAGGCTAGACAGGAAATCAGTTTAGGTCAAGAAAGGGCTGAAAGACTGGAAGAAAACAGAAGGTAGCAAAAGACCTGAAGTCTCCAAGTTCCAGAGAAGGTGGAAATGAGAAGGTAAGAAAGCTTCTCAAAAAGACTGATGTAAGAAAAAAGGGGGGGAGGAAAGGGGTGAAACAGAAGTCGGAGAGAAAAAAAAAAAAAGACTGATGTCCCACTTTTTTTTTTTTTTTAGGGAGTGGGAGGGGCAGAGAGAGAGGGAGAGAGAATCTTAAGCAAGCTCCACACCCAGCGCTGAGCCCAACCTTGAAATCAGGACCTGAGATGAAATCAAGAGTCAGACGCTTAACCTACTGAGCCACCCAGGTGCCCCTATGTTACATGTTTTGAAAGTGCACAGGGGAGCTTGGAGAATGGTAGTGACCCTACCATACAGGCAAGTGAGAAAGCAGAGAAGGCGAAGCAGAGTTCTTGGTTAACACACCGAGAGAGGATGGGAGTAGAAGGGCTGGTGGTCTAGGAAAGCTGAGGTTTTTTTAATCACAGAAGAGGGCCTTTAGGTGACAGGTTTAGGAGTCGGACAAAAGTCAGAACAGTATGCACATGAGAGAGACAAGTGTCCAAGAGGATTGTTATTTTGGGCGATTACCAAGAATGACGTGAACCAGGAAGACTCAAAGCTCAACATGGAATGGTGGCAAGAACAGCTCTTTTCATAGTTGGGTTTTACCTTGAATGCACGGTTTTTTTTCACATCCTCTTCACAACTTTGTGAAAAGACCTGCAGGTAGATTTCCTATGTGAAATCGATCCTATGCTAATACTACACCCCCTGAGTTTAAGGAGCTGGACTGCATTACTATAAGCTGCCCAACAATTCTTCCCTTTGAGAACTAGGCCTCCTTCACTTTGGGCAATTTTGACAGGGCTGTTAAACAAGGGCTTCTGCCTTCCTTTACTGAGGGGTGCACCGCTGGCCGTGAGCTTGCCAGAGTACTTGTCAATTACCTTGACACAGTAATTGGTGCTGGAATGGTCACTGACCAAAGAAGAGCTTTGGTCTCTACAGAGTCTTTTCAGGGGATTTATACAGATGCTGAGACAGTCTTTTCTGACATCATGAGTTGATACTACCACTCCTAAAACTGCACACCCCCATTTCATGGGTGCTAAGAACTCAAAATACAGAAATCCAGTCTGTGACTAGAAAACAGGTAGTGAAGGCCCCACCTCTGTACCCTATTTAAGTACACAAAAATACCAAGACACAGACATGGCAAAATATTTAATGTCTGCCTTATCTTCCCATTCCTGTTGTGATTCAACAGCCTCCCCAAGATGGAGTATCAGAGAAAACATGGGCACTTTTTCTCAGCAGGATTTAGAAACCATTAAGGCCCTAGTTCTCTTGACTTGGAACTGAGTGCAGGTGAGATCGTTCCACAGCATGCCTCAGGCCTCTCTGTTCAAGGAAAATAGCCCCCCGGTTCTACAGGACTCCTGAGGTCTTCTGTTCTTCTGCAGCCTGGCGCCGGGAGCTGCGCCGCTGGAAATAGTGGTAGACTCGGGCACTGCAGAGGTAGCCCCCGTACACAGTGAGGAGCATCATGGAGGTAGAGAAGGTCTTGTAGCCAATGTCAGCTAGTTGCTTGGCAGTTGGCATGTTGTCCCCTACAAAGACAGACTGGATTTAGACCCAAGGATACGGTCTCATCTGCCCAGCCCACTTCTCTGCTTAAGGCCATTCTACAACTTCTGCATCCTGCTTAGTCTGTCTGTACTCTACTCTGGATGGCCGCTACACGCACGCAGAGTCTCATACTGGAAGATACTGTTCAAGAACTCTTAAGATTCAAAAAGACAAATATAGTCTGCATATGAGATACAAAAACACAGCTAGAAAGAGGTGCATTTGAATGACATCACAGGTAACACCCGGCCCTCTATGTTTGTGGGGAAAAGTGACTGGTATGAACCACCCAGAAATGTTTGTAACTGGTATATGACTGTAAGCACACATCAATTTTTCTGGCTAGTAGGGAATGAATGGGGGTAGTCAGGGATTAAACGAGAGCAGGAGTTCTCTCCGGGAGATCAAATGGGAAACTTCTACGCTATATCCAATTTGTTTTCCCATAAAACCAATCTTGTTCACAGTGGTTAAGTTCCCAGGTGATCCCTCAAGCATCTGTTTAAAGCCATAATATACCTGAAATAATGCCAACAGTATGTTTATACTATTTCAATTATACTTAACCTTCTACAACTTTAATTCCAAGTTCCAAACATAATTCCAAGAACCTATCCTAAGGGTTAAAAAGAAACTGAGTCCCCAACAAATTGTTAGCTCACATTTGCATGAATAAGTTACTTCTAATTTAACTGTTCCCTAGATACTCTGAACTAGAGAACAAGATAAAGTTTAACATGGGAATCTTTCATCCTGAACAAAATGTTCCTCAATTTGGGACTCTGAATGTGTTCTTAGGCTCCTCTCTGTTGAGGGACTTGAAATTAAAAGACTGACTGAAATTAGCGAGAACAGGTTGCTTAAAAGTCAAGAATTTGGAAGAAAAGCTCAGGATTGGCTGGTTTAGGGGTCAAGAGTAGGGTGAGGCAAAGAGCTTCTCACAGCAAGCTCTATGGAAACACTGCCTTTGAGCCAGTTCCTGAGGGTGGAACCCAAGCTGGGCTGAGGCACAGCTTCCCTGAATTCTAATTCCAAATGACTATGGAAAGTGACATTACATAGAGGAAGAAAACCAAATGGCACAGGTTCAGGCGAGAAAGAGTTGCGTTCTTGGTTATCTGAGGGTTGAAAGGGACCCTGAGCTGTGAGACAGTGAAGAAAACACACATACCTCGAGCTAAGGTGATAGACAAGATCCCAGGAAAGAGACCTGCAACCTTCAACCTCCGTCTCACTTATTCCTTCTCCACCTATCCCCTATTATCCCGGCCAGATGCTAACCAGTTATAGTACCACTTCTTCGAGGGGCTGGAGGAAGAAGGCTGGAAGCATTCACCAGCTAACAAAAGTAAAAGGATGGTACAGCTTGGCTAGAAGAGCGACAGAAGACCTACTGACAGATGTAATTTTGGTGTCTAGAACCTCACTTTCGTTTCTTATCTAATCCAACCTGAGATTTCTATGTTCAAGCTGACAAAAACTCTCCACAGACCCTGAGCTAAGGCAGGGCAGTAGAAATGGAGAGGAAAGATGCACAAGTTATTTTGGAAGAATGTGATTTATCAACGGAATGGATTAGGGCAAAGCTGAAAATATCTCCAAGGTAGCAAATTAGGAAACTCTGTGGATGGGATATTAATAGGGATAAGAAATGGAAAGAAAAAGGTGTATCACTGTACGTATGGGGGTGGTAGTGGCAGTGAGTAGCAGTCAAGTTCATGAGATGGGTTTTGGATATGTTAAAATTCAGATGTTCAACACAACATTCATGTGATAATGCCTACCAGGCAGAAAGACATGCAAATTGGACCAGATCTTGAGAGAGAGACTAGGCTATAGATACAGAGGTTAACAGTGACACCAAAGCAGAGGATAAGACCAGAGAGAGAAACCAAGGGAACGCTAGTTTGAAGAAGAAGAAAAAGAATTCATGAAAGAAGGCAGGTGGGAAATTCCAGAAACATCTAGGAGGGCTTTTTCATTTAACTACATCTCCCTTCCTGGTTGCAAATCACTGCAATCAAGTCACTGCCACTGACTGAGTTATCCTTCCCACCTGTGAGCCAGAATGAACACTAGGAATTACCACTCCAAGTTAAGTGCCATGAAGACTGGTCAGATGAGATCACCAGATGGGAAAAGATAACTCGATCATGGGTAAACAAACCTAGGGTAGAAGTCAATTTAGTGCACTGATTAAGTGAAAGCACAGATCCTTTTTTTTTTTTTTTAAATAGGCTCAAGCCCAACATGGGGTTTGAACTCATGACCCTGAGATGGAGAGTCCCATGCTCTACCAATTGGGCCAGCCAGGCACCCAGTTAAAGCACAAATTCTCAGCCAGAGTTCCAGTAGAGCCAAGAACACCACCTCCCAAGTTTCATGTGTCTATGTATTTTTCTGGGACAGAGAGAAATAGATTACTAGAAGGGTAACTTTTTACCTCAAAGATAAGAATTCTTGTGATTTTCTGGTTAAGGGAACAGAAGTAAAGGTGCAGCAGCTTGAGGATGTTAACAAGATCAAGGAAATTCTGTTTTGTTTATTGATAAGATACGGATATGTTTTAAAAAGGAAAAGGCTGGTGGCTAACCTGAGAATAAAAAAAGAGGTGGATAGGATGGAACAAGATCCAGGATGGTTCAGGAAAAGGCAAAATTAGAAGCCCAGGTAGAAGGATTTACCTTGGAAATGAAAGAAACTTGTGAGGTTAGCAACACACTCTCATATGAGAGACATCCATTTTCTTAAAAAAAAAAAAAAAGAAGAAGAAGAAGAAGAAAAAGAAAGAAAAGCAAAAAGCTCAAAGCCGGGTCTGTTATGGGGTGATGGGGTTAGACTGAAGTTTTTAAAAAATAGGGAGGCAAAAAAAAAAAAAAACAGGGAAAAAAACACAAGAACCAGTATGAAAAATTCCATAGGAGTGCAATCTGCAAAGTTCCGGCTCTTCTCTTTTTCTGCCCCCTAAACATGGGAGTACCTGAAGACTCGAGTTTCTCCTCTGGAAATCATTTCCTCAAATGTGTTCCAGCCACCTCCGCCTAGATTTACTCATTTATCTGTCTACCTTTTACTCGTACTATGAAGGCCACAAAGAAGAACACGGCTTATGTCACAAAACAGCTATGGTCTGATGGGGAAAAGCCATATATCCCAAATCCTGTTACCTAAGGCAGAAGACGGAGCGGATCAGAAGAGAGGCAAAGTGAGAGTTCAGAGAAAAGGTGGGGGCTCAAGAAAAGTTAGCAATAAGCTGGGGAGGGGGTGTGCGGCTCTGTCTTTTAGATGCGCAAGCAGGATTTACACCAGTAGAGAATAAGGAGGGGGGGAGCATTCGAGGAGCCGAAAGCAGCGAGTGGAGCTGTTTAATCTGTAAGCACGAAGGGTGCCCGGCGAAAGCCACATATCAAGGCGCAGCCGACTGTAAGGCAGGGAAGGGTCCGAGCTACCGAAGTCAGAGCATGGAGGGCCAAGGCGCGGGGTTGGGAGTCAAGGTTTCACGGAAACCTATGGCTGTCGGGGGCCTGTAGGGCTGGAAGCCGGGCAGATGGCGGCTCGCGCGGTTCGCGGCGCAGGAAACGCGGTGATCTCAAGGGCACTGAAGACGGGGGCTTGCCAAGATGGGTTAACAAAGGCCGACCCAAGACCGGGCGCCTCAGCGGACAGGCGGCCCCTGCGGGACCCTCGCAACGGTGTACCTGGATGTTGCAGCTCCCCAGCGTCCAACCTCGGCCTCTGCAGGCAGCGTCAGGCCGCCGCAATCTGCGCAATTTCCTAGCGCAGCCGGACTCAGCAACATTGACCATGTATGCGTTACTGGCATAGACCTGGGGCGCTATTGGCGCGGAAAGCCACCCTTTCCGCCCCCCCACCCGACCCGCTTACCCTCTAGGACTCCGCTCCGGACGCCAGAGAGAGCAGCGCGCGGAACACAACACAAAGCCACCCACCGAGGATGCAGCTCTAGTCTGCCGCAGCTCGGCTGGTTGCCGCCTTTGTGCTTCCGGGCCAGTCACCCTTACTACGCATCCTCAGACGAGTCTTTCTTTCGGAGAGGACCGTTGCATTCTGGGGGTTGTAGTCATTGTCCATTGAGAGAGGGTCTTTGGCGACCCAGCTCTAGAACCGTAACTTTTAGGGATACACAGTCAAGATAGAAACATAACCTTTCTCTTCGACTCAGAGAGAGTCAGCCAATCCCCAGCCTAGGCGCGGTGACGCCCCCGGAGCTGGTAGATTCTCTAGGGGTCAGCCCGCTGGAGGTGGGCCGCACTCCCCCTAGAGCCTGGAGCTGCCCTCTTCCGCGTGGCCGGCTTTGGCCGAACTCAGGTAGGAACCGATACGCACCGCGAGGCCTGGACCGCCAAGAATGCTACAGGTTTGGCTAGGGCCACAGAGTGGGTACGAGGGACGAATGTCTGACGTTTCCGGCCAGTGCGTGAGCTCCCCGCTTGCAGGAGGAGTGGTGAAGACCCAAAGACGCACTGGGAAGGGAGTGTCACTTGGGGGAAAAAGGACCCGCATGGGCACCCCTGCCAGGGGCCCAGAGTGGCTGGGATTATCGAGGGGGGATTTCCGGGTTTTTTTCTTCATTTTTTTTTTCCTGTGGCATGAGTGAAAATCTATACATGCAGTGATACACCACAGCATACACACTGCCACGTGCGCTGAAGCGCCCCCCTCCCCCCCAACTCGTTTCTGGAAAAACCACGATTTATTGAGTAGACAAGTAGTAGGCTTGATTGGAAGGCCCAGATTGTTAACTGTGGAGTGAACAAAAGTAGGCAAAGGTGTCAGACTACCTAACAAGGTCGCAGCTGCAGCTGAAGGCAAAGAGCTGTCTTTCTGTCCCCACTTTGACCTCCTGGGGAGGAGCTCTGGTTTCAGTCAGTGTCCGGACCTGGGCCCAGCCAAATCTGGGGTGGCTGTGCCCCTCACTCCTGCAGCCTGATGCAGGCAGCTCTGCCCTTTACTGGTTAAGGCAGTGTGAATCCTCGAGGGCTGGGACTGAGAGGAGCCTGCCTCCCTGGTTTGGCACAGAGTAAGAAAGGGTTAACATAATGCTGGCAGAACCACAGTGTGCCAGGTGCTGCCACATAGGAAGCTGAGATCCTCTGCTGAACATGGCTGGAGGCTGGCAGGCCCATAGGGCCTATTTATAGCCAGGGGTCCAGGCTGCTGACCTGTGACATTCCCTGGCTGCCAATCCTTCCTGAAACAAGGCCAGTTCAAAGCACACTCCCTCCTCCCCTTCCCGTTCTTTCCTCATCACAGGGGGTAGGGTGGTTTTAATTTTTTCCTCCTTGAGTTTCCCAGCTCCAGAGGTGCCCAAAGTGGTCAATATCTCAGGAGAAGTCCTTCAGATGACAAAGGAGAGCTGGCCTTGGAATGTCAGGAGCCATCAACATGGACTTGCTCACCCTTACTTCCCTATCCCAGATTATCCTTTGGGCCACTCTCTGGCCCCCTGATGCAGGTGTTGGTTAGTTGCCCTGGCTGCTCTGGGGGCAGCTGAGAAATAGGTATAGGGTTTGGGAGGAGAAAAGGGGTGGAGCTAAGGATGTCCTTGGGAAGACAGCGGCAGGAGGGACCCAAATGACACCTCCCCCACTAGAGCTCCAGAGAAGAGAGGCGGAGCAAATTCAAAGGTCATAGGGAGCAGAGTGATCTGCACCAGCTATGAAAAGGTGTAGCTGTCAGCAGATTAGGTTCCTGCTCCCCAAAGAGGGCCCTGGCCGGGAGGGTGAGGGAAGGCTTAGAAAGGTCATGCATGATGGGGAGAAGCTGGCAAGAACTAGGAAGTCCCCGGGGAGAATGACAAGTCCCAGGGCCAGAGATGCCAGCATGGCAGCAAGTCTGGTGCCAGGGCAGCCTGGGGGCGGGGGGGAATAGGAATGACCAGAGGTTTCTGAGGACGCAGATGTTGCTAGGAGAAGCTAGGAGGGGGTTGAGAGCTTTGTATTTTGTTAACAAACACTGAGATCCATTGATGCTGTGTGGGGCTTGGCAGAGGTCAGAGCAAAGGGGTCCCTGGGGCCTGTGTCGGCTCAAAAGCCCAGACCCCTCCTTGGCAGCCCTTACCTCATTCCTCTTGTGGCTGAGGTACTTCTTTAGCCATTTAACTGGGCTTGGGGACAGGACTTCTGGTGTGTGAGAGGCAGCAGTGGGCAGCCCTTGCCTCCCTCTCCCTTCACCCTCCCCTCAACACACACACCCAAAGCAGACAGGACTGGGGTGTGATTCTACCCCTTTCAGAGGACAAGGAGAAAACCCCGCATCTGGAGAGGGACAAGGCAACTCCATTTCTGGCGAGATGCGGTGGCAAGAGGCTATGGGCTGCTTGATGGTTCAGGATCTCCAGGCAGGTAGTTGGGCCCCACAGCCTCCTGTCCCCCAGAAGAGGCTGCTCCATGGAGAGTCCCAGAGATCCTGGTGGCCAGGTACCCCAAGCTTCTGACTATCTCCACTGGGGTAAAGAAGCTGCCTGGCCTGGCCCCAGCTCCGCTCACAAATGTTCTGGATGATTCTGCAGGCAACAGATGAATTCACCCACTGGATGGTTCTCATAGCATATCTTGTACACAGCCATGAATAGAGGAAACCTAGAATGGGGAAGGAGAAACCCAGATTAGCCTTCCGGTATACCTCTACTACCTGCCCCCGCCCACTCCCTGTCAACCTCCTAACCCTCCACTCTCCTACTCTCCCACCTTTGAGCTCAGGCCGACTCTGGTTCTCAATTTCCAATTGCTGAGAAGTTGAACTCCTAATCCTGGGTTTAAGGCAGGTTGTTAATTGCCCTGCTCTCTATTGTATTGAACTTGCCTGTATGATTCCCTGGCATGAATTTTTTTTCTAGTTGGGTAAACCACTTAACCTCTCTAAGCATCAGAATCATCAACTATAAAATAGGACCAATATAACAAAGTAATGAAGAAGCCATTATGTATTAATGTGTAGGTGCTCAATAAGTGCATTTCCTTCTTCCCATCCTCTTACACAGGCTGCTTCCTTTACCTTGAGGCTTTCCACCGACCAGCCATAAGCTGATCTTCTGAACCTGTTTCATACTCTCTTATTCTAGGATTCTTTCTCAGATCAGTAGAGCTCTGCTCTGATCAGCCCATCACTCCCACTGTCTTTGTGCTCCCTGAAAAGGAGCACTTTGACACAGAGGCTGTCTTCCTCACCCCTCGGCCTGTATGGGGTGTCCCCAGGACAAGATTCAGGGGACAGAAAGGTTGGCCTCCAGGGAGCAGCTTAGATGGGATGATGGGACAGTCAGTTGAGTTTACTCCTGCTGCCCCAGAGCTCCAGCCCCCATAGCAAAGGACAGGAGGAAAGGACCGGAAGTGAGGCTATGCAAAGGGGTCCAAGCAATGTGGTGCAAAGAGCAGTAGACTGGAGGGAGTTCAAAGACTATGAAGTAGCAGAGGGACAGCGGGCAGACCAGACTCTCTCCAAGCTGTAGTCTCCTTGTCTGTAAATACAAGGTTCCCTCTCCACCCACTTCACCGATTGAGGAGGGATCAGGAAGATGAGTGTGGAAAGCACTTGTGGCTGTGGTTCCCTCCTCCACTGGGGCTGGGGCAGACACCTACTTGTCCACCATGCCCTTGTGTTGGAGGATGCTGTGTAGCTCCCGGGCTGTCGGGGGCCCCTGCAGCTTCTGCCCATTCAGCATCTCTTTCTCCAGCTGCTCAATGGGCTGTGAAGAAAACGAGACGGGTGGATGGAAATGGCAGAGAAGGGTTGTCAGGGGGAGGTGGAGAGTCTGGGGCTCAGATGGGAGGTGGGATCTTAGGCACCTAAAGGGCCCACCTCCATTCTCCATTCTCCCAGGGTTCCCACCTTTCCTGTGCGGACGAAGGCCTCGGCCACCTTTCGGTTCCTCCCTCCGTAGCAGGTGGTGATGAGGTCACCGATACCACAGCTCTCCAAGAAGGTGGCAGAGGACACAGGGCCACTGCAGAAGAGCTTGGCAAAGGCGACCATCTCCATGAGCCCCAGTCGGATCACCGCTGCCTTGGTGTTGTCACCAAAGCCCAGCCCGTCACAGAAGCCAGCTCCCACGGCCACTATATTCTTTGGGGAGTGGAGGTCACAGGTGAGAAAGGATCCCTTCCTGCAGGCCCTCGGGCACCATCCTCATGCCCCTTCCATCAGCCATGTGAAATATAGTGGGTGGGCTCCTCAACTAGCTCCTCCTCTTGATTTTCCCACTTGCTGTACCCCTGGGCTTATGCTTCCTGGCTCTGCAACCCTGCCCCCTACTCCATCCTTGAGAACATTTCCTGAAAACCAATCTTCTGTTCAGCTAGCCCTCCCATCCTTGACTATTCTGTTCCATATCCCTGATGTCCTCAACTTGTCCAAGATCCAGAGTTCTGGCCATCAACCTGCCTGGGTGCCCTAGATATCTTATCTCCCATTAGCCTGGGTGCTTTCCCAGGACATCTCTTCCCCCTGGACCACCTACTGAAGGCAGGGACAGGAATGTCCTACAAGGGGCTATAGGGAGAACGGGAGGAGGAGGGAGGTTCAATGTTTGATAGTGAGTAATTGTCAGGCCTGAATGACCCTGACCTTGCTGTTGCAATTCTTCCTGCGTGTGTGGGACGTGGTAGGGAAGGCAAGCAATTGCCCAAGAGTGAGGAGTACCAGCCACCTCGTATAGCTAAGCCAGGCCCTCCATCAGGATCTTCTCCCCACCTCATAGATGCCTCTGCACCCCTCTCACCTTTAAGGCCCCACAAATCTCTACTGTATCCACCTCTGGCACCACTGTGATGCGGAAATTGGGTGTCTGCATCAGCTTTTTCAGAAGCTCTCCTTGGGCCTGGTCCTTGCAGCCTAAAGTGGAAAGGGACGTGAAGCTTTGAGAGGGGATTCTCTTCCCACACCAGCCCTAAGCAGGACCTGCCACCCTTTCCCTGGGGGGGAGGGGGGGGTCCCGGTCCTCCCTCACCTCTGATGCTTGGGTCTTCTTTCCTTTGCCTGCCTTATGGGGGAAAAGATGGCTACGTGGGGGAGGGGGGAAACGGAGAGGGGATGTGACAAGCTGCATTTGTCAGTGATGGTTAGGGCTCTCACCAATGGTTGTCTCACAGAACTTCTCATCAGCCACCTCGCTGGCAATGTTGGCCCCCATCAGCACACTCATGGGGATGCCAAGGTGCTCCCCAATCACTTCAGAGATGAGCTTCAGCCCTTTAGGGCCCTCGTCTACCCCCTGGGCACAGGATGGAGCTCAGGCCAGGTGCCCTTTATGCCCAACTGAGGGCTTCCCACCCAGAAGTCCTGCCCCTTCCAAATCTACTGTTCATCAGTGTCCCTCCCCAAAGGCCCTGTCCCATTCGAACTCAGCCAAAGCTTGCCGTGAGGAGGGTAGATGGCACGTGAAAATGAATCCATTTGAAAATTCTTCCATATACCCTCAACCAACCTACTTCTTGACATCCCTCAACAACCCACCCCCAAGGACCTCAAACTAACTTCCATCCCAGTCACTGCTCCAAACCACCTTCCCTTTCACATTCCTCAAACCCAACAGCTCCTCATACCCCCAGGCATCTCTAGTATGCCTCCCAAACTGCAGACATCTGCCTCCAAAGCTACTTCTAACTTCCCCCCAACCACCCTCCCCACCCCAGCGGCCCCCAGCACCTATTTCTCAGCCTCCTCCAAGCAACTCCTCTCTTCTCTCCAAAAAACTCTTGGCCTACTTCTGCCATTTTCTGTTCTCACTTCCCCTACCCTCACCCCACAGCAGTTAGCTGCACCCCATCCACACGAAAGTGTTCCTGGCACCTTAATTAGAGATACACCAATGGCGTTTGCCTTCAGGTGGCCCTTGAGTTGATCACAAATCTTGCCGATGAACTGATGGGGCACCACAAAGATCAGGATGTCAGCACCGGCTGCAGCCTGGACCACATCTGGGACAGCCACCTGTGGGGGGCGACCAGTGCTCATGGGCCTCACGGACTTCTGCTAGCCCATTCTGGAGATCTAGGGGCCAAGATGTGAGGCTGGTGGGGGAGAAGGAAGGGCAGTCAGGGGATCTAATCTGGAAGGCCTGATCTTGGAGGAAATGGAACACTGCATTCCCTCCCCCTCGCTGTCATTCCCTCTCCGGCTCCAGCTGCCCCGGGGCTCTTGAGGACTCCTGGGAGCCTCCTCTCAGTGCTTCTGTAGCCCTTGGCTGTGGGACAGTGAGGGAAGCCACAGAAGGCCTGGGCTTGGCAGGAGGGAGAGGCCAAGTAGGGTTTCATCACCCTGATTCTTAAGGCTCCCAACTGGGAAGGGAGAGCCCTTCCTGCTGTCTTCCCTGCTCCCCCTTTCCAGGTTGGGAACAAGCCACGTGGATTTGACTAGAGACCTTAAGTCCAAGGAGCAGCCTCCACGTCTGCTAATAACCCAGTGAATAAGTAACAGGATTAGAGCCTGAGGCAGGCGCTACCCAGACCCCAAGTCTTTAGTTGTCATGGAAACCAACTTCCTCGTCCTCCCTTTCCTACTTGGGAGCCCATAAGTGTATTGGTGTTGGGGTGGGGGGCCAGTGGAGGTGGAGGTGGAGAGGATTCAAGTTCTTTTCAGTCCCAGGAAGTCCCAGGAGAGCAGTTTGGGGATTTTATATAGGGGTGCCCTGTGCCTAGAGCAGCCCTCCCAAGATGCTTTCCAAGTCCAAGTAACAGCTGAAATGACCCCTCTCTCAGCAGGAGGCACCCCTCCGCTTCCCTCTCCCAGGGTATTGGGGCTCACCACGTTGGGGGGCAACTTGTGCCCTGGCAGGTATTTGACATTCTCATGCTGTGTGTTGATGATCTCTGTCAGCTTTTTCCCCCCGATGTCTTCCTCAAACACCCACATGGTCACCCGTGGGTCAAAGTGTGACAGCTGGGCCGCATTGCCACCCACAATCTTGGCGATAGCGGAGCCCCTGGTGGGAGGGAGAGCACAGAAAGTGGAGGAGTCAGGGCAAGAGGGAGGAACGGTGGCAGGGGAGGGGGCAACGCTCCACCTCAGGATGGCACCACAGCCTACCAGATTATTTGCTTGCCACCTTCCTTATGACCTGGACCACCACCATGAAAGTGCGTCTTTGGCAGTAGAAAGGAGACTTAGTCTATCTTATACTTTGCAGCTGGAAAAGGGGAACAGCCTTCAACCCCCCAGCCCTAAGCAGCTATTCAGGCAGAGAGGACTCTGGAAGCTCCCTTCCTGTGGTGAACAGGTGCAGCTGCCCAGGCAAGCAAGGGCCAGGAAAAGGTTTGGGCACCATCTGTCCTGTGGGGGTAGGCACAGAAGATACCAGGGGTGGTACGGAAATTGGAGGGCATTTCCTACCTAGTGTCTGCCTCCTGCCCACCAAGCCTCTCTCCCTAACCCCCTGTGTACTTGGGGGAACCTCCCTTTCCCTCCCCATACTTGACAGAGTCACTTACCAGTTGCCGGAGCCTACAATGCAGACTTTCTTGCCAGCCATCGTGCCGCTGCTCTAACCGATCTGGCTCAGTGCTGCACTCCCAGCTTCTCTGCGGGGCTCGGAGCATATAACTCCACCACACGTGGGTGCAGCCAAGTCCCGCCCTCCAGGGGCGGGTGGGGAGGCGGGAGCCCGGGGAGACAGAATCTGGCAAAGCCAGGGAAAGGGGAGAAAAGAGACAGGTGGAGAACAGGAATGAGGCAGAGTCCAGGCCCCGCTTTTCTTTTTAGGTTTGCCAGCTGATGGTGCTAGTGAGCTTCTTCCCTTGGCCCCAGCCCTCCCTCCCTGTAATGGTCTCATTTTGAAATCTGCCAAGAAATAGCCCAGATGAAAAGCAAGTGACTGGTCCCCCCCAATCCCTTCTGTCCCCCAGCACTGGCCTAAGTTGTATTCAGTCCTAGTCGCAAATACAGGAATGCTTTCTTTTCCAAGGTAGGAATCACGCCACATATCCTCCTAGGACCCCAAAGTCTGCTCTAGAGGTTTATCCTCTAGCAGTGACAAAAGACTACATGTCACTGGCCCCACACTAGCTCTGCTGCAGGGCTGCGTGAGTGAGGTTCATGGGTGTAGACTCACTTTTGAGGATAAGACTACGTAAGAGGTAAGGGCCTGCTTTGGGGGCATCCCAGCCCAAGGATTAGGAGAGACCTCAAGAGCCCCAAGAGACAAGGTCATCTTGGTTACCCAGTGTTCATCTGAGGGACTCACCCTTGGGCCTCTCTCCTCACCCCAAAGGATCCTCACCTGAATGTCTTCCAGGAAAAGAAGGTGGGAAAAGCCAAAGTTAAAAGCTCTGATGCCAAGTGGCTTACAATTCTCTTGCAGACTCTGGGTTTAAGGAAGAAGAGGACAGGACAGAAAAGAAGGCAGCTAAAGCATTCACTGTCCTTGAGAGGTTTTGAGCTTCCTTCAAGTCTTTCTTGGGTTTCCAAGCTACCACATCATGGGCTCCCTCAGGTTACTGGCTAGTTTGCAAGAAGCCAGAAAGGGGGAGGCAAGACCTGGGGCAGCTGGAACTTCTGTGGAGCTTTGTGGTCTCAGATCTTGTAATGGAGAAGTGGGGTGTGTGATTTGGGGCACAGGAAGAGACTGGAAAGAATACATTGAGGGGCACCTGGGTGGCTCAGTCGTTAAGCATCTGACTTCGGCTCAGGTCATTTCACGGTTCGTTAGTTTGAGCCCTGCTTTGGGCTCTCTGCTGTCAGCACAGAGCCCGATTCAGATCATCTGCCGCCCCCCACCCCCGCCACCACTCCCCCGCTCACACTGTCTCTCTCTCAAAAATAAACATTAAAAAAAAGAAAGAACACATTGAACAGTCCAGGGCCCTACATCACCCACAGCCATTTGAGAAGAGAAGCAGCTCCGGTTTCTAGGCCGAACTGGAATGGGACAAATGGCTCTAACACTCCAGCTGTCCCTGCACCTTGGCCTAAAGGGCAGACGCCACTGTCTGCTCATGTGCTGACCTCCTGGCTTGGCAGATTGCTGAGTGGGTGTTTTCATCCCTCTGGGCCACTGCTGGCCGCCAACAGCAACGAGCACTAGGCCAGAGGGGAGTCTGTGTGCAACCACTGTGTGTGTGCAACCACTGTGTAAGAGTAAATGGGCTCGAGGGCAAGTCTGTGGAGAAAAGGTTTTTCTAAGTTCTAGGGACTGCCTGAGAAGAGCCCACCATATTCCCCTCCCATGGCCAGGGAGTTCCCATAGGGAAATATACACGAATTTGGTAGTTGGTTTCCCTTAGGAGTAAAGTTGCACCTGCTACAAAGCCAGCCTCCCACAGATCGCTCCATTATTGCACTGGCACAAAGACAAAGGCACCAGTGCCAAGTGCCAGCTGGGAACACTGATTATGGGTGATGGAAGAGAAAGAATGCTTCTGTCCCTGGTGCATATGATGGGAATCCCAGAGAATGGACGCTTATGCATAAAACAACCCCCTTGTTTTTGCCTAAATGCTTCCTTCTCTCATTTTGCCCTTAAAATCATCTTACTAAGTATGGAGACAAAGAAATTGTGCATTTATATACAAATAAAGAGTGTGCAGATTCAAAATTAGCTCATCACAGGAAGTTATCTGTACCAGAGCTCTTTTCCCAAGAGCGAACTGTAGATTATTTGCTTGAAATTAATAATGGTTCATCAGCCATTCATTACACATGTAATTAGCCTGGGTAAAAACAGATGCCATGTCAATGTCCTTGACATCAATTTTTTCCACTCCCAAGTTCTCACCCCACACGTTCTTCTGTTTTTCCTACTCAAGTCTGGTAAACCCCCAAGTTCCAAATTGGGAACAGGCTGCATCCTTGGTGGGTTTGACTGCATGCAGACAATACTTGGGTGTTCCCATCCGTGGAGGCGAAGGAGAATTTTTTTACAACTTTGGACTGCATTGCGCTCATCCTACATTCTAAACCCCTTCATGGGTAGAACCAAGCTAGACAATGCCACCAGGTGGGAAGCTGGCACATTATGATGCGAACTGCAGAATTTCATGCTTCTGCAGACAGATCAATCCTGAGCAGTCTTCTCAACTCTGCAGAGGGGCTGATCATTTGTAGTATGGAGAGGACAACACTTCTCTGCTGGTCTGAAGAACTGAAATCTCACTCAGGACCATGAAGTGGAACCTTAGAGGGACAGCAGGCAGAGGAACACACTTCAGTTGTGCAGGCCCTACCTAGATAGGAGCCCTGAGAAGAGGAACTCCTCTACAGGTGGCTCAGGATCGTCAAGCCTAAGGAATCACAGGCACTCAAGGGCAGTGCTCTTGAGCCAATAGGTGCTGTGGGGAGCTCAGAAGGTTAGGAGGGATGGCAGTGCCGTGGTCTTGTTAATACCTCCCGAACAAGAGCCGGGGGCGGGACTCTTAGATCCAGTGAGGAAGGCCAATAATCCCAACCAGCACCTGGCCTGCTTGGACCACTGGGCTGACAGAGCAAGCTCTAAGGTGAGAACCTGATGTCCACAGGGTAGAAACCTTGTTTTCCACCGTATTCCTAGTGCCTAGCACCACAGCTGGCACACAGCAGGTGCTCAATACATAATTGTCAAATAAAACGAATAAACACCATGAGCATGGCTAATGGTATTCAGAGAATGAGCTCAGGGAATCGCTCTCCCTCAGCAGGTAGGGGGACCCATCCTTCAGAAGATTCTTTTATTAAAACTGGGTGACATTGATAAGGGGACAGTACAAAAAAAATTTTGGTCCATGAAAAAAACATAATAATTCAGTTAATAAAAACAGTTATCTTCAACAGGGACACTATGTAGGAGTGCTGAGCTTCCTTCTCATGGTTCCAGCCCCAAGGACAGAGGTTGTCCAGTGTCTCTGTGGGGAGAACCTTTTAAGGGAGGGGTGGGATAATGGCAGGAAGGGGAAGATGGGGAGAAAATTCTGCTGTCCCCAGTGTGGAACAGGCAGGGATATGGGGCTGGAGGATGTGCTCGCAGGAGCCTGAGGAGGGGGTGGGGAAGCAGGGGCTTTGTCAGTTCTGTGGGGTTAGAGCCCAGGCTGAACGGAATTCCCCCTCTGTGCCCAGCTGTCTCCCACCCTGCTATGTTGAGTCTGCGAGCCTGGGATATGCTAACTCGGGGTGATACAACCTGGAAGAAGAATCTGAGGCTCTCCTGGAAAGATGCAAAACCATCTCAGTTCCAAGGGGCCAAGATCACAAGGTCCTGCTGCTACCTGAGGGGTCTGAAGCTTTG
Organism: Panthera onca; assembly: GCF_046562875.1. NCBI lineage: Eukaryota > Metazoa > Chordata > Mammalia > Carnivora > Felidae > Panthera > Panthera onca. Next base: position 76,488,912 of record NC_138345.1, on the reverse strand, counting down.
AGGGCAGGGGCTGGGGAGTCACAATCCTGTGAGGCAGGGAGAGGGAAGAGTCACAAACCCAACTCAGAGCTATTCGCTAGCCCTAGGCGCTTTCACTCCTCAGTGCCCTAGAAGTCACCAGTGGGTGTCAACTGGGCAAACAAGGGACAGGAAGACAGGGATGGCCCAGGGCTTTTACCCGTTTGATTTCAGGCCTGTTTCTCCATGAAAGGATGAGGGAGGCAGGGTGGAGTGAATAAATGAGTCACACCTCCAAGCAACAGCAGGAACAGCCTCTGCTGGCAATGATAGTACCCCAGGTTAGATCCCTGGGGCTCTGACAGGGAAAGGCAAGATCCCCCCACCCAAATGCCCTGAATTAGGACGATGGATAGCAGAGGAATCCTACAAAGAGCAGCTATAGGGAGTGTGCTGGGAGGGAGCAACAGTTAAAAAACAAACTCCAATACTGATGTGGACCCCCTACGAGGGAGTAAGAGAAGCACTGAGACAGCAGGCCAATCCAGAGGGCTGCGGACTGACCTGGGGCTCAGTGGAGCCCAAGAACCAGGGTTCCTTTAGTGCTAGAGGGCAACAAGTGAAGGAGGGGTGTGCTCCAAACCTGTGGAGGGAAGGAAGGAAATTGGATTCTGTTATCAGGAGAGCCAAGATCAACTAGCTTATAGAGTGCCCCCAGGCCTGAGTCTCAGAGAAGGGGCTAAAGCTCCCAACTCCTGGGTCTCTGAAGGGCAGGGTCAGTGTAGCCGGTCCCCTTGAAGACCACCTGGCCTTAGGCCCAATCCATTCAATGCACTGATTACCACTACAGGTTCTCTCTAATACTATCTAGAGGTCCTATGTAGACCAGGGGAGGGTAGAGGCACATGGGAACTTTGTGGGGCAAAGGGAAGCTGGGGGACAGGAAGGGATGGGGTGGGAGAAGAGGGTAACAGGTGTCTGATAAGACAGAAATGTGAGACCCTCTTCATTCTGGTGTTGTCCTTGAACCAACAGCATCCCCCGGAAGGCCCCAAGCAAGACCAAGGCAGGTGCTATGAGGCAGGCAGCACAGGGCCCAAATAAGAATCGGTGCAGCCGAATCAGGGCTGTGAGGGAGGCCCTATGTATTTCGAATTCCCAGGGCTTGCTCTAATTCTTGTCGTCTCTGCTGCACCTAGGGAGAAAACAGTGAAGAGAATAGATGACACAGACCAGAAGCTGGTACCTAATATCCTGACCCCCACCAGGGGTTCAGACCCCTTGCTTTTCGTCAGTTTCCTGTGCCCAGGCACCTACCTTGGAGTAGAAGTATCGGCACACAGCCTCCTGGGCCCAAGGCTGGAAGTAAAACTCAGCTCGGCGCTCTTCCTCTGGGTTCCCCACCACATCAGTCATGGTCTGGAGGATACGGGAGGGGAAAAGAGAGAACAGACTCGTGTCCCTCCTTCGCACCTGTCATGGACTGAATTGTAGCCCCCCAAAAGATGTCAAAATCCTAACCCCCTAGTACCTGTGAATGTGACCTTATTTGGAAATAGGGTCTCTGGAGATGATCAAGTTAAGATGAGGTCATTAGAGTGGGCCTAATCCAACAAGACTGGTATCCTTATAAAAAGGGGGAACTTGGACACGGAGACAGACATGCACAAAGGGAAGATGACGTGAAGACACACGGAGAACACCATCTGCAGACCAAGGAATGCCTAAGGGCCATCACAAGCTAGGAGGGTGCCTCGGAACAGGTTCTACCTCACAGCTCTCAGAAGGAACCAGCCCTGCTGGCACCCTGACTTCAGACTTCTAGCCTCTGGATAAACAGTAAATACCTGTTGTCTGAGCCACCCAGCTGGCAGTACTTTACTATGGCAGCCCTAGCAAATTACTGCCACCACAACCAAAGTCACCTCCTGCCATCAACAAGTCATTGCTTTGTCCAGGGATCCTTTCTGGCTCCCCTCTTCCCTTGTTCCTCTGCTCAGCCTCTATAATTCTAGTCACAGTCACCACAGGATAGGAGAAAACTGAGGAGACATTTCAACTCATTCAGTGCTCATTTCCACCTTCTTGCCTGAGCTTATAGTGCTCCCCTCTCGGAGAACGACCTCAAATCCCAACTTCGCCACAGAGAACTCCCCAGCTATCCTAGCCTCATCCATCTCTGTTCTCCTTTGAATCACCTCATCGGTAGTGGTGAGTTCTGATAACGTCTTACGTGGTTTACAACTTTGTAAGAAATACTAGTCTGTTCCCTTCCCCACAAAAGAAAATAACCTGGTCTGAAATAATCCTTTCTTTACTCTTGCTAAGACTTCCTTGCCCCACCCTCCTCCTCCTTATCAAAACCTTCCATTCTCAGGGGTGCCTGGGTGTCTCAGTTGGTTAAACATCCGACTTCAGCTCAGGTCATGATCTTGCGGTTTGTGAGTTCAAGCTCCGCATTGGGCTCTGTGCCGACAGCTGGAGCCTGTTTCAATTTCTGTGTCTTCCTCCTCTCTGCCCCTCCCCTGCTCTCGCTCGCGCTCTCTCTCAAAAATAAACAAACGTTAAAAAAAACTAAAAACAAAACAAAAACCTTCCATTTTGTACAATCCTCAGAATGCCTATTTACTGGAAGGGATGCTGCCTGATTCATAAATCATTGAATAAAACCAATTAGACCCTCAAATTTTAAATCAATCAATCAATCCTATTAGCCTACTTTCTCCAAACAGAATGCAGGCTGCTTGGAAAGGAGAGATCCAATTTTCTGCTCTGCATCTCCTACTATATGGTACACAGTGACACCTCATAGTAAGTAGTAGATAAACACTTGATGGTTCCACCTCCAATTCCCTGCTTGATTGTAAAGTGGACCCTAGAACATGCTAAAGAAACTCTGGTCCTTCACTCCCCTCTCTGGCTCTTCTACCAGATGCTACAGAAATAAAGCAAATGTGTGCCCCACTGACCTAAGTCTCTTTGCACCTTTCCTAGGTTCTTTACCTTGAGGTCCCGGCATTGGGACTGAAGCCAATCGTTGATGAAACCCTGAGGGTCTCTGGCAAAGCTCAGCATGAACTCCCGCTGGGTCTTCAGCTGATTGATAGTTTCTATTGTCTCATGGATCTGAAAGAAGAGAAGGAAGCTCATAACATTTTCAAACTAGGAAATGCAAAGTTAAATGGCAGACACTGTCTGACATCTCCATGTGCCTGCCACTCCCAGCCCAGGTCCAGAGTGCCACCCAGAGCCCTAACTGCTCCAGCACTCGACATTCTTTCAGCAGGTATGTAGTTTTCCTTCTGGTCTCCACAGGGTCCACTATGGGTGAAGCTACATGGTGAATACTTAATCCACAGCACAAATGGGTCCAAAAACACTCTCAGGTAGAAAAGCAGTGGTACACACAGCTGTCTCAAAAGCTATGGTCTAGGGGTTTCTTCCTGCCCTTTTCTCATTCTCTGTACTCTTCCTGGCAACCTCATTCACTTGCATATCTTCCATTACCAATGACAGGTTAGGGAGTCCTCAGTAGGCAGACCAGAGTCCATTTTCTAAACTTCAACCAATCCAACTGCTTGACTTCTCAAGGCTCCTGAAACTCTCCAAAACATAATTCACTACCTTTTCCCCAACACTCACTTCTCCTCCTGTTCTCCAGTTGCCAATCTGAATAAATACTACTATCCACCCAAGCTAAAAACCTGGGAGTCATGCCTCCTTCTCCCTCAAGCCTCACCCCACCATCTCCATCAAAATAGTATCCAAATCTCTTCAGTTCCACTTAGACACCTCTCAGATCTGTCTACTTATTTTCATCCTCACTGTCAGTACCACAAATTTAGGCCCTCAACACACCTCACATGCGTTACTGCACTGGCCTCCTAACTGGGCTTCCTGCCTCCAGATTAGAACTCACTCTCCACCTTCCTGCAGGTGATCATTCTAAATGCAAAGAGCAGGACTTCCTCCTGTCTTCAGGACAAAATACAAACCAGCTCTCCCTATATCAAAGCTTCTTCACGACTAAGATCCTGCTTCCCTACCAGGTTTCCTTTCTCCAAACTTCCTATCCGTAGCTAGCACCCTGAGATACAGCTAGCACACGGAACGGCTTGTACTTCTTAAACGCCAGGCTCACTCTCTCATCTTTCGACCTTTACATACGCTGTTCCCTCTTTCTGGAATATCTTCTGCCTCCCACGCCCCTAAGCACCACTGTCCCTTCTCCCCTTTCCTTAACTCTTGTCCTTCGAGATTTAGTTGGGGCATCAACTCTTCCAGGAAAGCCACCCTGTTCTCCTTTGCGCTCCTCAGAGCATTTCTGGCTTTACCCGCATGGACTATGTCCAATAAGGATAGTAATAGGAAGAGCAGCAGTTACCGTTTGTTCTTACGTGCCAGATGCAGAGTCATCCTTATCTACATGGTCTCATTAAATCCTCATAACAACCCTTACAGAAAAGTTCTTATAATCTCTATTTCGCAGTTCAGAAACTGAGGCTCAAAGCTATTAAAAGTTACAGCCAGAATCAGTGTCTGGCTGCAACTGGCACCAAGCACAGTACCTGGCATATATTAGGTGTTAATATATTTTAAATGAACACCAAGAGTCAAAAGACAGCCTAGAAGCTACGACAGGAGGCTGGTGACACCCAAGCTACCCTGGGCAGGGGCCCCTACCTTGTTGTCTAGAGTAGCAATCTCCTGCTGGCTGGCAGTAGACAGCAGAAAAGAATTCATCTGGGTCTTCAAAGTATCATCCACTTCCACATCAATGTCATAACAGGCGGTCTTTTTCTGATCATTCGGGTCAACACTGGGGAGGAAACCAAAGGAGCCTGGTAAAGGGCTTGTCCCCTAAGACCTATTTACACAGGGTCAAGAAGAAGGCCCAAGAATGAAGGGTTTGACTGCAAAAAGGCACAAGAGAACTTTTGCGTGACAGAAATTTCCTGTACCTTCTTTGCGGTGGCAGCTGCTACATGGTGTTACATTTGACAAAGTCTCAAACTATATTTCAAGTGTGTGTGACCTACTATATAAACCTCAATAAAATTGTACTGTTTTTTAATCAATGGTAAAAATTCAAACGGTACAAAAAATATCCAGGGAAAATTAAGTTTCTCCCTCCCCAAAGGAAACCCATACTGTAGTATCTTATATGTCTTTCTCCCTGTTAAACCAAAATTGACCTGAAAATAAATTCTAATAAAACACATGCCAGGGCGCCTGGATGGCTCAGGTGGTTAAGAGTCTGACTCTTGATCTCAGCTCAGGTCTTGATCTCAGGGTCATGAGTGCAAGCCCCGTGTTGGGCTCCCTGTGTTGGTGGGCATAGAGCCTACTTAAAACACACGCATGTACACACACCGTACAAAATAAAAAGTGGCTTAACCTTACACACAGGAACCCAGGACAGATCAGCTTCTAATGATCCAACACATAAGTTGGAGGAGTTACCATTGGCTGAGTGATGGTTCATATAAAGAAAGGAAGACCTTTATTGGAATTAATATGGAGTAAGGGAAAGAAAGCAGAGAGTCTACAGCCAGCCACCTGCTGCCGTGAGGAGGAGGAAGGGCATTCCTTCACTCCTTATACGCGGAGACACTTTTGCCCATCCATCTTCCGAACAAAAAAGTGGAAGGAGATAACGGAATTGGGAGTCTCAGATTAAATGTTTTACCATCCACAGAAGAGACGGCAGCCCATCAGCGACGAGCCGGTACATGTCTAACAAATGATTCTCCAAAAGAGGAGGAAAAGAAAAAGCTAATTTGTAGCATCTGCTGATTTCTGTGGTTTAAATATTCCCAACGTGGCTGACTTCAAGCTGTCAACGTTAGGTCACTGATCAAGGAGCTGGGAAGACATGTGCAGTTAAGACATCATGACACAGGTATCCCCTGGTTTTGGATTCACGTTTCACCACGTTGCTTTTCTGAAAGGCCTACATTAGTCTTTCTGAAGAGAATTTTCACACTTACGAAAACAGGCAAAAAGCAAAAACAGCATTCGGCATTTATTTTGCAGCAGCATTATAGAGGCAGCACACACCCTGAGCAGCAAACGACACCACCAATCTCCTCCTCCGGGAAATACCCTTGGCATCTCAGCATCAAGCCGCTACAGCTTTGAGTTGTATCTGTGAGCATGTGTGCTTTATTTCATCATATTTTATGCAAAAGAGGTTATTTGGGGGGTCTGGGATGCTCAAAATTTTTTCCATAAAAATTAACAGAAATCACTTTTTTGCTTTGTGCCATTTCGGCTTAGGAAAGTTTTCATAGGAATGCTCATACTTTGGGATATAGGGGAAACTGCCTAGTACTTCCGCTATACATACGCAACTAATAAGATGTAATAAAGTGAGAAATGATGAATTTTTGAGTATGTGTTACCTTCCTTTTTCCTGTAACATATTTTTTAATGTTTATGTATTTTGAGAGAGAGCACACGCATATAAGTGGGGAAGGCGCAGAGAGGGAGAGAGAGAATCCCAAGCAGAATCCACACTCAATGTGGAGCCCAATGCAGGGCTTAATCCCAGGACCGTGAGATCGTGACCTGAGCCAAATCAAGAGTCGGACACTTAACTAAGCCACCCAGGCGCCCCACTCTAATGTATTAAGTTGTAAGTTTATATGTAACTTCAGTAACTGCTATTTGACCACCTGCTTCCTGAAAATTTAACAACTGCCTTATGCAAGTTGGTACCAGCCCACCCCAGCACAGTGCTGCCTCTCATACATACACATGCTTACCTGATGACATGATTAATGATGATGGGCTCTGGTGGCATAAGCAAGGCATGGAGCCGTTGAGGGATCTCTGAAAACTTCATACGTTGAGATTCAAAGATCTATGTGAAAGAGGAAAAGCAGCTAAGAAGTTGGCATTTTGAGCACAAAACTAATACTCTACTGGTCTTTGGCAAAGAATGGGTCCTTTTCTTACCTGCTGGAGGTACTTGTCACAGATGACAAACTCCCGCTCATGAGGGTCCTGGAGCTTGTGTGTCTTAATATATTGCCACAGTGCTTGGATGATCACTGGACGGGTCTGGGTGTGGATGCCCAGGAGCCGAGCCAGGCGAGGGTCTAATTTAAACTGGGGAGGCTGCAGAGAACCAAAGAGTACAGGGATGAATCTAGTGAGCTGGGTCCACATGCATTTTGGGGTGCTTTAGCAGGGCCATACATTCAAGCCATTTGACAAGCACTAATGTACTGTTTTCTCTGGGACCAAAAAACACTAGGAGGAGCTCAGAGATGACTAAGACCCTATCCCTGTATCTCAGGAGCTTAGAGTCTGGTGACAAAGTACCCACAACTAGATTTAAACCTTTAAATATCGGGCCGCCGATGGGATGTGGCTGTGAAAGCTGGATCCCCTGACTTCACCACAGAATACCTGGTAGTCCAGCATCAGTAGGACAGTACACCGTACATTCACATCTCCTGGCCGCTTCACCTGGAAGCCATCCGTCTCCTGGGTAGTGGCGGTCCTGTGCCACTACAGAGAGGAAGATGTCAGGGGGAGCTCTCCCACAGGAAGAGCTGGGGTGGGAGGGAAGAGCTTCTGTAATGACTGAATATTCAACTTTGATTACTGAGGCTATTGGAAAAGAGCAATAGCATAAGACATTTTTAAATACTGCATAAAGCTCTGGGATTACTGTCTGTATATAAGCAGATTAACCTTTTGATTCTATACAGGGTCACATTTAAATTAGCCAAAATTTTCAGTGGTAATTTTATCCACAAAATGGTTAATACACATGTACATAGTAAAATAACATAGCTATCATTTCTTAAATATTTACGATGGACAAGAATCTTCTAAGACATTTCCCTGGGATCATCTCATTTAATTCCCACAACATCCACATAAGATAGGCACAACTAAACCTATTTTACAGGTGAGCAAACTAATGCTTAGAAGAGTGAAGTAACTTGCCCAAGATCAAACAACCACTAAGTGGTGGCCCTGTGATTTGAGCTCTGGCATGTCTGATTCTAAAGCCCACGTTCTTAGCCACTATACTCTACTGCTATAAAGTCCAGTTAAATATATTTACAAATTTCTATTGGTTCTATGACTTACTTCCCTTATTAGATGGTAAAGACCTTCCCATGTCTCTTAGTGGTTGAGGTTAAGGGGCTGCAGCTACACTGGCAAAGAAAGGAGCAGGTTAAGTTCATTTAGAGAGCTGGACTGTCTCATTCTGTTTTGACTGTACCCCAAAGAATACTGTCGTTAACACAGTCTTCAGAACATTGTATAACCAGGCATTACAACAAAGGGTTTTTGCTGATGTGGAAAGTGAATCTGAACAGGGACCAAAAGAAAGTCCCAGATCTATCGATGGAGGTAACCCTGCAGGGACTCGAACTCTATTAGTTAACCCCCTTAATGACAGTACCTGCTATCAGGAAAAAGTATGAGTAGGGTGTGGATAACTACATCTCACCATTATTAATAAGCAAGATGCACAGATGGCCTGGGATGTGTAAGAGGCCTCCATTAGAATTTCCCTTGAGGCAGCAACCAGGATAAGATTAAAAACGTGGGACAAGTCAGACTGTAAGAGCTCTTGGGTCCAAACAGTACCAGAACTAAACAGCTAGTGCCACCTGGAGGTCAGTGTACACACTGCAACGGTAGTACTGCGTGCTAGGGGTTACCCTTTCTTTAAACCTCCCCCTCACCCTAAACATTAAAGTTTGGCTCCCATGTTCATCATCCTCCAGTTACGGAGTCAAAGTCTACAGGAGAGAACTACTCACTTCTACCAGATGGTTGTCTGGCCCATACAGGTCTTTGTCCAGTTCGATCACCAAGGACTTAAAAAAAGAAGAGAATTTCCTCTTTTGTTTGGTGGCATCATATTTGGACAAGGCTGACTAGAGGAGAGAGAGAAGAGGTCATGTTAGAAAAGACCAGAGAAATTTCTCAAGACAAAGTCCCATAAAAAAAAGGAACCCACACAACAGTTGGGGGGGGAAAAACTCAAAAATGTCTTCTGAATCTCCCTCAGGAGATGACAAAACAGGTGTCTGTAGGCATTAAGCCGGTCAGGGTAGCCACAGAACCCTGAAGAAGCAGCCTATAACATGTACAGGGTCACTGACTTACCCACCTCATTTCCCTAAAGGAAATAAGGCAAGTTAAGCCAAACTGTTGCCCATAACAAAGTGAGTCTGAACAGAGAAAAGTCTGACTCTAGAGGGGAAATGAATCACAGGCAATAATCAGCCAGAACAAAAACAGCTTTATTTGGATGGAATGATACCACCAGCAGATGGACTGGACCTATATAGAGGAGGAAGCTCTGACACAGAGCCCCGGTTCTCCTTCAAAAATGCATTCTAATTAGCTTGCTTATGAATAGCTAAAAACAGACCATCAGGGAGTGTAAGGGAATAAAAGGTGAGCTTCCCCAAGGAGCTTCTGGGATGGGAAGTAGAGGGCTAACACCCGTCAGCTGATATTCCCCATGATGCAAAGAAAACTATCCCACTTAAACTATGAAAGGCTGGAGAATGAAAATTGGGAAGGTGGAGATACCACAGTGGGAATCAAGGACCTCTTGGACAGAGAGGAAAGCATGTCTTCAAATGCTAAGTGCAAAGTCACTTGACTTTAGAGAAACAAAAAACACAAACTGAATAATCTGCAAAGGCTAGGTCCAACGGCCAGCACCATCAGGAGGAAGGTAAACAACAAATCAAATCCCAGAACAATAAGGTTCTCGATATGATACCACAGCAAGGGCCAAGCTGTGGGAGCCAGACACAAAGCACCATTGTCTTTTAGTGCAGGGAACACAGTGACTCTCTCCCTGCTGTTCGCAATAGGAGCTGTGAGCACCAGTCAGGATTCTTGCCAACCAGACAACACTGCTTGCTCCCAGAAGCTTCCACCCTAGATGTCAACCACAGCGGACTTTGAACTCACATCCTCCAGGAGCCGTCCTTCTACCCGAAGCTCCCAGGAAGCCACCGTCCCTTCCCCATCCTCGGCATCTGACTTAGCCGGATTGAAAGTGTTAGAAATGAAAATTCGCAGCTTCCGTTTTTGCTGAAGAAAGCAGAAACACGATTGATGGTGGGGCTTCAGTGGTTTGATATTTAAAGAATCTCCCCAACCCCCCAAATTACTCCTAACAGACTGGCTTACTATCTACCCAGTCCCTGGGCTGGGTAGATTGAGATTCCATCTAGAAGAATATAGTCCACTGGCCTGAGTGCAACTGCACAAGCTAGGATTGCAAATAGACAAAGTCATGCAAGGTGCCAGGTTCCCAAGGTGGCAGAGGAGTTACAGCAAAAACAGGGACAGGGTATATTTCTGGTGCAGGAGATATCAAAAGCCCCTCCCCCTTTGCTGTTCAGTTCTAATGTAATTCTCAGTTCGTAGGTGGATGGGAGAGATATAATTTAAATGCCAAGGAGAGCCGTGCTGCGCCTTTGATTTCTCATCCTAAGCCTATGGAAGGTTCCCGAGTCCTCTCCTTTGGCGCTCTGCCTAGCACTCTCCTGCATTACCTTGATGGGACGTTTCAAGGCCTCCTGGATATCTAGCCGTTTCCTCATGATAGTCTGGTCCAGCTTCCTTTCAAAAGCCAAGAGATCCATATAGGCCTGGGATTCTGGTACCAGTTCACGAATCTTAGGAACAAAAAGGCATCATTGAGATCTAGAGCTGACCGTCTCTATTTTCAAACTCAGCACATCCTCAAGAAGATCTACATCCTGGACTCACCCTTTGAGGTAGAATTTTGTCAGCCATCTTCTTTTTCTTTGCACTGTTTGGAATAAATACTGTGATCAGGTTGGGATGGAACTAGCCAGAACATGAAGACAGACTGGTCAGCACCTCCATTTATAGGAAAATGAAGGAACTGCAAAGCGTCTCTCAAATCAAAGACACTCCGCCTACCCCAACCCCAACCCCCACCCATGTGAGGCATTCTGAAGAATGAGCACCCATCTGACACAGCACCACCACTTCTGGATTCAGGTTCTCCCACAACCTGTGTCCTCACGGGCTCCCTCCCTCTTTCCCTCCCTCCTTCCCTCCCTCCCCTACCCCAGGGTCATCTTACTTGTGGTTTCGATTTTGGACCGCCTGCTGCTGGACCTGCTGTATCTGCTGAGGCGCAGGTCTCTTGCGGGACTGGTCCATCCCTGACTGGGCCAGGCCAGGTCGGACTGAAGGATTCCCCCCATAGCCAGGGGGTCCCATGGAAGGTCCCTGAGGTGTCATTCGGCTGCCTGGAATCATACCTGGTCTCTACAGAGAGGAAAGGACCCAGAGATGTCATGACTTCCCTACTAGCCCCACCAAGTAAGAGAAAGTGAAAGACGCCTGAGTTCTTTAAATGAAACAAGGTTGGCGGGGGGGTGGTGGTGATGGAATACAACGGGAAGAGCCCTCTGTTTCTGAAATCCAAATAACTAGAGGTTCCTGTACTCCAGTTGCAGTTCCATAGGAATACAGCCCCAAACCTAAAACATAGCTAGATCATACTCAAATTCTCTCCAGTCTATTTCATATCTGACATACTGGGCATCTTCTCTAAGTCCCACATTTACTCAAATGGTACTGGGAACTATCGTCTCCTTAGAAGCTGACCTCGATTGGCTAGCTACACCTTCTGTGTTCCTCTGGGCACTGGGGCTGCGCTGATCCTTTTGCACTCCAGTTCCCACATGCCCACCTTTGGCCCCACTTCATCCACACTGTTTCCGTACCCTGACTCCCCAACGCAAACAATGCTCCCAGGAGAAGGTGGGGATGCTAACCGCCTCCCTTCCCTTCCTCCGCACTTGCCTCCCCTCACCCCCGCTCAGGGCCCAAATCCCTCCCAGGAGAGACCCTCCTACTTCTCCCCCACCCCTGTCACTCCCAGGCCCCCGCTCGGCCCCGCCCCCAGCCCGCGCGCCCCTCCTCCTGCCCCACTCACCGGATAGGCCGCTCCGGGCATCGGGGAGCGGTACAGCCCTTGACCCGGCGCCGGGCCCATTCGCACGGGAGGCCCCGGAGTCCCGCCCGGGCCCAGGGCAGCCGCCGCGCCCGCCCCCCCTGAGGCTCCAGCGCCGCCGCTCGGAGCCACAGACTGGAAACCCGCCCGGGCCGCCATCTTCCCCGGAGCCGCTGCTGCAGCTGCACAAAGAACCGGAACCGGAACTCCCCCCGCCCCCCGCGCGCCCCCCGCGCGCCCGCCTGTCCACCCCGCCGGCCGGCCGGCACGGGAGGCTCAGGGCAGCGAGACTGTGGGCTAGAGGGGGGCGACAAGCGGAAAAGGCCTACTGACCACTCCCTCCCGTCTACACGGTCCGGGAGGGAAGACCATAGAGATCTCTGGGATAGAGAGGCCCTGTGAGCGGGCGCCCCCAGGCTGACGGGAGGAAGACGAGGCCCTGGAAAGAGGGACCACACCTCAACCTCAACGCTCTGATGACGGGGGTGATGGAGAAACTGCTTCATCTAGGCGCAGTAGATTTAACTTTCCAAAGCGCTTTTTTTGTCTTCTTCTCTTATTGCTTCAAGCCTGGGGGGCACTGAAGAAGCGAATGCACCGTTTATTCCATTTTACAAACTGGAGAGCTGATCTTAGTGAATGACTGGGCAAAGATCAACCAAGTTAGCAATAAAGCCAAAGCCCAGAATCCAGATCTTCTGGCTAATAGCCCAGAGGTCATTCCACAGATTCAGTGCAATAACTACCTCACGCCAGAACTTGGACCCAACTTTGTCCCTGACCTTTAAAACCTAAGCTGCTTCCAGATTTTATTTTGGATTTTGACCCTGCCCGCTCTCCAAAGAATCCTTTGTGCTAGGACTTCTCTTTGGGACCTTTGACCTCTCCCTCTTTCCCTGCCCAGTGGTTCAAACCATACCTGGTGTGATGGTCAGTCTGTCCCATCCCAGGAGAACCAGAGTCTCCTTGCTCAAGCCTCCTTACTTCTCCCCAGTTGTTTGGCCCTAAGCTAAGCTCAGTTTTAGGCACTTCGTGGAAAGGCCCAAATACTCTTCAAATAAGAGAAGAACGACAACTGAAGAGATGGTTGAAACCCAGTTTATTAGACCAGAGGCATGCGTCACCCGTAGCCCTGCCTGCTGTTCTCCATCCGGTGCACACCCCTTGGCCTTGTTCCTGCTTCCCTCTGGAGAGGTCTGATCTCCAAGGAACTTCTAAGAACCAAGAGCTCCCCCAACATCCCATAGCCTCACTCTCTAGCTCCAGGCAGTGCACAGGTGACCTGCCACAGGTCCTGTTCTGGGGTTGGAGACCAAGAGACAGTTGGGCGGAGGAGGCCTGGGAAGGGGTAGGGCTCTGGCCTAGGGGGAGTGCCTGGGGGAGGGGGCATGGCAGGCCCTCTACTTCACTCATTTCTCATTAAGATAGGAAGGGAGAGACAGAAGAGCAGAGCTTTCAACTTCCCCTCTAAACCTGTATTTTTCCCCACCATTACCAAACCATACCTCACCAGAAAATAAAAGTGGTGGGCTTAGGTATCAGGTGAGGAAAGGAGGCTGGGCACCCAGAAGGAAGGAAAGGTCACTGACTAAGGACCTGAACTTCTGTCTCTCCAGCTACAAGACCGTAGCTCCCCTTGTCTCTGACACCCTTGGCTTGGTGTGCAGAGCAGATCTCCACTCCCTGGGCAGGGTCTCTTTCCGCAGCTATCCCTTCCCTGGGGAGGCCACAGTCAGCCAGGCAAAGGGCTTTGTGATTGTGAAACAGGGGAGGGAATGTTAAGGCTACGGGAAGGGCATAGGGTGCCCGGGTTGGGGGCAGAGGGTGAGGCCAGAAAGAGGCAGAGCTTGTGATTCACAGCTTCCTTTATGTCGCCACCGAGACAGTGCGAAGGTTACAATGCGCGTGTCGTCTCCTTGTGCTTCTCAGAGGGATGTGTGTACACAGTACAGACACCAGGGGAGAGAGTCCAACTCTTTATACAGGCGAAGGCATTCAGAGACCAGGGAGGGAGTAGAAACACAGAAAGGGGGAGCGGGAGGATGGTTCTTAGAGACAAGAGGGGATGGGGTAGAGACAGACAGAGTTAGGGGAAAGTATATACAGAGATATAGCAATATAGAGTCTGTATCATATAGAAATAGAAAATGCAGATGAGGTTGTTGAGAGAAGCAAATGAAGTTGGGGGAGAGGACTTGGGAGAGTTCCATAAGAAAATTTATGGATGCGGCCCTCCGCAGGGGCCCCTGGGAGAGGGACCAGTGAGGTTAGGCACCAGTGTCCCTCTCCCTGAGCTGGAAGCCAACCAGCTGGATCTTTCATGGGACAGTAGAGGAGTGCTACCTCTTGGGATTTCTCTCCAGCAGTTCTGGGGTGGGGGTGAACTTGTAGGTATCAGGATGTGGCCTACAGCACCAGGGCCACATCTTCTCCCCGTCATCCACTTCTTCGGGGTATTCCCATCCCCAACTCCCTAGATAGAGACTTCACATGTAAGGGGGTGGGAATGGGGACTAGGGTCTTAGTTCTTGCCTGGAAATTTGCGGTTGGGGGGACACTGGGCTGAGAGGGTCTCTTAAGGCTGGGGAAGCCTCCCCCCCCCCCGCAACTAGCCCTCCCCTTCAAGGTACATTCTCTGATTCGGGGCCAAATTCCAGACCCCAAGGATCCCCTCCACCCCCCACTGGGAGGGGCTTTGGTGACTGGTGGCAGCAGAATGTAGGTGGACAGTCAGATGACAGACAGCCAGACAGACATAATTCAGGCTGGGAGCTGGGGGAGGCAGCATGGAGCAGAAAGGGGCAGCCTGAGGTCACCTGCCCCATTCTCTCTTTTTAGTTTTTAGTTTTTTAGTTTTTTTAAAGGTTTTTTTTTTTTTAGATTAGTTTCAGTAAAAATAAAAAGAACGGGATAGAGGCAGGGAGAGGGCTCTATGGTCAAGACTCCTTCCTCACCACAGACAAGAGGAAAGGACTGCCCAGGAGTGGGGGACTACCTTGGGAGGGGGGAGTGAGTCCCCAGGGCAGATGCGGAGGGGCGCAACTGAGGGCCCCCTTATTCTCCTAGCCCTCCCCACCTAGGCCTTTGGTACGGTGGCCTGCGGGGCTCAGCAGGTAAAGTCCTCAAAAGTGCCTCGGGCCGGATGGTGAGGTAGGATGTTGGCAGCATACGTCATCCCAGCAGGATGGCCCCGGAGGCTCTCACACGGGTTCTAGGGGAACGGCACAGGACAGGGACTGGTTATCAGAAGGGCGACAGGTGGCGCTGGGGCTCGGGGGAGGCAAAGGAGAAGAGGTGGCGAGGGGGGTGGTCCTGGGGCTGGGGTGGGGGGAAGGGGCAGGGCCGGAGGGCACCCCTCTCTTGCTCCCTCACATGTCTTTTGACGTCATCCAGGCTAAGGGCCACACCCTTGTCCGCGCTGCTCCTTTTGGCCTCCTTCTGGCACTTTCCTCTTCTGCACAGCTTGTGCTTAATGACCTGAGACAGAGGTGGGGTGGTGAGTGGTTTGGCAGGCCGGAACCCTGCAGCGCCTGTGGCCCCACCCCGACGGCCCACCCACAATTACCTCATAGGCGTAGTCAAAGAGCTCCAGTACTGTGAGGATGCTGGCCCCAATGAACAGGCCCATCTGGCCTCCAATGTCACCTGCAGGGGAGGGGGCACAGGGAGGTTAGTGGCGTCAGGACACCTTGGAAGCAGGAGAGCTTACTGGGACAGGGACAGTTAAGTCGTATTTGCAAAAAGATCCACAGCCTTTGCACAGAAGGAGCACAAAGCGATTCTGGTGGGGTTTATTTTCTTCTCCGTGCTTTTCTGCATTTTTTTTTAAACTTTTCTAAAGTGAACAGGTGTCATTCAGAAAATATAAAATACCCCAACATTCATTTTCCGGGTAAATTTTCAAAGGCTTATGAAAGAGTCCCCCCTTCATGCCCACAGGCCTGTCTCTACCACTTTGCCCTAAGAGAAGGTTCAGCCCCCTCCTCCCA
Source organism: Panthera onca (assembly GCF_046562875.1). Lineage (NCBI taxonomy): Eukaryota > Metazoa > Chordata > Mammalia > Carnivora > Felidae > Panthera > Panthera onca. The sequence goes on along the minus strand of NC_138345.1, from coordinate 76,472,973 downwards.
CTATATACCGAGACAACAGAGTTTGGGGAAAGGACCCGGGGGTATGGCAGGCGAGGAAGGAACTTGCGGGACAGAGGTAGGCAGCCTGCTTTGGGTAGTAGGGTGTCACGCCATGCCCATGGCATGGGAAGGGGACAGTGCCATGAGCAGCTCACCCAGGAGCCCTGCAATTTCATAGGCCTTCTTCTGCTCAATAGTCTCATAGTTGAGGACTTCAAAGAAAATGTCCAGCACCAGGATGTTCTCCCTGCAAAGGGGTTGGGGGAGGAGACCTAGGTTCAAGTCACATCTCTGTCCCTTACTAGCTAGGTGACCTTAGCAAGTTATCCTCTTTGAATCTGTCTCCATGTCCATAAAATGAGATGTCGATGGGGGTACCTGCCTTTTAGGATTGTTGTAAGGATTAAGTGTGATGGCACCTATGAAAAGACACTCCGCACACTGGCAAGTGTGGAGTGACCCCAGTTGTAGCAGTGCGGATGAAGATAGAGAATGAAGCAAGGAGGAAAGAGAGGTGCTTTCTTTGCTTGCTCCAGCTAGATCTGCCCTCCATGCCCACCCCAGACTCCTTGGTTGCCTTCTCCTTGTTATCTCAACCTCCTCCTGTCTGCTGGCCCCTCAAAGCCCCGTTATACCCTTTACAGTCCCAGCCCAAGGGCCCTGCCCTGCACAGTTAGAGCCCTTACCCTATGTACTGCTCAGACTTGTTGAACTTCTTGGCCAGGTACTTGGCTGACGCTTTGCTGGGGATCTTGACCATGGACAGCTCCTTGCCGTAGCGGGTTAGGTTGCAGGGCATTTCACACACACAGTATTCCTGGTCCTTCTCCACCAGGAAGTCTGTGCCCGACCAGGTGAGAGGCACCAGTTGAGTGGGGCTCTTCGGCCAGCACCTTCCCAACATGAACATCCTGGCCCTGTCCAAAGGAAGCCTGGATCCCCTTCTCTTTACCTGACCTGTCCTTTGCCTCAGCCCTGTGCCTGCCCTGTGCCCACCCTGTGCTGATCCTCACCCAGCCTCCCCATGGATATTTCATAATCCTGTATCTCATTGCTTCAGGGCCCTTGGGGGTCAACCAGCTGAGGTGTTGATGAGAGAGGGTGAGGGCCCCTCCCGGGTGAGCCCGGTTCATTTTTCACAGGGGCCTCTAGAGATGCCATTCCCAGCCTTGCGGAGGTCAGACACAGGAGAGAGAGTTCAAGTGAAGCCTGATCCAGGAGTTATCTGAAGCTTCTGGGAACTTGGTCTGCAACCCCCATGCACGTGGCTCCTTCCTTCCCCCAGACTACCCCAGGACAGGGGTGCTCACCCAGAGCAGGATCCGCACACTCCTTGTACTGTTCTGGAGTGCAGTATGGGGCATCCCCTAACAGAGGAGAAAAGACAGTGGTGCAGGATGGAGATTAAAGGGGTCTTCTGATGATGGTGGTATTAAGGGCCTAGAAACTGGAAACTAGGAGAGGGTGGGAGGGCAGGACTAGCCAGCCCCCAGTCTGTCCTGAAGGTGACCCACCCCACAGTCCACACCCCTCTTGGATGCTTTCCACACTTTCTGACGGGTACAGTCAGGAATTGAGGTCAGAGGGACAAGAGCCATAGGCATATGGACGGGGCTAGAACTGTGGTGGGGAGAAGCCAGTTAATCTTGCTTCCGTGTTGGCAGGTGGTTGATATGCATGGGGAGCTGGTGAGAGGCAATGCAGGCTGAGGGGCCCCAAGACTGTGTCTGGAGCTTTGGGGCCTGACCTGGCATGTGCACCATGCGACAGTTACAGTTCTCCACCAGGTAGCGTGTCTCACAGTCGATGCGGCAGGCAGTTATGCTGTAGGAGTCGAAGAAATCCGAGTCCATGGTAACAGCTTTGCAGGTGCCCCAGGGCGGGGGCAGGTAGATGAGCTGCTGGGAGAGCCGGGGAGCTGGGGGGTGTGGGGACTTCTCCCCGAGTCACCTTGATGGACTTGTCTGACAAGATGCAGAACTCAGGAGTCCTGCCCCCTCTCCCTCTGTAGACTCTGAGGGTCTCAGAGTTTACAGAGCATTCCTGTTCATTCATGATTCTCACTAGTCAGACTGAAACCCAGACACTAGCTCACCCGTCCCTCCTGTATTGATTGCCCACCACTCCATCTCGACCCCTCAACACCCCACCCTGGGACCAGCCTCCCGTGGTCCTCTCACCCGCTGCTCCTGGCAGGACACAAAGGTCTGGAACCCTGGGGCCACACCAAAGCCCAGCTGGTCGATGAAGGGAGGTTCATCCTGACTGTGGATCTGCACTTTGATGCCCGCTTCGAAGGACGTCTCATCTATGGGAATGAGGGGGGTGTGTATCGGGAAGGCTTCTGACTCCCTAACCTCCTTCAGAGCTGGGGTCATGCCACCTCTCCTAGGAATAAGCACAGTGCACACTGGGACGGGGAGAGGGGTTAGTCTATGGGGCCCATCCCCAGGATCCTTTTGGGTTTGCTAACTGCATGCTGCCCTGATGAACCCTGCAACCTACATACTTTTCTTATCTGACTTCAGCTATGCATCTCGGCATTTCATATTCTTTCCCAGACACTATCTATTTCTCCCTCTCCTTTTCTCTCTTCTCCTCATGTCTCTCAGCCCCAAGGCCCCCTGGGACCAGACTAACGGCAGACGGCCCAAGAAGAGAGGGAGTTATTTATAGAGCGAGTGGCGGCCACTGATGGAAAGGGATGGCTGGTTACCTTGGAGAGTAACTGAGCCAGGAAGGGGGAGCCAGAGAACTGTGAGGGTGGCAATCAGGTAGAGTCGGAGATGGAGATGGCAAGATGCTAGGAAGAAGGGAGGAGAGCCCAAGTCCTGCCTCGGGTCCCACAGTGGAGCTAAGGAGTCCCCTGGTGGAGGCTGATGAGTAGGGCCATGGGAAGGGGTCTCAGAGAGAAGTGACATACCAGTCTCTCCCCATACGGGCAGGTACTCGTCCTGCTGGATGTCCAGCATGATCTCCAGCCCATTGCCAGTCCCACCCTTCATGGTCTTCAGCCGTGGACGCCCATCTCGGCCCGAGTTGAATGTGTAGCACTTTCCATACCGTGTGAAGACCTGGTGAAGGCAGAGTGAAGAACCTGAGAGTCCTGGCAGCGCCTCCTACCTACCAAGGGCTGTCCCCAGACCCCTTGGCTGCTCAGGAATGATTCCTTCTATGTAGCCCATTCTCCATTTGTCCTCCTCCTCCTCACTCATTCGCTGCCCTTCTTTGCCCTGCTCTGTGCCCTGGAAAGCTGATCCTGATGGAGTGTGCTGTCCGTGCCCCTTTGTCACTTGGACAGGCTCTGGGTTCGGGATGGCCACTGGGAGCTATCACTAAGGGATCAGAGGGCAGAAGGAGACAGAGATCCGGGTGTTCATCCTTCCCCACCCTTCTCCCCTCTGAAAATGTTCTGGCAGTGGTTTAGACCCTGAACTACAGACCCTGCCAGAAGGGCTCCCCGTATAGCACCGCTGCCTCCCTGTACCCCTTTAGCTTGTATGTGACAACTTCCCACTATCACTAGGTGCCTCAGGCCCCTTCAGGCAGAGTTTCCTTAATTCTGCCCACAGCTCTGTAAATAGACCCTTTGTTCAAGTCTTTTCAATTAGACTATCCGAGTAGCAGTCTTTTTCCTGCTGGGACCCTGACATATATACACCTCTATCACCAGGATCCCGTCACTGCCATACTCCTGGTCCCTCCTTGAGACCCCCTCCTCAGGCCCAAGATCCTGGGGCCTTCTGAGATATGATTTCTCTTCTCCCGGATTTTGCCCCAGGCATCTGAAATCTTGCTCTCCCCGAGATCCTTCCCCCAAACCAAGCGAAGCTTTTTAGTTTTCTCTAGCAAGTAGCCCCTTATGTCCATCGTTGTCCCATCATCACCAGAACCTGAAAGCGGACCTAGTTGCCATCCCAAGGACCATGCTCACCCAAGCACCAGCATCTCCTCTCCCAGGATTTGGTACTGAGCATTCAGGGCATGGTATGCTTGGCAATGTTTGTGCAGAACTATGAGGGCCTCAGAGGAGATCTGAGCCCTGGGGGCAGTCTCTCCAGCCCATCCCTCAGAGCAGCCCTTGTCACAGTTCTGACCACACAGCCACGGAGAGAAGAGTGAACCAATTCCTTATGGCCCTCTCCCTACTGCTTGCCTGAATGTTTCCAGGTTCCCACAAATGGGGTGAGTATGCTTTGACTACTGCTTGATGGTGACAGAGTCCACAAAGCAAGTCAGAAGGTCAGTACAGACACAGCCCAGGGAAAGAGAAAGACAGTGTTAGGCCAGACCAGAGCAGTGGGGGTATGTGGAGGTTCTTAAGAAATAGAATCCCTGTCCCCTTCCCCCTTCCTGGAACAGCCTCCTCCCCCATTCAGAAAAGAAAACACGTGCTCTCCTCTATTCTGTGGGTAAGGCCCAGAGATGAAGTAGAGACAGAACTCCAACAACTCCCAATCCCCCAGCCCCACAAGGAAGTTTTGTGGCACTCAGTCACAGGTTCCAGACGCACACCCACGCCTACCCTCCATCTGGAAGGTGAGGGACCCCAGGTGGCCCAGAGCACCAGCCCTGCCTGGGCTGAGGGCTGTGATGTTGACCAGTGGGCTGCTGCTGCCACCTGGTGGTTCTATGTGAGAAGTGTTCTACCCTCAGGTCCAGAGGCGGCTAAGTTGACCCCTTTGTTATCATCCCACGTTCCTGTATTTCCCGGCCCGCCTGAGATCCAGTGGCCAAAACCTCGAGGTCCCTGTCTGCGGTTGGTCCACAACACACTGATGACAGCCACCTGCTCCTGCGCTATGGATGAGGTGGGGGACGGAGGGACAGATGTGGGGGAAGGGAAGGCCAGGCATCTGGCACCTGGAGGGGGCAGGAGAGGAGTCAGGCCAGACAGAACTGGAAGCTGAACTGGGGAGGGGTGGGGGTGCCACTTGGTGCCTCAGCAAGGACCCTAAACTCCAGAGTGGGAGGGCAAGCAGGAGGCTGACTCCCACTGAAGGCTTCCCTGGGCAAGAGGATCCCTAGGCACTCAGAGCTGGAGGGGAAGGAGAGGATTTAGAGGAGGTCTGTTGTTCTCCCTCAGATACACAGATAGACACACACACACACACACACACACACACACACACACACATACACACACACTGTAGGAGGAACACTGAAAGACCACATGAGGATGCACTGACATCCCTGCTGTGGTCATTACTGAGAAGGGGTGTGGTGGGGTGGAGTTGGGGGCTGTCCCCACCCCTCCACCTCCCTTCCACGCTCTTCTTCTGTGCCTCCAGAGACCAGGTTATACCTGCCCCAGCTCCAGTCCAGGGGTGACAGTCAAAATTGTTAAGGCCAGGAATAGGTACCCACCATCAGACCAGAGGTTGACCCCAAAGACAGACTAAGGTCCTAGGCCCTGCTCGATCGCAGGGAGGTCTGGGAAAGGGCTGGAGATGCTGGAGAATATTCAGGGAGACACCAGGGGCCTCAGGGCAGCAGCTAATTACCAACTAGCACAGATGAATTTCAAGATTCTAACAGGAAGAGCAGGACGGCACAGACCCGAAAATAGCAGCCCGGTTCCAGACCCTGGGGCTCCCGGGGCAAGCTCTGGCCAGGTCTCTCTGAGACAGGTCCTAAAGTGTGGGTGGCCCAGGTGAGGCAGGGGAGGTGGTCACCAGCCCCAGCCCCAGGAGGCGACAGTCAGGGTGTGCCATGTCAGACACGCTTAGGGTGCTACACCCGGCCCGGGCCCCCACTCACCACCGAGAAGTTGTGGGGGCCACAGGGCCCCCCGCAGTAGGAACAATAGAGCAGCATGTCCTCCAGCCGGTGGCAAGAGCGATTGTAGAAGCGGTGCAGGTTAAAGGGCTCCCCAGAGAAGGCCTCAGGCCCCGGTGGGGCCAGAGGCACCCCAGGGTCGTCACTTTCATCCAGCCCCAGCATGGGGGCCAGGTAGAGCAAGTCGGGGTAGCTGAGCTGGGACAGCCGCACAGCATTAGTGTTGCAGAGGGTGACCGCCGGGAAGGCCAGCTCTGTGGTGGCCACCTCGTCTAGCAGAGTCACGTGCGGGTAGCTGAGGTAATAGGCAACGCGGTCCCCTACCTGGCACAAGAAGGCACCCAGTGCCAGAACAAAGGCCACTGCCCACAAGGCCTGCCTCGGCCCTGGACCCCCCTCCACGAAGATGTGGCTGGTGCCATGCAGGGTGCAGCTGTTGGCAAAGGCCACCAAATCCATGGGCAAATCCCCCTCTCTAGCCTTCTTCCTCACTGCCTCCTTTTCCTTCTCTTCCTCCTCTTCTGATTCTGACTTGTCCCGCTGCCGCAGCTGGTGCGGACCCCAAACATCTCCCAAGGGCCCTGGGGCTTCCTCTCCAGAGGAAAATGACACAGAGCAGAAGATCTGGATGGGCATCTTCTCCAGGGGCTTCCTGGCACTGGGGATTGGCAGGTGAAGGGAGAGACAGATGTGATTTCAGGCAGGGTCCGGCAGAGCCAGCCTCCCAGACCTTCTGCCAGGTCTCCTCCGCCCCGCCAGCCAGCTGTCCTTCTCTGCCAGGGCCTTCGTGGCAGTGTGGCTGAGATGGGGCTGAGACTGGGCGGGGCGTGGGGAGGAGGACCTGCCTGCTCTGCCACAGGGCGGGCCTCTGGGCTGATGAATAATGGATGGCGGTGGGAAAGGGAGGCTGATGGAGGGGAGGGAGCCCCTTTCCTGTCACCAGCTCCAGCAGGACAGAGGGGGTGGAAGACAGTGGAAACCCTAGACAAGCCTAGGGGCTCCAGGTGAGATGGGACCTAGCAGATTCCTTTGCTTCCACAGCCCAGAGCCACAGTCCCTGCCCCTCCCCCATGACATTCAAGCTCCCTATCACCATCCCATCGGTTCCTCAGCATCTCCCTTGGTCTTCCTGTCCCAATTCTGGGTCCTCGCCCCCATTCTCACCTGGTGCAGCCATTTCCCTGAGATATCAGAGCCTCTGCACTCTCGGCTCTCTCAGACCTCTAATTCCTCCATGACTCCCCCTGATCCATAATCCCCCCAATTATTTCACTGACCATATACCCCCATCATCTCCCAATACACACATATGACCCCAGTTCCCTTTCAGTCACTGCCCTGACCCCAATTTACCCTGTTACTTCCTGAACCCTTAATTCCCCTGTAATCATTGCCTTGACCTCCAATTTCCCTCCCGCCAGTCCCTGACCCCATTTATCCTTCCCTGCCTCCCCTGATTCTGGCTCAGCTTCAAGTCCTCACCCTCCCCTGTGCTGAGCAACACTTAGGTCACTTTCCCCTCCTCCACCTTTCCCTTCTGTGGCTTGGGGGGCAGCCCAGGTTCCATTAGCAGAGGTCTCTCACTGACCACAGACTCATTTATGGCCAGTTCCCGGCACCAGTGGGGGGGAGGACCCTGTCTCTTGCAGCTGAAAAGCTTCCTGGCAGACCACCACTCCCCCTCCCAGCTTGCCCACCCCTCAACGTCCAGGAGAGGAGTTTGAGGAATTCTGTCTGGTAGGTGGAAGAAATTGAGATCAGAGAATACTGCTAGGTCAGGTGGAGAGTGTCAGGAACCAACTCGGGGTGTTCCCCAAACCCTCAGCCTCATACATACACCTGGCTGCTCAGTCTCTGAGACTTGCCCCCAGTTTACCATTCTCTGCCCCCAGGCCCCTGGCCCCTCTGTGCGCTCTGATTACTCAGGGCCAATGATTGAGGAACTTGAGCCACAAGCCAAGTCTCTAGGGCCTAGAAGGTGACCTGAGGGGAGGAGTGGAAGGGAGGGAGAGAGGGGAAGCCTGTTAACCCTTCCTTTGCAGGACCAGAGGTAAGCAGTGGAGGTCAGATGAGTCTACCGGGCCTTGCCCTTCCTTAACCATCACACAGCCTCAGACCTCCTTCCCCCTCCTTTTCTCCCCTCCCTCCCTGCTCCCACACCTCTTCCCTTCTCTGTTTCCATGCAGAGACCCTGGAGTGTGTTGGGGATTGGAGGCAGGGTGCCAGATGCCAGCAGAACTGACTAATATAGGACCTTTGGCCTCAGCTTTGCTGCCAGGGACACAGAGGCCCCAGAAGAAGAGCGGTGTTTGAGCTCTGGCCCATCTCCATCTTTCACCATTGCCCTCAGACTGGCCTCCACCTCTTTTGCCTAAACAATGGCTTTCCAACTGCTCTCCCCAATCCCCTGCCTCCCAGTAGTTTCTCCCCACCTTATATAATTCTGACCATTCTCCTGCATAGAGACCTTCACGCCCCAGTGCCTCTTGGTGAAATCACCTCCATCGCAAGAGGAGCTATGAGGCCTTTGCAATTTACCTTCCAGCCTCCCTTCCCCAACCTTCCACAGCAGTCTAGTGCCTAGCCACCATGCCCTTCTCCCGTTTTGCATACACACAAGGCTCATCCACAGCTCCATGCCTTCCCTGGACTCCATCTGGAGAATTTCTACTCATTTATCAAGACCTTACTCACATGTTACTTCCTCCGAGAAGCCTTCCCTGATTGCACAGGACAAAGTTAGTACCCATTCAGGACACAGAATGAGGGGTCCAAATCTGCTCAAGCCCCTTCAGGCATGAGCAGTGACCAACAGGTTCTTGAAGACAGAGACCGTGAAAATGAAAGAGCAAGACCCAGGGACCATGTTAAGAAACTAGAACCAAGAAGACCAGGAACACCCAGGGCAACCAGAGAGGTCACTCAAGAGATGAGAAGAAAGATTACCGCCCCCCAACCCCCTTCGGCTGTGGTCCTCAGGCTTCTTCTGTGTGAATTCATGGGTTCCTTTTCTGTTTCTGGTCCCGTGTGCCTTTTCTCCACCTGGGCACCCCCCTCCCAGACCTCAGCTTCTAGAAGGCTTTGCATGTCCTCAGGATGTGTGTTTCACAGGTAAGTTCTAGGCCTGGGGTGAGGGTGGGGAAGCCACAGCTGCCCGTGCGTTCCACACCCACTAGAGGGCATTGTTCCCCTCCTTCAGACTTCTGGCCGGAGAGGTAGGTTAGACTTCCAGAGGGAAGACACCAAGACAGGGGACAGACACTTCCACCACGAGGCTTCACTAGAGAGAAGGGCACGCGCACACACAGCAGCTTCAGAGGACGGCAAATCCAGCATGGCAGGACACTTCTTCCCCCACACCAACACAAAGACCCACACTGCACACCTACACATCACTACACACAGCTGCCTTGTGGGGCAACAAAGACACACACACACACACACACACACACACACACACACCAACCACATTTCTTCCCTCCTCCATCCTCTAACATTCTCTGCTACCACATCTTGTTCCAGTAGACAAATCCAAAATTTTCACAGTAATAGGAGGTAAGGAAAGTATCAAGCAGCACACACAGACCGCCGCCCCCCCCCCCCCCCCCACCAAGCACACACAGAGGCCCCAGGAGAAGTGGCCAAGCAGAACGCAGGTAGGACAGCACTCGATTCTGAACCCTCTGTCCAAGGATGCAACCCTTCCCTGTGTCATTCCCTACCCAGCACTGCTCTTAAGCTGTGTGTGGCGACTCAGTGGTTTCTGACTTTCTCCACATGTCTTTCTAAACTCCCTGGCCCTCAACATCTGTACAATGTTTCATGCTCTTCAATTAATATCTCATGGGATCCTTGTATAACCTAGTGAATTAAGCAGGTTTGAGTAACTTCACCCCCCCCACAAATGAGGAAACTGAGGCACAATGATCTGTTCAAGTTTCATGGAGAGCAAGTAATGGGCATGAGACTAGGATTAGATCATCCCCCTCCAAATCCCTTCCTCCTTCTTCATTCTTTCATTTATTCATCAAATATTTACTGAGTATCTGCATACTGAGGACACGTGAAGAATACATAGGGGCACCTGGGTGGCTCAGTCGGTTAAGCATCTGAGTCTTGGTTTCAGTTCAGGTCATGAGCTCACAGTTCGTGAGATTGAGCCCCACATCAGGCTCCATGCTGACAGGGCAGAGCCTCCTTGGAATTCTCTCTCTCCCTCTCTCTCTGCCCCTCCCCCATTCCCTCTCTTTCTCTCAAAATAAATAAACTTAAAAAAAAAAAAAAAGAATATATAAAGGACCAGGATCTTGCCCTTGTGGAACTTACTGTCTGATGGGGGAGACAGACACCATTTTCTAAAAATTGCAAAACTAAATGTTTAATTGCAAACTACGATAAGTGCTATGAAAAAAATAATATGCTCTATGGGAGTGAATGACAGGGAGATCTGACCCAGCCTTGGGAATCAAAGCAGGTTTCTCTGAGGAAGTGATGGTTTAATTGCAATCTAAAGAATAAGGAGGCATAATTAGGTAAAGGTCTGCATGGGGGTAGGGGGGGAGGCAGGGGGAAAGAGTATTCTAGAGAGCAGAGTCATGCAAAGGCCCTGAAGACCACGGAAGGAGAGAGCTGAGCAGAGGAGGAGGTAGTTGGAGAGCCAGGGCAGGGTAAGAACAGGCTGGAGGAACATGCAGGACCCAGACCTCTCAGGGCCTTGAAGGCCACAGCAAAGATTCTGGTCCAAGGACAATGGGAGGCACACCGTGGGAGAATTTCAAGTGATCAGAACAGTGTTTTGAAGAAAGGACTCTGGAGTGGCCAGAGGGGTTGCTGGAAGACCTGTTAGGAAACGATTGCAGAGTCTAGGTGAGACGGTGAGTAGTGGGCTGACGGTGAGTAGAGGATAGGGATATTTGGGAGGCAACAATGGCAGGTCCGGTTAAGGGCGGTGAGGGAGATGGGAGTGTCAGGGATGATTTCTAGTCTGCATAAGTGGCTGTATGGTGGGGTGGCTCGCTAGGCCAGAACACAAGGCAAGGACTAGTTTGGGAGATAAGATGATGAATTTGGCTTTGCACATGCTGGGTTTTTGGAGCCTTGGGGACATCCAAGTAGAGATGTGAAGTGGGAGATTGGTCACTGGTGCTGAGGCTGAGAGGAGAGAGCTAGACTGAGGCATACATCTGGCACTCGCTGGTATATAGATGCTGACTGAAGTCATGCGTGAAGATGAGATGGCCCAAGAATAGAATAGAAAGTGAAAGAAAGAAAGAAAGAAAGAAAGAAAGAAAGAAAGAGCAAACAAGCCTGATTTGTCAATATCCACTGAAGCTAAACAGAATCCCAACCTGTGACTTAACCACAGCTCCTAGTTATATACCCAAGAAATGAGTATCTATGACAAGCAGAAAACATAAACAAGAATGTTCATGGTAGCTTTATTTATAATAGCCAAAAAACTAATAACAACCCAAATGTCTAGCAAGAGTAGAATGGATAAACACATCTTGGTATATTTATATAATGAGATACAACACAGCATTGACAAAGAGCTAACTACCACCACACCAAACAAGATAATGTCACAGACAAAATCGAAAGCAAAAGAAGACAAGCACAAAAGTGTGTATGGAGGATACATATACTCTAGGAACTTCAAGAACAGGTGGAACTTACCTGTCCCGACAGAAGTCAGAATAATGGTTACCTCTTATGGGACAGTACTGACTAGGAAAGGGCCTAAAGGAACTTTCTAAGGTGCTAGAAATGTTTTACACTTTTATGCCAATGTAAGTACATACTGATGTAATACGTAAAATATAACATTGTGAGATACACCAATGCAGGGGCACCTGGCTAGCGTGGGTAGGGCATGTGACTTTTGATCTCAAGGTCATGGGTTTGGGCCCCACAATGGGTGTAGAGATTACTTAAAGATAAAATCTTATATGTAAAAAAAAGATACACCAATGTAAAAATGTACTAATGAAAAATTCATCAAGTTGCACCATTAAATTGTGCCCTCATGATTTATAAAAAGAGAAAAGCTTGGGATTGAGACTTGAGTAGTGCTGACATTGAACAGCCAAGTTAAAGAGAATGAACTGGCAATGAGACAGAGAAGGAGGAACTAGACAAAGGAGGAAAATCGAGAGTGTGTGGGTGTCAGGACAGAACGGTTTTAAGAAGAGGAGGTGGTCAACCATTTTTTAATGTTATTGAGAGAGTAAGGATAAAGAATGTTTGCAGGATCTGGCCACATGGAGGTCCCTGGTGGCCGCAGCTAGAACCATTTTGGTGGAGTGCTGGGGGCAGGCAGATGGCAGCCTGAAGCAGATTGAAGAGGGAGTTTGAGATGAGGAAATGGAGACAGTGGAATATATACATCACTTTTCAGAATTTTTTCTGTGAAAGGAAGCAGAGAGATAGTGTGCGAGTTGGAGCTGGAGGGAGCTGTGGAGTCGAGAGACCTTTGGTTTTGGTTTTTATCTTAACCTCAACCCTGATACATAGCAAGTGCTCAATAAATGATAGCTGTCGTTTTAGCTATGTATTTCTAGATGGGAGAATCATAAGCATGTTTCAGTGTCAGTAGGTAGGTTCCACTGGAGAGGCAGAGACCGAGTGTAGAAGGAGAGGCAAAATCTTTAGGGTAAAATTCCTATATAGGTAGGAGATCAGATGGAAAGAATAGGTTGAGATTTTCAGCCTAGATAAGAGGAATGCTCCCCTTTGGGGATCGCTGCCCAAAGGAAGGGCGAGTTCTTGGCTGAGGCTTCTATCTTCTGAGGCTTGTATCTTCTCTGTGGAGCAGGAGGCAAGGTCATCTGCTGAGGGTGAGTGGGGGGGCTAGGAAGGGCGGCTGTTTGAGATGAGTGGAGAAGTCTACAGTAATCATTGGGAAGAGCGAGGTGACCAGGAAAATACAATGGGGTTGCCAGGTGGCACAACAGGCCCATTTCAGGATATTGATCATGGGCACAAGGTGATTTCAAGCTGGCCTATTGTGTGACGTCCTCCGGTAAAGCTTGGTTGCCCTAGAGCCACCCTGAGGAAAGCCAGTGGTGGGTCTATCTACTAAGGTCAGGATTTGGCCAGGTGGTGCAATGAAAAGGCAGAGGAATCAAGAGACTTGGTGTGGCCAACCTGAGGCTGGGGTTCCTTCTCCTTTGTACCCTTTTCCTTCCTGCCTCCTGCTTCTTTAGAGAACACGGCAAGCTGGGAAGCCAGACACACTCCTCCCCCCACCACCCTGCTCCACACATCTGCTCCTACAGTCACACACAAAGAACCTGGATCTAGAAGATCTGAAGTCAAGGTCCCACTCTGGCATTCACTGGCTATGTGACCTCAGACAAGTCACCTAACATCCCTGAGCCTCAGTTTCCTCATCTTTCAAGTGAAGATATTAATATCTTCCTGCCTCCCAGAATTGAGGACCATGAGCTAAAGCAAAGGGAGTTTGTATATTGCAAAGCTCGACTGGAAGAGATGATTAATTTTGCTGCTATGTGCTCTGCATGCAACCAGAGGTTTGCCTGCACACAAGCTCCCTCCCACAACCACACTGAGCGGCGTGTGCCCCCATGCACATCCACACACGTCCACCTCACCTAATCTACATCCCCATTCTCTCATCCTCAGACCCCACCATGGAGGTGCACATGTGTGCTTGCCCACTTGGGGCCCACATGCAGCGAATGTGTCATAAGGAAGGCTGAGTTGACTGCTATTCACGGTCAAGGCCACTGCAGCCATCTCACCCCTAGGAATGTCCCCAGCCTGGCCCGATGATGTGACATACTGATTAGAGACACACAGCACTAAGCTACACAGCCCCACTTCCCAGGGCCCCCCGGGACTGCAGCCACATCAAGGAGGTGCAGATGAGAAGGGTGAGAAAGGGTTTTCTTTCCAAGAACTCATAGTAGCTCAGAAAAATCACAATTTGTCCTCCCTTTCCCTGGGGGGTGGCCTTAGAAAACCTGGGATGCCAGAGTCTCTCTCCTTAGAGTTTCTTAAGGGAACTTCCCCTCAAGGTGAATACACAGCCTTTTTGTGCTCATTTTAACATTTTCCACAAGGAAGGGGCACCTGGGTGGCTCAGGTGGTTGAGCATCTGACTTCAGCTCAGGTCATAATCTCACGGTTTGTGAGTCTGAGCCCCACATCAGGCTCATTGCTGTCAGCACAGAGCCTGCTTTGGATCCTCTGTCTCCCCCTCTCCCTGCCCCTCCCCTGCTCACACACACACTCTCTCTCAAAAATAAATAAAAACATATATATAATTTTTTTCCCCACAAGATGTCTGATCCATGTGTCCAGAAAAGTCAGTACCATACATCCATTCCACACATGGGCCAGCATGGGCTTAGCTAGAGAGTCCCAGAGGCTGAGGGAGGGGCTGCCCCCAGGCAAAGAAGAATTTAGCAAACTCCTTAGAGCCCCCTTTCCTCACAGGAAATTGGGCCTAGAAGCTAAGAAGTGAAGCCAGATGAAACTATGCCTAAAATAGAACCCAGGGGTCCCCATGCCCAGCCTCGCCCTCTGCCAGAACTAGGCATCACTTCTCATTCTTGCTGTCTGCTTCCCAGTTTGGCCTCCCAGAATCCTCACACAAGAGTCCTGACTGGGAGGTTCTCAGCCGGAGGGTAGAAGTTCCTGGAGCAGCCACCTCAGACCTACGTGAGGGCAGGCTGGTGCCTCGGGTGCCTGGCTGGAGGCAGAAAATGACCCCTGCTGGAGAGCAGTGAGCTGTGCATCTGCTGGGGGAGGATGGCAGCCGGTGGGGGGTGGGGGTGGAGAGTCACCACACATTCTATGAAAGTGGAGTTTCTCGGGTGCCTGAGTGGCTCAATCAGTTAAGCATCTGACTTCAGCTCAGGTCATGATCTCACAGTTCGTGGGTTGGAGCCCCGCGTGAGGCTCTGTGCTGACAGACCAGATGGAGCCTGCTTGGGATTCTCTCCCTCTCTCTGTCTCTGCCCCTCCCCTGCTCTCTCTCTCTGCCCCTCCCCTGCTCTCTCTCTCTCTCTCAAGAATAAATAAATAAACATTAAAAAAAAAAAACAAAACTCTAGAGTTTCTGAATAGCTGAGCTGGCCTGGGGAGATTGGAAGGACTCCACCCAGATGTCGAGGGTCCTCTGGTACCAGTCACATTACTCCCTGTTCCCTGAGGCTTCCTTTGTTACTGCCGCCACTCTCTAGGCTCTGAGCCTCTCTGGGTACCACACTTAACTCCAAGCTCCCTGAGGGCAGGGACTGGGTCTCTGGGACCCAGCATGGGGCCTGGCCCTTAGAAGGGGCTCTGTCACAGTAATGAACCAAAGTTGAAGCATGCTCAGAAGCAACCTCCACCCGCAGCAGAAACGGGACCTCCCTGCAGGCCTCCCTCTGCTTCCCAGATGGATGCATACCAGGTGCAGCAGTGACCATACCTTTGAGTTTTCCGCAGGCTGGGGCAGGAGAAAGGCCCGCGGCTTGGAGGTGCTCCCTCCACCCCTGCACTTCCGACTCTGCCCCCAGAGGCACTTAGTTACTTACATCAATTCCCTATTACTTTAGCCAGCAGCCGAGAGATCAATTAACTTAGAGTAGCCTCTTAGCTGGGAGAGGGGTGGAGTCAAGAATGGCAGGGGAGGAAGAAAGGACCGGGAGAGGCAGTGAGAGAGGAAACTACGTTATCCAAAGGATGTTTGTGAAAGAGAGACAGAAAGAGAGGGAGAAACCCTAACCACGGTCCCCGGGATTCTTGCATCCGGCTCTAACTCCCGTCTCCTCCCTCCAACCTCAGGCACTTCTGAGGGAGGGAGGGAGAGAAGGATAAGGCTGGAAGGAACGCCCTCCTCCAAAGTTAACTTCCCCGCTCCAGCCTCTCCGGTCCCTCTGCAATCTGTGCATGCTCCCCGTTAACCGCCCCCCCCCCCCAACAAAGACCACTGGGCCTTTGCCCCCGGGCAGGGTTGCTCAGGACCCTGCTCTCTATGTAGCAGTCTGGGCAGCTTTTCCCCTCAGCAGCCTCCATTCCCTGCTAGCTGGAGGGAACAGACTCAGTGAGGTCTGAGCTGGTCTGAGCTGCTATGCGGTGGGAGGGGGATGAGGCAAGCCAGGGCGTGTGGGTGTGAGGGGTGTCAGTGAAGGGGCAGAGCCAAGTCGGGGATAAGGATGCTCCCATGCTAGCCCTGGCTCTCTCTGGGACCTGCACCCCGGCTCAGCTTGCTATAAGATGGCTGCTCCCTCCCCTCTCCAGGTCCCAGGATCACCCACCTACACCCACTTCTTATATCTGCTTCTTACCCCTCTAGGTGATCCAGAAGAGTCCTGTCCCCTTCCAGAATCTTAGGGGGATTTCTGTGCCTCTGGGTCCTGGCGGGGGGGGGGGGGGACTCCTGTAGGCACCTCAATCCCTTATCCCCCAATTCCACCCCCACCTGAGAGAGAATACTATCTCCACTGCATACCCACCCCAAGGATTTCCATTTTCTGCCCTCCCCTTCCTTCTCTTCCAGGGTCCAGAAATGAATTCCCCACTCTCTCTCCCCCAGGCAAAGGCTCTGGGTCTCAGCTGGAGGAGGGGGGTGGCATAGGGCTGACTGGGCAGCCATCTGCCAGCCCCCTCCCCTGGTGCTGTTCAGCATTCCAGCCACACAGGCGCTCCCACTGCCAGGGACAGATAAGGTGCAGCTGGAGGCTGGCACCAGCTGCGACTGTGCTCACTCCCTCCGGCCCCCACCCAGACACTGGCAGACAGCTGCGCCCCTGGTCCCCCTCCACGGAACCCCTGCCCTGCCGTGGCCTGGCTGGCCTCTGCTGGCCTCGAGCTGGGGTGGGAGAGAGCGGAGCCTCAGACCCTGTTGCCCTGGCAACGAAGCACCCCGCCTCAAAGGAAAAGAAGTGGACAGGGAAGACAGGGTCCTTGAGAGTGGGTCTCTGGTTGCTCTTATGGTAGCTCAGGAGAGAGCCGCTAATGTCTACCCTCTGCCCTCTGCCTCTTCAGTCCCAAAGAGTTTCCAAATCAGTTTCTCCCAGATTTAGCCCAGGTTCCCCAAACGTATTCCTACTCTCCAAAGCCGACTCAGCTACGGCTGGGGGATGGACCCAGTCAAACACTCTGTGACCACCAGTCCATCCCCAATGGTTGAGCTGGATTCAGAAGCACGTCTGGGGGAAACACTTGTCACTGCAGACCCCTGCTAGAGAAGCTGGGGTCTTTGAGGGACCAGAATATGCCCTTCCTATGCCCCCTGAACTGTCCCCCACGAGCAAGGTTCTCACTGTTGGATCAGCTTTGCCCTTGGAAACCAGGAGAGGAATTCACATGTACCTCTGCATGCTATATTTTGCAAAAACTGTGAGCCAGGGCTTGGATTCCTAGTTAGAACCTCTGTTTCAAGGCAGCAGAAGATGCCAGGACAGTCTCTCCGGAGCTCTGACCCAATAGGCAAATGCTTTCTGTCAGTGCCCTGTCTGTCCAGGGGCTAAGTACATACCTCTTGGCCTAGCAGAGAATGGCAAGGATGGAGAGGCAGATGTTAACTATTAGACCAAAGAAGAAGAGAGAGAAGGTGGAGCATCAGGCAAGGAGTGTCTGTGCCCCTTAGTACCAGGGAGCTGGAGGAGAGGGCCTGAGCCCTTCCTTTCCACTGGGGAGATGTCGGACATGGATTCACAACCAAACTCCCATGTGTGTAGTAACATCCCTATCGGCGGAAGTGGTATAGTTCCTGACATGGAAAGAGGCGGGCAGGGAGATCTATGAGAGAGGGTCGAAGGAGGGGGTGAGAGGTTTGGGTGCGGCCAGATTCAGGGTCAGGTCTTTGACTTGAGCTCAGAAACATCCAAAACCTAGTCTTCCCTGGCGACCCAGAACCAAGAGGTGCCAGTGCTGGGTCTGCAGGTTACTAGTTCTTGTGTCTCCCCTTACGCCAACCCCAAGCAAGAGGAAGAACTCAGATTGTTCCAGAGCTTTGTGAACCAGTCATATGTCCATCTGTCTACTTAGAATTGTTCCCTCAGATAACATGGACCGATCACATTTCAGTATCTCCAATTTCACGAACCGAACGTGTCTCGGCATCACCACTTGGAATCTTTCTGGGCATGAGGGACAAATGGAGCCTCAACTGAACCCTTTCTATGGACTAATTAAACCCCCGCTTTACACCTTCTCCGGTTGAGCCAAGTAGTCTGCCCACCGTCCAGAATTACAAGCCATTCAAGCTAATGGGTTTTCTCTTTCTTGCTGGTCCCTTCTGCCTGTACACTGGGTATGTTACAGAGGAGGAAGGCTCTGTCTTACTTCTACCTTTGCCCACTTCTACCACTCATGGGTATACAGTTGGTGAGCCCGGGAACCCTTTGGTCTCAGGCTCTGGAGAATCCAGGACTTTCCTGTTTCGAGGAAGGAAAGAGGGAAGTGGTTAATGCGCCATTCTACGCCCCCCATCAGCTTGGCTCGGCAAGGAGTGTAGTCTTGAAACCTTTGTCCGGCAGGATTGACAAAGGCACATGAAGCTGGTCGGCAGAGCAGGGCGTAAGGAAATTGGGAATCCTTGTGTAACCTCAGCAGGAGAAAACAAGCATGGCCACAGCTCCAACATTTCTACACAAGCAAATGCAGTTCATGCTCCCATAATGCTGGGAGGAAGCAGGCAAGGAGGGGAGGAAACGGGCAGGGAGAAAAGGGAATATCTGAGAGCGGAGAATTGGGGGCAGGCATGGATAGCAAGGGGGTCCTAGGGGAGGCTGGGTTTTCAAAGAGCAATGATCAGGATTGGAAATGGATACAATGACTCCAGGGCCAACAATATTAACAAACAGCACACTTCACTGGAACTTAATGAGACATGAGTTCTAATCCTGAATCTGTCACTAACCAACTACGCGAACTCTGTGCCTCAGTTTGTGCATTTGTAAAATAGAGATAATGTGGCTGTTTATCCAGGGGATTGAAGGACAGCCTACAAAGCATTCTGAAGGGTTATAAGCATTGTTCTCTCATCTGGTGTTATTTTTCACACATGGCTCCAGGTCCTCTGGGCCCTTTCCAGCCTGTCTGGTTGTAACTGCTCAGGAATCTATAGGACTTGCCCAGGATCACCTGGCACATGAGATGCAAGTCAGTTCCCCTAACCCTCCTTGGGATGCTGGCTTTGAGGCAGCCCCATCTGTGGGGAGTGGTGTGTGTGTGTCTGCGGGGGCATCTCCATTTTAAGGAGCAAAGGGATGAAAAAAAAAAGCAAAGGGAACTTCCAGTTCAGCCATGACTGTGTACCCCAAATAATCTCTCCTTCCTCAGACCCTGGCTCTGTGGGTCTTGCTGGCAAAGGGGGAACCCAATCGGACAGTATGTGCATGTGTGTGCGTGTGTGTGTGTGCATGTGCGTATGTGTGTGTGTGTGTGTGTGGACAGGGGTGGCACAGAGAGAATTACCTGTCTGGCTGTTTAAGAGAAAGCTTCCCTTACTTCCCAGTTTTCTCAGTGCTTCCCAAACTTAAGTCCAAATCATCTGCTAAAATGCAAATTCTGATTCAGTTGGTCAGGGGAAGTGGAGTAGCTAAGTCCTGCAGTTCTTTCAAGCTCCCAGGTGATAGTCCTCAGACTTCATTTCAAATAATAAGGCTTACCCACCACCATGTCCAGCTCTGACACCTGCAGCCCACACAGTAAGCTGTGAGGTCAAAGCCATGCCAGGTCGTGTGTGTGTGTGTGTATGAGTGCATGTGTCAGCCTGATGTGTGTTATGCACTGTGGGCCCTCTTTCCTGCCATCGTGGACACAAGGTGATGCTCAGGCCCTCACACAGAGCACACGTGCCCCTGTGCTGAACTAAGTCCCGTTCGGACAGAAGCAAACCCCAGGGACCCACAGCTTCCTCTCCCAGAGTAGCAAGCTTGAAGAGAGGTCCTCGGCTCCTAACCTCCTCCTCTGGGGGCAGGGCTGACTCATGCCCCACACCAGGGGACTCACTCACCACCTTGAAGTCTTCAGCGCTGCAGACCTCCCCCCGGAAGTGGCAGGAGAGCAGCATGTCTCGAATGTCGTGCCCTGCACGGTCATAGAATTCCCGCATGTTGAAGGGCTTGGGCTTGAAGCTGCGGAAGTTGGCCTTGTCCTGCAGTATCTCCAGCTGCTTTTCATCTGCCATCTGTGTGTCCGGTATCTCATACCTGGAGCCCAGGGGTGAGCAGCGCATGGATCAGCATGACCTTCCATTCATCCCTCCACTGGGCCTCCAGTGTCCCATACCCAACCTCGGTGGGGGGGGGGGGGGGGGGGCGGGGAGGGAGGAGGGTAGCAATCAGCCCTGGGAAGCAAGCCTGGGCATAGGCACAAGGAGAGCTGGGTGTGTCCAGAGGACCTGAACCCCGGGGTCTGAGAAGACAGTAGGAGCTGCCGTGGCCGCATGGGTAAGGGAGAGGTGGGCAGAGACATCAAGGCAGGAACTATCTTTATACTACAGTCCCTACCCTTTAAAGATAGAGGAGAAGATCAAGACGCAGCAGCAGGAGGGTGGCAGAGGTCATTCCAGAGAAGGTGCTAATGTCTCATAGCTCAGGCTGCGTAGGGGCAGAGCTGTTTGGGACTATGCTGGGATCAGAGGTTGGGCTCCCTCAACTGCGTGCTCAGCAGCACCCCAATTCCTTTGCTGTGAGTGGCAGGCTTGGGGGGCCTAGAGGACAGGGTTGTCCGGGCTTTACAGCAGGTTTGGAGAGGCGAGCCCCCTGATAGGGGTATCCGGGAGCTGGGATGCATGCAACTCCAAGGAGCCCGGCTAGCGGATGGGTGGGAGCCGCCCACCTGTTGTTGAGCAGGGCCAGCAGCTCCCCAGCGTGGTACAGGTCATTCTTGGAGACTTGGCTGAAGCGGAACTCGTTGAGATTGCACAGCGTGACGGCGGGGAAGGTGAGCTGGGAGGCAGCCACCTCATCGAGCTTGGTGACGTGGTGGTAGTGGAAGTAGTACTGCACTCGCTCGGTGCACACACACAGCAGCACAGCCAGCGAGCCCAGGAAGCACAGGGCCCAGAGCGCCCGCTTCAGAGACAGCCGTTCGTAGGAGAAGATGTGGGCCAGGCCGTGCAGCGTGGAGCTGCTGGCGAAGGCCTGGATGCTCACCGGCTGGACGCCACCCACCTCTTCCTCCTCGGCCTTCAGTTCCATCCTGGCCGAGGGGGCCCTGGGGAAGGGGGGTGGGGAGACTGTTATTGTCCTGAGATGAGAGTACACCTGGGGGGCCCTGCACGTGTGCCCATTCGGAATCCCCGTCACCAGAGGTCACTGCCCCTGGGGCAGGAGACTTCCCTCTGTGTGTGAGCCCGGAGGTGGCCGGCCAAGGGACACACTCGTAGAAGAGGGTTCCTCCAAATGCGGGGGCACAGGGGTCAGCTCAGGCCAAGAGAATGCCCTCCCAGGAAAGCTTCCCAGGCCAGGGGAGACCCCAGATATAGTCATTGGAGGGCGAGAGGGAAGTCCCAATATTTCCACAGGCAGGCACAGGAGTTCCCTCCAGATGTGGGGTCACTCTGGGACAGGAATGTCCACCCCATCCTAGAGACGAAAACTCCCCCAGATGGACAGAACCCAGGGTCAGGAGCTCCTGGCCAAGGGTGTCCCCAGGACTGAGCTTTCTTCTGGCTGAGCTAAACCTGGGCTAACCACCCCCCCGCCCCGCGAGGTGGGGAGGGGCCCAGCCCGAGTCCTCACCTGCGGGCGTCTCCAGTTCTCCTAACCGCGCAGGCTATGTGTGTGTCTATTTGGGGTGGGGGGTGGAGGGCAGCCGGAGGTGGATGCATGGGGGGGGGCACGGTTCCCTATGACAGCTAGCTGTCCCCGCCCCGGACGCAACCCCCCCACCAGTCCAGCTTCTCGACGCAGCCAGATACCCTGCTCGGCCCCCGCCCCCCTCCCCAGCCACCGAGCCGCCCCAGCAGCTGGGGAAAAGCGAGAGGGGAGGAAAGTCTCGGCTTCGGGGCGCTGGGGAGTCCCGCAGCCAAAGGCGGGGGTATCGGAAACCCACCTGAGGGGGCTTCGGGAACCCGGCAAGCGGCGGCGGGTCCTGGGGCGCGGGGCCGGACTCGGGCTCAGCGCCGAGCCGCGGAGGGGCTCATGGCCCGGAGCCGGAGCCCGCGGCTGCCGCGGCACGCCGCGCAGAGCCCTGCAGGGAGCGGCCCGCCCGGCCCGGCTCCGCTCGGCTCTGTCCGCCCGCCCGCGCGCGCTCGCTCGCTCGCCTCGGCTCGGTCCGCCCGGGCTCGGCGCGGTGCGCGGTGCTCTCAGCCCCGGGATCTGCAGGGATCCATCGTCCGGCCGGGAGGCGGCGGGAGGGAAGGCGGAGGGGGAGGGGAGAGGGTGCGCGTGCGCGCCTACGGGTGTCTGCGAGGGTGTCTCTGGGCCGGTGTGAGCGCGGGGCCCCCGGACGCAGAAGCGGGACCGAGGGCTCCCCCCGCTGCCTCGCCCCCTCCTCCCGGCCGCTCTCGGCGGCTCTGCCTCCCTCCGGTCCCGGAGCCGTCTCTCTGCCTGTGAGGCCCTATGGCTTGTGTGTGACTATGTGTGAGGTGTGTGTGTGCGCGCGCGCGCGCGCGCGGGAGGGTGTCTGCCCCCAGCGTCCCCCTCCCCGCGCTGTCTCCTTCGGATCGATGCTCCTGCCTCTTGCTGCTGCTTCCTCTGGTGGCACACGCGCGCGCGCGCGGGCGCGCGCGCGCGCACACACACACACACACACACACACACACACACACACACACACGCAAGCTCCAGAGTCACACTTGACTGATTCAAGCACTTGCTCGTGTGGAGACACAGACACACATAAGACCAGAGTCACACCACGCCACTCACAGCCACACACACCCCCACAGACACCCACGCATCCCAGAGGCCTGGCCTACAGGGCAAGCACCCAGGAGCTGACACTTATTCACCTGTTCTTATCCCTGCTCCCACCTACATATGACATGGGCACACATGTACATATATAAACAAACATACAGCCTTGGCCACCCAAATTCCATCCTTGGAGCTTTGGGCTTGCCTTTGGAGGGTGGCATATTGGCAGCCCCTCACTGCTAAATCTCTGAAGGAGCAGAGAGAAAGAAGAAATAGCCAGAGGTCAAGGTTTTGGACAGAAGTCAAGAAAGGGAAAGGGAAGGGGGTGGGGTGGAAAGGTGGAGGGTTAGGAGGGTGGGGGCGGACAGGATGAGGAAGAGATGGAAGGAGGAGCTGTACTCAGGAAAGGAGCAGAATTCTGGGGCACTAAGCTCAAGCCTGGGGGCTGCTCCTGTAGCTCTCACTTCTCTCCTTCTCTCCCTCCCTCCTCCTCCTCTCTGAGAGGCCTTGGGGGGCCCTCCCTATCCAATTAACAGAGAAGGAGCAATCAAAGGGAAGTTGTTAATTTGCTGATGCTCATTAGGGGCTCTTAGCACAGAGACTGTTGAGGTCTGATGGTGTCAGATGATGAGGAGGGGGGTGTGGGGGACCAGAATTCTATCTCTAGCAACTTCTTCACTCCACTTGCAGGCTGGCGCAGCTCTGGAGAAGGAAGGTGAGAGGTGTGTTCCCAGGGCTTTAAGTGAGAAGAAAGAACCTGTAATAAGAAGAACTGGCACAATGGAAAGAAGTTGCATGAGAAGTTGTGAAGTATTGGGGGGCAGGGGGTACAAGAAAAACCAGAGAAGGGAGTTGGAGATCCCTAGAGGCAGTGTGGGCTTAGGACCCCAGGAGGGAGAGTGGGATCCATTTACTAGGGGCCTGGGCATGGTGCTGCCAAAGGGAAGGGAGGATCCTGGGTTCCGGTCTTGAGTTGGGGAGCTGTCCAGCAGCACCAGACACTGCTGGAGGGCTGCCATATCCCTGGGCAGCCACTGGGTGGCAGCACTATTCCGGATACTTAGAATCAACCCAAGGGGGGCATTTGGGAGTGGAGTTTGGCTTCGAACAGGGACCGGAGGAAGCATGGGGCAGGATTCTTGAATTCCAAGTGTCTTCAGGGGAGGGGAGGACCATCTTGGAGCATCTGTAATTCCCCTAACTCCCCACCCTCGCAGGCTGAGTGACATATGGAGCTTCCTCAAATGGGTGCAAATTGCTTCAGTCACCTGGGATGTTATTGAGGGAGCAGCGGGGGTGGAAGGAAGGTGATGAGGTGAGGTGGAGGCTGGCAAGGACTAATCGAGGCCAACGAACAGCCTCAGGAGTCTGAGGGAAGATAAAAGTTGTGAATCAGGCAATCTCAGCTTTCAGAACTGGCCCTGCCATTCATTAGAATGGGCTGGTATCTTGACCTCTCTGAGCTCAGTTTCCACATCTGTAAAATGGGGTAATATTTAGTTCACAGGAGTTTCTGAGGATTACATAAGCTAATGCACGGAAAGTGCTTAGCACATTAGCTTGTACCTACTAAATCCTCAATAAGTAATTATTATTATTAGCATTAGGGTTTGGATCCTGCCGTAAAAGCACCAGTGCAGCCAAATCAGGGCAGAATCTGAGAGTGGTTCTCAACCCTGGCTGCACATTTGAATCACGTGGGGAGCTTTTTAAAGTGATGCTGTGGCCCCACCTTAGTCCAATTAAATCAGAATCTCTGAGGGTGGGGTCCAGATTTCTCAACTTTTCAGCACCTCTAATATATAGCAGCCAGTCTTGAGAAACCTTGATCTGGAGAATCCACAAGTCTGAATCAAAGCTTCAGTATGGTTCCTCCTTCAGTATGCCCAGACTTAGAAGTTCTTTCTTATACGCAGCCTAAGTACCCTGTTATTGTTTTGTCTTCATTTGAGGTGAGATAGATCCTCATACAGATCCCCACCCCCACCCCCCATCCTTACCCTATACATGTCAGCAACCCTACACTGTGTCAAATCCCAGGATTGGACACGGTGAGGACTGGCATAGTCACTGCCTTCAAAATCTCCCAGTGTCAAAGGAGAGATGAATGTGTTGACAAGTGACTCTAGTGCAAAGGCCAAGAGTGAAATTGAGGGATGGCCCAGGGCTGCCAGCTTAGAGTGGCAGAGGGGCAAGTCCTGCTGACAGGGGTTTGTGTTGCAGGGATGAGGAAAAGGAGAAGTTGGCTTTGGCAAGATGACACTTGAGGGATCCAAGGACTGTGATTAGTGTCCCACTGCTCCTTTCTGCTTCTCTGGACCCACCTACTTCTTATGCAGGATGTGACAGATCCTAGCTCCTTCAGCCTCCTCCCTGACACTTGTCCACACTTCCCTCCTCTCTGGCCCTGTAGTCCCAAGACCTCAGTGCCTTTTCTCCCCTGGGGCTGAGAGAGAAATAGGCCTGGAAATATTCTCCCTCCACTGGCATGAAACATCTGGCCAGGACCCACACAGAGCTTTGGCATTGTGCTGACCAGGATTGAAATTCCACCTCTGTCACACCAGTGCTGTGTGATTATGGACTAGTTACTTAACCTGTCTGAGCCTCACTGTTTCCACAAGCCATAAAATCTGGCTAATGCCCACAGTGATGAAACAATGTGTGCCTAGTAAACAGTAGGTGTTCCACCAATAGTAGCAAGTATTATTTTCATCCCCGAGAGGCTGATGGGGGCATGTTCCCCATGGACACTTCCTTTGCAGATGGCCCCATCTGCTCTAGGTACAGAAGCACCCTCCAGCCTCTCAGAGACAGGGGTGTGAGGGGGGAGGGCAAAAGGGGGGCAAGGCCCCCTGGGACTCCCAGGCAGCTCTTCTCTGCTCCCCCATGCGTGAAATCACACAAGCCCCAATCTGTCTGCATCCACTTCATCTGCCAGCTCAGCAAATGCAGAGACAATTAAGGAGTTAATTAGCAGGCGGGTGGGAAGGGGCTGTGGACCTGAGGCTGATGGGACCCATCAACACACCCCCCCACACACACCAGGCTCCACATTGCCCCTGAGACCCTCAACTTGCCCCCACTTGCTTTCTCTTTTCTGAGCCGAATGCTCCTCTTAACCCCTCGCTCATTTCTCTGCTACCCTCGCCCTTTCCCCTCAACCCTGTGCTGTCCTCTCTTCTTCTCTGGTCTGTCTCTGATCTCTCTCCTCCCCCATTTAGCTTGTCCTCCCTTCCCCACCCAAGTCACTGCCTCCTCCATCCTTCGGGGCTCACCCTTCTCATGTTTTCCTCTCATTCCAGCCCCTCTTCACCTTCCATCCCTTCTCCTTCTCCAACTTGAAGAGAATGTGCCTTATTCACTCATTCGAGCGTGGGGCTCCAGGAGTCAGTGGGTTGAAGGCCGGGCTGTAATTTGAAGGGGTCTCCTCTGGTCCTCACTTCCCCAGAACCTCTAACCCCTGGCTCTCAGGGTATCTCAGTCTCTTTCCTGTGCCAGTGTTTCTCTTGAGGCTCTCTCCCCAAACTGCTACTGCTCCTGCGTTCTCAGGGTCTTGGCAGTTTATCTGCATATCCAGGACCATGCTGAGCCCTTCTTTTTTCCTCCTTTCCTCCCCCAGGGAAGGGGGCCAGAAGATGGCCACCTTTCTTCCATCATATGCCCCAATTTCTGTGTCATCCTGTCATTCGGGGAGTCATGGCTTCAGAAGAAAGGAATGATTAAGGAGAAAGCAGAGATTGAGTGACAGAGAAAGGCATGGTGCCACAGAAAGGGGAGAAATTGGGGCCAAGGCAGAGATTAAAAGGGCAGATGTGGAGGAGGGAGGGGGAGGTGGGAGGAGAGATTGAGACAGAGAAAGGGTGAGGAGAATGCAGTAATAGAGACAGCAAGATAGGGAAGAGACTACTACTAAGGTCCCTTCCTGCTTTAAAATTCTGGGTCTTTGAAGAGTGAACAAAGGAGAAACAAAAGACCCACAGAGTGCCTGGGTCTTTTCCTCTTTCAGGAAACGTGCCTGG
The DNA here is from genome assembly GCF_046562875.1 of Panthera onca. Lineage (NCBI taxonomy): Eukaryota > Metazoa > Chordata > Mammalia > Carnivora > Felidae > Panthera > Panthera onca. Next base: position 76,446,347 of record NC_138345.1, on the reverse strand, counting down.
TTAATCCCTTACCCTAGCTATGATTCCCTGCCGCACCAGCTGCCTTGGTCTCTGTTTTGTGAACTCTGGTGGCCCTAAAAGCAGGTCTGTCCTCCGGTCCTCCTCAAGGTGAAGTGCTTCAGCAGAGTGGGTAGCAGCTGTCTAGAGCTCCACAGGAGGGAAGGGGGGAAGCGTTGTAGACAAGGCAGATGAGGGGGGAACAACTGTGTTCCATCCATACTCAGTAGGTGTGTTGGATCCTGGGCACCTTGAGGGCAGGGACTGCATCTCCAGCTCTAGGATGCCAGACTTGGACCTGGCCTGGCACTTACAGCTGCTCAATTGTGTTTAGTGTATTGCATAAATGAAGAGCATCCCTGGGGGCCATAGCTGGGTCTGAGGGTTCCTTGGGCTTGGGGACATCTTCCACCCTCTGCATCAGCCGGCCCTGCAGGGCACTTGTGTCTCTGAGCTGTCTCCCACCTAAGCACAGTCCTCCCCTCTCCCTGCCCACCGCCCCCCCCCCCCCCCCCAGGAGGACCCTTCTACAGCCTTTGCCTTCTCCATGGACCCTCCTCCCACATTACCCAGGCCTTTCTGGAAGGTGCAATCTCAGCGCCCAGGGCAGCCTTTGAGCCGGAGGAGGCAGTGCCGGTGAATAATTCATGGGGCTGGGAGGCCCTTATCTCCCAGGCCGGCCCCACCCGGGGCCCCTGCGCTGGGCCGCTGTCCCGCGGCTCCCCGCTTTATCTCGACGCCCAGCTTGTAATGCAGCCCGCCATATCACAGGCAGAAGGGGAGATTAATTTTCTGGTTTTGCATGGGCGGGGAGGGGGAGGGGGCGTGGGGAGGTGCTGGGGAGCAGAAGCTGGGATCTTTCCGATTTCAGACTCCAGTGGCTTAATCCTCTCCCAGGCCTGTAGGAAGGGGAGGAAGAGGGTGTTGCAAGCCAAATTTCATCATCAGCGGCAGCCCCAACAGAGGGAGGAGGAGGCGAGGGGCAAACAGAAGGGAGAAGCAGGGCGCTGGCCCAGAAAAGGGAGTTGTTTGGAAACAGGGTAAAAGGCAGTCCTCTCAGCCTGGGCTTACAGACTGCTCGGCTTGTCAGGAGAAGAGACTTGGGCATGCGGGGCGCACATGTGGGCACATATATGTGTACACACAGGAGTTCTGGGCACATGGGCACAACCTCTTTTAGGGAAGTGGCACCAGCATCTGCCGTGCCTCACACAGGGCCTAGCACAGAAGAGTCCGAAAAAAATCTCGACTGAGGGGTTGAATTTCTGGGAGAGTGATGATAAGCTGAGCACATGCTCCTGGAATCTGGCCATGCCATTTTTCCATCTGCCCTGTGGGCCCTGGTACATGCAGACCGTTGGCTCCTTCGGATTCCTGTGCTCTACGGTCTGTGTAGGCCAGCGAGGGTGGGGACCCTGGCCTGGGGGGTCTGGAGGTCCCTGCGGCCTCTGCTTAGATGACACAACTACCCGGAGCTAGAAGAATCTAACATCTGTTAACTGAGCACCTACTACACACCAGGACCTGGGCAAGGCTGCCATGTGTTCCCCACGATCAATTAGAAGTGAGTCTTATCTTCAAGGAACGTATGGCCTAACTGGGGTGACCAGACACATAAGTAATTGATTGTGATGCATGACAGAATGTGATGCTTGCCAGGAAAGAACTAATATAGTGCCCCAAGGAGGGGGAGAGTTGAAGATGGCCAGGAAAGTGTCCTGGAGGATGTAGCATTTGAGATGGGTTTTGAAGGGTGGGTAGGAGTTTGAATAGCCATCATGGCACAGGAAGGAGGCAAGACATTTTAGGAGGAGGAAGAAATGGAAGAAATGATGATGAGGACGAGAGCAAAGCAAAGAGGTGGTAACTTTGTCTGGTGGCTGAGGGGGAGTAGTGAGGGCCAAGGCTGGGAAGCAGGCAGAGGTGAGGACAGGAAGGTTCTTGACGTGTGGAGGAGCTTCCATTTGTTTGGGGTCACTGGGGAACAATCGAAGGGTTTTGAGAAGGAGGTGACATGATCAAAGTGGTATTGGGGGAGGGTAAATATAGGCAACATTATTGAGTCGTTGTGTGGTGTGTATTGTTCTAAGTGTTCTGGAAGGAATTCTCTCAATCCCCACAGCTACCCTCTGAGTAGGTAATATTATCCCATTTCATAGATGAGAAAATGGGGACACGGAAGTCTTGGCAGGAGAATGGGAATTAATTGAAGACCGTAGAAATCACAGATGGGAAGTTTAGGATGATAAATTCTTTAATGTCTCAGGCACTTTGGGGCATAGAGGGGAATACTCCGTATTTTTTCTACTTTGATGTCCAGTTTATTAGTCTTTATCCAATTATTAACACTCCCCTAAATATTCTTTTTATTTTTATTTTTTTTAACGTTTTATTTATTTTTGAGACAGAGAGAGACAGAGCATGAACGGGGGAGGGGCAGAGACAGAGGGAGACACAGAATCGGAAGCAGGCTCCAGGCTCTGAGCCATCAGCCCAGAGCCCGACGCGGGGCTCGAACTCACGGACCGCGAGATCGTGACCTGAGCTGAAGTCGGACGCTTAACCGACTGAGCCACCCAGGCGCCCCCTAAATATCCTTTTTAAAAAATGTTTACTTTTGAGATGGGGGGAGGGGCAGCGAGAGAGGGGGGACAGAGGATCTGAAGCGGGCTCTGTGCTGCCAGCAGAGAGACTAATGCAGGGCTTGAATTCATGAACTGAACCGTGAGATCATGACCTGAGCTGGAATAGGACACTTAACTGACTGAGCCACCCAGGTACCCCTCCCCTAAATATTTTCATACTACTTATACAACCAATAATTCAAAAACTTATGAATTTGGCAAATCGTATGTCCCCATATATTTAAACCTTGACTGCGAATGAAGTCAATTAGACTCTTCATAAAGCAGGTTTTCTTAAAAACTTTCAACATCTCTAAAAGCAGACAAAACAAACAATATTACAATGATTGCCCCCCCCCAAAGCCCACTATGAAACCAATATCATGAATTTAAATTTCTTTGTTCAGTATTTCTAATATTATTTTCTTTATTCTTATTCTTTTTTCTTCCTGCGGTAGGATTTTCCTGACTTAAACTAAAGAGTCAAGGTTTACCCGCTCCAGCAGGCCGAGGGTGCCAATTGGGTTGCCTGGAGTTGATCTGGGACCAGTCACAAAGGTCCTGGCACGGTGGGGTTTCCAGAGAGATTCTCCGGGACTTCATTATGCAGCTTTTCACCTATTTCATCAGGAACTGTCCTCTTTATGCTCAGACCAATCACAGATTTCTGAATTTTTGCTTGTGACCCTAATCTTTTCCCCCGAATGATTCTACTTCTGAGTGCCTTATCTTTATAGTACAGCCCCCTGTGTTCTGAGTGGGGACTGGTCTGGTTCAGCTAAGTCTAAAGCCCTTGGTCAATTGGTTAACTGGAACTACATCCTTCCCTTCTCATCGGCCGCTAAGACCTACACTATTGTCAGCTGGGGCGCTGAAGCAAGGGTCTAAGGCAAGGCATTAAAGGCTTGATTTAAAGCAGTGGCAGTGGAAATCAAAAGGAAAGGACAGTTTTCAGAGACTCCATGAAGGCAAAATTGACTTCCATTAAGTGGGAGAGAATAGTTTACCTCGTGGAATCAAATAAAAATACATGTGGAGGCCCTTTGTGGCATGTAAGAACCATTAAATCCTAGTTGTTTTTGCTTTTGTTATTATGTTACCATTATGAGATGGCCAAGGACAAAGCCTTAGGGAGTTCACCTAAATTTAAGGGGTGAACAGCAGGATGGGAGGACCGGAGGACAGGAGGAAAGGAGGCTGAAAGAGAAAGAGAACCAAGAAAGATTGGTCAAAGAGAAGAACCAGGAGAGAGAGATGTCATGCAGACCAAGGAGGTGGGAGGCATGAGGACAGTCAGGTGTGTTTTTTCCAGAGGTCCAGGAGAGAAGGGGCAAAGGCTGAATTAGGGTGGGGACAGTATGGGTGTGTAGCGGGGGGTCGGGGGAGGAGAAAGGAAACAAAAGAAGTGAGTGATATCTTAGAGATGGAAGTGGCAGATGGGGACTGTCTGGACATGCTGATGAAGGGCCAGAGAGGGAAGCTGGCAATTCTAAGGTCATGCATCTGGGGGTGGGGGGTGGGGGGTGGGGAGCCTGGGAAGATACAGGAAAGGAAGGTTGGGGTGGCCTTGGGCCCTACAGTGCACGGAGTGAAGACCCCCTACTATGACCAGGTTTCACTGTCCTTTGCAAGCAGACACTATTCTGTCAGCCACGTAGTCCTTGGCCTTCTAGCCTGGCTATCATCCTCCACTCATCTTCCACCCTTCTCATGGGAATTAGCATCCGAGAACTTCAGAACTGGCAGGGTCTCTAGAGGCCATCTGATCCACCCTCCACCTCCAACTACCACCATTAAACAGATGAGAACGTTGAATAGAACTGGCATGATTCGTGAGTGACAAATCTGGGATTAGAATCCTGGTCTCCTCACTCCCAGTCTGTTTTACCCCTGTCACTCAACCTGATGATTCTACTGCAAGAGGACTTGGCTCCACGGCACCCAATATCACCTGGCTGCTTAAAGAGACGTTTCCGGATAATAGGCTTTATTTTGGCTTACCAGACCTAAATGCCTTGGCATTGGGGTAGGATGAGGGGGCTTAGTGATGGCCATGGAAGGTATGAGACATCAGAAAAGATGAGCCCCTTCTGTGCTTATCAAAGGACAGGGGAAATATTGGGGGGATTTTAAGAAAAGGCAGGTAGTCAGAAGTAGGAAGAGATTAGAGGAAGGAGGCAGAGGCAGGGGGACTGGAGAGGATGGGCTGCTCTGGGCTTTGCGAAGCTCTAGCCTAAAGCCTTTGTGAAGAATCGAGAGAGGAAAGATAAAGGGATGGCGGTGGTGGGCTCCGTCCTATGGGAATGTGGAGCTGGAGACCAAGGACATGAAGACTCAGTATAGGATCGGGAGGATGGCTTTACCCACCTCGCAAGAACCACAGCCCAGCCCCCAAACGGGCAGCACCTCTTTGTCTCCCTTGGGCCTCTGACCACTCTCTTCCTCTTTCCTTTGATTGCTGGTGGTAATTGCTCTCCATTTGGCCATTAGTTAGCTCATTAATTGCCTAAAGGAGAACATCAGCCTAGCGTGGGGATGATTGGCAAAGAAAGCAATGGGGAGGGAGTACTCTAGGGGAATGGATATGGGCCTGGACCTGGGATGAGGCTGGAGTGTGGTGGAGGAGAGTGGGTGTTGTATATCGGGCTCCAGTCAGCTGTACCTCTCTGCCCAGATCTAGTTTGGGGGAACCATTTTCCAACTCTATTACGGACACCAATACTTCCACTCTCTGATACCCTATCATCCCTGATACAATTGTACTTCTCCATCTTTCCTCCTCTACCACCTCATCACCGCCATAGCCATTGTAGTAGGCAGCCTCTAAGGTGACTCCCAGTGGCCACTGCCTCCCAGCATTCATGCCCTTGTATCATCCTATCCTGTCAAGTATGGGCTGTATTTGTGTTGGTGAGGATGTGGGGGGAAAGGAACCCTCGTGCACTGTTGGCGGGAATGCAAGACGGTGCAGCCACTGTGGAAAAGAATATGGAGGTTCCTCCAAAAGTTAAAAATAGAACTGCCTCATGATCCGGTGATCGCACTATGGGTTATTTACCCAAAGAAAACAAAAGCACTCATTTGAAAAGGTATATTCACCCCATGTTTGCTGCATCATCATTTATAATAGCCAACATATGGAAGCAGCAACCTAAGTGGCCATCAAAAGACAAATGGATAAAGAAGAAGTGAAATATGCGTTTATATATATATATGTGTGTGTGTGTGTGTGTGTGTGTGTGTGTGTGTGTGTGTGTGTGTATGTGTGTATATATATGTGTGTGTATATGTGTGTGTGTATATATATGTGTGTGTATATATATATGTATAAATAATGAATATTATGCAGCCTTAAAAAAGGATGCGATATGCCATTTGCAACAATGTGGATGACATAGAGAGTATTATGCTACGTGAAATAAATCAGACTAAGAAAGACAAATACCATATGATTGCACTCATATATGGAATCTAAAACAACAAATGCATAAACAAAACAAATGCAGAATCAGACCTATAAATACAGAGAACAAACTGATGGTTGCCAGAAAGGAGGGGGGAGGGGGATGGACAAAACAGGTGAAGGGGACTGGGAGATACATGCTCCCTCCCAGTTATGGGAAGACTAAATCATGGAAATAAAAGGCACAGCATAGGGAATATAGTTAATGATATTGTATTAGCAGTGCATGGTGACAGATGGCAGCTACACTTGTGGTGAGCACAGCATGACACAGAGAAGTTGAATCACTGTTGTATACCTGAAACTAATGTAACACTGTGTATCAACTATACTCAAATAAAAACATTTTATTTTATTTTTAAATTTTTTTTAACGTTTATTTTTATTTTTGAGACAGAGGGAGACAGAGCATGAACGGGGGAGGGGCAGAGAGAGAGGGAGACCCAGAATCGGAAGCAGGCTCTAGGCTCTGAGCCATCAGGCCAGAGCCCGACGCGGGGCTCGAACTCACGGACCGCGAGATTGTGACCTGAGCTGAAGTCGGACGCTCAACCGACTGAGCCACCCAGGCGCCCCCAAATAAAAACATTTTACATTATGGGCTGTATTTAATGCCTCGCTTCTAGTGAAGAGAATTTAGTAGAGGTGATGGGATGTTACTTCTAGATTAGGCGACAAAGAGACTGTAGCTTCTGTCCTGGGTATTCTCTCACTTGCATCAGGGAAAGCAAGCTGCCATGTTGCCAGCTACTCTACGGAGAGGCCCATGTGACAAAGGACCGAGGGAGTCCTCAGGCCAACACCCAGCAAGGTCCAAGAGCCCAAGAGGAACTGAATCCTGTCAACAATCACATGTGTGAGTTCGGAGGCAAATCTGCCTCCAGTAGGCGAGACTGTAGCCCCTGCCAACACCCTGGTTACTGTCTTATGAGAAAACAAGCCAGAGGCACCCGGTTAAACCACGCCCAGATTCCTGACCTGCGGAAACTTTGAGAGAATAAATGTGTCTTGTTTTGAAGCGTTACGTGTTGGGAGTAATCTGTCATGCAGCCACACGTAATTTACACGGCCACTATCACCACCACCTCTTATCACCACCATCACCATCATTATCCCCATCGCTACCGCCATCTTCAAACTCACATCATCAACATCGCCACCGTCGCTGCCAACACCAGCATGCTCTCAAACTCACCGCCATACCTACCACTACAGCTACCAGAGCTATTGCCACCATCCCCCCCCTACCCCAAATGTGGATTCTATCATGAGCGCCACCATCACAATCATCACCTCCCGCTATAAATGCTTTCCTGACACCCAGTATGTACCAGACTCTATGCAAGCCCCAAGGTTACAAAGAGATAGGAGACACAGTCTAAGGCCCTCAGAGCATCATTTAGGGACTCTCTTGTGGGACCAGGACACATTCATAAAAGGTGAATAGTAAGTCAAGAAAGTCTGTCCTTATTGCCACTTTGCATGGTAGCAAGACTTCATGGAAGCCTCAAAGGATGGGTGAGATCTGGATAGGCAGAGGGGGGAGGGGAGGATATGAATGAGCCTGGTGTATCAGATGGAAAATAAAGTGAGATCTGGCCAGAGGGGAGGACCAGGCAGGGGGCCAGGGTAGTGGCAAATGAAGTGGTAACCAGAAAAGAAGCACATGAAAGTATAATGCATTTGTGCAGGGCTCTACACTCTCCAAAGCACTCTCTGTGCTCCTCGGTTGAGTAGTATAATCCACTTAAAGAATCACCCAGGTTCCCATCTCAGCCAAGGGACCCAGGCCTGGGATGGAAGCCTCGAACCTTCTGCTCCAACAGGAGGCAGCACCGAGTGCTGTGGTCCAACGTGAGTCATAGTTCCTTGCAGCATACGACAAGGGCAAGTTATCCAACCTCGTGTTGGTTATACCTCCTTCTTGGGCTGTTGTAGAGACCAGAAAGCATATGAAAAACACTGCAGGTGTTTCCAGGCAGCCTGGAAGTGGATGTGAATTCCATCCTGTAGGCTCTCTGCACCCTCTGCTGCCTAGGGTCAAGGGTCAGTCAAGGGAACACCTTCACTATTCACCTAGGGTCTGGGCAGAAGTTGCCTCATTTGTACCCATTGCACAACTCCAGGGGGCAGCACTCCCTGTACACACGAGGGTAGGAGGTTGGAAAGAGACACTATTGACCAGTTGCTTCTAAAACACCTGTCTCTTCAGAATGTTTTTCAGAATTGGTCCAGGAGAGTTGACTCCTCAGTTCAGGTCTGTTTGACAAAACAAAAACAAAAACAAAAACAAAAACAAAAACAAAAAACCCTCATCTGCCTTTTCCAGAGAAACTACTCCCTCTACTCACTGGGGGGAGTGGGACTCAGAGCCGAGATCCTAGGGCTGGAAAGAACCCTCTGGAGCTTCTGGATGAAGGTTGGGTCCATCCTTCAGCCAGGGAACCTATGGCAAATCCCCATGAAACAAGACAATGCTATGTCAAACTTGTTTACAGCTTTCTTATCCGAGGCTTTGTTGACACCAGCCACAACCCTAGGACATAGATAGGCCTTATTATTTGCTTCATCCCCGCTTTATGGATGGGGATGGGAGCTCAGAGAGGTGAAGCAATGATACCCAAGGCCACTGAAGTGGTGAGTGGCCGAGCTGACCTCAGGATGCCAAATGGTACGTTGTCCCCCAACCCACACCGCCCCAGGCTCAGAGATGCTCAGTGACTTGCATGAAGTCCCTGGCTTAGATGCAGCAGGGGGGTTAAAACCCAGGCCTCCTCTCCAGCCCCTAGAGCAGTGTTCTTTCTGCTCCATCACCCTGTGCTGGGTAGAAAAACTGCTGTGGGGAAACACAAGTTTGGCAGTGGGAAGGGAGAAATGATGGGAGGGTTGGGGGTGGAGCTTTAACCCTGCGGGTGACTGCGGAGGATGGGGTCGATAAGGAGATGGGAGGGCTGGGACTCTAGGGTCCCTAGTTGGCTGGGGCTGGGACCAGCCCTCCCCACTCCATCAGGCCTGAGGCTGCATTCTGCCAGTGTTCCTCCGCCGAGACCCCTGGAGAGCCCGAAATCAAATATTCCTCTTCCCCTGTTCAGGCAGCCTTATTGCCATTGACAGCAAATGTATTGCTCTAATCTTTTCTCATTTTGCCAAGATGGGCTCCGTTCTGACCTCCCTCCCAGCCTCAAAGGCTTCACAGAGGTGGGAGGGATGCACTGAGGTGGGAGGGAGGTACAGGGGCTGGGCTGTAAATGGGGCAACTGCAATGATCCCAGATTTGGTATGGCCTTGTCTCTAGAAGGCTGTAAGACTTGAAAATTGGGAGATCTCTGGGTCAAACCCATGACTGAAGGTTCCCCTGTGAAAGCAGATGGGAAAGGCTTGGTGGGCAATGAGGAAACAGGCCCTAGAGGCCCCAGGGAAGCATATTTCTGCAGAGCAGATAGGCTTGGTGTGTATATGTATGTGTGTGTGTGTGTGTGTGTGTGTGTGTGTGTGTGTGTTGCAGCCAAAATTCTAAGCTTGGGAGGTGGTCCTGTTGAGATGGGGGAAGGCAGGGTATTCCCACCCTCTCCAGAATGGCTGGCTTGCCCCGCCTGTCCTTCTGTCCACTCTGCTGCCCAGAGAAGACTTGCCAACATGAATGCCCTTTCCGGTTGCCTCTCCTTCTGGTCTTCTCTGCTTAGAAGAACACTCAGGCTTGGCAAATCTCAGAAAGGCACCGTGGAAGGCCCAGAGGTGTGGGAGGGCAGAAGGAACAGGCTCGGGAGACACTCAGCCTGGGGGTCAGGGCTGGTACCCCGAGCCCAGGCAAATAGGGAGAGAGGCCGTGTAAAGCACAGTAGTTGTGGGAAGGAATTTGATGCTTAGAGCCAGCAGGGGTACATAAGAGAGGAACAGCAGATGAGTGGAGCTTGGCCAAGGAGGAGAAAGGGGTGGCCCATCTAGAGCAAGAATGAGGCATTAAGGGGTGAGGGTCCAGTGTTCTGGACTAAGGGGGCTGGAGGCTCTGGGTCCTTCTTCATTTGTTCTTTTTATTTTTTTTTTAAGTTTATTTATTTAGAGAGAGACAGAGAATGCAAGTGGGGGAGGGGCAGAGAGGGAGGGAGAGACAGAGAATCCCAAGCAGGCTCTGTGCTGACAGTGGAGTCCAATACAGGGCTCAAACTCATGAATCGTGAGATCATGACCTGAGCCAAAATCAAGAGACGGACACTTAACTGACTGAGCCACCCAGGCACCCCGTCTTCCATTTGTTCTGCTAAGATCAAGCCTGAGAGAGAGCTCGTCCTAGGGTGGTGCAGAGTCTCTGTGTCCCACCATTGTGAGCACCTGTCTGTGTGTACCTTCAGGTTGGGTTGGAAAGTCTTCTGGATCCTGACAGTTTGAGTATGAGTTTCAGCCTCTAGGGGTTGTGTGTGGGAGCTCAATTCCCTCTTTAAGTTTCTCTGGCCCTTGCCAGGAAGAAATTCCTGACTGGAGAGGCTGAGCTGGGTCAGAGCCCTGCCCAGGGTTCAGCAGGGTTGGAGTGGGGTGGGATGGGGGAGTTGGTGAGAGAGTGGAGGGAGAATGCTGGCCTCTCCTGTCCTCCCCTCTGGCCTTGAGTTGCTGCCTCCTATTGTCAAGCAATAATTATTCCCTTTTGATACAGAACTCCCTGCCTGAACTGACCTGCCTGCTCTTCTCTGATTGCCCCCAACTCTACCTTCAGAAAGGCTTCCCTACCTCCCCAGGTCTTCATCAGTTCCCTGCATTCCTGAGGTGTGGCCATCCGGGCCTTGTTCTGTACCTTTTCTTCCCTCAGTCCCTTCCCCTTGCCCGAGGGTAGCTGAGGTGGAATGTGAGGCCCATCCTATGTGGGAGGCTAGGAGCTGCAGCTCAAGGTCCAACCAGACGGGTAATTACCTCTCACTACCACAGGTGTCTGCACAGTGCTGAGTGGCCTGGGACACAGGATACTGTCCTCTCTGGGTCCCTTACCTCCCCTGCCTGTGGAGATACATCTCTCTTACAGAACCTTATGTGTAACAGGTCTCAGTGTGGTCTACAGACCCAGGACTGGAACCTTGGTCCCACCCTGTCCTAGTTTGGAACTGTCCTCTGGCCCACGGACCTCAGTTTCCACATCGTATGGGGCTGCAGCGCCCCCTGGTGGTCTAAAGCCCAATCTCCAGCGCAGCTGCGTAGGATGGTAGTTGCAAGGACCTTCAGAGGATATTTAGACCGGAGGTTTCCAAACTTTTCATTCCAAAAAAATTTCTCCACGATCCTGACATGCTGACGGTTGTACTTTTTTTAAAGTAAACTCTATGCCTCATGTGGAGCTCAAACTCACAACTCCGAGATCAAGAACTGCATGCTCTACAGACTGAGCCAGCCAGGCACCCACAATTTGACAGTTATCCTTCCCCCGGCAATTGCATAGTTCCACACAGATAGGGTCCTCAGAGTCTTCCTGGAGCCAGAGGCTGAATCTCCTGTGATCACTCTACAGTTTGGGGACCACAGATTGAAACCACTCCTTATGTCCTAGATGACGAGACAAGCTAAAAGGAAGAGATCTGTTTAAATCCACGTTTAAACCCCTAGTGAGGGGTTGCTCTGGAATTCGAATTTAGGGTAGAGATTTGCCACACAGAGTGCCAGTATCAGTTCTACAGGGGCCTGCGTAGGGAGGAAGTTGCAGGCAGAGGGTTAGGGGGAAGCGAGAGAACAGGACCGTCTCCAAGAGGTGCAGAGAGCTCCTGCCCTGTCTTCTTACCATTCAGATTCAGGTAACACACACCTAGAGGAGCTGCAAGAGGGACCCAAGGGAAGGAGGTGGCACAAGAACAAACGAAGGGCAAAGTGGGGAGGAGCAGCCTGGTCTGCTTTGAGCCCTTTCCTCTATTTACCCAAGCTGCACAGACTCTAGACGAGTCATTTAACTTCTCTACGACTCAGCTTTCTCATCTGTGAAATGGGAGGGAACTAGTAGTTGAGCATCCCCCTCCCTGTGGGGATAATGCCTCTCTTACCCCCTCCCCCCAGGATTGTTGGGAGGATCTAATGAAATGTGTGCGGAAGTTCTGGGTAAATAACGAAGTGATCGGGGAAGGGAACTTTGCATCTATAATTTCCTTTTTTAAAGAAAGTGTATTTATTTATTTTGAGAGAGAGAGAGAGAGAGAGAGAGAGAGAGAGAGAGAGAATGAGCAGGGGAGGGGCAGAGAGAGAAAGGGAATCCCAAGCAGGCTCTGCACTGTCAGTGTGTAGCCGAATGCAGGGCTCAAACTCATGAACCATGAGATGACTGACCTGAGCTGAAATCAAGAGTCGGATGCTTAACTGAGTCACCCAGGCACCCCTGTAATTTCCTTTTTAATCATCACATCAACCTTGTGAAGTAGGTTCCATTATTCTCATTTAACATCGGAGATAACAGAAATCGAAGAGAGAGGGAGAGGGCCCAGATTTGACTCGCAGTCTGACTACTGAGAACTAGTTCTTGGCTTGACTTTTAGGGTTAACCGTTAGTAGAATTGGTATTGCTATGATTTACATAAATTTCTGGTCTTTTTAAAGAACCAGGTACTTCCCTCTCCTATTCAATCGCTATTCTAGAGCAGTGGTTCCCAAAGTGTGGTCCCCAAACCAGTAGCAATGTGTTTTAACAAGAACTTTGGAAGGGATTCTAATGCATATTAACATTTGAGAACCCCTGGTATAGAGCAGGGACCTACTGAAGGTCAGGCATGTTGTCAGAGATGGGACAAAGTGGGATTGAATGAGCCCTGGTCTCTGTTTTTAAAGAGACTGGAATCTGGTGGAGTCGAGTTCAGTACAATAACTACATCCCGCCCCTAAGCAAGGTTCCTGGATGCTTAGAAGAGGCAGCGGTGTGTTTCCAAAGGGGACTTGCTTCTATTATAGTCTGATTTAGTTCAACACTTGATTCATTGTGAGAGGGTGATTCCTGGGCATGAAGCGGGGAAACCATGGACTTGGGAAGATTTTTGTTTTGTTTTGATGAGTTGTCCAGAGAGGAAGACAAGGAGACACAAAAAAATAATAACTGATACTTATGGAGCACTAAGTATGCGCCAGGCAACGTGCTGAGAGTGCAAACACTGTTTCATTGAATCCTTTCAACAGCGCTTTATACTATCATTCTCATCCCAGTTTAACTGATAGGGAAATAGAGGCACAGAGAAGTCCAGTTGCCCATCACATAAATTGTAAGTGATGGAAGTAGACTTTGAACCAGGGCCAGTATAGCCCCAGAGCTCACCCATTTAACCGCTATACTTCGCTGCTTCTTTTAGAGAAACAGGAAGTAAGGCCTGTCATTTGCTCAGAAACCTTCAATGGCTCACTAGTGCCTGGAGAATCAAATTGAACTTAATTTGGCATGGTTTCCAAGGTGCCTTACACTGTGATGTCAAAGTTCTTTTCAGTTTCACCCCTCCTCACCAATCAAGATCCTTGCTTTTCAGCCACACTGGATCAACTTCTCCATTTTCTCTGAACACTTCCTGACCACGTCACTTCCTATTCCCTTCCCCGTTGGGATCCTATGCATCCTTCAAAGCTCAGCTCAAATGCTTCTTCTTCCAGGCAGACTTTCCTGATCCTCAGCCAGAAGTGGAGCTGGCTCTCCCTGAACCCCAGAACACAATCCCAACCTCTGGACTCTGCCCTCTTTATACCCCACTGGACCCCACCTCCGTGCTTAGAAACACTGCCTGGAACGCGAAAGTGCTCACATCACGGTTTAATTGACAGACAAGAATTCTCGAATGGAGGTAGGGAGTGGGACCTCTAGAGATGGAGATCAAAGGACAAGGAACCGAGAGGCAGAAACCGGGACGAAGCGAAAGGATGAAGACGAACACCGGAGTGTGATTAGACGGACCGCAGCCAGGGGCCGGCTCTCCGCCCCCCCCCCGCCCCGCCGCGCCAGGCTTCTCCGGCCGCCCGGTGACCCACGGTGACAGTAGCTCTGTTGAGACTTCTGGGCCGGCGGCCCGGCCCTGCAGAGGAGGGGAGCGGGGGCGGCGGGGCGCGGGCGCGCTCCGGCGGTCACCCGAGTCCTCGCCATTAGCATAAATCCCATTAGCGGCTCCCGGCGCGAGGCGGCGGCGCGGCCGGCGGGGGTGGCGGGGGAGCAGGCTCAGGTGACCGCCCTCCCCCTCGGAGGGGGCAGTCCCGGTGCTCACGCGTCCTCCGACGGCGCGTTAGGAGGCAGAGGACCTTTTACAGCCATTACCTCGCTGGCACCGCGGAACCACCCGGCGAGTGAGACTCCGGAAGCAGGAGATTCAATAACCAAGCCCAGATCTCGCCTCTAATAAGTGGCAGGGCCGGGAATCAAACCCATGCTTTCTGGCACCAGCTTTCACGCTTTTCCTGTAACAGGTGCAGCGCCTCCCTAACCAGAGAGCTATAGTTTGGGAAGAAAGGGGGTTAAGAACCACTCTCCCTCCCGGCCCTCCTCCCCGCCCCCCACCCCCCACCCCCACTCTCTCTGACCTTTTCTGTGCCTTCTTCTCACCCGGTTGGTGCAGCAGGAAAAGGGGCTTAAGTGGAACGGGGGTGGCGGGGGTGGGGGGTATGGTGGTGGTGCCTTGGGTGGTGGGAGGTGTAGGCGGGCAGTGTCTCCAACCCTAATGGCTACCACCATCCCACTGAACTCACTTCTGCTCACTCAGATGCCCGTTAGAGCTGCAAAATCAAGAATATAGCAGTAAATTAGAGGAGTACCATCTCTTGTTCTCTGGGAGTTTATAGTCTAGTAGGGAAGATAGGGAATATTTCCTGAGCACCTGCTGTGTGCCAGGGACTATGCTAGGTGCTTTACATGATACCTCATTTATTCCTCTAAACAACTCTGCATAGGTACTATTATGATTTCCATTTATAGATGAGTGAGCAAAGGCACAGATGACCTGTGAAAGGCCATATAACTGGTAACTAGAAGAATCAGGAAGATGTACACATGAGGTGACATGTAGGAAAGGGGGGTGGAACAGGGTGCTAGGGGAACTTCTAGCAAATGCATGGCTCCAGGCCTCAGAGACCTTCCCGAAACAGGCAAATCTCTCTCTCTCTCTCTCCCTTTTTAAGTTTATTTATTTATTTTTGAGAGAGAGAGAAAGAGAGAGAGAGAGAGAGAGAAAGGGGAAGCGTGAGCTGGGGAGAGGCAGACAGAGAAAGAGAGGGAGACATAGAATCCGATGCAGTCTCCAGGCTCTGAGCTGTCAGCACAGAGCCGGATGCCATGAACCGTGAGATCATGACCTGAGCCGAAGTCAGAGGCTCAACCGACTGAGCCACCTGGGTGCCCCTGAAACAGGCAAAACTCTTAAGCTGCCCTTGAAGGGTGAGTAGAACTTAGCCAGGTGAAAAGGCAGTGGGGATGTGGAGGAAGAAGTGCAAATAAGTTCTAGAAGTGTCCAGAAGTGCAGCTTCAGGGGCCAGCCGGGCCAGGTTAGGGCCAGGTTAGGGGAGCCTTGGTAGGGATTTTGGTCTTTACTGAGGAGGAAGTTGAAGTCATTAATGATTTTAAACGAGACAGAGACATGATGACAGTTGCGTTTTTAAAAAAATGTTTATTTATTTTGAGAAAGAGCGCGAGTGGTGGAGGGCCAGAGAGAGGAAGAGAGAGAATCCCAAGCAGGCTCTGCGCTGTCAGCACAGAGCCCGACTCAGGGCTCGACCCCCTGAACCGTGAGATCATGACCTGAGTGGAAACCAAGAGTCAAATGCTTAACTGACTGAGCCACCCACGTGCCCCTAGAGTTGCATTTTTATTTATTTTTTTTTTTTTTAACGCTTATTTATTTTTGAGACAGAGAGAGACAGAGCATGAACAGGGGAGGGTCAGAGAGAGAGGGAGACACAGAATCTGAAACAGGCTCCAGGCTCTGAGCTGTCAGCACAGAGCCCGACGCGGGGCTCGAACTCACGGACCGCGAGATCATGACCTGAGCCGAAGTCGGCCGCTTAACCGACTGAGCCACCCAGGCGCCCCTAGAGTTGCATTTTTAAAAGATCACTCAGGGTGTAAAGAATGTAAGTGAAGGGTAAACAATTTCATTGGTGGCTAGGACTACTGAATTAGACTCGGGCGGTGACGGTAGGAAGGAGAAAAGTGTGCGCACACAAGAGATACTTAAGAGTTGCGCTCAGTAATTGGATAAGGGATGAAAGGGAGAGGGAGAAGCTGAATCATTTTACGCCCCCCTTCTCTTTTTCCAATCATTAGGTCCAATCATTTAATAAATGCACTTCATTTCATGAATATCTTTCCCATCTGTCCCTCCTTTCCATCCCTACTGCCACTGGCCTAATTCAGCTCATGTCTTCTCTCCCTAATGATACAGGAGGAGTCTTTGTACCTTCAGATTTTTCCCTCTCCAGACAATCCTCCAAGCCAGCTGAGCATATGACCCATGTAAAATGCAAACCTAGTCAAAGTCAGTCTGAGCCCCACTGTCTTGTCATTGTGTCTATTTCAGGACAAAGTCCAATCCCTTCTTAGTCTGGTCGCTACATATTTTGCTAGCTGCTTCATCCCCTCCTCAGGCTAAAGCTGCCTAAGAAGGCATCACGCCCACTGAACCCCCATCACCTGTGTGTTGAGGGAAATGTTCCTTCACAGCCCTAAACCTCCATAAATCATTTGCTTGTGTATTTATTAAATATACACATGACTCATTCCTGAGAGGTCACAGGATCCTCCCATTGCTAGGAATGTGCCACCCCCTTCTATCTGGTAAATTCCTTTTCACGTTTCAAGTACCAGCTCAGATATTAAGTCTCTGTAGGCTTTCCTAACACTCCCACTCCCCAGGTAGGATTAACTGCTTCCTTTTCTGTACTTCTAAACCACTTCACACATATTGTGCCCTCATACTTATCGTATGATAGATATCTAAGGTGGCACAGACTAATGCAATCATTGAGTGCTCCTGACTTTAAAGGGTTGTGAGGAGGATTAAGCGGGAAAATACATGTACAGCCAATATTTCCTTTCTTCATACCTTCCTTAATAATATTCATAACAGGGGCACCTGGGTAGCTCCGTCAGTTGAGGGTCCGACTTTGACTCAGGTCATGATCTCACAGTTTGTGAGTTCAAGCCCCACGTCGGGCTCTGTGCTGACAGCTCAGAGCCTGAAGCCTGCTTTGGATTTTGTGTCCCCCTCTCTCTCTGCCCCTCCTCTACTCATGCTTTGTTACTCTGTCTCTCAACAATAAATAAACATTAAAAAAATAAAAACAAAATAACATTCATAACAATCTAGTATTACAGCTTACAAAGTTTAAACTTTGATAGTGTTTCACACACTCTCATTTGATCTGGGAATAAACATGTGAGATAGGGATAGTACTATTATTTCCTTATATATTGTTTTAAAGTTTATTTATTGGGGCACCTGGGTGACTCAGTTGGTTAAGCATCTGACTTTCACTCAGGTCATGATTTCCTGGTTCATGAGTTGGAGCCCCGCAGCAGGCTTTCTGCTGTCATAAATAGTGGAGCCTGCTTCAGATCCTCCGTCCTCTTCTCTCTGCCCCTCCCCTGCTTGCACACTCTCTCAAAAAGAAACATTTTTTAAAAAGAGAGAGTGTGAGTGCACACACTTGTGTGAGAGCACAGGAGGGGCAGAGAGAGAGAGAGAGAGAGAGAGAGAGAGAGAATCCCAAGCAGTCTCTGTGCCAATAGCACAGAGGCCAAGGTGGCCTCTGAACCTGTGAGATCATGACCTGAGCCGAAATCAAGAGTCAGTGGCTTAACCCATTGAGCCACCAGGCGCCCAGGGGTTATGCTATTATTTTTGTTTTATAGTTGGAGAACATGAAGTACCGAAGGGTTAAAAAGTGGTAATGCAACCGGTTCTGTGGTATGCCTACTGCACAAAAGGGTTCCAAAGGTATTTGTTCAAATGGAATCAAGTTTTCTGGTTATAAAACCTGTGACCTTTCCATTAAACCACACTGCTTTTTGTATGTGTTAGCCAGTAGTTTTTCAAATTGTGGGTAGCCATTCAATACTGAATAATAAATTCAATGACATAGAGACAACCAACATGGAGGCAGGGATAAAGGGAGAATAGAAAATTTCAGAGTACATTACATTGTAGTAAGGATAAGCAGATCTCTGTGATACTTGGTTATAATGTACAATTATTTCACACTGTGAGTCTGCATGAAAAAATATGAAAGCTCTGTGCTTAGCACAATTCCAAGTTCTAAATGACCATTTATTAAATGGAATTATAGTACTTTTATTTTGCATTTATTTCCCCCCCCCCCCCGCCCCCCCGAGCTGTTTCTTCCATTCTTGGCTACTGGAAAGCAGAGATCATATCATCTTTATTTTTCCAAGTCCTATCAGAGCGCTTGTTATGAATTAGGCGCACTCAATAAATATGTGCCAAGTGAAAACCTGGATGAACGCATCAATGAATGAAGGCATTATATAGCTCAATAAATATGGTTACAAATGACTGTTCTACCTTCTTCCGGAATTCTTCCAATTCAACTGCGAGACGTGACACTGCTCAATTGATAATTTCCAAAAGCTCTATTTCCCTGCTTGGGGAAAACAGAGAGGCTAACCATACTCTGTGTCACTTGCCTTTAGTCAACACGGTCTCCAGAATGGCTTCAAGAATCGGCTCCGAAGGAAAAAGAAAATCCCTAAAACCAATCAACGCCCCCGCCCCCTGTTGACCTTAGTAAAAATGGCTGCCTTTGGCGTCGTCCTGGCAGCATGCGCATGCTCAGTCCTGGCCCCTCCCCCACCCCGTGTCGCTGAGGCGTGCGTCGCAGCGTAGAGGAATAAATTTCTCTGTGATTGGTTGGTGCAGGATTTCAAACCCGAGCCGGAGGCGCGTTGCTGCTCTGCCGTTGGATAAGGTGCGGAGGGAAGTGGAAGGCGGCCCAGGTGGGGGCCAGGCGGAACCGGCCAGGTGGGCGCTAGGGGCTGCGAGAGCAAGTGCGTCTGACTCTCTGGGTTTGTGGTAGGAGAGCGTCCGGGGTGGTGAGCCGCCACCGCGGGGGTGGGGGAGAAGGCCGGCACCTACGGCCCCTTCTCTGGGGGTCTCCACCGGCCGGGGGAGGCAGTGGCCCGAAGGGCCGGTGGCTGGGAGTGGAGGGTTTCTTTCTCGGCGCTGTGTTTTGAGGAAAGCCGGGGACGTCTTTTTGAGGTGATGGCTTGAACTGGGCAGGAACCACCCCCCAAAGAAGTGACTTTCACTTAAATACAGAGTTTGGGAGTGGGTGAGGTAATACTCCCATTCTCTTCGGAGGAGCATGGGGTTTTGGAAGGGAGAAGCCCTGGTATTTGAGAGGCTGGGGTGGCTTGAAGCAGAGCCCCTCTTCCTTGTGGGCTGCTTGTAATCTAGGTAGGTTGGCGGAGGCAATGACATCTTGCCCGTCCCATCCTAACTAGGAACAACGAGGCCTTACTTTTGCAATTTCACGTACATTTCTCTTCGCTGGAACTCGTTCGTAGGCAGAAGGAGTGTTTAAGCGACGCGGGGTGGGTGAGAAGATAAGCCTTTTTTTTTTTTTTTTTTTTTTTTTCCTTTTTTTAAAGAAGTGTCCTTATTCTCTTGAGTGTGTGGGGTGAACTTTTCGACTTCGTGAAAGTGTTGAGAAGGCGCTTTTCCTATAGCTTAATCATTCACGTATTTATTCAGTGCATAATATAAGTACAAGACAATCTTATTTAGTCTTAAAGGAGCTTGCACTTTATTTGGGGCGATAGAACTTAAAAAGATAAACTGGTGAATCTAGTAGGCCTCTACACTATACTTTACATTAGTATAGCCCTTTTAGAAGATATTTTGGCAATATTTATCAAGAGCTATAAGAGGTTTTTTACCCTGCGATATAGTCATCCCAGCCTTGGAAACTATTCTAAGGAATATAGCCACCTGAAGAAAAAAAATGTTCACAGCAATGTTCATTCATTCAGTGAATATATATTAGTTATTTGCCAACTGTCAGGCACTATTCTGGGCACCAGGGACTCAGCAATGAACAAAAGAGACAAAAATCTGTGCCTTCCTTGAACTTAAACTACTGGGGAGACAAACAATTAAATAAGTTAATATATACATATGTTAGATGGAGATAAGTGCTTTGGAGGAAAACAAAGCAGAGAAGTGTTGGAGGGATAGGTTACAGTTGAAAATTGGGTAGTTAGTAAAGACCTCACTGAGAAAATGGCATTTGAATAAATCCCTGCAGGAGGTGAGGGTGTAACCATGCAAGGGATTACAGGTAGATGTAACAGAAAAACTGGAAATTACATGAATACCCAAAGAAGAGAATGGTTAAATAATTGCTAATCAACTTTTTGTAACTTAATGGAAACATGAAAGAGGAGAGCAAAACACAAAATTCTATCAATCTATGATTGCAATATTATGAAATATGAGTATATAATGGACAAAGATTAGATAAGGAGATGCTTGTAATTGTTTAGGGTGATGAGGTTTTAGTTTCATTATTAAAAAAACATTGTTTTGAACTTAGAAAATTTACAGTATGATGCAGTGTTTTATATCTGCCAAATGAGTGTTAGAGATAATAAAGAGACAATTTTGGACTGAAATTGTTAGGGAATGCTTTAGTGAAATTGGTAAGACTTACACTAGACCTTGAAGAATGAAACTGCAGAATGGGAAGAATCTACAGAATCAGAAAAAAAAAAAAAAAAAAAAAAGAAAACTTAGTATCTTAAACTGGTAATAATTTTCTAAGAAATAATTCAACTCATCTCTTTATTTTAGTCTTCATTCATGTTGGACTGAGAACATTCTGTTTACTCTTTCTGCAATTGATTTGCTCTTAAGAACATTTGGTTTCAAGATATTCCTTCTGCCTGGCAGTTGTGTAGAGGCTTCTGATATAGTGAAGCAGAAGCTGGACATTTGGGAAGAGGAATTGCTCTGAAATGCTTTCATATGAAAGAATCTTACAGTATTGAGACTGTCTTAGGGAATGGTTTTCTTTGGCAGGGGAGAACCTGTATTGCTGAATTCTTGAGAATTTCCAGGTTTAGTAATGTTCCTGAGATGTTTTTCATTAAAACTCTTTCCTGGAAAACTCAGACAACCTTCTATTGCTTTGTCTTACAATATTTAACACCCTTGATGCATCTAAAATGTGATGTATAGGTCTCTTAATAATGTTGTTTCTAGGAGGAAGGAGAGGATAGAGACTTTTCCCGGGATACTCTGCAGTTAAGATCTATAATAGTCTGTTATTCTGAAGGACGATGTCTGTCTCTTGGCTGGGTGATTGAAATTAAATTGGGGACTCAAAGCAATCACATCAAGCTGAGACTCTTTTCTGGTGATGTGAAATTGCTCCCTTAGGGATACTCACAGATTGGGAATCTGTAACATAGTGACTTCTCCACCTCTGGGGCTTCTCATCAATAACAGCTGAGATTCTCTAGCACCTTTTTGTTTAAAGTGCTCCACAAACTGATTTCCTTGCTACACACAGGGATCATTTCAGCTTTCCCAAAAGGCAGCTGCCTCTGTAGTGAAAAGTGACAGCTGTTTTACAGCTGCAAAGCAATGTAGTACAATATGACTTTGTTTTTGTTTCCTTTCACATTAGTGTATCTCCTAGCTATGGAGCTAAATAATAAAGGGAGAGAAATAAAGGAGTATTCATATGGGTGAAAATGTGACCCGGCAGGAAAATTAAGACCATTTTTAATTGACATTGAATAGGATGAGTGAATTTTAGCTTTTTGAGTTACAATTTGGCTGAGATATCAGAGTTAGTACTGATGCAGAAAGATATTTTTGTCATCTATAAATAACTCCTGAGTGTCACTTCTATAGAACGTTAATAAAAATGCATAGTCCCCTAGCATATAAAGAGAAGAGGATTATATTTTGCTAGTGCTGTTTTTGGATTACCCTAAGTAAACCTGTGTTAGAGGAAAAACTATTCTCATATGCTACAAGCCTCATGTAAAACAGCTTGCTAAAGAGCCTAGACCTGGTCAGATTTTTGCTATCTTCTCCATTCTTCTTGGTCTGGGTTCCAGCTATGATTTGGTAATCACTGTGGTAGGATGTAAATGACAACTATCAGACCAAAACAAAAAACCAAAAAATGTCATACTCACTATAATACCGTATATCTTATTTTATTTTAAGTTTATTTATTTATTTTAAAAGAGAGTGAGAGTGAGCAGGGGAGGGGCAGAGGGAGGGAGTGAGGGAGAGAGAGAGCATCCCAAGCAGGTTCTGTGCTGTCAGGGCAGAGCCATACATGGGGCTTGAACTCACAAACCTTGAGATCATGACTTGAGCTGAAATCCAGAGTGGGATGCTTAACTGACTGAGTCACCCAGGCACCCTTCTAATATCCTATATTTTAATAGTAAGGTTCAGTTTATACACTATAAAACTTCTACCTGCATGAATTGGTGATATTTTGTGAGGTAAATGGGGCACTATTGTTCCCAATTATAGATGAATCTCAGAATTTGACTTACCCAAGGTAATACTAGTAAATAGAAGAACTAAAACTTGATCCCAGGGCTTCTGTACAAACAACCCCTTTTTTAAACCGTTCTTTCAGTTTTCATCTATATTACACATTGATGTTGAGGTAGAATGGAAATTCTTTTGACAGTAGAATCAAGGGTGTGTGTGTGTGTTCTCTGATTTTCATTTAGCAAATATTAATTGATTGATTGAACTCTATTTCCAATGTGGGGCTCACACTCATAATCTCGAGATCCAAGAGTCACAACTCTACTGACTAATACATCCAGGCGCCCTTATCAAATATTTATTTTTAAATATTGAGTGTGTGTAGTACAGTAGTGCCAAAGGTAAGGTTTCTTCTCTCACATGTATAGTCTACCCAGGACATAGGGTAGAAACATGGTAAAGTTTTTTGTTTTTCTTAGAGAGAGAGAGACCAAGCGTGAGTGGGGGAGGGGCAGAGAGAGAGAGAGGACAACACAGAATCTGAAGCAGGTTCCAGGCTCTGAGCTGTCAGCTCAGAGCCCAACATGGGGCTCAAATGATGCTTAACCAACTGAGCCACCCAGGTGCCCCAAAACATGGTAAAGTTAAATTAGAGCGCAAGGGGTGTGTGTGTGTGTGTGTGTGTGTGTGTGTGTGTGTGTGTGTGTGTGTCTGAATGCCAACACACAGCAGTGGGGGATAGGTCAGTCGAAATGAGTGATGATGGCCTGCCAGTGATGAGGGGATGGGTATAAAACACATGAGAGAAGAGTCCACAGATGTTAGAGGGGAGTAACAAGGGTGATTCTGGGGTTTGGAACTGAGTGAATGATAAAAATAAGGAAATCAAAATTGGGAGTCGGTAGGGTAGTTGAGTGGATAGAGTAGTTGCTAATAATATGTATGGGGGGAAAGATAGAACAAAGTCTCAGAATCAGGCTACACCTCCAGGGCATCCCAAACAAATTGAGAGTTACAGAACTGGAGTTAGGAGAGAGGCTGTGTTCAGGAGCAGGTGATCGTCTGGAGAGCTATAGTGACTAACATGGGATAGCTTGAGAAGTTCTAGAGACTGGAGGATTGAATTTTAGGGAATGTCTGGTGTTGAGAGGGAAGAACAGAAAACAATTCATAAGTTCTTCATAAAACTCTAAATCTGGAGACTCTGACAGTCTGGCAGTTAAGGGTTACCTCTTTGTTTTATAGCAGAGCACTGGGAGTTCAGTTAAACAGTAATCTCCTGGGTACCAGGCAGCATGTGTGGAGAATAATGTAGGTCCAGGTAGTTGCAGGAGGTAACACTTACTGTGATCAGGAGATGTCCCCGGTAGGTTGTTTGTGTCTTTAGTCTTTTTAGGAATCGGGTTGTGTTTTCAAGAGAGTACCTCCACAACCCTCACTCATTCTAGTGAGTGGTATTCATAAAGAACATAGGCAAGAATAGTGGGCTAGAGGAACCTGAGAAAATGTGAGGATTTCTTTTAAAGGGAAGAAAGGATCAGGTTATTGTATTGTCATTTAAAACATCAAACCTTCTGATTTTTTTTTTAAACCAGTTTTTAATACTCTAGTTGCATTGTGAAATTTTCCTTTTCTGCATTCTTGGGCAGATAATTTTCCTATGTACCGAATTCACGGTCTTAAGGTCTCAGAATACATAGATAAGTGCTGAGATGACGGAAATCAATGCCCTACGTTAAAACTGATCAGTGTCTTCCCATTTTTACAGGGGCCAAAGGAAATCATCATTTGAATAAGCTACCGAATGCCCTGCTCCTGCCCTGTAGCATTTGGGTATATGTGCCTGTTTTGTCATATTGTTAAGTCATGGGCATCTTCAGGACTTCCAGACTCTTCCTGTCAGTTTTAATGCTATTCTTTTAGTTTTGTTCTTAGTTTAGAGAGATTTTTGTAATAAATTTGTTAGTCTGGTTGCTTAGCAGCTTGCTGTGATTATGTAGCTTGGAACAGACACGTTGCCATTTGAAAATCTTGGTTTCCAGCCCTGATTCAGGTATATGTTGCCTCTAAGCTTAGAACTGAACTGAAAGCTTTTTGGCTACTAGAACAATCATCCTATGAGTACAAATGAATAATTAACATTTAATAGAAAATATCTTTATGTTTATCTATTCCTTTATCCTTTGTGGATTTTTTTTTTACACCCTGTTCGACCCTCCTAGCTTACAGTACAATCTTATATACATTGTAAAATCACTAAACCTTCATAAAAGAGTTCTTAAAATTTTATTTAGATGCATCAAATAAAGACCTGTACTAGAATGTAGAAGGGGTGATTTGGAGAAACATAAGAATCCTTTAATGGTATTTCTGAGGAATTCAATTTTCAAATGAAATTTATTTTTTATTTCATTTCCTTGATAATTTTTGTGACATCCAGTTGATGTCTTTTTTTTTTTCTTGACTGTTAAATGAAGATCTTATTTCCTCAAAGTGTTTCCAGTTAAAGTCTATTCAGAACAGAACTGCCTGTAAGGACACTCCTTTTTAATGTAATATCAGCAGGTCTTTGGGGGGGAAATACGAAGCCTGAAATTCGCTATACAGAATACAGTAGCAAATGATTTTTTTCCTTTGCCCTTCTAACTGTGAAGGTGGTGTATTGTCTCCTTGATGCCAGAACGTGGTACAACATAATCCTTTGCCTATACTTAGTATAAATTTATTAGACATAGTCCCTGCACACAGTCCAGAGAGCCCTGCATTACAGAAATAATTCTTGTGCTGCTGAGCTGGCAATTTCCTCACTTAATCACTCGTGTGACGTCATCTGTGCCGTTGGTAGGAAATGTGCTGACCATGTCCTGCATTTTAAAAGGCAGTTGCAACAGGGGTACTAGCTAAAAGTGAAATTAAAAATAAACCTTTTAAGTTACATTGAAGGTCTTCACAGTCCAGAAGGATTAAAGTGGCAAAAACATTATATTAATCAGTAGACTGAGAACCACATTTTATAGTTGGTCACCTAGTAATCAGCTGACATGCTTGTCCCTAACTGCTTTCCTCAGAGCTCCAGAATGATTGCAGAGTGGGGGGAAAGAAGTAGGCAGGAAGGGAGGTGTTATATTCGGAGGTCTGAAATGCTTTTCTGATTTTCAAATGAGTGTTAAAAACATTCCAGCTTTGTTTTTATAATAAAGATTGTACAAAATACCAATTGTTGGCTTGAGATCCTTATAATGATAGCTACAAATGGAAGAGTCCAGATGTTAGTCCCTGATGACTGTTGCATTGCTACTGAATCTTTTGTCTGGGGGAGAAGGCAGGACCCCTAATGTATATTTGATTTCTTGGCAGAAAGATGGATACGACGATGCTGAATTTGCGGAATCTGTTTGAGCAGCTTGTACGCCGGGTGGAGATTCTCAGTGAAGGAAATGAACTCCGTAAGTCATTCTGAGTTGGCCTGTGTGGAGAGGAAAAGCAGATTTCAAATCTGAGTTTTCTGCAAAACTGAAGTGTGTTCCAGTCTTAAAATTGTTTTTCATTTGGGTTTCCTAAAAAGAAAGTGATGGTCACTTATCCATGGTCAAAGCTTAATGGACACTCATTCTAACTGGTCACTTTTTTCTGATAGTTGTTCTTAAATGTGTTCACGCAGACTTCTTTCATTATCAAGATTCTCTTTCCATTGAATAGTTGGCATTAGTTGCCAATTTCATTTTCATACCAAGAACTGGGCAGAATCTGAAGGTCCAAGGATGTTTTTTTTTTTTTTTAGTAGTTGTCTTTATTTTTTACCCTGGGCTTTTTTCCCCTGTGTGATGTAAAACATTTTCAATTGAAGAGGAGAAAAATGTCATAATTTCTTTTTGAAGATGGGACTGTTCATTTGCTTTCACCTATTTCATGTATTTGATTCTTAGTAATAAAGGATTGAAATTGGGTAGAGAGCTGGGGAGAAAAAGGAGGTGGTGATAGAATAGTGGGCTGGGAAGTAGATTAGTGAGAAAGGAGGTAGGGCTGATGGCCCTGACTAAAGTGATCTAAGGGAATTATTTTTATCAGCTTTTCTTTGGGTTGCCATCCTCTCCTGTTTCAGATTTTCATTAATACCTAATTTAGTAAGTGTTGCTCTTAAGTCAGCCTCACTGGTATAAAAGTAATGTAAGAACTGTGTCTTCAACTTTTTTTTTTTTTTTTTAATCTTCACAGTGCTTAGTATGGTGTCTTGCTTATGCCATTCAGCATTTTCTTTAATTTGATGTTTTTAATAGCTCTTATCCACTTACAGGCCTTTTAAGACAATATTCTATTTTCTCTCTCTTAAATTTTTTTTTTCAACGTTTTTTTATTTATTTTTGGGACAGAGAGAGACAGAGCATGAACGGGGGAGGGGCAGAGAGAGAGGGAGACACAGAATCGGAAACAGGCTCCAGGCTCCGAGCCATCAGCCCAGAGCCTGACACGGGGCTCGAACTCACGGACCGCGAGATCGTGACCTGGCTGAAGTCGGACGCTTAACCGACTGCGCCATCCAGGCGCCCCTCTCTCTCTTAATAGCTGTTCCATAGCTCTATCATCTGATACCAGCTCAGTAACCATGATGGCATACTAATTAGGCTTCTCTTTGAGGTTATATCATCTCAGAAGATGGATTACTTTGGAGTCTAGTGGGGAAGAGTATTGAATAAGAGATCTTCATATTCAGGCTCATTCAAATATTTAGTGAAAACCTAAAACAGCTTTTAGTACATGTTAAGTTGAGGAAAAGGGATGACTGGCTGAGTGGCTTCATGGACAAAAGTAGGGTTTGAGTGGAACCTTAGATGTAGGGTGAGATCCCAGCAGACAGATGAAAGAGGATATTTATGTGGAGGCAAGTGGGTGCAGGGTTTGAGGGGAGTAGGAGTAGGGGAATGGGATGATCCCAGCAGAACTTTTGGAAGATTACCCAAGCAGAGGTGGAGGCTGGGAGACCGATGAGGGCACAGTTGCCATAGCTCAGGAAAGAGGCAGGAGAAGCCCTAACTGGAATGGTGTTTGTTTGTTTGTTTTTTAAATGTTTATTTATTTTTGAGAGAGAGAGAGAGAGCACTAGTGGGGGAGGAGCAGAGAGAGAGGGAGACACAGAATCAGAAGCAGGCTCCAGGCTCTGAGCTGTCAGCACAGAGCCCGACGCAGGGCTCGAACTCACAAACCGTGAGATCATGACCTGAGCCGAAGCCGGACGCTCAACTGACTAAGCCACCCAGTCGCCCCTGGAATGGTGTTTGTGACCCCCTGGAATGGTGTTTGTGACGTAAAGATGGAAATAAAGGGAAAGGGGTAGAAGAGACTGTGGTAATAAGATCTCTAGGAGGAGGTAGCTGATAGGATGTGGGGGCAGAGGGAGGAATCTGAGGTTTAGAATCTCAATAACTAGTGCTGGCTTTTAACTTATTTTTGTGTCTGTTTCTCCATCTGTAAAATAGGAATTCAAATGTCTTTATCTTCTTTGTGGGAGTGCTATGAGCATTTGGGGGATAAAACGAGATACCAGTTGTGAAAATACTTTGGAAGTAATTATGCCAAAAAAAAAAAAGATATTTATTTTTACAGGTATCTTTGTTTTATAAACACATTTTTATCTTCCCATTGATTACTGTTATAGAATAGAGGTATGTTTTTCCTCCCTCTCCAGATCCTTAACTCAGAACGTTGGCTTTTGAGGAAATAGAGTGGTTTCGTGTTTTCTAGACTCTAGAATCTCCTTTCTTTCTTTCTTTCTTTTTTTTTTTTTTTAATGTTTATTTATTTTGAGAGAGGGCACACGCACATTTGCAAGCAGGGAGAGGGGAGAGAGAGAGTTCCAAGCAGGCTCCGCGCTGTCAGCACAGAGCCCAATACGGAGTCAGATGAAATCAAGAGTTGGATGCTTAACCATCTGAGCTACCCATGTTTCCCTTAGAATCTCCTTTCTGCAACCACCTAAGTCTGTCCTCTTCTTTGATCCTAGGAATTCCTCCTATGACTAAGTATCCAGACTCCTTATTCTTGTCTTTCATCATAGTAACTTCATTCTTCTCTCTCCTTTTTGTATGGTTTGTTTTTTTTTTTTAAAGCTAAGTCCTAGATTCCTGAAATATCAGAGTGAAGGTTAATATTCAAATAAAATGACTTTAATAGCCTAGGTATTTTGTTATCTTTGTTTTCCCTAGTCTACATGATTTTTATTTTATCATGAGCTGCCTGAAATTTTTTGAGGTCATTGGTGTGTAAATTAGGAATAAATATAATTAATATTTATCAGGTGCCTGTTGTGTGCTAACACAATGCTGGGTTTGTGCTATGCTATATATTAGGTGATATTACAGTGTGTATGACATGACCTGTCTTCAAGAAGATTATGGTATTTAAGTTTCAGAGACAGGTTTCTTATGAAACAGAAGATAAAACAAGTATTAAAATATATGCTTCTGGGAAGTATAGAAAAAAGTAATGTGGAGCAAACAGATTAGGAAAGGATTCATAGAACAGATGGGACTAGAAGAATGGATACATAAAGAAGAGTGTAGGTAGGGCATTCTGTTTGGAGTACATAGCTTGATCATGAGAGAAGGCAGAAATGAGCATGGGTCTGTTCTGGGAGCAGGGACAAGAAAGAGTAATGTGTAACGGTGGGAGGTAAGTTTGAATAGATGGTGAGGTGGGCTTGGATGCCTGGAGTTTAAATTTGGTCTGGGGTCACCTCCTCGGTGGCTCAGTCAGTTAAGCAGTGGCTCAGTCAGTTAAGCGTTTGACTCTTGAGGTTGAGCCCACATTGGGCTCTGTGCTGACAGTGCAGAGCCTGCTTGTGATTCTCTCTCTCCCTCCCTCTCTCTCTCCCTCCCTCTCTCTCTGTCCCCTTCCCTGCTTGCACTCTCTTTCTCTCTCAAAATAAATAAACATTTCACAAATAAATAAATAAATTTGATCTGAGCAGCAATTCTTCATTTATCTGTTCAATGA
The DNA here is from genome assembly GCF_046562875.1 of Panthera onca. Taxonomy (NCBI): domain Eukaryota; kingdom Metazoa; phylum Chordata; class Mammalia; order Carnivora; family Felidae; genus Panthera; species Panthera onca. The sequence goes on along the minus strand of NC_138345.1, from coordinate 76,416,816 downwards.
ATAAAGTGCCTACTGTGCACTATAAGGCATTGGAAATAAAAGAGACACAGGGCCCTTGCCCTTCAGAAGCTCAGAGTAGGGGGAAAAACAAAGGGAAGAGGCTGTGCAAGGCCCCAGGAGGAGTGAGCTGAGAAAACGAGATCTGTGGGACTGTTTTAATCTGTTTGTTAAACTATGAACCAAATTCTGTTTGTGTGTGTGTGTGTGTGTGTGTGTGTGTGTGTGTGTGTTTAATGAATCAAAGATTGTCCTCAATTTTTTTTTTAAGTTTGTTTATTTTGAAAGAGGGGAGCAGAGAGGGAGAGAGAGAGAATCCCAAGCAGGCTCCGCATCACAGGCATGGAGCCCAATGTGGGGCTTGAACTCGTGAGATCATGACCTGAGCCAAAATCAGATGCTTAACCTACTGAGCCACCCAATCACCCCAATCCTCAATTTGTTTTAAGGAATTCTCCTTTCTCTTACCGCCTTTCTGATAGATGCATTTCATAGTTTAATATATACATAACTTAGAGGAGCTAATTTGAGTTTAATCTTTTGTACATGTAGTTCATGACGGGGGCTAATATTAATTTGCATTGTGATTCACAAACTGACCAAAAAATGCCATTTTTAAAAAATGTTTGTTACTTTTTTAGAGAGAGAGCACGTGTGTGAGCCAGGGAGGGGCAGAGAGAGAGGGCGGACAGGATCCAAGGCAGGCTCTGTGCTGACTACAGATATCCTGATGCGGTGTTTGAACTCACAAACCGTGAGATCATGGCCTGAGCTATGTCAGACACTTAACCGACTGAGCCATCCAGGCGTCCCCAAAATTCCATGTTTGTTGATCTCCAACATCAAAATTTTTCCTGATCTGTGATGTAAAGTGCCTTTTTTTTTTTTTTTTTTAAGTTTACTTACTTTTGAGAGAGAGAGAGACAGAGTGTGAGCAGGGGAGGGACAGAGAGAGAGGGAGACACAGAATCCGAAGCAGGCTCCAGGCTCTGAGCTGTTAGCACAGAGCCTGATGCAGGGCTCGAACTCACAAACTCTGCGATCTTGACCCGAGCCACAGTTGGATGCTTAACTGACTGAGCTACCCAGGTGCTCCCCCCCTCTTTTTTTTTAATTTTAGAAAGATGGTGTGAGCAGGGGAGAGAGGCAGAGGGAGAGAGAGAGAGAGAGAGAAAGAGCAAGAATCTTAAATAGGTTCCACACTGAGTGGAGCCTGGTGTAGGGCTCGATCCCACGACCCTGAGCCGAAATCAAGAGTCAGATGCTCACCTGACTGAGCCACCCAGTGGCTCAGTGCCACCCATGTCCCTAACATGCCATTTTGACCCATTCTAGCAAACTTAGTTCATTCGTAACAGAATTGTATGTAAGTAGTATCGTAGGTACACAGATGTTCTGATTTTGGTTTAACATAAATCAAGTTGCACTAATGATTTAGTCATTTGTACGATTAATATAGGAAGTCTTCCCTTGAAATGTACTTATACTTTATTTGGTTTGAGTTCCTTTGTCCAATTTGGTTGGACCTATAATATATGCCAATTAACAATGAATAGGGATTAAAACTCAAATTTAACAAGACTTACCAAGGAGGAGTATCCTAAAGAACAAACAAACCGGGGCGCCTGGGTGGCTCGGTTGGTTAAGCGTCCGACTTCGGCTCAGGTCATGATCTCGCGGTCCGTGAGTTTGAGCCCCGCGTTGGGCTCCGTGCTGACAGCTCAGAGCCTGGAGCCTGTTTCAGATTCTGTGTCTCCCTCTCTCTGTGACCCTCCCCCATTCATGCTCTGTCTCTCTCTGTCTCAAAAATAAATAAACGTTAAAAATTTTAAAAAAAAAGAACAAACAAACCAGCACAATTAGGTCCAATGGAAATCTTTCCTCAAAATTGTTTTTCAATTCACTAAATATTTGAGTGTGTGTGCAGCACTGTATTTAGAAATATTTAATTGACCTCAATGTGGAGCTAGAAAGATTTTGGATGTATAGTTGAAAAGTGTGTTTCTTGTTCTTTATTTCTTGATATTGAAGTGCTATTACATCAGAAAAGTACACAAATCGTAAAGTGTACCACTTGAGGAATTGCCAGAGTGAATGTGGCTAAGAACGAGCTCTTTAAAAAAGTTTTGTGAGTCTACATTGTTGAAATAAATATGCAAAAGGAAATATTGTTTTTCTTTTTCTTTCTTTTTCTTTATTTTTTTAATGTTCATTTTTGTGAGAGAGAGCACAAGCGGGGGAGGGGCAGAGAGGGAGACAGGATCTGAAGCGGGGGATGCTCCAAGCTGATAGTAGAGAGCCCGATGTGGGGCTCCAACCCACAAACCGTGAGATTATGACCCAGGCTGAAGTAAGACGCTCAATTGACTCAGCCACCCAGGTGCCCCTTCTTTTATTATTTTTTTAAATGTTTATTTATTTTGAGAGAGAGAGGGAGAGTGTACAGAGCCCAACGTGAAGCTCAATCTCACAGGACCATGAGATCATGACCGGAGCTGAAATTAAGAGTTGGGTGCTTAACTGATGGAGCCACCTAGGTGCCCCTCTTTTTCTTTAAATTCAGGAGGAAAAAACATAGTAATGTGTTCTAAACTGTTAACAAAACCAGCATACCATTTAAAGCTATATGTAGATACATATTTGTGTATCTTTGATATTTGCATTGTCTAAGATAACTAGGTCATAATACCCTGTTCTGCTAAAACCTGTTGTTATAAACTGAAGTGTCCTTATGTGTAAGACTTGCTTTTTCTAGATTGAATTGGCATCCTAGTTTGTAGGTATGAAATTTAGTCAAATTATTAAAACTGCTTTAAAAGGGCACTATATTCATGTTTCTGTGCTCTTAGGTTAAATTCAAATAGGAAAAGTGCCCTTACTACTCAAGAATCTGCTAGCTTTGTGTGCCTGTGGCCTAGTTTCGACTGTAAACTGGGTTAGTTTGACCAGCAGCAGATGTACACCTTGGGAACTTCCTCCATGACTGTGGTGGGGAGTGATGCCTAGAGATAGATTGAAGGTAACTAACTGGAAAATAGGAAGGCAGTGTTGAATAGTCTTTGCCAAATAGCAGGTGGCAAGTGTGAATGCACCAGGGTTATCCTGCTTTGAGGCACTGCCTTGGAAGTGATGCTCTTTCTGCAGACATTTGAGGAGAGTCCACATTCTGCCATCAGTGACTCACCCTAAGTTACTATGATCTGTTCTTACTGTGTCTTTCCCACATAAATGTTTGCATACCCTTCAGGGCAGTGTTAAACAGCACAAGCAAATTGGCTCTTTACTTTCAAATCAATATTTGTATAATTATATAGTTGAATGGAATTGCAGGCCTAGACATCTATAATATTAATCTACATCTACCGGAGCATATTACAGCAGTTATATTTGAATTTGCTATTTAACGTCTCTCTGGCGCAACAATGCGTGACTCTAAAGGAGGCTGTTTTTGTTTTATAGCTGTAACTGTCCTGGTGCGTGACAGCTGCCCCAAAGGTATCCCCCTTTGATTGCCTTCTGTTCAGGAGCTTTCAGTGTTGTTATTACATCTGGAGCCAGGTGACTAATGATTTCCTTATTCCATAGCAGATGCCACTAGCTAAGCCAAAGTAAGTAGCCTATCGAAACAGGAATTGCTTTCCACAAAGCTGACATGTCGGGTGATGAACATATATCCAGACCTGCTCCTGGTTATTTTCAGGTAGATTTGCCCAGAGTCTAGCTGATCCCTTAGTTAAAAATTTGGAGGAAAACTAACTAGAGGACTCATTCGTTAGAGCATTGTACCCTGGTTGGTGCTTGAATGACTGAAGTTTCCCCCTTTCCTTAGAATTCATCCAGTTGGCAAAGGACTTTGAAGATTTCCGTAAAAAGTGGCAGAGAACAGACCATGAGCTGGGGAAGTACAAGGATCTTTTGATGAAAGCAGAGACTGAGCGTAGTGCGCTGGATGTTAAGCTGAAGCACGCACGCAATCAGGTGGATGTCGAGATCAAACGGAGACAGCGAGCCGAGGCTGACTGTGAGAAGCTGGTGTGTATTGTTCTCTATGCCAGAACAGTGCGGTGGGGGGAGGGGGCAGCGTCATCTGGTAACGTTTCCACCCGCCTGTTATGCTCCCTTTCTTCCACATTATAGAACTAAAAGCAACCTGTCCAATGACAACTTGGCCTTGATGGGAGCTGAAATTGCAGTGTAGGAAATCCTGTTCTTCATAGGTTGAAATTGAAATTTTTTTTCTCTTTTACACTTGAAACTCTGACTTAATACATTTCAAATGAGAATTTAGAGAAAACTAGGGAATTCCTAGTATGCTTGATCTGTCACAAGATGTTGGCTCTCTCTTCTGCTACCCAGAATGTCCTCGTCCTTTTGTCGGTAGCTGGTCCTTTGTTATTGATACAGGCAAGACAACTCTTAGGTTTTTCCTTCGTTACCGCTCCTGATTCAGGGTCAGGGGCTGGGCGTATTCAGCCAGTTGAGCAATGTGACTAACGGGGAACACTATCATTTTGATGTACCAGGGTGGGTCATGATACAAAGGAAAGCCTTTACGAGGAGGCACTAATCCATCTTGGTACAGTGTTAAATGCCTCAGTAAGCTCAGATTGACTGGTTCCAGTGCGTCACAGCTTTGTATCCATTTTAATGCATTTTGTTCCACCGTTTAGAAAGGTGGGTGGCTGCTATGATCCGTAAAAGAGGCCAATAATTGTCCTGATAAAATGACACTAAATTGTTTTTGCTATGTGAAATCTATTTTAGGACTCTGATTTTGCAATACTGTCTTGGATTAGCAGGTTGACCCAAAAGTCTAGTAGCAGAAACCCCACTATTCTATATGGAGTTCATTTTACCAGTCAGAAATCAGAAACACAATCTGGGCTTGATGTGAATTAATATGCTGTTGGTGTAGCAGACTTCCTGGAGGCTCATTTGCATAATGCTGTATTTTAATGTCTTCTGGTCTGTCTGTCCCATAAATTTGAGGTGAAGCTTTCTCCCCTGGTTAGCTAGGATGTTCTACTCTGCTTTGGTCTGCAGGAAAGACAGATTCAGCTGATTCGAGAGATGCTCATGTGTGACACATCTGGCAGCATTCAACTAAGTGAGGAGCAAAAATCAGCTCTGGCTTTTCTCAACAGGGGCCAACCATCCAGCGGCAATGCTGGGAACAAAAGGTGGGGAAACTGCATCTGTTGTTATCTGATCACAAGCAATGCAGCTGTCAGAAGTTCTTGTTATCTGAACTCTTAAATATACAGCTTCTGGAATGTGTGCTGAATAAAGCAGAAAAAGACTTTGGAGGAAGGGTGGGTGGGAAATAAAGGCACAAGGGCCTCCCTATTTCTTTTATCTTGTTTTGTTTTTGATCTTTCCTTAGGATGTGGTTTCACCCTGGGTAAAATTTTGATGTTGGCACTAAATTGCACATCAATAACTAATCCTACTCATTGCTAAGAAACCTAAAGGTGAAAGTGGCAGTTCAGCAATACTTTCAGTGTTTACTCTCCAGAGATCTCTTGTAGCTCTTCGGGTTTAGAAGGCCTTCTGTGAGACAAGACCAGACCATAATTTTGGTTCCACTGCACCACTATTTAAATAGTCTCAACCAGGCTTTGAATTTAACACCCCCAATACAATACGTAGGGAAAGGTCAGCACTCTTAAAGCTATTTATTTTGTTGCTTGGTTGTTTTATGGGGAATCTTTATAACTGAGAAGATATATGGGCTTAATTTCTTCAAAAGCTAATGCTGGGTAATACTCTTTCTTGTAGAAAGCAACCACAATTAGGATCAGATTAAACTTCATTCTTCTGCCTGTGAATTTTTAGTAGCCTATTCCGCAGGGAGTAGCACCCATGCTCCCAACTGTAACTTTCAACTGCTGCTGTGAAGTCTTTGCTGAAAAAGCAGCCTGCTGCGTGTGTACTCATGCACGTGCAGCTGCGCTCTCCCATGGAAACCATAGCAAGCAACCACCACAAACTAGGCTTTGAGCTTGTAGTTGTCTCCATAGGAAAGTACTGCTGTGAAATTGCTGGTGTTACATGACCACTGTGACTCGTTCTGGGTGTTCATGGATTTTGTATTCACAGTCTTCTCTAATACTGTATTGTTTGCCTCATCTAGATTGTCAACTATTGACGAATCTGGTTCCATTTTATCAGATATCAGCTTTGACAAGACTGACGAATCGCTGGTAATGAATATATTTGATCTCTGAGAATTGTCTTTTTTTTTTTTTCAACCCCTGCTCCCTTAGGAATATCTCCTGTCCTCTGAAGTTCCTTTATTACTGTTTTAATAGTTGATGTGTTATAGATACTGAGCTAGCGTTTTAAGATAAAAGTCTACACGAGCTGTAAGAGACTGGCTTATACATTTAGTTTCTGGAAGCAAGAATATAGAATTCGGGGTTTGGCATGAGGTTAAATTTCTTTAACGGATCTGTGAACTACTTGTACTAATTGACTATATCTTGGCTTATTAAAAAGCCCAGCTAGCAAAAAAAAAAAAAAAAAAAGTTACCAAGACTCTACCCAGTCAGGGTTTATTTTCTGCTCTTGGAAACAATAGGCTTGTGCCTTATTTCAGAATTAGTTTGATTCTTGAGGAAAACTAACTTCACAATTAGAAAGAAACCAATGCTCTGGAACTTTTACCGGAAGACTGACAGAGTTTCCAGACACTCTATAATGCTTTGCTCAACAATGGTTAATGTATCTAAACTCTTTGTTACCTTGCTTTTGTGGGGCAGCACCTTTTTCTTAACGTAAGGTGGTATTTCTGCATAAAAGGTCATCTCCTGAGATTTCAGTCTTTGTTTGATGTTCAGAAGCTGGTGGTTTATTGGTTTGTGTATCTTTCCTGTTTTGCTGGCTGAAAGCTAGCAAATCAATAAATCAGGAGGCTATCCGTGGTTGGTTTTCTGATAGCGAAATAAGTGACAGCTACTTGTTACATGGGCTAGGAGCGTTGTGTCCCAAATCAGTGTTTGAGGAAATCATTGCCATTTTATAGATAGAAGTACTAATACTAAGTACCCCTTTTTGAAATAAGGAATGATATGAATAGGTCTGGAATATATAATAAAACTAGAATGGGGAGCCTGGGTGGCTCAGTTGGTTAAGTGTCCAACTTTTAGTTTCAGCTCAGGTCATGCATGATCTTATGGTTCCTTGAGTTCGAGCCCCACATCAGTCTCCGCACTGGTGGTGTGGGCCTACTTTTGATTGTCCCTCTCCCTCTCTCTGGCTCTTTCTTTCTCACAAAATAAATAAGTAAAAACTTAAAAAAAAAAAAGTAGAACATATTCATAGCTGATTTTGGAGCTAGACCTATTTACGGTATATCTGTTGTAACCGAAACTGAATCAAACCATCAGTAGCTAAATTACTTGACTGTGAATTGGAGAGATTAAATTTATTTAGCTAAGCTACTATTTGCTATGTACTACTGTTTCTGGGGTTTGTGTTTTCAGGGATTATGAGGAGTAAGGAAGTCACAGGTAGCTACTAAAACTGAATGTAAATGGTTAAAATAAGTGAAGTGAAACTAGACTACAGTAAAAAATAATTCTTTAGTGGTGAATGTCTTTGTTGGGGCCCAAGGAAGAGGGATGTTTGAGAAACAAAACCTAAACTGGAACTAAAGTGGGTATATATTGTGCAGAACATCTGATTAAGTAATAATAATCCCTTAAGAGCAAGAATCACATCTAACACGATCAGTATAGTGCCTAAGATTCTGTAAGTTCTAAAACTAATTACAAAAATAATCAGAAATAAAGGACCAGGTACTGGAGATAATCACGACAGAAGTTGATTCTTTAACCTTTTCTGCCTCTGAGGTATTGATTCCTGATTCTATTATAATAGCTTCAATTTTGGAAAGAAAGCATGTTAACATACTATCGCTCTGTAGCTACACTTGAGACCCTCCCTTCCCCCTCTCCTCAAATTGTAAGTTAGGTAGCCTGAGTCAGAAAGCCTTTAAAGTTCTCTGTAAGTTTATTTGCACAGGGTTTAGGGGAGGCCTAACCACAGGAAAGAATTAATACACTGTAATTGTCAACAGGATTGGGATTCTTCTTTGGTAAAGACTTTCAAACTGAAGAAGAGAGAAAAGAGGGTAGGTATGGTTTTGTTTAATTTTTGTTGCCGTTTTTACAAAATAGCAATAAAGGATTTTCTCTAGAATTTTTGCGTAGATACAGCATTCCTGACCTGTTGCTCTAGTCATTGTTAAACACTGACTACAAAATGAATTTATGCTGGGGGGCAGCATTGATGTTCCTTAAAGTAGGAACTCAGGACAGAATCTTGTCCTATTTCACTGTTCTGGCTGCTTCAGTTCATTCATGGGGTGGAAAAGGATATGCTTAAGTTTGTTTTGAGTTGTCATATGTATTTTTACGCAGTACTTTTGTACTCTAATAAAATTTTCAGATGAAATGTGTGTATAATGGGATATGCAGAGATCTGTCTGTGTGCAGTTGTTCAGGATACTTCATATGTTTCCAGAGTCTTCATGTACTTAGATAGGATTACAGCTGTACTCTTTCTGGTGCTGTCATCTAGATTTTTCCAAAGCTTGCTTGTTTCTTCTAGGGCACTGAGGGCATTTTTGTATTGGTACAATGTAAGCTTTAAGAAATGGAAATAGAATGGGAGAGAGCACATTGTCATTTACCATAGCCCTGGTAGCTAGGACTTGCACCAGGTTGTCTCATGGAATAATTTTGTCTTCTGTGCTTCAGATCTTCTATTTGGCACTGAACTTATTGGTCTTTGTTTCCTTTCTAGCGTTCTAGTAGCCGACAATTCATTGATGGTCCCCCTGGACCTGTAAAGAAGACTCGTTCCATTGGCTCCACAGTAGACCAGGTAAGAAGATTCAGGCCAAGAGAATTGTGGTTGTGAACACATCAGAGATTAGTGGCCCCAAGCATTAAAAATCCTGAGTCAACATTGCAGTGTTATTTTGAGAGAGAGATTTGGTGAGTTTTTCAATGTAATAGGATCCTTATCATCCTTATGAATGGAATTACTCTGAATAAACAACTCTCAGCTTTATATTTGATTCTTCATTGCTTGTATGTGTGCCTCTGTGACACACACACATATATATATATATATTTTCAGTTTTTTTACTTTTGAGAGAGAAAGAGAGCATGAGCGGGGGAGGGGCAGAGAGAGGAGACCCAGAATCCAAGCAGCAGGCTCCAGGCTCTGAGCTGTCAGCACAGAGCCCGACGCGTGGCTCAAACCCCACGAACCGTGAGATCATGACCTGAGCCAAAGTCGGAGGCTCAACCAACTGAGCTACCCAGGCGCCCCTGTATATATTTTTTTCAATATTCTTTTTATTTGTGTATTTAGTTTTTAGTTTTTTTTTTTTTTTTTTTTTTTTTTTTTAATTTTTTTTTTTCAATGGTTTTTTTTTTTTATTTATTTTTGGGACAGAGAGAGACAGAGCATGAACGGGGGAGGGGCAGAGAGAGAGGGAGACACAGAATTGGAATCAGGCTCCAGGCTCTGAGCCATCAGCCCAGAGCCTGACGTGGGGCTCGAACTCACGGACCGCGAGATCGTGACCTGGCTGAAGTCGGACGCTTAACCGACTGCGCCACCCAGGCGCCCCTAGTTTTTAGTTTTTGAGAGAGAGAGTGTGTGTGTGTGTGAGCAGGAGAGGGACAGAGGGAGAGAGAATCTTAAGTCGGCTCCAGCCCAGCACAGAGCCTGAGGGGGAGCTCCATCTCACAACCATGAGATTATGACCTGAACCGAAATCAAGAGTCGGGCACTTAACTGATGAAGCCACCCAGGTGCCCCTGTTTTTTTGTTCTGAAGTATGAGGTTTCAACTTAAGAGTGTTTTGAGCTGGGTCCTTAAGTTCTGACCAAGATTCAGGAACTTTTCAACCACTCCAAAACACCCTATGGAGGGGTGTTTAGCGGAGGGGAAATTAGATTCACATGTTTATTCTTCGCTCATTTCTGTTTTTGTTTCAGGGGAATGAATCCATAGTTGCAAAAACTACAGTGACTGTTCCCAATGATGGCGGGCCCATTGAAGCTGTGTCTACAATTGAGACTGTGCCATATTGGACGAGAAGCCGAAGGAAAACAGGTCCACTGGGTTTTTGGTTAAATTGCCTGTGTAAAGCAACTGGTAAAATTTGGGGAGACTTGGTTTTTTAGAATCCTTCCTTCGTTTCTTGCACGTTTCTGCACGGTATCATACTCTGCCTTTGGGTTGCTAGCCTGGCCTAGGCCGCTTGTGTATAACTTGTTATTCTTGAACTGATTTTTCTGCATAGCTGTTGTAGTCACTTCTGATTATGGTTACAAATTACTGGTTGTCTACCAGTTATTTTAGAATCAGGGTTAAAATTCATAAGGGACAAAATATTAAGACACAAAGGCTTAAAGTTGGTTGTTTTCTAGGTACCTTACAACCTTGGAACAGCGACTCTACCTTGAGCAGCAGGCAGCTGGAGCCAAGAACGGAGACAGACAGTTCCGGCACTCCACAGAATAACGGAGGGATGCGCCTGCATGACTTTGTCTCTAAGACGGTAGATCCGTGATTCTCCTTCTTTTGGACACACTTAATTTTTTTTCTCTTTTAATGTTTGTTTATTTATCTTTTTAATGGAAAATTTTAATTTAGTTTTTGGGTTTTTTTCGAAAGAGAGGGAGCATGAGAGCATGCGTGAGTGGGGGGGTGCAGAGAGAGAGGGGGACAGAGTTTCCAAAGCGGGCTCTGCACTGAGCAGAGAGCCCAATGTGGGGCTCAAACTTACAATTCATGAGATCACGACCTGACCTGAAGTTGGATGCTTAACTGAGCCACCCAGGCACCTTAGGGCACACTTAGTTTTTTGATTGTGAAATTAATATATACCAGGAGCAGATTTAAATAACTTAGTGTTAGAAAGTTAAATGTCACGTCTCCTTCTTTCGTTTCCACTTATCAGGGCTAACTGCTGGTTACAGAAGGTGTGTATCTTTCCATTCTGTGAGTAATGTTAAATTAAAACAAAGCCAATTTTTCAGAAACAATTGTTTATGCTTTTCGGTGATACATATTTACATTGTATTCTTAAAAATAGCATGTATTACATTTGTCCCATTGGATTTCCTCATAAAAACCCAAGCAAACTGACTGAGGCTCAGAAGAATCAATTGCGTTGTTGAGCCACAGGACAGTAAGTGGCAGAGTTAACACGGAGGTTCTGTGACTCCTTGTCAGCAGATTCTTTCCACTACTCTACACTGCCCACTTCCAGGTGGATGACCTTATGCAAGTTACACAGGCTGTTTTTGCTTCTATTCCCTTATCTTAAAACAAAGAAAACAAAACCTATATTGTAGGATTATTGCAAGAATTACACAAATAACTGTAAAGGAATTAGGTTGTTGGTTGTTGATGATGATAATTTTCTAATTCAGACCGTTCTGTTCTTTCTGCCCTCTTTTGTTCTCAGGTTATTAAACCTGAATCTTGTGTTCCATGTGGAAAGCGGATAAAGTTTGGCAAGCTGTCTCTGAAGTGTCGAGATTGTCGTGTGGTCTCTCATCCAGAATGTCGGGACCGCTGTCCCCTTCCCTGCATTCCTACCCTGATAGGAACACCTGTCAAGATTGGAGAGGTATGACCACATGTATGACAGCTGTGGGAGCTGTCCTTGTGTTATGGCTTCTTTAGCTTTTCCAAAGCTTACTGTCCGTTTTTATCCTAAAATAAGTGATACGAAGCATATTTTTTTCCATTAATGTTGAAGAGAAATGATAAAATGTTAATTTGCAGGAGAGTCCTGCTTGGGTTTGTCTATTTAGTAACTTTTCTACACCAAACTCCTCTTCCCTTCCCTTCTCTCCCTCCCTCCCTTTCTCCCACCCTGTCCCCTCTTCCCTACTCATACTCTTTCCTTTCCTTCCCTTTCCTCCTTTCCTTCCTTATTCCTTTCCCTTCCTTTCCTTTCCTCTTCTCTTCCTTCCCCTCCACACTCTATTCCTATTTTGTAAAATTTCAAACATATACAGAAGTAGAGAGATTAGAATAACTAATCCCTGGTTCCTGTCACTCAACTTCTGTGATTACTACTTCATGTCCAATTTTGATTTATTAATACCCCCATGTCCTCCTGGCCCTGTGTAGTGAATTGTGTTGAAACAAATCCCAGCCATCCTGTAATTTCATCTGTGAATGTACTTTCTCTTATGTTAGAGATATTCTATACTAGGCTATTAAGATTAGATTGCTTATTTCTAAACATTGATTCAATCTGTTAATAAATTATTTATTGTATGACCAGTGTTAAGATTCAAAACAAAATGATTATGCTGCTATCCAGCCCCCAGCAAATCAACTGTTACTTTTTTTAATCTTAGGAGTTCTTATTTGTGCATGTAATTGGTTACAAATTTTCTGTACTCTGATATAGAACCATGGATTTCTCCCCTACAGATATGTTTGTGTCCCGAGCAACTGTGATTTGTGTTAAATAATTTTTCTTACTAAGAGTAATAAAAGTGTAAAAAGGTTTTCTTTTTTAGAATAATAAATTCGTTTATATTAAAGGCTATACCTCTAATCTTGTCATTGCTTGTTTTCTGAGGCCCTTGAGTAGAAGAGAAGCAGGAGTAGAGTTGTAGATAGTGGTCATATTACTTGTTCATGCAAGAATGTGGTACGTGACCAGAAACCAGTCCTGGTGTGGAGGTAGGAAAAAAAAAAACAACAACAAACGGAGAGTCTCTGTTCTAATGTATGCTTTGGGAACAGGAATTTAAAAGTAAACATGACGTCCCAACCTGAGCATGAGTTTGGAGACGTTTTTCCTATTCATCTTCATTTGCTGGTCTAAGTGGTAATAAATAATAACTTAAAACTCTCCCTTTTCAGGGAATCCTGGCAGATTATGTGTCCCAGACTTCTCCAATGATTCCCTCCATTGTTGTCCATTGCGTAAATGAGATTGAGCAGAGAGGGCTGACAGAGGTAAGAGTCAACCTTCAGAGAGCGTGAATCTGTTATTTGTGTTAATGATTAGGAGGTTCTTTCTGAAAGTGTCACCTTGATAATAGACAGGCCTGTATCGGATCTCTGGCTGTGACCGGACAGTAAAAGAGCTGAAAGAGAAATTCCTCAGAGTGAAAACTGTACCCCTCCTCAGCAAAGTGGATGATATCCATGCTATCTGTAGCCTCCTGAAGGACTTCCTTCGAAATCTCAAAGAACCCCTTCTGACCTTTCGGCTAAACAAGACTTTCATGGAAGCAGCAGGTAAGAGTAGATCTTTAACTCTAGAATGTGAGTGCCCCAGGGGCAGGAATTTTTGACTCTTCTGTTTACTGCCCAGTACAGTGCCTGCCATATAGTAGATGCTCAAATACTTTGATGAAGAATGCCTGTATCCATGTTCCTGGTGCCTGTCCTCTTCCTGTCTAAACTATACAGGGCGCTAACAGGGTTTGTTGTTGTTGTTATTTTTGGTAGAGTTTGAGATTGTCATTTTGAACTTGGAGCCATCTTTGGTTTCTTTTCCCCCACACCACATTTAATCCATTGGCAAATCTTGTCAGCAGAGGTCTTGTAAAATTTATCTTAAAATTGAAATTTGCCACTCCTACTACTACCCCTCTTGACATCTCTCATCCTGGAGTGACAGAAGAACCTAGTGTTTTCCCTTTTCTACTCTGGCCCTCGACAGTGTGATCCTCATATAGTATCCAGAGGGGTCCTTTTAAAATTTATATTAGATGATAGCCCTTCTGTCTTTAGTATCTCCAGTGGCTTCCCATCACTCTCGGAATAAGATCCACAGTCCTTAACATGGCCCCAGAGACCCCACCTGTATGAGCCGGCTCCTTACGTCTCTAGCATCATTTCTCTCCATGCCCTTCCCTTCTTTCTTCTTCTCCACTTGTTGGGGTTCTTGCGACTCTTAGCACTTGACAAGTTCACTCCCATCTGGAGGCCCTCGCATTTGTTATTATTTCAGCCTGGAATGTATTTGCATGATTTGCCCTTCCTTCCTCGCTTTCTTTCTTTTGGGTTTCTTCTTGGGTGTCTTGTCCTCAAAAACACCTTTCCTGACCACCTTGTCCAAAATAACCGCTCCCATTACTTTCTAGCTTCCCCTGTGTATCACTACCTGATAGATACCTGCTTTTTGACTGACTCCTCTAATAGAATGTAAGTTCCATGAGGCAAAGTCTTTGCTTAATTCCGCTTTACCTGAGCACTTAGAATAGTACCTGGTACATAGTGGGCCCTTGAACATGTTTTATAGATGAAAACCTTCTTGGTAATTGTAGTCGCTGCAGCTGTAGGCCTGCCTTCCGAGCACAAGGCTTGCTAGCTGCTTTCCCTAACTGCAGGGGCCGATTTTTGTGAAGGTTCCGATTTCTAATATTGAGCTGTTGGCTAGTGTCCTGCTTGTTAATGAAACTGGAGTTCGTTTCAGTCATGAACCTAATCAGAAGTTTCAGAAGCTTACTGTATAGATGACACTTTGTGGTCGATCACTTGGAAGCCCGCTGTCAAGAGAAAGAAGTCTAGGCCTCTTGGTGCTTTCCTTTCATTTACAGAAATCCCAGATGAGGACAACAGCAAAGCTGCCATGTACCAGGCTATTGGTGACCTGCCCCAGGCCAACAGAGACACATTAGCTTTCCTTATGATTCACTTGCAGAGGTGAGTACAGCAGAAACTTGTTTCTGAGAGGTTGGGAATTTGCCACTGGGAGCATAATGTGGGTTGGGTGTTAGGGAGGGAACGTGAGGGGTGAATTGTTTTCTGGTAGATCTTGTATTTTGGTCTGCATTTAAGTGGATGGACAAAGTCTTCTAATTGAATGTTCTCTTGTTTAGAGTGGCTCAGAGCCCAAATACTAAAATGGATGTGGCTAATCTGGCTAAAGTCTTTGGGCCTACCATAGTTGCCCATGCAGTGCCTAATCCAGATCCAGTGGTAATGTTGCAGGACATCAAACGTCAGCCCAAGGTAGACAAGTGCGTTTTGTGTGTGTGTGTGTGTGTGTGTGTGTGTGTGTGTGTGTGTGTGTGTGTGTAACACGTATGTGTGTTAATGTTATGCGAGTTTTAATGTATTTCATAAATACACAAAAACTTGTGTAACATTTCATATATATATAAAAACTTGTATAACATGATAAAATGAGAGAGTGCTGAGAGGTAAGCCCTGAGGTTTGAGGGTGTGCTAACATGTTTGGTGGCTTTTTAGGTGGTAGAGTGCCTGCTTTCACTGCCCCTGGAATATTGGAGTCGGTTCATGATGGTAGAACAAGAGAACGTTGACCCCATGCATGTCATTGAAAATTCAAATGCCTTTTCAACACCACAGACCCCAGATATTAAAGGTAAGGCCTGAGTTGTGCTTTTTTTTTTTTTTTTTTTTTTTTTAATAGTAGGCCAAAGTAGGGCTTGAACTCACGACCCTGAGTTTGAGACCTGAGCTGAGATCATAGTCAGATGCTTAACCAACTGAGCCACCCAGGTGCCCCCCAAGTTATGCTTCTTAAGGGACCTGACTTCTTCTCTAGTTCTGGCTATTTACTCTCTTCCTGCCTTTGCTAGAGCTATTTGGAATTCATATTCTTCAATAAAAAATTTTAAATTCATTATGAGGATTCTAACATTAAAGAAAATTAGTACAGTTCTACTATCCTTATTTTTTTTTATATTCATGAAACATGGTTCTCCTTTTCTTTATATACATATGGATATTTTAAAAATATAACAATTCAGATATAGTTTGATCTTATTTCACGGAGCATATTGTGAGAACTTTTCCTGTTACTATGTATCACTTTTATGGTTGTAAACTATAATTTAGTTACATGTTCTATTAAGAATTGGTGTTATTTATAACATATATGCCACATCTTCTTTTATCCATTCATCCATCGATGGACATTTGGGCTCTTTCCATACGTTGGCTATTGTTGGTAACCAACTTGATTTCTTAAAGGCTTTTGCCAATTTGTATTGCCACCAAAAATGCACGAGGCTGGTTTCTTCCAACTTTTACTGGCATTGGAGACCTATTCTTTATTTTTGCAAGATCCCTTTTTTTTTTTTTAAACGTTTATTTATTTATTTTGAGAGAGCACGAACAGGGGTGGGGCAGAAAGTGATGGGGACAGAGAGAGAATCTCAAGCAGGCTCCACACACACAGAGCGTGGAGCCCGATGCAGGACTCAATTCCATGACCATGAGGTCATGACCTGAGCCTAAATCAAGAGTCGGGCATTTCACTGACTGAGCCACCCAGGTGCCCCAAGATCCTCTTTAAGAAAGCATACTGTTTTTTCTAATACAGGTTAAGAACCAAATGATCAGACGTTAGATTTGTGAAAGCTGGAGTTTGAGAATGGCCTCAATCAGGAAGTGAAAGTCAGCTATTCATTGAGCAGTTGCCCGCACAGTTCAAAAGATATACTGCTGTGTTACAAGACAATGACAGAAATGATCTCTGGGACTTTGGGCCTCTAACCTTAGCTCTTCAGTGCTTCATGGCATACTCAACTTAAAACTGGCCACTGACAAGGGTGCTTTCCTTTTTGTGCCTCCTTTAAAAATATGTCTTAACTTTGATTAAAGTGAGTTTACTGGGGCCCGTGACCACTCCTGAGCATCAGCTTCTCAAGACTCCTTCATCTAGTTCCCTGTCGCAGAGAGTCCGCTCCACCCTCACCAAGAACACGCCCAGGTACGTGGAACTGGCTGGCTTTGGAAGTAAAATAGGGCTGCTTCCTTAGGCCTCTTTTCCTATCACACCGAAGCTTATTGAAAGAAAAATTGAATGAGACCTGAGCTAGCAAGTAGGCATTAAAAGGTAATCTGGAGCCATAACAACCCCCTTTTTAAAAGGGTCTAAAGGTTTTGTTTCCCCTCTCTCATCTCAGGTGACAAAGAGTCATTTACAGAGTAGTTGTGGAGGGCTTCCTATTTTTAGATGATAATATTAAATAATGTTACAGTTTACCTTTTTTTATAGACTCCTTTTTCAGTTCATTTTCTTTTCCTTTAGGTTTGGGAGCAAAAGCAAATCTGCCACCAACTTAGGACGACAAGGCAACTTTTTTGCTTCTCCAATGCTCAAGTGAAGTCATGTCTCCTGTTACTTGCCAGCATTTCCTGACTGCAGGAAGGCTGCACCTGTACTCTCTGCTCTGCAGCCTCCTGGACTCATTACTACTTTTAGCATTCTCCAGGCTTTTAATCAAGTTTAATTGTGCATGGGGGTTTTATTAAAACTATATATATCTCCCTCTCTTTCTCCTCAAGTAATGTAATATCAACACCTTGTGCAGTCATTGTTGGGAACTTGGGAGATCTCTACTGCGGTAGAAAGGATGATACAGAATTCGTTGTGATTTTGCGGGGAGGCTGGAAGAAGGTGTATCCCCTTGGCTTAAAGCCAAATGCTGCTCATGGAAGTGATCCTTCTC
Source organism: Panthera onca (assembly GCF_046562875.1). Taxonomy (NCBI): domain Eukaryota; kingdom Metazoa; phylum Chordata; class Mammalia; order Carnivora; family Felidae; genus Panthera; species Panthera onca. The sequence continues at coordinate 76,399,330 of NC_138345.1, read as the reverse complement.
TGGTGTTATTTAGAACTAATTTCCCTGAGACAATGACAGAATCCCCACCTCTTTGTTAAGACTGACTTGTCTCAGGGTGGGAGGTGGGAGGGCAGGGTGAAAAAACGTTGGACAGAGGATTTGGGAGGGCTCCTTCTGAGAACTTGGAAGATCTTCCCCCGGCATGAACTAAGCTATCATGTGGAGCTTTCATAAAAATGGGATAGGACGAGGACAGAACTAGTAACGGGGGTGTGCTTAGCTTTGATTTGGATCGATTAGGTTTAATAGTGTTAAGTGGCACAACCTTGTAAAAGTGATATTCCTACTTGTATTTATCTCTAATGGGCCTCTGGCTGGACTTTGGGTTTGGCTGGGGTCAAAGCCAGTTTGCACTTCGGTTGAATTCATTCTGATGCTTGACCCTCCTGTCCCCTTGTCCATTGGAGCCCTACTTCTAAAGGTCATGTGTCATCTATTTGGCGTCCCAGTTTGCAATTAAGAGTAGGCTATAAGGGAGATTGTCAATATTTTGTGTGGCAAGAAATGCCACACTCATTTTGTCTTTGCACTTTGGTTGCTAAACTCTTCCTATGGCACACAGCCACAGCTAGATAAATATGAACTTGTTCTTTTATTAAAATTATTTCCAATATCTATAAAAATGCTTTTTTCTGTAGAATGTTTTTGACCCATAGCGACCCTTTTCTGTAAAACACATATTTGGAAAAAAGTAAATAGTTTTTTCAAAATGACTCTGAGGTTGATTTTCTTGTCTTGGAAGGTAACCTTCAACACCTTTTTTTAAGAAAATATTTTTCCTCAGCGTTTAGGTCTATTATTCATTTCCATTCCCTTCCCTCCCCCAATGCTGTCACCACCAGGAGTTTGTTTCTTCATTCCTCATTGTCTTTCATCGTCCAAATTGAAGTCCTAGATTTGTCCTTTGACTGTTACCTCTCATCTGAGGAAACCACTTTAAACAAAAACCAAACTTCTTAAGTCTTTAGGGACCAGAATGGTGCAGTTAAAAAAAAAAAAAAAAAAAACCGACTCTGGCTGGCTGGCTGCCTGGAACATCCTTCACTGCTGGAAGTGCCTCTGGAGTGAGCTGGGATGATTAACTGAGGGCACCTGCACTTGGAACTCTGAAGCTGGTGAACAGAATGTATCTGAGATTGAGCGTAAACAGTTGCAGGCTTAATATGTAACCGCTGAGAGAGGAGGCAACCTACTGGCTCTTTTCCCGGGAGGTGGCAGCTCTCACAGCAGGGAGATTTTGCCTCAGCAAATTGAAAGAGGATGGGTCCTCTCTCCTCTTCCCCCCACCCCTTTTACACACACACGCCTGTTAAGTTTTATTTTTAATTGTTTTAACTTTGTCCTAGATGCCATCTCTTTTCTTACGTCTGTGCAAGCCTGGTGTTGGCCCGGTTCCATATTTGCTGTTCTGTAGTATCTCCCCTCGGTGCATTTTAAGTCACTAATGTGGAAGAAGCAAATGGATTGTAGAATGTTAGTGAAGGCAAGACTACCCTATGCAGGAACTGATGGCCCATTAACGAAAAAGGAAATGGTCCTGTGTGTCAGATGTTGGCAGCCAGTTGCTCAGTTTTGGGCTAGGCCAAGAGACTTCAGCCGTGAAAATAATTCTGATATTAGCAAAGGGAAATATGTACCCACCTTCAACTTCTTTAATAGTACTTCATGTGGAACAGCTCGACTTTCGAGGGCTTTCTTAATTCAGTTGTGTCGCCTTGATGTGAGATTTAAGGAAAGGGTCCGGTGCTTTAGAGTAGCCGTCACACTGGCTCCTGCTCCTCACCCGTTCTGATGCTGCCTCTTACTCTGCCTGTAATGCAGTTAATGCAGCTTTCCTCTCTTACTTGCTAATAACCAGAATCTAAATCTTTAAATCCGTTCTCCATCAGTCTAGGTAAGACTCCTAAGTTTGATGTTTATTTAACTGGGCAAGCATTACATGGTTTGATTCAGCAGCAACAATTTGCATTTATTACTGGGTGTGTAATGATTTCTCCTTCCTTAAGAAGGCAAATTCATTGCTTGCAGAAATAGAAGGCACCTGAGTTTCCATCACAGGACAAGAGTGTTCAAATGATTTACCGTGACAAAAATGGTCAGTTTTGGCTACGAACTGCACCTGTGGCATTGAAAGGGGTCTTGAATTCTTAAATTCATGCCTAAATTACTGGGCAGCACAAAGTGACGAATGCTGAGTGAGCGCAGGGAGCAAAGCTATCAGCCTTGCTGGGTTTGTTTTGTTACAGCAGGGCCTCCCTGCCCACCTCAAGCTTCAGACAGACAGACACACACCTCATATACATATGGTATGTGATTTCCCGTTGGAAAAGCATCTGGGAGACCCATTGTGGCAAGCCTGGCATACTGAGCAGCGGTTTGCTTAATCACGTGTCACCTTTTCTTAGGCTCAGCTGTGAGCAGGGAAGGAGCTGTTATGGAGTCCCGATCTGGGAAGGAAGGGAGGCACAGAGCTCAGCGTTCAAGTCGGTACAGTGCATACAGTAGGGTGTCTTGATCCATGTGCTTTGATGATTTCCTTGATCACGACTCCGGTTTCAGCCACTGGTGTGAAAAGCTGTTAAGCATGCAGAGTCGGGGCATGTTAGTCATTGTGCTTTTAGTGTAAACAGGATTTGGAGACTGGTCACTTAACCTAGGAATTTAGTGATTAAAAAAAAAAAAAAAGTCTCCCTGTAGGTGGTCTATTTTGTAAATAAGTGAAGGCCCCGAGCCAGGGGGTCCTTACCTTGTGTAATTTATTAGACTCTGGTTCTCAGAGTCTGTATTTGTTGATGGTTTCTATTCACGAAGTCAGGCAGAAGGCAGTTTGACGTCACCAGGAATAACCTTGTAGTGTGTGGGAGCCTTGTCCTCCGCAGTTGTGTGGGATGGGAAAGGAGGCCACTTTTCAGGGACTCAGAGTTGGAAGCAGGAATTTTCCTTTTGTCTACCTTCTCCCTTTGTAACTCTTGCCAGTTTCATGTAGTTGCATTGTTTTTATACAGATTGCTCTCACATCTCACACAGTTGGACACCATCTGCGTGCTAGGCTCAGACACGTGTAAGTGGATATTTAGATTTCTAATAAAGCACTTGCCAGTTAATATCCTCTCCGGCCATCAGTAAAGATGGAATTAACTGATTCCTCTAGGAAATGCGATACGGTGATCGACAATATATCAAGTGCTTTCATTCATCATCTTACTTGATGTCACAACACCCATGTGGGGTGGGCAGGTGATCTTATCCCAATTGGTAAATTCAGAGGGGTGATTTGGCATAAATTTCCACAAACTAATCTCTAGTTTAGCTAGGATAAGAACCTGGGGATTAGAGCTCCCACCGGAGTTCAGCTGTGGTGCTTGCTATTTAAATCAGCATTGTGGGGTCTGTTGGAATATTATTAGGTATGTAAATGATTCCACTCAGGGCTATATGTGGATGTGCTTATGTATAGATGACCCAGAAGGAGCAGGGTGGCCTAGACTGCCGGGAAAAGCATTTGGGACAGGAGAATGGAATGTCTTTCTTAATGGTTGGGCTTATTGTCTTACAGAGGTGGAAGTCCTGGGCATGGTGATCCAGGGCTATTTTCTTCTTCTTTTTTAATATTTATTTTTGAGAGAGAGAGAGATATGGTCAGGGAAAGGGGAGAGAGAGAGGGCGACACAGAATCTGAAGCAGGCTCCAGGCTCTGAGCTGTCAGCACAGAGCCTGATGTGGAGCTCAAAGCCACAAACCACAAGATCATGACCTGAGCCGAAGTTGGACGCTTAACCGACTGAGCCACCCAGGCACCCCTCCAGGGCTGTTTTCTGTGTGGAAGGAGGAGGATGTGTTGGTGTGAATGTTTGCCGTTCCTCCTTGTGGGAGTCAGTTCTCGGGTCACCCATGTGCATCTTGTGTGCTCTGAAGCTCAGAGCCAAGAATAGGCAAGTCTCTGAGCCAAAGTCATCAGCCTGCTTCTAGAAACGTGTCAGCGGATTAGCTTATTGGCTTTCCCCCTGAGTGGCATTAGCTCTCACCCCATCTCATGTTCACCATCTGGCTTTGAGTAAGAAGTCTTCAAGTGATCTCTCTTGAGCAGCCTGCTCTGTGCCAGGGCTTTCTGAGGGCTGTTCAGCTTTCTTCCTCATCAACCCCAGGACCCATTTCTCTCCAAGAAGTAGTCTGTTGTGTCCACACATATGCACACCTGGCATCAGAAGAATACTTCAGGCCTCAGAGGGAACAAAATCAGCTCAAAGGAGAATGAGTCTGTGTGGTCAGTGGCCTAAAGTCTTTTGTTGTCAAAACAAGTGGATTTGTCTTTAGGTAAGTTTTTAAAATGGAGTTGCTGGGGCGCTTGGGTGGCTCAGTCGGTTAAGCATCCGACTTCAGCTTAGGTCATGATCTCACAGCTCATGAGTTCAAGCCCCGAGTGTGGCTCTGTGCTGACAGCTCAGAGCCTGGAGCCTGCTTCTGATTCTGTGTCCCTCTCTCTCTCTGCCCCTCCCCTGTTCCCACTCTGTCTCTCTCTCAAAAAACTAAATAAGCATTAAAAAATAATAAAATAAAATGGAGTTGCTCCTGCCACAGAGAAAGCTCTTCCTGCCTGTGAGATAGTACAGTTTGTGCAGATTTTAGGAGAGCAAGACATACGAAGGGGCTGGGGTTTTTCTTCTTCACTGGAAAGCAAGGCCTCAGGTGGGCTGCGTAAATGAACCACCTCTCCTCCTCCCAGGGAGCTGGCTGCTTTCTCCTCTTAGGTTAATATACGTTGACTGGGGCTAAACGCCTGATGCTTCTGGACAGAGTCCAGCCCCTCAGCAGAGCAGCCGCACTGGGGAGATACAGCTGCTGGCATTAAAGGGCTAAGCCCTTTCCAGCTGCTTTGCTTTAACGGGAACTGCCTGCAGTCGGCAGCTTAACGGAGCTGTTTTAGCCCGATTAGGAGGAAATGACTAATCTCGGCATCTTCTCATGGCACTGGCCTGGAGGCTCTGGGGAAGATAACCCGGTAGGGTGGGAAGTGGTTGGATAAATGGTGTTGGAGTGCTAGGCGATTATCCCCTCAAAAATGGTGGTCCCTGCTTGACATGGTTTGTGTTTTATTTTGTCTCCATAAAAAAACATGGGGTTTTCTTCACTGGCCTCCCTGGCACTGAGGGAGGGGAGATGTTTACCATGTTGGGTGGCCTGGGTATTTATTTAAAAGCTGGAATAGAGTTGAGAGCATATGAGGACAATGGTGCCCGTCCCCCTTAGAGGAAGAAGACTTGAGACCCTCTCATGTGGTTCCCACTTTGGCCTTCCATTCCCCTTCGCTTTAAAATCTGACGTAAAGAGGGGCGCCTGGGTGGCTCAGTCAGTTAAGCATCTGACTTCAGCCCGGGTCACGATCTCGCGGTCCGTGAGTTCGAGCCCTGCGTCGGGCTCTGGGCTGATGGCTCAGAGCCTGGAGCCTGCTTCCGATTCTGTCTTCTCTCTCTCTGCCCGTCCCCCGTTCATGCTCTGTCTCTGTCTCAAAAATAAATAAACGTTAAAAAAATAAATAAAATCTGATGTAAAGAGCCAAGATCCAGAGGAGAAATGATCATTTTCTTGGTCATAAGATGCACTTAAAATATATTTTTTAAATATTTCTGAGGATTGGGATATCTTATAATCAATGACATCTTACAAATACAATGCAGTGTTTTTCTTTTTTAGTAGCTCATAAAATAGTGGTGCATCTTATTAACCATGTTATTTGGGCTAGAAGCGTTAGCTGTTCCTGGGAGGTAGGCTGTTGGCTAGACCAGATGTGGAGACCAGGGAACCTGCTACTTAGCTGTGGTTGAAGAGCTTTAAAACAGGGAGTTCTCTGCATCTGAAGGAGGCTGCAGGATAGGAAAAGCAGGGCTCAGCCTTGGGACATCTAGCGCAAAGAGGCAGGCAGGCAGGCAATGTGTAGGATAGGATCAAAATCTGTCCCAGTCATGACCCATCCTGGAGCCATTTCATGTGACCCCCGAGTTGGGGAAAGGTAGCGAAAAGCCATTGTGAATCAGTGAGGCTATGACCAAAATAATAGTACTTCCTGGTGGAGTTCTGAAATCAGTACATAGTACTGAAACATTGGGGTGCTTTAACACGTAAAAGAGACTAGAGGTCTGTTTGGGCAGGGAGCTGGGAGTATTTCTTGCAATCCTTTGTCTAATTTGCTCACCAAATCCAGAATATCAGAGGTCTTTCCTCCCTTGAAACTGGAAGGCCATGGTTCGGGGACCCATAAAAAAAAAAAAAGACAGTCAAGTTAAGGAAACTGTTGCCCTGAGACAAGGAGTAGAATAAAAACATAATTTTGTTTAAGAAGGTCTTCATGTTCCAATAGAGGTGTTCAAACAACTCCAGAGGGGTGTTCAGTGCCAGGATGGAGGTGTGTGCAGAGTGCTGTGGGAGCTCAGGAGTGGGCGGCTGGAGGCATAAGAGCCTCAGAGGTGATGACATTATAGCTGCGTCTCAGGATGAACAGGGCAGCTAGAGAGGGCCGGGAAGCACGTTCTGGGCGGAGAGGCACCTCCAGCCTGGTGCCTCATAACTGGACATCCCCAGCGACTGTCCTGGCCTCTCCTCTGATCTCGGCCCGGGCCCTGGCCTGGCTGGGCCTCGTTCCATATGTCCGTGGGGCTGGAGTGGAGTTGTTGGTCCCTGCCACCAGGGACCCAGCTCTAGCAATAACTGCCCCTTTAGCTGACTTAATCAGAGCTCTGACACAGTTTTCACTTCCTCCTTTTCTACGCATTAACTGCAGTCTATTAATTAGTGCTGTCGGACACCACACTCCCATAAACCACCTTCACTAACCGAGCTCCCCTCCAGCTTTTGCTAACTATGCACTGCTCCTCAGTGTAGCTGCCCCTCCCTGAGAGGTGATTGCACATCTTGGCTGTGCAGACCCCCCGCCCCAGCTACCCAAGTGGCCACTATTTGGCCAGATGCTTCTTGATTAGCTCTTAACTTCTCCCTTCCCTTCCTCACTCCCTGTCTTCCACCTGACATTGCTGGGGCCTGGCACTGGCTTGGGGTTAACATCCCTCTCGATCGGGAGCTCTCTTCTCGCGCTGCTTCAGGTCGTGAAGTGCAGTGCTGTGGGCCCGGAGGGACTGAGCCCATCGCTTCTCCTGACCCAGTGCACTCTCCCATCAAGACCCCAATTAGCTTGTTGCAGATCATTTGACCTTATTATAGATCAGAGGTCACAGACTTTGATATGTGCTACCTTTTATTTTTATTTTTTTTAATTGTTTTTTTAACGTTTATTTATTTTTGAGACAGAGAGAGACAGAGCATGAATGGGGGAGGGTCAGAGAGAGAGAGGGAGACACAGAATCTGAAACAGGCTCCAGGCTCTGAGCTGTCAGCACAGAGCCCGACTCGGGGCTTGAACTCACGAACCGCGAGATCATGACCTGAGCTGAAGTCGGACGCTTAACCGACTGAGCCACCCAGGCGCCCCTGTGCTACCTTTTAAACCCTCAGCAACGATGGCTGCTCCCCTTATGTTTTCTTAGCTTTCATATAAAATTCCAGATGTTCAAAGCCCTGCATCTTTTTACCCCCTTATATCTGCCCAGACTCCTTACTCTCATTCCCTCAGTCTTTCCACAAACCAGCTCTCAGCCATGATCACTCCAGTGCTCCAGTTCTCTGTTCTGGGGAGGTATTTCTTTCTTTCTTGGGTTTGATTCTTTTTTTTTTTTTTTTTTTTTTTTTTAAGTTTACTTATTTTTAGTAACAAAAGCCAATGTGGGGCTTGAACTCACAACCCCAAGATCTGGTTGCATGTTCTTCTGAGTCAGCCAGGAGCCCTTTGGGTTTGATTCTTGACTCCTTTCCTCTGGGATCTTCCTCCCCCCAACAGACTCATACACACACACTCCTTTGCTTAAGCTAACTAAGGCTGGGGAATGGGGAGGAAGTGTTTCCTTCTTTAGTACTAGCCGGCTGGGCTGCAACTGGGCTGCATTTGAAACTGCCGGGGAGGCTGCTGAGCCATTGGCAGAGGGAACTGCAGTCTACCGCAGAGATGGGGACAGCCCTACCAGCCACTGAGATCTGTGTCAGGTGCCTTGCTAAACACATACATCCCATGTGGTTCCAGCCCTCTTATCACATAGACCCCATTCTCCAGATGAGGAAAGTGAGGCAGGATCCTTAAGAAACTTGCTCAAGTTCACACAGCTACATAACTGCCTGAGCCTATATTTAAATGTTTTCAACCCTTTCAACCCGTATTATACCTTCATGTAGTCTTTTTTTTTTTTTTTTTTTTTTTTTAATTTAAACCATGGTGCACAGAAACCTTTAAGTCAAAGTGATTTTGTTTGGAAGGTGGAAGTCTCTGGATAATTCTCCAGCCTTCTCCTCCTCTCCCCTCAGTCCAAAGTCCGAGGAGCCTAAATGTGTTCCAGAGCTTGGCCCCTTCCTGGGCTCTCCCTTCAGCCTTGCACAGTGTGGTCCCAGTGTGTCCTCTTTACAGCCCCGAGGTAGCAGTGGGGGCGGGAAGTGGAGAGGGGCTTCCTGCCAGCCAATGGGGAAGCGACAGCCCAGGCTCTGTGCTCACATCATCTGCTCCTGCTAAGACAATCATCAACACAAAAGGCTAATTGTATTAATCACCAAGGCACCCCCTCCCTTTTGGGAGAATTATGAATTGCAATTGCAGATGGCTCCACTGATTGAAGGCAGTGCTCAGCAGGGAGAAGGGCCAGATCAGATTACACACCATTAATTAAAAACTTCCCCTGACAAACAGGAGGAAGGGCGGGCGCACCAAGGGTCTGCCTGGTTGGGTCTCCGTCCTCCCCATGGTCCTGCCCCCCATCCAGACCTAGGGGCCGGGACTGTGAAGCTTCATTGCCCCTGGCTGGAACCTCTGAATTTGGCTCCCTGAGGGCCAGCCCTTCCCTCATCCAAACAGATGGCTGGCTGTCCTATTAAAGGGCTCCAGAGAAGGAGAAACTAACCTTTGGTTACTCATTCCTGTGTCTAACTTTGGATGCTTTTCAGATTCTAACCTATTTCCTCACTTTTCATGAAGCTTGTGTCTTCTTGCTCTAGTCTGTTCTGACAGAGCACAACTCTAAAGATCTAGTTGTGAAATTAGCCCCCAGCTCTCTCTCCAAGCAGATCCCCTTACGTTTTTGGCCTGGAAGTTCCTGAGACAGAGGTTACACAGTCTGCTCTGGAGTAGTTGGGTTGGGGGGTGGGGGGCTCAAGTGTGGGTGTGCACTCTCGTCCAGCTGCCCCTCCCTTGGAGCATAGGCATCCTCAGCTGCTCTCATCCCGGCTCGTCTGAACCTGTAACTCCTGAATTCTCCTCTTGATCAATTACTGCCTCCCCTCCTTCCCCAGTCGCCCGGCCTCAGTCATTCATTCATCAAACTTTTATTGAGCACCCAGTGTGTGCTCTGCTCTGGGGACGCGGAGACAATTTGTCTAGGAGCTTCAGAGCCCACTGCAGGAGCTCCACCCCTCCTGCCCTCTTCAACCTTCTAGTTCTTGTTTCCTTCCCTCCTCTGGCTGCAGCTCAGATAAGCCCCCCCGGAGCTCTATTTTGGAGAATTCTAAGCTGGAGCTGGGGAGACCTTAGGGGGCTGTGGTACTGAGCTGGGTGACCTTTAGCAAGTCAATTACATCCTCTATACGCGCGTGTGCGCGCGCACACACACACACACACACACACACACACCCAGCTGTCCCTGCTTATGAAAGGGCACGAGAAGCCTCTGGGCTCTGAGAGATTGTGAAGATGGATGAGTGGGGCCCGGCTTGGAGAGATGTGAATAGTATTCTGCACTGACAATATTATAGAACGCTGAACACGGCCGCTGTGGCCACGAGCACTTGGGGACTCAGCTCTTGTTCTGTCACCCTGCCCTTGAAAGACTTTGGTAGCCCCTCCCATCCCCAGCGCCTTTGGAGACATCATGGAAAAGGACCTATCTTTTTTATGGATTTGGTTGCTGTATCTCAGGGTACCATGGTGATGAGCACCATAGAGATGAGAAGAAATGACTTTTATTGGCTTGTCTCTTTGTTCCGGTGTCCCCCCTCACCCCCCCTCCACACACACACACAAAGCTCCCAGGTCAGCAGACCCAGGAGAGAAGGAGGCAGGGCCCCGTGTAAGTGGAACAGATGAAAGGAGAAAAATGTACTCTCTTTTCCCTCCCTCTCAATCATCCCCCCATCTCTCTCTTTCTTCCTCCCTCCCATTACCAAAAGCAATTGTATTCAAACCCGATAATTACAGTAACAGCTACAATAATCATCATTTATTGTTTGTTTTTTAAGCATTTTAACTTCCAAAAACATTTTCCAATCTCTTGTTTTCACAGCAGGCCCTGGGGGAGGACTATGCCCATTTTATAGCTGGGGAAGCCGAGATCCAGGTAGGACCCCAAGTCATGGGGAGAGTATGTTTACAGCAGCTTGTAAATATTAGCAAACCAATTGAGACCTAGGAGTCCTTCAGAGGCACTGAAGGCAAATCTTGGTTTCTTGGGTCATTCCTGAGTTCTTACCATCCTTGGACTTAATAGCATTTTGAGGATCTTGGTAGAACTGAGAATGAGGCTGGAGACAGCTTGTGGCCCAGGTCATGGGCTGGGGGCTGGGATAGGGACTCCCCCCCCTCTCTGGATTGCTCCCATGAATGGGGATGGGGGATGGAAGGTGGGCAAACACCTGGAAAAGGCCTGTTTGGCCCAAACCTCCCTTGCCTATATGCTGCCCCTCTGCCAGCCCTAGAAAAGGCTCCTCTTTGTGTCAGCGCTTCCCAAGGATGGGGTCCTCTCCTGAGCATTTGGAGGTGTGAGGAATGAAGATCTATTGGAAGGGCTGTCTCTGTCCTCAGGAAGCCCCCACACTGAGGGCAGGTCCCTAGCCCCCAAACCATACCCAAGAGCAGAGATAATACCTTTGAGGAGCTCAGAGACTGTCCTGGGGCCTGATTCTTCTGGGAAGTCTGGCTCTCCCCGCCAAGGGTGGGGTGAGAAGTTGGGGCTCCCCGAGGTCTCTACATCTCTTAGTGTCTAAGCTGAGTGGCTGTCTGGGCTCCAATACTCAAGACAGGGGGGTCTGGAGGCCCAGGATGCCCACCAGAGTCCAGATGGATGAGAGAAGGGGAGGACAGTCATGAATTCCCCTGCCTCCTTCTGCTCTGTCCCATTAAGAGATGTAGGAGGAGGAAACTGAACAGATTTGCTCCCCAGATTCTTTCTATCCAGAAATATAATGCCAGGGATAGGGAGTGGCATTCCCTGCCCACCCTGTTAGGACAAGAGGCCAAGCCTCCTCGTCTTTCCTGCCCTCATCCACCCCCAACCCCGCTTTCCTTGTAAAACCTGAAGTCTAGTTCTACGAGGCATGCTACCCACCTAAAGGGCGCCTCTCAGAAGCCAGAAGGTGGGGGCCAAGTTCTATACCACCTGACATGCATTGCCCATTTCAGTGTCCCCTGAACGGCACTGGGATTCTTTCTTCTCGGGCTCCACCCCTGTCATTTTCTCCACTTCTTCAGTGCCCATGAGGATGACCAGTCGCTGGGCCATGGTTCTGGTGTCAGGGAACAGGATAAAGTTGTAGATCAGCGAAGCCAGGACAGCTCCTGTCAGGGGTCCCACCCAGAAGATCTGCAAAAGCAGAGAGAAGTAGGTGCCCCAGTCAGGAGCTATGAGGATCATAGGGTAGCTTTGGGATCCCTGCCCGCCTCCCTAGTGTTGGCTCCGTCGTCCGGGACCCCTCGAGCTGCTGCAAGTTGACAAAATTGAGAAGCAGGTGTTCTGCCTTTCAGGTCCCTGCAGGTGAGGTGACCTTGCCTTCAATAGGGTGGGCCCAGTCTCCTCACCACTCTGTTTCCCTCCTCTCCCCTCCCGTGTTCCAACCAGAAGCCCTGGCTAGTGCTGTTCCTGTCTCTGCTGGTGTGTGTGTCTATTTCTGTTTGTCTTTTTCTTTATCCAAGTTTGGAAACTGGTCCAGCTGGAGAAAGTGAATAAGGAAACAGCCAGGACTTAAGGCCTGGGCCAAGGCTGCATCTCCTGTCCTGGCCCATTTATGGACATTCCACTGGGTACTCTGGGCTATTGAAGCTGGAAAGACAGGAAATACAAGCCAGGATACTCGCTTTTGTCTTCTGAGCTTAGGGAAACCTCCTCTGGGGGTCAAGATGGCCTGTGGTAGGGGGCCTTGTCTCCCCAAGTCCCTGTGAACCCACCGCTGGTGAAAGCCACAATCCCTATCTCCCCTGCTCAGGCTCTCCCCACCTAATGGCTGCCAGTACAGGCTCTCACCCAGTGGACCGTGAACTTCCCAACGACGATGGCGGGGCCGAAGGAGCGGGCTGGGTTCATGGAGCAGCCGGTGAAGTAGATCTGGAGGGGCAAGTGGAGGTTTGTGGTGTGAGGAGGCTTAAAGCAGGCCTGGGAGGGGACAGCCTCCTCTGCCCTGGCTTAGAGCCCCGGCACCCGCCTTGGGCACTGCCGTATCCTGGGCCCGGACTGTGGGAACACAGCCTCGGCCCAACGCATTAGGGGCTCAGGGAGGGACACTTCCTGGCCTTCAGGGCCTCTGCAGTCTCCCCAAGGAGGGATCAGTGTGTGCATACACACAGTGCCCTCTTTGCCTCTTACCCCAATGAGATGGCCCAATGCCACAGAGATCCCAATCACGATAGCTGGGGAGCCCGATGCTTGACGGTTGTTGGTGGAAGCAAAAACACAGAGCACCAACTGCAGGGTCAGAACCAGCTCCACTGCCACGGCCTGGCCAGTTGAGACATTGCTCTGGACCTGGGTGAGGAGGAGGCTATGCTGTAGGCGAAGGGGTCTCTGCCAGGGGTTGGTGACCCCATTGGACCTCATTGCCTCACTGTGAGGAGGTGATGCCTCACCACCGCCAAGTCCAGGACTTAAGGAGATGAAGGATCGGGGACAGCTGGCAGTAGAGTTCGGGTCAGCCCTGGACATTTGCTGCCTGCAGAAACGCGTGGCACCCCCTCCTAGCCCACCGGTTTGTTGAGGCCAGTAGCTGGCGACAGGCTCAGGACTGGTGGGGAAGGGAAGGCTCAGAGCAGCTGGGGTGCATGTTTTCAAGCAGCCTGGGAGGAGACCGTGGGTAGGAGTGGAAGGAGGAGACTTGGGGAAGTAGGTGGAAGGATAGATGATTAGGGGAATCTGGAGGAGTGAGGCCTCAGGGTGCTGAGGAAGGAGGAACATGGGAACACAGAGGAGCAGGGCACATGGGGCGGACCTGGAGAGAAGAAGGGCATGCCAGGTCTCCTGCATTACCCACAGCCCTCCCCCCCCCCCCGCCCCCCGCTACCCTGCCTCTTAAATGCCTGGTCCTTCCCTGACTCTTACTTCTTAGTTACAGCTTCTCTCTGTTCTACCTGTTCCTCGTACCATAACACCACTCCTGCTCTGCCTGCACTAAGGCCACAGTCTGGTTCCCCTGGGTCCCAGGGCCCAGCCCAGAGCAGGTAAGGAGCACGTGGTCAAGTTATCACCTCCCTGTCCCCTCTCCTCAGGCCTGGTCCTCCACCCTTACCACCTGTGTGGGCATCCCTTTTCTGGCCCTGCTGGGTGACCCTCCCTGCACCTACCATGTTAATCCCAAGGGTCTCTTGGATGTCTCCTGGTATGACCGCATAAAGCACTGAGGCCCCCACAATGGCCCCCGTCAGCTGAGCAGCCACATAGGCCACGGCACGGGGCAGGGAGATTTGGGAGCTCACGAGGAAGGCCAGCGTCACAGCAGGGTTGATGTGGGCCCCGCTGGCCTTCCAGGTGACCTGCACAGCCACAGCCGTGACCAGGTTGAAGGTGATGGCGGTCTGTAGCATGGTGGGACGCGCCGAGGGCCAGGGCAGACTGGAGCCCACACCAAAGAACACGTACAGCCCTGTGGCCAGGAACTCAGCAAACAGCTCCTTGCTGATAGCTCTCCAGAGCTGGCCCAGCAGCATCCTGGCCAAGCCTCACCCGCCAGGCCACACGGTGTCCTGGTCCTGCTGCTTTGGCTGCCGCCTCTACTCCTGGGGCCTCTTGCCTCTGATCTTCGCTGTCTCCTGGGGTCTCTTGCCTCTGGCCTGCTCTGGCTGTCTCACTGTGTTGAGGCTCCTCTGGCCCCCACCTAGTCAGACTGTGCAGGGAGCAGGCGCACAGGATTATGTGTGTCTGGGTGGGTGGGAGGTGCAGGGCTCATATAAGGAGTGGTGCTCACACGCTTGCCCCACCCTGAGCTCACCTGACAGCTGGGGGAGGGGGGCGGCCTCCAGGTGCTGAGCTGGAACCTCCAGGTTCCTAAGCTGGACGGGCCTCACTCTGCGGCAGGCACAGGCCTGGCCCAAGGGTGGCAGGTACAGGAGTCATGGTGGGCATGGGATTCCAGGGTGCTCACATCCCGATGTCAGCTCAGAGGCAGCAAGCTCGCCAGGTCCCCAAGTCCAAGGCCTGCTTCAGAGGCTCCTGTTGTCCCGGTCCCCTCTGCCTGCAGGCTCTGCCTCCAGATGGGCTCACACTATTCTATGCCCCATAAACCCAGATGTGAAATGAAGCTCTTTCTCCCTTTCCCACCCAAACCCCTACTCGTAGAAAGCAGATGTGAATAGAGTCAACTTTACTAAGGACATGGGCCTGTGTGGGTGCAGAGGGGACAGAGGGAGGAGGGGTTTATTCCACAGCTAATGAGACGACATGCATGGCAGTGGAGAATTTCCCCTGCCAGCTGGGAATTTCCACTGGTCCTTCACTGCATTGTCCGTGCCCCTTTCTGTCTCCCTTGCCCACCCCCTCCCTTTCAGCCCCTTTCCCCTCCACTAACTGCTCTCCTCCTTCTCGGGGGCCTGAACAATTCTGCTCAAGCCTCTCACAGGGCAGCCGAACACTTTTTGTGGCAATGCTGGCCCTGAGGTCACCCACGCCCTAGGCTCTTCCCTTTTAACCCCAGCAGCATGTCGAGGTATTTTCTCAAACAAAGGTGCTCCTTCTCTCCCTAAGAAGAATCGGTGTGGCTGTTAAGATAACAGTTTTCATCTTTTAACCACACGGGTGTGCCCTGACCTTGCCCCTGGCCAAATCTCCCTGCTCAGTTGATATCCCCCGGTTGTCCTTAGGCTCCTCAAATGCAGCCTGTCTCAGAAGGAGACCCTCATCTCTCTCTGTGCCCCCCCCCCCCGCCCCAATGCACTATTCCTGTTTTCTCCAGCTCTGTTGGGGGCACCTGGGAAGCATCCTTGACCCTCCTCTCCCTCCTGCCCCCAACCAATAGTGGCATCAAATCCTGCTGATTTTGAATCTTAAATATTTCTCGACTGTGCCCTCTTTTTGCCACCCCTGCTGCCCTGCGGCCTTTAACCATTCTCTCCGTCTGCTCCCTCACTCAGCTCCAATCAATTATCCACACTGCAGCCTGAGTGATCTTTCTAAAATGCAAATCTGATCCTGCTGTTCCTCTGCTAAAATCCCTTCAAAGCATCCCTCATGCCTGGCCTACAAGGTCCTCTGGGATCCTGCTCTTCCTACCTCATCTCTCCCCGCTCCCTGCTTTGTCCTTTACCCGGTGGCCTCACCAAAGGGCCAGTGGTTCTGGAACACTCCGTTGCTGGTCTTTCCTTGGCGGATGCCCTGTCTTCTTCTCAGAGAGCCCTTCCTACGTCCTTTGCTTGGGTAACTCCTAACTCATCCCTAAGGCTCAACTTCAGTGTCACCTCCTTTCCTGGGTGAGGGAGGACCCCTCTGCGTACTCCCACCACACCTGGGCATTTTCATACACTCCAGTCACCACAGAGTGCTGTCATGGTGTTAATGTGCCTCCTTAATGAGGCAGTGAGTCCCTCAGGGAGCAGGAGCCAAATTTCGCTCATCCCCACATACAGTGCTGTGCACAGGGATTAGCCATAGTTGGTGCTCAGTAAATATCTGTTGAGTGAACGAATGGACGAATAAAAGCTTCCTGACCTCCTGGAGGCAGGTGACTTTCGTATCTACTTCATCTCAGCCAGCTTATTCTTACGGCCTCATACCTGTCTCACCTGGGATCGAACCCTCTGAAATCTTGCAGGGGAACATCCAGCTCTAATTATAGGTTCTGTCCATCCACCCTCTCCCATCTCAGTCCCTGTAAAATGCCTCCCTCATTCCCTCTCTGTGCTTCCAGCCTTCCTGGCCTCACCCTTCCCCCGACCCCCCAGATCCCCAGGTGGTCAGCGCCCCACCGTCCTGGCTCCCTGTTCTCTTTGCCCCACCTCCTGCATCTCTCCCATTTCATTCTCCTCCACAGCTCTTTGCCTTGATCTGCACTGCTGAGCACTGCTGGAGAAACTTGTCCATCCGTGCAGACTTTTGCCATGACAAGTCCATGGTCTCTGGCCTCAGCAGGGGCCGCCAATCTGCTCAGCAATCCTTATGCCATCCTCAGTCTGCTCGCTCTCTCCCCATTCTTCTAAGGCCTACTTCCAACCTTGCCCAAGCTCTCCAAGTGCCCCCATTCCAGCTTTCTTCCAGAGGATCAGCTTGCCTCCTGTCCCACCTGGAAAGAGACACTCGCAGGCAAGACTTCTTCCTATCCTTCCTGCCAGCCACAAACTCACCTGCCACTGCCCCGTGCCCTCACCAGCTTCCCTCGGGCCCTGAAGAAGAGGCAGCCCTTCTTTTGCATCCAGTCGGGGGGCTCCTCCTTGTGCTCCTGGCTCCCTTTGAGTGACAGACACCCTTTCAGGGCTGGTTCCAGTCTCCTCTGGGGTTTTCACTTCTCCCTCTCCTGGATGCTTCTTGATAACAGGCCTAGAAAATCCTGTAGTAGAGAGACCATTGGCTTCTTATGCCTTTCCTCTTTGTCTCCCTTTCAAGACTTTGCTCAGGTCTAGTTCCACCCTGAAGCCTGCCCTGATATTCCCCTCCAGCCAGTGGCTACTTCTGGCTTCGACCTCCTTAGTGCCTCCCCTGTTCCAGTGCAAACTCCCATGCTTGCCTGGTATAAAAGAGGCTTTCAATAAATGCTCGAGAAATGAAGGAATGTGGCCACAGGGGTAGTGTAGGTGACATTCCTCCCTAGTTCGGTAGGTTCTCTGCTTAGGGGTTGTCCTAGGGAACCTCAAGGGCATCTCTCTCTCTCCCTTCCTGCAGACAGGGCCTCAAAGGGCTTCCCGACACCTTACCTAGCTTCGCTTTCTGCACCTGTCCACCAAGCAGCACTAATGCCTGTCTGTTAAGAGCCTTCGATAAGATAATACAAGCAAAAGCAATTGCACACTGCCATGTATACTTCACCCCTGACCAATATGTAACTTCTGGGAGCTCAGTTTCCCCGTTTTTAAATGGAGACAATTCCCACTTCCCCATGTGTCATCAGGGGCAAATGTGCTGACACCAGAAGAGTGTCTCTGAGCCAGAAAATTTTGGCTGTTAGGATTGCCGCTCCCCTCACCTCTCCAGTGAGAGGGGTGTGAGGACTGAGCAGGGCTGGGAGGGGTCCTGGCTGCTATGGCAGTTCCAAGGCTAGTGGCTCCTGCTCTGGGCTCTGGAGGCTGAGAGAATCAAGTACAAGAGCAGCTCTTGTCTCCAGCTGGCCTAGAGCTGAGCCTCCTGTGGCCCTGTCTGGCCCAGAACAAGGTCCTTCAGCCCCTGAGGCCAAGTGAGCCTTGTCCAGGGCTTGCTCCCACGCCAGCTCCTCCCCGGACCCCGCCAGTCCTGGGCTCTACTGCTAAGCTCTGAGGTCCCTTATGCTCAGAGGCTTTTTGCCAAGGCCCCACACCTGGCTGTCTACAGATGCCTGTCAGGTGGCCGTGTGCTTTCAGCCTCCTAGAGCCCTGTCTCTGGGCACTCCAGCCCGCTGGGGTGGCTGTGTCTGTCAGGGAGCGGGGTGTGTATAGGTGCATGTGCACAAGGGGCAGTGTGAGCTCTGACCGAGGTCCTCTCAGCTTGGGGAATGGAGAGGGAGCAAAAGGGAGGGGACATACTGGGAGAGCAGGGAGAACGAAAGCCCTCCAGAAAGGGAAGGGTTCAAGGCAGCTTCCCTCGCGTCGTCTCACCAATCCTCCCGAATTGTGGAGGCTTCATCCACACCTGACCGAGGAAGCTGAGGCTCCGAGAGCCAACCCTCTCCTCAACCCCTCGTCCTGTCCACCCCCCCTAGACAGCCAGCCTTACGTCCTTTCTCTGCCTTTAAGCCCAGCCCTCCTCCATCTCCCCATTGTGTCCCCAAGTCCACCTTCCTACCTGGTGAAAACCAGCAGCCCCTGGGCAGAGAGGGGGAGGAATCAAGGCTCTTCCCAGGTTCCATTTCTAGGTGGAGCAGAGGGTCAGGGGTGACTGAGCATGTGTGTGCTTGGGTGTGATGCACACATATGCCCCTCTGAGAACACAGGGAGCCAGGCTCCTAGATCTGGTCCTCACCAGCCCTGTGACAGAATGGAAGTGGGTTGATGTGGCTCTTTCTCTTTCTCTCTCTCTCTCTCTCTCTCTCTCTCTCTCACACACACACACACACACACACACACACACACACACGGAGCAGTCAATGCCGAGAAGACACAGCCCCTTGGGTACAAGTGAAGGTCAGCGTAGACGCGCGGGGTTACTGTGTGCGTGTTCATGTGTGCGCAGGCTTCTGTGGGCTCCGGACCCAGCCGCGCGGATCACACACCAAGGAACACAGCGCCCTCTGCTGGCCAAACAGCCCGCCGCTGCTGCTTGTCCGCCCAAAGGCCTTGGACCCCTCTCGTCCTCTGGCCAGGCCAGGTGGGTGCCCCACCCACCCCTGAAGATCTGTCTCCCATAGGCCCACCGTTCACCTCCTTATGCTCCCCCTGGGGCCCATCCAGAAAAGGAACGCAGGTCGCTGCGCTGGAGGGAGAGGCCAGCCTCCCAGTCGTGTCTGTGCCTGTACCTGAGTCATGTGGGGACTAGAGGGGAAGGGATCCTCTCCCTTCTGCACCTCCTATCCTCCACCTCTATAGTGGACTGGGGGCAGCTGCTTCCTGGTGGCTTAGGCGACCCAGGCCCGTACCCCCATGTGGCTAGAGCCGGGACCCAGGACTTGTGTTAGAGGAAGCCTAGCAGCAGCGGATTCGGTGGACGAGGTCCCCCCCTGCTGGTCGGAGCGGGCATTTGCGGCCTGGCTCCATGGTAGGGGCCAGGGGTCGGATGAGGCAGGTGAGGGCTGGGAAGTCTGCTCCTCCTCACCCACGGTCCCTGGGGCTGCCGCTGGCCAGCCAGGGTCCATCGTTTCTCCCACCCCTTCTCAGTCCATCTCCTGGCCCTACTATCCCCTCCTCTTCCGAGGCAAAACTGAAGACCACGGGGAGAGGTGTCCATTCCAGAGAGAACCAGGAACTCGGGTTCAAACACCTGCAGGAGAGCAGAGGCCCAGAACCAGAGTGTGGCTGGGGTCCCAGATGTGTATGCGCTGGTTTCTTTTCGCATTAGTTTATTGAGCACTGACTCTGAGGTGCTTGGTCCTGTTTGCACCAGCATTTTCCTTCCATCTACTGTCTCATTTAGTGCTCAGAACAATTTATGAGGTGGGTACAAGTATGCCCATGTTACAGATGAGGTAATTAAAACTCAGCCTGTGTTACCCAAAGTTGCAAAGCAGGATTTGAGCTCCAAGCCAGACTCCTTAACTATGACGCAGGACTGTGTCCCGAGCTGCTCATCTGCACGACTTCCACCATTTTTTCCCACAGAGAGCCGACTGGTCCCAGGAATCTCACTCCCTTCATCTTAGACCATTCCCACAGCAACCCTGTGAGGGAAGCATTTTTAAACCTTGTTTTATAGCTGAAGAGATGGAGACTCAGTGAATTTAAGGCGGCTGCCTAAAGAGTGTCAGTGACAAGGGGACAGGCCAGATAAGAGCAGAGCTACAGGCCTACCGGGGAAGATGGTGGGAACAGTGGCTGGCAGAGGCAGGAGAGAGGAGGCCCAGGAAAAGGCTGGACTGGCTGTGGCTTCTGGGTATGTGTGTGGGGCGGACAGGGGTTTTTTCCCTCTGACTGCAGGCTCCCAGCATGGCACCTTTTTGGAAGAGTGAGGTGTACAGAGGGGAGTCCAGGGCTGTGCCTCCTCCGTGATGACAGACCTGGCTGATCACCCCCTTGGCATCTCAAGGGGCTGCTGGCTAGTTCACTTCTCCTCTCCCCGGCCTGGCACTCCCTGGCCCCAGTGCCAGGCCCTCCTCAAGTGGCCCAGACTTGACATAGCTGAGATGGGAGGGGCAAGCAGGCGGGTGGCTTGGTGAGGACCCCTCCTCTGCTCTCATGGCTCGCTCCTGACCTCTTGCTCTATTTCCATATTTGGTCTCTCTCCCTCACCCTCTCTCTTCCTGACCTCGTCTCTATGACTCTCTAAGCCTCCCCTGGCCTCTGCTTCCCTGTCTATCCACAGAGAACTGTGGAGATCATGGGGAGTGTAGGGGATGATGAAGAGGAGACAGATTGTCCAGAGGGACAGAGGTGTCCCAAAGAGAGGCTCTGGGGAGAGATGAGGGAGAATATCAACATCAGTGGTTTATTGGGAAGCCCCTACCCCAAACACCAGCAGCCCTGCCCCGTGCATTCTTGAGCAGAAATAAATAAGGCAGCATTTAATGAACCGGTCTGTCTCCCTCCTAAGGCAATCTGGGGAGGGGTGGCCTTTGCTGTCTTAGGGACTAGGACCCCTCCGGTTCTTGAGGAGGGGTGGAGGAGGGTGGGGGCTTGCACACTGCAGGCCAGCCCCCCTCTTCCTGGCCTGGCTCCGGGGCAGCCTGTAAGCTTGGTGGTACTTTCACAGTCTCTGAGGTCTGACCTCAGGGCAGCAGTCTGCCCTGTCCCAGAGAGACCCTTCCCCATCAGTCCCCAGTCCCTGGCCCCTGCCCCTGCCCGAGTCCCATCATGGGTTCCTGCTCCCATCCCTAACTGTGAAGCTGGGGGAGCCAGCACCTCCAACCCAGCCCAGAGGACCCAGCGGTGGGGGAAGGAAGCTTTGCTGTCATATATATATATATATATATATATATATATATATTTTTTTTTCCCCTGAGGTTCAGGGGCTGAGGGTCTGGCCCGTGCCTGACACTGGTCAGCGGGCGGTCAGCTCCATGGTCTTCTTTCGCTCCTCTCGCTGTTCCTCCCAGTCCTCCTCAGGCTCATACGTGCCCTTGACGATGGCCACGCGCTCGCTCAGGCTCAGGGAGTTGGGGAAGAGCAGGTAGAAGTAGAGGATGGCAGCCAGGATGGCCCCCACAATGGGCCCTACCCAGAAAACCTGGCGGGGGGGGGGGGGGAAGGGCAGCATCAGGGAGCTGAGTCTCAGGCCTCAGAGACCCACAGCTCCCCCTGCAGAGGACAGACCCATGGGCCCTCAGAGAAGATGGATGTACAGAGTTCCAGACCTCCAGAGCGAGAGACTGTCTCCTGACTCAGGAACAGATACGCTGATACCCTATTCTCCAGGGACAGGGACATGGACCACAGACACTCAGATCCTCAAAGGAGACAGATCCCCAGAAGGACAGCACCCCCCCCCCAACCTCACCCTAAAGAGAGACAAATGACCCTTCAGAGGAAACAGACATATAGATCCTCGGAGAGACAACAGAACTCTCGCTTCCACATAGGGAGAGAGACCCTGAAGAGAGGGAATGTGAGTTCTCAGATAGATTGTCCAGAGGGACAGGCCCACAGGAGGGAAGACCCTCCCAACCCCTCAACAGGAGCAGATAAATAAAACATCAGAGAGGACAGACACACAGATATGCCACCTTCCATGCCCCACCCCAGAAGGACAAACACAAAATCCTCAGAGATCAACACAGAGGAACAGAACTTCCCCTCCCTAGAGGGACAGACACACATAGTCCCCACGCTACCCCGGTCCTTGTGCTGGCTGCATCCCATCCCCTTCTGTATCCCGTCCTTTCTCCAGCCACACCTCCCAGGGCCACCCCCAAGCTCTGGGCCCACAGCATCCAGACAGTCCTGGGAGCTCCTGGCCAGGTTTTCAGGCTCTCATTGCCAGGGAGCCAGGGGAGGGCCCAGACTCACCCAGTGAGCGGGGCTGAAGCGCTTCATGACCACTGCAGGGCCGAAAGAGCGGGCTGGGTTCATGGAGCAGCCAGTGAAGTAGATCTGGACAGAGAGAGGCAGGTGGTGAGGAGGGCAACATGCTTGTCCACTCCTAAAGGCCTGGTCTCTCCCAGGGTCACCCAGAAGTTCAGGGGCTCAACCAGGTCTCTGACTCAAGTCTCCTGGTTCCTAGGCTGGTGACCTCTCCCTCCACAGGTCCCTCCCTATGCGCCACTCTTTCTGCTCAAGTCCTGTGCTTGGACTTGATTTCCTGCCTCCACCCCAACTCCCACTTACTCCCATCTTTCCTCAGGCTAGAGAAGATTTGGGGGCGTCCAGCCTGGGACAGGGTACGGCCGCCCCACTCTAGGCCTTAACTGCTGGGATGTTGCGCGAGGGCCCTATTATTTGCCTGAGGGGCTCCGCACAACTCCAGCCAAGTGGCAGCATTGCTCACCCCCACGAGATGGCCCAGTGTGACAGACAGGCCGATGGACAGGGCTGGAGAGCCCACAGGACTGGTGCGGCGGGAGTCCGTGGAGGAGAAGACGCAGAGCGCCAGCTGGAAAGTCAGAATCAGCTCCACCACCATAGCTTGACCCTGTGTTGTGTTGTTGTTGAGCTGAAAGGGGAGGGTGGGTTAGAACATCTGCCTTCTAGCTCTATGGCCAGCGGCTTGGGGGATGGCACTTTTCGCCTCCACGGACACGGACAGCCAGGGCACCTGGAAGCCAAGCCTTGCACACGGAGAGGTCATTTGCTGAAGAGATTATATACTTCGTGGGGTGTGCAAAGCTTAGGGCACAGGCCTGTGGCGGAGGAGCAGAGTGTGAGGGGAGCCTTTCTTGGACAAGGTCCTGCCAACGGTTCTGCCCAGTCCCAACCCCCACAAGCTGGCATTTACCCTCCCTCCTGTGGGCAGCTACCCAGTTTGCCGACTGCACCCCCTGCCTGCCTCCCGCCCGTGTCTGACCCGCTGCCAGTGCCAGCCTCAAACCCGTCTCTCCGGTGGGGCTGACTCACAGTTTGACAATGGTCGAGAAAATCCTCCTCTGTGTTTGATTAATGAACCCAGTTTGCATGGGACATGGGGACTGAATCTGGGGCTATGGGAGGGGGTGGAGGCAGGGACCGGGAGCAGGAGCCCATATTCAACAGACCCTACGCAGTGACACCACATTAGGGGCTTCCCAAGCATGGATTCTAAATGTAATCCCCTTGGCACCTGCTGTGGTGGGTTATGACCACCCCCATGTAATGGCTGAGAAAAATGAGACCCAGAGGAGCCAGGGGCACCCAAAGCCAGGATTACAACCCATCTCTTTCTGATGGTTCCACAAAACCACTACAATAAGGAGTGGGACAGGAGCAGGGAAGGTCCCAAGGGGAAGGCAAAACTCCGGTTTGAGACACGAGAAAGCCGGAAGTTTCCGGCAAGAAAGGAGGGACAACAGGCAACAGGAGAGGCTTCACGGGAAGAGCTGCAGGAGGGGAGTGGGCAGGGGAAGGGGGCATGAACCAGGGAGGCTGAACAGGGAAACACACCAGCCTGGAGACTCATCTTTCTGCCCTTCCTGGCAAGGGTGTAAGTGGCTCATTCTGTGGCACCCACCCTCAAGATGGGCTCTACGGCCCTGGTCAGGAGCCCACCCCAGGGTCCCTGCCCCACCCTAGCCCCGTGGTCACTCACCGCGTTGATGGCCAGATTGCCACGGGCATTGATTGGTGCCAGCCCATAGAGGATGCCGGCCCCGGCAATGGCACCCACCAGCTGGGCCACCACATAGAAGACAGCCCGGAGCAGGGAGATCTGGTTGCCCACTAGGAGGGCCAGGGTGATGGCGGGGTTGATGTGGCCTCCGCTCACGGGTCCCAGGGCCTGGGCCAGGGTGCCTATGGCCAGGCCGAAGGCCAGCGAGATCTGCAGGATGCTGGGCAGCGCCGACGGCCACTTGAGGGCCGAGCCAAGGCCGAAGAAGACGAAGATGAGGGTGGCCAGGAACTCCGCGAACACGGCCTTGAGGAAGGCCACGGAGCACACCTCTTTCTTCATGGTGGCCGCGGGGGCCTGGCGGCGGCGGCCGCGGCGGGGGACGCCCGTCGGGGCTGCGGCGCAGGGGGCGGGGGGCTGGCTCCCGGACGCGGCGCGCTCTGCGGCGCCCACTGCGTGGCTAGCGGCCTGGCACGGACCCGGCAGGGGCGCGCTATATAGAGGGCGGGCGCCCTGCGGCGGGGGGGCGCGCGCGGGGGAGCAGTGGGCGGCTCCCACGCCCGGGGCGCAGCGCGGCGCGCAGGGAGGGAACCTGGCGGCCACCGCCGGCTCGCCGCTGCCCCGGGCCCGGCGAGCCCCCGGCCCGGCGCCCGCCCCCCCGCCGGGGCCGCAGCGGACCCGCCCGGGCCACGTGACCCAGGCGGCCGTGTAGACCGGCCGGGTGGCTGGGGACCCGCGCATGGTGCGCCCCGGGCGGCTCCTGCGCTCTCCTCCGCGCTGCTTGTGCCGGCTCCCTGTGAGACTTCTCCGGTTCCGGCCTCGCCGGGCCGACTGTTCTCGGGCCGTCTACCTCCGCTGACCTTCTATCTCCGTCCTTGGTCTTCCCCTTTTCTTCTCCTCGGGTCCTGGGTCCAGCTCCTCCTTTTCCTCCTGTGACCCGGGCATCCTGACCCGGCCTCACTCCCGGCAGGGCTGGAATGATGCGATTCCCCAGAGGGCAGCTCCACTCAGCTCCCTGCCCGGCGATGGCGGGGGCGGGTGGCCGGGCTGGGCCGTGCGGGGCGGTCCGGCCGTCGTGGGCCTCTCCCTGGCCAGGCCAGGCCAGGCTGGCTTCCCGGGTTGGAGCGGGGGCGTTTTGGGAAAAGCGGGCACAGTGCCAGCCTGTCCTGCGCTCGGCAGTCCTCGACGCCCGGTAGCCCCAGGAGGCGCCCTCTCCTGGGCAGCCCTGCCAGCCCCTCCGGGGGTGCAGAACTCGGGATTCCAGTGAGTCCCGAAGAGGGTGGCGGCTGGGAGTTCACTTTGTCCATGGGACGGGAGGGAGCATGACCGGCTTCGGTTTTGCTTTGGGTCAGAGACGAGCCCCTGGAACTAGGGGTGGGGGGTGCTGGCGCACCACCGACCTCCTGCGCCTGGTCTTGGCCTCTCCTGCCTTCCTCCTGGAGTCCCCTACTCTGGATCCCAGGTTTTCCCTCTCCTCTGCTGCTCACCTCCTCCTTTCTGTCTTCTTGGTCTTCTCTTCCTTGAAACCCTCACTCAGTCTTGATTCCTCTCCCTCTTGCAATCTCTGCTCTGCTCTTTTTCTCCTTCGGTCTCTCCCTCCAAAACCTGTCTCTCTCTTTCAGACTTCTTGTCTGTCTCTTCAGTCTCTCCATCTGCCCTTCTCCCTCTGGCAGTCTCTTCCTCTCTCCGTCTGTGTCTCAGTCTGCCTCATGATCTCTTTGTCCCTGTGTCTCGTTTGAGTCTCTGCCTCTTAGGCTCTCTCTCTGTCTTTCTCCTTCCAGTTTTCCTTCTTTCCCCCTTCTTCTTTCCTTTTACAGTCTTAGCCTTAGGCTCTGGCTCAGTCTCTCTTCACCTCTGTTTCTATCTCTTCTGTTTCATTTCCCTTTGCCTTTTAATTTGTGACTTTCTTTGTTTCTGTCTCTACCTCAATTTCCATGTCCATCTCTATTACATGTGGTCTTTTCCAGCCCTCTCATCCCTGGACTGGGTGACACTTTCTTCCAGCTCCCACCCCCATCCTCCTGTCCTTCTCCCTTCTCCCTGAGCTCCCAGCTGCTCTCCACCGGCCCTCTCACCCCTCCCTCTTCCCAGTCTCAGGTTAGGCACGTAGGGAATGAGGCTGGAGGGCCCTCCAGGGTTTGGAGGAGGGGCAAGGGCCCACCCCCAGGATCCTTGGAGAGGAGTTCCACTAAAGACTCCACCATCTGCTACTACCAGGCGTCCTTGGGAAGCACTCAGCCCAGTGCCCGGTACTGAGTAAGGCTCAGTAGAGTTTCCTCATGTTGTGTGTGTATGTGACTATAATTTTCCAAGTCCCCCGAGGGCTCCATGTGGAGCTATGCAGAGGGTGCAGCAGAAGGAGAAAACAGGTACCCTTCTGGTAGTCTGTCCAGCGGGGACGAGGGGGAGGGGCCCGGAGGAAAGCCAAAGACCTGGAGGAGCGGGCTCTGGGTTCCGTGGCAGCTAAGAGGCCAAAGAAAACAGGGACCAAAGAAACCCCGCTATTGTTCCTCCTCAGTTCCGTGTTTCCTCCCAGAGCAGCTCCTCCTCCACTTCTCTCCTCTGAAGGCAGAGGTCTGTCTGTCCTTTCTGCCATGGGTCCTGGAGCCCTGCCCCTGGAAGAGCATAGCAGCTGTGCCCTGGATTTTCACCTGGGTTTGGGGCTGAGGGCAGGCCTGTCCCAGACTGGAAAAATGACCCCGATGACCCCCCACCCCCCACCCCAGGCCTCAGAGGGCACAACTGGTCACGTTTCCAAGGCCTGTGCCTGAGGTCCATCCGTCTCTCTCCAAACATCAGGGTTGCTCTGTTCCAAGGTTGTCACGAGAAACTACTCTAGC
Organism: Panthera onca; assembly: GCF_046562875.1. NCBI lineage: Eukaryota > Metazoa > Chordata > Mammalia > Carnivora > Felidae > Panthera > Panthera onca. The sequence continues at coordinate 76,372,686 of NC_138345.1, read as the reverse complement.
TACTAGGTCCTGGAATTGTCTTTGCCCTGAGAACTTGGGCCCTGCCTTGCCAGCCCCAGAGGAATGCTTTCCGCGACCTCTCTGGGCTGGGAAATAGATCTCCCCGTGTGCGGCAGGGAGAGTTAGAATCTCTCAGGGAGAGCTCCCTTCCCTCCTCTCCCGATATAGGGACCCCTGTATTCCCTGGAACAGGTAGAAATGGTAGGGTAACTGGCAGCAGATATGCCCCTGGGGCCCCACCCACTCCCCAGCGTTGAGAAGAATCATTCATTCATTCCACAAGGGCTTACTGAGCAGTCGCTGTTTAGCAGGCACTGTTCTAAGCACTAGGGATATAGCCAAGAGCTAGCAGACTACCTGACTGCCTGGGGGAGCGAACATTCTAGTGAAAGGAGACAGACGATAAACAGTGGACACATGTAAATTAGTGTGATAAAATCTGGTAAGTGCTATGGAAGCACAGAATATGGTAAGGGGGCTGGGCAGGCTGGGATGGGAGTGAAGGTTTCTTGAAATTTTCAATGGGGTGTCAGTGTAGGTCTTATTGAGAGGCTGACATCTGAGCAAGCACTTGAAAGAGGAGAGGGGGAGATCCAGGCATATATCTGGGAGAAGAACATTCCAGGCAGAGGGAACAGCCAGGGTTACTGGAGCAGAGAGAACACCAGAAGAGCATAAGGAGGTGAAGACAGAGGTGGCGGAGGGGGGCAGACCCGTGCACCACCAAAAGGCCTGCAGGCCTCACTGGAGAGAAGGAAGAAGTCACTGAGCTGAGGACTGGTATGGTCTGACAAAGTGGGTTTTTTTTTTTTTTTTTTTAATGTTTATTTCTAAGAGAGAGAGAGGGAGCAGGGGAGGGGCAGAGAGAGAGGGAGGGAGACAAAGGACCTGAAGCAGGCTTTGCATCGTCAGTGCAGAGTCCCGTGTGGGGCTCGAACTCACGAACTGTGAGATCATGACCTGAGCTGAAGTCGGACGCCTAGCTGACTGAGCCACCCAGGTGGTCTGACAAAGTTTTTTAACTTTTTTTTTTTTTTTTTTTTTTTTAACAGCAACTCCTTTGCTGTTGTGTTGAGAAGAGACCAGAGGGACAGGAATAAAAGCAGGTAGGCTCCTATCCAGGGAGAGGTGACAGTGCCCTGGACCTGAGTGGAGGTACTGAAGGCAAGTGATGGGATTCTGGATCCCTCAAAAAGGCAGCACTGACTGGAACCCCTGATGGAGCCCGTGTGGCATATGAGAACAAGGAGTCAAGGTGACTGGAGCTTTTTGGCCTGTGCAGCTCAAAGACAGAGATGTATCTGTTGAGATGGGGAGGACGGTGAGAGGAGCAGGTCTGGGGAGCAGAGCAGGTCAGTTTCGGACATGTTGAGTATTAGGTGTTGTCCCAGACCATGGAGCTCCCTGTCCTGACTTTCCGACATGGTGCTACAGCCAGCACGAGGAGACCAAAGGGGACCGTTCTTTGCTCTCTCTGAAGGACACACAGTTTGCCCATATCTCGGTGCTCTCTCCATGGTGCCACCTGGGTCACAAAGCCCAGGGTGCCCATTTTGGCCAGGTTGGCTGTGGGAATTTGCCACCACAGGCTACCTTAGTTGAGTTGCTTATTCAGCATTGAAATTCCTTCTGGACCATACCTAACAGCAGCTCTGGGGAGCTCATGACACGTGAGAGACGCCAGTCTGTCTTCTGGCACTTTGGACGATATTGACCATTTCTAAGTTGTGGAAGAAATAGCACTTATTGGCAAATGAGCATTTATTGAGTGCTTACTATTTACAGTGCACTGTGCCAGACAAGACAGAGGAGGGAAGATAGATAGGAGAATACCATCCAAGAGCCGGAAGGAGCCCTGCCCCCAAAGGGCTTACAGTCTTGCCTGGGAGGCACTGCATATATACAGAATCACAGCTTAAAGATACAAGACAACATCAAGGCAACATTTTGCAGGCACAAAGTGAGGATGTGGGAATGGGTGCTTCTGGGACCTGGTGGTCAGCCACATTTTCCCTTTAGCTCAAAGCCCTCTCTGTCCCCAGCTCAAGGACCTGGAAGCCTAGCCACCTGCCTCCATGGTGCCCTGCCTCTGTCTGGTTCTGAGTGTGTCTGACCTCCATCCTCCTCCGGCCTGGGAGCTTTTCAAGGGCAGAAACCAGCCTGGTGTTCTTTGTCCTTTACTCCCTACCCTGCTGTGGCCGTCCCCAAGAGATCGTGTCCATCACAAGACAGAGGGCTGGGCTTGGACAGGCTCAGGGGCTCCCAAGAGGGAACCAGGACTTGCCTCAGACCAGACCTGGTCTCCTGTGAGTTCTGCAGGGACAGACCATGGGCTTTTGAATAAGAAGGCCTGAGTTCAAGCCTTGGCTCCACTACATTCAGCTGTGTGACTTTAGACCAGTCTCTGAAATGCAGTTCCTTAATCTATAGAATGGGAAGAACGATATTTGTTCCGCCTGTCTCACAGGGTTGGGAGATAATCACAGGAGATGATAGGGATTGTGCCGGAAATGTTAAAAGCCCGCATAGCTGGAAGTCATTGTCCTTCTCTAACCCACCTGAAGTTTTAAGAGGAATAGATGAGCCAGTGCATATAACACACCCAACAAACTGGTTGGGACACAGGAGATGGTCAGTTGGCATCGGGTCCCCTCCATCCTCATCACTTTGAGTCCTGCTTCGACCTCTGACCTTAGTGACCCCGATCTGAGCAATCAGGACAGGAATTTGTGGGGATGTCACATCTGGCTCTAGGGGAGGTGCAATCCAGGAAGTGGAATAGACATAGAAATTCTTGGCAACTTCCGGGGGGATCTGCTGGGGTGAGGTAGAGTGGGGATGAGGTGCCCGAGACACGTTCAGGCTTGGCTCACAGCTCAGTGCCTTACTGCCTTTGAATGTCCGGAGCAAGGACACTCAGCTACCACGAGTACAGCCCTGGAGGTTAGCTCTTTAGTCTCTGATATAACCCCTCCCCTGGTAGTGAGTAGTGAGCCAGGTGGCTGTCACCAGCTGTCTGGGGTTTGGAACAATCATCTTCATAGCACCTGTGGCCCAGGGCAGCCTTTTTGTGACCCCAAAGGGAGCTTTGGTCGAGGAAAAGAGAAAGAAAAGCATAGATGAGGATGTGGTCACAGTCACACAGATGTTCCTCATACCCAGTCCATCTCAGAAGGGAGTGGAGGTCAGGAAGGGGCTGGAGACTCTGGTGCACAGTGGGTGCTTGGTGCCCTGTGGGACAGACACAGATAAAAGCCTTGAAAGCATGGAGGCAACAGTGCATGGAAAAGGGGGCTGAAGATTCGACTCTTAGGTTAGCTTTGCAGCAGGCTGGAAAGGGAGGGAGAGAATGGATGGACTGAGTGGTGGAAGGAAGAAAATGGGAGAACAGGCAGGGGGTGCTCAGGGTCAGGAGAGTTAAGAGGCTGGACGGGGAGGGGGCCAGCCCCAAGCCCACCTCCTTCTGCCTGGGCTCCCAGGGCTTTCCTTGGCACTGACCGCCAACTAAAGAAGGTACAAGAGGCCGAGGATCGGGCCCCTTCCGTATTCTCCCCGCAGGAAGCGGAAATAATGAAATAATCTCAATAATGCGTGCTAATGGTATGAGGAATTACAGTTCACACAGCATCTTTACATGCATCATCTCACTTAATCCCAGTTAATCTCATTTGAGAACCATTGCACTGGCCTGGAAATTTAGAAGCCCAGGCTCTAGACACAGACCCACCTCTGCCTGGACAGGTCATTTCCCTTCCGTGGTCCTGTCAGTGCTAGGCTGCTCTCCCCCCAGTAACTGTCCTATGGTGGAAACTTAAGGGGGGGAAGAGAAGAGAGGTTCCTGGGGAGGAAGAGCAGTGCCTGGGGAGGGCGCCTGTGATCTGGGGCCTGAATGCCTTGCCCAGCCAGCCATCGAGGAGCTAGAGCGTGCTGGGAGAGAGGGCTCACTTGCGAAACAGTGTCTCCTTTCACCAAGTGTCTGGTTGCAAATCTCCTCTCCCCAAGACAAAGGCCAGGGGCCCACAGAGGGCTTTTGTTTTCTCTGCCACAGGCTAATCTCCGGGGCTGGAGACCCCTGGAGACGGGGGTCTCATGCACGCATGTGGGGGATGTACACACACATACAGGCATGCGCACACATACGCCCGCTTCCTTCTCCGAAGAGGTCTTCCCTCGGGCCATCCTTGGCCACCCAACCCTGCCTTTTTCCAGAGGCCACTTCTAGGGGAGCCATTCTCTGGTTGATATTTCTGTCTCTAGCAGTGGATGTTGGCAAATCTTGGGGCCCAGCGCTGCAGCCCAGGGGAATTTTCCACGAGAGGCAGGGTAGGGGTTGGCAACCAGGGCCCTCCCCTCCCTTCAGCCCTCTTACAGTGGCCTCTGGACCTTCCCCTTCCCCTCTCCTGGGGAGCACTCTCTTAGAGCTCCTGCGGGTGATCAGACTGCAGAAGAAGTGGATTTATTGCGGGTGGGGGAGGAAGGGGTCCAGAGGGGAGTGAGAGGTTGCCACCCAGTACACTTGCACCAACACAGGCACAGCCGCTCACACTCAGGAGCGTGCACAACCGTGCACTTGGGGACAGAGAGGCACTCACACTTGCCCACTAGCAAGACCTGACGCGCCATTCCCAGACCCGCCTCCCCAGCAGTACCCGTGTCGGCCCCTCCACAGCCTCCCTTTGCCTGCCGGCCTTCCGTCCCCAAGCGTCCAGCTCCCTGCAAGGGGCCAGAGGTCGACTACTCGCTGCCTGCAGCCTGGGGACAGGCGTGGGGGGGGGGGGGGGCGGGGGAGGGGGAGGAAGGGCTGCCGGGCTCACCGCCACCCCGCAGCCCCGGCAGCGGCTGCTCGGTACCGGGGCCGGCTGCGGACCTGGGGAGAGGAGGGGCGGGGCGGGCGGCCCGCAGGCAGTCATTCGGCGCTCCCCCGAGCCGGGGCGGGGGTGCCTCGGGGCCGGGCGGGCGGCGCGCTCAGGCCTTGCTGCCCCGCGGGAGGCTCTGCGGCGAGTGCAGCTCCACCGACTGCCGCCGCCGCACCTCGCGCTCCTCCCAGTCGGCGTCGGGCTCCAGCCCCTTGAGCACGGCCAGGCGCTCCGCCAGGCTCTTGGCCGGCGGGAACAGGACGTAGTTGTAGAGCAGGGAGCCCAGGATGGCGCCCACCAGGGGTCCGATCCAGAAGACCTGGGGCGGGCAGAGAGGACGGTCGGCGCGGGGGACAGTGGGCACGGTGGGCACGGTGGGGCCGAGCCCCGACTCCGCCGCGCCCTTCAGCCTCGAGACGCGCTCCCCACCCCAACTTCGTGTTGAAAGGTGTGTGTGTTGGGGGGGTGTCTCCCGCGCGATTAATGCAGTCATCGGCGGATTGGCTTGGTAATGACAGCTGCAGCTGTTGGGGAGGACGGCTCAGGGGGAGGTTCGAGGTGCGAATTCCAAGCGGACTGTTGTGTGCCTCAGTTTCCATGCATGGTAAGAATGCCTACCTCCTAGGGTGGCCGTGAAAACTAGAGCAGTTAGTATTTGCAAAGCACCTAGAACGAGGCCTGGCACATACTAGCCCTAGGTAAGCCTAAATAATAAAAATACACGTGTGTAGCTGGTATCAGTATGACCACTTGTGGAGCTTGCGGTGCCCTGTGCGGAGCTGTTTCACACCTCACTTAAGTAACTTCGCTTAACTCTTCCCAAAAGCCTATGAGGTTAACAACTGCTGCTATCCTCACCTGCAGATGTGGAAACTAAGTCTTGGGCATCACACCGGAGGGAGGAACCCACTGCTCCCCCAGGAGGAGGGGAGGCGTGCCAAGGGTTTACTGAGCTGTGAGCCCACTCTATTCCAGCCCTCGCTGAGATGGGGTTCTTCGGGAAAGGGAAGGCAGGGAGGGAGGTTTCGGCCATTACCCAGTGGTCATCAAACTTGCCGGTGACAACAGCAGGAGCCAGGGAGCGGGCGGGATTCATGGAGCAGCCAGTATAGTAGATCTAGAATGGGAGGCGGGGGTCAGAGAAGAAAGGAAAGGGAGAGGATGGGGGTGGTGCGGGGAGTCCTTGCACCCCTCTGCAGTACTTGGCCTCCATCGAAAGGGAACCCCCCCCCCCCTCGGGATGGGCAATTAGTCCATGTATTTACAGAGCTCTGTATTCATTGGAGACCAGAGTGAGACCTGTTCCTTTGGGGTGTCTGGGAGTCAAAGCTTCTGAGATGTGGCCACGTGCCCGTCCCTCTGGGGAGTTCTGTGTATCAGTCCCTCTGGGGGGTCTTTGTGTCTGTCACTTTGGGGGGGGGTGTTTCTGTGTGTCTATCTCCAGAGTGGTCTGTGTGTCTGCTTCTTTGGGGAAAAGTCTATATGTCTGTCCCTCCAGGGAGGCTGGAAGCAGTGGCCATGACCTACCCCAAGGAGGTGGCCCAGGGTCACAGAGAAACCGATGGAGAGGGCAGGCGTGCCCAGGTTGTCTCCGCGACGCTCGTCTGTGGAAGCGAAGATGCAGAGCACCAGCTGCAGGGTCAGGAAAAGCTCCACGGTAACGGCCTGGCCAGCTGTCGTGTTGTTGTTGAGCTGGGGAAAGAGAGCGGGGAAGGGAGCGCTGAGCAGGCTCCCCACTCTGGCTCCCTCCTCCTGCCCATCTGCAGTTGAGGCTCCAGAGAGGCTTCTGGGCTGGGGCTGGAACACCTGGGCTTATCAGCCACCTTAGCCCAAATGAATGATGGCTTTTTCCTGGACTGTGGCCCAAAGGCAGGGGGATGGATCCCAGGATGGCTTGTGGTTCCCAGGCCAGAGGTAGAAAACTGACTCCATACCCGTTGGACTTGGGGGCTGTGGTCGTGTGCCTGATGTGAGAGGAAAAGGATGCTGAGGTCTAGAATTTGTTTCCTGAACAACAGGGAAGAGGTTTTGACTGCAGTGGGAAGCTTTAGGGCAGGTAACAGAAGGGCCTTCCTTGCTCTCTAGGCCATTAAGATACTGGTGTAACAAGAGGTCTGTCGTCTTTCTTCCTGCACAGGGCCCCCAGCAAGGGTCTTGGGACTTGGGTCTGGGGATGGTCCTAGGGCATCCCCTCACCCCGTGAGCCCAGGGTACAACTCTTTCCTTTAACCTTGCCTGTTCCCCTTGATCTTGCCTGCTTCATACTGCGTTTCAGACCTCAGTTTTGCCCCGTGGATTTGTTTCCTGCACATTCTGTGGAGGGTGGGGTGGGGGCGCTGGTGCCCTATACTATGATGCCTCCACACCCATGTGGGGAGCCCAAGGTCCCAGTAGACCCTGCCTTGGGTAATGAGAGAACTTGGGGCTGAGCAAAGAGGCAATTTCATAACCGGGCCGCACCCAGCACTGGATTTCTCCCTTGGTTTCGTCATCCTGTCCTACACCCTGCCTTAGAGCACTGGGCACTGCACCTGTTGGCACTGTGACAGCTCTTAGCTCCCACGCTCCCTCTCCGGGCCCTGAACCTCCACCCCTGGGCCCTAGCCATTGGGCCGGCCCCCTTGGGTCTCTAGGGTCTAACCTCAGTCCCCCCTGTGTCATCCAATGTTAGAGCCTCTAGTGGGGGCCAGCGAAAAGAGCTTCAAAGGCAGATACTTTGGATGCCTGTAACTTGCCATAGGACTCTACTTCCTTCAGCCTCAGTTCATCCTTCTGTCAAATGGGATAACAAAACAGATGCTGGAAGACTGTGCGAGGACTGGAAATGACAAGGGCAGAGCCCCAGCCCCATTCTCGCTGTTAAATGGCTTTTCTGAGGAAGAGGTGTAGACGTGGATTTGGTGTCAGACGGCTCTGTGTCCACTTGCAGGTGCTGACACCAGCTAGTTCTGTGATTTGAGTCACTGAATGCTGAGCCTCAGCTTACTAATTGGGGTAGAGGTATCACAGAATTCATTTTACAGCATTGTACCAAGAGGTAGGTGATATCCGGCCTGGCACAGGAGAGGTTCACATCAGTGATGTCTTCCTGGTGGCTAGCTGGCTTTTCCAGTGACCTCCGAGGACACCTGGAACAGCCTTGGGGGTCATCTAGCTCTCTAGCCTGAGGCCGACCCAGCCCCACTGCTGCCCCATTCCAGCCAGGCAGGGTTCGCCCTAGTTCCTCAAGATGTTAATGTTGAGCAGTGACTTGGGGGATCCTCCCCAGACCTTTTCTCATCCCTGAGACCCCAGCCTCATCATATTTTCCATTTTGAAAAAGAAAGAAATTCCCCAACTGGGACACCTCTTCCCCTTACGTGAGAAGGGGCCACCTGTGCAAAGGAGGCGGTGGCCACGGAGACTGTGGAGGACCCTTCGGAGACATCAGAGCTTTTATCCAGTGGCCCAGGGATAGAGCAGGCCAAGAAAGGCAAGAGATTGAGGCACGAAAGAGGCACTTGCTGCCCTGGCTGGGGATGGGGGGGGGGGGTGCGTGGAGCAACAAGTGTATTGAGGGGACATAGACTATGTCCCCCCCACCTGTGGCCTCAGGTGCCGGGGCGCTGCACAGACCTAGGAGAGGCGGAGGGCGGGAACGTGGAGGGGGAGGGATTGTGGCTTCCCCCTGAGCTCCCAAAGTGCCTAAGGTGTCCAAATAACCACTGTTCGTGTAATCAGCAGTTAGTCACGGGCTCTGGGGACCTTCTCCAGGGTCTGGAGAGACCTTGCCCCTTCAGCCTTCCCTTGACTTTTGTACTTTCCCTGGTACTGACAAACTTTTGGCCCACCTTTTCCTTCTCTGAGCCTCAGTTTCCCTGTTTGCTAAACAAGTCTTAGCTGATGGCTCAGTCTGGGTTTGAAGGCTGGCTCTGGCACTCCCCCCTTTCTGAACCTCGGTTTCCACATCTTTAAGCCACAGATGTACGCATCCCTACCTTGCAGGGCTGTTGTGAGGTGTCACCATGGGGCCTGTGAGGAGTACCTGCCATGAAGCTCACGCACGGTAGACGCCGAAGAAACATCGGGTCCTTCTTCCCTCAAGAAGACCCTTGGGACTAGCGCTCCGAGGTTCCTCCCGGTTCAGAAAGCAGAGCCGCTTTGGGACCTCGTCTTCTGCTGAGTTCTAGCCCAGCCCTCACTGTATTGCAGGCATCGAGTCAACAGAAACCCTGATGCTCTCTTCCTCGGTGAGGCTCGGGGCAGAAGGTGCCGGCAGACCCTGCCTGTATCCTGCCTCTGCTCTGAACTTACTGCTCCTTCCACCCTGACTCCCTTATGACACCAGTGTTCCTGGCTCCAGCATCTCTCCCTCCCTCCCTCCATCTCTCTCTCCCCCCACCCAGACCTTCACCCAGATCTGGTCCCTCCCATCTCACCCTGTACGAGGGACTCCCCAGGGTCTGCCCCTTACGGAAGGGGTGAAGTTCTGGCTACTCACTGCATTAACAGCCAGGTCCCCTCGGATGTCTGGTGGCGTAATCTCATGGAGCAGAGCAGCCCCTGCCACAGCCCCCAGCAGCTGGGCGGCCACGTAGAAGGCAGCTCGGAGAAAGGAGACGTGGCAGCCTACTAGGCAGGCCACAGTCACGGCAGGATTGATGTGAGCCCCACTGACGTGGCCCAGAGCCTGCACCAGGGTGCCGATACCCAGGCCGAAGGCCATGGCGATCTGCAGCACAGAGGGCAGAGCCTTTGGCCAGTTGAGGGCCGAGCCGAGGCCAAAGAAGACGAAGAGGAGTGTGGCCAGGAACTCTGCAAACACCGCCCTGGAGAAGGCTATGGACCGGAGTTCCCACATGCTGTGAGGCCTTCCGGGGGCTGGCCCAGCAGTCGGAGTGGAAGGAAGCTTGTGGAGTGCTCTCTCGCGTGCTTTCCCTCTCTCACTCACTCTCTTGCTCCCTCAGGGTCTCTGGGGAGGCTGGGCTGTGGGCATTTATAGGGTTCTCCCATCCTGGATTCGGACACGTGAGGTAGAGGTGGAGTTTGGGCCATTACCTTGTCTCTGCTGTGGCTGCCTCCTGCCCCCACTCCCCACCCCTGCCCACCCGCATGCCTATCACCCCATCTTGGCCTTCACAGCTGAATAATGTTCCCCATTAATGAGCTCCAGATAAGGACTGACGTCCCCTGGTTTTTCCGTGTTTGTTCCCTGGTTACCCCAGGGCTGCTGCCCCAGGGCCTCCCCTACCCCCACTGGGTCTGTGAATGGGGATTCTCTCAGGGGCTTGTGCCAAACCCCCTCCCTCTGACCCAAACTGTTGGTCAAGGCAGGGACAAAGCCTCTCCCAAAACTGACCATGAGAGAGGATGTCAGTGCTACCCCTTCTCATGATTGGGAAGTCCTTCCTGTCGTTAACCTCCAATTATTCCCTCTTGAAGGGGATGGAAAACAACTGGTTGGCTTGTGACATGAACCTTCCAAGGCATAAAGGTTTTGTCTCTTCTGTGCTCGCTTTCTTGCAGTCAATTACCCGTAAGTCATTCAGCTTTACCTGCTCCCCGGAACCCCAGCCAAAGAGCAGCTCCCATAGCCTAGAGGGAGGGAGTGGTTTCAGTGGCATTAGGACCCTGGCCCTGGGGACTGGGGTCAACCTGGGGTTGACCGAGGAAGCTTTGGGCTTCCGTTCCAGCATCACCCTGCCCCATCTCTGTGATTTACCCTTTCTTGTCCATCTCTGTGAACAAGGGGTAATAAACTTACACGGGGTTGGGGTTTGGATTAAGTGAAATAATGTGAAGTGCTCAGAGCTGCCCTGGCCCACGGTAAGCTGTCAGTGAATATCAGCTATTATTCAGAGCATTATTTAGACTCTGAGGAGGAGAACAGGTCTCCCAAAACTCACATGGCAGGGTCCCAAAAGCTGTGACAGGTTGTAGGCACCCCCTGGAGCTCAGAGCCACCCAAGCCACACGGGCAGGACGTTTCTGTGGGCAGTGAGCTGTGCAGGCTCAGGGAGGCTGCAATGATCGATAAGCGACTCTTCGGCTTCGGTGCCCACTCAACCCAGCATCTGGGCAATGCCACCTCCCACCGTCACTGCTGCTCTGGCCTGGGATCTAGGAGACTTTTAGGTCTGGGCGTCCCTAGGGCCCACTCCCCTGCTCTTCCCTAATCCCTCTGGCCCTGCTCCCTCTGCTGGGGACCCAAAGGCAGGGTCAGGCTCAGAGTGCTGTTAGGAAGACTGGCTCCGGACCCTGCTCTACTTCCCGTCCAGAGGGTCCCCAGGCAGGTCACAGTCCCAGGAACAGAAGTCTGGGAGGGATTGGAGATGCAGGCTGGAGCCCCTTAGATGGACCATGCACCCCTTCTGGTCTCTCCTCTTTGGTCGAGGTGTTTATGATCTTGAGGGACAGAGAGAAGGAGTGGCCTGATGACCCTTGATTCTGGGCAGGACCTCCCCTCATTTAATCAAGTGATAATCTCTTCCCTCCCCAGAAATGCAGAAGAGGTGCATTTCTCTCTGTAAACCCATTAATTCCCAACCAAATTTGTGTATGTGTGGGTATACACGCGTGTGTGTTTATATGTGTGTGTATGTATATCCGTGTGCATATCCGTGTATATATGTACACGTGTGTAGGTGTGTGTATGTATTTATGTGTGCTTGTGTGTATGCATGTACGTGTGTGTACATGTATGTAGGTATTGTGTGTATGTGTGTGTGTGTGTGTGTGTGTGTGTGTGCATGTGTGGCCATTCAGTCACAGTCATAAATTTGGAACCCAATGGGATCGTGGAGGTCATCTAGCCTATGGATCTCACTTTACACATTAGAACCTGAAGTCCAGAGAGACTGAGACTTGCTCCCATTCTGGTCTGGGCCCAAGACTGGACGCCAACCACGACTGGGCTACTTGTGCAGTGCATTCCTTGTGAGCTGGGGAGGGGGACGGTGTTCCTGTCAAAGCCGGGGGGGGGGGGGGGGAGGGGTTCAAGCTGTGGTTCCTGGTGGGCAGCGGACCTCCCCCAGGGGAGTGCTGCATTTTATCTACAGTGACCACCACTCCGTTTCTTATGAGCTCCAAGGTGCCATCAGCTGTCTGATGCACCACTAATGAGTATTAGAGAAATCTTTCTTGGAAATGAATTGTGGTGATGCTTTGCCCAATAATGTGTCTGTATTAACACCACTTATCTGGCACTTATAGATGGTTGGAATGGGAAGGTTTATGTTATGTGTGTTTTGCCACAGTTAAAAATAATTTTCAAAAGCAGTGAAGGAAGGGGTCCCGGGCTGGCTCAGTCGATTGAGCATCTGACTTCGGCTCAGATTATGATCTTGCAGTTTGTGAGTTTGAGCCCTGTGTTGGGCTCACTGCTGTCAGCTCAGAGCTCACTTCCAATCCTCTGTCCCCCCCACCCCTCCCCTCCTTGCGCTGTCTATCAAAAAGATAAATAAACTTTAAAAAATATTTTTCAAAAAAAGCAGTGAGGGAAACTGCCCCCCCAAATGCTTTCTTACCAATTTTTGTTTTGTACGTAATGAAGGAAGTCTTTCAGATTTATTTAGATATCAGGTTTTTTTTAAAGTCAAAATCACTCTAATGCATGTATCAAAAAGGAAATGAGAGGTAAAACAAGTTGGCTAAAACAGTCCCCAAATGTCTTCACATTCAGAGTCCAACTTTCCTAAATTTCTTTTTGATTTTTTTTAAAGTAGGCTTCATGCCCAGCATGGAGCCCAATGTGGGGCTTGAACTCATGACCCTGAGATCAAGACCTGAGCTGAGGGGCGCCTGGGTGGCTTACTTGGCTAGGCATCCGACTTTGGCTCAGGTCATGCTCTTGCAGTTTATGAGTTCAAGCCCCGTGTCCAGCTCTGTGCTGACAGCTCAGAGCCTGGAGTCTGCTTCTGTGTCTCCCTCTCTTTGCCCCTCCCCCACTCACACTCTGTGTTTGTGTGTGTGTGTGTGTGTGTGTGTGTGTGTGTGTGTGTGTCAAAAATAAATAAGATAAACATTAAAAAAATTTTATTAAAAAAATAAAGACCTGAACTGAGATCAAGAGTCGGACACTTAACCTCCTGAGCCACCCAGGTGCTCCCCTAAATTTCTTTTTTGATTCAGAGTCCTTGATGTTTTCCTACACAACACCCTCTGTGCTATCAGGAGGACAGTGATGTACCATTTCTTATAAGACTGTCCACTACTGTGTCCAGAATTTCTTCCCAAGCTTCAGACACTCCTTCCGGCAGCTTTGTCCAGGCCTTTTCTTGCTTCACAGGTGACTGGCAATCACTTGGCCCTCGTCTCAGTGATCAAACATAACACAGTTACATCTACCCCTGGGACTCTTCCTTTCCCGAGCCCCCTAAGACACCTGGCTATTGTTTTGCAAGAAAATATGGAATGGTGGTCATCTTTGAGTAATAACCACTTGCCTCACTAATGTTGAATTCTTGCTGTGCTCTTCTGTTTCCATGTCTGACTGTATACACAAAAACTCTGTTTAACTGCTAAACCACTGTGTAACCTTGCTTTCCCCAGTTTTACTGAGAATTAATTGACCCACGTCACTGTAGAAGTTTAAGGTGCACAGCTTGATGGTTTGATTGATGCATATTGTGAAATGATTACCACAATGGGTTCAGCCAATATCCAACTTCTCATATAGGTACAGTAAAAAGAAACAGAAGAAGGAAAAGTATTTCCTTGTAAGGAGAACTCACAGGATTTACACTCAACAACTCTCCTATGTACCGTGCGGCAGTGCCGGCCGTAGTCATCACGTTGTGCCTTCCGTCCTACTTATCTTATAACTGGGAGTTTGTGCCTTTGACCACCTCCCTCCTGCTCCTTCTCCCCCCTGCTCCTCCACACTGGGAACCACAACTCTGATCTCTTTTTCTATGAGTTTTGTGTTTTTGTTTTAGATTCCGCATATAAGTGAGATCATACAATATTTGCCTTTCTCTGACTTATTTCACTTAACATAATGTCTTCAACTGAGATCCATATTGTTGCGAATGGCAGGATTTCCTCATTTTTACGGCTGAATAATATTCCATTGTGTGTATGTGTATATATATAAGTGTGTGTATTTGTATGTGTATATATAGGTATGTATGTATGTGCATGTGTGTGTGTGTGTGTGTGTGTGTGTGTGTGTATCTATATATCAGTCTTGTTTATCCATTCATCCACTGATGGACACTTCGGTTGTTTCCATGTCTTGGCTATTGTGAATCATGCTGCAGTGAACATGGGGGTACATATCTTTATGAGTTAGGGGTTTTGTTTTTAGGAATGAGAAGGCACGAGACTCACCTGAGCAATTTAATTATTTTTATTTTTTAATGTTTACTTATTTTTGATGGGGGGGGGGCGGAAGGGCAGAGAGAGAGGAAGACACAGAATCCAAAGCACCTCCAGGCTCTGAGCTGTCAGCACAAAGCCCAATGCAGGGCTCAAACTCGAACCATGAGATCATGACCTGGGCTGATCACCTGAGGAATTTAAATATGCATAGGCAGTGCCAGCCATTCCCAGCTGCTGTAAGACACCACAACTGTAAGAGGCGTTAAAATGAGGATAAAAGTTACACCTTAGAAGTGATGAAATGCAGCAGTTGAAATATTAAATATTAGCGCTCATTCTGTTGTGCGCTGCTCTAAACATTCCTATAAGTGTTAACTCTCTTAACCCTGACAGCAATCCTAGGAGCTAAATATGATCATCCCAGTTTTTAGAGATGAGGACAATGAGACAGAGAGGTTAAATGATTTTCCTGAGGTCACACAGCTAGTAAGGGTGGACGCAGAGTTAGAACCCCAGGGGTCTGGCTTCAAAAGGACTTTTTTGATTGTGAAAGTGAACCCCTACCTCACCTTCTGAACCCATCAAGATGGGAAGGAGGTGAAAAAGAAGTCTAAAGGACTCTGGGTGATAAAGAAACAAGGATTTGTGTATCATCTGCTGGTGGCTTGAAGGAGGGGCTGAGAGCCTGGGAAGGCGGAGGTGGGGAGAAGGAGCCTGTGGGGAGCAGGGCCTGTGAGGAGGCCCCATGTGGAGCACAGGGACAGAATTCAGGACTGGTGCTGTCTGACAGCTGACATAAGGTGTGTTTCCTGCTCTGTGCCTTCCATTCCCCCCACAAGGTCTGTAAAAGTGGATCACACTTCCGAGCGTGTGAGGCTAGACCTTCAGGGGATGAGGGAGGAGGGACAGGGCAGGTCCATGGTCAGCTGGAGTGGGGCAGAGTGAAGAGAGCAGCCCCAAGGGCAGTGGCAGGAGAGGTGGGAGACTGGGGCTCAGCCCCTCAGGAGGCCTGGGGAGTATTGTGGGGCATCAGGTCTGTGCAGTTCTGGGACAGAGGGTGAGCCATTGAATTTCCATGTAGGGCTGCAGATAAAATAGACAATGCCTGAGTATGGTTGAATTTCAGGTAAGTAACAAATACATTTTTAGCATAAGTATATTCCCAGGCAATATTTAGGACATACTCATACTCAAAAGTTATTCGTTAATTTATAATTGAAAGTTAACTGGGTATCCTGTATTTTTATTTGCTAAATCTGGCAACCCTATTCTTTTTTTTTTTTAAGTTTATTTATGTATTTTGAGAGAGAGTTGAGAGAGAGAAGGGGAGGGACAGAGAGAATCCCAAGCAGGCTCTGCACTGTCAGCCCAGAGCCTGCGCTCGAACGCACAAACTGTGAGATCATGACCTGAGCTGAAATCAAAAGTCAGATGCTTAACCTACTGAGCCACCCAGGTATCCCTGCAACCCTAGTCTATTTGATTTTTTTAAAAAATGTTTATTTATTTATTTGTGAGAGAGAGAGGGAGGGAGACAGTGAACAGGGGAGGGGCAGAGAGAGAGGGGACAGAGGATCGGAAGCGAGCTCTGCACTGACAACAGAGAGCCCGATGCGGGGCTCAAACACACAAGCCATGAGATCATGACCTGAGCCAAAGTCTGACGCTTAACCGACTGAGCCACCCAGGTGCCCCAACCCTATTCTATTTGAAAGCAAAGGGGGAACCCAGAGGACTGAAGGCCCAAGGACAGCTGAGTTTCAGACTAAGTCTTTACAAGGAATTTTGGGGAGGAGTCATACTAGCCCCATTTTTATACAGTAAGACACCGAGTCCCAGAGAGGTTGTAAAAGTTGCCTGAACTCATAAGGCTGGTAAGTAGAGGAAATGAGCTATGGATACAGGTCTGTCAGATTCAGAAATTCAGGTTTTTATCCCATTGATCGGCTGACTCTGTCCTCCAAACCCCACCTCAAAGGCCAGACAGTCCTGATTGCCAAGGCCCCCGGGGGAAGGGGGGTGGGCAGGGAAGATTGCAGGTCCGGGCTCCTGGGGAGACGCAAAGACAGCTTCCCCCTGTCGTCTGTCTCCTTCCGTGGGTTGGGGCATGGGGATGAGGAAGACGGGATCTCACCTAGCCTCCCAGAGCCCCCCACTGCCCACAGGACAAGGCAGGACCTTGGGCTTGACACGTCCTCCTTCCACACTCCTTCCTTTTGGGCCCTGATGAGTGTTGTTCCCTCAGCCCGGAACAAGTGCCACCGCTGTTTTCTCACTGCTAACTCTTCCTCAAACTCCAGGCCGGGGACTTGCCAGCCTTTTTGACTGAGGCCTGCAGGAAGACACTCAATATCCTAACCCATAGACATTAGCTCAATAGGTCGATGGATATGTAGATGTAGATATGGTTATAGGTAGTAAAACTAGCATTTCCTGGGGCGCCTGGGTGGCTCAGTCGGTTAAGCGTCCGACTTCAGCTCAGGTCACGATCTCGCCGTCCGTGAGTTCGAGCCCCGCGTCAGGCTCTGCGCTGATGGCTCAGAGCCTGGAGCCTGCTTCCGATTCTGTGTCTCCCTCTCTCTCTGCCCCTGCCCCGTTCATGCTCTCTCTGTCTCAAAAATAAATAAAACGTTAAAAAAAATAAAATAAAACTAGCATTTCCTAAACAGCATTTCCTAACTGTGAGGTTAGGAACATTTTTTTTTAGTTTATTTATTTCGAGAGAGAGAGCGAGCAGGGGAGGGGCAGAGAGAGAGGGGGAGAGAGAATCCCAAGAAGGCTCCACCCTGTCAGGGCAGAGCCTGACGTGGGGCCCAGTCTCACTAACCGTGAGATCGTGACCCAAGCCAAAACCAAGAATTGGATGCTCAACTGACTGAGCCACCCAGGCGTCCCCTAACTGTGAGGTTCTAAACTCCTTTCTTCTATTTCACTAAAAAGCCAATTTAGGTCACAACTACTGAATTGATTTCATGACCCACTCACGGGTTGCCCCTCATAGTTTGAAAAATACTGCTTTTGATCCTGACTCAAAAATCGCTTTCTCGTTGGGGAGGCTTCCTACAGCCCCAGGAGCACACACTCCTAGGACCACCCACCCAGTGGTGTGCCCTGCCCTTTTGTATCAATCAGAGGCTCATAATGATCTGCTCAGTGTCTGCCTCCTCCTCTAGACTGTGAGTTCCCAGACCATATCTGGGTTTGCTCGCTGTTGTGCCCTCAGCGGCTAGGGCAAAGTCTGGCACGTTGTAGGTGTTCAATTCGTGCTCATCCAGTGAATAAATGAGCAAAACCATCAGTTCTTGTTCCTCCAAGCCCCCTTGAAGCCTGTCCTGCACCTTCTCTGTTGCAGCCACATGGCGTTCTTCAGGGACCTGATTCAGGAGAGAGCTCAGAGCTTGGGTAGAGAGAGTGAGTGTGTGCATTTGTGTCTGGTGGGGTGAGGAAGGATCAGGAACAAGTTTGTCTTCATTTGAAAAGGGTCAGGTGTGCGTAAGGGGCTGGGGGCAGGGGGGCCTCCCTAATAACCCTGCCTTGTGAAGTAGTGAGTTCCCAGTTGCTTGGGGTCCAACAAAGACCGAGCAAACACCGGGGAAGCTGAGGCAGGAGTTTCTGAATGAAGGGGAGAGTTGGAGAAGCTGACTGATGGGGTCCCATACAGCTCCGCCACATGGAGAAGCCCAGGGCAGCCTCCTTTACAGGCGGAGCAGCTGGGAGCCACTGTGGGTGCTAGCAGAGGGGAAACCAGCTGGGAGGGGGAGGCTGGAGGCCTCAAAGGGTGCCTCGGTGGCCCCACAGCTCTCTGGGTTTCATCCACCCCAGGAAGCCCCTCCCACAGGGCTCGAGGGCAAAGTGGGACAGTATCTGCCAGCTGGCCAGGAGAGCTGGTATCTTTGCCCTACAGGGTGAGCAAGGGGCTGCAGATGCCAGGTCGTGCCCGGGTCATTACCAGAGAAGGGGGTGGTAACGAACGGGAAGGGTGGCGGGCAGCGCCCCACAACCTTGTTCGTAAAGGTCACCCAAACCTGTTTGACTCCCCACTCAGAACAGCTGCAGCTAAACCACCCTGGCTCCCGGGTGCCTGCCTCCAGCATCCGTGGGCTCTAGCGATCAGGTGACTTGTGGGACCCTGTTGAGATTCTGTGCAGGGGCCCTCTCCTCCCCACGTGGTGTCGCGCCTACCTTCCTCCCACCCTGGCGCTACACCCCTTCTTGTCCTTCCCTCGACCTCTGCCAGTGTCACACTCTCCTGGAGACCTGCCCTGCTCGTCCACTGTGCGAGGTGCTAGGCTCTCACTCCTCTCCACCTGTCATCTCAACTATGTGGTGAAGTGGGTACCCGTCCCATTTTAAGGATGAGGGGAAGGGAGGCTCAAGGACATTCAGCTGGCTACCACCTCCTCTGTCCCTACTCCACAGCCCCCTGCCTCACTTCTATGACGGCACAGACCAGGCTGTCCGGGCTGAGTGGCTAAGCTCTGAGGGCAGGAACCGGATCAAGGTGACCTTTGTAGTCCCAATGCTTAGCACGTGATTGGCATGTAGTAGACACTCCAAAGAATGTTTGTAGAATGTTCTGTTTACCCAAGGTCAAAACAGCTAGGAAGTAGCTAAGTCAGATCTTCCTGGATCCCAACCCAGCCCCACACCCTTCACCTTCCTCCAAGAAGCCTTCCTTGACTTAATCAAGGCCGCCTCCCTCTCCCCACTCCCCAGAACCCTGGGTGTTTGGTATGTTCCTATCCCCCCTCTCCCCTACACTCCCTGAAGGCAGGGTCCTGGGAACAGCATCTCAGCCTGGCTCTGATGCCCCCAGCTTTGCCCCCAGAACCTAAAAGGAACTCTGTGAATGTAGGACACCCAGGCCTGGGTGGAGGTCCCAGGAGAGCCTCTAACTCAGCCAAACTATGTCTTCCACCTGCGGCCTCAGTCACCGCCTCATGACCCCTGTTCATCCAACCACAGTTCCGCCTGGTACTGGGCCTGCCAGCTTCTCACGAGCACGAGCCCAGGCCTTGGTATTCTCTGGGGGTGGGTCCAGGTGGGGCAGCTAATGCTCTGCTCATTTTGCTGCAATTCAATATTAGCCTCCAATTTTCACGCTCCGCTGCCATCCTTCCCTCCTCCCTCCAGCCTCTGCTGGTGGAAGGAGGGCTGAGGATTCCCTATAGCACCTCTCAGGGCCCCTTGGGAGTCCCTCGGGCTGACCGCACCCCCGGGCATGCTCCGAGCTGAGCTCTGGCCTCAGGTTGGAGGGACCTCTGTCGCCACCAAGGGAGCAAGGCCTGGATGTCCAGTGGCCTGGATCCCGATTCTACCTCTGAGGCCGCCTGGCTACAGAATTCAAAGCCACACAGGCTCTCCTAGCTTCCAGGTGAACAAATGTAAAAGTGCCCGCACATGGTGAGTGTTCAAAAACAGGAGTGGAGGCTTCCCCCAAGGACTCAGGGCCCATGGCTCTGGGAAATCCTTTCCTTATCTAACCACCTACCTTCTGGCTGCAATGTTGGTCCATTCTCTCTGGTTCTAGCTGATGAATGTCTGTTTCCTTGGGATTTTAGGGCACTTGAAGCAGTTCATTGTATTTATTTATTCATGCAACAAGTAGTTATTGAGCCCCAGCCATGTGCCAACCACTGTTTTAGGCTTGAGCTACATCAGGGAACAAAACTGACAAAGATCCCTGGCCTGGCCGGGCCGCCTACATGGGGCAGTTTCTCAGTCTAAGGGGCACTTTACTCGATGGACTTTCCCAGCCTGCTCTCCTCCACTTTGAACGACCTGAATGAGAGGAGATGAAAAGAAACTGAAAATATTGGAAAAGACCAGGGTTTACTTTCAGATGTCGCCTTTGCCCCTGTCATACCGCACAACTGGCTTTTAAGTGATGTCACACGAGTGCGAGGCTAAGGGTGTACTGTTCCTTACGAAGGTAAACACAGAGTCACTGCATGAGCCCGCAATTCCACCCCTAGGTATATATCCCAAAGAGTTGAAATCAGACATTCAACCGAAAACTTGTACACACATGTTCATAGCAACTCTATTCACGATAGCTGAAAAGTGGAAACAGCCCAAATATCCATCCACAAACGAATGGGTAAACAAAATGCAGTCTGTGTATACAATGGAATATGATTCAGTCATAACGAGGAATGAGGTGCTGGTACCTGCTACAATGTGAATGAACCTTTTCAATTCTGGCTGAGTGAGAAAAGCCAAACACGAAAAGCCGCAAACTGGTGAGTCCGCTGATATGAAATGTCCAGAATAGGCAAATCCATAGAGGCATAAAGTAGACGAGTGGTTGCCAGGGGCCAGGGGAAGAGGGGCAGGGGGAGTGACTGCTTAATGAGTGCAGGGTTTCCTTTTGAAGTGACGAAATATTCTGAAACTAGATAGCAGTGGTGGTTGCACAACATTGTGAACTTACCAACAATACTGAGTTGCACACTTGGAGATGGATGAAGTAGTGAATTTTGCATTATGTTATTTCACAAGCAAAAAAACAAAAGCGTATGCTATGCAGGACTTCCGGGGCCCCTGTATTGCCTCTCCTTTCCCCCGGGGCCTTTGCACATGCTGGTCCTGCTACCTGGGATGCACATCCCTCCTGTCTCCTTTTATTTTTATTTTATTTATTAAAAACTTTTTTTAATGTTTATTTAGTTTTGAGAGAGAGAGAGAGAGAGAGAGAGAGAGAGTGGGAGAGGTGCAGAGAGAGAGAGGGAGACGCAGAATCGGAAGCAGGTTCCAGGCTCTGAGCCGTCAGCACAGAGCCCGTCTCGAGGCTCGGACTCACGGACCGCGAGATCATGACCTGAGCCAAAGTCGGCCGCTTAACCGACTGAGCCACCCGGGTGCCTCTATTTTTTTTTTTTCCAGTTTATTTATTTTGAGAATGAAAGAAAGGGAGACAGCCCAAGCTGGGGAGAGGCAGAGAGGGTGAGAGAATCCCAAGCAGACACTGCACAGTCAGCACGGAACCTGACACTGGGCTAGAACTCACGAATTGTGACATGGTGACCTGAGCCCAAATCAAGAGTCGGATGCTTAACGGACTGAGACACCAGGTGCCCCGCTCCTGTCTTCTTTTAAATTTTTTTTTTAACGTTTATTTATTTTTGAGACAGAGAGAGACAGAGCATGAACGGGGGAAGGTCAGAGAGAGGGGGAGACACAGAATCCGAAACAGGCTCCAGGCTCTGAGCTGTCAGCACAGAGCCCGACGCGGGGCTCGAACTCACGGACCGCGAGATCATGACCTGAGCCGAAGTCAGCCGCTTAACCGACTGAGCCACCCAGGCACCCCCGCTCCTGTCTTCTTTTAGTTCATCCTTCAGGTCTCAGAGGAACCATGACTTCCTCAGAGAGAATCAAGCCCCCATTACGTGCTTGACCACCACGTGCCGTCCTGGTGGAACGCTCGTCTTGGTCGTAGTAATGAGGTTTATAAGATGAATGTCTCTTCCACTAAACTGTCAGCTTCTGGAGAGAAAGGAGGACCTGTGTATTTTTTGCTCCCTGAGGTATCCCTGGGGCTTAGCTCAGTGCCTGGCACGTTGGAAGTGGTCAATAAATGTTTACTGAATGAATAAATTCGTACGTGTCCCTAAGGGAATTCTAATAGAGCCGCTACCCCCGGCAGCCCCACCTCAGATGTCTCCCCGTACTGCCACTGAGGCCATTGAGCCTTCAGAGCGACCACACCTCATCCAGGTGACACTGATAGTTAGGATGAGACCAGCAGAAACCAGACACGGCAAGGGAGGCAGAGCGGCCAAACTCCCAGGCGGCTTAGGAGGTAAGACAGGGTTGGTCAATAAGGGTGAAGTTCAGGTCAGTCATTGCTATTGGGATGAAAGGAGTCAGGTGGCAAAGCGGGGCATCTGTCGGAGTTGGATGTGCGAACGTGAGGCCATCAGTGCTGCCCAGGATGGGCTTGTTGAACACATAGCTGAAAGGATCACACACCAAGAGATTGCAGGTAAGTCCTGGACACATAACGGCATAATGATGGGTTCTGGGCACGTTAGAGAGGAGCCTCCAGGGGCCTTGGTGGGTGGTGGGATATGGGGTGGAGGAACGGGTGAGTTCAGAGTAACTCCAGATGTGTAGTTGAGCCCTGCTGCCTTTTACCAACAGGGAGCACTGGAGGAGGAGCAGGTTGGGGGATAAATGATGGGATGCATTCTGATGTTCTGATGTTGGGGTACTTCTGGGATGGGTAGGAGAAGGTTCTGGGGAGTTGCAGAAGGCGGAGGCGATGGGTAGGAGTGAATGGGAGGGGAAACGGAGGGGAGGACAGGGGGAGTTTCAATGCTCACAGAGGAGCTGGGGAAGAATGTGCAGTTGGAGAGAGGGATGAGGGAGGGGATGACGGATGGTGCTCCCTGCCCCAGGAGGAGGGAGGAGCTGGGGTCCAGCCCCCAGGCTGGTTCTTGTCAGGAGGAGGGAAACGTGTGTTTCAGAAGGAAGAAAGGCAGGGTATGGGTGATGTTGCAACACGAAGGTGCGTGGCAAGAACTTGAGGGAATTCCCATCTTAGCGCTTCTGCTTTCTGCGGGAATGAGGAGGAAGGTCAGCTGCTCAGAGGAGCTGGGAAAGGTGGGGGCCAGAGGGCACTGGAGAGGCCCAGAAAGAGCTGCAGCGAGAGAAGGCAGAGAGAGGACCCGTGGGGAGCCCTGGAAAGGGCCTGTCTGAAGTAAGGCCGCCTCACCATGGTGGCTTGCTGCTCTCCAGGTGGGCGAGGCAGCCCAAAGGCTGGAGGCCAGGAAGGCAGCCAGGTGGGTCCCCTGGGCAGCAGCTCAGGGGGTGGGGACATTGTGAGGTCAGAGGGTCTTGGGTCGAGGGGAGAAGGTACAGGCAAGATGTAGGTCTAGGTGAGCAAGACTCCGGGACAGGAGGCAGGAATGAGGAGTCAGAATCAGAAGCACAGAGGGATGTGGCCAATGAACCAAGTGTTTAATCTAAGCTTTGAGAAGTGCAGGCATTTTAGGAACGACAAACTCCAGGCTGTGGCTATGGGAGGGACTGACTCAGGTGGAGGTGGGGAGGCCTTTGGGCGGAACAGATGAGGACCTTCCTCACACAGGAGGAGAGCTGGGCTTCCGGCAGGTGGATGGGAGGTTTAAGGACAAAGCTGAGGAAATAGGAAGGCTTATCAAAGGATTCTGGAAGACTGGGTGGGAGAGAGAGAAGAGAAGCAGAGAGAGGGACAAGAGCAGGGAAAAGCTGGATGGCCACACAGACTCAGCTCAGATGGCGAAAGCTGGATACGAGGCTTCCAGAACAAGCCCCTCTGCAGGGGAGAAGCAGGCCTCTCAGGAGGGTCAGCCACAGCTGGGGTTGTGTTTCTGAGGAACCCAGCCCCCCTTCTCTGGCCCCATGGATGCTCTCTTCGTTCAGGCCTTCGGCATCTTTTGCTCTGATCCCCTGAACAGTCAATGGATCCAGCCCCTGACCCCAGAGACGTCTCTTTCCAGGCCCATCTATTCCCCAGCGCAGCATTGACCCCATCTATTCCCCCACAACATCGGCTCCCTCAGAACCCTTCCCAGCCTGCACTCCCCTCCCTCTACAGTATAAACTCCACCCCCCCGGGTCTCCCCAGAATTGTCTGACACCACCCAGGCTGAGCCTGGGACGACCTGCACTTCCCTGAACAGTCTCTGTTCTCGCCTCCAGGCTGTGCGTGGTAGCTCCCTCCTGAAAGGCCTTCCCCACCCTCCTGGCTGGCTCCCGGCCTTTTCTTCCTCCAAGGAGCTTTTCCTAATCATCCAAGACTGTCCCTTCTAGGTGTTCCTAGAGTATTCTGGGCTTTCCTTATCACAGAGCTGTCACGACACTGTGATGTCTCTGCTCTGGCCTGCCTTCCCCGCTATGGATGGTGCAAGAGCGGGGTGTTGGGTCTCTAACACTGGGCCTATGGCCGTGCCCAGTGTAGAAGCTCAATAAGAAATGTTTTGAGTCAATGGGCGAGTTGGTTGAATTGGACCGGGCTGGGCTGCTGGCAGTCTAATTAGTTCAGAGGACGAGTATCTTGTTCCTTTTCCGATGACCTTCCTGGACAGTTGTTCTGGGGGAGAAAGACAAAGTGTCAGGGATGGATCAGAATTACCGGGAGGGCTTTAACACTACAAATGTCAACCTCTCCGGAGGCTGGAGGTTGTATGGTCCGAATTATGTAGGGGTGAGAACGGGGAGGGGTGGCACCTACACATTGAGAAAGCTCCCTAGGTGATGCTGACCTTTCACACTTCCCAGCCCCCCCCCTCCCCCCCCCCAGAAACTGCTATTCATGGCTCAGTTCTAGGCCATCTTCAAGGTGATAACAACCATCCCTGGGGCTCAAACCAAGATGTGCTGAATTCTGAAACCGATGCCCTCGCCCCAACCACCGCTGCCACTGACCCCTGAGGATTTCTGGTTACTTCATTCTTCTAGGGGTGACTCCTAGCGTTCCTGCATCCCTTCATACTGCCCAGAATACTGCATGGAGGCCGTCCAAGTCACGATGACACCCCACAACACCTCGTTCCATAGAGCTCTGCCCCTCCTTCTTGTACATCATATCTTTGCCAAGAAGCTCTCTTTGACTACATCGTACTCCTCCCAACTCTCTCTCTCTCTGCCCCCAGCTCTGGACAGATTCCGGTTTATTGTGAGTGTGGCTTTACACCCCACCAGCGAGCACGGTCCCTGTCTTCAGGCAGGCTTCATCCCATCCTTGAGTCACGGACAGAAATGGGGACAGGGCTGGAAAGCAGAGAGCTCTTGGGGGTGTACAAAGTGGAGTGGGGCCCCAGAGCCTGAGCTCTGGGAAGCTGGGACCGGAGGAGGAGGCAGTCCCTGAAGGAGGTGGCAAGTCCTGTTCCTGAAAAGAACACTGGAATTCTCTCCCCAGGCTGGCGGAGACGGCCTGGAGCCGCAGAAGGCGATTATCACAGTGCTCCAGGGATTCGAGTTCTATCAGCCCCCTCCAACTAGTCCTCTGGAGCAACATGAGCCCTGGGCCCCTGAGGACCAGCTGTGGGCACAGACTGGGGGTGGGTGTTGAGGCCACCCTGAGGAGGAGGTCCTCACTTCACAACCCTGCAGTCAATTCCAGTGGGAGCTGGGCAACCCCCAGTCCTTTGGCTCATGAGAGCTGGAAAGAAAGTTAGTGATCGCTTGTCTCGCCGATAGTTCCCGGGCTCAGGGCGGCACGAAGGCTGGGATGGGGGTTCTCAGGCTACTCACTACAATTCATCAGGTGCGCCAGGCTTTGAAGATTTCCCTGACGTGAAGGAAGCTGCAGTCAAGTAACTCAGCCTTAAAGAGCCTCTGCTTTTTCCTGGAATTCTATCGACCTGGGGTGGCACCGCTTGCTATCTGGTACAGATCTGAGTTTGCTCCATACATTGCCCATTAACAGAAAACAAGGAAACAAATTAATCATTACTCACATGCGGTGTGCTCGGTCAGCAACATTTTTCAAAAGGTGAAGTCCGTGGCACCAGTCGGGGGTAGGAATAAATAACAGAGGGTGTCTTTGGTGGTGAAAAGATACATATTATTATTCACTCCAGCCCTGCAGAGGATGCAGCTGAGGTCCAGAGAGGGAAAGAGATTTTCCAAGGTTGCACAGCAAGTAATTATCAAATTTGAATGCAAGTTTCTGAGTCCTAGACCAGAGCACTTTGCACCAGACCACCTGCCCTCTCCATCCTCCCAGAGACCACAGAGACTACCCCCCCCCCAATACACATGATTTACTCCATTTTACATTTGTGGGCCCCTATTCCTTATGAGAGTCAGTCTTTCTAACACCTTCTTCAGAGTCTTTGACTAATCTATTTGTTCAAGCATGGTGCCCATAGTCAGCTATATTGTGTCGCATATGTAGAAGTGGCTAAAGCAGTAAATCTTTAAAGTTCTCACCACAAGAAACAAATTGGTAAGTTGGTATGGTGATGGATAGTAAGTAGACTTACTGCGATCATTTCACAGTGTATACGACTCTTGAAGCGTTATGCCGTACGCCTGAAACTAATATAATGTTGGATCGCAATTATACCTCAATAAAAAAAAAAAAAAAAGAGTGCCAAGAAAATCCATACTATGGATGGACCTTGAGGATAATATGCTTAGTAAAAATAAGTCAGAAAAAGACAAATACTGTATGATTTCACTTATATGTGCAATCTAAGAAACAAAACAAAATTCATAGATGCAGGAAATAGATTGGCTGCTGTGGGGAGGGGGTTCGGGGTTGGGTGAAGTGGTTAAAGGGGGTCAAGAGGTACCAACTTCCAGTTATAAAATAGATAAGTCATGGGGCATCATGTACAGCATGGTGACTACAGTCAATACTATTGTATTATGTACTTGAAAGTTGCTAAGAGAGTGAATCTTAAAAGTTCTCATTACGAGACAAAAACACCTGTCAGTTGGTATGGTGATAGATGGTAACTAGATTGGTGATCATTTCAGTATATATATACATATATATATATGTACGTATATGTATATCTATATATCTATATATCTCAAGTCATTATGTTGTACACCTGGGACTAATATAATGTTATATGTCAATTATCTCAATTAAAAAAAAGAGTAAGTGCCAAGAGAGTTTATACTATATGACTCCATCTATATAAAGTACAAAATCAGACAAAATTGATCTAGGCTGTTATAAGCCAGGACAGTGGTTATCCTTGGGGTAGGTGGTGCCAAGGAGGGAATAAGAGGAGTTCTGTGGTGCTGGTCACGTTCAGCGTCTTGATCCTGGTTCCGGTTACACAGGTGTGTTCAGTTGGTGAAAATGCATCAGGCCGTATACTAATGACCTGTGCGTCTTAATATATGTTTGTAATATGCCAATTAAAAACTTTAAAAGGAGTGTGATCAATAAATACCTGTCATTGATTGGATGGAAGAAAGCACATTGGGACTGTTTCTAACCAAAGCTTGAAAAATTAGACAAAGCCACCCACCCCCACCCCCATCAGCTGTCCACGGTGCTATGGAGGCTCTCCCTGCCCCCACAGCTTGGCCAGTCAGCCAATGGCCCCAGCAGGGGCAACACCCCAAGCTTCATCAGGACCGGTTTCCTCTGGCCCAGTTCATGCCAGGCCTCCTGGGATTAGTGCCAAAATCTGCAGTGAGTAAGGACCCTAAGGAGAATGTCCAACTGGTGACAGAGAGAGCGCCTGCCTTGATGGGAAGGAAGGCAGGGGATGGCAGACATTGAAAGCCCTCTTGAGGAAAGGACAGCTGGAATCCAGAGCCTGGTAGGAATTTGAGCTGTGTGCTGACTCAGGTGGACATAATAACATCTTTCAGACAATTTCTGACTTGCCCAGTTCTTGGGAGAAGGATGCATTTGAGCGCAAGAGTGTGTATGGGCGCCTGTGTGTGCCTGCCAACATGCCTTTGCTCTCTAGCTGTTCAATCTGCCTGGAACACCTTGCCTACTCTGCCCGAAACCCTCCAGTCCTTGTCTCTACCTGACAACATCCTAGGCAGGCTTCCAGGCTCAGTTCAAAGGTCTGATGTGGTCTGACACCTCCCTGCCTCCCAGCCAGAATTACTCCTGCCCTCCTGCTCTGGGCCCACTCGTGAGCCAGCACTCAGGCCCTTGACTCAGATGAGTAGTGTGTGTGCCTCCTCCACTCCTGAACTGTGTGCTCCCCAAGGGCAGGGACTCAAACCTCAGCTCTCCAAAGAACCATTTGAGGGACAAGCATATGCATATAGCTCTGGGAGCACATATTAGGATTGATCCGGGCTAATCCCTCTAAACAAAGAAAATCATTAGCGGATTAATTAAGAGCCCTGTTTGGAGGGCTAATACAAAAGCTAATAATCTTTTAGTTTAAGCAAGTTCTGATGCTTTGATAAGACCTGTCATTGTTACAGTATTGATTGAAGCCAGGCCCTGTCTGTGGAATGCCTGAGTATGCAATTTGCACATAATTCCTCGGGTAATTTGGGCACATTTTTCTCTTATTGACAAGCATTATAATGACTGTAATAAACTATGGAAACCTCATGTGACATGACTACACTCGTCAATAGAGGTGTAACCGTGAATTTAATGAATACATTTCCTAAGTCCTTCTTCGTAAAGGATGTTTGCCCAGGTTCTGATCAGAGTATGAACTATATATATGACTCAACAGCATTCATTTATTTATTCACTCATTCATTTATGCACACAGCATATACTCAACCCCACCATAGTCCTAGGCTCCAAGCCAGGGGCCATGGGACATATTCTCAAGTAAATAAGACACCATCCTTACCCTCAATGAGCTTGTCTTTCAGTGAGATTGGTGATCCCAACAAGCTCCCGAGAGCACAAGATGCTATAAGAGAAGCGCTCTACTAACGAAATGTCCAGAAGAAGGCAGATCCTGAAAGGAGAGTCTGGGAAAA
This sequence comes from Panthera onca, assembly GCF_046562875.1. Lineage (NCBI taxonomy): Eukaryota > Metazoa > Chordata > Mammalia > Carnivora > Felidae > Panthera > Panthera onca. The sequence goes on along the minus strand of NC_138345.1, from coordinate 76,344,106 downwards.
GTTTTTGGGTTGGAACGACTTAAATATGTTTTAAGGATTTTTTTAATAGTAATTTTTTTTTCTTTCTATAGAAGTAATTCATGCTTCACAATGGCCAAAACAATCCTGAAAAAGAAGAACAAAGTGGGAGGAGTCACACTTCCTGACTTAAACTTACTACAAAGCTGCAGTACTCCATATCAAGTATCAAGAGTGTGTAGATAGATGCAACAGATCAACAGAATAGACTTGACAGTCCAGAAATAAACCCATTTACTTGCGGGTAAGTGATTTTCAGCAAAGATGTGAGGACAATTCAGTGAGGAAATCATAATCTTTTCAACAAATGACGTCAGGACAACTGGTTATCTAACACACAAAAGAACGAATTTGGACCCCTGGACTAAAATTAAATCAAAATGATCAAAAACCTAATGTAAAAGACTATAAAAGTGTCAGAAGAAAACATATGAGTTAACCTCTTTGAACTTGGAGTGGGTAGTTTCTTAGATACGACGCCTAAAGCACAAGCAATAAATTAAAAAAAAAATTGGGTGTCATCAAAATTTTAAACTTTTGTACTTCAAAGAATACCATCAAGAAAATGAAAAAAATAACTGATGGAATGGAAGATGGCATTTGAAATCATACCTGATTAGGAATCCAGGATTCAAAATATGTAAAGGACATGTACCACTCAAAAATGAAAAGACAAATAACCCAATTTAAAAATGAGCAGCCATTTGCAATGACACGGATGGAGCTAGAGTGTATTATGCTCAGTGAAATAAGTCAGTCAGAGCAAGACAAATACCATATGATTCCACTGTATGTGGAATTTAAGAAACAAAACAGGTGAACATATAGGAAGCGGGGAGAGAAGAGAGGGAAGCAAACCACAAGAGACTCTTAATGATAGAGAACAAACTATGGGTTGATGGAGGGGAGTGGGTGGGGGATGGGCTAGATGGGGGATGGGCACTAAGGAGGGCACTTGCTGTGATGAGCACTGGGTGTTGTACGTATGTGATGAATCACTGAATTCTACTCCCGAAACCAGTATTGCGCTGTATGTTACAACTAAAATTTAAATTTACAAAAGGAAAAAATGAGCAAAGGATCTGAATAAATATTTCTCTAAAAATGTCTATATAGACAGAGAAGAAAAATAGGTATTTCTCTATAAATACATAGAAAAGGGCTGGTAAGCACTTGAAAAGATGCTCAACATCAGTCATTAGGAAAATGCCAATAGAAACTACAATGGGATACCACTTCGCACCCACTAGGATGGCTATAATAATAATAATAATAGTAATAAAAACAGACAAGTGTTAGCAATGCGTGAAGAAATTAGAACCTCCATAAATTGCTTGTGGAAATTTAAAATGGTGCAGCCACTATAGAAGACAGTGTGGTGGTTCCTCAAAAAGTGAAATATAGAATTACCATATGGTCCAGCAATTCCACTGCTATTCCACTGTGTACCCCAAAGAATGGAACACGGGGACTTGAACAGATCATTGTATGCCAGCATTCACAGCAGCATGATACACAATAGCCAAGGTGGAAACAATCCAATGTCCATCAACAGCTGCATGAATAAACACAGTCATATACCCATACAATGAAATATTAGTCAGCCTTAAAAAGGAAGGAAATTCTGACACATGCAACCCGCATGGATGAACCCTCGCGCTATTATGCGAAGTGAAATAAGCCAGCCACGAAAGGCCACCTATGTCATGATTCCATTTATATGAAACACCCCGAGGAGGCAAATCCACAGAGGTAGTAAGTAGGTTAGTGGTCGGCGGGGACCAGGGAGAGGGAGAAGAGGGGGGACTGCTAAAGGGTACAGGGATTCTTTCTGCGGTGATGAAAGTGTTCTGGAATTAGATGGTGGTGATGGTGGTACAATCTTGTGAGTATACTAAAAACCACTCGACAGTACAGTTTAATTTTTTAACGTTTATTTATTATTGAGAGACAGAGGGAGATAGAGCATGAGCAGGGGAGGGGCAGAGAGAGGGAGACACAGAATCCGAAGCAGGCTCCAGGCTCCGAGCTGTTCAGCACAGAGCCCGACGCGGGGCTCGAAATCACAAACCGCGAGATCATGACCTGAGCTGAAGTCAGACGCTTAACTGATTGAGCGACCCAGGTGCCCCAACTGTATACTTTAAAAGGGCGAATTTTATGTTATGTGAATTGTACATCAATAGAAAAAGGCAGTGGCAGTTCACAACCCTCCTGAAGCTTCCCGGGTGAAACCTGAAATTGGCCCCCATACCTGGAAGCAGGCCACTCCAGGCTGGGAGGTGGCAGGATTTTTTTTTTTTTTTTTAATGTTCATTTATCTGTTTTGAGAGAGAGAGACAGCAGGGGAGGGGCAGACAGAGAGGGAGATTGAATCTCCACGCTGTCAGCTCAGACCCCAGCGTGGGGCTCAACTGCGAGATCATGACCCAAACAGAAATTCAGAGTGGGACACTTAATGGACTGAGCCACCCAGGTGCCCCAGGAGGTGGCAGCTTTTTTTTTTTTTTTTTTTTCTTATTTTTTTGAGAGAGAGAGAGCGCGAGTGAGGGGCAGAGAGAGAGAGAGAATCCCAAGAGGGGCAGAGGGATAGAAGGGGAGAGAGAGAGAAGCAGGGCTCACTAGAAGTGGGGCTCATGTTTTATCCAAAGGGGGCAAGTGTTCACCCAAAGCAGGGCTGGAGCTCACCAGATGTGGGACTCGAACTTACAAACCATGAGATCACGACCTGAGCTGAAGTCAGATGTTTAATGACTGAGCCACCAGGCGCTCAGGAGGTGGTGGTTTTGATACGTAAAGGGAGCTTACATAAAAGGCTTGTCTTGGGTGGCAGCAAGAGAAATGGATCCTCGCACGGTCCACCAAACCTTAAAAGTTTATAAAGAGGCCCTAACTGGGTTCATTCACGTGTACCATGCAGGTGTTTTCAATACCACATCACCATCTCAAGGCTATGTCCTTGGAGTGGCCGCTGGGAGTGGGAAAGACAAGTACAACCCACATTCCCAGCACAGGGGAAGGGGTAAGGAGCCTCTGATTGCCTGGGTCCAGTTCATGGGTCAGTCGGTGGTCACATCTTTTTGATGACCTTTCCCAACATGCTTATCATAGCAAATTTGGAAACCAATATTTTTCAAAAGAAGAAAAAGCCCTTCCCACATTCTCACCTGGAGGATGTCACGGGCCGGAGGACCATACCAGCAAAGAAATCGGGAAAGGATGGGGTGAGCGCAGCCAGGGTCAGGAGCGGTTGGCACAGACCTTTGGAGGGCTTGAATGCCAGCTTAGGCCACATGCAGGACAAGGAGGAGCCAGGAAGAGTTCTCTCCAGACTATAGAATTACCATATAGGCTGGCCCTGGCTAGGAGGTCATGCAAGAATCTGGGCAAGAAGTAGGCTCTAATAATGGTCAGCATCTCATTGAATACTGAAAACATGTTCTTACCATAAGTCAGCAAATGTTCACAATGTGTATGCACAGTAAACAATGAATGGAGATGGCAGCATTATTTACAATAGAGAGAAAACGGAAACCACGCCAGTGTCCAACAATAGGACCTCTGCAGTTGTAGGAGAGAATGTCACATGGAAAGATATTCAAGATACACAAAGTGAAAAAAGTAGTCACAATAAGGACCTGATTTTGAAAAAAAAAAAAAAAAAGGTGATTTATAACCCCCATCTTTGTATGTGAGTGGAGACAGGCTAAAATGTAACTGATAGTTTTCCGCTGTGGAGTTAGTTTGACTTTCTTTGTCTTGTGTTTTGTGTTAAAAAAATGTTTTTCTGTGATGAACGTGTATTAATTAAAATAATAAAGATAAACATTAATTTGGATTTAATAGTAGAGAAAAAATCCTATTTTGCCAATTTTCTGGTTATTCATGGGAGAATCCAGTGAAACCAGATATCACAGGTCAGCTAACAATTTGAAAGCAATTTGCTTTTTACTTTCTGCCACAGGGCAGAGCCAGGGGTTCAAAGGACCAAGGCCAAGAACGTGATTCTCAGTATTTGGGAGCCAAAGAAACTAGGCAGGTCCATACTGTCAGTGGGCAAAAGATATAACACTTTTAGCTAAGAAAGAAAATGGGGCATCTGGGTGGCTCAGTCGGTTAAGCCTCCAACTCTTGATTTTGGCTCGGGTCATGATCTCACAGTTCATGAGTTCGTGCCCCACATCAAGCTCCACCCTGACAGGGTGGGGCCTGGGGCCTGCTTGGGATTCTCTCTCTCCCTTTCTCTCTGCCTCTCTCTCTTTCTCAAAATAAATAAATAAACTTAATTTGTTTCTTTAAAAAGAAAGAACATTCATCTATTCCTTTATTCATTCATTCATTCATTCATTCACCTGTTTGGTGAGCACCTGCTATGTGTCAGGCACGGAGCTCAGTTCTAGAGTTCGCTTTTGTACTTGAGAAACTGTGCCTGCCTTTGCCAAGCTAGGAATTGATTTATAATAAATCTGTCTGCCCCATATTGAAATTGCCTACCTAGTAGAGTAGATAGAGCGATTTCTATGTGTCATGTGCCAAGTGCTCTATGTAGTGAACCCATCTGCCCCTCTCCACAACCATACAAGGTAATTGCTAGTATTATTACTCCCTTTTATAGACGACAAAACGGAGGTCTTGAGAAGTTAGCAGCTTACCCAGGTTTCTAGGTTTGGAGACGGTGGGCCTTCCACCTACTAACCTGCCTCACTCCAAAATACACGTCAAGGTAGCCTTTGTCACCAGCCACAAGACATGTGCCCACTTTGACAATGTTTCCTGAGTTCCCGCTCTGGGCCAGGCACTGCCTGGGTCCTGGGGACACAGTAGGGACTAAGGCATGACCTGCCCTCAAGCAATGCACAGAACTAGGTGGGAAGCACGGATGGGTATTATCCTCCTTCTGCAAAAGTAGAAAACAGAAACTCTGAGAGGTTGAGAGGCATTTCTGAATTTTACACAAGGCAAAGCACATAAAAACACGTCCATTTTCTTGCTTCTCCTCAGGTTCCTGTTTCTGGCTTTGTGTATATTCATGAATCAGTGCAATATCCACGAAACTTGCCTGTAGCAGTTGGGGAATGTTTAGTAAGACTAATTCTTTTTTTTTTTTTTTAAGTTTATTTTATTTATTTATTTTGAGAGAGGGAGAGAGAGAGAGCAAATGGGGGAGGGGTAGACAGAGAGAGGGGAGGAGAGAGAGTCCCAATGCAGGGCTTGAACTCATGAACCATAAAATCATGACCCCAGCCCAAACCAAGAGTCAGACGCTCAACTGACTGAGCCACCCAGGTGCCCCTGTTAGACTAATTCTTTTTTTTTTTTTTTTTAACGTTTATTTATTTTTGAGACAGAGAGAGACAGAGCATGAATGGGGGAGGGTCAGAGAGAGGGAGACACAGAATCTGAAACAGGCTCCAGGCTCTGAGCTGTCAGCACAGAGCCCAACGCGGGGCTCGAACTCACGGACCGCGAGATCGTGACCTGAGCCGAAGTCAGCCGCTTAACCGACTGAGCCACCCAGGCGCCCCCTGTAAGACTAATTCTTAAAACTCTTACATTTGTATATTTACAGGTCTAGGCATAGCACATGGGGGAGCATGATACCAATTCTTTACATTGTTCAGAGTGTGGTCCAAGGATTTCTAGGGATTCCTGAGCCCTTCCAGACGGTCTGTGAAATCAAAACCATTTTCGCAATAATACTAAGATATTATTTGCCCTTTTTTGTGAATTCTCTCATGTGTACAGTGTTTCCCAGAGGCTGCTTGGTATGATATGTCATCCTGCTCTGATGGCTGATGGAATGTGCGTTTGTGTGTTGTGTTTTAAAAGTTATCAGTTTTAAGGGGCACCTGGGTGACTCCGTCGGTTGAGCGTCCGAACTTTGGCTCAGGTCATGATCTCACGGCTCGTGAGTTTGAGCCCCGTGTCAGGCTCGGATTCTGTGTCTCCCTCTCTCTCTGCCCCTCCCCCACTCATACTCTCTGTCTCCCTCTCTCAAAACTAAACAAAAGTGAAAAACAAAATTTGTTTAAGTTACCAGTTTTAGTGTATAATGATAAATACTGATAGTTATAATTTACACAAACAAAAGTTTTTGGAGTCCTCAATAATTCTTTAAGAGTCTAAAAAAGTTCTGACATGAAAATGCTTACGAACTGCTATCCTATAGATCCAGATATTACTTTTGGAAATATTTACCATAGAAGACATAGCAGTGAATGTAATGAAATAAAAACATTTTGTAATTTTTTATGACAGTGATAACGTGGCATACGACATCCCATTCTTTTGTTTGTACATGATACATCTAATCTGTGGTTTAGTTCTGAATCCAGGTATTGCTTTGAGAATTATACTGGTCATTTCCAGCCTCAGCAGAGTGAAGTGTCTCCAAATCGAACTCAATAAAAAACTAAGAGCTATAATGACTCGGTGAAGGCTGTCTAATTTGGCCTGACTGCCAGTAGAACACAAATTCTGTGAAAATCTTGAGTATAACCACATAATTGGTGATTTTCCTATGACAAAGGCAAGAAAAATAAATTTTATTGAACAAACATGTCATTACTTATGAATTCTGAATAATTATGTATGCAATTTATTACTCCCCCAAACACTGCTAGTCCACCAACGGCACTCCCAGATGAGCACAATAATAACTAAATTTAGTTTTTCAATGTTTTGTCAATTTTCAGCTGCATAATAACCATAGCTTTATACATTTAAAAATTGTGTCGTCATGAAAGTATAGCATCAAGGTAGGCTGATAGAACATGTTTTATTTAACACTTTAACGCTTGATTGGTTAACTTTTCAATATTCAGACACATGGCCGGAGACCTGGCCTGGGTTCTGCAAAAGTTAAGAGCGAGCCTCGTACTACACACTGGGTCATCATTTCTCATAGAAGTTGGCAAGAGTTTCCAGAATGTTCAGATCCCCCACATCGGCCACTTTTCACTAAAGCTGGTAGTTCTGGTAACAAAGAAGAGAAGAAGGTGTGGAATCCACACCTCGTCTTGCTTCATGGTGCTCACTACGTTTTCCATGGCCCCGGAACTGCCGGAGCAATGTGACAAGTCACCATCCATAGGCAGGGAGCCTCTTGGAGCGTGCGGTATAAGGCAAATGCTTCATATATGCAAAAACCAGGACAGGGAGAGCACCTGGGACCCTCCTCCTGTCCCCCAGCACTCTCACATGGGCTGTGAGGATGAAGTCCAGAGTGAGGATGAAGGGCAAACATCTCCCTTGAGCAGGATCATCCTTACGTGGGGCTAGGTCTCAGGCTGTGACTGCCTAGGGGAGCTCCAGGCCCGAGGTTCCCTGTGGCTTGCCAGGTGTGGCTACCCAAGCCTGCCCGGACGCGGTTTCTCAACATGGGTTGCCCGTCAGCCCAGGAAATCTGGGTCAGAAGGCCTTGCCCAGGCCCTAGCTGTCTTTTTACACATCTCCACAGAGGTTGCTCAGGGAAAGAGTCAGGTGGGGAGCCAGGGGGACAGGGTGTTGGTCAGGGGGGCGGGGCACCCAATGGGAAACCAGCTCAGTGTCTGGCATTGTAAGAAATGGCATGACAGAGGAAGTCCTGTCCCCTTCACCTCATCTGCATGATCCAGCTTGACCTCCTTGCGATGTCTCACATTTTTGCCTCCCAGCCCAGAAGGAAGGGTACGAAGTGGCAGAAAAGCGACTCTGTCAACCTCTGCTGTCCCCTCTGCTCAACATATCAGTTGAGTGTCACAAGGACAGAGAAAGCCATGACCTTGGTCCTCCTCTTCCTCCACCTCCTCCTCCTCATCACCAGTTACCACTACTGGGTGCTACACAAGGTTCAAAAGGTGATGCCATTTCCTACCCCTGAGGCATCTCAGAGCCAGGAGACTAGGAGGTCAGACATGCCAGCCTCCACCCAGGGTGAAACTCGAAAAGATTTGGAAGCTGATTGGCCCAAGCAGAAGGGCTGAGGCAGAAGGGTGGAGATAAAGGCAGAGTTGGGTTGTGAGGCAGACTGACTGTTCTGGGTCCCAGCCTGGAGAGGCCTGAGTGATGGAGTCCCTAGGGTGTGGCAGGGAGAGGTCAGAGGCTGAGGCCATGCCCATTGCTAATTCAGTCCTCGTGGGCATCTGCTACCTGCCAGACTTTGTTCCGTGCAAAAGTGGTCTCTTTCCTCACAGCCCTCATGTTCCTTTCAATTAAGAAATACATTTATTGAGCACCTACCATATACCTGGCTCAGAGTGGGCCATCAGGGTCTCAAAGATAAATACAGTTCTAAAGAGCTTACAATAGAGTGTCAGAATCACCTGGGCACAGGGGTGCCTGGATGGCTCAGTTGGTTAAGCGTCTGACTTCGGCTCGGGTCATGATCTCGAAGTTTGTGAGTTCGAGCCCTGCATCTGGCTCTGTGCTGACCGCTCAGAGGCTGGAGCCTGCTGGGGTTAAGAAGTCAGATGTCAACCACCCTAGTTATGTTGTTGCTGTAATGGGCCATAAAATATGGCGCTGAGCTTCCCAGTAGCCAAGGCAAAGGGAAACAGAAAGGCTCATAAATTTACCATTATCTCGTAAAATAAAACATATCAGGTTTCCAGGAGAGATCATTTTTTTCCTGGTAGTAAATAAGAAACATAATTTGCTGTGTGGGTCCTTCCTTCCATCAGCAGTATAGATTACCAAAGTAGATAATGCCTTCAGGGGTAGTTTTTCCAGGACAAAACAATGTAGTGATTTTTATATGGTCCTTTCTTCTGCCAAACATCAACGATGTCAAGAGTGTAACATTAAACTGGAACTGGGCCGAAGGCATTTTTGCATATGGTCAGCTATGCTAACATGGTTCAATTGTACAGCTTTCTGCTGCCATGAACTGATACAAAGATAGAGCTCAGACTATGTAGAGGAACGGTTACGGACTAGGACCCTTCCCCACCCCATCAGAGCTTGAGTACTGACAAATGTTGCCAAGCAGAGCAAAAGTGTCATCTAAATTCTCGCTTGACTTTGTATTTCTTCACTTATGAGTGATACCAAGCATCCTTCAAAATGTTTATTGGCTTTATTTATATTAAGTAAGTATACCTATATTCTTACTGATTTTGATACACCTTTTTCTGTAAACTGCTTGTCTATATTGTTTGACTCTCTTTTTGTTTTTTCCTGAAGAAAGCATTTAATGATGAACCAAATATAGAGTCCATATTCTTTATACTTTTAGGAAAGTTGAACTGGTTAGGCCCACTTAAAAAAAGAGCAACAAAAGAATTAGTAAAAACATAAAACTTAATGTGAGTATGTATACTTGTGAATTCATTCAACAAACATATCTGATCATGTATAATCTTCTTCCAAACCATTGCTCACATGATGGGTAAACTCAAGGCAAATAAAAGATCACTTCCCAAGCCCCACATAGAAGAAAATACTCAGGCTCATCTTTCTCTCTATGTAATTTGAGAAAATATTATGGATGTTGTGCATTATGCAATGGCTGTGTTTATTTTTTACTGGCTTCTAGGAAACTGTAGTAGGGAAATTTGCTTTGACTATCTATCTATCATCTTTTTATTTATTTTAATATAATTTACTGTCACATTGGCTTAGAAACAACACCCAATGCTCATCCCAACAAGTGTCCTCCTCAATGCTCATCACCCATTTTCCCTCTCCTCCACCGCCCCCCCCCCCCATCCACCCTCAGTGTGTTCTCTGTATTTAAGAGTCTCTAGTGGTTTGCCTCCCTTCCTCTCTGTTTGTAACTATTTTTCGCCCTTCCCTTCCTCCATGGTCTTCTGTTAAGTTTCTCAAGATCCACATATGAGTGAAAACATATGATATCTGTCCTTCTCTGACTGACTTATTTCACTCAGCATAATACCTTCTAGTTCCATCCACGTTGCTGCAAATGGCATGATTTCATTCTTTCTCCTTGCCAAGCAGTACTCCATGGTATATACAAACCACATCTTCTTTGTCCACTCATCAATTGATGGACATTTAGGATTTTTCCATAATTTGGCTATCATTTTAATTAATGAATTTATTAATTAATTTATTTATTTTAAATATAATTTATTGTCAAATTGGTTTCCATACAACGCCCAGTAATTTGGCTATTGTTGAAAGCGCTGCTATAAACATTGGGGTACAAGTGCCCCTATGCATCAGCACTCCTGTATCCCTTGGGTAAATTCCTAGCGGTGCTATTGCTGGGTCATAGGGTAGATCTATTTTTAATTTTTTGAGGAACCTCCACACTGTTTTCCAGAGGAGCTGCACCAGTTTGCATTTCCACCAACAGTGCAAGAGGATTCCCGTTTCTCCACATCCTCGCCAGCGTCTACAGTCTCCTGATTTGTTCTTTTCAGCCACTCTGATGGGTTTGATGTGGTATCTCAGTGTGGCTTTGATTTGTACTTCCCTAATGATGATGAGTGATGTTGAGCATCTTTTCATGCGTCTGTTGGCCATCTGGATGTCTTCTTTAGAAAAGTGTCTATTCACTTTTCCAAAGTCGTCTGCCCATTTCTTCACTGAATTATTTTGTTTTTTGGGTGTTGAGTTTGGTAAGTTCTTTATAGATTTTGGATACTAACCCTCTATCTGATATGTCACTTGCAAATATCTTTTCCCATTCCGTCGGTTGCCTTTTAGTTTTGTTGATTGTTTCCTTTGCAGGGCAGAAGTTTTTTATCTTGATGAGGTCCTAATAGTTATTTTTGCTTTTAATTCCTTTGCCCTTGGAGATGTTTGACTATCTTTTTAAACTGCTTTCGGGATCTCATCTATAAAGTGGAGATAATAATAGCACCTATCTCATAGAGTTACTCCCTTTGAGAGATTTAAATGAAATAATCTATGTACTTAAATGATAGTAAATGATCGGGTATTAGCTATGATGATGATTAGAACAAATGATGATTTGTTCATTCATCAGAGTTTCCTTGTAAATGAAGGAAATATCCCTTTGTTATATGTTTTCTCGGTTATTGGAAAAGTATTTTTTTATGGTGGATTTCCAAATAAAAGATTTATTTATTTATTTATTTATTTATTTATTTTTAAGCGTATTTATTTATTTTGAGACAGAAACAGCATGAGCAGGGGAGGGGCAGAGAGAGAGGTAGAGAGAGAATCCCAAGCAGGCTCCACTCTGTCAGTGGAGAGCCTGATGTGGGGCTAGAACCCACGAACTTTGAGATCATGACCTGAGCTGAAACCAAGAATCGGACGCTTAACCGACTGAGCCACCCAGGCACCCCTAGAAGGTTTATTTATGTATTTATTTATTTATGAGAGAGAGCGCTCATAAGTAGGGGAGGGGCAGAGAGAGAGAGAGAGAGAGAGAGAGAGAATCTTAAGCAGGCTCTATGCTCAGTGCAGAGACTGACATGGAGCCCAATCCCACGACCCTGGGATCATGACCTGAGCTGAAATCAAGAGTTGGACACTCAACTAACTGAGCCACCCAGGTGCCCCTCTAATATAGAAGTTTTTTTTTTTTTTATTATGTGGTCAAATATATCAAATTTTCCTTTGTGACTCCTGGGTATTCCATCTTGATTAGAAAAGCCTTCCCACTCCCAAATTATAAATCGATCCACCCACACTTTCTTGTGGAACATCTATGGTTTTATTTATTGCACTTAAATCTTTGATCCAAGTAGAACTTGTGTGGGCTCCATCTTTATTATCCAGCCCCCACCCCCAACAATAATCCAGGTATCCCAACACCGTTTCTTGAACATTCTCTTTTCCCCATTGATTTCAGTGGAAATGCTTACACCTTTCAGTAGCATTCCCAGCCCTTTCCCTAACCTAAAGTTCCTTTTGGTGCTAATATGGCAGGATGGATGCCACTGGAAGAGACAGGCATGGATACGAGCAGCGGAGAGCACTGGACCAGGAGGTAGACAGCTTGGGTTCTCAGTCTCCGTACCGTTAGCTTGATGAGGAATCCTAACAATTCATTTCTGCCTTCTGGGCTTCCGTTCCTCTCACTATAGAATGAGGAGGTAAGACTAGATGGTTCCTAAAGTCTCCCAGCTACAATACTGTTTGGTTCCAGGGATTACAGAGAAAGTGCGTGCATGAGAGAGTGAGTGAGAGCTGGAGATGGAGGTATCCGTGGTGTGAGTCAGCCTCTTCAGTGCCAACCCTGCCCCCTCTCACCATCCATGCCCCCATCTCCTCTGCCCAAGGCCCAAAAGCCTGGGAACCAACTGTTTGCCATTGCTAGAGATACTAGCATGGAAGGCAAGGCCCAAGAGAAGCTGCCGATCGGGGGTCAGTGGGCAGATGGCACCAGCCCCCGAGAAGGCCAGCCGTGGGTGAGCACCACTGGAGTGTGCCCATCTCTAAGGCCCTGAATCCATCCCAAGAGAGGAAGGCCTGTAGAGAACTGGAAAACCCTCCTCTGAAGGTTAGAAGTGACCATGCACGAGCATGCACACACGTCATTCCACAATGTACATGCACAAAGGAGGGCAAAATTATTTAGCCTTTGAGGTGAGGCAGACCTGGGTTCAAATCCCTGCTCCACTACTTAAACTCTGTGAACTTGGGCAAGGTACTTAGCTTTTAGGGTGTCCTAGAGTATGAACTTCACAAGATTTATTTTTCAGTGTTTATTTATTTTTGAGAGACAGAGCGCAAGCTGGGGAAGGGCAGAGAGAGAAAGAGACAGAGGATCTGAAGTGGGCTCTGTGCTGACAGCAGACAGCCTGATGTGGGGTTTGAACTCACAAACTGTGAGATCATGATCTGAGCAGAAGTGGGACACTTCTGTGGATTGAGCCACAGAATTTCACAAGATTTTTGTGACAACTCAATGAATTCTAACACAGTGCCTGGGACACAGTGGGAGGCCACTTTGGGATACTCCATGCCTACTCCTGCTCCTTCCCTCACCATCCTGGACGCTCAAGTCTTTTGAACAGGCCATAGCATGGTGCAATGAAGAGAGAGCTGGGCTTTGTGAGCTCACATCCCTAGAGCACCAGCATGGCGCCTGGCCCTCAGTGAGCACACAATAAGTGTATTAATGTTACCATTCATTACATCCTCGGTGAGCCAGGGAGCTCACCCAGGGCAGCATCCAGGTAGGCGACAGAAGGACGGGACACCCAGACCTGGGGGGAAGAGAGACTGCCTGGGAACCCCAAGCAGGCCTGAGTCTGAGGGATTCACTGACAGATAATGGCATAAGGCCATCATGCAGCAACCATCCCCAGTGGGAGTCTTGACACACATCCTCACATTTGATTCAGTTCTAGACAGCCTCTGCAGAGCTGATTCCTAGCCCCACATCCCGGTCATCCCCCGCCAGCCAATAAACTGTCATCAATAAGGTTTCCAGATAAAAACCAGGATGCACGGTTACACTCGAATTTCAGATAAACAAGTAATATTTTTTAAATATATTTAAAAATTTTTTTTTAATATTTTTATTTATTTTTGAGACAGAGAGAGACAGAGCATGAGCAGGGGAGGGGCAGAGAGAGAGGGAGACACAGAATCTGAAGCAGGCTCCAGGCTCCGAGCTGTCAGCACAGAGCCCGACGCGGGGCTCGAACTCATGGACTGTGAGATCATGACCTGAGCTGAAGTTAGTTGCTCAACCGACTGAGCCACCCAGGCACCCCTACAAATAATATTTTTGTATAAATACGTCCTGAAGCATGGCAGAATATGCCACTCCAAAAGATGCCACTTTGACATGAAGATTATTTTGAGCTAAAGGCACTTGAAAAACAGCAGATGTAAGAAGAGCAGCCTCATCTGCCTTTTCTTCCTGGAAACAGGAGGCAATAACTCCTGTGTGACAGATGCCCTCCCTGTACCAGGGAAAAAAAGAAACATTCTCTAAACGTGAGCCAAAGCCAAGAGACTTCTGTGCAAACAGACCTCGCTAAAATAAGTTAGTTAACTTAGCTTACTTAGTCCTTAGCTTCCGATATTTTGGTTTGGTCACTTTTCCACATTTGCTTCTCTTTGTTCAACCCAGTACGAGAGCATGTGGTTTCACCATTTCTTCAGGTCTTCATTCCCTTACGAGGGTTCCTGTGTCTTGTAAAACTTAACATAAATGTGTGTGCTTTTCTCCCGCTCATCTGTCTTATGTCAGTTTCATTCTCAGGCCCAGCCAAACAATCCTACGAGGCAAGAGGTAAAATTCTGCCTCCCCTGCAGTCCCAAATATTGTGTGGGACATGCGTAGACTAAAGAAAAAAAGTTGTTCATCTGATATTCAAATTTAACTGGGTGACCTGGATTTTTATTTGCTAAAGTTGGCTGCCCTAGCCATTGATCGGCCACTGCAATGATGTCCATTGTGGCCATTACAACTTAATATTTGTAGAACATTTTAGTGACCATTGCATCAGCTGTGTGCTGCCCTTTGCAGTCAAAGTCATATCCAATAGCTGGTATGATCTTCCTTTCATCAGATATCACCTGGTGGCGCACTGGACACTACAGTAGGGGGACGTGCAGGTGCTGCTGAGGGGAGGGCCAGAGGCTAAGGACAGGAGAGTGAACTTGGAAGTGGGCGGAGGCTGGCTCTGGGTGCCCTCATTCAACAATATTATTATAACTTCCATTTACATGCAAGGAAACTGAAGTGCATGCATTTAAAAATATGGATATGGATAGAGCTCAGGGTGCTTGGGTGGCTCAGTCAGTTAAGTGTCTGACTTCGGCTCGTATCATGATCTCATGGTCTGTGAGTTCGAGCCCCACAGCGGACTCTGCGCTGACCGCCAGTCAGCGCAGAGTCCACTTTGGATCCTCCGTCTCCCTCTCTCTCTTCCCCACCCCTGCTCACGCTCTCTCTCTCTCTCAAAAACGAGTAAGTATTTAAAAACTAAATAAATGATATAAAAATTTGGATAGAGCTCCGTGCTTTCCAAGCCCTGGGAGGAGAAGTTAACAGATTTGCACAGGGTCCCCCAGTTGGTAGATAACGGCTAACTGAACTCTGCAACCTTGGGGGTCACCCATCTTTCCTCCCTCTCACAATACCAGCCACTGGATTCCGCTGTATGTGAATTGGGAGTTTTCTGTGTGTTTGTCTCCCTTACCCAGCGTCACCCCTCCCACCCACCCCAGGATGGGCCCCCAGAGGGCCCGGACAGTCTTATTCACCTGGAGATTCTCAGTCTGGAGCTAGGAGCTGGTGCTCAGTAAATGTGTATTCCCAGGAAAGGTTACTCACAGGGGTCCTTTCTGTCCTGGATGCTATCTCTTAAGCCACTGCTTCCTTGGGACAATGAGGATGACACTGGCCACAACTCTCCAGCTACTCTGCTCCCCTACCTCCAGGCCACAAAGACCTGGGGCCCCTTGAAGGAGTCAGGAAAGGAAGGGCAGTTACCCGGGTGGGACAGAAGACTAGGCGAGGTTGAAGACACTCAGGGTTCTGAGGAGGTAAAATACCAAACGCATACCTAGGTACATGACATTGTTTCTGATTTAGCAGTTGTGGCATTTATGGGATGGGTAGGTCCCTTAAATTAAAGTTCAGTGGGGGAGATGTCAGGGCAGGGATAGGTTCAGGGTCAAGATCAGGATTAATATACTCAGGCAGTGCTGAATGTGTTTTAGCATGTCGGAGCAGCAAACCATGGCTGCCCTCTTCCCCGACGCAGCCCCAACTCTTGCCCCCACCCCCTGGGCCAGACATACTGGCTACCGTTCGTGCATGCTTCCGTGGCAAGGCCTTTGCTCTAGCTGTTGAGTCTTCAGAATGCCCTTCCCCCAGATGTCCACCCAGCTACACCTTGCCTCCTTCAAGCCACCTTCTCAGTGCCGCTGGCCCTTGCTCGTGCTTCCAAATGCTGTAACTTCTCCTCAGACTGGCACCCCTCATCACCCTTACCCGGTTTTGTTCGCTAATGTACCCCAAACCTGCGGAATATCGCCTGGCATCATGGGTGCTCAATAAACGTGTGGGGTACTGAACTTGCTGAACTGGATTTGGAAGGGACCTTGATAATCTAGTTATTTCTATTTCAGAGTGTCTCATGGAGCTCATTAAAATACCCCAACCAGAGTCCCTTCCCTGTACCTTCTGAGTCAGCTTGAGATGTTCCCCAAGACTTCTGATGTAAAAGCTCCTTCTCTGGTGCAGTCCCCTCACTCAGCAAAGCAGGATCCCAGCAGGGCCTGCCTCGGTCAAGGTCAAAGCATAGTTGGGGCCTCAGCCAGCAATCCAGTAATTCTCTCCCACTGAGGCCCTTTCTAACTCTTCAGGCAGATCTGGGGCACCTCCTACTCCTTTGTGGGGACCCTCAGGTCAGAATATTAGTTATCAGAGTCCCTGGGGGGTATTGATCTCTGTCTAGATTTCTCCTAACCTAGCTAACCTAGCACATAGTTGGAACTCAGTGAATTGGTTCTTATTACTTACTGCTGTAGTCTTAGTAAACAGCAATGCCTGGGACCTAGGCATCAACCCAGTCGATCTTCATTTTACACTCCCCAACGAGGCTGAGCAGGAGCAGGGCTGGAGGACTCAGGAGCTGAAGGATGCCTCTGCCTCTTTCTTTCATTATGTACTGAGTTTAGGAGCAATGTCTTATGGTGGCTAGAGCACTGGGCTTGGGGTCAGCTGCTAATTGGCTTGTGGCCTGAGCACATATCATAACCATTCTGAGTCTGTTTGTTAATCTGTAAAATGGGCTAACTTCCAGGATTGACATGAAGCTTCCATCTGATAATGTACCTCTGGAAGCTCCTTGTAAACCACAGATCATCACATGAACCCAAATTATTAGGCATCAGCCCTCTTGCTCCATGCCTCCCCTGGCCCCCCAACCTTTCAAGAGCAAAGTTCCGGGGCCTTGTCCAGAAAGCTGAGGTTCTTCTACCCAGCACCCCCCAAACCCCAGCTCCGCGTGTTGCCACTCCTCCTTACACACCCTTCACCCTGGCCAGAGTTAGTCACCACCCTTCCACGCCTACACACCTTTGCACAAACCGTTCTTCCTGCCGGGAATGCCCCCCTCCTTTTTTACTGGGAGAATTCCAGCCTCACCTGCTTCCCTGTCTCCCTATGCCTGATGTGGAGTCAGGCAGTCTGGGTTAGATTGTTGGCTCTGCCACCTATCGGCTGAGTGACCTCGGGCAAAGTTCCTTAACCTCTCCCGCGTGGGTTTGCTCATCTGCAAAATAGAGACAATAACAAGACCCACCTCTTTGGGGCACTGTGAGGATGCACGGAGATAACACAGAGCCTGACCCCGGCCTGGCACACGCCAGGTGCTCAGGAAAGGATAGCTAACATCACTACTCTTAGTGTGATTATCAATAGCTCCCCTGTCCCAGCTGACCCAGGATCTCTGCATTCCCCACCACCCTGGGAGGTCCCGGCCTGTCCTCAAAGAATACCCAAGGGAAGTCTTTGGGAAAGTGAGGGAACTTTCCTGCCCTTACTGATTAACAAGGCAATTAGGATGAGAGCCAAATGACAGTAGAAATAGAACTCGCCAAGAAGAGCTGCGTTCTTAGAGAAGAGAGCTGCATCTCAGCGGGGGAGGGGAGCCCAGGGAGGGAGAGACCATAGCTGCAATAGGAGATTAGCCATGTGACCATCCTCCATTTTGGAGGGGAAGGGCCAAGGGCCAGACAGCTCTGCTTGAACTCTGAGCCCTGCCCAGGCTCTTCCACTTGCCAGGGCCTGCCTTTTTTTCTGGTCAGCTCCTCGCCCCATCCCTCATTCTAATGGTGGCTACTTCCACAACCACCGATAATTCTCGCTAATTATGCAAATACAGGCCAGCACTGTGAAAATAGGGTACCAACTAAGAGCGTGGGCTTTGGAGGCAGGCCAAGTATCTGGCATATAATGAATGATCACCATCATCATCTCACATCTTCACAATAACCACTAGATGACAGTGAGCTTTGGAGCCAGACTGCCCCGGGGGTTCAGTCCCTGCTCCACCACTTTCTAGGTGTGTAAAGCCTGATAAACTGCTCAACCACTCTGCTTCAGTTTCTTCCACATCTCTGAAATGGGGATGACAAAAATAGCTCCTACCTCACTGAGCTCATTTGCAGATGAAATGGCATCGTGTCTTTGAAGCACTTAGCACAATGCTTGCAAGATGGGAAGCACTTCATAAATGTTAGTTACTGTGAACCACTTCTCAATTTGGGGCATGACGAAACAGAAGGAGAGAGAAATAAAGTAACTTGACTGAGGTCACCAAGATTGTCAACGGTGAAGCCAAGATTCCACCCTGAGCTGTTTGACTCCAAAGTCAGAGTTCC
Source organism: Panthera onca (assembly GCF_046562875.1). Lineage (NCBI taxonomy): Eukaryota > Metazoa > Chordata > Mammalia > Carnivora > Felidae > Panthera > Panthera onca. The sequence continues at coordinate 76,325,818 of NC_138345.1, read as the reverse complement.
CTTGGCTCTTCTGTGTTGTCCCATATTTTTATTACCCTCATTAAATACACTTAAGCCAGAAAACAATTTAAAAATATATACTAGCTATAATGACAATGGGTTGAAACCCTCCAAATATACTTAAATCCATGAGTTTATGATTAAAAAAAATTAATCACCTTTGGAGATGCTAAGAAAGTAACTCCTTATTGTGAAAACTGTAAATAAAGGGAAAGGAATCAAGCACTGATATGTTTTTCCTGTGTGGCTCGTAAAAGTTCACCCAGGTTAACCATGTAGTGAAGAGAGGGAGGTTTCTGTTAGTAAAGGTGTTTCAGCTGTCAGATGCAGGAAGAATGACAGAATATCACCATTTTGCAACCCCTAATGAAATAATGGATCCAAGCATTGATTATCAACAGCTACTTACGATGTATCTCTCTTGATAGAAGAACACACCCAGGGAGTAATCTTCCCAGATGTTGAACCTGAATCACATCAAGCTTCTACATATAGAGAGAGATGCAACCAAACTCCAGGCTGTGGGAAACTCTACAAGACAAATGACCTTGTTTCTTCAACAAATAAATTGCTAGGTGGGGGGAAAGAGAAAAGGAGGTAATGGTAGTTTAAAAAACGCTTAAGCAACACCAATCATGTGCATTATAGAGACTGTATCTGGATCCCAATTTAAACAAATTACTTTAGAAATGAGACCATTGGAGAATTCGAACAGATATTTGATATTAACACATTGCTGTTAATTCTATAGGACTATTTTTTAAGTCCTTATCTCTTAGAGATGTGTACTGAAATATTTACAGATGAAATGATGTAATATCTGAGATTTGCTTCAAAAGAACCCCGGGGTAGGGTAGGCCTGCAGATGAAACTCAGTGGGCCATGAGTTGATAATCATTGAAGTGGGGTAATGAGTACATAGGAGTTTGCTATATTATTCTTTCCACTTTTGTATGTTTGAAATCTTCCATAATAAAAACTACAAGGAAAAAACAAATGAGGGGAGGACCAGAGAAAGAAGGAGAAAGAGAAAATCCCAAGCAGGCTTCGCACTGTCAGCTTAGAGCCCGATGTGGGGTTCCATCTCACGAACCGTGAAACCTGACCCGAGCAGAAACCAAGAGTCGGACACTTAACTGAGGCACCCAGGTGCCCCTAGACTATTTCTAACGCTGAATGTCTGCCATGTGCCAGGCACAGTTTTAGGTCCTTGATTTGTTCTCAGTCATTGAACCTCTGAGCCACCATAGGGCAGGGAACCTGCATTGTGCCCATTTTAGAGGTAAGGATGCGAAGGTCTAAAGAGGTTAGTTAACTTGTTCCAGGTCACAAACAGCAAGTGGAGAATCTGAGGTCTGAGCTCAGACATTCCAGCTCCAGAGCCCTGGTGCTTAATTAAGTTCTACTATAGGCCCAACATGCAGTGCTAATCATCCATCCACCTGAGCCCCTCTGGGGTCCTTTCTGCATTCACAGGCGCTCCCCGACCCTCCTGCATCCCTACCTCGCCCGCTGCCAGGCAGAAGAGGGCGGGGGCTGTGGGAACCTGCCAGGGGTACCCCACCTCAAGAGTTGAGGTACGTGAGAAGAGCACTCCTGAGAGTCTCTGACCCATGAATTTTGGGCAAGGGCAGAGCCCTGGCTTGAGGTGGGGGCAGAGCTGTGCCAGGCAGGAGCAGCTGAACATTTCCTCCTTGTACTCGCAGCCCTTCCTGTCTTGCACTGAGTGTGGCAAGGCCTGATGGGCCCTCACCCAGGTGTGTGTGCCCAGGGGGAGGACCGGCCGAGCCAGCAGGCTGACTGCAGGAATGGGAAGAATCTTCTCAGAGAGGGGGAAAGAGGCAGGAGGCCGCACACAATGACATCGAGGTGTCCTCATGGCCTGTTCCCAATTGTCTTCGAGCTACCGAGAAGCGATAAGAGTTTGGCCTCCTGGCTCTCTGGAGATTACAATCTAAAGGATTTGAGGATTAAAATCTCCAAATATTCTGAGTGCTTGTAGCCACCCCGGCAGGCCGGCACCCTGTCGGCATAGTTTTCTGCTATTTGAATCTTCTCCCCATCCTCTCCCTCACCTCATTCATTTTTTAAAAAATTGTTAATGTTTATTTTTGAGAGAAAGAGACAGAGAGACAGTGTGTGAGTCGGGGAGGGGCAGAGAGAGAGGGAGACACAGAATTCGAAGCAGGCTCCAGGCTCTGAGCTGTCAGCAGGGCCCTATGGCAGGGCTTGAACTCGTGAAGTGTGAGATCATGACCTGAGCCGGATGCTCAACCCACTGAGACACCCCTCCCTCACCTCGTTCATTGATTCGGCACTTACTCCACGGCAGGCACTGTGCCTGGCACTGAGGATATAAGGGTGGATAAAACAAGGTTTTATTTATCTCAGGAAGCTCACAGTATGCTAGGGAGGCAGACACAGGAACAGAGAAATTCGAGGGTGAAAGAGAAAATACCTGCTCCTCACTCCCTCTCCCCAGGGGAGGCCTGTGGGGCTTAGCTCCCCATCTCTGGCCTAGTCTGGGTGGGTCACAATCCCTCTGTGAGTCTCCCTTCCCTATACCTTCTTGTGGGCTTTCCTTTAAAAGAGTGGGGAAGATAGAACGGTTCAGTCTAGACCAGCATAGTTGAACAGAAAGAAATCTGTGAGGGGCGCCTGGGTGGCTCAGTCGGTTAAGCATCCGACTTCAGCTCAGGTCACGATCTCACGGTCTGTGAGTCCGTGAGTTCAAGCCCCGTGTTGGGCTCTGGGCTGATGACTCGGAGCCTGGAGCCTGCTTCCGGTTCTGTGTCTCCCTCTCTCTCTGCCCCTCCCCCATTCATGCTCTGTCTCTCTCTGTCTCAAAAATAAATAAATGTTAAAAAAAAAAAATTTTTTTTTTAAAAAAAAGAAAGAAATCTGTGAGACACAAGTGTGTGTCATGTAAGTAATTTAACTTGTTTTCATATCCACATGAAAAAAAGTGAAAAGAACAAGTAGAACTAATTAAAAAAAAATTGTTTGCATTTATTTCTTTTTGAGAGACAGAGTGAGACAGAGTGTGAGTGGGGGAGGGGCAAAGAGAGGAGACATAGAATCTGAAGCAGGCTCCTGGCTCTGAGCAAGCGGTCAGCACAGATCCCGACATGGGGCTCGAACCCACAAGCCGTGAGATCATGACCTGAGGCAAAGTCATCGTGACCTGAGGCAACGTCGGATGCTCAACAGACTGAGCCACCCAGGCGCCCCACAAGGAGAACCAATTTTAATAATATATCTTATGTAACCCAACATACCCCAAATATTATCACTTCAACCTGGAGTCAATATAAAAAATGTGAATAAGATATATTACATTAGATTTTCACGCTTGGAAAGGCAGTGTGTGTTTTACACTTACAGTATATCTCAGTTTTGACTCTTCACATATTAAGTGCTTGGCAGCTACCCATGGCTAGTGGCTACTCCATTGGACAGCACACATCCAGATGATCAGTTTGGGATTTGGTCGGCCCTGGCCAATTTTGGAGCTGGAAACTCAACTCTATCACCCAAGAAACAGGCTGTGTCTACTGTGCCAGGAAGAAGGGTAACCGCAGCCTCATGTTCCTGCCCAGAACACAGCCCCCATGGGGGGCCAGGCAGGAAAATGGGCTGAGGCTGCGCCTTGGGTGTGGCCCATTAACCAATCAGAGAGCTAAGAGCTAAGGGGTGGGGGGGAAGGGAGCCCCCTTGGTCGGGGCTCTGACAACCCCAATGTGGGCACAGAGAGAGCTCAGAGACACCGTGCCCTTATTCTGTGGTCTCCTCCTTGTCACATGCCTTTCCATTCCTTCCTCCAGCTGCGTCTGCCAAAATGCTACCTTCAAGATGTAGGGACAAAATCAAGGGAAAAAAGAAGGCAGACCAGAAGAAAACACACCAATATTTTAGCCATGATTTTTCTCCAGGTTATGGAAGTAGATAACTATTTTTTTCTTCCCATTTTACCACATTTGCTTAAAATTTTTTAAACTATGAACACACTTTAATTATGTAACCGGAAAAGGAAATCTGTATAGATTTTGAAAATCGTGCTTGGTGTTCAAAGACCGGTTTAAATGCCAACTCCCTTGAAGGATTCCCAGGCCTCCCTCTGTGTCACTGTCCTCTGTTATGGTTCTTACTATACAGCCCTGAGGGTCCTGAGTTTAACCACGGGCTTGTTTTCTCTCCTCTCCAGCATCTTGAGGGTGGCTTCTGCATCTTGCTATCACCATAAGGCCTGCCTCAGTGTCTTCTAGCCAGTAGGGGCTCTCTACATGTTGTGGAATGGATGACTGAGGCAAGCTGGAGCCTGCAAGGCTCCAACTGGGCTGGATGCCTTAGGGTTCAACAGAGTCCTGCTATTCCTTCTTCTTCCAGCCAAGCTACTCTGCTCCCTGACTTCCATTTCCCAATGTATAAAATCACAAAGTCCACAGGTGGCAGGGGACACACCTTGAGAGTTCACACTGTCCAGTCCGGGTCATACTCTTCCTTCCTCTCCTCTCCCTGTTTCTTGATAGGTTATGTGCTTTATCCACTTGAGCCCAACCTGGTTGTGAACACGTCAGAATTTAAAGTCCCCTAGTGCCAAAAAAAATTGGATGGCTTAGAAGGAATGTATAAATTCCTAGAAACGCACAACTTTCCAAGACTGAATCATGAAGAAATAGAAAATCTGAAGAGACTGTAACTAGTAAGGAGAATGAATCAGTAATCAAAAACCACCCATCGAAGAAAAGCCCAGGACTATATGGCTTCAGTGGTGAATTCTACCAAGCTTTTCAAGAATTCACTCCAATCCTTGTCAAAATCTTCCCAAAAATTGAAAGAAGGGAACACTTCCAAATTCATTTTATCACACCCGCAGTATTCTGATATCAAAGCCAGACGATGCTATCACAAGAAAAGAAAACTACTAGGTGTTTATATCCTGATGAACATAGATGCCAAAGTCCTTAACAAAATACTAGCAAACCGAATTCAACACATGTAAAGGATCACACACCATGTCCAAGGAGGATTTATCCCTGGATGCAAAGATGGTTCAACAAACAGAAATCAATTAATGAGATATATCCACGAACAGAATGAAAGATTTTTTAAAAATCACATTAGCATCTCAGTAGATGCATTTGACAAAATTCAGCATCTTTTCATGATAAAACTCAACGAACCAGGGATAGAAGGAAATTACCTCAACATAATAAAGGCAATATGTGAAAATTTTGTCACTAATAGCATACTGAATGCTGAAAAACCGAGAGCTTTTCCTCTAAAGCTACTTTCTCTCTTGCCACTTCTATTCAACACGGTACTGGAAGTTCCAGCCAGAACAATTAGCAAGAAAAAAGAATAAAAGGCATCCACATTGGAAAGGAAGAAGTAAAAATATCAGCTTGCAGATGATATGACTTCATAGGTAGAAAACCCCCCAAAGATTCCAGAAAACCCCATCAGAATAAATGAATTCAGTAAAGTTATGGGATACAAAATCAACATACAAACCAGTTGGAGGGATGGATAAAGAAGTATAGTGTACACACAATGGAATATTATTCAACCTTAAAAAAGAGGGAAACCCTGCCTTTGGGATAACATGGATGAAACTTGAGGACATTATAAGTAAAATAAGCCAGTCACGAAAGGAGAGAAACGCTGTATGATTCCACTTTCCTGAGGTATCTCAAGGAGACAAACTCATAGAAGCAGAGAGTTGAATGGTGGTTTCCAGGGGCGGGGGGAGGAGGAGGAAATGGAGAGTTTTTGTTTAATTAGTATAAAGTTTCAGCTATGCAGGATGAATAAGTCCTAGAGATCTGCTGTACAGCATCGTGCTTGTAGTTAACAATATCGGATTGCACACTTAAAAATATAAAAGGGTATATCTCATGGTAAATGTTCTTATCACAACAAAATATTTCTTTAAAAAAAAAAAAAAAAGGAAGAAGAAGAAGAAGAATTCAAAGGCAACAGGCCCGGTCAACTTGTCCTCAATTCTAGCTCCAGTCCTGGCGGTAGAGGCACAGCCACTTTCTCTTGTTTTCTTTCCTGGGCTTCCTTCCTGGACCCCTAGTGTGACAGAGCCCTTGCCCGGCCCAGTTGATGGCTTGGGGCTGTGTTGGGGGTGGAGGAGCTCATGCCTGGTTGTCAGGCCTTGGCCATGGTCTCTTTTGTGAGATGCAACACTCTGCTGGTTCATGTTGTGGCCTCTTTCCAGAAAAAGTGCAAATCTGTCTCACGCCAGTGACTGTCAACAGTTCCGGGAAAATTTTTTTTTTTTTTTTTTTTTTAACATGAGGCTGATCAAACACTTGTAACGGGCCTGAGACATCTCCCAGACCTCACTGTCACGAGTGCTGCAGAGAACAGCCTTCACAGCCTCAACCACACAGACGCCACTGAAATATTTACAAGGTTCCTGGCTCATGAAACGGAGCTTTCCGCTTAGGAGAAAGGGAAGGGACGTGGTTCGTGCGAAGTATCTACAACGTGTCGCACCACTCAGGGAGTTTCACTTTCGTGGTTTGTTTCTGTGAGGGACCTCCTGGAAGCTGACGCTTGCTCAAGGAAATGAACTTCTAATGGTGGCATTCTGAGCCTGGTGTAGTCTTGCTCGAGGGTAGAGGGCTAGGAAAGGGGTCTCTCCAACCCACCTCTTAGAGAGTTGTCTCCTGTGCTTGTGAATTCAGCTGCCTTGCCTAGACCAATCTCCACCCTCACCCTGGGCTAGGTCATCTTGGGATTAGGCACACAATTGGCGTCTCCTGTTTTCCTTCCTCCAAGCACTTATTTTTGTGCCCTTCTGGTCCCTTGAGGGGCCTCCCTTCCTATCTCTGCCACCACTCTCTGTCTGTGGAATCCTACTCTTTTCTTTCAGATGCTGTTCAAAAGCCACCTCCTCCAGATCTTTTCTGTCCCCCAACCAAATATAACCGCTCCTTGTTCTGAACCTCCTGAAAGCACATCAATCATGTGTGACTTAGTCCGTAGGGTACCAGGGGATAAACACCTGTCGTGTCACACCTGACTAGAATTTTATGGCTCTTGGTAGCACGCACTACAGACTGGTGCTTGTTATAAGCTTCTGAACAATGATGAGGGTAGTGCCCATTCAACACACATTAGGGGCATTAAACTGAGTTCCCCGAGGGTGTGGATGGCTGTTCCACATCTTTGTCTCCTCAGCACCTAGCATGGAGCTGGCACACAGTAAGCTCTTGATAAGTGGCCCTGAATGGATGTTCACAACAGCTCTAACCTGTCAGGCCTATCACATCAGGCCCTGTGCGAAGCTTGATCCTAATTAGCTCATCGAGTCCTCCCAATCACTCTTTGAGACAGGCACTAAGGTTCCCCACTAAAAAGCAAGGCCCACAGGGCAGGGATTTGTGTCTTTTGTGTTAGATGCTGTATCTGCATGATTGCCTGAGATGTAGCAGGCCCTCGGTGAATATTGGTTGAATGAGTGAATTAATGAATGAATATCCATTTTACAGATGAAAAAACTAAGCTTGGAGAGGTTTAATGACTTGCCTAAGTGGTAAGATCAAAATTTGCACCCAGATAGACCTAATCCAAAACCTACCTGTATTCTTTATCAGTGAGCTCTACCCAGCGGAAGAGGAGTGGGGGCTGGAAGGATAGTCTTACTTTTTTTTTTTTTAATGTTTATTTATTTTTTGAGAGAGAGAGGGAGATGGAGCATGAACAAGGGAGGGAGGAGAGAGAGGGAGACAGAATCTGAAGCAGGCTCTAGGCTCTGAGCTGTCAGCATAGAGCCCGATGCGGGGCTCAAACTCACAGACCATGAGATTGTGACCTGAGCTGAAGTTGGATGCTTAACCGACTGAGCCACCCAGGCGTCCCGATCGAGTCCAACCTTTAAGGATCTTCCCATCTGGTAGAGAAGCAGACGTGCACATATAAAAATCCCATAGCACAATGTGTGGTCTCAACAGAACCCGTGGCCATGCTAGGAATCAGGGAGGGCCAGCCCCAACAGTAAGACCCAGGGGACAGAAATGACTTATCAAGGGTCTGGACATTGCTAAGAGCAACAGAGCAGATGGGGCTGGGTGTGAAGAGCCTGGAAACCGCAGCTCCTGCACTTGGCTCCCCCTGCCCCAGCTCCCAGCAAACGCCCAGAAGTTGGGGGGTGGGGAGGAGAGAGGGGGACTGGAATGTGGTTTCACACCTGTAAGCAGTCCCTGCAGCTGGGAAGAGGCTTCATGTCCCTGTGCTGTGGAGACACATCTGGGGAGGCCTCTTGTCACAGGGGAGGGGGTGAGGAGGTAGGAATGGAAACCCTAGCATAGAGAAGTTGTGTCACCAGGCTGTGGCTGGCCAGTCCGGGAGGTCAGGTTCTTTGTGGCAGGGCTGCTGGAGGGGCCTGTAAGGACAGCAGTGAGAGGGGCAGGGGGCCAGGGACCAGGAGGACAATTTGTAGGAAGGCAGCCACTGCTGAAGCCCAGGTAAAGCCAGGAGGGCACATTGGTATGCCTGAGCTCACCTGGACCTCCACCTCTCATAGCCCACCCTGAGAAACCTGCTTGCTGTGAGGACCGGAGCTCTAGCCACTGCCTCGGCCCTTCCCTCTTACTGACTTCAAATGTGCAGGTTCTCTCTTCATCCTTGGGGGACAGGGGCTGTTGCAGGTTGGGGGGGGGGGGCAGTTATGGGTAAGGATCTGGGAAGAGGTACCCGGAAAGCTCTGCTTTTGCCCATCTAGGGAGCCGGAGAACCCCCAGCTCCCCCCACCACACCCCGACCAAGTGCTGTCACTGAAACACTCTTGGCCTGATGGTCCTGGAGATGGGGTCACATCCACTCTTCTCATCTCAGCTTGACCCCCAACATGTCATGTAACTTTGGGTTTGTCACTCACCCTCTTTGGCCTCTTGCTTCTATGGCTGTAGAAAGAGAACCCTCGCCTCTGTCCACACCTCTGTCCCCCGCCCCCATCCCACCTTCCAGGCGCTTGCTGCAAAGAGAGCTGGCTGAGAAGCGGAGCAGAACAAGGATGGGGATGGGCTGCCTCGCTTGCGTTGGCCTGAAAGGAGGGGAAAGGAAACGTGGGGGCCCACACTGTCCCCTGCTCTGAAGAGCGGCCCTGGCCACATGGACTGGTGGTCTCTCAGTCTGTCCCTCTTACCTCGGCCTGGTCATTGAAGACAGTGAGAGGGTTCTGGGAGAGAGGGAAGAACTTTCTTCTGACTCTCCACCCCCCTCCAGGTGCTATTCTGGGCCTCTTCTCCCCCCTCTTCCCTCCTGGGCCTCACTCTGCAGGATGTCGTCATGTATTCCATGATTCAGCCACTGTCCACATGCTAACGACCAAGGAGCCCCAAACCTCCGAATCCAGCCCAGCCCCAGCTGCCGCACTGCTCGACTTGATGAGGCCCCAGAGCTGGGCTCCAGGGTGGGAAAGGGCATGACATTTGCCTAAAATACAATGCAAGGTGCCCCCTGAGCTATGTAAGGAAGGCACTGCCTAGACATCTCTTCTGGGCACCAGGAGCCTCTAGCTAACTGCCTAGGAGACATCTCTACCTAGATATTCCAGGAGCACCACAAACTCAACCTGACCACCCCCCCCCCCAAAACACATCAGCCCCTTCCTCCCTCTTACTAATGGCACCATTCTCCCAGGGTCTCAGCCTGCAAATCCCTCTGTCTTCAGCCTCTTCCCAAGTCCTGTCAATCCTGCCCCAAGCTGTCTGCCTCTCTCCATCTTTTCTGCCCCTGGATCATTTGTCTTATTTTTAAATTAGCAAACATGCATGGGGCACTTGCTATATGCCTGGCTCTGCTCTGAGTGCTTTACTAATACTCAGTGAGGAAACAGAGGCACAGAGAAGCAAAGCATCTTGCCCAGTGCCGGGATTTGAGCCCAGGCAGACCGCTCTGCAGTCTGGACTCCAGGCTGCCACAAGAACTCACAGAGTCTGCATTCTTATCAGCGTTGCCCTCCTTCAGGCCCTCCCCACCGTTCCTCACAGGCTGACCCTTCTTCCCTTCTCGTTCAAGAGATGCTTTAACGACAAATATCACTACAGCAGTTTGGTCTTTCTGAAGCATGATTTCGAACCTATTCCCCTGCTTGAAAACCCTTGGAACTTCCCCCCGCCCCCACTTCTGATGCTAACAGAATAAAGTCCATTCTCTGGGCTAGAGAGTCAGAGATGTGACCCCAACAAGCTCCTGGCTCCCTGGGGAAACTCTCACTGTGCCTGGCTCCCCTCAGGCACCCCTTTCTCTAGCGATCCTGCCCAAGCCTGCTTCCTGCCCTGGCAGTGCGCAGGGGTGAGCTCTGAATGGACCTTTTCCCGTCGAAGAAAGGCTGCATGTCTGAGTCCCCTTTGAACCACCAAAGCTTCTACCACAGCGTGTCACATAGAGCTAGGCACGACACACGTGATGAAGGAATAACAGCGGAACTGAGCTGTCTTATGAGGGTGGAAATTATTTCATTAAACAACATTTATGGAATCCTTGAGGCTAATACTAACAGCTGACGCTGAGAGCTTAGAAGAGAAAGAGGGACCAAAAGTCTAAACACAAGATATGTGTCAGAGGTCACAATTGCCAAGGAAATAAAATAAAGCTGGGGCAGGAAAGAGACTGCCCGATGAACTGGGGGGTGGTACATTGGTGGCATTCCTACTTATATAGGATCAGGAAGACCTTCCCAAGAAGGTGATGTGTGAGCAGAGCCGTGAAATGAGTGAGGGAGTGACCCATACAGCAATCTGTAGACATTCCAGGCAGAGGATGTAGCAAGTGCAAGGGCCCTGAGCTAACAGTATACTTAGCCTGTCAAGGAACAGCCAAGAGGCCTGTGTGGCAGGAGTGGAGTAAACAGGGAGAGAAGGAGCAACTGAGATTCGCAAATACATGAAAATGCTGAGGCCTACATAAATTCAGGTTCTGTGTAACACCATATGTCTGGGTAATAGTCACAGCTAGGATTTATCGAGTACATTCCACATGCCTGCCACAGTTCTCAGCCCTGCCAACATGGAAACTGCTAGACAGGTTCTCTTAGAATCTACCAGGGAGACAAAGAAACTCCACAGTGTCATGTGACGGGTGCTAGGAAACTACAGAAAAAAGCATCAATCCCAGACCAGGGGCCAGGGAGGCTTCCTGGAGGAGGTGGCCACTAGAGATGTCACGCAGGAGGAGAAAACTGCTCCAGAACACAGATGGGGGGGGGGGGGGGAGGGAACGGTGGTGGCGTGCAGGCCAGGCAGACCTTGGGCAGCAGTGGGGGTGGGGGGAACTATGCCAACAGTTTGCAGGAGGAAGGGGTCAGGAGAAGGGCTGGGAAGGACAGCGAGGGCTGAGAGAGCCTCTAGACAGGGACACCCCGGCTTAAGCAAGCATGTAGGCAGTTGGTAGCTAGGGGGCGGGATACAAAGGGCGAACAGAGTTGGAGTCACAACTCAATAATCTAGCTGCACACCAAGCGCCCTGCTCTCTCACCGTCATTAGGTGGGTCTAGCTGAGAGATGACAGAGAAGCAGATGGTAAGGGGCCATCCCTGCATTGGGACTTGGTTTCTCATCTTATCCTACGAAGTTCAGATCCTTTTAGGCAGATCTCAGAGTCCTCACCCTGGAGCGGCCCAAGACACTAATTCCTCAGCTAATAATGACTCACATGCTGGCTGCACTTTGTGGTCTTCAGTGCGCTTCCACCGCCATAACCTGTGTGCCTCACAGTCAGTCTAGGATGGACAGAGCTCTTTCTTTCCATAGGAGACGCTGCAGCTCACAGAGATCAAGGCCTTGCCAAAGTCACAAGGCCAGAGGGTGATCAAGTTGGGAATCCAGCCCAGCTCGTGAGATTGCAAACTCCATAGCAACACTGCAGCAGCTTTGGAAAACTGGGCCTGGCGATGGCCAATTCCCAAGGACAAGTCTGGGAGAGGGGAGGGAACAGGCTCTGGAAGGGGGCAGGGGTGATGGAGGCAGGAGTGGAGGCAGAAAGGAAGCAGCAGCTTGGGAATGGGGATGGGAGTTGGAGACGCTTTGAGACAGAGCTAGAAGCCTCTCCAGAAAGGCCTGGTTAGATGGTCCAGCAGGGCTAAAAAACAAAAACAAAAACAAAAACAAAAACACCAGCACCTGCATCCTCCCACACCAGGCCTCTGCGACAAGGTAGGGAGGGGCCCATTGCTCCCATTTCACAGGTGGGAAAATGGAGGCAAAGGAGAGGTGCCTATATGGCTTGCCAAAGGCCCATAGGAACTGAGGGCCCAGGGGCCCTATTAGAAGCCAGGGAGGGTAGATGAGCCAGCCGTGGGAGACCTTCCCCACTCTGCCGTGGATGATGAAACAGATGAGAGGGGAGGTGGAAATGGAGACAGAAATCTGGGACGCATCCAGAGGCAGGGAAGGGGGAGGCTGAGGCTTGAACAGAACCTGTCAGCGGCAGAGATGGTGGAGAGATAGGGCCCTGACACCCAGCTCCAGTTACAGGCAGGCAGCATCAGCTGGTCGGGTGTCACGGAGTCCCCGCGCCTCCTCCCGCCCTGCGGACCCATCCACTTGGGTGGCTCTGCAGCACGCGCTCCCTAGTCCCGGGATGAGGGTTCAGGGTGGAGGGGACGGGGGAGGGGGCGGCGCGCCTCCTCCTCCCCACGGGCTTGTAAATCCGCAGCGGCCTCCGCAGCAGCCTCCCGGCCCGCCCCCGGGCCCCCTCCTCCTCCTGCGCCTGAATGGTACATTCCGGTCCGCCTGGCCCGGCTGCAGTGGATGTTGCTAGAACCCACGCGGAGGAAGGAAGAGACGCAGGCAGGCTGCGGTGACCCAAGCGGCCGCCCCTGCCTCAGGGACCCCCTTCCCGGAGAGACGGCACCATGACACAAGGAAAGGTACCGGCATCTCCCCCACCTGCACCATCATCCTTCATCCTTCAGCTCCCCGCTCCCCGTCATCCCGAGCAAACTCTCTGGACCACTATAAGCATCCTTCCCCGGCGCTTGTGCGAAGGTCCTCTGTGGTCCTTGTTGCAGTCAGAGGACCAAAAGGCGCATTTCAAGTGATAGGTCAGGGCCTCTTCCTGCCCAACAGGCCCTCTCACCCCAGGGGCTTTGGCATCTCAGGACCCTTCACAGGTACCCAGTTTCCCTTAAGGAATCAACCTGGGTGTCCAGGGTGTGGTGGGGGGACTAGAGGGGGGCACGTGGGTGAGCCCCAAGGAGTGGTGCCTATCCTGCCCCAACCACATTATGCTCATCTTTCCCACCTCCACAGAAACCCCCACCCCCCACCCCCCAGCCAACTCATTCCACATCTGGACACATGCTTTTGTGGGGGAGGGGATTACTATGGCAACCCTGCATCAGGATGCTTTAATTTTTGTTTTTGTTTTGGCTCGACATGGGACTAGATGGAACCGGATAAAACGTCGTCTCTTTTTTTTCTAGTTTTAGGCCTGAAATGGAGGGGAAGGGCTGGGACAGAGACTTGGCTGGCCTAATGTGGTTACATAACATCAACAGCCTGTGGAATTATACAACAATCAGGGCCTGGGGCAAAGGGGGAGGGTCCTCTGGCCCTCTGTTTTGGGGGTGCCAAGGATTGGGCAGAGAAAACAGAAGAGGAGCCTCCCCTACATTCCCCCTTCCTTTCTCCAAGATGAGCCTCAGAGCCAATGGCATCCTTCCCTGGGCTCTCAGACCCTCCTCTCTGTTTTTAAGCTCCTGAGACCTCAAAATGATGTCACTGGTGATACCACCTCCTGCCATTGGGCAGACCTCACTTGGGAATGAGGGTGTGTGTGTGTGTGTGTGTGTGTGTGTGTGTGTGTATGGGGGGCAGGGCCCAGGAGCCTCTGGGGCTGATCGGCAGGGTGGGGGTTGGGAGGAGGGCCCATTCGTGACAGGGCTGAAGTCAGAGGTGATAATTCTTTTCCTGGGTCTGGTTTCAAAGGACCTTGGTTCTGGTGGGCTGAAATGGGTTTTCCTGGATGTGAGCCTTCTGGTCTGGATGAGGAAGGAGGTTGGGGAGTGGGAGGGCAGCAGGTGAACCAGGGCCCCATTCTCACAGGCCTAGGCTCCTCAAGGCCCTTCCCTAAGGAGGCCTGGGGGGTGTTCACTGTGGTGAAAATGAAAAGCCCCCTCCCCACACCTACTGCTGATTCCACCCCCCCACCCCCACCCCAGTCACTTTGCTGACATCGCCTCCTGTCCTCAATGAATGTAGCACATTGCCCCTGCCTCCTCTGCCTCTCACCCCCAGCTGGCTCACAGGCTTTCTGAGGATGGAAAAGAACTTTCCAGTTCACCGGTCCTTAGGGCTGAGTGGAGACAGAGATGTTCTGGTGCTCGCTTCCCTCTGGGCTGCCTCAGCTGGACGCAACCTGCAAAGAATGAACTCAGCTGCCTTCCTCTGCGGCCCTTCGGGTTTAACACATTCTTTCTGAAGCCAGAACTAAATCCCATTCATTTTCTGAGGCTTAGTCTTTTTGTTGCCGGGTCAGTTTTCATACACCCCCTCCCCCACAGTCTTCCCTTCCCTGGTGGCAGCACTCAGGCCCTTCCAGCTCACATCCTCTCCCCTAAAGCTTAAGTGGACCCTCTGGGGCCTGGGGCAGAGCTGAGTGTAAATGGGCTTGAGTTTTCAACCTGCCATGGCACAATTCCCTCTGGGCCTCAGTTTCCTCATCTGTCAAATGAAGGAAAGGGCTGAGCTAGATACCTTCTGAGATCCCTTCCAACAGTGAAGGTCTGCGATTCTGTTCTGGTTTGGGAGAGAGGCTGAGGTTCACAACAGGATGAGGCCAAAACAGGACCCTTCACCAGGGACCTCTTGCCCTTTCCCCACTCTATGGTCCCCTTTCTTCCTCATATCTCCCCTCACCCCTCTCTATTTCCCTGCTCGCCCATCCCCACCTTCCTAGTGTCATCTCCAGCCCAACAGAAGGAGGCCAGTCCCAGTGGATGGGGCCTGGGCTCTTCAGTCCAATGGGTTATGTGTGGCTCTGTGACCTTGGACAAGTCATCCTTCCTCTCTGAGCCTCAGTTCCCTCATTTTAAAAGAGGGATCAGGGGTGCCTGGGTGGCTCAGTCGGTTGGGCATCCAACTTCAACTTAGGTCATGATTTCATGGTTTGTGAGTTCAAGTCCCTCATTGGGTTCTCTGCTGTCAGCACAGAGCCCACTTCAGATCCTCTCTCCTCCCCCCTCTCTCTCTGCTCCACCCCTGCTCTCTCTCTCTCTCTCTTTCAAAAATAAATAAACATTAAAAAAAAAAAAAACAGGGGTCAAAATATAACCACCAAGGTAGCAGGGAGATTAAATGAAAGAATCTTTCATTCAATAATATTCTTGAGGGCCTACTCTGTGCCAGGCCCTTCCCTGAACCCCGGGGAGACAGTGGAACTATACACACCCCTTCTCTGCCCCAGGGACAGCCCCATGGTGGCCTCTCCTAAGAATTTCTCCTTCCTCAGTTATTTTTTAAACTTTTTTTTAAAGTTTATTTATTTTGAGAGAGAGAGAGGGCATGCATGTGCATGCAGGAAGGCAGAGAGAGAGAAAGAGAAAGAGGGAGAGGGAGAATCCCAAGCAGGCTTGGCACCTGAGCCCAACACAGAGCTTGATATCACGATTTGTGAGATCATGACGTGAGCCAAAATCACGAGCCGGACGCTTAACCGACCGAGTCACTCAGTTTTTTTCCCCTCTCCTTCCTCAGTTTTTATTCCAGCTTCAGTGTGTGCCTCTGGCCAGCCCTGACCCTCCTGGAGCTCAGTTCTCCCATCTATAAAAAAAAAGGGGGGGGAGGGGGGAGAGTCTTCCTCCGCCACCATCTTTATTGGGGTATAATTGACAAATGGTAATTGTATATATTTAAGGTACACGGACCTGAATGTTTTGATATACATGTATATTGTGAAATGATCACAATCAAGTCAGTTAACATCACTTCACATAGTTACCTTTCTTTGTGTGTGATGAGAACACTTAAGATCCACCCTCTCAGCAGATTTCGAGTATACAATACAGTATTGTTAACTATAATCACCATGCTGTACGTTAGATCTCCAGAACTTATTCATCTAGCACAATGGAAACTTTGTGCCCTTTGACCAACACCTTCCCATTTCCCCCACCCCCCAACCCCTGGCAACCACCATTCTACTCTGTGCTTCTATGAGTTTGGCTATTTTCGATTCCCAATATAACTGGTATCACGCAGTTTTTGTCTTTCTGTGTCTGGCTTATTTCCCTGAGCCTTGTTGCAAATGGAAGGATCTCCTTCTTTCTTAAGGCTGAATAATATTCCATATCCCGTGTCAAATAGGGAAATTATTGTCTGCACCCCCACCCTTCCTAGTGCAGGTGAGAAAGTACCCATGGAAGTTCCAGATATTGGGGGCTGGTGGGGAGGACTTGGAAGGCACCCTTTCTCTGGTGACTGTCTCTCTTCGCCTCTATTCCACAGATCTCCGTGGCTAACAAGGCCCCCGGGACAGAGGGGCAGCAGCAGGCCAATGGTGAGAAGAAGGAGACTCCAGCAGTGCCCTCGGCCCCGCCCTCCTATGAGGAGGCCACCTCTGGAGAAGGGTTGAAGGCAGGGGCCTTCCCCCCAGCCCCGTCGGCTGTGCCTCTCCATCCCAGCTGGGCCTATGTGGATCCTAGTAAGTCTCTCAGCTCCTGGAGGCTGGAACATCATGGGGAGTGGTAGGCCCAGAGGAAAAACTTGGGTAGGAGGAAGTTGCCCATAAATAGATGCATTGTATGGTTGTTATATGAGGCTCTGTTGTCAAAGGCTTGGGATTTGGAGGGCTATTCCAAGGGTAGGTCAAGGAGGACTCCATGAAAAGGGAGAGACACGATATTTTCTGTCATAGTACTCTTGGATGGGGAAGAGGGGATTCTTTCCAAGTCACCAAGCTAGGGCAAATACAGAGAGTAAATAGGGGGAGGGGGTGGATCAGGGGCTATTCTAGAAAGGCTTTCCTCAAAGGGGTACATTAAAAGGGTGGAGAGAGGTCAGAGTAGACGCAGGAAAGGGCAGCATTAAGCTGTGGCTGGCTCCCTGTGAGTGGAGGTGTCGTGTTTACATATGGGCTGATTCAAAACTTCCCCCTGAAGGCCCCAGGGATGTTGGGGGCCAGGGGTCTGAGGATCACTTCACCCTCACTTTCCTTACCTCTCTTCCCTTCTCCAGGCCTTTGTTGGGGACAGGAGGACATGACATGGGGAAGGTATATGGATGCCAGCCTTAGTGCCCCTCATGGCCAGGCATAATTCATAGGCACACTTACCCAGGCGAATGCCAGCTCCCTGTAGACCAAAAATCACAGCCCGTGGGAGCCCCTCTGTTAGATTGAGCAGCTTGTGGGAGCTTTGCCTTGGGGCTGGGAACATACAGCTCCCCACGTGCTAAGGAAGGGCCCCTTCTCAAATCTTCCTCAGCCCCGGCAGCCTCCCTAAGCAGCCCCTCAACCCCCCCCCCCATCTTATATACTCTCACCCTCCCCAGCAGAATTCTAGAAGGAATCCCAGGAACAATGCCTCAGACAGAGCTTCTACTCACCGGGAGTGGCCACCATGGTCCACACCCCTTATCACAAACCCTCTCGGCCCAGAGCCAAGCAGACCTACCACACCATGAGCTACTGGAGAGCCAATGAAGGTCTGGTGTTTGTGTGAGCCCTTCTCACTGCCCCAGACACCCACAGGACTTTCTCTGTCCTCATCGCCTGCTCAGTGGTCTGGCCATTTGGGTTTTGGCAGGAGATGTAGACCGCACATGAAAGTGGAAGACAAAAGGGTGAGGGCCTCCAGGCCTCAGGTTTGCAGTGGGTTCCCCTCTCTCCCCCTTCTTCATTTTCCATATCCAGGTTGCCAGGGCTAGCTGCCTTAAATAGTGTTTTCCAGGGAACTGTCAGGGCAGGAAGGAAGCTCATTTTAGTCAACATGCGACAAACATTTCTAAGTGTGTGTCAAGCACTGTGACCAGTGATGCTAAATTTCTAGCGATGCATGGATTTGCAAGACTTGTTGCCCCCACGGGCCTGACTATATAGACAAGTAAACAGACACTACCACACAATGAAAGAGATGCAGTGATAGAGGCCTAGGCAGCTTACCTAATCCGTGTGGCAGTCAGGGAAGACTTCCTGGACAAAGGGGTATCCACATTGAGTCCTGAAGACTCAATGAGTTAGCCTGGTGAAGAGGCGGGGAAATGAGTGTTCAGGCTGAAAGAATACAATGTGCAGAGGCAAGAAAGCACGTGGCCGAAAAAATATAGTCAGGCTGGAGAAAAGTAGGAGGGAACAGTGTGCATTGGGGCTGAGAGCTCGGGGGAGGCTGTGGAAGCTTTGTTAAAGAACTTGAACTTGAGTAAAAGGCAGTGGGGAGCCATCAAAGAGCTTGATGCAGGGTCAGCTTTGAAAGACCAAGACTGACGCTTTTGCTGTGGAGGGAGGGTAAGATCGTGGAGAAATGGCAAGAATTAAAAGGACAGTGGAAGAGAACAGAGCAGAGGCCTCAGGAATGGCCCAGATGAGGGGTGCAAAGGAGACGGCAGCATACCCACCAGGCACAGAGCCATCGACTTTTGCTTTCATCTAGTTTGTCCCCAGGAGGTGAGTGTCACAGACCCATATCACAGAAGACACTCCAAGATGGCTGATAGTCAGTCTGAGAAGAGGGAGCCACATGTGGGTCTGTTTGACTGTGGATCCTATGCTCTTTCACAGGCCTGATGTCTGGTTTCTCAGTTCTGGGACCAGGCCCTCAAACTTCATCCCCAGCCATACCCCACTCCTTGCCCTTGTCCCGGCTTTACTTCCCCCTCCAGTCTTCCCCCTGCCCTGCTTCCCAGCTGGAGCACCAGAAGGTTCTCCCATCCAACTAGTCCCTGGTTCTCACCCCAAGGGCCTCAGAGCAGGCAGGGGTAGGACCTTAGACCCTGAGATGTGCTAGGTGGCCTTGGGAGAGTGGCTGTCTCTCTCTGATTCTTAGCCACTAAAGGGAGCCAGCGTGTTTAGGGAGGAGAGTGGGGGACACAAGAGAAAAGGGCCACATTTGTATGGCAGGGATTGGCCCCCAGGGAGCCCCAGTCAGCATGCAAGGAAGAGGTAGGGAAATGACAGTGTATTCTCAGGACTCAGGAGAAGCAGCTGGGGAAAAAGATCTGAGGGTGGGATGGGGTGGGTGGGAGGTTTGAGAACAGAACTAGAGAAAAAAGCTTCCCCAGTCCAGAGAGCCAGTTTGACAAAAGTCAGCTCTGAACAGGTGGCCATTGGGGGCAGCATTTATATACATGGGAGCCCTCATGGCCCTCCGCATGTCCATACAGGCAGCTCCAGCTATGAGAACGGATTCCCCGCCGGAGACCATGAGCTCTTCACCACCTTCAGTTGGGATGACCAGAAAGTTCGCCGAGTCTTCATCAGAAAGGTAACCACCTCCTCCCAACTCTCCAGGACTGGGGGACTGGGGGGAGGACAGGGTGTCCCTTGAGAAGGCCCTGGCCCAGCCCTCTGTCTACAGAGGCCATCCCTGTGTCCCCTTCTCTAGTGACCCCAGCTGATAGCACCTGCTGGGAAGTGCTTCACCCCACTGCCCCCTGCTATACCCAAACTCATTGTCTCAACCTGTCTCCAGATACATGGGGCCCCTTGTCCTGTGGGGGTGGGCTCTGGAGCAAAGTTGCTTGTCTTTCACCTTGTCCTGGGTCCATTCTAGTGAAAGAAAGGGGAGGGTATAGGATGTAGGTCTGCAGAGTAGAGTCACTGGGAAGCTGGGGTACTCGCTGAGCCTCACTGGGGGCCTGAGCCTCCCTAGCCTCCAGTGGGGGCTCCCCAAGCTGACCGGAACTCCCTCCCAAACCTAGGTCTATACAATCCTACTGATCCAGCTGCTGGTGACGTTGGGTGTCGTGGCTCTCTTTACCTTCTGGTGAGTTGGTTGTGTGAACCAGCACCTTCTAGGGGCAGCCATGGCAAGGCCTGGGGCGGGGGTCCCTGAATCAGACTGCTCTTGGAATGTTTGCCTGAAAAGATTTGTGTGGGGCAGTGGAGGCCCTCACGCTGGGGAGGAATCTTAGGGAGTGCCCACGGAGGAGTCCTCTATCCATCAGGGGTGGACCCGGTACCTTCTGGGCCTGCTGGTGCCTGCGAAGTGGTCATTCCTCTCAGATCTTCCAGCCCCACAGCCGGGTACCTCCATGTCCCAGCCGGGGACTGTGGCTGGGGCTCCCTATGCCACCAGGATCCCTTCTTCCTTTCTTCTTCGCAAGTCCTGGGAACCGTGGTGGGGCAGGTGCAGACATGGAAATGGAGACATAGGGGAGATTCTGATTCTCTCCCCCTCCTTTCTCTGCAGTGACCCCGTTAAGGACTATGTCCAGGCCAACCCAGGATGGTACTGGGCATCCTAGTGAGTATACCCCAGGCCTCCAGGCCCCTTCCCAGAGAACCCTTAGTGGCACAGGGTGGGAAGTTTCCACGGACAGAATCCAAGCCCATGGCTCCCTCCACCCCAAAGGAAGACTGTCCTCACAAGAGCATGACCAGACAGGCCCTTTGGATCTGAGGGGGAGGGAAGAAGACAGACATAGGTTCTGGTGCTTGCACAAAGAGGGGAGGTGGGCTGGGGCCCTGGCTGGAGAGACCCAGACCTTGGCCCTGAGGGGAAGGGGGGGTGCTGGAACACCTTGGCCCACACTAATGATAATGTTGCTACTCTTATTAACATTGTTGTTATTAATGCCTATAAATTATTAATCATAGTAACTACCACTTACAGAATGCCTAATAAGGGCTGGGCCTTGTTCTGTGCTCTGGATATACAGTATTGCATTCGATCCTCGAGTCTACTGGGTATGATTATCTCAGAAAACTAAGGCTCAGAGAGGTTGAGTAATTTGCCCAAGGTCACACAGCTAGTCTGTGGCGGAGCTGGGATTCAAATCCAGGATTCAGGTTGAGGCTTGTGCTCTTAATCACTCCACTTGGCAGGCTCCCTTCTTCTCAAGGCACTTGGCTCCTGCTTGCCCTCTATTCTTTAAAGAACATGGCAGGTAACTTAAGAGAAGAAGTTGGGTGGCGTAGGTGATCCTTGACCCTCTTATCCGAGCAATTAGGGGTCATTTGGGGGTAATTCCAGGCCAGAACTACCCTGGGCTCAGAGCAATACCGCTCTAACCGCTCTCTCCTCCAACGCTGTACTGGGCACTGGGGCTACTGGGGAGGAGACCTCTGTAGGGAAAGGTAGTGAGTGGCACAAAGCAGCACGGGAGAGAGCAGCACTCAGAGGAGGGGAGCGGGAGGGCTGAGCCTGAGACATCCAAGACCTCCGTCCACTTGAGAGGGTGCACCTCAACAGATGCAGACTGAAGTGGCTCAAGCAAAAGCGCGGGAGTGGGGCTGCACGTGGTACATGTAGTAAATACGGGACAAGACCGGCAGGGGGCTGGAAGGCTCCATGTAAGGGAGTCTGACACATCTCAGAGAGCAGGGGGACCTTCTGGGGTGGGAGCTCTGAATGCCTGGCAAGGAGCTTGCGCACTCCAGCTGTCCCAGGCCCGCTCCTGGGTAGAGGTATGGTGAAGATGTGGGCTCAGCCCAAAGCCTCCTGAACCATCCCGAGCCCAGAACAGTCCGGGTGGGCCTTGAATTAATACAAGCCAACCATAGGCTGACAGGAAGGAGGCCCATCCTGGCCTCGGTGGCTCCTCGGAGGAGCAGAGGAGTGGAGGGGAGGCTCAGTCAAGTTGGGAGTCCCAGGGGAGGAGACATTCACGCCTAGAGCCTTTCTTAGGGCATAGAACAGAGGACCCGTCTGCAGACCAGGCAAGGAGGCATGCATCTTGGGGAACTGGAGGCACTGTATGATAAAGCTAATGAGGCCCCAGGGACGGCCACCCCGGCCAACACACATGGCAGGTTGGCATGGCTCCCAGTACGTCAGCACCCCCTGGCAGACTCAGGTGCCCTGAGGACTCTGGAATGGAGTCCCCAGGCCCCTCACCAGGACTTCTGTGGGAGGGTCTGCAGGACTCCAGGTCCTGAGCAGATGGCGACAGGGAGACAGCCCGGGAATGAGCAGGCTCAGAAGTGAGGCAGAGTCCACCCCACTGAGGGCAGGCATGAGACTCTGGCCCGTGAATGGTGAGGTTTAACAACACTCCTCCTCAACATCTCCAGACAGAAAGCAGAGATGCTCTCCCTGGCTCAGGGGTGGGGGTTGGGGAGGAGGAGAGAAATCAGGAGTGGGCCTGGACCCTGTGCTTTTAAGGGGCATCACAGAGCCTTAGAGGTGCTTGGGAATCCCAGCACCAAGATGCTGCTTTTTTCAACAGAAAGCCACCCTGTGGCTCTGTCCTGCCCGGTCCCCTCCCCATCCCTCAACTCTATCCACTTTGCCCCCTGAATTTGCTTCTGGGTCTGAGACCGAGTGGGTCTCATCTCCTTCAACGTACCAAGCCCTTAACAGCAATAAGAACGAAACCACTCTTTTTCTATGTGTGAGACACGGTGCTGAGTGCTTTACAGGTATTTGTCATTTGATCCTTATAAACAACCCTACCAGGCAGACACTATGATTATCCCCATTTTACGGATGAGGAAATGAGGCTCAGAGAGAAGTTATCACTTGCTAAGCAGCACAGTCTTGTGCACTTCCCCTACATGTTCTGCTGCTTCCCCTGCTGGTCCAGGATCGGCCCTAGAATGGGATACGTTGCGGGAGGACACTGGGTTTAGACCGGCTTCCACCTGAGCCTCCCTCCCCTGTTCTGACACTCTGTAAACAGACCAGGGCTCCAGCCCAGGCCTGGGGCCCAGGCTCTGACATGCAAGTGAGTCTCTCCTTCACGTCTGTGATTCATTCTCTGCCCCCTGGGATGGCAGCCTGCCAGCCCCCGCCTTCCACTCACCACTGTCTCAAGGCCCCCGTCATCTCCCTTGGTGGGCTCTTACCTTATTGTCTGATTGCTCCCTCGGAGCCCTGGCGAGGGGGGGGGGGGGGGGGAAGGAGTCAGGGCTGTGGGGCAGGGGTGGGGAAGCAGGCGGAGGAGGAAATTGTGAGGCCCAGAGCTGGGAGAGGTGGGTTGGAGCCTCTCTAGGAGGCTGCTAGTCCCATTATACTAACAACTCCCATTCTCAAGTCCTTACCCTGTACCAGGGCCTGTCCACGCTTGACCTGTGCGCCCTCAAGTCAATCTGCTACAGCCCCTGTGAGCCGGTACCAGTGCTCCTGTTTCACAAAGGAGGGGAAACGGCGCTCTGCAATTAAGTAACTTATTTAAGCTCACACAATAGGAGTGCAGAGCTGGGCTATGAATGCGAATGTCAAGCTCCAAAGCTGCCCTGTAACCCCCAGGTCATGTCCCTCTGCCCTTCCTGTGACCTCTGGTCTTGAGGGTTGAGGAGCTGTGGACCAGAGAGGAAAGGAGACAGGGCCCTTGCCCTTTGGAAGCTCCCAGTCTGGCGGGGAGACAGGACCCACACCCAGGACACACATAGACAAGGCTATTATCATTATTATTATTGCCCAAGTGACTGACCAATGACTCAAGTGAGACCAGAAGAGAGCAGATGCTGGAGTGTTTCTCAACTGGGGCAGGATGTTTCCACTGTCCTTCGCTGGCCCCCGATACTAAGAACCCCTCAATCACTGTGACAACTGTTCCACATCACTCGAGAGCCACTGAAGAATAGGAGAAGGTGAAAATGGAGGCGTCCTATTTGCCAAAGCCAGTAGGCTTGTCTCCACCTCTCCATCCCTTATTCTTTTGCCTTTCATCCAGAAGTATTTAAAGGCCACCTAACCATTGCCAGGCTCCCGCTTAGTGGTAGGAATGCAAAATGAGTAGGTCGCTCCAGATGCTATATCCGGGTGGGGGTTCAGATGAACAGGCCTGGAAGGTGTGAGGGTGCAGGCCTTGGTTGAGGAATGTCCGTGGTGCGTGGAGGGAGCCCCTCTAACCCAGGCCTCAGGCTTCCCTGCCAGTCGGTCCTTTCCAGCAGGAGCAGAGTGTGGCAGGCACATTGTGAGGGTGCAGAGAGGAGGAGGAGTGGAGTGCAGGGAAGGGTGGGCCAGGGAGGTAGGTTCAGGGAGGCACATGAAGCAGGGCCTTGCCAGGTCTTTGGTAATTTTAAACAAGGAAGTCTCACGGTTGGATCTGCCTGTAGCTTGGAGGGTGGAAGGCAGGGGTGGCAGCAGGACCAGATGGAGAGAGGTGGCCCCACCTAAAAGGGTGGTATTGGGCATGGAGAGAAGGTGACAGATCTGAGAGCTGCCTGGGTAGGAGGATTGGCAGGTCCAGGTGATTAATCGGGCGAGGCTGGGTGAGAGTCAAGGATGCTGAGCTCTCTGTTTGGGCGACTTGGACGTGCATGATGTCCTCTGCACTAGGAGACACAGGAGCAGGGGCAGGGAGAAGGGCAAGTTCACTCCTAACCTGTTGGGTTTGGAGCATTTCTGAATGGCCATGTCTGCTCAGTAGGCAGTTGCATATTCAGGTCTGGGGTTGAGAAGGAACACGTAGATCAGAAACGAGGGTGTGGGAGCCATGAGCATTTACCTGCTAGAGGGAGTCCTGTGGATGAGCGAGCCCCCAGCGAGAGCATGAAGGGAGACAGCCTGATGAGACTCTGTGTCAAAGGGACTGGGCAAATTTAGATACTCTGAAGGAGATTGGGAAGGAGTGGCCAAGGAGGTAGGAGGGGACCCGAGAGTGTCATCTTGGAACCGGGGGAATAATGGGAGGGATCCGATGTTGAAAAGTTAGGCAAGACAGGGACTGACAAGTATCACCTGGACTCAACAAGGCCACGGGGATGTGGCAAAGCCAGCTGTCATTAAGTGGGGCTGGGGCTGAGTTTGTGGGGTTGGGGAGCAATGAGGAGATGAAGAAGGAGACAGTGAGTGAGGACGACTTTTTCAAGCAGCTTGTCTGTGAGGGCGGATAAAGTGGAAGTAGCTGGAACTGGGGAAGACATTGGTTGAAGATGGAGAGCGGTTAAGGAGGTTCGTGTAGGAGGAGAGGTGCAGGTAGATGCTAAAGGTGATGCTATAGAGATAGACACGGCGGGGCCGTTGAGGGTGTGGGGCCCAGAGTCCAGGCTGGGGCGATTGGCCTGGGATGGCAGGACAGAAGAAAGGGATACTACGTTTGCCAGTGGCAGGCAGGGGGCCAAAGGAGCTCCACGCCATCTCAAATCTTTCTGGAACACACCAGGCCAGACCTTGCAGGAGCGAGGCAGCCCGGGAGGTTTGCAAATGAGGGAGGATGGTTGGAATTGCTGCTCTGGGGGATAGGTGACAAACTGAGAAGGGAGATGGGCGAGGATGGCAGGTGCCACGTTCAGGGTCCACCGGGGGCTGGAGACCATGCATTGGTGGTGGCATCCATGTAGGTAGGCGTGAGCATGCCCCTTGGGTCCTCAGCCCCTCATCTTCTACCTCCCGGACTGGCCGTCACTTCCACTGCTCTCTAGAAAATCCTCAATCTTCAATCTCCGTCTCTGGGGTTGTGCCTGAGTTCCCTTCCAGTCTTCCACTGGACATGGCCATCTGATCCAGAAATTCATACCACAGGTACCTCCTGCCTGTGCCAGGCGCTGGCAGGACAGATGAGGGCCCTTCACCTGATTCACTTGCAGCCTAGTAGGATAGACCACCAATAAAGTAACAAGATTATTACATGTAGTGAGAAAGGTGGGAGGGGACTGAAGGAGGCAGCGTGGGGCAGTGGTGATAAATTAGGACTCTGGAGCAAGAAGGTATGAGGATTATATTAGTCTTCATAAAGCACCTGGAACTCTGCCTGGCACCTAGAAAACACCGTATACGAGCTTTCTGTATGAAGTATTGGGAGTGTCTGGGAAGGCCACTTTGGATTGGGTGGTCAGCTGTCCATGACACCCAAGACTCCATGTTTCCAGGAGCAGGCTCACCCAATTCCCATTCCTGGCTTTTGGAATTGTACCACCATCCTGCCCGTTGCCAGGTTCTAGGACGACCAAGGTCTTAAACACCGTTCCCCCGACCCAATCATACTACCTGGTACCTGTGGATGGCGGGGGGGGGGGGGGGGGGCAGAGAGTGGAATGAGCAGGGGACTGGGTGGAGGGGCCTCAGGGGGCACGGGCTGACTGCCCATCTGTTTCTCACAGTGCTGTGTTCTTCGCCACCTATCTGACCCTGGCCTGCTGTTCTGGACCTAGGTATGTGATGGCTTGAGGAACAACTTGTGGGAACATGAGAAGGATCTCGAAAACTCTGGCCCCAGTCCTGCCTGCTGCCAGTGTGCTGTGAACTTCTGAGAGGGCTCTACCCTCTGGGCTCCATCAAGCCTGCCCCTCCCTCCTTCCCTTGGCACCTCTCAGGTGGCAACAGGGTGGTGTGGACCGACAGATGGGGGCACCTGGGGGTGTGGCTGAAGGAGGAGGCTCCAAGGAGTGGGGATGGGGTTAGGCAGAGGCCCCCCCTTCCCAGCTGCAGTGACCCAGCCCGTGGCTGCCGGCACCCCCCCATCTCCTCTGAACTCGGTGGTTTGCCTTACAGGAGGCATTTCCCCTGGAACCTGATTCTCCTGACCATCTTCGTAAGTGACCTGGGGGTGGCTGGGGACAGATGCTGAGTGCACATAGTGGGAGGAGGAAGTGGGGGGGTGCTTCCAGGGCCAGGAAGTCTGGGCTGCGGATGTCCAATGGGAGGTGACCGGTGGAGGCCGGGGTATTTTCACCCCCCTTCTACCACAAAGACATCCCACCTCTCTTTCCAAATAGGCTTAGTCTCCCCCACCCTTTACTCCAGCCATTGTCTCTTTTCTTTGTGATGTTGTTTTTAAGAGGTTTGAATGTGGCATCCTAGAGCAATGGATAAAGAAGAGTAGGTCATAGAGAGGAGGGAAGAGCAGGGCTGCAAAAGGAAGAAGGGAACACAGCTAGTGCAGGCCCGTCGGGATGCTCCTCACCAGGCCTGAGTTGTGGAAGTGAATGTGTGGGGGCGAGGCCGATGCAGAGTTGTGCCCAAGGAGTGGAGGCCCAGACTGGGCCCCCAAAGGCTGGATTCTGGAGCATTCCCTCATCCTGCTTCTCCTTCCAGACCCTGTCCATGGCCTACCTCACTGGGATGCTGTCCAGGTAAAGGGGACAGGTGGAAGGGGACGGGCCACTCTCGGAGGGGAGCTGCCCCTGAACACACCCCTTCAGAGAGTGTTCAGGGAGCGTGGAGGTCCAGGCAGGCAGGAAACACTGGCCTGGAGCCCTCTTCTCGCACACTCCGTTGAACAGTGATGGCAGGACCTGGCCAGGTCAGGGGGTGGAAGTGGGGAATGGAGGAGAGCAAGATGACCTCTCTCTCAAACTGCAGCTTGAGAGACCCCAGCCTGGGTGGTCACACTACTCCCTGTAAACCTCCCTGGCACCAGCACAAACCCCTCTCCATCTTCTGCAAAGAGGAGTTTGAGTCTAAGCATGCTGGGGAGGGCAGAACCCAGGAGAGAGGCTAGGGGCCAGAGGTTGAGGGATCAGGTCCCCACAGAAGGCGGTGGGCCTGGGAGGAGGGCCGGGGAAACCAGGACCCCTGCCTGAAGCTGAGTCCCCCGGCCCTGTGTCCCGCAGCTACTACAACACGACATCTGTGCTGCTGTGTCTGGGCATCACGGCTCTCGTCTGCCTCTCAGTCACTGTCTTTAGCTTCCAGACTAAGGTCAGCTCTGGGGCTTATGGGCGGGACAAGGCCTATGGGATGGGGGGCTCCAAGCTTGGATCCCTGGCTAGGGAGGGGGAAAGGGGTGTGTAGAGTCTGGGAGGCCACTTGAAGGAGGGGAGGAGGGGGAACGCCAGGTTCTAGGTAGGGAGCATAAGACAGCAGCCTGCTGTTTAGGGCTCAGCCTTCTGGCCAGCACACCGCCCAGCAGGGGTCCCCAGGAGTGCCAAGCCACTCTGTGCCGGCCCAATGGCTCACACCTGTCCCATCCCTGCAGTTTGACTTCACCTCCTGCCAGGGTGTGATCTTCGTGCTGCTCATGACTCTTTTCTTCAGTGGACTCATCCTGGCCATCCTCCTGCCTTTCCAATACGTGAGTCCCCGGGTCTCCCAGTGGGGCCCCTGGGGAGGGAGGGAGAGCCCCACCTCGCCCAAGGGTGCCATTTCCTCCCCACCTTCCAGGGAAGGCCCAGAGCCAAAGGCCCACAGCTTGTCATTCTGTCCAGCCCTCCTGGCACCTGCCCTGAGCTGGTTGGCAGTGTAAGCAAACAAACAAGGAGGCTTTTCTTGGCAGGCGTGGGCATCTGCTCACACCATGAGCCACATCCGGCTTCACCTTTCTCATCCTCCCCTCTAAGGGGGAGGTGAGGCCGAGGGAGAAGCCACAGCACATTTAAACCCTGGGCCGGGACCGGAGCACAGGAGCTCCATGGCGCCACCAAGCCCAGAAGGGCCCTGAAGAAGGACCTCCTGGGGCCCGTAAGGGATCTGCCAAGTCCAGGGGGCCAGAATCTGGCTGGCCAGGCAGGCAGGAGGTGGGGCAGTGGGGGTCTGAGCATACTCCCACCCCATTACGGTGTCCATGGGGCCAGCCAAATCTCAGCTGTCCAGCCTGCCCTGGGAAATGCAGCTTGGACAGCACAGGGCTCAGGGGTGACTGAGGCAGTCAGCGTGCTGCAGGTGGAGAAGGGGCAGACCGAGGGCATCACAGGAGGGGCTTGAGGTTTAATCCTGGGAACCCAGGGGATGAAGCTATTAGACTCCTGCTAAGGGCTCAGTGCTTGTACCCCCGCCCAGGACTCCTCTTAACCACCTTTGGTGCATGGTCCCCCCACTGCCCCTTTTCTGCCAGGCTAGAAGCAGCATTCCCCACTCCCCCTTCCCCCCACCCCATCCTGCCCAGCCCCAGTCCGCAGGGTATTGGCTCCAAGTCCAGGACATCAGGATTGGTTCTGGCATTTCCTTGGCAATTCCCAGGATCCTGTTGACGAAGGGAGGGGCCGGAGCTGGTCTGGGGGCCCTCTGTGTATCTAGGATGGGGGAGAGGCAGTTACAGGAAGTGGCTTCCAAACTTCAAAGAACCGTTTATTGATCCAGGTCAGGCTACTGGGATGCCTTTGTTTCCAAGAATCTTCTGGGGGAAGGCCCCGTGGAGGGAGGCATGGCTGAAACCTGCAGGGTTTCCACACCCAGCTGGGTGCCCCGGAGACCTAGGGGTGGCCAAGGTTGGGAAGGGGCACTGCAAGCAATCGCATCATGAACGGCTGGCAGGGATTCCATAGGATCCCCCCATCCCCCCACCACACACACACAGACCTCTGAGCCCCTTACGCCTCCAGGCAAAGCTAGGGAATTCCCCTACAGAGGAACAGACAGACCCCACGTAGGACAGGGATGAGTGTGTCTGAGGGGGGGGGCGGGGGGGAGGTAGAGGCCTGAGGCCAGACTCAGGCAGGGAGGACGACAGGGGTTCAACAGGTTGAGTCTCCCTCAACCAGCCTGAGTCCGGGGCTGTGTATGGCTGGGAACTCCCCTGCCAGTCCCTCCCTGATCACTCTTCTCCTGGGGCTCCCCAGACGCACCCTGAGCACACAGAGAATCAAGGACCCCTCTCTGTCCTGGGGCGTCTTCCGGACTGCTGGGGAGGGTTGGGGGTTGCTGTGAGAGAGGGAACCCACCAGGGAGGTCTGTGCTACATCCCCCGGTCTCTGGACTGAGCCCTCCTTTGCCGCCTGTCACCCTATACCCATTTTGTGTCTGTTCCACAGGTGCCCTGGCTCCACGCTGTGTATGCCACTCTGGGAGCAGGCGTGTTTACGTTGGTGAGTGTGGCTCCCTGGGGGCCCCGCCTTCTCAGCCTCTGATCACCTCCCCAAGCCCCTCCACTATCCCCGTCTTCCTCATGGACCTCCTCCCTGACACCTTGTAAAGCTCCTGTGGGCAGGTCAAGGCTCAGCGCTGCTTTCAGGGAATGCTCTCTGGTTTCTGAGATACACCAGCTTATCTGGGCAGGGGAGGAAGAAGGTGGTAACAGGATTGGAGCTATAGACAGAGCTGGGAAGAGGCACCCCTAGCTCCTGGGGAGGTCCAGTGCTGCTTGCAGGGGTGAGAGAATGAGGGTGCCCTGGCCACGGGGACTAAGCTAGTCATTGCTCTCCTAGGGAAAATCTGGGAAGGCTTCTTGGAGCAAGGGAGATCCCCAGTGGTCTTGGTTGTTGTCACCAAACTGAGAGTGTTGATGGTGATGATGATGACGGTATTTATTGAACGCCTCCCCCCACCAACAAGCTCTCCATGTGCATTTAACCCTCACCATGACTCTGTGAAATAGCTTCTGCTGTGATCAGGTTAAGATGAGGAACCCGAAGCTCAGAGCCTAAACGACTTGCCCGAGTTCACACAGCATCCTAGGAAGCAGGGGACCAGAGTCACAACCTGGATGGTCTGGCTGCAGAGCCCCGTTCTGGGTATGAGGCTACGTGGGGAGGAGCTCAGGACGGCCGCGGGGAGATGCCCAGGAGACAGGAGGTAGCCAGGGACAGACATCTGCCTGGAAGAGCCCAATACAGGCCCTTTGCTCAGGTAGGCACCTGAATGTGATGGTGCTCCGGGACCCGCCAAGGTGGGCAAGCTCATCTCAGTGACCTCCTCTCAGGGGGCACACAAGGTAAACACCAACACCAGCAGAAGGAGTGACCAGACCCTCCTGTCCCTCGTTGGAATGTTTTAGTGCTGAAGGCACTAAAAAGGGATCTAGCGAAACTCCAAGCCCTTCCTCTCGTAGATGAGAAAACTGGACCACAAAGAAGTTAAATGGTTTGTCCTGTTTCCTGGCAAGATGATGGCATATCAACTAAGTGTGGCCTTGGTCAAGGCTAGGCTGACCAGTTTCTCCCAGTTTACCCAGAACTTTGCCAGTTTGAACACTGAAAGTCCCACTGCTTGAGGGAACCCCTAAATCTCGGGCAAACCAGAAAGGTCACCATGCAGCACTAACTTCTCTTGGCTCCCGCACCAATACTCTCTTTCCTCCAGGCAGGACCTACTTAAAATAAGTTCCAATGAGGGGCACCTGGGTGGTTCAGTCAGTTGCACCATGGACTCTTGGTTTTGGTTTAGGCCATGATCTCGCGGTTTGTGGGTTTGAGCCCCGCGTCGGGCTCCGTGCTGACAGTGCAGAGTCTGCTTGGTATTCTCTCTCTCTCCCTCTGCCCCTCCCCCTGCTCTCTCTCTCTCTCTCTCTCTCTCAAAATAAATAAACATTAAAAAGTTCTTTCAATGAAAAGGAAGGGGTGGGGAATAAGACCAAGAGGAAAGAGAAATGCAGGGTCACATGGGGGGAAGTGAACCCGGGAGGCTTCAGAGGACAGTGTTTGCCAGGGACAAATGGAAGAAGAGGGGTCAATGTGCAGGGCAGAGGGGGAGCACGGCGAGCATCAGTGGAGAGTAGGGGAGTTTACTTGGCTTCCTGTGGATCAGATCACAGTCAGTATGTCAGCTAAGCAGGAAGGCTGTATATACAAGGAAGGCTGGATGAATAGTAATCCCTTAAATTTGTTTAATAATCCCTTGTGTTGTTAGAATAGTAAAAATAATCCCAGCCATCTGTTCCACCCTTTACATTTTAGAAAACACTTTCACACCTATTACCTCGTTGGATCTCCACCACAACCCAGGGAAGGAGGCAGCACTGATGTTATAAGACCTGCTTTCCCCATCCGAAGCCCTGGGTGTTAAGAGTTGGCAGATGTGAGATAGGACCCAGGTGTCCTGTGCCCAGCCTGGTGCCACTTCCAGCACCCCTGTGGTCCCCCTCAAAGAAGACAACTCCTATTAGCTTGGATTTGGGAAGAGGCTGGAAGTTCTTTCCAGCAAACCCCCTGTTCCACCCCCGCCCCGCCCCCATCAGTATTGGCCTTTCTACTGGACTATTCCCATTAGCATGGAAACAGGCTATAATTTCTTCTATCTGAAAACACACACACACACACACACACACACACACACACACACCACTCTTGACCCACATCCCTTTGCAGCACCCCCATTTAGAGCAAAAATCCTTATAAGGGAATCTACACTGATGATAAGCTTCCCCCAAAAGTAATGCCTTCTTATGAAACCTTTGTAAGCTGAAATGGTATAAGCGAAGAAGCAACTAATGTCTATGAAAAAATTTTTGAGTATCCCAGCCCCCCTCCAAAATAGCCTGTCTTAGGTTTTTCTGCTACCTTAGGACATATCTTGCTGACATGATGCACAAAATAAATAGAGATAAAACACAGATGCTCACAGACACCGCTCAAAACTGTGGCGGCTTGATGCCCAGATGCTGGGTGTAGTTCCCAGGGAAGGAGCTCGGGGGTGCCGCTTGTTGTCTGGGGTGCATGCTGCCTCTATCATTGGGTGTGCCGCCTCTATATAACAGCTCACTGCAAAGCAAATACTGAATGCTACCCCCCCCCCCGCCATTTTTTTTGTAAAAGTGAAAATCCTCTTTGGATTTCTTTTGGCTAGCGAAATCAGGTACTACCAGGTCTTTGGTAAAAATGAAACAATGTAACTCAAACTTTCAGAAAGCAAGGGATACCTGTATTTCCAATTTGTCTCCTCCTTTCTCTCCTCCCAATCCTTCTCAAAGTCTCTCAACCCTGTTAATGCTCTCAGCGGGATCAGCAGTGGTCATTTCTCAGCCCTCATCTTGCCAGACCCTCAGCCTGTTTGATACAGTTGCTCATTCCTCCACCCAGAAGCACCTTCTTCCCTGGGCATCTTGGCCACCAGCTGTCCTGTCTTTCTCCTGTCCCCCTGCTCACACCGAGGGCCATAGGGCCATCAACTCCTCTCTTTCTACGCTCACTCTCTACAGGATCTTTCAAGTCAGGATCCTCTCAAGACTTTGAATACCATCGTTTATGCTGATGGCCCTACAGTTGATCTCCAGCCCAGAATTCCAGATTCGAATTTCCTATTGTCCACTCAGTATCCGCATTTGGAAACCTAATAGGCACCCCAAACCTGATATGTCTGAAACTGAGCGCCTGCTCTCGCTGAACCCCTGCTTCTCCCACAGCCTTTTCTCCATCTCTGTAAATGGCAACTCTGTCCTTCCAGTCATTCAAGTCAAACGCCCTGCTGACATCCTCCACTCCTCCGCTCTCCTCACACCCCTCTTCTGGCCCTATAGCAAATTCTATCGGCCCCACCTTCTAGGCAGAATTTGACCACTTGTCTCCACCTTCATGGCTACTCCCTGGTCCCCCTCTTGAATTGCCACCGTGGCCTCCCACTGGCGTGGCCCCCACAGTGTGTGCTCAGTGCAGCAGCTCGGGTTGATCCTGTTAAGTGTGAATGAGGTCACATGGTTCCTCTGCTGGGCCTCCAGGGACGACTTCCTGGGCCTGCAGGTCCCCCCTGACCTCACCTCCTCCCATGCCCCCCACCGCCCGCTCTGGTGCAGCCATGTGCAACTCCTTGCTGCCCCTGAGCACGGCAGGCTCACTCCCAGCCCGGGGCCTCTCCACCTGCAGATGCCTCCATCTGTCCCCTCGGATCCACTCACAGCTCCCTGTGTCCCCTCCTTCAAGTGTTCGCTTGATTTACAATCCTGTGTGACTGAGCACACACGCACGCACACACTGCCTACTCCTCCTCCCTGCTTTATTTCTCGCCACAGCACTGTTCATCCTTTTTTTCTGATTTGTTTGTTGATTGTCTCCCTCCAGGGGTTTTTGTCTAGCTTGTTACTTCACTGCATCCCCAGTGCCTGGCACCCCTTTGATGTTTATGGAACGAATAGGTGCCTGAGAGGCATGTCCGAGGGGCCAGGACTGGCCGAGATGCTGGTCAGAGCAGGGAAAGAAAGCCTCAGTTGCTCGGTGAGTCACAGGGGAGGAGGAACCACAGTGCCTAATTAGCTGTTAATGTCTCATTAGGGCTCTTCCTCCAGATTATGTAAACAATGGCCAGGAGCACGTGGTCTGAATCCCCCAGCTCCACCTCCTGACCTTGTTCACCTGGGCCAAAGGAGGGAAGACATGCACAGGTTCCCTGGGGCCCCTGGGGTAGGGGAGAGCCGAGGAGGGCCCTGGATTCACTGCCCTCCCTCCTCTGAGTTTTAGGTGGACAGAGGCCATCAGAGGCCCAGCCCCACAAGAACAGTCTCCGGGCCTTTCCATGAACCCCAACTCAGAAGGCCATTGACCTCAATCTGACCCTGCTTCCTGCATCAGTTCTGTCCTGTGGAAGCTGAGGTCCCCTAGCTCCAACCCATCCCCAGCACCCAGCACGCCCAGTCTCTTCATCTGCCCATCCCGGCATCTCCCACCCTAGCCTGTGGAAAATTCTCAGCACCACGAGGGGCCCTCCCAGCGACGCACTCAGAGCATCCCAGCCCAGCTGCCACAAGGAGGGTGGGTGAGAAAGGGGAGAAGCCTCAGAGGAGACCCCAGACCTCCAGCGAGGACCCACCCAATGCTCCCAGCCTGGGCCTTGGAAGGGCTGTTAGAATTCAAATGGTTTTTCTCTCCTAGATACCTTAGCCCCTCTCTGACAGTCTCTACCATCTGTGAGGGCAGGGCCACTGAGCTGGACTAGGCCGAGATCAGGGGTGGGGAGCCCAGGCTTCTTAGGGCCGAGGTCCAGCCTTGAGGAAGAGGCCCCTCCTAGGCCTCACCCATCCAGCCTTGGTGCATTCTCAAGAGGCTTTGGGTTTTCTGCCTCACCCCTATCTCATACCCCTCACTGGGCACCAGACCCAAATGCCAGTAGAAGTGGGTGAGTCAGCCCGCAGGTACCTCAGGGCTTATCCTCCTGACCCCACTAGTGCCCTCTCCTTCGGTGCTTTTTTTATAGTGGCTCATGGAAAGTCAGGCGGGGGAGTATGAGGGCTTGGCTGGGTGAGATGATGGGGCAAAGTGGAGGGGCTGGGACAGAGCAGGAGGGTTGGGGCAGGGAGAGAGAGCGGGTTGGGCCAAGGGCTTGGCCAGCAGGTTTCCCGCTGTGGCTGAGCCTCAGTACTTGTGTGGCTCTACCTCAGAGCTAGTCCTTCTTTGGGGAAGCTAGGATCTCCCAGCCACCTAAACCGGGAAGCCAAGCCAGGAGACTTAGGAAAGAAACTAAGCATGGGACTTTGGAAATTAGGCGACAAGCCCAATACGAACAGAACTGTCCCCTGCCTGGCCTGGATGGATTGGAGACCTGAGAAAACATCACAGTCTGTGTGTTTTAATGTTTATTTGTTTTTGAGAGACTGAGCATGAGCGGGTGAGGGGCAGAGAGAGAGGGAGACACAGAATCCGAAGCAGGCTGCAGGCTCCGAGCTGTCAGCACAGAGTCCAATGCAGGGCTCGAACTCACGAACTGTGAGATCATGACCTGAGCCGAAGTCAGACGCTTAACCAAATGAGCCACCCAGGGGCCCCTCACGGTCTCTGTGTTTTAAGGAAGATTAGCCAGAAGCTGTGTGGGTAGGCCAGAGCCTGAGAGACCAGTTAAAAGACCACTGCAGGCAGAGTGCCAGAGTTGGGGACAGGGTGGCAGGAAGAACAGGTATGTTGGTCAGTACTGGATGCTTCAGGGCCTGATGGTGTTTGGATGAGTGAAGCTGAGGTAGGAAGATGCTTTGTAGGTGTTGGCCCTGCCCATGGGGAAGATACATACAGCCCTCTGTCCTCAGTCCCTGCAAGAAAGGAGGGTTGAGGTGAGTCCTTAGTGCTGACAGGGACCTATTTGTGCTGAGGCCCTGAGACAGCATGCTCCCCACCCCACACGCACCCTCGTAAACCACACACACACACACACAC
This sequence comes from Panthera onca, assembly GCF_046562875.1. Taxonomy (NCBI): domain Eukaryota; kingdom Metazoa; phylum Chordata; class Mammalia; order Carnivora; family Felidae; genus Panthera; species Panthera onca. Next base: position 76,290,034 of record NC_138345.1, on the reverse strand, counting down.
ACACACACACACAGTGTTAGCTGCCAAGCTGGATGAAAGCCCCATTTTCCTGACTCTCAGTCCAGCTATTCTTTCGACTCTATCTCCTTGTCCCATTTCACAGGTGGGAAAATAGAGGCCAGAGATTTCCTGCTGCTTGACTCCCTCCACAGCAGAAGAACCCAGGGAGGCTTTCTCAACCTTTGAAATCAGGCTTTCAGCAGTTGCTTCCATCCAACCCCAGCAGAGAATCTGTGTCCCTGATGTTCCCCTGACTGGCCTAGGCCAGCCGCACAGCATCTGGAGGATTCTGGAAAGAGACTCCTGTTTGCCCCCGCCCCTGCTTTTTTACTCAGGGCTGTGATATATGCCCTACCTTCTTCACAATTAGAGAAACACTTTGAAAAGCAAAAATGGCTACCCAAACCCAAGGCAGGGGTATCATTTTATTTTAGACTTACCTTTATTTCATTCAGAGCTCAGAGGCTCTTTCGCCTCAGTTTTTTACGTGAGCCTGAAAGATCTAGTGAGAACCTTCTCTGTTCTGCTACCCACCACTAAAACAGCCCTGACACCTCACCTGCGGCCTCATCTGAACCCTCCGAAGTTGAGCGCTCTCCTCTGAGGGCAGCAGCGGGGAGCGTGGATTGACGGGTAATTGCTCCTTCAGGGGGAAAGTGCACTAGATGTCCCCCTCCCAGGACCTACCTCGGTTTCACTTCCTGAGGCAGTCCTCCTCAGGAACCCATGCCCTGCCCAAACCAAGCCCTTCAAACCAATACCTTAACCTGGAGACAGTGAAAGGAGTCCTCCTCCCAGCTCCACCCCCCCACCACCAGGGGTGGGGGACTGAGGGAGGGGCGGTTCAGAGTCCCTGTAAGGAGCTGGGCAGAGGAGTGTCTAACTGGCATGCTGGGGCAGGGAGGGCAGGAGTCACTGCTCTCAGATGCAGAGCAGAACCAGGAAGAGGTGCTATGAGAAGGGCCAGGGGAGCCCTCCAGGTGGCCACATGCACCCCACCCAAATGACTTTCAAGATCTAGCTCATCCTCTTACCACTGTGACCTTGGGCAGGTTACTTGACTCCTCTGTGCCTCACCTGCTTCGTCTTTAAAATGGGCCTAATATGAACTATTCCACAAAGTCGTGGTCGTAATTAAATAATACATGAAAGGAAAAAAGAAAACAGCCTGGCACTTGGAACTTGATAGTTTCTCAACTACCATGGTAACTTTTACCCTTATCATAAATGTTAACCTTGTAACTCAGAGCACCAAATTTTGGAGCAGAGTACTTGGGTTCAAATCCATGCTCTGCCGTATTCTAGCTGTGTGAACTGATAAAATCGTATAACCTCCCTGTGCTTCCGTTTCCTCATCTCTAAAATGCAGGTAATGATAGTACCCAACATGTAGGTTGTTGAAAGTGAATTAACATATGCAAAGCACTTAACAAAGTGACTGGTGCATCATTAGTAACTGATGATATTACCTGTTAGTGATAGTCAGTTGCAAGATTTGAACCCAGGTCTGTGTGACTCCCCAATCTATGTTCTTTTTTTTTTAATGTTTATTTATTTTTGAGAGAGAGAGAGAGAGAGGGAGGGAGAATGGGGGGGGGGGGCAGAGAGAGAGGGAGACACAGAATCTGAAGCAGGCTCCAGGCTCTGAGCTGTCAGCACAGAGCCCGACGCGGGGCTCGAACCCACGAACCATGAGATCATGACCTGAGCCGAAGTTGGATGTTTAACCAACTGAGCCACCCAGGTGCCCCTCCCCAGTCCATGTTCTTAAGCACCATATTACATTCATGCCCTACCTCAGAGGACCACACATGGGCTCTTCCACATACTTCCATACACTGCTCCCCTTTTATCCTGGGGTAGGCCTTCTGGCTCACACACCTGCCAGACCCTGTTCCTTCAGTGGCTGCCTAGAGGTGCTCCCGAAGATGTAAGATTTAAACTTTTGACACTCAGGTCAGTGAAGACAAGAGAAATAACTTCTGTTGGTACCAGGCCACAAATGGACCCAGGTTTCCACTCAGTGCCTCTCCTCCGCTCCCCTACGCCCTCACCCTGTCCTGCATCCCAGCCTTTAAAGGCACAGGGCTTGAGGCTGGCAGCCTCTTCCTGCAGAATCCTTGAAGCCCAGGCTCACCCTCTGGCCCAGAAAGTGGTGGCAGGGCCAGATGGGCCCAGTGCTCCCTGTAGCCCCCCAGGAAGCCTCAGCTAGCCTTGAGTTCTGTGCTTCTCTTTCCACCTCTTCCAGCCTTCTACACACACACACACACACACACACACACACACACACACACACACCGGATCCCAGAGCAGTGTCACATGCTGGAAGGAGAACGGGATTTGAGGTCAGAAGATCTGAGCTGTCCTCTTGGCTGTGTGAGGTGGGCAAGTCCCTCACACTCTTTGTGCCCCAGATTCCTCAGAAGGTTCAGCAACTTTTTTGTATGTTACTGTAATCTTTCTTTTAAAAATTTCTTATTAGGGGCGCCTGGGTGGCTCAGTAGTTTGAGCGTCCGACTCCTGATTTCGGCTCAGGTCATGATCCCAGGATTGTGGGATCGAGCCCTGTGTCGGGCTCCCATGCTGAGCAGGGAGCCTGCTTGAAACTCTCTCTCTCCTTCTGCCCCGCTTCCCCTGCTCATGCTTTCTCTTTCCCTAAAAATAGAAAATGAAATAAAAATAAAACTTTTTAATTAAATAAAATATGAAGACATTTGTTCACATATTTCAGTTTTTAAAATCTTACAGTATGTAGATAAAGCAAATGCTATTTGCATGTCCTTCGCTGCCTTGCCCAGTGGTAAGTGCTGCGATCAGTTGTCTCCTTCTGGACCTTTCTACATGCATTTTATAGGTATTTGCTATATAGGCTTGTATGACATATAGTTTTGTGAGTTTTTGGGTTGTTGTTATTACAGAACGGGGATCGTATGAGGCAGATTTTTGTGCAGCTTGTTCTTTTCTAATAATAGCGTATATCAGAGATGTTTCTGCCTTGGTGCTGCCGCCCGTAGTTTATTTAACCATTCCCTAGTTGAGAGTTTAGGGTTTCCAGTATTTCACTGTTAGAACCGGCGCTGCTGTAAATGGCCTTGGGCGTGCTGTTTTGCACACTCATGCTGGCATTTCTGTAGGATGGACATGGTCCACGAGCTATTTTTTTTATGCTGACTCAACACATTGTAAGGCCAGCGTTTTGCATCTGGTGCCTGTTTGTTGCTGGCTCTGAGCTGGCCTCTCCATGGCGTGGCTCCCCCAGCCTCACCTCTGGGAGGACAAGAGACATAAGCCCAGGTCCTGGACACAGCAGGGTCAGGCCAAGTGTGTGGCCAGGGGGCCCAGCCAACAGGGTGAGCCAGGAAAGTTTGCCTTTGGCTCCTCTGCCCTCTGTGCATGCCCCCTCCCCCGGCAAGCCCACTCTGCCTGCTTCTCTATCAGAATAGGAGACAGATGGTCACTACCTTGCCCAGCGTCCCAGAGCTAGTGACGAGCGGAGTTGAGGCTACAATCCAGGTCAGGCGGACTTCCAAGCCCGTGCCCATAATCACCCCCGTCTCTCCACCTTTGGGGGGGTCATGGCTTGATGTCCCCCGGCACGGAAGAAAAATGACCATCAGCAAGCCACTCACTGGCTCTGAGACTCCTTTCCTTGTATGTAAAATAGTGATAGTAATTCCCACCTCCCAGGGCATATTGGGCGACAGAAATGAGATAAAGGATTAGTGTGTGAAAGGGCAACTCAGATGTAAATTAATAGCCTCCTAGACCCACTCCTGCCTCTTGCCCCTAACCCATGCTCCTCCTCCCACATGCTCCTCCTCTTGTGTTCAGCTGGCCACCAACTCTAGGAAGTACCCGTGTCCTTTCAGATGTCAGCGGTCAAACCAGCTGAGATCTTAGCTGCCAGATGTTAACTATAACCAAGATATCCACTCCCAACCAAAACGTTAGTTAACGATGCTTACCGACACCCAAGATTATCGGGCTACTTGCCCCTGTAATGAATGCAAGCTCATAATGTAATCTCTGATAATTTGCTTTCATTAGACTGTCAATTCTCTGAAGGCAAGCTCCTTGGAACATAGTAGGTCCTCAATAAATATTGGTGGGACTAAATGAGGGAAAGCCTGCAGCTGACTCGCAGGCATGAAGTTGCAGCGACAGGTGCAATGGTATTGGAATCTGGGGCAGGCTATCCCAGAGAGCACCACGTAGATAAGCATCCGTGGCTATAGGCCAAGGGCAGGGGCGGAAATCACTTCATTCCTCTTCCTTCCAAGAGCAAAGCCTGCTGGCTGCTGTAGGAGGCCTCCTGGGTGGGTGCTCCATGGAGGAGCCACCCCCAGACCTGGTTGGGTCCGAGCCTTCTAGGTTGAGAGAGTCAATTTCATTAGCTCACCCAGGGGTGACCAGGCTCTGAGAAATCAACCAAGCAAGCCACTGATTGATAAGCCAGATCAGCAATTTATTAACTTATGCTGGCAGCATGACTGCTAAGCAGCCTGTAGCATTCAAGTCGGTCCCTCTCCTTGCGCGTTCTCTCTTTAGAGGGCAAATTTACGTGAGAATCCGAATCCTATTCAGAAGGAGCCGAGTAGAACGAGGTGACAGGATACGAAAGAACAATAAGCGTTGAGGCCGCATACATCTACTTACCCTCAAAACCATGCCATAGTGTGGTCATTATTACTGTCCCACTTGGTAGAGGAGGACACTGAGGTCAAGTGGGTGATGGTTACTGAGGGGTGGAACTGGCACTCAAACCCGAGCGGTCCGACTCCAGTCCTGCGTTCTCATGCACCGTTCCCTCAATGCTGCTGAGCTCAGGGAGCCTGACGTGCCTGGCACAACCCCCCTCAGCCCTGGCTGTGGCTCTCCGCGTTCCTTCTGTCAAGGCTGCGTAGCGTCCCCTAGTAACATTTCCGCCTCCTGGATGAGCTGTTGGAGACACCTGGCTCTCAGCAGCAGCATACACGTGTTCTCAAGGGGACACCCCTCCTTCTGCATGTAACAACTATAAAGCCACATTAATAGCTCACGTCCATTAAGTTCGTACCACGTGTCAGGCACCGTGCCAGCCACTTGGTGTGCATTATCTTATTCTCACGGCCTCAGGAGGCAAGCACACTCATCTCCCTTTTACAGACCTGGGCTCAGGGAGGCTGCCTTGCCCAGGGTCCCAGAGCTAGTGAGGAGCAGAGTTGAGGCTGCAGTCCAGGACGGTCAGACTTCCAAGCCCGTGCTCATAATCACCCCCCCTTCCCACCTTTGAGGGGGTCATGCCTTGATGTCCCCCCATGCTGGAGCTGTTCCGTATTGGAGCCTCTGGCCCTTGAGCTCTAGTCCCTTTCTCTCTGTCCCTTTGCCCCACTGCTTCTGCCACACCGAATTCCTCACTTTTCATACCATGGCCCGCGCCTCCCCATGCCTTCTCTGTGTAGCAAACTCCTACTCATCCTTTGAGGCCCAGGCAAAATGTCACCTCTCCTGGGCTACCTTCCTCCTGCTCAAGCAGCCCTAATAATGGAATTTACCAAGGTTTCTTTTTTTTTTTTTTAATGTTTATGAATTTAGTTAGAAAGTAAGGGGGGGTGCAGAGAGAGAGAGAGCATCTCTGTACTGACAGCACAGAGACAGATGCAGGGCTCGATCCCACAAGCCATGAGATTATGACCTGTGCTGAAATCAAGAGTCTGACGCTCAACTGACTGAGCCACCCCAGGTGGCCTCTGAGTTTTGCTGCAAGCGTCTGGAAGTGCTCCCCCCTAAGCGGTGAGCCCGGAAGGCAGACATGGTGTCTCTGCCAGCAAATCGCTTGCACCAACTTTTGCCCTACACGTATTTATTGCCTAATGAACGTTCCAGAGGACCCAAGGAACACAGGTCTTCCACACACAAGTTACGGAAGAGCCGGGCACAGCCCGGTTAACAAGAATGTGAATGCATTTTAAGAATCCCAATCCCGGGTCGACCAGTGGCTCATAACCTTTGGGTCGCTAGTGGAACTTTTTGGCTTCATTCTCCCAGAAAACTACACCATGCCTGGGAAGTGTCATATGCCATTTCTTGCGGCTGTTCTGCTTCCTATTCTTGGACCCCAGAGAATAGCTAAGTGGGAGGAGTAGGATTCAGTGTCGACAGTAGGAAGGTCTGGTAAGGGGGCAGCAGGGTGGCAGAGAGGAGGGAATAACTCTAAGGGAATAACTGTTCCTGGTCCATGAGGCCAAGAAGGTGCCCTGGGGAGAAAGTGTTTCCTGGCAGAAAACACATTAACCCCTGGTGCTGCCCATGAACAGTGGAACAGAATGGCTAAGCGTGGGGGGCCCTGGTGCCGGCCTGCTCAGGTTCAAATCCTCACTTTGCTACTTCCCAGCTGTGTAACCTCAGGCGAGAACTTAATATCTTTGGGCCTCGATTTCCTCTGGGAATAATCCCTACTCGAGGAATGTTATTAGGACTAAGTGGGCTAATTTCTGCAAAACACAGAAGTACCTGTTTTCTCCTCACTGTTACATGAAGCATTCACTCATCTTCTAAGGGCAGGGCTCTGAAGCAATGGTGAGAAGAGTAGGCCTCAGCTTGAAGGTCCCCTCCTCCAGGAAGCCTTCCCAAGCTCACTGTCAAACTCACATGGGTCGGGTTCCTTATTACCGGCCACCCCCCTATGGCACTTCGCATTTCTCTTTGGTTACACTCATACTAAGAACTAGTTCCCCTCTAGACTCTAAGCTCTATGAGGTCGGGGATCTTGTCTGTCTTGTTCTTTACTATTTCCCCGTGCTTGGCACATAGTAGGTGCTTGGGAAACAGGTGTTAATTAGAGATGGAAGGTGTTGGGAAAGTTCCAGATTCGGGCTGTTCCAGGAGGGTCACTGAGTGGCCAAACCGTATATGATGGTAACAAAATCGGAGAGGGCCTGGGTGGGGACACTGGGCCCCCTTGGTCAGTGTCAGAGTGATGGACTTTCTGACTTCTCTCTTTTCCCCCTTCCCTCAGTTCCTGGCATTTGACACCCAGTTGCTGATGGGTAACCGACGCCACTCACTGAGCCCTGAGGAGTATATTTTTGGAGCCCTCAACATTTACCTAGACATCATCTACATCTTCACCTTCTTCCTGCAGCTTTTTGGCACCAACCGGGAATGAGGAGCCCTTCCTTCCTTCCTTCCTTCAAAGAATGTCCCCTTGCTGGTCCTCTGACCTTCCCTGTGCTCCTGCAAGCCCAGATATAAAACTAGCTGCCAGCCCATCCTGTGGCCTCCCCTCAGCCCGACACTCACACCCTCACCCTCTGCAGCTTGTACCCAACCACCAGGGGCCCTGTGGAACTGAGGTCACACCATCCCCTGTGCTGCCCCTTCCCCCCAGTTACATCTCCCAAAGTGGACAGTCAAGGCTGGAGGCTCCCCTGGGTTTGAGGACCCACAGAGCGAGTGGGAGGAGCCCGACAGGATTCCAGATGTGGGAAAGGGACCCCAGGAAGCCTGGCTGAGGCCTGCACCCCACCAGAGTTCCTCCTAAGACTGCCACAGCTGTGTGACCTTGGGGCACACTGTCCTGTGTCCAATCCACTCCTCCCTTCTTTCCTTCCAGATCAGGCACTGACCCTTGTAAGGAAGGGGGTGGGAGGACAGCTGGGCAATGAGGTGAGGCTGCTCTGCAGGGTGGGGGGATGTGGGGGGACCAAATGGTTGTCCCAGACTGCCAGTCCTCTCTGAGCTTTGGGACTAGCAGCTTGTTCTCGGCACTTGAGCCCTGGGGCCAAGGGCAATGGGAGAGGGACAGTATACCAGAGCCATCTGCACTTGCCTTGGTTTAGCTTCCTGGGCCATGATGGAGCACTGTTGGGGCAGGAGGTGGGGACAGGGGGCTCTGCTCCTAAGTGGGGACCTACCTGTCCTGGGGCTGTAAGGGAGGTGGGAGTCGGCAGCCTGCCGAGAGGCGTGGGCTCTGTAGTAGCACCCATTCACCCAGACCTTCATCTCCCTGGGGGTGTTTGAGGTTGGCAGGACTGAGACCCATATTCCCACATCCTCTTCTCTTGATCCCCTGGGCTGCCCCCGACCCCACGCCTGAGGCTGAGTGGAGTGCTTGGGCCCTAGAGGATCAGATGTTCCTGGAGAGGGAGGGTTATTCTAGCTGCTGAACAAGCCCCCGTGGGAGGGAATCCTGCCCTGCCCCACGGCCTTTGTGTGCTTCTTATTTCCTAAACTCTCCCCCATCTGCTGCCAGGCCTCCTGAGGCCTCAGCTGGCAGTGCCCCCATGTCCCTCCCCCTGGCTTCTCCGGCCATTCAGCCCGGAGTCCTAAGCCCGCTCCATTCCTTATCTCCTTATCTCTCCAATCTGGAAGCTGTTCAGCTGATGCTAACAGCCAGGGCCAGTCCCTCCAGCTGGTCCCATGTGATGAAGTCGGGTCTCCTTATCAGCCTCCAGGCGGCTGAGATCTCCGGCAGGGTGTGCGTCAGCCACCCGGCCCCCTGCAGGCCCTGCTGGGGAGGGGACCAGGGGGCCACACCTGGGGGAAGTGTGTAGCCGGCACCCAGCAGCGGACTCTGGGCCAGTGGAAAGTTACTGGGTGGAGTCAGGGAGGCTCAGATACCTGCACCTTCCCTTGGCCTCTCCCTCCAGGGCTCGCCTCTCTCCCCTGTGCTGGGGGCTCTGTTTGCTCTTGGAGGGAGTGACTAGGTATGTTACCTGTCTGTTTTGACTCTTCCCTCTCCACCCTTCCTGTTGCCAGCTTCCAAAACACACAGCAGAAGCATTTGAAATTTTGTTCCACCTTGGGTATTTGAGGACAGAGGGAACCAAGAACAGATGGTGGTGGTGGTGGATGAGACAAAGGCAACTGGGAGCATGGCTGGGATGCCTACTCTGTGCTGGTCTAAGTCAGTCCGTGAAAACAATCCTATAAAGGGAATAGCCTGCATATACCGACTGCAGAGGGAAAAGCTGAGGCGATTGCGAGGACTGGTAACGAGTCCAAGGTCATACAGCTGATAGACAAGGTTGGGGCTGGAATGAGACTGGGCAGTCAGGCCCTGACAGCTCTGGAGATTTGTTGGCCTCAGTGCCACCCCTGGCCTCCCCCTCCCCCCACTACCACCACCAAATTTTGTACTTTGTAGTTGCCACCTTCTGGGCACAAGATGGGAAACCGGAATCTGGTTTCTGATTCGCGGCCTCACTGCCAATGGGCTCATGGTATTAAGCTGTGATTAGTTTCGTATCAGCAAGATGGAAGACCATGGCCAGAGAGGTGCCAGAACACTTAATTGCACTGACTTCCTTATGCAGTTGCTACCTTTCTTCACTTCCTCTCCTGAGCTCTGGTCCTAGCTCCAGAGGCATCACTCCCCCACTCCTTGGCTGCTATTCTCAGCCTGGGCCTTGGTCATGTTTCCCAGAATCCTCCTGTCCAAGTCCTCCTCTTCCTGGGACAGTTTTTGCAGAAATAGGATTGAGAAGCTTATCCAAGGCTGGGCTCCAAAAGCTTGGGGGAGGAGGTAAGCCCTCAGCAACAAACAACATGACTGGGCAACTTGGCATTCTCAAAGCAGCGTGTGCTGTCCAGTCTCCCGCTCTGGGTCCTGGGAGGGATCCGGGACACAATGAGCTGGCAGCAGAGTCAGGGCTCGGTGCCCTCGTCCCCGCTGCATCAAGGCCAGAAGGAGCCCCAAGAACACCTGGATGGTCCTTGGAAGGAGGAAGGGGGTGGGGGAAGCTGTTACAGGAATGTGGGATTAGGAGAAACCTGAGCTGACCAGGTGTCACAAGCTGCAGAGAGGAGAGACCGCTGGCCCCATACATTTTTGGCAGGGGTGGGGCTGGGCCCAGGAAGGGGTAGTTGGATTTTACAGAGCTGGAGGCAGCCAGGAATCTGACCATCTGTGATGAGGTCGGAGGAAGACAGATCAAGAGATCCTCTCCTGGGATTGTAGCTGGGGCCTGGGAGGCACAGGGAATTCCCCGGACTCCTGCCCCAATTCCCAGGTGCATGTGTGGCTCCTGTGTTGCCCGTGGAAGCCCAGGAATCTCAGGGGAGTCAAGATCCAACAGATATCCGTATGTTAAAAGCCTCTGCCTCTCGCTCCCTCAGCCTCCAAGGGACAAGTCCAGGAGCTATCAGCTCGCCCGGTGGGGGGGGGGGGGGGGGGGGGGGGGCGGGGCTGGATTTCACACAAGCCCTTTGCTGCCCCTCGGTGGCCGCCTGAGGAAAAGCAGGGTCTGGTTCTGCAGGGAAGAAGCAGAAGGGCTGTGTGGCCTGAGGTTTCAGGAAGGATTTGGTTTTCACTCTCGGCTCTTCTCAGACTTCTCTCCTCATCGGCCTCCGACTGATCCCTTTAGTCCAAGCAACGTCACATCTCTGGGACACTGTTCACCTGTCTGCTGGAAACCACCCTGCACCACCCGGCAGCCAGAGCTTTCTCCCAAGTGACTGAGGGCAGACATACCGCCAGACACAGTCCTTTTGGCCTCAGCTCCTCCAAGTTTCCCAGGGTCCGCGCCTGTTCCCTTCCCTGGCCTCACCTTCCTGGTCTGTGACTGACAGGAGATAAGAATAAAATTATGACACCTGAACCATTTCCTCGGCCTGCCTTTTGCTTGTCGCCTCAGATGGCCGGGGAGTCTGTGTGTGAGGTTTAACTCAGATTCAATGTGAAAAGTTCACACCAGAGCTGTTTCTCCCAGCATAGCTAAGTGTGAATTAAATCTCCACATTTATCTTGATGTGGAAAAAGAAACACTGATCTTCCTGTCCGTATATACCCTTTGCAGAGGCTCTTGGGATCCCTGGACCTGTCACAGCCCTACCAGAGGTGCCTCCAGATAGGGAAACTTCCAGGGAAGCCTTTGTGCATCGTTCTGTTAGAAGATCCTTCCTTATTTTGACCCAAAATCTGTTCCTCTAGAAGGAGGGCCTATGTTGTAGCTGGAAGGATCCCCAGGAGCAGTAGCTTTAAGAGTCACCCCTCCTGTGGAGCCTTTCTCAGTCCTTCCCCCAGGAACCCTCACTCACCCCTCCTAGGAGCCCCCCTGCCCTGTACCACCCTGGTTACATTTTAGTCGCTCTTTCTATCTCCTTCTATGACACTTGAGCTCCTTGAAGGCATGAACTGTGTCTTGTTCACCCTTGAATCCACAGGACTTACGGCAAATAGTCTCAATAATGCCTTTTGGATGAACGGAGGGATGAATGAATCTGCGCCAACCCGTTGGTTTTACTGAGGAGGAAACTAAGGAGCAGAAGGTGCAGTGATTTGTCCAAGTTTATACACGAGTTAGTGACTGCGAGTGGGACCAGAAGGCACATGGAGTGGAGATTACATTGCCGAGTTCCTTCAGGGAACTTGGGGCCGAGGGTGCCGTGTGGGAGGGGGACACACCACACTGAAGCAGTGGGAGACAGTCTCCTCCTCTGTGACAAGGTTTTGGTATAAATTCAGCTCTAGCAGGGAAATGAGCAGGGCAACATTGAGGGGACCCTGAAGAGAGAATGAACAACACGTATTAAGCACCCGCTGTGTACTAAGCACTTCCATAGATAACAAAGATAGGAGAGGGAGAAAACAGTGTTGCAGAACAGAAGACGTAGACGACAGCTCCTGACTACTCAGCCGATGGTCCCAAGTAAACGCTCTTTACAGCATCCCTGGCAGGGAAGCAGGTGCTGAGATGTGGAACAGTGAGGGGAGTGAGGTTCTGAGTCAGGGTCTAGAGTGTATGAAAGGCTGAGCCTTGCAGACTGGTGGAAAGGGAGGGAGGGCCGGCTACATAGGCGGGGTCGGCAACACGGGGCTCCCTCAGCTCTTCCAGCTTCCAGCCAGCCCTTCAGCCCCACTGGGTCTGTCTTCGGCCCACTCATTCTTCTTCCTTCGTTTCCTAGGGCTGCAGTAACAGATGACCACAAACTGGTCGCTGAAAACAACAGAAGTGAGTTATCCTCACACAGTTGTGGAGGCTAGAAGCCTGAAATCAAGGGATCAGTAGGGTTGGTTCCTTTTGGAGGCCCTGGGGGAGAACACATTGCATGCCTCTCTTCTAGCTTCGGGCGACTCTTAGCAATCATTTCCTTGGCTTGTGGCTGCCCTCCCATCTCCACCTTTGTCTTCACATGACCTTTGCTCCTATGTCTCTGTGTCTTGAATCTCCCTCTCCTTTCTCTTATAAAGCTACCTGTCCTGGATTTAGGGCCCACCCTACGTTCAGGATGATGATCTCTTCTCAAGGTCTTGAATTACGGCTACAAAGACCCTATTTCCGAAAAAGGTCACTTTCCCAGGTACCAGGGTGTTAGAACTTGGACATCTCTGCTTGGATATCACTATACAATCCACTATACCATCCGCTCCCTTCTGGCAGCTACTGTCTCAAGCGGTGGCCTTCAAGCACATCCGTCACCCACACCCCCTGGGGATGGTCCTCGCACCAAGGCTCTTCATTCACATTCCCAGGCTCCTAAGTTAGGCTGGAGAAATGACAGAGCTGAGCTGACCTGGTCCACTTCACATATGTCATCTGCTCTCACTCAAGCCTGGCTACTCCCAGCAAACTTATGTTTGCCCTCTTGCTGATTACATACACACACACACACACACACACACACACACACACCTACACACAGACACTCATACACACAAAGATCCTTTCTGCCCAGCCTACTAACCCCAAACCTTCTCCAAGATCTCTGGTTTCTTTTCTGGGAAAACTTTGCCAAAAGAAGTGAGCCTTATCCTGTCCCTCCAGAGCTCTATGCCTCTTTATTGGCCCCTTTTTCTCCATGCTAAGGAGACCAGATGCTCTAGCCAAGAGACCCAGCTGGTCCAGTCTTCCAGCCATGCCCATCAAGTGGCAGCCATGTGAGCGAAGAAGCCATTTTGGAAGTAGACCCCCTAACTTTGGCTATTTCAGGCCCTAGCCATTTGAGTTTTCCAAGCTGAGGCCCAAGACATCACAGAACATAGACAAACCATCCCCTGTATGCCTCATCCCAATTCCTAATCCACATAAACCACGAGCATAATAGTTAATGCCACTAAGTTCAAAGTAGTTTGCTCTGCAGCAACACAGTTTGGTTGCTGGAAGGGAGACGCTGCCATAAGAAAACTTAAAACATCTGCCATTTCTTGGGCATTCCAGGTAATAGGAGACACCGGCCAGACCTCAATGAGTCTGTTAGGGAAGGCTAGACGGGCTTCAAGGAGAAAGAGACTGCAGGTGAAAGTTCAAGGGAAAGTTGAGAAAAATGTACTTGGAAGCTGGAGGAACAAAGACCCTTGTGTCATGGTAGAAACTTCCACAAGACTTTTAGCTGCACTAACTTGAAAAATAGGAAAATACCTGACGAACTGATGTCGCTACTAGCTAAAAAGATTTCCAAGCGGAATGTTGAAAGTGTCAACTGTCTTATTTTGGCTTCGTATCATAAGAAACACATAGTGAGAGGAAAGCTAAAGAAGAAATTGTTCTGTTTTTGAGCAGAATTTGGAGGAGGTATAAAAAGGCCATGACAGTCTTTCGAGCTAGCTAAGAATTCTCAAAATAATAAAGGGCCCCATGGCAAAGATCAAGCCCAGGACACTGTCAGGAAAACACAGTCTCCTGGAGAAGACGAGGCCGGAAGTATGATTGTAAGGTCCTCTTAAACCCTCAGAGGGGCGCCTCGGTGGCTCCGTGGGTCAAGCATTTGAGTCTTGATTTCAGCTCAGGTCACCGTATCACGGCCAAGGGATGGAGCCCCGCCTTGGGCTCTGCACTGGGCATGGAGCCTGCTTGAGATCCTCTCTCCCTATCTCTCTGCCCCCACCCCCTGCTCACATATACACTCCCTCTCTTGAAGTAAATACAGTTAATTTTTTAAAAAAGCCCTCAGAAAGATCTAAAACGGTGCCTCCATGGAATCTTTCAAACAGAAGTACTCCTAGAGTCTTCAAGGCATTCGTTGCACAGCCGCTCTGCTTCTAAAGATCTTGAAGAGACTCCCTCGGCAGCCTCACTGGGGGCCCAAGACAGGGGGGGGGCTTGTCTCAGAGAGACTTATGAGTGCAAGTTGTCTGATGAAGTGAACTCCAGTGAGATTCATAGCAAAAAGACAGAATGTATAAGACTTGTATTGGTTGAAGCACCACCAGCTCAGCCTGCAAAGGAGAGAAATAATACAAAGTGAAAAGCAGCCTTTGGACTCTTGGACTTCTAAGGGCAGGAAGCAGGCTGAGAAAACTACTCAGCTGTAATATGGGCTATTTCCTATAGAAAAGAAAGTGACTCCAAAGGCAAAACCAGGAGGCCAGAGGGTAGAGTTAAGAGCCACAGGTGATCATTGCCAGGGAGCAATGCTGGGCCCTAGTCAAGGAACTGGTAACAGGTAGCCAGCTGGAGTTCAGAATTGCTATAACCAATGTCTGCGGTGGACCTCACCCTTCTCCCTTTTGAGCCAGAGCCTCTATTGTAGTTGTCCTATGCCTGTCCAGCTCCTGTATGTTGTGTGTGTGTGTAGGTGGGTGGGGGTAAATAACTTGTCTTTAGTTCAGATTAAGAACAGCCTTACCTAAGGAACCAAATGTGAGGAGCTTCACATGCACATAGACTTGATTTAGATGTGATTCTGGACCTCAAACCTAAGCCTGATGTTGTAGTGGGAAGAAACTTTCGGGGGCCTCGGGAGGGACATGAGGCCAGAGGGTAGAACAGAGCAGTTTAAAACAATGACCATAGTTCTTTGACCAATGGAATATGATGGAAGTGCTCTTGTGTGAGTTCTGTGAGTTTCCTGGCCAGCAGCTGTGGCAGAAGTCCTGGTTGAGCCCGATGGGACCTCCTTGGTTCAGAAGCTCTTCACTGGACCAGTCCCTATGGCACTGGGATGGAATGTGCTGAGTGACTGGACTCGGATCATATATTCATCCCTGAGCTGCACTCACTGATGGGGATAGGGAATATGAGGGATATTTCCCCAAAGGATAATCAGAGTGTGGCTCCCAGAGAATGCTGAATGCCAATCGGCCAAAAACAGCACATGTCTATCACCTTAAGAGGGACAGTCTGGGGGCGCCTGGGTGGCTCAGTCGGTTGAGCGGCCGACTTCGGCTCAGGTCATGATCTCACGGTCCGTGAGTTCAAGCCCTGCGTCAGGCTCTGTGCTGACAGCTCGGAGCCTGGAGCCTGTTTCAGATTCTGTGTCTCCCTCTCTCTGACCCTCCCCTGTTCATGCTCTGTCTCTCCCTGTCTCAAAAATAAATAAAATGTTAAAAAAAAAAAATTAAAAAAAAAAAAAGACAGAGAGTCTGTCCTCAGGGAACTCAGCATAGTGGTATGGAGGTGACAGGAAAGTGACTGTAATGTGGTAGGTGCCACGCTAGCATAGTTAGATGAAGAGTTAGAAAAGTCTTCTTGGAGAACTTTGAGCTGGATCTTAAAGGATGAGTCCATTTTATTCAAGCAGGCAAGAGAAAAGAGGGCCTTTCAGACAAAGGATACAGCTTGAACAAGGGCCTGGTGTGTGTGTGTGTGTGTGTGTGTGTGTGTGTGTGTGTGTGTTTGAAGGGCCCAATAACTGACATTGTGTGCCTCTTCTAGCATGATGTATTATCAAGGACGCATTCTACTTATGTAATTTCTACCAAAAAACTCAAAGCCTGAATCTGATACACGAGGAAACGCTAGACAAAACCAAATCAAGGGATATTCCACAAACTAACTAGCTTGTATTCCTTACAAATGTTCTGCAATGAACAACTGATAAAGAGCACACTTAACATGATGAGCCCTGAGTAATATATAGAATTGCTGAATCACTGTACCATATACCTGGTACTGGTATAACACTGTTAACTATACTGGAATTAAAATGTTTAATTTTTTTTTAATTTTTTTTAACATTTTATTTATTTTTGAGACAGGGAGAGACAGAGCATGAACAGGGGAGGGTCAGAGAGAGGGAGACACAGAATCTGAAACATGCTCCAGGCTCTGAGCTGTCAGCACCGAGCCCGACACGGGGCTCGAACTCACGGACTGCGAGATCATGACCTGAGCCGAAGTCGGCCGCTTAACTGACTGAGCCACCCAGGCGCCCCTAAAATGTTTAATTTAATACAAAAGAGATCTAAAATTTTTTAAAATGTTCTGAAATGTAGGCTTTCGGTGTTATCTCCAAAAGAGACTATAGCACCATTGAAGCTCAGTGAGTAATACATAAAACATTAATTTGCTTAATATTGATCAAATATACAGATACACACATATATTTTATGTATGCTTACGAAGAAGAAAAAAATCTAGGTGGATATACGTTAAAATGTTCATTGTGGTCATCTCCAGGTGATGAATAAGACTTCGGGTCTTTTCTGGTAACTTATCTAGATTTACCAATTTTTCTGTATTGAAAAATTACATAACTCAGATAATAAAATACACTATAGGGGTGCCTAGGTGGCTAAGTCGGTTATGTGTTGGACTTCAGCTCAGGTCACGATCTCACAGTTTGTGAGTTCAAGCCCTGCTTTGAGTAAGCACGAGCCCAATTGCTCTCTCTCCCCCTCTCTCTCTCCCTCTTTCCCCTTTGTGGGATTCTCTCTCCCTCTCCCTTTCTCTCTGTCCCTCATTCACTTGCACCCTCTCTCTCAAAAAAAAATACATTTATACTATAAAGAAAAATTCAAAGAATAAATAGAGAACAAAGAGGGAAGGACGATAGGAAAGAAGGAAAGGAGGAAGGGAAGGCAGATGGAAAGAAAATTGGCAGTGTGACAGTGACAAAGTATCACCTACTTGGTGCATGAGGTATCCTTTCCCGAGTCTTACTTTGTTCGTCCTCTCGGTACAACTGTACATTGTTGAGAACCTATTCCTTCTTTATAAACCAAGCATTCATTCAGTTAGGTGACATTTATTTAGCTGCCAGCACCATGCAGTTGGGGACGCAAAGACAGGACATGGTCACTTCCTTCAGTAAGTTCCAAGTAACTGAAAAAAATTGCAATGTTGTATGATAAAGGCAGTAACAGACCCATGTAGGTAGAGGGAGGGAAATACTCTTTCTGAAGAAGAGCGTGTGGTGCTGTCCCACAAAAGAGGACACACATGAGCTGGGTCTCAGAAAAGTAGGAATTGCCGGGGTACGGGGGGGGGGGTGATGCCAGGCATAGGGAACAGCATGTGCAAGGACATGGAGCTCCCACCCAGCCTATTCAGGGACTATTAGTGGTTCAGCGTGGCTGGAATAGAGATGTTAGAATGGGGAGGGGAGTGGGCGGAGGAGATGAAGCTGGAGAAACAGACCAGTGTTTAGAGGACCTTGTGGATCATCTTTGCCTCTCAAGGCCTCTCCGTGGGCCAGCAGCCTTGGCATTACTTGGGAGCCTGTCAGAAGTCCAGACCCCAGACCTCCTGAATCAGGATCTGCATTTTAACAAGAGGTTCAGGTGAGTCACGTGCATATTCATGTTTCAGAAGCCCTTTGGACTTCATCCTGTAGATACCAGGGAGCCTGACAGATCTGTCTTCCCTTCATGTCCTTAGTAAGGGAAAGGGTGGGGTTCTTCATCTTCTCTTCCGGGTTTCTTCACCAGCTCCTCTGACTCCGCTAACCCCAGAACATTCCAGGCCTCCACCCCACTGTTCCCTTCACAGACCTTGCCTCAGCCACATTATCCTCAACACGCCTTACAAAATTCTTGAATGTAGGGAATCCCTTGGGTTTAAAAGATGTAAATGGAAAGGGTAGGATTCTATGATTCTATGGAAGGATACCTTGCGTAGTAGGGTGACCTTATGAAACTCATTATGCCCAGGCAGTGGTACATGCTGAAAATGTAAGTAGGTTCAAACAACATTTAGAAAAATTTACAGACGCTAAGTCCATAGTGAATTCAGAAGGGGAACTGAGGATGCTTAGAGACATCATTCCTAACCTTAGTAATAAGCTGTGTTGGGGGTTTTTCTTTTCTGACTATAAAATTAATATGTGTGCATTATTGAAAGCATGGGAAATACATTAGTTTGAAGAAGAAAATAAAATGGCAGTCAGAGGGAAAAACAAACTGGGAGAGAGATGGAAATCAAGGGCATGAATGTGTGCGCAGACACACACACACACACACACACACACACACACACACACTTCTCTTCCACCCACTCCCTGGCTCCTTCTGATTTGGTTGTCAATAATTGTGAATTAATCAATATTCAACGTTTACCTTATTAAGGTTATAAACCCTGTCGACGCTGAACTATGTAGTATACGGTGATTACTTTTCCTTTCTTGCACCATGTTTTGCTTTTCTGGAGGTTAATCGGTTATTGTGGTTAATTGTCCATTTGCTTAATTTCTTATGTCCTTATTAATAACTTATCTTTACTACTTACGTGGGTAAATATCCTCTCAATATGTCCAAATATATTAGATGTTCTATCAGTTTTATCTTGTTGACACCTTATTATCTTTCCAAATCTTCTGACTTCTCTAACCTGCACCGGTTGCTCCAAGTATCTGTTGTTCAGCTGTTACACAGGAATCCTCGGGCCTCCCCATTCTGGGGAATACCCTTCACCACTCTCCTCTATTAGAAACATGCATTCTAGAGTCCATGGATTTCTTGGTTCTTACCTCATTTTGGTGGAAAACCTTTCCCAACGGCTTCCTGAGGAAGAGTTGATGGGAAAACATGTTTTTGGCTTCTCGCATGTCTGGAAGTGTCTTCATTTTGTGTTCACACTTGATTAATCATTTGGCTGTGTATCAAATGAAAGATTGGAAATAAATTTCCTTCAGAATTTTCAAAACATTGTTTCATTGCCTTCTAGCTGCCAGTGTTGCTGTTGAGAAATCCACTATTATGATTCTTGAACCCTTCCATGAAATCTTCCTAAGAACATGTAGGGTTTCCTCTTTTTCCTCAATGTTCTCAAAATTTACCATGTTGTATCATGATGGGGAACTGTCTTTATCTATTATACTTCACACCTGATCAGCCCTTCAGCTCTGGGAAATTTTCTTGAATTAGTTCTTTGATAGTTCTTTAATAGATTGATGGTTCCGTTCTCTCTGCTTTGTCTTTCTGGAACTCCTATTATTCGGATACCAGACCTTTGGGGCTGGACTCTATTTTTTGTCTTCTATTTTCTATTCCTGCCTTCTTTGCTCTACTCTGTGGAAGACTGTCTCAATGTCATCTTCTAACTGTTCTATAGAGTGTTTCATTTCTGCTATTATATTTTTAATTCCCAAGACTTCTTTTTGTTCTTTAAATGTTCTTTTCACCCAATATTTTATTATGAAAGTTTCCAAACATATAGAAAAGTTGGAAGAATTTTATGGTAAATATCCATTTAACCACCACCTAGATTCTTTTTATAGCTTGTTTCATGCATGCACTATCTCTCTTATTTCTTAGAGGATGTTAATATTTAATATGAATATTTCATGATTTTTTATGCTTTCTTCTCCCTGCATAGTCTTTGCTCCTCTGTTTCTAGGCTGTTTGGACTCTTTCATATTAGAGACTTGCTTCAAATGTCTGATGAGCCAGGGTCACCCATCCTATTTTAAGAATAGTCCCCCCGATGGGATGTAGTAGGAAGAGTACATCCTCATCTAGGTAGTTTTCCTGCTCAAAACCAAATCTGAATCTGATTAAGACTCTAGAGCTAACCAACAATTCATATAGAATACAAAGTTCAAGAAACTTACTAAATGATTTCTACAATTCAGAATATCGGAAACTCTATAGGAGAATATATCTAATTTCTTCAACAAATAAGCTGTTAGGCTAAAGAAACAAAACCAAAAACATGCACACAAAAGAGGGAGTCACTATAGATTGAAAGTCATATCAATCAAATGCCAGGTGTGGACCAACTGTAAAAATAGATATATTTATGAAACAATCAGGAAAATCTTATCACTTACTGAATACATTTGATATTAAGAAATTATTACCTTTTCCTTTTTTAAATATTTTTAATGTTTATTTATTTTTGAGAGAGAGATAGAGTCAAGCAGGGGAGGGGCAGAGAGAGATGGAGATATAGAATCGAAAGCAGGCGCCAGGCTCTGAGCTGTCAGCACAGAGCCCGATGCAGGGCTTGAACCCATGAACCGTGAGATCATGACCGGAGCCAAAGTCAGACACTTAACCGACTGAGCCCCCCAGACGCCCCAAGAAATTATTATTAAATTGTTGTAGGTAATATGTGGCTGTATTAAAAAAAAAAGTCCTTACCTTTAGAAAGATCTGTGTATTTACAGGTAAAATATGACATCTAGGATTTGCTTCAAGACTTAGAGTGGAGGCACAGTGGGTAGAGGTATGCAAGAAAGAAGATTGGCTCTCTGTTAGTAATTGTTGGAGCTGGGTAGCAGGTTCATGGAGATTATTATACCATTCTCTCTACTTCCACATATGTATGAAATTTTCCATTCAAAAAAATGAGTGGGGCACTAGGAAGCTGATCATAAACTCTGAGCTGGAGAGGGGCTTGTCTCTATGGGCTTCACTGGCTGGTGTTCTGGCTGGGCCATTTCCCTAGAGAACTCCTCCAAGAAGCCTCTTCAACCCTCCCAGTCAAAGGGTACAATCCTGGATGTCAGTTATCTAGAAAGTGATAGGTCAGGAAATCTGAGGTTTTCAACATTCAATGTATACATGTTTACTTAAGCTTGCCATAGGCTTATCCTTGCCACCAGTGGGCTGGCGTTCCCTAGACCAGAGATCCTCTATTTTACCTTTTCCGCTTTCTTCTGGGATTCGTGAGAAGCAGTCAGATGCCTGCATTGGGTGGTTATGAGAGTGGGGGTATAACTGCTTCTTACATCGATTCTCTAGTAATTCCTCTTATTTAAAAAAAAAACTTTTTATTTTGAAATAATTATATGTGCACGGAAAGTCCATAGATGGTTCAGTGAGGTCCCATATTTCCCTTAAAAGAAACCCTGTATCCATTAACAGTCAGTCCTTACTCTTCCTTTCCACACATCACTGCCCCATTCCTAAGTAACCATTAACTATTTTCTGATTCTAGAATTTTGCCTATTCTGGACATTTTATATATGGTATCATATAATATGTGGTCTTTTGCAACTGGCTTCTTTCACTTAGCATAGTTTCGAAGGTCATCCATATTTTATTAGTACTTCATCTTTTTTATTGCCAAATAATATAAATATACCACATTATAACATATTGTATTTAGCCATTCATCAGTTGAAGGACATAGGGGTTGTTTCTACTTTGGGGCTACTATTAATAATGCAGCTGAACATTTGTGTATAAACTTTGGTGTAGACACGTATTTTCATTTACCTTGGATATACACTAGGAGTGTAATTTCTGGGTCATAGCATACTCTACATCTAACTTTTTGAGGAACAGCCAACTATTCTCCATATACAATGTACCATTTTAGATTCTCACCAGCAATGTCTGAAGGTTCTAATTTCTCCACATTCTCATCAATATTTGTTATTATTATCTGCCTTTTTCATTTAATTTTTTTAATTTTTTAATGTTTATTTATTTTCGAGAGAGAGAGAAAACGAGAGAGCGGGGGAAGAACAGAGAGAGAGAGAGACAGACGGAATCCAAAGCAGGCTCCAGGCTCTAAGCTGTCAGCACAGAGCCCTACACGGGGTTCAAACTCACAGACTACGAGATCATGACCTGAGCTGAAGTCAGATGCTTAACTGACTGAGCCACCCAGGCACCCCTGTCTTTTTCATTTTAAACATTCTAGTGGGTGTATGCTTAGGAGTTTTTGTTGTTTGTTTGTTTTGTTTGTTGTTTTTTATCTTTATTTAATTTTTAAAGATATGTTTTTTTTTATTTTTAAGCAATCTCTACACCAAACTTGGGGCTCAAACTGACAACCCCAAGATCAAGAGTTGCATGTTCTACCTACTGAGTCAGTCAGGTACTTTTGTTTGTTGTTTTTTAAAAGGAATCTGACAAACTATTTTGGCTACGCCATTTGTCATTCTCAACAACAACATATGAGAATCCAAAATTTCTCTGCATTCAAGCATTTGAAGATGTCAGTGTGTTTTTTTATTCTCATTGTTCTAATAGGTGTATATGTATCGTGGTCTTAGTTTGCATTTCCCTAGAGGCTAGTAATGCTTAACATCTTTTCATGTGTTTATTTGCCACTGGTATATCCTCTTCAGTGAAATGTTTCCAGATCTTTTACATATTTTCTAGTTAGATTGTTTGGGTTTTTTTTTTTTTTTTACCATAGGATTCTAAGAGGTCTTTACATATTTTATTTTTTTTAATGTTTATTTATATTTGAGAGAGAGAGCATGGGCAGGGGACGAGTAGAGAGAGAGGGAGACAGAGGATCTGAAGCAGGCTCCTTGCTGTCAGTGCAGAGCCTGATGAGGGGCTCAAATCCACCAACTATGAGATCATGACCTTAGCCGATTGGATGCTTGACGGATTGAGCCACACAGGGACCCACAGAGTTGTTTACATCTTTCCGATACAAATCTTCTGTTAGATGTGTAGTTTACTAGTGTCTTTTCCCTATTTGTAGCTTGTCTTTTTACCCTGTTAACCAGCTTTTTCACAAAGTAAAAGTGATTAAGTCCAATTAGCTTTGATTAAATCCAATTCATTGATTTTCTTCTTTTATAGCTCATGCATTTGGTGTCATATATAAGAATTCTTCATCAAGCCCTTGGTCCTAAAGACACTCTCCTATATTTTCTTCAGAAAATTGTATAGTTCTACACATTACATTTAAGTCTATTATCCTTATTAATTTTTGTATGTGGTGTTTAGGTTGGAATTCTTTTTTTCTTTTGTTTTTTGCCTATTGATATCTAATTGTTCGAGCATCATTTATTGAAAGGAATAATTCTTCTGTTTTTGAGACACATCTACTCGCCCTGTATCAGAAGTGTTTTTGCCATCAATTCCTGAAATTTTAGGGGACTCCATAGCATGAATTGTGGTTCTTCCTGACTTTCTTTTCCTAATGCCTTAGGAGTGAGCTCTCCCGGTTAGCTCAATCGGTTACATTTGCGATCCACTTTCCAGTGTCCCACATTTTGTTGCTATTGTGCTTTCTCCAATTTTCTTTGTCCTTGAAGGTTTGTGAATTTACTATCATTTTAATGAGGTTTTAGGGGCACCTGGGTGGCTCAGTCGGTTAAACGTCCAACTCTGGCTCAGGTCATGATCTCATTGTTCGTGCGTTGCTGACAGCTCAGAGCCCGGAGCCTGCTTCGGGTTCTTTGTCTCCCTCTCTCTCTGCCCCTCCCCCACTCATGCTCGGTCTCTCTCTCAAAAATAAATAAACATTAACAAACAAAATTTTTTTCGATAGAAATAAATAAATAAACAAACCGATGAGCCAACTAATGTACAAAAACCCAGCAGCAATCTTCTGGTCAGTATTCCACAAATATTCACTCCCTTCCTCCTCACTCATTCTTCCTGGACAGAGATCAGTTGGTTTTATCCCAAATTCACGTTTTCTTTTCTTTTTCTTGGGCACATTGCTATATTCTGCATCTCTCTTGCATCCATGTGGGCCATGGACCTGAGTTCTGGCCAATAGAATGTATGTGGGAGTAAAGAATACCTCTTCTGGATCTGGCTCCTAAATTATCCCTTGAGATTGTCCAGTGTCTCTCCTCAGCTGCCAGATATGGAGGACTCACTGGAGGACTCTGAAGCCCCAGGGAAAGGTGGACCTTCTAGATGGGTCCATGAAGTCTCTGAGAAGCAGAGAGCCCTTCCCTCATTGCCCACTGACCCACAATGGACTGTGACAACAAGGAAGAAATAAACTTATTATGGTACGGCACTGAGATTTGGGGGCTTTTTATTATTGTATTTAGCGTGCCCTGACTAATTTGGCTCCACCTTTGGAGAAACTGCCTTTACCACCTGGATCTCTGTTTCCTTATCTGAAAATGAAGGGTTCAGAATAGGAGTTCTCTTTGTTGCCTTTCAGCTATAACATTCCATTTATAAATTGCATGGTTATAATTTTCAAGTGGTTTAAAATTCTGCAAGGACTAATTATAGAATTTCTCAACTATAATAAAGAGTAAGTTCTCCAGGGATGCCTGGGTGACTCAGTCGGCTGAGTGTCCAACTCAGCTCAGGTCATGATCTCACAGTACATGAGTTCGAGCCCCACACCGTGCTCTCTGCTGTCAGCGTGGAGCCCACTTCGAATCCCCTGTCTCCCTCTTTCTCTACCCCTCCCCTACTCTCTCTCTCTCTCAAAAATAAATAAACATTAAAAAAAAAAAAAAAAAGGATAAGTTCTCCATTTACAGATGCAGTGTGTTCCAAAAGTCCAGGCAAGAGTCCCTTGCTGGGGTATTGTTTCTGTAAGGAAATAGATTCAATATTTAAAAATATACACAGATTCCTACTTAACTCTCAGCTCTGAGGCCCTATGACCCCCAAATGGAGGCAGTGAGTGAGGTGGAACAGCAGGGACTGAGCAGAGCCTCTAGGGCATGATTTGAGAGGGAAAGAATGGGAGGGTAGGATGGGCTAGACCATGGGCCAAGATATCAGCGGCACAAGGTTCCTTGGGAAGCTGTAGAAATCATTATACATGTCAACTGTCCCTTCCTGGGATATTTCCAATTCTGTATATATACCTCTTCGTTTTAGATTTTCTTGGGTACATGTTCCGTGCAGAGCAGAGATTAATTTTCCACGGAGCTAATGAAGCTCAGGTTTTAGGGTCCTCCTCCACATGTAGAACATAGCTAAGGCCCTAGAAATATGTTTACAAGGTCATTTGTTGTTGAATTTTTACCTGCTGCCCAGATGAAGGAAGAGTTCCAGAAGTCTCTTATCCACCCATGTGCTGACTCACATGATGTTATGACCTGTGGATGCAAGGCCAGAGTTCAAATCAATATCTAAACGTGTCCTACATTTAGCACCCGGCACCAGAAGTGTGCAGGAGTAGAGGAAAATAAAGCTTAGAAGATGTATAAAGCCAGAAGCTAGTCTGAAGAAAATTCTTCCGATTGTCAGCTGTGCAAAATATAAGCAGAGGATTCTGTCCATGTTGACATCCAGTCAAAACAAGTTTTGTCCTGTTGGCAATATCCTCAATAACACAGTATATCATTAAGTGTACCATACATTCTTTTCTTTTTTGATGGGAACTGTTCAAAATACAATTTCTCAGAATTCCTAGCTTTACATATTTTTGATGACACAAATGACTAATATCAATGCAGAAAAGGAAAAACTCATAATACACCAATTATAATGAGGTTTTCAAAGGCAAATCAGCTAGTAAATGTAGTCAATTTGAAGAGTATATCTAAGATTAGTCCCTGTACAGGAAAAATTTTTAAAGCTGACAAACACCACAAATATCACAAAAAAAAACTCCCATAATAATTTGATGAATTAAATGCCAGCCACGATTGAATATTACTTTTTTCTTACATTTTTGGGTGCATATGTTTTGGTTGCTTCTTCATATGGCAAGGATTTAATAATATCATTTTTTAGAGAGGACAAGAAACATAATTCAGTCTTTTTTTTTAGCATCACAGATCAAATTTGCCTTATTGTTTGATCATTTAGAAAAGTCTGTTTCGGGAGCGCCTGGGTGGCTCAATCGGGTAAGCTTCCGACTTTGGCTCAGGTCATAATCTCACCGTTCGAGCTCCACGTGGGGCTCTGTGCTGACAGCTCGGAGTCTGGAGCCTGCTTCTGTCTCCCTCTCTCTCTGCCCCTCTCCCTCTTGCAGTCTGTCTCTGTCTCTGTCTGTCTGTCTCTCTCAAATATAAATAAACACTTAAAAATTAAAAAAAAATCTCTTTCCAATTCACAATTTGTTATTGGCAATGTCATGTAAATGTTTGTTATCAAACTGGGGGAAAACCTTAAACAAGTTTCTTTCACGTAGGAACTAAAATTCCAGAGCTTTTAAAAATGTGTAATTTGGTGTGATTTCTCATTGTAAATAAATATTCACTTTTACATCTGTCTTTGTATTTATAATTTTTTTTCTTTAAAGCATCCCCACTCCCACAATTGTGTATGCATTGGGATCCACAAAACCTGGCCAACTGCAGTGTAGCACATGCTCTTAGGTATCGCTATAGCTATTTGAGGTGTTCAGGCTGGTGAAAAGGCCCCAAACCCAGGAGCTGAGTATTGTCGGGTCATCTGGGTCATTCAAATATGACAAATGGGCACAGGGTCAAAAAGTCACCAGTAAGTCAAACTAAAATGCCTCTTTATGGGCTCATCTCTGAGATATTTTAGGTCCCCAGTAACATTACCAGACCCACCCCTATCTTGCTTCTCAAGGATCCCAGAATTAGGAGGGGCATGCCATTCACCATCTAGTCCTGGCCCCTATTTTTTTTGCTGGCGAAGAGTGTTTCAAAAACTCAAAAACATACCAATGTCATTAATGAAATTAAACACTTAAATACTGCCAAAAATACATACTGTGTGTGTCTTTTTAAGATTGATTGATTGATTGATTGATTTATAGCATGAATAGGGGAGGGGGTAGAGGGGGAGAGACAGAGAATCCCAAGCAGGCTCCACACCCAGCTTGCAGCCCAACACAGGGCTCAGTCCAGCAACCCCTGGGATCATGACCTGAGGCGAAATCAAGAGTCAGATGCTCAACCACGTGAGCCACCCAGGAGTCCCTACGCTGTGTTTAAATACGCAAACAAAAAGGTGTTTACAAAAGCAAGGTGATTTCCAGCTGCTTGAAAATGAAGGGTATCAAGTGTTTGCTAGCACCATCTAGTGACAGAAAGAGGTAAGTCTGGCTCACCAAAATCTATCAAATACTGCGGAGAGAAATGGTACCAGTGCTGCTGTTCCACCCCCACCCTTTTCTGGAAGCTGTTCAGAGTACTGTGGTTTACTCAGTTCCACTGTGACTTTTGGTCATTAACGTATGTCCCGAAATAGATCAGATCAGGCAGAGATGAAAGTATGAAGTAAAAACTGGGAGGGAAAGAGACAAGGCTCATTTTAACCTCTGATAGCATTATCTCCAAACCGCAGGCCTCATGTAGTAAGAGGCCCTTTAAAATGGCTGGTCAGGTGGGGAGAGGTCAATACAACTCTGCTGACCCCTGGCTGAACCTGTTGGGTATTCTGGGCCATCTTGGCTTCTAACTGGAAACTGCTATCTGGGCTGACCCTTCAGTTTCTCTCCTTACCAGCTCTTTTTTTTCCCCCCCATCTCTGGCTCAGCCCATATTTTGTCTACCTCCATTTCACTTTGTTTCAGTTCAGTTCCTTTCTTTCTTCCATTCTAATTTTCCCAAAGCAAACTTGGCTTTAGTCATTGACTTGCAGCCTCTATTGAGTTTGGTTTTGTTTTCCTAAATTTTATTTCATGTGGTAAGTACACTTAATATGAGATCTACCCTCTTAATGGATTTTGCATAACTAAAATTTTATAGCCATTGATTAACAGCTCTTCCTATCCCTTTCCCCCCAGTCCCTAGCAACTACCGTTATATTCTTTGCTTCTATGAATTTGACTACTTCAGATATCTTACATAAGTGGAATCATGCGGTATTTGTCTTTCCATGACTGGCTTATTTCACTTAGCAAAATGTCTGCAAAATTTGTCCACGTGGTCACATATGGCGGGATTTCCTTCTTTCATAAGATGAGTAGTATTCCCCTGTATGTAATATCACATTTATTTTATCTATTCATCTGTTCAGTGGACATCTAAGTTGTTCCCGCATCTTGGGGCGCCTGGGTGGCTCAGTCGGTTGATTGTCCAACTTCGGCTCAGGTCATGATCTTACAGTTTGTGAGTTCGTGCCCTACATCGGGCTTTCTGCTGTCAGCACAGAGTCTGCTTCGGATCCTGTCTCCCTCTCTCTCTCAAAAATAAAAAAACATTAAACAAATTTAAGTGGCTGCCACATCTTGACTCTTGCGAATAGTATCACAACGAACATGGGAGCGCTACTCTGCCTTCAAGATCTTGATTTTGGATAAATACCCACATACAGGATTGCTGGGTCATATAGTAGTCCTAGTTTTAATTTTTTGTAGAATTTCCATGGAGGCTGCACCATATAACATTCTCACCAACAGCGTACGAGTGTTCCACTTTCTCCACATCCTTGCCAACACTTGTTGTCTTTTGTTTGTGTTCTTCCATAACAGCCATCCTAACATGTATGAGGTGATATTGTGGTTTTCATTTGCATTTCCTTGATGATTAGTTACATTGAGCATCTGTTTATATACCTTTTGGCCGTTTATATGCCTTCCTTTGGAGAAATGTCTATTTAAGTCCATTGCCCATTTTTTAGTTATGTTACTAGTTCTTTTGCTATTAAGTTATAGAAGTTCCTTATATATTTTGGAAATTAATCCTTATCAGATACTATATATGGTTTGCAAATATTTTCTCCCATTCTGTAAGTTGCCTTTTTAGTCTATCAATGGTTTTCATTACTGTAGATAAATTTCTTAGTTTGATGTAGTCCCACTTGTCTATTTTTTCTTTTGTTGTCTGTGCTTTTGGTGTCATAGCTATGACATCATTGCCAAGATCAGTGTTTCCTCTATTTTTTTTTCTAGCTGTCACACAGTTTTAGGTCTTACATGTAAGTTCTGAATCCATTTTGAGCTAATTTTTGCGTAAGTTAATGGTCCGCTTTCATTATTTTAAATATGAATATCCAGTTTTCCCAGCACGATCTGTTGATATTGAGTTTTCATTCAACAAATATTTACTGAGCATCTTTGGGCCTGGTATTACGGTAGGCAAAAGGGGATTCAAGGCTGCAAGCACATCCTCTGGAGCCCAACTGCCTGGGTTCAAATCCTGGTACCATCATTTCTAACTGCATGACCTTGGGCAAATTACAAATTCGTTGTACCCCAATGTCCTCATATATAAAAAACGGATAATTATGGTCTTTGCCTCACAGGATTGATGTGAGGATTAAAAGGATTAATATAGAGGGGTGTCTGGGTGGCTCAGTCGGTTGAATGTCCGACTTTGCCTCAGGTCATGATTTCGCAGTTCACGAGTTTGAGCCCCACTTTGGGCTCTGTGCTGACCGCTCAGGGCCTGGAGCCTGCGTCAGATTCTGTGTCTCCCTCTTTCTCTCTGCCCCTCCCCGGCTTGCACTCTGTCTTTCTCTCAAAAATAAATAAACATTAAAAATTTTTTTAAAGAATTAATATAGAATTAATATATGCAGAGGTCTTAGAGAGGGCCTGGCACCCGATAAGCACTCTTCAGTGCAGGCTCATAAGCCATGGTCCTTGCCTCTCCAAGAGCTCACAAATCAGTTGCCCCTATTCACCTGTCTCACCTGGCAGTCAGGACTCTCTGGGTCTTCTGACATTTCAAGTGCCCCACAGCTCCTGGCAACCCTTTCCTGGAGCCATGGGATGAACCGGGTGCAAGTTCCTGTATCACAGATTCCTTGTGTGACTCTGGGTAATTTCCACTTCCTGAGTCTCAATGCATATGGAAAGAAAGGAAGCTGGACCAAAATTGATTTCCAACATCCCCACAAACTCCTTGTTCTGGGTATAGCTCAAGTTGAAACTGTATCGGCTTGGGCAAGGCACGGAACCTCTCTGCGTATGTTTCCTCGCCTACAAAACCGGATAATGGAACTAACCACCCCCCAGGTGGTGGTGAGGGTGCAACAAAGTAACACAAGCCCCGGCTGTCCGCGCTCCCAGAGGGAACGTCAGCCTTCAAACCCACCCTTCTTTGCCACTTAACGCACGCGCGCTGGCGTCCCGTCCCCTCCCCGCGCCGGGATCCGACTTCCGGTTCCGCCGGGACCCAGAAGCCAGGCTGACAAATGGCGGCGTCCACGAAACAGGCCACCGGGGGCGTTGAAGAGGCCGCGGCGGAAGAGGAACCGCGAATTCTGGAACCCGGGGCCGCCCCGTTTGGAAATTTCCCTCAGTATTCCCGCTTCCATCCTCCAGAACAGCGGCTCCGCCTCTTGCCCCCGGAGCTGCTTCGCCGGCTTTTCCCTCAGAGTCCCGAATCGAGGCCGATCCTGGGGCTCGACGTAGGGTGTAACTCTGGGGTGAGTGACGGGGGCGGGGTCGGAGGTCGGGGAGCCTAGCGGTTGGCTTCCTCTGCGTTCGCTGGGACTGTGGTTTGGGCGTGGCATCACACCCATCACCACTTTCCCCAAATGAGTTTAAACTCCGTTCCTAATTCCTGCGTCCCCGCTTGTGCGTTCGCCGCCTCACGGCCAAACCTCGGATGGGAAGGGCCACCGTTTTGGGGCTTCCGGCGCTTGCCTCCTGTACAGCGTGGCTGGCGACCTGGCTGCAGAGAGGGGGCGTCCGGACACCCGCCTTTGGGAGCGTAGGATTGGGATTGGGTTACTGGGAGAGAAGAGCCAGGGGTGACGGAATCACGCCTGGAATTAAGATTCGTGTGCCATACGGTGTAGGATGCATCCTGGAGCCAAGTAGATACTTATTTAAAAGCATTGAGTTGACTGAGTACAGTGGAGAGGGTTGAGAGGGAGGATACAGCTCCTTGGCGGAGGAAGGCATTGCCACGTCTTCTTACCTCAAAGTATTCTTAGGCGTAGAGTGATTATAGTGAAATTACATTCAAAATATCGACATGCCACCCTTGACACCTATCTGTAACTACTAGCATATCCTAGAGGAGCAGATATTCTGACCCTATGATTGCAAATCACAGGCATGTAACAAAAAGTAAGTCTCTATTCCTGATCCTAAATTCTCCTTCCCCCCCTACACATTGGCAACCGCTGTTTATAATTTCTTGGGTATGCATCCTGTGTGTATGTAGGCATGTATGTATGTATAAATATCACCTCTTTTACCTTTACAAATAATAGCACACTATTTGGCACCTTGCTTTTCACTTAATAATTTGGAGATCACTCGTGTCACGACATTCTTTTTAGCAGCTTCAAAATTGTATGCATGTACCATAATTTATAGGGTGCTTTATTTACATTTTTAAAACTCCCAGGCCCCACTGTAGCCCTACTGAAACAGGATCTTGAGAGATTGAGCCCTTGAGTCTATATTTTCTTTTTCAAGCTCCCAGGGTATTCTGGGATTGGGGAATTGAGGTTGGAGAAGGTGAAGAGATGTGGTAGAGGAAGGATGAAGTGACAAATAGCTAGTGAAACTGGCACACCCAAGATCAGACAGGAAGAGGGAGTCAGCAAAGAAATAAGTATAGAAATGGGGAGAAAATTAAGCAGCATAGTATAGGACCTTCCTACTCTAAATATGGTCCTTGATCTACAACACCAGCATGACTTTTTAAAAGAATTTTTTGTGAACTATGCCACACATACAGAAAAGTGCATGAGACATAAATTTACACTTTATGAATTATTATAAAGCAGACACCTTTATGACCATTGTCCAGATCAAGAATAAGACATTGTCAGAACCCCAAAAGTCTCTTAACTTTCTCTGTTCCTAAACCACCCCCCTCCACCCAGAGGGAACAACTAGCCTGACTTATGCTTATTTCCTTGATTTTCTTTATAGCTCACTATTTTTGTATCCCTAAACAATGTAATCTTATCCATTTTTGAAATTCATATAAATGGAAGCTTGCCATGTATTTTTTGCGTGTGTCTTGCTTTTTTGCTGAACATTGTATATTTGTAAGAGTCATCCATGTTGATGCACTGAGCTGAATTCCTTCATTTTTAACTGCTATTTAGTATTCCATCTTAATGAATATATCACATTTCTTCATCCATGCTACTGTTGTTGGACATCTGGGTTGTTTCCAGCCACACTTTCTTCACCTGTACAAAGAGCATAAGTATTTTCCTTACAGCATTGTTGCACAGAGCAAAACAGGTGGTGCATAGAAAAATGCCTTGAAAAATGGATTAGAGCAACACAAATTTGAACTAGTTGTAATGGTTATAGAAGTCAGTGTTAGACAAAGGAGATAGTGACTTGTTTAGGAGTCAAAGTGCTGAGGTGGTGAAAATCACAGATCATTAGACTTGGCTAGAAGGAAGTCAGCAGTGACTTTGGGAAGTGATAGATGCAGAAGTAGAATAAAGCTCAAAAGGGGGTGGTGAAGCATAAGGCAGACAGTAAAATTGAGGCTGTAGAATGAAGGCTAAGCGAGGACTTTTGGAATCCAGACTTTTCCCAATCACAAGTCTGAGAAGCAGATGTTTATAAGAGGGTGCTTGTTCTGGTTCCTCACCTTCCTGGTAAGGAATGCTGGCTATGCCCTTGGAATCCTTTCTTTCTCCCTGAGGTCTGAGATACCTGAAAAAAGTGAGTTTACCAGCATATTACTCAAGCTGGACAAGACTGCTCTCAGCTCCTTTGCTGCATCCATTTGGCTGTAACTTTCAACCATACAGCCCAACCTACCATCAATGTCAGGGAAGTATAGAGATGACACATTATTGCCTGAGACCCGTGGAGGGCACTGAGAACCTGCTCTGTGGAAAACTTTTTGGGCAACCTTCTTAGTCTAGGAGCTTCATATCTTATAAAGCAAAGACTAAGTGGCAGTCCAATGAGATGATAAGAGATAGAGGTCTTTCTTCCATTCACTGGTTGAGAGCTGCAATGACAAAGCTCTTTTGGATTTCTCTAGGATCTGAGTGTGGCTCTATACAAACACTTCCTTTCCTTACGTGATGGGGAGACCTGCTCAGATGCCTCAGGAGAACTCCATCTACTCTGCTGCGACATAGATCCAGTCCTGGTGGAACGAGCTGAAAAAGAATGTCCTTTTCCTGATGCCCTGACCTTTATCACCCTGGACTTTATGAATCAAAGAACCCGGAAAGTTCTCTTGAGCTCTTTCTTAAACCAGTTTGGACGGTCAGTTTTTGACATTGGCTTCTGCATGTCAGTAACCATGTGGATTCATCTGAACCATGGGGACCGTGGTCTGTGGGAGTTCCTAGCCCACCTTTCCTCCCTCTGCCGCTACCTCCTTGTGGAGCCTCAGCCCTGGAAGTGTTACCGGGCAGCTGCAAGGCGTCTCCGGAAGCTAGGCCTCCATGACTTTGACCACTTCCGTTCCCTTGCCATCCGAGGTGATATGGCCAATCAGATTGTACAGATCTTGACCCAGGACCATGGCATGGAATTAGTATGCTGCTTTGGCAACACCAGCTGGGACCGAAGCCTTCTGCTCTTCAGGGCAAAACAAGCCACAGAGACTCATCCAATTCCTGAATCACTGGTAGAGGAAGGGAAAGAAAAGAACAGATTAAGATCCTGGAGACAGTGAAATGGGAGGGTGGGAAGGCCAGGAAAGAGATATTGAAAGAGTGTTATACAAAGAATTAAGTTCACTCTCCTTAATTCGTGATTGTAAGGCAGCCTCAAAACCTGGCAGAAACTTTTGGCAAAATGTCCAAGACATGCGATTGAAAGAATCAGTATCTATTCCCCACTGTTTGAGTTGATTCTGGAAGAAGAGACTGTATCTGTGGAGCAATGAGCTGGGCTCTCTGGATTGAGATGGCATAGAAAAAGTGATCTTGGTTCTAGGATATGGAGGGGGCTGCTTCTAGTGGTTAGAGACTTAGCCCAGGCTAGCCTTAGAATGTATCTGTTCCATGGGCAACTTGAATCTCATCTGGCTTCTTCAGGCTTTTGCTGGACTTCCTTATCCTGCCTTCAGGCATCACCTCACAATACAATCTGGAATGAAGAGTCACTGGCTTGGCTAAAGGAGAGAATTAGTATGAAAAACATCTTATCTTTCCAGAGCAGGTCATGTATCCAACATGCCCAGGCTCAGCACAGCATGTAACAGATACTAGCCAAAATGCGCTGGCTAGCATTTATAAGCTGTTTAAAAGATTTAAATTATGACCCAATATCCAGCTGGTACAAATACAATGAATGAAGTGGGACTGTATAATTATATATAATAAAAGTGACTTGAGTATGATTGAGAATGCCCTGTGACTCTGGGGTAGGTAGGAAACTTCTGCTTTTAACCACTCTATCCAGGGAGTTTTCAGCTCAAGAAAAAGAACCTCACCCAAGCTCAGAACAGAAAACATACCAGAGAGTAAGTTAATTTAGGACTTTTTTTTTTTGTCTGCGTCCTCTGCCAAAGCACACCAACATGGGGGTGGGGGGTACACAGCATTACGGCAGTGGGAATATGTGCAGGGAAACAGGCATAAAATGCAGTCTACAATTGAATGACTATAGCATAAATGCTGTGGGATAGGCGTCACTGATATACATCAGGTTTTGACACCCATGAGTTGAGTCCAAGGGAAAGTGGGAGATGGAGAAGGATTTGGTGGAGAGAATATAGGAAAACAAAAGCTTCTTAGCTATACCTAGCTGAGAAGGGCGACTGGATTGATGAGCTTCAAAGTCCTTAAGATCCTATTATTTTCTGAAGTTATAGAAGGAAGGCTGGGGAATAAGAGTGTCTGAACCACCAATTAAACTTTGGACCTATTGGTAGAGAAGGTAGTAAAAGTTCCTGCTAGGGAATTTGAACTCTATGCATAGAGAGCAAAAGCTAGTACATTCCCCAAACTATAGGAGAGTGGAACCAAAACCTTCATTTAGGAAAACCGGTTTTTCTATTTTGTGCAGGATAATTATGTGGTTGGTGTCATTTCCAATCTCAGACTCCAGTACTACTTTTCAATCTTTTTATATTCCTGCTCCTGATCACTTTCATCCTAGTGACTCTTGTGGACTTTTACCCTTCTGCAGGTTCTTGACTCTATATCCCTGTACCACTAGTCTAAGCAGATTACCTAACCACCAACCAGCACCATTCTTGTTTGCTGTATCAGGAAGTCTTTTCTTGCTCTCAGTCTTTTTTTTTTTTTTTTTTTTTTTTTTTAAATTTTTTTTTTATTATTACTGGTTTATTTGACAGCGTGAACTTGGGAGGGGCAGAGAGGGAGACAGAGGATCCAAGCAAGCTCCAAGCTGACAGCAGAGATCCTGATGTGGGGTTGAACTCACAAACAGTGAGATCATGACCTGAGCGTAAGACTCAACTGAGCCATCCAGGGACAGTTGCCTTCAGTCTTAAACCCCTTCATCTTTCCACCTTTTCACTTCTGAACTTACCCAATGAACTTTTACCCAGATAACCTCTGCCTGAGTTCCTGATCCCAACCTCTACTACTTCTCCCAAACTGCTTTATTGAGGATCCCTTTGATGTCTCCTTGGCTTCATTAACTCCTTCCTGTCCACCTGCCAACGTACTCAATTCTCTCTCTAAAACCACCAACTTTTCCTGTATCTGATCTCTCTTCAAGTTTATTCAGTCTCTCCATCTCTTCACCACCAAATGTGAGCAAAGCCCTTGAAAGAATAGACTCCACAGTCTATTTCCCATTCATCAATGACCTTCTGAGTGCCAAATTCTGAGGCCTCTTGTTCAGTCTTCCTCCTGGGTCATGGGACTATTCAGCACTATTGATCCCTTCTTTGAACTGCTCTCCCTTGGTTTCTTCGCCATACATTTCTCCCTTTATTCTCTTCCTATCTTAGTTTTTCTGTACTCTTTAAGCAGTTAGTTCAAATTTTAATTGAACACGTTACCTGGAGAGTCCTGGATTCATCTCCAGAAACAGTGATTCAGGTTAAGAATGGGGCTTAGGGGTTGGTTTGGTTTGGCTTGATTAGATTTGTGGGAGGGTTTGTTGTTTGTTTGGGTTTGTTTATTTGTTTGTTGCATTTTTTTTTATCGTGGTAAAATGTATGTAACAAAATTTACCATTTTAACTATTTTAAAGTGTATAATTCCATGGCATTAAATACATCCACAAGGAGGAACCTGTTTTTAACAAGCACCCCAGGTGACTCTGATGCAAAATAGACCACATTTTGATTGCTTAGGACCCCTTAGGGTCCATCCAGTCCTCTTCTACATATTTTTCATGGAGTGAGTTCCTTCACTCCCATGTCTTTAGCAACTACCTATATACTATAACCCCCAAATATATTGGTGGCCTCACTTCCACAGTTGCAGATTAGTATTTTTCCTGTTTTGTAATCATATCCTCTTAGATAGTTCTTAGGCACCTCAGATTCAATATTCCAGAAGCAAACTCATTACCCTCATTCTAAACCTAATCCTATCTCAGTTGTTGCCATCCACCCATTGCTCAAGCAACAAACTTCAGGTGAGTCTCCTTGTTTATGTGAGTCTCCCCACACTGAAATAGTCACAAAATCCAGTAAATTCTTACGTGTCCAATAACACGTAAGTCCCATTTATTCTATCCATGTGGCTGGTCCCTACGAGGCATTTCTGTGTTAAGCCATCTATCCTTATCTAATCCCTGCTGCCAGTGTTCCCTTCCTCAGATTCCTAGTTATGCTAGTATTATGCTTAAAAACCTTCAGTGTTTTGGGGCACCTGGGTGGCTTGGTTAAGCGTCTGACTTCAGCTCAGTTCCGATCTCACCATTTGTGAGTTCGAGACCCGCATCAGGCTCTGTGCTGACAGCTCAGAGCCTGGAGCTCGCTTCAGATTTTGTGTCTCCCTCTCTCTCTGACCCTCCCCCACTCGCACTCTGTGTGTCTCTCTCTCAAAAATAAACATTAAAAAAAATTTTTTTAAACCTTCAGTGTTTCCTAGAGCTAAAGTCCTGTCCTTTATCCAGTGCCTAAACCAATGTTGTTCAGTAAGGTAGCTGCTTGCTATTTAAATGTAAATTAAATAAAATGAAATAAAATTTAAAATTCAGCTCCTCAGTCTTACTAGCCACGTTACAGGTGTTCAATAGCCATATGTGATTAGTGGCTACTTTATTGGACAGCACAAATTTAGACCATTTCCATCACTGCAGAAAGTTGTGTTGGAGAGCGCTGGCCTTCATGCTTTTCCTCCACACCCCAGTCACACTTGAACTTCTCACCTATCACCATATCCTACTTGCCGTGTCCTTTCATACCTCTGAGACTTAGCACAAACTCCCTCTATTTTCGTTCTCTCTCCCCCAGCTCTCCCACCTTGCAACCTGGCTGAACTGTTTGTCCTAAAAGAGAGTTAAGATGTTACATTTTGTCAGACATCTTCCCCCAACTCCTATAGCACTTTGCATTTGTTACTGTATTCTAGTGGGGCCTTTGCGTGGAAGCTTCTATTACAGTATTTACCCTATCACGTTATAATCTTTCTATGCCTGTGTGCCACCACCATAAGACTGATCTCCTCAAGCCCAACTTATCTTTGTACTTTGAGGCCTAGCACAATGACTGGCACATGGCGGGCAGCTGAGAAGTACTTGTTGAATTAATATATGAATGAACAAAAGAAGTGTATCTGAATTCAAGTATTGAGAAGAAAAGGGCATCTATGATTGGGCAGAAGACTGCCCAGGAAACTGAAAATGGGAAGAAATTAAAAAGTTAAGAAAGTGGGGCACCTCAGTGGCTCAATTAAGAGTGCGACTCTTGATCTCCGCTCAGGTCTTGATCTCAGGGTCATGATTTCAAGCTCTGCATTGGGCTCCACGCCAGCTGTGGAGTCTACTTAAAAAAGAAAAAAAAGTTGGAAGAGGGATAAGCCTAGTCTTTGGCATGGAAGTTTGAGTTATGTTTTCTCAAACATACCTTTGCAATAAGATGCCCATTTCAAGGCCATGGCTATTGATGGTTTGGGAGAGGACAGCAGATCAAGACTAGATATGAAATCTGGAAGTCATTCATATAGAGTAATCGAGATTTAATGAGTAGTAAATTCCAAAAACACATGGATATGATGAGAGGTCCTAGGTCTGAGGGCTGCCAATAGTTATTGAGTAAGGGGGAAAAGAGGAACCAAAAGAGGTCTGGTGGGAAATAGGAAAAAGTGGAGGCGGGCGGGGTGGTGTGCCGAGGTGGCTCAGTCAGTTAAGCAACCAACTTCGGCTCAGGTCATGATCTCACAGCTTGTGAGTTAAAGTCCTGAGCTGGGCTCTGTGTTGACAGCTCAGGGCCTGGAGCCTGTTTCGGATTCTGTCTTCTCTCTGCCCCTCCCCCCACTCACACACTGTCTCTCTCTCTCTCTCTCTCAAATATAAATAAACATTAAAAAAAAGAAAGAAAGAAATAGGAAAAAGGGGGGGAAAGACATATAGCACCATGTGCCAGACAATATAACAAAGCCAAAGCAGAGCTAGGACTTGAACCTAGGCGGTGAGGTGGCAGAGTCAGCCTTGGCTACCATTCCTTGAGATGTCAGAGAAATCTAAGGCTGGGAAGAGACTCCAGAAAGCCAGTGCAAGAGAGCATGGGCTTTAGAGTTGCTGTGCTTCCTCAAATTATGTGTTCACACTGGAGAATGAGAGACCCAGCCAGGCCACTCTTGGCTCTTCCAGATTCTCACAGAAATCCACTCACAGAAGTCAGACCTAATTCTAGGTTGAGTATCCGAGGAGCACTCCTGCCGCTGCCTACCAGTTAAACAGGCTTGGCCCTTCTGAGTGTTTTATTTTTTTTTTTATTTTTTTAAAGCAGTAGCCCTGGCCCATTTCAGAATGGCTGCTTTTTTTTTTAATGTTTATTTACTTTTGAGGGAGAGAAAGAGTACGAGCGGGGGAGGGGCAGAGAGAGAGAGGGAGACACAGAATCCGAAGCAGGCTCCAGGCCCTGAGCTGTCAGCACAGAACCGGACTCAGGGCTTGAACTCACGAGCTGTGTGAGACCATGACCTGAGCCGAAGTCGGATGCTTAACTGACTGAGCCACCCAGGAGCCCCTCTCCTGAGTGTTTTAGAAGCAGTTGGCAGGTACGTAGAGCAGACATAGACACTCTTAAGTCTCCCTCAGTCCTATTTACCTTCTCACTGTATCTCTGACTTGCCAGCTACCTTAACCTTCCCCTGAATTCCTGAAATTCCAATCTATCCTTAACTTTGACCCCTAAGTAAGACCTCCCAAAAGTGGGTTTCATTCTGTTTCATGCTTAGGAGGTAGGGATTCTGAGGCCAATTCCAGGATGTATTAAGATCCTGAGCTCAGATCCTTCTCAGCCCCATGAGACCAAGTTTGGCCCAGGAACAGTGCAGTGGAAAGAACATCAGGTTTGGAATCGAGATCTGTCAGTAACTCATTGCATGACCACCCTGTTCAAGTCAACCTCTCTGAACCTCATTCATTGGTACAACTAAAGTAACTATGCCCTAATGAACTAGAGGATGTAAAGGTATTTTGCAGAATATAGAATATTAAAAACAAGGTGCTGTTACACTGTAAGCATTCCACAGACCACAACTATGCTTGTTAAATTAAACACTTATGAAAAAAACATCTCATCTCTAGAAAACATACGTCTTACTATCTCTGATAATTTGTTTTTTAGGACAAGGAAGTAATGAGGAGTTCAGCTTCAGCACTACAGAGCATTTTAAAGGAAGCAATGCTGGGAGGGAGTGATCATTGCTAATGGAAACGAGGCCAGTTTAGGATAGTCTTGGTGGATCACAGTGGTTACAGATATGAATTTACCTACTTCTCTGTAAATCTCCGGAATACTTTGAAAACTCGTGACTTCACTGGTGCTCTCTCCCTCCACCAAAGTAATGCAGAGAAATGAGTGTAAGGCTGTGGCAGGCTAAATAATGGTTCCCCCAAGATGTTCACCTCCTAATCCCTGGAACTTGCTACCTTAGATAGCAAAGGGGATTTTGTAGATGTGTACAAATGTGTAAATGTATAGATTAAAAATCTTGGTTAAGGATTAAAGATTTTGAAATTGAAAGATTAATATGGAATATCAGGATGGACCCTAAATGTAATCACAAGTGTCCTTATAAGAGGGAGGCAAAGGGAGATTTGACCACAGCAAGAAATAGAAGGATAGAAGCAAGAGGTTGGAGTGATGTAAGGAAGGGTTGTGAGCCAAGAAATGCAGTTAGAAAAGGCAAGAAGGGCACCTGGATGGCTCAGTTGGTTAAGCATCTGATTTCAACTCAGGTCATGATCTCATGGTTCCTGAGTTTGAGCCCCCCCATTGGGTTCTCTGCTGTCAGCACAGAGCCTGCTTCAGATCCTGTCTCCCTCTCTTTCTGCCCCCTCCCACTTGCTCACACATGCTTGCTCTCTCTCTCTCTCTCTCAAAAATAAATAAAAACATTAAAAAAATAATAATAATTGAGCGCCTGGGTGGCCCAGTCAGTTAAGCATCCAGCTTTAGCTCAGGTCATGATCTCGCAGTTCATGAGTTGGAGTCCTGAGTCGGGCTCTCTGCAGTCAGTGCAGAGCCCACCCCACTCTATCTGCCCCTCCCCTGCCTGCATGCACATTTTCTCTCAAAAATAAAACATTTAAACAATAATGATAAATAAATAACTAAAAGGCAAGAAAATGATTCTCCCCTGAAGCCTCCAGAAGGAATGCAGCTCTGCCAATCTCCCTTGATTTTAGACTCTGGCCTCCAGCACTATAAGAGAATACATTTGTGTCGTTTTATTTTGGTTTTATTTTTTTTAATGTTTATTTACTTTTGAGAGGGAGAGAGAGAGACCGAGCATGAGCAGGAGAGGGACAGAGAGAGAGGAGACACAGAATCTGAAGCAGGTTCCAGGCTCTGAGCTGTTAGCACAGAGCCCGATGCGGGGCTGGAACTCACGGACTAAAAGATCATGACCAGGGCCGAAGTCAGATGTTCAACCAAGTGAGCCACCCAAGTGCTCCAAATATGTGTTGTTTAAAAGCAATAAATTTGTGATGATTTGTTACAACAGGAACAGGAAGCTAACACAGGGATCCTGACTACAATGAGACTAGGCTATGAGCCAAGTGGCACCTGTCCCAAATAACTCCTTGACAGCAGAAAATGGCCCCAGTGACCAAAGGGATAGTCAGGGGCTCCATCTACTTGGTTCGGTTCATTGAGGAATCTTCAGTCATTAAAACCTTTGGGAGATGCTTCAGCATCTGAACCTGACCTTTTCCCTACTAACATTTCTATTGGCTGAGCACTTAACCCTACCTGTTGAAAGGAAGTGTTGTATTTCAAGTCTGTAGCAGTTAATTTCAAAGAAGATGTGTAGTGTTCATAAAGATTAGGCCCTGATACCACGAAGATAATGATTGCATACTGGCCTACGAGAGCCTTTGGTTCCTAGAAAAGATCTTATTTATCCTCAAACCAGCCTCATTTAGGAGCCAACACTAAGCATGATGAGCCTCCTTGAGGGACAAGAATAGAGAATGGTCCTGGGTATACTTTAACTTAAAAACAAAAACAAATAGATATAGATACAGATATAGATATAGATGATATAGATATAGATATATAGATATGTAATCCAATATTTCCAAAAATTATCATTTCAACATGCAGTCAATATTATTAATGAAACATGTTACATTATTTTTTATACCATTGTCAAAATCCAATGAGTATTTAAACATTTTTTTATTGTTTATTTATGTTTGAGAGAGAGACAGAGCACAAGCAGGGGAGAGGCAGAGAGAGGAAGAATCTAAAGCGGGCTCAGGCTCTGGGCTGTCAGCACAGAGCCCAATGTGGGGCTCAAACCCACAAACCGTGAGATCATGACCTGAACCGAAGTCAGATACTCAACCAACTGAGCCACCCCTCCAATGTGTATTTTAACTTGCAGCTCATCTCATTTTGGATCAGCCATATTTCAGATGCTCATTAGCTACATACATGTGGCTAATGCATATACTTTTGTGGCAAATCAAGAAGTGTTTTATCAAATTCCATATACTCAGCGTGCTTTTAGCTGCTTTGGGTAGTAGGAAAAAGTAGATTAAACAAAGATTAGATTTGATTTGCTTAGCGACTATGTTAAAGTTGAGAAAAGAAGAGGCTCAAACAAGGAAGCATGTGATCATTTGAGCTTCAGCAAAGGGGAAAGTCTTTGCAGGCTACAGTGGGCATGGAAGACTTTCTAGAGGATATGGGATTTGAACTGTTCTTGAAAGGAATATAGCTTTTGCAGTGTTGGACAAGAGAGAAAGGAGCATGACCTGTGAGCCAGGAGAAAGGAACCTTTCAGCAAAGGTACAAAGGAACAGGCGTTGTGTACGTTGAGAACAGATAGGACTAAATGGTCTATAATGGAAATGTCATTCTGAGCAGTACGGAGAAATAACAGTGGCCTTTGCCATTTAAGTAGATTCTGGATGAAATATTTAAAGTAAAAAGAAAACCCATAAATGTACTAGAGAAAAAAGATTTTTTTAAAGATTTTTTAAATGTTTATTTCTGAGACAGAGCAGAGCATGAGTGGGGGAGGGGCAGAGAGAGAGGGAGACACAGAATGGGAAGCAGGCTCCAGGCTCTGAGCTGTCAGCACAGAGCCCGACGCGGGGCTCAAACTCACAAACCGTGAGATCATGACCTGGTCTGAAGTCGGTAGCTCAACTGACTGAGCCACCCAGGTACCCCAAGAAAAAAAGATTTTAAAAAAGTACTTTCTAAATATAAAAAGCCTAACAGCCATCAAGGAAAAGACCAATTTGACTACCTAAGGCAAAGAAAAAAATCCAAAAAAGCCACAAGAGAAACTACCAATCAGGAAAACAATATGCAATACAAGTGACAGATAAAAGGTGAATTTCATTATAATCCAAACAACTCTTATACATCTATCAGAAAAGACATTCACAGAAAATGATAATGGCAGATAAACACCTGAAAACTTATTTAATCTTACTAATTCATGCAAATAAAAACAATGAAAGAGTATTTTGTCACAACAATATTCACAAAATTTTTAAACAGTGATGGTGAATAAATAAACTAAGAAGTGGGGGAGGGCCCTGGGTGGCTCAGTCAGTTGGGCATCCAACTCTTGATTTCGGCTTAGGTCATGATCTCCCAGTTTATGAGATCGAGTCCCACATTGGGCTCTGCACTGACACTGTGGAGCCTACTTGGGATTCTCTCCCTCTCTCTCCGTCCCTCCCCCCTCAAAATAAATAAATAAACTTTAAACAGTGATGGTGAGAATCTGGGAAGACAGGTATTCTTCCACCCTGTTAGTGGGAGTGGTAAATCAACATGACCATATGGAAGGCAATTTGTCAATATTTATCAAAACATAAACTACACATACCCACGAATTCCACTGTTAGGAATCTGTCCTGTGGATATGCTCACATAAATATGAAAGGATAGAGGTGCCTGGATGGCTCAGTCAGTTAGGTGGCTGACTCTTGATTTCATCTCAGGTCATGATCTCATGGTTCGTGGCTTCAAGCCCTGCATCGAGCCCTGCATCGAGCCCTGCATCGAGCCCCAGGTGGAGCCTCCTTGGGATTTTCTGTCACTCTCTCTCTCTGCCTTTCCTCGCTCTCTGTCACTCTCAAAAATAAATAAACTTTTAAAAAATACGCAAAGGTAAATGTACAGTATTAGCCATTACAGTTGTCTGATAAAAATTAAAAGCTGGAAACATCTTAAATGCTCATCGGTAGAAAACAATATGGTAGAGCCATAAATAGATTACTATGCAGTTCTTAAAAAGAACAAGGTAGCTCTATCTATGTTAAAGCAGAAAGGTCTCAGATATTTTAAGCGCAAGAAGTAAAGTGCAGAACAGTATGAATGGTAAGATTCCACTTTTGTACCTTTAAAAAAGAATATATACACAGAAG
The DNA here is from genome assembly GCF_046562875.1 of Panthera onca. Lineage (NCBI taxonomy): Eukaryota > Metazoa > Chordata > Mammalia > Carnivora > Felidae > Panthera > Panthera onca. The sequence goes on along the minus strand of NC_138345.1, from coordinate 76,246,463 downwards.
GTAATAAAACATGTAAAAGTGAAAAATCAAAGAATAGCCATGTAAGCATATTTAGTCATAATGAAGAATCAGCCAGAAAGTTAAAATGGCTCATTGTTGGGGGTGGGAAATGAGCACATAATTGCTTCTGTGTTGATTTGTTAACCATATGCACATAATGCTTTTTAAAAATAATGAATTTTAAATATGTTTTAAAATAAAATTAAGCAGTAGCTTTCTAAAAATAGCTTTCTAAAATAATTCTCATCCCCTGTTGCCCCGCCTACCTGTCTAACTTTTCCCTCACAGTATAGTTAAGAGTCTTGAAAAAGTTTTAAATACTTCTTGTCTCCATTCCTTACTTAGTACATCTTTCTCAATCCTTCAAAATTTGGGTTTGCCAAAGTCCCCAATGATGTGACTAAAGTCAGAAGATATGTGTCAGTCCTGATTCAACCTGACATTAGAATTATCAGGAACTTTTTTTTTTTTTTTTTTTTTTTTTTTTGGAAACCCTTGGGGATCTGGTAACAGCATTCAGCCAGCTGTCTTCCTCCTTCTCTGGAGACCCCTCTCTAATGTTGCCGTTCCTTAGGGTTCTGTTCCAGTCCCTCTTCTCCTCACATGATCTTCACTTCATGGCTTCAGTTACCACCTATGTTCTGATGTTCTCATGCCTATAAATCCCTTATCTCTAATCTAGATCTGTCTCCTGAGCTTCAGAATTACTTATCCAATAGCATTACACATTAATACTTTCCGGTCTTTTCCAGATCATGGCACACATAGAGAATGATGGTGTTTTCATAGCAACATACCTTACCAAGACTGCTGTCTTTCAGAGGGAGTTCATGCTACCTTGAGGGTTGAGAAAATCAATAGGCAGCACACCTGTAACCTCTTCATGAGGCATAACAGCTGGGAAGGTCTTACCTCTTGGATAGACATTTCCACTCGGGCATCCCCCAGGCATTTCAAGGTTAACATGTTTGGAAGTGAGCATATAATGTCCCAAAACTGCTCTTCCTCCAGTGTTTTCTATTTCAGTGAGTGGTCCTGCCATCTGCAAGTTACTCAGTCCGGAAGTCTTGGCTTAGTTCTCTGCTTTCCTCCCCTTCCAATCTCAAGACCTGCTGACTCTGCTACACTTTATTTCTTGAAGTGATCTCCTCTCCATCACCCCTATCACTTTCCTAGTCCAGAGCACATCTTTTCTCACTTTTCCCCTCAATTACAACAAATACTTTCTCTCTGTTCTCCTTGACTTCACTCTTGCTCTCTCTAATCTGTTCCCCACACTGCAACCACAGAATTCTTTCTAAAATGCAATTCTGATTATGCCAGTCCCCTGCTTAAAACCATTCAAAGTACTGATGTGAGCAGTGATCTACTGGTCAGTCATTAGCGCTATATGCACAGTTAGACCATGCCACCATACTGGTTTATTACTAGCAGCTTGTAGCAAAAAGAGGCCAAGAGACTAGCTTGTTTTATGACACAGACAACTCAAAGAACAATGTGATGAGTGGTATATAACAAGGGTGGAAAAACAAACCAGGGGACTTCTGTATATTTTGTAATAATTTAATTGAATAATACCACTGAGGAATCCAAGTGTCTTAAGCACTATCAAAGACAGAAAGCGATCATGGGGTAATAATAATTATACTTAACCTCCTGTCAGTGAAGATGAAGGTTTATGAAGCGTAGAGAATATGCCAAAATCTGAATGCCTAAACTTTCAAGTGTGCAAGAGCTTTTAAGTAAGGAGAGAAGATACGTGCTGTGACAAGTGTAGATGTTCATTTTTTTTTTTTTTTGAGGGTGAGCATCTGAATGAAAAGGAAAAAATTCAGATGGTTTGTTTATTTCCAAAAATTTAGTTATTTGGAAACATCCCCAAATGGTTAGAAATGCTTGGCATACTGTTAAGGTTTTTCCACCCTGTGGTTGTGGAATGTAATAGATACGTGGAGTTTTCCTGGATTTTTAAGCCCTGTGAGGAAAGGATCATGTCTAATTTTTATTGTAAACCCAGAACTAGCCCAATGATTCCTTTTCAAGAAATATTGGATGATTGAATGAATAAGAATCAATGCCAAAAGATTCCAAAAGTACCAACAAGATGAGCTTCCTGAAGACTCCACTAAAAAAGCTATTAGAATAAATGAGTAATAAATGAATTCAGTGAAGTTGCAGGATGCACAATTAATATACAGAAATCTGTTGTGTTTCTATAACCCTAATAACAAACTATGAGAAAGAGAAATTGAGAAAACAATCCCATTTACATTACATCAAAAAGAATAAAATACCTAGAAATAAATTTAACTGAGGAAGTAAAAGACCTGTACTCTGAAAACTATAAGAGACTGATGAAAGAAACTGAAGAAGACACAAATAAAAGGAAAGATATACCACACTCATGGATTGGAAGAATTAATATTGTTAAAATGTCCAGACTACCCAAAGCAATCTACAGATTCAATGCAATAACTATAAAAATACCAATGACATTTTTTACAGAAATAGAACAAATAATGCTAAAATTTGTATGGAACTACAAAAGACCCCAAATAGGCAAAGCAGCCTTGAAAAAGAAGAACAAAGGTGGACCCTGTTCCCAGACTTCAAACTATACTACAAAGCTATAGTAATCAAAACCGAATGGTACTAGCACAAAACAGACACAAAGATCAATGGAACAGACTTGAGAACTAAGAAATAAATCCACACATATATGATCAATTAGTCTATGACAAAGGAGGCAAGAATATACAACAGGGAAAAGGCCATCTCTTCAAAGAATGGTGTTGGGAAAATTGTGCAATACATGCAAAAGATTAAAACTGAACCACTATCTTAACACTATACACAAAAATCAACTCAAAATGGATTATCAAGACTTAAATGTAAGACCTGAAACCATAAAAGTCCTCAAAGAAAGCATAATAAGTCCCTTGACATTAGTCTTAGCAATATTTCTTTGGACCTGACTCCACAGGCAAGGGCAACAAAAGCAAAAATAAACAAACGGGACTACATCAAACTAAAAACCTTTTGCACAGTGAAGCAAACTATGAAGAAAATGAAAAGGCAACTTTACTGAATGGAAGAAAATGTTTGCAAATCCTATGTGTGATAAGGGGCTAGTGTTTAAAATATATAAAGAACTCATACAGTTCAACAGCAAACAAAAACAAAAAAAAAATCTGATTTAAAATAGGCAGAAGAGGGGGAACAGGGCAAAAAAAAAATTAAGATAAAGTGGGCAGACAGTCTGAGTGGACATTTTTTCCGAAGACCTACAGATGACCAACAAGCACATGAAGAGATGCTCCACATCACTCATCATCAGGGAAATGCACATGGAAACCATAATGAGATATTACCTGACACCTGTCACAATGGTTATTATCAAAAAACCAAGAAATAACAAGTGTTGATGAGGATGGTGAAAAAAGCAAACACCTGTACACCGTTGGTGAGAATGTAAATTGGTGCAGCTACTATGGAAAACAGTATGAAGGTTATGCAAAAAATTAAAAATAGAACTAACATATGATCCAGCAATTCCACTCTGGAGTTTTTATCCAAGAAAACAAAAACACTAACTTGAAGAGATCTATGCACCACTGTGTCCACTGCAGCACTATTTACAGTAGCCAAGATATGGAGCGACTAAGTGTCCACCGATAAATGAGTGGATAAACAAGACGTGGGGTGTGTGTACGTACATATATATACAATACATATACCCATATACATACAATGGAATATTAGCCATAAAATAGAATGAAATCTTGCCACGTGGGACAATATACATGGACCTTGAGGGTATTATGCTAAGGGAAATAAGTCAGAAAAAGACAAATACCCCCATGATTTCACATACATGTAGAATCTGAAAAACAAAACAAACAAAACCAGACATAGATGCAGACAACAGACTGATAGTTGCCAGAAAAAAAAGAGGGTAGGGGGGTGGGCAATAAGAGTGAAGGGGATCAAGAGGCTTAAATTGCCAGTTATAGAGCAAATAAGTCATGAGAATGTATTGTATGACATGGGAAATACAGTCAAAAATATTGTATGAACTGGGACGCCTGGGTGGCTCAGTCGATCAAGCATCCAACTCTTGATTTTGGCTCGGGTCGTGATTTCACCTGGTTCGTGAGTTCGAGTCCCACAAGAGTCTCCACGCTGACAGCTCGGGGCCTGCTTTGGATTCTCTTTCTCTCCCTCTCTCTTTGTTCCTCCCCTGCTGTGCTCTCTCTCTCTCTTTCCCTCTCAAAATAAATAAACTCAAAAAAATTGTATGAACTTTAGGGACAGATGGTAACTAGACTTATGGTGATCATTTTGCAATGTATATAAATGTTGAATCACTCTGTTGTACACCTGAAATTAATATGATTGTATTTTAATAATACTTCAAAAAAATAAAGTGAGCTTTCTTAGAAATGAAAACATATTCATAGAAAGATTTGCACAAGTTTATAGTAGCCTTACTCATAATAGCCCCCAAACTGGAAACACCCAAATATATATCAACTGGAGAATGGATAAACAAATTGTGATATATTCGTACAATGGAATATTGCTCTCCAATAAAAAGAATAGACTCACTTTAGTCAAAAACATTACTAAGCTAAAGAATATAGACACAGGGGCGCCTGGGTGGCTCAGTAGGTTGAGCGTCCAACTTTGGCTCATATCATGATCTCGCAGTCGGTGAGTTCGAGCCCCGGATTGGGCTCTGTGCTGACAGCTCAGAGTCTGGAGCCTGCTTCAGATTCTGTGTCTCCCTCTCTCTGCCCCTCCCCCACTCATGCTCTTTCTCTCTGTCGAAAATAAATAAACGTAAAAGAAAAAAGAGAATATAGACACAAGAAAGTGCATACTATTTGATTGCACTTATGTGAAATCCAAGAATAGACAAAACTATGGTGATAGAATTCAGGAGGTTGCCGGGGGTGGGTGGTGGTAGGTGCAGGGTAGTTCACTGTAAATATAAAGGGGCATGAGGGAATTTTCTGGGGTGATGGTTCAGTTTCTTGTTCAGGGTGTTCCATCGGTGTATGTTATTGTTGAAATTCACCAAACAAAACACCTAAGATCTGTGCATTTTATTGTATGTTAAGGATAAATCAATCAATAAAGTTTGTTTTAAACCAAAGGTGAGAGAGTTGGTGGGAAGAACCATTATGACATCTTTTAGGCTCCAATAATTGACCTCAGGCACTCATTTCTGTGCTCAAGAACCCAAAATGACTTCTTTATCACTTGTCTTGTCAAATCCATATCCTCATTCTGATCTCAGTACAAAAACCTCCTCCGCTAACTTCTACTTCCCACCCTACCAAGTGATCTCACTGTCCCATGCAACTAATCTGCTCTTTCCTACCTAGGTCGCTTTGTGTCCTTACCCTGTCTGAATTTGCTCAAGTTCTCTCTGCCCTTCAAATCCCATTCCCAAGTCCTCTCTCCTTCAGAGAGGAACTCTTAATTAATCCTAGACAATGTGAGCACCCCAAGATCCCTCAGCTTTTATGTTCCTTTATTGGGCTAATATAATGCATTACTACTTTCCGTGTATACCCACAACAGAAGCAATTTTAATAAAATGGGCTAGGGAGCCCTTTGTATTTCTCTGCAGAACCCCATTCAGAACTTGCATTAACAGGCCAGTCACTATGATGCAGTTTGTGAAGATTATACGGTATCCAGACAAGGGCAAATAGATGTTTAATCCAGCACCAATGAGAATGATACTGAAGGGAGCTCTGAGGCCCTGCAGGGGCCTAGGTGGGTGTTTGCTTTCTTCTTTTAAGCCTGAGGGTAGTTCTACTTGTCTCCACCGAGATAGCAAGTGGCTGAGAACAAGGTTATATCCTTTTTCTGCTCAGCCTTAACCTCTTCCAGTGAGGAAATCAGCGCTACTCTAAAGAGTGGAGCCCGTTCCCAACGCCCAGTTTTCCATATTACTGGGAAGACCCGATACCGATCCGGAGGAGGAAAAGTGAGGAGGGAGTATTTAAGGCCAAGGAGGCACTCGAGCGTCTTCCCATAGATTTACACCCCACACGTAAGCAGGAAGGCAAATTACAAACACCAAGGCTCACAACCACACATACACGTGCACGCCCAGCCCCACAGAAGCGGATGCGCATGCCCGTGGCTCCGCGCGTACCTACTTAGTTTTCTGTGCTGTAGATGCCCCCCATTCCACCCCCGCCCAGCCCAGCGCGGCTTCTTCTACCCCCCGCACCGGGAAGGTTTACCAAACCGGACCCCACCGGGCCAGAGGAGAGTGTTTCTCTATAGGGGGAGGGGAGGTCCTTCCCACCGGGGCGGAAGCGGCGCTCTCCGGACGGGCGGACTTAGCTCTCGTCCTGGGAACATCTGGAGGGGGCTGGGAGGGGCGCGCATCCAGGGCGGACGTGGATTGGCTGTGCGGAAGGAGGGAGGCGGGGTCTCGGCGAGGGGCGGGGCTCACTGGCCCCTTTAAAGCCTTGACATCAAGAGGCGGCCCCAGCACCCCCCTTCTTCTGCCCCCCGCCCCCGAGCCGCGGCCATGGACCCGGCGGATCCGGCCTGCCCTGGCCCAGTTCAGCACCTCATTTCGGTGAGTTCCAGGCCTACTTGGGATTTAAAAGGCGGCGAGTGGAGGGTCTGTAAGCTCTGGGCTGGGGGTGGGCGGTTTGAAGGGTAAGGCTCTCGTGGCAGCCTTGGGTCGGAGGGGGCGGCGCGCCTTCCTGCCCGGACCTAGCTGCCTGCCCCTCCCTCCCGCCGCACTGTCCCGGGGTGGGGGTGGGGGGTCCGGCTGCGACTCTGTCCACCCCTACCCCACCCCCTACCGCCCCCCGCGCCATCCTCGCGCACACTCCATGGCCCCGGAAGGGAAACTTTCGGGACAGGGGGATGTTCCGGGGGCCGGTCTCCCTCCCTCTTTGAAAGCACTGACCTTGCCCCAGCTGCGCACCCCACCCCACCCGCATCCCACTGTCCGGGTGCCGCTTAGCGGTGCGGGGTTGTTGCGCAGGGGGGAGGGAGGCTCTCCCCAAAGCGCAGGCGCGGAGACGAGCCCCGGGCTCCTCTTCGCCCTCCTTGCAGTCCCCGTGGCCTGGGGCGGTAGGGCGTGGGGAAGATGGGGAGAGGCGGAGAGATCAGGGTCTCTAGGAACAATCCTTCTGTGGCTTTGAGGGGCTGCGGGAAGGAAGGAGGCGGGGGCCGGGAGGCTGAACACTAAAGAGAGACTGAGGGAGGGAGAAGGGCTGGGCAGGGTGTGGGGCCAGGGCAGCGCCTGCAGAAAAGGCTCTCTGGGTCCTGGCTGCGGTGCCAGAAGAATGCAGAGAATTTATCTGTGCCCGACACTCCCCTGGCCTAGGCCGACTAGAAAAGCGGCTCACCGAACCCCAGCCCCCTTCTCCTTATTCTGGGCCCAAGGCCCCATGTCTCCAGTCCTGGCACTGCCCCAAGGGCACGAAGGTCCCTCACCTCCCGCAGGCCTGTTTTTCCAGGTTCTCAGCTCTATCCATCCAGCCTGCCAGCTGCTACTTCGCAAATGCTCGCCTTTCTGAGGAACCAGGGGGGTCTTACACTGATGGGTTCCTGGCTGTGAAGGCAAACCCCTCTTATTCCCTCCCAACCACCCTCGCCCTCTCCACGGGTCCTCTTGCCTAAGCACAACTGTCTGCCAGAGGTAGTGGCTGGAGGAAGATGCCTGGGACAGGGGTGGTCCTGGGGGACAGGAGAGAGGGAGTCAGTGTCTAACCATTCTATGGACAGTACTTTTGGAAAAAATGAACCCAGCCTAGTCGTCTTGTTGCAGACCCTCTCTTGGAAGACATTATGCCAGCTGACTCCAAGACCCCTGGTCTTTCAAGAAGGGAGACACAAAATTCACTTCTCGTATTGGTTCCCTGACTTTCTGTGAACAGCCTAGGGTTAGTGGGTTTCCTACTTCAGAGAAACATGTATTCCTGTCTGGGGAGCTATTCCCACATAATTCAACTTTGTTTTCTAAGTCTGTCGTCTCGGCATGAGGTGGCTCAGGCACTCCAGCATCTTTCTTCAGTTTAGGTCTTTGGAACAGAGTGGGAACCTAGAGAGGCAGATGGCCTGGGCTGCAGAGAAGGCTGTTCCACAGTAGGCAGAAACCAATGTATATGAGGACCAGGCTGCTATCTCTGTGGACTGGGAGTCAGAAGCACTGGTGTCTTCTCTTCCCAGCTTGCTGTGTGACTTTGGCCAAGAGAGCTTGCCTCTCTGGGGCTCTTTTTCTCCTATCTGTAAAATTCAGCAATTGCACTAGAGAGCTCTAACATTCCCTTTCGCTTTTTGACATTGTGTGGTTCCACTGATAAATGAATCTGAAAGGTAGAAAGGTCCTCTGGCAGGGTGGCTTTGAAGTTTGAAGGGGTAGATGTTGGGTGATACAGTTCTAAGTCATAGTTGCTTAGGACTGGAACCTTGGGGTGGAGAGGAGCAGACTCCCTTATTCTGCCTGAGAAGAATTGCTTCTTCTGCCATTGTCTTGCTTACCCTTGGTGGATTGGGGTATGAACTCTTGTTGGCTGGGGTTTGGCCCACCCATCAAGGCCTCTGCTGAGACATCCTGGCAGGCCAGTCTTTGAGTTGGGCCTTTGGGGAGGAGTTGAGAGAAGGGGTGGCAGCCAAGGGCCAGTAGGGTAAGCAGATTCCCAGGAGACAGTTTGCATCTCAGCTGTTGGGACTTGTTTTAGGATCTGAGCCAGGGAGCACAGCACACTCATCCACCCTCTTATGGGAAGAGGACGAGAGCCCTGCTGCTGTTGCCCATCTCACTCCCTGACCCTACTCACCTCACCTGTGCCCTCCCCCACCCCTCTTCCCTACCTAGTCCCCAGGCAGTGGGCTTAAGGAGTCTTCCCTGCTGCCTTTATCCAGTCCAGCCAGCCTCCCAAGCCCTTCCATGGCAGCCAAGCAGCAGGGAGAAACTGCCCCAGCCCCACCTTTCCCAGCCTCCTTCCCTCCTGGGGGTACAGTTTCTCAGGAGTCAGGTTCTCCAGGTTGGGACTTGCTCTCTAGCCCAAGAGCCAAAGCCTTCACGTTTTCCTTGTTTGTTTTCATCCTTGATCTCCCAGGTGCCAAAGGGGATGTTAGAGGAGGTGGTAGTTAGAGAGGCTGTGGGATTGGTTAGACATGGGACGCATTCTCCTGCATTGCTAGCTCTCCTGGGCCTGGGGAGCCCTCTTCCCTGGGCCCTGCTGCCCATGGATTGAAGCTACAACAGGAGGTATTTAGGTTAGACCCCAAGGAAACCTTCCTCACTGCGAGGAGTCCCTGGATTGGAGAATGGAAGCTCCCAGGGAGGTCAGTTTCCCAGAAAGTGGTTAATGGTGGAGTCCCTGTCAGAGTGAAGGATGCGGCTGTTGCTAGGCAGAGGCTGCTGTTTCCTCTTGGGGTGTGGCTCCGAGGCTGGCCAGCCAGAGGCCCCGTTAGAAGCAGGAGGAAAAAGGACCCTTGCCTGATAGCTGAAGAAGGGACCCTGGCCCCGTCAGCTCTGGCTCACCAGAACTGCATCCCTTAGAACAAATGCCACTTCTCGCCCTGCTTCCCCCGGCTCCTCCCCCAATTCACCACCACTACCACAGTCTGCTTTGACAATCCTCACCCGAACCTGGCAGGCTCCTCCAGCCCTAGTCTGGCTGCACTAATGGACTGATTGGATTTTCTATACTTGGAGTTTGGGATTTCTGATTGAACATGCAAATTTATGTAAATCAACCTGGGATCTGCCACCACATCAAAACAACATAGTCATAGGCTGGAAGGAATCCTAGAGACATCTAGTCCAACGCCCTCGTGTTAAAAATGGGGAAACTGTGAAGTCCAGAGGGGGAAGTGATTCATGCAATGATGAGTGTCAGAGGCAGGGCTCCTGACTCTGGTCTAGTGTTTTACATGGTTCCAGCCTGCCTTAATTTCTCATGCATGAGGGGCCTGGCCAAACTTAAAGCAGAGAGGGCATTTCTTGAACCTGAGATTGTGGAGAGCTGGACTTTTGGAGGGTCAGAGTGTTATCTCAGGGGCTCTGGTCAGCTCTAACATGCTGAAGAAAAATAACTTCCAATTCCCTAGAGCAACACCCTTAATGTTTTTCCCCAGGCCCTGCCCTGGAAGGTTGGAGGACAAGGTCATTGGCTGCTCCTGGCTTGGCCCTTGCGGTTTCCCCAGAGCTGAGATTGTGTCTGTTCCCAGCATCTCTCACAGTACCAGGCACATAGGCTGTGGATGGCTCCGCACAGGCAGTGCCTCTGTGTTGACCCTCCCATCCTCATTTGAGCTTCTGCTGCTTCCCTCCATGGCCATGATGGGAAAAGATCTTTAGTCGTCTGTGACTCTTTGCCTACCTTCCCCTGCCCTTCTGGAGGGCACAGGCCAGCTGGACCTCCTCTGCAGGTTTCTACAACAGTGACAGACCACGCCACCTTGCTATAAGAAGGGTCTCGTTATTTTGAAATCAGTGCCAAAGTTGGAAGGGGGTTGCAGAGATGGGCTTGACTCCCTGAGAAGTAGTCTCCCCACTTCTAGACATATTTCTGATCTGATCCACCCTCCCAGCTGCAAGATGCCCCTTGTTCCCACTTTGCAGATGGCGCCCGCGGTGTGGGGCTGTTGGGAGGGCTGAGCGCTCACTTACCCTGCAGTGCCTGTGTGCGTTGCGGAGATCCAGAGGTGCTCAAAGCAGCTGTTGATCTGCTTTGCAGTACTTTGGCAGAGTGAGTGTCCACACACATTCAAGATCAGAGGCCCTGGCCCAAAACGCAGCAGGAACGGAACCAGCACCTTCAGTTCCTCACTACCCAGTGGCCCTCAGCTCCTGTATTCTTAGTTCTGTGTGAGGGGAAAGCCTCCCTGGGCCTCAGTTTCCCAGCCTGTGCTGATGGATTAATAACACATCATAGCTGGGGTGTGGCACTTGCTCAATAATTACCATTTTCCCAGCTCTGGGAGTTAACACAGATGAAAGAAGCCTGAGGAGGCCAGGCTGTTATTAAGGTGAATTATCATTGCTATTATTACTGATTTCTACAAATCCAGCAGCCTCTGAGAAGAGCACAGCCAGGCACACTACCTGGACCTTATAGCTGTCCTTGGGCTCTGGAATTTCTCCAGTATTCACCAAGCTTTTAAAAAATATCTATCTACGGGCACCTGGGTGGCTCAGTCAGTTAAGCGTCCGACTTCGGCTCAGGTCATGATCTCGTGGTTTGTGAGTTCGAGCTCCGCGTCGGGCTTTGTGCTGACAGCTCGGAGCCTGGAGCCTGCTTCCGATTCTGTGTCTCCATCTCTCTCTGCCCCTCCCCCACTTGTGCTCTGTCTCTCTCTATCAAAAATAAATAAAATGTAAAAAAAAAAAAAAAAATTTAAAAAATATCTATCTATATGCATATAGATAGGTATTTTTTATTTTATTTATTTTTTCTTTTACTTAAAAAAATTTTAAGTTTATTTATGCTTGAGCAAGAAAGAGAGAGCAGCAGAGAGAGCATCTGAAGCAGGCTCCACACTATCAGCATGGAGCCTGATGTGGGGCTTGAACTCCTGAACCGTGAGGTCATGACCTGAGCTAAAATCAAGAATCGGATGGATGCTTAACCTCCTGAGCCACCCAGGGGTCCCTATAGATAGATATTTTAAAAAGAGAGATGACCCCATTCTGCTTCTCATGCTGATGCCTGCAAGGCTTGAGTGGTTGTGGGTGCTGCTTGGGGCACTCGTCTACAGTTCTCACTGTCATGAAGGGCTTGAAATTGTCCCTCCCTGGGTAGAATGATGAGGTTGATCCTAGATGGGACTGTGAGGGGCCCCAGAACTCCTGGGGTGTGGCCCTAGGATTCTCAGCAGTCACAGTTCTGTGGCCTGATTCATTTTACCCCTAGCTGACTTGATGTGGGGGCTGCAGGTGGTCCTTTTATGGGAGGACCTGTTGAGACACCCCCAGAACCTGTCCGCAGCAGCCGTAGGTACTCCCGGGTGTCATTTACCCCAGTGTACTCCCATCTGCCCCAAACTCTCCCCTTGCCCAACCTCCCACCTTTGCCTCTGCCCTGTGCGATCTAGAATGAACCCAGGAGGAGGCGGCCCTGACCACCTTCTGAATAGTTTGGTGCTACCATGCTGCACCACAGCCTGGGTGTGAAAGGGCCTGTCTCCTAGCTCAGTGAAGAAAGGGAGTGAAGACTGGTGTCCTTTGGCCTCATCTAGCCAGATCTCCTCACCACTCCCTTGTCCCAGGGACCTGGTCCCTACTTCTAATACGGGAATATCCCCATATTCCCCATTCTAATAATCCCCAGCTGGGATGAGCTTTAGAAATCACCTGGGAGGGGCATGTAGGTAGCTCAGTTGGTTAACCATCCAACTTCGGCTCAGATCGTGATCTCGCAGTTCATGAGTTCGAGCCCCGTGTCAGGCTCTGTGCTGACAGCTCAGAGCCTGGAGCCTGTTTCCGATTCTGTATCCCCCTCTTTCTCTGCCCCTCCCCTGCTCACACTCTCTCTGCCTTAAAAATAAATAAGCATTAAAAAAGTTAAAAAAAAAAAAAAAGAAATCACTTGGGAAAGTGGTTATACCTTCTTTTTTTTTTTTTAAGTTTTGTATTGCAGTTTTTCATTAGACATATTTTTAACATAGTCCAAAAATCAAAATGGTACAAAAAGGTATACGTTGAGAAATTGTGCTCCCACCTCCACCCTCTTTTCCTCTACAGATAATCACTTATTTTTTACATAGCCCTCAAGAATGTCTTTACGCAGGGGCACCTGGGTGGCTCATTTGGTTAAGCAACTGACTCTTAACTTTCAGCTCAGGTCGTGATCTCATGGTTGTGGGATTGAGCCCCATGTCATGCTCAGCGTAGAGCTTTTTTGGAATTCTCTCTCTCTCCCTCTCTCTTGTTCTCTCCCTCCCCCGCTCATTCTCTCCCTTGCTCATTCTCTCTCTCTCTCTCTCTCTCTCTCTCAAAATAAAAATTAAACTTAAAAAAGAATACACAAAACGAATGTAATGCGTATTCTTGGGTTTTTTCCCTTACCCAAAAGACAGCAGATAGCATATATTGCTTCATCTGGTACCTGTTGGCAATATCTGAGTGTGCATGGGTTTTTTCCTTCCATCTCTGTCAGGTCTCTGGTTTCTGATCTTTACCACCCACCCAGGGCCCCCCCAGTTGGCCCCAGGCCATTAGCAGGGTTTGTTCAGCTTCATATACTAAACTTCATTCAGATGCCAAGGTGTAGGCCAAAACCAGCCTCTGAGGAATTCTCAAGCTCTGTCCAGCAGTTACCATGTGCTAGTGTTGTGCTAAGGAAAGGGCATATATTGTAAGAACCAGTAATCAGAGGACCTGGTCCACCTTGGTGTGTGTGGGAGTGTGCATGTGTTGCCGAGGGGGGCGGGGCACATGGTATGGCACAGTATGAAGCTGGGAGCAAGGGTCTGGGCCCAGGACTGCGATGTGGTGCCACGTGACCTGGAAGGCTGGGTTTTTCAGCTTGACCTCTTTCCCAGTCTGCGGGATGTCCTGGGCCCCTTGACTTTTATTATGTCCAAAACAAGAAACCCCTTTCTCTGTCAGATGGCATGGATAAGGCCTCCTCCCCACCCCCACCCCACCGCCTTCTGTCCCCAGCTCTGGGCCTGCAGGCTGCTGAAGCTGGAACCTTCCTTTCCACTGCAGGCTGAGGGGAAGTTGGGGGGTGTTTGCTTCTCACTTCCTCTCTAGACGGCACCTCACTTCCTGTCCCTGGGACTAGAAGAAGGCTAAAGCTCTTGGCTTTGCTGTCCCTTCCTCTCCCCACTCCCCGCCCCCCACCCCCTGCTTTCCTGAGAAGCCTGTGGGCCCTGTGGGAGGAAGGCAGAATCAAAGCCAAGGGCTTCTCCTAAAAGCCCTGCCAAGCTCCTCACCTTCAACCCCCTACCCCACATGAGGGGACCTGTCTTCTCAGCTGCAATCCCTTTCCAGACATGATCTCATCCTTCTATGTCCTGCAGGAGGAGAGAAGTCAGAGAATTCATCCCATTTTACAGATAGGAAAACTGAGTCCCAGAAGGGTTCTAGGCTTCACCCAGGGTCATTTAGTGTGGCTGAGCCAGAACCGGAATCCAGGAAGTCTCACTCCCATTTGTGGGCACAAATAAGAGCAGAGAGTGAGGGTTTGTGAGTGTGCCAGAGCTACTTTTGTTCCCAAGGAAGGCTGCTTTCTTCTTGCCAGAGCTGGTAGCTTAGGAGGTCACCTCCGCGCTCTGGCCAAATGGCAACCACGAAGTCAACACTGAAGCCGCCTGGACGTGGAAGGCATTTGGCTGGCCAAAGCCTGTTCCCTTTGAAGAAAGAGGCCAAGAGAGGAAGCTGGGGGGGTCAGCCCTGGGGGCTGGGAGGGTAGAGCCTGCAGGTGCAGCCTGAGAGCCATCAGGCTATGCAGCCTCCCAGGCCCTTTTCCTCTTGGACCTGAGAGCAGATCTCTGATGTACCAGTAGTCAACTCAGCAGTCGCCTCTACTGCTGCCTCCAGGAGCCTCTCTGCCTCAGCTCTTCCTGTGGGACCCAGCACGTGTCTCTGGTTACACCCAGGGTGTTGAAAATATGCTGACTCTGCTGTTGGGTCAGGAGATAGGAGAGGAGTTAGTAACTGGCATGGGCCAGGGGACCAGGAAACACTCACCTTCAAATGCCCTTCAGTCCAGCTGCACTGAGTCATTCTGTTTCCGTACACACCCACAGATTTCTGCCGCCTTCTGTTCATGCCTGCCTTTTGCCTAGAATGACCCCCTTGCCGTTCCCTTGTCCCTAAACCCTACGGGTCTATAAAGTCCCACTTCACTTGATGCCTTGAGTTCTGAAAAAACTGTTTCAACTGCAGCTCAATATTTCTCTCCTGGTTTTTAAAGTTCTCAAAAAAAAAAAAATTCTCTCGTGGGACTTCCTTCACAGTACAGCTATCACCTACATGTCTTATGTCCCCCAACAGACTGCAAGCCCCAAGAGGTGAGAAGAACTGATCCTTCTCTGAGTGGCCCCCCAGTACCCAGTGTTGTGACTCCCACTGAGTGATCTGTTTGGAAATATCCTCAAAATAAATAGATTAGTCCCGTTTGCCAGAGGGAACCACTGAGGCTTGGGAGTGGGTTGAGGGCTTGGATAGGGACAAATCTGAAACCGTCCCTTCCTCACCTCTCAGCATGGTTTGTCATATGGGCCCTCAGAGCCATTTGGATGGGGCACAGTTGGGGGTCTTGAAGAGACCCTGATGAGCCCACCATCTCTTCTTTCTGGTCTTATTCTGTCTGGAATGAAAGGAGATCACCAGGTTCAGGGCCTCGTGGACAGAAGCAGTGCACTGGCAGCAAGTGGGGGTACAATTATGTAGGCAGGGCTCCTCGGGGAGCTCCCCTTCTGATAGCCCGGGAAGTCCCGTCTTCCTCATAGGGGAGGACTAGAGAAGAGGACACAGTACATTTGGTCCTGCAGGAGGCACTTCAAGAAGACAGATCAATGTGGGCAGCATCAGTTCAGGACAGCTTTTCAGGAGAATTGCTCTGGAGCCAGGGCAGGGCTTCCAGGACTGTGCCGAGGGCTTTGGTCTGTCCCCGAGGCACTCAGAGGTCATGGGAAGATTTGAGGCAGGAGGGACACAATTAGACTTACAGTTTTAGAAAGATGATTGCTCTGGTGGAGCTTCTTGGAAAAGTGATTGTGGCAGGGAAAATATAAGATAAGTCTGGAACATTTTATGGTGCCAGAAAGTAAGCAGATGTTAAAAAGTAAATACATTTTCGGGGTGCCTGAATGGCTCAGTCAGTTGAGCGTCCGACTTCGGCTCAGGCCGTGATCCCACGGTTCATGTGTTCGAGCTCCACATCGGGCTCTATGCTGACAGCTCAGAGCCTGGAGCCTGCTTCGGATTCTGTCTGTCTCCCTCTCTTGCTGCCCTTCCCTCACTCACACTCTCTCTCTCTTTCTCTCAAAAATGAATAAATGTTAAAAAAAATTTTTTTTTTAAGTAAATACATTTTCTTTATATGGGGGCATGTTGAAAGGATACAGGAGCCAGCCTGAAAGAGTTCTCCATGATCAAGGCTGGAATTTAAGCAATGAATTAAATGATGATACTATTGGATTATAATCCAAAGAATAAAATATCCATGAGTTTGTGCTAATATAAATATGTAATTAAGTAAATCAGTGGCAGTGAAGGGACGGCTTTTCCTTATAGAAAACTTCTCATTAATAAATGTGTAAGGAATGAAGGCAATCAAATTATCATTAGAATGCTATAGCAATTGCTGTGAGCAAGATCCACTGATGAATCCTAAAGTTAGTGGGTGAGAATTTAAGAAGAAACAGGGTGTTTGCATGGTCAATAAGTATTGCCCCCCAAACTGGTTACTAATTACAAAAGGAAAAATAGTAACTTTACAGTGGATAAACCCACTAGCAGATACCGTCTAACCAGGTGGTCAAGGTTAACCTCACCAGTCATAAGATGTCGCAACATTATACCCCTGATACAATGCACTGAGAAGGGCACCCTCTATGGTATTCCTTCTAAAAATTCAGAACCTCAGTCTAACTGGAGAAAACATCAACCAAACCCCAATAAGGGAACGTTCTCTAAAATACTGACCTGATCCATTCCCTTCCCTTCCAAAATGTCAAGGTCATGAAAGACAAAGACTGAGGAACTATCATGAATCATAGGAGAATAAGGAGATTTGGTGATTAAATACAGTGTGGGATCCTAGATTAGATGTTGGATTAGAAAACATCAGTGGAGTGGACATCAGTGGAAAAACTGGTAAAAGCCAAATAAAGTCTGTGGTTTGGTGTTTGTTTGTTTTTTTTTAATTGTTTTTCTAAAGAAAGGTATAGAACAGTGAGAAGAACATGGTGCTATGTCTATTTTTTTTTAAGTGTGTGTGTGTGTGTGTGTGTGTGTGTGTGTGTGTATACACAACCCTACAAAACCATGCTAAGTTTTAAAATACACACAGAAGTAGAGGTGCAAGATGGCTGGGGCAAGGGCAGGGAGGAGCATCGTAAAAAAGGGAAAAGTCATCCAGGAGAAAGTGGTCACCATCAAAGACAAGCTATAGAATGGGAGAAAATACTTGCAAATAATATATAAGAGACTTGTGAGGATTTTTTATATATATTTTGAATACAACTCAATTAAAAAAAAAACATAATTGGGGCACCTGGGTGGCTCAGTCGGTTAAGTGTCCAACTCTTGATTTTGGCTCAGGTCACCATCTCACGGGTACATAAATTCGAGCCCTGCATCAGGCTCTGCGCTGACAGTGCAGAGCCTGCTTGGGGTTCTCTCTCTCTGCCCCTCCCCAGCTCTCTTTCTCTCTCTCAAAATAAATAAACATTTAAAATGATGATAATAATAATAAATTTAAAAACCCCATATAATCTAATTAAGAATGAACAAGGATCTGAATGGACATTCTTCCAGGGAAGATACACAGATGGCCAATAAGCACATGAAAAGATGCTCAAAATCACTAACTGGGGAACTAAAAATCAAAACCAGAATGAGATACCGTATCACACTTGCTAGGGTGACTAAAACCAGGAAATCAGACAATAACAAGCAGTGAGGACATGGAGCAACGGAGAAACACTTGTACACTGTTGGCCGGACTGTAAAATGGTGCATTCAGCTTGGAAAACAGCTTGGTAGTTCCTCCAAAAGGTAAACCTAAAGTTACCGTAGGATCCAGCAGGCCCACTCCTAGGTATATACCCAAGGGAGATAAAAACATAAATCCACATGAAAACTTGCACATAGATGCTCATAGCAGCATTATTTGGGACAGCCAAAAAGTGGAAACAGCCCAAACGTCCATCAACAGATGAATGGATGAACAACTGATAGCGTATTCATACCATGGAATATTATTTGGTCATGAAAAAGGAGTGTAGTACTGATATGTGCTTCGACGTGGATGAACCTTGAAAACGTGCTAAGTGAAAGAAGCCGTTCACAAAGACGACCTCTACTACGATTCCATTCATATGAAATGTCCAGAATAGGGTGATCTATAGAGACAGAAAATAGATTACTGGTTGCCTAGGGTTGAGGGTGAGGGGATGCTAATTAAAGGGTAATGAAAACATTCTGAAGTTGTCACAGTTGCATATATCTGTGATTACACTACGAACCATTAATTGCACACTTTATTTTTTTTTTAATTTTTTTAATGTTTTATTATTTATTTTTGAGACAGAGAGAGACAGAGCATGAACGGGGGAGGGTCAGAGAGAGAGGGAGACACAGAATCCGAAGCAGGCTCCAGGCTCCGAGCTGTCAGCACAGAGCCCGACGCGGGGCTCGAACTCACAGACCACGAGATCGTGACCTGAGCCGAAGTTGGACGCTCAACCGACTGAGCCACCCAGGCGCCCCTGATTGCACACTTTAAATAGGTGAGTCATATGGGATGTGAACTATGTCTCACAACTTAAAAAGGGGCACCTGGTGGGGCGCCTGGGTGGCTCAGTCGGTTGAGCTTCCGACTTCGGCTCAGGTCACGATCTCGCGGTCTGTGAGTTCGAGCCCCGCGTCAGGCTCTGTGCTGACAGCTCGGAGCCTGGAGCCTGCTTCGGATTCTGTGTCTCCCTCGCTCTCTGCCCCTCCCCCGCTCATGCTCTGTCTCAGAAATAAACATTTAAAAAAAAATTTGTTTAAAAAAATGGCGCCTGGGTGGCTTGGTCAGTTAAGCATCCAACTCCTGATACTGGCTCAGATCATGATCTCACAGTTCACAAGATCAAGCCCTGGGTTAGTCTCTGTGCTGACAGCATGGAGCCTGCTTGGGATTCTCTCTCTCCCTCTGCCCCTCCCCTACTTGCACATTCTCTCTCTGTCTCTCTCAAAATAAACATTTTTTTTAACCTTAAAAAAAAAGTCTATGAGGAAGTGGCCACTAGAGGCACTTGTGCCTGAGAAGGCAACGGGGATGGGAAAATATTGTATGGATTTAGCAGTGTGGCAGTTACTGCTGACATTGGACCAGGCTGAGGAAGGAGTAAGACGTGAGGAGGGGTTTTTTTGTTGTTTTTGTTTTTGTTTTTGTTTTTGTTTTGAGAAGTTTGGTTGTGGAAGGCAGAAGAGGGCAGCGTCTAGAAATGTCGGGCAAGATTATTTTTCAGATGAAAGACAGCCTCAGAAGTTTTAAAGGCGGGTGGGAAGGGTCTCTTCAGGAGGTAAATACTCAAGACCTAAATGGGGATAGGCCGGGGCAGGAAGGCCTGACCTTCCCTGGGAAGATGACAGACCCTCTGTTGTCAACGGGAGGAGATGAGGAGGTGGGAGGGTTCCGAGGGGCCGGGTGGCAAGAGATCTGAGGGGTTTTCCCTCTGCTGATTTTGACCCTCTGGGGAAACCAGGGCAGGTGATAGGGCAGGCGACTGAGGGAGTGGAGTAGGCGTGAAGCCCTATATACTGCAGATCTAACAGGGAACTGGGGTAGGAGTGCCAGGCAGGACTGGCGGCGATCTGGCTGGGACGGCTTTCCTTTGGTGAGGAGAGGATAAGAAATAACGTAAGCAAAAGCCTGGGGACAGGAGTGAGGGTCAAGTCCTGTGCTACCCCATCCTCTAGACTCTGTGTGGAAAGAAAGCATTGGCCCAGAAGGCTCAAGTCAGGGAATCCTGGCGATCTTCTAGAACTCTACCATCGGGTAAAGTAGCTGCATGTGGTAATTCAAACGTAAAATGCAGTTACTCAATTGAACTAGCTACATGTCGGGTGCCCAATAGCTACATACAGCCAGTGGCTACCATATTGGACAGTACAGAGTAAACATTTCATCATCACAGAAAGTTCTGTCGGAAAACACTTCTAGAAAAGTGATTCTTGGGGCACCTGGGTGGCTCAGTCGGTTAAGCGTCCGACTTCGGCTCAGGTCATGATCTCACGGTTCATGAGTTTGAGCCCCGCGTCGGGCTCTGTGCTGACAGCTCAGAGCCTGAAACTTGCTTCGGATTCTGTGTCTCCCTCTCTCTCTCTTCCTCCCCCGCTCGTGCTCTGTCTCTCAAAAATAAACATTAAAAAAAAAATTAAAAACAAAAAAGAAAAGTGACTCTCAGGCTGTTTTGACCTGAGGACCCCTCCAACCTCTAAAAATGTGAGGACCCCCAAAGATCATGACCTGAGCCAGTATCAGGAGTTGGATGCTTAACTGACCAAGCCACCCAGGTGCCCTTTTTTTAAACAAATCTTTTTTTTTAATGTTTATTTCTGAGACAGAACATGAGTGGGGAAGGGGCAGAGAGCGAGGGAGACACAGAATCCAAAGCAGGCTCCAGGCTCCGAGCTGTCAGCACAGAGCCCGACGCGGGGCTCGAACTCACAGACCGCGAGATCGTGACCTGAGCCGAAGTCGGAAGCTCAACCGACTGAGCCACCAGGCGCCCACCAGGTGCCCCTTTTTAAGTTGTGAGACATAGTTCACATCCCATATGACTCACCTATTTAAAGTGTGCAATCAGGGGCGCCTGGGTGGCTCAGTTGGTTGAGGTTTATATGGGGTATACCTATTGACATTTACTGTCATGTAAATTAGTACTGAGAGTTTTCAACATCTAATTAAGTTAAAATAATAATAATAAACCCATTACATGTTGACATATTTTAAGTAACTGTATATTTTCCAAAGCAAAAAAATAGTGAAAAGAATGGCATTGTTCTTCATTCTGGCATATCTGTCACGTCTGACAATAAAAAGCAGCTGGATTCTCATATCTGCTTCTGTATTCAGTCTGTTGTGATATCACATAACACATAGTCTCTGGAAAATGCCACTGTATACTCAGAGAATGAGAGTTAGTGTAGTATCTACATTAATGTACATTAATATAGTGTCTACATGAGAGTAATGTAGTATAGTGTCTTAGTAGTATTATGAAAATAGTTTTGATTCCGTGGATTCCTTGGAAGAACATCAGGGCCCCTGGACCGCATTTTGAGAACATGGTTCTAGAACAGCTTCCACTTGGCGTAAAGGAACTTGTGAGAGACTAAAGTGATTTCCCTAAAGTCACACAGCAAGTAAATTGCAGTGCTGGGACTAGACTCTAAATCTTCTGCCTTTTGGCTAAGATGGGTCCGGCTGGGCTTTCGGGAGTGGGGACTAGGCTTCTGGGCCACAGAGCCCCTGGCCATGTGGCCCTATAAATAAACACTTTGTGTCTGTGTCTGAGCCCCTTTCCTCTGCCTACCCCCAGCAGCTGCTTTTTGTTGTTGTTGGGTTATGCTGTGGGCAGGGAGCATGAAGGAACTAGGAGAAGAGAGGTAAGGGGTGTTGAAGTCTAAGACTTTGGGGCTCAACTGCCCTTCCTCCAGCCTGCCTGGAGGGCAGGAGACCGAGGTTAGAAAGAACCCACGGGCGCCTGGGTGGCTCAGTTGGTTAAGCCTCTGACTTCAGCTCAGGTCATGATCTTTAGGTTCATGAGTTCGAGCCCTGTGTCAGAATCTGCGCTGGCAGTGCGGAGCCTGCTTGGGATTCTTGCTGTCTCCTCTCTCTGCCCCTCCTCTGCTCGTGCTTTCTCTCTCTCTCAAAATAAATAAATGAACTTACGAAAGAAAGAAAGGAAGGAAGAAAGAACCCACACCATGGGATGGAAGCTCTTGCATCCAAAGTCCTCTTGTGAAGAGGAAGTTGGAAGGAGATGCTGGGGGCCCCTTCCCCATGGACACAAGCCTCTCAGTAGGGCTATTGTGTCTTGGGGCCAGTTGTCGGGAGGAGGGAAGGAAATTCTTGTCTGTCCTCTTTCCATGAGGGGGGAGGAGACCAGTTGGAATTCTTAGGGCTGAAAGATGCTTTGGGCAGGGATTAAGGTGGCTGCTTTCAGGCCAGGAATGCCCTGGGGCCTCAGTCCCTCTATCCCTCCCCGACCCAGGGCTGATACTGTCTGGAAAGGAGTGTTTGCTGTGGGTGCAGAAGTTGCTGTTTACAAGTGGACTCTTGGGTGTGACGGGGATTCCAGAAAGCAGCTGGGGGATGGGGGGGAGCGGGGGGGGGGGGGGGAAACGGTTGTTGTTACGGATGATTCTGTTATTAAAGTGAGCTTCTCCATCTCTGCCTTCCCACAGCTGCCCCCTCTCCCCCACCCCCTGGTCCCTGGCTTCTCTCCCTAAAGGACTCTGGGGGGAACAGCTGGTGAGTGAGGGGCTCACTGGGGCCCAAAGCCCTTGGCTGAGGGCCAGGGTGAGGGAGCATGGAAGTCAGGCTTGCTGCCACCTCTCTAGTCTCTTCCTCCCAGGCCTGGCCTTGGAGGGCAGGGAGGGGTCTGTGCCCCGGCTGGGGAGAGGGTGGGCACTGCAATCCTTACTCCTTTGATCTGTCTGATTGAAAGGCCCGGACAGTCCGCTCTCTTCTGGGCCCTGTGACTAGGCCAAAGAGATCGTGTCACCCAGATTTGCTCGGTGATTGGGCTGAACCAGCTGTGTCCCCAGGTTACCCAGACCCCCTTGAGCAGCTGCTCCCCCTCCCTGTCCCTGGCTGCTGCTTACTGCCCCAGCTCTGGTCTTCCTCCCTTCCCCTTCCTCCCTCCCCTCAGCGGCACTGAGGTCACCTCCCTCTGAATCAGGCCTTTGTGGGGGGCGGGGCCACCCGTTGGCAGTTCTGGCGGGAGAAGCCTCCAGTTCGAGTTGGAGCTCCCACCTCCTGCAGCTCCATCTCTACCCAGCATGGCCGGCATCATGTGTTCCAGACCCAACATCCAACATCCAGGCGTGTCGTGGGACCACCGGAGGAATGTTTGAAACCAGGGCCACCCTGAAGCACCCAGATTGGGGGTTTTCCAGGCCGGGGGGTAGAGCTGAGCACAGAAGCTGTGAGTAGGAGTTGTGGGGCCTGAGGGAGGATGGGGAGGGGGTGGGGGTGCAGCCCCTGGGAGAGGGGCCCCCACTGACACCCAGCAGGGGGAGCTACTGGGGAGCCAGTCTGGGTTGGTTTTCTTCCCATGAGATTGAGGCTGAAAACCCAGACTCTGAAGGGCCAGATTCCTAATTAGGCTCAGATTGGGAGCTGGAGGTGGTACTCTCTCGATTCCCTAGTGGAGAGTGAGGCTGCAGGAAGTTTTCTTTTCACCATAGGAATCTTGAATTTAAACTGGGGTCCTGCTCACAGCACGCTCTGCTCCTGGCGCCAAGTTTAAGTGTCGACCTCTTCCCTGTGACTCCATAGCGATCCGAGCTGACAGCTTCCTGCCCTCTGCTTGTGGCCCTGCAGATGAAGAGAAGGCCTCTGGGCCTGAGTTGGCCAGACCACCTCGACTGAGGGCAGAAAACTTCTCCCCAAAGCGAGGTTGAGTCACGGTCTGCCTTCATTTCCGGAGCCTCTCCTAAGCCCAGCTGGGGATCCAGAGACAGACGCGCGTGACAGAGCTGTTGCTTTTGGGTGGCTCATCACTTGGAGGGTCTCCTCGAGGTCGCGGTGGGACTCAGGCCTCCCTGCTCTGGGATCCACAGAGGCTCAGCTTGAGAGAGTGGCAGCGGTCAGCTCTGTGGTGTGTTTGGGTCCCCACCCTCCTCAACACACATAAAACCACATACATAATCCACTGCCAGTCCCCACGATCTGGGCCTCATGGATGTGTTTTTACTTTTGTTGTTTTAGGAAGAGAGATTCTCCTAAACCGTCTTCCACCCTGAGTTTGGTTTTTGCTGTTGTGTTGGGAGCACAAAGACTCCGGCTCTTCTCAGCTTTAGCTCTCTCCCTTTCTGGCCCCTGGACACTGGCCTGTTCACCCCACTCCTTTCCTTCGCCCTCCCAACTTTGTCTCTCCCATCCCCCAGCACTCCTTCTGCAACCCCAACCCCACTATTCCCGGGGAGCGTCTGCAGGGAAGAAATGGTGAGGGGATTGAGGGAAGGCGAGGAAACCGTGGGGACAGTGGGAGCCTCTGACTCAAAGGATCGGAGCCGTGCTGGGGGAAGGGTGGAACTCGAATGGCGGAGGTAACCTGAGGCCTTTTTTGGTTTTAGCCCCTATTTATGTGTGTGGGAAGGGGAGGATATTTCCTGAATTTTTTTCATTTTTTTCCAAGCCTGTCCATTTCTAAAAATATCAAACACGATAATGTCATGAGGCGAATGAAGTTCTACTTGATACATTTTTTATGATGTTAAAATAACAAAGGACTTTAGATTGTTGTGGAATGTTTAAAAATAAGTGTTACAAGTTTTTCCTTTTCCTGCAGTTTCCAGAAGCCCCCTTTCCCAGTGTCACATAAACACGGGCACACACTGTCTCTTACTTGCAAAGAAATGGTTCTCTCCTTTTGCAGTTGCCCCTTTCTCCCTCTAGGGTGGGGAGGGGTTGGGGAGGAAGAGGGCCCTGAGTGCAGCCAGGCTGGGGCCGCACTCTCAGATCTCTGGATGCCCCTACTGCCCCGACCCCACAGGGAGGAGCCTGGGACTCAGAGTCCCTTACAGGTGAACAGACAGTAGCAGCAGGCTGTGAGGCAGGACTTTGCATCCTGTCTCTGTCAGGATGTGATCATGAAAATCCTCCATTTACCGAGTTCATGCAAGATACTCTTTATACATGATCTCATTTCATCCTCCAGCAACCACGTGGGCTAAGTATTCTTACGCCCATTTTATAGGTGAGGAAACAGAGTTTGTAGAGTCAGGATTCTAACCCGGATCCGTCCATGTGCAAAGCTCCAGGAGCCCTGGGACTGTATGGAGCTTACAGAATACAAGGAGCTTACGGTACAACTTGTGGGTGTACAGAGAGGCCTCATGGGAAGGAGGAAAAGGAGGCCTGTCCAGTGTGTGTTGTGAACCGGCGTTTATGTCTTGGGCAGCATCCTTTGCCTCCAGTAACTGCTTCCTCAACCCAGGCCGGTACCCCCGCTCCCCATAAAGTTGTTAGGAGAATCAGATGTAGGAGTGCATGAGAAAGTGCCAACACACTGCTCAGCACGCAGGGTACACGCGGTGTATGTGAGCGTAACTCCTGCCCTTTGGTTTCCTTAGCTCGAATACAGGTGTTGACAATAACATTCAATTCCTTTTGTGGCTGTGGGGATTAAAGAAGACGATGTGTGTTGTGGAAGGGCCCCAAAGCGTCATGTGTTGCTGTTCCCTCCTATTTCTCATCTGAGTG
The DNA here is from genome assembly GCF_046562875.1 of Panthera onca. Taxonomy (NCBI): domain Eukaryota; kingdom Metazoa; phylum Chordata; class Mammalia; order Carnivora; family Felidae; genus Panthera; species Panthera onca. The sequence goes on along the minus strand of NC_138345.1, from coordinate 76,221,306 downwards.
ATTTCTGGCTGAAAGCCGGGGACCTTCGCGCTGACTCTTTTCTGTGTCTGGAATGCTCTTCCCATTCCAGGGTTTCCTCTGGACTCCACTGAGGTCTCTGCTTCGGTGTCACCTGTCAGTGCCTTGTTGGGACCCGATGTGCGTTCATTGGTTTATCTGTATACTATGTGCCTCTCCCAGTGGAATGGAAGCTTCATAGAGGCAGAGCTCTCTCTGGCTTGTTCACCCCTATGGCCCAGTGCCTGGTACACGGCAGGAGCCGAATAAATGCTTGTGGCTTGCATGGCTAACATCGTCTCCCTCCTTCTCAACAGCCGAGGTGACCATTCTGGCTTCTAGAGTGTGTGCCAGCCTGGGTGAGGAGGCAGAGACAGGTGAGGGGCTTTGAGCCTGTGCATGCTGCTGGGGGGACTGGAGGAGGACGATGGGGGGCGGGAGAGGCATCCCCAGTGCCCTACAGCAGAGGATGGGGTCGGGGGTACCAATCAGATGTGGGGTTGGAGAGCTGTTAAAGGACTCCTTCCTCTCTTCCTTAGGCTGAAAGTGCTTAACTCAGCTCTGCAGGGGGGTCAAAGAGGCCAGTAGTCACTGGTGGACTGGGGCCCCCAGACTTTTAGGAAGGGTTTCCCATCTACGGGAAATTTCTACAATATGGGTGCAAAAGAAAGAAACGAGTACTTTCCTCTAGTAGAGAAATTGAAACTCAAAGGGCAGATGAAGACTCATCAGCTAAAGCCAGTAACCATGGCAGTAGCTGGGAGTGGGGGAGGCACATAACACGACACGGGACAGAACCCTGGCTGTGTTGTGTTCAGGCAGTGACAAACTCATCTGTGTAGTCATCATTCTGTCTCTTACATGCCAGCTTCCACACCAACAAGTGGGGACCTGGGCAGTAAAGTGAATGTAGAGCCCCTGCCCTCATGGGGTTGACAGTCTCGGGGAGGCGGTTACAGAACTGTGTAGGAAGGGTGCCTGGCACGGCCTTGGAGTGGGGGCCCTGAAGTATGAGTAGAAAGGAGCTGGCCAAGTGGAAAGCAGGGAGGGGTCAGGAGACCCTGCAGAGGGAAGGGCATGCGCAGTGGGGCCTCTCGGGGAGCAGGGAGCTTGTGAGGCTTGCAGGCCACCTCCCACCACCGTGCCCAGGAAGATACAGTTCAAGGCCCATCTCAGCCGAGAATCCCGGTCTCTTGGCAGTTGGCCAACATCTGTGTGACCTGTGGTAGGCTGAGCTGAGCGCAGTTGCAGGGGTTGTAAAACAGTGGTCCCCGTTCTTAAAATGGGAAGAGTGTGTCTGTGCATCCGTCTGTCCCGTGACCAGAAGAGCCTGAGTCAGACCCTGAGTTGTTACAGTATCCGTGGCACATCAGTCACACTAAACTCCGAGAATACTGACAAGTTTTGTCTTTGTCCTCCTCCTCCACTCACCTCCTCCCTGTGCCCTGGAGGAGCCGCCAGGGCTTCCTTCACTTGTTCCCAGGGCCCGATGTCGGACGCCATGGAGCAGCCAGCCACGAGTCCTGGAAAGCCGAGGCCGGGAGAGGGTGGTGATGGCGGCACGGAGACGGGCACCTGCCAGGAGCTCCTGCACCGGCTGCGGGAGCTGGAGGTGGGGCACCGGGCGGCATGGGGGCGGCGGTGCTGGCCAGGACCCTGGGGAGCTTGGGTGGGCTTTGTGGATGTGGATGTGGAGCCTCGCCAGGCTGGAGCAGAGCTCCTCTGAGAAGCCCTTTCTTTGCTCTGAACTCTCCAACCTGGGGCCAGCTTGGAACAGGAGGCATGCACCGGGGTGGGCCTATCCCAACCCCCACACGTCTCTCCTCTTTACCCCTTTCTTCCCCGCTTTTATGCCCATGCTGATCTAGGAAAGGCATGGTCACAGAGCCCACAGGAAGAAGGATTTAGATGACCTGGGGCTCAGGAGTTGAACGACAAGGACACGGATCCCTAAACTAGGCTTTTTGCCAATTCTTTTTTTCTTTTTTTTTTTTTAATGTTTATTTATTTTTGAGAGAGAGAGCGTGAGCAGAGGAGGGGCAGAGAGAGAGGGGAACAGAAGATGGGAAATGGGCTTCTCGGTGACAGCAGCGAGCCTGATGCAGGACTCCAGCTCACAAACTGAAGTCAGACGCTCAACTGACTGAGCCACCCCAGGCACCCCTCTTTGCCATATTCTTAAGAACCTGCCCTCCTCTCTCCAGCCTCCTCTGCCCTCTCCCCAGGGAAATAAGGATTACTTTTTTTTTTTTAAGTTCATTTATTTTCAGAGAGAGAAAGAGCATGCAAGCAGGAGAGAGGCAGAGAGAGAGGGAGAGGGAGAATTCGAAGCAGGCTCCATGCTATAAGTGCAAAACCCGACGTGGGGCTCAAACTCCGTGAACCATGAGATCATGACCTGAGCCAAAATGAAGAGTCAGACGCTCAACCAACTGAGCCACCCAGGCGCCCCAAGTATTACTTTTGACACCTCCCAGCTTAAGTCCTCCTGGCCACTGTATCTCCCTGGCCCCTCCAACCTCACTGACTGAGGTTGGGGTTTACAGAAACCCAGCCATCTTAGCTCTGCCTTCCTGAATGCCTATGGTCTGTCTCTGTAGGCCTCCCCATGGTAGAATCCAATCAGAGCCAAGAACTGGGGCAGGGGTGTAGCTAGTAGTCTCCATGTCTCTCTTTCCTCCAAAAGGAATTTTCCCTGGCAGACAAATGATCCCATAGCCCTTTTTTGCCCTCTTCCTCCCGTAGGCAGAGAACTCGGCGCTTGCCCAGGCCAATGAAAACCAGCGGGAGACCTATGAGCGCTGTCTAGATGAGGTCTGTCGTGTCTCCATTGGGACTGATGCTGGGGGATATCGGGAGGTGGGGGGAGCATGGGTTGTCAGTGCTCCAGGCAGAGGTTCATGGGCTGATGGCTCTCTATTGGGCTTTCTGTCCCCAGGTTGCCAACCACGTGGTACAGGCGCTGCTAAACCAAAAGGTAAGCAGCCATGGGAGACATTCTTACCCCTAAGCCCAGACGCCCTGGGAAGAGACCCTGGGTCCAGCAGGGGAAGTCCTTCCTGGGCACCCCTGAGCCTACTCAGATAGGGGCTAGAGGAGGGAGCTTGGTGGAAATGGCCTATTGACCCTCCAACAAAGCCCCCTCTCCCCACCTCAGACAGGTCCATACTGTTCTACCTGGAGGCAGAGGAGGGCTAGGTAAGGCCAGGTCTCTGAGCTATGGTAACTTTGATTTGGGCTTTGACTCTTTCCCTTATCCTGGCCCGAGCTGTTTTCTCCAGATTGTGATGGCCCTGACAGCAGTGTTAATATTGTGAGCACAAGGTGTCACCTAAATGTTTACTCAAGTACTGTGGGAACTTCTTGACTTATGAGCCACTCTGACCCCCAGGTCTTCCTCTGCCTTATATGGGCCTTTCTTTGATGTGGTTTCTAAGAGGCAGGGGGTTGGCTCCAGGGATGGGAAGGATGCCAAAGGGAATAGGATTTACCTCCCACCAAGGGTGATAAACTTTAGGGAGTTTACCATCCCCAGACAATGTGACAGCTATACACATAGGCAGGCAGGCTCAGATCTCCATAGAAGGGGGCCGTGGGGGCAGGGCATGCCCAGCAGGAGTGCTGCCACTCTGATGAAGGAGACTGAGCTCATACCACTCGCCCTCTCCCCGCCACCCTCCCCTGGCCTCCTTGGGCGGTGGCAGGACCTGCGGGAGGAGTGCATCAAGCTGAAGAAGAGGGTGTTTGACCTGGAACGGCAGAACCAGATGCTCAGCGCCCTGTTCCAGCAGAAACTCCAGCTGACGACAGGCTCCCTTCCCCAGGTGGGCACAAGCAATTCTCCTTCCCTCCTCCTACCTCAGCTCCTGCCTCTCCCAGCCCTACCATCATCACCTTCTTTTCTCCCAGCACCTGAAGAAGCAGGCCACAGCCATTCCCCTCCATTCTGGGGGCTGTAGCCATCTGGGAAAGGCCCATCTGGCCTGATAGATCTGAGCCTTAGATGGGGACATGGGGAGACTCCCTGAGTCCCTTCATGCTTGGCTTTCCCCAGCCTCCCGGGTGCTCCTCGCCCAATTGGATGGCATCCCTTCTTATTGACAGACAAGGTTCTTGCTTGTTCCTGCCCTATGTGGGGAGATGGGTGGAGGCTGAAAATGCAATGATTTCAAGCTCCCCGGGGGCCCCTTTGGCCACTGCTTTGCTGCTTCTTGGCCAGGGGCAGGGGTGGGGCTGGGTGTAAGGCACCCCGTGCTTAGTGTCACAGAGAGGTCAGGAAAGGCACTTCAAACGGGTCATTCTGTGCGCATGCCTGGTTGTGAGTGCTCGCCCGCTGACACACAGGCATGTCCTCAACTGCTAGTCCCTGATTCTAGCCCTGGCACCTGGCTTACCCGGGAAAAGCAGAAGGCTACTAGGGGTGAATCCTGAACTCAGTTAAGATGTCCCTCGGGGTCGGTCTGTCAGTAGCCCCAAGGCCGGGGTGAGATGTGGGACTGGGAGGATCAGGAGCAGCTCCAGGGACCCGAGGTGAGCATCAGGTGTGAGGGGCGCCAGCACACCTCTAGCCCACCCCCAACCTTGACAAGGAGAGAAGCACCTTCTGTGTGTATCCGTCTGATGCACACCGGGCAGCCCTTGCCCCCCACACCCTGAGCACGATGCCCCACGGCTCCCTGAGAAGCCTGGTCCCTGGCAGAGGCTTTTCATCACCATGGTCTTTTAGGAGCCTCTGTCCCTGCTCCAGAGTCCACCCTGGGATCCCAGAACCCAAACCACACTGGCCAAGCTCACCCTGTCCACAGCTTTCTCGGTGACCAGTGATAACAGAGGTGTAGGTCATCCTTAAGTCACTGATTCCTTAAATGAAATCTGGGACCTCTTGGGGTTTGGGGCAATAGATCTATCTCCCCCAGCGGTAACATGACATAATGGAAAGAGCATGAACCTTGGCCTCAGAAACACTTGGATTGGGTCCCTGACTTAGCTAATTCTTAGTTATGTGACCCTGGGCAAATTACTTAACTTTCTGAACCCCAGTTTTTGTCTTATAAATGAGGTTCGAGATGCCCACACTGCACGTCGTCGTAAGGATGAAATAAGATAATATATAGCGTTTGGCCCATAGTGGTAGTCAATAATCAGCAGCTCTTTTTCATTATCAGTGTCACTCTCAAGTTGTGCTTTGCTAGCATGAAAGCTCCACTGAGCAGATGTTAATTAAGCTCTTGCTGTGAGCAGCTCCTTTGCCGACACATGTATGGAACTGGACAGGGGTGTGGCCTGTGCAGAGCACATAAACCCTGAAGGCTGGGACTGCTTACAGACAGCCTTAGTACAGAGCAGAGTGTGACAGTACTGTCCAGGAGCCCAGAGGGGAAAGAGGCCAGCAGAGAAGGGACTTCAAGGAGGTAACATGGCACCCGGGCCTTGCTGGACAGGAGATTTAAAAAAAAGTACAGTTGGGGTTGAGAGAAGGGATACCCTGTGGAAGGAAGCACAGGGAAGCCTAGGCAGCAGCAGCTGTTCAGCTGGGCCGGAACAAAGGCTCTACGAAGGAGCAGTGAGTGAGAACCAGAGGTGGCATCGGGGAAGGTCCTGCAGGCCCTGGCAGAGGAGTCCAGACTCGTCTTCTTAGGCAGTGAGCAGGAATCGGAGGCTTTGAGCACAAAGATGCTTTGGATGAAAAGAAGAAAATACTGTAGGCTGCCTCATGTGTCAGAGATTTGTAAAGGCACCAAACCGGGTCAGGGAGACAAATGCTTAGCAGCATCCAGGCCACAGCAGTAAGGATCTGGGCCGGAGCCCGCCGGCCAGAGGGGAAGCAGAGATGCCACAGAAGCGGGAGTTTTAAGCTGCCTCATGTCTAGTGGAGATGCCTAGGGGATGGAAATGACATTTTCAGGGACTGAGAGAGAAGTAACCTGTGTTTAAGTAGTACCTTTGTCCTCCTCAGAGACCAGTTGGTGGGGACAGAGATGATAACTCCTGCCATCTCTTTTCTAGGACCCAGTGACAAATGCTTTTCCATTAGTCTCAGCCATCCTTGTGATGCTAGGGTCACAGGCAGTCAGAACAGGAAAGGGGCTTCGAGGCTGGCCCTCTCTGTAATCAAGGAGGAGGTCCTGCAGAAAAGCAGAGTGGTCCTGGGGCCGCCATGGGCACAGAGGTTAGGCCTGCCATTGCCATTGCCACTGCCTGTGGTTTCTCGACAGCCCCAGAGTAGTTCCGTCTCCCTGCCACCAGGCCTCACACTTCTTCATTCTATCTGTGCATCGTCTCCCAAGGCTCCTCTGACCAGGTGATAGGGACAGTGGTGAAAGCCACACTGTAGGTCAAGAGACATCCCTGAAGGAGCAAACTTGGAAGAATGTTCTCCTACCCTGGATGGGAAGTCCTAACTTCGTGAGGGGGTAAGGACCTGGGACAGACAAGGCCCTATGCTAACTCTGCCTCTCCCTGCAGATCCCACTTACCCCACTCCAGCCTCCATCAGAGCCACCAGCCTCTCCCTCCTTGAGCTCTGTCGAGGGACCGACCACCTCGCTGCCTCTGGGGCACTGTACTGGACAGAGAGAGGTAGGAGATCCAGGCACAGTGGTCGAGGGCTTCGCTGGCTGCAGACTCTTCAGTGGGTACTCCATTGCTGTTTCCTAAGGAGTTCCAGGGGAAGGGCTGCTTCCTGGGGCACAGATAGGAGCCCTCAGCAGTCAGCCTTATACTAAGAACAAAATCCCACTGCCAGTCGCTAGCCTTGCAAGCAAAGTTAGTTAGGTGTTAGTAAGACTTGTAGTTAACATTTCCTGAGCTTTTACCCTATGCCAGGCACTGTGCTGAACACCTGGATGTCATTTATCTTTTTTTTTTTTTAATAACTTTTGGCATACGTTTATAATTTTTTTAATGTTTATTCATTTTTGAGATAGAAACAGAACGTGAGTGGGGGAGGGGCAGAGAGTGAGGGAGACACAGAATCTGAAGCAGGTTCCGGGCTCTGAACCGTCAGCACAGAGCCTGATGCAGGGCTCGAACTTGTGAACCACAAGGTCATAACCTGAGCTGAAGTCAGATGCTTAACCAGCTGAGTCACCTAGGTGCCCCTTGGCATACATTTATAATTGTATACATACTTATTTATTCAAGTCTAGAACTATTATGGACTTATTATTTTGCATCCCTGGTCTCATTTATTTTATAAGGTTAATCATAGGGACCATCCCCTTTTATAGGTGATGCAGTGAAGCTTAGAGGTTAAGAAACTTGCTGAAGTTCATATGACTAGTGAAGCAGCAGACCTGGGACCTGAACTGACACAGTCTGGCTCCAGAGCCTTATCTAGTTAACCATGACACCAGGTGGACTGGGTCCAAGAAGGAGCCGGGCAGAAACAGGGAAGGGCTTGCAGTAGAGTTATCCCAGTTGCCTTCTCCACAGGGATCAGGTCAGCTGTCTGACCTGAGAAGGCCTGGGCTTGCCTGCAGTTACTGACTGAGGACTCGGCCCCAACACATCCCCTTCTATAGTTTCTGTGTTCTATCTGGAGCCTGCAAAACAGGCCTCCCTCCCCTGGGGCAAACCTAGATAATCAGGGTTGTAGGGGTGTCAACCCTGCTGACCCCAACAGCGGTGGGAAGTGGTGGAGGAGGGGGGTGCTGGGATCACCAGGAAGGGAGGTGGGGTACCCACCCAACCCCAAGGACACCAGGAAGAAGAGTTGGGGTAACCGGGGCTCAGTGACTCTGGAGGAAGCCGAGCTGTCCCATCCGAGAAGCTAGTAATTCCTTTTGCGACTCAGACAAAACCAGGCCGGCTCTGTCCCTGACATAGTCAGTTACTCCCAGCTCAGGTCCTGGGCCTGCACATGGCCTCCTCATCATGCCGTTTCTCCCCGAAGGTGTGTTGGGAGCAGCAGCTGCGGCCAGGAGGCCCAGGACCCCCAGCCGCCCCGCCCCCAGCGCTGGATGCCCTGTCCCCTTTCCTTCGAAAGAAAGCCCAGATCCTGGAGGTGCTGAGAGCCCTGGAAGAGACGGACCCCTTGCTTCTTTGCTCACCTGCCACTCCTTGGCGGCCTCCAAGCGAGGGTCCTGGCTCCCCAGAGCCCATCAACGGCGAGCTGTGTGGCCCACCCCAGCCTGAACCCTCATCCTGGGCCCCCTACTTGCTACTAGGCCCTGGTAGCCTGGGAGGCCTGCTACACTGGGAGCGCCTCTTGGGGGGTCCAGGGGAGGAAGAGGGTGCTGGGCGGCCCTGGGGCCCTAGTAGAGTCTCCTCCCAGGCCCAAGGCACTGGCTCTGGGCCTCCCTGTGCCCCAGGCAGCAGTTCCTCTTCCTCCTCTGATGAGGCAGGTGACCCCAACGAGGCACCCAGCCCTGACACCCTGCTTGGGGCCCTGGCCCGCAAACAGCTGAACTTGGGCCAGCTCCTTGAGGACACAGAGTCTTACCTACAGGCCTTCTTGGCCGGGGCTGCAGGCCCACTCAGTGGGGACCAACCAGGTCCTGGGCAGCCATCTTCCCCAGACCAGGGGCCCCCACAGCTGTCCAAGTCCAAAGGCCTCCCCAAGTCAGCTTGGGGTGGGGGTACCCCAGAGGCCCACAGGCCGGGCTTTGGTGCTACCTCAGAGGGCCAGGGGCCCCTCCCCTTCCTCAGCATGTTCATGGGTGCAGGTGATGCCCCCCTGGGCTCTCGGCCTGGCCACCCCTACTCCTCATCTCAGGTGAAAAGCAAGCTCCAAATTGGCCCCCCTTCTCCTGGGGAAGCCCAGGGACCCCTTCTGCCCTCTCCAGCCAGAGGTCTCAAGTTTCTGAAGTTGCCTCCAGCCTCGGAGAAGGTGCCCAGCCCAGGAGGCCCCCAGCTCAGCCCCCAGCTTCCCCGGAACTCCCGAATTCCCTGTCGAAACAGCGGCTCAGACGGCAGCCCCTCCCCATTGCTGGCCCGCAGGGGTCTGGGTGGAGGAGAGCTGTCCCCGGAGGGGGCACAGGCCCTGCCTACCAGTCCTTCACCCTGCTCCGTGGCCCTGGACTCTGCACAGTTGAGACCTCCCCAGCCGGCCTTGTCTACCACGCTGTCCCCGGGACCTGTGGTATCTCCCTGCTATGAGAACATCCTGGACCTTTCCCGGAGCACCTTTAGGGGGCCTTCCCCAGAGCCACCTCCTTCCCCACTGCAGGTACCCACCTACCCACAATTAACTCTAGAGGTGCCACGGGCCCCTGAGGTCCTCAGAAGTCCTGGAGCTCCTCCTAGCCCTTGCCTCCCAGAATCCTGCTCCTATGGGAGTGCCCAGGAGAAGAGTTTGGACAAAGCAGGCTCAGAGTCTCCCCATCCTGGCCGCAGGACCCCAGGCAGCTCATCCAAGAAGCCCAGCCAGGGGGCAGGGCGGCGACCTGGGGATCCTGGCTACACACCTCTGCGGGACAGACTGGCAGCCCTAGGGAAACTGAAGACTGGCCCTGAGGGGCCAGAGAAAAACGGGGTGCCAGCCAGGCCTGGCACTGAGAAGTCCCGGGGAGCAGGGAGGTCAGGGGAGAGCGCTGGAGACATGGCACCCCCCGCCCCCAGGCCTCCCGAGGGGCCAGACGCCAAGGGGGCCTTGCGGGGGGCAGTGGCCTTAGGCACAAACAGCCTGAAGCAGCAAGAACCTGGGCTCCTGGGGGACCCCGGGGCCCGAGTCTACTCCTCCCACTCCATGGGGGCCCGGGTGGACCTGGAGCCTGTCTCACCAAGGAGCTGCCTCACCAAAGTGGAGTTGGCCAAGAGCCGGCTGGCAGGGGCCCTGTGCCCCCAGGTACCCCGTGCCCCTGCCAAAGTGCCAACCTCAGCCCCCAGCCTTGGCAAGCCCAATAAGAGCCCCCATGGCAGTCCTACAAAGCTGCCTTCCAAGTCACCCACCAAGGTGGTACCCCGACCTCTGGCCCCACCAACTACCAAGGAGCCCCCCAAGCCTGACAAGAGCAAGGGCCCACCTTGGGCAGAGTGTGGCAGCACTACCGCCCAGCCTACGTCCCCCGCACCCAGCCCTGCTGACCCAAGCCAAGGCCCTGAGGGGCGGGCCCCACACTCCGCCATCGAGGAGAAGGTAATGAAGGGCATCGAGGAGAATGTGCTGCGGCTCCAGGGCCAGGAGCGGGCGCCAGGCGCTGAGGCCAAGCACCGCAACACCAGCAGCATCGCCAGCTGGTTTGGCCTTAAGAAGAGCAAGCTGCCAGCGCTGAACCGCCGCACAGAGACCGCCAAGAGCAAGGAGGGGGCCAGTGGGGGCTCCCCACTCCGGAAGGAAGTCAAGATGGAAGCCCGGAAGCTGGAGGCGGAGAGTCTCAACATCTCCAAGTTGATGGCTAAGGCGGAAGACCTACGCCGGGCACTGGAGGAGGAGAAGGCCTACCTGAGCAGCAGGGCCCGGCCCCGGGCCGGAGGGCCAGCGCCAGGACCAAGTACGGGGCTGGGGCAGGTGCAGGGCCAGCTGGCTGGCATGTACCAGGGCGCAGACACCTTCATGCAGCAGCTGCTCAACAGGTGAGGGCCTGGGACCAGTCAGCAGGTGCTCAGTGACTGGGGGCGCTTTTCCATGGGCACACCTGGGGTTGCAACTGCTTTTCCTGAGAGCAAAAAGGGTAGGAGGTCAAGTAAAATGCCGCCGAAGTGTCTGGGAGTTCATGGTCTGGCCCAGAGGAAAGATGGGGTCTTGAATCAGAAGCCTGGGGTCTGTGCCCCCACTCCCCTTCTCTCTGGCTGTCTGATGTGGGACACACTGGGCCCATTTAAGAGGGGTTCACAGTCCACATTTCCCTAGATTTGTCTCCAATGCTGCCTGCGTGTGGTACTTAAAGGGGCTGCTAGTTCCTAACTGTGGGCTGATAAAGGTCTTACTCTGGGATTTTCTATCCTATAGAACAAGGAGGGTCCCCTTCCCGTCTTGCCCATTGACACCTGCCACAGGCTCAGCAGCAGGAGCTGTGGTTCAGAGAAGGGGACACCCCATCTTGGGATTGCTCCGTCTGGGCCAGATGAGGCAGAACGTCCATAGGGGTTGGGTGCAGGTGGGGTGCAGTTTGGACAGCAAGTGTGCTCAAGTTCAGCTGGGGCTGGCAAGATGTGTCCTGTGTGGACCAGGAAGTGACCAGTCTGCCATCTATTAGCAAACAGTGTCCAGAGGTCTCTAGGCTCGGCCTTGTGTAACTTTGGGGAAGTCGTCTCGTGTCCCCAGCCCCTGCTGTTTCTCTGAGGTTTTCCCCAGGGTCTCCGCCTGTGCCCAGCATCAGGAGGAGTTGATGGAGGCAACCACCAGGGATATGTCCCCAATCCCAGGGGCAGGGGTCAGTGGGTATTCCACTAGGCCCGGCACCATTGGAGGGAGTGAGGTCAGCATGTCTGGGTAGACCCAAGCTTCCCTTTGTCTCCGTCTGCACTGCTGCCTGTAGGGTGGATGGCAAGGAGCTGCCCCCCAAGAACTGGCGGGAGCCCAAACCAGAGTATGGCGATTTCCAGCCAGTGTCCTCTGACCCCAAGAACCCCTGGCCAGCCTGTGGGCCCCGAAATGGCCTGGTGGGGCCTCTTCAGGGCTGCGGAAAACCTCCTGGAAAGGTAGGTTCTTGGGAGAGGGGCTAGGTATTGGGCCTAGAGGGTTCCCCGTCCCTGGGGCCTGGAAGCTGCTGGATGTACTCATGGTCACTGCATGCTGGTGGACTGCAGACACTAGGACCCACAATTCAGGGGTTCCAACGGCAGAACTTGGGGAGGGCTGTGGGTGAGGGTGGGAGGACTGGGTTCTGAGGTCTCCTGTACCGCACACAGCCGAGCAGCGAGCCGGGAAGGCGGGAAGAGATGCCCTCCGAGGACAGCCTGGCTGAGCCAGTGCCCACCTCACACTTCACAGGTCAGCAGGGTCAGGGGCCAAGGATGGGACCTCTTCCTCGCCCCCTGCCCACTTTACTCCTGTCCTGTCACTGTAGCAGGTGCCAGGCCCGGAGTGCCGTCGTGGTGCCAAGCACCAGATAGGCACCGGGGCTGCGCAGAACTAAACCCCTCCCTGCCCTTGGGGTACCCGGCCTGCCGTCCACACGTGTTTCTCCAAGCACAGGGGAGGTGGGGGGAGGGCTGGCAGGGATGACGGCCTGTCGGGCCAGGAGGGGCCCTGACCAGGTGGGGAGCCTGGGCTGGGGCAGGACGCCAGAAGAAGGCAGAGGGGCTGAGCCCACAGCCTCACGTCCTTGACTTACCCTCCCCTCCCCAGCCTGTGGCTCCTTGACTCGAACCCTGGACAGTGGCATTGGGACCTTTCCACCCCCAGACCATGGCAGCAATGGGACCCCCAGCAAGAATCTTCCCAAGACAAAGCCACCACGGCTGGATCCCCCACCCGGAGTCCCCCCAGCTCGGCCCCCGCCCCTTACCAAAGTCCCCCGCCGCGCCCACACGCTGGAGCGTGAGGTGCCGGGCATAGAGGAACTGCTGGTGAGCGGGCGGCACCCTAGCATGCCAGCCTTCCCCGCTCTGCTCACTGCTGCTCCGGGCCACCGGGGCCATCAGGCCTGTCCTGACGGTGAGTGTCTGGGTAGAAGGGTGGGCCATCCCTGGAGCTTTACGCGCCACCATCCACCTTCCCTTTGTTCCCATGCAGATCCGTGTGAGGACCCAGGCCCTCCCCCTCCTGTCCAGCTGGCTAAGAACTGGACCTTCCCCAATGCGAGGGCAGCCAGCAGCTCCACTGACCCTTTCCTGTGCCCATCCCGACAATTGGAGGGGCTGCCCAGGACCCCCATGGTAAGCATGGCCAAAAGGAAAAGGGGAACAGGCCTGGAGGGCAGGAGGGATGATGTGGGGAGACCAGTCCCTGCAATGAGGTACAGCGCTGTCTTGGAAGCGGATGAAGGGTCAGCCACATTGGATGCCCCTCTGGGCAGCCCACCCACCTGCCCCTTCTCACACCCTTCTTGGAGAAAGGGTTTATTGCCCTCCCCAGAACCTTGGCAGACCACGCTCAGTGGTGCCTCTAGCCCGCTTCCTCTGAAATGTGCCCCACCACGGTGAGCCCCACCTGCAGCACCCCATCAGTGGGCAGAGCCCAGCACCCCTTGGACTGGACCAGGAGGTGGAGGGACTTCCTCCTGAGCTTCCTTTCCTTTCCCAGGCCCTGCCCATGGACCGGAAGCAGAACCTGGAGCCCAGCCGTCCAGCCCCTGCACCCCAGGGCCCGACGTTTGGAGGTAGCCGCACGCCCAGCACATCGGACATGGGCGAGGAAGGGAGAGTGGCCAGTGGGGGCCCCCCAGGTCTGGAGACCTCAGAGTCTCTCAGTGACTCCCTCTACGACTCACTCTCCTCCTGTGGGAGTCAGGGCTGAGGGGCTGCACCGCACTACGGTCCCTCTCTGGAGTTGGAGACCACCGACTGGACCAGCTCTCCTGGCGCCCCATCCCTCGGGGCCAGTGGGGCCCCTCCCTGCAGGGACCAAGGAGGCAGATGGAAAAGAAGATGAAGGGGGTCCCTGACACACCCCACTGCCCACTGCTGCTGTGGAGGGGATGACTGCTCTCAGCTCAGGGAGAGACCCCACCCTTGGTCCCTTCTCTCACCTGGAGTAAGGCTCTTCTCTGAGGGACCGGGGGTTCAAGGCGGCTGTGTCCCAGCCCCCGGCTCCCCCTTCAGGCTGAGCCATCTTGTGGTGCTGGGCTTCCTGCCCGCCAGCTGTGCCGTCTCTGCCCAACCTGGCTGCTCCCTGCCCTGGAGCCCCGCGGGGCCAGCCCAGAGTCCCCGTGCTGGTGGAGTTTGGGGGCGAAGGGTCAAGTTGCCTTCTCTCTCTGTCTGCCCTGGTCCTCCCTGCTGTCTGGATGGTGCTGCCCTCCCCCGCCCCATGTCTCTGGGGTCCGTCCGTCTGTCTTTTTGTTGTTTTTTTATATTAAAGCGCCTGGCCCGGTCCCCATCCCCCATCCCCGCACTGCGGTTAATTTATCTGTCGTTAAGAACTCGGCTGCTCTGCTTCCAGCCTCTGCTTCTGCCCTATTCCTAATAAAATGTGGAGGCCCCTCCCTGCCCTGGACTCTGCTTTTTCTGTGGGAGGACTCGGGGATGGACAGGTGGGTGGAGGCTGCATGGGCAGCAGGATGAGAGACCCCAGGGACGTAGACTTTCCCTCAGGTTCTCCTGTGAGGCAGCCCCCCAACACACACACACAGGCCTCGAGTGGTCCCTGGGGTCAGGGGGATTCCTTGGGTCGGGCAGAAGGCTGGACAGCTTGCGGCAAGGGAGGCTGTGGGCATGCACTCAAACTCCTGTACATACTGGGTGGGATAGGACGTACAAACTGAGCTTCAGGGGCCGAAGTGTCGATGGGGTTAAGTGTCTATAGCCTTCTGTTGCCAGGAAGTGAAGCACAGCTGGTTCTCCAACTGTTGCCACCTCATCTCTCCTCAGATGTTGGGCTTTACCCCCCGCCCCCCCCCCACCCCCCCCCACCCCCGCCAATCTTCTTGCCCCTATTTCTACCTCAGATTTCCACCTCAGGTTCCCCTCACTCTGAAATTCTCCATATGGGAAGGGAAGGCCAGGAATGAGGCTGCGTGGAAGGGCCTAGGCTTCTGGGAGTTATTCTGTACTCTCCCCATGGCATGAAAAGGCCATGGGGCAGCTGTGGCCCCCTAGCCTTTAGATTTCCTGTTGGACGTGGAGCTGGGCGTTACCTGAGGGTGAGGCAGGTGGCAGCCAGACCATCACATTGGCCAGCCACGTTGGGCCCTGGAAGGCCTCCTTTTTGCCTAGCTTGTAAGACGTGGGGTGACTTGTCTAGAGCGCCCACCTGACCTAGCCTACACTTCCCCTCTCCCCACGAAATACAGTCTGAAGACCACCTGGCAGCATGCACCATCAGCACCCCGGGCCTTGTGACTGGGATTCTGAACAGTTCGTCTTGGGGGTGGGGGCCCTGTGGTGAACACATGGTCTGCACCACAGGCTTGCAGAGCCAAGGTCACAGGGGTGTCTGGCAGGGAGTAGAGCTGGGCCCATTCACAAGTTGGTTAAACCACTGGTTCCTTCCTGTGCTCTGGCCAGCCCAAGGAAGCTTAGGGTGGGGAGGATGTCAGGGCCCCCCTTTATACTAGCTCCTTCCACCAGTGTCTCCAGCCCCTGAATGCTCCAGAGAGTGGTAGAACTCCCTCCATTAAAATAAACACCTACCATGCCACCAGCCTCCTGGTCCCTAACCACCTCCCCCCACCAAGCCTCATTTCAGAGATGAAGATGCCAAGGCTCTGAGATGTTCAATGGTTTTTCCAAGGCTGAGAAGTGATGGAGCCTGATGGGAGTGGTTCGCTTCTGAGGATGAAGCTTTCCTTTCTTCTGGCAGGACTTTAATCCCCTCCTAATGGACAGGGCTTGAGAGCACTAGACTGGAAGTTAAGAGTCTTGGCCATGGAGTCTGGTTTTGTGGGAAAGTTCCATCCTTTCTCTGGGTTTTGGTTTTCCTTCCCTATGGAAGATTAGGAGGTTGGGTCAGACCACCTCCGTCCTTAGCTCTCTAGTCTTCCTACGCCTCCCTCAGTCTGGCCTCTCTCCCTCTTGTTTCCCTTGGTTGATGTTGTCGAAGAAATTAACAAGATTTCTAGAAGGGTCAAGTCAGAGATCTTGGGTTTTCTTACTTCCACCTTCTACTTACAAGTCCTATTCCACTGACCCTTCTACTTCTATGGGCTTAAGTATGATATTGCCATGCTGCTAATCTGCCTCTTGCCGGGAGGGCGTATAAAAGTCCTACATCCTTCTAACTTTTTATTTCTGGGGTTTTCAAGCCCCTTTCTCTATTTGAACCTGATGTATGACCTCATTTCCTTGTTAGAACAGAATTGTTTGCCTGCGGGATATTTATCCTATTTCCTTTCCGGGAAAGAGTTTGGCGCGGTGGGTTTGACTCTGGGCTCCACCTCTCGCAAGCTGATACCAAAGGGTCCATCCATGTTTCTGTCACCAGGGTCTGGTCAGCGGGCAGCCAGTCTCTGTTCCGCAGTGTTTGCAAATGCAAGGTGTCACCGTGGCCCCTAGGGCAGCGTGGGCCAAGCAACATCAGCCACACCTGGTTCTTTGGAACCAGCCCAGCCCTACTGACTGTTCCAAGGTGAGCAGCTCTCATTTCTAAGTGCCCCCCCACCCCACCCACCCCGCTCCAGGGTGCTGCTAAGGAGTGGTAGGCCCCTGTGAGCCATCTCATAGCCCACATAACCATGTGTGCCCTCCATAGAGACCAAAATAGTCCATCTCAAGTAATTCTGTGGAAGGGGACATGCAAGTGAGTTAAAGACAGTCCTGGGGAATCAGTTTCTCCTTGTACTTCAAGAAAAGGGTTTGGCTAAAAGACGACTTGATCTTCACTATGGGGGAACACTTCATATCTCGGTTTGCAACATCTGCTTGCAGGATTAAGGTGACCTCACTATTTTCTCCATGAACAATGGGTGAATGTTTGTCTTACCATTGTGTGTGACCCTCTCTGCTGAATTTCCCAAACAGAGGAAGCCAAAACTGCCAGCCCCCCCCCCCTTATCCCCCCAAATGGCACCAGAGCATCAGCAAAAGACTGATAAGGTTTCAGGTTCCACCTCTCTGGGCACCCTGCCTTTTACAGGAAATGTCCTAAAATGTTAACAGGTTTTCTCTGGGTTGCCAAGAGTTTCTGTTGCTAGCTTTTCTACAAATGGTGTGTTTTGTTTTCTTCATCAAAAAAAAAAAAAGTTTTAAAAAAGAAACAGTCACGGTCCGCAGCAAACTCTAGATATACACACCCATTCTGTAATCCTGTGTGAGTTAAATCAAATATAGATTTTTTTTTAAGACAAGTGAATTTGAAGTAAATATAGGTGAGCATTTCTATGACCTTGGGGTGGGGAAGAACTTTTAAAAATCTTTTTTATAGGGGCACCTGGGTTTATCACTCAGAGAGTGATAAAGAATAAACTATAGAGAGTGTTTGGCTTTGGCTCAGGTCATGACCTCACGGTTTATGAGTTCAAGCCCTGCATTCGGTTCTGTGCTAACAGCTCAGAGCCTGGAGCCTGCTTCAGATTCTGTGTCTCCCTCTCTCTCTGCCCCTCCCCTGCTCACGCTGTCTCTCTCTCAAAAATAAATAAACATTAAAAAAATTGTTTAAATCTTTTTTTATAATTATTAAAGACATACAAATTATAAAAGTGCATGTTCACACTTTTTTCTTTTTTTTTTTAAAGGAATTGAAGTTGAATAGAATGTTATATACAAGGAAGAAACATCTCTTTCATACTCCAATCCCAACCTCACTCCCCAGACAGAACCCAGGTTGATTGGTAATCTTTTAAAATAATTTTTGTGTGTTTTTTAAAAATTTTGAGAGAGAAAGAGAGAGAGAGAGCACGAGTACAAGTTGGGAAGGGGCAGAGAGAGAGGGAGAGAGAGAGAATCCCAAGCAGGCTCCATAATGTCAGTACACAGAGCCCCTTGTGGGGCTTGAACTCACAAACTGTGAAATCATGACCTGAACTGAAGTAGGACGCTTAACCAACTGAACCACCCAGGCACTCTGCAAATCATATTTTAGATGTGGGCACACACCTTCATATATAGAGTGTGTTTGTATTGACCTTTTATTAGACAATGAGATTATTGTATCATGACTGATCTGCTTCTTTTAGCATTTAGTAATATGCCTTGGAGATCTTTCCAAAGCCCATGAATCTCCATAACCATACATGGTCTTCCATTGTATGGAAGTGCCTTGTTAATTTGTGTTCCCATGACAAGTAGTGCTGCGGTGAATATTGCATCTGTGTCTTTGGCCATTTGTGATAAATTCTCACAAACGGAATTGCTAGGTCATAGCATATGCTTAATTTAAATTTTTCATAGATATTAACAAATTGCATTTCTCTAACAATGTATAAGTGGGACTATCTTCTACATCATTCAGTATTAGCACACTTTTTATTCTTAGCCAATCTGGTCAGAGTAAGCGATCATGTAGACAGTCTTGTAGCCCAACGTTAGGGACTTTGACTTTTACTCAGGGTGAAATGGGGAGCGATTAGAGAGTGATAAAGAATAAACTATAGAGGGCAAGTATGGAAGCAGACCAGTAAGGGGGCCTCTTGGGTAACTCCAATGATAGATGGTGGTGACCTGTTCCAGGGTGGGGGCACTGTAGATAATAAAACCTGCTAATGTAATTGATGTGAAGAAAGGAGAAGAGCCAAGGGTAACTCCAAGGTTTTTGGAGCAATTGGTAGGAAGAAATTGTTACTAACTGATAAGGAGGAGGGTAAATAGAGCAGACTTCAGGGAGGGAAGATCAGGAGTTAAGTGTTGGCCATGTTAAATTTGAGATGTCTATTGGACAACATCCAATGGAAAATGTGGAGTAAGCAATTGGTTATACAAGTCCAGAGTTTAGAAAAGAAGCCTGGGCTAGAGATATAAATTAGTAAGTCATAAACATATGGATGTTATTTAAAGCCAGGGGACTGGATGAGATCAACAAGGGAGTAAGAAGAGGAAAGGTCTGAGTCCTAAATCCTGGGATATTTCATTTCTTTAGAGGTCAATGGGAATGAGGAGAGATCACACAAGAGGCAGTAAAGACAGTAGTACCAAGAAAATGTGGGGTTCTGGAATACCAGTGAAGCAAATGTTTCAAGGGGCACCTGGGTGGCTCAGTTAGTTAAGCGTCCGACTTCAGCTCAGGTCATGATCTCATGGTTCATGAGTTCGAGCCCACGTCGGGCTCTGTGCTGATAGCTCAGAGCCTAGATCCTGCTTCAGATTCTGTCTCCCTTTCTCTCTGCTCCTTCCCCCTCATGCTCTGTCTCTTTCTCTCAGAAATAAACATTAAAGAAAATTAAAAAAAAAAAAGAAAAGAAAATGTTTCAAGAAAGATTAATCAGTGTCAAATTCTGCTGACACACCAAGATGAGGATTGAAAATTGTTTTTTCGGGGTGCCTGGTGGCTCAGTCAGTTAAACGTCCAACTCTTGGTTCTGACTCAGGTCATGATCTCATGGTTCATGAGTTGGAGCCCCGCATTGGGCTCCACGCTGATGGTGCAGAGCCTGCCTGGGATTCTCTCTCTCTCTCTCTTTCTCTCTCTCTCTCCCCATCCTGCACACTGTCTCAAAATAGATAAACTTAAAAAAAAAAAAAATTGTTTTTTTCAATTTAGCAATATGGAAGTCACTGGTGACCTTAGCAAGAGCATTAGTGGAAATGAAAGCTGCTTGGAGCAGTTCAAGAAAAAACGGGAAAGGAAGGATTGGAGTATAGACAACTCTTGTAAGAAGTAGTGAAGAGAACGGGAGAGGAGAGTGGAGTCAAGAGTGCAATTTTTTAAGTCTTATTTTTGAAACTATTTCAAACTTACACAAATGTTTCCAGTACAGTACAAAAAACTCTCTTCTCCCAAACTATTTGAAAGTTACCAATCTTATGCTTCATCACCCAATACTTGACTATAGATTTCCTACAAACAAGGGCATTCTCTTATATACCCTCGTACCATCATCAAAATCAGGAATTAAGATATGATAATCTAATCCCCAGACCACATCCGAGTTTCACCAGTTGTCCCAATGTCTTTTATACCCAGTTCAACAGTCACATATGGCTTTTAATCATATTCTTTTTTTTTTTTTTTTAATGTTTATTTTGAAAGAGAGAGAGAGAGAATGAGTGGGGAACAAGCAGAGAGAGAAGAGAGAATCCCAAGCAGGCTCTGCACTGTCAGCATAGAGCTGGACACAGGCCTCTATCTCACAAACTGTGAGATCATGACCTGAGCTGAAATCAAGAGTCTGATGCTTAACTGAGTCACCCAGGCACCCCAGTCATATTTCTTTAGTGTCCTTCAAACTGGAACAAACTTCAGTCTGTCCTTAACCTTGGGACCTGACTTTTTTTTTTTTTTTTTAACTTTACAGGCCATTATTTTCATTTACCTCATTACTAAGGATGTTCATGGTCATTACTTAAGTTGGTATTTGCCTGACTTCTTCACTGTACATTTACAATTTTTCCCTATATACTTAATAAGAATCTAGCGGGGAGGTACTTTGAAACTGTGTAAATGGTTCATTTTCGTCAAACTGTCTCTTTATTCATTTGTTTATATCTGTATGGGCTCATGACTTCCTATTTTATTCAATGGTTTGTAAGCCATTACTGTCATCATTTACTCTGGTGCTCAAAATGTAGATGATTTGGCCAGTAGGAGCCCCTTCAGGCTGGCTTCCTTTTCTTTGACAAACGCCCGTCATTCTTTGAGGATGTACTTTCTGGCACAATGTGCTCGAGATTCATCTTGGACTTTCCCCAACCCAGCCTTGGAACCAGCCATTTTTCCAAAGGACCCTGGTTTCTTTTGGTGGGGAATGATATTTAGAAACCAAGATCTGGAGGGGCGCCTGGGTAGCTCAGTCGGTTAAGCGTCCGATTCTTATTTCAGTTCAGAGCATGACCTCATGGTTTGCGAGTTCGAGCCCCACATTGGGCTCTGCACTGTCAGCATAGAGTCTGCTTGGGATTCTCTCTCGCCCTCTCCCTCTTTGTCCCTCTTTCCCCCCAAAATAAATAAACTTCAAACAAACGAAAAAACAAACAAACAAACAAACAAACAAACCAAGACCTGGAGGCTGGGTATGCTGATTGCTACTGGGGAGTTGCAGCTCCTAGGCCCTAAGAAAGGATTTCTTTTTTTTTTAATTTTTTTTTTCAACGTTTTTTTATTTATTTTTGGGACAGAGAGAGACAGAGCATGAACGGGGGAGGGGCAGAGAGAGAGGGAGACACAGAATCGGAAACAGGCTCCAGGCTCCGAGCCATCAGCCCAGAGCCTGACGCGGGGCTCGAACTCACGGACCGCGAGATCGTGACCTGGCTGAAGTCGGACGCTCAACCGACTGCGCCACCCAGGCGCCCCAAGGATTTCTTTTTTTTCTTTTCTTTTCTTTCTTTCTTTTTTTCTTTCTTTTTTTTTAATTATTTTTTTTAATGTTTATTTTTGAGACAGGGGGAGACAGAGTGCGAGTGGGGGAGGGGCAGAGAGAGGGAGACACAGAATCTGAAACAGGTTCCAGGCTCTGAGCTGTCAGCACAGAGCCTGATGCAGGGCTCGAACCCATGAACCATGAGATCATGACCTGGGTCGAAGTCGGACGCTTAACCGACTGAGCCACCCAGGTGCCCCTCTTTCTTTCTTTTTAGTGGGGTTATTTATTTTAAGTAATCGCTACATCCAATGTGGGGCTTGAACTCATGTCCCATGCTCTTCTGACTGAGCCAGCCAGGCACCTCTAAGAGAGGAATTCTTAAAGATAGAAGAAATTAAAGCATTTTCTTATACTTATGGGAAAGATAAAATAGAGAAAATTTGATGATCCTGCAAGAGAGAAAAGGGAATTGTTGGGCTCTAGAGCGTGAGTGGCCCTAAGCAGCACCCACAGGTACAGGAGGGAGGAAGGCATAGAAACAGTTGGGTGTATGAGGGTCTATTTTATAGAAGTACTCTTCTGGGGTGCTTGGGTGGCTCTGTTAGCCAAGAGTTCAACTTCAGCTCAGGTTACAATCTCGCTGTTCCTGTTCGAGAGTTTGAGCCCTGCCTCGGGCTCTGTGTTGACAGCTCAGAGCCTGGAGACTGCTCCTGATTCTGTGTCTCCCTCTCTCTCTCTCTGCCCCTCCTCCACTCATGCTGTCTCTTTTTCTCTCTCTCAAAAATAAATAAACATTTAAAAATGTAAAAAAAAGAAAAAAAGAAGAAGTCTTCTAATGGCTTTTATTTTCTCAAGAAAATAATCAAGGTCATCAGTTAAGAGGAAGAATGGGAAAAGAAGTGCTGGAGATTTGAGAAGAGAAGATACAGTATGAGTAGCCACGTGGAAGGTCAAGAGTGAATACTCTAGGGAACACAGTTGGGGTATCGAGCAGCATGAAGGGTCCACTTGAGGTGACTAGGAATTTAAAGTGAGACTTATTAACACAAACGTGTGGGGTCTTTCTCCTGCCATGTTAGGTACAGAATAGGCAGGATTATCGCTTCTCTGCCTTTTGGCTAAGATCAAGTGCAGAATAGGCATGATCAGCCAGGGCTGCCAATTCACCAAATGAGTACAAAATAGGAAAGAGAGAGGCCAGGGGACTGAAGGTGTATGCAAGGGAGAGATTCTACTAGTTGGTTGTGGGCTTTACATGGGTGAAAGAGGGAAGAGGGAATGATAAAGGAGAGAGGCATGGTGGAGATGCGATCAGTAGATTGCTGGTCTTGCCAAGACCACGGGAATTTTGGAGATAGGGCACTAGAGGAATGAGTTGGGAAGAAGTGAGGTGATGATCAGAGGGTGGAAAGCATGAGATTGAGATGATAGGAGGTGTTATGGGTTGAATTGTGACCCCCTCAAAAAATGTTGACGTCCTAACCCCTGGTACCTCAGAATGTGACCTTACTTGGAGATGGAGACTTTACAGAGATAATCAAGTTAAATTGAAGTCATTTGGGTGACCCCTCATCCAATATGACTGGTGTCCTTATAAAAAGTGGAAAGTCAGACACAAGGACAGGTAGCACACGGGGAGAGGCCATGTGAAGGTGCAGGCAGAGGTCATGATGGTGCATCCACAGGCCGAGGAAGGCCAGCGACGGGCAGCAAACCACCTGAAGTTAGGAGAGGGGTCTGAAGGGAACAGATGCTCCCTCACAGTCCTCAAGGAGAAACCAAGGGGTGCCTGGGTGGCTTAGTCGGTTGAGCGTCCGACTTCGGCTCAGGTCATGATCTCGTGGTCCATGAGTTCGAGCCCCGCGTCGGGCTCTGTGCTGACAGCTCAGAGCCAGGAGCCTGCTTCGGATTCTGTGTCTCCCTCTTTGTCTGACCCTCCCCCGCTCATTCTCTGTCTCTCTATCTGTCAAAAATAAATAAACATAAGAAAAAAAGTTTAAGCTTTAAAAAAAAAGAAGAAGAAACCAAGCCTGAGGGCACCTTGATCTCAGACTTCCAGCCTCCAGAACTGTGAGGCAATACACTTCTGCTGTTCAAGCCACCCAGTCGGTGGTACTTTGTTACAGCAGCCCTGGGACACTAATACAGAGGGGTAGCAGTCATAGGTAATGATGAGGACCAGAAAATGACCACCGAGTGGGTAATTCAGATAGGGTCAGGCCAGGTCATTAGAGGAGAAGAGATCATGGAACTCTCTATGTGGACACTGAAATCTCTAAGCATTAGGACAGAATTAGGATCAGAGGGGATGACCGCGAGGCAGGAGCCAAAGCCTTCAAGAAATGAGAGGAAATAACCCAGGGAGTGTAGATGAGTAGAAAAGGGAGGCATAGCAGGTGGTATAGTCTGTCGAGAGGAGATTCAAAGCCGAGGGACTTTAGGGTCTGAAAGCAGCACTGAAGAGCAAGGAAGACACCTGCCCACCTTTCGGCCTGGTGACACATGAGCTGAAGGAGAGAGAGCAGTGTCCTCAGGGAGAGGTGGCAGGGCAGAGGGACCCTTCACAGGGGCTATGTCCAGAGGGAGCTTGCTGATGGGGAGCAGTGAGCTCTAGAGGGACCAGGGGAAGGGTTTTAGGAGATGGGAACAGAGCAGGGAATGTGCAAGGTTAGGAGAATCAGAGCGTGGGAGATGAGGGATCATCACACGCCAGGGGGAAGAGTTACAAAATATCGTGGCCACGTTTATCAGCTTACCACAATCCAATGTGCGCATTTGTACCTTTTGAACTTCACAGCATGTGCGCGGGGAATGTGGTAAAGAATGTGGAATGGTCACTGCAGATAGAGAAGAGGGATCGGGCTAAGGACAGGTCAAGGATTTTCAAGCGAGGCTGGAGCCCAGTGGAGGCTGAAGGGCAGGAATGTCTAGTGGCACCAACCTACAGGATCGTGGAATTTTTGTGGCTTCTATTTTGTTTCTTGCTGGGGTGCAGAGGCCTGGTTCTAAGCCTAGTGAAGGAAGATTGTGGGATTTGTGCAAGGGTGGGTTTTGCTGATGAGGGCGTTGACGTGGCTGGTGAGGTCATCCACACAGGCTCCAGCTTAAGCAATAATAATAATAATATATCAGCGTATATGATATATCATCATTCACAGCTGCCAGGGACTGTTCTAAGTGCTCTCCGTATCAATTCAGTTACCCTCGCCAGTCTTTCAGGCAGGCATTATTGTTATCCCCACTTTAATATGAATGAGAGTGTGAGGCTCAGAGAGCTCAAGTAAGCCGTCCAAGTTCAAAGCCTGTCTGTGGAAGAGCTGTGATTCCACCGAGGCAGTTCAGCCCCAGCGGGGCGACAGAGGGAGGAGCTGAAAGGAGCAGAAAAACCGCGGAAGGGTGAAGGGGCAGGGCTGGGGTTTGGGTGCGACCACAGCGCAGGGGAGAGGCAGAGGAAGTGAGAGCGGGACCCATGTGTGGTTGTGGTCTGAGAGCGGAAGGGTAGACTTTTACATCCGGTGCAGCTGGCTGAGGTGAGGTAGAGGTGAAAGTCCCTGCAGAACTGGGAGATTTGGGGAACTGGGGAGCAGGGTGGTCCAGGTGGAGGGTCATCCACGGGACACTGAAGTGTCCCAAAGTGACACGGACATGGAGGGAGAGGACACCTGGAGACAGGACTCTGATAAATACGGAGACTGCTTCCTGCAGCAGAGTGGGTAGGCAGGGAAGAGCCTGGGCAGAGGGCCACTGGGGCCTCAGGTGGCAGAAGCCATCAGGAAATCGGGGTTGTCACTGCCTCGTGTGGAAGGCAACAGGGTAGCACCGGGGGTCTTCTCTAAGGCAGGAGCACTCCAAGGAGTTATTTTAAAGTTACAAAATTAAGTTTGCCGCGTATTTTCTTGGCGATTTTTTGTACTCCAAAAAATTGCTTCCCGCAGAACGGTTGGAAAATATATTGCCACCAGGTGGTGCAATGGCAGCGGCGCCCATCTGAGAGCTTCGCAGGCCTGAATTGCCACCCGGTGGTGAGAAGAGGAAATGCAGGGAGGCTTTATTTGCGACCGACACACCAAATCAGCTGCCATCTTCCCACGCCCTCACGAGTTGCGCAAAGTACAGAGAGTATGACTATGTGGACTTGGACCTCCCCTCTCATGCCTTCATTTCCTCATCCACCCACACTGCTTTTTATACAACAAACGCTTGTTGGGCTCCTCGTGGGTGTGAAGCACTGAGCTAGATACCAGGGACCCAGAGGGGAATGTGACATGTCCCAGCCCTCGGGACTCACAATTCTAGTGGGTGATGCCAAACGGTCACTGGGTGATCACAGGACAACGTGGGCAGTGCTGCAACAGAGCGCACCCAGGTGCTATGGAGGCTCCAGAAGGGGCTCTAACCCAGTCTTTCTAGATGAGGTGGTAACAGGACCAACACCTGCAGGGTGGGATTAACTGAGCGGTGAGAGTTCTAGGCAGAAAAATTTAAATGCCAAAGCCTAGCAGCGAGCGATCAAATGGAACATTCCAGCATAAAGATGAATGTATTATGGCTGGAGCCTACAGAGACTGTTGCCTGCAGGAGAGTGGGGAGGCACGGAAGAGTCTGGGCAGAGGGCCACTGGGGCGTAAGATGGCATCTGAAAGTTGAGAGGACATAGGTAAGCAGGAGATTTGAGTATACATTGAGAAGTTTGGACTTTATCTTGAGAGCGAAGATGTACCATTGAAAAGTCCGGGGTTCACCCTCAGAGAGATCCGTCTAGAAATAGTGTGTGGAATGGACTGGAGAGACCCCAGGCTGGGGGCTGGGGGCTGGGGCCAGTGAGGAGGCTGGAGCAGTAACCCAGGCAAGATTCAGTAGGGCCTGAACCTAGGCAGCATTTGTTTTATTGAAGAGCCGTGGACAGATTGAAAAGGTTTCCATATGCTCCTTACATATGAGGTTCCTGGGGTTCCATTGGGCTTGCTCATTCTTCATGAAATATTGCTTTTGAGATCCCTCCAGGTTGTTGTATATATCTATGGCCTATTCCTTTTTATTGCAGAGGAGTATTCCATTGTATGGATATACCACAGTTTATCCATTCGCCTGTTGAAGGATATTTGGATTGTTCCCAGGTTTGGCTTATTACAAATAAAGCTTCTCTGAACATTCACATACAGGTTTTTGTGTGAATGCAAATTTTTATTTTTCTAGGATAAACACCCAGTAGTGCAGTTGCTGGGTTGTATGGTTAGTATGTGTTTAATTTTATGAGAAACTGCCAAGCTGTTTTCCAGAAGTTCCAGAAGTAAACGTACCATTTTATTTTATTTTTTTAATTTTTTTAATGTTTATTTATTTTTGAGACAGAGAGAGACAGAGCATGAGCGGCAGAGGGGTAGAGAGAGAGAGGGAAACACAGAATCTGAAGCAGGCTCCAGGCTCTGAGCTGTCAGCACAGAGCCTGACGCGGGGCTCGAACTCATGAGCTGTGAGATCATGACCTGAGCTGAAGTCGGATGCCCAACCGACTGAGCCACTCCAGGCGTCCCATAAACATACCATTTTAACTTGACCTCTGGCAGTGTATGATGGCTCCCGCTGCCCCACATTCTTCCCAGTACTTGGTATTATCACTGTATATGTTTTTTTTTTTAAATTTTTGTCTTTCTGGCATGGGTACAGAGGTGTTTCCTTTTTGCTTTAGTTTGCATTTGCTTAATATCTAGTTATATTTAACATCTTTTCACGTGCTTATTTGCTATTTGTGTATCTTTGGTGAAGTGTCTGTTCAAAGAGCTGGTTCACTTTTATTTTAAAATGTGCCGAGTCATCCACATCTCTATCTCTACCTTCTCTCCTGAACTTCAGATTGAGATGCAAATGTCTCCTGCCATCTTCATGGAAGTGCCCCACTGCCACAATCTCACGCGGAAAGCCAAAACTGCCATCCCGCAGGAGTCCTGGGCCTCCCCAGTGGAAGAGCTAACACTTAGAGGGTTTACTATGTGCTAAGCACTGTTCTGAGTGCTTTACATGCTTTAACTAACTTAATACTCACAATTACCCTTATAGGTAGTACTGTTTTTACCTTCATTTTCACACATGGGAAACGAGGCACAGAAAGGCTGAGTAACTCACCCAAGCTTGCACAGCTGGCAAGTGGCCAGTATGTCCATCCAGCTCCCAGAGTCGCTCTTGATTCTTCTTTCTCACCTCCCCAGGTCTGTTCAATCACTAAGACCTATATATTTTTACCTTCTGAATATTTTACTTCCATTGCCTTTCTTATAACCTTTATAACTACTGCTCTGTTGCAGCCATCTTTTCTCTTGCCTGGACCATTGAAAGTACCTTTTTTTTTTTTTTTTTTTTTTTAAGGTAATCTCTACAACCAACGTAGGGCTCAAACTCACAACTCCAAGATCAAGAGTCACATGCTCCCCCCACTGAGCCAGCCAGGTGCCCCGTAAGTACTTTTAAAAAACATAACTTTTTGTGGGGCACCTGGGCAGCTCAGTCGGCTAAGCATTGGACTTCAGCTCTGGTTATGATCTCATGGTTCATGAACACAAACCCCATTTCAGGTGCTCCCCGCTTTTCTCTCTCTCCTTCTCTCTCTGCCCCTCACTCGCACCCTCTCTCTCTCAAATAAAATAAAATAAAATAAAATAAAATAAAATAAAATAAACTTCTATTATAGAAAATTTCAACAATATGAAAATCTAGAGAATAGTACAGTGAATATGTTCATTGCCACAACCAATATAAACTCATGACCATTTGCTTTATCTATACATCCACTCTCTGCTACCGCTTAACTGCATTATTTGGAAGCAAATCTCAGGCGGCATGTTAATGCATCTATAAATATATAGTATGCATCTCTAAATGCATCTATGTATATAATATATATATTATTAATATTATATACATGTATAATATTATGTATATACATATACATATACATGTATAATATATATATTATATATATATAATGCATCTATAAATATATAGTATGCATCTCTAAAACAACTTTCAAATAACATTCTTCGCATTACGCATTCATAATATTTCTTTGTATCATTATCTAATCAGTATTTATATTAGTTATCTGTTGCTGTGTAACTTAGAGGTTTAAAACAATAATAAGCATTTATTGTTGCTCAGTTTATTTGTTGGAAATTGGGGAGCAGATGAACGAAGTGGTTCTGGATCAGCATCTCATGAGATGGCAGTCACCTGGAAGTCTGACAGGTACTGGAGAATCTGCTTTCCATGTGGCTCATCTACACAGGCTGGCAGGTCAGTGCTGGCTTTTGGCAGGGGCACAGGTCCTCACCACAAGGGCTCTCTACGGGCAGCTTGAATGGCCTCAGAACCTTGTCCGGTTTCCCCCAGAGCAAGGATCCAAGGAGGAAGCTACAAAACCTTTCCTGACCCAGCTTTGTAAGTCACACACACGTCTACACTATTCCGTTGGTCACATGGGCCAACCTGCTTCGTTGTGAGAGGGTGTGAATACCGGGAGGCCAGGATCTTAGGGGACCATCCTGGAGAACGGTAACCACAAGTTCAAATTGCCCCACTTGCCTGTCTCTCTCTCATTTACAACTGGTTTATTTAAATCAGGATCCATCCTTGCATTTTGTCGATATGGCTCATAAGTCTTAATCTCTGGGTTCCTTTTCCTCTTGTTTTTTCATTTTGTTCTTGTTTCTTTGCCTTTTTAAGTTTATTTATTTTGAGAGAGAGTGAGCACAAGTGGGGGAGGGGCAGAGAGAAAGGGAGAGAGAATCCCAAGTAGGATCCATGCTGTCAGTGCAGAGTTGGAGGGGCTGGAACTCACAGACCGTGAGTGACCTAAGCCAAAATCAAGAGTCTGCCACTTAACCGACTAAGCCACCCAGGCGCTCTGCCTTTTTTTTTTTTAAAGAAGCCATGTTGTTTGTCCTTAGAGTTTTACATTTACTGGATTTTTCCTGCTTGCACCCCCATGGGGGGGTTAAATCCCCCCATGTCATTTAACATGATGTCATTTAACATGGTCCTCTGATTCATGTCTTTCCTGTAAACTTGTACTTAGATCCAGAACAATATGATTTGGATTTTTTTTTTTTTTTTTTTTTTTTTTTTTTGCTTTTGCAAGAAAGCTTCAGCAGTAGTGCTGTTGACTTCCAGCAGGAGGCATATAATGTCAGGTTGTCTTTTTTTTTTTTTTTTTTTAATGTTTATTTTTGAGAGAGAGCACACATGTGGGAGAGGTAGAGAGAGAGGGAGACACAGAATCCAAAGCAGGCTCCAGACTCCAAGCTGTCAGCACAGAACCCCACATGGGGTTCGAACCCATGAACCGTGAGATCACGAGCCGAAGTTGGACGCTTAACCAACAGAGCCACCCAGGTGCCCATGGTTGTCTCTCTTCATATGATGTTGAAGCTGTCGATTATTATTGCCTAGCTTAATTATTTCATTAGAGGTTTACAAAATAGTGATAAATTAACTCTATAATTCCATTATCTATTAGCTGGAATATCTCTATAGAGAGAAATTTTCGCTTACTTTTTGATTACCCTGAAGTACAGTTAATACAGAAAAGATAAATGCTTCTTTCCCTTTATTAACAAGTATTCAGAAGTCACTTATTTCTAACATCCTTCAAAGGTGACCAATATTTTATTTTTAAAAATTTTTTCCCACTATTTTAAAAATATCATCATGAACTTAGAGATTTAAAAAATTTGATTTCAATCCATTGCACTTGTAATTCAATACATTGCACTTGCACTGATGCTCAGATGATCCTATCATTGGCCAGGAGGAACCTCTTCGGGTTAGCCCCTGCATCCTTGTCAATTATACCAGCCATCTTTTATGGCTTCTTTACTTCCTGCCATAGCATTATGTTCCAGGTGCATCTTGCACATCTACACAGATGTCTCAGCACCACTTGCCCCAGGAGCTCTGGTTCTTTTTAGTGGGAAATGAGAAAGACCACAATCTGGGTGTTAGAGTGTCTTTGCCTTCCAGCTGCACCCAACCCCGTCCTCCAATCACCAGAGCTGTAAAAATGCAAATCTGACCACTCCCTTGCTCAAAGTCCTTCCTCTGTTGCCCTCAGGACCAAGCCAGTTCTAAGCACATCAGGTCCTCAGTTACTGTTTCCCTGTTTGCCCCTCCCTCCCACTTCCTAGCAGTCTCTTTAAACTTCAAAACCCAGCAGAGGGGTGCCTGAGTGGCTCACTTAAGCGTCAGACTTGGCCTAGGTCATGATCTCCTGGTTCATAGTTCAAGCCTGCTATTGGGCTCTCAGCTGTCAGCACAGCCAATTTGGGATCATCTGTCCCCGCCCCCCGCCCGCCCCTTACCCTGCTCATGCTCGCGCTCTCTCCTCAAACAAAAATTAACCAAAACACAGCAGAACCTAACACGTTGCCGGTCCAGCACCTCCCCAGGCTGAGTCACACTCCTGGGCCTGTTCTCATACTAACCCTTCCACTTGGAAACATCCAGTCCTCCTTTGCCTGTCTTAACCTCACCAACTGTCTCATATTAAATCAATCTTGGAGCTTCGGCTTTAGTTCAGGTGTCATCTCCAAAACACTTACCTGAACAGCCAGGCAGGGAGGTCTCCCACTATTGTCTCATGGTCACTGTGCTTATACCCGTGTAAGCACGTAACTAACGTCTCCGTTTAACTCTCCTGCGCTGCTCAGCCATGAAGGACTAAAAAGCAGTTACTGCCCTATCCATCTTTACCTCTGGTCAAGGGGGACCAGTACATGGCCTGCTGCCTAGCGGGTGCCCTCATCCAATCACCTGCAGGCAGGACAGACGTTCTCTTGCCAGGGCATACATCCTTCCACTTCTGCCCTCCACCAGTGCCTTCTTCACTGTAGGTCAGGCCTGCAGTTCCACTAGGCATGAACTGAGCTATGCATTCATCTCTCCTGTCTGATCTGTATTTGGCGGGCTTGCGGGGGGGGGGGGGGGGGGCGGGGAGAGAGACTAAAAGGGAGCTCATGCTCCTACTCTGGTGACGATTGGGGATGGGGATTCCCTTCTCCACCCCAAACAGCTGGAGCCCTAGCCAGGATGAAGGTCAGGATGGGAAGGGTAACATCAGCCAGGAGGCACTAACACAGTGTAGTGTTGCCTATACAGAGCAACAATGAAGAGCCAGGGGCTCTGGAGACAGCCTGCTGTCATGACCCTGGAAGCTATTGATCATATGTGGTAAATATACCACCTTCTTAGGCTATTGGGAGTAGTGAACAAAACATGCAAAGCATTTTGCAGTGCTTGATTTATCGTTAAGCACTACGTTGTGCCATGTAGATAAAGGCAACACCCCCCAAATAGTAATGCTTTAAAAATATTTGACACTGGAGTTTTTCAGAGTCTGCAAGACAGAAACGGTTGACAACTTAAGGCATACTTTCCAAGTCAGGGAAAGTGGCTAACCTTGGCTGGGATGGGGGGTATGGGGAATCCAAGAGGTCAACTGTGCATAACTTGAACCAGTCAGGGTTAACAGATCCTAAGAGGAAGCTTCTGTGTCTACAGAGTACACAGTAACCAGAGAGCAAGCATGCCAAAATGGCATAACCTGATTGTAATGCAAACAGGTTTATAATCTCATCAACTCTGAGGACAAGGATTTTTATATTTTTCACTGATGAAAATGTTCCTAGCACCTACAATAGAGCCTGGCCATAGCAGGTGACCAAAGACTTGCAGAATGAGAAGATCATGAGGCCTTTCCCATTTATGCATCACCAAATTCCAAAGGTTGGCATTCACTAGAGCCATGTAGCTGCTACCACAAAGCACCTAAAGGCTGGGGAGGGGGAGGACTGGAAAAGGGCCCGGGCTATATATTGGACAGGAAATTCCCAACATTTGTAGCAAGCTGGAGCTACAGAATGGGAGGCCTAACGGGGGTCCCTGTTTCTTTCTATTTACCAGTCTGATAAGTCTAGAGAAGAAACTTGAAATTCTGTTCCACTCCCAGGCCCCACTCAGCAAGTCAGACAGTACCCAAGCCCATGTTCAGCTGTGGCCTTGAACGTAACACACAGTTACACCAGGAAAGGTTAAGGAATTTTCTTTATTTTTTTTTACAAATTAAGACTATGTTGATTTCATATATTTCTGAATCAAAAACACCTTTGTCTTCACAGTATGAGTTAGAGAATGCAGCCTGAGCTGAAAACCAAGGAACTAGAAAAGAAAGTGATAATTACAGTGATTACTGTATTAAAAACCTGTTAGACATTTTCTTTAAAAGTAGTTTTTTATATCTTGTCATTCTTGGCACTGTTTCTAAAGAAAAACTCCTTTATCCCAAGCAAAAAAGCGTAAGAGGTGGAGTTTGGCTTCAAGAGATGTAACTCAGATTCTCAGGCCTAGCAGAGAATCAACAAATTTATAGAGTGCTACTGGGATGGCGGGCGGGGGGGGGGGGGGCAGGGCAGGGGGGTAATGGGAAGGACGTCCCTTTAGTAAGTTCTCAAGCCAGAGGCTGGAGGCGGCAGCTAAATCAGAAGGCAGCATCCTCTGCAGAAGCAAGCCATTCTGGGCAGCATGGCACTCTAG
The DNA here is from genome assembly GCF_046562875.1 of Panthera onca. Lineage (NCBI taxonomy): Eukaryota > Metazoa > Chordata > Mammalia > Carnivora > Felidae > Panthera > Panthera onca. Next base: position 76,188,793 of record NC_138345.1, on the reverse strand, counting down.
GAATACCAACACCCCGGGAACAAATCTTTTCACGGGGTGGCCCGGGGATGCGGTGCCCTGCGAACCAGCAGCCACTGGGTCAAACTGTGTGCTGGTTGTGAACAGGGAGAGCCAAAAGTGGTATCATCCTGGCAGTGGACTCCTGATGGCTCAGTCCCCCTTACACTGAGGCCCTGTGAGTAGCCAGAGTCACACCTGCTCTCGAGGCTGCCTGCCCTTCTGTGCCCGCTGATTGTGGCAGCTCCCTGGGAAAGAGCTGGTGATCCCCATTGGTATCGCCCTCCCTCACTCACAACCACAAAGCTGAAGGGAATTAGAGGTGTTACAGGTTTGATCACCTAGTCCCCACCCGGAAGGCTACAGATTTCTGGGAACAGGTGAACAGCCCAAAAACTAAAGTGCATCTGTAAAATGAATGTTTATCTACTGCCCCGAATCTCTGGCCTGACACTATTGGCGTCCAGGCGGAAGACAGAAATGCACTGGACTGTCATGAATGCTGCCTAAGTCATCACCATCCAGTTCTGCTGATCTGAACAAAGAACCATTCAGTTAGCAGCGATTTTCTCCCCCACTGCCCCAAACAGGCCCTTATCTAGGTCTGCCTGGCAGAATTAGTTTACAATTACCCCCAGGCTCAACCATGCCCCTTCCCTATCCTTCCTCTCCTGGGATCTTCAATCAAAGTCACTGTGGTGGAAGCCATTCAACAACTAAGGTGATGACCAAAATAAAGATGGGAAGTTAGGGAATTCTATGCTCTATCTTGCCATACATAACCAGCCTTTTCAGAAATGTCTGATAAGAATCAGTCTTTCCTTTGTATTGAAACCCTCCCTCCTCACGAATAGAAACAGGCAGATTCCCCAACGGTCAGACAAGGGATGGGGAATAGGAACACATAAATCCACACTCCTTTTAGGATAGCAAGGCAGAGAGATGTGTTTGTCAGACCAGCAACAGCTTGGGCAGCTCAGAGGAAGCAAAGCATCCACCAGGAGAAGCTCTTCATTTTCTTTGTAGGTGTTGACAGAAGCTCAGATACAGTGAGCCTGGGTAAAAAAAAACGGGACCACCAAACTCCTTTCCAATGGGAAACACACTGCCTAGTCCCACAGGAACTGTGCACAAACCAAACGATGCTGAGCAAAGGGCTGAGGCGGCTCTACCAGTTCAGGTGCACCTGGCGAAGTTCGGCTGGAAAGTGGATTCCTGGAGTTTGCTCTGCTGTGGGTCCCACTCCTCGTCATGGTGACCGGCTGCCTGAGCAGAGGAAGAGGCTAGGACTGGGCTGGGCAGAAAAGGGAGTGGGGAAGAACCCCAGGAATACGAAGCCAAACTCCAAACTATATTCTGCTAATCAGTTTTTTGATCAAAAAATTCAAAGTAGAGAAAACCACAAAGTACAAAAGCTTTTCTGATGCTTTTCATTATCACAGAACACACCACCTGTAATGTGTGCGAAGAGGAAATGAGGGGTGGAGGGACAGGAGGTCAAACTGGACAAGGCTGGAAGGTCATTTCACTTCTTCTCTTTCTTCTTGTCCTAGAAATGGAGAAAAATCGCCCAATTAATTTTCGGCATCTGGCATTCAAGCTAAAACTCTTGAGGGAGCCAATACCTGGCTACCTTCGGTTAGAGACTGGAAGGGAACAAGACCATAAAAAGAGAGGAGAAATGCTTCCTCCGTGAGAGGGAGGAACTGGATCTTAACCATATTCCACTGGTGGTACCTCAAGTTGCTGACAGACCTGACAGGAGTAAAAGTTAAGCAGCTGTCCCCACTTCCACTCCAAGAGCACCCAGCTGGGCCACCTGACCACTCCTGGCTTACTCATAACTACCACAGCTCGGATCTCATCCAGTGAAAGCTGCAGACTGGCAGTCCACCCCAAAATAACTCCAACAAGAGGCCAAGACCAACTTTCCATTAAGCCAGAGAAGCATAAATCCTGGGCACAAACCAACGCCCAGAAATGATCTAGTCCAGTGAACACGTCATTCAATCCTCGGTGGAAGCCTAGTGTATTAAACAAATGAAAGTTGAGTTGCTTTGCCTAAAACCTGCTTGGAGCTCAGTCTAGTCACCACACAAATAAGACAGAGCCACCAATCCCACCTACTCATCTGTTTCCACCAGCATCACACTGTCTCCTGTTTCCTATTAAGATCTGTAAAAAAATAAAACACCTCATGATTTCATTTGTTCCCCTACTGCCAGAGGAGACTATGTATGGCACTCACTAACCATATACAGAATGCTTCTCTGGAAACAAGACTAACAAGCGGATAAAACTGGTCTACTTCTGACACATATTTATAAAAGCTGATTGCCAAGATTAAACAAATTCCCTAGAATATCTTTTCCTGAGTCATAACCATCTTTACAGCCTTTAAATTCTTTATATAGTAGACTGTTTCTTGGTGCCACTGAAGCCCTTTTCTCATTTGATACTAATCTCAGAGATCTGGTTTTTTGTTTAAGTTTTGTTACTTTTAAGTAATCACTACATCCAATATGAGGCTCAAATTTACAACCCTGAGGTCAAGAGTCCCACACTAGGGATCCTCCACCCCCACCCTCCCCTTTTTTAAGGGAGTTGTTTTACTTGTTCCTTTTTCTCCTTTGGCTAAAGACTTCTGGTGGCCTTACAGTTAACCTGGACCTACACACTTCGTTAAGTTTTCAAATTTGAAGTATACATAGATGCTGAGTTCAGGAGCCATTCTCTCATCTTTAGGTGGTAGGCTGACTAACCTTCTCATTCATGGCCAGGATCATCATAAGTTTTCTGAAGAGAGTAATGAAATCTAAGAAGAGGTCAACGCAGTGCCTGAAACAGAAGAACCAGATTATAAGTTGGCATTTCCCACCTTCCTTTATCCACAGTCCACAGAGGTGCAGGACATAAAAACCCCATGTCTACCCCACAAGTGAGCTTCACCAAACCACCAACTAAGTAAAACTCTGGTGTCTGAGATCCTTTACAACTCAACAAAGCCATGCAGCACAGGGAAAAGAAAAACTCAGCTTTAGACTCTGCAGGGGCCTATATCTGAACCCTGAACTACCATTAACTAGTTAAGAAACTCTCAGAGGATTACTACGTTAAAAAAAATGTATATATTAAAAAGAATGTGTTTCTTCTTCTCATTGTTAAAGGTTTAAAAAATACAAAAATAGGGGTGCCTGGGTGGCTCAGTCAGTTAAGCGTCCGACTTTGGCTCAGGTCATATCTCCCAGTTCGTGGGTTCAAGCCCTGCATTGGGACTCTGTATTGACAGTTCTGAGCTTGGAGCCTGTTTCAGATTTTGTGTCTCCTCTCTCTCTGCCCCTCCCCTGCTTGCTCTCGCTCTCTCAAAAATAAACAAACGTTAAAAAAAATACAAAAATATAGAGCAAAAGGTGAAAGATCCCTTTCCCTGTCCTATGCCTTAAAAGTAAGGATAATTAAATGCGTATTATTAATTCAATTTTTAAAAGATCTGAGGTCTTTCAGGAATTGAGGGAGACTATGCTATTTGGTATACAGTTCCAAAAGTATGGGTATCCTACCATACACACTCCTGGAGGCTGGCCACTTAAGTTCGGATAGGGCCACCTAGTCCACTTTTAACCCTACTCACGGGGACAGAAAGGGAGGCGTTAAAGACCAGTTTTCACTCACCAGATATAATCCTTATCTCCATTTTCAGCTTTTTCAATAATGAGTTGAGTATCAAAAAGGACGAAGCCACACATGACCACCAGCCCCACATATAGGTTTGCCTGACACAAGAAGAATGAGATGGGTGACTATGTGGTAGATGCCACAGAGGAAAAAACCAGCTGTTACCTCTTTCTGGCTCTTGGCTCTTGGCAATTTGAAAGTACAACAAATGCTAAGCCTAATGACATTAACATTCATGGGAACAGAAGTCTATGGTGGAAACCACATGGCTTCCCTAGGCACAATTCTTCACTGCCCAATGAAAGTGAGCTTTCTGGAAGATTCTAAGTCCACCTTGCTTTAAGGTGAAGCAAGAAAAAGAAGAGCAAGGCAAATGGCTGCTGGAAGTTATATGTAAAGTCTCACCTGGAAAAGCCAAATGGATCCAAAGAAAAGATTCCCCAGGGAAGACAAGAGCATCAGGCTCATGGCTGACATCAAGACACCTACAAGAGAGGACAAAATGCCGTCCTGGGAAAAGCCAAAGCAAAGTAAGGCAACCTCATTAAAGCCATTCCTTACGTTTCCCCCCAAATTAAGACTTTCAATTTCAACCCAACAGTCACAAGAAGTTGGAGGGTAGGCAAAGGGTCCCAGTGAGAATTCCGGCTAAAGCGGAGACCCTCTCTCTGTTTTTCAGTCTGCACTTACCTCCCAGAAAGAGGTAGCTGCGGCGCCTGGCATAGAGTGCACTCAGGGTGAAGCAGGTGAAGATCATTGCTGTGCCCATGAAGGCGGTGGGAAGAATGCTGTTAGAGGAAAAGACCATTAGACTGAAGACTACAGGTCTGCAAACCTATTTAGAAGGCATATCTGCAATGATAAACAGACATAAGATGCTACTAAAATAGTTACCTGGGATTGATGGCAATGCACAACTCCAGAGCAGGGCCCAGGCCAACTCCTAGAAAACAAAAAGCCCCAGAACACAGTATTAACATCAACTCCTGAAGAGGACCCTTGTACAAAAGTTGACCATCAAAAGTGCAGACATGCCCTGCTCTTAAAAAACAAACATGTGTACTAAAGTAATTAAATCTCTCTCTTCTCCATCTTCCTTGTTTTCCAGAGAACATATACTTGACTGAGTTGTTTATAGACACAGCTACAAAACTGTCCTCTTAGCTGAAAATCTTGGATGACCCAGGATGAATACGGATTAGGAAAAATGAAGCAGGCATATCAAACATTTTTGAGCTAGGGGCACCTGGGTGGCTGAGTCAGCTGAGCAACTGACTCTTGATTTCGGCTCAAGTCATGATCTCACAGTTTGTGGGTTCGAGCCCCCATCAGGCTCTGGGCTGATTCTCAGTCCCCCTCCCTCTCTCAAAATAAATAAATAAACATTAAACAAAAAATAAGTTAAAAAAAAAAATTTTTTTTTTTTTTTTGAGTTAAACTGTAAGCCTGCAATACTCTGAAGAGGAGTGATGTGAGACTAGAATGTAGGCCAGATCAGGAATCAGAAGAGAAGGATCAAGAGCAAACCAGTGCCTTGTGGCCAGCAACCTGTAGTCTTTCAGGGCCGACTCCTTTTATAGAAAAGGCCAGACCGGTTCTGCGGGTGGACACTGGCCAAGAGGAGGGTACAGTGGCAACGTGTTCCAGCCCCAACGTTTCCTCTACTCTTGCTACTCTCTTTCCTTCTGATAATTCCACCCCTTAATGCCTTCACAAACTAGCTTTCCCTATTTAAAAAAATCCTAATCTCTAAATCCCTTCCCTTCTACTTCAACACTATACAGACACGCTCAAAATGAGTTGTAACTGAGTCAAATGCTGCTTCGCAAATATTTTTACTATGTAGCTTGAGTCCTGTTTCCTTTAATAATAATTGCAGAAGAGCTGTGCTTTTAACTGTTGTCTTGAGAATTAGCAATGTGCTCTGTAGGATGGCTCTCAATGTTCGGCTTTAATTAACTGTCAGCAAAGTTCAGAATTGATGGTCACAGGAGGGACGAGTTGCCAGTGTTGAGTCCACTGTCAGGCTTAGTTATGCTACCTAAGCTCTTGAATCTCATTCATTCACACACATAAATGCTTATTTTGGGATACAAAAGTGTGTGTAAGTCACAGTCAGTAGTCACAAAGAGCTTATCCTCTGGATGGGAAAGCAAGATGTACCTCTATGAATTAAGAAAGCAATACAAGACAAAATACACTCAAATACGAGACTGAGTAGTACAGAGTGCCAGTTGAGGTCAACGAGAATACACACAAATCTTGGGCCTTAGTCTAAAGAGATACTAGATACAGTACCCACTCCCACCCCAAATTAGCCCAGTCCTTACCATACCTGTAAGGAAAGCAAATCCAGCAAGAAGTCCCAGTCTTTTTTGCTCAGTTTCACGGCTATGAGGTGTTGCCATCAGCCAAATCATCAACCCCAGAGAGCCCAAGGCAGAGAGCAGACCAGCCTGTCAGATCCAGAGTCAATAATTAAGTACTTGAAAATATCAAATGTATTCTGGAGGAGACCTTATTGGGATCAAATATTCATCTGAACTTCCTAATACTGGCTTCTAACCTGGAGGAAGTGGAAAAGGCAGAGAGGGGTAAGGAGAAACCAGAAGCCTTACAAGACAGGATTAGGTGGGTTATGGTGGGTGTTAGAGGCTCTTCTGACCTGGGTAGTGTATCAGCCACAACTACCCAAGGCAAACTGTGATTCTTGCCCAAGAAAAAGATCGTGTGACAAGTGCTTGAAGCACATTCAAATCTGTAGGACAAGTAGAAATGACCTCTTTTTGATCACTTTAAAACACACACACACAGGGGCACCTGGGTGGCTCAGTCAGTTGAGCATCTGACTTCAGTTCAGGTCATGATCTCACAGCTTGTGGGTTCGAGCCCCACATCAGGCTCTGTGCTGTCAGCTTCGGAGCCTGCTTCTGAGTCTGTGTCTCCCTCTCTCCCTACCCCTCCCCCGCTCATACTCTGTCTCTCTGTCTCAGAAATAAACATTAAAAAATTAAAACAACAACAACAACAACAACAACAACAACAACAACAACACACACACACACAGGGGTGCCTGGGTGGCTCAGTTGGTTAAGCATCTGACTTTGGCTCATGTCATGATCTCTCAGTTCCTGAGTTCAAGCCCCATATGAAACTGTCTGCTCTCAGCACAGAGCCCACTTTGGATTCTCTGTCTCTCCCTCTCTCTGCTCCTCCCCAGCTTGTTCTTTCTCTTTCTCTTTCTCAATATGAATAAATAAACTTTAAAACACATACACACAAACATATATACCTATACAGAGAAAAAAGACTGAGAGGGTGCTACAAATTGGATTTTTATGTCTCCCCAAAATTCATGTTTAACTTTTAACCCCCAATGTGCTGGTATTTTGAGAGATGGGGGTCTTTGGAAGGTGATTAGGTCATGAGGGTGGAGACTTCATTAGTGCCCTTATCCCAGAGATAAGGCAGAGATCCCAGAGAGCTCCTTGCCTCTTCCGCTGTGTGGAGACACAGCAAGAAGACGGTTATTTACACAGGAAGCAGGTCCTCACCACATAACATATCTGCTGGTGCCATAATCTTGGACTTCCAGCCTCCCAAACTGTGAAAAATGTTTGCTGTTTAAGCTGCTCAGTCTATGGTATTCTGTTAGAGCAGTCTGAATGGAGTGAGACCGAGGTTAAGAACTAAAATGTCAACAGTTATTTCTGGGTGATAGGATTAAGGAGTTTTTATTTCTTTTTCATCACTAGTCTATTTTCCAAATTCTCTACAATGAACATGCATTAATTTTGTAAGATAAAAAATTCTTTAAAAAATCCAAGTGGGAAAAGCCAGGCACTAGAAAAAGAGAAAAATAATTAAGGAGGTATGTGCAGACTAAAGTTCCTTTCTTCCTTTAAAGGTATAGCTGATCCTCATTTTTCTTATAGTTATGCTCTATAAAGTTACTGTGAACAATGAATTAATGAATACTGAACAAATGCTCCTGAGGAAAATAAAGGGGTAGATTCTCACGTACCTCTGGTTATGTTTTCTTCAACTGAACAATACATGTTTTACGTGTGTTTATGTTTAAGGACACTTTATTTGATATATACTGTTGATTCATTAACCTTGAATTCATGGCCAACAGCACTACAACTCGTGCCTGAACAAGCTTATTTAACACACATATTTTCTCCATAAGACACATCACAGTCTTAGTGAACTTTTTTTTGCAGTTAGGAACATCTTTTGCACTTAGGAACACTAGACAGCACTCTAGCACCATGCTTGGGGTCCACTTTAAACACTGACATCACCATCAAAATTACAAAAATGCAAAAAACGTGGCACTACACAGACCAATAAAAAAGGATCCTTGTTTATAGTACAAGAGTTTGAAACAGGGCAGTGTGTTGCCTCATTCAACCTCAGCTGGAACACGTGAGATGTGCAACTCAAATTTTTTGCGGTTCTGCTTATGACTGCAAATGTCTGTAAAAGCACTGTGAGTACTGATTTTAGGCTTACAAACACATTTTAGTAAGTAGGTAAATTCATAAATACAGAATACATGAATAATGAGGATAACTGCATTTTACTACATTACTTAAAAAAACAAACCAAAAAACCCAACATACAACCAGAAGCCAAAATGGCCACTCTTGCCTAGAAGGTGGATATGTTTTAGTCTAAACTCCAGGGACCAAAGTCTTATCCTTTGAGTATCTAGAGTAATTTTTCACACAACCTCTGCCAGGAGATGCCTGAGCATAGGGACAGTTCTCAGTAGTGGCAAATGCCAACACAGACACACCCCCTGTACTTACACTAAAAAGGACACTTGGAAAGGACAAGTCTTGGTTAGTGAGAACTTCAAACTTTTTGGTTATTCCTCAACTGTCCCTTTTATTCCAACTGGCCAAACCCCAGGTCTCTTTCAACACAGGAAAGTGAGTTGTTGAAGGTTTTTACTCAACCATGCAGACAGAAGAGCATCAGAGAATAAAATAGGTCAAATCCTCGAAGGTCTCAACCCTGCCTCTCCTGATAACCATTCAATCAGTGTGTTGCATCTGAGAACTCCAATTACAGGCAAAAAAGAGGAAGAACGAAGGAAAAGATAAAAAGGCTACCATGCAAACCCCAGCAGTCACGTCCTGTCACTACTTATAGTGTCAGGGTCTTACACGTCAGCTGCCCATCATTCAGTGTCCAGGTTATGACATCCTGTTTTCAGTTTCTAGAGAGGGCACGGCTGCCAGAAAAATTTAAATGGCTCTGCATGTCCTTATTTACCACCTAGCTCTGGCTGATTCAGATAACAAACTACAGAAAAGGATTAAGGAGGGATACAGGCTTGCACCATCCTGCTGAGCTGGTTTCAACCTAATGCAATTTGTGCCACAACAACTGGGAGAGACACTGCTCTTACCTGAAGGAAATGAGTGACCACATGGACATAGGCCCCCGCAGCCGCCACAAACATACAGAGGGCAAAACTGGCATAGACCTTCTTCAGGTGCTGCTGTGTCGAGGGGGTTCTAGGAAAGAATGTTAAACAGCCATCATTCTAGGACCAATCTCATTTCTAAGCTGATAATCATTTCTCTCTCTTCTTCCCAGGGCATATGTATAAGTTATAATAAAGAAAGAATGATTTGAAAATAGGTTAACTGAGAATTTTAAATGCTGGGGAGGAGCCAAAGGCCCCAAATTATGAACAATCAGTATCCAAACTAGAATAACTAAATGGTTTTTCAATGACCACACAACAGCCCTTAGAATTGGGGTGCTTTTACTGATGAATGGATAAAGAAATTGTGGTTTATATACATAATGGAGTACTACATAGCAATGAGAAAGAATGAAATATGGCCCTTTGTAGCAACGTGGATGGAACTGGAGAGTGTTATGCTAAGTGAAACAAGCCATACAGAGAAAGACAGATACCATATGTTTTCACTCTTATGCGGATCCTGAGAAACTTAACAGAAACCCATGGGGGAGGGGAAGAGAAAAAAAAGAGGTTAGAGTGGGAGAGAGAGCCAAAGCATAAGACACTCTTAAAAACTGAGAACAAACTGAGGGTTGATGGGGGATGGGTAGGTGATGGGCATTGAAGAGGGCATCTTTTGGGATGAGCACTGGGTGTTGTATGGAAATTAATTTGACAATAAATTTGATATATTAAAAAAATCAATAAAAAAAGAAAAAAATTAAAAAAAACTTTATTTGTGGAAACAAAAAAAAGAATTGGGGTGCTTTTATCAGAGTGTCTGGATTCCAGCAAAGCTAATATGTTAGTTTATACATACAAAAGTTAATAAAGTAGGAAAAGAAACAAGATATGAAAGGAAATGCAATAATAAACTACAGTCAAGATCAAAACACTTACATGTGGGAAAATTTTAAGAGCGCATCAAAGTTGATCTTCCGATCAAATATGTTCATGATGCCAGAGTCTGTGGGACACAGCCTCCACTCTGTAGAATCAAGGATAAGAAGAAAGGTTATTTTAAAGATATAAGATGTACAAAGTAACATAAACAACTTTCTCATGGAAAAATAGTACAAGTTTCAGAAAATGAAAGTATCTAAAACCCCCACTGTCTTAACACAGCCATTTTCATTTTTATGTATTTCAGCTTCCACCATACGTTTGCAATCATACTCAACCATTTTAAAGGGGACAGAGGAAATAAAGCCATCTCCTCCCCAAACTATTTTGTTACTAGCATTTGCTTTCTATTCTTACAGAAGGTAACTTGCCCCTTTAATAGTTTCTTTCTTTGAGAAATTACCAGTAGCAATCTAGTTAAAGGGACCCAGTCACTGGAACATAAAGCAATCTTATGTCACCGTTTCAAGATGCTAGAGAATTCTCTCAGCAAAGGTGCACAGAACCTCAAAGATGAAGGGAGTAAGGGAGGGAGGGAGGGAGGGAGGAAGGGAGCTAGGCCAGGCAATAAGTCTTGAACTTTAAATATATACATGTAGAAACTTTCCATCTAGTGCATGTTAGAACTGAACTGAAAGGGATTTACAATTTTATTTTTTTAATTTTTTTTAACGTTTTATTTATTTTTGAGACAGGGAGAGACAGAGCATGAACAGGGGAGAGTCAGAGAGAGAGAGACACAGAATCTGAAACAGGCTCCAGGCTCTGAGCTGTCAGCACAGAGCCCGACGCAGGGCTCGAACTCACGGACCGCGAGATCATGACCTGAGCCGAAGTCGGCCGCTTAACCAACTGAGCCACCCAGGCACCCCATGGGATTTACAATTTTAAAGAGAAAAGTGCAGAAAGGATTTTTTAAAACACAATTTCAGAATGTTTCCTATAGAAGAGTTGGAATAGTACAAAGAATTCCTATATACCCTACACCCAAATGTCCTAAATGTTAATATTTCGCCATATTTGCCGTATGCCCTGCCCTCTATATATAACACAATGTCCATTTACCCCTAAACACTTCAGCATGTACATCCTGAAAACTGACCAAAACCAGGAAATTAACACTGACACAATTCTACTATCTGATCTAGAGACCTTAATCAGATTTTGTCAATTGTCCCAATATGTCACAGAAAGGACATTTTTAATTGAACTATACCCAGGTTACATTCCATCAACACCATAAAGTTAGGCTCTTAAATTTTGCTCCCTCCTCTATCTCACATGCAATTCTAAATAAATACATTCAATCTACAGAGCTAAAAATCTAATCAAGAATTTTCATCTTCCCTAAATATCCATCATCCACAATCATCCAGATTCTTAATAGACCCATAATGTCTATTCATTTCAAATCGACCAAAAACGGGGTGTGTGGGGGGGGGGGGGGTACTAAAATACAAAAGGTAAGTAATTCGAAAGATAGGCAAGATAGGCCAACTACTCCCACATATTCTAATCAGCACCTAGCCCAATACTCAGCAAAATTAATCTGAGCAAGAAAAGTTACAATCCCAAACTGACTTCTGAGAAATCCTGCGCCAGTGGAAAGATTCCATTCTTCTAGTTCTCACGGATCACTACCATTTGTTTACTGAGGCTGGCTCTCGCACACATGAAACAATTACAATGGCTAGCTGGCTTTCTCTCGATTTGCTCTTTCCTTTCTCACCAACATGTCTACTCACCTCAATTTTTTTGTTAGTTCTGTTCTTAAGGATGGATACAGTAAGAAGTTGCAGAGCCCACTAAAGCTGCTGCTCGCAAATCGAAGTCACAGGGCTCTGGGCCCTCTTGATCTAGATGGTGCAACTATTGCAGGCTGTTGCACGGCCAACCACAGCCTTCCAGAATCATGATGAACACATCCTCCAGAGAGCATACTTACTTACAGGCTGGCAGAATCCAGCACCTGGAAAGTGTCTTTGTTTAAGGCTTCCATTAACATCCCTAATGACATCCCTAGACAGAACTTGCAACAGTTCTGAAGCAACCTTCAGAGCCAAGTTTTTCAGTATTCACAACAACACTCAAGTACCTCTTGCTTCCAATTTCAAGAGTTAAAAAAAGGTGGTGAATGGGCCCTGCAGTGTAAATCCTCAAATACTCAGAGGACTGTTAGAAAGGGGCAACACCCTGTAATCAGACCCCACTGAGTGGAAACAGTGGGAGGGGATAATGACAGAAACTCCTCTTTCCCAGTTTGCTCTTTGATATTTCCCAGAGGGTACTGACTGCCTCTTACAACTGCTGATGGAAAAACCAAACTATCAAAAGGTTATGAGGACAGGGAGTATCAAATAGGAATTTCTCCATGATTTAGTAGTGCCTCGTGGTTTAAAATCATTAAAAAATCAATTAAACAAAACCAGTTTCCCAGCATCACCACTGATTCTAAAATTAAGTGAAATATGTAATTACCAACTTTTCTAGATGCAAAGGCACATAGCAATTGTAATAATAGGGTTACAGGGAAAAACACAGTAAGGTATACATTTAATAAATGACATGATGTATATATGACATAATTTATTTCAGAACTGTTAAAACATGAGGGGGGAAGTTAGGTCTTAGAATCAAGGAAATATGACAGTTTGCTCTAGGTCTGTTTCAAATAGACAAGAACTAATGTACAGATAAGTAACAAGTTAAAAACGGTTCTTAGAAGTTTTGGAAGATGGATTACACTAACCAAGTCTCTATCTTAGCCTCAACTACTGTGCTCAAAAGTTGCAGAGAAAGCATATCTACATTGCAATGGTCAATATGCAAACTCAGCTGAACAAGATTCAACTGCACTCATAACTCAAAAATAGCAGCTCCCATACCAAAAGTATTTTCGGTCCCAGGAAACAGCACCTAACAGGGCTTCAGGTATTCAAAACCATTAACCAAGTAACTCAGCTAACATTTCAAAGGGGCCCCACAATTAAACGAAAATCTTTGTTTTTAAAAAAAGGATGTTAAAATGTATCATACGCTTTGCATGTATATTTTACAATAAAGGAAAAAAGTGTATTACAAGTTGCTCAAAAATTATTCAATACAATAATTCCCCTAATACATATCAGCCCATTACAAAACCCATACCAGCCCTCTTACTCTGGATGCCAACTCATACAAAAATTTAAAAATTGTATGCGTTCTCCCGTTCCCCAGTTCTACACTCAAATTTAAACAAAGAGGTGGGATTATTTATTTAGAATATAATGTATACAGTGCCTCATAGACTCATGAGAAATTTGTCTGTATTGCATTTGAGAAGTAAATGTTCAGATCTTAATTATAATCAAACACCTTTAACTTGGTTCAGAGCTTCATTTAATTCTGTCAACCTTAGGAGAGCAGGAATATCTAATTTCTCCGAATTTGCCAACATCTGTCGTGCATATTGTCGTGCATATACTGCTAAAGCTTTGTTAGAAGCGTCACCATTCTGTGGTTCCTCTGGCCAGCCTCCTCTGCCAGAGGCACCCAAAAACAACAAAACTTACTGCACAGCTTTAGCAAGAAAGAAAAAATTAATACATTGTTTTGAGTTAGTATTCCTGAGGTCTGGAGGGAGGGAGGGGCAGGCAGAAGACAGACACTCTCATCAACTAACATCCATGTATTATGTCCCACTAAATCTCTTGTTTTGTTCTAGGTATCTTCCTTACCCTTGTCCTAAAATGAAAAATTATCATCAAGGGCCAAGCCTTAAAAACAAAACAAAACAAAATTCTCTACAATCTTATTTCAATATCTATTAAGTACAGACCACATGAAACATGGCCAACTGGCCAAAAGCTATGCAAACAGGAACAATCATGAATTAAAAAAAAAAAAAAATCCTTGCCTTTTAAAGAGAAGAGCCTGCTGACTGCTGGGCAGAAGGCTGTCTTGATGTATACAATTTAACAACATTAAACCAGCAAGTCACAGAAACATTGTTCATACATTTAATTAAAAATTTAGTTTGTGGAGGGGCACCTGAGTGGCTCAGTCCGTTAAGCGTCAGACTTCAGCTCAGGTCATGATCTCACGGTTCGTGAGCTCGAGCCCTGAATTGGGCTCTGGGCTGACAGCTCAGAGCCTGGAGCCTGCTTCAGATTCTGTCTCCCTCCGTCTGCCCCTCCACTGCTTGCACTCTGTCTCTCACATTGTCTCAAAAATAAAACATTAAAAAAAAAAAAAAATTAGTTTGTGGAGCGCCTAGATGGCTCAGTCTGCTGAGCTTCTGACTTCGACTCAGGCCATGATCTAATGGTTTCTGAGTTCCAGCCCCACGTTGGGATCTGAGCTGACAGCTCAGAGCCTAGAGCCTGCCTCATATTCTGTGTGTCTTTCTCTCTGCCCCTCCCTGCTTGTGCTCTCTCTCTCTCAAAAATAAACATTTAAAAAACCATTTAGTTTGTGAATTGTATGGTTCTTCATTTCTGTTGTAATTCCACCATTTTGAGTCCTCTTCCTACACATCTAGAAGGGACCAACTGATACTTAAGAGAGAAGAAAAATCCCATTTGATTAAAAAGGTAGGGGGGGCAGGGCCTGGGTGGCTCAGTGGGTTAAGCATCCAACTTGGGCTCAGGTCATAATCTTGAGAAGTCTATGAGTTTGAGCCCTGCATTGGCTCTGTGCTGACAGCTCAGGGCCTGGAGCCTGCTTCAGATTCTGTCTCCCTCTCTCTCTCTGCCCCTCCCCTGTTCACACACTCTCTCTCTCTCAAAAATAAACACTAAAAAAAATTTTTTTAAATAATAATAATTAAAAAAAAAGGCAGGGCAGGGAGGGGGGCAGAATTGCCTTTTTTTCAGTAGTTCTTCCTATTGAATAGCTTTCAGTCTCTGCATAACTATGTACCTAGAATAGTGGTTAAGAGCATGGCTATATGCATTTGAACCGTAGTTGATATTTCCTTAGCTGTGTGACATGAGGCAAGTTTCTGGCACTTGAACCTCACTGTGCTTTAGTTTCCTAATTTGTATATAGTAATATATAATATTCTCCACTTCATAGGGTTGAGGATTATATGAGATAATACAAATAAAGTGCTTAGAATAGTGCTTCATGAATAAGACTGGCTCCATAAGTTAACTATTGTTCTATTAGTGTAAATACTCATTACTCTCATGTCCTCAGTGCATTAATTTCCCCTAGTTTTAGAAAACATTAACTGTAGGGGGGCAAAACACGAGAAACTCTTTAAAAATATAGAGAACAATCTGAGGGTAGATGGAGGGATTGTGTGTATGGGGGAATGGGCTAAATGGGCAAAGGGCATTAAGGAAGACAGCTGTTGGGATGAGCACTGGGTGTTATAAGTAGGGATGAATCACTGGATTCTACTCCTGAAATAATTACTGCACTATATGCTAACTAACTTGGATGTAAATTTAAAAAAATAATAAATAAATAAAAGAAAACATTAATTGAAAATCTAATTTACACATGCCTTTTAAAAATATTATTCAACCATTAACTCACAGCTAACTATATCCTGAAGACTTAATGATTTTACTCAAAAGAGTAAAATTAAATGGGGAAGATGGGGAGAAATCTAAGAAAATTATAAACTGGAATTTAAAGGAATTTGATAAATTTTATTATTGGATAACATTACTTTTGTTTAAATGGCATGCCTCTCCTCAGGCGTATTTACACGGTACCTCCTGCCCCACAGGGCCACAAGGTGTTTTGAGACAGCCTAATAACCACTAAGTGATAATCCGAAGTGGCTGAGAACTTGATGAAGTAAATGGTCATTATCTTGATGCTTTCCTTGGCATCCCTAAGAGGTAGGTCTGTTTGGTTTCAGGAAATCCGAAGAACTGTTTCAACACGATGGTCCTAGATTTGAACCCTAGATGTCCCAGACCTTCCCTTAACTTGGACCAAGATTCCTGACTAGCTAGATTAGCTAGCTAACACTGAATCCTGTCTCACTAGGGTGCTGCCTCAGAACCAAGCCAGTTAACTAGACATGGAATGCCTCCTGCCTTCAATAAATTATTTTTTTCATCGAACTTTGACATTACTGAATCCCTTTCTCCATAACCACGTCTGACAGACTGAATCATAAGGAGGCACCAATGTCCTAAATACGACGTCATCTCCCAGCGTAAACCAGTAAATAAGCCTCCAATAACAACACATTTAGCCCAAATGAGAGCAGGCATAGATTAGGAAAAACAGCACACCCATTCAATTCGTATCCTTGAAGCTCTTTTTAAGCGTTTTGGACTCTAGTTAATTGTGCCGGAACCTCTCTCACATATTTGGCTGTAAGCACCCTGAGACCAGAGCTTGTATCTAATTCAGCTCTCTTGCATCTGATTCTAACAAAGCTTGTGTGATTAAGCACAACCAGGAGTCCCCAGAACAAATGTAGACCCCATTATCTAATCAAGAGTGCTGTAGCCACAAATTGACATTCCCCAACTGGCTCAAAAGGGAACCTACCATGAGGGGTAACGCGATGGCCCTAAAAGCCAATGTCTACAGTCTTCGGAAAACAAAAACGGGTTTGTTAAAAAAGCTACTCCGTGAAATTTGGTTAGAAACTCGGGGGGCGGGGAACTGGAGCGCCTGCGCGGCTCAGTCGGTTAAGCTTCCGACTTCAGCTCAGGTCATGATCTCACAACTCGTGTGTTCGAGCCCCATGTCGGAATCTGCTGACAGCTCGGAGCCTGGAGCCTGCTTTGGAATCTGTGTCTCCCTCTCTCTCTGCCCCTCCCCGGCTTACACTTGGTCTCTCTCTCTCTCTCAAAAGTAAATAAACATCAAAAAAAATGTTTTAAAGAAAACAATTACATCTCCATTAAAAAAAAAAAAAAAAACACCTCTGGGGGAACAAAACAGGGTGAAGTGGAAGACACTTCTAACAGATTCTATGGCCAAGTCAAAATAGCAAAGGAAAACATAGCAGATAGAACATCAAGAGAATATTCAGTATTTTCCCAGAGGAGACTAATACCCACGGGTAGTTTATGAAATAAAGTGAAACTTCAGGCCAGTAGTCGTATCTTTTATAATATCACTAACCATATTTATTATATAAAATGTCACAACTTTTAAAGTGCTTTTATATACGTTATCTCCTTTGATGTTCACACCAAAAATGACTATTCTCCCTTTAAAAAGAAGGTTCAAAAAGGCAGCATAATAATGACACGAGCACTGGCTCTGGAGTCAGAAATCCTGCCATTTTCTACCTCATAATTTTGGGGAAATCATTTTACCTAAGATCATCTAGGCTTCCTTATCTGTAAGATAAGGATGATGATCCCTGCTCTACCAAGCTTACTGAATGCTGGTAAGAAAATCCGTGTGACGTAAATAAAAGTACAGCACAGGGGAACAAAGTCGGTGAGACTGTAATAGTGTTTGTATGGTGAGATGGTAGCTACACTTGCAGGGAGCACAGCATAAGGAGCACAGCATTACGTATAGACTTGTTGAATCACTATGCCGTACACCCGAAAAGTGGTGTAACGCTGTGTCAACTATACTGCCAAAAAAAAAAAAAAAAAGAAGAAGAAAAGAAAATCTGTGTGAAATCATTGTAAAGTACAAAAGGGACAAATGGACATTAGTATTGACCAACACCGCAAAGTTAAGTAATAGAACCCAAACCAGATTAGGGGCCTTCTGACCTCTAATGTCTGGTGCTCTCTCTACTATTACACTCTATCTACAGCAGAAAAGCAAGTTTTCGTTAAGGCAGTTCCAGCCATTGGCAAAGAGAAATCTTAAAAATACTAACACACGCTGATTCCTGTCACACTCTTCTGGATTTTTCAGCACTTTGCAATAAACATGAACTATATGCATAACGAGGGGGAAAAAACCAGAAATGCTGACTAAATATTTGGATTAATTTTACCTTTCCTATTCTTAGGACAGTAAGACTTCAGTCACATCAATAGCAGGGAAGGGAGAGACAGGAAGAAAGGGGGTTCACTAAGCCATGTTTCCACAGTTAAATAATGGAAGAAGGAAACGGAATTCAAATTACAGGGTGTTTCTCAAGGATTCAACCATTCTGTCTCTACCAGGAGGAAAATGGCAGAGAATCTAAGCACCAGCCTATTTTTGAAGTCAGAACAAAAAAAACATTAGACAAAGATAAACTGCCAAAGAGAGTAAACCTAATAATTACAGAAATAGGTGTATTTGTAGAAACCATAAGAATTTAGTTATGCAACTTGAATAATCTTCCTTCAACTGAATTCTTACCCCAAAGATAAACTAAAACTGAGTATCAATAAATAACTAGAAAAGCCTATTCGCAATTAACTTTTAACCTTAAAATCTTTGTTTCAGGCACAGTCAGCTCTTCCACAGGGTTACACATTCACAAGTTAACTACTGCTAAAACAGTCAAGTTCAGAGCGGTTTTTGTTATTGTTTGGTCAAAGAAAGGCGGATGGGGTAGGCAATGCATTTCTGGCTGGCACTAGGTAACAATTTCACACTTAAATATACAAAATTACCAAAGCCTACTTACTACCACACCACAGATCCAGCAAACAGGTCCAAGAAAAAGAACAACCGCCCAACGACGCCTTTCCTGAACCGGACTTTGAGAAAGACGCCCACAAGGCTCAGGACCAAGCAAAGCCAAGGCCACCTCACCTGTCCAAAGGTAATCAATCAGACCAGAATGGGGCTGTTCTGTGGGGCTGGAAAGCCAGGAAGGGTCTTCCCACCTCCTGCCTCTGCCTTCGGCTTCCAAGTAACTAAGGAGCCTCGCGTGTCACAGAGGAGTGTGACATCACCTGACTGGCGTGACAGGGCAGCCTGCCTGACCAGGCCCTTCCTCGAGTCCTGGCCTTCGCCGCTCACCCAGAGGGGGGTCGGCCAGAGGGCCAGCAGCAGAGCAGCGATCAGTCGGGTGGAGCAAGGGTGACCACAAACCCATGAAGTTTCGCTTTCATTAGCCTCGCAAGAAAGGGGCGGGGGACGTGACCTGAATTCAAGTAGTGGAGGCTGGGCCAAAAGGGCCCCTGCGCCTACTCTTGGCGGGGGGAAAAAAAGAGAAAAACCGCAGAGTGGGAGGGAGGAAGGAAAGAAAAGGGACTAACAAGAACCCTTCGCTAGCACTCGCGGGCAGAACCGGAGCCTCGAGGGCCCCCAAAACCTGCCGGACTCGCCCCCGCCCCTCCCCCGCTCCGGTACGGTTGCGCATGCGCAGTACTAGTTCCCGATCTTCTCCCCTCCCCGCCCAGCTTTCCAGAGTTCCGTCGCGGAGCAGGGCCCCATTCCCCAAAGGTGCAGTCTGTCCGAAAACCGAGACTATTCCCACTCTTGCTCAGTCGATAACTGCTAATCCCCTTTCCATTTCTCACTCCCGGCTTGCGCAGTCCCAGTTTTAGACGTTTGTTCTTACCGGCCTCTTAACAAGCCCACACAGCTCTTCTAACACCGGATGTGCTTCTGACACTCCCAGGGTCCGCTCCAGACTCTTCACTCAGCGTTTGCCAGTCGAAGGAAGCTCCGCCCCTGCATTCCGCTTAAAGCCAGTCCTCTTTGGCCGCTGGCCGCACCTCTACCTTCCCATTGGCTGTACGTGCGTAAACAACGGCTGCTTACTTCAGAGCCATTCGCTAATGCCCTTGTCAATCAAGACTCTGGCCGCCAACCGATGTCGTAGGAAAAGGTCTCCGCCTCTTCCCCATAGTTGGGAAAGACCGCGGTCTAAAGCCGCCCCTAGTGGAGGAAGTGAAGAGGTACAGGCCGCACCCAAGGTACCTGACTAGTCACGGAGCCCCCACAACGCTAGATGGTATAGCGCGGCAAAGTCCCGGAATTCTGGTTTTAAGCTTCTCATGGAATGTTAAAACGGGAAAAAAATTCAGATAACACGTAAAAAAGCGGTCTCACAGGAGCCAGTCTACCTTTAACCTTGCCGAGCTTAGGCTTTAGAGCACTCTTGTAGGCTCAGCGAATTGTCCAGGAATGCGAGGAAAATATAGCAGCCCCCGTCCTGCATCGGAAGCACCGACACCCTCTAGCCCAGGTGGTGGTCCTGGGGCCGCGGGCGGGGCTGAAGGGCTTCCAGGATCACCTTGCCTGCTTGGGGGAAGTGGGCGACAACTTCACAATCACTTCGGCCTGTGGAGTAGGGTGGATGGGAGAGGGAACTAGGGCGGCGATCTGGCAAAGCTGCCCAGGCAACTGGGAGAAGCTAAACCAAGAGAGATCAAAGGGCTGGAGCTCCCCAAGGGCGTGTCCCAGGCCAGAAGCACCACTTGTGCAAGAACTTATAGTAAAGGGTTGTGAAGCTGGTTAGAAAAAAAAAAAAAAAAAGTTTCAACACTATCAACTGTTTAAACTCGTTTTTTACTAGTTTAATATCTCTATAAAAATAGTACAAAATTGACATATGAAGAGGCAAAAGTATGCAGCCAAAAATGTAGAAAAAGAGAGCTGATAGTGGTTGCCAGGTAGTTTAAAATGTTCTTTTTGGTTTTTTCCTGGATTGTGTGATGTTGTTTTGTCAGCATTTTAAAATAGGCAATGATTTTTTTCTTATTCTAAATAAATATTGACTTATTATATAATTTTGTATTCTGTTTCTTAAATGCAGCCCCAGAATTGCATATGTTTTAGGCTGCACAGAATATAGATTCACCCCTGCCTCTCATTTTATTTTTTTTAGTGTATTTTTTAAGGCTTGCTTATTTATTTATTTATTTATTTATTTATTTATTTATTTATTTTGAGGAGGTTGGGGGAGCATGCCTGTGGAGGAGCAGAGAGAGAGGGAGAGAGAATCCCAAGCAGTTTCCTTGCTGTCAGTGCAGAGCACCCTCCCTCTTTGGGGCACAAACTCACCAACCCTGAGGTCATGACCTGCATCAAAATCAAGAGTCAATGATACTTAACCAACTGAGCCACCTAAGCACCCCCTGCCTCTCATTTTGTAGATGAGGAAACAGGTCACTGGACAGAAAAGGTTCTGGCAAAATAAGGCAAGAAATTTAGATTAAGCATTGGATCAGTAGAGATGAGATCAGAATTCAGGATTTAGGAAATAACTTTCTAGAAGGATAAAACAGTTATCTTTTTTGTAAAGAATACAAATGTGCAGGGTATGATTCTCAGTACCCAACTCAGGTATGCAATAAATATAATTTTACTTTCTATAGTACAACCCAATATTTATCCTGAACCTCATTCCATCAGAGTGGGTGAAAATGTACTATTAGACTTCCTTGGGGTTTCTCTCCCTACCCCACCCCAATTTCTGCTGCATTTCTTGGGTAAAGTGCTTGGGAACAGGGCCTATCTGGTTCCTGGTCATCAACCCACACAGGTTGCTGCAGAGGTTTTTACCTTTGTACTAGTGCAGCAGCTCTATATTTCATGCCATAGTTAAGGCACAAGAAAACTTTTGTCAGGCTAATGCTGAACTCTCTGCCTAGAAGAATAAGTTGCTAAGGATTTGGTCTGCATGGTATTGACGAACATAGGTTATTCATTCCCTTTCTGGCTCAGAGTCTCTCATAAGGTTGCAGTGAAATGTCAGCAGGAGTTGCAGTCATCCAAAGACTTGACTGGTGCTGGAGGAATTCCAAGGTGGCTCACTCATAAAGCTGACAATTAGGTGCTAGCTGTTAGCTTGGAGGCCTGAGTTCCTCTGCATGTGGGGTCCTCCTTAAGGCTGCTTGAATGTCCTCACAGTATGAGAGCTGGCTTCTTTTCTTCTTTTTCTCTTTCAGAGTGAGAAATCACAGTGACAAGGAGAGCTAGATGGAAACTCTCTTTACAACTTATCCCCATAAGTCACATAGCAATCACTTCCTCTAATGACAGCCTATTCCAAGGCTCCTGCTTTGGGTTGTGTGCCTCAGAGGGCCTCATACTTTGTAGGGCCTTCCTGAAAATTTTCTAGGTATCCCTTATGTGCCTGGAACCAGCGAGGGCCAGCATTGCTATCAAAGCTGAGCCCAAACCAGGCCCTGAATGAACTCTTGTCCCAGTTTCTCTCCTTCATGGAATTCCCCAATCCCAGGTTGCCTGAGGAACTCTGGAACTCATGTCTATAGGGTTATCCCAAGGCTCTGAGACCAAGTCTCAATTTTAAGAGAGCATCTTCATGAGCCAACTACTCTTACTGGCCAGGACAGTATTCCTTTTGGGGAATCAAGTGAGATTGAGTCTCCAGGTTGGCACTGACAAGCCTATTTGTGGTCGCATAGAAGATAAGTTCAGGCCTCTGGACTACAAACAGAACTTCACCAGCTCTTGGACTTGAGTCATGTGTGTGGGTCCCTGTGTTGATCCTCGCCTCTCAGTGTCTCACTGTGGAACTACCTATGGCCCACCAGAGGATGGTAGAGTGGCAGCAGGCTACTTTTCTCCTGTACATCACCATATACCACCAGTCCCACTGCCTACCCCCCCAACACTGGCACCCAGGGAAGGAACTCCATTCCCTCCAAGGACCCTAGGACATAAATCAGGCAGTCATCTGAAAGAAGCCCCACCCTTCTCCTCCAATATCATTTCGAGGTGCTTTTGAGACTATCACTTCAAAGTACCAACAGGCCCTTCCCAACTGATGTCTTCTTTTGCTTCTGAATGATGTTGTGATAAAATGCCCTCCCCGTGTCAGTCTTAAGTCATCCCATATGAAGTATGCACAAATGGCATCATTCCTCTTGCTGCACCCATGGATCCCTAACATATATTCCCTGTTGGTGGTGGTATGTGGAAGACAGCAATGAGGTCAACATTGAAAGAGATCACAGTCTGGGAATGCTGTGATTATAGTTTACAGAATACAAGAGAAGACATGGTTGGAAGAGGTATTGTTCCATGTTTATGGTATAAAATTCTGGATGAAAATTTAACATGACCATACAAAAAACTATTGTTCAAAATTTACTGCATACTGTGGGTAAGACTTCCATTTCTGGTCATTATCAAGAGAGTACAGTAATAATTTTTGAGAGTCATGGGCAACATGATGAATGATAAGGTGTCATGAGTAATGATATAACCAGGAGTAAAATAAATAGTATAGAAGAACTACATCTTTATTGTTTCAATATAAAAAGTTTCCAAGGAGCCATGGTATTGTGTTAATAGTGTTACTATGTTTTCTCCTGGTAGGAGATATGAAATTAGCCAGGAAAGCATACTTGACAATAAAGAACATGAAGAAAACATGGAGGGGGAAGTAGGAAATAGGTGAAAGGGATTAAGAGGTACAAGCCCATAATCCTATTCAGTAAGCTGTATTGCCTCTCATTGTAAAATTGACATATATTGTTAATGTAATTTTGTAAATGTGTGTGTGTGTGTGTGTGTGTGTGTGTGTGTGTTAATTTAATAAAATCTTTGAAAGAAAAGGGCAGTTGTACCTGACTTTAAGCGCTAGGGACGTGTAAAATGGTGGGGAAGAAGGTGAGTAGATAGCAATAGATTATGCATTCCAGAAATTGGGAAGTAGGATGTGGCAGAGTTAAAGCGGAGATAGAAAGCAGCCTGAATTCCTCAGCGGAGGGCAAGGGAGAAGAGAACAAAGGAGAGAGCAAGCTGGGAATGACCTGGGGCCCTTGGTCTAAATTCAACCTTAGGAGAGTCACTGTTTTCCCAACAAACAGAGATAAACATGGCTTTCCTGAGGTCATTTTTTCTGTATCTCACACCTTTCCTTGTCTACTTTTACAACCTCAATACCTCATTCTGATCTCAAATGCACTGACCTTGTTCGGC
Organism: Panthera onca; assembly: GCF_046562875.1. Taxonomy (NCBI): domain Eukaryota; kingdom Metazoa; phylum Chordata; class Mammalia; order Carnivora; family Felidae; genus Panthera; species Panthera onca. The sequence continues at coordinate 76,164,969 of NC_138345.1, read as the reverse complement.
CCAGTGGTTATGAGAACATGCAGGTCACAGGAATGAAACACATTAAAATCCATACCATCACTTAGAAGTGTGTGTATTTAATACCCCATTTAAGATTCAAGAGGAGCCTTTTCACTTCCCAGATCTCATTTGCATATCCATTGACACCTGAAGGACAGGAATAAAGAAAATTGAGTTTTCTTTTTCCAATCTCAGTATTATGGGTTATTATTACCGTCAACTGGCAAGAAAAAAAAACTAAAAAATACAGCTTGCAGTATTCTTTAATATCAATTCAGCCCCTTCTAACTTTGGAAAGCATTGATAACAATAACAAGAGTATTAGAACCTTTATTCTTTTCAAATTAAATTTCACTTTGCATAATAACTCAGTAAGATGGTAATGCAGACCTTATCAGTCTCATTTTACAGATAAGAAAACTGAAACCCAGACTAACTTAGTTTCCTCAAAGAACTATCATAGATGCTTCATTCTTGGAAGTAATTAGCTCTTTCCATATCACTGTGGACCTTCAGTCTGAGTTTCAGATCAATTACTTCAGTATTTCCCAGCATTCTAATGTCCACATGCTTCTATTCTCTTACCATTTCCGAGTCCCAAACACTTGGCCAGCCTCTTCATCTACTTTCCCTGGTCCTGCTTCTGTCCTGTAGCATAGGTAGAAAAGGTATCACACTTGTATAACAGTTGCTTATTTACTACATTGACTCCTGTATGGCTGTTCACAACTGATGATCCAAATCTTTTCTTCATCCTTAAGGCATTGATATACCTTTTTTCCTTGCCTTATGGTGATGGTTTTCAAATAGGTCAACACATTCTTTGAGACTTCTCCCTTCAAGAGGTGGAGTCTAATTCTCCTCCCCTTCAGTGTGGGCTGGACTTAATGACTTGCTCCTAATAAATACAGTAAAGTGGAAATGATGAAGACCAGGGAGACTTTATCATAAAAAGCACTGTGGCATCCTCTCTGCTCTCTCTCAGATCACTCATGACCAGCTGTCATGTCAGGAGGACACTCAAGCAGCTCTGTGGAAAGGCCCAGGTGGTGAGGAACTAAGGCCTTTTGCCAACAACTAGCAAGGAATTGAGGCATCCTGCCAGTAGCCATCTAAGTGAGGCTTCTTAAAAGCAGTCAAGATTTCTGGTGACTGGAGCCCCAGGCAGTAGATTTACTGCAACCTCTTGAGAGACCCTAAGCCAGAAGAACCCAGCTAAGCCTGTCCCAGATTCCTGACTCTTAGAAACTGTAAGATAATAAAGTTTTTGTTTGTTTCAAGCCTCAGAGTTTTGGGTAGTTTGTTAGGCAGAAATATATAACTAATACTCTTACTCAATCCTTTCCTGATTGCAGCTGACAATGTGACAAAATTTGAGGGTTTCACAGCTTGGGCACATGAGGGCATTATCCCTTAGTGTAAAGAGGGAGCTAAATGGTGAGGAGATCCCATGGAAGGACTAGGCACATGACACTATTAGTGTTTTAAAACACTCATTCTAGCTGATTAGTGGCAAATGGATTGGAAGGGAACAAGAATGACATCCAAGAAGGGAGTCAGGCTATCAGAACAGAACAAAGGGCTTGGATGGGAGTGGCAACTTGTGAAGATGGAGTGAAGCACATGGATACTTTCACCGAATGAAGAAGTTTGCGTTTTGTGTATGTAGAGGACTGGGGCGGGGAAAACAATCTGGCTTCTGTCTGAAATCACTTTCTTCAGGGCACCAATGCCTTATAACTGCTCAATCTAAAAATGGCCTTCTTCTAATCTTTCTCCTTGAAACTACTACTTACTTTGGCCACGCTCCAGCACTACTTGGCTCTCCTTCACCTTTTCCTTCACTGTTCCATTTCCGCCTTTCTTCTTGATTCCTCCATAGCTATCAGCAGTAACGCATCCTCTCTTTTACTCAGGTTAAAACTTGGAGTTATTCTCAACCCTTCTCTCTCTCTTCTTTCTTCAACAACTATGTGTCAAGTCCTTAGTAGGCACCAGATTCTATGTTAAACATTAGAGATGTGCTTGTGCAAATCGGTATCGCCCCAGTCTCTATGGAGTTGTCACTCTAGTGGGAAAGACAGACATCAAACAATCAATCACATAAGTGAATATACACAGGGAGTATAGGGGTTTCTTTCCAGTCCAACTGTCTCTACTTTAATTTTTTAATAACTTTATTTAGGTATAACTGACGTATAATAAACTACATATATTTAAAGTTTACAATTTCATGAGTTTGGACATGAAATCATCATCATAATCAGGATAATGGACCTATCTATTATCCTCCCCCTAAACTTCTTCATGCTCCTTCATAATCTTTCCTGCCTTTACCCTCCCTTATCCCTAGGCAACCACTGATCTGCTTTCTATCATTGTAATTAGTTTGAAATTTCTAGACTTTTATATAAGTGTATTCATACCGTATGGCCATATTGTTTGGTCTCTTTTAATCAGCATAATTATTTGAGATTTACCCATCATTATAGTATCATAGTTCTTTCTGTTCTTTTTTTATCCCATTGTATGGATTACCATAATTTATTTATCCACTTACCTGGTGATGGGCATTGAGATCTCTTCCAGTCTTTTGCTATTCCAAAGTGCTAAGAACATTTGTGTGCCAGTCTTTGTGTGCTCATGTGTTTCCTTTGGAGTAAAGATCTAGAATTAGAATGACTGCATCACATGGTAGGTGTATGTTTAACTTTTTAAGAAACTGCTAAACTGTTTTCCAAAGTGGTCGTGCCATTTTACACTCCCAACAGCAATATATGAGAGGTCCAGTTTCTTTCTTTCTTTCTTTTTTTGTTAATGTTTATTTATTTTTGACAGAGAGAGATAGACAGAGCATGAGCAGGGGAGGGGCAGAGAGAGGGGGAGGCACAGAATCCGAAGCAGGCTCCAGGCTCTGAGCTGTCAGCACAGAGCCCGACAAGGGGCTCGAACTCACAAACCGTGAGATCATGACCTGAGCTAAAGTCGGACGCTCAACGAACTGAGCCACCCAGGTGCCCCTGAGAGGTCCAGTTTCTATACATCATCACCAACGCTCAGATCAGAGTTTTTAATTTTAGGTGTGTAGTGGTATCTCATTGTGGTCTTAATTTGCATTAATTAATGCAAATTAATGATACTGAATTAATGATTAGTTAATGCAAATTAATGATACTAATGATACTGAATATCTTTTCATGGTGTTTATTTATCATCCATATATTTTTAAAAATTTTTAAAAATGTTTTTATTTATTTTTGAGATAGAGAGACAGAGCGTGAGCAGGGGAGGGACAGAGAGAGGGGGAGACACAGAATCTGAAGCAGGCTTTAGGCTCCCAGCTGTCAGCACAGAGCCTGACACAGGGCTTGAACTCATGGACTGTGAGATCATGACCTCAGCCGAAGTCGGACGCTTAACTGACTGAGCCACCCAGGCGCCCCTATCATCCATATGTTTAGTTTAGTGATCTGTTTAAATTTTTTGCCCATGTTTTTAAAAAATGGGCTGTTTGTTTTCTAATTATTGATTTTTTAGAGTTATTTATATTTTCTGGATACAAGTCCTTTGTCAGATATGTGACTTGCAATATTTTCTCCTGGTTTGTGGCTTGTTTTTACTTCTCCTAACAATGCCTTTTGGGGCACCTGTCTGGCTCAGTCAGTGGAGTATGCAGCTCTTGGTCTTGGGGTTGTGAGTTTGAGCCTCATGTTGGGTGCAGAGATTACTTAAAAATAACAAAATCTTAAAAACAAGCAAACAAATAAACAAACAATGCCTTTCAAAGAGCATTAGTTCTTAACTTTGATGAAGCCAAATATGTCAATTCATTCTTTTACAGATCGTGTTTTTGGAATCATAGCTAATAAATTTTGCCTCACCCAGGTCACAGAAAAGGGCAAACAATAGCCTGAAGGAGCTTACTAACAGCACCAAGACCAAAGACTAAACCAGCCACTGGGGCAGGCATTGGGAACAGTGGGTGGGGAAGGAGGAAAAGGCCCAGTTGCAGATGATAAGACTTTGGGTGGATTTCAGGCTAGCAGAGTGGTGGGTATGATTAGTTAGCATTCAGCATATATTCCTATCTCCTTCTGATATGCAGAAGCTGAAAAGCTAAGGATTATGTTTGTCAGAATGCCTCCTAGCCAGTCAGATGTATTTGGATGAGGTTTAGAAGGCAGAAGTGAGACAAAGGCCATTGTACTGCTGCTTTGACTATTTCTCCTGGTCATGGAGATGTGATATATTTGTATAGCAGTGATTCAGTGACATCTCTAGCTTTGTAAATATTGAGAGGTGGTTGCATCAGAGTGTAGCAGCAGCAATGTCCTGATCATAGCTTCCAGATCCCTGGATCACACTTGTAGGTGTTCTTAAACCTAGTCATCAGTGGAGACCTCCAGATACACCACTCTCCCGACTGGGGCAGAGATAGCAGCTTTCTTGGCAGAGTTTCAGCCTCCAAGACTGGGCTCCTCTAGACTTTCCAGTTGATTTTGTAAGCACCTATCTCCTAGTATCCTTACAATACTTGGAGGGATTTTTGTTCTCTTTGTTGAACCCTGAGTGATACAAGCAGACAGATTGTATCTGGGAGGAGTGATAAAGAATAAAGGGACTGCCATTGTGTGGGAAGATTGTGACAATATATGAAGTCATTCATTTGTTCAGTGAGCATGTAACAGACATGAAGTGGGTGGTATTGCTAGGTACTAGGAATATCTACCTGCCCGGAAGGAGCTTACACAATTTGATGATTTCATGATATGATGATGGAGATATGTTGAGACACTATGTGCTCACAGACATGTTCTCAATTAAATGTGGAAGTCATAAAAGAGGTGACCTGTAAGCTTTGTTTTAATGGATGAGTAGGAATTAGCAAGCAAAGAGGGAGGGAAAGAGCATTCTGTCTGTAAAAGGGTAAATTATTAAGAAATACTTTTAAATATCTGTGTTCACACCCCACCCCTTCCCAGGAAAGGGAAGAAAGGAAATGCGTATTTCTCAAGACTTTAGAGGAGGAGGCTAGGGGTAATGTGGGAACTTCTTCAGTGGAAAGGGCACAGGTGGAGGCATGAGTTTGAAAACACTTTGACTAAGGAGGTAGAAGCGGTTGACCTAAGAGAGATTCTGGGCTTCCCTAGAGATTAAGGATAAGGCATCCTCAAGCTGGCCTCAACTTTCCAATCTTCTTTACTCCCTTACCTCTCATAAGAGAATCAGAATGGCATGGGATTTCAAAGCCAAGGCCAGGTTCAGTGCCAGGGTCACCACTTACTAGCACATAGCTTTGAACATATTATTTAACTTCATTTAGTCTGTTTATTCATCTATGTAATGAGGATAATGATAATATCCCCCTCCTACAGTGTTGTAAAGATAAAATCAGATAATGGATGTGAAAAAAAGTATTGTAAATTACAAAGCACTGTAAAAATATTAGACACTATTATCTAATAGGTATAACTAAGTCTTCTTGATTCTGTCTCAAGTATATCTCTGTTATAGAATGAATTTTGTCCTCTCCAAATTCATATGTTGAAGCCTAACCCCCAACGTGACTGTATTTGGTGATAGGGCCTTTAAGGAGGCAGTCAAGGTTAAAGGAGGTCATTAGGGTGGGGCCTAGTCCAATAGGACTGGTGTCCTACTAAGAAAAGGAAGAAAAACTACAACCCTCTTTCTCCGTGTGTGAAGAGAGGGGAGACCATATGAGCACATAGTGAGAAGGTGGCCATCGGCAAGTCAGGAAGGGAAGTCTCACCAGAAACCAACCCTGATGGTACTTTGATCTTGGACTTCTAGCTTTCAAGACTGTGAGAAAATAAATTTCTGTTGTTTATGGCACCCAATCTGTAGTATTTCGTTATGGCAACACAAGCAGGCTAATGTAATCTTTCCCTGCAACTTTATTTCTCTTCATTTCCCCTGCCCTGATTTGGTCCAGGCCCTTCTGTTTTCCACATCAGCTCTGCAGACCTTTCTATATTCTCAAATACTGATAAAGGAATCTTTTCAAAGATCATACTTAAAAACTGTCTAGGATACAGAACCATCTACAGCATAGGACAAACTTCTGAGCTGAGCACAAGGCTCCTCTTGAACTTGATTTCACGTGCATGTCTAGTGTTGTCTCCTGTCCTCCTGCTACACACACATCCTATGCTTCAGCCTCACTGAAATTCTTATCATTGCTTAGACATCCGTGCCCCTTTTGGCCTGTACTTTTCCTCCTTCCTGAACCGCCTCTTTCCCTCCTGATCACCTTTTCATCCCACTGTCTTACCTTTCCATCTGGCACATCTATTCATCTTTCAGCCCTGGCTCAAGTGTCACCTTCTCCCTGAAGCCCCCCCTTTACAGCTCCATCCTCAGTTCTCTTGGGAACATTTTGTACACCCATCTGTTTCAACATGGATCACACTGTTTTGTAAATATTTTGAGACTCTTTCTTACTAGATTGTGAGCACCTGAAAGAAAGAGACCTAGTCATCATTGAATCTTCCTTCACGCTTATGAAACAAAGGAGGTACTGGATACATATGTTTTAAGTAAACAAAAAATCCCACGGTCCAGACAAGACACAGACACAAATTAAACAATAGAAAGCAGTAGAGGAACCACGAGTTATGAATCCGAGTATCCTGCATGGCCCCTAGCACAGTGTCTTGCATGTAGCAGACTCTCAGTAAATGTTGTTGAATTAAGTTCTAAGTGAAAAGTAGAGATAATAAGAGTTATGATCATTTAAATCTGGGAGAACTCCAGGATGGGACTTAAAACCTGGTATTCACCAATGTAACACCAACGACTCCATCTGATGCCTTCAAACTCAGTCCATATTCCTTCTCTCTACCTTGCCTCTCCTGCCTGTGAGCTTTTACTCATCTTTGTGTCTTGCATTCTTTCTCTATGTACTGGTATCTAGCCAGATGCTTTGCACATGATAGGCATCCAATAGGTATTTGTTGCATTTGGTTAAAAACAAAAGATTGTGCTGACTCTGGGTGGGATTTGAATAGGCTGCATAGAAGAAAGCAGAAATCTAAATCAGGGACACAGCAGGAGTGTGTTAATTCTCTGTTACTACTGTAATAATTTACTGCAAATTTAGTGGCTTGAAACAACACAGATTTATCATCTTACAGTTCTAGAGGTTAGAAGTCTGAAAACAGGTTTTATAGGGCTAAAATCAAAGTGTTAATAGGGCTGTGTTCCTTCCAGAGGCTTTAGGGAGAAATCTATTTCCTTGCCCTTTCCAGTTTCTAAAGGCTGCTGCACTCCTTGGCTTGTGGCCCTGTATCACTCCGACTTCTGCTTCTGTTGTCATGTCTCCTCCTGTTATTCTGACCCTTCTGCCTCCCTCTTAGAAGAACCCTTGTGATTGCATTGAGCTACTCTGATAACCCACAATAATTTTCCCAAGACCTGTAACTTGATCACATCTGCAAAGTCCCTTTTGCCGTGTAAAATAACATATTCACATGTTCTAGAGATCAGGACATGGGCATGTGGGGGAGCCATTATTATGCTTAGCACAAAGAGCAAAGCTGAAGATATACAAATGTATAACTAATGTCTAGAGATGGACCTTTCCGGCTGAAACAAAGCGTTCATAAAATATTAGAGCCAGGTAAGATAGGAAAAGTAGATTGAAGGGACATTGGGTTTTAGAGATGATATAGACCTATAGATCTGAATACCAGATTAAGTTTTGGCTTCATCTTACATAAAGTTAGAAAGCTTTGAAGGGGGTGAGCAGAGAGTTAACAATGAAAGCAGTAATATAGCAGACTCCAGTAGTCCCTAGAGTATGTAAATCTGGTGGTCAAGCAAAACTAAAACTACAAGACTGGGGACCAAAAGACCACACCAGGGTAAATACACTGCTGTTTACCATCTTATCAAGTCTCTTCTTTCTGCTGGATATTGCTTGGATCACTGTTAAAAATGATTGATGAATTATTTCCCCTTTTGAATTCTTAGTTTTTTATCTACTAAAAGTCTTCAGTCATATTATTACTCTTCTGTTCTAGAAGAGTCTGCTACAGCAGTTGGGAAATTATGTGTTTGGGGTGGAGGGGGAGGAAAAGAGAGGATGAGCTATGAGTTAATTGATTTGTCCAACCGTTTGGAAGAGGTTGGGCTTCACAGGAGAGTTTCAGTGGTCTGAAAAGACAGGGATTCCTCCACTTTTTGGTTGTTACTGACAGAAACTTAATGTAGGGGCACCTGGCTGGCTCAGTTGGTAGAACATGAAACACTTGATCTCAGGGTTGCGAATTCAAGCCCCAAGTTGAGTGTAGGAATTACTTAAAAATAAAATCTTAAAAAAAAATAAACTTAATGCAGACTAATTTGCAAAAGATAATTTACCATCTTTAAATAGCATCTATATGCTGATGACTTCCAAAATGATGCTGCCAACCTGGATCTCCAGACTCATTTATATCCAATTGCCAAGTGGCTACCTCTACTTGGATGTCCAGTCAGCAAATCAAACTCATCATGGCCAATGCCTTGTTCCTAACCTTCTCTTTCCGGCTCCCCCTCAACAAACCTACTCCTTTCTCCATTTCAGTTGATGAAGACTCCACCATCCCAGTTGCTCAGGTCAAATACTTTGGAATTTTTGGTGAATTTGGGTGAATTCTTTTATTCACTCTCCACAAACTGCCAAACAATTCTATTGGCTCTGCTTTCATATCCATCAAGAATCTGACTATTTCTGGGGCACCTGGCTGGCTCAGTCAGTAGGGCATGCGACTCTTGATTTCAGGGTTGTGAGTTCAAGTCTCATGTTGGGCACGGAGCTTAATGTAATAAATAAATAAATAAATAAATAAATAAATAAATAAATAAATAAAGTTAGAGATAACTATGCTTGTATCTATAGACAAAATGTGGCAAGAAAAAAAAAAGTTTTTTTAAAAAAAGAATCTGATCATTCCTCTCCATCTGCACAGCTACCCTGGTTCAAACCACTAACATCTCTCACCTGTACTATTGTATTAGCCTCTTAACTGGTCTCCCTGTCCATGCCTCTATTCAGTTTGTTTTCTTTTTTTTTTAATGTTTACTTATTTTTGAGAGAGAGAGAGAGTGAACAGGAGAGGGGCAGAGAGAGGGAGGACAGAGGACCTGAAGCAGGCTCTATGTTGACAACAGTGAGCCTGATGTGGGGCTTGAACCCACAAATCATGAGATCGTGACCTGAGCCGAAGTCAGACACTCAACTGACTGAGCCACCCAGGCACCCCATTCGGTTTTTTTTCAATGCAACAGCTATTATAATCCTGTTAAAACATAAGCTAGGGGGTGCCTGGGTGGCTCAGTCAGTTAAGTGTCCAACTCTTGATCTTGGCTAAGGTCATGATCTCACCGTTTATGAGATCCAGCCCTGTGTGAGTCTCTGAGCTGACAAGTGTGGATCCTGCTTGGGATTCTCTCTCTCCCTCTCTCTCTGCCCCTCCCCTGCTCATGCACACACACACTCTCTCTCTTTCAAAATAAATAAGTATTTAAAAAACCCACATAAGTTAGATAATATTATTCCTTTGCTCAAAGTCCTCCAATAGCTATCTATCTTACTTTGAGAAAAACCAAAGTCATTATGGTAGCCTACAATGGCCTGCACAGTATGATTTCTGGTTACTTTCTGACCTCATCTTTTACTCCTCTTTCTCCTGCTCATTGCACTCCAGCCACACTGGACTCCTTGCTGTTCTTCTAACACATGAGGCATAGTAGGCATTTACCATCCTCTCTGTCTGGATCATTCTTCTCCCAGATATCTACATGGCTTACTCCCTTACTTTCTTCAGATATTTCTCCAAATCCAAATGTCATCTTATTAATGAGGCCTTCTCTGACCATCCTATTTAAAATTTTAACCTTTCTTCCACCTCTATCCCTTTTTAGTTTTATTTATATTAACACTGATCCCTAACATCTGTACATTTTACTTCTTCAGTTGTAAATTTCAAAAGGGCCAGATATATGTTCTTTTTGTTCACAGATATATCTTCAATGTATAAAACAGTATCTAATATATAATAAGGCTTTCAATCAAAATTTGTTGAATAAATAAATGAAAAGTCAAGGTGATAACTTCAGGCATGGTTGGATTCAGGTTTTCAGCATGTTACTAGAACTATGTCTCTGTCTCTTAGCTTTGCTTTCCCCAGCAGGCGTGAGGTGTGATGGGTGATGGCATGATGGCCACCAGCAGCTCCAGATTTACATTCTAACAATCCAGTAGCCCTAATGGAGAGTATCTTTTTCCTGACTGTTCCAGTGAAAGCCTTGGAAATGAGCCTTATATTCTGGGTTTGGGTCAAGTCTAAAACAGTCTCTGACGATGGGGCAAGAAAATACTGTGGTAAGGCCTGGGTCATAGGGCCCCTTGGAAAGGGGGTGAAGTTCAGCTCTATTTGGACTGAGAACAGGGGACTGGGGGTTACCTAAGAATAAAGGGGGTGCTTATTACTTGAAGAGGAGGGATGGAAGCTAGGCTAGCAGAAACAACAAATGTCCATCACATCATCAGTGATGACCGATCAGCAGACCTGGCCCAGAATAGCATTCTTCTGCACCTCCCTTTTCATGTCCAGTCAGATCAACCTCTGAACTTTTGTAAGACTCTCTCCTCCTAAATGCCTTTTCACCTGTCTCTGTCAGTTAAGGTCTTCCTCATCCCTCAGTGCCCAGTTCAAATAAGAGTCCCTGGAGATAACTCTTAACAGATGTGGTCTCTCCGTGTCCTGAGCATTCTAATTGTTTTAGCATCCTACTTCTCTTGTAGTTAGTTTTACACACTATGCCCTGTATTTTACTTATTTGTATACTTTACGAGCTCCTTGCGGGAAAGGGCCGGGTGCATTTCCCGGATGTCCAAGCAGGCGCCTCACACCTTCAGCACCCCAGGTGATTCGATTCGTACCGGGGCCGCCAGGGCGCGCTAGGCGCCAGGCGCGAGGCCGCCGGGGGGCGGGAGGCGCTGCGATTGGCAGGCACGGCCGTCAATCAGGCGCGGGGGAGGGCGGGGCGGGACGCCCGGGAGGCCTGTGGGCGGGAGGCGGTCCCTGCATGAATGGGGCGCGCGGCGCGCGGGCTGCAGTCGGCGCACGGGGGGGAAGCCGGAGTCTCAGCCGGGAGTGGGTGGGAGGAAGCGAGGGGGGGGTGCAGGGAAGGGAAAGAGCGCGAGGGGGCGGGGAGGGGCAGCGGCAGGAGCGGCGCGCCGAGAGCGGCGAGGCGGCGGGTGTGAGCGTGAGCGGTGGCCGCCGTACGGGTCGCTTCGGTGCCGCTGTCCGCTGCGCTGCCTCCGCCCTCGCCGCGCGCCACCGCCTGCGGGACCCTGTGGAGCTCCCAGCGCCCCTCACGGGGCAGAGGAGTCGAGACTAGGGGAGCCGGCGCAGAGGGAGGAGCCGGGTCGGAGCTGCCGAGCCCAAGGCCCCCGGGCGTGGAGGTGGGGGGCTGAGGCCCCCGAGGGGGCCCCGCCGCGATGGGCAACCTGGAGAGCGCCGAGGGGGGCCCGGGCGAGCCGCCTTCAGTCTCGCTGCTGCCGCCGCCCGGCAAGATGCCGATGCCTGAGCCCTGTGAACTGGAAGAGAGGTTCGCCCTGGTGCTGGTGAGAGCTGAGCCCAGTCCCTTCCCCCTCTTACCGTCTCCGAGGTCCCAGCGCCCAGGGTAGGACTTTGCCCGGGTTCCCCCATCCGGCCCACCCCTTAAGGGGGGCGCTTCCGACAGACTCAGTGCCTTCTTGGCAACCTCTGAGCAGCCGCTGGCCGCCCGACAGCCCCGTCGGGGACCTCTCGACCGCGGCCTCAACCGCTGGACACTTCGGAGGAGGGGTCCTCAGCCTGGGACCTCCCCAGGATCCGCGCTTCTCCCTCCTCCCAGTCCCCTTCTCTGCAACCCTCTCACTTCTCCTCACTTCCCCGACAGCCTTCCCGGGTCCCTGGAATTCTCACTTCTAAGTCTCTGGCTGGTGCGGGGGAATTCAGAAACTTGGGGCCGGCCCCTTCCTCAGCTTAAGTCAGGGTTCTCGGACTGGGGAGACTGCCTCTCGTTAACATGGAGGCTTCCCAGGGAGTGGGTCCCACTTCTAGCCTAGACCAGATGTTTGGGGAGAGCGGTGGGGGAACGGAGAGGGGGCTGGGAGCTCTTGAAGGGGGTGGAATAAAGAGTGATGCCATTCTACTTATTTTCAGAATGGCCTGCAGGCATCCTGCAAAGTTATAGTGGATTTGCCTAAAAGGCTGAACATGTGGATAAGCCATTTCACCAGTGTATTTTTCCAATTGAAACAATACACAAACTATCCCGCCTCCCTTTTTTTCTCCTTCTTTTTATGTTAAGCCCTGGTGGCTGGTTTGTGTTCTTTGCCTCTGCTTCTTTTTAGGCTTTATGTAGGTTCCCCAAAGACCTGTGTAGATGAATTTTAAGCTGACTTTGGGAATCTCCTTTGGTGTGGGAATTGGACATTGATGTCAATGGCCCTGTGGATAGAGAGGATCTGAGCTGGTATCACTGAGATGGAGCCAGAAAATATGTTGGAGGTAAAAATGAAGTTTTGGAGAAAGAAAGTGAACTAGGTGACAGAACATTTGCTAGGAGAGGTAAACCTTTGAGAAACTTGAGGAAATAGTTCCCAGTTCCTCAAAGAACTCTCTAAAGGGGTTAATGCTGCTGTTATTGTTGGTATGGCCTGAAGGGCCGACTTTGCCTTTGCCCATGCGGAAGGAATAGTTGTGGATTTAGCAGCCTGATTGGATTACATCTGCCTTGGAATAGGGAGATTAGATCTGTTGGCATCAGTGGGACTGTCTAGAGATCCTGGCCTCTCCGATGGTGGAGAGCCTGACATTAGCCCACTGGCACCACAGCCAGCTTAGAGGCATTCCAAGGGGAAGTGGTGTTACTGGCACCTCTCGGCCCATCAGGTCTGCAGAGGGCCAGAGGGATCTGGGCCACACATCCTGTGGCCCTCTGCATTTCCCCCAGCCTCCTCAAGGGGTTGGGTGAGTCAGTGATTACTAATATGCTGTGGCCAACTCAGAGGCTGAGGAGGAGAGATTGAGATTTGGTGCCCTTGAGAACAAGAGCTCAACTGTTGGGAGAACGAGTGGGAGGGAATCTGTACTCCAGTGGGGGTGTGAACCCCCCCCCCCAGTGAGCTGACAGGAGGTAGTTACAGAAATTGGAGAGAAAGGGATGGTTTGAGGTGGACTGGGTGGGGAGCTGCCTTAGATAGGGGCTGCCAGGCTACCTGCCAGGTTGTAAGAGCTCAGAACCAGAGTCAGTCATGTCCTCACTGGAGCTTGGTTGACAAGTTTGTTTAGTTAGTTGGCAAATTGATGGCTTAATATCTACAAAATGCACGTGGTGTCTTGATTACTAACCAGAGCACCCAAAGAGCACAGGTCAAGCCAGAGACAGGACCACCCACTTGCAAGTTATACTATCTGTATAAAGTTTTGATTTGTTTCGTCTTGGCTTTTGTTTTGGTCTTGTTTCTGTGTGCCTGAGCTGCTGCTGTTGGGGGGTTGGGACAGGGCAGGCCAGGGCTAGTTAGCTGTCTTATGGGAGGAGGGGATTTTACCTCACTTTTCCAACACAGGAAAATCATGCTTTCTTGGGAATTTGAGTTCTTCTCTGGGGGCACTTAGAGAACTCTCTTTCCTCTGCTTCTGAAACATGCCCTTTTTTACTATCCTTCTTTCTACTATCCTACTGTTTGGGAACAGTACTGGCTGTTGGATACTTGAACCTAGAGCAAGCTCAGGTGTATTTCTTGAATAGTCAGGAGAAGCATATTGTAGTAGAAAAAGCAAGGGCTGTCTTAGTAACTGTCTTAACCTCTCTGAGCCTCATTTGTAAATTTTATAGATTTCCTTATCTAGAAAATGGGGTAATAATCTCTGTCCTGGTAGGTTTATGAGAATTAGATGAACCATGTATATAAGGCCCTTGGTACCCAGTAGGTACTCAATATAGATTAGCTTTTTTTTCTTGATTGTGAGTCAGACAAGTTGCTGCTTTCTTACTTTTTTCTTCCCCAGATTGTTAGCATCACTATGATTGATTTGGTTTATGAAAAAGCTATTTGGGAGTTTGTTGCAGTGTCTTGGTTAAGTGTATGGATGGATTTTCAAATCAAAGTAGGCTGAAATACTGGCCTCTCCACAGTCTCTAGTTAGAAAAGTGTTTGGACTTAAGCAAGTTGCTTAATATCTTTGAGTCCCAGTTTCTTATAAATGGAGATAATAAGAGTAATTGCCACATGAAGTTGCTTTGTGCATATAATGAAACGGGAAGTCAAGTACTTAGATAGCAGAGTCTGGCATCTACTATATGCTCAGTAAGTGGTAGCTTTTAAATTTGTAGCTCCCAGCAGTGACTCAGATCTGAGATCACTGGTATTCCCAAAAAGGATTTTAAGTTTAGAAATCTGATGAAACCAATTACCCTGTTCTGTGTAGCTAGACTCAGGATATGCCTTCTGCTGTCAGATGGAGGGCTTCCCCCAATTCCATTGTATCTGTGGAAACTCCCCCCTGAAAAGAACACTGGCTGGGAAAGTTGTATCATTGTGAGTCAAGACCACAGGCTCCCAGCTTTCTGGTGTAGACACATGATCTGACCCACAGCCTGTCAGCCGAGGTTGGAGAGCTCAAGGTCTGAGGCCATGAGGTGATTTGTTCAGGACATTGATGGCAAGAGTCCTAACCCAGCCCAGTGCCCTAATGCAAGGCTTCCCTACTGCTGTGCTGGGATACTAATTCCCTTATCCCTGGGGGCAGCTGAGGTCCCTGATTGGTCACCTCTGATTGGGATTAGTTCTACCATTTATCCCATGTGCTGTACAAATAGTATTATTTTCTAGGTGTGCCCTAATATGAAAAATGGTTGTGAGTCTGTGTTATGCTGTTTCTTTGGGTTCCTTCCTTACCCACCCTGTCTGAGCAGCAGCTCCTATTGAGTACTGACAAGTTTAGGGATGCTGCAGCTATTGGAGCTTCTCTATTAATACCAGAATGAGAAACTATCTCTGGTCTGATAAAGCCATAGTCTGTGTTTTGGTCCCAACTAGATTACTACCCAAGCTCAGTTTCGCACAAATTAGTATTCTGGCCAGTACTGGCCTTTGCTTAGATAGAGACGGGAGGCAGAGGGCTTTAAGAGCTTTGGAAGGATAGCCGTCTGCCCTTGTGTTTGTACCCTCATTTTTCTCTTTGCTGACTTATTACAAACTTGAAACAGAGTCCAAAGGTTCTGACGCCAGAAAAAACCCTGGATATCCCTTAGGAGGAGGCTCTCAGGGCCTAAGGGTGGGGTTGTATGACAGAGCCTGTCCCTACCATGGGTCCTCCTCTCACATTTCCCTGGTGATGACTGATGGCTTGGGGTTTTGCTGTAAGTGTAGCATTGATGTGGGAGCTAAGCTAAGCTGGGTGCTAGTTGTCTAAGAGGCTTTGAGGGCCTCCTTTGACACAGAAAGGGGCTGGGAAAAACTTGGACTAAATATCAAGTTCCAAATGGCCATGGTGGAAATTTTTTTCCCAGCCCTGGGGATTGTGGTGAATTAGTTCGGGCTGGAATAGGACATGGGGGAGGGAAAGGACCCTTGACAGCAGCTGGTCAGAGGAACCCCTTGCTCAGAGACCCCACTGAGAAGACCTTAGGAGCCTCATTCCCTTGACCTTCCCATATGACCCTGCCTTAGACTGGGAGAAGTGTGTGGGGTGGGGGCATAGGACTGACAGAGTGGACTTCTTGTCATTTGGGAATGTTTTCTTTGCTCAGAGGGAGTTTCAGCTTTTTTTCTTTTTTCTCTTAAAGTAGTACTCATTCCCTGAGAAAAGTATGGGTGAGTTAGAAAGGAGAAAAGATTAGAGATTTATATTGAAGAAAAACATCCACATTTTCTCTAGTTCCTTTACCAAATGGAGCCAATGCGTTTTAAAACTTTTCATATTTTTCTCTGCATAAGGTTTTGTACAGTGTTGTAATATTGCTATGTATATATTTTTAATCCAGTCTGGGGTGTTGTTTTGTTTGTTTGTTTTTGGGGGGGGGGGTTGGCTTTGTTATTTCACTAGTTTTCCCAAGCTAGTCATTGTAAACATTTTTAAATGCTTGTACAGTGGTGCCTCAAGTGAATGTACCATTGTGTACTTAACTGTTCTATTGTTGGACATTTAAGTTGTTTGCTTCTGTTTGCCATCATAAACAATGCTGTGATGAACATCTTGGTGTACAAAACCTTTTCAATATTTAGAGTTTTCCTTAGGATAGAAGTCCAAAACTGAACTCGCTAGGTGGTAGGATATAAAATTTTTCAGGTCCTAAATACACATTGCCAAATGTTTTTTAGAAAGGGAGTAATGCATGTGAGTATCCTCAAAGGGAGAGAGGAAGATTGAGAAAAGCTTCTTTTCTCCTGATTATGACAATAATACATGTTTGTTAAGCAAATTTAGAAGTTAAAAACATAACAAGTATAAACTGTGTAGAAAAGAATAAAGAAAAGAATTAAGGGGCACCCGAGTGGCTCAGTCGGTTAAGCGTCCAACTTCGGCTCAGGTCATGATCTCACAGTCTGTGAGTTCGTGCCCTGCGACGGGCTCTGTGCTGACAGCTCAGAGCCTGGAGCCTGCTTCAGATTCTGTGTCTCCCTCTCTGTCTGCCCCTCCCCCACTCACACTTTGTCTCTGTCTCTCAAAAATGAATAAATGTTAAAAAAAATTTTTTTTAATAAAAAAAATTAAAATCACCTGTAATCTCACCGTCTACTATTAACATTGTGATGTACTTATATATATTTTAACAATTGGGATTATACTATGAAAATTGTTTTGTAAACTGATTTTTATTTTACTATCTTAGGCATTTTCTCCTTTGTTTAAACATTCTTTAGTATTAATAATTTCATGGCTGGATAGTGTTCCATAGTACAGTACTTTCTTACTGCTTTATCTTATATTTCGCTTTTTTGCCACTATAAATAACACTGTGAAGACTATCCTGTGCATAAATATTTGTGTGCATCTCTGATTATTTAGGATAAATTGCTAGAAGTGTAATTATTGGGTCAAAGGGAATATGCTTTTTAAGGTCCTTTGAGAAATATGCTTCTAAAAAAGTTGTACTGGTTAGCTTTTCACTGATAGCGTGCATCTCTCCCTTTCTTTGTAAGCTAAACATTACTGGATGTTTAATATTTTTAAAACTTTGCCAATTTCATTCATGAGAAATGCTGTCTTGTTTTACTTTGCATTTTTCTTTCAACATTTCGTCATAAGTGTTTTGGCCATCTTTTTGTGACCTTTGCTCTCTGTTGGGGATTTATTACATATACATATTTCTATGTAATAAATGTATACATTTCCACATTTTCATTATATAACTTTTTCACATATGAAAGAGCATATTATGTAAGATTAAAATAATAAAAAAAACAGACACTGGTGTATCTACTGTGGAGTTCTTGGAATTGCTTCCTGTCCCTTAATTTCTTCTCCCTGCTATTTTATCTGGGACGAAGAAACCCTTAGCTCGGGACTTGTTGGGTCTGGTACAAGTCTGCAGCTGGGACGGTCCAGGTGGCAGGCACACCAGTGTTTCAGAGCTCTGTCTGTGGGGAAACAGCCGCTACAGCTGGTGAGAACAGGAACTGGTCATGGTGGAAATAGCTAATCTTCAGTGAAGTGAAAAAAGGAGCCAAGGTGGAAAGGAAATGAGACCACAGATCCTCCCCTGCCCCTGAGGTCGCCTGGGAAGGCTGGTTGGAGCCAGGGCCCTGGTTCTGTGGTCAAGACCAGAGTTCCGCCCCAGAACTGACTGCGGCGGGTCCCGGGGACAGCAGCACTGGCTGCCTGAAGTCGGTGTGTTAACTGGTCACCCAGGCTGGTCACCTCCTTTCTGGGGAAGCATTTTTCCCAAGTCTGAGCTGAGCTGAAGCAGTGCCAGGGAAAGGCCGGGGGTTCATTCCAGTTCGGAAATGCACTTCAGAGAAGAGGAAGGACCTTTTCCTTTGAAGATAAGAGAGGGTGCTGTCTCCACACAGCCCTCCCACCCCCAGCTCTTTGCTGGGTACTTTAGGGCTCCCCCTTTGGATAGCACCAGTTGGGAATTTAAGGGGTTTTTGTCATCCATGAAGAAGTGTGTTGCAGAATAGAGATGAGATGAACAGCTAGAATTCCTGGGTTCCCAGTTCCAGTCTCTCTTTTGCCTCCCTCAGCAAAGCCACATCTTTGTATGTTGTTTTCCTTCCACAAGGGAGAATGAATCACCCAAGAAAGATGTGGAGCTGTCAAGCTGCCTCTCTGTCCTTGAGATACTCTGGTTTTCTTTCCCTCCCACCCTGCTCTCTACTCTTTATATCTTTCAGAATCCTCCTCTTTCCAGATTCTCTCACCTTTTCTGTCTTTCATCCCCTGGCAACAAAGTTGTGGGTTGGGAGTTTCTGTGTGGGGTAGGAGAGGAACCGGATAGGGGTTTTTGGAAGTACCTTTCCCCTCACCCCCAGATTTACTAATTTGCATATTTCTCTCAGTTTATGAAGTACTCTGAGATCCTTAATGTGTTGCAAATAATGTTCAGCACCACAAAGGGCTGGCAGAATTATTTACATGATGAATTTTGCCAGTAGAGGAAGGGTTTAGGCTGTTCACAATGTGATGGCTCAGTTCTTGTCCTTATCTCTTCCTCCTATCCCCTCCTCATCTCTTACCACCTTCCCACCCCCATCCAGACTTGGGCTGGTAGCCTTGCCTCTGGTTCCCTAGAAGCATTAACAGAGCTAGTATACTCTTTTTTCCCTACTTGCTCATCAACCCAAGTCTAGACTAGAGAATGCCATACCCTCCTCCAGTCGCCCAGTGCTTCTTGAAGTAGGAGCTAGGGATGAGCCTTGTGTTTGGTACTTCAGGAGATGGTTATCTTGTTTTAAGAACTGCTTACCTGAGGCTCAGAGTAGAGTTAGTTTCTGCTCAGTTTTTACAGGCTTCCTAGCTGGGAGCTGGGAAACCAATCCCTAGATCTACCCAAGTGTTTCTCATGAAACTTTTTAAAAAGCATCTATTCTGGGTGGAAGGAGCTGGTTTGAGACTTTTGCTGGCTCTTGCTGATTATTGGAAAGGAAGAGCATCAGTTTTGGAATCAGAAAACTTTTTGTTTTTCAAGTTTTTATTTAAATTCCAGTCACTTAACATACGGTGTGGAGTCAGAAGACATAGGTTCTGATCCCACTTTATTTATTTTTTAAATATTTATTTTGAGAGAGAGGGAGTGCACTTGCATGCATGCAGAGTGGGGGAGAGCAGAGAGAGAGAGACAGAGAGAATCCCAAGCAGTCAGCACTGTCAGCACAGAGCCTGACTCTGGGCTCGATCCCATGAACTGTGAGATCATGACCTGAGCCAAGATCAAGAGTTGGATGCTTAACCAACTGAGTCACCCAGGCACTCCTCTGATCCTACTTTATAGCTTTTTTCCCTCAGCTGAATGACCTGAAGCTGAAAGCCTATAACATTTCTGAGCAAATTTCATTATGAAATGGGTAATGATAATACCTATCTTCAGGGTTTGATGGATATTTACAGTAGAAAACATAGTAAAAATACTTTGTAACCTATAACGGTTCTACCAGGAAATGTTTGTGTCATATACATTGCCCACGACACCGACTTCTGTTCCCAATAAATAAAAGTGGTTGTCAAGTGTGGGAGGTGTGATCCCAGAAGGGAGTTTTTGGAAACAAGTGGGGATATTTTGGTTATCACACTAACTGGGTGGTGCTATTGGCACTTAGTGCCTGAGGGTCAGGGATGGTAACTATCCTACAGTGTTTGGGTCAGCCAAGCACAGTAAAGAATGATCCTGTCCACATGCTGATAGCACCCCCACTGAGAATCCTCATCTACCAATCTGTACCTCCGTTACCTTGTGTCTCAGTTGGGGATGAAGCTTCAGGTGCAGCGAAAGTGAAGGCACAACCATAGTTTTTGGTACTTTCTTGATTTTCCCTGTTATGCCCTCAGGCAAGAAGTGGACTTCTTTTGTGACTTCTGTCTTTAGGTTTAAGGCCTGATTCCCTGATGCCCTCTGTGCTTTGGGCCCTACCCTAAAACTTACCAAGGAGCAGTGTGGGGTATGCATACTCCACTGCTGACCTTTACCCACCCCAGATAGCTCCTTAAGCCAGGGTAAAAATTCTTTTGGGTTGGGAATATGTATGAGAGATCTTTCAGCAATGCTTCTGAATCTTTTGGGTAACAGGCCCTGTTTCGAATCTGATTAGACGTGTGACCCCTGGTTCTCCCTGCCCTAATGCATATGTGCACACACAATATTTTGGGGGGTTAAAGCTTATTCTTGGATCTGCTTAGGAATCTCTGGCTTTGAGCCTAGAGTAATGGGAAGGTAGAGCTGAGTGAGTACAAGATACAAGTACTCTTGATGTTTTGTAAGGAGCAGCCCTGGTTATCAGGTCAGATGAAATGATGTCTCTTGGTGGTGGTTCCAAACAAGAGAGCTTGATCAAACTTGGCTGACTCCCATTCAGAGGGAGATATTCTGGCCCCTGGACATTTTGACTTAATTTTGATTAAGGACACTGTGTGGTGGGGTCTGCCCTTTTGAGCTACACCCTCAACCTCCAGGAACATCTAGGTAGGGATGACAGGATGTACTTTGATAAACCAGGGGAACCAGTGGCATCCTTGCAGGGAGACCCAAAGGTTAGCTCATATCCTGTGTTTGGAGGTAGTGCCATGTAGGCCTAAATTCTCTGGGAATATCCAGGCAGTCGGCTTCCCAGGGTGTGCCTGAGAGGGAACTGTGAACAACCAGTCTCTAGCAGTTAAATCCTCTTGCTTTCTACCTTACAACAGCTATTGTTACTGCTACTACCAAAAGACTTTTAAATGACCTGTATGTTTTTTGGCTGCTTGGAATATTTCATAGTAAAATCTTTGAAGAAAAATTCAGATCTTTTAGGGGCCTTATTATGAAAAAAAGTTGTTTTTTTTTTTAAGACAACATTAAAAACATTTTCTTCTGGGTAGAGTCTCCCATCTCATCCTTATAGGAATAGATCAGTTTCTGGTTTCCACCAAATGCCTCAATTTAACTTGCATAGGTTAAGGAAAGAGAATTAACATTTGTTGAGTATATGCCACATGTTTTACATGTGTTATGTCAGTTAACTTGTCAACAACTCTGTGGGGCATTTATTTCACTTCCATTTACAGGTGATGAAACCAAGGCTCAGAGCGGTTAACTAACCTGGAGAAGGTCTCTACTTAAATGTCATTTACTTAGGCCTTCAGCAAAAAATTTTTAGTTAGTTTTTTTTTTTTTTTTGTTCATGTTGAAAGGACTGCTAGAAATACAACTTTTAGAAAATGCTTAATCTTTGATTGTATACATAGATTTGTTTAATGCATAGAAACATGTCTAGAAGGATCAAATAGAGTTAAGAAGAGTGGTTATCACTGGGATGGAAGGAGGGAACCATATTGGAAGGAACAGGAAAGTCAAAGGGAATTTAATTTACCTTTATCTACAGTGTTTACATTTTTTACAAGGAGAATGTACTTATGTGTTACTTATGTAATTAAAAGTTCAAGGAAAGGAAAAAAAATTCTTAATCTCACTAGAAGTCAAGAAAATGAACATTTAAAATATATACTTTTTATACTAATCATCTAGCGAAATTTTAGAGATTGATTAATGTCTGTGGTTGTTTTTAATAGTACAATAATACACTATTAATGGTACGGTAACTTAGTAGAGGCATTTCAGAGGGCATTTTATAGTGTGTATCAATTTCAAATGTGCATACCCTTTAACCAGGCCATCTTCTAGGAAACCATCCTACAGAACTGTTTACACATGTACATGAAGGTACATGTAAAGAATCCTCAGGGCTGCATTGTTTTAACAGTAAAAAACTGGGGACAACCCAATGGTCTATTTTGTGGTCAAATCTGTTTCTCTTCCATTCACCTAGTTACTTAAGGCAAATGCTGGGAGTCATCCTTAATTTTTTCCTTCTCCCTTTCCCATACCCTATCAGCAAGCCCTGCTGATTCCATTTCTAAAAATATGGCTCAGATCTACCCATTCTCTCTATCTCTACTGCCACTGCCTCAGTCCAAGCAATATCAGCTCTTACTTGTATCATATCCAACCAACTGGCCTCCCAACTTCCCCTATTGCCCCTTTCTCCATCCCCCTATTCATTCTTCATAAAGCAGCCAAATTTAAAGTCTAAATCACATAGCATCTTTCCCCTGCCTAAAACCTTTAATGGCTTCCTTTTGTACAATAGAAAAAAACCAAACTTCTGGCATTGGCCCTTAAGATTTGTACATTGTTTGGTCCTGCTGACCTCTTTGACCTCACTCACCCTCCTGTTTACCAAGCTCCATGTTAGCCTTCTTTCATTTCAGTACAAGCTCCTTTCTGTCTCAGGGCCTTTGCACAAGCTGTTTCCTCTTCTGGAATGCCTCTGGATCTCCAAATGACTTGATCCAGTGTATACTTCAGGTCTCAGTTAAAAAACAAAAATACCGCCTATTAAAAAAAAAAAAGCCACCTCTCAGAGAGGCTTCCTTCACTTATTATTCTCTAACTTAGCATCTTACTAATTTTTTGTATTGTTTTTTTATTTTTAAATTATTTGTTGATTACTTTTTATTATCTGTCTCCTGAGCCTGTTGACTCCATCAGGGTGGAGACTTTATGTATGCTTATCACTGTACAGCCAAATAACTGGCCCTGGGTAGGCACTCAGTAAATGGCTGTGGCTGATGGGAATCTCCAAGCTGTGTGTGTTTGTGTGTAAATATAATCATCTAAAAGAGTAATTAAAAGAAGACTGTGTATAATGCTTTATAAGTCACATATGTTTATATGTAAACATATAGAAAAAAGGCCTGGAAGAGTCAACACCAAACTGTCAATTGTGGTGACCCTTGGAGGGGAATGGATAGAGTTGGAGGCTGAACAGTGACTTATTTTTTATTCTGTAAGCTTTTGATTTGATTGAAAAAAAATTTTTTTTTATAATATGTACTTGTGCATTTATTCCTCCTCTGAGGCAAAAGGGGGAAAAATAGGGGAGGAGTACTCAACTTTTATTGCAAAGTAGAAACTCCTCCTTCTTATTCTCTGCACAAAGGCAAAAGAAGAGTGTAAGAGAAAGGACACCAGTGGGGTCAGCAACTGGCCGCACCCCATTCCCTGCCCTGTGCTGAGCTGGCACTAGTTTTTAGAGTAGAAAGAATCCAGGAGATGCTCTTCTGCCCTGAGGCTGTATTTTAAATTCTTTAATGCCATCATGATCTTGGTCCCTAGATGTAGCCAGCTTGTGTATTTTTAGCCTCTTTTATGTCTAGGGCAGTGAAAGCTGCAGCTCCAGCCTTAGCAGAGCTGTAGCAGGTGAAATCAGCAAAGAGAATAAATGTGAGCCCTGGACTTCACTGCAGCTAAGTTTCTCAAAGTCAAGTCAGTTTAGCAGCCCTGACCCCCAGGGAAGCCACATTCTCTAGATTCTTGTCTCCCAGGAATACAGATAGCTAATCATTTTCATAGCTAACATTTCCTGAGTGCTGATGGGGTGCCAGGCACGGTGCAAAGCTCTCCACACATCATCTCATTTAGTCATCACAATTGTATGAAATAGTTATTATTATCTCCATTTTATAGATGAGGAAGCTGAGGACCAGGGAGGCTCACTTAGGATCACACAGTTAGTAAGTGATAAAGTCAGGATTTGAATCCAAGCAGTCTGACTCCAAGCCCATGTTCTAAACTATGGTTTCCTTCTCTTTCCAGAGTCAGCCCCTCGTCCTCAGTGCTGCTTTGGAGGGGATTGTGTAGATTAAGGCAGAATATAAGGGAAATTCCAGAACAAGTTTTCCTCTGCTAAGAGGTGTGGTGGGAAGATTTGGACTTGGGAATCAGCTAGACTTATCCCACCAGGACATGGGCTATTCAAGTGTTGGGTTTTGGTTTTTGTTTTTGGGGGGATTTTTGCTTTGTTTTTTACTCACTATGTGCCAGCGATATCATTGGGTATACGCTGGTGGTGAAAAAACAAGTATCACCTCTGCCTTCGTGGAATTTAGAGGGAAAGACAGATATTAAGCAAATAAATATTTAATTGCAAATTATGATAATGTGCTTAGAGGCAAAGAACAAGTCGTTAGGAGAGTGCGTAACAAAGACTCCCCCTAAATAAGAAAATGTGTCTTAGGTGCCTGCTATAAACATAGCACTTTCCTGAGTACTTCAGAGAATTCCAAAGAAATAGAAGACAATGATCACTATCCAAGTTGGAGAGACAAAATATATACTTAGAACTGTACTTTGAATAAGTGTGTGTCATCAGATTGTCTACAAGATTCTTTGTGTACCTCAGTCTTATCCATAACATGTGCATCTGGTCACATGCATTTGTGAAGGCCAAATGAGATCGTGAGGTGATGGGGTCACACAGTTACAAGTACAGAAGGATTGGAGAGTTAGGGAAGGATCGGTGTGGCAGAGGATTGCTAAACAGGCAGTACTCTAAGAAGGACAGGGACTTCCAGTCAGGTCAAAAGGTGACAGGTGTGGATCAGGAGTTAGGAGGCTGTTCTAGGCCAGAGCAGATGGGAGGAGATTAAAGAGATTAAAGAGGAAGAACGAGCTAGCCATGTGAGGGGCAGCCAGGAGCTCTGCTGCTGGGACAGAGGAGCCTAGTTACAGACAGAGGCTGAGCTTGGATCAGGATGGATGATGGGCAGTTCACAGAGTTTTGTCGGAAGAGTCCCTGATTGGTGGAAAAGGCTGTGGAGGCCTTCTTGCCTAGGCTTTCAGTGGGGAATAGAGATTAGTTGGTAAGTGGTTCATAGCCATTCATGGGTTTGCTCTTTAAACTGAACGATTGAAATATAGGAGAAATGAATGGTGACTCAGTCCTTATAGGTTACAAAATCAGAATAATTTCATGTAAGTATCACTGGATAGAGGATGATCCATATGTTATCCCTGAACTGCAGAAGTCCAAAAATTTAGAAGATTCCATTTCTAGTCACCAGGTTTTGGGCATTCTTTCCTTTGCCAAATCTCTCTTACCTTCTTTTATGAAGGTATGAAATCTTATCTTGCACTAAATAATTTGTATTATTAACAATGTCTTGTTCACAGTAAGTGCTCAATAAATGTAGCTCATTGTATAGTAACAGTATCTAGTGTTTGTGAGCCGCTTTCTACCTCCTAGTGTTTTCTTGCACACTATTGGGGTGCAAGGTAGAAGGATGGTACCATACCCTCTTCCATCTAGTCATCCAGGCCAGATGCCTGGGAGTCACTCTAGGCTACTGTTCCTCTCACCTTCTCTCCATATGTACTGCCAGGCCATAGTTGGTCCTCATCAGTTACCTGGTCTGTTGTAACAGATTCCTTAGTGGTCTCTCAACCCCAGTCTTGCAGACCTACCTGCCCTGACCCCTCACATAGCCATATGTAAAGACCTCGGGGAAGGGTTTTCTAGGAAGAGAGAACAATCTGTGCAAAACCAGAGAGTGGGAAACAGTTCTGCACAGTTGAGGACCTGCAGGAACATCAGATTGGTTTACAAGAATGCTGGAGAGAGGTGAGCAGGGCCTAGGTCACGGGGGACCTTGTCAGCCTTGGTAAGGAGTTTGGATATCAATTGTAGAGGGAGTGACCTGATCTGCTTTATAATGTTAAGAGTTCACTATGGCTGTTGTGTGGAGAGTCCCGGAATCTGGCTCCCCTCTGGGCAGCGTGGTGGCCTGAGTGATACCAGGCTCCTCACTCGACTTTGCCCAGCAGAGTGATCATGCCCTCTGTCCTTTCAGGTTTGACTGGTGCCCAGTCCTCACTCCTATACCCGCCCTCAGGCCAGAAAGGGCAGTGCCTGTGCTAAGCTGGCCTCAGTGTTTGGCGTGCCTGCCAGTGGCCTGAGCCTATAATTTGGCGGGTTGGCTGGTTACAAAAATAAAAAGTGCGACCTATAACTAAAGCTGAGTGGATTCAGTAAAGAGGGAGCTTTTAATTTGCAGAGGTCCTGGGCTGTATTTAAGTGGAGGAGAAATGTGTCTCCTCCCTAGGAGCTGCTCCATTTTCTCTCTTTAGTACCTGCTCTGGGGAGGGTTGGGGTTTGGGGGTCTGGGGGGCGAGCTGTGCAAAACTTTAGGGGGATATTTGGAAGGGATGTAAGGGTCCAACAACAGGTTTGATGGGGCTTCCTGCAAAGTCAGTATTATTCAGTCTTCTTATGTAGCCCACTGGGATAGAAGTAGAGTTTTTAAATGATTTATTTGTTTATTCATTCATTCATTCATTCATTCAGTCAGTCAGTCATTCAACAAAGTTTATTGAGTGCTCTGTATCTTAGACACTAGGGATACCATAGTAAATGAAAGAGACAAACTTGCCTGGCAGAGTTCATGCTGTTGGGGTGAACAATAAACAAATGTATAGGTATGCAGTGTAATGTTAGGTAGCAGTAAGTGCCATGGAGAAAAAGAAGGTAAGAAGAGTTATAGGGGCAATATTTTAGATAAGATGGCAAGACACTTTTGGGGGATGAGGTATAAGAGAAAGTGAAGGACTACTTTCTGTAGACTCTGGATCCCAGCTCCTGAGGGAGAGTGTCTCAAGAAGGGGGCTCCCTCTGGCAGCACAGCGAGTCTGGACAAGGGTCAGATTAGCATTCATCTGGAGGCACAGCTGGTTCCTAGCCCCAGGTGGGTCCCTGTCAGAGCCTGTGGTTGTCTCTTTCCCCAATCCGCTTGTCAGAGCGGTTCGCAGGGCTGGGCAGGGTCTTCACTGATTGTAAATAGTTACTTGTCTTTCAAGGGCTCCTCAGGCCTGATTCTCAAGATTTCCTCAAGTCATTCTGTGTGTTCTTAGCCAATGGAAGAATAAGAAATCTGACCTAGGAAACTGCAGGGAGTTCAGGGATTCCTTTTGCCTGCTCAGCCAGGCCTTTTGCAAGAGCTTTTGGGCTCAATGAATCTGGATTTGAACCCTGGTTCTGCCAGTTATTATCTCTGTGACCTTGGGCCAGGGCCTTAACTTCCTTGAGCCTTAGTTTCTTTATATAATCAGGATAATAATACTTAACTTCTAGGGATTTTATGAGGATTAAATAACATATGTAAAGGATCCAGGGCAGTGTCTGGGATACTGGGTGCTTAATAAATTTTAAGTAGAAATATTCTAAGACCACTAACCTCATAAAGTAAGGGATTTAGTATTAAGGAGCCCAATAAGAATATTCAAGAAGTATGAATTATTGTTGATGGGTAGGGATTGGTTTTATGTACCTCAAGTGGTAAAATCACTGAACTGCCCACCACACGGTAGCCACCTTGCTTTACCACTTGATGACGTTGGCCTTGTCATGACCTATGCAAAGGCCTTAGGATCTCTAGGAACTGGCATAGCCCTTGACCTGCCCTTTAGCACATTTCATTTCTTATACATCCATGGAAGGATCAGACTTTAAGAGCCTTCTGGACTGGGGCATTTAGCAAGGCCAGAACAGTTAGCATAAGCCTGCCCAGGTCCAGACGTGTGCTCCTGGGACAGTACTGAACCCTGGGGTGGTAGGGGCCACTCTTATGTGGGTTCATTTGTAGATTGGAGATCACATACTCCCCTCCCCTCAGTGGCAGCCTTAGAGTGAGGCCCATACAATGTTCTAGAATGGATGGATGAGAGCTAACTGGGGAAGAGTGTCTTTGTTTAAACCTTCTGTGTCCAGAATATGCTTGAGCCCCTTACTTTGGACAGGCTTCTCGTTTGTGGTTGTGGTTATTTTGTTTTTACTCACTGCTCAGCGGAATCAGCATCACACAAGCACTCATTATCCTCAGGCCCTGGCAGTCAGGGCACTTGGTGAATCCCTTGTAAAGTGCTCACGTCTGCAGATTATTTTCCAATGCATTTGGCATGAGTTCCAGAATGATGGTCCAATAGCAGCTATTACTCGCTCCCTTTGGGTTGGCTAATTACTGCTGGCATCATGGGTGACTAAGGAAGTAAGAATCTGTGCTTTTATGGGACAACTGGTCCTGGTGAGCTCCCAAGACATTTACTTGTCATTTCCCCAGAATATTCTTGTTAAAAGTTTTGAGCATAAGCTCAGGAGGTGTGAGGGGTAGCCAGCTAGACAGTGTCTAGTGGCATTTGGCTTCTCCATTGATTCTTTCCAAGAATTGTAAAGAAATCATCTAGGACCTGTTGCTGCAGATGCCCAGGGAAATATCAAGATGGTGTCATAACATTATAAAAATACTACCAGCTGCTTCCGATTGTCTTGGAAGCAAGAGGGCAGGCAGCTTAGTCCATCCTTATTCTGTGGCAAGGCAGGCAAAGATTCCCGTCAGTGCTCTGGAGGGCCTCTGAGGCTGTGAACTGAGAATGGTTAAGGTGTCATCTTCCCTGCCTGGAGAGGGGAGAAGGACACAATGCTAGCCCTCAGAGATTTGCTGAGTGCAGCCTAGCTAGCCTTCATTCACTCAGTAAGCATTTATTGAGCACTTAAAATTATGTTAAGTGTTAAGAAAAGTAAAGATGACTAAGACCATGTCTGCCCCCAGGAGTTCAGTCTAGAGGGGGAGACAAACACACTAAACATATAATTGCAGTATACGGCTTGGGAAGTGCAATGGTATAGATAATGCAGGAGCATCTGGGGAGCACAGAGGAGAGGTGGGGCTCAGGGAGTGCTGCCTGTGGGAGGAAATCTATGCTGGCTAAAGGGATAATTAGGAGTTGGAGAGAAGTGTAGGAGAGAAAGCATTCTAGGTAGAGGAGACAGCATGAACAGAGGCAGCAGAGTGAGGCAGAGCAGATAGGTTGAGAATCCTCATGCAGCCACTTGAAGTCATTGAATTGTAAGGTGTCAGGCAGAGTGGTGGGAAAGAAGACAAGAGTCGTAAGGAGGTTTTGAATGCCGTGCGGAAGGGACTATACTTCCTACTTTTTGTACAGAGTGGCATGGTCAGATTTTGAGTTGTGGGTAGGTCAGTCTGGCAGCCATGGGTGGGAATCAGAATTGGAGGTGGGCCGCCGAGTGGGAGGCCTTGGTAGTGGAGTGATGGCAGTGGGATTCTGAACCAGGGCTGGTATGTGTGATGGAGACCGTGGGACAGACTCGATAGATAGTTACCAAAATTAAATTTGGGGGACTTGGGGTGCCTGGGTGGCTCAGTTGGTTGAGTGTCTGACTCTTGATTTTGGCCCAGGTCATGAACTTAGGGTTGTGGGATCAAGCCCCAGGTCAGGCTCTGTGCTGGGCATGGTGCCTGCTTGAGATTCTCTCCCTTCCTCTCTCCCTACCCACCCCCCCACAAATTGAGGGGACTTGACAATTGATTAGATTTGACATTGGGAAGATGGAGATGAGGGACAAGGGAGGAATTCAGGATGACACCAGGTCATCCTGACACCAGGACACCTAGCTTGCTAGGTTAGCTAGATGGAGGTTCCACTGGTTAAGAACATAGGAGAGAAAATAACATAGAAGGAAAAGTGATAAGGCCAGTGTGAGACACATGAAGTTGAAGAGCCTGTGGAAGTCCAGGTAGAATGTCTAATGGACTGTTGGATATTTTAAGCTGAAACTCAAAGGAGAAGTCTAGGATGGAAATAAGTATTTGACAGTCATCTGTGTCTACTGGTCAAGTAAAATTGGGCCTGAAACATTTTCATGCCTTTCTCTGTATCCCCACAGACAGCACAGCCCTTTAAGTGACTGGGAGGGACAACAACTAGGACGTATTCACTATCACAAGGAGAGGACAGACTCGCTAGGAAGAGTGGTTAGTTGAAGGGGCCAAAAATAGAGATTTGTGGTAGAAATCAGACCTCAGGTTTGCACACTACAGGTTTAACCTGAGGAAGTCAGGAGACAATGGGGAAGTGATTTGAGATAAGGTGGAACACTAAAGTCAGCTTAGCAAAATCTCCAGAAAGTTAGAGGACTTGTTCCAGATCACTCAGCAGGGTGCCTTAGTCAGTGACGCATTTGTGTCTCCCTGAATTCTGGTCCCAGCTTTCCTGTGAATCCCCTGGGTGACCGATGGTGTCTCGGTCTTATCTTTCAAAGGGGAGTGTGTGCAACTGCTTTAACCTAGAGAATTAAGAAACGTATAAATAGATATATTAACCTATACTGTTCCACTCTATATAGTCTCACTTTTATGTATTTAAAAAAATTGTTTTAAATTTATTTTTTAATGTTTATTAATTTTTGAGAGATAGAGAGATGGACAGAACACAAGCAGGGGAGGGGCAGAGAGAGAGAGGGAGACACAGAATCTGAAGCAGGCTCCAGGCTCCAAGCTGTCAGCACAGAGCCCGATGCGGGTCTCGAACCCACAAGCCATGAGATCATGACCTGAGCCGAAATTGGATACTCAACTGACTGAGCACCCTGGTGCCCCCCACTTTTATGTATTATAAAGCTATGAAATTGTATTTTGAATGGGTGCTTAGAAGTAACATCCCAGTTACTGTTTACAGAGCTCTTCTCCCGTGCCAGGCACCATGCAAAATCCTTTTCATTTATTCATTCATCCCTTCATTTAATTCTTATAAGAAGTAGATACTATAATCTACATTTTATAGGTGAAGAAACTTAGGTTCAAAGAAATTTAATAACTTTTCCACTGTCTCATAAAAAGTACCAGGATTCCATCTAGGTCATCCCTGATTTCAAAGCCCACACAGTTATCTGTAGCACTCTGAGTATTTATTTATTTTTTAAATGTTCATGTATATATTTAGAGAGGGGGAAAGGGGCAGAGAGAGAGAGGGAGAGAGATCCCAAGCAGACTCTGTGCTGCCAGGGTAGATAGAGCCCGATGCGGAGCTTGATCCCACGAACCGTGAGGTCGTGACCTGAGCTGAAACCGAGCCACCCAGGTGCTCCAATAGCACTCTGAATGTTTTAAATGCCATTCATATATGAGGGAACTGTCACCACGTGGTATCCAAGAAGGCAGTTCCCTTGTCTCTTTGCGCTGTGTGGTCTCCTTACTCTGAGACAGAAGTCTTGAACTTTAGGTGTCTGGCACACGTACCTTGTTTAGCTGGTTTTACCCCAGTCACGCTGGCCAGGGAAGCAGTGTTTAATAATCAACCAAAGCCAGTCAGACAAATCCAGGTGGACCTTCCCAAGTTAGAATGGAGATTTATATTTATTCATTTTTTTGGTAAAGAGATGGCAAGACATGGTAGAAAAAGCCATCCTGGCAAAAGTTATGTTGGAGGCCACATATCTGGATTGGAATCTGAGTTTTGCCATGTTCTGTGTGATCTTCAGCCAGTTGGTTTCAGCTTCTTAATTCTCTCACCAATTAAACAGGCATAACATTTACCTCCAGTGGTTATTGAAGGCGGTAAGGGAGATTATGTGAGAAAAGTGCCTGGCATGCAAGAGGTGCTCAGTAACATTCTCCTCCCCATCTGTGGCCCTGAGTGAATATGGCAGTTAGGATGCCAGACATCGCAAGAAGCAGAGAAGATTCAGGATCTCTTTGGGTCATGGGGTGGGAACTGTCAGAAGGCTTCTGAGAGATGTTGTGTTTTGTTTTTGTGTGTGTGTGTGTTTTTTTCCTAGCTGGACAGTCAAATGAGATGTAAAAAATCTGGGGCGCTCAAAGGTGCAATTGGGGTGTGGGCACCTACGGCACCTCTGTCAAGCTCTGACCTTAAAGGCATTAGGGGGACAATGTTGGGAAGACAGCTTCGATCAAGAGCATACCGGAGTCGTTATTGTTCCTCCCCCCCGAAGCACTGAGGACAGACCCCCATTTGAGAGCAATTGAGAAAGCAAGGAGAGACAGAAGACTTGTAGTGCCTCTCCCCAGCTCATAGGACTTGTGACAGATGTGTGCCCTTGTTGGGCCTCAGTTTATCCTTCCATAAAGCAGGAGTCATGCCCCTCCCACATAGGGATTATTTAAGTTGTTATTTAAGTAGGAAGGGATTCATTAAGTTTTATGGTTTGGTAATAAGCTCCTGGATTTAAAATGAGACTCCTGGAAAGCCGGAGCCGGGTCCGTCGCCAGTGTACTGGGTGAGATGGAGTGCTGCCCCCAGCTGGCCTCCGCTGTCCATATGGGTGGCCCACCGTACCTATTAAACTTGTTCTGGGTGCCAGACATTTTTGTTTAGGAAAAGCATGTTCAAAGCAAAGTCCATGCCCTCATGGAGCTTACAATGTAGTTTGGGAAATAACACAGAATGTGAAAGGTGAATAACAATATGAGAGAGAAGTTATTTTTCCATGATATCTTGTAGTTGAAGGATCTAGTACAGTACCTGGCCTAGGGTAGATGTTTATCAATTGCAATTTCCCCTTTCTTTGTAAATATGTAGGAGTTATCACAAAGGAACACATGTCTTCCAGTTGGCACAGTGTGTGATAACATCGAGGACACTAGAGTTGTTGAAGGTGTAACTGAATATGATTGTCAATAGGAGGTGAAGGGCAAAAAACCTCAAGGAAGTTCAGATGAAGGAGTGTGAAATCTGGGTGGTTTGGGGGAGGTTCCATGAGGCAGGTTGATTGTATTGATCCTGAAGGATGCATACAATTTGAAAAGGGACAGAGAAGGGCTAATGTAATTCATTGTCTCATTGTGTGAGGTTACAAACTCAGGCTTTGGAGTCAGACTTGGGTCCAGATCCCAGCCCCACCACATACTTGCTCTGTGAACTGGGGCAAGTTCCACAGCCCTTCCAAGCCTTTGCTAACTCGCCTATAAAATGGGAATAATGCAGGGTGCCTGGGTGGCTCATTTGGTTGAGGGTTGACTCTTGGTTTTGGCTCAGGTCATGATTTCATGTTTCGTGAGTCTGCATCGGGCTCCGTGCTGACAGTGTGGAGCCTGCTTGGGATTCCCTCTCTCTCTCTCTCTCTCTCTCTCTCTCTCTCTCTCTCTCACTTGCTCTCTGCCCCTCCCCTGCTCGCTCTCCTCTCAAAATATTTTTTTTTAATGGGAAAAATGCTAGTCCCAACTTCATAGAGTTGTTGTGAGACTTAAGTGAGATAATTCATATATAGTTCTTACCACAGTTCTGTGAATAAATGTTAGCTTTTGTCATTATTACTGTTTTCATTTTAATAGTAGTATCATTATTATCCTATTCATAGCCACCTACTTACCTTAGCTCCTAAGACCCTTTATGTTCTGGCTGTTCCCTGCCTACTGTAATTTCCTCCTATACACCATCATTTCATTATGGCAAATCACTTAGGGACTTCTGGACTTTTTATGATGTTTTGTGCTTCCAGGTCATGGAGATGCTGTTTCCTTGCCTAGAATATCACCATCTTCCCCTCTTTCATTGCCTTTTCCTGAGTCCTTCCTGCTTGATGTTTAAGACTAAATCCTATAGGATCTCTTCCAGGAAACCTTCCTTGGTCACTCTCTCCAGTTAGATGTTGCCTCCCTGGGCTCCTACAGCCCATGTGCAGCTTTTCACAGTAGTGCTGCCTACACTCACCCTCGTTTGCCCTTTGGGATGTAAACTTCCTGAATATAGGGATCCTGCCCTATTTATTTTTATATTCCCAGCTCCTAGCTTAGTGCTTGGCATATAGTTGTTTTCCAGCTAAATGTTGAATAAAAAACCCAAACAAACAAACCAACCAACAAACAAAAAACGTAACTAGCATTATATGTAACATTTACTATCTAGCTTCTGGTTTAAATGCTTTACATATGTTAACTTATTTAATCATCATAGCAACCCTATGAAGTAGATACTATTTTTACCTCCATTTTATAGATGAGGAATCTGCATCTCATAGAGATTAAATAATTCTCTCAAGGCCACATAACTGGTAAGTGGTAGAACCAGGATTCATGCCAGGACAGTGTGGCTCATCATTCGCCGCTTTAACCACGCTCTGAGGTTGTGATAGGATATTTATTGGATGTCCAAGAAAGGGTGAGGAGACATTAGCCATAAATCACAGCTCTATGAATACATGTTTAAAGGCATTAGTAAATGTGTGGAGACACTGTTGGGGTGGTGGTGGGTAACCTTCCCACTTTCACTTATGAAAGATTTGCTAGAAAAGGTGGGATTTCACCTGTTCTTAATAGAAGAAGAGGCTTGGCTGACAGTTTGGAATGATCTCTCTAGGGTGTCATGGAGCAGAACACTTAAATCTAGGAAGAAGAGGAGTATATGTATGGGGAAATTGAAGTTGCCCAGTCTTTATAGAGCACCTACTACAGTGGTAAACAACCTGGTAGTGATCCCTCTGGTGGTGATCCCTGTGCTCAGGAGCCTGTGGTCTAGCAGGCTGTAAGAAGATGAGTCTAATTATAGAGAAAGGCAGGGAAATGACTCAGATTTATGACATGAACTGAAGGACAGAGTTTAAACTCAGCATGAGGAGTGGGAGCTTGCTGAGAGAGCTGCAGCATATAAAGAAAGTGATTTGTGTTACAGTAGAAGGCAGATTATAGGAGAGAGAACCCGGAAGTAGAAAGGGCAGTAGTGAGAAGTTGGATAATCCCCTCCAAAAATTACCAAGGGCCAAAAAAAAAGTTGGTGGTAGAGAGGTAGTAGCAGGATCAGTTACTTATTAAGCACCTGCACATGATTCAAAAAAGGAAAAGGCAGGGTGCCTGGGTGGCTCAGTTGGTTAAGCGTCGGACTCTTGGTGTCGGCTCAGGTCGTGATCTCATGGTCGTGGGATGGGGCCCTGCACTGGGCTTTGCACTGACTGTGGAACCTGCTTGGAATTCTCTCTCTGGCTCTCCCTTGCTCACTCTCTCTCTCTCTCAAAATAAATAAATAAAGATTTAAAAAAAAAAACAAAAAAGGAAAAGGCATAATGCCTACCCTCAAGAAATTCATGTTCTAGTTGTGAGTAGAGGAAACACACACATGAAAGACACTATATGGAACACATTTAATTTGTGCTGAGATCCATGATATCAGTGACCAGGTATTTTCTTTCTTGTTGCTTCACCCATCTGGACTTCATTTCCAAGGTCACGTCATGGTCCAGAGTAGTTGTTGAAGTTCTAACCATTACCTCTGCATTTCAACCAGCTGGAAGCAGAAAGGAGAAAAGAAGAGTATCCTCCCTCCTTTTAATGACAGCTCTCAGAAATCATACACACTACTTCTGTTTATGTCCCACAGGTCACATAGCTATACCTAAATGCAAAGGAAGATGAGAAATATATCAATGCTGGGCTGCCAACTGCTCACCTGAAATTTGGAGATTCATTACTAAGGAACATGAGGAGAAGAAGTTGGGGCATAGCAAGCAGGTCTCTGCCATATCATTTTTCACATATGATTATGCTTTGGAGCTCAGAAGAGGGGCTGATTATTTTAGGCTGGGTGGTCACGGAGCTGATGGATTTTGAGTCAGTAAGAGGTAGGGATTCAGGAGATTGGGGAAACATCAGTTACAAGCAACTCCAACTACAAGCAAGAGTGGCTGTTCCAGGAGAGGACAAGGCTGGTCAGAGATGCCAGAGCCAACCCAGGCAGAATCCCACCTCTGAATCTCTTTCTTAGTTTAAGATGTTAAGAGCAGCATGCCAAAGTTCAGGTTTTCTTCTGTGAATGATAAGAAGTGAGAGAAGATATCTTGTTTGAGAAGAGACATGGTTTATCTTATGTTGCTGAGAAGTTGAGAAATTTCATCCATGTGCAGGTTGGAGGAGAAGGAGGGCTGAAAGTAGGGATGCTAGCTGGAAGGTTATCCCAGAGGGTCGGGAGTAAACAATAAGGGCCTATCTGATGGTGATAGTGGGAATGGAAGGGAAGGTATGGATGAGAGGCCCTGGGAGGGATGTGCGTTGAGTCTTGGTAAGTAACAGGCTGTGGTCTGGGGAGAGAGAGGAAAGTGCCCTTTGTGGGATGTAAGTATTGTGTCCTCTGAGAGGTAGCGCTGCCTATCAGGGCTCCCCAGGCAGGAGGGCAGAATATCATGAGGAGAAGGGGGCACCTTGGCTGTCCACAGGGAGAATGTGAGGCTCTCTGTCTCAAACCTCCTTAGCTTTGGAAATCTAGCTGCCCCCAGCAGAATAGTTTCCATTCTGCGTAACTGGGGAGTGTGTGGGTCTGGCTAACCGCGAGGAGGGGCTGAGGAGCCAGCAGACAGATCAAGTTGCTGTGGCAGTAGCTTTTTAGCTAGGGCCTGGGGGCTCTGTTGGGAAGAGCTAACATGAGTTCCCCTATCTGAGCTTGTGTGCTCCTTGACCGAATAGGCCATAAGGGATGTCCTCAGCTGGCGTCTGGATGCCAGGTTACGTGACATCAGTTGTGAGGCCAACAGTGTGGCAGAGGTGGAATTGGGGATTTGCTGGCTTTCGGGATGTGGCCAACTTCCTTTGCCTTCCAGGGTCGAATCTAAAGGTCCTCCAGGGTTAGGAAGAGGCCTTGGGGGTACGGTTATATTTGGAAAAAGCTACCCCTTTGATTGATGCTGGCCTTTTAGGGCCTCTCCTTCCTCTGACTTCCCTGGTGTGAGTTGCAGAGCTCAGCCTGAGACATCTGGTGAACCCATCTCTTTTTCCTCCAGGCTGCCCAGGGACTTGGCCCATAACTGCTCAGCAAGTCATTTCTGGTTATAGAGTCATCAGTGACCACAGAAGCACGTTCTCCGGTCAGGGCTCCAAGTCTGTGAAAGCTGGCCTTCCCCTGGCAGCTCATCCCCAGAGCGATAGCTCCAAGGAAACAAAACCAGAAAGCTACACCTACCCAGTACAAACATTTAGTCGAGGAGCACCTACTTTTCTGATGTCCTCTGTCGTGAGGTGCCCCAGCAAATTTCCCCTAAGTGTGATAGGGCAGCTCGGGCCTAGAGGAAGCTGTGTGTGGCTAGAGATGTGTTGCATGTCTGCAGCCTGAGCTCCCTGCCGGAGCTTGCAGCCCGAGGACGATGAGGAACAGAGGCGAACTGTACTCCTGAGGCAGCACCAGGGCTGGAGGCCTAGAATGCACCTCTTCTTATCCTCGAATTCTCCCATGTGCAGGGGGCTGAGTGAAGCATTCACCCCCACCTCTCCCTGCAGCCAAGTGTCCTGAATCCATCTTGTGATTGCTTTCCTGCCACAGGACACGGTTCTTCTCCCAGAACCTTTTACAGTTGACTCCATTTCATTCCAGGCTGTCTCAAGTGTTATCTCCATACCTGAGCTCTGGAAAGAGGATGGGAGGGAGGCAAGGAGAGCAGTCTCCCACTTGACAGCAAAACCAGGCTCAAGTTGGTTTGGTCCGTAAGGGCTGCAGTGAGACCTGGCCTCCTATCCGTTTGTTTCCTCCCCTGCACTACTCCCACCAGTTACGGGACTGGGGAAAAGTGGGGGGCTGTAGAGGGGCTGCTCCGGACCTTCTTCCCTTTAGCTCTTGGATCTCTGATCAAACTCTGATTTTTAGTTTGACTTTTTATTTCTTTTTGACAGGATTGTAGTTTGGGGGTGGGGAGTTTAGGAGGAGCTGTCCTGAAAGAAGATAAACAGTGACGCAGAGGCGGCAGCAGCAGCGTAGGCAGTGGGCTGGGCTACCGGCCTGCCTGCCTGCCTGCCGTCTGGGCGGGCTGGGTGGAGGGCTCCCGCCCTGCACACTGGCCAGCTGGCTTGTGTTAAAGCGCTGGCTGAAAATAACTCTCATTGTCTGGGAGCTGCTACTGCGGCAGGGCTGGCTGTGGCCGCCAAGGGGGCTGAGGCGGCAGAGCTGGTACCTCCCACCTCCTTGGGCTCTTGCCCTTTGGGAGCGATGCCCAGCTGGCCACAGCTGTGGCTGCTGCCCACCAGTAGAGATACGTGGAGGGCAGGCTGGGCCACTCCTAGTGCTCTGTCCTTTTGGCAGCTGGGGTTGGGCCTTTGTGCCTGGTGTTGCTTGCTTTGCTGTTGGCTTGGGCAGAGTTGTTGGTTTGTGAGAGAACGCAGGGCGGGAACACAGGGCGGGAACGCAGTGCTCCAGCTCCTCCTACAGCAGTCTCCTGGGCTCCCAAACCTTGTGCCTCCTCACCATATTCTATCTCTGCCCATCTGTGTAATGGGCTGATCTGTGGGTGCCTAAGGGGACTTGTTGGCAGCTGTGGCCAGGGGCTCGGCAGCATGTGGTGCCCAGGATAGTGCTTCACTTAATCTCTGGGGAAGTTCTAGATTCAGCTTCTCAGACTCCCCACCCTCCATGGACTGAGCACAGGGACTGGGGCTACCATACTTGGGAGAAGTGTCAGCCATAAGGCACTTGGTGGGAGGTGGTTCTGAGAGGGAAAACACTGAGAAAACCAGCCCACATTCTATATTTGCTCAGAATAAACAGTCCCTACCTGCCTTCCCTAAAGACTCCAGAATCCCCTTCGCAGGAAAATTTCAGACATCCCTCTTCATGCCTCTCAGAGGAGCTGGGCCAGCGTTCGTCTCTGTTCCTAAGATTTATCATGATT
This sequence comes from Panthera onca, assembly GCF_046562875.1. NCBI lineage: Eukaryota > Metazoa > Chordata > Mammalia > Carnivora > Felidae > Panthera > Panthera onca. The sequence continues at coordinate 76,126,487 of NC_138345.1, read as the reverse complement.
GACTGGGACCAACAGAAACCGGAGTTTTTGGTCCTTCCTATTTCTGTTTGTTGGGTTTTCCCCAGACCCGGCCCAAGGAGACTGACAGAGTCAGGGGTGAGTCCCAGAGCAAGACCCACACCTTCAAAGGAAACTCCAACCCCACCGGCATTTCCCTTCCCCTGCTATGGGAAGGAAATGAGGAGGGGCTAACTGGCTAGGGGTACAGAGCAGGAAAGGGAAGGGAACCTCTGTGACCAGAGCCCCCTCATTCCTCCTTGGCTTCACTGGGGCTGACAGGGGGTGGGTGGGGAGTCAGGAAGCCTTGCTGGAGGGACTGAGCCCTTGCTCTCACAGAACCCAGGAGGGGGTTAGGCACTGATCAGGGGTCTGTGCCTGACCTCAAACTGGCAGTCAACCAGACCAGCCCTGCCGGAGAAGCATCAGACCCACCCCTTTCTGCTGCTTCCCGTTATAGGTTTTTATTATTAGATTTCTGGCTGGTTGCTCTGATTTAGGAACTAGTCTCAGAGTTGCTTTCGGTGTGAGTTCATCTTCCCCTTCTCCTTACATCTCTCTGGGGTCTCCCCCTCCCTCCTCAAGGATGTTGGTATATAATTGTCTCCTAGTCTTAGGGATGGGAGGGCTGAGAGGGTGGGGGTAGGTATAAAGGATTACTCTGTCCCAAGCATTGAGAAGCAGTGCTGAAGGAGGGACAGAGGCAGAGATAGAGACGACCGAGAAGCCAAGAGGGGTCCTTGGGATGTTAGAACATTACACCGGGTTCTCAAGAGGAAGGGGAACGAAACTGTTGAACACCCACAGTGTTCCAGACACATATGGACATAAAATATTTATCATTTAATCCTCAGAAAATCCTGTGAAGTAGTGAGATTATCTCTGTTTTATGGATGAGCTTTGAAGAGCCCAAAGTTGATCTTGGGCTCTCTGACTCCACAATTGGTGCCTCTGTTCCAAGACAGCTGCACCCCCTTTCTGTTCAGCAAGGGTTTCAGTGAAGAGTTAGCAAGAATTTAGCCTAGCTGCTGCCTTAAGAGAGCCCACAGTCTCTGTGGAACCACTGAACAAAAATGTGAAGGAAACACACCTTTGAGACCGGAACATGTCAGGTTTGTTCCCTGGCTGTCCCCGGAACTCAGGAAGTTGTCCTTCCTCAAGACGTCAGAAGCCTGCTGGACTCACACACGTTATCGATTAGAGTCAGAAGCCCTAATGCCTTTGTCTGGCAAGGAGAGAAACCCATGGTGGGTGGCTCCCACCCCGCAGCCGGGGACTGATTTCTTGTGGGAGTGCTGGAGGCTGAGGGAATTCCCCCACCCACTTCCTTCCCCATCACACTTGGGCCCCACAGAAGCAGAGAAGCAGAGACAGCATCACTGTCTAGAAAGTGCCACACAAAGCTCTAGACTGGAGGCTGTGGGCCTGTGGTCACAGCTGATTCATGCTTTTGCCACCAGTGTCCGTACTCCGGAAGGCCATCTCTCTTGGGCATCTAAAGTTTTACCAGGTCCCTGAGGTGCCTCCTCCAGGCTCTTAGGCTAGGGTTCCCAAAGGGGGTGACTTTGTTCTGCCTCCGAAGCCCTGGGGGCACCAGACATTTCCTCTCCAGTTCACCTGGGGAGGTGGGAATGCGCGAGGCCACAGCAGCTGATAGTGGGTGGCTGAGGAAGTTGGTGTAGACAGGATGTGATGTCTGCTACAGTAGCAGCAACCCCACCCCGCACCGCCTTCTCCGCCAGTCACTTTCTTCCAGGGGAGACAACTATTTTCTATTTCCATGGCATAGACTTAGGAGAAACAGGCAGAAGACAATGAAGTGCTCAAGATGTACACAGAACCAGAACTAGGCCTGAGGTCTGTTTCTGCTCTGGTCTCACCTAGGCTTAGCTAGCAGCAGCCTGGCTGTGGTTAAGAGGGAGACATTGGTCTGAGCTCACCTTCAACCTTTGGGTCTCTGTTCTGTTGTGGCCTCTTGCCCCTGTCCTCTTCTCCACACAGACATGCTGATATTGGCCCTTAGCCTAGGAGTTGCAGAGAGAACATTCGGGATTGTATTTGCCCAGCCAGCCATCCCTACTGCATCAGCAGTAGGGGGATTTGATTAGCCCCTCTTTCCTGCAGGAGTTCAGGCAGACTAGCAGGGCAGCAGAAACCATGAGGAGGGGTATGATGGGTGATCCTCTTCCCCTTCTTTCTTCTCTCCCCTGCCGCATTTTGATATTCCTAAACACTGAGCAAAAATCCCAACCGTACTCCTTTTTTGAAGTGTAGTGGAGCTGGGCCCATTACTCAGAACCAGGATGTCTTAACCTTAGGTTTACCATCCACTTACTCTCCACTAGGTGCCTATCATGGTATTAGACATTATCAGGGGTTGGAGACCATATGAATAGACACAGTCCTTTAGGGGTTAAGAGAGTGTATAACTAGTTTAATAGTATGTGTGTAGATAAATACATAATAGATAAATCTAACAGAAATAAATGATATTTAAGGTTTTTCTTTCAGTTTCTTAGAATATGGAGGGCCGACTCCCAGGATACTCCCACTCTTCTGGAATAATGCAGGGCCTGTGTGACTCCCGAGGATCGTGGGTGCACACATTTTGTGTCCCCGGGGATGAGGATGTCAAGGAGTGGGCAGATGTAACCCAGTGGTCACGCTTGGGTGACCAGGGAGTTAGAGCTGAACTTGGAGCAGTAAGTAAGGGAGAGAAAGATGAGAGGAAGGCCTTTCAGGTGGCCTGCAGCGTGCTGGGGGAAGAAGTCAGATTTGTGGGAAGTCCTGTGGGTTATCAAACAGCCGTGGTACTTCAGGTAAGAGATCATATTTGATTCAGGAATATGGGGTGGGGGGCAGGTGCAATGATCTGCCTTTAGAGGCAAGGGCTATGACCTCCAACAAAGGCAGCCACGCTGGTTAGAAGAGAAGCTTGACTGGATGGGGGTAAAGGAGGGGAAGGTAGGACTGTTAGCCTGTGTGGGGATAGACCATGGGTGCCTTGGGCTTCCCTCACTCTTTATTCTTTCTTTATTCATTTAGCAAACAGTAGTGAGCAAAAGAAAATGACTCCTGGTCCCTTCCATAGTCTAGGTTAGAGTGTCTTTCAGTAAGGGGGTGGGACATTTTATTGTGTCTTAATTAATTGGAAGGTATGTCACAAGTAATTTGCTATTAATGATTAAAGTACTGAAATTGTGTAAATTATTTCCTTAGAAAAATGAGCAGTTATCTTCATGCTAAGGTCCTTCTCATGCATTTGTATCCCAGTATGGGGAAAAGGGGTAGACTCGTAGCATCTACATGGGCTGTGGCTGGTTCAGGATTCACCCTCGGTTGTGCACCATGCAGGAAGGCCACCCATCCCTCAGGCTGAGGGGGAAAAGCAGATTGAAAGTTGCTGTCTTAGGGGCACCTGAGTGGCTCAGTCAGTTGAGCATCTGACTCTTGATTTCGGTTCCGGTCATGATTTCACAGTTCGTGAGTTTGAGCCCCATGCTGTGCTCTGTGCTGACAGTGTGGAGCCTACTTGGGATTCTCTCTCTCCCTCTCTTTCTGTGCTTCCACCACTTGTGTTCTCTCTCTCAAAATAAATACATAAACATTAAAAAAAAAAAAATGTGTTGCTTTAGACAGGTGGCTTTCAAACTTTTTTGCCTTGTCCCATGTTAAGAAACACATGTTATGGCCTGACTTCTGTGTGTGCATATGTATATGAAATTACTTAAGACATGAAAGAAACAAAAGTTTCATGAAACATTGCAGTTAATTCTGGTATCTTCTAGCCTATTCTATTTTAATCTGTTTTCATTTTAAAATAAAGTTAATCTCGGCTCACTAAATTGGAAAACATTGCTCAACCAAACTGAATTAAATATGAATGGGAGGCAGATGGACTGCCCTGCCTCTCTGAGCCTTCCTTATCAACCACAGAGTGTCAGGGTGAAGCTGGGGGGTCCAGGAGGGAAAAGGTATGCATGCTCCAGCCTTTCTCTTCTCTGGGTGCAGGGAGCTTTCAGCCCATTGACTCAGGTTCTCTCCTCAGAGCTCCATGAACCTGCCTCCTGACAAGGCCCGGCTCCTGCGGCAGTATGACAATGAGAAGAAGTGGGATCTGATCTGTGACCAGGTATGAGGTTTGGGGCAGGTCCAGAAGCAGGGGTTGTGTCTTGGGCTGGACAAGGCAGCAGGGCCAAAGGCACTGACCATAGCCCTGGGGTCCCTCGAGAAACTCTGGCCTGGGCTTCACCTCGGTTCATGCTCGCTTTCTGTTCCAAGAGGATGCTCCCAACAGAGACCGGGCTGGTAGGCCAAGTTCCTCTCTAACTCCTACAAAGAGCTGTCTTGATTTCTTCCTGATGGGCAGGAGCCTGAGGAAGTTTGTGTAAGTCTAGCTGTCTGTCTGTCTGCAGAGGAGTGGAGTAGTTTTCCCCACAGACCCTGTTTCTGCCTTTTCTCAGGATGAGGGCTCTGCCTGGCAGGGTAGACCGAAGGACCGTTTCTTTCTCACTCTGCCCTAGACCTGCCTTTTCTCATTATTTACAGGCCTCTAGGAATGAGAAGACTCAGCCCCCTAGTCTTCTGTTCCCAAATCTCAGAACGTGAGGATGGAAAGCTCCCCAACATGAATGGTGTTTCAAGCTGGAAGAGAACATAGAGATTATCAGAACCAAGAACCAACACCCATGGCCTGGTTCTTTCCCTTGCTCACATTTGGAGACCACAGGCCATGAGGTTCTGAACTCAGATGGGCCTGTCTGCACAGCCAGGAGAGTCCACTTTTACTTCCTTACCTCCTGGGGTATGAAAGCACCTGGTGCAGGATGTAGGCCACGAGCTTACCCAGCACTTTGTCTTCAGCCTTGTCACAAATTTATTATTTCTTTTCAAGCACTGAGCAGAGTCATAATAGCTAACATTTATTAAGTACTTCTTGTGGACCGAGGACTTTACATATACTGAAGTATCTCGTTTAGTCCTCACAAAAACCCTCAAGGAAGGCACTGTTATGTTTTACGGATGAAGAACCCCAAGGCTCAGTACCTTGCCTGTCACTTGGAGCCAACTCCATCTGTGCTATTATTATGCTCCACTGTCTCCCAAATCATTGACCTCTGGTAGAATTATGCTTCAGAGAGCCTAGCCCAAGTCCCCTCCTCTCCAGGGAAGGCCCATTTCCATGTGTTCTGCATTAAGCGGAGCTGGTGAGCATGGTCAGCTTGGGGGTTGCAGAACAGTAGCCGGTTGGTACTGAGTTTCTTTAATTGATAATGTCTCCAGTCTTTTTTAGGTCACATAATTTCAGCATTTCTCAAACCTTTCTTTTTTCTTTCATTTTGTGTTTAGTTTCTATTTCCTAACATTATGTTGTTCTCCTGGACCCTCTGCAGCCCCTCCCCCCTCCCGCCCCCCACCAACTCTTCAGATATCTCAGTTGTGAAGGCCCTAACAGGACCAGAATGCTTAAGAGTTTTCCCTGAGTTTTCTCTTGGGTCAGATGTGGGGGTTGGGCCAAAATGGGGAGGGTATGGTCCTGTGCCCTGTGTGGAAGGGGATCGGGGGATGACCTCACCAAAAGCAGGCTTCAGCGTTTGAGGTTGCCTGAATTGTCAGGGCCCGGGGCCTGGGCAAGGAACAGAAAGTGTGTTTGCAGCCCTGAATGTGTTAGTACTGTGACGCCAGTCTGGTCCCAAGTCTGGGTTTCAGGGCTGAGGAAGCTGCATTCTGCAAGGCCTAGCTCCTCTCTCCGTGGCCTTCCTAATCCCAGCCCATCAGTTAACTAGGCAGTGGGCACCATTTCTCAATTGTATCTTTATTTTGGGTGCTATTCTCAGCTCTGTAATCCCCACATCTTATCAAGCAGCAGGCTCTTAAAATAATTTTCAGCATAGAAAAATATTTTAGGCTCAGAGATCACTAATTGGAGAAGGGGAAGATGGCAATAGATGGGAAGCACCTGAAAATAAGGAAGAGAACCTATGGTTTAGGTGATATTAAGGGCCAGGTGACGACTTTAGGAGGCTGGTCCCCTCACACTGGACACCATGAGTGTTTGACTTCCTCAGCACTCTCCTCAGAACTCTGGGTGTCTGTGCGCACACGTGTGTTTCCCTCACAGGAACGGTTCCAGGTGAAGAATCCTCCCCACACTTACATCCAGAAACTCCAGAGCTTCTTGGACCCCAGCGTAACTCGGAAGGTGAAGTGTGAGGCAGGGAGGCCCCCCCTTGCTGTCCCTTACAGTCCTATGGGGTTTGGGGCGCAAACATTTTGACTCAGGGTGGGACATTTGCTTCTGAGCAATGGGACTTTGGTTGCTGGGTTTGGAGGCCATGGGTCCGGAGTGGCTGGCTAATAACAGAGGGAAGGCTTATAACCGCTCTCTTGTATCCCTTCCTTTTCCTTTTCTACCCCTTTTGTTTGTACTGCAAAGTTGGATTGGGGGCCTCCAATAGTGACAGGAAATTCCATGTTTACAGAAGTTCAGGAGGAGAGTTCAGGAGTCAACCAAAGTACTGAGGGAGCTGGAGATCTCACTTCGTACCAACCACATTGGGTGAGTCCGAATCGGCCATCAGGATCTGGTGTCTTCTGAGGATGGTTTGCCTGTTTACTTCCCTGCCATCAGGGACAGTTGCCCCTTGAATGGCTTTGGTTCCTCAGAGCTTCAGACTGTTCTTTTTCTGGCTTTTCTCCTTTTCAGCTCTGCCAGCTGCTGACTGATGCTGCTGGCAAGCTTGGGGCCTCTCCTGGGGTCTTCAGCCTGTGGCTTTGAGTAGAAGACATTCCCATAGCAGCTGAGACTAGAGTCTGCCTGTGGCCTGGGGCTGGGCCAAGGGAGGCCCAGAGAATGCTAGGAATGGGGGAGCATATTACATCGGGTAGCTGAGACCTCGTTCCTGGACTGTTTGGTGCCCAGAAGATTATTTTCTTGATTACAAGACAATCTTAGTTCATAAGCAGAAGAAGCTTCCTAGTGCACCAAGGAAGAAGATCTAAGGCAGTGGGGGCGAGGAGTTGAATGTCTTCTGTATCTACAGACCCTGGTACTGCCAACCTATTGATGGGGCCCCTGGGAACTTCGTGAGTCTTGTTTTCTAGTTTCTGAGTGGGAAACCAGAACTTGCTAAACAGGCAGAAGGCTAATGCCTGAGGGACAATGAAAGGTGGCAGTGGTCTCAGTTTTATAAAATCATAACCAATCAGAGTATATGTAGTGAAAGTGAGAGAGAGAGAGAGAGAGAGAGAGAGAGAGAGAAAGGTGTGTGTGTGTGTGTGTGTGTGTGTGTGTGTGTGTACACAAAGGATAGTGAGGGATACCTGATGTTGGACTGCAGGCAGGGCTACAATCCTGATCGAAGGGCCTGGCACAAATGTTGAGAGCTTGCATGAGTGAGAAGTTGAGCCTGGGGTGGGGGTGGAGTGGCTGGGCAGGTGCCATCTCCAGGGTCCTGGGCTTCCTGAGAGCAGAGGTAGAATGAGCCAGATGACATCATCTGCATTTCCCCCTCTGTCCGCAACAGCCGCCCACTTGTTCACCCCAGGCTGAGTCTGCCTGGGGCTCTTATAGAGGCTACCTGTTTGTAGCCAGCTGCTGCAGCCATCACAGGGGAAATGGCACAGGAGAGAACAGGAAAGGGATAGTTCCTGGCCTCGGAGCTGTGCCTGGTGGCCAGAATTGGCTCCTACACCTCATCCACGAACCGGAATGAAAGCTGACATGCTAGGAAACTAAACCTCCGGCTTTATTTGGTAAATCCTCGCACAGGGAGTGACAGGGCCTCGTCAGCTACCCTGTGTGTGAGGGCAAGAGTGAAACAGATGGCAGCTCCCAATCCCACCTACCACCCGGCACCCTACCACAGGGCCTTCTCCTCCTCTCCCCTCCCCTCCCCTCCCTCTCAGGCCCTCCTTTCTTTCATAGTAAGTCTAGCTGCATGAGGATGGGGGCCCGTTCTTCTCCGGAGAGGGCCGCAGAGCAGTGTGCGACACTCCCTTCTGCTCACCCCTTCTACCTGGTGCCTGCCTCTCTGGCCACTGGCCAGGGGCTGGGGCCAGAGCAGCACGGTTCCCAGGCCTGGGGCCTCTTGGCAGTTGGCACACAAGTCAGAGGTCTGGACCTAGCCCTTGGTTCCCAGGGAAGAGCATAGTGTCTGGCATTTTAGGAGCTCCTGTTGTCTGTGGGGACGGGCCAGGCTGTGGTAATCATGTGGGGAGGGCCAGGCTCCTTCCTGGATTTCTGGGCAGGAAGAGTTTGTCAGGCTGGGGTGTGAGTGCTCCAGGGCAGTAGGAGCCCAGGGCAAGGTGGGGAGAGGAGGATCCTGCTTCTGTCATAGCCTGATCAGCCCGAGGGCCTGCCGAAGCTGGGTGTGCAGGGGCAGCCCAATGGGAACTCAGGCCCTGGAGCGGGGCAGGCTGGGAAGTGGGATTCCAGAGCCTCACCAGCTCCTCCTCTCTCTGGTTTGTATTGGTTTCTCTCCCTTGCCGAAGTGCCCTTTAACCTCTCCTCAAAGTGTCAAGATCCCGAAAATAGCAGTGTAGACTCAGACAGGAAATGAGAAGGGGGTGGGGAGCTGGAGAGCAGACAGACAGGAAACGGGAGGCCTGTCGGCCCCCAGAGAGGAAGCTAACTTCAGGCAGCTCCGGTGTCAGTCAGCCTCAGCTGAGCCTGGTGCTCTGGCCCAGCCTCTCACTGTAACCCAGGGTGTGGCCAGCAAACATGGCGCTGGTGTTCCAGCCGTGGGGGAGACGCGGCTTTGCAGGGCTGTGGGGTACAGCTGGCCTGTAAAGAGCCCCAGACATCCAAGGGAACAGAACGCTCAGGAGAGTCAGGGTTTTGTCCTGAGAGTTTTATATCTCTCTGTGCTGTGGAATGAACTTGTCCTGTAACAGTGTTCCTGGGATCGGCTCTTGAATTTCCTTCCAGGGATATCTTAGGCCAAGAGGCCTGAAGGCAGAAGGATGGAAATGCCTGGTCCATTGTCTTTAGGATCTTTGTTGTCCTCGTTCCTGCCTCTCTGGCTGAAGGGGCCTGAGTCCTCAGTCTGGCTCTGAGTGGTCATAGCCATTCTAGAATTACTTGAGTCCCTGACTATTCCCCCATCCTTTTCCTATTCTGCCAAACTCACCCTAACTAAACACAGAATCCCCACATATCTCTCTTTGCTCACTATGGTCCCAAATATCTTTCCTTGAACTTGGTGGACGGCCCCTTTGGCCCACCATGTCTCTGTTCCAGATTTCTCTTTGACCCCTCCCGCCTGTCTTTTGACTGAGACTCACTGGGGACCTGTGAGATGTTATTAGGCATAGCTCTGCACAGCGGCCTGTGGTAAATGCTCTTGATAAACCTCCCCACCTCCCCATAATTCTGCCAATAAACATCAAGCAAGGACAGTGCACCCAGTGTTGTGCTAGACCTCAAGGACACAGAAAATGATTGAGTCAGGTCCCTGCCATTTAGGAGAGGATTCCTGAAAGCTTGTTTGGCTGACATGGTATTGGAAGGCCTTGTACCTTTCCCCATTCCTGGCTCCCCAACCTAGCAGAGGTCTAGGCCAGTGATGTGACCGTAGATGAGTCTGCCATGGGTTTTGAACTTCAGCATTTTCCCAGCCTGGTGCTAAGTTCCAGAGGATTCAGGAGTGGGTGTTGGGTCAGAGGCCCCTCCTCACCCTCGACTCACTTTAGCAGACCCCTCCACTATGTTTCCTTTATCTGCAGGTGGGTGCGAGAGTTTCTGAATGATGAGAACAAAGGCCTGGATGTGCTGGTGGATTACCTGTCCTTTGCCCAATGTTCTGTCATGTGAGTACCACCCTGGGGCCAGGGCTCAGGACCAACAAGGGAGGACACAGTCCCATTCTGATTTGCTTAGGAGGGGTGAGGTTGCCGTAGTGAAGATGGGAATGGAGATCCCAGGCCAAGACGAAGAGCCCAGGCAATGGTGTGGGAATGGACAGGCAGCCAAGGGGATGTCTGGGATCTGCAAAGAATGCCAGGTGGGGAACAGAAGGAGAACGATATGGAAAGGGCACTCGGGATCAGAACTCAAAGGATCCAGACTCCAGGCTGAGAGCAGTCAAAGGAAACGTCCTGGATTCTGGGAGAGATGCCTGGTGGGATTCATTCCTTTGGAAAACTGTCTTTAAGATTCTCCTTTGGGTCTCCAAATGTGAGATGCGAGAGGGTTACTCCAGGTCATTGCTGAAGGGCCCTAGGAGCAGTGGACATGACCTTTGACCCAAACTAAAAATGAAGTATTCAGGAGGCTTTTTCAAGCAGGTTGGGGGTTGGAGGTAGCCCTAAGCGAATTGGTACAGATGAGAAGGCAGCATGAGGTGGTGAAAAAAACGAGGGCTTTCAAAGTATGACAACCACAAAGCTGGTTGTGGGTCTCGGTTATGTCCTTTACTATCCATGTGACCTCAAGCATATTTACGTCCTCTTCTATAAAAGGAGATCCATGTTCCAGGGTTGTTGTAAGGTTTAGGCGATAATGTGTGTAAAGCAGTTAGTGGTGTTTGGAACGTAGTAAGTCCATATTGCCCTGGCCACTTTAGTGTTAATTATGATTATTCAAGGCGGTGTAACCTACCATAATTACCTGAATATATGGAATTACAGTGGGATTACAGTGATCATTCATGTGATGACCAATAAATACTTCAGACTTCTACCCAAGACTTAAGTCAGGCCTTGGCTGACTAATCATCCCAGTTTGCCCAGGGTTTTTCCCAGTGTTAGCACCAAAAGTCCCGAGTCCTGGGAAACTCCTCAGTTCTGAGACTTGGTCCTAGCCTAGACTTTCACTTTTGTTGTTACTGTCCTTGCCCATGGCCATTCTCCTTTGTCTAGCAGATCTTCAGTCTTCTCTCTTTAGGGGTTTGAACTAATGCCTCTCCTAGGTTTGGCCTGTCACTTTTTCCAGGTCACCCCCTGTTAAAATCAAGAGTGGCCTAGTCCTCATTCCCATTCCTGCAGAACTCATGCCTCATGATCCTCCTATCCCTTTAAAAACCACTCTTTTTATAGAAAGAAATGAAAAACATTTGCTGAAGTGATTTTTTTTTTAAATTCAGAGCTTTTATAGTAAAAAGATGTAGATCATTTTTCCAAATAAGCCTATCTCATTTGAAAAGCAATCAAATCCCAGCTGCTCAAAACCAAAATACACTGGATCCTCAGTATAGTAGTGTCCACAGCAGTGCCTTTGACTCTGTTTTTGAAAGAAAGATTCAGGGCAGAGGGAAGGGGGTAGAGGGGAAAGAAAGTGTGTTTTGAGAAGGGTTGAAAGGAAAAGGGTGAAGCCGGATAGAGTTTGGGTGAAGGCATTTATTTGTAAACTGCATGTACCAGTGCTAGGGAATACTATTATTGATTGAGGGAAGCCACTGCCAAGCCACTGGCAAATTTCCCTGTCAGGGAGACTCCTCTGATGTTTACTTGAGAGCCCATCGAACATCTGATCGTCAAGACTCTGCAGCCTGCTCTGGGCCCTTTGGAATATTCAGATATCTGCAGATATCATTTCTCATTTCAGAAAGCCTTGGCCTCTGTGCCTTTGACCCTGGGGCTACACATGTCTGAGCAGAAGGTTCCTTGGGGGAAGAGCCTGTAGGAGATGCTTGTTCAGTCCTTAATGACCTACTTGGGGGAGGAGGACAGGAAAGAAGAGTGGGGCTTGTTTCTCAGATGTGGGGATTTGTAAAAGACAGTGCCCCATGGGTTTGTGACCTCAAGCTGCCCTCCTTGCCCTGGTCACACTCCCAAACTGCTGATGGTGATCACAGAAGTAGAAAGTGACAGAGAAACTGTCCCAACTCCTGTAGGCACTAAGGACCCCAGTCCACACCCTCGACCTGTGATTTCTTCCCCCAGGGAAGCTGAAGCCCAAGGAGCCTCTATACCAGAAAATCTAGAAGTCTCAAGTAGAACCACAGAAAACCCAGTCACTAAAAACCAGTGCTGGGATGGGACCATGGTACTCTTGAACATAGAGGACTGTCCCACTCTAGGTTGGCTGGGACCCCCATTCCCTTCCATTTAGACCTGCCCTCATGAACCCAATTCAGAACCAACTGGGCCACTACAGGGCACCCCTTTGGCTGCTGCCGCTTGCCAGCCAGCAAGACCTGCAGTTGACCTGTTCCCCACCACCCTTCCACAGGGCAGCTTCTCCATGGGGAGCCACAGCTTCTCTGGGATGTCCTGTCTAAGGCCAGGAGTGCAGAAAGACTGCCAGCTCCCTGGGTCCCTTTGGGCCCAGGAAGAGGTCACTCCTGGAGTTGCCCGGCCAGTGGGGAGCAGCAGCTCACCTGCATCAGCCTTCCCATGTCCTCCGGCCCTCCTCCTGGTTGCTGCCTGTGCCTGTACTGCCCTTGTCCTGTGTTGGTGGCTCTCCTGACCAGAGTTGGGTCTCTGCTGCCCAACTCTGCTTGCTCTTCTTGCCCTCTTTGCTTTTCATTGCCCTAGAGGTCTAAGTGGGGGGAGGTGGGCTTGCCAGGGGGCTTAGCACTGAATTTCTCCTGTACGTGCGCTTGTGTGTCCTTTCCTGCTCCAGGTTTGACTTTGAGGGTCTGGAGAGTGGTGACGATGGCGCATTTGACAAGCTCCGGTCCTGGAGCAGGTCAATCGAGGACCTGCAGCCACCCAGCGCCCTGTCAGCCCCCTTCACCAACAGCCTCGCTCGCTCTGCGCGCCAGTCTGTGCTCCGGTATGTGTGCTCTCGCTCTGCCCGCCTGCCTCCCATCCTAGCCCCCAGTCCAGGTCGTGGGTGACAGCGGTGAGTGCTCATTGCTCCTCCCTCCACTCTTGCTTCCAGGCTCAGCTCTCTTGCCCTCTGCCTGCCAGTCTGTCTCTGGTCTGTCCTCTCTGTCTCCTTGATTCTGCCCAGCAATCTGTCCTGGGTAAGTACATCACCCTCGGCTGTGCCCACCCCATCTGGGGTTCCAGCTCTCCCCTCTCCGCACTCCCCTCCTAGGGGCCCCCTCCATTCCTCTTTTTCACTCTGCCCTTCCTCCCAGCCTCTTGGGCAAGACTGTCCCTCACCCAGCTCCCTGGTCTTCACTGGGTGATCAGTTCCTGCCCTCATGTCTGTTTCCCTCTGGCTCTGCTTTCTGCCCCATCAGCTGCTCCGAGACCAGCTCCCAGACAACCTACCTGCTGCTCACCTTCCCTTCACTTCTTCCTTTAGGACTTTTCTCTCCAAGGCTGCCTTGTGTTCATTTTTTTTGCAGTATTTTAACAGACTTCCTGCCCAGAGGCAGGTGGACAGACCGGATGACTTTTCAGAGCCCCTCCTACACAGGGAGGCTTTCCTTTGGGCCCTGTGGCCCTTTCTGTGGTCTCTGTCCCTCTTGTGGCCATGCTTTTCTCCTGGTCTCCTTTGGGTTTTGTCCTTCTGACTCTGCTCATCATTCTAGTCCTGCGTGAGCAGCTACCATTTGTGCTTCCTCTTTCTTTCATGAAACATCATTGGGGCAAAGCCAGATGTAGCCCCCAGCCCTCCTATTGCCTTTGGGGTCTGCTCTGCCCTTTCCGGGACGTAGAAGTGGGATGGGAGCCAAGATGCTCCTGCCCCAGGGAATTTGTGGAAGATGCAGCGACTGGAAGGAGGAGGAGGGAAGGCAGGGATAAATGTCTCCCTGGATCCATCTGGAGGACTAGAAAAGCCTGCACATCTACTGTTGTACTTTGGAGGGCCCCTGGGCTCAGGATGGTTTGGGCACTGATTATAAAGTTGGGATCCTGGATATTTACTCACAAAGGCCTATTGCAGAGAGATGAAAACAGCTGAACACCCTGTCCCCTTCCTCCGTCCCCCACTCTCTAGGCTGTTGGGTCAAGGTCTCCTGTCCCCCTTTTGTGCTGCTGTTGTCGGGGTGATGGTGAGCGCTCCTAGACCCTTCACCAGCAGCCCCCTCTTCCCCAGGTATAGCACTCTCCCTGGGCGCAGGGCCCTGAAGAACTCCCGCCTGGTGAGCCAGAAGGATGACGTCCACGTCTGTATCCTCTGTCTCAGAGCCATCATGAACTATCAGGTAAAGGGGCAGCACTAGCCTTGGATGCCCCGCCTGTTCTGCCTCATCTGCCAAACTAGAAGAGCTAGGAGGGCACCAGCTTGTAAAAGATGATTTTGAAAAAAAGAAAGGAAAAAAAAAAGACACATTTGCTGGCAGGCCTATAGTCCAGGAGATCCAGCCGGGATATACCTTCCTCAGCATCAAGGTTTTCCTTCCTCTGTCCTTTCCCCTTGTTATAGTATGGATTCAACCTGGTCATGTCCCACCCCCATGCTGTCAATGAGATTGCACTCAGTCTCAACAACAAGAATCCAAGGTAAGTTCCTTCACTCCCCTTTCCTCCCCACTGTGCCCAGGGCTCTGGAGATTTGGGCTCCACTTATCCCTTATAAGTCCTGCCTGGCTTTCAAGTCCTGTGGCCCTGGTCAGTGCCTTGGTTCGGCTCCCTCACTTCAGCTTAAGGAGAAGGAGTGTCCCTGGCTTCCCTCTGGTCTGCACAGCTTAGTGAGGGGCAAGACTTCCTTCCTCTGCTTCCTTTCCAAAACCCACTCCCCTCACTTCTGAGGCTGTCTCCACTCTCTGAAGGGACTCACCTAGTTGTAGAAGTGAACTGTATGGTGGCTAGGGTGGGGAGCTAGGGTGTTCATTGTTTTTCTTCATCCCTTAGGACCAAAGCCCTTGTCTTGGAGCTCTTGGCAGCCGTGTGTTTGGTGCGGGGAGGTCACGAAATCATTCTTGCTGCCTTTGACAATTTCAAAGAGGTCAGTCTCCTGCATCTGTGTGTGTGTGTGTGTGTGTGTGTGTGTGTGTGTGTGTGTGTGTGTGTGTTGTGTGTGTGTGTGTGTGTGCGTGTTTGGTGAGGAGGTGGGGAGCCAGGTAGGTAAGCACCCTTTCCTGTGATCTCACACATCCCAGTGATTCTAACATCTTGTGCTTAGCTAAATAGCCAGTCCCACTGCTTCTTTCTTTTCTTTTCTTTTCCTTTTCTTTCCTTTTCTCTTTTCTTTTCCTGTTCTTTTTTTTTTTCTTTTCTTTTCCTTGTCTTTCCTTCTTTTCTTTTCTTTTTACCAAAAACAGAACTTCAGTCTTAGCAGATCTTATGGCAGGACAGCTCCTGAATGGCCAGCTAAAGATGCCCTCATTTGAGGGCTGTAGTCCAGCGGCCCTAACCTGGCCATGCATCAGGATACCTGAAGAGCTTGTTAAACTTACAGACCCCTGGGAGGCCTGAGTACCTGTGCTTTAACAGGCTTCCCAGGTGGCTTTGAGGTGGTGAACCCACCGGTAGAACCCAAGGTAGATGTGTTTGTGGTGGGAGGAGAAGACAAGCAAGGATCTTCCTGAGTTATTGGCTGTTATTGGTGAGGGGAGAGGAAGCTCCTACTTGGAATTTCCCCAGCCTCTGGCCCTGGCTGTGAAACTCTCATCTGCTTGAACGTGGGATTCCTCGACATCCAGTTGCAGCTGCTGGCCCCACCCCTTCCTCCTCTCTGGACCTTTTCCCTAGCATCCATTGTTCAAGCCAGGAAATAGCTCTTCCTCCTAGAAGCCAGAGGCTCAGAGGAGTCTCTGGACCCCTCTTAGCACAGGGCTTTCCTGCACCCTGCCAGTCTCCTGTGTCCCTACTCGGACTTCAGCCTCCTGCCTCAGCCATGGCCTCCAACCTTCCTCCTGCCTCCCTCCTTCCTTCAATAACTGACCAACAGTGTTTCTTCTTGGCCTACCCCAGAGGCACCTAAAGTCCTGATTAATGGCACAGGCTTTACTGGGTTCCCTCAGCAAGTTGATGTGGGGATCAGCGACCCCTGGCAGATGCCAGGTCCCGGGCTTTCTTCTGCCTGACAAGTTTGTTAAACTTACGGGCTTTCTTCTAAGTGTCCCAATGGCCCCTTGCACAGAAAGAGTTGTAGTTCAGCTTAGTCTGACTGACTAACCAGTCAGTCCCTCTGCCATGATGTTCCTGGGAGCCAGGGCTCAAGGGCTTAAGTTCTGCGTGGGATAGATCTTTTCACTGAGAAAATTTGTTTGTTCAGGTATGCAAGGAGCTGCACCGCTTTGAGAAGCTGATGGAGTATTTCCGGAATGAGGATAGCAACATCGACTTCATGGTGAGGAACTGAGCCTGGGTCAGGCACATGCCCAGCAGGTCCCATGCTCCTGGAGAATGAGGCCAGGCCAACAGCATATCTTGATATTCTGTGTTGAACCTAGAAGGATTCTCTCTACTCAGTAAATGCTCCTTGTCCACTCACCTACCCTAGAGAGCTTTTAGAAATGTCAGGGAAATGTCATTTTTGTGTCTTGGGTCTACCTCCTTTGCCCCCTTTTGTGACCTTGCACAGGGTCTTTAGTTAAGTAGTGTTGTCTCAAGAAATACCTGCTGATGTACAAAAGAAATAAGTTGCATCTTCATTTCCATCTATTTCTCGTGTAATTTACTTGTCTTCATAAACTGAATATTAAGTTTGATATTTTTAAGTTAAAATACTCATTATTCCCAGAAAGACTCAATTTTTTTATTCACTCCTTTTTTTTAAGTTCGTTTACTTATTTTACGAGAGAGAGAGTGTGCATGAGTGGGGGAGGGGCAGAAAGAGAGGGAGAGAGAGAATCCCAACGTGGGGCTCAATCTCACGAACTGTGAGATCTCGACCTGAGCCAAAACCAAGAGTTGGGAGCTTAACTGACTGAGCCACGCAGGTGCCCCTATTCACTCCTTTTGATTATCCACCAGATGATACTGATTCTAACACCCTGGCTCTTCCATCTCTCCTTTCCCTTCCTGCCTCTGACCCTCTGGGCTGCTTCTCCAGGTGGCATGCATGCAGTTTATCAACATCGTGGTGCACTCAGTAGAGGATATGAACTTCCGGGTCCACCTGCAGTATGAGTTTACCAAGCTGGGGCTGGAGGAGTTCCTGCAGGTGAGCTGGGCCAGAGTCCTCACAGGTGAGGAGCTGGGGGGGCAGAGGACCAGCTTAGTCACATCACAAAGGATTTTTTCTTTTACAAGAGCCTAGTCACGGATGCTCCTGGAACCCTGCCTGTCTTCTGAGGCCTGGGTCTCAGGCCCTCCTGCACAGGGCTCTCCAATTAGGCAGCTCCACTGGGTGAGAATGTGACATGGGTGCAGAGGAACTCCTTGGGTCTTATGCTCTAGAAAGTGGTCATAGAGGGTGGTAAGGACTGAGTCTCTCTCAGGAGGCTCCCCCAACTACTACTCTCTCTGTTTTTTCCAGAAGTCAAGGCACACAGAGAGTGAGAAGCTGCAGGTGCAGATCCAGGCATACCTGGACAATGTGTTTGATGTGGGAGGTTTGTTGGAGGATGCTGAGACCAAGAACGTGGCCCTGGAGAAGGTGGAGGAGCTGGAAGAACATGTTTCCCATGTAAGTAGTCTTTTTTTGCTGCCAGGACCACTGTTGAGGGAGGGGAGAGGAAGGGGACATCTCAGTTCCAGGAATCTTGACCTGACCCACTTGCCTCGAGATTGAGTCCCAGGGAAGCCTTGGAACTCAGCATGCTCTGACTCAGGCCCTGGATCATCCACAGATTCGAACACACACGGACCTCCAGGACTGGGCGTGGGGTGGCCTCAGGCTTGAGAGAGTCAGATGTGGTCTATTTCAGGTGGTCTCAGACCCTGGGCCCATAGGAGTGATGTAGGGAAGCCACTGGGCCACGCTGCCTTAGGAGTAGAGGGGTACAGGGGTCGGGCTCAGGTCCTGACTGAGATAAAAAAGTACCCAGGCTTTAGGGTCAGCGCCAAATCTACCCTTCCCATCCTGTAGCTCACGGAGAAGCTTCTGGACCTAGAGAACGAGAACATGATGCGTGTGGCAGAGCTAGAGAAGCAGCTGCTGCAGCGGGAAAAGGAACTAGAGAGCATCAAGGTACCAAGTAATCTGGAGAAGGCAGTCTTTGACGGGTACTGGGTGCCAGGGCCTGGGGATCTGGCTTTTCTTTCTCTCTCCTTCTCCCTTCCTTCCTTCCTTTCTTTTTTCTTTCTTTTTGATATTTTTCCTATCAATTTATTTTTTATCTCTTTGCTCTTTCATATAGCTAGCTGCATCCTATTATATGAAGTGCATCTGACAATTGTAATTTTTTTTAATTATTTTTTTGATGTTTATTTATTTTTGAGATCGAAAGACACAGAGTGCCAGCAGGGTGGGGCAGAGAGAGAGGGAGACACAGAATCTGAAGCAGGCTCCAGGCTCTGAGCTGTCAGCACAGAACCTGATGTGGGGCTCGAACTCACAAACTGTGAGATCATGACCTGAGCCGAAGTCGGACGCTCAACTGACTGAGCCACCCAGGCACCCCTGAAAATTGTGGTTTTTTTATTTGGCATTTCTTTCTTGAGATTTTCGTATCTTTGAAAATCCAGATCTTGATTCACACTTGAGGCATTCACATGAGGGTGGGCTGATGATTTCACCCTAATTTTTAGTTGGAGAGGGAAACTGAATCCAAAGTGGGCCAGACATACACAGAGGAGGGTGGGAGCAGGTGGGGCCCTGTGTGATGAGAGGGCCGAGTAGCCCATGTGCTAGCCACCAGGTATCCTAAGTCAGGAGACCAGAGGCTTAGCATATTTAAGCGCTTCTCTGCCCCTCACCTCACCTGTTGTTACAGAGTCATGCCCCAACCTACCTTTTCTTCCAGAGGGATACGATTATATTGGTTCTACTGAGCTTGGTCAACATCTGCCAAGCCCCTGCTAAGAGTCCAAAGTGCCGTCCTGGGGAATGCGGAGGATACAGAGATGGCTAGGGCAGGCTCTTGTCCACAGGGGGCTGCCACCAGAGTGGTTCTACAAGGCCAAGTACAATGAGAGCAGTATCGAGGAACTGAGCGCTGAGGGCAGTGTGGCAGGAGGCTAGAGGTGGGCCCGGGAGGTTTACATAGGAGCAGCTTCTGACCCAGGCCTTGAGGAACCAGCAAGACTAAGGCTGGGTCCGGGAGGAAGCGCACTGGAAGGTGCCACCTGGGCCAACGGCTCTTCTGCTCATCTCTTGTTCTGTGGAACAGCCTCCCCAGCCCCCACCTGGGTTTCCGCTGCTCTCTGCCTCTGGGCACCCTCCCGGAGACCCTAGCTGAGAGACCTGGGTAGGGGCAATGACTGCTGCGTGTGCCTTCCACTTATGCTTTCCTTAATGGTGCTGTCTCCCGATAGGAGACTTACGAGAACACGAGCCACCAGGTACACACCCTGAGGCGGCTCATTAAAGAGAAGGAGGAGGCCTTCCAGCGCAGATGCCACTTAGAGCCCGGGGCCCGGGGCCTGGAGTCAGTGGGCAGTGAGGCCCTGGCCCGGGTAGGCCCTGCAGAGCTGAGTGAGGGCATGCTGCCCTCCGACCTGGACCTTCTGGCTCCAGCCCCACCACCTGAGGAGTCCCTGCCTCTGCCTCCACCACCAGCTCCTCCCCTGCCCCCTCCACCACCCCCATTACCAGGTGAGGAGAACCCTAGGAGTCCTGAAGGTCTGAAGGGCAGCCTCATCTTGGGGCCAGACCAAAACCTGGGCCCATAGTGCCTCCCTTAGGGAGAAGCCGGGGATGTGGGTAGAAGGACGTGAAGTCAGGTGGGGGAGGGTTGAGGGAGGGCAAGAATCTGAGGGAGGCTCAAGTTACTGGGCAGGGGGTGTCCAAGGGTGGACGTGGGTCTGTTTTAAGGATTATGAAGGTGTTGCTCCTGATTCCTCTGTGGAAAGCCAAAGAGAGGGCTTAGACCAGAGCAGAAGACAGGGAGCCAGAGGCTAGTGAGACCTGCCCTACCAGAGTTAGGACCCCTGGGAGCCAGAGGGGCAGGGAGTTCACGCATCCTCTTTCCCCAAGAGGCTTTGAAGACAGGTTGGGCAGCACTGGGGAGGGCGTCTCTAAAGAGGCTTTTGGACCGTGGGTCACTGTGGCATTTGTTTTTCCCCAGACAAGTGTCCCCCAGCCCCACCTCTCCCTGGCGCTGCTCCCTCTGTGGTGTTGACAGTAGGCCTGTCAGGTGAGTGTCCCCAGGACTCTGGGCAGGGCTAGTGGGGAGGGAGACAGAGTGTCCTTGGCCCCAGCCTCACTGAACCTCCTTCCAAATTAGCCATTCGTATCAAGAAACCTATCAAGACCAAGTTCCGGCTGCCTGTCTTCAACTGGACAGCACTGAAACCCAACCAGATCAGCGGCACTGTCTTCAGTGAACTTGATGATGAGAAGATCTTGGAGGTAGCAGGGCCTGGAGCCCTCAGGGGTGGGGTTGAGGGCTGGGGACTAGATCATGCTGTTAGCCAGATCTCCTGGCCTTAGAAACACCCTTAGAATCAGGCCTCCGTGAACCAGAGCTGAATGGACACTGGGCGTGCTGCCAGGGGCCCTTTAGTAGAATGAGGTGACCGCATTGTCCCTTCTTGTCCACTCCTGCCAGGATCTGGACCTGGACAAATTTGAAGAACTGTTCAAGACGAAAGCCCAGGGCCCTGCCCTTGATCTCATCTGCTCTAAGAACAAGACAGCGCAAAAGGCCGCCAGCAAGGTGACCCTGTTGGAAGCCAATCGTGCCAAGAACCTAGCCATCACCCTACGCAAGGCTGGCCGCTCGGCCGAGGAGATCTGCAGGGCCATCCACACGTGAGGCTCCCACTGACCTCGCCCTGGTCCCCAGCCAGTTGGCAATCCAGTTCTCCACCTACTATCCTGGCTTTCCCTGGATTCCAGGGCGTCGACAGAAGTGTCTCCCGTCCTTCAGTCATTCACTGGCTTGGCCAGAACTTAGTATATTTGTGCTGTGTGCCAGGCACCGTGTGAGGTGCTGGGCATTCAGCGCAAACCTTCACTCAAGTTGCTGCCAGTCTAGGCAGAACAGTTCAATAGCGTGGGTGATAACCACCTAGGTGGCAGAGGTACAGGCAGCTTTGGGGGAACAGGGCAGGCCAGGTAGCTGAGCTTGGTGATTCAGGAAGGCTTCCCAGAGGAGGTGAGGAAGTATAGGAAGTCCATTTCAGTGCCTGGAGGGAGAAGCTTGGTGCCCTAGGTACTGAAAATTGACTATGACTTCAGCATAGGAAGGGAGTTGAAGAGACAGGGTAGAGACAGGTGGGCAGAAGTCTTGCAGGCTGAGCCTCATAAGCCACACTCAGGTATTAAGATTTCTCCCTAAGGGTAGAGGGAGGGCGCTGAGGGGTTTTAAACCAGGCCATGGACTGTTCACCTAGGATGTTACTCACGCACTGATAGATGAGGCAATAGGCCCTCTAGGCCTCTGGCTGCATCCTGCTCACCGACCCCACCGGCAGTCCCTCTAGGAGCTGGAGAAAAAAGGGATGATGGGTAATGGGCAAATGCAAGACCTGAACTAAACTCCTTCCTCCTGCACAGGTTTGACCTACAGACCCTACCAGTGGACTTCGTGGAGTGCCTGATGCGCTTCCTGCCCACAGAGGCTGAGGTGAAGCTTCTGCGGCAATACGAGCGGGAGCGGCAGCCCCTGGAGGAGCTGGCGGCCGAGGACCGCTTCATGCTGCTCTTCAGCAAGGTGGAGCGGCTAACCCAGAGGATGGCTGGCATGGCCTTCCTGGGCAACTTCCAAGACAACCTGCAGATGCTCACACCGGTATATCCTCTGGCCCAGTCGGGGTCATCTGCGGCTACCCCTCCACCTGCCAGTCCCCTCCCCTGCCCTGTCAGTCCGTCCCCACCAGCCCCTCTCAGACTTTGCCCACCATCCCCCCCCCCCCCCGCCCCCCGGCCTAGGCTCACGCAGCTCTTCATCTTCCTTCCAGCAACTCAATGCCATCATTGCAGCCTCTGCCTCTGTCAAGTCCTCACAGAAGCTGAAGCAGATGTTGGAGGTGAGGAGATGTTGTGGATGCAGGCACCGGTGGGCCTGGGGCCTGGGTGGAGGAAGGAGCCCGCGGGGCATGGCCTGACCTCCTCTCATGCATCTTTTGGATAGATCATACTTGCACTAGGGAACTACATGAACAGCAGCAAGCGAGGAGCTGTGTACGGCTTCAAGCTCCAGAGCCTGGATCTGGTAAGATGGTGGGGACAACCCAGGGCCAGGAAGCCTGAGGAGCCATGGTGCTCAGCCCTCTCTCACCACCCTCTGCCCCCCTCTCTCAGCTGCTGGATACCAAGTCCACTGACAGGAAGATGACACTGCTGCATTTCATCGCATTGACAGTGAAGGAGAAGTACCCAGACCTGGCCAACTTCTGGCATGAGCTACACTTTGTGGAGAAGGCTGCAGCAGGTAAGGGGAGCTTGGCCCAGCGAGCCTGCTCTCGTGTCTAGGCCAGGACAATCCCAGGAAGCTTAGGAGAGGGAACGCTTGGGTCCTTTGTTTCTGGCCTTTGTTATCTCCCTTCTGGCCACTTCAAAGCTTTCCGCTGGGGCCATGGGTAGGGGCCACCCCCAAGGGAGCCTTTCTGCAGGCACCCGCCTAGCCCAACCCTTCCCATTTGGGTGCCATGGGAGTAGGCAGAGGAAGGCAGAGGTGGTTCTTCATTCCCAGCTCCCTCGTGCTGGCCCTGGAGACTGCATTTTCTCCATTTATAGAAAAACTATAAAGCCCCACAGACATAAGGCAGCTGTCATTTCTGCCCCACTCATGAAAACTGAGGTGGGCTTGAGGCAGCTCCATCTTGGAGACCAGCAGTCTCTCTGGCTTGCTTTCCTGTGCTGCCTTGCTCTTTGGGGTCATGAGCTCATAGCCCCCATTCCTTTTCCTTGCCTGTGAGAGCCCTGGTAGCTGGGTGTGCCCTTCTAACCTGGAAGCAGAGGCAGGAGAACCTGCTTGCTGCAGGGTGTAGGGTGGGGGTCGGGGGGTTGCGTGGACAGAGTTCTGTGTAGCCCTGGGCTGGGAGATGGGCATGTTGGCCCCTGGGTAGGCCTCAGCCCAGGCTCTGGTGACCACAGTGTCCCTGGAGAACGTGCTGCTAGATGTGAAGGAGCTGGGCCGTGGCATGGAGCTGATTCGGCGGGAGTGCAGCATACATGACAACAGTGTCCTTCGGAACTTCCTCAGCACCAACGAAGGCAAACTGGACAAGCTCCAGCGTGATGCCAAGACGGCTGAGGTGGGCAAAAGGTGGAGGCGGGTGGGAGCGGCCAGGGCGGAGGCACTGTGTCCCTCCAGGTGAACTTTGTTCTGGTTCTCGAACCAAAGAACTTTTACCACACAGTTGGGTGTCTGTATGTGGTGGAGAAGAGGCATGGCAGAGGCCGGGGTGCGGGGGCAGACAGCTGCCCCCGGGGACATATTCTAAGGAGCTTTGGGAGCCCTGAGTTCTCTTCCATCCCACAGGGCTGGGGGATGCTGGTTTTCCTCCTTTGGCCCTGAGCACTGCTTTCTGTGAGCCTCCTGTCCCCAGCGGGGAGCCGGGCTTCTCCTCTGCCAGCCTGATCCCTTCTGTCCACCCCTTCCCCAGGAGGCCTACAATGCAGTTGTGCGCTACTTCGGTGAGAGTCCCAAGACCACACCCCCTTCTGTATTCTTCCCGGTATTTGTCCGATTCATTCGTTCTTACAAGGTGAGCGGAAGAAAGGCTTTTAAAAAGGAGTTTGGCTGCAAGAAAACTGGTAGGGGGAGGGAAGGCTGGGATCCAAGTCCTCGGAGTCCTGGGAGGGAGCGATGGAAGCTGGCCACAGGCCTCTCAGCTGTGAACGGGTGGGCAGGGTGG
Source organism: Panthera onca (assembly GCF_046562875.1). Classification (NCBI taxonomy): domain Eukaryota; kingdom Metazoa; phylum Chordata; class Mammalia; order Carnivora; family Felidae; genus Panthera; species Panthera onca. Next base: position 76,102,793 of record NC_138345.1, on the reverse strand, counting down.
GGGCCCAGGCCCTTCCTGTCATTGTTCAGGGCAGGAAGTGCCCCTCCAGAGGGTGGCCACCTGGGGTTGCTGGCCCCACTGCCACCCATTCTCCACCCTCAGTGTCAGCCCCTCCCCTCACAGCCTGTGTGAGCCTCACCACCACCCCCCCAACCCCCCATGGTTCTTAGGAAGCAGAACAAGAGAACGAAGCTAGAAAGAAGCAGGAGGAGGTAATGCGGGAGAAGCAGCTGGCTCAGGAAGCCAAGAAACTGGATGCCAAGGTGGGTGGGACCAAGAGCTGGGGCCTGGAGAGCAGAGCAAAGGATTAGGAGGGGGTGGGGAGAGAGTTTGAGAGGTGGAAAACTGGAGCCCAGAGACCACCCAGAGGGTGTGAGGCTGGAGTCCGAAGGGATGGGGAGAGGGGCTTTGGGAGGGATTCCTAGGCAATGATGAGGAGGGGGCTGCTGTACCCAAATCAAGGGCATCTTCAGACTGCATCTAGGGGCAGGAATCAGCCCCATGGTAGGTTAGTGATGACTCCCTTCCCCTTCAAATGCTTGGCCCTAGACCCCCTCCCAGCGGAACAAGTGGCAACAGCAGGAGCTAATTGCAGAGTTGAGGAGGCGCCAGGCCAAGGAGCATCGGCCTGTTTACGAAGGGAAGGACGGTACCATTGAAGACATCATTACAGGTGGGGCCCTTGTCCTTCCCTTGGGTCTGGCCACTAGGCCCAGCTCCCAAACTCCAACCCTACCCTTTTGGGCCCTCCTCCCATCCCATCCCCATGAGGCCTGACCACTGTGTCTCTTTCCTGGGCCGCAGTGCTGAAGAGTGTCCCTTTCACGGCCCGTACTGCCAAGCGGGGCTCACGCTTCTTCTGCGATGCAGCCCACCATGATGAGTCAAACTGTTAACCCCCAAGGCTGGGGCCCTTGACAGGTACTGGGCACCGCAGCTGTCCCCTCTGCATGCCCACCTCCCAGGACTCCTGCTGGGCCCACAGGCACCTCCTCCCCTGCATGACTTGGAACCATCCTCTGGCAGCCTCGTGGTGATGGGGGCACATACTTCTCTACTTGCATGCCCCATGCTCTGAAAACCATGGCTTATCCCTTGCATGTGCCCTCAGGGAAGTATTCTCTCCCCGACTAATGCTGTCCTGGCTTCTACTACACTTTTCCAAGGGGCAGGGAGTTTCCAGAGCAGGCAGGACCAGGCCACCACCTCTCATTGCTGAGGCTCCATTCCTGGGCCCTGGTATCCTTTGTGACCTGTGCCTCTCCATCCCCATCATAAAAGCTCTGGCAGTAGCTTCTGCCCAGGGCGTATCAGATGTCCCTTGATCTGTTCCCCGATATTTGGTCTACCTGGGGTCTCTCCCCAGCTTCTGGCTATTGTTGAGTCTACTTTGTTTCTACCACTGCCCAGTGGCCTCTAGTCACCCCCACCTGGTCTTCTGAAAATGCAGAGCCCCAGCAGTGTCTCTGACTATCCTCACTACCCTCCTTTAAGCTTCTCCCTCATCGGCCTCATAGCTGGCTCTTCTTTGGCCCTGCCTGTGGGGCTGCTCCTGAAGGGACTGTTCCTACAGACGGCGGGCCTGGCCCAGCCTCCCTGCCTGTTCACAGGCCTTCATTTTCCCCACAGGCCTCCACCGCCAGCCCATTGTCGTTCGCCACCAAGCCAGGAGTGCCGCACCACCCAACGGCCCCCCTCGGGCTCCAGGCCCCCACTAAGGCCCTCTTGGTGGCAGAAGCACTTCAACTCCCAGAGTCCTGCAAGTCCAACCCGTGGACCTGGAGCCCTGGAATTGGCTGAGGGTGCAGCAGAGAGCTATGCTGCTTTCAACCCAGCGTCTACCCCAGCGCTCAGAGCTGCGCGTGCCTGATGTCAGTGTGGGCACTGGGCCTGACACTCCCCTGGTGCCTCTAGTACTGCACTTTGCCCCCAGGGTCTTCTTTTCCTAAAAGGTCACCAATGGTCAGCTCAGGGCTGGGAAAAATCATTTCCAGCCTTAGCCTATACAGGGGCCCATAGGCCCTCTGTCACTAGGCCAGAGGGACAAAAGGAGAAAGCGACTATTCCTTCTGTTTTTCCCCTTCCATTTTGCAGCTCTGTGGTCAGCTGTGGTCTGGAAGTATCCAGACTTAGGGAGCTCCAGTACCCTTCCAGTCACAGATCATATTTTACCAGGAGCAAGGCCCACCTAAGCCTGGGCCCCACCCAGCTGTGCCCCGGTGATAAGGGTAGAGGAGAGATGCCATGCCACACTTACTGCCCTTGACCCTTTCCACTCTAGGCTGACTCTGTTCTTGTCGAGGTGGGCAGAAGGGTAGAGGTTTTCCCAGCCCCAACCCCAGGATAGCTAGAGAAAGGGTGTGATATCAGCATCCTCACTTCCTTTCCACAGCAAGGGTTTTGGTTTTTTTTTTTGTTTTTTGTTTTTTTGGCAGGGGACAGGGGACATGGTGGTCTTAGCTATTTTCTCAGTCTCCTGCCAGTTTCTTCTCAGCCCCTGGAGGGGAATACAGGGAGCCACTTCTTTTTGTACATGTACCACCTCCCTTCTCCCGTGTACATAAATCCCAGACCTTCTTTCTCAACAAAGGCTTGAAGCACCAGGCCTGACTCTGTCTCCTTTTTCTGAGTGTGGGGGACTAGGGTGGCCATTTGGCCTGACCTGAACCGTGGAGACAGAAAGGAGGCTGCATGGAGATGCCCCCTGCTTGGGGGAGGTGAGGGCAAAAGCTTGGGGAAGGGGAACCGGGCTGGGTGGGCTCCAACCACACAAAGGGAGGCTGGCCTGTCATGGGACACTAGTGCTCTCTGCTGGCCACACGTGCACCTGCCCAGTACCCAGCCTACCCAGCAATATATGGAAAAGATAAAAGAGCCACTGGCCATGTTATAAATATTATTTAAAAAACAAAAACAAAACAAAACAAAACACACATACACTGGGTCCCGGGGCTGAAGGAAGGAGTGGTAGAGCCCGAGGGCCCGGGCAGGCAGAAGCAGGTACTGGTGCTAGAGGGTAAGGACCCCACCTGTCACCAACCTGTCATTCTTCCCTAGAGGCCCCTTCTCACATTTCTCTACTGGCACCACCCACCCCACACAGCATACCAATCTCTGGTCTGGGGCTGAGGGCAAGGACTGCACTAGTTGCCCGGGAAGTGGAGGACCCTTAAACACCACAAGCAACCTTGGGAGGTGCCAACAATGGTGTGTTGGGGGTGGGGTTACTTGAGGAAGAGTGGACACAGACCAGACTAAGAAAGGAGTCTAGTGCAGATGGTGAGGGTGACCTAGGATCCACAGCCTCACACAGACCCGAGGCAGAGCAGCTCGTCGGGTCACTGGTGGTCATCCAGCTGCTGCAGGAGTGTCCGCCGCCGTCTTTCCAGCTCACCCTCGCTCAGCTCACTTTCCGACGTGTCCCAGCCCGTCTAGTGGAGCAAAGGCACAGCTCACCCACAGCCTCCCCCGAGGGCCACGGAGGTCTGGAGAGAGTGCTGACTGGGTTGGGGTCAGGTGCCTGCCTCTCACCTTCTCCTTCTTGATTCCAAAACCTGGGGAGCGGTTGGGGAGTTCTGCCCGCCGGAGCTCCCTGTCCTTGTCCTGTTCTGGTTCTTTCTCATCACTCTCCTTGCCAGCTTTCTCCTCAGGGTCTGTCTCGCTCTCAGGACTGTTCTGTAAGAGCCCAGAGTCCGCCTGCTCAGTTCCTGTGAAGGACAGCCCGGGAGGCGGCTGAAGAGCTCTCTCAACATGGCAGGGCCCTGGGTTGAAGTCCCTTCTCTACGCACCGACTTGTGTCTTCTCTTCTTAGTTTTCTTTTTTGGTTTCTTGGCTTTCCGAAGGCCATGATCTGGAGACAGAAAATGCCCAGTAAGTCTCACAGGAGGAGGGAGGGCTCATCCCTTTCTCTGCCATAGACCTCATTCTTTAGACAGGGAGCTATCTGAGGAAGTCTCTCAGTCCAGTTTTCCTTCCTTCTCCCAGTTCCTGCCTGGGCAGGGATGGGACATTCTTCCTACTCGGTCCACTCCACCTCCAACCTCAGGGCACTGGCTGGGCTCCTCAGGGGCCTTCTCTCATCTGAGTCAACTCTCCAGCTCTCAACTGCTTACCTGATCCAAGGAGAAGGCGAGAAGATGGGGAACCCCGTCCTCCAAGGGCAGCACCCCCACTTTCAACCGAATCAAGTGAGGAAGAGGGCTCAGAGCCTGACTCCGAGGGGTTCCGCCTTCTCCGTTTGGGGGGTCGGAGAGACGGCGGGGGCAACTCCTCCTCTTCCGACTCAGAACCCTGGGCAGATCAGCAGATACATGTCAGGGCACAGGTTCTCTGGCCTCCAGAAGCCCTCAAGTCTAGGAACTGGGGACAGAGAGGCGGATCCAGGGCCAAAGGAATTTCCAAATCTCACTCGAGGGGGAGGTGATGTAGGGAAAAAACAAGAAACATGGTTCCTATTTCCGTAAGACAGTCCAGCCTCCCTCCACATCCCTTCGGCCCACCAACTCACTGATGGCGAATGGGAACGCTTTCGATGGTGCTTCTTGCCCTTTCTGCCATGTTTTCGGCCTTTGGTGTGGAGGTGCTGGCATTCAGTCTGGTAGAGGCAGAAGGAGCGGTGAAGGCGGCACCAGGGTTAGCCCCAGGAAGGACCCTGCACCCTAAAATCTGATTTTGCCTCCTCCTCTCAGGCTAGGGCCTCAGGCTTCTCCAGGACACTGTCAGACCTCCCCTGGTTGTTCAGGGAAAGGAAAGCCCCAGGGGAAGGAGGAGGCCACTGGAGTCTCTGTTGAGCTGGACTGGGTGTTCATAAGCCTTGGACAGGGGCAGGGGGCCAGAAGCTCTGCCTCACCTCCAGTACCTGCAGGAACTCCCGGAAGAGCCGGATCCGCTCCGACTCCAGGGTGATCTGCTCAAAGGCTGAGTCGCACACAAAGCGCTCACGGACCTTGAACGGGAGAGCACTGCTGATCAGACCAGCCCCGGCACGGCACGGACACCGCCATGAGCACAGGGCAGGGCTGGGGCAGAGGAAGGAAGGGAGCCGAAGCTGGCCGCGAGCTGTGCTATGACTGGGGTGGGCCCCCAGTGGTGGAGAAGCACCGCTGCCCTCAGGACTGAGGGGGTGGTGTTTGGTGCCAGGCTACAGCCCTGACCTCTTCCCAGGCAGTGCCCAGCTCCAGAGCAGGCACGGCCTGCCTCAGCATGCTTCGGAAGGCAGCTTCCCTGCGCCGCATCCTTCGCGCCTCCTCCTTCTCCCGCTCTCTCTCCCGTGCCTCTGCTTTCTCCAGCAGCTGAGGGCAGAAAGGATGTAGAACTGGGTCACCCAGGAGGGTGGGTGCCCAGGCCCCACTCAAGCACACCATAGGTCGAGGGAAGCTGGGGTCTGAGCTCCTGTTGCCATCCCCTGAACAGGGGGTACGGTCACACGGGGGCAGTGAATGAGAAGGAATGGAACGAGACAAAGGGATGAGTTTGAGAATGGAGCCCTGGCTACAGCCCCGCCCTGCCCGGCCCCTCACACTATTGAAGGTCAGCTTGATGTTGCCTGCGTCCAGCGCAGCAGCCCTCTTGTCAAAGCTTATGACGTGGGCGAAGTCCTCAAAGGCTGTGTTCACCTCCACGCAGAAGCCCCGGTCCTGTGGGCACAGTGGCACATGAAGCAGGGGCCAGCACGGGCCTGAAGCCTGAAGCTGGCCTCCAGGGCTGGCAGAGGGTCAGACTACAGAATGCTCTAGAAGTCCCCCAGCCTCCAGAAGAGACCCGCAGGACTCAGATGCACTTCTGAAACCAAGCTGTCCAAGTCCTCACCATCTGATGATTAAGCCTCCCATGCCTACCCTTGGTTTGGATGTCCCAGGGAGCTGGACAGGGGCGGGGGGAGGGGTGGGCGTTGGGTCACATGGGGAGGGGGAACAGGGTGTGTGTGTGCCATGTCTGCTGACTGATGCCTGGGTTTCTCACAATTAATTCTTTGTTCCTTGGGCCTAAGGCCAGGCCCCAGGGGGGGCCCTCCGGCCGCTCAGTAACTTCCTTGCACTCTCAGTCAACACCTGCTGGCCCCATCCTCTGGCTCAGTTCTGGAGTGCTTACTATGTGTCAGGTACCATTCACTTCGCATACGTTATCGCTTTTAATCCTCAGTATCGAAATTTAAGCATAGGTCCTGGCCTCCTGATTTTATGTGGAAGGAGAAACCAAGGTTTAGAGAAACTAGAGCGCTTGTCCACGGTCTCACAGCTAGTATGTGGCTGACAGAGAACTCCACCCCAAGTCCTTCTGACACCAAAGCCCACAGATTAAAGCACCACACCCACACAGACCCCTCAGTCCATGTGGGAAAGAGAGGCCATTGGGTGTGCGTCTCCAGAACACTACTAAAAATACCTTCCCTTCTTGAAGCACCCTGGGCCAGGCTCAGGGCTTCACATCTCTGCCTCCCAACACCTTAATAAAGCAGAAGCTTAGGAAAGTTATCTCACTTGGCCCATGTCAACCTGGTGAAAAGCGGAGCCACTGGAGTTGGAGTCGGCTGGGGCACCAGCCCAGTTCCCTCCCCTTCCTTCCACACCGCACTCACTTGCTCTGGCTTTTGTGTCCATGCACAGCACGCTTTTCTTTTCTCTAAGTTCTTATTTGAATTCCAGTTAGTTCACATGCAGTGTTGTATGCGTTTTCAGGTGTACAGTATAGAGAGCATGCTCTTGTTTATTCCGAGAGCACTTCCTCAACCCATGCTCCAGCCCTTCTTAAACACACCAGTCTCTCTCTCAGGGAAATGAAAGCTCCGATCTCACCTCTCCACTGGCTCCTTCCATCAAGCTCATACCTCGCTTAACCGGGAACATCCTGTCCACCCTGCTCTCCCCTTCCTCAAGCTAACAACCTCTGCTTCTTTCTCTTTGACTCAAAATCTTTAAACGCAGCACGAAAGGAAACGAATACACAGTTATTGGGCCTACTATAAGCAAGACACTTACAAATACTACCACTTCTCACAACTGTGCACAGAAATTATCTCTATTTTGCCGATGAAGAAACTGAGGCTCAGACATTCTATAACTTGCAGAGATCTCAACCACTAAACAGGCAGGAGTCACCTGACCCTAAGGTCTGTGCCGTACCTACTACTCTACCCTCTTCACAGACACTACTTTCCTAAATGTGCTCATGTCCTCCTCATAGCCAACTCCAAGGGCCCCTTCTCAGTCCTCATTTGACTGATCAGTCCTTGCACCTCTGCTGCTCACTTCAACACTGTCCTCCTGTCTCTGACCTCTTTTAGTGCCTCTCTTGCATGTGGTGTTCCCCTGAGAATAGCATTTAGTCTTTTCAATCTACACCGTCTCTAGCAATCTCAACCCCTACCTCCCTCCTGATTTCAGACCTGTAACTGACCGGATATTTTATAGAAACTTCAAATTAAGCAGATCCCAAGAGGGTTCATTTCCTGTGAGCTACCCCCCCCCCTCCCCACCCCTACTCCCATGGATGTCCCAGGCCCAGATCTTCTGGCTTCCAGCTGTTCCAAGTCCAAGGCTCTTTGCATTATCCTATTGGGTGAGAGGTGCCCTCCCAGTCTGCAGGGCTGGTGGATGGCCATAGAGACTCCTGGGCTTCTCAGCCTTCCATAGGCAGGAGCTCAAAAAGGGGCAACAGAAAGGGGAACTATCTAAAGCAGCTTCTTTCTCAGGAGATGTGGCCAGACAGGACTCAGCGAGGACTGGATTCCTACAGGCCTGTCAGCAAAGGCCAGCCACTCCGTGGCTAAAATGTAAGCATCCAATAAAATTTAGCTCTCCTGAGATTAAATATTTATACTTTACATGATAATCCTATTTAAAATACAGTATTTGCTTTATTCCTCCCTGCCCCAGGTTACTTTTGAGACTAATTCCCCAAATGGAATTTCTATTTTCTCCAGCCTCTCTCTGTCCATCCTACTTCTGAGTGACTTTAACCTACTGATTTTAAACTTCCTTTTTTTTCAACAGCAGAAACATTTTTTTCAACAAAAATCTTACGTAGAACCCCAATATATAAAAGAGAAGCTGCTGTACTTAGAAACAGTAGGAGCATAAAGTCCCTCCCCTCACTCAGCTCCCCTTCCCTGTCCCAAGGTGCCCCCAAGGAAACTCAGGGGATCTCAGAAACACAGCTGGAGCACTACAGCTCTCCCTCATCTGTTTTCCCTGTGGAGCTCTAGCTTGTCTCCCACCTAGATTACCTCCGGACTGGTCTCCCTGCCACCTCCTGCACCTCTAACCCCGCCTCCAGAGTCCCATGCTGCTCTAACCTTTCTACCAAAGGGCTCCAACAGCAGGGGAGAGAAGGCTGGGGTGAGCCAGAAGAGGATGGCTCGAGCTCAAGATGTGTTTAAACCACTTGCCACTAGGACTTTCAGTGTCCCAAAGCTTCAAATACTATCTCATCACCATCAATCCCTAAGGACACAAGCACTGAGTCTGAGAGGTACTACTCTACACTCACCCAGTGGCTCTTCCGGGACATCATCTGACCCTGGCTCCCTGTAACTTATAAGATAAAAATCCAAATTTCTTATTTTAGCATTCAAGGCATTTTATACATAGGGCTCTACTTCCAAACTGGGATGTGTGGTTCCAGAGAAACAGAGGAAGCCACGAGACCATATGGTATGTCTTACCTAATGGTAAGTAACTTTAAAACATTAAGTTTATATTAAAGAGAGATATAACGTGGCATTAAGATGCAACACCTGAATCTGTAAAGCAAAACGCCGGATTTCAAAGAAATGTGTGTGCAGTGGGACATTCCTAGCTTTGGTCTCAGACCCTTTTCACCCCAGGTACCAAGTTATTCCCCTTGGTAATTAGGTGTATGTTGGTGGAAAACTCCCCCATTTTTTAGATGAGGAAACTGAGGCCAAGGAAGGTTAAAAGCCTGCTGCAGGTCACACAACTAACAAGTGGTTAAGCTAGACTTGTGCCCCAAGTAGTCTGTCTCCACGGTGCTGCTCCTAACTGCCGGGCATACTGCCTCCCCAGTGCATTTGCATGTTCTTGACTTCCACAAAGAAATATGCTTTCCTTAGGTTTTCTCCTTCTGAAACAAAAGGCTCTCTTATAGTGTCTCTATCACTTCTCTACCTTTGATGGACACAGACATTGAGAACCCTCTCTCCAGTGTCAGACAAGCAATGTGCATGCACAGCAGTAAATGGCAGCTGAACTCGCTGCCACGCCAGGGAGGTGATAGGGAGTGACGACGATAAGGATGACATGCATGGCGTCCCAGCCTGGGTCCACTGAATGCCTTGCAAAACCAGCCAGTGCTGCCAGATAATCCACATTTTGTTTTTTTGAGAGAGAGCGCGTGAGCTGGGGGCCGAGGGGCAGAGTGAGAGAGAATCTTAAGCAGGCTCCACACTCAGTGCACAGCCGATGCAGGGCTCAATCCCACAACCCTAGGATCGTGACCTCGGCCGAAATCAAGAGTCGGATGCTTAACTGAGACCCCCAGGTGCCCCAATAATCCATATTTTTAAAAGAACTGAAGACTCAGATTTTTATGTGCAACCTCCCAGTTTTAAAATATTAGCAACAAAATTGAAAGTTTTCTAAAATACTGTACAGGCCAGAAGGAACACATCTGTGAGCTACCAGTTTATGATCAGCTATGCCATGGCCTAACGTGCCGTGGCCTCTCCACTCCCTTGCCTCTGCTCCTGTAATATCCTATGCCCAGGACCTCCATCCTTCTCCACCTACTTGTTCTTAAAGGTATAGTTCAAATGTCAATTCTTTGGGTTCCTGTCTCTGTAATAGCGCTTGCCCCTCTGTGTAATAGGTGTCATGTCTATCTTCTATGAGATAGGAAGGCCATGAGCTCCTTCTAGATAGAAATTGTACCTTACTTATTTCTGTGTCCTCAATGCACAGTAAGGGATCATAGTAGATATCTGCTGAACTGAGCTGCAATGCTCCTACAAAACAGGACTTATCAGGAAGTCCTGTCCAGAGAGTGTGCCCTGCACCCAGCTTGCATCCACCCACAACCCCAGGCCTCCCTCACCTTAAGAATGTCCTTAATGATCTTCTTCTCATCATGGAATCGTGCCTTCAACTCCTCCACATAGAACTTGAACAAGTCCAGAGGGGTGGAGCCTGCGGGGGAGGGAGGGAGGGGGGCCTGGCGGGCGGCAGCTTCCCAAGGCCTGGGGGTGGGATCGAGGACAGGACGAGGGAGTGGGGGTGCAGACAGGCTGGCAGGGCAGGAAGCCAGGCTAGAGAAGGGGGAGCCTGGCTGCCTTACCCGGCTGGCCCAGCATGTTGGCAAAGCGGACATCAGTGCTGACCGCTGGGTACAGCTCCATCCAGGTGGACATGGAGTGCAGCTGCCCTGTCTCATGCAGCTCATCCAGGAAGGTCTGAGCAGAGAGAGGCCAGTTACAGGGAGAGTGAGACAGGGAGAGAGGCAGAGCCAAAGACGCGAGGAAGAAAGGAGATGGTAGGGAGAGGTAGGAACAATCCAGATTGAGGAAATGCAGGCAAAGGAGGCAGAGATGAGGAGATACAGATGGAGAGGCAGACAGCAATGCAAATGCAGAGAATGTAAATACAGACAGGAATGAACTAAAACTTGAGCAGAAGCTGGGCTAGAAGGCAGAGAAATAGAAACTTGTCTGGAGAATGTTCTTCCTATAGTTTTTGCTTTCAGCTTCCCAAAGTGATACATCTCAGTAACCCGCCACCACCACCGCCACCTCCAAGCTGGGGGACAAGCTAGCTATGCCTATCTGGCTCCCTACCAAAAGGAAATGAACTTGGCTGAGCTGCCAAGCTGTGCCTTTAGGGTGCTCTCTGCTGGCAGTTTCTGGGTGGTGCATACATCTAGTCTCCCTAGAGGAGCAAGGCCCAGAGTTGAGGGGACACAGCAGGAGCAGAACTGCAGGCACAGAGAGGCCTCGTGGAGGTGGGACAGGACGAGACACAGATGAAACAGTGGGCCTAGCTGAGAGGAGGCAGGGCATGGGCAAAGAGGTTATGGTCCAGGGCAGAGCAGAGTTCCAATCTAGTGGGCAACAAAGATACCTGGAAGGCCTCCCGGTTCTTGCGTTGCTGACGCCGCTCCCGAAGGCGGGCCCGCTCCCGCTCTTCCTCCTCCTCCCTCTCCAAAGCTCGGATGTGCTCCTCAAAGCAGATCAGTGCATCTTCCTTGTCCATGTCTAAGTGCAGGGCGGGGGGAGGCTCAGCCTGTACCGCACTAGTGGGACACCCTCACAGACCCCAGCACCCCCAGGGTTCAAGGATGCTGCCTTGGTAGATGCCAGGGTCACCCAGAGTGGTGGGCAAGAGGGCCAGAGGGCTATGTGGGAGAGCTGCTGGAATGGTGGTTCTGGGGGAGGGTTCATTCATGTAGAAGAAAAAAAGTAGCATGTATTCAGCTCTTGTGAATTCAGTTACTGGAAGTAATCATATGAAACTAGTAATCTCAGGATCTGAGGTTTTCTAGAACTGGGAATCAGTCAGACTCTGATGCAAGTTCAGAAGATAAATTTCTGATATTACCAGTGATTACAGGCCAACAACAGCTCACTGTAACACACGTGACCAGTTAAGACCCACAGTGCCATGACAATTTAAGACCATATTCACATGAGTTATAAAAATCATCATCTCCTGGTCTTCTGACACTTATCCTAGAGCTCTTCCTCCAAGGACATACAATGTCTAGGTCAACAGTGGACACCAGAGGGGAGGAGGGAGTGACCCAGCATTCTCCATCTCCAGTCTGGAGAGTGGGGTCCCAGGTCTGTGAGGAAAGGGGAAGGGACAGGCAGGAACGGAGACCCGGGCTTACTCTGCAGCTGGTGGTCCTGAGCAAAGCTGGGGTTATCCATGAGGTACTGCTGGGCCTGGGACCATGTGGTTTGGAAGTTGACACTACTCATCCCATCCAGGATGCTCTTCAGGGCCTGGATGTTGCGGCGCCGGAGCTGCTTGGCCTGTTCCTGGGGAGCCACAGTGTCAGGGTCAGGGTAAGGTAGGATAGGTCGGAGCTACTCAAGTGGGCCTGGACAGAGGAGCATTCGGGGAAGGCAGGTAGCTAGGGAACCTAGGAGGGCCAGACTCCAGACTTTCATGCTCCCAGAAAGGGGAAGGGGCACAGGTTACAGACCAACCCCTCATAGATGCTTTCTTGCCCTCCCATACCCAGGCTATAGGCCCAGACCAGAAACAGGGAGATGTGCAAGTGCCATACCAGCTTCTGAGTAAGGAGCTGGGACCCTGGGACAGTGGAGAAATGAATGGCCAGGGTCCATAAGGATGCAAAGACATGAACAATCTAAAGTGAGACAGGCTAATGGATCCAGCCAGTGACTGTTACCTTCTCCTTCTTGGCCAGGAAGAAGAGGACATCATCATAAACCTCTTTTCGATCCCTCTCAGGGACCACAGCCCATACCTCCAGCTCCCCAAAGGTCTGTTCTGCCCGCCTGTGGAGTATATGGCCCATGGGTAGGTAAGCAGGGAACAGAGACCCTGGGCCCGCATGTTCTCAGGGTTCCCAGGCCCCACCCCAGCCAGGCCCCCTGACCGGTAGCGGGTGGTAGAGGTCATGCGTTCGTGCTGCTCCAGGAAATGCTGCAAGGTCTGCTTGGCCTCCTTGGCCCTTAGCCGGGCCTCTTCCTTCTCCTCCTTCTCCCGCTGAGCCTTGTAGGCATTGAATGCCTGCTTTTTCTCACTCAGTTTGGGCAAGGCACTGGGGTGGAAGAGGGTGGGAGCGGGATGGGGATAGGGGAGTCAGCCTGAACCACCCTGCACAGCCACCAAGCAGGGTCATGGCAGACAGATCTGAGTGAGAGGTCCATGCATGGGCACAGCAGGCTGCAAGGAGGCAAAATGGGTCTCTGGGATGAGGGGAGGGGTGGGAGGCAGTCAGGGGAAGACTGGGCTCCAAGACACCACTAACACTGGGCCCTTTTGCTCAAGGTGCAGTCAGGCCTCCACCCTTTCCAGCCCCCTCACCCCAATTAATTCAGTTCCAATCAATTCAATTCAACAAGCATTTATTGAATATCTCATATCAGATACCTTTCCCCTCCTCCTCCAGGAGGCCCTCCAGCTTCTTTTCCCTACACCCTTGCCCTTCTATCGCTCTCCTGACTCAGGCCCCCTTGGGGCCTGAGTATTGAGCTGGGCTTCTCAGGGAGGCCCTAGCCCAGCTGCTCTCACAAACATGGTCTGGAGGGCCTGGCTCCCTCTGCCCAGGCCTACCTGTAACGGGGGTCGGTGACCACCATCTTCATGGCCTGTTCCCACGAGGCGTTGGAGGGGACAGCCTAGAATGGAGCAGGCAGGGGTCACGGGGCCTGCCCACCTCCAGCCCCCTCCAGGCCTACCCTGGGAGCCCCACCCCCGCACCTTGTCCCTCAGCAGCTCCTTGAAGGCCTGCTTTGCTTTCTCCCGGTTGCTCCAACTGAGGCCAGACCTCTCTGGTTCTGGCTTTGATTCCTCTTCCTCCTGCTGCGGTGGCTGATGCTGTCCAGCAGCACTGGGGGGCAAAGGGGACTCAGCCACAGCCATCTCCCAGTCCCCACAGTTTCAGTGCCCTATGCAATCAGCAGCATACCACCCTCTCCTGGCTCCCCAGAGCAGCCCTTTTCTGCCCTTCAGAGGCCAAGCCCAGATCTTCACACCCTTCCCAAGAGACCTGGCAGAGTTCAAGGGTTGAACTAGGTTGGGAGCTCGAGGCCAGTATCTGGAATATCTCAGGGGGCAGCCCTCACCTGCTGGGGCCCTCCTCCGGCTGCTGCAGAAACCCTTGCTCCACAGGCTGGGCAGCCTCTGACATATCGCAATCTTCACTGCCACCTGGCTCAGGCTCTAGAAGGCCCAGAGGCATAGGGGTGGGGCCGGGCGGCACAGGTGGGGGCTCAGGCTGGGGCTGAGGTGGCTGCGGCTGCTGCTTCCTACAGATGAGCCAGAAGGGCAGTGTCCACAAGTAGAGCAGAGACAGGGAGAGTCGGACCAGCTGGTCTCTATCCTGCGAAGGACTGGGGCCAGAGCAGACCACTCCACAAGGAGACTGACAGCTGGCTCTTCCACGGAGCAGGGACCATGGAGAGAGGGTTCACTCCCACCCCTCGGGTGGCCCCCAAATTTGGATGGATAGGTGGGCAAGTCACTCACCCTGCAGCCTCTTGTTTGACTAGAGCTGCAATGGGAAAAGATAACGTGGTCACAGGGTGGCAAGTGCCACCCCCCAGAACCACAGCCCAGGCCCACCCCCTCCTCACCCTCCAGGTCATCCAGATCCTTGGGCCGGGTCCAGCGAGACTCCTTACTCTGGTTGTTATAGTAGTAAGGTTTGCCCGTGTCTGACTTGTACTCTTTCCAGGGACACTGAGACAGCAGCAACTGCAAGAGGATGGGCAGAGGACATCAGTGGACTGGGCATGCCCTCTAGCCACAATTGGGGGAGCTAAGGGGATCCAGTGAATAGAGAACGTAGGAGTTTTTAGTTACCACCTGGCCTGGCACAACATGGGGGAAGGTAGATTTCCTGAGATCCTAGGGAGGTTGAGGGGTGGTTAGGGATCTTGGGATCAGAGGAACCATGTGCATGGTTAAAGACTCAGGGGAAGCCAAGAACTTGGAGGGGTCAGGGAAGCTGAAAGGAAGGGCCAGAAAGCCCCGCTCAGGACCTCTGCCTTGGACTTGAGCACGCTGGGCTTCTCCCACACGGACTGCTTGTCGTCAGCATTGTAGTAGTAGATGCGCCCATCAGGGGCCACATGCTCACTCCACAGGGCCCTCTGGGGGGGGGGGGGCACAGAATGGTGGTCAAGGCTCCTTTCCCAAAGCTCCTCCTCCTCACCCCAAAGATTTAACCATCAGCCCCCCAACTTTCAGCCTTTCAACCCAGAGACCCCTGAGCTGGAAGAACTCACCGGAGGGCCTGTCCCAGCCACAGCAGCTAGAAAAGAAGCCAAAGGAAACATTAAGTCCTTGCTCCAATCCCCATCTTATCCCACCTATTCCTCCCTTACTCCATCCCCAATAAATATCCCCTGGTCCCATCAACATCCCAGGCCCCCTGGCATCCCAACAGGCATGATCCAGGGTGGGCTCTAGTCCATGTTCCCCTCTCCCCTGTACCCCCCAACCTCCGAGCCTGGGGTGAGCAGACCCCCAGAAGACTCACAGCTGGCTGTGTCCGCACCCGGAGCCGTCTGCCGAAGAAAGAGGAGGGGGAAGGGTTGGGGCCAAGCCCAGTGGCCCCCAGGACCCAGGCCATGGGGGATGAAGAAGCAGGCCAGGCCAGGATCCATGTGTCCTGCTCCCAGGGACCTCTGCTCCCTAATAGGCATCCCCCACCCTCTGGGGCCGTGGCTCTAGGACCCTAAGGGGAACTGCATAGCAGCTCTGTTGTCTTCCTCAGGTGACAGTATTTTGTTGAGTCAACCTCTGAGACCCCTCTTCCATAGTGGATGCCAAATGCCACATCCTACCCAGACTCTACTATACTGAGCAACGGCACAAGAAGGTACGGTGAGATCCCCAGGTGCCGTTTCTTCCTTCAGAAACAAAGAAGATGTGAAGAGGGGACTGTATTCGAGTGTCCACAGTGCTAGCTCTGCGACAGTAGTGTCAGCCATGAATGTGTTCCTTAAGGAAGCTGGGCACGGCGAGAAGTAACAAGAGAGAATGTACATGCCGCTGGGGATGAGCGAGAAACTAGAAGAGCAGAGTACATGGCTGGAGAGGAGGACTTGAGTGTGGGGAGTGCTGCCAGGACCAGGGTGGATCCGATGAGAAGAGGGAAAGAATGGAGGCCATATCCCTGTACTTCAAATCAGACCCACAGGGCTGCAGTGCAGAGCCTGCTTCCTGCTGGTCCCCAGTGCTTACCGCTGCGGTGACAGGCACCGCTGGCATCAGCATTCCTGGCATCATGGGAGGTACCATTCCTGGTATCTAGGGATACAAAGAAGACAAAAACTAGCTACCAAGGTGAGGGCAGGCACAGGCTAGGCAGGCTCCTGAGAGATCCCATTTGGGGCCATGACCTTCACATGGGCACTCCCTCAGACAATCCCCGGCTTCTGGGCTCTCGGCCTAGCCGAGGAGTGTTCTCCAGTCATTCAGCAGACAAATCCTCATGGGCCTAGCCAAAGCTCCCTCTCTTTTCCCCTTACTTTCTGAAGTCCAGATGCCCACTCTAACCCCTACCCCCAGCTAGGCTCACAGGTTTTCTGAGGCACTGGTGAGGAGAGAGGATTGATTACCTGTGTGAGTGGTGGTGGCGCCCCCATTGGTGGAAGCATTGGGGGCATGATGCCAGGTGGCATTGGGGGGATGGCTGGCGGTCTCTGACTCATGGGAGGTAGTCCCATCGGAGGAAAGGGTGGGGGGATTCCTGGAGGGGGCATCTGAAAATGAGGAAAGGAATGGATACTGAGCAGAGAAGGCACTGCATTGACCTATCAGGGAATATCGACTTGTCTCCCACCCTTCTTGACCCTCCACCCCAGCTCTGAGGCAATTTCAAGGCTTTAGTTTGAGAAGCACAAAGCATGAAAGTGCCTGCTCCTCACCACTGAGAAAGACTGATAACTGGGGGGGAGGGGGAGAGGGTCTTCTGGGTCTAACAAGCAAGCACACAACTTCTTCAGAGGTAGGGAAGGGAGAGGGAAAAGGGAAGTGTAACTGCCGCCAGACCGTGGCTGGAAGGCTCCACCTCCTCGCCAATTCTCCCCAAAGAGGCCTCTCAGAGTAAGGGCCACAAGGCAGGACTCCAGGTATCCAAATCCCCCAGTCCCCTGCCTCCCATCCCTTTTTCTCCAACTCTGTGTCCACCAGCCGCTATTTCAGTCTGCCTTCTGTGGCGTATTGAAAGAACAGAGATAAGGAGTAGTGAAAGAGAAAGGCAGCCCTGCCACGCCCTCACACTAACAGGGTCTTTTCCCTTCCACTCCTCCTACCCCAGCCCCACTGCATCCCAAGGACAAAAAGACAAAGGGGGAGCTGTCAGCTTTATGGACTGGATGCTTAACAGCAGCTCATCCCACCCCAATGCCCAAGCAACACCACCCCTTTACCAAGGGCAGCAGAGGGGACATTACACAAAACCGTGCTGGCGAGGCAGCAGCGCTAGGGACTGGGGAGCTGGGGGTTGCAGGCTGGAAAAGCCAAGCCCAGGGAAAGACATGAAACTTACGAAGGGTGGTGGCATCATGGGGGGCCCCGGTGGGAAGGGGGCAGGCGCTGCTGGGGGCCGGGGACCAGAATCGGGAACCGACTGTTGAGGGAGAGAAAAGTCATAGGACCCAGGATGGGCAAAGAGATGGGCTTTTGCAGAAGGGAAGCAGAGCGGTGAGGATGAAAAAGGAGCACAAAGTTCAGAGAAAGGGTCTCCTGGCCCAGTTTCCTGCCCATGCCCAGCTCTGAGCCCTGGCTAGGTCTACTCTCTTCCACCAGCCAAGAGCCAGCGGGCCATGCCCCTTCAATAGTCATCTTTAGGGGCACCTGGGTGGCTCAGTCAGTTAAGCATCGGACTTCAGCTCAGGTCATGATCTCACAGCTCGTGAGTTCAAGCCCCGCATCAGACTCTGTGCTGACAGCTCAGAGCCTGGAGCCTGCTTCAGGTTCTGTGTCTCCCTCTCTCTCTGCCCCTCCCCTGCTCATGCTCTGTCTCTCAAAAATAAATAAACGTTAAAAAAAAACTTTAAAAAAAAGTCATCTTTATTTTGCCAAAGCCACAGAAAAGATGGAGGCAGCTGTACTGCAGGCACAGACTAGCTCTTCCCAAGGCTTTTCATCCATTCTCCCGTCTGTGGGCAAAGGCTGAGCCTCCCTCAAACCTTCAGCAGAGGCCTCTCATTCCCAAAGTATCCCGGGAGGAAGTGACCTCTTTTCCCATTCCCCTACCTGAATTCACCCAGTTAGATTCAAACCCAAAGCCCTGTGAACAGTCACTATGCCTTCAAAGCACTAGCCTCCTCTCTTCACTGCCAGCCTCCCACAACTGGCCTCATCCTTAGTCACTCACTCACTCTGAGACCTCCCACTCCCAATCACCCCCTCCTCTTTAGCTCTACTCCCCCTCCCCTATAGATCCCAAACCCATCTCCCTGTGGCTGATACTCTGAACAGCCTAGGTCTCCCTGTCCTACACCTACCGGCTGCCACATCCCATCCTTCAGTGGTTGGCTTAAATATCACTTGCTCTAAAAAGACTTCCTGACTATTTAAAGCAGATCCCTTCCAATTTATTCTGATTCCCTTCTAAGTTTCTTGGTGCATATAACAGTTTTGTAATTATTATTATTATCCCCTTACTAAAGTATAATAACATTCCATGAGAACAGGGATCATGTCTGACTTGTTGAAAGCTGGACTCCTCATACCTAATAGTGTCTGGCACATAATGGGTACTCAATAAATATTGAATGAATGTAAGAACAAATGAAGGAACAAACACCCCTAATTCTAAAAATTCATTCTGTAAATATAGCCCCACGTGGCCAAAATTACGTATGTATGTTTCCATTCCATATTATTCGTAAAAACAGACTGGAATCAGCCCAAATATCCATCACTAGGTAACTATGAAATTATACGCAAACATACAATGGAATACTATATAGTCATAAAAAATGAAGATGCTCATTGTCTTGATAGGAGCAATCTCTAAATACGTTAATAAGTGGGAAAAAAAAAGCAAAGTACAGCAAAGTTGGATCATTTGTATGAAAACTGGAGAGAAAAGATGACATACAAGAAATCAGTAGAAGGGGGACAGAAGTGGGAAGGGAAATTTCTCACTGTATGTATACCCTTTGTAACCATGTAATTATACCCCCTATTCAAATATATATATTTGAATATATATATATATTTATATATATATATTGAATATATATATATTTATATTATATATAATATATATTTATTATATATTTATATTATATATAAATATATATATTATATAAATATAAATATATTATATATATATAAATTATATATAATTTATATTTATATTATATATAAATATATATTATATATATATATATTGAATATATATATATTTATATATATATTGAATATATATATATTTTATATATATATTGAATATATATATATATATATATATATATATATACCCCCTATTCAAATATATATATATAAAATATATATATATATTTTTTTTTTCCCCCAAGCGAACTGAGGCTTGGAGATGCAGCCAACAGCCCTGCCCTTCCTCCTTTTTGCTTGAAGGTTAGAAGGTGTCAGGAGGAAGGAGTTCTATGGAAAGGTGGTAGCTGGCTGAAGAGGAGACACCTCACTGCTGCCCAATTTCCCTACTTACCCAATGACCCCTATGCCAAGAAGGCTCAGCATTTAAAGATGCTTTTTAATCTCTACCTCTAGCAATATCTGTCCTTCCTTTTTCCACTCATCTTGTCCTAAGGAGAGAAGGGCATAAGCCAAACTATTCCAACTTGAATCACCTCTTTCAGTGTTCACCTACTCTGGCCCTGTATTCAGACCTGCTCCTGCTCGCGACTGTCCTTAGCGTGAAAAATCAGAAACTAATCAATATGGGAGGAAATCCATTTCTCTGTGCCACACTTGCCCTGGGAGGTTTGACCTCCCAGACGCTGCATAACCATCTTTGGGCCCTCTTAGGCTTGAGTTGCCCATCTGAGATTGGCACCACCAACCATACAGTTGTCTAAGATAGAAACCAGTGAGTCATTCTCCACACCTCCCTCTGCCTTGTCACTACGTCATGGAGTCCTGTTAATTGTGCCTCATACACATTTCTTGAATCCATCCACTTTTCTCCATTTCCTCCTCCACCCTACCACCCCTTTTGTTCATCCAACCTCCTGTAGTAGTCTCCTCACATCCGCTCCAATCAGCAGCCATAACAAGCTCATCAAAATGCACCTCAGACCATGCTACTCCCTGCTTAAAATTCTTTGACGGCTCTCACTGTTCTCAGGGTGGAGACCAAAACCCCTACCCAAGGCCTGGAAGGCTGTGGGAGGTTTGCTGTGCCAGCCTCATCCACGCTGAGCTCCTGGGTTTGTGCTCCATCTGGCCACCCTCACCTCCTCTCAGTTCTCCCATGTCAGGCATGCATCTTTGCCAGGCACAACTTCCTGCCAACCCCATACACCTAGCCTACAGGTCTCACATCTGTCAATCACCACCTCCTCAGGAAAGGCTCCCTCCCAACCCAGTGGACCAGGCTAGTCAGAGCCCTCTTTTGCATGTTCATGTACCATGTACCCTCCCCCTTTAGCAATTACCCACTGGAATTTTACAGTTTTTTGCACAATGCTGATTGTAGGATTATTTTAGGTGGCACTAACAAAATCCAAATGCTGACACTTAAATTATGATACTTCATCGATTTTAAGAAGTTATCTGTGGGGTGCCTGGGTGCCTCAGTCAGTTAAGGGTCCGACTCTTGATTTTGGCTCAGGTCATGATCTCATGGCAGGAGATCAAGCCCCATGTTGGATTCGGCACTGGGTGTGGAGCCCGCTTAAGGTTAAGACTCTCTCTCTCTCTCCCTCTCACTTTCTCTTTGCCCCTCCCATACGCAGGCACACACGTAGTCTCTCAAAAAAAAAAAAAAATTAATAAAAAAGATGTATTTTGACAAGAAATGTTAAACTTTAAGGGGCAGGGACTTTAAACTAGACCTTAAACTTTAAGGGGCAGGGACTTTGCCTGTTTTTGCTCACTCTGATATCCTATCCCCACTGTATTTTCCTCACTGTCCCTGGCTGGCACACAGTAGGTGTTTATGTTTGTTGACTTAATGACTGAATGGTCTTGGCAGGTCCCACAAAACACAGCCACTGGTAAGGCATGGTAGTTACTCAGGAACACAGAATGGCAGATCTGGAGGGTCTTCTGGCAACCACCCAAGGTAGTCTCCTTTCTCAGATGAGAAAACTAAGGGGAATTATCAGTCCCATACCCCGCCTGTCAGGGACAGAGCCAGGACTGGATCCAACCTGCCCTCCAGTCCTATCTTCCGGGCATAGCCCTTGCCACAGGAAACAGGTCTGGTTTTTTCACTCTAGCATATTCCCCACTCCCCCTGTGGTTAAATCAGCAAGGATCCAACGTTTCCTTGAGGACTAGTGATGACTCCCTATTGCTCACCCCACAGAATCCTACCTAACATTCAAAGCCTTTCAACAACGCTCTTCCACTCTTCTTGGTTCAGCCTGACTCCATGGCTGCCCTCCTCTCTGCACAGCAATTGTTAGGTTACGCCATGTGTTCCTCTTATTCCACGGTCTCTGTTCAAGATGATCCAATCTTCAGATTACCTTTATGATTATCCTCCACACATATACACACTCCTACCTACTTGCGTCCCCTCAGGATAAATGCTGCACTACTTGGCACCAATGACCTGCTACTCTGTGGACGTTTGCTGGGTGTTTCCCACGGGACTGCCCATCTCCCTATTCAGGAGATTTCTCTATATTCAGGGATTATGTTTTCTCCTTTTAAGCCTCCTCTTGAGTGTCTAGTCAGGGCCCTGCATACAAAGTACTGTGATCAAATGCAGGCTCATCCTTCACCTTATTAGATTTTTGCATACTGGAATATCCTAAACAGGCAAATGTGTGCATGTGTGTGCATATGCTCAGGTACATTTGTATAAATTCTCTGGGTAAAGGCAGCCTGTGATGAGAGGGACAGAGGCTGGCAGAGGCTGTCTATATGGCTGGGGAAAGGGAACTGGAATAAAATACTAGCATGGGAAAATCTAAATAATAGAAAAATGAACTGTATATGACCATCTTTAACTTGGTATATGTGCTGCCGAAGCGAGCACTGACCATCTTTAACTTGGAATGGAGACCCCTGGCCGGGATCCAGATACTGGACTGTTTTGGACAGTTCCCGCAGAGGACAGAGCAATGGAATGAACATAAATTACCATGGAAATTCCAAAGCCCTCCCTTTCTTCAGCTTCCCCTGTGCAATGTGTACACTTTCTTTCCTGAAACACCCCTGCCCCTATCTCACTCAGTGCCTGTACAACTTTGGGTCTTATTACACTTTGGGGTGAGACTCTGAAGTAACTCGTGTGAGAGAGGGATATAGGAAATGGGGCTAAAGGAGATCAAGATCCTGTGTCTTCCTGGAACAAAAACAGATTTGTGGGCTGGAGAGATATGATGAAGAGACAATTGATCATCTGATCATCATATGTTCACCTGGGCCAGTGGAATCACCCCCCCCCCCCCCAAGGTGCAATCAATTCTCAGACTTCACATCTAAGGGGCATCTCAGAACTAAAGATTCAGAAGAAAGAATAAAAAGAGAAAAGAGCAAGAATGGAGAGACAGAAGGAAGAGCATGGAAAGAGGGATTAATATCATCTAACAACTAATATTTATTGAGTGCTTATTACGAGCCAGATACCATGCCAAATACTCATTTAATCCTTGCAACCATCTAAGAGGTTATTATTATCCCCATTTTATAAATAAAGAAACTGAGGTTCAGAGAGATTAAGTAACTTGACCGAGGTTCTAAGAGATTAAGTGGCAGAGGCAGGTTTGGAATCCAAGCAGTCTGACCCCAAAGCCTGCACTTTCAACTACTCCACCGAGCTGCCTCCCAGCAAGGATGGTGGTGCCACAGCTATTTCTTACAAACGTATTCTCCTGTTTTCTTTTCACCCCAGTTCACACACAATCCTGAAGGTTGGCCTGGTCTGACTCACTCCCTAACGGGATTTGTGTTGGAAAACGAAAGCTGGAAGGCACACCTCTCAGAAAGGGTAGCTATCATCAAAAAGAAAAATGCCATGGAGGCTGAGACCAGCTGACTACCCCGCAGTCTACCTGCCTCAGCTGCCCCAAACAGCACGGGCCCCTCCCTGTTTTCAAGACCATCCTAGTCCCCCCTCCTCTATACCAGCCTTAGCATTCCTTCTCCCCAAAGAGACTGGCTGTCTCACTAGAAAACACCTTCCACTGCTTCTCTCTGATCTGCCATCCCCTCAGGATGAAGACCTCATTCTGGTCTTCATTTTCTTGGGTTAGGTCTCAACCTCCTCTGTGACTTCCAGAGTTCTTCCGTCTCTCCAATAGGATTCCAGAGGCGCTGCCTAGCCTGCTCCAGCCCTGCACACTTTGTGCCTACCATCCCCCCACATCCCAGGGGATTTTCTGCAGCCCCAGCTGAAGGCCTCGCCTCCATCTTCAGCCTTCTTTCCCTTGCTTCCCCACATCCTAGAACCCGTTCTCCTGAACTCTTTCCTCAAGAACCACCCCATTTTGAAGCTGGAAAAGATCTGGGGTATCATTCTCATGCATTTTCCTTGTTTCTTTTTTAAAAACCGATGGGAAATCTGAGGCCCAAAGAAAGGTAGTGACTTGCCCAAGGTCACACAGAGTTGTTACACAGTTTGTTGATGGCAGAGTCAGGGTTGGGACCAAGGGTCCTCTGCTTTCTCGTTTCTTGGACTATCCAGCACTGGATGGGGGCGGAAGCCTCTCTTTCCTCAGGAGACAATGCCCCCTCCTCACCTCAGGAGACAATGAGGGGGAAACGAAAGAGAGGGGGGTCTCCAAGTGGTCTTACGGGGTATCCTGGCCTCCAGAGGAAACAAGCACTGGGCCTGGGGAGGGGCGTGTTGCACGCCAAATATCCCAGGAGGGGAAAGTGTGGCCCCAGCTTTCCCCTTATTCCTCGGTTCCCACATTCCCACCCTCTCTCCGACCTTTCTCCAGAAACCCACCCTTCACTTCTTCCCTTCCCCCTCCTCACCCAGTACCGCAACTCACGTTTCACTCAACCCCCCTCTCCCCTCACCCCGCCATCCTCCATCATGGCC
Source organism: Panthera onca (assembly GCF_046562875.1). Classification (NCBI taxonomy): domain Eukaryota; kingdom Metazoa; phylum Chordata; class Mammalia; order Carnivora; family Felidae; genus Panthera; species Panthera onca. The sequence continues at coordinate 76,078,925 of NC_138345.1, read as the reverse complement.
TCCCCGCCCCTTCTCCCCCAAATCCCTACTCCCCTCCCCCTCCCGGGCTCCCTTTCCTAACCCCTCATGCCCCTCGCCCTCCCCCGGGGTCCCGGGTACCCCCGGCGGCCTCCCCGCCCCCCCGGCCCTGGCCCGAGCCGCCGGGGGCGCTGTGGGACCGCCCCGGGCCCCTCCACCCCCGCGCGGGGACGTTACCATGCCAGAGCCTCCGAGCAGCTGGGCCGGCTCGGCCCACCCGCCAGTAAAAGCCGCTCTGATTGGTCGGGCCGCAGCCGGGAAGGCGGGGCCAATGGGGGGTCGCACCCCTTGGTGGCCGGGGCTCCGGTCGCGCCCGCGGACCAGCCGGCCCTGCACCGGCCCGGAGCGCCCGGCCCGGCCCCGCCCCCGGCGCGGAGAGCCTGGCCCCGCCCCCGCGCCGCCAGGTCCGGGGCCGCCCACGAGGGGCGGGGCGCGGGGCGCGCCTGCTCCGGGCTCTGACTGGCGGCTCCAGCCGCTCAAGTTCGGCTGCTCCGGAGGCCAGAGCGCGCGTCCCGGGCCAGCTCCGCGCGCGCCGGCAACTCTCCTGCCTTCTTGCCCTTCCCGCCCGGCCGCCTCCAGACCTGGGCGCGTCGCTTCCCGGCGTTAGCCGTTCGGCTGGCGCGTCCGTCCCTCACGGGCGCTCGGAGCGGCTGGATCCCGTGCGCTCGCTCCCAGGACCGGGGGGCTGGACCGACGTATTCATTCTGACTGTAGGGGTATCTTTGCACCTCACAAAAAAGTTTTTTTTATTCGTTGAGTACTTGTGTTTAGCACTTTTAAATTCATTCGTTGGGTAAGTATTTGTTGAGCCTCTGATATGTGCCAGGAATTGTTCTGGACACTGGGCAAATGGCAGTTTAAAAAAAAAAAAAGCAAACAGATCCGCTGAAATTCCTGCCCTCGTACGTGCTTCTCACGTGAGCCTGAACTTTTAAAGATTTGGTTCCCACCGAGCGATGAAAGGAGAGGGGGGCAATCATCTATAGGCGTTAAAGATGTGAGCTAAATACTGTGTTGCCCACGCGCATAAGGGAATTACAACCCAAAGCTATTTAGTGAATATGCTGAAGGTCTCAGGGCTACTAACTGACAGGGCTCCTGCCCGAAAGGGAGATGCACCTTCTCTCCAAAGCCTCGATAGAGATGCTTCCATTTTCCTTTATTTGTCAACACTTTGCTGAACCTGTGCTCTGTACTTGATACTGTGCTAGGTGCTGGTGATTCAAAGCTCTGAGCCGGGTCCCTGCTTGCAAGGGGCTTAGAGTCTACCGGGGAGAGGTAGAAACACTACCAACAGAAAGCAGAATTCCTAAATTAAAGGAGACAAAAGGGAGGAAAGGAAGAAGGATTCATGGCGGGGGAGGGGGGGCATTGTAGAGAGGAACTTCATTGGGGGCCTAGTCCTGTGGTTTTCAAACTTTATTACTAAGACCTCTGTGCATAGCAGAAGTGGTCAGAGTTTCCATAAACTTATCAATCACGTTTTATTTTATTTTTTTTTCTTTTTTAAAATTAGGTATTTCTTAGAATACGTAGGCATCTATTTTAAAGGATCAAATAATTGTATGAGATTTGTTCATAAAAACCGCAGAGCCCTGCCTCCATCGTCTCTCTCTGCCCGGAGGCAGCCATTTTTAGCTCTTTTAAGCTGTTTCTTTTGGCATTACCTTCATTACCCTGGCCCTCCTTCAGCTGCATCCCTCCCAGGGTGAGGAGTCCAAGGGGACATGCCTATCCAAAGCCCACTTACCCCCTTATAGGCCATATTCTGAATATCTGGAACCCTGGATTTCCCTGCACAGCTTACTTCCTTGCTGATGATGTAGGCATCCCTAGTCCTGAAGGGTAGCCAAGGGTCAGTTACTTGAGCAAGAAGCAAGAGAGGCATGAGCACAAGCTGAGGTCTCCACGGGATCCCGTGTGAGGCTCTCTCAATGTAGGACAGAGGCAAGGGCAGAGGAAAAGAGTGAGGCAAGAGCTAGGGGCTGGGGGCTGCTGTTTTTTAGACTAGAACTCTGAAAATTCCAAAAATTCTAATTTAGAACATGTCTTTCCAGGTCCTTATGAAAGTACATTGGTAAAGTTAGGCATTTAAAAAAAAATTGTTTTAATGTTTATTTACTTTTTGGGAGAGAGAGAGCGTGAGCACGAGCTGGGGGGGGGGGGGGCGGTGCAGAGAGAGGGAGACACAGAATCTGAAGCAGGCTCTAGGCTCTGAGCTGTCAGCACAGAGCTTGATGCAGGGCTCGAACCCAGAAACCGTGAGATCATGACCTGAGCCGAAGTTGAACATTTAACTGACTGAGCCACCCAGGTGCCCCCTAGAAGGTATTTTATTTAACAGTTTGTTAGCTTAATATGTAACATTAAAATATTTGAGTAATTTTCCCATTTGTACTCTTGTTCCAGCTCCCGCAAATAATAGAGGCAGATTGGAGGATTTAACTTTTTTCCTTCAGATCTCCTCCCCTGCCCACTGATACCTCATTCTCATCTCCCATCTGTCAAATTTAATTCAATAATTTTTGTTAGTTCAGTTTTCAGTTTTCACCATACTGACTTCATATGGTACTTTGAGTTGAGTCATGTAAAACAGTTTGATTACTCTTCCTCTCTTGAACAACTTTTGATTTTTCCTGGGATTAATAATTATCTTGTTTTTTTTCATTTGTTTATGTTTTCTTTTCTTTCTTTTTTTTTTTTTTTTTTTTGAGAGAGAGAGAGAGAGAACATGTGAGCAGGGGAGAGGGGGAGAGAGAAAGAGAGAGAGAGAGAGAGAGAGGGAGAATCCCCAGCAGACTCCACACTCAGGGTGGAGACCAATGTGGGGCTTGATCCCACAACTATGAGATCATGACCTGAGCTGAAATCAAGAGTCAGTTGCTCAACTGCCTGGGCCACCCAGGCACCACTCATTTATTTATGTTTTCTATGTATTTATCACAAACTCTGCCCCCAAATCCTCACCTAGTTGGCCGAAATCTCTTCTCAGACTATGTAGACACAGCAGAAATTCTATCAGCTTCGTCTTCTTGAAGATATCTCTGCAGAGTCTTCTGACCTACTCCAATCTGAGTGTTTATCATCAACCCTTGCTACACAGTGGGCAACCTGGCATCTCCTCTGTCATCTTCTTGGCCTTGTCTTTAAACTTTAAATATATTTTATCTGTTCTTAAAACAGTTTAAAAATATATACACTCAAATGTCCTACGTATTAAATTTTGGAGTTCATCAAAACAGCCTTGTTGAACTTGAATGATTTTATAACACTGAGATATCATGAAATTGAATCTATAGATGTACTCTAGTAAGATTTGCTTTTATCTGTTTTAGACAGTGAGGTTCTACAAAAGGCTTTGCTTGGAAAAGGAGGTTGATTTAAAAAAAAAATTTTTTTTTGAAGTTTATTTATTTTGAGAGAGCAAGCGGGGTAGGGTCAAAGAGAGAGGGGTGAGAGAGAATCTCAAGCAGGCTCCACACTGTCAGCACAGAGCCCGATGCAGGGCTCCAACTCATGAGCTGCCAGATCATGACCTGAGCTGAAATCAAGAATCAGACACTTGGGGCGCCTGGGTGGCGCAGTCAGTTGAGCGTCTGACTTCAGCTCAGGTCACGATCTCGCAGTCTGTGAGTTCGAGCCCCGCGTCAGGCTCTGGGCTGATGGCTCGGAGCCTGGAGCCTGTTTCCGATTCTGTGTCTCCCTCTCTCTCTGCCCCTCCCCCGTTCATGCTCTGTCTCTCTCTCTGTCCCAAAAATAAAATTAAAAAAAAAAAAAAAAAAAAAAAAAAAAGAGTCAGACGCTTAACAGACTGAGCCACCCAGGTGCCCCAGTTGGCTGCTTTTTAAAATAAAAAAAAGTTTGCAAACATCTTTCCTGGACTAGTGATCACTTAAGTGTGGCTCTTAAACTATGGTGAAGGTGTTGCTGCTGGCCACAGAGCTGCACGGGAGAGGAACTTGGAAGAGGGGGCATCCTAGTGGGAATGAAAGTAGGGAAGACTCGTCATCTGAGAGAAGAGGAAGATTTATTTCCTCACACCCTCCAGTTCCCTCCTGACTAACTTCTAGCCCTTTTTACTACTGTCTGCCTACAGTCCCTCCACAGTCTTGGGCATTAGAAAACATGACATTTTTAAAAAATCAGCTTTATGAGGTATAATTTACATATAACAAAACTCACCAATTTGAAGTGTACAATACAGTAAATTTTCACACACGTACACAGTCATGTAACCACCACCATAATCCCAACGTAAAACATTTCCTTCACTCAGAAACTTTCTTTGTGCCCTTTTGCAGTCAATCTCTTCCCCCTTGTCTGGCTCTTGGCCTCTCCTGATCTGGTATTTGTCACTATAGTTTTGTCTTTCTAGAATTTCGTATAAATACAATCACAGTTTGTAGTAGTTTGTGTCTGCCTCTTTTCACTTAATACAGTGCTTCTGTGATCATCCATGTGGCTGCCTCTATCAGTAATTCATTCCTTTTCAATGTGAACTAGTATATTTCACTGCATAGGCAGACTACAATTTGTCCTTTCACAAGTTGGTAGCCATTTAGGTTGTTTGCAGGTTTATGCTTTAACAAATAGAGCTGCTTATGAATATTTGTGTATAGGTCTTTGTGGACATATGTTTTTACTTCTCTTGGGTAAATGCTTAGGAGTGAGATTGGTGGATTGTATGGTAATGTGTATTTAACTTTTTAAATAACTGCCAAACTGTTTTCCAAAGAGGCTGTACCATTTTTCATTTTTCACCAGCAATATACAAGGGTTTCATTTTCTCAGCATCCTCCTCAACACCTGGTATTGTCATACTTTTTATTATCTGGCTCATCCTTCTCAGATTTTACATCTGGTTCTGGTTTTAACTTGCATTTCCCTAACAACTGATGATATTGAGAATCTTCTCATATTTGTAACACCATTGTACATCTTAGCTAGTGACATGTCTACTTAAATCTTCTACCTGTTTTAAAAACTGGCGTATTCTTCTTCTTGTAATTATTGAGTTGTAGTGATTTTTTTATATATCCTGGGTACAAGTCTTTTATCAAATATATGTTTTGCAAATAATTTTTTTTCTAGTCAGTGGCTTCCGTTTTATTTTCTCTTATGTCCATGTGTGTGGTGAATATTGGATATTTTTCTTGTAACATTTTTGTCTGGTTTTGGTAGCAATATAATGCTAACCTCAAAAAATGATTTGAAGGGCTCCTGGGTGGCTCAGTGGGTTAAATATTCAACTCTAGATTTCAGCTCAGGTCATGATCTATCGGTTCGTGGGTTCGAGCCCTGCCTCGGTCTCTGCACTGACAGCAAGGAGCCTGCTTGGGATTTTCTCTCTTTCCCTTTCTCTCTGCCCCTCCCCAATGAGTGCGCATGCTCTCACTCTCCCTCTTGATAAATAAATAAACTAAAAAAAATGATTTGAGAAGTGTTCCCTACTGTTCAGTTTTCTGGAAGCAGTTTTATAAAATTGTATTTTTTTTCCCCTTGGCAAAAATTAAGCCATCCGGGGCTGGATTTTTCTGCAAGGGAAAGGTCTTTAATTATAAATCCAATTTCTTTGGTAGATATAGGGTTTTTCAGGTTTTTTATTCTTTTATGAACTTTGATAGGTTACATCTTACAAGGATTTGTCCATTTCATTCAACTTACCAACTTCCTTTCCATGAAGTTCTTTCATAATACTCATTATTTCCATGTAGAGTCTGTAGTGATGTCCCCTCTCTTATTCCTGTTATTGGTAACTGGTGTCCTTTTCTTTTTCCTGGTACAATCTGGTTAGCGTTTTATCTGTTTTATTAATATTTCAAAGAGCCAAGTTTTGGTTGCATTGATTTTTCTCCGTTTTTGTTTGTTTGTTTTCCATTTTGTTGATTTCTACTCTTATCCTTATTATTTCCTTCCACTTATTTTGGGTTTCTCTTTTCTTCCTTTTCTAGTTTCTCCCTCTAAGCACTGCTTTAGCAGCATCTCACAAATTTTGATTTTGATTTTGATTTACCAAATTTTGTCATGTCATTTTCACTCAGTTCACAATATTTCATAATTTTCCTTGTGATTTCTTTTTTACTCATGTTGTTTAATTTACAAACATTTGGGAATTTTCTCAATTACTGATTTATAGTTTAATTCCATTGTGGTCAGAAAATATATTTTGTATGATTCTAATTTTTATAAATTTATTGATACTTGTTTTAAGGCCCAGATTATTGTTCCATATGCATTTGGAAATAACATGTGTCCTACTGTTGTTGGATGGTGTGTTCTATAAATGTCAATTTAGTCAAGTTGGTTGATAGCATTTTTCAAAACCTCTCTATCTTTATTTATTGTTTTCTACTTCTACCAGTTCCTACAAGAGAAATGTTGAAATCTCTAACTATAATTGTAGATTTGTCCATTTCTCCTTTCACTTCTATTTTTTTGCTTCATATATTTTGAAACTCTGTCATTAGATGCATGTACATCTAGGATTATATCCCCCTTTATTAATTGTCACCTTTATCATTATGGAATGTCCCTCCCTTTTTATCTTTGCTAATATTTCTTTTTTTTATGTTTGTTTTTGAGGGAGAATGAACAGAGTGAAGGAGAGGTAGAGAGAGAGGGAGACAGAGGATCTAAAGCAGGCTTTGTGCTGACAGCAGAGAGCCCAGTGTGGGGCTGGAACTCACGAACCACAAGATCATGACCTGAGCCAAAGTCGGATGCTTAACCATCTGAGCCACGCAGGTGCCCCACTAATATTTCTTATTCTAATCTCTGATATTAATATAGCCACTCCAACTTTCTTTTTGATTAGTATTAGCATGGTTTACCTCTTTCCATCTTTTTACTTTTAACCTATGTGTGTTTTTTTATTTAAAGCATGGTTTTTTTTAAACATTTATTTATTTTTGAGAGAGAGACAGAATGTGAGCGGTGGGGGGGGGGGGGGGGGGGCAGAGAGAGAGAGAGGGAGACACAGAATCCAAAGCAGGCTTCAGGCTCTGAGCCGACAGCTCAGAGCCCGACATGGGGCTCAAACTCACCAACTGTGAGATCATGACCTGAGCTGAAGTCGAATACTCAACCTACTGAGCCACCCAGGCACCCCAGTTTCCTTTCTTTTTTTAAGTTTATTTTGAGAGAGAGAGAGAGGACGTGTGCACGAGCAGGGGAGGGGCAGAGAGAGAGGGAGAGCAAGAGAATCCCAAGCAGGCTCCGCACTGCCAGCAAGGAGCCGGATGCAGGGCTGAACCCATGAGTGGTGAGATCATGACCTGAGCTCAAATCAAGGGTCCAACACCTAACCAACTGAGCCACCCCAGTGCCCCTAAAGTGTGTTTCCTTTAGATAGCACATAATTGATTCTTGGGGTTTTCTTAATTGAACCTTATAATCTCTATCTTTTAATTGGCTTGTTTGGGTCATTTATATGTAATCTAATTATCAATATGATTGGGTTTAAAAGAAAGAAAGAGAAAGGGGAAAAAAAAGAAAGGACCTCAGATTGGGAATCAGGAAATCAGAGTAAAGTCCTGACTCTGTACTTCTCAGCTCTGTAACTTTAGGTAAATCTCTTAAGTCCTCTGAACCTTAGCTGGCTCATACATTAATAAGTTGTTTGTAAATTACAACATGCTCTGAAATCATAAGGGATTAAAGGGCTATCCAGTTCAAGATGTATAGATAGAAAGGTATCCGTAAACCAGGGTATGAGTGCCTCAAAGACAAAACTAGATCTCATTCATTTATGTATTTCTAGCATCTAGGACCAGGCTTGGCATGTAGAATGTTACCAATAAGTGTTTGTTAAGTGAAAGAGGCAATAAAAGAATTAACTTTAAATATATGAATGAAAGATGGTATATGAAAGATGGGTGTCAGGTGACAAGTTATTAAGTGGCCATGGCACTGCTAAGAACTGAACTTACAATATTTAATTCCTTATCTGTTAAATGGGGATAATTAAAAAAAATTTTTTTTAATGGTTATTTTTTGAGAGAGAGAGAGAAAGAGTGTGAGCAAGGGAAGGACAGAGAGAAAGGGAGACACAGAATCTGAAGCAGGCTCCAGGCTCTGAGCTGTCAGCAGAGAGTTCGACACAGGGCTTGAACTCATGAACCATGAGATCATGACCTGAGCCAAAGTCGGACACTCAACCAGCTGAGCCACCCAAGCGCCCCTAAATGAGAATACTTTTAAATAGCATGGAAGAATAATTTGCATTATACGTACCTATTCTTATATATGCGTTCATTCAGCAAGTGTTTATTAAATGCCTACTGTGTGCCAGGCTTGGTTCTAGGTTCTGGGCATACAGCAATGTCCATTTTAAACATTTGTTTTTAAAAGCCATCTTGCAATAATGGTCACCTTCAGTAAGTAAAAGTGCAGATTGACCCTTGACCCCTGGTGCAAATGCAAACATATTATCGTTAGTTATGGACTGGCTTTAATTTTTAAAAACTTCTCTTTGGGAAAAGAACATTTTCTAATTGCTTTTTCTTATTTTTAGCCATTAATATTTAGTTTGGTAGAAGAACATTTAATTACTTAAAGCAACAGGTCAACTTAATGTATATTAGCGATGGATAAAAAGCTAGATAGCCAAGCAGATAGATGACAAGGAGCCATTCTTCTAATCTAACTGATGATGTCACTGGAGAAAAGGTCAGTTGGAACCTGATGTCTGGCAGTTACAGGGAGCTGTGGCTAGGCAGGATACTCAGGAACTGCCCTGGAGCCCTTAACCCCAAAGCAGCCAGTATCACGTGTCCAGGTCTGTGTACCAGAGACACAGGACATCTTTGCGAATGACAGGGTGATCCAAAATGGAGAAAAACAGGCCCCTACAGTTGGTGACCCCTGCATCAGTCAAAGCCATCATCTCAAGGATTGAGGCTGCCCAGCTAACACGGGCTCAGGAGGTAACACCTGAGATAAGGGGGTCACCCTTCTTTTGGGATCTGATGTGGAGACTGAGAACTGATCCTAGATTAGGACAAGATTCCAGCTCTGGGCCCTCAGGGTTCCTGGCATCTTCAACAGGCTGGATTTGCAAACAGATTAATTCAAAATTCCAACTCTTTGACTTGGCCTCTGCAGGGCCAGCTGGAATCGAACCAGCCCTCTGAGGCAGGGCTGGGCACAGGAAGGGAACAGCCCATAAGGAAGCCCTAGGATGGTCCTACCACTATGTGGTAGGTCTTAGCAGGGCAAGAGGAAGGGCCCAGAGTTCTTGATTGAGGTCTGTTCGGGCAACCTGTCAGAATCCTTCAAGCTAAGCCCTAGAAGCTTAAAGAGAAATAGCCAAAGGCTGAAATCACCCTGCCCATGAGCCTCTAGTACCTCTGATCCTAAAGATTTCTTAGGGCCTCATTTTTCCAGTCTGTTGCCTCTGGATCCTTGTGAGATGTCCAGAAGTCCCTAGAAAATTTTGAAATTCTGAAGGAATTGTTTGCCCTGGATATTTAGTATTCTTTCCCTTCCTGACTTGGTCTTAATCATCAAAGTGACATTAATAAGAGCTAACACTTATTTTATGTGCCAGGCACTGTCTTAAGTGCTTTACAAATATTAGTTCATTTAATCTTTAGAAGAAACTCTGTGACATTGATATATAATGATCCCCACTTTAGAAGTAAGAACACTAGAGCCCCAATAGGTGAACTGACTTGTCTGAGATCACACTACCAGAACCTGGTATCTGGCTTTAGAGTTCACACCCCTAAACACTACAATCTGCTGCCTCCCATATAGGATATTTCTTCCCAGCTCTCAGACATCTTGGACAACGTCAACTGTGTCATCAACAGCTTCCAGGAAGAATTAGGATATGATTTAAAAGAAAAGGCAAAACCTGACCAGATGGAGCAAAAGGGCAAGAACAGATTCATCTTACTGGAGAAAATTGCCTCCTTCTCTGAAGATGCTAATACTAAAGAGAAGCACTTGTATGAAATTCTCCGCTGGCTGGGTAACTGGGGTGAGTTTGTAGACTGGCTGCCTGAGGGCGGGCCGCTTCCCCACTGACTTGGTCCCACACTGGCTCTTGGCTCCTCCTTTCCCCACCCCAGGTCAACTCTCACTGGGAGGAAAAAGCAGGGCAGTTGGTGGGTTGCCAAGGGAGCAAAAGACACACTCCAGTGAGATATTCCCTTGCTTCTGTCACGGCAATCATCTCCACTCACCAGAGGGGCAAACATGTAATAGTCCAAAACCTAGTAGATTGTGACATTAGCTGCATGTGTGATGAAGCCTGTCATAGGTCCATTCTGACATCTCATCTATCAGCAGGGTTGAAACTAAATTCAAATCCATGCTAGCTATATTTTTAAATTTTCCATACTTATTGAGATGTAATTGACAAATAACATTGTGTAACTTTAGAGTGTACAATGTGATGATTTGATGCATGTATATGTTATGAAATGATTATCACAATAAGGTTAATTAACACATCTGTCACCTTACAAGTTACCCCCCCTCTTTTTTTTCTGGTGAAAACATTTAAGATCTACTGTCTTAGCAACTTCCAAGTATACAATACAGTATTGTTAGTATAGACACCACATTGTGTATTAGATCCCCAGAACATTTTAATTTTATAACTGAAACTTTATACCCTTTGGCCAATAGCTCCCCATTTCCCCCACCCCCCCCAGCCCTTGGCAACCACTGTACTCTCTGTTTCTGTGAATTCAACTGTGTGTGTGTGTGTGTGTGTGTGTGTGTGTGTGTCTGTGTGTCTGTGTGTGTCTGTGTGTTCAGCTTTTTAGATTCCACATATAAGTGAGATCATACAGTGTTTGTTTTTCTGCATCTGACTTATTCCACTTGGCATAATACCCTCAAGGTATATCCCCTTAGTCACAAATGGCAGGATTTCCTTCTTTATTATGATTTACTAATATTTCATTGTATATACCACATTTTCTTTAACCATTCCTCCACTGACTGACACTTAGCGTGTTTCCACATCTTGGCTTTTGTGAATGATGCTTCAATGAACATGGCCATGTAGATATCTCTTGGAGACAGTGATTCCATTCCCTTTGGATATATACCCAGAAGTGGGATTGCTGTATCCTATCACAATTGTATTTTTAATTTTTAGAAGAACCTTCATACTGTTTTCCAAAATGGTTGTACCAATTTATATTCCCACCAGAAGTGCACAGGGGTCCCCTTTACTCCGTGTTCTCATCAACACTTTTTATCTCTTGTCTTTTTCATAATAGCCATCCTATCAGGAATAGGGTAATATCTCATTGTGGTTTTAATTTGTGTTTCCCTGACAATTAGTGATGTTGATCTCCATTACCTGTTGGCTATTTGTATGTCTTCTTTAAAAAACAGATCCTTTGTCTTTTTTTTTTTTTTTTTTTGCACATACGTATTTAATCACAGTGTTGAAAGGAATTGTAAATATAATCTGGCTTAACATCCTTAATACTACAAATGAGAAAATTAAAAATAACAAAATAAGTGCTTCCAAATTGGTGTCATTTTAAATTCATCATCTCTAATGTTAGTGTGCCCTCAAAATATCTCAGGATATTTGTTTTGGTATTTGTCTGGTACTGTCGGCCCCTGCCTCCTGCTCTCACTCTCTTCAGTGTCACTGACCGTTGTCACATTGACTGAACTTCCTTTCCAACTTCAGGAGACACCACACCCTTGTGGTTAAAATTACTGGCTGTGGAGGAGATGTGTCTGTCTCTACCATTTAGTAGATGCGTAAACTCAGGCAAATCATTTAATTTTTCTGGGCTGTCCTTTCCTCATCACTGGGGAGTTGGTCCTGCCCCAGCCAGGCCCACACTGACAGGTGTTTGGAAAAGTGCAGCGACCATGGACACATTTATCAGCACAGTGGGGGACACACATTTGCCTGCTTTCCTAAACTCCAGGGCGATGCTGAGATTTGCACCTATACATAGGTTTCTCCCCAAGTCAGTAGGCTGTCTGATAACTGATTCTGTGCCGTGTACATTTAAACCAGTTCAAAATGTGTCATAGCTAGCACAGTAAATTTGATCAAAGGGATGTGGATATGACTCTTGCACAGTTACAACTAGCTACAAAGTAGCTACAATTAGACAGTTAAATTGCTGTCACTTGTCATGGGACCACTTTCTGGAAGCTGTGTACTTGCATCAAGAAGGAAAAGATCTCTGAGACCAGGCCAGCTTCCTTTTGTCTTTATCACATCTTGTGTGGCCTTTGCCCATTTTTTAAATTGGATTATTTGTTTTGTTTTGTTTCATTTGCTATTGAGTTGTATGAACTTCTTATTTTGGATATTAACCCTTTATCAGGTATACAGTTTGCAAATATTTTCTCCCATTCTGTAGATTGCCTTTTCATTTTATTGATCCTTTCTTTTACTGTGCAGAAACTATTTAGTTTGATATAGTCCCACTGGTTCATGTTTGCTTCTGTTACCTTTGCTTTTAGTGTCATACCCAAAAAATCATTGCCAAGACCAATGTCAAGAAGCTTTTTCCTTATGTCTTCTTCTAGGAGTTTTATGGTTTCAGGTCTTACATTTAAGTCTTTAATACATTTTGAGTTAATTTTTGTGAGTGGTGTGAGATAGGGGTCCTATTTCATTCTTTTGCATGTGTATGTCCAGGTTGACCAACATCACTGTGAAGAGCCATCCTTTACCCACTGTGTATTCTTGGCTCCCTTGTCAAATACTAATTGTCCATATATGCATAGGTTTATTTCTGGGTTCTCGATTCTGCTCCATTTATCTACGTATCTGTTTTTATGCCGATATCATATTGTTTTGATTATTATAGCTATGTAATATAGTTTGAAATTGGGTAGTATGATGCCTCCAGCTTTGTTCTTTGTCTCAAGATTGCTCTGGCTATTTGGGGCCTTTTGTGGTTCTATATGAATTTTAGGATTTTTTTTTTCTGTTTTTTTTTTTTTTTTCTGTGAAAAATGCCATTGGGATTTTGATAGAGATTTCATTGAATCTGTACATGGCTCTAAATGGTAGTATGGACATTTTAAACAATATTGATTCTTCCAATCCATGAAGGTGGAATATCTTTCCATTTATATGTGTCTTCAGTTTCTTCCATCAATGTCTTATAGCTTCCAGTGTAGAGATCCTTCCCTGGTTAAATTTATTGCTAAGTATATTATTGTTTTTGATGCTGTTGTAAATGGGACTGTTTTCTTTCTTTTTCACATAGTTTATCATTAGTTTATAGAAATGCAACTGATTTTTGTATGTTGATTTTGTATCCTGCAACTTTACTGAATTTGTTTATTAGCTCTAACAGTTTTTTGATGGACCACACCGGGTGTTTTATAGAAGAATCCATGGGTGATATTCATAGTACTTAATGACCCTTACTGCATGGGCCAAACAGCCCTGATGCCAGCTGTAAACAACTGGTATAGCCATTTGAGTGTGGACCAACTATACCCAGTCCTGGACCAGGTGCTGCCCCTGTTAGCATCACTGTTGCACCATCGTGAGACCTTAGGCTGCTATGGGGTTGGGTGGACGCTGCAGTGTTAGAGTGAGATGGTATAGGGATGTGCCCTACCCCCTTCACCCTGCCCTGCCTTCAAGGAGCTCATAGTTCTATGATCCTTCAGCTGCCCCCAAGAACTAAGTAGGCTTTTCACTCCAGTTAATTCATTTAATTGTCCAGATACTGAACTAGGCAATGGGGATAGAGCAATAACAAGGCAGACACATCCCTAGCCTTATAGTTAAACAACAATACTGTTTAATGTCTATTGTACGTTTTCGACACAGCAGGCTTCACGTTAATCATTTCACATGCATTATCTCATTTAATCCCCACCCAACCCTTTTACAGGCATGGATGCTGAGGCTCAGAGAAGTAAGTGATTTACCCAACATCACACAGTTATTAAGAGGTGAAACTAATCCAACCTCAAAGCCTCCTGCTGGAACCCCTGTGCTATAGGACTACTTGGGGCTCCCTAGAGGACAGATTGCACTCAGTCTGCATCTCCCACTCCCTCTCTAGGTGACAGTCTGACCTATGAGCTCAGGAACAGGAAGTGTAAGGAGGAAGAGGAAGCCCTGGATGAATGGATTGAGGTGATGGAGAAGGTATTACCTCTCTCTCTCATTGCCACCAAAGGAGGCATCGAATCTCTCACTTCCCTTTGTTCCACTCTCATTGAAGGACAAAAGCAAAGGACACAAAGTAGGTTCCAGGAAGACCTGGGAAGGGGGGTTGAATGGGGTGGATGCCATCTCAGGAAAAGAGGTCACATGCCAGCACCTGTGGGGTCTTTCTGACTCTCCTCCATAACAAAAGCCTTATCTGAGATGGAGAGGCAATAGCGAGGGGTTGGGGTGTTTAACCCAAGCTGAGCACTGAGCAGTTCTAAGCAATCCCTTGGGGCTAGAGGGAGGGGTAATGGGGAGACAGGTCCCTGTTGGTACTCTCTGGAGCTGTAGCCTTATGCAGGTCCCGAGAATCAAGGCTAGTAGGCCAAAAAGGCTGGAATTTGTAGCTACAGCCCAAAGAACATCTTTTCCTTACTCCAAATCCAGCTGTAGAGCCTAGAAGTCTGGCGAGACTCAGCCAGATGCCCTTCCAGGATCTTCTTAATTGTGGCTGCTCCAGGAATGGTCAGTCAACAACATAGTTCAACCTTGAAATTTTACTCCTGTCAACACTAGAAGGAACCTGAGATTATCTAACTCCTCCTACGCTTTGTAGATGAGAACATTAAATCTCAGAGAAGAGAAAGGACTACAAAACAAAACAAAACAAAACAAAGCAAAAATCTGTGGCAAAACCAGACCCCACGCTTAGGTTTTCTGGCTTTTTTTTTTTTTTTAATATATTTTTAAATTTTTTTTATGTTTATTTATTTTTGAGAGAGAGACAGAGCATGAACGGGGGAGGGTCAGAGAGAGAGGGAGACACAGAATCTGAAACAGGCTTCAGGCTCTGAGCTGTCAGCACAGAGCCCGATGCGGGGCTCGAACTCACGGACTGTGAGATCATGACCTGAGCCGAAGTCGGTCACCCAACCGACTGAGCCACCCAGGCGCCCCAGGTTTTCTGGCTTTTTAATCTTACTCAAGAATATGGGCTTCACAGTCAGATGGACATGAGGTTTGAATCCCATGTGCCAATTTCTGACTGTGTGACTTTGGACAAGTTACTTGATCTTTCTGAACCTCACTTTCTTCATATACAAAATGAGGAGCACCCGCCCACTTGCAGGGTTCCACTGGGTGTAAGTCATCTGGCACCATGCTTAAAACATGCTCAGAGCTTAAGAAACAATGTGTTTCACCATTGACTCTCATGGCCAGACTCCTTATCAATCAAGCAAGATTGATAGTTGGTGGAGGGATGAAGCAGGGAAAGGTGGATAAGGAGATAATCTCTCCTACAATCCTTACCATGTTATATCTTGAAGTATAGTAATTTGTATATATTTCATAGCTAGATTATAAACTCCTGGATGGCAAAGACTGTTGTCTTATTAGTTTCTTTTTAGGGATTAGTTATTAAGCACTTACTAGATACCTGGGACTGTGCTTGCCGCTAAACATGCATAATCTAGTGAAATCTTACAAGTAGATGCTTTGGTTGGTTATCCCCATTTTTTAGAAACAGAGGCACTAAGAAGTTAGGAAACTTGCCTAAAGCAAGTGGTAAGGTTGGGGTTCAAGTCTAAGTTATCTGATTCCAGAATTCAAGCTCTGAACCACATGACCTCTCTGACAATATTAGCTAAATGCTAGTTTGACTTCAATGCCGTTTAATTTCCATATCCCTTTAGCTCCTCACCCAAAGGTAGCCAGTGTTTTTTCTGTTAGTGATGTTCACTGAATGGGCAAATGAATGGATGATCCAAGATAATCACTCCAGCAGCTCTACATATGGTAGATCAAGGGGATACAACTATAATCGTGATCCAGCCCTGAGGAGCTGAGGTCTATGAACGGGTTTGAACATAGTGCACAGTCTGTATTTATGTGCATTTTTCTGGGGAGAAGGTCCCCTGCTTTCATCGAACTACCAAAGGAGTTCATGACCCCCAAAATGGGAAATGACATTAGTCATTTAAAAACCCAACATATGAACAGTTGCAGAACCATGTGATAAATTCTCTACACAGTCTAATGGTAACAGGAAAGGGAAACAAAACTTCTCAGGTGGCCTGGAGTCTAAGTGCCAGGTAGGTTTCCAGAGTTTGGATAGTTGGCAATAGATAGCCAAACATGGATATTGAGTCTGGGAAGTAGCATGATTAGCAAAGTGACTTTACTCCAGGGAAATACATGAGATCAGAAGTACACTGAATTAGGGGCACCTGGGTGGCTCAGTCGGTCAAGTGTCCGACTTCGGCTCAGGTCATGATCTCGCAGTTCGTGAGTTCGAGCCCTATGTCGGGCTCTGTGCTGACAGCTCGGAGCCTGGAGTTTGCTTCAGATTCTGTGTCTCCCTCTCCCTCTGTCCCTCCCTTGCTTGCACTCTGTTTCTCTCTCTCTCTCTCAAAAATAAATAAACAATAAATTTTTTTTTAATATTTAAAAAAAAGAGGTACACTGAATTGAACTGAACTGAATTGAATAGTTTCAGGCCCATGGGCCCTGCAGGTGCTATGGAGCTGGCTCACCCTGACAGGTAAGCTCTGAGCAAGCTCTGAGCCTGGCAGAGATCTCTCCTGACATCTCCCCTGGCCTCACCTGTTGCCTCAGCTCCTTATTCTTGCCAAAGGCGTAAGAGAGTTGGATGGGAATTTGGCCAGGCAGGGTGTGCAGAATCAGTATAATTGTTGGGGCTCACGGGAGCTTGTTGCCTTTGTTCTGTCTCTCCTAGTATCCAAACACACCTTCTGGCAGGGCTGGTGGGAACAGAGACCCCCAAAATCTGCATCCTACCCTCAGCCACTGAGCCCAGAACAGATGCTCCAGGACAGTCATGCTACCTGCACGAAGGTCTCTGAGGTGAAGTCCATGCTGCAGGAGCTCCTGGACTCCACCATGTTCAACCAGGGGGAGGTCAGAGCCATCAGGTACATGTCTGCCATGGTAGAGAACCTCAACAAGGCCTTGACCCTCCAGCACAAAGAGAACAGAAGCCTGGAGACCAAATACAGGAACCTGAAAATAGAGATGACCAAAGAACTTAGCACCCAGAGGCTACACTTCCAGAATTCCCTCCAAGTTCTCCAGAGCAAGAGGGATGCCCTGCTAAAGCAAGTGGAAATTCTAGGGGGGAAATACCATGACCTTCTCCTGATAAAGCATGCCTTAGAGTTCCAGCTAAAGAAGGCTCAGTCTGCTAGAGATCAAGCAGAAGAACCGACCAAGATCTTGATTGACTCCCTGGGACCCCCTGAGAAAGAGACCCTCCCAGAGAAAGAAACAGTCATGAAGGAAACTCAGCAGGAACCCAAGAAGGAGCAGTGGTTTTCACTACTCTCCCCAGGTCCCATGGCCACAGCTTGGGACAGTGGTGCCAGGCCTTCAACATCTCAGCCACTTTCCACCATGACCATGTATTCGAGGATTGCGGACATGTACAGCACCAAGGACACCGAACATCTTCAGCCCATGATGCTGTCCTCGGTGGATCACAGGTCTCCTAAGATATGGGAAAGACTGGTGGCAGAAAGCCCAGGCCACTTCTTTCACCAAGTGAAAGACCAAAAGGATGTCCAGGAAGCATCCCAGGAGAAGGAAGGACTCCAAATTAAGCCCCACTTGAGGATGCAGCTGTCCCCAGAGAGCTCCAGGAAGGTGGCCTTGGAGAGCAAGGCGGAGCACTGGGAAGAAGAGCTCCGCTGGGAGAGGCAGAGGCAGCAGTGGCTGGAGGAGGAGGAGATATGGCTGCAGCGTCAGAAGAAGTGGGCCCTGCTGGAGCAGGAACACCGGGAGAAGCTGCAACAGTGGAAGGTGGAGGAGGCGGCGAGGGAGCAGTGGCAGAGGTCGGGCCAGCAAGAAAAGAAGCAAGGGGGCCCGTGGAGGGAGCCAGAGCCTCCAGGGGAGGGCACAGACAGGGTGCTCTTCATGACCACCAGGCAGTGGAGGAACTTGGAGAAGGCATCGCTGACACCTCCCTCAAGCCGGGCCCAGTCTGCTCACCAAGGCAGGAAGCACTTTCCCAGGTCCCCTAATACCCAGCAGCCTGCCCCCAGAAACCAGAGGAACACGAGTTCAGCCAAGTCTACCCAGAAACCGTGGACCTGCCAGGTTCCCACGAAGCCCAAGAAATCGGCCTCCTTTCCTGTCACGGGGACATCCATCCAAAAGGTGTCCCGGCCTCCTTTGCGTATCTCCTCAGTAACTCTCAAGGGGAAAGTATACCACATGGATGTGGAGGCACAGAGGAAGAATCTGCAGCTCCTGAGCGAGGAGGCTGACCTGGGGCTGCCCCACTACCTACGCACCAAGGCGCTGGATCTCATCACCACCACCATGGAGCTGAACGTGCTTCGGCTGCAGTGTCTGTGCCATAAGTACATCCGCTACAGACACTTCCAGAGCCTCCGGTAGGTACTCCCTGACACCCACGCCAACTGCAGTGTGTGGGCAGAGACAAAACCCAAAGGGAGAGGAGGAGCACGCAGCAAATGGGAATGGAGAGTCACCCCAGACCTGGACAAGGTCCCCTGAGGGAGGGGGCTGGCAAAGGATGTCTGACCTTGGGCCTGGGGTGACCCTGGAGGTGTGGGAGGTCGGGCATTTACACATACACATTGCTCTTTCCCTAGTGGGTTTTTCCTCTGAGGCCACTTCCTTATTTCTTCCTCTCTTCCTATCGCACTGTCCCTAATGCACCTGATATGTTCCCCTGCTGGCCTTATTCTCTCTTTCTGTTTCCAGCCTGGCCCCAAGGCTCCTCACCTGCCACCACCTCCCACCTCTCTGCTCCCTGCTTTCCTGACTCTCAGCAACCTCTGTTTCCCTCCTTGCTGTCAGGAATTACAAACACAGAGTCAACGCTGGTTACGAGACTTGGGGAGCAGGCCCTTTCACCCACTAACTCCCTTACCTCATTTCCCAGACAAGAAGTGACCAACCACATACAAGTTATGCAAGAAACTGAGACTACCTACAAGACCCAGAACCTCTACACCTACCTGGAAAACATTGACCGCCTGCAGAACCTCTGGCTGCAGGCCTGGACAGACAAGCAGAAGGACCTGGAGGAGAAGCGCCGAGAGTGCCTGAGCAGCATGGTGACCATGTTCCCCAAGGTGGGCCTCCCTCATTGGGGGGTCAGCACAGCTGGAAGGGATGTGAGCTGGTGGGGTGTAACTGGGGGCAGGGTAGCGGACAGGAAATAAGAGGGCAGGTTAGAGACTCTGAGCCAGGAAGAGGCAAAGGCTAGAGGCTCAAGCATAAGGAAGGGCAGCTTTCTGATTTTTTTATATGGGGAGAGTGGGAGAGAGAGGGGCCCTCAAACAGAACTGTAGAAGAAAGACTCTTCTGGAGAGAGAAGGCAGCTGGATCCTGTAGTCCCAACTTTATGCTCAAGTTCTCCCTCCCCCACGGGACCCTCTGCCCTGTTCCTGTGTGTTCTGGTTCCTCTACTGACTTAGTCACAGCTGTCCTTTTTACCCACATGCTGGGATCTCACTTTGCCTCTCTCTGTGGATGGTTCCTTTGGTTTCTAGATGCCAGGTCTCCTCTGATCACTTCCTGACCAAGGTTCCTGCCAGGTAAAATCAGTGAAACCCTGGTTGTCTGAAAATGTCTTTACGTAATACCTTCACTCTTTTTTTCTTTTGTGTTTATTTTTTTATTTTTGAGAGAGAGAGAGGGAGAGAGAACACGTGCACATGAGTGGGAGAGGGGTCAGAGAGAAAGGGAGACACAGAATCTGAAGCAGGCTCCAGGCTCCGGGCTGTCAGCACAGAGGCTCGAACCCATGAACCACGAGATCATGACCTGAGCTGAAGTCAGATGCTTAACCAACTGAGCCACCTAGGTGCCCCTAGTACCTTCTTAATTGACAGTTGGCCTGGATATGGAAGTCTAGGTTAGAATGCATTTTCCCTCTCATTTTTGACAGCACTTCTCATTGCCTTCTGGGTTTTGGTGTTGCTGTTGACAGTACAAAGTCACTCTGAGGCCTGATCTGTGGGTCTGCACTGTTTTTACTCTCTGAGGGCTAGATTCAGTTTCCCCTGCTAGCAGGGTCAGAGAAGTAGCAAGTGCTGACATGGTCCGCAGAGGACTAGCTGACCTCCCAGGGAATTAGAAAATCATAGCATTGGCTCAGAACCCATGGGGAATCCCCCCAAGTCTGGGGGAAGCCGTGTGCTGAGGGACTTAGTGTAAGTACCTGTGTCAGGCAGTTGGAAAAGCCTTGGTCATGGGGCCATCTCCCAACTCAGTTTCCTATCACTTTTTACTAGTCCCAATCATCTCCTGTAGGTATCTTCACTTGTTAAGTTGTAGGTGTCTTGACTTGTTAACAACGGACTATATGACAATTCTTTGGGTGGCTAGAAGGGTTTCCCCAGCTCCTTACCCAGTGCCAGGGCAGAGGCTGGATACAAAAATACCCAGAGCATTCTAGGCACAACTTGGCCTCATGTTGTGAATCCTGAGTGCTCTCTCGAGTTCCAGCTGCTCTGGCTTCCTTTAGTTTTTTTCTTGCTGTTTTGCTCATTGTCCAGATTCTCCACAACAAAGGAGAAAACAGGAACTAACCTAGCAAATAATAATTCAAGGAATTTTTAGGGAATTTGATACTTGGGGGTTCTAGGGCTCTCTGATTGGAGGCATTCCCTGGTCCTTACCTTCTCTTCTTAGCCCTGAGTCAGGCTATGCCTCCTTCTGCTCTAGAGAGGGGATAAATTCCTGTCTCCTTGATGCCTCTCTGCTGGTGTCTCTAGCTCCAGCTGGAGTGGAACATTCGTCTGCACATCCCTGTGGTCACCTCCACAAAGCCGAGGAAAAACAAGCCACCCACATCCTCTCTCCGGCACACGCACTCATGTGGCCCCTCCTGCAGGCAGCCTCCTGGGCACTTTCCATGCAAGCACTGGGAATGTGAGCCCCTGTGCATGGCTCGGTAGGTGCAGGGAAGCGGGTAGGCAGCCAGCTGGATGGGTGGGGAGATGGAGCAAGCTGGGGTGGCCAGACTGGGGAGACTGGGAGCTTGGTGAAGGCACAGGCAGGCAGAGTTCACCTCATGAGTTGTACGATGCCTGCCTTCTCAGCTGCCTTGCTCAGTTCTAGCCATTGGCCCAGATGGGTGGGCTCAGGAGCCAGCCCTATCCAGATAGGTTTCACATTGCAACTGAAAGACTCTGAGGACCCACATCTGAGAGCCTACAACCATTTCTGCCCTGAACATTGTTGGTCCAGCACCTGCCATTAGCCTGTCCATATAAACAAGCCTGATCCTTCCCACCGTGTGACCCCACCACCCAGGCTCAGAAAGAGATACCATGAGCCTCTGGGCAGTCAAGAAGACCCACATCCTCACCTAGTATGGCCCAGTGCAGAGCAGCCCCGAGGCATGTGCCTAGAAGAACAGAGGCTATCCCAGCACCCCTTCAGCAGCTCCTCAGCCAAAGGAGCCCCAGGGAGGTGAGGCTTAGAGTTAAGGGGAAGAGAGGTGACAGGATGGTGATAACAACTATTTGAGAGGGAAAGAAAACAAGTCCTGACGTTTTGGGCCTTATGGCTTTGGAGAGCTTGTTGTTTCTCAGTCTCCCTCTGTGTGTCTAACCCTTTATCTCTTTCTACACTTTCAACCTCCACACCCCAGACAACAGGATAACCAGATAGAAGCCATCTGGAAGACTGATGTGGCCTCCTCCAGTCACCCAATAGAAAAGAAGACTCCCCCCGGCCTGCCCTGGGACCAGCTAGGGGGGTGCCCAGACATTCCCCGGCTATTGACCTTGGATGTGCATTCCTCCTACCACAAAAGCTTGAGGTCCCTCAAGGCCCGGTAAGGTACAAGGTTGGATAGTTAATCTGGATTTGGAGAAACCTTCCCACCAAGGTCAGGGGCCAGAGTACACACTGACTCTGTCCAAACACCCAAGAGATCTCTTTCCAGACATTCATAACAACCTCATTTATTGTACCACATCAGACAGAGAGATGCTTACCTGCCTCATTGGCCATCAGCTTGGGTCCCCATGCCACCATTCTAGTTTTCTCAGAGGACTTTATGTAGTGTCTCAGAAGATCGCTACACAAGTTTTTTGAGCTGCATGTGAGTTTGTTGTTTTTTGAGCTGCATGTGAGTTGCTCAGGATGTGAATCTTGTCCTAGGCCTGAAGGTTGTTCTCAAGGAGAGCCAGGTAGAGGAATGGAGAGATGAAGGAGACCAAGAATCACGTGATGAACCTGAGACTCAGGCCTGG
Organism: Panthera onca; assembly: GCF_046562875.1. Classification (NCBI taxonomy): domain Eukaryota; kingdom Metazoa; phylum Chordata; class Mammalia; order Carnivora; family Felidae; genus Panthera; species Panthera onca. The sequence goes on along the minus strand of NC_138345.1, from coordinate 76,056,539 downwards.
GCCTGTCTTTGGCATTCTCATTTCTTTACTGCCTTGGAGAATAGTTCGCAGGAACAGCAGCTGAGAGGAAGAGGCAGGACTCAGTAGGCCAACAAGAGGCTATTCCAGTTAGGAAGGTTCTGTTGAAGACTTAAGGCTCTTTCAAGGAGCATTTTTAGATTTTTACAGCAATTCCTGCTGCCTCTTATGGCCCTGGCCCTGCCCCAATTAAAGATCTCTGACAGGGAGAGGGTACTGATGGCTGCCAGTCTAGATCTAACCAGAATTGAGGCTGTAAGATGCTGGTGCTGCCCCGTCCTCCAGACAGGGACTTAGGTGAGACAGGGTGGCATGGTAGCATCAAAGAAGGCTGGTCCTTGGCTCTGCTTCTGCTCTGAAGTGGGTCTGAGAGTCCCAGCTGGTACATAGATACCTGGTTTTCAGTTCCTGGAGAATTGCTTAGAGGTGTGTGTGCATCTGTGTGTGTATATGTGTGTGGTGTTGAGCTGGATAAAGCAAACAAAATTGATTGAGAGCAACCAAAACAACACTGTGGCAGAACTCAGTAACCAGAGGTCAACTGGGGCCCCGCCCCACTAAGATTTGGCTACACTTGCCCAAGGTCCCCTACAGTAGATCTCTCGTCCCCGAGCTCCTCCTCTCTCTGCATCCCAGCTAGTGCCTGGGCTTTGCTTGGCATCTGTTTGAATCTGAGGCCCCAACCCTTTTGTTCTTCCCCACACATAATATGGGTACATAAATATTGAGAATACACATTCCACTTAACCCCAAGCCTTTCATGATATTAGTATCTTTTTGAAAATTTAAGAGGATGTTGGGGAAAGGGATTCAGAATGAAAAGCGCCAAACAACAGCCTCTTTCTTCCCCCTCTCTCTGGCGTAACATGCAAAACTCAAAAACTCCTTCCTGTCTCATGCAGAGCTGTTCCACCCACACCCAGGCCTCCACTGGGATCTCAGCTTCAGGCTTAAGCACTTATCAAAATATTGTTCCCAACAAAGACAGCTTCCCCTTTCTAGGGGAATTTAGGTGAATACAATTTTCTTCCCCCCCGCCCCGCCCCCCACTTTTTTTTTTTTTTTAACTCCATACAAGTTCATTCAGTTTATCATACTATCAGGTGTAGAGACAAAGCCCTGCTTCATCTGTCTTCTTGATCCGCATCCCAGGTTGGCACTGCCTACCTGCGTGTCAGGCTGGTCCTGGATGGTTCAGTGTGGGAGCTCGCCATGTTGTCTTGGGACCCCGTTATCATAACATGGGAATCTGCCACTCTCTGATGAAAATTCTCTGCCGCTGTCCAGGCTCCTGCTGCCTCAGGGATGGTGGCCATCCTGCTCTCTTTGTGAGTGCTTCGTGCATGTGGCCTCTGGAGACACGCTCTGTTTCCATTCCCAGAGTGTACCTTCTCTTTGACCGCCTGCCCCTGCCTCATCACAGATGCTCACATCCACCTGCTGTGTGGTCTCAGGTCACTCACTTCTTTGTGATCCTGCCAGCCTCACCAGCTCCCCTGGCCCAGGTCACACCACCATCTGGTTTCCTAACTAGGACCAACTACATGCTGCCTGCCTGGAATGGACAGCCTGTCTCATCTACAGGCCACTGGGTGGCCTCTCAGAATATGGGGAAGGGCTATTCATCTTCTCTCTATGGTTTGGGACACTAGAAAGGCCATGTCCCTCAAAAGCCAGCAGACCCCCTTCTGCAAGAGCTTTCTCTGCTTTGTCTTACAAGCATCTCCTCTGGGCTCTGTCTGACAGGTAAGACAGCTGTGTGCCTGCATATACCAAACACTGTCTGCAGTTGGAGAAGGATCTTAATCCTGACTCTAACTGCCCTGCCCTCTGTTGCTCACAGCCTATTCCTGCACAGCTAACATACACGGTGGTTCACATGCATGGCCAAGATGCAGTGAGCACAGACTCGCACAGATCTCCAACATGCTGCAGACAGAGGAGAGGGCTTATTAAAACTTGGTTTCTGGGAAGGAGATTAGACGGGAGTGGAGAGGAAGGAACATGGATAGGAAGGAGCAGGGAAGAATGAAGGGAGGGAAGAGGAAATTTTCTGTGATATGAGACAAGAGGCAGGTCACAAGAAGAGAAGCAGAGCCCCTGGGATGTGGCAGGGAGGTTATGTTAAGCAGTTCCACATCCAGGTCAAGTCCGGACGCAGCTCTGGACTGTCTCCCAGAGCTGACTAGGGAAGCTCTTGGGTGGGCCAGGTGGGCACACACATCCTGGTGCCTTGTCTCAGCTGCTCTCCAACCCATAATTGAATTAACTCTTTCAGTGTCTTGGCGACCAAAAGAAACGAATCCCGGGAAGCCCCAGATGAGTCAGCTGAGCTTGTTTGTAAAAAGTCAAATGAGTCTTTCCCTGGAACCGTAAAGCCAGAAGGATCAAGACAGTCTCAGTCCCCACTCCATCCATTAGTCGGTGATTCTCAAACTTCAGGGTGACTGAAAATCATATGGGAACTTGTTTCAAATGCAGGTTCCCAGCTGGTGTTTTTAAACAAACATCCTGGGCATTGCTAGTCCTAGAACTTTGAGAAACACCACTTCCCTCCTTCAGTCCCCAAACTGTACATTTTTAATAAAATAGAGGTGTGTTTCTTTTTAAAACTTTTTGTGTTGTTGCTGAAACCCACACTGAACTCAGTTTTGGAACCGGATCTATGACCTTCTGGCCCCTGACCTGGACGCCAATCAGGGAGGATTCCCCAAGTGTCACCTCTGCCCTTTGGGAGCCAGCAAGCCAGGGCAGCCACGATTAGTGCCCGGCATGCAGTAGGCACCAGTCATTTTTCAATTCATCAGAGACATGGACAAATAAGTAACTGATGTGCTGATGATTAGCAGGAAGGCTCAGAAGATAAGACCAAAAGGAAGTATCAAGTACCAGTCAGAGCCAGGTGTCACTGGGTAGGAGGCAAAGGCAGATATGTCTCTGAGGAGTGAGGACAAAGGTGGAAGAAATGAAGACACAGAGGTTCCACCTCTAGATGGTGTGGTCTAAGGAGGCCATCTCTGGCAACTCTTCAATTCAAGCAGTTACAACACTGCTTTCGTGAATTGATTCAGCTCATGAGCACCGCTGTCCACCCTACTCCCCTCTAGCACACAGCCATCTGCCTCATCTACCACTTGGCCTTCAGCCTCCCACTTTCCTCCACTGGCCCAGACACACCTGGCCTGGGGACATTGTCTAGGAAGTGACCCTGTCCTCAGAGAACCCGCAACCCAGTGATTCTGTTTATCAGGATTGGTGCCCATGCGTGCTTCCATCCAAGGTGAAGACTCGGAAAAGAAGAGGAAGATGTGGGATGTGAAAAGCTGGCCTTTAGATGATGTGAGAGTAGAAATGACTGCTGAGCCATGGCTTAACATAGGGCAAGGATGCCTGGTTGGGGAGGAAGGGGAGAGGCATTCCTGCTGCAGGTCTTAACACAGGACAACTGTGACACCCAAGAGCCGCTCCTGGCCTTTCAGGTCTCGAGCTTATTCTTTCTTTGGAGGCCTCACCCAAGTTGTATCCTACATAATAAAATGCCCTAACACTAAATACAACACTTTAAATAATTTGAAAGGATTTATGTAACTCTACCTTGGAAATAACTGGCCATGAGGTTTTATTTAATCTTTTATTTTATTATTTTTGAGAGAGAGAGAGAGAGAGACAGAATGAGAGCAGGGGAGGAACAGAGACAGAGGGAGACACAGAATCCGAAGCAGGCTTCAGGCTCCAAGCTGTCAGCACAGAGCCCGATGAGGGGCTCGAACCCATGAACTCATGAACCATGAGATCATGACCTGAGCCGAAGTTGGACACTTAACCAACTGAGCCACCCAGGCGCCCCTTTTTCTTAAATTTTTTTTTAATCTTTTGAGTTTTTTTTAAAACACGTCTTTGACTATGACTTCTCAACGATCATTGTGCATATGAGGCGCCTGGGTGGCTCAGTCAGTTAAGTGTCCGACTCTTGATTTCAGCTCAGGTCATGATCTCATGGTTTGTGAAATCGAGCCCTGTGTTGGGCTGAATGCTGACAGAGCAGGGCCTGCTTGGGATTCTCTCTTCTCTCCAAGTAAATAAATAAACATTTATAAAACATCATCATGCATAGAGATGAAATCTAACAAATTTTGTAAATGTAATGAAAATATTTTAATATTAAATTTGACAGTGTAACGAAACTGACAATGTTATGTTTTGTAAACAACTACATATTAATTTTTTTACATTTTTGTATTTTGATGGCAATGATATCTTAAAGGTTTTGTACATTTTCATAGGCTCTTGGCATTGTGCTTAAGGGGCCTAGTGGCTATACCTGTTCTAGTGATGAAGGACTTTGACTTCCTGGACATCCTCTAGCAAGCTCTCTGGCAAGAAAGCAAAGTGTCTGACTGATTCTTCTGCTTTGTCAATGGTGTCATCCCCTTGAGGACAAAGAGGGCCTGGATTGTCCCAATTGGTGAAGCCAAGAGATTTGGACACCAAGGAGATATATTTCTATCTATGTCTCTTTATTATGATATATGATATCACAAACCATGAAATCATGGCCTGAGCTGAAATCAAGAGTTGGACACTTAACTGACTGAGCCACCCAGGCACGCCCTATGCATGATGATTGTTGAGAAGTCATAGTCAAAGACACGTTAAAAAAAACTCATGGCCAGTTATTTTCAAGGCAGAGTTATATAAATCCTTTCAAATTATTTAAAGCACTATATATGGTGGCTTTCCAGAGATGAGGTTTTTGATATTACATGAGTCTCATTTTTTTTTTCAGAGCAAAGTTGATGTACTTAGTCAAATAAGATATTGCCTCCACCCCAAAAAAATCTCCAGGAAGCCAAGGCATGGGAAGGAATACTTCTTGGCATATTTCTTCGAGTCAGATTTAGGGGTTGGCCATAGCTCTGCTTGCATGGCCATGGCCTTGGGGACCTCAAAGATGATGAACCAACACTAATGTGGAGAAGGGAACATGAGGAAAGGGTTTACTTTAAGCCCTAAGTGTGACCTTCAAGGAGGTGTGGGTAAAGTGGAAAGGACAAAAACCTTTTGAAGACAACCCAGCCAAAGAGCTAGGGAGGGAAAAGCCATGCAGGGTCTTGTCTTCCATGTACAGGGGAGGCCAACTTGGAAAGCCAGAAAAAGGATGAGCATGACTGACTCCATGATTGGAGGAGTCATCTTCAAAAAAAAATTAAAAATAAATACAGTAGAGCATGGCTAACATGTAACTATCAATGAGGACTTTGAAATAGCTATATTTACCATAAAGAAACTAGTCTAGTGGAAAAGGTGGACAATATGTGTAACAGTTGGGGAATTTGAGTAAAGAGTAGGAAATTGTAAAAATTAATGGAAAAATGGAAATGCTAGAAGTGAAAACCTTAATATCAGAGATGAGGAATTCCTTCAACAGGTTTATCAATAAACTGGACAAAAGCAGAGGAAAAAAAAAAAAAAAAACCTGTGAACTTGGAGCTAGCTCAGTAAAAATGAACCAAACTGTATCACAAAAGTAAAAGAAAACAGACAATTAAGCAAACCCAAAACTAAGCACCAAGACATATGGCACAATGACAAATGATCTAACACGTATGTAATGGAAGTCTCAGAAGAAGAGGGGAGACAGAATGGGGCAGAAGAAATATTTGAAGAGCTAATCACTCAGAATCTCCCAAATTCACGAAAGACAAAAACCACAGATCCAAGAAGCTCAGAGGACCCCAAACAAGATAAACGGGAAGAAAAACACACCTAAGCATATCATAGTCCCAACTGTTGAAACCAAAGATAAAAGAACATCCTGAAAGTAGCCAGAAAGAAGAAAAAAGTACATAAAGAAGCAAGAAGCAGTCTTCCTAGAAACTCAGCAGGGTGCCTGGGTAGCTCAGTCAGGTGTCTGACTCTTGGTTTTAGCTCAGGTCATGGTCTCGCAGTTCATGGGTTCAAGCCCCGAGTTGGGCTTTGCGCTGACAGTGCGGAGCCTGCTTGGGATTCTCTCTCTTTCTCTCTGCCCCTCCCACACTCTCTTTCTCTCTCAAAATAAATTAATTAACAAAGAAAAGAAAGAAAAAATAAACTCAACCAGATGGTTCCTGAGGCCCAGCTCTATCCCTGCCATATAGGTCCACAAGATAAACCCAGTAACATTCCAGAATATTCTCCCATCTGGGGGGCTGATATGAGCTTGGGCAGATTTCTGTTACCTGCAAAAACAACAATGGGGTGCAGCCGAGCAGTGGCTCAGCTAAGCAGCAGCCTGCAGGGCACTGGCTCTCCAGTTCACCACCTGCAGCCCCACCACCACCACCCCATGCCACACCCAGCCCCTTTGTCTACACACACCCCACCCTGAACTGGCTGTGGCCACATCACCCCTCAAATACTATTTATTGGCTGTGAGTTGGAAGGAGGCAGAGTAGGGAGAGGCTAGACATACTAGCAGACTGGCCTCGACGCCCATCGAGGTAGGCCCTGGGATCTGAATGTTGCTCCAAAGCCTTTCCCCACGCGTGACCAGCCTGGAACAACCAAAGCCTGAGTCCAGTTGGGACACCTGTCAGGACTTTGCTGAGTGGATGGTCATTGCCATTGGTGGCAAAGTCTGTGAGAGGCAGCCAGTTGCCATAATTCAGAGTTGCCATGTGGTCAAGAAGATTCAGGTTTCCTCCCCCACGACCCATGTTCAGAGAGTCCCTGTGTTGGCTTCTGTGTGGCCTCACTTTCCAGAAGAGTTCCTTTGCTGCAGGAGCCACAAGGAGGCAGCAAAGAGCTTGTTTCAGGGCCTCAGCTGGCCTGGAGAATCAGAGGGGTCGAATTTAAAATCTGGGCACTGCTGAAAGATGGACACAGCTGAAACTGGTGGGCTTTCCCTGAGACAGTACTCGGCTGAGTGTGGAAAGCAAGTATGGCAAAGGTAGGGGAAAGAGACAAGAGATTCCTGACTCCTCCTTGGACATCTGGATCCTGCAGACAATTCCTGGTTGCCAGGGTCCTCTCTCCCTCAGTCAGGGCCACTTCATCCTCCCTTGACCACCCCAGCAGGGGCCTCAGCTCTGCAGTTCAGAGTGCTGTCTTTGCAAATGATTCTTCAGGCAACTGGTTTTTAGGAACTCTGCCAGGAGGCCCTACTTGAGACTTCCTCAAACATGCATTATGTTCTCATTCATTCATTCATCCATTCAACAAATATCTATTGGGCACTTAATACTGGGCACGATTCTAGGCATTAGGGATACAGTACTGAAGAAAATAGATTTTTTAAAGTGTTTTCATGGAGCTTACATTCTTTTGGAGAAAACCAGATAAGAAATTAGAACTAAAATACACCGAATGTTAGATGGTAAAAGATGCCATGGAGAGACACAAATTTCAGAAGAGGGTAAGGTACCAGAATACAGGGGTTACAATTTAAAATAGGTCACGTCGGGGCGCCTGGGTGGCTCAGTCAGTTGAGTGTCCAACTCTTGATTTCGGCTCAGGTCATGATCTCAGAGTTTCATGAGTTCGAGCCCTATGTTGGGCTCCGCACTGACAGTGCGGAGCTTGCTTGGGATTCTCTGTCTCCATCTCTCTCTCCCTCTCTCTCTCTACCCCTCCCCTACTCATGCTATCTCTGTCTCTCTCAAAAAATAAACTTAAAAAAATAAAATATGTCATATCAGGCCTCCCTGAGGTGACGTTTGAGGAAGTGAGAAGTGAGCCATGGGGTAAGAGCATACCGGGCAAGGGAACAGCTGAGGTAGGAGCATGCCTGGCAAACTCCAGAAGCAGCAAGTCTCCAGTGTGTCTGGCACCAGGTGAGTGAGTGGGAGAAGAGAAGGAATGATGAGGGAGAGGCGACCGGGGGACAGATCAGTGCCTTGCAGGCCACAGTAAGGACTTCCCTTTTACTCTAGTTGAATAGGAGCCATGTTTACTTTGAATGAAAATGGAAACCATTGCAGAATTTTGAGAAGATGAAGGACATAATCTGAGCGACACCTCAAGAGCATTGCTCTGGGACACCTGAAACTAACGTAATATTATGTGTCAACTGTACCTCAATTAAAACAAACTGGAAGGGCACCCAGGTGGCTTTGTTGGTTAAGCGTCTGACTTCAGCTCAGGTCATGATCTTGAGGTTCGTGAGTTTGAGCCCTGCATTGGGCTTTTTGCTGTCAGCATGGAGCCGGCTTGGGATCCCCTGTTCCCCTCTTTCTCTGCCCCACCCTGTTTGCACTCTGTCTCTCTCAAAAATAAATAAACTTAAAAAAAAACTGGAAAAAAGAAAAGAGCATCGCTCTGGCTGCAGTGATGAGAACAGACTGAAGGCTGGGAGGGGGAGGCAGGGAGACCAGTTGGAAGCTATTAACAATTTCCATCCCATTCAGGAAAGGTTAGTAAGGGAGCTCAAATGCCCTCCCCCAGTGAAGTCCCCCCCAATCTTCCCCAAGATCCCCCGCTTCTCTTGGGACCTCTCTCCACCCTCTGTTCATGCATCGCCCAGCCTTGGCCAACCTTGCCTTTGTTCTAGGATTAGTGCTGGGCCTGTCCTCAGCCCCCCTAGACCTCAGACTCTTTAGGAGCAGATGTCCAGTTGCTTTGACAGCTGTAGCTTCTCCCGGCACAGAGTGCTGTACACACAGAAACCAAGTCAGACTTTCCCTAAGGAATGAGTTATCCCATCCCTCATTAGTTGAGCTGCCTGCTCTTGCCTCAGAAGCTTCTTCTGGGCTGTATTTCTGCCTGGAGAGCCACATCTCTCTGTATGAAACACTTTACCACTATAACAGCCCTAATTCTGTCTGTCGGCCACCTTCACAGTCCTTCAGTCATGCCATGTTTACACGCCACCCTTGTCACTGCCCTGCAAAGGCAGGCTCTCAAAGCTGGCAGAAAGCACATATGAAATATTGTTTGCCAAAGCCATTGGCTTCTCTGGAGGCTTTTGAGAGCAAATTAAATGAGTACTTATTGAGTCCTTAAACATTTATTGAACACCTACTGTGGGGCTGTGTTCCGCACTAGGCAGTGAGGGTATAAAAGTGAATAAAACAAGCTTCCAAGGATCTTACTGCAAACACAGAGTAAAGGCCATATGCAAAGCACAGTGCTAAAATAAATACAACTACATCCTTGTACTGCACCAAGGACTCCCCATCCACTCATCCGTCTATTACTCGCTTAGCAGTTAACTTACTGAGTGCACTGAGTGCAATGTACGTTACACTGGATGTGTGATGATGGCATTGAGACACAATCCCTCCTCACACTCTGGTGTGGAGACAGCAAATAGTGGGGAGCTGGCATATGCAACAAACACAGTTCAGGGTAAGTGATGTCGTATAGGTACAAAGTAAAATGGAGAACAGGGGAAGGAGATGTTCTTTGCAATGAGGGTCTGGAAAGGCCTTCTGGGCTAAGTGGGTTTTCAATAGAATGTTGAAGGATGGGTAGAACTACCACAGGTGGAAGGAGTGGAATCAGAGGAATCCAAAGGAATAGAACACTATTAGAACACAGCTTAGACCCTGTTTATGGGCCAGAAAGTGGTCCCTGTGGTTGTGGTTCATTGGGTAGAGCCAGGTGTTGTAGGAGCTGAGCTGGACTGGAATTGGGTTTGGATGGGCTTGAAGGCCAAGCTGATGATTTTCAAGAAAAGGAGTGGTAGTTCTAGATCTTGCTTTAGAGAGGCAGTTGTGGCAATGCAGAGACATTAGAGAATGAAATCAATTCGAGGAGCAATAATGAAGGCTTGAACCAAAGTAGTATAAAGAACCAGCTTTGGGGCACCTGGGTGGCTCAGTCAGTTAAACATCGCACTCTTGATTTTGGCTCAGGTCATGATCTCACCGTTGTGAGTTCAAGCCCTGTCAGGCACAGAGCCTGCTTGGGATTCTCTCTCTCCCTCTTGCTCTGCCCCTTCTCCCTTGCTTGAACTCTCTCTCTCTCAAAATAAACATTAAAAAAAAAAAAAAGGAACCAGCTTTGATTGAATTTATGTATTCATGCCCTTGTTTGTTCACAAACAATTATGTACAAAACCTTGTATTGATTGAAGATAGGGATGGAGCAGACAGGGAGGAAAGAAAGAAAAATAAAACCCAGTTTTATTTCCTCAAGGATATTATAATCAAGTGAGAGACACAGACCACTAAAAGTCTACTGCAGTGGGGTACCTGGGTGGCTCCGTCCGTTAAGTGTCCAACTCTTGATCCTGGCTCAGGTCATCATCTCACAGTTCATGGGATTGAGCCCCATATTGGGCTCTGCACTAACAGCACAGAGCCCACTTGGGATTTTCTCTCTCCCACTCTCTCTTCCCCCCTTCCCCCACTTGCACACACACTCTCTTAAAATAATAATTTAAAAAACCCAGGAATTAAAAAAAAATTGCTATTACATTCTTTCCTTGACTTCTGTCATGTGATATTTGGTTTCCCTCCTATGTTCCCGATACTCTTTTGGCTCCTCAAGAAGTTCATTATCTTCAGCCAGTGTATTCTGTGGGTTGCACCAGTGCCTGGACTCTCTCCTCTCTTCGTGCCGTATGATGTCCCCAAATGACTTCATCCTCCCCTATGGCTTTGAACACCAGCTATATGATAATGACTCCCAAATTTATCCCTAATCCCCTTCTCTCCTGAGTCATAGAGCTGTATATCCAGACACCCATCTGAATGTGTCAACCGGTTGCCCACTGGCACCTCTAGCTCAATTCATCCAAATAAAACTTATCTTTCCTTCTCACTCAAACCAACTTCTCCACTTGCACTCCCTGTCTCAAAGTATAATCATCATTCTCCTTCTACTGCCAAAGCTGGAGACCAGGGATCCATGCCTCATCTCTTGCACCTCTACACCCAATTTATCCCCAAGCCATATCCAGTCTACATTTTGGGTGTCTTAGATGACCACCCTTGGGGCGCCTGGGTGGCTCAGTCGGTTAAGCGTCCGACTTCAGCTCAGGTCACGATCTCGCGGTCCGCGAGTTCGAGCCCCGCGTCGGGCTCTGGGCTGATGGCTCAGAGCCTGGAGCCTACTTCCGATTCTGTATCTCCCTCTCTCTCTGCCCCTCCCCCGTTCATGCTCTGTCTCTCTCTGTCTCAAAAATTAAAAAAAAAAAAAAAAAAGTTAAAAAAAAAAAAAAAAAAAGATGACCACCCTAATTTAGCCACTGACTGGCCTCCCTGTCTGTAGTTTTACTGTTTCAATTTATGTTCCATACTAGGCCAGAGAGATCTTTCTCAAATCCAGATCTCATACCATACCCCCTGCATAAAAACTCTTTAATGGCTCTTCATGGGTTTAATCATGGCCTGTAAAGATTTTTGTGACAGCTCTTCAGCCTAGCTGTATGGTAGTCCATTGTATGGATGGACCACAACTTCTTTAACTAGTCTTCTAGTGACAGATGTTTGAGTTGTTTGCAAATTTGTGCTACTATAAACAATGCTATAGTTAATAACTTTGCGTATACTTTATCTTGCATGTGTGCAAGTATGTTGGATCTGAAATCATATGCATTTTTAATTTCAACAAATATCAACAATTTACAGTTCCTCCAGTAACATATAACCGTGCCGGGGCGCCTGGGTGGCGCAGTCGGTTAAGCGTCCGACTTCAGCCAGGTCACGATCTCGCGGTCCCTGAGTTCGAGCCCCGTGTCAGGCTCTGGGCTGATGGCTCGGAGCCTGGAGCCTGTTTCCGATTCTGTGTCTCCCTCTCTCTCTGCCCCTCCCCCATTCATGCTCTGTCTCTCTCTGTCCCAAAAATAAATAAAAAACGTTGAAAAAAAAAAAATTAAAAAAATAAAAAAAAAAACATATAACCGTGCCAAGGTTATACAGTCAAATGTTTGGATTGTTTGCCAAAAATAACATCTAAGTGTAGTTTCAACTTTCTTGTGAGTAAGCTTGAGTATTTTTTCATATGTCCAAGAGCCATTTATCTTTCCTTTTATGTTGCTCATCCCATTTTCTTATTGGATTTTTGTATTTTTTTATATTGATTTGAGGGGATTTTGTATATATTAAGCACATTAGTCCCTTTGTCTGTGAGATGAGTTGCAAATATTTCCCTCCGTGTACCATTTGTGTTTGTTCATGGTGGTTTTTTTGCTCTGCAGAAATTATAGATTTTCTTGTTGACTGAACTTGTCCTTTTTTTATGCTCTGGGAAATTTTGTGCTCTTCTGACAAATGCTTTCTCCACTGTGACATTATACATTTATGGTTGTATCCTTTTACATTTATTTAAACACAATTGATTCACATGGATTTATTTTAGGGTAAAGACCAAGCCAGAGATACCATATTATTTTTTTCAGGCAGTTACACAATTGTCTTAATACCACTTATTGTATAATCCATTTTTCTCTACTGATAGATGATGCTACCTTCATCGCACACTAACATTTTAAATGTGGAGTCTATTTCTGGATTCGCTATTTGGTTCTCTTGATCAAGTTGCCCGTGTATGTGCTAGTGTCCCCTGGGTTTCATTACTTTAATTATTGTAGCATTTAATGGTTTTATATCTGATAGAACTATTTCTCTCACTAACCTTCTTTTTCAGAATGTTCATGGCTATTCTTGATGCAGAAATTTCCATGTGGACTTTATATTCAGATTATGTCGTCTGTTGGTATTTTTATTAGGTTGTGTGAAATTTATAGATTAATTTATGGAGAGCTGACATCTTTATGATAGTGAGTCTTTCTACCCAAAAATAGAATATGACTTTTCATTTTTTCAAGCCTCCTTTTGTGTTATTTGATAGCATTTTAGTATTGAGCGCCTGGACCTAGTACATTCGTTAAGATTACTCTTGGTTAGTTTACTTTGTTGTTGCTATTGTAAATGATATATTTTATTCCCCTTTATTTTCTAACTGGCTGTTGTTTGCTGGCTTTTTGTATATTAACTTGTGCCCACTTTGCCAAAATGTCTCATTTGTATTAGTTTTGCAGTTGATGTCCTTGATTTTCCAGGTAGGCTATCATTTCATAAATAAATAATGATAATTTTACCTCTTTTCCAGTTGATCGACCTTATTCCTTTCTCTTCTGCAATTAAGTAGGCTAGTACTTCCAAAGCAATACTAAAAGAAAAATAGTCACAGGGGCCATCCTTATGGAATACCTAACTTTAATGAGAATAATTTAGGTTTCCTTATTAATTGTGACTCTGGCTTTTGGACAGCGATGTGTAAACTTTGTCACGTTTGTGAAGTTGGGTGTTGCATCATTTTTCTGTGGTTCTCTATCCTGAAGACTGCTGTTTCAGGAGGCTCCAGGCTGTGTGTAAGGCTCTTCCTCTGCAGACAGTTTCTCCTCCCTTGGAGAAAAAAACATGTACAGATATCAAGTATATGTTAACTTAAAATGCATTGTGAACCCAAAGATAACTTTGTAGTGGTCAACAGCTTTATTAAACTTGACTTCCTAAGATGGTATAGTTGAGCCAATAGCAGATAGATCCTGCGTCTTCTGGCTGAGCACCCAGAGGTAACAGCCTTAGGTGAGAGGGAAACTTCTCTAGTAGACAAGAGTCGGGATGGGCTATGCTATCAGTTTGGGCCCTACACTCTGATAACCTGGCAGGTGACACTAAGACCCAGGCCCTAAGAACAGTACCAACAGCTAACATTTTTGAACACTTGCTACTTGTTTAAATAGTGAGTGATTTACTCCTCAGAACCATCCTACAAAGTGGGTACTATTATTTCTCAAAAGATGATGAAACTGAGGCAAAGAAATGTAACTTGCTCAAGGTCACAGGTCAGTAGGTGATACAGCTAAGGTTTAAAATCAGGCTGTTCGACTCCAGAGCCTATGTTCTTAACCACCATAGTCTAATTCCCAGGAGGAGCAGCCTGGAGCCCTGAGCAGCTGAACACAGATCTAGGAGAAATCATGAGTATGGTCTTCATTGTAAACCACGCCCATCCCAGGGAAAGAGGGCCATACTGTGAAAGACTATTCTGGAGCCAGGGATGGTTAACTGAAGCAGGATGATTGATGCCATTGCTAGCTTTTCCTTTTAGCCACACTCTTCTTTCTTTTTGTCCCCTTTTCTGGCTCCTCCTCTACCTAACCTTAAACATTGGAGTGCCCCAGGCACTGGCTTTGGACCTTCCTCACTCTCTGTCTATACTCTTCCCTAGACACTGGCATCTATATCTTCATGATAATGTTTCCTTTGTGTGTAGCTCCAGGGTAGGCCTTCTTGCCTGACTGGACTAGTGTGTCCACCTCTCCTCTCAACACTTCCACCCAAATACCTCCCAGGCATCTCAAACTTAACATGTCTGAACAGAACCCTTCTTGTCTACCCCTACACGAACCTCCTCCTCCCACAGAATTCTCCTTTTCAGTGAGTTTATTTAACACACTTGCTCAACGTGGGGCGCCTGGGTGGCTCAGTCGGTGGAGCATTCGACTTCGGCTCAGGTCATGATCTCATGGTTAGAGTTCGAGCCCCATGTTGGGCTCTGTGCTGACAGCTCAGAGCCTGGAACCTGCTTCGGATTCTGTGTCTCCTCTCTCTGCCCCTCCCATGCTCATGCTCTGTCTTTCTCTGTCTCTCAATAATAAATAAACATTAAATTTTTTTTTTAAATCACACTTAACACATATTTGTTAAGCACCTACTATAGCAGTGAACAAAATAGACAAAGCCCCTGCCCTAATAGAGTTTACATTCTACTGTTGGGAGGACATACAATAAATGGGAGAGGGCTGCCTGGGTGGGTCAGTCAGTTGACTGACTCTTGGTTTCAGCTCAGGTCATGATCTCACAGTTTGGTTCATGGGTTTGAGCCCTGCATTGGGCTCTGCCCTGACAATGCAGAGCCTGCTCGGGATTCTCTATTTCCCTTTATCTCTTCTCTTCCCCCACTTACACTGTCTCTCTTTCTCAAAATGAATAAATAAACTTAAAAAAAGTTTTTAAAAAATAAAATAAAAGGGGGAAAAGCAAAGTATGTCATGCATTAAAAGATAAGGGCTAAGAAGAAAAGCAAAGCAGGGAAAGGGCAGAGGGTGCAAGGGATAGAGACGGAGATGTTAGAAAGGGCAAGGGGGAGGAGCAGGAGATGAGGTCAGGGTAACAAGGGCTAGACCATGAGGTGTACTCAAAGAAGATGGAGGATTTTGAACAGAGGCTTGACATGAGTGGATTTCCATCTTAATGGGCATGCGCTAGCTTCTGTGAAGAAATCAGAGGAGGGGCAGGAAGATGAAAGTGGGGAGACCAGTGAGGCAGCTCTTGCAATAGTCCAGATGAGAGACGATGGACTTAGGGTGAGACAGGAAAACTAAAGGGAGCCATGAAAACTGCTTTTATCGCTCCTTTTCCTGCTTCTATTCTTGCTAGGACCTGCACCTCTCCCTTACACATGCATATAGAACAGATAACGTATGCCCTCTTAGAGGCAGCTTTTAGGCAACGGGCTTGAGCAATGGAATGTAAAAACACTCACACAACCCCTTGGCTGAATATCAGGTGACCCACCTCAAAATATCCACAGGCCTTAACTAACCAATGGGCTACTTACAACCAGGCAAGTTACCAAAAAAGGGAAAATTCCATATGTCGCCGTTACTCCTCACCTGCCCTATTCATTTATTTATTTATTTATTATTTTAGTTTAGTTTTAAAATTTTATTTATTAATCTTATTTATTTTCAAGTTAGCTAACATACAGTCTTGGCTTCAGGAGTAGAATCCAGGGATTCATCACTTACATATAACACCCAGTGCTCATCCCAGCAAGTGCCCTCCTTAATGCCCACCACCCATTTTCCCCACTCCCATCAACCCTCAGTTTGTTCTCTGTAGTTAAGAGTCTCTTACAGTTTGCCCCTCCTTCTGTTTTTATCTTATTTTTCCTTCCTCCCCTTATGATCATCTGTGAAGTTTCTCAAATTCCACGTGAGTGAAATCATGTGATATCTGCCTTTCTCTGACTGACTTATTTTGCTTAGCATTATACCCTCCAGTTCCATCCACATTGTTGCAAATGGCAAGACTTCATCCTTTTTCAAAGCAGAGTAGTATTATACATACATACATACATACATACATACATACATACACCACATGCTTCTTAATCCATTCATCAGTTGGTGAACATTTGGGCTCTTTCCATAATTTGGCTATTGTTGATAGCACTGCTATAGACATTGGGGTGCATGTGCCCCTTTGAATCAGCACTCCTGAATCCTTTGGATAAATTCCTAGTAGTGCAATTGCTGAGTCATAGGGTAATTCTATTTTCAATTTTTTTTGAGGAACCTCCACACTGTTTTCCAGACTGGCTGCATCAGTTTGCATTTCCACCAACAGTGCAAGAGGGTTCCCCTTTCTCCACATCCTCACCAACATCTGTTGTTTCCTGAGTTGTTAATTTTAGCCATTCTGACTGGTGTGAGGTGGTATCTCAACGTGGTTTTGATCTGTATTTCCCTGATGATGAGCAACGTTGAGCATCTTCTCATGTGTTTGCCATCTGGATGTCTTCTTTGGAAAAGTGTCTATTCACGTCTTCTGCCCATTTCTTCACTGGATTATTTGTTTTTTGGGTGTTGACTTTGATAAGTTCTTTATAAATTTTTGATACTAACCCTTTATATATCATTTGCAAATATCTTCTCCCATACCGTTGGTTGCCTTTTAGTTTTGTTGATCGTTGCCTTCGCTGTGCAGAAGCTTTTTATCTTGATGAGGTCCCAATAGTTCATTTTTGCTTTTATTTCCCTTGGGGTGCCTGGGTGGCTCAGTCAGTTAAGGGTCTGACTTCGTCTCAGGTCAGATCTCGCGGTCTGCGAGTTAGAGCCCCACTCCGGGCTCTGTGCTGACAACTCGGAACGTGGAGTCTGCTTCAGATCCTGTGTCTCCCTTTCTCTCTGTTCCTCCCCCACTCGCACTCTGGTTCTCTCTCTCTCAAAAATAAACATTAAAAAAGTTTTATTTCCCTTGCCTTCAGAGACATGTCAAGTAAGAAGCTGCTGTGGCCAAGGTCAAAGAGGTTGCTGCCTGTTTTCTCCCGTAGGATTTTGACGGCTTCCTGTCTCACATTTAGGTCTTTCATCCATTTTGAATTTATTTTTGTGTATGGTATAAGAAAGTGGTCCAGGTTCATTCTTCTGCATGTTGCTGTCCAGTTCTTCCAGCACCATTTGCTAATGAGACTATCTTTTTTTCATTGGATACTCTTTCCTCCTTTGTCGATTAGTTGGCCATACTTTTGTGGGTCCATTTCTGGGTTCTCTATTCCATCCCATTGATCTATGTGTCTGTTTTTGTGCCAATATCATACTGTTTTGATGATGACAGCTTTGTAATACAGGCTGAAGTCCAGGATTGTGATGCCTCCAGCTTTGGTTTTCTTTTTCAACATTACTTTGGCTACTTGGGGTATTTTGGGGTTGCATACAAATTTTAGGGTTGTTTGTTTCAGCTCTGTGAAGAATGCTGGTGTTGTTTTGATTGAGAGTACATTTAACGTGTATATTGCTTTGGGTAATATTGACATTTTAACAATATTTGTTCTTCCAATCCATGAGCATGGAATGTTTCTCATTTCTTTGTGTCTTCTTCAATTTCTTTCATAAGCTTTATGTAGTTTTTAGCATACAGACCTTTTACCTCTTTGGTTAGGTTTATTGCTAGGTATTTTATGGCTTTGATGCAATTGTAAATGGGAATGATTCCCTGATATCTCTTTCTGTTGCTTCATTATTGGTATATAGAAATGCAACCAATTTCTGTACATTCATTTTATATCCTGCAACTTTGCTGAATTCCTGTATCAGCTCTAGCAGTTTTTTGGTGGAGTCTTTTAGGTATGTAGAGTATCATGTCATCTGCAAAGAGTGAAAGTTTGACTTCTTCTTTGACAATTTGGATGCCTTTTATTTAGATTTGTTGTCTGCTGAGGCTAGGGCTCCCAACACTATGTTAAACAACAGTGCTCACCTGCCTCCTTTAAATAGTCCCCACCCACTGCTTCCTTGCAGACAATCTCTGCTTTGCTGTCCTGCCTGCCACTCCTTTACAGTGTATTCAATAAACTTTTATCTCTTTTGTTCTGCGTTGAGTGAATCCTTCCATGTCCCCCTCCCCACCTGCCCGCAGCTTCCAGGTCCATCTGATTGGGTTGTGATTGGGTTCTTCCACATTAGGAGACCCCCATCATCAGAGGTCCCCATCATCGGAGAAAAACCACTCCTAGTAAAGGTCAAGAATTTAGATTTCTTTGCAGTCTTCCAGCACAATAGTGAACATCTAAAGAGTGACTGGGCAGGGTCACCACGAATATTTTCCAAGACCACTGACTCATCAAGACCTCTGGCTCCAGGGCATAAGTAACTTGTGGAAGACACCTAAACACTTGCCTTTGTTCCTGGATGCAGGAACTCCAGGCCCCAAGCAAAGATGAGATTCATTCTTTTTTCCTTTCTGAGTCTCCCAGACTCTATGCCAGTATCTACACTCTTTTTATATCTTTAACAAACTGGTCTCACTTCCTCTCAGCTGTGTTTCTTTTTTTTAATGTTTATTTATTTATTTTTGAGAGAGAGAGAGAAAGCATGAGCACAGGAGGGGCAGAAAGAGACGGAGAGAGAATCCCTAGCAGTGCCACGCTCAGCACAGAGCCTGATGAGGGACTCAATCTCACACACTGTGAAATCATGACCTGAGCCAAAATCAAGAGTACAATGCTTAACTGACTGAGCCACCGAGGTGCCCCTCAGCTGTGTTTGATTTCTACCCTGCACAAAGCCAAGGATTTTCTTGGCTGGTCTTGCAGGATCCCTTCTGGGTCCTCAGGCCCAGCCGGCCTGCATCAAGGTGACTTGGGGAGGGCCAGATTCTGGATATATTCTAAAGGGTGCTCCAGCATCCACCCAATTTCTCAAGATAGGTCTTATCTTTGACTCTTCCCTTTCCCTCATATCCCATATGCAATCCATCAGCAAATCCTTGTAGTTCTAGCTCCAAAATATACATCAAAGTCACTGTTTCTGTCCATTTTCACTGCCCCATAACCCACCTAAACCACCCGAATTTACCTCTCACCTGGATTGCTGCAAGGTAACCTCTTAATCTGATCTGTTTCCTCTTTTACAATCCTTCCCCACAAACAGCTGGAGGCATCATCTTAAAAATTAAATCATATCACAGCAAGGATGCCTTCACTTGTAATCCTTTAAGAGCTTTCCAAAGCATTAAGAATAAAGGCCCAAATCCAGTGAGAACTGCAAAGCCTAATGTGATCTGCCCCTGATGACCTCTATCCACATCTCCATCCCTCTTTTTCTTGATCATCCTTCTCCTGGGCTCCTTCCTGTTCCTCAAACTCACCAAATTCATTTCTGCTTTGGAGCTGTGCTGTCCCCTCTATCTAGGTCATCATACACCAGCTCTTTTCATGACTGGCTTCTATCAACTGTCAAATCTCAGCTCACTTGTCCTCTCCTTAGAAACCTCCCTGATAACTCTCACCTAGCATAGATACTATACTAGACCTCATAAAATCCACACACCTTGTATCAGAAAACTCACAGTCTTTCAGGGGAGAAAAATAGGTTAATACTTATTAAGTAAGATCACAGGACAGTAAATGAGTTGAGGGCTTTTGAAGCAGTGGGCTATCATACACTGTCAGGGCCAGAAGGGCTAGCCTCCCACCTGACATCCCCTGACAATGTCCAGGTGACGGTGTGGTTGACATCTCCATTGAAAGGATTACCCAATGCTGGACAGCTTTGGAATTGGGACTTTCCTTAATCTGAGCTGTGATATGATTCTCTGCAGTTACTACTCTTTCGTGCCCCTCTCAGGAAACATTAAACAAACAGAAACCCTCTTTTAGTGGTCTGTTTGGATTCTCAGGGCCAAACTTGCCCGTTGCCTTGTTCTCCCATCCCAAGCTTCCCACCAGGGCACTCTCCTCTGGACTTCTCTCTTACCTACCGAAGTCCACAACTGCTTCCAGCAGTCCTGATGGGATCGGGCTGCCACTGGGCATTGCTCTTTCCTCAGGACCTCTACCTCAGGCCCACGACCCTCCATCCGTTCCTTAGACATCAACCTCCCCGCCTTCTGTACGCCACACCTCTCCAGCTGGAGCGAACGCCACATCATCTCCCCGTGTTGTGCCTAGCACAGGGCCCGACACACAGCAGTTTCTTTAAAACCGCTGGGAGAATCAAACAATACATCGTTGCCCCTGGGAAACCATCAAAGGCTCCTATACCCCGTGGGAATTCGAAAGCCGAAGTGGGGTCCCCCGCCCACCCTACCTCCAGCCCGCCTCTGTCTATCCTACGCCAAGTCTCGCCTTTCCATTAATCTCTTCAAGCGAGTAATCTTTCTGGGGCCTATAATCCCTCATGTTTCCCCCTATGTTGTCCCAATTGTGAAAACCTTTTACTTCGACTATTAGCAAAAAGTCGGCCCATTCCCTGCCGTAACCACGCCCCCTTCATCACATTCCCGGGGCGAACCGGAAGAGATCGCGCCTTCCCTAGTTCGCAGACCCGGAAGTAGATGTGTCTCACGGAAGCCGGGTTTGGCCCTGCGGCTGCTGCCGTCGCCGCGGAGAAATTGTTGGAGCTGGCAGCCTAGGAATGGTGAGACCTCGCGGTTCGCTTCTGAGGGTTCTGAGCAGAGTTTGGGGCGAAATGGAGTTTTCCAGAGTGCCGCTGGGGAAGACCCCCCCACAATGTTTGGGGCCCCGCCCCGGTAGCGCCCCGAAAATCTGCGCATGCGTGGGCCGGACCGGGCCAGAATCTGGTCCGAGATGTTACGCATGCGCAAAGGTGGGCAAGGCGAAGGTGGGGTGAGACTTGACCTGGGAGTTAGTCTCCTGTCCCTCGCCACCAGTTAGTGGGGCTTAACCCAAGGCAGCGAGGACATCTGGGTGCACTCGGTGCTTTGCTTTTGAGTTTCAGGGCTGACTTCACCACTCTTATTCCGAGCTCCAGAAACAGACCGGCACTACTCCCCCACCTCGGGTGTGCACTCGGAGAACGAGGGCCAGGGAAGGAAGGGGGCCCAGACTTAGCCTCAGGCTACCCTTCACCTGACCCCCAAGTGTCAAGATTCCCAGCCGTATCCTACGGAGCCGAGCGACTAGAGCACCTGGGGGCAGGGCCAGAAAACTGTGCGGAGAGCCGCCCTGGTCTGAAGGGGCGGGGCCCGCAAGCGGCACGCCCAGAGAGTCCCCAGTACCTGAGTTCTCTGGGGTTAGGAGCAGGCGCCCCAGGGCGGTGGAAATTCGCTCAGTTCCCAAACCGCGTTTTTTTAGGTTCCACGCAGTCCCACCCGCTAAATCTTCAGCCAAAGCTGAAAATGAAAATAAAAATTAGATGGACAGATCAGAGTTCGATCTCCGTTTCCTTGCTTTGGCTTGGAAGGGCAAGGGTGGTGCTGCTGAACTGAGTGGGCAGCGAAGATAAGAAAAAGTGAGCCACTAATCCCTTGTTTCCTGCTGGTTTATAGTCGAGGCCCTTCCTAGCGACTGTGAGTAGAATCATAGAGGTCTGTGGACCCCCTAAAATGCTATGTGTTTGTACATTTTCCTGGAGTCCATAGCTTTTATATTCTAAAAGATGTCGGTGACCTTTAGAAAGCTGTTGGTTTATCAGGGTCATGGCAGAATAGAGCCTTGTGTTTCTTCTCCTTATGTCTTCCCTAGTTTATGGGATCCTGGGGGAGCTGTTCCAGTAGAAGGTGGGGCTGGCCCATTGGAAACCTGTGCCTCAGGGAGCCTTATTTCTCCTTTGCAGAATCTCCTCTCAGCCTCTAAGCTCACCTGGTCAGAATCCTTGGATGAGCCTGTGGGACCCTTCCTCCTAGCCCTGTGGTTTGGAACCAGTGGCTTTGGGACTGTAAGAGGATGGACAAAGGTAGTATGAGGCCAGGCCAGCTCCCCAAACGCTCAGGCGCCAAGCATCTGCTGATTCCACCCCGTGCCTGGCACGTATGTCTTTTCGTCCTGACTGGGCATTGCCACCTCCCCCTGGGCCAGCACCACCCACGTACCTCTCGGCAGAGGCCACAATTGACTGACTTGCTGTTGAGCTGCCGCTCTTTGGCACGGCTGCATTTTGATGGCAGAGGGAGCAGTTATGCCCAGAGCCCGGTGTGTCGGCATCACCAGTCTGACCTGAGCACCATGTGCTGCACGACATGACACGTGGCACCGGGAGAACTGCCCAGCGTGGAAGGTCTGGGCCAGGTCTGAGCCCAGATGGGATCTGGATGGCCAAGGAACTCCCACCTTAAAACCTCAAATGTCAAGGAAGCAGGGGAAGGGCCAGGAGGGCTGGCAGGGGGAGGAGGAGCAGAGGAGGGGTCCCATGTTCAGAGGCTCAAGGCTCTACTAGGCACTTAGGAGACTTGAGTTCACTACTTTTCTTTTTCTAGATTCTCAGGGGCTGCTAGATTCATCTCTGATGGCATCAGGCACTGCCAGCCGCTCAGAGGATGAGGAGTCGCTGGCAGGGCAGAAGCGGGCTTCCTCCCAGGCCTTGGGCACCATCCCTAAACGGAGAAGCTCCTCCAGGTAGTAAGGGTTCGAAGGGCCAGGAACTGGGCAAGGGCATTAGGTGCTACATGTCTTCACCACTGTTGCAGTGGCTACCCGAGCCCCTCTGGAGCCTAAGTACTGGCGGAGCCTTGTGCTTTTCCTACCAAATCCCTCTTGTGGGATATGGGCCAAGGGAGGGTGATCTGAGGTCTTTGACATGGAATCTTTGTGGTGCAATACCCTGTCATCTCAGAGGGATGGAGCATAGCAGTTCCGTGCCCCATCCACTGAGCCAGAGCAGTTAGTGCCCAGCTGGGAACCTGCTCTGTTTCAGAGGCTGAGTGTGTGCAGGTGGGTCCTAGTGAAGGGGCAAGGGATGCTCACTGGGTAGGACTCTCCACAGGTTCATCAAGAGGAAGAAGTTTGATGATGAGCTAGTGGAGAGCAGCCTGGCTAAGTCCTCTACCCGCGCGAAGGGAGCCAGTGGGGTGGAACCAGGGCGCTGTTCGGGGAGTGAACCTTCCTCCAGTGAGAAGAAGAAGGTGAGGGATTGGGAGATGTGGGGGCCAGGGCCAGATTTTGTTTTTCCCCACCACCTTTGCCAGCTGACAGGGGCCCTGGCAAAGGAGACTTGTGAGAAAATTGGGTGGCCTCAGCCCCAACCTCAGATGCCTCCCTCCTGAGAGCCCATCGCTCCCTACTCCCCCTTTCTTGCTGCACCCCCCCCCCCCCCACACACACACCCTGTCAATGCGTCCTGTATCACATTCTGTGTGGGAGGCATGGAGCGTGCATCTATTCTGGGAGCAGACAGCCTGTTCCCAGCATTGCTGGGTGTAAAAATAACCCCCAGGTGGCATTGCTCTGGCCCTAGACACCGTACCAATAAGAGTGGTTTCCTGGTATCCTCCCCACCCACCCTCCACTCTGGGGTTGAGGGTGCCACCAGCAAAGAGAAGACCCCATATGTTCAAGGATTATGTAGAAGTACTTTGGTAGAGGTGGGAGGGGGAGGGGTGGGGACTAGAAAGCCGAGCTCCTGCCTGTGTTGCTTATGGTTGGGTGGGACCGGGGCCACCACACAGTGTGTGAAGTTCAGGGTCCAAAGCCCCATCTGCCCTGATGCCGGCTTTGAGCTCTTCCTGTCCTCTGCTCAGGTGTCCAAGGCCCCTAGCACTCCCGTGCCGCCCAGCCCAGCCCCAACCCCTGGACTCACCAAGCGCGTGAAGAAGAGCAAACAGCCACTTCAGGTGACCAAGGATTTGGGCCGCTGGAAGCCAGCGGATGACCTCCTGCTCATCAATGCTGTGCTGCAGGTAGTGCTTCCCACTGCAGGCTTCACGTCCCCCCTCTCCCCTCGGCCTGCGGTTCCCAGCCCCTGCACTAGCCCAGCAGTACCCTGGGGGTGGCAGGGGAAGGGTCCTTCCCAGCTCTAGGGCTGGGACCAACCCATCTGGGGCCTTGCAGACCAACGACCTGACATCTGTCCACCTGGGCGTGAAGTTCAGCTGCCGCTTCACCCTTCGGGAAGTCCAGGAGCGCTGGTACGCCCTGCTCTACGATCCGGTCATCTCCAAGTGAGTGGGGCCAGCTCTGGCAGCATGGAGGGACGAGGAACACTAGAATTTGGCTCCTGAAACAGAGAGAACTATACAAGGGCCCAAGGGAGGGGCCTGAGAGGCAGGACTCATGGGGCCTTGCATCCTCTGGGATGATATTGAAACCAGGCAGGCTTGGGAGGGAAGCTTCTTCCTGCTGCCAACCCGGCTAGTCCTGGCTTGATGCCAGAAGCAGGGGATCTGGAAGCTGCAGAAGCAGCCTGGAAAAAATATCCGAATGAGCGCCAGGAGCCCTGGTTCCACCAGGGTGGTCGTGGGCAGGTCACTTTCCATCCTTTCCCCACTGACCTCCACAAGAAGGAGTTGGAACAAAAGAACACCAAGGCCCCTAATAGTCCAAGTTTCAAGTAAGCCTGTGTGCATACGTCGCGCACAGTCTTCCTCCTCAGCCACTTCGTTTAACATTGTCATTGCTGGCGGGATGCTTACCACCCATCTTCTGTTCCACGGTCTCTAACACCATTTAAGCTCTAGCCACGGCCCTGACAGGAAGCAGGCAGGGCTCAGCTTTGGAGAGAGGATGTGGTGGGCAGTGGGTGGTCTTGGGATCTCCCTTGGGACTGGTCTCTGGGGGCTGTGCCTTGAGTATCTTCGAGGAGGTGAACACTGGAAACTCGGTTTGTTGAGTTGCCTGTTATGCTTTCAAGAAATGCATGAGGCCACAGGTGCAGTGCTAAGCCTTCGGCTGGTGCTGCTGAGGGCCTAGCCTCTAGTTCTGGATCTCAGAGGCCTATAGGAACCCCGGATTGCTTGACCCCCTCCCTTCAACCCTGCCCTCTTTCTCCCTCTACCCCCTCAGGCTGGCTTGCCAGGCCATGAGACAATTGCACCCAGAAGCCATTGCCGCCATCCAGAGCAAGGCCTTGTTTAGCAAGGCTGAGGAGCAGCTGCTGAGCAAAGTGGGATCGGTAAGGCTGAGAAGCAGAGAAGGGCAGGGTGGGGACCTAACCACTGGGAGAACTACGGATGTGGGGAGGCCCCACTGCCTGGAAACGTGCCCGGCAGGTCTCGTATATTGGCAGGGGCCTTTGTGGATGGGGTCCTTAGGAAGAGCCAAGACCGGCTCCCTCTCACTTCTCCCAGCTCCTGGTGGGGACAGGGGGTGGGGATGACAAGGCCGAGACAGGAATGAGAAAACCCAAATGCCAAGAACACACTTCTTGCCCTCCAGACCAGCCAGCCCACCTTGGAGACCTTCCAGGACCTGCTACACAGACACCCTGATGCCTTCTACTTGGCCCGTACTGCCAAGGCTCTGCAGGCCCACTGGCAGCTCATGAAGCAGTATTACCTACTGGAGGACCAGACAGGTAACTGGCTCCAGGAGCTGGCGGAGTGGGTGTGTGCGTGTAAGTGTGAAGTTGTCTGGGCACGGTTGCCCTTAGGTGCCCAGTAACGGATCCCTCAGTGGCCCCCAGTGTCTTGCATCTCTTGGCAGCAAAACTTCCTTCCAGGAGGAAGGAAAGTGGCTGGAATGACACTCAGCAGCATGGTAAGGGTAGCCCAAACCATCTGCAATCCTGAGCAAAAAGTCTAAATGGCAGTGTTGTCTCCCACTTCCTGTTTTTGTTGTCATTTTTAACATATTTCGCTATTATGTAAACAATACGGTAACATAGTCTTTGTGAATAACGTTGAAAGTGAATAAAAGGTGAAAGTCCCCTGCACTGCTTTATCTTTCCCCGTTTCCCCCCCCAGAGGTGGTAGGGTCTCTTTCTGCCCCTTCCCTCTCTCCACTTTCCTTCTCGCTGCCTTGAAGCCATGCGGAAATTCCCATTGGGCTTTCACACCCAGGCCCCCTGCCTTCCTGCTTTCCCAGGGGCCAGAACACTGTCTGCCCACCTCTTCCTCACCAGCAAGTTTTCGCCCCTGATGACAAACTCGGGGAAAGTCAGCTGACTAAAGTGCGGGAGGCTCTTCAATTTGACTTGGGATTTGGGATCAGGCTTTCGTGGTGCAGCGTAGTGTAGACACACTCTGCCCTCCCTTCCTGGATGGTATTGCCCATCAGCGTCTCCATAGTTGTCCGCACTGTTCTGGAAACGAGGCTTTGCCTGTGCACTCCGCCTACTCCCTGGGTCCTACTGCTCCTGGTTATCAAAAGATACTCCTGCAAGAGGATTTGAGGAGATCGTGTCAGGGATGCCCTGTCTTTCCTTCCTGAGGGTCTCTGCAGTTAGTGGGCAGCCCTCTTTATTCCTGCAGCTTCCACAGCTCTGCTTCTGCCTCAGACTCCGACGTCCCTGAATTCCCACAGAGAGTGGACACCAGATAAAGTTGATTTATGCTGCTGTAGCTGGCTTCTTTGAAAGTTATCTTGTATAAACGTCTCTGTTAACTCAGAGGTTTAATTTTTCTCTCCAAGAGTCTTTTCTGTGGGTATTTGATTTCTCCTTCACTGTCTAGTGCTGGGAGGTCCTAGGAACCGGGTAGATACACTGCTTGGCTCTCAAGTTGGTTGAGTATTAAATTGGTGGGATTTCAGGCAGCTGCAGTGGGGGAGCAGTCGGGGGAGGGGGGGGATGACTGTCCCAGTCCCTTGTTTCCCACACAGTCTGACCTAAAGGGGTTGAGGGTGTGGAGCACTTGTGGCTCCTGTGCAGCCCCCCTCACTTCCCCGGGCAGACAGTGACCACACCCCGGGTGTTGACAAACTCCCCAGCCGACGGTTTCACAGCCACTAACTACTGAGCGACACTGCAGTCCTGGGAACAGCTGGCCTTAAGGCAGAAGTTCTCAGAGTTTGTGGGCCCCCATCCCCTTTTGCAATGTGGTCAGAAAAAAAAAACGGAAAAACTTCCACGAAACTATTTATTCTCAACACATCTAATGGACTCTGACATTATTCTATCCTGTTTCTTTTTCTTTTCTTTTTTTTGGGGGGGGGGGCAGAGGAAGAAATGAAACTAATCTCATGACTGTCAATACCTCATGACCCGCAGTTTGAAAAATACTGGCTTACGGGGGGGCAGCTCACTTCTGGCACATCTTGAGGAGCACTTGACCGGCATGTGCCTCTCTCTGCCCCCTGCTGAGTGTGGCAGAGAATATTTGGGAGCATATGATGTGTTGCAGGAGCATTTTGGATCTGGAGTCAGAGAAATAGAGCTTGGGTCCTGCCTCTGTCCTAACCCTGAGTCACATGGCTTAACCCTGCTTCCTGTGTCTGTCCCCTCGTGTGCACAGGGGAGCTGACAGCGATGCCTTCCCTCCTTAGTTCAAGGCTGTGTGAGAACCCTCGCACACTGAAAAGCACACACAAAAAGTCAGCCTTAATTCCCTTTTCTTTCTAGAACCACCTCTGCCCTTAGCTAATGTCAGGAATTCTTTGTGCCAAAAGAGGGTGTCTCATCTGGTCTGTGCTCTGTTGCCTATTGATTGCAGCGCAAAACTGTTGCCACAGGTTGTCTTCACAGTTTGTCCCCTTAGTTCAGTTGCTGCTCGGCAGCTTAGGGTGGAGTAGGAGCGGCGGCGCTGACCGTCCCCCCGTCCTTTGTTCAGTGCAGCCGCTGCCCAAGGGGGACCAAGTGCTGAACTTCTCCGACGCAGAAGACCTGATTGATGACAGTAAGCTCAAGTGAGTGGCTGGGGCCACAGACAGGGTACAGAGTGGAGTGTGCCCCCCCCACCCCCTTGGGGTGGGCCAGAGCTCCCTGGGCAGCACTGCCCAACCTGGCCTCCTGCTGCTGAGAATCGGGCCCAGCCCACACCCAGTCTTGTGCACCGCTTGCCGCTCTTGGCACCTGGTGTCTTTGCTGAGCCCCATCCCTTCAGCACCCCCACCCCCCCACACCCGGGAAGGAGGCTAGTCCAAGGTCAGAGGAGCAGCCTCCTGGGTTGTTCAGCTGAGAGACTGAGGGACACCCTAATGAGCCAAGTAGCACCTGATGGTAATAGCAGGTGATCCTGATTCCTCCTCCTTCCCCCTTCTTCCCACAGGGACATGCGGGATGAGGTCCTAGAACATGGTAAGTGTACCCTGGTGGGGACCGTTAGGGGGTGGAAGCTCCTGCCAGCACAAAGCATTGGTACGAGGTGCTGATGACCTCAGAGCATCCCCGCTTACCACCCTGCCTCACCCCAGAGCTGACGGTGGCTGACCGGCGCCAGAAGCGAGAGATTCGACAGCTGGAACAGGAGCTGCATAAGTGGCAGGTGCTGGTCGACAGCATCACAGGTGAGGCAGCGGGGTACCCGGGGGCGGGGGGGGGGGGGGGGGGGGGGTGCCTGCTCCAGCTCCCTCTGCCCCACCCAGAGCCCCTGTGCTTGCCTGGCTGGCTGCGCCCTCATTTCCCACGCCCCGGCTCCCTGCCTTCCACCCCGCGGCCCTCAGGCGGGCTCTGCGTGACACCAGCTGCTCCCCCTCGCAGGCATGAGCTCTCCTGACTTCGACAACCAGACTCTGGCGGTGCTGCGGGGCCGCATGGTGCGGTACCTGATGCGCTCCCGAGAGGTAAGGCGGGCCCGGCCCCTGCTTCCCCGGGTTTCCCTCCTCCGCCAGTCTTGTCCTTGCTGACCTGTTCTGTGTCTGGCCCCTGATCTCTCGTCTTTCCCTGACCTGTGTAGACCCATTCCTCAGGTCCCAGCCCTCACCTACCCCGTTTCCCCAGATCACCCTGGGCAGAGCAACCAAGGATAACCAGATTGATGTGGACCTGTCTCTGGAGGGTCCGGCCTGGAAGATCTCCCGGAAGCAAGGTACCGGCAGGCGGCAGTGTGGGGGTGTCCCTCCCAGCCTCTCGCTGCCCTCCGGCCCTGCAGCTTGGTCTCCATGGGAACCCGCTAGGGTTGAGCAGCTGGCATTTCAAGATCTCTAACTTGGGAGTCATGGGTGCCTTCTAGCCTGTTCCCGGGAAGCAGTGTGTGTGGGGACTGCAGGCCCTCTTCTGGCCTCCCCTGTCTCCTCATCCCTTTCGCCTCTCCATCCCCACAGGTGTCATCAAGCTGAAAAATAATGGTGATTTCTTCATTGCCAATGAGGGTCGGCGGCCCATTTACATCGATGGACGGCCTGTGCTGTGTGGCTCCAAATGGCGCCTCAGCAACAACTCCGTGGTGGAGGTGAGCTGGGAGGGAGGTGAAGAGGTCATGATGAGACCCGGGGCGTGGGAGGCTGGTGTGTGGGCCTGGCCCCCAGTCCCACCTCTGTCCTCAGCCGCTTTTCTCTCTTGCCCACAGATCGCCAGCCTGAGATTCGTCTTCCTCATCAACCAGGACCTCATTGCCCTTATTCGGGCCGAGGCCGCCAAGATAACGCCACAGTGAGGAGTGGTGGCGGGACCCGTGTGCTCTCTCTGGCCTCCGGTTCCCCTGCCATTCCAGCCCCTAGGAGCTGGGAACTCAGGCTCCTGGAAAAACCATGGTGGGCAGGAGGAGACCCAACTGGCCCATTGATCTGAGCCTCTGTGGGAGGGCAGGGCTGGTCCTTGGGAAGCCCCTCGAGGCTGGAACCCTCCGGCTTCCTTAGAGCCAGAGCCCCTCCCCTTCTCTCTCTGCAGACCACCCTCCTCTGTCCCTCAGATTCCCACCTTTTCCCTTTGTCTCCAGCTGATTGGCTTCAGACTTTTCCTTTATTATTTTTCTTTTGTAAATAAAAAGCACCGAGTTCCAAAGTAGTTCTTTTTATTATATATATTTTTTAATATAAAAAATGGGACTGGTGAGGCAGGGACACATGCAGGGGATGGCAGAATCCCTCGGCCTCAGGCCTGTCCTCCATCCTGCAGACAGAGACAGGTCAGAGAGCAGGCTGAGGCGGGGCACCAAGATTCCCAGCTTGGGGCCTGCCCCTGAAGCGCCAGCCCACTCAGAGAGTCAGGGGCCGGGCCCTCTTTAAGTCTCAGGCTCCCTGCCCTGAGCCGGGGACCAGCACAGAGTCCTGGGGAGCGGCTGCCACTCTCTGCCGCCCCGAGTTCAGGCAGAGCAGCAGACGGCAGCGTGTCTGGCAACACTGGGTTCTGGGGCTGGCAGTCAGACCCCCGTGCCTTCTTCCTGGGTCCACTGGACTGTGCCAGAGCCGTGGCAGCCGATAAGCACCATCTCCAGGCTATGGGGTTCCCAGGGCAAGGCCAGGCCCCCTGACCCTGGCGGGGGCTCTCCAGTACTTGCAGCCTCGGCCTGGTTAGTGGGTTCCGGGGGCCCAGTCCTAGCCCCTTCCTCGGGGGCCGGTGAGCCAGGGGTACTGGGCTCGGGGCAGAGCTCTGCTGAGGCCGGGGGCTCTGAGTCAGAGGTGGGGGTCCAGAAAGCTGTGGCTCGAGGCCAAGGGGAACTCTGAGAGGCCGGGGGGCCCCAGGGCCAGGGTGCTACGAGGGGAGGGGGCCCTGGACGAGGGTGGGGCCAGGTCCCACTCAAGACAGAGGCAGCTGGGGGCTGCAGGCAGTACGAGGATGTCCCAGTGTCCACACACAGAGGCTGCAGGAGCCCAGAGGTGCCGGCTAGGCACGGCCCCTCTCCCGATGCCCGAAGGCAAGGACCCTCCCCGTGGGGCGCCAGGACTTGCTGCACAGCCTGGCGAAGTGACTGCAGACCCTCCCGCATCTGCAGCACCTGCTCAGACAGCTCTGTCACCTTTAGGGAGCGAGGCAGGAAAGAGGGCGAGGTTAGAGAGGAGTCTGGACCTCACACAACGGCAGCGCCCGCCCCCCTCCCCTCGGCTCCCCTCCCCACCTCCACTTTGCCCCTCACCCACCGCCTGCCGCAGCTTGTCCAGTGTGTCTGTGTTCCTTGCCTCAGTGGGCCCGAGGGGGACAGTGAGCAGGCCATTTTCTGCAAAGAGTAGACTAGGGTTACCAGCCAGCACCAGGAAGAGGCCAGGCATGGGGTCCAGGCCTCTGCCCCAGTTAGCACAGACCACACTGGCCTGGCAGGGCCTGATGCCAGCCACGGCCACTTCCAGCCTTGCCCCAGTTGCCGAATTCTGCCCAAACCGCAAGGAGCCCTTGGGCACGCTGCCCCACACTTTCCCCCTCAGGACGCTGCCCTCTGCGCCTGTCCTCCAGACACACGACTGCTCCCAGGAGCTCATTACCTGGTCCGCTCTCGGGGCTGCGTGGCCTGGGGACCACTTTCAATTCTGCTTCCCCCTTAGCCCTCTATCCTCCCCAGGGTCTTAGCAACATTATCTTCTTTAACATGCACGACAACCGTACTGCAGACCAGAAGCTGGAGCGAGAACCGAGATCTTGCTGCTGGAGAGCTGACCGCAGGGATCCAAACCCCTTCCCGACCACCAAAGTGCTGGTCTTAACCACCAAAATGCCCAAACCATGCAGGCTGGGAAGGACAAGAGGCAAGAAGTCTTTACCCCGCCGGTTTCTCAGGGGTGCGCAGGGCAGAGAGGCAGCCCTGCCCACCTGCCGCCGCCCCCCCACCCCCCAACCTCGGAGCGGGCCTCAGTACCTGGTCCAGGGGAGGGGCTGCTGCTGCATTCCGGGCCAGGCTGCCCCACACGGAAAGAGAACTTGGGCTGGTCGGAGCCACAGCCATCCTCAATGCCATCTACTACCCTATGGACACGGGTGCCAGGACAACAAATCAATCCACGGGCAACCACTGTGGTGCCCTAGTGTCCACACACAGGAGCTCCCTGGAGTTCGGGGCCCAGGAAAGGTAACACGTGGTCCCTTTCCCTAGGAGCTTGCAGTTTTGCCGGGGGGTCCAAGCGTGAGCAACAGGACACAGCGGGAATTCTGAGCAGTAAATGGCCATGGACCAAACGGTTAGGGAGGGGCCGCAGGAAGGTGGAGTCCAGGAAGGCTTCGTGGAGGAGGCTGGGACCGGTTAGGATGGAAGGATGGACACCCAGGGGAGGAATGTGCCTGGCTGGACCCCAGGGCTATCGCTACCATCTTTGCCAGATCACAGGGGCCCAGGGCCTGCTTACCTGGGGCTCAGATCCGGGGGTACATTCCACGGTACAGAGGGCAACTGCAAACCCTCTAGGCTTCGAGGGTGAACAGAGGGGCCGGCCTCAGCCTGTGAAGCTCCTGCCCTGCCCGGCCGTCCTCTGCTCCTTAGCCTGGGCCGGGGCGCGGTTCGCCGTGGGGATAGCAACTTAGCAGCGGAAGAGGAGGATGTGCAGCCGGGGGACAGCAGGGGGCTGGAAGGCTCGTCCGCTGGGGCCGGTGAGGCCGCAGGGCCCTGCTCCCCATCCGTCTCCTTCTCCTCCAGTGTGGACATAAGGGTGTTGTCACCACTCAAGGAGCTGGTGTCTGCCTGGGGACAGTGGGGCACAGGGAACCAGCCTGGATAACCCCTACCGTGTCCCAGTCACCTGCCCCCCGTGACCTCATCTCCCTAGAAGGAGCCATCTTTGTTAAACTGGATGCCCAAGATCTCCCACCCTCGGAGGCAGAGGCTGTTACTCGTGGCGGTGAAAGGAGGTGGGTGGGGGACTGCTCTTCTGCTGCCACCACAAAGCCACCAAGCCCTGGAGGAATTTGCTGCCCTTCAAAATTCTAGCCAAATGTGGATACATCACCCCTCTACCTGGTCCCTCAGGCTAACCGAACTATCCGGGAGAACACAGTGCTAAAAACTGGTTTAGAACTAGTGGTAGAAGCCAGGAAAATTCGAAGCCCCTCAGAGCAGTCATCTCTCATGGTGAGGAAGCAGGGAGAGCCGCAGGGCTCTCTTCCGAGGCAGCCTGGAGGACTAGTGCCTGGCCCTGCCCAGGGGCCCCATCCCTCACGTGTGGCCTCAGCCTCCATCCCTTAAGACTCCGCTGTGGACCAGGCCAGGCCGTCTCGGGCAGGCCGGGGAGAGCCGGCAGGGCTGGCGGAGCACGGCTGGACTGGGCTCTAAAGGACAGCGTGGGTATGAAGGGGCAGGAGACGGGAGAGTGTAGACCCCCCACAACGTGTGGGGGTGTTAACACCAGGCCAGGCGCTCACACGGCTCCTCCCCCAACCCCAGCCTCTGCCCACTTCACCAGCCACCACCCCAGCCCCCTCCGCACACATTCCCGGTGCCCTCACCTCTGCGGGGCCTCCGCCCGCACCCAGGTTGTAGCTGAGCTCCCCTCGGAGGCCCCGGCTGAAGCGTGGGGCAAACTCGGGGTACAGTGCGAGGCTCTCGTGCAGCCCAGTCAGCTGGAGACACTGCAGGACGCAGTAGGTCAGCCCCTTTACATCAGCATTGGCCTTGACCACCTGTTCCCGCCGGGGCAGCTCACAGCCAATCAGATCACCCTTCCCTGGGAAGCGGAAGTAGAGGTCAGCAAGCCCTGCCCCTCAGCCCACGCACAGAGGGTCAAGCAGAGGCAGCTGAGCTTCCCTTGTGAGGGGAGTGGGGCCTTCGGAGCCAAGACCCAGACGGGCAGAGGGGCCCAGGCTCCGGCCGACCCCCGCTCCTTATCTCTCCGGCTCCTCAGACAGACTTGGAGTGAAAAGCACTGAGGCCCAGGAGCTCAAGCACTTCCGGGATGGAAGCCACTGTCCTGAAACACACCTGAAGTTTAGCTCTGAGATTAACGAGCGGTCAACAATTCTGGTGGTTCCGAGGCTGTCTGTAGATCGGAACCTGGGCCCCATCTCTACCTATAACATCTGCAGGAGACCCCACAATCCGGTATCTTTCAAGCCTCACAGGTGATTCAGGTGGGGCTCATCCAGGAGCCAGCAGGTTAGTGGCCAGCACGGCACAGTGAAGAGGTCAGGCAGCCACGCTTCTTCATCTCCCTGAACCCTGGTTCTTGCGGGACGGATTTTGTACTGAACTGGGTCCTGGTGCTTTCTTGATCTTACCAGAAGGTGTCAATGTAGGATTTTCCCACCACCCAGCTGGGACTGCCACCTGGCTGACAGCAATTGTAAAATGGCGTCAATTAGAGTCCGTATCCCAATCTCAGAGATGTTAAATTATAGGGGGAAAATGTGCATCTTACAATCAGTGAACTAGGGTGCCTCCAATCACGGACATGTGAGGAGTAAGCGAGTTAGTGTAGGTAAAGTGACTGACACAGAGACGATCAAAGTTCGTTTCCTTTCTCTCCCTCTGGACAAGAGTCCCCTGTAGATCGTTCCCAACAGAGACGGCCGGCCTGCCGTAGGCAGAGCACTAGCCGCCTTCACAAGGCAGCTCAGCCCACTGCCGGAGTTCGCAAGATTGGAAAGCGTTTCCTTACCCTCAAGGAAGAAGATGGATCACTGCCACCCTCCACCGTGGGCTGGCTCGTGCTGCCAGCAGGACTGAGCTTAGCAGCTCCTGTAAATGTTCACGGACTTTTGCTCAAACTTAAGTGTAGAAAGCATTGCTGTTAAATTGTATTTTCTTGGTTTCGGGCCATCCTTCTGGTTCCTTCTGAGAGCTGTTTGGATCTCAATGTGCTCATCTGATGAATGAGCTCTCTCTCCTGTGTGTCATCTGGAAGTAAGAGAAGTGTGTATTTTTTGTCTTCATCCAAGAGGTGAGATAGAATTGAGAAATAGGACAATACCAATGACAGAGCCTCCATGCCATCAGTCTCAGACCAGAGACTGCCCTCCAGGCCGGCATTGCAGCCAGAACCTCCAGCTCAGCATTCCAGCCCCCTCAGGTCTTCCTGGTACTGTCACCCAGCCCACTTCTCTTCTCTTGCCTCCTTCCCCCACAACCGACTGTGTGTGCTTAGCTGTTAGCTCATACGCAGAGGTAGGGGCCAGAATTGACGCCACGAGCTGCATGGTGAGCCTCAGCTGCCAGCAGCAGGCAGAAGGCCCCTGGATGTCCAGCGAAGGAGGCAGGTGGGGGCAGGAGTGAAGGCAAAGCAGAAAACCAGGTTGTGGGGAACCAGGCATACATCAGGGCACCCGGAGCCATCAAGTCAACAGAGGAAACAATTCCTCTGGAACGTGTGTGCAGGCACAGGATGGATCAAAGGTGGCAAAAGCTCCAGTGCTGGGGACGCAGGCAGTGAGGTGAAGGTGGCGGACATTCTTGAGGCTCGTCTTAATAGTGAACAGGATTATTCTGCAACCTGGTGCGTGGCAGCAGTGAGGAGATGTTCTTACAGGACCAATGCCAGCTCCCAGCCACACTGCTTCCTCGGCTCCGAGATGAAAACCATCTGTTTAATAATCCGCTCGTCAGTCTTGACCAGTCTGCAATTGTCAAAATCTGTCTGTTTGCCCTTCCGAATCTCTCCACTTCTCCAGCATTTCTCAAGGACTGCCAGCCATATGTGAGGGACCATAATTCCGTTTACTGGGAGTCCTGGCATAAAAGGCATCTAGGTCGGGAAGCCAAACTCCCAGAAGACTCAAGGTGAAAGGTGTGGCAGCCTCTCACCTCTCTTACCTCCAAGACCCCCTTGATGGTATTTCTTTATCCTGTTGGTAGATCATCCTCCTCGGGGGAGCGGGGAGGGACGCACAGTAGCTTCTGGGCATCTAGTCTTCTTAATTCTCCAGGTTGGTGACAAACCTCAGCCCCTCCAGGCGTCAGCCACCCCCACGGTGAGTCTACAAGCATTTGGCCGAGGGTTCACCTCCCTTCCATCCCCTGTTGTGAGGCCCTCCATTACCCAAACAGGTCACAGAGTTCCTGCCTGCTGGGGTTGCTGCTGGGAGCCTCCCACAGCCACGGACACCCTCAGCTCTGTGTTTCCAGGAATGCTTTGCGTGTGCCTTCCTAAAGCCCGGTGTGTACAGCCTGTCATCCTGAAATCGTGCCCTTCCTTGGGGACACGGCGCTCCCTTGATCAGAGCTCCTGAAAGCACAGTGTTTGAAGCCTTAGGGTTGGCAGACTAGGTTCTAACCCCACCAGCCAATTCATGAACCTCTCCAAGCCTCCTGCTCCTTCCGTGCAGAACAGGCACGACACCAGTGCCTCTGCCAGGGGTTTTGTGAGGTTTGTGTGAGCTGAAACACCTAAGGGCTAGCCCCGCAGTGAGACCCTTGGGATCAGCATTATTCTGACGTCCATCCCACAACTGCAATCTCTTCTTCCTTGTCCAGGGACTCGACCCATTTCCACCTCTTTCTTTTGCCAAGAAGGGAAGTATATAGGCAGAGTCCGAGCCCTGCTGTTGCCCGCTGGGGCCCTGGGCCTGCTCTGTGACCAGCCCTAGGAAAGCACAACCCCCCTCTCCCCTGACCTGGTGGAGGGGCCCCACAAGAACAGCTCTCATTCCCTTCTTGCAGCCCTGCCTAAGCACTCTCTCCAACACTGCCATGCCTAGCATTGGATTTTTCTCCTTGGCAGGAACTGCTGATCCCTCCCATCCCCTCATAGGCTGCAGGCTGGTGGTCCTCCACTCACTCAGGGAGCCTTGAACACCTCCTTGTGTTGCCACCCAGTGGTCACTGGGTCTGCTTTGAGCTTTGTCTGCTTGGAGCTTTGCGCCATGGCTTCTCCTGACTCCGTCCTGGCTGTTTCTCCACGGGTGGCTTTGCCTGTGCCCCCTGTCCACGTTTCTGCTGATGGGGCCCTGGTTCCACCCACCTCCCCCAAAACCCCCGCTTCCTCTCCTGCCCTCACAAACCTAGGATGGCAAGTACGGTGCCGCCCTTGAGCACCTCCATGGAGCCGGAGCAGACAAAGTAGAGGGCCTGGAGAGCGTCCCCTTGGTGGATGAGGTACTCGCCAGGCGTGCAGAAGGCCGGACGCAGGGCCAGGGACAGTGCCCGCAGGCAGCCACGGCTTGCAGCCTCAAACAGAGGCAGCTGCAGAACCTCCTTGTGCAAGTGCATGGCGATGTCTGCGCGAAGCTCGTCTGGGAGGCTCTGCAGCAGCTGCAGGGGGGAAGCAGGTGGGGAGGTTAGTGGTGGCAGAATGCAAGGCAGCCTCCAGCCAGCCCTCTTTACATCCATCCCACTGGCCTTAGGAGCAAGGGGAAGTGTGGGAGGGACCTGAGGCTCCGTGCCTGTAGCCTGTACCGGCAGTGCGGGAGGCTGCCTCTGCCCCCCTCCCATCACTTTAGCCCACCGTGAGCTGCTTGGCTTTCCTCCTCCAGGCCCAGAGCCGGATGTCGGTGAGCAGAGCCTCCAGGCCTAACAAGGGTGGAGAAAGGCCTTCAAGGCTTTTTGACTGCGCTCTGCCCCATGCTACTGCCCACTCCTGGGGAGCAGAAGCCAGAATTTTGTGTTCCTTGCCCCCCAGCCCACTCCTGGGAATTTTAGGCCAAGCGCATACTCCTGGAAGGAGCAAAGGCTGGAAGGGCCAGCCCTGGAGGCCTGCGCACCTCAGTGGTGTCGATACCGTTGTTCACAGCCCACGTCGCCTGGAAGTACTCGAGCATGCGCTGCTTGAGGGGCTTGGGGATGCGGTGGATGCGGATGTAGTCTCGGAGGTCACGGGTGCGGCTGTGGTACAGAAAGCGGCGGGCGTACATGCGCTGGATGATGGCCGTCACGTTCCCAAACACCACCGCGTGCATCAGGGCTGGGGAGGGTGGCGAGAGGGGGTCACCTCCAGGCCCGGCCTGACACCACGCTGGACACATCTGCCCTCCCTCCCACCATCCAAGTCTCCTAGGCAAGACACGGGCCACTGTGTGGCAGGGAGTCCTGCAGCCACATGGGACTCCCCTGGCCCTGGCTCTGTGTTCCTTCAGTCCCCCAAAGCAGAAGAACCTCTGAGAAGGACCTTGGGGCCCTGGGGGGAGGCGGGGAGTTGGGGCCACCTGGAGCCACAAGTCTGAGAGTGGGCCCAGGACAGGGAGAGCAGCAGGCCTCACCGCCAATGAGCATGGTGCAGATGGAGAAGATCTTCTCGGTGTCCGTGTTGGCGGACACGTTGCCAAAGCCCACGCTGGTGAGGCTGCTGAGCGCGAAGTAGAGGGAGGTGATGTAGGCGCTGCGTAGCGAGGGGCCGCCCAGGAGCTCCAGCCCCGTCCTGTTGGCCTCCCCGCTGACGCTGCTACAGTTGTCGTTCTGGCCGGAGCTGTTCCCTGCCACAGGGCTGCGGCCCACCAGGTAGTAGGGGGTCTCGAGTCGGCGGGCCAGCTCCTGCAGCCAGCCTGGGGAGGGGACAGGGCACACCTAAGCAAGCGGGACGGCACTGCCACACCACAGGCGCACATGTACCCACTGCTTCCCCCGGGGCGGGGGCCATGTGGATGCAGACCCCCCCCCATGTCTTCCCACCACTTTCCTCCTCTGCCGGTCCAGCACACCCTGTCCACCCCCTCAACCCTGACCAAGACAAGCACGTGAGGACGAGGCTGTCGTCTCTCCAGCCGGCGTCTGCTGGTGCCAAGAAGGGAGCAAGGCGCATTGCACCCTCTCTCCCGTGGCTGCCACTGATCCCAGCCAACGGGCCGGCTGGAGGAGCACAGGGCCCGCACCGGCCAGTCTTGTTCCCAGAGACGGAGAGGTGAGGCCACCTCCTCTGCCCTGTCCACGCAGACTCCTCTTGCTCTTTCTCTGGGCTCACCTGCTCCCAAAGGCTGCTTCCCCCTCACCCCTCCCACGACCACACAAACCACCCAACCCCATGTTCGCATTCTCAAGCACACCGTGGACGCATGCATATGCACCATCAAGGCCACAGACGTGCTCTGCAGTTGAGAGGATGAGGACACACACGTGTGAGCACATTCACAGGTGCACAGCCACAGCCACTCACACAGGAAAAGCCTGAGCGCACTTGGGAGAGAGACAAGGGCACACAGGTGCTTGCACTCAGACAGCCAGGCAGGCGAGGCGAACACGAGCACACAGGTAAGCACATTCAAAGGCCACAAACAGGCAGGCACCTGTGCACACACAGAGGCTCCTGAGCACACATGCAGACATGGGTCAGCCTGGGACACTGGGCAGAAGCTGAGAGTGCCCCAGTTCCCCCCATCAATCCCACACTCTCTGGCTTGGACTTGGCAGGAGGTGGAGCTGAGTACTGGGCTGTCTCAGGAGCTCTGGCTACCCACAGTCACTCTGAGCCCAGCTGGAAGCTTGTGGGAACTCTAGGGTGTTGGATGGGGGTTCCTGGGGTCCACAGAGGTCCCAGGGATCCTGGCAGAACTGGGGGTCACGGGGAGCAAGGGAGAGAGGGCTGATCTAGGGTGGAGACACAGAAGGCAGGTGCAGAGAGGGGGCTCAGGGTCTGTGGCTGCAATGGACCTCACCTCTCCACATGCGCTCTGCCCCTCCCACCTTGACACACCCAGCGTCCCTGCTCCACACTCTCCCGAACGCCTTACACACACTCTCCCTGCCATCTCTACGCCCCTCCTCACCCCCAGACCTGTTTATTCAGCGATCTCACAAACATGTGCCTCATGCATAACGCCCGAGGGCCATGTGATGGGGCTCAAACTGACATGCTATGGGTTAGGGCTAGAGGGCTCCCTAGAAGAGAGGACATTGGTGTTTGGTCTCCAAGGATGGCTAGAGTTTTGAGTCAGAGAAACTGAGAGAAGGTTGTTCCCGATCTAGGGAAGGACATATTGGGCCATCCCTAGGGATGGTGACACGTGCAAGCAGTCGCTCAGCTTAGCTGGAGTGTGCGGTTCATACAGATGTGTCAAGGCCTGAGCCAAGGTGAGGACTTGCTCTCCTGTGACTCGACGTGTGCTGCAAGGATTCGCGGGAGCATGCCAAGCTCGTCAGTCGCTCTTCAGCTGGGCCCGAGTTGAAGCCAGTTCCAGGTAAGGAGAGTGGGCGGCAAGGGGTGAGAAGCAGGAGGATGAGGGGAAGGTTCCAGAGGGGCCTGTCCTCTCTGTCTTGGCCATGGTGCATTGGCAGCTCCTGGAGCTGGTGGTGCGGGGAAGCTGTTCCGGAGGCCAGTGGCTTTCGTTGAGAAATGCCCCGAGTGATCTCCCTCAGCATTTAGTACAATCTTTTGAAAATGCAGCCCATCTCTATGGGGCTAATGGGAATAGCGGGAAGGAACTCTGTGTCTACACCACCCACAGCAAGGCAGAACCCAGGCAGGGAAGCCGGGGGCAGGGACCTCCCAGAGCCAGACCAGAGCCAGACCAGGAGGGGGCGCCACTTCCCCTCCAGAAATCCCTTCTGGGGCTGGACTCTGGGAGGTCTGGGTGTGGCTCTGACCCAGCTGGGGAGTCGCTTCTCTGGAGAAACAAGAAGGGGAAGATGATGTGAAGAAGGACTTGGAAACTCCCCTAATGTGAGCTAGTACCAGCCCAAAATAGAATGAAATTACTCCAGAACTTAGGGTGCAAGAATTAATATGAATATCTGCAAAACAGCCAGCCCCCCACTTGCCCATGTTCTCCATGGCGGGACTCAGAGCCCCTCCAAGAGCCAAAGATATTCTTCCCATCAGCTGAGCAGCCTCTGTGAGGTGGTCAGAACAAAGGAGCCACAGGGACCAGAGACTCAAGAGTGGCCCTATTTGGGCGCAAACTGACCTGGGGATATGGTGTCTCAGCCCACTTTGGGATCAGGGCTTTGCATCACTATTATCTATCTCCTGGCACACTGACCGTGTCGCCCTGTCCGCCTCCATCACAGCCTCCCTCTGGGAAGGGCAGGTGCCAAGGAGCTGACACTGCCTGCAGCAGCCCGATTCTGTATGCTCGGCAACTAGAGCTTTGGGGAATATCCAAGTGGGCCTCTGGGCCACACACCAGTCTCCGCGGGCTTGGCAAGGGAGAGAGGATTTGCAAGAGCCTCCTTGGCCCTGGGAACTGATCGGAGCACGTTTCTAAGGCCCAGCTGGACTCCTGGTGACCCCACCAAGGAGCAGATGGTCATGCAAGGCCATCTGAGCAGCTGGCCTGCTGCCCATGGACTGGAACAAGCACTACAGGCCAGTTCCTGGGAAGCCACCAGAGGGCTGGAGGGCAAGGGAGGGAGAAGGTGTGTTGGGTTTTGGAGCCTCAGGGTATGAAGAGTTAGAACTGGCTGGAACAGAATGGTTCAGAGTTAGAGGAAGGATGGAGGTTGAGCTGGTATAGTGGCACCATGGAATGACAGGGGACAAGGTGAGGGGAGGAGACAGGGCCAGGGCGGAGGAGGCTGATGGAGGGCCTCATTGCTCAGGGCAGAGGGGTAGAGCAGTTCAAACGGGTGTGGTTAGCAGAGTCAGGTGCCACAGGGACTTCAAGGGGATGTGGGTTTGGCCCTAGGAGGTCACTGCAACCTGCCGGGTACCATTTTGGGTGGAGAGGTGGGGGTGGGAGCCTTCCTGGCAGGAGTTAAGATGTGAGTGGGAGGCGAGCAGAGGGAGGAGTGGAAGTAGAGGTGAAGTGAAGGAGAGTGAGTACACCAGCGGATCAGAAAGAAAGGCTGCATTTTAGGTCTGGGGGAGGGCAGAGAAGCAGCTGAGAGGGATGGGCCTGCATATAACAAGAGTGGGGAAAGGCCTTAGAGGGCAAGGTGTGGGGGGCAGGATTCCGAGAGGGTGGTGCGAAAGCACCAGGCACCAGAGGTACCCAGGAGGGCAGTGGCTCCCTGCACGGCCTTCTCCTGAGAAGGGTTGATTCTCAGCTGGGCAGAGGCCTGAAGAATGTGACAAAGGCTAAGTCCACAAGGAGGGCATGATGGGTGAGTAGGACTCCCCCGGGCAGCCCGCCAGGCTTTCTCCACTATGCCTGGCTGCTGAAGAACAGGCCTACCTCAAGGTAGTGGCTCTGTCACAGTCACACGTGTGTGCACGTGTGCACACACACACACACACACACCAGCCCCCACATTCTTCTCACAAACACACACCTACTTGCATGTATGCCCCGGATACACATGCAGACTTGCACACATCCCTGACCCCCCATATCAGCTCACAAACACACCCGTGGACTCACATTTCCCTGACACACACACACTCGAGCAGACATATTCCTCTGTTACATATGTATACACACACTCTCCCCTCCCCCCCACCGCTCGCTGGAAGCCTCTGGTACCGATCTCCGGCAGCTCCGAGGCACTGCTCTCGATCTCCAGCTGGCCGATGTAGAACCAGACGCAGGCCACCCAGTGGGCGAGCAGGGCGAACACAGCCATGAGCAGTGTGAGCACCACAGCACTGTACTGCGAGTAGCGGTCCAGCCGCGGGAGCAGCCGCAGCAGCCGCAGCAGCCGCACCGTCTTCAGCAGGTGGGCCCCAAAGTACTGAGGTGGGGGGAGACAGGGAGGTCACCCCAGGGCCGGCCCCACCAGCCCTGCCCCAAAGCCCACCCAATCCAGCCACACTGACCACGTTGACCTTGAAGGCATGTAGCAGGTCAAAGGGCAGCGCCGCGATGACATCCAGCAGGAACCAAGTGGTGACGTAGTGGAGGCAAATGGACTTTGGGGCAAATACCACCTGGCCTGACTTGGACACAAACGTGGTGCGGAAATTCAGCACGATGTCTGCAAGAAGTCGGGGTGGGACTCAGCATGGGGTAGCGGAGGGGCCACACCTTACTGGGCATTGACACTTTACTGGGTATCTGACATGGCCTGGGGCCCCCTACCATCGTAGTTCATACAGAACTCTAAAGGGTGGATACTGTTATGCCCACTTGATGGAGGGAGAAACTGAGACTTGGAGAGGCTATCATCAGCTCAGGGTCATATAACCCATTAGCAGTAGAGGTATGTTTGGAACTTAGGTTTGATTTCAAAGCCCACAGGTCACAAACAGGGGGAGGGCGTGGGGGACACTTGTCAGCAGGCACAGGAAGCCATGCAGACTATCCCCATCAAAGCCCGAGGGGTGCCCGGCGTGGGGTGGGGTGGGAGGCACAGGGCACACGTACCAAGAATGAAGAGGACCTCCACAGCCAGATCACAGACGCTGGGGGCACTGCGGGCGGCGCTGGGCTCCTGGGCTGTGCTCACACACACGCTGTAGGGCACGGTGACAGCCACGTAGAGGGTGGCAAGCAGGATGAAGCCGTCCCAAGTGGCCCTCAGTGCCCCACAGTGCAGCAGGATGAAGGGTGACTTTCGGATGGCTGCTACTTTGTACTCAGGCAAGTTTGGCTTCTCCCCAAACACCCCCTGAGGGGGGCAGGGCAGGTCCAGCCAGGGAGGACAGGAAATTTATAGAAGCTGAGTTGGATAGGGTCTGGGACAGGCAGCCACCTCCTTTCTCTCCCTGCATACTCAAAGCAACCTCTGACACGGGCATTAGAGCCCTCATGTTACAGATCAAAAGACTGAGGATCAGAGAGCCCACTGACTTAGCTGAGGGCACACAGCCGTTTAGGGGAAGAGCCGACATTGATCCAAGTCCCATCTGACTCCAGGGCCAAGACTCTATCTTTGATGGATCAGGCATCTGACATTCCCTCCCTCAGTCACAACCCCAAAGTGCTGGTGGGGCCTGGGTGGTCCCCTGGACATCCTCTCTGTGCTGGGCTTAGTTCCCCTCCTCCATCTCCTCAGCCTGCCCCTATGGTGCCCTGCCCCCCAAACACACACCCTTATGCGCAATCCACCTTATTGAGCTTGTGCTTGCCCTTGGGCTGCTTCTGCAGGTGCCCAGACAGGTGGTAGAGCACAGCCCGGCTCCGCCGCCGGTTGGCATTGAAGCCTTTGGCTCCTGCCCGGCCATATCGGCGCCGGCCACCACCTGCAAAAGAGGGGCCTGTGAGGATGGTGGGGGGAGTGCCCACACCCCCTAGCTAGGGTCTTGTGTGGAGGACACCAGTTGCTGGCCCATGACCTGGGCCAGTCTGACTCATTGACTGGTTAGTCTGTTTAGAGTTGGGGGCTCCAGCATCCTTACTTCCAGGGGCACTTACAGACACTCTTCCCCATGCCAACTTGCAGGAGAAGGAGGTCTGGATTAAGGCAAAGGCTGGAGAGGATCTCCATAGGGAAAGGCCTGAGACAGGAGTGGGGAGGTGGTTCCCAGGGCTGGGGGGTGGGTAGGGGGGATGGAGAGTACCCCTAGCATCCCCAGCTGCCCCCAGTGACAGCCTTGTGAGCTGGCCGTAAGGCCTCCCCGGTCCTTGGAGGATACAAGAGGGGAAAGGTCCCAGGGACTAAAAGAGGGC
Organism: Panthera onca; assembly: GCF_046562875.1. Lineage (NCBI taxonomy): Eukaryota > Metazoa > Chordata > Mammalia > Carnivora > Felidae > Panthera > Panthera onca. The sequence goes on along the minus strand of NC_138345.1, from coordinate 76,012,492 downwards.
TTTGGATGGGACTCCCAGTCAGCTCTGTGTGAGGGAAAGGTACCAAGTGGGTCTGCACTGGGCCCCACTAATTGGTCCGAAAATGGTACTTTGCGGGCACTAGCGGAGTTTGTTTGCTTTCCGTTTCTTAGTAAAGTTGACTTCAAAACTCCAACTTTGTCTCAACTGGTCTCTTTGGAAACAAGCGTTCCATATCTGGGCATGTGGAGATGAGAGCAGCACAGGCCTCTCACCCAGCAAAGTGGGACTCAGTGAGTGCAAGAGGGTGGGGGGACCCGTGAGCCCAAGCTGGGTGCCAAGGCCCCACCCACAGCAGCTAAAATCAACAGCCCCACGGGCACCCACCTGTCTCCTTCCAATTGTCAGGGCCCCCTCGGTTCTTGGTGTCACTGATATCCTTGTGAGAGACCAGGAAGAGGGCCACCTCCCCTTTCTCATTCTTTATGGGTATCACATCGAGGAGACACCAGAATGGGAGCCCTGGGCACAAAGACAGACTTAGCCTAGCTCCTGTTCTCCACCTTGCCCGAGGTGACAGAGGTTCCACTGCCACCCCGCCCCCCCCAAGACACAAGCAGGATGGGGGCTTTTCTGGGAGTGGAGCGGCGGCCTGGCTCCATTTAGGACAGGGCTTGATGGAACAGAGAGGGTGGGGGAAGGCAAAGGAGAGCAGAGATGACCATCAGACATGTGTGTTCATAGACCTGTCCTACTGAGACCGGGACATTTTTCCGCTTAATTGGGAAACTCAAGATCGGAAATTGAGTGGAGACTGAGGCTGAGGTGGGGATGGAAGAGAGAAGCCAAGGGACAGTGGATGGGGCGGGGAAAGTAAGGGGATGTGGGAAGACAGGATGGGATGGGGAGATGGAGAAGATGGGGATGGAACACAAGGGCAGTGGATGGGGTGGGTGCCAGGCTGGGTGAGGCCTCAAAAGTGAGGTGGGCTGGCCAGGTGGCCCCTCACCGCTCTTCCGGTACAGGATCAGCTCAGCCTTGAACTCCTTGTGCTCATCCAGCGCCTTGCGGATCTGTTGGCGGACAAGCTCACTGGTGTCTGGCCCATAGAGGAAGGAGCAGGCGCAGCCCCGCTGCATGACCTCGGCCCGGGAGAAACCCGTGAGGTCGCAGAAGCCATCAGAGCAGTAGACCACGGGGAAGAGCCCCGCCACCTGGGCATTGCCCAGCACGAAGTTACTGTCTGCAAGAGAGCACCTCTCAGAGGAGGCATGGGGTAGAGGGGCACAGGGTCTACCACCCCTCTTTCCTAAATGCCTGCAACCAAAGGGTGGGTGTCACGAAACCCAAGAATTCTGTGTGTGTGTGGCTGGGGGTTAGGGCAGGCAGGTGTGGTTTATAAACAGGAATCAGTGTGTCACCTGTGTACCAGTGCCCTGCAAGCGTCCACTCCTAGCCACGTGTGTATGTGTATATTCAGGAATCAACACCGAGGTTGGTGAATGCGGCCCTGTGTGGGAACTGTGCCCTCTGGACCGAGTCCTGAGCAGCTTGGGGTATAGGGTAGGGCTGGGATGCCCAAAGAGGGCTGCACAACCAGTCCTAGGCAGCCACAGCCCCACTCATACCTCTGCCAGGTCCATTCATGGCTGTCTGGCTCCTCTCACTGGAACCCACCTGGATGGGAGGCGGTCCAGGCCACCATTCAGCCTGCACTTTTTTGAACCCCAGCTGCCTGACGGGGCTCAGGAATTAGTGAATGTGATCAAAAATGGGGGTGTAAGCATGGTAGCTGCACAGCACTGCCTGAAGCCAACAATGTATTGGGGAGTGGGGGCACTGAATCAGCAGGCTGCAGGATGGAGAAGCCAGTGTGTGTGTGTGTGTGTGTGTGTGTGTGTGTGTGTGTGTGTGTGTGTGTGTGTATTGGGGCAGGGGGCTGCTCAGTGATGGGCTCCCACCACCTATCAGGAACTGCAAGACCATGAAGTGTGCCAAGCAGAGAGCTGGGAAGCCCCACTGGGGGTGAGTGTGAGGGAGCAGGAGAAGGAGGGAGGGGGTTTTCACGACTTTCCCTGTGCTCAGAGCCCTGGAAACCCAGGATCCAGAAGCTCTGGTCGCCTACTCCAAACTTCCCCAATCTTGGTAGGAATACCCAAACCTATCTTTGGGGGTCTAGAGGGGTCCTTTGGGTTTAGGCTGGTGAGTTTAGGCGGTGAGGTGAGCTTGGACAAACAGTGCGCTCCCAAATCCCGCTTACTCTACCTCCTTTGCAAACCTTTTTCCTAAATCTGATTTTTGAACCCTCCGGCTGTCCCTGAGCACCGCTCCTCTCCCTCACCCCCCACCCCGCCCCTCCACTTCTATGTTAGTCGGTGGGATAGCGCCAGACTCAGGAACAGGGTGGGTTAGATTGACTAGGTAGGGGTTCGATCTCTAGCAAACAAATAGCATCCGGGGCCCCAAACCCTGAGACTTCTGGCCGTCTTGCCCAGCCTCGTGTAAAGTTGACCCTGGACCTTTTGGGAAACGGCGTCTGGAAGGAGATGGTGGTCCCCGCTACAATCAGGGCGTTGGGGACAGAGGGTGAGAACAGGAAGGAGCCAGGCTGAGATGTCGGGGAGCGGGACCTGCGGGAACCCTGGCAGGGAACGGCTTCTCTGGGAGCCAGTGGAGTGAAGGTCAGACTCACGCGTGCCGTCGAAGCGCGTGGCGATGGTGTCCAGGAAGGTGTTCTGCGGCGCCAGGAGTCCCCGCATGGCCGGCATCTTAGGCGGCCGTGGCCGCCTGCCCCATCCCTCCGGGGCGCGGGGGCTCAGCGCCGGGGGAGGGCGCCCAGCTCGGCCGCCCCCCACCGGGCCCCGCGCCCCCTAGCGCAGCCGTCGGAGGCTGAAACCCACCCCGGGTTCGCAGGCCCGGCCAGCAGCCGGTGCGCGAGGGGGCGTCCCCGCCGTCGGGGCCCGGAGCATGGCGCGCGGCCTCTCGCGTCCTGGCCGCCCACGAATGCCGGGCTCCAGACTCGGCGCTCGCCGCGCTCTCCGCACCTTCCGCTCGCGGCGGCGGCAGCAGCGGCAGCGGCTCCCGTTTCGGCTGCGGGTCGGCTCCCGCTCGGGCTCCGCTCGGCGCCGGGTCCCCGCAGCTCCCGCGGTCTGTCGGGGAGAGGAGGCAGCCTCCCTCCCTTCCTCCGGCGCCCGCCGCCTGCACCGGGGTAACCATGGAGACGGGCACACCCAGGCAGGGCCGCCTCCTTAAAGGGACAGGCCTCCCGCCTAGGGATCCCCTCCCCTTGGGACCTCGGTGGGGGCAGGGGAGGCGGCGGCCCCCCTACCCCCGCCGAGCCTGCTGCCCGAGCCGCCCCAAGCCGCCCCGCCCGCCCCTCGGAGAAGACCGGCGAGCGCCTGGTCCCGCTCGGGCTGACTCAGCGCAGGGGCGAGGCGTCTTTCTCTGCAGCATGGGGGTTCGCACAGAGCCTCGCAGACTCTCCTCCCCCGGAGCGACCAGAGGAGAACTCCGGCGGGGGGGGGGGGGTGCGCGGGGAGGGCTGGGGGGGGGGGGGCTCTGTGTTTTAGAAGACGCTTTCCCCGAGGAAAAAATGTAAAGGGAAAGGGGGCTGGGCGGTGGTGGGAGGTGGGGAAGGCAGGCAGAGGGACCCCAACTGTACGGGAAAGTCTAAAAGGAGATGGGGTGGAGGGTGTCTAAACGCAGCTTCTGGGCATCCAAGCCTTTGTCAGCCTCAACTTGACCCTCGTCACTGGGAGGTGCAGCTGCAGACAGGAGCTATCAGGAAACGGGAGGGTGGGTAGCCCTGGAAGTAAGGTTGAGATGCTCTCGGTGAGTGCCGGTGGTGGTGGTGGGTGTGTGTATGGAAAGGGTGTGGGATATTTCTACTCTTTGTCACCTTTTGCCTCTCAGGCAGCTCCCGAGGGTCAGGTTGCAAATACAGCGGACGGGTAGGACGTCAGACACTGGGAGAACTTCTTAGCCTCGTGCGTGCGGATCCCTGGCGAGCGAGCGAGCGGGGAGTGAGAAGGACCCGGCCAACGCTGCCCCAACTCCTCGAGTCCCAGAGTAGCGGGCTCTGCGCTGCGGGGGGAGCGGTGGCTGCAGGGACCCCCTCCCGTGAGAGGGTGGGAGGAGGGGCCGGGCGGGGCCGAGCGGAGCGGGGCCGGGGCGGCAGTCTGTAGCTTGTCTCCGCGCTGCGTCGGTCCCCCCGGCTCGCTCTGCCAGCGCCGCTCCTCCTCCCTCCCACGATTTGCCAGCGAGCGCGGCTACCGCCCGCGCCCAGAGGAGCCGCCGGGGCCAAAGCAGCAATTTGTTCCCCAACGGGTGAAGCGGGAGGCCCAGCACCCCCGCCCCTCAAAGAAACACATCCACAGCCACCAGCCTCGGAAAGAAAGGAATGTCGCCCGCTCCACCCACCCCTCGTCAGCGACACGGGCCAAAGCCCCAGGCACCTGTATTTAAATGAGCTGGTGCTTTAGGAGGAAAGGGAGGAAGCGTCCTCCTCCCCAGGTCCTCTGAATCCTGGAATCCCGCTCCCAGGAAGAAAGACCCCAAGGAACCTGTTCCCCACGCCCACCTCCACAAGCAAAGTCAGTCCTCCTCCAGCCCATCATCACACCCTCCACGCCAAGTTCAAGCATTCTGCTAGGAGAGGGTGCTGTTTGGTAGGAGTCCGCTCGCTTGGAGACCAGACCAGGGGGTGGTTGAAAGCACACAACTTGGTTTGACTATAGTCCTGCCACTTGCTACGTCATTTTCATTCGGGACCCAATTTTCTCCTTTGTGAAATGGAGATAATAAATAATAACGACCTCAGAGGGTTGTTAGGAAGATTAAATGAGTAAAGGACTTAGAACAGTGTGTGACATTTGCATCATGTAAATGTTTATTATCTGATTTTGAATCTCATAGAACCCCTATGAAATAAGGTAGATGCTACTTACACTCCACTCACAAATGAAACAGAGGAAGAGAGAGAAAGAATGGGAGAGGGAGAGAGGTTTGCTCACAGTAACCGAGCTGGTAACTGGCAGAACTAAGGTTCCAACCATGACAATCTTCCAAACCCAGGTCCAGAGTCTGCCTCATTGCAGCACAGCCGTCCCCACCGAGGACCCAGAAAGAGCTTAAGGTTAGCTGGGGACCGGTTATCTGGGTTGTAAATCAGATCCAGGTGGCCTTCCAGTCGCCCGGTGTAAGTGCCAGGTGTTTAGGCTTTCGGGCTTCCAGCTTTTCAGCCTGGGCTGGTCTTGGTTATTAAAGACAGTGGTTTGGACATTAAGACAAACCCAAACCAGACACCTTGGGTCGGTGTGAGCAGGCAGTAGATGGCATGTGGGGGTGCCCCGAAAGAATTAGTAGTTTACATTTATTGAGCATTGGGTGCCAAGCACCGTGCTGAAGCAGAGGGGCTAAATTTCTAAGATGCACTGCCTCCTCCTGCAACTCCAGCCTATTTTGGCGCCCTAGTCCCCCCAATACTAGAAAATATACTAACCTTTATTGAATGTTATGATCACTCTTCTTATCCCAGAATGAAACAATAATGTTTTGGTCTTTAAATCCCTCTCCCCACTGCCCTTCAAAGAATTTGTGGGAATGTGAATATGGGGTGGGGGTTGCAGCCACTGCCCAAGTCCTTCCTCTGAACTGAGCGGGTTTAAGATGCCCCTTCAGCCCAGAGGCAAATTTTCAGGCATAGAGCCTCCTGCTCTCTTCCCTCTTTCACTTCACCTTGTCCCTCAGGTCTTCCCCTCAGCTAACACTAACAAATTCCATGTCTCCTCCTTCCACACCTCCCTCACCCCCCCAGCCCCAATACAGAACAGTGTGTGACATTTGCATCATGTAAATGTTTATTATCTGAGGGGCAAGGACTCACACTTAGGAGACCAGAGAATGGGGGTTGGGGAGGAGCTGAGAAGTGAACAGGGTACTGGGAGGTCAGGGAGCACCGTAAGCCCCTTTCCTCTCTCATTCCCCCAACTCTTGACCCATTATTGGGCCACGGTGGCAAGTCACAGGGAGGGGAAGGTTGAGGGGGAGCCCTGTTCAGAGACAGCTCAAAGCCATTGTCAAAAAGAAGAAACTCGGGAGCCTGCATTTTGGAGCTGCCGTGGGAGGCCTGTGGGAGTATTATCTACAAAAGGAACTAAGAGAGAGAGAAGAGTGAAGCAAGGGAAAAACCACTCAAGACACAAAAGATGGAAAAAGCACCCTGCCCCCCAGAGCGCAGGCAGAGTCACTGTGTGCAGGGGGTGAGAGCAGGTGGCTGTCGAGGAACAGAGCCCAGGGGCCCCTCCCTTCTCCTCCCCTCTTCCCACTCTCTTCCTCCTTTCTGGAGGTCCCCAGGTCTGTTTCCAGCCTTGCTCTCTCAGCCAATGGTGCAGGTTCTGCTTCTAAGGCTGTGGTGAGCGATGGGAATCTTAGCCTTTCAAGTCAGACAAGTCTGGATTTGAATTCTAGCTCTTCCACTGATGACCTTGGGTGCCAATAGGAGTGGGGTGGGGGTGTGTGTTAATCTCCAAGAGCATCAGTTCCTTCATTTGTGAAATGATCTTTCCTTAAAGGATTGTTGAGTGAGATGAACTAAGTGGTTGGGATTGTTATCAGTCCTCCTAAGTGCTTGCCCTGGGAATGCAGAAATGAGCGCAGGGTGAAGCCTCACTGAAGGTTCGCCATCTCAGAACAAACAAACATTCTGGAAAACTTCAAGGCCTCCACTACTTGGCCACTCCTTGGCTGTGTCATTCTAGGTCATTCCTTTTCTGTTAGTGGAGGATCCTAGCTATTGTTGAGTAAACCACAATACATTTTCCAACAAGGGAATCCTGGAAGATACATGGTTTTACTTACAGATCTGCAAACTGTTGTGGATCGTATGGCTAGGAAGTGGAGGAACCAGATGCGAATCATGATTTGACTGGGTCGACAGGAGTTTGTCACTGTGCCATCTTGCTGGGGTGCTTTATCCTGTCCTTTGGTAAACAGCCTATTCAAAGGGGACGGTATGGTCATTTTGACGGGAGGTCAGATAGTGACCTATAGCGAGTGCCCACAGTGCCTGGCAACCCGGACCTCGAACCACGAACCACGAACCACGAACCACAAACCACAAACTGCGGGGAGCCCCATCAGCCCTGCGTGGAGGGGAACCCACTGCAGTCCTGCCTGTGGCAGGCAGGGGAGTGACTATGAGAAATCTCAATCTCAATCTGCGTGTTCTAGCAACACCAGAAAACGGATTTGTTTGAAATCCAGTTACAGGGAAAGCCTAACTGGGTTAAGTTGAAGAGAGACATAAAAAGGAGACCTGACTTTTCCCTGAGGAATCAGAGTGGGTGGTATTTGTTCCTGCTGTTTTGACGGCAGTGAAGGGGCGGGTGGGCTGGAGAACAGTTGCGCTGGTGGTAGTGACGGTGGGTGAGTTTCCTCACCCAGAAAGATCTTCAGATAATGTTTCCCCCTTGGTTAAGGAGCAAAGTAGGTGACATAGCTGCCTCAGCACCTGGGTGGAAATAACGCTCCCTGACTCTCCCCTGGGAAACCCCAGCTTCAGCCTCACTCCTGCACGCTGCTGCAAGGGTGACTGTTTACCCGCGTGAACGCCATCAGCCTCTGGCCTACCCCGCCCAGGAACTCAGAAACTGGGGATGAGGGTGTGCTTTTCCGACATGTTTGGCAGACAGACAAGAGGGCACAGAGCTCACCATGCTGGAGGGATACGCGCTCAGGAGAAAACCTACAGAAGGAATAGGATAACTGAGGCATTATTTTTTTGGTTAATAAGTCTGTCTGTCTGGAAATAGGGGAAGTCTTTTATACACTTTTTAACGGGGCAGGAGAGACAGAAAAGCAGAATTATGGTAAGTTCAACTTGTCACAGGTTAGCTTAGACACCAGGGTACTGTTGTGCAGCACCTGGCTAGATACCTCCTTTCACCCATCCATGGAGTAGTTGCCACTGTGTCCACTTTACAGTTCAGGAAGCGGTTCAAAAATGTTATTTGCCCAAGGTCAGTCGGACACAGAGCTACCTAACTGAAGCCAGAATTAAAATCCAAGTGTATGTCTCAAAAGTCCAGGGTCTTTCCACCTTACCATACTGCGTAGCCACCACGCATGGCTTCCAAGAGTTTAAGGAAGAGCTGAGAGCTCTGTTTCCTTCACCTGCCAAGTGGCTGAAGAAAGAGCTGGAATCATTTGTCTATGCCTCAGAACTCAGCATAGTTCCCAGCACACAGTAGGTGCCTCAATGTTCGAAGGAAACAACGTGCTCGGGTGGCTCATGCAACCGAAGTCAAACTTGATTGATTTAAAAGTTCCCTTCTTCTGGCTACCAGGATTATGGTCTGGTACTCTGAACTGGCTAAAACAGTGATGAAACGGCTCCTTGGTTGGTGACCTCATAATATGTGCTGATTTGAACGACTTTTTCTTCCATGAAGTATGCTACCTCATGGATACAACCCCTACTAGGTGGGACAAGAAGGTGGGATGAATCCTGTAAAGTAGGCAAGACAAATCTTCATTTTGTTAGGTCAAATGGCAGAATTTCCAGTAGGTAACAAGTCATTACTTCACTGATAACCAATAAGTATAGGTCAGTTCACAGACTGATTAACCATGCATGCTGGGTTTTCCAGGTCACCTCCAACCTAAAACAGTTTATCTTGCTCTTCCCAACACATACATCATCATATGACTGTACCCTGGGTTGGGATTCTGAAATGTGAGGTCACCCTACCTATAAACCACTGAACAAAAGGCCTGACCACCCCTTGGTATAGTCCTACTGTAAGCCGAGGACCCAGGCCTTAGCATAGTGCTTCTTCCGTTTTACTCATACCAGACAGGATGGCTCTTTCATGCGACACTACCTAGTATTGTTTTATTCAATGCGTCAGTTGCCCCGACTAGTTTATCAGCCCATGAAGGGCTGTATTTTACTTATCTTTACCTCTCCTTAGCTTCCAGCTCAGCAACTGTACAAAGCACAGTTGGTGAGAGTATAAATCCAAGCATCTTTAAGAGAACTTACCAATAACCATATGGCCCAGCAATTCCATCCTAGGAATCTGCCCAATAGATATACTCTCACAAGTAAGAAATGATATATGTATAAGATGCTCATTTCAGCAATACTTAAAAACTGAAAACTATCATTAAAGACTGGTTAAACTAATTATGATGAGTTTATACAATGGGATACTGTGCAACCACAGAAAGAACAAGGTATATTTATGAGTACTGACATGGAAAGAGATCTAAGTGGTGTATATTCTTATGAGGTATGTGTGCTAATATAGAAGATCTCCAGAAGGGTCCACAAGAAACTTAACAGTGGCTGCCTCTGGGGAAGGGACAAATAGTCCAGAGTGGGGTGGAGGCTTATTTTTTACCATATAACCTTTTGAACTGCTTATAGATTTTTTCCTTTTTACCATTTACATATATTGATTTTCTTAAAACAAATACTAGCTATAAAAAGAGGACAAGTGAAAAAAGCAAGCTATAGAGGAGTATGCATAATATGATCCCCATTTATGTAAATGAAAGAAAAATACATATTTGCATGTTTGGATTTGGAAAATTTGTGGAAAGATATATAAGAAACTTATCAGTGATTTCTTCTCAGGAGTGAGACCAGGTAGGAGAGGATTTTTAAATTTCCATCATGTATCCTTTTTAAAGGTTAAAAAGAAAAAACCATACAATTTTTTCAAAAAATGAATTTTAAAAATTGCCATAAATAAGGGGCCTAGGAAGTATTTGGTGTTCCTAATGAAGCCACGCTAATTTAAATTTTCTCTCTCAAGTGGTATACAACTGACAGTGCTAAACCACCTGAAGTTTCAGTCCTATGTTTAGGCTGCGAAAAGGGCAAGACACTGATCTTTAAGAGGAAGGGGAAAGGAAGGGAAATGACAATTAGGCAGGGCACCTCTGAACACAGTGGGCACAGCCCAGGGCACAGAGCCTCCCTTCTCTTGGGAAGCCCAGAGCTACTACAGGGAGCAAGAGATAGGCTGTACAATTCAAACTTAAGATAAGCCTAACCTCAGGGTGCCTGGGTGGCTCAGTCAGGTAAGCGTCTGACTCTTGATTTCGGCTCAGGTCACAGTTTAGTGAGTTCACAGTTGAGTGATCTCACGGTTTAGTGAGTTTGAGCCCCACGTCGGGCTCCACACTGACAGTGCAGAGCCTGCTTGAGATTCTCCCTCACTCTCTCCCTGCCCCATCCCGCTCCATTCTGTCTCGCTCAAAGTAAATAAATAAGCTTAAAAATTGCCTTAAAAAAAAAAAAAGATAAGCCTAACCTCTCTTCACTGGAAGAAGGTCCAACTGACAAATTTAGGAGAATATCTGAAACATGAAATCCTAAATGAATTATGGCTTAGACATATTATTTTCAAAAAGAACTATTGAATGCATATAGTATCCTTGTTTTATAAAGACAAAACAAAAAGTTAAAAGCCTATATATGCATGTGTATACATATATATATGTTCTGAAAAAGGTCTATAAGGATATATCCCAAATTATTGAGTAATTACCCCTGAGGAATAGAAAGGGAGGGTGGAAAACTTTAATTTTTTTCTTTTATAATTGCTATTATTTGACTTAAAAAAAAACTTTAACATTTATTTATTTTTGAAAGAAAGAGAGTGTGAATGGGAGAGGGGCAGAGAGAGAGGGAGACACAGAATCCAAAGCAGGCTCCAGGCTCTAAGCTGTCAGCGCATTTTAAACATTTAAACATTTTAAACACTACTTCTGTCATTAAAAACAAAATGTAAAAAAAAAAGTGTAATTTTTAAACTTTTTATGATCATACCAAAACATCTTCAAATATTCTTCTATAACGAGGTTTTAATTTTAACATGAAAATGTTTCATTTTTTTTTTTTTTTTAGTAATCTCTACACTTAGGATGGGGCTTGAACTCATGACCTGGAGATCAAGAGTCATATGCTCTATGGACCGAGCCAGCAAGGTGCTCCTCAACTTCAAGGTGGTTTTGACAAACATGCAGCCTCCCATCTTAGAAGGTTGGTTTGCCTGGATACAGGGATAGACCACATTGACCCTTCAAGATCACTTCAATCTCTGGACTTTCTATAAAGTATAGGGAAGCAATTAATCAGAAAAGCAGGGCTTTTCCTGGGTACCCAGCAGGTTGATGGTGTTGGACAAATTCCCCAAAATGAGGGGATCAGCCCTTTAAAATGGCTTCCTAGTATTCCTGGACTACTGTTTTCTTTACTGAAAGACACACACTCTCTCTCTCTCTCTCTCTCTCCCTCTTTCAATCTGTTCAACCAACCTGAACCCTGGCAGCTCAGCTTCAGCCAAAGAGCCAAGGGAAGCCCTGAGGCAGCTAAGTTCTGCACCACTGCCACTTACAGTCTGGGCTTCAGACTCGGGAGAACAAATGCTGGAGAAAGAAAAAGCTCTGCTGTTGCTAAATCATAGATGCTGGGGGTGGGGGCGGGGTGAGGGGTCTGGCCCCACTGCCACCTGCTACATGCAGGAGCTCAATTATACCGTTACACTCACTACTCCTGTCAAGGGACAGGCAGTGGAGGAGAGGGGTTGCTCGGGAGAGCTGCTGGCAGCTGTGGTTTTTCTCAACCGGCAAGCTTCCTTTGGAAAGTCACTGTTCCCTACACTAGGAATCTTTTCCCACAAGGAACAGCTGCATTTGCTCATGCTGGCTTCCGCATTTTCATCTGGTTCTGAAGCTAAGCAGTGGACAAATGACTTAGGTCTCTGACATCCTCATTTAAGCCCCGAACAAGCTGTCCGGGTGACTTCTACCCCACGAGGCCCAAAGGAAACCAGAGAATGAAATGAAGTCATTTGCTGCCGTGAAACAAATGTGGGAACATTATGCAGTTGTTTTTATTTTTCCAACTATAAAGACTGGCAATTTGTTGATGGGTAACACCTTAGATTAACACTAATTATATTGCTATAAATTTGGTTGAGGATAAGAATAGGATTCAGGAACAAGGGAGAACAATAACAACAAAAATCTTCAAACATTCTTGAAACAAAGAAACACTTTTTTTCCCCTTTAATTAAATGCTTCTTTCCCACAGACTTCCCTAGACTGGTTTGCAGTCTAAGGCCATAGGAAACGAGGCTTTGGGCATTCTGAAGAGACTGCAGATTAAGCTATAGCGCCAAGCAGGAGACTAAAACCCTGACCTGAGTGTGTCAATCTTAGGCATGTTCTGGGAGCAGAGGCAGATTCTCAAATGTTTCCCAGCGTTCCTTCCTTTTTACCAATTAAATTTCTGCTTCTCTGGTTAATTCAATGTAGTACACAATTCCCTTGCTGCCTTTCCTGGTTATACTGTTGTGTAGAGGGAACCTGCCAGGAACGTGTCGCTTCTGCTTAGGCTGCAAAGGCAACTGGACTAGTTCTGATCCATCTCCTCCTGAGAGCCTCAACAGTAGGGAGTTGCTGAGGAAGGCCTCTTCGGGGAACTGAAAGGTCGGGTGCACTGGGAAGAACATCGCTTACCCTTGGGAAACCTGGCATCGGTTGCCTGTGATTCCTGGTGGAAGTGACCAATCAGACTCAATCCGTACCATTGGGAAAGGTCAAGGGAAAGAACAGCTTCCCCTCCAAAAATGGTAAAGAGGAAATGAGGAGAGAAGAAACCCAAAATATTCAGAATGGCATAAAAAGTGGTATGTGTAAACTTCTTTTTGTTATTACATCTAACTATAAGTTTCCTAAAGTCCAGTTACCAAGTTGAATTGTGTGGGATAGAGGAGAGAGGCCAGTTGGAGCTGCCTTCAAGAGTTCACAGCTTCAAGCTGAGAGGTCCTAGGTTTGCGCTGGGGGAGCCCCTTTTTGAATGAGGGCTTGGGGGGGAAGGGCTCCATGCTGGCTCCAGTTCCATTGGTCCCTGCAGAGTGGGCCTGGCCCCGTTCACTAATGTTTCCTGATGCCTGGGATGGAGCATTCTGATACCTGGAACTAGATGAATACCATGAGCTATTTCTGTAACGACCCACACTGTCATGTCGCGCTTGGTTCATGGGGTCATTCGACTTTTGGCCTTGTGGCCTGTAGCTCTGTCCTCCTCGTCTGTTCCCCGGCAATACCTGAGGATAAAAGAATACAATGTTCAAAGAACTCTGGCATTATGGCACTCTGTCTGTTCCAGTTCAGCTTACAGGAGTATTCTTAAAGCCTAAATTGTGGTATCCCATAGTTGGGACTCAGCTCTCTCTCGAGACTCCCAGAATTCTGTCAGCCAATCCAACTTAGCCCACTACTCCAGAATTCATGTATCTTCCACTATTTTACCCCACCTTTCATCCCTAGGCTCTCCACTGAAGAGGACTTCACTTTTCTTTAGCTGGACACAAAAAGAAAGCTAAGGAGGAAGAAAGAACACTCTTGGGCTGTTACAAGCCCTTTACTGGGCAAGTATCTTATCACATGCCTGAACTCTGAGGACTGTAAGCCATTTGTAAAGATAATGAACACCTGGAATAATAAAATAAACGTCTTTACAATCTGCTTGGCTATACATTATGAAGCACAGATTAAATCATGCTGCTGTGACATTTAGGACATCTCTCACATTACAACCCAGAAAGCTTATGGCATGTGGTTTTATTTTTGTCCTCTACTTCCAATGTAATACCAGTTCTGCAGGATTGCTAACAGCGCTGCCTTGGATTGCTCTTGTGCATCTTCTTCAAACCAAGAAAAGAACCTCTGGATTATGCTTCAACTCTCTGGTGTTTGCCCTCCACCCCACCAGGTTCACTCTCTCTCCCGGATATTTGACGCGGTGCTCCTAGGGAGCTGCTGCTTCAGATGCACTCTGGTGAACCTGCCACTGTGTACTCATCTACCTCGAGATGGGTGCATGACTCCCACAGTGACTAATTACCAGGCGATACTACCTACAATAGCTAGGACTCCCGCCAACATCAGAAAGTCAGCAGTCTTGGCAACAGGAAGTCTAAGCTAGCTGGTGGTTTGGAACAGAAGTACCAAATGCTTTCTCGGGAACTAACTGGGGCTGGAGGGATTCAAAATAGGTGTGGAATGGCCATAAAGAGAGGAAGGTAATGTACTGAGCTGTCAGCAATTAAACTGTGACAGTCTGGTAACTTTTCTCCATAAGTGGCTTGGTGTGGAAGCTAGGTTACCTCTCGATGAGGCTGGTAGGGCCGGCCACTGGAGTTTGCTATGGGTGCAGGAGTCTCTCCTGGTGCCGAGTTTTTCTTGTTAGCACTTGTAAGGCTGGGAGCAGAGGCACAGGTGGAAGAGGAAGCGGCAGAGGCATCACACGGGCTACTCAAGGACATAGATGGAACTGTGCTGCATCGGGATCTGGTTGAGTAGCTGTTCTTTGGATGGGACACTGGACAGAAATAGGAGAAATAGGTTGTCATAGGACAGAAGAGCACGATGGTAAGGTTTTCCCTATTTCTCCACTTCACGATAAGCAATTTGAGACAAAGAACTGTCTACTGGAGTAGTTGTAAAGATAAGCTTATAAATAAAGCAACAGGAAGCAAAATCTCCCTTCTGCCCTCTTCCTCCACTCCTTCCAAATCCCTATTGCTTTTTTTTTTTTCCTTTCAAGTTTTTATTTAAATTCCAGTTAGTGAATCCCCCACTGCTTTGTAAAGGAACTCTTAGAGGCAGGAGAACAGCGTAAGATCGGAGTAGTCATTCCCCCACCAACTCATGACTTCTCGGCATTTCCTACTAAACTCCTGGCTGCGGCTCCAGCAGCTGACTAAGCCTAGGAACAATAGTATGGGCCATATGTTCAGTTTCCTATGAAGGAACATTCTGAAGTACAGACTTCACAAAGAAAGAAAAAGGTAAATAGAAAGCTAAATCCCTTTTTAAAAATTTGAATGATGCAAGGTATAAATAATCAGGATTAAATATGAACAGAACTAGTCTTTATAATAAACATGTATCTTCCCAAGGTTCTTTCTGCAAAAATAATCCTCAACTCAAAATATCTGAAAAATAGTAATATATTCACTTCAAATTTTGTCAGAATTCAATGGCTTAAAACTACCCCTTACTTTTTTTTTTTTTTTTTTTTGGTTTTAAGTCTGGTCTAATGTTGAGTTCACAATCACTGCTCTAGGTCCAACCTTTCACTTTTATACTGACAGAGAAAGAACAAAGGACCTGAGCTCAGGGTTTGACTGGTGTGCCCCATAAGCTCTCACCTTAAGGACACCCCCCGCCCCCGGCCTTAAAGCTATTATTTAAGCACCTATTATGTGCCAGGAAAGGTAGGTGTTATTATCTCCATTTGGGAGAGGAATAAAATAAAGTTCTGAGAGGTTAATGTAAAGGCAAGGATTCCAGCTCGGTCTGACTCAGAGCTCCCGCTCTTTACACTATGTATCACACACAACTCAACCCAGCAGAAAAGGATGAAAAAATAACATTGCAAATTTAGGGAGCCAGAAAATGCCCATCCTTTAAGCTCAAAGAATCTGCATCCTGTGACTTCTTAAGTATCTCAGAACTGCTTTTCACAAAAGCATACAAAAACACAAGAGGCATTAAAGCAGAATCAGTGGAGAAGCCAAGCCAAAACTTCAGTCTCGGATCAGGAGACGGAGTCCCCTCCTCACCATCTCCAGCGCCCAGAATCTCTCGCCATCCTACCTTGTCCAAATGACTCAATGTCCTTCTTCAGCGTCTCTACATCACAGGTGAACCGAGCTACTCGTCCCAGGTCCTCATCGTATTTACGCTCACTAACAAAGTGCTGGAGAAAGGACAAAGAAAAGCCTCCGGGTGAGACAGGTGATATACATGGAATCCATGGCTTCTTATAAACAGATGAAAAAAACTATTTTCCATTGTCTTTTTGTTGCTTCAAATTTTACTAAATGGCCATCATATTGCCTATGCCAGGTGACTGATGGAATTCAGCCATTTTGCTAAGGTTCAAAGGTAAGTCTGTTGGGGAGCTTTATGAAATGCTACCTGATGGCCAAAGCCCATCAGAGATGATGAAGAGAAATTGTAACGAAAGAAGAAAAAGTTTCCAGTAGAGGGCCATCTTTCCACTGTTGGCTACTCTCCACATTGTTCCATTTTATACAGAAGCAGAGGCAGCAAAAATGCTCGTACGTTACAACAATGATTCCATGTAAATAGAGGGCTTGGTGTTCTTTAATAGGAACCTCCTTAGGCAACCCACTTCATCCCTTTATAAAGTAGGATTTGTTAGTCCTTGAAGTGGGGACAACTTCTTGAGATGGAAAATCATTCATGTGAAAATCCAACCTTGCAAATGAGAAGGGTTTATGCTGCAAGTAATTTAATCCTTTTAAGCAGACTGAGCTGAGACATAACCAACCCCTTGGGTCAAAACTAACTATCATGTCAGGAATAAAGTGCTTCTGGGGGTGTTTTTAAATAAACAATTTCCAAAGTAGCCTGGAATCTTTTTTTTTTTTTTTTTTTTTTTACCCCCAGATGAAAAGGAGGCAAAAAGGAAAAGTTAAAGGCCTACATATCATTTACAAGAATCAAACTCCTCAGAACAGTCCTCTAGCAGGTGGTCTAATTCCACTTTGGATTTTCAAGGGGTATAATCAAAAACATCAGAATCCTTGGGATGGATCTAGAAGCAGTAGATGGTAAAGGAGAAATCAAAATTCCCTGTGAACCCTGAAGTCCTGAGAGTACACTGTGGCTCAGGAAAGCACATGAACCTCTGTAACATAGAGCCTTCAGACATGTAATATCAGTCTGAGAGTAATTCTGAAACAAATTCTAGGGTTTGTTGAGCCAGAGACATAACAAGAATGACGGAAATAACATGATCTGGAAATAAGACATTTAAATTGCACAGCACCCACTTCAGTACACTGAATATGTGGAGAGAAACAGATCCTTAGTCAGCCTGCAGAAATATTTCTAGCAGCTTTTCAACCACGTGGGAAGGAGAACAGATGAAGCCTGTGAGAGCCAGGATTCTCATCTAATTCCAAAGGGGTTTCCGGCTTCTCCCAGATAGTTGAACAAGACTGACTGGCATCTTCATGTCAGTGAAGAAGACTTTCTATAATTTTTAGTATTATAGTTCTAGTTAATCAGAAATGGTAATTTCATACTGGCATCGTTGTGCTATTTCACCCCAATAGCATCTAATGGGAGAAGTGAAAGACTGAGTGTGAAAGACTGGGTCAGAACGATAAGGATACCTGGAAGGTCTTAGATGATTTCCCATCTAGGTTTTTATTTTACAAAGGCTGTTATATAGCCTGTGCAGCAAGTATTCCTCTTAAGTATGGCAAGAAGTCTCATGTGTTCAGAAAGAGCAGAGGTTAGGGCTCAGGAGTAGGAACAGCCAACTCCTCTTCTTCACACAGCTAACGGTTTATAAACAATTATTTAGAATTCCAGTGTCCACAACTACCCGCAAATATCCCAACGTCTCTCAGGTCTCCATGCTTAGTCTCAGAAACATTGTTCTTTATATAAGAATTTTAAATGTATGAGGGGCGCCTACGTGGCTCAGTTGGTTAAGCATCTGACTTTGGCTCAGATCATGATCTCACGGTACGATTTGAGAGTTTGAGCTCTGCTGTTGGGCTCTGTGCTGACAGCTCGGAGCCTGGAGACTGCTTCAGATTCTGTGTCTCCCTCTTTCTCTCTGCCCCTCCCCCACTTGTGCTCTGTCTCTCTCTCTCTCTCTCTCCCCCTCCCACTCAAAAAAGAAATAAACATTAAAAAAAAATTTTTTTAAAGAATTTAAAATACATGAGTGTCGAACCTAAGAATCTTCACAAACAGATACAATACAATCAGTATCTCAAGTTGCTCATTTTTCTCTTCTAAAATCAGAATCAACCAACCAACCATTTCAATATTTACTGAATCCCTACTACATGCCAAGGCACTATGCTAGACACTGGAGGCACACTGGTTCCTGCCACTGTAAAGTTCACAATCTAGTTGGGAAGACAGATCAGTCAAATGCATATAAAATGATAACTATGCTATGAACATACAAGATAGGGGGCATGACATGAAAGTTAAAAGGACGAGCAGGTCAGTTATCTGTGTGCTGGGAGTAGTTGGGTGGGGCGTTTTGTACAGATCAAAAAGCATACATATAGCCCTCCAGCAGGAGGGAAGAGACTATGTTTGTGGGAAGGAGAAGCAAAGATGGCCAGAGAACAAGGGGAGTATGGTGTGAAATAAGATGGTGGCAGAGCCGGACCCTGCAGAGCCCTTAGAGGCCGTGTTAAGGATTACAGTCTTTATCCTAAAAGCAGTGGGAGGTTTGAAGCAGTTTAATGAGGTGTGAGAACAGATATGGAGAGCTGGGAGGGCAGGGCAGTGGCAGAATAGACGGGTGGAATCAGTTAAGAGGCCATTACAGAAGTCCAAGCAAGAGACAACAGTAGCTGGATCACGATGGTGGTGGTGAAGATTGAAGAGAAAAGGTCAGATCTGAGATTTGGGATGAGGTCAAACAGACAGGGTCTGCTGACAGATTTAATATGGGAAAGGAGAAATTCCTAAGGCTTCCAGGTTGGACACCTGGATAGATGACAGTACCATTTACAGAGAAAGGGAACATGGAAGACGGTTAGCTTTGAGAAGGGAAGATCATGAGTTCAATATATTAGATATGGCGATGAATTATGGAGATTTGCTGCTTCAGTCCCTGAGGGTAAGAAGAAAGGCAGAAAGGAGAAAGAAGTTTTACCTTGATATCAGCTCTGAGCTCAACCAATTGCTCCTCTGACATTCGAACAGCCACATCAGTCATCTTCTTTAGAAGTTCGGCTTTCTTTTGTCGGCTGAGCAAAATTTCCACTGTGGAGGAAAAGAGAGTAGGACTCTTATCTTCTGCTAAATAGGATAAAGGAGAATTGGAAATATGGGCCTTGCAGTACATATTTGAACAGCCAAAGGCTTAGCTGCCCACCCATCCAGAAAATGAAAATACCAAAGGTCCAGTTTCCAGCTTCTTGAGGGACTCTGAAGGCAGTTAAATGGTAAACACTTTTTATGAATCATAAAGACTCATAAATCATTTGTTATTTCTCTTTCTTCTCTTTCCAGTCAAAAAATTTTTTTTAATCAAGAAACATATAAATTAAAACAGAAATAGGTACCCAGGGTAAAAAAAATTCACCTAGAATAAATGGGTATAAAATGAAAAGTAAAAGCATCCCCCCTACTTCTGACAGCAAATATCTCTCTCCCTTCTTTCCCCTCCTTACAGATAGGAGTATGTCATATATGTGGTCCTTTCCTTTACCTAAGCTATTTTTACTTGACATACCTTGAAGTTCATTGCCTATTAATACGCTGGCTCTCCTTCACTGTTTAACAGCCACATGGTTTTCTACTACTTCGGTATACTACAATTATTTACTAAGTCCCCTAACGGTGGATACTTAGGTTGTTGACAGCCTTTTAAGAAGTATAATCTTTGGCATGCTCCCAGATGTATAACTCAGATATGGCCACAGAGGATAACAGACAATATGAAAAAAAAAAAAATCTCTCAGAGCAGAGAACCAGGGGTTACAGAGGATGTGAGCCAAAGAAATCCTCCAAGGAAGCAGAACTAGGTGCTGCCATATGAACGAAGGCATTATCTCTGCCACAAGGCCAGGGATTCTGCTACTCCTGCCCAGTACAATTTGATCATTGCTTTTCCAGGTGGGAACTTTTTACTCTAATTATGCTCTTCTTTATATAATATTGGAGGAAGGGGCATTTAACTTTTCCTCTAGTTCATGGGACCCCAGACCACAACATGCCATTTCCAGATCTGTTGAAAGATCTGAAATGACCCCGAAGCCCTGGACTTTCAGCTAAATATACTAACTAGATGAGACTTTGGAGGTGTTGTCATTGAGGAGGAGAGGAGTGTGTTCTCATTTTTTAAAAAAGAGGATATCGGGTAGCTGAGGGGTGGACAATAGCAAAAAGACTGTTAGCAACTGCATATCCATTCTCCTCTTTTTCCTATCGGAAGTCCAGTGTTTTGGGTACCAATCTGCTTAAGTAAAAATCTACATTTCCTGGCTTTGCTGGATAAGACAGTCGTGTGATATGGTTTAGTCACTGAGATCTAAGCAGAACTCACAGGGCGAGGTTTACAGGAGTCCTAGCCAGCATGTAACATATTGCCTCTCCTCAACTGGAGCCTTAGCAGGGATCTTTTGACCATAGGTACACTCTAAGGATGGCTGAGTATAAAGACAGAGAAGCTCGGGTCCCTCATGTCATTTTGGAGACGCCCTGCCAGCCCCGATCACTTACCTCTGGATTTTTCATTTCATGAGAGAAAGAAATAAACTCACATTTATTTAGGCCACTCTGTTGCATGCAGTCAAACTCAATTCCTAACTGTTATACATAGAATCCTGTAACCCACTTAGAAATCAGCCAAATTTATGTTAGAAAATAACTAGAATTTTCCAAGAGCTACATCAGGTATTCCAGAGAGTTGAATGCCTTTAGCAAGTTTACTTATTATCCTGATTGTCACGGATATACCACCCACGGGCTGCCCTCCCCACATGAGCTTAATTAATAAGCACACACTTTCCCAGTAAGTGAGGGATATGCCTACAAAAATTTCTTGACACTAAGGCCCAATAGTTACAAATGATCTACTGGTCTGGCTCCCAAGATAAAACCTGTCTGCCATTTTGTGTCAAATCCATTTGCTCTCAGGAATCTGCATTCTAGGATTCTAAGACAAAACTACAGATCCCATCATGGAGGAAATGTGTCACGTCAAGAACTCCACACAAATCAGTGGACCCAATTACACAACTTTGGACAAGACACATTTTCTCCAAAGGACTCATTTCTTCATTTATTTAAAAAAAAAAAAAAAAAAAAGGAAAACCTAATTACCTCATAAGGGTAATATGAAGATCATAGAGAAATGAATGAAAAAACTCTGAACTGTGAAGTACTATGAACATATAAATCAATAAAACTATTAAACGTGTAAGAAAAAAAAGAAGCACCTTCTTGACAGTATTGGTAAATGAATAATTACATTTACTAACACTGAGATCCAGGATTTTAGCATGAAAGAAAGGAGATACAGATATACAACTGACAAAATTAAGTAAAACTGTAGCTCTTAATTTGATAACATAAGATTTGCCATGAATTGATAATTGGTTGAAGCTGGACGGTAGCAGTTAATTATATTAGCCATTTTGAAATGTTTGGCATTTTCTATAAAAGATATATTTTTAAAAAGCACCTTCTCAAAAGTAAGGACTACGTCTTCTTACTAGCTTTATTTGAAACTTTATGCTCAAAATAGAACACACAGTACACGAATGGACTGAAATGGTCACATTTAGAAATTTCAGGATATACCACTCAATTTAAATGAATCTCACCTCTGAAAAACAGTGGACAGCACCTATTCAACATTTCAGGTCAAAACAGATCAAAAGAGAACTCAGCTCAGTGCCTCCTCTGGCCCATGAGCATAAACACAAATGGTTTAATTGTGAGTCATCACCTCAACCTATTGCCATTCGTACCAGTCTGAGAGCAGGTTAAAAGAAACAACCCTCCAAATTACAAATCTAGCATTCAAAGCATGAAGGTCAAACCTGCTGCTGAAAAGCCCACATCAATGCCATTGTAGAAGCTGTAACAGATACTCCCTTCTTTCCATACAGCTGTGTATCTTGTACCTAACCCTCAACAGGAATGACAAAAAACAGGTATCTGGTTCTTTGGTTACAAAACCCCACAAATTACCCAAGTTAGACTCTATTCCTCCAGAATCTATTTTAGTAAGCTTTCATGGAATCCTAGTCATGGTATCCTAAACCCTCATTTCATTGACTTCCTCTATCTAATGATAACAGACACGGAGTGAAGACTGTTCTACAAACTGAGAAAACCAAGAAAGTTCTCAGATAGGTAATGACAGTGATGCATACACTAAGTTGTGGGCAAGCTGGTGAAGTTAACTCTGATTATGCCAAACATTTTTTTTTTCCAAGTAGAAAAAAAAAACCCAATGGAATTATTCAATCACTGGAAGTAAAACCCAAAATAAGACAAAACCCAGGCACCTGGCAAGGATACTTTATTTTCCTAAGATGATGTTGTGGTGGCAAATACCATGATGCAGTCCCTCAGACATTGAACATTCAAAATATTAACATTCAAAAATATTAAAAACCAGATTCTTGTAAAGTTGTTTCACCTGACAGGATTCATATGCCAGGGCAGTACAGCTTCTCAAGATTCTTCAAATAAATATATAAACTCCTACAGTGACATTTATATTGAGCTTTTGTTATGAGGGTTGAAAGGCAGATAACTACTAACTGGTAATAGCTTTAACTACAGATCAGTCTTACTTGCTTCAGCTTTCACTTTGTCCATTTCAGCAAGCAATGCCACTTCTCGATCCATTAAACTAGGAAAAGATGACAAAGGGAAAAAAGGTTTGATCAGAAACTCAAACAGAAATAGCACATTGTTAACAGAGGAGACAGACTTATGAGTTGGTTCACTGAAAGCATACTACAAAGTAAACCCTGTGTGGACCACATACAAATTGTCTTACCCTCAGCAAAGGACATTTTAAGGATTCCAATAAATAGACCTAATTCCCTTTTGTTTCTTTTTTTTCTTTAATTCCCTTTTATTTCTGTGTATTACAGTAAACCAGTAGCTAGAAGTCCAAGAATTGAGAACCAGTAGGTGGCAGTAGCGAGCTACAGAACACTTCTAGCTAAACTGTGCTAAAGCAAAAGTTCTGGAAGTTACGTATTTCCACATACAAAGTCACATATTTTTTATTTTATATTTTGGTCTATAAAATCAGACAGCTTTGCTTCTAATACATTTTACCAGGCAATATCCGTACTAGGGCATGGTAAATTTATCCACAATTAGGATTTTGTATATTCTCAACACTTTACCACAGTTGCACCAAGTCCACTGGCACTTTGGTCTATTTTGTCAAAGGTTTTATTTAAACTCCAGTTAGTTAACATACAGCATAATAGTAGTTTTGGGAGTACAATACAGTGATTCAACAATTCTTTTTTTTTCTTTTTTGATTCAACAATTCTTATTTTTTTAATGTTTGTTTATTTATTTATTATTTGTTTATTTATTTATTTTTATTTTTCCGAGAGAGCACAAGCAGGGGAGGGGCAGAGAGAGAGAGGGAGACACAGACTGCAAAGCAGGCTCCAGGCTCTGAGCTGTCAGCACAGAGCCCAACACAGGGCTCGAAGTACCCAACCTGGAGATCATCACCTGAGCCAAAGTTGGACACTTAACTGACTCAGCCACCCAGGTGCCCCTTGATTCAACAATTCTGTACATCACCCAGTGCTCATCACAACAGGTGTCCTCCTTAATCCCCATCACCTGGTCAGCCCATCCCTCCCCTCTGGTAACCATCAGTTTGTTCTCTGTAGTTGAGTCCGTTTCTTGGTTTGTCACTCTCTCTCTCTTTTTTCCCTTTGCTCATTTGTTTTTGTTTGTGGCACTTTAGTCTTAAGGAGGCAGAGTAGTTAAAAGACATATATACATTGTGCTGGTTTCAGGTAAACATTTAATAATCCAGAAAAAATGAAATCAAAGGTTTCTGATAGGCTTTCTACAGAAAATGAACGTCAAATGGGTACTGAGAATTTTCTCCACTGCAAATGTAAATGGCACGTAAAGCTTTCTATGTTCTTGTAAAAGAGCCCACTACCTTCAACATATAGAAAGACAGTAGTTTGCCTTAGTCTGCAACCTCTGGATACAAGTAATTTTCCTTACTGTATCAGTTTTACTCAGTGGTGAAATAAAAATCTAAAATTTTGATACTTGCCCAGACATGAAATGTTCCAACTCTCTTTGAATTTTCTATTCATTCTGATTTCCCCTTTTGCAAAGGAATAGATCTACAGGGTTAATAAAAGTTCTACTCTTGTTTCTGATTGTAAAACTAATCATATATACACACATACATAAACATATACGTATACATATATATGAATGCTGACTCAATTTAGCTCAATATTTAGTGATGTTAGCAGAAAGTAGTTAATACAGGGACTATAGTGTGAGGTATACAAAAAAAGATAAGGCAGGGTCATTTTCTCAAGGAGGAAATTCCTTTATATGAAGTGCCAGAGAACACAGGTTTGATAAGAATTATGTATGATGTGGGGCACCTGGGTGGCTCAGTTGGTTAAGTATCTGACTCTTGGTTTCAGTTCAGGTCATGATTTCACAGCTCGCTGAGTTTGATCCCCACCCTGGGTTCCATACTAACAGAGCAGAACCTGCTTGGTGTTTTCTCTCCCTCTCCCTCTCCCTCTCCCTCTCTCTCTCTCTCTCTCTCCCTGCCCCTCCCCTGCGTGCACGTGCACACTCATGCTCTCTAAAAAAAAAACAAAAAAAAACAAAAAAACATCATTATGCATGATGTTAATAAATAGACTTGTAATGAAACAAATTTGGATGGCATATTAATCCAGAAGCACCAGACAAGAGAGAAGATCCAACTATTGTAGGGTAGCAATACTCTGCTAAGAAAGCATTCTCCAAACCTTGGCAATACTTTGCTCTGAGAACTCTAGCAGCATTTGGAATACCTAAAAGCAAAACAAAAGCACAACTGAGACAGGAGCTGCCAGGCCTCAATTTTGACCCTACCTCCTTTCTGTTGCTGAATCACCTTAAGGTGCAGACGCTGTGTCCACCAGATGACAAATTTGTCTCTGGCAAAGCTTGTAAAATATTTATTAAGACTTCCGCAAACAAGTAAGCTTTTTGCAGCTTACAATCTTTATTATGAAAAAGTAGAATGTCACATGACACGTTTAGCAAGAAAAAAAATTCTGCATCATCACAATCAGACTTTTCTGTGGCAGTAGGAGCTACGAAGTACACTGTGTTGGATTTTTTCCCCCTGTAGGGATGACTGGAATCCATTTAAATAAAGTTTGTTTTTTGATTGACTCACTGGTGATCGTAAGAAATTCAGAGGCAGTGTATGAACAACCATCTGCCCATGCCATTAAAAAAAGTGCATATTTTCGTGCCCAAAAACCCCACTATAAAAAGCAGTAAGTGCTTCTATTTCTTGTTTGTTGTCTTGCCATCTATTGATAACATCTACAAAAGGTCTTATGTCATCAGCCAAGTATTAAATAGAGCAATCTACTGGTTAACTGAGGCTGTTGGGATATTTTCTCAGAGAAAAGCCTGATGAACATTTGCAATTTTCCTGAAGATTTTCACAAGTCTTTAAAACACAAAAATGAATACGAGGCACCTGGGTGGCTCAGTCGGTTAAGCGTCCGACTTCAGCTCTGGTCTTGATCTCACAGCTAGTGAGTTCGAGCCCGTGTCAGGCTCTGTGCTGACAGCTCAGAGCCTGGAGCCTGCTTCCAGTTCTGGGTCTCCCTGTCTCTCTGCACCTCTCTTTCAAAAATGAATAAATGTTAAAAAAGAAAAAAGTAAAAAGTTTAAAGAAAAGCACAAAAACAAATAAATGCTAAAATATAAATGCCTGATAGTTAGCTTTTGTCATTGTAATGTTAAGTGCCTGACACTAAGCTTTGATTGTCCAGACCTCCATTTCAAAGACATCTCAGATAAACAGACTGCCAGCTGCACAATAAAAAGTCAGGCTACCCCACACAGGAAGTTCCTCTTTTAGAAAGCCCTGAGTGACCCATATAACTTGAGTGACCCTACTTACCCTTCCCACGCTTTAATTCCTGCTCTTATGTTTTAAATTCACCAATAAAGAAAGAACCCACAAAACCTTAGGTAACCCATCATCACCTGCAATAAAGGCATAACCCCAGTCTGAGCTCTATTTAAGCACCCTGTGCTGTATGGCACTGGACGTGCCATGTCCCCTCTAGGACATGTAAGTAATAAAAGCTTGTTTTTTTCCGAAGATCCCTGATGGCAGTTGTTGAGGTGTCTTACAATCCTAAGAACCACCAGGGCTGATCCAGCCACAACGCTAGCTCAAATATGGCCTCATTACAAGTAATATGCGGCCCAGGTGAATGCCCCCCCCCCCCCCCCCCCCGGGCGTTTGTAGCTGAGAGCATCGCCATAGATAGGCCGAGACTGACCAAAGCAATATAATAATAACTTGCCTCCTAAAAGTACATCACATAATGTACTGCAACTGTGTAGAATGACCATATCTTTAGGTCATCAATGCTAAAGCATTTTAGAGGTGGCATGTCATAATGCCTGCAGCTTTCAAATGGTTCCACCAAAACACATCACACACACACACTCTGTACCATCCTTCCATGTCTTTTGTCTCTTTGAAAGTTTTCATAATAAAAAGTTGAAATAAGTGCATCACAAATAGAAAAGGTGGGAAGAGTTCAAAAGTGGACAGTAGGGTAAGCATGAAGATAAACAGCAGAGGCTTTTTCTTTTTACGATTAAAAACAAGAGTTTATCGTAATATTGCTTTCTAACAATGCGGAAACTTAAGCTCAAGTTTTTCATCTGTTCCTCAGCTAAACGATGGTCTTCATATAGATCTGTGGCCAAGAGATTCAAAAGTACCTGTGGTTTGAGGTAACAGTTTTTAGAGGCCATAACTGCAAGCAATGAGTCCTCTCAGAGAGTGATGAAAAGCTCATTCAGACAGTCAGACTTTCTGTTACCTTGCTCGTGCCAATACACAAGGACACTGAGCTTGCAGTTGCTGTCTCAAGGTTTTCCTGAATGGAAATACACCATAATCAGCATCTGATACACTGGATTCTGAAACTGCTAATGAAATTCAGCTAAATATTGCGGGGTCTTAGACACTAGGTCTTATTAAGCCTGCGCCTTATAACAGTGTAGAGAATTTCCACATCATTTCTTCAGTCATGAAAGATGGTTTTAGATGACTTGTCACTGCCACTAAGGGAAAAGACTGGTAAATGAATGTTCTGTATTGCCTTCCTTCCTTACTAGGACTTTTTACTATCTTCACATTTGTTTAATTTATTCTAAAGCTTCTATGTAATTTATTTAGTTGCTCAGAATAGTTTTGCCTGTAGTACTATTCATATCTCTAAGATATCGTACATGTCCATCATTTGAAGCAAGCCCTTTAATTAACGCATTTAACATGTAGATTATTGATTCTAGCTATTGCCTTCAGTATTCCTTGGTACCAAAAAAATGTTAACTATCATTTGTTTATGGTTGCTGCATTAGAAGACAATGTTATGGGGTGCGTAGGTGGCTCAAGTCGGTTAAGCATCCGATTGTTGATTTCATCAGCTCTGGTCATGATCT
Organism: Panthera onca; assembly: GCF_046562875.1. Taxonomy (NCBI): domain Eukaryota; kingdom Metazoa; phylum Chordata; class Mammalia; order Carnivora; family Felidae; genus Panthera; species Panthera onca. Next base: position 75,985,210 of record NC_138345.1, on the reverse strand, counting down.
CACGGTTTTTGAGTTCAAGCCCCACATCGGGCTCTGTGCTGGGAGCCTGCTTGGAATTCTCTCTCTCCCTTTCTCTCTGCCCCTTCCCTGCTCGTGAGCTCTCTCTCTCAAAATAAACAAATAAACATTAAAAAAAAAATCTTTTTTTTTTTTAATTTTTTTTCAACGTTTTTTATTTATTTTTGGGACAGAGAGAGACAGAGCATGAACGGGGGAGGGGCAGAGAGAGAGGGAGACACAGAATCGGAAACAGGCTCCAGGCTCCGAGCCATCAGCCCAGAGCCTGACGCGGGGCTCGAACTCACAGACCGCGAGATCGTGACCTGGCTGAAGTCAGACGCTTAACCGACTGCGCCACCCAGGCGCCCCCCAAAAAAAAAATTCTTTTTTAAAGAAAATAATGTTATAATGGAAACACATCTCTGGCAATTCCACAGCCAACTATTTCAAGGGATAATACTCTATCTAAACCACTCACTAATGTTAGAAAATATTTGTACCCGATTATATTTGCTGAAAACCTAAAACTTATTCATTCTAACACCTCTAGCCAATCAAAGGAGAAATCCAAGCAAAGCCAAAGCAAACACCTTTACTTCTCTGAGGACATTTCCCTCTTCTCATAAAAACAATCAAAAGAGGGGCGCCTGGGTGGCTCAGTCGGTTGGGCGGCCGACTTCGGCTCAGGTCATGATTTCGCGGTCCGTGAGTTCGAGTCCCGCATCGGGCTCTGTGCTGACAGCTCAGAGCCTGGAGCCTGCTTCAGATTCTGTGTCTCCCTCTCTCTCTGCCCCTCCCCTGCTCATATTCTGTCTCTCTCTGTCTCAAAAATAAATAAACGTTAAAAAAAATTAAAAAAAACAATCAAAAGAGGGAACAGTCAGTAGTTTTTATTAGCAGAAAATTAATGATGCTTCATATGTTTTGTAGAACTCCATACTCCCAGCACTTGGCCTTATTGGAGTATGGTACACGTGCATAGGCTCAAAACAAAAACAAAAAACACCAGTAAGTCAGGTCATCACACAGAGTTGAACAACAGTGGTAGAATTAACTGAAAGAACTAGCTTATTAAATCATATTTGGATCTTATCAAATCAGGAGTCCTCACAAAGCATGTAGACATGCGATTTCATATTTTAAGAGTCTGAAGTAGCTTGTAAGAAATTAGGATGTGAATATAAGCTGTTCCTTTGGGACTGTTCTTTTCCAGTGGTCAAAAGTATCTCAGTTCTGAAGTGATATTACAGACCATATGACTCGATGATATTTTACAATATGTTTAGGAAAAAAAGAACCAGTAGCAATCTAGATTACCAAGGAGTTTATTGTTCAAGTTTCTAGTTGGTAAGGAAAAATTGTTAGTGTTAAGCCATCTAGAGAGTAGCTAGCTACATCCTCACTTAAAACTGTGGGTTTTTTTTATCCTCTCTCTCAAATTATGACAGTAATGTCTAAAGGGCGACATATATAGACTAGAAAGGCAAAGACTAAAAAATAAAGGCAAACAGAGATACCTGATAAGACAATGAAAAAGAAAGCAGGGTATAGTAGAAAAGTGTCACTTAATACCAAGTATGTTTGGGCAAATTAGTTTTTACTGTGTCCATCTTTTCTTATCTATAAATTGGGTATAATAGTTATACAGATTAGAAACATGTGCATAAAAGCTTCTGACATGCAATAATGGCTCAATAAATAGCCACAGAAATTATTATTCAAATATCTGTGTTCATCTTGACTTCTCAGTTCCAGCAGAATATCCATTTAGTAAAATATGTTCATATTAACTTTGGTAAATCATTATATATACCAGATCCATTGTCTAGAAATTCTTAAATGAACACATACACATATTAGCACAGTGTAAGCAGTTACAGAGAGGTGAATCAAAGAAAACTTTAAACGAAAAGAATATACCACAAAAGTACACTCACTATGATTACAACTATTAAGATTATATGTGCATACAGATGGGGGACACAAGAGGACACAGAAAGTTAAGTTGGTAGAGTTACATGACTTTTACTTCTACTTTAAAGAACTGCTGTTATGCTCTCATTTTACCTTGGTCTCTGACTTCCTCCCATATTGCTTTCAACTACTGCCCCCTTAGCTATAGCTATACCAGGTGGAGCCCCTACATGTCCCTTCTATGCCTTTGCTTAGATCAGATCTCCTAATGGCAGTATTCTAGCCCCATCCTTTCTGCCAATGTAATTCCTGTCCTTCAAACCTTAATAATGATTCATTATTTTAAGAAATCTTTTCTAATTGACCCCACTCCCTAGTTACCTTTCCCTTAATCTTCATACTTTCTCCACAACTAGGATCTGACTTGAAGGATAGGTGAATCACAAATCATTGTAAGGTGTGATTTAAGGCTTCTGAATTACAAAGCAATATTTGGATGGAATATTCCTTCTTAAAGTTTTATTTTACAAGAATCCTTATAAAGGCTTTCATAGGCTCACTCAAAATTTTGGTCCTGCTCAATCTAACTCTGTTACATAATGACAAAATTTCTTAGTCCCTAAATTTCCTCTGTTATATAGCCTTTAAGCTGAAAAGGAAATAATATATGTGACAAGTACCAAGTCTCTAGCATTCTTCCTAAGCTTTAGTGAGAAGTGAGCCATCAGTGAGAGATGGGATGAAAATCATAGGTTACAGGGAGTCAGAATACAAAGATTCAAATATTGAGTCTGCAATTTATGATGTTATGTTAGGCAAATCGCTTAAGACTCAAATCCCTTTTAAATGGTAAAGTTGAATTTAAAATTCCTACTTAGCAGGATAGAAATCCAGATAAATAAGTCAGATAATATGACTGAATGTTTGGTAAACTGTTTGATAATTATCATGTTACTAGATATTTTCACAGATGGTTAAAGGGTTAAATTTTAGGAGCGCCTGGTTGGCTCAGTCGGTCAAGTGTCTGATTCTTGGTTTTGGCTCAAGTCATGATCTCAGTCATGAGGTCAAGCCCTGTATCAGGCTCCTTGTTGGACATGGAGCCTGCCAGAGATTCTCTCTCTCCCTCTCCCCCGCTTGTATGCATACACACACTCTCTCTCTCTCTCTCAGGAAAAAAAAAAAAAAGAGTGAAAAATTTAAATTAAAGGATATCAAAAACCAAGAAGGCCAACTACTAGTAGAAATAAGGTATCAATGTACTAAATATGCAACAACTGAAGAATAATTTAAAGGTATAGAGTGCTATGGAGATTTTTGATAACACATTATTACATTAGCCCATTCCTTTATTTCTAAAATAGACATTTTTGAAAGTGCTTTGGTTCTTAAAATGATATGTAAGTTTTCACCATATAAATTTGAAGTTTATATGGACTTTAAGGATCTAAAAGCCTTAGGTTAGACTACCTGTAGCTTAACATCTTCTCTAAAAGAGAAGCTCAACTAAAAGGAAGTAACTTTTTTTGCTGTTTAATTTATTTTTTTAATTTATCCAAGTTAGTTGGTATATAATGCAACAGTGATTTCAGGAGCAGATTCCTTAATGCCCCTTACCCACCTAGCCCATCCCCTCCTCCCACAACCCCTCCAGCAAACCTCTGCTCTCCATATTTAAGAGTTTCTTATGTTTTGTCCCCCTTCCTGTTTTTATATTATTTTTGCTTCCCTTCCTTTATGTTCATCTGTTTCCTATCTTAAACTCCTCATATGAGTGAAGTCATATGACATTTGTCTTTCTCTGACCAATTTCACTTAGCATAATACCCTCCAGTTCCATCCATGTAGTTGCAAACGGCAAGATTTCATTCTTTTTGATTGCTGAGTAATCAAAAAGAAGGTATATATGTATATACTACATCTTCTTTATCCATTCATCCATCAATGGACATTTGGGCTCTTTTAATACTTTGGCTAATGTTGATAGTGCTGCTATAAACACTGGGGTGCATGTGTCCCTCTGAAATAGTATACCTGTATCCTTTGGATAAATACCTAGTAGTGCAATTGCTGAGTCATAGGGTAGTTCTATTTTTAATTTTTCGAAGAACCTCCATACTGTTTTCCAGAGTGGCTGCACCAGTTTGCATTCCCACCGGCTGTGCAAAAGAGATCCTCTTTCTCTGCATCCTCACCAACATCTGTTGTTGCCTGAGTTGTTAATGTTAGCCATTCTGACAGGTGTGAGGTGGTATCTCATTGTGGTTTTGATTTGTATTTCCCTGATGATGAGTAATGTTGAGCATTTGTTTGTGTGTTGGTTGGCCATCTGGATGTCTTCTTTGGAGAAGTGTCTATTCATGTCTTTTGCCCATTTCTTCACTGGATTGTTTTTTGGGTGTTGAGTTTGATAAGTTCTTTATAGATTTTGGATACTAACCCTTTATCTGATATATCGTTTGCAAATATCTACTCCCATTCCATCGGTTGCCTTTTTAATTTTGTTGATTGTTTCCTTCACTGTGCAGAAGCTTTTTATTTTGAAGAGGTCCCAATAGTTCATTTTTGCTTTTGTTTCCCTTGCCTCCAGAGACGTATTGAGTAAAAAGTTGCCTGCGCCAAGTTCAAAGAGGTTTTTGCCTGCTTTCTCCTTGAGGATTTTGATGGCTTCCTGTCTTACATTTAGGTCTTTCATCCATTTTGAGTTTATTTTTGTGTACGTGTAAGAAAGTGGTCCAGGTTCATTTTTCTGCATGTCGCTATCCAGTCTTCTCAGCACCACTTGAAGAGACTGTCTTCCACTGGATATTCTTTCCTGCTTTGTCAAAGATAAGTTGGCCATACGTTTGTGGGTCCATTTCTGGGTTCTCTATTCTGTTCCATTGATCTCAGTGTCTGCTTTTGTGCCAAGAAGTAACTTTTCTAAGGTGAATGAGGAATCAGCTATGAAAAATTTCAGTCATAAGCAAAGACTTACATTGACTTTATATGTTTAGAATTTCAAATTTCTTATCCATTTTATCCTTAAAAAATTATTTTAAAACGTTTATTTTTGAGAGAGAGAGAGAGAGAGAGAGAGAGAGACAGCATGAGCAGGGGAGGAGAGAGAGAGAGAGAGAGAGAGAGAGAGGGAGACAGAATCCGAAGCAGGTTCCAGGCTCTGAGCTGTCAGCACAGAACCTGATGCGGGGCTCAAACCCACAAGCCATGAGATCATGACCTGAGCCAAAGTCAAATGCTTAACCAACTGAGCCACCCAGACACCCCTCCATTTTCTCCTTTAACAAAGAGTTGAGTGTGTTTAAGAGATGCCTCTCCATTTTCTCCTTTAACAAGGAGTTGAGTTGCTTTACAAAGGCAAGTTGAGTGTATTTCCTGTTGGCATTTTCACCAACATATTATATGACAACTGTCCAAAATGATTTATCTACTTTAGCTTCATGTTCCATTCCATATCCTGCTCCTTAATAACTTTAAACTTAAGTCAACTAATAGCTCCAACAATGTAAGTCAGACAAATTTTATGAATGGACAAGAAAAGTAAACTTGGGTCTAGAGATGATTATTACTGGATCACCAACAAACAGATTTTGAGTTTTACATACTGGAAAAGCCTCTGATTTTACCTTCCCACAGGTATGTGTCTGCTTTCATTTGGCCCCAAAATGAAAGCAGTTATCTGTATAATTCCCCTAGTGCTCCATCAATGTAATCTTACTGTTGCAAATTTGTTAAACCCTTTTCTTTTCTTTTATACTATAACCAACACAAAAAATGGCTTCCTGAGTGACATTAACTGTAAGCTCTGGTTCAGTGCCAAATGGAGTTAGCTTACCTGCCAATTATGTCTTGAAGTAGCAACTGCAAGGGGCATTGAAATAAGGTAGTATAAAAACCCAATCAGCCAGAGAGAAGGGCACCAGCAGGAAAGGGCAGGTAAATCTCTTTCCTCAAGTTAAATTGACCCGGTTGTCACGTCTGCTAATCAATCCTAAGTACACAGTTCCCAGGCAGGAAACCATTTCATTTGTCATTTATCGAAGGAGGCTCTCCTTGGCTGGGTTCCAAGTCAACAGGAACTCACAAATCTCTCTCCCGGAACTGCATTTCCTGGTTTAGGCTGGTTCTGAATACAATCAGATCCTGTGGCTAAGTAATCAGTAAGCTAAACAATCATGGAAACCAGAGGCTTATCAAAGCAAAGTTGGGATGATCTACTCTTAGCTCTTTATTCTTTTCCAAATGAGTCAATAATATCTGATATGATAGTAATCCAGAGCGAAGGGCATGGTACTTTCTCCCAAAAGGTTCATAAAGAGTAGAAACCAGTTACTTAGAAATATTCGTAGAAGTTAGAGCTTAATTTAAGGTGAGTTTGGGAAGACTGCTTGGAGTTAGAGAAGTATAAAGATATAGAAGAACATATCAGGATAGAAAAGTGGCATCAACAAGTATATAGAAGAGGAAATGTGAATGTTAAGTCTTCTGGCTGAAGCAAACATGTATGTAAGAAAGACAGAAGATATGACATTAAATTTCTAGCTATAAAACCTGAAAGGGAAAACTCAGGATTCAGGACAAAGAGCCTGCTTAGGATTCTCTCTCTTCCTCACTCTCTCTGTCTCTCTCTCTCTCTCTGCCCCCTACCCCATGCATGTGCCTGCCCTCTCTTTCTCAAAATAAATAAATAAACTTAAAACTATATACACAAACATATATGTACTTTTGGTTATGATGATTTAGTGGACCATTCTACACTTTGCAAATGATAAAAGTATGTGTCAGCAACTTTTTGGAGGCTTTATTCTACATCTTCATTAATTCATGCCCTCTTCAATTCCACAGGACGGAGGCTGCCTACACTCCCTTGTCTCTTGTTTCTTGTGGCATGAAGTAACCATACTAAGCTGATGAACAGAGACGTGGTTGAATACGACCACAAACAGGCAAGAAAATGGATGGTTGGGAGGAAGAGTGGGGTAGGTTTCCTCTATTCATGAACGCTTCCTCTCATATTTCAGATCTAGGCACGTCTTACAGAGAAGGAAAGTAGACAGTCTTACACCTCCAAACATCAACCTAGCTGCTGGTCTTTCCATCACTTTACTGAATTTGGTCCTCAGGGCTTTTCCATTGCAAACAAGTCCCTTATAAAAATGCAAATACCTCCCCAGAAAGGAGTTATGGCTTCAGTATTAGTTACCACCTCAATATATAATGATTAAAACTAGCTTCAGTAATTTTAAAAAACATTAGAATATATTTCTCCCCGCAAAAGATTCTATAGTCAAATACGCTTGAGAAACAGCACAGTATAGCTCCCTCTTGTAGATTCACAGTGCACATTAGCATTGAAAAAGCACTTCAGTCCAGTGGTAAAATTTTTAAAAAAGTATTTTCAAACCTCTTTAACTACCAAACCCTATTTCCCCTACAGAACACATATTAATATATTTTAAGATGTATTTTTTATTGTTTTATTTTTATTTTTAAAGTTTATTTTGAGAGAGAGAGAGAGAGAGAGACAGTGAGCATGCAAGTGGGGAAGGGACAGAGAGAGAGAGAGAGAGAGAGAATCCCAAGCAGACTGTGCACTGTCACTCCAGAGCCTGATGCAGGGCTCAATCCCACAAAACTGTGAGATCATAACCTGAGCTGAAATCAAGATTTGGACACTTAACAGACTGAGCCATCCAGGTGCCCCTAGTTAAGAGTATTTTTTTTAGAACACAGTTTGAAAAACACAAAATTAAAACAAATCGATTAATAATAAGGCACCAAAGATATGTTTAGGGCAGAGTGCATTAGGAAGGATGACAGGAGGTGGGAAAGCAAAGACAGGTCTTTTCTACTTCATAATTTTGTTCAAAAACATCATGCCATTTGTTGCAGGTTCCTGGTTTAAAAGACAGACCCTAAAGTAAGGATGTATGGTCCATTCTATAATTATTTGTCCTTTTCTGAACAGTATCAACCTCAAGCCCATTCCTAGAACACAAAGAGTTCTCTGTACCACCCATTTGCAAAATGGCCATGTGACCAAAAGGAGTTGAATGAAGCAGAAAGCTAAATATACCTCAGGATTTTTAAGTTTCTTCCCACTACATAGAGCAGTTAAGAGTCAGAAATTAAAGGACCTGGTGAATGGCAGACCATGTTTATAAATGATCATCTTTGTGCCATGTGATCAAATGCAACTTAACTTACCAGCTCTGCAATTCAGCAAAAGCTTGTTTCATTTTCTTAATGGAAGCATCCATCTCTTCTTTAACTACAACTCGATACCGTGCGAGAGACACTGTACAGCGCTGGAGGTCTTTCACAGATTTTTCAATATTGGAACCTTGGGAAGAAAACCCAAGGATTAATATAAAAAAAGGAGCACAAGTAACCTGAAAGTTAGATATGAACACCTAAGCATGTAAAGTAACAAATGTCATGTGGACTAAAAATGTTTCCTTAATGGCCACCCTCCTCACCAAAAAATTGATGTTTTCATAGATTTTTGTTTTTAACTAAGTATCCTGGCTAAGATGGAGTACTAGGAGTTGGATTTATCCTCCTGTCTTACACAACTAAACACACACACAGACAAAACATATGAAACCTGGTTTTCAGACAATAGATGATAGACAGTACTTCCCTGAGAAAAGACACAAATGAAGTGAGGCCTACGATTGCCTCAACTTACTGCCATGAAAGAGTTTCCAGGCTGCAGTGCAAGGAGGAGAAATCCTAATCCTGAATTGAGAGGACAGAGCTAAGAACTTGGGGAGGCCAAGGTGGTTAGAATTCTAAGGGCAGAATACTAGAGAGGAAAGAGCTACACAAAGATGAGAAAATTCTACAGAGATCTGCAGGGGATTCTGAATGCATCGGTGTGAGGAAACTACCTGAGACAGGAAAAAGAACCACTGGAAAGGAACACGCAGAACAAGCCTCAGACCTCACCCAGCCCACAAATAGTTCATGTTCACACCAGCCAGAATAGGGCACCAGGTAGAACACTTGGAAGGGTACTCCCTCAGTAATGAGGCAAAATTAGCTCTAACGGCTACTCTAGTTCCACCTAACAAAGCTTAAAAACAAGCCTCAAACTGTTACCAAATAGTCCCAGAACAAATCATAACAGTACTTAAATAGAACACAAAAACTATCTAGCAATCGACAAAGCAAAATTCACAATGTCTGGCACCCAATAAAAAATTACTAGGCATACAAAGAGGCAGACAAACACGATCCATAATGAAAAATCAACTAACAGAAACAGATGCAGAAATGTCATAGATGTAGAGTCAAGTAAATAAAGACCTCAAAACAGCTGATACAATCAGATACCGTAAGTTCAAGAAGGCAGAGAAAAGCATAAACATATTAAGGACAGACATGGTCGATACTTTAAAAAACCCAGCTGAACCTCTAGAGGTGAAAAAAGACAATGTCTGAGATGACAATTTCACTGGATAGGATTAACAGCAGACTAGAAACTGTTAAAAAAAAGATTAATGAATTTGACAACAGCAACTTCAGAAACTATCCAAAATGAAGTAAAGTATTTGAATAGGTACCAGTGTTTCAAAACTCTCTAAATGACAGGGTTTGGACTATAATTCACCATGCAGGCATTACAAAATTAATAAAATTCTCTGTGTAGTAGTTCGAAACATTGTATGTGGATAAGCCAACTTTATAGGTAAAGATGAAATATATTTACCACCCAACATATTCTAATCAGTTTCCAAAAGTTCTACCAACCTTTCTATATTCACCAATGTCAAAGTTATATATACAATTTATAGGTGAAATCATAGATCTAAGAAGTTTAATGTGCCAAGATATAGATTTCCAATTTTTTATTTAAATTCTTCCTCATCGCAACTTGATTTCTTTCCAAATCTAAAGAGCTTTCAAGTCTTGTGCTTTTCTTTTTGCTTGACTGAGTATTTTTGACGTGCTTTCTGCACCAAGCTGAGGGTCATGTTAGATTTAAAAGGAAAGCTTCACTAATTAAATTTAGCTCATGTGGAATAAATAATTCAATAAAGAGCTACAGGTTACAAGTGTCTTTTACATTTCTGTTTCGTACATTTAGTGGAGTGGACCACGATGCTTTAGATGTATGACACTCAGAGGGGCTATCATCTCTACCTGTTTAATTACTGGCTGATTATTTAAATGATGAGTATAGTGAAAAAAAAAAGCAAATAACTACCACCAGTCGATACTGCACACTTACTTAAGAGGAAACGATCTTGTTTAAAGCTACAGTCTGACAGATATTAGTAAGCGCATGAAGTTGTGAAGAGAAATGAAAAGATTTCTTTAAAACGTCATGTCAGAGTTGGCAGAGCTTTTTACTATTAAATCAACCAGGAGATAAAAATGAAGGAAACAGTACAAAAATGTTTAGTAAAGCAAATAAAAGAAACAAGTTACTGTTAGTAGAAAAGTCGTTCTGGCCAGTAGAGTTTGACTTTCATTCACTAAAAGGATCCCTGTCATTGTAACAAGACTGTACAGCATCTAAAATACTATCAGACTCCAACTGTGTACACGGAGTTAGGGAAGGGTAGTTGCTGCCTCAAAAACAGAAAAAGTATTACCTGCTAACCTCTGAGATCTTATCTGAGGAACAAGGAGAAAATTTGCCCTCTCTAGCCAAAAGCACAATTTTTTTTTTTGTTTTCTGTCAAAGGTAGCCTTCTGATTTACCTAGCTTTTTGTTGGTGGAAGAGAGTGGAAAATCTTCCATCCCCAGATTTGAAAACTGAGGTGCTGTGGTAGGTCTTGAGAGAGATTTCGCAGCATTCCTATTTTGTTGAGAATTCTGAGTAGACTGCATAGTCAAAGACTTGGGTTCAAAATCAGAGATGCCATTCTCCAGCATGGACCCTGTCAAAGAAAGGCCAGTATTTTAGAGTAAAAGTTAGGAGGAAATCAATCAAGCAGTCTTAAGTATAAACAAATAAAAAAGGTAAAAATGTTTCAGGTAAAACTATGCCTCTGAAAGGTTATGAACAAAAACAACTGACAAAATAGAACAAAGAGCAGAATCAGTTGGACGAGACTATCAGGAGCATCTGGCTCAGCCCTAAACTTCATCCTGAATGAAAAGGATGAGTCTGTGTTAACCCATCTCAAGATAAGCTAGCTTGTTCCCTGCACCTTGGTAGCTCTGGGCACAAGGAAGCACTAATTTCTTATAGCTTCTGTAAGTTATACTGAGGAAAAAAGAGTTTTACACTGTTCCAGGGAAGGGAGAGTTTTATTATTAATCTATTTATTTATTAAGTTTTTTAAAAAAGTTATCTCTACACCCAACGTGGGGATCGAACTCACAATATTCAAATCAGGAGTTGCATGCTCCATCAACGGAGCCAGCCAGGTACCCCGAGAGTTTTAAAAGCTTTACGGAAAGCACAAAGAGTTAGGATATCAAAGAAGAGCTAGCTCAGGAAAAAAAAAAAAAAAAAAAAAAAAGGAAGCCACTGACTATCTTTGGTTTATTTGAGGTTATAGCGTAGGTGCTATATTTTTCTCTAAGTCTTTTTGTGTGTGCAAGCTAATCAATAAAAGAACATCTGAGAAGTACAGAACAACTCTTAAATTGTCATTACATAATAACTCTAGCAGCAACAGAGCAAGTGGAAATGGATTAACAACCAAGTAATTAAAAAGCCAACTTTAAAAGACATATTCCCAGTATCTTCCCAACATTCATCAAAATGGTTAATACAAAAAATGTGCAAGATATTTGAATTGACAACATTAATCTTAATTCTTTACTAGAAAACAAATGTGGGACAATAAAAACCAACAGTCTACTTCTCATGAAAGCCACGGGATTACAGTTACTATTATATATTCCTCACTGTGTTGGGCCCTAAAATAGTAACATCAACATCAATTCATCATCATCACTGTCCTTAATAATAAGCAATTTAAAAAGTCTTAAGGTCACCTTCTATAATCTCTAACTACTGAGGGATTATTATGTTAAAAGATTTCCACAAGACTGACTTAAACTAAAATTAAAATATAAGACAATGGAATAACAACTATATTCTTCTAGGCCTTTGGTAACTACAGTTGACCCTTGAACAATGTGGGGGTTAAGGGCACTGACCCCCTCCCTTGCAGTTGAAAATCTGTATATAACTTTGACTCTTCCAAAACTTAAGCCTACTGTTGATCAAAAGCTTTACCAATAACATACAGTCAATAAACATGTTTTGTATTTTATATGTATTATATCCAATATTCTTACAATAAAGTAAGCTAGAGAAAAGAAAATGTTATTAAGAAAACCATTAGGAAAAAAAATCATTAGGAAGAGAAAATATATTTGCAGTACTGTATTATATTTTTTCGGGGAAAAAAATCCACAAGTAAGTGGACCTGCATAGTCCACACTGCGTTGTTCAAGAATCAACTGTACAAAATTTGACTCTTTCATATAAAAGGCAACAAAAACTAAAAAATAAAAGACTAACTAAATTCAATTTATTGGTTGCTTTTTCAACCAGGAAGCCCCTATATTTTTCAACAGAAAACAACTTTTCAAAGACCTGTTAATAAACTCACCTGTTCTATCCAGCACATCTGGTGTAGTAGACTCAGGATCTTCCAATTCTCTGGCATCTATTGAAAGTATCTCCATACCTTCACTGAGTGAGTCCACAGACTCAGTATCATTGATGGCACCGTTGACATGGTAACCATTAATACCCCCTTTCTCTGAAGAAGGCACAGTCTGTTCCTCTTGAATGGAAACCGATTTACTGGAATCTGGGATACTGTTACTTGCTTCTGCTGTAGGCTTTGGTTTGCTTTTCTTCTTTTTGTTCTAATGGTTATTCAAGATTTGAAAAAAAGAAAAGAAAAAGAAGACCCCACAACCCAGAGAAGTAACTCTAGCTACCCAAAGGCAATCAATGTTATTAATTTCTCGTATGCCCTCCCCAAAATTGAACACATTCTTGTATATTTTGAACTACTGACTAAAATAAGTATGTAAAATACTTTGGATAAACTCAAACACATAAATATAAAAAATGTATGCATGGAAAAACCCACCAAATCAAAAGAAATTACAAAATGTGAAATACGTCCAACTTATATACAAAAAGTTAAATTTATACAGAGCTCTAACAAAAAACAAACAAAACAACAGCCCAATAGAAAAAAAATGGTGTAGGATACAAACACATGGAATGAAGTGCAACCTCAGTCTAATAAGAGACATAAATTAAAACTGCACTGCAGAGGATTCTGGGACAATGACAGAGGAGGAAGCACTAGTAATCTGTCTCACTAGACAATAATTACACTGGCAGAATCTGTGTAATGTAACTATTTTGGAACTCTGGAGTCTACTGAAGACTTAAAATTTGCAGGTGAAGACCTGGACAGTAAATCGTGGTTAAATCTCAGTCTGTATCAGCTCCTCTCATAGAAGCAGTTACCTTAGGGTGCAGGCAGCTGTGCACCTGTTCTTGGAGCAGCTCGCACACATTGTGGGAGCCAGGGCAGACAAAAAGGACCCTGTCCTCCAAATTTTGGGAATTTGCACTCTGAACCCTGCTCAGCTTTTTTTGATCACAGGAGTGTAGACAAAGAGTCAGGCATCCATTGTTATTGAACCTTCTCCCATTGTTGTAAGCCCTGCCAGCTTTGGCTGAGTGACTTCCAGGGAAATAAAAAGAGCAGTGCCCCCAGAAAGCAAACAATAATAAAAAAATAGCAAATCCTGAGGAAGGGGCAGAATCTGATTTCCAAAGTTATCACATTATTAGATTCAAATGTCCAGTTTTTCAACATAAAATCACAACTACAAAAAACAAGTATGATCTACTTAAAGGGAAAAAAATCAACAGTAACTGCCTTTGGTAACCAGAAGGGAGGTGGATAGGGGGATGGGTTAAGTAGGTGATGAAGATTAAAAAGTGCACTAGATGATATACGGAAGTGTTGAATCACTATATTGTACATCTGAAACTAATATTATGCTGTATGTTAACTGGAATTAAAAAAAAACAAAACAACTGTCTTAAAGGTACTCAAAAAATTAAAAGAAGATCTGGACAAAGCCAAGAAAACAAAGCATGAACAAAATGTAAATGTCAATAAAGAGATAGAAAACCTAAAAGAAATTAGTTAAGAGGGGTGCCTAGGTGGCTCAGTTGGTTAAGTGTCCGACTTCGGCTCAGGTTATAACCTCAGGGTTTGTGAGTTAGAGCTGAGAGCCTGCTTTAGATTCTGTGTCACCCCCTCTCTCTGAATGCCCCCCCCCACTGCCCTGTTTGCACTCTCTCTCAAAAAATACATTAAAAAATCTATAAGGGGCACCTGGGTGGCTCCACAGGTTGAGCATCTGACTTCAGCTCAGGTCATGATCTCATGGTTCATGAGTTCAAGCTCCACATCGGGCTCTGTGCTGACAGCTTGGAGCCTGGAGCCTGCTTCAGATTCTGTGTCTCCCTCTCTTTCTGCCCCTCCCCTGCTCACACTCTGTCTCTGTTTCTCTCAAAAATAAATAAGCGTTCAAAACAAAGACAAACAAGTGATTTCACTTATAAAAAAACATTAAAAAATAAGAAATTAATTAAGAAATACTGGAGCTAAAAAATAGAATAACTGAAATTTTAAAATTCACTAGAAAGATTCAAAGGCAGATTTCAGCAGCAGAAGAAAAAAAATCTGTGAACTTGAAGATTGGAGAATGCAAATTGTAAAGTCTGAGGAAGAGGAAAGAAAAAAAAACTGAAGAAAAGTAAATAGAATCTAAGGGACCTGTGGGACACCAAAAAGTAGACCAATATACACATCATAAAAGTCTGAAAAGAAGATAAAGGGACAGAAATAATATCTGACGATATCTGAAAAAGAAATAATGGCTGAAAACTTCCCAAATTTAATGAAAAACATGAATATAAACACCCAAGAAGCCTAATTAACTCTAAGTAAGATGAACTCAAGGAGATTCACACGGAGACACATAATAATCAAACTTTCAAAAGACAGAATCTCGAAAGCAGCAAGAGAGAAGTCACTCATCACATACAAGGAATCTTCAATAAAATCATCAGATTTCATCAGATTTCTCATCAGAAACATGAAGGCCAGAAGGCAGTACGTGGATATACTCAAAGGGCTGAAATAGAAAAGTATGGTCAACCAAGAATCCTATAACTGGCAAGACTATCCTTCAAAAGTGAAGGAGAGGGGTGCTTGGGTGCCTCAGTTGGTTAAGTGTCTCACTCTTGATTTTGGCTCTGGCCATGATCTCAGTCTGTGAGACTGAGCCCCGTGTGTCAGACTTCGTGCTGGTCATGGAGCCTGCTTGAGATTCTCTGTCTCTCTCCCTTTAGCCCTCCCTGCTCATGTACTCTTTCACTTCCTCTCAAAAAATTAAAAAAAAAATTTTTTTTAAGTAAAGGAGAAATTAAGATATTCCTAGATAAATAAAAGCTGAGGAAGTTCATGACCACCAGATCTGCCCTATAAGAAATGTTCAAAGGAGTCCTGCAACATAAAACGAAAGGACACTAGTCAGTAATTTTAAGCCATATGAAAAAATAAAAATCTCAGTAAAGGTAAGTACATGAGCAATTATAAAGGCCAGCATTATTATAATGGTTTGTAACTATATATTTGGTTTTCTGCATAATTTAAGAGACTAATATGTTTAAAAAAAAAAAACTATTAATCTAAAATCTACTTTGGTTTATAACTCCAGATCTTATTTGTACATAATTTAAGAGACTAGTGCATTTAAATTTTTTTTAATGTTTTATTTTTGAGAGAGAGAGAGAGACAGAGCTCGAGAGGGGAAGGGCCAGAGAGAGAGGGAGACACAGAATCCAAAGCAGGCTCTAGGCTCCAAGCTGTCAGTACAGAACCCAAGGCGGGGCTCGAACCCAGGAACTGCGAGATCATGACCTGAGCCAAAGTGGGACGCTCAACCGACTGAGCCACCCAGGCGCCCCATAAGACTAATGCATTTAAAAGAATTATTAGTTTGGGGCACCTGGGTGACTCAGTTGGTTAAGCATCAGACTTCAACTCAGGTCATGATCTTGAGGTTCATGAGTTCAAACCCTGCATCCAGCTCACAGCAGTCAGTGCAGAGCCCACTTTGGATCCTCTGTCTCCCTCTCTTTCTGCCCCTCCCCCACTATTACTCTCTCTGACTCTCAAAAATAAACATTAAGAAAATAAAAATAATAAAAAAATATAAGTAAATAAAAATAAAAGAATTATTAGTTTATGCTTTGGGGAACACAATGTATTAAGATATAATTCTGTGACATCAACAACCAAAAGAAGTGGGGATGGAGCTGTAAAGGAACAGAGTTTTTGTAGGTTATTGAATATAAACTGGTATAATTTCAAATTAGTGTTAAAACTTTAGTATATTAAATGTAATCTCCATAGTAACCACAATGAAAATAGCTATAAAATATACACAAAAGGAAATGAGAAAAGAACTCAAACATTTCAGTATAAATAACAGATTAAACTCAAAAGAAGACAGTAATGCAAAAAATGAGGGATAGAAAAAAAGTTAAAAACAAACGGAAAACAGCACAATGACAGAAGTCCTTCCTTATCAGTAATTACTTTAAAGGTAAATTGATAAAACTCTACAATCAAAAGACAGAGATTGACAAAATGGATAAATACACATGATCCAACTATATGCTGTTTACAAGAGACTCACTTTAGATTCAAAGACACAAATAGACTGAAAGTGGAAGGATGGAAAAATGTATTCCATGCAAATAGTAACCAAAAGAGAGCTGGGGCTATTAATATAGCCTTTAGACTTTAAATAAAGCCTGTAGACTTTAAATTAAAAAAGGTTATAAGAGACAAAGAAACACATTATATATTAATAAAAGGCTTAATACAACAAGAAGATATAACAATTATAAACATGTGTACACCTAATGACAGACTATCAAAATATGTGAAGCAAAACCCAGCAGAATTAAAGGGAAAAACAGTTGTACAATAATACTTGGAGACTTCAATATCCTACTCACAACAATGGACAGAACAACCAGACAGAAGATAAGTAAAGAAACAGAGGATTTAAACAACATGACAGGGGTGCCTGGGTGGCTCAGTCGGTTAAGCGTCCGACTTCGGCTCAGGTCATGATCTCGTGGTCTGTGGGTTCGAGCCCCGCGTCGGGCTCTGTGCTGACAGCTCAGAGCCTGGAGCCTGTTTCAGATTCTATGTCTCCCTCTTCCTCTGACCCTCCCCTGTTCATGCTCTCTCTCTCTGTCTCAAAAATAAATAAATGTTAAAAAAAAAAAAATTAAAAAACAAAACAAAACATGACAGACCAACTAGATCTAACAAACATAAACAGAACACTCTACCCAACAAGAGCAGCACAGCACATATGCTCTTCTTGAATGTACAATGTACATGGTACATTTTTCAGGATAGACCATATATAAGGATACAAATGAAGTTTCAACAGATATTTTAAAAGATAGGTATCATACAAAGTGTCTTCTCTGACCAAAATGGGATAAAGTGAGACATCAACAAAAGAAAAATTGGAAAATTCATATTATGGAAATTAGCACATTTTTAAAATTTATGTCTCTTTAAAAAATGTTTATTTTTAGAGAAAGAGAGAGAGAGAGAAAGGAGAGAGGGAGAGACAGAATGTGAATGGAGGAGGGACAGAGAAAAGGGAAAGAGAGAATTCCAAGCAGACTCCACAGTGTCAGCACAGAGCCTGATGAGGGGCTTGAACTCACAAACCATGAGATCATGACCTGAACTGAAACCAAGAGTTGGATGCTTCACTGACTGAGACACCCAGGCGCCCCTGGAAATTAACACATTTTTAAAGAACAAATGGATCAAAGAAGAAATAACAAGGGGAATTAGAAAATACTTAGAGATGAATGAAAATGAAAATATCACATACCAAAACTCAAAGAGTACAGCAAAAGTGATGCTAAAGGGGAAACTGCTAACTGTAAATGCTGACATTAGAAAGTATTTATATATATTATATTATATTATATATATATATAATATAATATATATATATCTTACATATAATCTCAAATTAGCAACTTAACTTTGCAGTTAAGGAACTAGAAAAGAACAAACTAAAACCCAAAGCTAGTAGAAGGAAGGAAATAATAAAGATCAGAGCAGAGATAAATGAAATAAAGAACAGAAAAGCAATAGAGAAAAATCAGTGAAACCAAAAGCTGAATCTCTGAAAAGATCAACACAACTGACAAACCTTTAGTTAGAAAGGCTAAGAAAAAAAAAAGAGAGAAGACCCAAATTACTAAAATCAAAAAAGAAAGTGGCGATATTACTATAGATTCTACAAAAATAAAAAGGATTATAAGAGAACACTTTGAACAACTTCATGCCAACAAAGAAACACAAAACCTACCAAAACTAAATCATGAAGAAATATAGGAAATATGAACAGACCTATAACTAGTAAAGAGACTGAATCAGTCATCGAAAATCTCCCAACAGGGGCACCTGGTGGCTTAGTCAGTTAAGCATCCGACTTCGGCTTAGGTCATGATCTCATGGTTCACAAGTTCGAGCCCTGCACTGGGCTCTGCACTGACAGAGTGAGGCCTGCTTGGGATTCTCTCTCTCTGCTCCTCCCTCACTCACGCTTTCTCTCTCTCAAAATAAATAAACTTAAAAAAAAAATCCCCCAACAAAGAAAAGCCCTGGATGCAATGGCTTCACTGGTGAATTCTACCAAACACAGAAGAACTAATAACAATTTTCAAAAATTTCCAAAAATTGATGTACTATAGTATCATTTTTCATTTTGGACTAGCAAAGGTCAAAAAGAGTTGACAGGGTTGAGGATATGGAGAAACAAACATTCTCCTATACTACTTTGTGGGAATGCAAAGTGGTACTCTCTATGGTCATCTGGTATGGTAGTATTTATCAAAATTACAAATGCACATATCCTTTGATCCAGCAATTCCACTTCTAGGAATTTATCCTAGGTGATACTGACACATGTACAAAATTATATATAAGGTTATTCACTGAAATACTGTTAATAGTAACAAAACATTGGCAATGACCCAAATGTTGATCAATAAAGGACTGGTTAAATAAATTATGGTGCATCCAAGCAGCAGAATGACTATACATCCTTAAAAAGAACAAGACAATTCTTTATATGTTGACATGGAATACACTCTAAAATATATTACACGAAAAAAAGAGCAGGCAAAGAGAAGAATATATATTCATGTTTGCTTATATATGCATAAAGTATCCCAGATAATACATAAGAAATTGGCAATACTGTTTACCTCTGGGGTGGGAAGCCAAATGGCTGGGGAACAGGGAAGGGATAAAGATGTTTCAGTGTATTATCTTTTAGAGCTTTGAATTTTGAGCCACATCAATATATTACCTATGAAAATAGAAAAATTAAACAAAAACTCCTTTGCCTTTTACCTTGACAAACAACAGCTCTAGTAGCAATCTTAATTCTATTTGTAAGACTAGGGGCCCCTGGGTGGCTGAGTCGGTTGAGCGTCCGACTTCAGCTCGGGTCATGGTCTCACAGTCTGTGAGTTTGAGCCCCATGTTGGGCTCTGTGCTGACAGCTTAGAGCCTGGAGCCTGCTTCGGATCCTGTGCCTCTCTCTCTGCCCCTCCCCTGCTCATGCTCTGTCTCTCTCTGTCTCAGAAGTGAATAAAAACATTAAAAAAAAAAAAAAAAACTAGACTGACATTACTGAATCAATTTTTCCCCAATCCCTTTTATCCCCCCAAACGTTTTTGATGGCTCTAACAGGAGCACTGCGGGTATTCTAGATATAATTGTCTTCTCCCCACAGCTTTCATTTCTTTCTCTTAGCTACTTTCCTCCATGTGAACTAAGTTTTCACATCACTGCTCCGCATATATGATAACTATGTTAGTAACTGCTCATGGTCACATCCTATTGAATTAATCCCAACAGTTAACCAGACTGGATTTGGGCATTTGGGATGGTCAAACTGAAGCCATTTTTCTTTCTTTAAATTTTAAGAAATTTATTTGTCTCCAACATATGCTTTTCCAGCTTCAAGTATATCTTATATCACTAATAACTTATTATCCTGGGGCAATAAATTAATACACTGCTGTTCTTCATAGCACACGTAGCTATTTATATTGGGTGAAAAAAATGGGAAGAAGTTAAGCAAATACTCAAAATTACAGGTATGGAGAGCACTTTAGGGGAATCAGTAGAAGTACTAGGTTCCACTTGGAAAACATTTCAAGAGTCATTAGGGCCAAACCTGGTTTGGTCAAGACCTAACAGAACTAATGAAGTGATTTAGAGTCATCAAGAAAGGATTCCAGAACTGCAGCACTAACTGAATACAGGAAAAGAGCATCCCAAAGAGACTATTATTCCCAGAGATACCGGACTAAAATCTGTACTTTAAGCATTTTCTAAAGGAGCTAGATTTATTTATTTATCTTTAAGTACTTATTTATGTATTTTGAGAGAGAGAAAGAGAGAAGGAAGGAGAGATAGAGAGAATCCCAAGCAGGTATCGTGCTGTCAGTGCAGAGCCCGATGCGGGGCTCAATCTCATAAACCGTGATATCTTGACCTGAGTCAAAACCAAAAGTCAGACGCTTAATGGAATGAGCCACCCAGGTGCCCCTAAAGGAGCTACATTTACAGTAAAGAGCTGTGGGGAGCATTTTGAGATGAGCCAGCATCCTTTAGGGAAAGCATTCTAGTTTTTTTTTTTTTAATTTTGTTTTCAATGTTTATTTATTTATTTTGAGAGAGAGAGACAGACAGACAGACAGACAGAGACAGAGCATGAGTGAGGTAGGGACAGAGAGAGAGGGAGACACAGAATCCGAAACAGGCTCCAGGCTCCGAGCTGTCAGCACAGAGCCTGATGCGGGCTCGAATCCATGAGCCATGAGATCATGATATGAGCCAAAGTCAGACTTTAATCGACTGAGCCACCCAGGCACCCCAAAAGCATTCTAGTTTTAAGTGGATAAGGAGCAGGGAATGAGCATGTTAGATATTGTATCAGGTACTTATATTTGCTGAGTATTATTTTCCTATTTTAGAGATGAACAAACTAAGGCATACAAAAGTTAACAATACTCCAATGTTACAAAGCCAGTTAAGTAGTAGAACAGGATATAAATCCAGTTTTGATTAACTCCACAGCCCAAGTGACTTCTACCTCCCTAAACTGAAACATAAGCCTCCTCTGCATAGCTAATAATACAAAGCCCCTTTTAAGGCTTTAAGTCAAAGCTCATTAATATCAGAGACTATATAACAAAGTTGTCTGACCTAAAAATCTTGAGCTATTTTAACTGATTTACAATATGAATGATACTGAAAACCCCTGGACTAGATCACTTTCTTTAGAGGAGCTCTGCTATCCTTGACATGCTCTCGTTTCATCCGTAATATTACCTCAGCAACTACACCCTGGCAAAGTCATTCTGTTTCCTGCCTTAAATCACACGGAAGAGACTGTGTGGTACTCTATGTACACAGCTGTGTTTCAATGTCACAGAAGACTTTTTTTAACCACATGAAGTGCAGTGGCATACGTAAATCTTTTCTATGTAAATCTTTTCTTTCAATTATGTTTGCAGGGCCTAAAATTTACAAAAACATTTTTTTAATATTTATTTTTGAGAGAGAGAGAGAGAGAGAGAGCGCACACGCATGAGCAGGGGAGGGTCAGAGAGAGAGGGAAACATAGAATCTGAGTTGTCAGCACAGAGCCTGACGAGCCATGAGATCGTGACCTGAGCTGAAGTCGGAAGCTTAACCGACTGAGCCACCCAGGCACCCCAGGGCCTAAATTTTTTAATGATAAAAATGCCAATACCATGCTTGTAAATTTAATTCATTTTTACCTTTTTCTTGCCTGTTACTGTCCATTCTTTGAGTACTTCACTGGCGCTACCTGTAAAAGAAACCAACTACAGATTTTCTCTCCTACCACATCCATGGTCAACAAGGTAATTA
This sequence comes from Panthera onca, assembly GCF_046562875.1. NCBI lineage: Eukaryota > Metazoa > Chordata > Mammalia > Carnivora > Felidae > Panthera > Panthera onca. The sequence goes on along the minus strand of NC_138345.1, from coordinate 75,963,253 downwards.
GTGTCCCTGCATTTTGTAATTGCTGGAGAATTTCCAAAGTTCCTAATAGGAAAGGTTAAGGTTCAAGTCTAAGTGCTAATATGATGAGATAATCCTATCATATTTACCTTTTGGAATATCTGTCCATTTAGACCCCCCCCTTCTCCATGTAATTTCCTTTGTAAGTTCTTCTAAGAAGAGAGTAATGCAGCCTGACCATTTGGAAGATTCTTTTATTTATAAAGCTTAGACAGTATACAAAGATAACTGGTTTTAGCCCAAATATGCTATCCTCTCCCCTCTAGAAGATCAAATACCATTTGGCTATGTTGTTTAAGAGAGAGCTATATACTATTCTAGACCCAAATACTAACATTATAAAGAAAACAGATGATGATAAAGAAAAACCTTACAGTATTTGGGTCTGTTTATTCTACACTGACAAATTCAGGACAATAGAAACAGGGAGACCTAATCTGACGTTGGTATTTAACGAAGCAACAGCTTCAAGCAAAGTTTTTCTCAAAACAAATTATGCGGAAAGAAGTTTATAAAACACTCCTCAACTCTATAAACTGAAGCCTTGGCTAACCCCACCAATCTTCCATATGTCAGACAAGGAAACTGAAACCCTTACATTTGAATCACTTGCAGGAACCACACTAAATGGCATAGCAGCCTGGAAGAGAATGTGGAGTCCTTGAATTTGACATCTGTTGCTGGGCTGCTGGATCACTGCTTTGTCACTAAGAGGTTCTTAAATTCTTATTCAACCCAATTCCAATCAAGTACCTTATACCACTAGTCATACTATTTGTTCTTAAAACCAACAGAGAACATTTTGAGTAAAATGATGGCATTTTCTCAGCTTGTCTTTTATTCTAAGATATCACATAGCTTATGAATGATACTTCTAGGGCTGAAAGAGGTATCTTTAAGAGATATCTTTAAAAAAATGGCATGGTACATTATGTTATCCTGGGGTTTGCTATATCATCTATAAAACATCAGATTGCTGAACGAATGTTAATAGAAGTTTGAAGCAACGTCTATTTGAACAAATACAAACTTATTAAAAAACGGAGTTAGGATTACCTTCCATGAACGCTTGTACTGTTTTGTCCACACAATTATCAAAGTGCTGCAAAACCAGGATGATTTCGTTGTTGCTCTTATTGGGAACTATTGCACGCACTGCATTTATCTGGAAAAGATGACAGGGTTATTTAATTCTAACATCAGTTCGTCAATTGGCAACTGATGCCTATTATAGAAAATAACAGAAAAAGTGATGTTTCATGTTTAACAGTATGTATCACTCTTTAGTGACAGTGAGAGTACATACAACCATCTCACTGAAAATGATTAACAGATGAACGATAAGAGCACACAGAAAATTAATTTCAAAACTTAGAAAAGCAGAACATTTCTAGAAATAGAAGGTATGTGCCAGATTTTATTTCAAGAAAGGGTGGTTTAATTAGGTATCAGGTATTAATTTAGCCTCAACATTTCCTCATCTCAGCATACTGTGGAGAAAGGTAAATAGTTTAACGAGCCACCAACAGTAACAACTTAGATTTTTCAGTAGCATTTTTCAAAAACTTTTTTTTAATAATTCAGAATTTATTTTTTTAATGTCTTTATTTATTTTTGAGACAGAGAAGAAGTGCAAGCGGGGGAGGGGCAGAGAGAGAGAGAGAGACAGACAGACAGACAGACAGATACAGAATCCGAAGTAGGCTCCAGGCTCTGCGCTGTCAGCACAGAGTCTGACACGGGGCTCGAACTCACAAACTGCGAGATCATGACCTGAGCCAAAGTCGACATTTAACCAACTAAGCCATCCAGGCACCCCTCAAAAACATTTTTACTTCATATCATTTAATTATATAATAACACTATAAGGATAATTTATTATAAACTGTTTCAGGCATACAAAACATAATGGACATTCACTACATGATAATCAGCTTAATAAAATTAAATAGATGGCAACTGAGGCCCCCATGAAGTCCCTCATAAATCCCATCTCCCTCCTCTTCACAGAGATTTTCTGCCTTGAATTTGGTTTTATTCTGATACATGTTTTCGCACTTTTATGATGTATGTATATATCCATAGGTAATATATACTATTGTTTGCCTTACATAAATATTATCATACAATACATGTGTATATGCAATTCGCTTTTTTCATATAACATTGTTTTTTTAGATTTTTGTGTGTGTTGATAAATGCATCTTTTATTTATTTGAACCGTTACACAGCATTTCCATTGTATGAATATAGCCAATTTATTCATTCTGTTGATGGGCACTTACATTGTTTCCAATATTTGGCTGTTATGAAAAATGCTGGAATGAATATTCCTATGCTAATTTGCTACTGATTCTTCAGTGCCTAAAACAATGTTTATCACATTGTAAGCAATTAAAAAAAAGAAAAAAAATCATATCTTCTTGGAACAATGAGAGAAGGTCTCTGTTGTGTAAAACCACTAGAATTCCTGAATATCAGAGCATCTACAAATTCATGACATAATGCCAAAATGTTCTTTAAAACAGATATGCCGGGGTGTCTGGGTGACTCAGTCACTTAACCGTCCAACTCTTGGTTTCAGCTCAGGTCACCATCTCATGGTTTGTGAGTCTGAGCCCCACACTGGGCTCTGCGTGGACACTACGGAGCCTGCTTGGGATTCCCTCCCTCCCTCTCTCCCTCCTCTCTGTCTCTCTCTCCCTCCCTCTTCCTCTCTCTCTCTCAAAATAAACAAATAAACTAAAAAAGAAATAGATATGCCAATTTTGTCAGACTTATTCCTAAGGATTTTTTTTTAAATTCAAGTATAATTAACATACGGTGTTATATTAGTTTCAGGTATAGAACATAATGATTCGACGATTCTATACATTTCTTAATGCTTATCAAGATAAGCGTACTCTTAATCCCCTTTATCTATTTCATCCATTCTCCTCCCACCCACCTCCACTCTGGGAGATTGGAGATAAAAAATATACCATTTACAACTGCTATTCTGTTTTCCTTTTGGTATATCAATTTAATACACAGCAATTAAATGAATTAAAAGAATTTGATGAATTATTATAATTTCTAACTTTCTTAGCTTGTGTATGTAGATAGAAAATAATAGTATGGTCTACAAATAACAACCATTTTTTTCTTTCTTTCCAATCCTTCTAATTTTCATTTCTTGTCTCACTGCAAAATGTGAAATTGGCTATTTCTCCAAGAAGACCTGGCTCTTTTTGGTAGGCAGCAGTAGTTAGAAACCAGTATCTAAGAGCTAGGTATGTTTATTGTTACTGGGGAGTCATTATTTCTTTTTTTTTTTTTTTTTTTTTTTTTTAATTTTTTTTTTTCCAACGTTTTTTATTTATTTTTGGGACAGAGAGAGACAGAGCATGAACGGGGGAGGGGCAGAGAGAGAGAGGGAGACACAGAATCGGAAACAGGCTCCAGGCTCCGAGCCATCAGCCCAGCGCCTGACGCGGGGCTCAGAGCCTGACGCGGGGCTCGAACTCACGGACCGCGAGATCGTGACCTGGCTGAAGTCGGACGCTTAACCGACTGCGCCACCCAGGCGCCCCGGGAGTCATTATTTCTAGATTTTTTTCAGTGGATAGAGTTAAGAGATTTCATTTTTTACAACTTGAATTCAAAATAATATTTTCAATTCAAACATAACATTAAAAAGCTTTTTCTTATATAATTTTAAACATATCTCTCCTCTCTGTATGCTGTTTCAGGTCCTAAAAACATTAAATTATTTACTAATTTGCTTTATTCTATGATATTGAAAAATAATATTAATAAACTACAATATAATGTTAATAATGATAAAACACACAATTTGAGATTTATTTTCAATCCTTTTGTATATTTTTAAAAGTCTGTTTATTTTTGAGAGAGAGCACACGCAGGGGAGGGGCAGAGAAAGGAGACAGAATTCCAAGCAGGCTCTGTGCACGTGTTGTCAGTGCACAGCCCAACCCCAAGCTCAAACTAGTGAACTGTGATATCGTGACCTAAGCCAAAATCAAGTCAGATGCTTATTAATTCACTGAGCCACGCAGACGTCCCTCTTTGTTTTCTGAAATATCCCTCTTAAACACGCATAGTAAGAATATTGTGTTCAGAAGTCAGTGGGAAGATTTGTTCTAGTTCACCCTTTCCCTAAAGGTGAAATATTTTTAGGATCTCAATTTCATGTAAGATCTTAGCTCCAATTCCTAACCTAGGACAAGCCTTGGGGCCCTGAGTGGTAAAACCCATTTGTTACTGACACTGGCAAAATGTTTCACAGTTACCTAGCTCAGGCTTAAAATGCTGGTTTTTAATGCCCTCTATATTTTTGGCTCCCAGGGATTTCCTTAACTTTTTGAGTTGGGCTATGCATTTTTTAAATTTTTATTTGTTTATTTGTTTATTTATTTATTTATGTTTTAATTTATTTTTGAGGGGCGCTTGGGTCGCTTGGTCGGTTAAGCGTCCGACTTCGGCTCAGGTCATGATCTCACGGTCTGTGAGTCCAAGCCCCGTGTCGGGCTCTGTGCTGACAGCTCAGAGCCTGGAGCCTGTTTCAGATTCTGTGTCTCCCTCTCTCTCTGTCCCTCCCCTGTTCATGCTCTGTCTCTCTCTGTCTCAAAAATAAATAAACGTTAAAAAAAAAAAAAAATTAAAAAAAAAAAAAAAAGAAATTTATTTTTGAAAGACAGAGCATGAGCAGAGTAAGGGCAGAGAGAGACGGAGACATAGAATCTGAAGCAGGCTCCAGACTCTGAGCTGTCAGCACAGAACCCAATGTGGGGCTCAAAACCATGAACCGCAAGATCATGACCTGAGCTGAAGTTGGATGCTTAACCAACTAAGCCACCCAGGTGCCCCTATGCATTTTTAAATCATGTATGTTATTTTTCATTCTGTATTTCTACATATTTTATAACAGGAATGTTTTCAGGTTCTTCAGTCAACCATATTGCTTGAAAAGGAAGTACTTTTATATATGAAGAGAAGTAAAGTATCTTGTCTAAGTAATAAGCAAAGTCTGTATTACAACCTAAATCTTTTTAGTACACTTGCTTTCATATCATTCTACCCTTTTTGTTTGTTTGTTTCAGGCTTACTGAACAATGATAAGGTTTAAAACCACAGAAATGGGAAGGTATATAATGTGTAATCCAAAGAAGGCTAATTTGTAATATACATTTTTGAGATGATCAAAATACTTAGTACTGATCACTATAAAATGAACTGTAGGCAAAACTTAGATACAATGATAAGGTAAGATTCTGATAACCTAAAATATGAAAGTGTTTATATTATTCAACCAATATAGTATATCTATGACTCTATAATCAACAATATACTTTTCTTAATAAGACAGAGAAAGCAATAAAGCTTTTGTCTTATGTTTTTCTCAATAAAACTCATTAAGGGTTATATTACTAAAAACACTTGGTTTTCTTCCATAGGAATATTACTTGGAAGAGCTATTTATCTTCTTGCACTAAACTCTCCTGGAGTTAAGAATCCTCTCCAAATCAGGGGCACGTGGGTGGCTCAGTTGGTTAAGTTTCTGACTTTGGCCCAGGTCATGATCTCAACAGTTCGTGAGCTTGAGCCCTGTGTACTGACAGCATGGAGATCTGGAGCCTGCTTCGGTTTCTGTGTCTTCCTCCCTCTCTGCCCTTCCCCTGCTCATTCTCTCTCTCTCTCTCTCTCTCTCTCTCTCTCTCTCTCACACACACACACACACACACACACACACACAACACACACATAAACATTAAAAAAAATTAAAAAAAAAAAAAATCCTCTCCAAATGAAAGATTCTATTCAAGTTGTTCCTTGAAGAATGTTGCCAAATGAGATACACACTTAGCCATAAGTATTATTTGTTATAATATTAACTAATATTTGTGATATTAGTTATGCAAAGAAAATCATATTTCACTTTCTAAATGAGTTTGTGTAGCCACTGATTGTATTAGTACCTAAATTTTACTGTGACATTCAAGCTTACTATCCACAGTAAGTAGTCATACCTTCTCTTTCATGTTCTCAAAAGCTCCTCCTTGGGCCAGTACAGTATTGGACTGCAAATCAAAAATGAATCCTGATGTATCTGAAAGAATAAGAAGGAAAAAATATATTCAACATGATCCAAAACTAATACGTGATCCATCCCCAAACCATACCAGCTGATTTCCTCCCATAAACAATTAACAACAACTTAGTTTTGTTATTTTGCAAGTTCTATTATATATATATATATAACTTCATTTGGGTTAAAATTATAAAATCTGATTTAACTGAAACTGCCAAGAGCTTGAGAAAAACACTAAATACATCAACTATATTAGAATGTCCAGTAATCCTTCATATCTTTAACTATCCTATCTTCATTTAAAAGGCCCTTTTAAAATGTGGCAAGTAAATAGTTCCCCACGGTAAAATTTGACACTAATGAATCTGAAACTGTGAGTGAGCCCGAGAGCTTCTGTACCACTATTAATAACAATACATGAAACTAATTTCCATCTTCTACACTGCACTACACATATCATGTTCTTAGACTACAAATCCCTGAATACATTCATGTTTGTATCCCCAACACAGTGCTTGATGAAGCAACATACCTGAGTTTACACTACCAGCACAATACGGGAAAATTCAGCGCAAATTGATTGATTACAGAAAAGAGTTTGGCTTCCCTGTGCTTATAAAAAAAAGGTGATCTGCAAATTTAGTCAGTTTCTTTACCAGTGACTACGTAATCAATGAATTACCTCAGCCTTAACACTTGACAACCTGGTTTTAATCTAATGAGATGCAATGGCAGGAAATGGTTAGAATGCTTCCCAAATTCTGATGTGGATACTTATCTGGGGAAACTTACGTTCAAATAAATGCAGGTTCTAGGGCGCCTGGGTGGCTCAGCTGGTTAAGCACCTGACTCTTGATTTCAACTCAGGTCACAATCTCACGGTTTGCAAGCCCCACACTGGCTCTGCGATGACAGCACGGAGTCTGCTTGACATTCTCTTTCTCCCTGTTTCTCTGCCCCTCCCCCACTCGAGTGTGTGCGCTCTCTCTCAAAGTAAATAAATTTTTTAAAATGCAGGTTCTGATTCACTAGTTTGGCTTGTCACCTGAGATTTATACTCTAAGGTAGTATCAACATTGCTGATCCATGCACCATACTTGGGAGTAGCTTGGGAGTTAGAATTTCAACAAAGCAAGTAAAAGGAGAAATTTTGAGAAAAGAGGCTGCTATGGTCTAAATGTTTGTATGCATCTCTCCTGCTGCTACTCACCGCCCCCCACCCCCCACCAACACATAGCACTAAATTCATACATTGAATTCCTAAAGTGTTAGTGTTATATAACGGTGTTATGGTGTTAGCAGGTGGGGCCTTTGAGAGGTGAATAGGTCATGAGAGTGGACTCTCATGATGGGATTAGTGCTCTTGTAGAAGAGACCCCACAGAGCTTTCCAGCCCCTGCCACCATAGGCGGACACAATGAGAAGTAGTCTATGACCCAGAAGAGGGCCCTCACTCAACCATGCTGGCACTCTAATCTCACACTTCCAGCTTCCCAAACCGTAAGAAGTAAATTTCTATTGTTTATAAGCTACCCAGTCTATCACAGCAGCCCAAACAGAATTAAGATGGAGTATAAAAAATACAGTAATATTTTAGTACACTTTCCAAATTCTTTTGCTATGATTATAGATGTGTTTTCATTAAAGCCTCTTTTCAGGGATAAAAGGTAAAGCATATAGTCAATGGTACTGTAATAGCATTGCATGGTGACAGATGGCAGCTACACTTGTGGTGAGCACAGCATCATATACAGACTTGTCAAATCGCTATGCTGTTGTACACCTGAAACTAATGTAACAAACACTGTGTGTCAGATATACTTCAAATAAAAAATGAATAAACTCTTTTACAGCTTAATCCTGGTTTTCAAATACTTCCTAGTTCCTGTGGAAGACTGGTAATTCATAAGGTAGAACGATAACAGCATTTTGGTACCAGAAGTGGAAAAGAGGATATGATTAGAGTCAATGTCATTCCAAGAAAAACTATGCTTGCCAGTTACCAATAAAACCATGAATTAATTTAGATTTAACTTCTGTAATACTGGCAGTTTTGAGACTGTTACTTAAGTTAAAAATTAGGTTGCACTTACCACAAACTCAGTGTTTAAGCCTGAGTTTTCTAGATGACTACATAATACGGTTAATTCTCAATTATCTTTATTAACTGAAAAGAAACACAGTATATAAAGATGGAAATCCTATGCGGTCAAAATACTATCCCAGCAACTTACTCAACTGCTATAGGTGATTTAACTTGGAGGTTATCAATACTCTCCTCCAAAGACATATTAATAAGCAATGAGATGATACAAAGGACATCGATAATCTTATTAAAGAATCACACCATCAACTTCTTTTAAGAAAATGAGGGTAGAGTGAATGAAAAACAGCATTTTGGGGCCTATATTTAAATGAACTATTAGTATTACTAGCTTCTTATACATCATCTAACACTTTATCTTTTCCTTTTTTTTTTTAACGATTACTTATTTATTCTGAGAAAGAGAATGTGCTCTTGGGTGTGAGGGAGGGGCAGAGAGAGGGAGAGAAAATCCCAAGAAGTCTCCACGCTCAGAATGAAGCCCAATGCAGGCTTGATCAAGATCAGGATCTGAGTTGATATCAAGAGTCAGACACTTAACCAAACCGACTGGGCCACCCAGGTGCAAAATAGGGATTTTTTTCCTTTAACAACACATTAGATGAGACAAAGTACCAGGCAAATAAAGATGATTTCTGTAAACACCTTCAGCTATTGCCCCTCCCCACCAATTAGCATAAGTATTATTAGGGTTTGTCTGGCATATATACCAGTTAGGATAATGATTAAAAATACATAAAGCAGCCAGGATCCCAAGAGGAAACAAATGGCACACTCAAATTGGGGAACCTGAGGAGAGTTTAATAAAGGGACTGTTTTCAAAGGTGCCAGTAAGGGTGGGGAAACCAAAAGATACATTGCAGTACCCTTGGCTAATAACAATAATCTACACTGTTACTCTGAGGTTTTAAAGACGTGTAAGGAGGGGCGCCTGGGTGGCTCAGTCGGTTGAGCGACCGACTTCGGCTCAGATCATGATCTCTCAGTCTGTGAGTTCAAGCCCTGCATCAGGCTCTGTGCTGACAGCTCAGAGCCTGGAGCCTGCTTCTGATTCTGTGTCTCCCTCTCTCTATGCCCCTCTCCCACTCATGCTCTCTCTCTGTCTCAGAAATAAACATTAAAAAATAAATAAATAAAGAGGTGTAAGGAGAAAGCAATTACTGGAAGCCAGAGACACAAGGCTCTTTCATCTTTGTTTCATCTGGTATGGAGAGGGCCAGAGGACTATAGCCAAGATCTTTGGTCAAAAGACAAGGTAAGCCCATAGTAACCCCCTCAGGAAAAGATTGGGAAATAAATACCACTACCTCACTGATCTCCCTGCCTCTGATCGCCCGCGTGTGTTGCCTACTGATCTAACCCAACTAAAAGCCAGAAGGCAAAAGAGCTGTTGCGGTAGTGCACCATACAGGGCAGCCTCCCAAGTTATAAATGCCAAGTTCTTATTTACATTCTAAATCATAAGTTCACCAAAACTAAAAAGCAATAATTTAACATCTTAACTTGCCTACTCATCAGCTAATATTGCCTCTTTTAACAACCAACAACTCAAGTACACTCAAAACCCTGCCTCAATGAACTGGAGCTTAAGTGCCCCTCAGCATTATAGATAAAGTCATTTTTAGTTCCCATCAACAATATTTAACAATTCTTTTATTTTTTCATGCAAAGAAAGCTTAAGATTTACTTAATTCCATTGGTAGGAAATCAGGCAGGATCTCATCCTTTGTTATCTATTCTTTGATAGCAAAGTGTGTATGATACTCTGCAAGAAATAAATTTTTAAAGAAAATGCACAAGACTTGTAAGTCTCACATAAGACTCATAAAGGATACAAGGAATTCTTAAGACTAAGCTTTCTTACCATTTATTTCACTCTATCAGGACCACCTTTGAAGTTTCTTGGAATTATTTCAAATAGCATATATTTAAGAACATTTTGGATAAAGTATGTTATTTACAGGGTCACTGACATATTTGTAAATAATGCAGGCTTTGCTATTATTGCTTTTGCTGGCTTCAAAAATCAGGCAAAAGTCATTTTAAGCACTGAGGATTACACAGAAATATCTGAGTCTGATTATAACATGCATCATACCAAACTTGAACAAGTTTTCTTAAATTGAGGTATAATTGACATATATATAAAACACTATATTAGTTTCAGGTGTACAATGTACTGGGTCGCTATTTATATATATTTTGAAATGATCACCACAATAAATCTAGTTAACATTTGTCACCATACATACCTACAAAATATTTGTTGCAAGAACTCTTATGATTAACTCTCTTAGCAACCTACAAATATGCAAGACTATTAACTAGAGTTACCATGCTGTACATTATATCCCTAGGATTTATTTTTTTATAATTGGATGTCTGTACTTTTTGACCCCCTTTACCCATTTCACTCCCCATCCCAAATCCCCTCCCCATAACCATCAATCTGTTCTCTTTATCTACAAGCTTGGTTTCTTTTTTTTTTTTTTTTTTTTTTAAGATATCACATGTAAGTGAGATCATATGATATTTGTCTTTCTCTGACTTATTCACTTGGCATAATACCCTCAATCCACATTGTCACAAATGGCAAGATTTACTTCTTTTTATGGCTAAATGATATTCCCCTGTCAGAATTTCCTTCCTTTTTTGAAGTGGATTTGTTTTGAAAGAGAGACAGCACAAGTGGGGGAGGAGCAGAAAGAATCCCAAGCAGGCTTTGCACGGTCAGCGTGGAGTCCGACATGGGGCTTGATGTGGGGTTCAATGTAGGGCTCAAACTCATGAACCTCGAGATCATGACATGAGCTGAAGTCAGATGTTTAACCAACTGAGCCACCCAGGCGCCCTCCTTTGTTTTTAATACTGAATAATATTCCTGTGTGTGTGTGTGTAGAGAGAAGAATAGAAGGGGCTCAAAGCCAGGTATGGAATAAGTCTAAGGATTCTTACAGAAACTACCGAATTTGTATCTTTGAATTCAACAAAAACTTATGATTTTAGATTATGTTTTTCCATTAATATAGATGATGGTAAATTACTCTATTATCCCTTCTGACAAGTGAAGAGAAACATCTGGGAGGGAATTATAATACCTCCCAGAATACTTTAATTTTACAATGATAAGAAAATCAGTCATGGTATCATTTCTCACCCAAACTCACACAATGAGAAACCTACAGCAGAATCAAGGACAGACTCCAAGCTTAATGCTATACATTAGTGCTGTAACTCACCACACACTAGTTCTCAAGTTGCCATTATTTTAACAGTACCTTGGTATATCACCTTTCTTCTATGGATCTCAGATTCTTGTTATTACTCACTGATATTCCTTACACATGCATAAAACAAATGGGATAACAAAATTATTCATATTTCACCACGATCAAAGAGAGGCCACAGAGGTAAGATCTTCCGATTAAATGCAGATAAGCCCACAGGAAGAAAGCCTGGATGCACACATTACCTAACAAGGGTGATGATCACTTGTCATATTTTCTCAAACTAGATCAGCTTCCTCTTAAAAATTGAAAAGTAGGGGTGCCTAGGTGACGCGGTTGGGTTGAATGTCTGACTCTTGATTCCGGCTCAGGTCATGCATGATCCCAGGGTCATGGGATTAAGCCCTGCATCAGGTTCCACACTGAGCATGAAGCCTGTTTGGGATTCTCTCTCTCTCCCCTCCACTGTCCCCTCCCCTGCTTGCATAAGCACACACATACTCTCTAAAAAAAAAAAAAAAAAAAAAAAAAAAAAAATCAAAAATTAAAAAAATTTAAAGGTAGACTCAAGAGTTTAAGGTTTAAGTGTGAATTCTTACAGAAGTGTATCTCATGAACAGTTAAATAACCTAAAGTTCTCCTTTAGCCTGAACACAGCCTATATTCAATCACCTAAAAGAAAACAACCAGTGTCTTGAAATTTTTTTCTCATGCCAATTTTGAAAATAGTCCATGTATAAATCACCAATAAAATGGCAGATAGAGTTCAGTTTCTTCTTGTGCACTAATTACAAATATGGGAACAGGAATTATATTACATAAATGTGACTGCAAATAAAAGAAAGTTATTGTCACAGACATGACTAGCTATGAAGCCTAGGGTATATTCACAACCTCAAAACTGAAGAGGCCACCAACTTCAATTTCCTAGGTCAATTTTCTCTTCTGCCAATTTACCACCTAAGCTTGGAAGAATTATAACTATTTTGGTAAGAAAAAAGGCATATATAAAAGATAAAGATGGGGCGCCTGGGTGGCTCAGTCAGTTAAGCGTCTGACTTCAGCTCAGGTCATGTTCTCGCAGTCTGTGAGTTTGAGCCCCACATCAGGCTCTATGTTGACAGCTCAGAGCCTGGAGCCTGCTTTGGACTCTGTCTCTCTCTCTCTCTCTCTCTCTCTCTCTCTCTCTGGCCCTGCCCTGCTTGCACTCTGTCTCTCTCTCAAAAATAAATAAACATTAAAAAAAAAAGATAAAGAGAATGTGTAAGTAATGAAAAATCAAGCTTGGAAGAGGAGCAAATCCTAAATGGGAAATTTAGAAAAACAACTATGTCAAAATGCCATTTTTAAAGATGTCTAGTCTGCTTTAAGTAATTCTACTATGGAGTACTGTTATAGCCTTCTGGAATGCTAACACTTTTTTATATTTAGTTCTTTAAAAGTTATTTAAGAAACTTCCATCTCGGTTGTCAGTGGCCAAATACAAAAATCTTTGCAACCTGAACACAGTAGGTTGCAAGGATATAGACTTACAGTCTCATCAACTGGCCTTTCCAGGCATCTCAGATGACTACTGCTATGGTTTACAGGTTCTGAAAAATCCACACTTCAACTACCAGTCAATCTGCTAAGTGGGTCTTCAATGGAAGAAAGCAGCCTTATATTTCCCTATTTCTCCTTCATTTATCATATAGTCTTAACGACTGTTTAAATTTTTTTACTTTGTTCCTTTGAGTGCTTCTTCAACTACATTCTGAAGGATATTGTGCTTCCTCTTACAAGGCAAAGAAATTACACTGGGAAATTTACAAACTTCTAGAATTAGTTTTGATTTTTCCAGGTAAAGCTTGCTAGAAAATCAGAGTTTTTATTAACGACACAAATGAACAATTAAATCCTACCTTATTCTTACCACTAGATTTTCCTAGGTTTCCATCAAGTGCAACAGAACAAGCTTCATTCATTCATTCATTCATTCGTTCAGAGAAAGGGAGCGGGGGCGCCTGGGTGGCTTAATCAATCGGTTAAGCATCCCACTTCAGCTCAGGTCATGATCTCACGGTTTGTGGGTTTGAGCCCCATGTCGGGCTCTGTGCAGACAGCTCAGAGCCTGAGCCTGCTTTGGATTCTGTGTCTCCCTCCCTCTCTGCCCTTCCCCTGCTTGTGCTCTGTCTCTGTCTCTCAAAAATAAATAAATGTAAAAAAAAAAAAAAATTTTAGAGAGAGGGAGCACACACACCAAGCAGGCTCCCTGCTGTCAGCACAAAGCCCGACACAGGGCTCGAACTCACAATGAGATCATAACCAGAGCCAAAGTCAAGAATTGGACACTTAACCAAATAAGCTACCCAGGCGCCCCTAGAATAAACTTCTATTTTTTAAGTTAACAAGGATTCTTGAGGTTCTCATTATTTAAAAGGTTTACTGGTTCTAATAATAATTCTGTCAATTTCTCTATGAATTGTGATTGAATAGGAAATTCTGTCCACCTTTCCAAAACCTTCTTAGTAATATACCCTAGAGAATAGCCAGGAGGCAGTGATATTTATTTTAATGCCCCACCTCTTCTGTCTCAATGCCACCTTTCATTAGTTTGGAATTAGTTCTCCCACATATGAAATGAAATGCACAGCTTTAAAAAAAGTTCTTTCCTACTCATTACTGCCCTACAGAGTCTGAGGAATTCTATAGCTTTTCCAGGAAAAAAACCCCTCAATTTCATAAATTAAAAGAATAAAGCATTTGAGAACTGTGATTTTTTTTTTTAAAAGAACACAAACAGGGGCGCCTGAATGGCTCAGTTGGTTAAGTGTCTGACTCTTGATTTTGGCTCAGGTCATGATCCTAGGGTTGTGGCACCAAGCCCCACATTAGGCAGTGTGCTGAGCACGGAGCCTGCTTGGGATTCTCTCTCTCTCCTTCTGCCCCTCTCCTCCACTCGCTCTAAAATAAAAAAATATTAAAAAAAAATTAAAAATAAAAGACACAAATCTTCGATTACTAAGATCAACTATACATTCTTTGCTGATTCTAGATCATCTCTGAGCTAATGTCTTATTCACAAAATCTTGTATGTAGTTCCAAGGTTTACATGAATTCAGTTACTTAGAAAATTATGAAGCCACATGATGACTACTATGACATCTTACAGCCAACTTTCAAACTTTTCAATGGAATGGGACACTAAAATAGAATAAAAATTAAATATTTAGTTAAATCTTTACTTCTAAGTAGTGAGAAAAACTGTCATGAGTTTTATGTTTCTATTGGCTAATCTCTCCTTGCCTTTGGGGAAAGGGAAAAATAAATTGTGATGTGGCTAAAAGATGGATAGCCAGTAAAAACAGGGGAAAAAAGAGAAATCAAGGAATCTGGATAATCTAAAAACCAGAAAATCAGTTTGCAAATGAATCAAGTTGTATAAAATGCCTCTGTGTGAGTTGTTCACATAAGTCTGAAGAAAAACATAGTTTTAGCTACTAAGGGCGTATCTTCAGTCTCTCTTACAAGTCAAACCCTCATTTGTAGATTTCAATAAAATTTCTCTAATGAGATTATTAACTCCTAGTTGTTATACAATATATGCCATAGTTCTGGGTTTAAGGTGGATTGGATGAACTGAATGTGCTATTTTTTTTATTTATTTGGGGGGCGGGCAGGGGAGGGTAGGGCAGAGAGAGGGAATCCCAAGCAGGCTTTGCACTGTCAGCACAGAGCTGGATGCGGGGCTCAAACTTACAAACTGCGAGATCATGACCTGAGCTGAAATCAAGAGTCAGATGCTTAATCGACTGAGACACCCAGTGCACTATTTTTTTTTTTAATGTTTATTTAGTTACTTATTTTAAGTGTGAGAGGGAGAGAGAGAGAGAGAGAGAGAGAGAGAGAGAGAGAGAGAGAGTCCCAAGCAGGCTCCACACTGCCAACGCAGAGCCCAATGCACAGCCTGTTCCTATCAACCTCAAGATCATGACCTGAGCTGAAATCAAGAGTTGGATGCTTAACTGACTGAGCCACCCAGGCACCCCTGAACGCACTATTTTTTAAAAAAAATTAGTCCCTACTCCTCACTGTTCTTCAGATTCTCAAGAATTCTACCAGCTATCTCAGGAAAGAAACTCAATTCCAGTAAGTCAATGAAATCAAAACATTTAAGAACTATGATATTTAAAAGTCAAAGAAATCTTCAATTACTAAGCTCAGTACAGACTAGCTGGTAGAATTGCTGAGAATCTGAAGGAGAGTGAGAAGGAAATATTTTTTTTAAACTGTGTGTTTCATTTCATATATAGAACTAAAGTTTACTTCTTTTTATTTATTTTGAGAGAATGCGCATAAGCACAAGCTGGGGAGGGGCAGAGAAAGAGGGAAAGAGAGAATCCTAAGCAGGCTCCATGCTGTGAGGCAGAGCCTGATGCAGGGCTTGATGTCACAAACCATGAGATCATGACATGAGCCCAAATCAAGGGCCAGATACTTAACCAACTGAGCCAATCAGGCACCCCTAATTTCAGTCTAAAAAAAATTTTTTTTAAATTCATGTTTATTCTTGAGAGCGACAGAGAGAGCGCGTGCACAAGTGGCAGAGGGGCAGAGAGAGAGGGGCAACACAGACTCCAGGCTCTGAGCTGTCAGCACAGAGCCCGACCCGGGTTTGAACCCACAAACCATGAGATCGTGACCTAAGCCGAAGTCACACGTTTAATCAACTCAGCCACCCAGGCGCCCCTCTAATTTCAGTTTAGATCTGAGAGATATTCTTTTGTCACTGTAAAAGACTTTGCTTTGGATGTTCCTTCTAGCACCGTAGAACAATGAATATCTTCCCTTTCCAGCGCAGCCCATCCCCTGTGCTTCAAGGTACAGAAATGAACAAGTAACCCTAATTTCATGCTGTCTCCAACAAAACGATATCCTTTCTCCTAAAACCACAGCACTGCAAATCTGTCACTCTTTACTCATTAACCTTTATGCAAATAAAAATTAAATGTTTCTTCTTTCCTAAACCGCAAAAATTATGAATCAATTATCTACTTTGATTATAAATATTTCTATATCCACATAATTGTTATAATTACCACAAGGTAGACACTAGCTTTTAAGTGTTATACTTGTGAAGGTTTAAGACACACATTACCTACATAACACACTTGTTTAGGCCCATTCTGTCCTAATAAAACATCTTTAAAAAATATTTTATTGCGAAATATAACACATTTACAGTGCACACACACACATGAAGTATCACAGCTTGATAATTTATCACAAACACTCAAATACTACTACCCAGGTTAGAGAAATAAAACTGCCAGTACCCCAGAAGTTTTCCTTATGTATCCTTCCATTATTGTCTCTCACCATTCACCAAAGGCACGATTCTCCAAACTTTTCTTCATAGCTGATATCACTGAAGAAGACACACCTAAATATTATTGTATAGTTTTATCTATAAAAGGAATAATTCTGTGTGTATTTTCTTTTTGGTGCCGCGGGTTGTTTCGCTCAACACTGTGTTTGTAAGATTCATGCATGTTTTTGCAAATAAATGTAGTTTGTTCATTTTCCTTGAATATTTATTTCATTGTATGATTATGCCATTGTTGATTTATCTATTCCACTAAACAACTGATGGACAAATGGTGAACAGTTCGGCTGTTTACTAGACAAATGATAGACAATTGGCTTGCTGCTAGTTTTTGGCGAATACAAATAATGCTGTTTTGAATATTCTTGTACAAACCTCCTGGGGACCTGGGAATGAACTGCTGTTGAATACTCAAAAACAGAACTAAGTCATAAGGTATGCACATCTTCAATTCTAGTATATATGTCAAACAGCTTCTCAAAGTAGCTGTACCAATTTAAACTTCCACTAGCAGTTTTTGAAAGTTTCTATTACTCCACAGACTCACATTCTTGGTATTGTTAATCTTTTTTTTAATTGTAGCCATTCCAGTACAAAGAGAAGTAGTATCTTGTTTCAATTTTCATTTCATTTCTTTTTACTTTATTTTTATTTCTTTTATGTTTATTTATTTTTGAGAGAGAGACAAAGTACGAGTGGGGGAGGAGCAGAGAAAGAGAGGGAGACACAGAATCTGAGGCAGGTTCCGGACTCCATGCGGTCAGCACAGAGCCCGATGCGGGGCTCGAACTCACAAACTGTGAGATCATGACCTGAGCTGAAGTCAGACACTTAACTGACTGAGACACCCAGGCACCCCATCTTTTTTTGTTTTTAATATTTTTTAATGTTTATTTATTTTTGACAGGAGAAAGAGATGGGGGGGGGGAAGGAGGGAAGGAGGGAGATAGGGCGAGCAGGGGAGGGGAAGAGAGGGGACAGGGGATCCAAGGCAGGCTCTGTGCTGACAGCGCAGAGCCTGATGCAGTGCCTGAACCCACAAACCATGAGATCATGAGATCATGAGATCATGACCTGAGCTGAAGTCAGATGCTTAACCAACTGAGCCACCCAGGTGCCCCTCACTTATTTCTAAAAAGAATGAGTGCCCTCACATATGTTATTAGCCATTTTGTTATTCTCTCTCCTGACAATGCCTACTAATGCCCTGTATTTGGAGGAAGAATGGTCTTTTTCTCTGTATCATGTTTAAATGATTTAAACATGATACAAATTTCTTCTCCCATTCTGTGTCTTGCCTGTTAGCTCTCCTAAATGCCCCTTTCAATGAATAGTTCTTAATTTTAATGTAATAATGCATTGACATTCTTTCCCTTTATGATTGTTTCATTGATTTATTTATTTTTAAAAAATTTTTTAACATTTATT
This sequence comes from Panthera onca, assembly GCF_046562875.1. Taxonomy (NCBI): domain Eukaryota; kingdom Metazoa; phylum Chordata; class Mammalia; order Carnivora; family Felidae; genus Panthera; species Panthera onca. The sequence goes on along the minus strand of NC_138345.1, from coordinate 75,945,020 downwards.
TTTGAGACAGAGAGAGAGAGACAGCATGAACAGGGGAGGGTCAGAGAAAGAGGGAGACACAGAATCTGAAACAGGCTCCAGGCTCTGAGCTGTCAGCACAGAGCCTGACTTGGGGCTCGAACCCACGGACCACAAGATCATGACCTGAGCCGAAGTCGGACGCTTAACCGACTGAGCCACCCAGGCGCCACTCATTTATTTATTTTTATTTTTCTGATTTCAGGAGAATTTAGTGATTCATCCCTTATATATAACACCCAGTGCTCATCCCAACAAATGCCCTCCTTAGTACCCAGTTAGCCCATTCCTCCACCAACATCCTTCCAACAACCCTGTTTATTCTCTGTATGTAAGAGTCTCTTATGGTTTGCCTCCCTCTCTCTTTTTATCTTATTCTTCCTTTCCTTCCTTTATGTTCATCTATTTTGTTTCTTTTTTCTTTTTTAATGTTTATTTTTGAGAGAGAGTGGGATACACACAGAATGCAAGCAGGGAAGGGGCAAAGTGAGAGGGAGACGTGGAATCTGAAGCAGGCTCTAGGCTGTCCAACAGAGCCTTATGTGGGGCTTGAACTCATAAACAATGAGATCATGACCTGAGCCAAAGTCGGACGCTTAACTGACTGAGCTACCCCGGTGCCCCTCATCTGTTTTGTTTCTTAAATTCCACATATGATTGAAATCATATGATATCTTTCTCTTACTGATTTATTTAACTTAGCATAATACATTCTAGCTCTATCCACATTGTTGCAAATGGCAAGATTTCATTCTCTTTGATCACTGAGTAATATTCCATTGTATATTTATACCAAATCTTTATCCATTCATCAGTCGATATACATCTGGGGCTCTTTCCATAATTTGGCTATTGTTGAAAGTGCTGCTATAAACAATGGGATGCATGTGCCTCTTCAAATCTGTATTTTTGTATCCTTTGGATAAATACCTAGTGGTGCAATTGCTGGGTCACAGGGTAGCTCTATCTAATTTTTTTGAGGAACCTCCATACTGTTTCCTAGAGTGGCAGCACCAGTTTGCATTCCCACCCACAGGGCAAAAAGGTTCCCCTTTCTCTGCATCCTCGTCAACATCTGTTGTTTCCTGAGTTGTTCGTTTTAGCAACTCTGACATGTGTGAGGTGGCATCTCGTTCATTGTGGTTTTGATTTGTATCTCCCTGATGATGAGTGATGTTAAGCAGTTTTTCATGGGTGTTAGCCATCTGGATGTCGTCTTTGGAAAAGTGTCTGTTCATGTTTTTTGCCCATTTCTTCACTGGATTGTTTTTTGGCTGCTGAGTTTGATAAGTTCTTTACAGATTTTGTATACTAACCCTTTATTTGATATGTCATTTGCAAATATCTTCTCTCATTCCATCAGTTGCCTTTTAGTTTGGTTGATTGTTTCCTTCGCTGTGCAGAAGCTTTTTACCTTGGTGAGGTCTTAATACTTCATTTTTGCTTTTGTTTCTCTTGTCTCTGGAGACATGTCTAGTAAGAAGTTGCTGCAGCCGAGGTCATAGAGGTTGTTGTCTCTTTTCTCCTGTAGGATTTTGATAGTTTCCTGTCTTACCTTTAGGTCTTTCATCCATTTTATTTTTGTGTATGGAGGAAGAAAGTGGTCCAGGTTCATTCTTCTGCATGTTGCCGTCCAGTTTTCCCAACACCATTTGCTGATAAGACTGTTATTTTTTTCCAGTATTGGATATTCTTTTCTGCTCTGTCAAAGATTAGTTGGCCATACATTTGTGGGTCCATTTCTGGGTTCTCTATTCTGTTTCAATGATTTATGTGTCTGTTTTTATGCCAGTTATAATTAGTGCTTTTCAGGTCTATTTAAAAACTCTTTCCCTGAGATAATGTTTGAGACTTGCTTCAAAATAATCCACTGAGGGGGCATCTGGGTGGCTCACTTGGTTGGGGGTCCAACTTCAACCCAGCTCATGATCCCACGCTTTGTGGGTTCGGGCCCCACTTCAGGCTCTGTGCTGACAGCTCAGAGCCTGGAGCCTGCTTCGGATTCTGTGTCTCCCTCTCTATCTGCCCCTCCCCCGCTTGCACTCTGTCTCCCAAAAATAAATAAACATTAAAAAAAATCCACTGAGGGTGGGTGGAAGTACAGACAAAAAAGATTGGCCATGTGTTAATTACTGTACCTGAGTCATGAGTATTTGGGAGTTCACTGTATTAGTCTACTTTTATAAGCTTAAAAATTTCAAAAACAAATTAAAAGAAAATAAATGTTATTAAAAAGTCCTGGAACTTTTAAGTGATTATAGCAAGGTTGCAGGATACAAGGTCAATATACAAAAGTCAACTTCTTTCTCATATAAAAGCAATAAACAAGTTTTTTGAATGTGAAATTAAAAACACAATACCATTTATGTTACCACCCCCCAAAGTAAAATACTTACATATAAAACTAACAAAGTATGCATAAGACATATATGAGGAAAACAATAAAATCCTGAGGAAAAAAAAGAAAGAACTAAATAAAAGGAGAGCTATTCTATCTTTGTAGATAGGAAGACTCAACATTGACAAGATGTCAGTTCATTCCAACTTGGTCTATAGATTATATACAATCCCAATCAAAATGCCAGCAATTTATTTTGTGGATATTGATAAAATGATTCTAAAGTTTATATGGAGAGGCAAAAGACACAGAATAGCCAACACAACATTGAAGGAGAATAATGCTGAAGATATGACACTACATAAATTCAAAACATATTATAAAGCTACAATAATCAGGGAGCCTGGGTGGCTCAGTCAGTTAAGTGTCTGACTTCAGCTCAGGTCATGATCTCATGGTTTGTGAGTCTGAACCCCAAATCGGGCTCTCTGCTGTCAGTACAGAGGCTGCTTGGGATCTTCTGTCCCCCTCTCTTTCTGCCCCTCCCCCACTCATGCTCTCTCTCAAAAATAAACATTAAAAAAACAAAGCTACAGTAATCAAAGCAGTATAGTATTGGTGAAAGAAAACAGACAAACAAACAAACAAACAATGGAACAGAATATAGAGAGCCAGAAATAGACCAACATAGATTTTTGACAAGGGAGCAAAGGCAATACACTGGACCTTAAGGAAGTCTTTTCAACATGGTGCTAGAACAACCAGACATCCACATGCAAAAAAAAAAAAAAAAAAATCTAGACACACTTTATTTACAAATATTAACACCAAATGGATCACAGACCTAAGTGTAAACTGTAATATTATAAAAACTATAAAACTAGAAGATAATATAAGAGAAAGTCTAGATAACCTTGGGTTTTGCAGTGACTTTTTAGATGCAACACCAAAGGCACAATCCATGAAAGGAATAATTGATAAGCTGGACTTCATTAAAATTAAAACTTTCTGATCTGCAGAAGACATTGTCAAGAGAATGAAAAGACAAGCCACAGACTGGGAGAAAATATTTGCAGAAGACATCTGATAAAGTGTTGTTACTCAAAATATACAAAGAACTCTTAAAACTCAACAATAAGAAACAATACAATTTAAACATGGGCCAAGGCCTTAAGAGACACCTCACCAAAGAAGATATACAGATGGCAAACAAGCCAGATGGCAAAGATGCTCCTCATCACAGGTCATGAAGGAAATATAGATTAAAACAAGATGCCACTACACATCTCTTAGAATGGTCCAAATCCAGAACACCGACAACACTAAATGCTGGCAAGGATGTGGAACAACAGGAACTCCCATTCATTGCTGGTAAAAATGCAAAATGGTACAGGCACTTTGGAAAACAGTTTGGCAGTTTCTTTAAAAACTTACCATGCAATCCAGCAATCAATCTTTTTGGTATTTACTCAAAGGAGCTGAAAACATGCCCACATAAAAACCTGTATATGGATGTTTATAGCAACTCTATTCAAAATTGCCCAAAATTCCAAGAGGTCCTTGGATAAACTATGATGGTGAATGGATAAACTATGATAGATTCAGACAAAAGAATATTATTCAGTGCTAAAAAGAAATTAGCTAACAAGTCATGAAAAGACATGAAACAACCTTAAATGCATATTACTAAGTGAAATAAGTCAATGTGAAAAGGCTACATCCTGTATGATTACAGCTATATGACATTCTGGAAAAGGCAAAACTAGAGTGACAGTAAAAGGATCAGTAGTTGTCAGGGGTTAAGTGGAATGAAAGATTAAAAAGCAGAGCACACAGGATTTTTAGAGCAGTGAAACTACTCTATATGACCCTGTAATAGTGGATACAGGTCATTATTCATTTGTCCAAATCCAAAGAATATACTACACCAAGAGAGAATCCTAATGTAAACTACAGACTTTAGGTGACAATGATGTGTCTATGTAAGTTTACCAATTGTAACATATGTGTCACTATGGTGGAGGATATGGATAATGGGGGAGGGTATGTGTGGGGGTAGGAGGTATAGGGGAAATCTGTACCTTCTGCTAACTTTGCTGTAAACCTAAACCTTCTCTAAAACACATAATCTATTAAAACATTTAAAAAACACTATTGAGGAAAAAAGTTTAAAAAGGAAAGAGTCCTTCCTTTTCTGAGCCCATGAAGATACTCTTCTAAATTACATTTATAAGCTTTATTGTTTTACCTTTCACATTTAGATCTATAATCTAAACCCTGGAATTGATTTACAGGCATGAAGTAAGTAAGGAACAGAGTTGTATTTTTTCCATATGGATTTCCAAATGTCTCAGATCTAACTGAAACAAGATCATCTTTTCCTCAATGCCTACAGTACTACTTTTCAAATAAAATCTCCATATATGAATAGCTCTGTTTCTGGGCTCTCTGTTTCATTTGTCCATATTTCCATCTTACTGGTAATACCATATTGTCTTTTTTTTTTTATTTCAAATTTTAGTTAGTTAACATACAGTGCAATATTGGTTTCAGGAGTAGAATTCAGTGATTCATCACTTACATACAATACCCAGTGCTCGGGGGAACCTTCCGACTTCAGCTGAGGTCATGATCTCACAGTTCTTAAGGTTCAAGCCTGTGCTGGGCTCTATACTGACAGCTCAAAGCCTGTAGCCTGCTTAGGATTCTGTGTCTCCCTCTCTCTCTGCCCCATCCTACTTGCGCACAGTCTCTCTCTCTCTCTCTCTCTCTCTCTCTCTCTCTCTCTCTCTCTCAAAAATAAACAAACATTTTAAGAACTAGACAAATTCCTAGAAACTCACACACTACCAAAACTGAAACAAGAAGAAAGAGAAAAGTTGAACAGACCTAAGACCAGCAAAGAAATTGAATCAGTAATTAAAAATCTCCCAACAAACAAGAATCTTGGGCCGGATGGCTTCCCAAGGGAATTCTACCAGACATTTAAAGAAGAGTTAATATCTATTCTTCTCAAACTGTTCCAAAAAACTAGAAGTGTAAGGAAAACTTCCAAATGCATTCCATGAGGCCAGTGTTACCTTGATTCCAAAACCAGACAAAGACCCCACTAAAAAGGAGAATTACAGGCCAATATTCCCTGATAAACCTGTATGTAAAAATTCTCAACAAGATACTAACAAATCAAATTCAACAGTACATTAAAAGAATTATTCACCATGATCAAGTGGGATTTATTCCTGGGCTGCAGGGCTGGTTCAATATCCACAAATCAATCAACATGATACACCACATAAATTTAAAAAATGGGTAAGAATCGTATGATCCTGTCAAAAGATGCAGTAAAAACATGTGGCAAAATACAGCATCCATTCTTGATAAAAACTCTCAACAAAGTAGGGATATATGGGACATAACTCAACATCATAAAGGCCATATAAGAAAGGCCCACAGCTAATATCATCCTCAATGGAGAAAAACTAAGGGCCTTTCCCTACAGTGAGGAACAAGATAAGGATGCCCACTCTCACCATTACTATTTAACAGTACTGAAGTCTTAGCCTCAACAATCAGACAACAAAAAGAAATAAAGGGCATACGAATTGGCAAGGAAGAAATCAAACTTTCACTATTTGCAGATGACATGATACTCTATGTAGAAAACCCAAAAGACTCCACCAAAAAATCGTTACAACTAATACATGAACCCAGCAAAGCTGCAGGATATAAAATCAACACGCAGATATCTGTTCATTTCTAAACACCAATAATGAAGGAGCAGAAAAAAGAAATCAAGGAATTAATCCCATTTACAATCGCACACACACACAAAAAAGATATCTAGGAATAAACCTAACTAAAGAGGTAAAAGATCTGTACTCTGAAAACCATACTGTGTTAATTACTGTAGCTTTACAGTAAGTCTTAATTGGATTCAGTGAGTTCTCTGACTTTGTTGTTAAGAATTCTTCAGCTATTCTTGGCCCTTTGTATTATCATATAAATTTCAGAATCACTTTGTCAAGCTGCATAAAAAATAATGTTGGGGGAGGGGCATCTGGCTGGTTCAGTTGGAAGAGCATCCAACTCTTGATCTTGGGGTTGTGAGTTCAAGCTCCACACTGTATATAGAGATTAAGAAAAAAAAGTAAACTCAATGAAAATAATGTTGGGGCCTTTATAAGGATTGCATTAAATCTATGAATCCATTTTGAAGGACAGTTATCTTCAAAATATTGAGGCTTCCAATCCATAAACATGGTATACCCTTCTATTTAAGTGTTCTTTCATTTCTTCCAATGATGCTTTATCATTTTCTAAAAATGTTTATTTTAGAGAGAGAGAGAGAGAATGCAAGCAGGGGAGGGACAGAGGGAGAGGGAAACACAGAATCCAAAGCAGGCTCCAGGCTCTGAGCTGTCAGCACAGAACCTGGCGCAGGGCTCAAACCCACAAACCGTGAGATCATGACCTGAGCCAAAGTCGGACACTTAACTGACTGAGCCACCCAGGTGCCCCAATGCTTTATCATTTTTTAATAGTGTTCTTATACATCCTTTATTGAATTTATTTCCATGTTACACTTTTGGTACAAGTGTAATGGCATCTGTTTTTAAATTTCACTTTCTAATGATTTATTGCTGGTATAAACAGGTGTGATTGATTTTTGTGGAATGATTTTATACCCAGCAACACTGTTCAAATCATTAATTCTAGTAGTTTAAGCTCTTGTGGGCTTTCTACATAGGGTATCTACAAAAAACATAGAGCAATCATCAACATAATGGTGAATACTAAGACCTTTTCCTTTGAGACCAGAAAACAAAACAAAAATGCTTGCTTTGTTACTTTTTTTCCTTCCAACCTCACGGAGAAATAATTGACAAATATGATTATATATAAAGTATACAACATGATGAGCTGATATACATGTGTACTGTTGGAATAGTGACCAAGATCAAAACAATTAACACATTCATCACCTCACATAGTTAACTCTTCTGCTTCATTACTTCTAGACAACTGGAGGTCTAATAACTACAACAAAGCAGGAAAAAGGGACAAATATCATAAATACTGGAATCCCATTATTCATGGATCATTTTATTTAGTTTCTTCTACATTTTGGAGGGGATTTAATTTTCTGTTCTTTTTCTAACTTCCTTAGAACTTAGCTCACTGATTTGTAGCCTATCTTCCTTTCTAATATATACATTTAAAGCTAAAAAAAATTAAAATTCCCTCTAACCACTATTTTAGCTGCATGTTACAGGTTTTTGTATACAAATTTCTATTATTGCTCTGTTTAAAGTAGTTTCTAATTTCATTTTGATTTCTTTTTTGATCCGTTATTTAGGAGTATATTTCTTAATACTCAAATATTTGAAGATTTTCTAACTTTTGGATGACTAGCTTAAATGCACTGTAGTAAAAAAACAAGCTGTATGATTTTCTCTAAAAATTGTGGCAATTTGCTTTATGGCCAGTATGTGGCCAGTAGAATTTTTGAAAATGTTCTAAATGCACTTATAAAATAATAAACATATATATACTAATCTGTTGGATATAATTTGTTCTAATTATGATAATTATGTCACATGTGCTAGTTATAGCAAATATTTTATATCCTTATTAATCCCTCACCTGATTGTTTTGTCATTTACTAAGAAATCTGTGTTAAAATATCCTACTATAATTGTGTATTTCTCCTTTTAATTCTGTCAATTTTTTTAAAACCTATTAGAATTATTTTTTCTGTTAAATCAAATGCTTTATCATTATGAAGTGTCCCTCCTTTATCTCTAATCATGCTTTTTTGCTTTAAAGTCTACATTGGCTGAATATTAATACATAAACATTCAGAACAGTTTTCTTTTGTTAGTCTCTAATTCTTTTTTTTATTCTGGTAAAAAAAAAAGGCATAGCATAAAACTTACATGTTCTTTCTTAACCATTTCTTAGTGTATACAGTTCAGTAGTGTTAAGTATATTCACATTATTGTACAACTAATCTCTAGAACTTTTTCACCTTACAAAATTAAAACTCTGTATCTATTAAATAACAACTCCCCATGTCCCTTAATTCCCCATAACCCCAACTCCTAATAACTACCATTCTACTGTTTCTGTGACTTTGACTACTGACGATACCTTCTATAAGTGGAATCATGTAGTATTTACATTTTTATGACTAGCTTATTTCACTTAGCATAATGTCCTTTTATTTTAAAGTTTATTTTGAAAGAGAGAGAGAGAGTGTGAATGGGGGAGAGACAGAGAGGGAGAAAGAGAATCCCAAGCAGGCTCTCAACACTGAGGCAGATTCAGGGCTCGATCTCCCAACCATGAGATCATGACCTGAGTCAAAATCAGGAATTGGCTGCTTAACTGACTAAGCCACCCAGACACTCCATGTTTTTAAGGTTCATCCATATTGCAGTATGTAGTGACTATTTTAATTTAATAGCTTCCCTGGAGATTATAACATCAATTTTTGACTTGCAAAATTCTAACACTAATTGGCAGTTTTACCCTCTTCTTTGAAAAAGCAAGGGAGCTTATGCTCCTCCCAATTTATAGGCCATGGCTACTATGCATGCTAATTCTCTATGTATTTTTAAATCCTAATAAAACATTCTTAGTCGTTCATACATCAATATTCAGACTTGACCATGTATTTGTGGTCTGCATTGCTATTCATGCCTTCTTGCATCTCCAACTTTCCAATTGGTCTTCTATCTCAGAGTACCTTTACATTTTTTTCAGTGGGGTGAGGACTTTTGGTTTTGTTCGTTTGTTTTGTTGCTTTTTAAAACTGTTTATTTCCACTTTATTCTAGAAGGATATTTTCACTGTATATGAGGTGTGTAGAGTTGCAGACTGGCCGTTATTTTTATTCAGACCTTTAAAGATATCATCCCACTCTCCTGACTTCTTTCTGTTGAGAAGTTAGCTCTAGGTCTGACTGTGATCCTCTCAAAATTGCATAGTTTTTCTCTAGCTGCTTTTAAGATTCTCTGTCTTTGCTCCCTCAAAATTTTATTATGATGTTCCTAGGTGGATTTCTTTATTATATTTATTCTGCTAGTGATTTCTAGCACTTCTTGAATCTGTGGCTTGATGGTTTTCATGAATTTTGGAACGTTATCAACAATATCTCCTCAAATACTCTACATTATTCTCTTCCTTCTGGGGTTCCCATTACACGTATGGCATACCTATCCCTGTAGCCTCTATGTTTTTTACTTCCTCTTCTGTATTTCCTAATCTTTTGAATTTCCATATCATTTAGTTCCTTCTAACTTATCCTGCAATTCACTGACTCTTCTCAGATACTATCAATCTGTTTTTAAAACCATACATTGAGTTCTTAGTTTCAATTACTACATTTCCCAGCTCTAAAATATGCATTACAAAATAGTTTTCCAGCTGGCTGCTGAACTTCTCCAAGTTGTCTTTATTTCCTTGAACATTTTAAGAATTTTTTTTTAAGAACAGTTATTTTGTTTATTTTAGAAAGAGAGAGTGAGCACAAGTGGGGGAGAGGGAAGAAGGGAGGGGGAGGGGGAGGGGGAGGGAGAGGGAGAGGGAGAGGGAGAGGGAGAGGGAGAGGGAGAGGGAGAGAGAATATCTTAAGCAGACTCCACACTAGTGTGTAGCCCAACACAGCGCTCTATCTCACCACCCTGGGATCATCACTTGAGCCAAAATCAAGGTCAGATGCTCAACCAACTGGGCCACCCAGGCTCCCCAAGAATAGTTATTTTAAATCTGGTAACTACAATATTTGGATCTCCTGTGAATTTATTCTATTGTCTAATGTTTCTTATTCCATATTTATTGTTTCATCCTCTTATGTTCTAACTATTTTTTTTGTGTGTGTACTAAATAATCTATTTAAAAACCTGATAGTGAAAATAATCTGTGACGATTTCCAGAGAGGATCTGTTTGCTTTGTACCAAGGCACCCAGTTACCTCAAACCAATTTCAGGTACTGAAATAATTTGAAACTAAGTTGCAATTCCTACAAAGGTGAGTCTATTTCCACTCATTTTTACTACTACAAGGACTCAGTCTCTTGGGGTCCTATGCCAGAGCAAAGGGTGGGGGGTCACAAGTCCCCGCTTACAATCCAGAAGGCCCTTAACATCAATCACTGTCCTCTTGGCTCCAGGAGTTTGTCACCATTGGCTTCTCAACTGCTCTATCCTCTTTGCATCACTCAGGTAATTGCCTGTTACTCTCCCTTCAAAATGTTTATCTTCCCTGTCTTTGGTCTAATGGATTCTTGCATGCACCAAACCAACTCTCTTGGACTAATTTTGAAAATGATACATTAGAAAAACTTGGGAAGATTTTTTTTTTTGTAGGAAGCATATAAATGAGAAGTGTAAGAAAAAACTTAAATTGATTCTAAGAATAACCTATTTTTTTAATTGCCGAGGGTAGAAAGACAAACCACATTTACTTACTTCTTTCCCACCTTATTATTAGATATTTTAGATATATTAGATATTTTACTCCTAAAAGGAAGGGAAAAAGAAATACATGGCCAATTATTTCCAGATACCTTTTGTAGAACAGTCAGCTAGAGCCTAAAATAAAATGTCCTCTTTATTGAATTTCTAAAAAGAGATGACATTACAAAAGTATATTAAGAGTGAGTAAATGACTTTCAACAAAAAGAACTGTGTTGGGGCGCCTGGGTGGCTCAGTCAGTTAGGCATTCACCTTTGGCTCCGGTCATGATCTCACAGTTCGTGAGCTCGAGCCCTGCGTCAGACTCAGTGCTGAAAGCCTGGAGCCTGCTTCAGATTCTGTCTCTCCCTCTCTCTCTCTGCTCCTCCCCTGCTTGTACTCTCTCTCTCTCTCTCAAAAATAAACATTAAAGAAAAAAAGTTTAAAAAAAAATAAATTAAAAAAAAAGAAAAGAACTGTGGTTGAACCCAATGAACTAAAAGACCCAAAGACGTGCTTCAGTTCTGTATTAGTTTCCCATGGCTGCTATAACAAATTACCACAAACTTGGTGGCTCAAACAATGGAAATTTACTCTTTCATAGTTCTGAAGCCCACAAGTCCAAAATCAGTTTCACTGGACTGAAATCAAAGTAACGGCAAGGCCACACTCCTCTGAAGGCTCTAGAGAAGAATCTGTTCCTTGCCTTTTCCAACTGCTGGTGGGTATATAGGCATTCCTTGGCTTATGGCCATATCACTCCAATCTCTACCCTCATAGTTCTAATGCCTTCTCTTCTATCTGAAATCTCCTTCTGTCTCCCTCTTATAAGGATACTTGTGATTGCATTTAGGCCTTGCTTGGATGATCCAGGATAAGCTCTCCATCTGAAGATCTTTAATCACATCTGCCAAGTCTTGGCCATCCATACAGGTAACACCCACAGCATTTAGGATATGGGTATCTTGGGAACGGGGGAAGAAGAATTATTCAGCCTACCATAGGTTCCTAGTTCTGTAGTTAATTAACATTATAAATTACTTCCAGATATGAAATATATACGTCATGGGGATGAAAGGTATAGCACAGAGAATATAGACAATAGTATTGTTAACAGTGTTGCGGGGTGACAGATGGTAGCTACACCTGTGGTGAGCACAGAGCTGTATAATTTCAAATCACCATGTTATACACCTAAAACTAACATAATAATGAGTGTCAACTATAATTCAATAAAAAATTTGTAATTAAAAATTTTAAGAAATAATTTATTTAAAAAAGAAAAAAATCTGAGATATTTTTAAAATTTTAACAAAATTTGTTTCTAGATAGTCTATAGTGTACCAAGGTACTGAGCCAGGTGTCGGAAAGACAAACAAGAATAAAACCCAGTTATTATCCCAACAGGCTCAGAGTCTAACAGAAGACAGGCATACAGTGAATGTTTATAGGTATAGCAGATGAAGTAGGAGGCACAAAGAATAAAGAAGTCAGTTCCGATAGTTATTATGACTTCAGGGGCACCTGGGTGGCTCAGCTGGTTGAGCGTCGGACTTCGGCTCAGGTCCTGATCTCATGGTTCGTGAGTTCAACCCCCTCATCGGATTAGCTGCTGTCAGTGCAGAACCCACTTAGAATCCTCTGTCTCTCTCTCTCTCAGAAATATGGTTTTAATTAAAAAAATAAATAAATAAAAATTCTATGACTTTATAGTTTGTAGTATTCACATTGACAGCACATATACTAAGACTGGAATGTTACAGAGAAGATTAGTGTGGCCTCCACACAAGTAAGACATGCAAATCCATGAAGTGGTCCATAAAAAAAAAATGTTAAAAATAAATAATAAAAATTTAAAGATAAAAAAAAAAAAGCAGTTTGTACCTCTTCTCTTTTTTCTCTTTTTTGAGTTTATTTATTTTGAGAGAGAAAGCGCACGCAGGAGGGCAGAGAGAGAGGGAGAGAATCCCAAGCAGACTCCACACTGTGACAGCACAGAGCCCCATGTGGGGCTTGAGCCCAAAAACTATGAGATCATGACCTGAGCTAAAACCAAGAGTCAGTCGCTTAAATGACTGAGCCACGCAGGTGCCCCTGTAGATCTTCTCTTGAAAAGGAAGTCCTCACATCCATTAGGGAAGCTATTTAAAAAGCAGACAGACAGAACACAACATGTGTTGGAGAAGATGTAGGTAAACCAGAACCCTTGTGCACCGCTGATGGGAATGTAAAATGGTACATCTGCTACAGAAAACAAAATGGCAGTTCCTCCCCAAATCACAGAATTACTGTAAATCCAGCAATTCCCTTCTGGCTATATACCCAAAAGAAGTGAGATCAGGGATTTCAAAAGATATCTGTACACCCAAGTTCACAGCAGCATTATTTACAATAGTCAGAAAGTGGAAACAACCCAAGTGCCCATCTACAGATAAGTAAACAAAATATAATACATACATACAATGGAATATTATTCAGCTTTAAAAAGGAAGGAAATTCTGACACGTTACAACATGGATTAACTCTGACATTATCCTTAGTGAAATAAGCCAGTCACAAAAGGACAAATACTATTTGATTCCATTTGTATGAGTTATCAAGAGTAGTCAAATTCACAGAGACAGAAAGCAGAAAGTAGGACGGTGGTTTCCAGGGACTAGGATAAGGAGAGTAAGGAGTTATTGTTTAATGGATACAGGGTTTCAGTTTTGTGAAATGAAAAACAGTTGGGGAGGGAAGAGGAAAGAAAGAGAGAGACATTTAGGCAGTTCTGTATAAAACAAAAAGTAGTAAAGCGGGGCACCTAGGTGGCTCAGTTGGTTAAGTGTTTGACTTCGGCCCAGGTCATGATCTCATGATTTGTGGGTTCAAGCCCTGCATCAGGCTCTGTCCTGACCACTTAGAGCCTGGAGCCTGCTTCGGAGTCTGTGCCTCTGTCTCTCTCTCTGCCCCTCCCCTGTTCACGTGTGTGTACGTGCTCTCTCTCTCTCTCTCAAAAATAAACAAACCTTAAAAAAACTTTTTGTAAGTAGTGAAGCAATTAAGCAATATTATAGTACTGGGATAGAGAAATTAATTGTTCATGCATGATCAACTATGAAATTCAAGTCAGCTATTTTAATGTTTCAGAGGTTTAACTCTCAAATGTGAAGGGGTTTTGTAGCTGAATAGTTTTACAAGTGGGAAAAGAGGAAGAGAGAGAAGCAAAGTTAAGTGTAAAATGAAGTCAACAAAAAAAGTACAATACTTGTGAATCTGCTCTTATCACTGTAACTTGATAAATACAGTTACACATGGACAGGCAAACATGATATTTAGGTCTAGAAAAATATTAGCAAATGTGACTGTTTAAAAGAGTCTAATGTACCATCCCCAGAGATAGTGATTCAAAAAAAATTTTTTTTAATTTCCAGAATGATTCTGAGATACACTCAAGTTATTATAATCGTTCAGTCTTATCCTTCTTTAGTCTCTGAAAGCTATTTAGAGAGAAAATTAGGATCATAAGTAATCTGTGGGATTCAGAACTAAACCTACTCCCAACCTTGGATTACCCCAGAGTTGGCTTTCTTTTATCTAGTGCTGGCTTCAGACATCAGTCAGATGTAAAGGTAAAAACTATGCTTATTTATCTCACTATAACTTCATATTATGAACCTAACAGGTTCTCAAATATTTGCTATGGGTTCTACCCAAAAGTTCTTTTATTTAGCTCATGATTTTCAACATTTGGTTGCCCAACACACAGTTCAAGTAATCCAAGGGTAAGGCCCACAAGAGATTTTTGGCAGAAGCATTTTTTACCTAATTAACTAGTAAGCCACTAGTAGGCCACTTAGGGTCTAAAGACCTGCCCACTGTTGCCACTATTTAATTTAGAGCTATTCAAACCATCAGGGATAAAGAACTAGTTGTTGTTTTTATTTTGTTAATCTCTAATCTTTGAGGACCAATGCTTTTATAAAACAATAAAACTGCACTTGAGAGTGGTGTGAAGAGATTGGCAAGTCCTCTCCTGAAAACACAAGTATTAAACTGAACAGGACTGTCAACAACAACCATTTCAGGGCCCTAGAATTCAACCAAAGGTACATGACAAATTGAGAAATTGCTAGAGCCTTAAGTAAGAACAATGAAGTCTGTATGCTTCTTGCCTAGGACTAATCCCATTCACCTATCTCCAGCTTTGTGGAGAACAACGACTTTACCAGGGCAGGGCTGGCCATAAAAATCTGCAGTTTTACTGCCAAAGAAGGCTAACTAGAGAGGAAGGCAAAACTCCACAGCTCTGTCAAGCTCAAGTAGAGAACTCAGCTGGAAATGAATAAAAATAACGCATTGCTTTGTTAGCCTGAAGCCGGAGTCTTGGTTGAGTGAGTGGTAAATAAGTAGGATAGTTAACAGGGAAATCCTGGAAAAAAACACAGAAAAGCTAGATTAGCTCTTTACACATTCCTAGCTAAATGAGAAACTATGCACATGCACAGGGAAACCCAGGAGGCCAGTGGAAGGTAAAAGTGAAAACAAACTTAAGAACTGCCTGAACTTTGAACATCCTCCTCAACCCATATGGTTCAGTCAGCAGAGGATCAGAGCTTATGCATTTGAGATGTTTAGCAAAACCTCATTCCAAATCACTGGCTGACCAATAAACACTGCAGATGCAGGGACAACCCCTAAAAAGCAAATATAAAAAATAAAAATTAGAATTAAAAAAAAAAATGTGCAGATACATTTGTGACTGTACACATGGGACAGGCAGAGAGGTAGATGCCTCAATTTATGTCCAAGCTAATTATTTTTAAAATACCCTCAAGAAGATAAAGAATCCAGAGTTAATACATTACCTTAACTATCCACTTAAAAAAAAAAAAAAAAAAAAAGCTAAGGGGCGTGTGAGTGGCTCAGTTGGTTGAGCGTCAAGCTTCAGGTCAGATCATGATCTCACAGTTTGTGAGTTCGAGCCCCACATTGGACTCTGCGCTGACACCTCAGAGCCCGGAGCCTGCTTTGCATTCTGTGTCTCCCTCTCTCTCTGCCCCTACCCCACTCACGCTGGCTAGCTCTCTCTCTCTCTCTCTCAAAAAAAAAAAAAAAAAAAAGTAAATGAACATTAAAAAAAAAAAAAAGACCAGAAGAGGGGCACCTGGGTGGACTCCATTGGTTAAGCAACCAACTTTGGCTCAGGTCATGATCTCACAGTTCGTGAGTTCAAGCCCCACATCAGGCTCTGCTGTCAGCACGGAGCCCACTTCGGACCCTCTGTCCCCCGCTCTCTCTGCCCCTCTCCCACATTCTCTTTCTCTCTCTCTCTCTCTGTCTCTCTCTCAGAAATAAACATTAAAAAAAAATTTTACTCTTTAAAAGAGATTATTAGGAAAACAGAAAGACAAGACCACAGGCTGGGAGAATATATTCAAAAATCATGTACCTGATAAAGAACTTGTATCCATAATATATAACTCTTACAACACAGTAATAGTAAGACCAACAACTCAACGAAAAAGTGAGTAAGGAATTTGAACAGACATTTCACCAGAAAGATAACACAATAGCTAATAATCACATGAAATGATAGTCAACATCATTAATCACTAAGGAAACCCAAATCAAAACCATAACGAGATACCATTCCACACCCAGTAAAATAGCTATAATAAAAAAGACTGACCATACCAAGTGTTGGCAAGGATATGGCACATCTGAAATCCATATATATTTTTGGTGGGACTGTAAATGGTATGAGCCATTTCGGAAAACAGTTTGGGCACTTTTCTTTGAAAATTACACATTTTTACTCTTAGGTACTTCTCCATGAGAAATGTAAACATATGCCTATATAAAGACTTGTGAGAAAAATGTTCAAATTTATAATTATTTATAATAGCCAAAACCAGAAATAATCCAAATGAATAATCAATGGCTGAATGGATAAACAAAATGTGATATAATCTGTGATATTGTGATATAATCGGAAATAAATATTTTTATCTTCATCCCCAGCTCATGGCTAGAGCTCCTAAAACCTTTGTAATTTCCTAGGCAATAAAGGTGCTAGGACCATCTTTTGTTCTAATATTTGGTCTTTGACTTCAACTCCTGACACAGAACTCCTAAATTCCTTGGAATTTCCTGGGTGATAGAAGCATCTTTTATTCTGTTTTTATTTTATTTTTTTTAAAGAGAATTGTTCTGGGTTTTTTACTTTTTTGTTTTTAATTTTTTATTTTTAGAAGGGGAGAGCACACATGCGACCAGGGCAGAGGGGCAGAGGGAGAATGAAAGAGAGAATCCCAAGCAGGCTCCACACCTGGCTCAGAGCCCAATGCAGGGCCCAATCCCACGACCCTGGGATCATAACCTGAGCCAAAACCAAGAGTCGGACGCTCAACTGACTGAGCCATCCAGGCGCCCCAGGGACATCTTTTATTTTAATGAAGCAACTTTGGTAGGTTCCTGAATAGCTTCGGTATGGGACTGGTCACCAGAAAGATCAAACCATGATTAGAAGCTTGGAACTTTCAGCCTCACACACTTTACTCCAGGAGCGAAGCAGAGCTAGAGCTAGAGTTAATAATCATGCACAGGTGATAAAGCCTCCATTAAAATCCCTAAAGTATGGTGATTTCAGGAGCTTCTGGCTTGGGGAACACATCCATGTGCTGGGAGAGGGGCACACCCCAACTTCACAGGGACAGAAAAACTCCTGTGTTTGGGAACTTTCCAGGCCCCACCTACGTAGCTCTTCACCTGGCTTTTCATCTGGCTGTTCATCTGTATCTTTTATCATATCCTCTGCCATCTAATAAACCAGTGAATATAAGTGTTTCCTGGATTCTGTGAGCTACTGAACCCGAGGAGTCGTGAAAACTGCTCATTTGCAGCCAGGTTGGACCAAAGTGTGAGTAACGTGGGGACCTTCTTGCCATTGGCATCTGAAGTAAGGGAATCTTGTGGGACTGAGGCCTTAACCTGTGGGATCAAACACTAACTCCTGGTAGGTGGTACCAGAACTTAATCGAATTGTAGGACATCTGCTAGTATCAGAGAATTGGTCAGTGTGGGAAAAACACCCATCATCTGGTTACAAAAGTGTTATGAGTAGCAGACTGTAAAAGAAAAAAGTTTTTCCTTTTCATAACTTTAATATTACTTAGTAGTAAAAAGGAACAAACTACTGATATAGTCAACAACTGATGAAACTCAAAAACACTACACTAGGTAAAAGAAGGCAGACACAAAACTATATTGTATTAATTTGTTTATATGAAATCTATAGAAAAAGTAAAACTCAAGAGACAAAGTAGATCAATGTTTGCCTGGAACTGGGGTTGGGAGCAAGAACTGATTGTAAGCAGGTAATAAAGAACTTTCTGGGGTTAGAAAAATATTTTACAACAGGATTGTAGTGATAGCTGCAAAGCTGCATAAATTTACTGAAAAATAATCAAATTGCACATTTATAAAAGGTGATTTTTATGGTATTTAAATTATACCTCAATAAAACTGTTTTGATAAGGGCTTGGATGTTGCAGACTGTCAAATCACCATAAGTTTCTAGACACTCTTCATTTCTAAATATTTCTCCAATGCACAGAGAGATATCAGTCCGTACTCTGAGAAGCACTGATCTAACTGATTTCTGCCAGGATGGCTAAAAGGAACAATCAATAGTTGTAAGTGAAATTGGCCTTAATTTAATTTAAGCCATTCCAAGTTTAACTCCACTAAATATTTCATTAAATAAGAAATTTACATGTATCACTGACAAAAGGAAAATGTTTTCATTCCACAATAGACCATGTTTCCATAACTCACTATAAAATGACACTTTGTGGAGCGCCTGGGTGGCTCAGTCGGTTAAGTGTCTGACTCTTGATTTCAGCTCAGGTCATGATCTCACGGTTCATGAGTTTGAGCCCTGTGTCAAGCTCTGCACTGACAGTGCAGAGCTTGCTTGGGATTCTCTCTCTTACTCCCCCTCTGTCCCTCCCCCCACCAAGAATAAATAAACTTTAAAAAATAATAAATAAATAAAATGACTCTTTGTAAATGAGTATCACTAGAAAACAAAAACTACCATATTAGCTCTCTTTTTGATGTTTTAAAAGCTAAGTTTATAGAGTCAGTATAATTATTTGGACTAACAAAGCCCACAACAATCAAATTTTAAATATATAAATGAATACATGAAATAAAATTATATAAATATTTTGTACTTTTTTTATTCAAATAGATTATACATACAGATTTACTTCAGAGAAAGTCCTAACAACAAATAAGCTTTCTTTTGTTCCCAACTAAGTTTTAATTCAGGCTACGTTCAATCAAAATTTGTTAGCACTTAATGCCTATGATATGGTCAAAAATCTAAATTCATTTTATAGTAATTAGATAGCAATTACAAAAAAGCAATGAATCTTTCTTACAGTTCTGGAAGAAGACAGACATGAATTAAACAAAGACTCTAGTTTTAACAAGGTCAAAGCAATCTGCTGAAGTTAACTTTTTAAGGAAAAATTAAATGCTAAACTTTTTAGAAGAAATTGTTTTATTTTAAAGTCTAGAGTCCTATTTTTACTATTGTATTTCTCATTTGTCGGAGGAAAACAGATACTCCATGTTTCCAGCATAACTAGGAAGAAAGCAAACTGAATGATGATGATTAAGAAGAAACAAACTTCGATTATAAAAACTTTTCAGTGGATAATCTCACTGCGTAAAACAGTTCAGTTTCTTTAGTAATCTAACCATTCCTTAGAACTCAGATTTCCTTTATATAGATTTACTATACAATGAAACTACAGCTTTCACAAACACAAGCAGCTCTGGTACATTATTTTCTTAGAATTAGGTTTTTGAACTACCAGGTCAAAATTAAGTTTAAAAGCATTTCCTTCATAGGGGTGCCTGGGTGGCTCAGTCAGTTGGTTAAGCATCTGACTTCGGCTTAAGTCACAATCTCACAGTTCGTAGGTTCAAGCCCCATGTCAGGCTCTGTGCTGACAGCTCAGAGCTGGAGCCTACTTCGGATTCTGTGTCTCCCTCTCTCTCTGCCCCTCCCCTGCTCTGTCTCTCAAAAATAAATAAACACATTAAAATAAATAAAACTAAAAAATAAAAGCATTTCCTTCATATTCAACACATGACACTTGAATCTATAGCTTTGTTTTGAATTAAAGAACATTAAATTTAAAATTGGGGCGCCTGGATGGCTCAGTCGGTTAAGCGTCCAACTTCAGCTCAGGTCATGATCTCACAGTTCGTGGGTTCGAGCCCCACATCGGGCTCTATTCTGACAGCTTGGAGCCTGGAGCCTGTTTCAGATTCTGTGTCTCCCTCTCTCTCTCTCTGCCCCTCCCCTGTTCATGCTCTCTGTCTCAAAAATAAAAAATAAACAGTAAAAAAAAAATTTTTTTTAATAAATAAATAAATTTAAAATTAAATTGAATGAGGCGGAAAAAAGCCAGGATAGCTACGGTCATTCTTTTAACAAATATATTCCAGTTATGTATAATAGTTCTAGTGCTATTGTTAAATTTGTTCCTTTGCATTTTTCCAGCTCTTCTAAAAAAGTTGAAAAAGTGATTTTATGGAGTCTCTATTGTCTTTCCCCTTCTCATAACTATTCTTGGTATTTCTTGATTCTCTGGATCTTATATTTTACTTTAGACAAGAAGCTAGAGTAATAATCCTGGAAGGAAAGCTAAAGAAGGAATCTAAAACTGGAAGCACTTACTCTTGCTTCATTTCCTGTCTCCAATGAAAGAATCAACTCATCAGATATAGAATATCCTGCAGTAAGTTATCTCCCACCATGCCCCCTAACATGTGTTCACACTCCAGAGAGTGCATTTTCTAGACGCAGTTGGCTTTCCGGCAAATATATCCCAATTTAATATAAAAGTAGAAAAGCAATTGTTATATGAGTTAATTCCCAAACTAGTAACACACAAAACTATACTCTAATATCTACAAATACTTAAAGAGACAACAGATAAAGTTGTGAATGTTGTATACTCTTCTAAAATTAACTGCAGTCAAGACAAGGAGATAAGTTATACCTATCAGTAGTATTGCACTGGGTGAGGGAAAATATGACCATTCAAAACACATTAAGAGAACCTTTTAAAAATATATATACCATTATTTCACAACTATGCTTTTAACAATTTATGCCCACATGTAATCTTACCCTTCTGGTTTTGTTTCCTAGACATTGTGATTTCTTTGATCTCAAAAAATACAGATGAAAAATATTCTTTTGCCTTGTCTGGGTTCTGACTGTAGTTATCTCTGATTTAAAAGTAGGCAATGGAAGTCTGTAGTTGGAGATGATAAATACTAAATCCTGGTTATCTGAAATTCTGCTCACTAGCTGTTGATCTCCTTTCCTTCTCTTCTATCAACTTGTCAGGAAATATCATCGCAGACATTCATGTCTCTTTTTCCAGGGAGATTCTGGAGGGAAAACACACAAACACATTCACTGTTACAGTAACAGCCATCTGTACAAAATTTCTAACCGATATCCATAGAATTTAGTTTGTATTTTTTCTAAAGAAAACTGGCTATTAAAAGTACTCTAGGAGGGCCTAGGTGGCTCAGTTGGTAAAGCATCTGACTCTTGGTTTCAGCTCAGTTCATGATCTCACAGTTCATGAGTTCAAGCCCCGCGTCAGGCTCTGTGCTGAAATCGTGGAGCCTGCTTGGGATTCTGTCTCCCTCTCACTTTACCCTTAACCCTGCTCACTTTCTACTCGTTCTCTCAAAAATAAACATTTAAAAAAAAAAAAAAAAAAAAGAATAGTACTCTAGAAAGAATGTAGCCATAAAAGGCAATATTTTAGTCTGTGAGAAACTTTAATCTTGGAGAAAGAGACAAACCAAAAAACAGACTCTTAACTATAGAAAACAAACTGATGGTTACCAGAGGGGAGGTGGGCATGGATAGGTGAAAAAGGGGATGGGGATTAAGGAGCGCACTTGTCATGAGCACTGGATGATGTATGGAATTGTTGAATCACTATATTGTACACCTTAAACTAATACAACACTGTATGTTAACTATACTGGAATTAAAGAAAAAGAAACTTTAATCTTAGAATCAGAACATCTCCTTAGTTCAGGAAAAAAAGTTGTCTTACTCTTATCTTTTGTATCTATCTCAAAAATCTTACCCTCATCTCTGCTTCACAAACTAAAATATTATCTCTTGTCACTCCCTAAGACCTTTCTTATCACCTGCTCTTCCTGCCCAAGTCAAGGATCTTTTTCTGCCTCTAGGATTTCCTCTATCTAACTTCTCTTCAGGCATCCCAGCTCAAATACAGCTGCAAGAAAACTGGGGAAGGGGGTGGGTGAATGGGGAAAGAACAAAGCAATTTTAATTAAAACCGAAACATCAAAATTTGGATTATTCCATAGTGCAAGAAGCTTCTATAAGTTGTAAAGATACAAAATGCTATTTTCTTCTGTATTACTTAACTTTAAAAAATACATGCCTAAGATTTCGGGGTAAAGAAAGCATGATGAGGATCAAAGAACTCTTACACCAAGACACATGATAGGAAAAACATTTTACATAATGCAACCCAAGAAGGAAATGAGAGCAACCCTCTGTGAAATACTCTCCAATGTGGAAGGAGGAGAAGGAAGGAATAAGTAGACAGCTGTGGTAAAGTTTAAAAAAATCCACCAAAAGTAAGAGCCTCTGTGGACACAGAGAACAGACTAGTGGTTACCTGCGGCAGAGGGGGTGGGAAAATGTGTGAAGGGGGTCAAAAGGTACAAATTTCTAGTTAAAAGATGAATAAGTCACAGGGAAGTAACATACAGCAAGATGACTAGTTCATACCATATTCCATATTTGAAAGTAGCTAGGAGAGTGGATCTTGAAAGTTCTTATCACAAGAAGAAAATTTTCGTACAGTGACAGATATTAACTGGACTAATTGTGGTGATCAATTTGCAATATATATAAATACTGCGTTATTAGACTGTACACCTACAACTAGTATGTCATGTCACTTACATCCCAAGAGTAAGATTCTCTACAAACCACTATAGGACTTGAGGAAAGATAGGGTGAACCTCAGGAGCTTCCTATCTTTCAGAGAATTGAGTCAAATTGGGAGAATCAGTCAAAGCCTGTGAAAGTACATGGAATTTACCACTGGATAGAGTGGGCCTGAGAGAAAACATTTTATGAGATTTTAGAAGAAAGAACAGAATTTAGATCTACTGCAAAGGATTAAACTCTTCAATGGCAAGCTCTTCTTTACCCTCATGTCCTCAGCCTAAAGAAAAGAGGATGAAAGCAAAAGTCAACAACTAACTGTAGCTGATGAGCAGGGTTTGGTGGGGATAGGTCCCAAATAAGGTGGGAAACATATCAAAGATATTTTCATCCGTACTCTGTAATTACAAATGAAAATTGTGAACACAGCTGTCCACATAAAACATAAAGAAGATAAAAAAAAAAAAAAAAAAAACATAGTAACTATAAAATCTATAACAAAAGAGATAACAAGAGAGAGGAAATTACCATGCAGCAGAGGAAGAAACAAATCAGGGAAACAATATAACCCCCCAAAACCAAAAGCGGATTCTCCCTTGAATACTAAGTTGAATACTTCAAGAAATGGGATTCAATAAAATAAGAGCTAGAAAATAAATGATAAAAATAGAATGAGGGATGCCTGGGTGGCTCAGTCGGTTAAGTGTCCGACTTGGGCTCAGGTCATGATTTCACCGTTCATGGGTTCGAGCCCCACATCAGGCTCTGTGCTGACGGGTCAGTCTGGAGCCTACTTTGGATTCTGTGTCTCGCTGTCTCTCTGCCCCTCCCCTGCTCATGCTCTATCTCTCAAAAATAAATAAACATTGAAAAAAAATTAAAAAAAAAAAAGAATGAAAGAAAGTAGATTGCAAAACTAAAGAAAAACTAAAAATCAAAACAACACCATTATAGATCCAATAAAAAGTCAGAAACAGCAAGAAATAGAATAGTACAGATGAAAATCGGGGCGCCTGGCTGGTTTAGTCACAAGAACACGTTACTCCTGATCTCAGGGTCATGAGTTTGAGCCCCATGTTGGCTACAGGGATTCCTTAAATAAAACTTTCAAAAGTACAGATGAAAATAGAAAAAATGGAATGGAGCAAAGCCTTAAGAAGAAAAAAGAGATTGCAACTAGAAAATAATGTTAGAGGGGCTCCTGGGTGGCTCAGTTGGTTAAGCATCTGACTTCGGCTCAGGCAGGTCATGATCTCATGGTTCACGAGTTTGAGCCCTGTGTCGGGCTCTCTGCTGACAGTTCAGAGCCTGGAGCCTGCTTCAGATTTTGTGTCTTCCTCTCTCTCTGACCCTCCTCCACTCATGCTCTGTCTCTGTCTCTGTCTCTCTCTCTCAAAAATAAATAAATATTTAAAAATTAAAAAAAAAGAAAAGAAAAGAATATTAGAGCACTAAAATGACCCAATCTAAGGATACTTAGGATCAATACAGGGACTCAGAAAATAAAGAACTCAATAAAGGAAACAAAAAAGCATTTACAGATAATATGCAAGAAAATTCCACTGAAATAAGGGATCTGAATCTGTTCACTCTCTACCTCCAATCTACCAGAAGAAATCCCATCTTTTCTACCTTTAAAATACATCACAATTGGAGCACCTGTGTGCTCAGTCAGTTAAACATCCGACTCTTGATTTCGGCTCAAGTCATGACCTCATGGTTTGTGAGTTCAAGCCCCACGTTGGACTCTGTGCTGATAGCATGGAGCCTGCTTGGGATTCTCTCTCTCTTCCTTTCTCTCTGCCCCTCCCCTGATCAGGCTCTATCTCTCTCTCAAATAGTTAAATTTAAAAATAAAATACACCAGAATTGAACCACTTCTCACTACCTCTCCTGCTATAGCCTCATCTAAGCCACAATCATTTCTCCCCTACATTGCTATCATCAGGACTGTAACAGTCTCTTAACTGGCATCCCGAGTCTTCTATCATGCCACTCTCCAGCTTCCATTTCACTTTAGCTGCTTTTAAAATTTAAGACAAACTGTGTCTCAAATCTGCTGCTCAAAGCCCTCCAGCTGCTCCCCATTTCATTCAAAGTAAAAATCAGAGTCCTTAAAGGACTAAAAGTGAGTAGCCTAAAAGGTCTTATCTGCTCTAGTACCCTGTCCCAATCCTCTCTTTATCTCTCTGACATAATTTCCTACTATTCTCTCCCTCCAGTACTCCATTCTAGCCATACTGGCCTCTTTGTTGCCCCTTTTATATCCTAGATATGTTCTCACCTTCAGGCCCTTGAGGTTCTCCCTGTGTAAGGAATGTTCATCCCTAGATACCTATCTACATGAAATAGTTCCTCACCTCCTTCAGATCTTTTCTCAAATGCTACCTTCTCTGTGGTTATTCATGAAAACCTACTGAACTTGGGGTAAGAAAAGCGAGAGTCCATGGCATTACTGCCTAAGGCTGTTCCCATTACCCCCACATCAGTGGGAAAAGTAGTTCTACCAAGGTGGGGAAAGCCATAAAAACTAGCAGCTTCACTCACAGAGAGGGCTGACTCGATTTGAGTCAAAGCACAGAACTCCACGCCCATCAGCATTGTCAGTAACAATGTGTATTCTTGGTGGCAAAGGGCCGAAGGATGCTGTCTTGGTTGGTACAAGCAATGGGCCAGCAGACTAGACAGAATTTAAAAGGGAAATCTGGAAACAAGACTATAAAGGATAAGTGCTCACATAGACACACTAGAGAGACTAGAGAGGACCCACTAGGAGCCTGTAAACACAGGAAGAAGAAACAGGAGAGGGCTCAGTGGAAAGTAAAAGTCTGAGCAGATTTTAAAAGGAGCTCCCCAACACACACAAAGATCTACTGGCACAGAGTGGAAGCCCTACTAGCTCACATGTGTTTAGCACAATCTTTGACAAATGGTTAACTGACCACTAAGCCATACGGATATAGGTGTGATTCCAGGAAAACACTCTTAAAAAAAATAAAAACAAAACAAAACAAAAACAACCCGAGCAGATATTACCAACCACACACTGGGAAGAAACATTCCACAGATTTAGTCCTGACGATAAAACAAAAAAAACTCTCAAAGGAAAAAACAAACCAGAATCCAAAGTTGCTACAATATATTATGTAAAATGTCTAGTTTCAACAAAAATTTATGAGACATGTAAAGATGCAGGAAAGTATGACCCAAACTGAAGAGGGAAATAAAACCCCTCATGGAACTGAAAATGTCCCTAAGTAAGACCAAATGCAAACTAAACAAAATCTTCCAACTACTTTAAAGGACTAAGAAAAATATGAAGACAATGTCCCAAACAAACAGGAAATGTCAGTAAAAAGATTGAATCATAAAAAAGAGACAAATAGAAACTCTAGAGATGAACACTGGAGTATAAGGGGGGAAAAAATCAGAAAACTTGATATCTAATCTGAAAAGAAAAGAATAAAGAAAATCAAAGCCCAGAGATCTATGGAACAACATCGAGTATAATATACACAACTTAGGAGTTCCAGAATTGGAGAGAAAGGACAGAAATAAGGACCAAAAACAATGCAAACTGATATATTTTAAAAAATTAGTCTACAGACTCAAGAAGCTCAATGAACTACAACTACAATAAACACAGAGTTCCATACCTAGATATATAGTAAAACTGATGAAAGCCCAAAACAGAAAATCTTGAAAGAAGCAAGAAAAAACAAACTCATCATTTACCAGGAAACAACAATATAACCGGTTGCTGATTTGTCATCAGAAACAAGGAAAGTCAGAAGATAGTGAGTGAAATGACATTTTCAAAATGCTGAAAGAAAAAACTGTCAAGCAATAATTCTATATCTAGCAAAACCATCTTTTAAAAGTAAAGGTGGGCAATCAAGAAGAATGAAATCTTGCCATTTACAACAACGTGCATGGAACTAGAGTGTATTTATTATGCTAAAGCAAAATAAGTCAGAGAAAGACAAATCATATGATTTCACTCATATAGGGAATTTAAGAAACAAAATAGATAAATATAGGGGAAGGGAAGCAAAAATTAGATAAAAACAGAGAGGAGACAAACCATAAGAGACTCCTAAATACAAAGAACAAACTGAGGGTTGTTGGCGAGGTGTTGGGTGGGGGGATGGGCTAAATGGGTGATGGGCATTAAGAATGACACTTGTTGAGATGAGCACTGGGTGTTACATGTAAGTGATGAATCACTAAATTCTATTCCTGAAATCATTATTACACTATATGTTAACTTGGATTTTAAATAAATAAATAAATAAATAAATAAATAAATAAATAAATAAATAAATAAATAAAAATAAAGCGAAGGTGGGAAGGGGTGCCTTGGGTGGCTCAGTCAGTTAAGTGTCAGGTCAGGTCATGATCTCACAGTTTGTGGGTTCGAGCCCTGAGTAGGGCTCTGAGCTGATAGCTCAGAGCCTGGACCTGCCTCTCTCTGCCCCTCCCCAACTTGTGCGCATGTTTACACCCTCTCCCTCTCTCTCAAAAGTAAATAAACATTTTTTAAAAATAAAAAAATAAAAGTGAAGCAAATGAGCACAAGAACAG
Organism: Panthera onca; assembly: GCF_046562875.1. Classification (NCBI taxonomy): domain Eukaryota; kingdom Metazoa; phylum Chordata; class Mammalia; order Carnivora; family Felidae; genus Panthera; species Panthera onca. The sequence continues at coordinate 75,917,603 of NC_138345.1, read as the reverse complement.
GCAAAAACTATCTGGTGATAGCAATCAGAATAATGGTTACTTCTGGAGGGAGGGTGTCCCTTTGAGAACAAACATGAGGGAACTTTCTGAGAGGGCAAATGTTCTAGATCTTGATCCAGGTTGTCTTCACATGGGTGCATACATATGTAAAAATTCATTGAGCTTTATTTACTCTTAAGATTTGTGTATTTTACCATACATGAAACTCAAGAATCTAAAATTTCTCTTCTATAAAAACTAGAAGAGGGGCGCCTGGGTGGCGCAGTCGGTTAAGCGTCAGACTTCAGCCAGGTCACGATCTCGCGGTCTGTGAGTTCGAGCCCCGCGTCAGGCTCTGGGCTGATGGCTCGGAGCCTGGAGCCTGTTTCCGATTCTGTGTCTCCCTCTCTCTCTGCCCCTCCCCCGTTCATGCTCTGTCTCTCTCTGTCCCAAAAATAAATAAAAAACGTTGAAAAAAAAAATTTAAAAAAAAAAAAAAAAAAAAAAACTAGAAGAAAAAAGCCAAAGAAAAAACCGACTGAGCCACCTAGGCGCCCTGGAATACCATATTATATTAATTAAAGTTTGAAATGTGGAGAAACTAGTAAAGAAAATTTTTAAATATTAAATCTGGATGTTTATATTAATTTGCTACTTCTTATCAGATAGTAAAACAAATTCAAAATGGTCAGTCTTGGGGAGCTTGGGTGGCTCAGTCGGTTAAGCGACTGATTTTGGCTCAGGTCATGAATCTCGCTGGTCGTGAGTTCAAGCCCCGTGTCAGGCTCTGTGCTAACAGCTCAGAGCCTGGAGCCTCCTTCAGATTATGTGTCTCCCTCTCTCTCTGTTCCTCCCCTGCTCACATTCTATCTCTCTCTCTCTCTCTCTCAAAAATAAACATTAAAAAAAATTCAAAATGGTCAGTCTTGGATTAGTTATCTTTGTGAGCTATAGCTTAAAGCTAAGAAAAGCAATGAACCAGATTTCATATTCAGTTAGCTTTGATCTTAAAGAAGTACATTGTCACAGATCACACCCCTAGTACCAGCTACATAAGCATATACTACTGGTTTGTAGGCATTCTGTACAGTTCAGTGACTTCTCGAGGTGGAGACGAAGGACGAGAATGGACATGTACAGTTTTAGAACCTATTACTTTGACTTATTGTTAACTGTTATATTTATTTTTCATTTCAAAGCACAACAAAAGAGGGCATAAGGTTTTCATATTTATCAGACTGGGAACATGGGTTAAAAAAAGAGATGAGAAAAAGAAAAAGAAAAAGAAAGTAACATAGAGGTTACCAAAAACTAAGGGGAAGAAGAAAAAGAAGAGTTATTGTTTAATGGGTACAAAGTTTTTATAAGGCATGATGAAATGGTTTGCGGATAGTGGTGATAGTTACACAACACTGTAAATGAATTTAATGCCACTAACTTGCACACTTGTGAGTGGTTAAAATATTTCTAATTTTAGAAATAGACTTTAAACAGCCAAAACATCTTGAAAAAGAAAAACAATAACTTCCTGACTTCAAAACATATTACAAAGCTAAGGTATTCAAAACAGTAGTAATGGGGGGGGGGGCGCTCCTGGGTGGCTTAGTCAGTTAAGCATCCGTCTCTTGATTTTAGCTCAGGTCATGATCTCATGGTTCGTGAGTTCCAGCCCCAAGTCAAGCTCTGCACTGGTAGCGTGGAACTTGCTTAGGGTTCTCTCTCTCCCTCCCTCTCTCAAAATAAATAAATAAAACATTTTTAAAAAGTAGCATTGGCAAAAAGACACTTAGACCAAAGGAACTGAATAGAAAGCCCAGAAATAAACTCTCTTATATATGGTCAAATGATTTGTAACAAGGTACTAAAATCATTCACTGGGGAAAGGACAACCTCTTCAACAAATAGTGATGGGAAAACTGGATATCTGCATACAAAAGAGTGAAACTGAGCCCTTACTATACACCATATTAACAAAAATTAACTCAGATGCATTAAAGAGTTAAACATAAGACCTCAACTCCTGCAAGAAAAAAAACACAGAGGAGGGGCACCTGGGTGGCTCAGTCGGTTGAGGATCCAACTTCAGCTCAGGTCATGTTCTCACAGCTCATGAGTTTGAGCCCCGCGTTGGTCTCTGTGCTGACAGCTCAGAGCCTGGAGCCTGCTTCAGATTCTCTTTCTCTCTCTCTCTCTCTCTGCCCCTCCCCTGCTTGCACTCTGTCTCTCAAAAATAAAAAAAACATTAGAAAAAATTTTTTAAAAAACAGAGGAAAAACTTCATGATATTGGATTTGGCAATGATTTTCTGTATATGACATCCAAAGCGCGCGCACACACACACACACACACACACACACACACACACACACACAAAAGCAAAAACAGACAAATGAAACTACATCAAACTTAAAAACTGTATGTCAAAGTAAATAATCAACAGAGTTAAAAGGCAACCTAAGGAATGGGAGAAAATATTTGCAAATCATATATTTGATAAGCAGTTAATATCCAGAATTTTTTTAAGATTTATTTTATTTTTAGAGAAAAAGCACATGCACACACCATGGGAGCGAGGGGCAGAGGGAGAGAAAGAATCTACAGCAGGCTCCATGCTCAGCACAGAGCCCAACGTGGGGCTTGATCCCATGACCGTGTGATCATGACCTGAGCTGAAATCAAGAGTCAAATGTTCAACTAAGGTGCCCACAGGATATATTTTAAAAACTCCTACAACAAGAACAAAAACAAGTAACCCAATTTAAAAATGGGCAAAGGATTTGAACAGACATTTCTCCAAAGAATAAACAAATGGCCAACAAGGATATGAAAAGATACTTAACATCACTCATCATTAGAGAAATACAAATCAAAACCACAATATCATCTCACACCAGTAGAATGGCTGCTACCAAAACAAATAAAACAAAACAAACGAGAAAATCAGTGTTGGCAAAGATGTGGAGAAACTGGAACACTTGTTCACTATTGGTGTGAATGTAAAATGGTGCAGTCACTATAGAAACAGAATGGAGGTTCCTCAAAAAATTAAAAACAGAGACGCCTGGGTGGCTCAATTGATTAAGTGTCCAACTTTGGGTCAGGTCATGATCTCACAGTTTGTGGGTTCGACCCCCACATCAGGCTCTGTGCTGATGGCTCAGAGCCTGGAGACTGCTTCAGATTCTGTGTATCCCGCTCTCTCTCCTCAGCCCCTCCCCAGCTCATGCTCTATCTCTCTCTCTCTCTCTCTCTCTCAAAAATGAGTAAACATTTTTTAAAAAGTTTTTTAATTAAAAAAAATTAAAAACAACTATCATTATCATCCAGCAATCCCACCTCTGGGTATACATCCAAAAGGACTGAAAGCAGGGTATCAAAGAGATATTTGCACACCCATGTTCATTACAGCACTATTCAGAACAGCCAAGAGGTGGAAGCAATCCAAATGTCCATCAATGGATGAATAAACAAAATGTGGCATATGCACACAATGCATTATTACTCAGCCTTTAAAGAGAAGGAAATCCTGTCATATGCCACAACATGGATGACTGAGGACATTATGCTAAGTGTCAGTCACAAAAAAAGACAAATATTGTATGATTCCACTTATACAAGGTATCTAAAGTAGTCAAATTCATAGAAACAGAAAACAGAATGGTGGTTGCCAAGGGAAAGAAAGAAAGGCAAATGAGATATTGTTGTTTAGTAGGTATAGTTTCAGTTTTGCAAGATGAAAAATTTCTGGAGATATGTTGCACAACTATGAAAGTACACTTAACAGTACTATTCTGTATATTTAAAAATGGTGAAGGGGCGCCTGGGTGGCTCAGTCGGTTTAGTGTCTGACTGGCTCAGGTCATGATCTCATGGTTTGTGGGTTCAAGTCCTACATCAGGCTCTGTGCTGACAGTTGAGAGCCTGGAGATTGCTTCAGATTCTGTGTCTGTCTGTCTGTCTCTTTCTCTCTCTGCCCCTCCCCTGCTTGTGCTCTGTCTCTCTCTCTCTCTCTCTCTCAAAAATAAATAAATGTTAAAAATTTTTTAAATTTTTTAAAAATTTAGAAATAAAAAAATAAAGCTGTAAAAATGGTTAAGATGGGGGCACCTGGGTGGCTCAGTTGGTTAAGCGTCCGACCGTGGCTTAAGCCATGATCTTGCAGTTCATGAGTTCAAGCCCCGCATTGGGCTTTGTGCTGACAGCTCAGAGCCTGGAGCCTGCTTCAGATTCTGTGTCTTCCTCTCTCTCTGCCTCTCCCCCACTCATACTCTGTCTCTCTCTCTCTCTCAAAAATAAACAAACATTAAAAATAATAATAACTAAAAATGGTTAAGATAGTTAAATTTTAGGGGTGCCTGGGTGGCTCAGTCGGTTGGGCCTCCAACTCTTGATCTTGGCTCAGGTCATGATCTCATGGTTGGTGGGATCAAGCCCAACGCTGGGTTCGGCATTGACAGCACAGAGCCTGCTTGGGATTCTCTCCCTTTCTGCCCCTCCCCACCTTGTGTGTGTGTGTGTGTGTGTGTGTGTGTGCTCTCTCTCTCAAATAAATAAAGAAAAGATGGTAAATTCTATATTATTTCTTTATAATTAAAAATAAAATTATTTTTCAAAAATTTCAGAAATATAGTGATTTGGAAAAAGACAGATGAGAAACGTTAAACATGGTGGCTTAGCATAATTGATCACCACTAGTGGAAAACCAAACCAAAGTACATGCTCTACTAATGAGATGGAGTATATCATTAATACAGCAGTGTAGCAGTGGGTAAGTGAAGTCTCTAAAGCCAGACTGCCTGGGTTTCTAACCTAGCTCCACCACTTCCTAGCTGAATGACTTCAAGCAAGCTACTTACTTTCTTTATGTCTCACTTTCTTCATCTGTAAGATGCAAATAATGCTAGCATCTTCCTCACAGGGCTGTTATATGGTGTAAATGAGTTCACACAGATGTAGCACTAAAACAATGCCTAATACCTAACTGAAAACCACTCAATAAACATTGGCGGATATTCACTGCAACAAAAGATGTGTCCCCTAAAACTAAAAGGTTCCACGAATCATGGCTTATACAAGTTACTTAACAAGCAAGTGGGAACTTTACTAATATCATGGGTTACTAGCACCAGGTCATAATTACAGGTATAGCCAGAGCCTCAGAATGGTAACTCCATTAAATTTGGATGATGTGCAATTAGGAAACTGGAATGATCTGAAGCATTCTAAAGATAGAGTGGGTATAATTTTCAAGTCTTGGGGTACATAACTTCTCACACTGGCAAGCATCACAAGGACTAACAAAGGATTAACTGGACTATACATGAAGGTATTTATATAGTTAGTTTAAATTTAAAATACAAATTGTTACAAAATCTATCCACAAACAAAACCAGGGGGAAAGGGAAGGACAGGTAAGGAGGGAAGAAAATATAAAAAAACTAAATCCTCATCTTCCATAATAGGATTGCCCCCAAAAGACTGAAAAGTTAGCATAACCATATTATTCAGAAATATGGAAGTTAATACCAGAAGAAATGCTAATGACTATCCATGGAAAGCCAGAATTGGAAATGGGCTGCAGGGAGAGGTAGGGACTGTTTTTTTTTTTAATTATTATTATAAACTTTGTGATATTATCTGACTTTTTAATATCATGTGTGTACATATTTAGATTAAAAAATATTTTCACCTATTTTTTTCTCTCCCATAACCTATTTTACACAAATTAAAACTACTGAAACACCAATTTTTACCCTCAGACCAGCAAATACCCAAAACGATTATATATACTGGTAGTAAAGCCATAAAAAACAGGCCCCTTCATGTCTAAGAAGGTAAATTTACACAATACCTACAGAAAACAAGACAGTAATTACCAAAATTAAAAATGCATACACAATTTGACCCAGCAAGACAATTTCTAGGAATTTACCCTACAAGCATATTTGCAAATGTGTGAACTGATGTGATAATCAAGGTTATCCAATGCAATATTATTTATGATAGCAAGATATTGGAGACAATCTAACTGTCCAAAAATAGGACACTAGTTTCATAAATTATGGTTCATCCATACAATGAGACACTATGCAAATGTTTATGAATAAAACATACTGACATAATTAAACATATTGTTAAATGAATGTGATGGAGAAGATTATATTTATACTGTACATAAATACTATATATCTGGAAGTTATCGATAAACAAGAAACTTTCAATGGTGACAAATCCATTGAGTAATGGAAACTGAAAAAGACAGCAGAGGATGCTGGGTGGGTAGTTCAATCAGTTGAGCTTCCAACACATCATTTCAGCTCAGGTCACAATCCCAGGGTTGTGGGATTAAGCCCCAAATCAGGTTCCACACTGGGAATGGAGCCTGCTTGGGATTCTCTCCCTCTCTCTCCCTCTGCCCCTCTCCCCTGCTCTTGTGCTTCAGTCTCTCCCTCTAAAAAGAAAAGAAAAGAAAAGAAAAGAAAAGAAAAGAAAAGAAAAGAAAAGAAAAGAAAAAGATAGCAAACTAGGATAAGAAAGACTTTTCAATCTACCTTTTAATATTTTGACAATGTAACTACATAAACATCTGCTTGAAAATTTTCAATACTTTTTTTAAAGGACTCCTTTCCAGTAAATTAAATCAAAGCCGAAAACCCTCAATTGAATCTAAATAATATTTATTACAACTCAGTAACCCAATCAACAGGTTCAAGAAATGTATCAGTAAGGACCTACAGACACTAACTGTCTAGACCTGCAGAGTAATAACCAAAAACAAGAAAATGGGAAGTTCCAAACAAAAACTTTTTTCCTGATTTTTAAAGGACTGCAAGAAAGTAACCAAGAGTTTTTATTCCACAATATCATCAGTTTGCCAATAAATATCATTCTCATTAGGTTTATAAATGAATATGAAAAAGGAGAGAGATGCATATTAATGTGCTGATATATTCTAAAAAACAATTAGGAACAAAGATGATATACTTAATGATGTCAAAAAAGTGAAGGTGACGGCAGAAAAACAGACATTCAGATCAACGGAACAGAACAGAGTACCCAGAAATGAACCCACAAACGTATGGCCAACTTTGACAAAGCAGGAAAGAATATCCAATGGAATAAGACAGTCTCTTCAGCACATGGTGCTGGGAAAACTGGGCAGCAACATGCAGAAAAATGAACCTGGACCACTTTCTTACACTGTACACAAAAAAAAAACTCAAAATGGATGAAAGACCTAAATGTAAGACAGGAAGCCATCAAAATCCTTGAGGAGAAAGCAGGCAAAAACCTCTTTGACCTTGGCCACAGCAACTTCTTACTCAAAATGTCTCTGGAGGCAAGGGAAACAAAAGCAAAAATGAACTACTGGGTCCTCATCAAAATTAAAACCTTCTGCACAGTGAAGGAAACAATCAACAAAACTAAAAGGCAACCAATGGAATGGGAGAAGGTATCTGCAAATGATATATCAGATAAAGGGTTAATATCCAAAATCTATAAAGAACTTATCAAACTCAACACCCAAAAAACAAATAATCCAGTGAAGAAATGGGCAAAAGACATGAATAGACACTTCTCTAAAGAAGACATCCAGATGGCCAACTGACACATTAAAAATGCTCAACAGGGGCGCCTGGGTGGCGCAGTCGGTTAAGCGTCCGACTTCAGCCAGGTCACGATCTCGCGGTCCGTGAGTTCGAGCCCCGCGTCAGGCTCTGGGCTGATGGCTCGGAGCCTGGAGCCTGTTTCCGATTCTGTGTCTCCCTCTCTCTCTGCCCTTCCCCCGTTCATGCTCTGTCTCTCTCTGTCCCAAAAATAAATTAAAAAACGTTGAAAAAAAAAAAAAATGCTCAACATCACTCATCATCAGGGAAATACAGATCAACACCACAATGAGATACCACCTCACACCTGTCAGAATGGCTAACATTAACTACTCAGGCAACAACAGATGTTGGCAAGGATGCAAAGAAAGAGGATCTCTTTTGCACTGCTGGTGGGAATGCAAACTGGTGCAGCCACTCTGGAAAACAGTATGGAGGTTCCTCGAAAACTTAAAAATAGAACTACCCGGGGCGCCTGGGTGGCGCAGTCGGTTAAGCGTCCGACTTCAGCCAGGTCACGATCTCGCGGTCCGTGAGTTCGAGCCCCGCGTCAGGCTCTGGGCTGATGGCTCGGAGCCTGGAGCCTGTTTCCGATTCTGTGTCTCCCTCTCTCTCTGCCCCTCCCCCGTTCATGCTCTGTCTCTCTCTGTCCCAAAAATGAATAAAAAAACGTTGAAAAAAAAAATTAAAAAAAAAAAAAATAGAACTACCCTACAACCCAGCAACTGCACTACTAGGTATTTATCCGAGGGATACAGGGATGCTGTTTTGAAGGGGCACATGCACCCCAATGTTTATAGCAGAACTATCAACAATAGCCAAAGTACTGAAAGAGCCCAAATGTCCACTGACAGATGAATGGATAAAGAAGATGTGGTTTGTGTGTGTGTAGGTGTGTGTGTGTGTAGGTGTGTGTGTGTGTGTGTGTGTGTGTATACACATACACACACACACACACACCTACACACACACACACCTACACACACAAAGGAGTATTACTCGGCAATCAAAAAGAATGAAATCTTGCCATTTGCAATTATGTGGATGGAACTAAAGGGTATTGTGCTAAGTGAAATCAGAGAAAGACAAGTATCATATGATTTCACTCATATGTGGACTTTAAGATACAAAACAGATGGGGGCGCCTGGGTGGCTCAGTCAGTTGAGCGTCCAACTTCGGCTCAGGTCATGATCTCGCGGTCCATGAGTTCAAGCCCTGCACCAGGCTCTGTGCTGACAAGCTCAAGCTCAGAGCCTGGAACCTGCTTCAGATTCTGTCTCTCTCTCTCTCTCTCTCTGCCCTTCCCCCGCTCATGCTCTGTCTCTCTGTCTCTCTCTCTCTCTCTCTCCGTCAAAAATAAATAAACATTAAAAAAAAAATTAAAAGATACAAAACAGATGAACATAAGGGAAGGGAAGCAAAAATAATATAAAAACAGGGACAGGCACAAAACATAAGAGACTCTTAAATATGGAGAACAAACAGAGGGTTGCTGGAGGGGTCATGGGAGGGGGATGGGCTAAATGGGTAAGGGGCATTAAGGAATCTACTCCTGAAATCGTTGTTGCACTATATGCTAACTAACTTGGATGTAAATTTAAAAAATAGGGGCGCCTGGGTGGCGCAGTCGGTTAAGCGTCCGACTTCAGCCAGGTCACGATCTCGCGGTCCCTGAGTTCGAGCCCCGCGTCAGGCTCTGGGCTGATGGCTCGGAGCCTGGAGCCTGTTTCCGATTCTGTGTCTCCCTCTCTCTCTGCCCCTCCCCCGTTCATGCTTTGTCTCTCTCTGTCCCAAAAATAAATAAAAAAACGTTGAAGAATAAAAAAAATTAAAAAAAATTAAAAAAAAATAAATAAATAAATAAAATGGTAAAATAAATAAACTATTTTTAAAAAGTGAAGGTGAGTATAAGTCTTTTTTTAAATTTTTTTTTAATGTTTATTCACTTTTGAGAGAGAGAGAGAGAGAGCGCGCGAGCATGAGCAGGGGAGGGGCACAGAGAGGGAGACACAGAATCCAAAGCAGGCTCCAGGCTCTGAGCTGTCAGCACAGAGCCCTACACAGGGCTCGAATCCACAAACCACGAGATCATGACCTGAGCTGAAGTCAGACACTTAACCAACTGAACTGCCCAGGCGCCCCCAAATCTGTTTTCTTAATAAATGTCTTTACTCATTGGCACTTTCTAATTAATATGCCACTCTAATTAAAAACTTTCCCATTATTATAAGGCCTAGCCACCATAAGTTTTCTTCTGGAAAATGAAATTTTCATTTATAAAAACCAGTAAATTATGAAAAGCAATTTTTTTAATGTTTATTTATTTTTGAGAGAGAGAGTGGGGGGGGGGAGGGACAGAGAGAGAGGGAGACACAATCAGAAGCAGGCTCTAGGCTCTGAGCTGTCAGCACAGAGCCCAAGGAGGGTCTTGAACCCAAACTGTAAGATCATGACCTGAGCCAAAGTCAGACGCTTAATAAACTGAGTCACCAAGGTGCCCCAAGAAAAACAGTAAATTCTTTTTTAAAAAATTTTTAACGTTTATTTATTTTTGAGAGAGAGAGACAGAGTGAGAGAGGAGGAGGGGCAGAGAGGGAGACACAGAATCCAAAGCAGGCTCCAGGCTCTCAGCTGTCAGTACAGAGCCTGAAGTGGGCTTGACTCAGAAACCGCGAGGTCATGACCTGAGCTGAAGTCAGACGCTTAACCGACTGAGCCACCCAGGCATCTCAAAATCAGTAAATTCTTTTAAAAAAATAAATAAATAGGGGTGTCTGGGTGACTCAGTCGGTTAAGTGTCTGACTTCAGCTCAAGTCATGATCTCACGGTTTTTGAGTTAGAGCCCCGCGTCAGGCTCTATGCTGACAGCTCTGTCTGCTTCAGATTGTGTCTCTCTCTCTCTCTCTCTGCCCTTCCCCCGCTCATGTTCTATCTCTCTCTGTCTCAAAAATAAATAAACACCAAAATAATAAACAAACAAACAAACAAATATCTCGATTTGGAACAACACAGAATTGGATATTGGAACAAAACAGGATTTCTGGAAATTTATTTTAAGTTTATTTATTTAAGTAATCTCTACACCCAATGCGGGGCTTGAACTCACAACTCCGAGATCAAGAGTCACATGCTCCTCCAACTGAGCCAGCCAGGCACCCCAAATTTCTGGAAATTTAGAATGCATTCTGGGGCGCCTGGGTGGCTCAGTCAGTTAGGCATCCAACTTCAGCTCAGGTCATGATCTCACAGTTTGTGAGTTCGAGCCCCACATCGGGCTCTGTGCTGATAGCTCAGAGCCTGGAGCCTGCTTCAGATTCTGTGTCTCCCTCTCTCTCTGCCCCTCCCCTGCTCGTGCTCTGTCTGTGTGTGTCTCTCTCTGTCAAAAATAAATAAACGTTAAAAATAAATTTAAAATAAAATAAAATGCATTCTAAGTGGAAAATCAGAAACCATGTGATACCACAACTTTTCTTTACTACTATTAAAAGACACAGGACCCTCCAAATTGCTTAACATTAGTCATCAGTGGCAGCTGTAAGTGTGGGAGTAGAGGGAACTCAAAAGGAGCAGAGTAGGAATACATATGTGTTTATCTCTTCCCATTTCACTGCTGGCTGGGTGGTTAGAGTTGTCTGTACCCTTTTCCTCATGCAGGTGGCTGTAACCCAAACCCAATCAAGCCAAATTATCCTCAGCTGTGTAAATTCTTCAATAATAGTTTTAAACAATACTGATCACTTCATCCTCACCCCCCTACACACGGAAATTCCATTCCTTCCGTCTCCCCAAAGCACAGATGTGCAAGCGGCTCAAGGGAATGGAGGCAACTATTAGGCAAAAACAAAACAAGGCAATTAAGAGCAACTTTATTCACTGATTTTAATCCTTAAAAGGAGATTCCATGCATATAGAAACAGGGATTTCTAATACCCCAACTTAAAAACTATATTAACTGATCAATTAATAAGTATTTAACATGAATTATTATGTGCCCATACTTGAGATAAAAATTATGAAAGATGGACTATTGGGGCACCTGGGTGGATCAGTCAGTTAAGCATCCGACTTCAGCTCAGGTCATGATCTCACAGTTTGTGGGTTCGAGGCCCACATCAGGCTCTGTGCTGACAGCTCAGAGCCTGAAGCCTGCTTCAGATTCTGTGTCTCCCTCTCTCTCTGCCCCTCCCCTGCTCATGCTCTGTCTCTCTCTCTCTCTCTCTCAAAAATAAAAAAATTAAAAAAAAAAACCATAAACAACAAAAAAAGACAGACTGCGGTGCCTGGGTGGCTCAGTTGGCTGAGCATCCGACTTCAGCTCAGGTCATCATCTCAGTTTGTGGGTTCGAGCCCGCATCGGGCTCTGTGCTGACAGCTTGCTCAGAGCCTGCAGCCTGCTTCAGATTCTGTGTCTCCTTCTCTCTCTCTGCCCCTCCCCCGCTCATGCTCTGTCTCTCTCAAAAATAAATGTTAAAAAAAAAAAAAGATGGACTATTATTCATCCTTAAAAAGGAAGGAAATCTGACACATGCTACAACATGCATAAGCCTTGCATTACAGTAAGTGAAATAAGTCAGCACAAATAAACAAATATTGTGTGATTCTACTTATATAATATAAAATACTTAGATCAGTCAAATTCACAGAAAGAAGAATGATAGTTGTGGGGTGAGTATAATGGGGAATTAGTGCTTAATGGGTACAGTTTCAGTCGGAGATGATAAAGTTCTGGAGATGGATGGTGATGAGGGTTGCACAACAATGTGAATGTCCTTAATGTCACTGAAATATACATTTTAAAATGGTTAATATGGCCAATTTTATGTTATATGTATTTTACCATAATTTTTTAAAATTTTAGTGCAATAATGGGGCGCCTGGGTGGCGCAGTCGGTTAAGCGTCCGACTTCAGCCAGGTCACGATCTCGCGGTCCGTGAGTTCGAGCCCCGCGTCAGGCTCTGGGCTGATGGCTCGGAGCCTGGAGCCTGTTTCCGATTCTGTGTCTCCCTCTCTCTCTGCCCCTCCCCCGTTCATGCTCTGTCTCTCTCTGTCCCAAAAATAAAAAAAAAAAATAAAAAAATATAAAAAAAAAAAATTTTAGTGCAATAAGAAAAAATATTATCAGAGAAAAAATTGGTTTCTTGACCCAGACAATAATCTCTAGAAATACTGGTAAAGGAAAAAAAACTAAAGTACAAATACCATTAGGAATTTAAAAAAAGAATCAGTATAGATCTCACAAACATTAAAAACGTAAGGCAAAAATACATACAATCTCATGTGAATACATTTGAAAATTCAGGTAACAAATTTTTTTTTAAGGTTTTTGAGTAATCTCTATACCCAACATGGGGCTTGAAATCATGACCCCAAGGATCAAGAGCTGCATGTTCTACCGACTGAGCCAGCCTGGCGTCCCAGGTAACAAATTTCTTGAAAACCAGACAGATACATGCAAAAAAACAGAAAATCTAAATAGTCCTATAACTCAAAGTATTGAGATCCTAATTTAAAATACTCTCATACGGAAAAAAATCTCATCTCTGATCCACAGGCATTATTTTGTAAAGTAAAACATTTATCAACCCTATGATCCAGAAATTACATTCCAAAGTACCAAGAGAAATTCTTGCTCATGATACACCAGTAAACATGTGGAATTCACAACAGTAGGAAATAGAAACAGCCCACATGTCATCAATGGAAGAGTGAATAAATTTTGATGTATTCACTAAATGAAGCAAGTCAATTAAAACTCTATGCAACAATATGGACATTGAAATTTTTTTAAAGAAAATCAATTCCCAGATTATATACAGCATGCTCTTTTTTTAAAAAATTCAAATATAATCAACACGAGACAATATATTATTAAGACACACATATATCTGATAAAATGACTGCAAAGATAGCACAAAGAGTAAAAAAAAAAAAAAAATTAGAACAGTATTTACCTTGAAAAGCAAGAGGACATTAGAAAGAAGAACATGTACAATATTATGAACATTCAATGTTAAACTTCTTAGGTTAAATGGTGGGTTTTTTTTTTTAAACTTATTTATTTACTTAGAGAGAGAGAGGGAATGGGGGAGAGGCAGAGAAAGGGAGGGAGAGAGAGAGAGGATCCCAAGTAGGCCCACACTATCAGCACGGAGTCCGAAGCGGGGCTCCAACCCATGAACCATGAGATCATGACCTGAGCCAAAGTCAAGAGTTAGAGCTCAACTGACCAAGCCACCCAGGTGCCCCTACAATATTTTCAATAACCAAATACACACATAAACAAAATGATACAAATAAATACTAATAAAGTTTCTTAATTTAAAAGGCCACTGGGGAAATGAAGCCACTGATTCTCACATATTGTTAAAGTATAAAAATCCATTTTGTAAAATCTACCAAGGCTAAACATGAGCATACCCTATGACCAGATGTCCCACTCATAAATGTATGCTCAACAAAAAATGCATGTATAAATGCACCAAAGACATGTACAAAAATGTTTAAAGCAGCATTATTTGTAACAGACCCAAACCAGAAACAAACCTAAACATACATCAATGACACACATCAATGAGAGAATGGATAAATTGTAATGTAGTCACAAAGTAGAACACTATATACCACAATGAAAAAGAACAAGCTACTGATATAACATGGATCAATTTCAAAAGCCATGCTAAGCAAAAAAAGTCAGATACAAAAGAGTACATGCTCTAGGATTCCATTCATATGAAGTTCATAAATGAGCAAACCTTCTAATATAGTGACAGAGGTCAGAAGAGTGATAGGAAAGAAATAGTGGGAAAGAAACTGCTACTGTTTTATCATCATGATCTGAGTAATGGTTATATGGGTGTGTTCACTGTGTAAAAATTTAAGTTATACCCTTAAAGACTTTGCAGTTTGCTTTATATTACATCTAGAAGTTTAACAAAAAGAAAAGAAAAAAAGGCATCCTTTTACCTCTTAACGTGACAAGTCAACTGATACTCTCCATCTCTTTTACAATGTACTAATACCCCTGGTTGAACACTGGGACATCTCTGCTCCCACTATACTACACCAAATCTGATCTATTTGTTTCCAAACCTACTTAATGTCAGTTTTGCCATAACTACAATTACATAATTATAATGAAATACTAAATACATTAACAAACTATGAATATTGAAAAAATTGCTGTGAAAACTAAATTGAAGGTTCTGGAAGACTGATATAAATCGTTTGCAAAGCTATCAAATTGGGGCGCCTGGGTGGCTCAGTCGCTTGAGCGTCCGACTTCGGCTCAGGTCATGATCTCACGGTCCGTGAGTTCAAGCCCCGCGTCGGGCCCTGTGCTGACAGCTCAGAGCCTGGAGCCTGTTTCAGATTCTGTGTCTCCCTCTCGCTGACTCTCCCCTGTTCATGCTCTGTCTCTCTCTGTCTCAAAAATAAATAAAACGTTAAAAAAAAAAGAAAAAAAAGAAAAACTATCAAATTAAGTGTGGATGAGACATATAAATAAGCTTGGAGAAAAATTAAAAATCTAGGAGGAGCCTATACTCATTGCTTCAAATCTCTAAGAATTCTCACTTCACATAGAAAAACTGTAATTGGAAGCTGCAAGCAATGCATCACAAGGTGTCATTAATGTCAAAAGGATGAAGAACTCTTATCAGCAGACTGATACTTAACACATCAAAAAATTGGTGTACATTTGTTTGTTTTAGGCTAAAATAAAATGCTTATATGTATGTATCATTTTTATTTCCTGCTTTAAGCAACTTTTTCAAATAACAGTACACTACAGAAGATCAGATAGTGATGGATAAGAGGACTTCTATAATTAAAAAAAAGTGCACAGATAACTTTGGGCAAACTACTACTATTACCTATTATTACATAAAGCAAAAATATTAACTATCAACAAGTCTACTTATTAAAATGGCAAAAAGAAAAATCTAATTGACCAAAGCTGGGACTACTGTTTTTAAAATATGCCTCTGCTGCTATATTAGCTATTATCATTAATCAAAAGGCCAGCATGGTTAATATAATGGAAGTCTTAGAAGAAAATGGCTGCTGAAAAGACCACCAGGGGCCCAAGAATCAAGGTCTGAGTGTTACTGAACTGGAAAACAATGTTCTGAGTTCTCTTGATAAGAGAAATAGATAAGATGCTTTTGTTAAAACTTGCCTTGAAAGATGTTAAAATAAAACACAAACAAAAATCAGACTTGAAAATTCCCTGAGCAGACAAAACCAGTCAGTCATATAAGCAGATCTTAATTTTTTTTTGTAAGACAAGCAAGGTTAACTTAACCTGGATCACTTCTTGGTTATGCCCCTGAAAATCTTAAGCAAAACTTAAAACTGTTTCCCAAAATTGATATGATGTAGCCACTAACCAACTCCCTTGGAGAAAATTCTAATATTGCAACCAATCACTGTAAATAATAAACATTTACTGCCTTCACACTATATAAGCTGCTTTGTAACAAACAATATGCCTCTGAGCCTCATTCCATGTTTTGATCTGAGTGCTCCCAGTTTACAAGTTGTCTTTTTGGTATGTGCACAATAAACTTTTACTAATTACTACTTCAGTGATTTGTTGCTTTTACTTGTTTTTTATGAACTTTTGACAGTTAATGGGGTCAGCAGTGGGATCTTTAGCCAATGACTCCCTGTGACCGGTGAGCAAACCACATGCCAGTACCCACAGAGCACTGTGCACTCACTGCTTTTTTGCAGACTACAGAGCTCTTGGGTAAGTCTTTCTAGGATCTGAGCTCTACTCTTTGCATTCTGAGCTCTCCAAGTTTACTGTGCACACTTGCTTTCTGTCTCTGTTGAAGCTTCTTAGTAAGATACCCTTTAAGGGAAAAAAAACGCATGATTCCTTGGGTTTTAGACAATGATAAACCTAGCAGGCTCCCGTAGGTTATTTGTTTCAGATATTCTAAAGGGTTCCAACTTGTCTAAATCTTCTTTTCCTTCTCCCTCCCTCTTACATGTATACCCACTATAGAACAGAATCTTGTGTCCTTCTGGAAAAATGGTTGGGCTTTACAAAGGATAATTTCGAATTGCAGTGGCCACTTTGGGGAGCTATTTTAAAAAAAGATGATCCCTCTTAAGGGTGCCCTTTAAAAGAGAGGATCCCAGGGGTGCCTGGGTGGCTCAGCTGGTTAAATGTGACTCTTGCTTTTACCTCCGGTCATGATCTCACAGTTCGTGGGATCTGCTTGGGATTCTCTCTCTTTATCTTTCTCTACCCCTCTCCTGCTCTCTCTCTCCCTCTCAAAAATAAGTAAGCTTTAAAAATAAATAAAAGATTGGGGCGCCTGGGTGGCTCAGTCGGTTGAGCGGCCGACTTCGGCTCAGGTCATGATCTCACGGTCCGTGAGTTCGAGCCCCGCGTCGGGCTCTGTGCTGACCGCTCAGAGCCTGGAGCCTGTTTCAGATTCTGTGTCTCCCTCTCTCTCTGACCCTCCCTCGTTCATGCTCTGTCTCTGTCTCAAAAATAAATAAACGTTAAAAAAATTAAAAAAATAATAATAATAAAAATAAATAAAAGAGAATCTCAAATCTCTCAAAAACAAGGAAATGCAATCCTTGGTTTGCAGAGGCCTCCAGAAGACAGAATGACTCTAAAATAGTCTAAAAGATTCATTACAACAAGTCAATGAAAACTTATGACAAAAGCCCTGAGTCTAAAGATTTGAATGACTCTCCAATTAACCCCTCTGTGCCTATCTTGATTCTCACAATCTATATGATCTTTCACCCTTTCCCTCAAACCTCCTAGGCTCCTAATGGTCTTGAGAGTAAAATCTTACCATGAACCAGTGGTCCAATCCAAAGCAGAATTTAAACCCTGGTTTGAAGCTGAGCTGCAAGCCATTATAAGCCATTTTCCAGACCCAAAGAAGAATCAAACTAAATTTATAGGAAATTTTAAGATAATTCTTGGAGCTTATGACCTGGGCTCATGGATTTGTACCAATTCATTCACATGGTGCTAAGTTAAGGAGACACCCAAAGGTGGCTCCATGCAATAGGCTGGAAAGATCCTTCTAAAAAAAACTTAGACGATTCCACCATGTATGCCTCAAAAGATGGAATAAAAAAGAGAGAGAAAATTAGGTCAACTGCTCCTTAAAGCTATACCCAGGGTTTTTCCCTTGAGAAATGATTGAGCCTTAATACAATCCTGTCACTAGAAAAGGAATAAATTAGTTGCAAACACTGGAATTCTTTTAGAAGAGATATTTAGACAGCATCCTGGTCTTAGAAACCCTGACGCTAACTTCACCTGTCTACTCATTTTATTAATGGGCTTCACCCTTGAGCTTAATGATTTATTAAGGAAACATAAATTAGAAGGGAAGATCCCTCTCCTTTCTGAGCCCCAACATTCTGCTGAGCATTTTGAAAGAGTTTTAGAACACAAAAAGTGTTATCAAGCAAATAAATTCATGGCCCATGATTATAACAACTATAGAACTAACTTTAGAATTAACTTTGCCTCTGTTGACAAGCATATCTGTCAATACTGTAAACAGAAAGGACAATTATCCAAGAAGAGAGAACTCTCAACCTCCATTCAGATCTCCAGATAATAATCAACACTGATGAGGCTTTAAGGTACTGCCCAGTAAGCTACTTCCAGTAATTCCTATAAATCATTAGAGTAAAATCAAACCTGAAATAAATGGAGAAAAATGTACTGTGCCAGTAGACTCCTTCCACTTTAAACCTCCACCATGACACATCAAGAACTTCCTCGAAGTAATTAGGAGAGCAAATATATTTTGTCTCTGGAGAAATAACCTTGGAATTTCCAGACTCAACAGACTCCAAAACATTATGTGTTCTATAAGCCCAAAATAATTGTCCTGAAGAGGCCAAACTCCATGATGAAGCAAATACTGTAGACCTCTCTGAAGCTTTTAATATCCTATGGACCTCTTCTTCCACAGATCTGGGAAAAATTCCAAAACTGCCCCCAATATTCCTTAAAACCCTACGCCATACAAGGGCTCACCCCCATAACAGAAGATTTAATAAATCAAGGACTACTTATTCCCTGGTACCAGTCCTTCCAACACTCCTATCCTACCCAAAAAAAAAAAGCCCCATAGCCAAGGATGGAGATCTGTACAAGATCTTAGAGCTATAAATAAAACTGTCATTCCAAGGCTTCCTGTAGTACCCAACCAAACGCTCTATTGTCAGACATTCCAACCAATTTTGAATCGTTTATGGTTGTAGATCTGCCTTCTTTAGCATCCCAGTAGATAAGGAAAGTCAGTATTTGTTTGGAAAAATCAACAATATACTTAAGATAGTTATGCCTCCAGGAACCACTGAGGACCCTTCACATTTCTCACAAGTTCTACATCAGGATTTAAGTACATTATCATTTCCAAAAAATTCTATCCTGATTCAATATGTAGATGATTTACTTCTTTGCTCTTCATCCACACAAAACTGAAATTGACTCAAAATATCTACTGCAACAGCTAGCTTAAAAGGCCATAAGGCCTCCTGAGATAAACTTCAGTTTTCATAAGAAAAAGTACATTACCTTGGTCCTGATTTATCAGCAAAGGAATCTTTCTGTTTACAGAAAGAGTAAGTACCATCCAAAATTTCTTCAGATCTATAACAAAGAGACAACTTAGAGGCCTCCTTGGACTTGCAGGATACTGCCAATCCTGGGTCCTTTAGTTTTTCCTTATTGGCCTCTCCACTCTATGACTAAAAGGAACTCTCAGGAACCACTTCCTTAGGAAACAAAATATGAGGAAGCCTTTACTAAAATCAAACAAGCCTTACAAAATCCTTCTGCACTGGGTTCCCTGACTATATACCAAACATTTTACGCTGTTCATGAACGTTGACACTGGGAGTCCTTACACAAGAACATGGAAGAAAAAAATAGACCTGCAAATTATAGTTTACAATTGGACCCAGCAGCCAGGGCACATTCAAATTGGTCACAGGCAGTTGCTGCAGCTGCTAAAATTGTAGAATCCTCTTCAGAACTTGTTCAAAGAAGTATTTTAAATCCGCAAGTTCCTCCTAATATACAAATTTTAACTGAGCAAACCCAGCATTTCTTAGCTAGTAGACTAACATGAGATTCTATTCCTGTCTCCTTCAAATCTGTGCATTCTTCCTTGCAACTCCTTAAATCTTCCTACCCTTCTACCCTTACCCAAAAAAGAAGAAAACTCATAATTGCACCAAATTGGTCTCTCAAAATCTGACTCCTAGATTAAATTTACAAGAAACTCCATTAACCAGTCCAGATTTAGTACTCTTAACATTGATGGCTCTTATGCCAAAAATTCTGAAGGGAAATATGAAGCTGGATATACTGCAACTGCTCAATATGAATTATTAGGAAGAGAAGTCCTTGGGGTGCCTGGGTGGCTCAGTGGATTAAGTGTCCAACTCTTGATCTCAGGGTCATGAATTTAAGCCCTGCACTGGACTCCACACTGGGTGTGAAGCATACTTAAAAAAAAAAGAAAGAGGAGTCTTTCCTCAATTTAATTCAGCCCAACCTGCAGAATTATTTGTCCTCAAATGAGCGTGTAAACTAGCAAAAGGAAAAACTGCAAATATTTACAATGATAGGAGGCATGCTTTTGAAGGAGTCCAAGATTTTATTTAGCATGCTCTGAAAACAGGATTTTTAACATCAAATGACACACCTATAAAAACACGAACCTCAGGTTGCTGATTTCCTCTTGGCACTGTTATTACCCTCACAAATTGCATTATCAAAACTGAGGCTCGTACCCACTAATCAGACCCTGAATATCAGAGAAATGTTATGGCTAACTTTCATGCTAAAGCTGTTAATTCAAGAAATTCCTAATGTACCAAAACTCTACAATTTAAATAAATGTTCTAAAAAGATCCAAATCACATTATTCATGACAATTTGTGTAAGAGACAAAAAATTGTGTCAGATAATAGAAAACAAAAGTGGCACCACAAAGGATGCAAGTTCCATGAAAAAAGAAAACACTGGGAAGGCCCAAACGGCTGTCCGGTGCTTCCTGAATCTCTCAAACAGCCACTCTTATGAGCACTGCACATGACTACCCACCATGGAATTGACAAAATGACCCAAATTATGAAAACTATTGGTGAGGTGACTGTTCTAAATTGGCACAACAGGTTTATAATCTGTGTTTAACCTGTCAGTCATATAACCCTATTAAAACTATTAAAGTAGCTTTGGGGAATTGCTCTCCCACCATCCAGACCATCAGAACATCTACAATTGGACTTCATTCAATTGCCTCCTTCTATGGGTTATCAATATGTACCTGTCATGACATGTCTATTTTCTAGATGGGTCAAAGCTTTCCATTGTTGGAAAGCTCATGCCACTACAGGAGGAAAGAAATCATTAGAAAATGTTTTCCACTATGGGGAATTCCAGGTAAAACTTCACGGCTTATGAGTTCAAGCCCTTATGTGGGGCTCTGTGCTGACAGCACAGAGCCTGCAGCCTGCTTCGGATTCTGTGTCTCCCTCCCTCTCTGCCCCTCCCCCACTCGCGTCTGTCTCTCACAACCAAATAAACATTTTAAAACACACACACACACACACACACACACACACACACACACACACACAAAAGAAAGAAAAAAAAAAAACCTTACTTTCAACAGGTCAAGGAAGCTCTTAAACACCCTCCACATGAGAGGACTTTGTACTCCATACTTTGGAACTTGGACAATGGGTGTTTTGGAAGAGACATCAATGAAAAATAGCAACTGAACCTCAATGGAAACTTCTCCTACAGCAGTTAAATTACAGGGTATTGAACATGGGTCCATGACTCTCAACTAAATAGAGTTCCCCCAGACACTGGAACTTGTAAACCTACAGCTGCCCAAAAATGAAAGATTTCCAAGAAAAACTCTTCCCCTGCAGCAAACAACAGTATGGTATAGATAGTTTCTGCCCCAAATCACAGAACATTCAGCAGAATTCCTCATTCACTTCTAGGACTTGATTTATAACAATTGTTGTGTATTACTGTCTTGAAAATTAATTGTAAATATTTAAACTTAGGTTTCTCTTTGCATTGGAAATTTCCTCCACCCACAGTAAACACCCACTAAGGTCCACCATCCAACAAATACTTTCTTTTACTACTCAAAATGGTCATTGATTATGTTACCATTTAAATGCTCAGGAAGACTCCAATTAATATTAGAACCAGCTTCTATAAATGCTTGAATGATTAATTCAGGAAATGGCTTTATGAAAAGGTCTGATATCCTTCCCTTAGCCATTCAACTAATATTTATGGCCATTAATCTGACACTGGGAAGAAGCCTTAAAGGCCAAGGAATGGCCCATAACCACTGTAAACTTCATTGCTGGTAACCCGTGCCTATGCATAGAGAACCTCATTGATACTGGACTTGATTTGGGGCATGTTCCAGACTCACTCTGTAATCAAACCCTCTGGTTTGACTCAGATGAAGGAGATTAGACTCCTAAATATAATGACCCAGATTTAAAATTAGAGAATGATGATACCTTTAATTATATTACCAAAGAAATTACTGAAGCTGTACCCTGGTTCAGTGAAAAATTGGTAGGCAAATGGAATGCTTCCATAACCCTACTATATAAAGTAAATAACAGTTTCACTTACTGGATAGACAAATATTCAAGGCACCACTGGATAGGAAATCAATTGTTTATCAACAATAACATGACATATGGACTGTTAAGCCAACCAAATTCATAGGAATGTTTTTTGTTCCTATCTAAATTTAAGCTACAGCCATTCAAGATGGTAGTGTGCTGATGCCTACATGGCAAAGAATAACCATGATGTCCACGTTACCCCTGACTGGTGGGTCATGGGATCCACCCTAACTCTCTCTTAATAATACTGAGTAATTCATCCTCTGTGGTAATAACACAGTATACAGAGGCTTCCCACCCAAATGGTCTGGATGGTGTGGTTTACCATATTTTATACCCCAAAGACTAAAAAGGACTCTTTGAATTACATAAACTTAGGATTGTTTGTACATAAAGTAACTCCTCATAAGTTAGCTTCCCATGAACTTCCACATTTTATTATTCAAAAAAAGCTCTGGTTGGGGTGCCTGGGTGGCTCAGTTGGTTAGGCTTCCGACTTTGGCTCGGGTCATGATCTCAGAGTTTGTGAGATGGAGCCCTGCGTCGGTCTCTATGCTCACAGCACAGAGCCTGCTTCAGATCCTCTGTCCCTCTCTATTTGTTAGAGTGGTTTTTCCTCAATGAGTTAATGAATTAGAAAAATCATGTATTTCTCCAAATATTTAAAAAATAAAAAACTATTAAATAAATGGTTTATCTCCAGTGGTACTGCAAAATGGAATAGGCCTTGATGCCTTGACTGCTCAACAAGGAGTTGCCTGTGCTACAACTGGTTAAAAAAAAAATGTTGTTTCTATGTTGACCAATCAGGAATTATTATCCAAAATCTAAAGGATCTTAAATACCTGATAAAAATTTTTCATCAAATAAGTGACACCTCTTCCACAGATCTGTTCTTTTGTTAAACCTTGGCTCCAGGGGGCACCTGGGTGGCCCAGTCAGTTGAGCGTTCGACTCCTGATTTTGGCTCAGATCATGATCCCAGGGTCATAGGATAGAGCCCCATGTCAGGTTCTGTGCTGAGCATGGAGCCTGCTTAAGATTCTCTCTCTCCCCCTCTTCCCCTCTCCCTGACTCATGCACATGAGCCCTCTCCTCTCTCTCTCTCTGGGAAAAAAAAAACAACAAAAAACAAACCTTGGATCCTGGAAAATTTTCAATCCTTGACTATTTTCCTCCTTACAGTCATCATATTAACCTCCCTAGTGTGTTGCAAATGCCTCCAGTTCAAATGCCTGTCAGTAGCCACTTGTACACCAAATTAGTATCCAAAAGGATCAAGCAACTGGATGAAAACAAGAACAATATAAATGATGAAGACGGTGACTACATGGCCCTCCAGCCTGACAACTCATTTAATGGAAACAGTGAATATGTGACTCTCTGGCCTGACTACATCATCGCTGGTAACTGACAGTAACACTACTGGCTGGTCATGCTCTCAACCTGCTGAGAGAGTAACCAAAGAGGGTGGAACTGTCAAAATCAAACACAAATGGAGACCAGACTTGATTTCCTGAGCAGACAAAACCAGTCAGTCACACAAGCGAAGCTTAAGTTAGCTTACTTTGCAAAGACAAGCAAAGTTAACTTGACCCCTTCTTGGTAGTGCCTCTGCAAATCAAAAGCAAAAGTTAAATAGTTCCCCAAAATCAGTATGAAGTAACCACTAACCAATTCCCTTTCATTTGAAAAAATTCTAATACTGTAACCAATCACAATAAAGAATACTCATTGCCTTCATACTATGTGAGCTGCTTTGTAACAATAGATCTCTGAGCTTCAATTCCACGTTTCGGTATTAGTTTGCAAACTGTCTTTTTTGGAGTGTGCACAGTAAATTTTTACTAATTATTACTGATTTTACAGTTTTTTATGAACTTTTGACAGGCCTAGACTTTCTCTACAACACAGTATTTAAAATTTCTTTCCAGGCGCCTGGGTGGCTCAGTCGGTTGAGCGACCAACTTTGGCTCAGGTCATGATCTCATGGTCTGTGAGTTTGAGCCCGGCATCAGGCTCTGTGCTGACAGCTCAGAGCCCGGAGCCTGCTTCGGATTCTGTGTCTCCCTCTCTCTCTACCCCTGCCCCGCTCATGCTCTGCCTCTGTCAAAAATAAATAAACATTAAAAAAAATTAAAATTTATTTCCAAATCTGATACAAACCATGGGTTTTTCTCAGAAAAACAACAAAATGCACATTATACATAAGCATCCAGTTAGAATGAATTTAGGTACAATAGTTTCTTACCAGATTTCCTTAAAAACCTATTGATTTAAACTATTAGAGAGCTCTCAGTGATAGTACTCTAAAGCTTCTCATTGCATTCATTATTCAACAAATATTCATTGAAGGCCTCCTACATTTAAGCCTTGTGGGAGCTTGAGTGGGAGGGTGCTGTTTCAGATGCAGGAGAAAATTATGGAATATCAGAATGCAGGGGTTTAATGTGAGAGCAGGTGGTAAAAAAGTGGAGGCCAAATCCTGTATCTATTCAAATGTGAAGTTTGGGGCGCCTGGGTGGCGCAGTCGGTTAAGCGTCCGACTTCAGCCAGGTCACGATCTCACGGTCCATGAGTTTGAGCCCCGCGTCAGGCTCTGAGCCCCGCGTCAGGCACTGGGCTGATGGCTCGGAGCCTGGAGCCTGTTTCCGATTCTGTGTCTCCCTCTCTCTCTCTGCCCCTCCCCCGTTCATGCTCTGTCTCTCTCTGTCCCAAAAATAAATAAAAAACGTTGGAAAAAAATTAAAAAAAAAAAAAAAATAAAATAAAATAAAATAAAATAAAATAAAAAAGACAGTACAAAATGAAAAGAGGTTTTTGGGACACACACCCACTTCATGCTCAAATCACTATGGTTTAGGAAATGACTGAACTGCAAACAAAGGATACATTTTATAAAAAAGGAAGGATAATTCAGAGGGCAAAACCAAGAGTATAGAGGATGATTCCTAGGCAATAAAGCTGAGCCCTAATCACAGAAATGATAATATTGGCCTGGCTGGATTTCAGAATTGCTGTGGATCAGTGACTACTGTGTTCCTTACATTTTTCTTTATTTTTGAAAAGGAACGTCCACAGTGGTTATCTTATGCCGTCCACTGTTTCTTATTGGGTGGGCTAGATATGGGGAGAGATAACATACCTCTTTAGTTTGCAGGCCTTCAAAATGAAAGCAATGGTACTCAGGGAACCATACCCAAGGAGCTGTATCCAAACAGCCTTATCTGAACCTGGATCTGATTTAGATGACAGGATCCTAGACCTCAAGCCTGAGCCTGATGCTGTCCTAGATAAGACCCCCTTGAGAAGCGGTAAGTGTGTTTTGCACTTGGGAGGAATGTAAGTAAGTTGTGGCCAGAAGGACTGAGGTGCTTTGAAATATGTCTGCATTTTCTTGACACTCTTCCCAGAAAGAGGTGGGGTCTAATTCCCTTCCCTCTGAATATGGGTTGGCCTTAGTGACTCGCTTCTAACAAATAAAATGCAGTAGAAAGGACACTGATTCTGAATTTAGGTCATAAAAAACAATACGGCTCCCTTCTGGCTCTCTTATTTAGAACAAGTGCTTTTGGAGGCCTATGCTTCTATGTAAGAAGTCTGGCTACTATGAAGCCCCTAGGCTGAGACTACACAGAAATAGAGACAGAGATGTCTGAGGAGCTATTCCAGCTCCTAGCTATTTGGACTTTCCCACCCAAGTGCCAGACATGTGAGTCTAGAAGGAAGCCTCTGAGATAACACAAGACCCATCACACTACAAATACATGAAAGAACTTGTGCAAGAATCACTTAGATCAGCCTAGTCAACACCCAGAACCTTGACACTTTTATGCCATGTTTGTAGTCATTTTGTTCCTTAGCAACAGATAACTGCAACAGCATGCCTGGAGACCCTAGCCTGCATGTTGGAAGGTCAAACTTAGCCTGCCTTTCTATATATACCAACCAAATGACCTCAGACAACATCTTTAGTTCATCCAACTCCTCCTCCTTCTTCCCCCTCCCCCAGACCCACTGAAATATTTGATTTGACCCTGGTAAAAACATACTTTATGACTTAATACACACAATTACAATGTGATAATTATTATGTTTCAAATTGTATGCCAATCTAACTTTAAGCATTACTTGAAACCACCTATATTTACACACATAGTCCATGCTTCTTACTAGCATATTATTTTAGTTATTTTACAAATACTTTTGAAATGATCAAGTAATGGTAGTCATACGACCTCCTCTGTAACGTAACACTAATTTATAGTGTCTTAAAATGTGGTTATACCTGCAACAGAACTAGAATAATTATCACTAATATATAATAACCACTATTTCCAAGGTCTCTTTATTTTTAAATGCTATGAAGTAAGTTCAGAGAAAATAAATCATCTGCATTTGAATATATACAATTCAATGTGTTTTAGATCACTGGCAGGGAATTTAATGTTCTAGCTCTTAGAAGAAAAAATGGAATTTGATGTTCACAGATTATAAACATGGGTAAGCTCATATTCCACTGAGAAACTAAAACAACTGAGCCAAGAACTAACTGGCTCCAGCAGAACGGAAGAAGTTACTCTGGAACAGGAAGAGCAAGGAGGCCTGAGGTGAAGATAACTTACTCTTAAAATTCTTCATTGTATAAGCATTCCCAAAGAGACATTTTAAGGAAAAAAGCCTTAATTGTCTATGGCTACCAAATAACTAAAACATCTTAAATTATTTAGCAGTTTAATTAACCTTTTCTCACTCTTTCCTAGACTGTCAAATGTTTGATTTTTTTAGTAAGCAAGCACTGAGAAGAAAAAGTCAAATATAATCACAATCAGTTTGAGAAGAAATTTGAAAAAAATAAGCACCCTGCATATTTTTTGTGATTCTTTGACCACTGAGTATTGAATACACACAAAGTTTGAGTAACTAAAAGGAAAGAGAAGGTCAGTATGCAAAAGTCTATTTAACCCACACAACATGGCTGATTTTAATTATCAGCCTGGGTTATGGGTCCTGATAGCAGAGTCATTTGAAAGAAAAAGTTTCTTTCTTACTCATAGGCAAAAGCTTGGGCCCTAAACAAATTGTGAAATAAATAAAGGTCACTTCCCAAAGAGAATCCATAACTACTTAATTCTTCCTACCTCATGCAAAAGTCCCCGTTCTTCAGTAAAACTGTCTTTAACTGTCAGAAGGTACTGAAAAACACTAAATTCATTGAACACTTAAGAATGAATATTTGAGAGCCCCTAACCCTCCCATGAGATAAAAGATTATGAACAATACAATGCAACATAGTGGAAAAAATTCTGGATTCCCCCCCAAAAAATGCCTTTTAAGCTCTACATCAAAAAAAGGTGGCCTTCTACTTACCATTGTATCTCCCAGTACCTAGTACAGGGATAATAAACACATTAGTGAGCACTAAACACTTTACATAAATGAATAAATATTTTGCTTTTATCTCCCTTATAAGAAACTTGCATTCTAGTTCCACTCTACCAGTAACAAGCTACACAACCCTGGGAAAAGTATTTGCTCTCTCAAGCTTTAGATTCCAATATACTGCACAACATAAAATGAGGTGAGGTGAAGACTGAGGAGGATTAGACAGTAAGCCTCAGGAGGGCAACAACTCCGTCTTATTCACCTCTGTAACCCAGTATCTAATAAAGTGGCTATGGTACATTCAAATATATATTGAATGAAGTTTCTTCTGGCTCTGATTCCAGAATTCTTTATTCATTTGCTTAGATTTGTTTTCTAAGCAAATAGTATATAGTCCAACAGATTTAAGATTCCTTCTCTATACTCATTACCAGTGAAGGCCTTTTAAAACTAGAATACTTCTAAAATCTTCTCTACCTTGCCACACGGTGCTTTGCCTGACTGAAATTATTTATCCCCTGGATGCAGCTTTTAAAAAAGTAAGATCTGGAGGCACCTGGGTGGCTCAGTTAGTTAAGCATCCAACTTCAGCTCAGGTCATGATCTCATGGTTTGTGAGTTCAAGCCCTGCATCAGACTCTGTGCTGACAGCCCAGAGCCTGCAGCCTGCTTCAGATTCTGTGTCTCCCTCTCTCTCTCTGCCCCTCCCCCACTCACACTCTGACTCTCTCTCAAAAATAAACAAACATTAAAAAATATAATAAATAGGGGCGCCTGGGTGGCTCAGTCGGTTGAGCATCCAACTTCAGCTCAGGTCATGATCTTGCAGTCTGTGAGTTCGAGCCCCACGTCAGGCTCTGTGCTGACAGCTCGGAGCCTGGAGTCTGCTTCCCATTCTGTGTCTCCCTCTCTCTCTGCCCCTCCCCCACTCGTGCTCTGTCTCTCTCTCTCTCTCTGTCAAAAATAAATAAACATTTAAAAAATATATATATAATAAAGAAATAAATAAATAAAGTAAGATTTGGACAAAGACAGGATGCCACAAGCAATGCAGTTTTCCAGATTCTTCTGAGCTGGCTTTTGCAGTTTAATCTAATTGTGCTACTTAAAAACATTATTAGAAGTACCTGGAATAATAAGGTTAATCCATTTGAAATCCAAAAACGTATTCCACAGTCAAACACAAATGTATTATTATTCTATATGCCCATCCTTCAGCATAAGCGATTGAGAGCTATATACATTTAGTCAGGTTCATGTTTTTCATAGAATGCAACCAACAACTATCAGCAACTCATTATTTGGAGTTCTTTCTGTAGCACTATATAGAAGTTAATATTTAAATTTTTTAATTTTAATTTTATTGATTTTTGAGAGACAGAGAGAGAGAGAAAGTGAGCACGGGTGCATGAGCTGGGGAGGGGCAGAGACAGAGAGGGGAAGAGAGGATCCAAAGCAGGCTCTACACTGACAACAGCAAGCCCCATGTGGGGCTTGAACTCATAAACCAGGAGATCATGACCTGAACTGGAGATGGACGCTCAACCAACTGAGCCACCCAGGCACCCCTAAAAGCTAATATTTAAAAGGATCTTATGCCTTTGGAACATTATCATCTCCAATTTAGGTGTATCCTTCAAAAAGTTGGCTCAACTCTGCTATCAGGTAGTAATGACTGCAATAAATTCAAGAACTTCAGCTTGAATAAATAATTATGGTTGGCATATTCCCAAATTATCCTCATTATTAAAGTCTAAAAAATAACTTTTGAAATATTAACCCATATCCTCACTAGCAATTTACAGTTTGTACCCAGACAATTAGCATTTACTTTATGTTCATTAAATCAACTATTATGTGCCAGATATTGTTCTAGCCCAACAGCCAGCAAATTTTTTCTATAAAGGGCCAGGCAGCAAATATTTTAGGCTTTACAGGCCATATGGTCTCTATCACAATACTCAACTCCGCTACTGGAACGTGAAAGCAGCCACAGAAGACACACTAATATATGAGCATGACTGTGTTCTAATTCAAGTCTAATTACAAAATCAGGGAGCAGGCTGTTTTTGGCTTACCAACCTCTATTCCACACCTATGGGGAGACAGTAGTGAAACAAATTTTAAAAATTAATGTTAAGAGACACCTGGGTGGCTCAGTCAGTTGAGTGACCACCTCTGATTTTGGCTTAGGTCATGATTTCACAGTTGTAAGATCGAGCCCACATCAGGCTCCTCACTGAGTGCGAAGCCTGCTTGGGATTCTCTCTCTGCCTCTCTCTGCCCCTCCCGGGCTTGTATGTGCACACGAACACACTCTCTCTCTCTCTAAAAATAAACACTTTTTAAAATTAAAATTAATTATTTACACATGCAAATGCATGCAGCCTATCACATACTGATAAATGCTACAGAGAAAAATAAAGCAGGGTAAAGGAGATAAAGAGAACCAGGGCCTCACTGATATGGTGACATATGAGACTTACACCTAAAGAAAGAGGAAAAGCCATGCTACCAACATAGGAAAAGCATTTCAAGGAGAGGTAATAGCAAGTATAAGGGCTTTAAAGAAGGAACAACTTGGCATCTTAGAAAAACAGTCACTGAGGCTGAAAGGACATGAGCAGAGGTCATAGGTAATTAGGCCAGACAGGTAAACTGAGAACAGACTCTACAGTTTTTCAGGCCACTGTCAGAACTTTGTCTTTTACTCTGAGATGGAAAGTCACTGGAAGGTTTTGAGCAAAGGAGTGACAATCTAACTTGACTTACTTTTTAGAGGACCATTCTGGAGGTCTGCTGAGAACAGACTATACATAGACAAGGGCAGAAGCACAGAATCAGTCAAAAAGCTAAATGTAATAATCCAAGAAAGAGAGAATGGCAGTTTGACTCTTGGTGGTAGCAGCAGAGATGGTGATCAGATTCAGTATGTATTCTGAAGGTAAAACACCATCAGATATGAGATGTTACAGACAGGCATCAAGGATGATTCCCATGTTTGAGGCTCGAGTAACTGGAAGGATAGTCTCTATATCTTGATATGAGGATGACTGTGGGATGAAGCCTGGGGGAAACATTAGGTTTGAGATGCATGTTAGACATCCACATAGAGATGTTAAGCAGGCAATAGGGTATATAAGTTTGAAGTTAACATACTTTTATGTTATGATTGTTCCCAGTATGTTTGATCTCTCCAAATGGTTACAAAGTCCTTAAGAACAAAAACACCACACTTTCACTTGACTCACAAGTATTATCCTCAAGACTATCTACTCCTAGTTTACACATAGTTCTAGTAAGATTAAATTTCTAGGTTCTGAATTCATAAAAGATAGAAGCAGCAAATTTAAAGTAGGGGGGAAGCAGCTGTAACAGA
The DNA here is from genome assembly GCF_046562875.1 of Panthera onca. NCBI lineage: Eukaryota > Metazoa > Chordata > Mammalia > Carnivora > Felidae > Panthera > Panthera onca. The sequence continues at coordinate 75,886,577 of NC_138345.1, read as the reverse complement.
GATGACAAAGGAATAGAAATTACAAAACTAGAAATATGTAGCATTCTGAAATTATTTACTATAGGAACAAACAGCTGTACAATAAATGTCAGTAAATCAGTAGTCCCTGAAGGCCTTTTGTTACAGCACAAAATACTTCTAATTATCTTTTGTTACATTTAGTGAAATTAATTTTTCAATCACATCATACATTTTTAAAATATTACTATTATAAATGGAAGAAATGGTGGAGCACCTAGCTGGCTCAGTAGAGCATGTGACTCTCAATCTCAGGGTTGTGGGTTCGAGCCCCACATTGGGTGTAGAGACTGCTAAAAAATAAAATAAAATCTTGGGGCACCTGGGTGGCTCAATTGGTTAGGTGTCCAACTTCAGCTCAGGTCATGATCTCACGGTTCGTGGGTTTGAGCCCCGCGTAGGGCTCTGTGCTGACAGCTCAGAGCCTGGAGCCTGCTTCAGATTCTGTGTCTCCCTCTCTCTCTGCCCCTCCCCAACTAGCGCTCTGTCTCTCAAAAAATAAAATAAAAACGTTAAAAAAAAAAAATAAGTAAATAAGTAAATAAATAAATAAAATCTTAAAAGAAAAAAAAAGAGGGCACCTGACTGGCTCAGTTGGAAAAGCATGCCACTCTTGATCTTGGTAGGGTCAGGAGTTCAAGCCCCACACAGGGTGTGGAGATTACTTAAATAAATAAATAAACTTTTTAAAAAATTCAAAAATGAAGAAATGGCATGTAAAAGTGTTAATTATTTGAAAATTTCATGTATGCGTTATTCTCACAGGATTTGTTACAAGGGATCAAATGAAATTACATACATAAAAGTCATTTAATAAACATTTATTTTGGATTCACCCTGTGCTGGAAATGATGGATATAAGAAAAAGCAAGCTGTCATTCAAGTTCAAGTCTCTTCCTGAGGGATGGAAATATAAACAATTATAACACAATGTGATCAGTGGAATGAACACAGACTCTGAATTAAGGTACCTGGGTTTGAATTTTGCCACCATTATTAGTTCACAGTTTGAAATGCTAATCATTCTTAACTTGACAGTCATTCAAAAACGGGTAGCAGGCCACAGTTGACCTATGAGCAGTAGTCTGCCAACCTCACACATACAAGAATATTGGCGGTGAATATGGTGATCAGAACAGATGATTCTGTTCCCTGGGTAAGATAAGGTTTGGAAGTTGGAGAGACACAGATAATCCAGCTATGTAACTCTCCTCTCTATTCTCTTTGCCTAGCTAACTGCAGCTCATCTTTCAGGTCTCTGTTCCCATGTCACTAACTCCAGAACCTGCCCTCTTCCTCCTTCCTATCCCTGAGACTAATCTGATGCTTTACCCTTTTTTTTTTTTTTTTTACATGTTTATTCATTTTTGAGAGAGAGACAGAAACAGAGAGAGAAGGGGAAAGAGGATCCAAAGCAGGTTCTGTGCTGATAGCAGAGAGCCCGATGCGGGGCTCAAACTCATGAACCGTGAGATCATGACCTGAGCAGAAGTTGGACACTTAACCAACTGAGCCACCCAGGTGCCCCCTGATGCTTTTACTACAGGATTCCAAAGAATCCTACTACAAAGCATTCACATTAAATTGGAATTTCTTGTTTAATAGTCTTTCCTGCTAGATTGTAAATCCACGTAAGTGGGAACCTTTCTACATACTCAACGTGATATCCTGAGCATCTAGACCAGGGCCTGACACATAGTAAGTGTTAGTTAAAATCCACTGAAATGAACAAATCAAATAGCTGAGTCTCCCCATCTAGCCACAGCTTTTTCAGGAACCTGTGAAAACACAGATCCTTAGGCAGGTTCACTCCTTCCAGGCAGTACTTTACTCTCCCCAACCAGGACATAGGTCAAACTCTTTCTCTCTTAAAACTCCTGTTTCCTTGGCCAGATTTAAGGAATCTCAAGTTAACTCTCCTTGAAACCTTTTCCCTCTTTTCTCTTTCCAACCCTAATGGTGAGCCTCCCCAATTCCTTCTTGTAATCTTGCTGACGTTCCTCCAGCAAGCTAGAAACAGCATCATTTACCAGTTTCCAGAATAGCTAGGGTATTTAATAGGGCACTGAGAAAACATTTTGATGTTTCACTCTAAGTTCTCAGTAAGAAAGGGGAGAAAATAGAGGCAGGGAAGGTAAACAACAGAGAACAGAACAGGAAATTCTAACTTTTGACTAACTGCATTAACAGCTTCTTACTGTAAAACACCTTGGTCCCAGGAGTGGAGAGCAAGTAATAGAGCTGCAGCTCTTTCTGCCACTCCCCCAGCCTCTCTACCAGCACAGGCAGAAATGAAGAGACCCTTTACTCTAGAGCTTCTTCCCATACTCCTGTCCCTCATGTGCTTATCCTACAATTTACCTGAGACATCAAGACTAATCTCATTACTAATCTCTTTATGCCACTTACCACAAGAATTCGAGGACTCTGATGTCATCCCAAATCCCCTAACCTCTCATCCCCATATGGCTAGGTACATCCCCTTTTGCGAACTGCTCCCCCTCTCTCCCATCCTTTCTCAATTCCTGCTCTAACTGAAATCAAATTGCTGAGGCCATTGCTCTTTCTACAGTCTTATCCGTGGTTCCTCCTCTCCCACACTCCTTATACTACTGGGGCCTGAGCAGAAGAGTTAGGTATTCACCTTGTCCCTCACTTCTGCATCCAGATTATTCCTCTTTCTTCCTTCCTAAAAAAAGCCTCCTGTCAGACCATGCCACCACCTCCCACCCCACCGCTGCATTCATCTGGATATGCCCGAGCCACTTCTTAAGCCTCCGAGATTTTAGTTCCTATCTCACTGGACTGTCATAATTGCAAATGATTTAAATGCTCACCTAGATGACTGCTGTGTTATTTGGCCCTCTCATCTCCTTGATCTCCTCACATGCAACAACCCCACCCTTTACCCTACCATGGCCACTCACTCCCTCAGTCAATACCCTGTCCTAGAACTTGCCAACACAGTAACTACAGTCCCTCCATAATCTCTACTTCATCTGCACCCACCCTCCAATCACTATTTCCTATCTTTTCAGGTTGCTCCCTCTAGCACCCCAACTCCAACAATACTTTGACCTCACCAGGACTTATAAATCATTGATCCCACTCCCCTCTCATGTCCTCATCTCCCACCTTAGCTTAGAGTTCAAAGTCCATTATAGCTTAGATTGAGGTCCATTTCCTTGCATGCACCTCAAGAGTCCTGACCCCTCCCTCACTTCATATTTCCCTGGCAAGAACACCCACCCCTATTAAATACAACTCCTTATCAAACAGCTAAACACTTTAGGACACTCAAAAGACAACTAGAAATTTGGAAACTGCCAGGAAACTGGATATTAAAGAATTATTAAATTTTTTTACATGGTAATAATATTTTTTGCAAGTGGCCATATCTCTTAGACATAAAATATGAAATATTTATGCATAAAATATGATGTCTGGGATTGCTTCAAAATAATATGGAAGGGTGGAAATAGGTAAGTGTACAGATAAAACAAGATTGGCTACTAGTTAATATCTGTTGAAACTGTGTACGTGAGATGTACATCTGAGTACATGAGAGCTCTACTTTGTGTATTTAAAGTTTTCTCTAATAACATATTAAAAACAAAAAATACAACTGTCTCACTAATCTGTGTCTATACCAATGCTGCTAAACATGGCTTTGAAATGAAAAGAACAAAAACACACACCCACATAACCATACCAAACAATCTCACTTAAACATTCACAATCACTAACTTCAAATGGTCTGTTGGCTCAACGTGACAATCCTATGACCTTCGCCTTATCCATTTGTTCTCCCACTCCCCTACAGGCCCATTTCATGTTATTTCCTCTCTCAAGTCACCAACACCTCCTCTTCATCTTCACTCCTGGCTGCTGCCCTTCCTTCAATTTCCCAGTGAAATAGGAAGCACTCACTAGCGCTACCCGCATCGGTTCCCATTTGCCTTGTCTTCCCTGTCATTTACTGTGGCAGAGCTGACTGCTCCTGTCTAAGGCCAATGCCTCCACTTGGATACCAGATTCCAAGCCCATTCCCCATTGCCCAGCCATTCCCCATTCCCACCTCTGCATCAGCACTGTTTCCTTCTCTATGGATCCTCTCCATCAGCATTATATAAATACACTCTTATTTCTATTTTATTTTTATTTTTTTATTGAAGTATAATTGACACATGACATTATATTCTTTCAGGTGTGCAATTATTTCTCTCATTTTAAAAGACAACTCTTTAACTCCAATTTCCCCTCCAGCTATGTATCCATTTCTCTGCTCTCCATGACAGCAAAACTCCTAGAAGAAGCTATCTATGCTCACCATCTCCAAATTCCTTTCCTCTTTTTCAAAATCACCCCAATGGGCTTATGGTCCCTGATTATTTCACCAAACCCTCTCCTGCCAAGATTAGCAACAACATGCAAATTTCTAAACGCAATGGTCAATGTGTAGTCTTCATCTTATTTACATATCTGCAATATTGGGGCACATCACACATAGTCTTATTTTGTCTAAACGTTACCCTCTCCAAAACATCTGCTCAATGAGAATAGAGATGTTTGTTTTGTTCACAGTTACCTCTCTAACACCACGAAAGAACAGTGTCTAGCACATGGTACCATATTTCACTGATTCAAAAATGCCTTTGCCCCCATATTTTAACATCTCTGAAATCCAAACACAACTAATGATATCTTTCAATTGTTATGTTTCTTCCAAGTACCTATGACACTACCAAATCAAAATAATCTTTAGTTAAAATCTCTGCTTGTTTTTTTTTTTGTTTGTTTGTTTTCTAATGTTTACTTATTTTGAAGGAGAGAAAGAGAGAGAGAAGGAGAGAGAATCCCAAGCAGGCTCTTCGCTGCCAGTGCAGAGCCCGATGCAGGCTCTGATCCATGAAATCATGATCCCTGAAATCATGACCTGAGCAGAAATCAAGAGTCAGATGCTTAACCGACTGAGCCACACAGGTGCCCTACTGCTTGAGTTTTTGTACCACTTGAGTATCTAGTGGAGTTCAGACTGAGAACCAGTTCAAACCCCCAAGAAAGGTTTTACCCCTCCTATACAATGCCAGGGTTGAGACATGCCTTCTGTCACTTGCTGTGTGGTGGGTTTATTTCTCATTTACATTCTCATGTAGTTTCCCAGCTTTATGTGGAGTCTCTTACAAACTACCCATCTTGGGCCTATTTCCTTTTTTCAGTAGTACATAAAATAGTGTTGCATCATACAACTGATAGTACCAAAACAGCAATACAAGCATATTATTTACAGAATATGTAATACTCTGTACCTAAATACAAAAAAAAGTGTTAACTAAAAAAGCTAAAAGTGCCTCTGAGGAAAAGGATATAAAGGAGGAAAGGAACTTAAAAAAAAAAAATTTAGGGGGCACCTGGGTGGCTCAGTCAGTTAAGCATCCAACTCTTGATTTTGGCTTTGGTCATGATCTCACAGTTCATAAGTTCAAGCCTTGCGTCAGTCTCTGCACTGAAAGTGCAGAGCCTGCTTGGGATTCTCTCTCCCCCTCTCTGCCTCTCCCCTGCTCATGCTCACATTCTCTCTCTCTCTCAAAAAAAAAAAAAAAAAAAAAAAAAAAAATTAAGATTAAAAACTTTAAAATACAAAATACAAACTGAACTAGTGATAGGAAATTAGTGGTTGTCTGGAGGAAAGGAAAGTGGAGGAGAGAGCATGACAAAGGAAACAAGAAAACTTGTGGAGTGATAGGTATGTTCATTATCTTGACTCTGGTGATAGTTTCACAGCACGTGTCAAAACTACTGTAAATGCATTAGTTTATTCTATGTCGATTACACTTCAAACATAACACCTATTGTTATAAAGTTCATTTATAAAAAACAAGGCAGAGAGAGCCAAAGATTAGAACAGTTGGCACTGTATACAATCACAAAGGATTAGTATCCAAATATATTAAAAATACCTATCAGTCAGCTTAAAACAAAAACAAAAGCAAAAACAAACAACTCAACTGAAAAATAAGCCATAGCAATTAACAAATAATACAGGAGAGGAAACTTATGAGACAATAAACAAACTGAAATATGCTCAAACTCATAACAATGGAGGAAATGCAAATTAAAACATAAAACAGTATGACACTCATAAGTTCAGCAAAAGTTACAAAGACTCAATAAAATCCAGGATTGGCATAGAGCAAAATGAATTCTTATATACTACTGAGGGGTGTATAAACTGAAACAACTTCTTTGGAAAACATTTTGATGATACCTAGAAAGCTGAACCTGCACAAACCTTAAGACCAGAAACTCTACTCTCACTCATTAGCATAAGAAAACATATAGAAAGTACACACTACATTATTTGTAATGGTTAAAAATTGATAAAAAGGGTAAAAATTATTGGCAACCTAAATGTTATTAACAGGTAAAAAAATTTTTTTAATGTACAGCCATATAACTAAACACAGAAAACTTAAATTAAGGCTACAATAAGGAACAAGAATCAAAAACCATCCTGAGCAAGAAAAACAAATTGCCCAAAGATAAGCACAATATGATGCTGCATTTATAAAGTTTAAAAATTAAAATACTGTTTTCTATTTATAAAATACTGTTTTATAATTTAATACTGTTTTCTAAGAAGCCACAGAAAAGACACATTGTCATCTGACAAACCACTAAGAAAAAGCTCTGCCAAAAAAAAAAAGAAAAGAAAAAGCTCTGCCAGTTAAACTATAATCGGTTGTAAAAACACATCACAAATGCAAAGATTAAATGGGGTGCTGGAGAAATATGCATCTTAGAACCAATGAAATACTCTTCTGTACAGTTTGTGTACATATACATAGTGAAAATTTTAAAAGCATGCAAGGGATTGTCACTGAATATGTTACAGTGGCTACCGCTGGGGAAGGAAGGAGGGCAACGTAATTTCCATGTTTTCTTAAAAACAAAAAATCGGATGTCTAAATTGTGGTCTTTAAATACCACTTCTCAATAAAAGAAATCAGGGCTCCTTAGAGAAATGGCTGATTGTAGGTTTATAGAAGGAAATAAACAGATGAACCTGGGATATTTTCTTGTGTCTAAAAGCAAGAAACCTATAAACAACTATTGGAGACTTACTAAAAGAACACAGAGCCGACTTAAACGGGTCCCAGTACACCAAAATAGGACAATGTGAACACCAGTAAGAATAATGTCTATAGTGCCTGCAACACATTAAATACATAAAAATCCACTGACTCATATTCATACTCTAAAACAAAAAACTCATTGGTCACTTTTGGACGTTAGTAGGGCACTAATTCATATTTCATTACTCTAAACACTGATGAAGAAAAAGAACCAAAGCATTTGTTTCACCTCTTCTGTATAAACCATATTTCAGAGTAATCAAAGAGTTAACAAAGGAAAATTCTTCATAATAGAAGGATTCCAGCTCACAAACACAGAATAATAATAGCATCAGAAAATCACTATTTTGCAAGCCTTAATCAAAGAATGGATCTAGGCAAAAATCATCAGTGGCTGCAAAAACCATTAGATAAAAGGCTCATGGAAAACTTTTAGAAAAAGATGGATCATGTTGACAGAACCCAAAGCCACTGATCAAAAGGGAGAGGGAAGGATAGATGTTAGCAAGAATGGAAAAAATATTAATTGCTGAAGCTAGATGAGGATACATGGGAGTTCATTATATTCTTTCCACACATGTGTAATGTTGAAAATTTCCATAATAAAAAAGTCAGTTTGAAAAAAAGATAGTAAGCAAACTGCAATAATTAAGATGAGACAAAGCACTGAGGTGAGCACACAGATGTTTCTATATTATTCTCTATTTTTAATCTGTGCATTTGAAATACTTCACAGGAAGCAAGATTTAAAGTAAAACTAAAATACCAAACAATAAAAACAGAGTGGGGTGGAGAGAAGGAATGTGATTTAAAGCATTCTAAGGTTCTTGTATTGCTCAGGAAGGCAGAGATCACTGTGTACACATGTTAAAAATTGAAGGATTAATTGCTAAAGAGAAATACAATGTTCAACTTGAAAATAAATAAAAGAAAAACAGGATCTCTCTATATATGTGTAACAAGGCAAATAAGATGAAAAGTTTAAAAAAAAGTATAAACTAAAATGGCATACCTAAGTCTAAAAGTATCAGTAATCATACTAAATAAGATGAAACTTATCAAAAGATAGACTATCAAATTGTTTTCTTTTTAAATCCAACTATGTATAGGTTACCAACATACGCTTAAAGTAAAGTGAGCCAGAAAATCAAAAGGAAAATTAAAATATATGCTATACAAATATTAATCTAAAGAAATCTCAATATTATTAATATTAATATCAGACACAATAAGATTTAAAGAAGCAAAACTCATTAACCACAGTCTTCAGGAGAGAGCCCACAGGATTCATCACAAGAAAACCCTTTATTTCTGGAGTAAGAAATCTCTCCCTGCCATGCACAGATATTTTAAAAGTGGGTCCAGGGCGCCTGGGTGGCTCAGTCGGTTGGGCATCTGACTCTTAATTTCAGCTCAGGTCATGATCTTGGTTCATGAGTTTGAGCCCTGCATTGGGCTCTGTGCTGACAGTGTGGAGCCTGTTGGGATTCTCTCTCTCCCTCTCTCTGGCCCCCCCCTCAAACGCTCTCAAAAATAAACAAACTTTAAAAAATAATAACAAAAATAATAATAAAAAGTGGGTCCAAGTATTTGGAACAAAAATGTCCTTCCTGAGATCCTGCCATTTCCCACAACATGGATGAACTTAGAGGACATTATGCTAAGTGAAATAAGCCAGAAACAAACAAAACCCTGCATGATCTTACTTATACGTGGAATCTAAAGAAGTCAAATACATAGAAGCAGGGGCACCTGGGTGGGTCAGTCAGTTAAGCATCCAATTTTGGCTCAGGTCATGATCTCAGAGGCTGTGAGTTTGAGCCCCACATTGGGCTCCACACTGACAGTGTGGAGCCTGCTTGGAACACTCTCTCTCTCTCTCTCTCTCTCTCTCTCTCTCTGTCCCTCTAACTTGTACTTTCTCTCAAAATAAATAAACTTAAAAAAAATACATAGAACCAGAAAATAGAAGGTGGTTACCAAAAGCAGAAAAGTGGGGGAAATGGGACAGATGTTAGTCAAAGGGTATAAAGTTGCAGTAATACAGAATGAATAAGCTCAGAGATCTAATGTACAGCATGATGATTAGAGTTAATAACACCATACTGAATACCAGAAATTTGCCAAGAGAGATTCCAGGTACCCACATCACACACACACACACACACACACACACACACACACACACACACGGTAATTATGTGAGAAAATATGTTAGTGACTGGTAATCATTTCACTGTCTATATGTATATCAAAACATCATGATGGGGGCACCTGGATGGCTCAGTCAGTTAAGCGCCCAACTCTGGATTACAGCTCAGGTCACAATCTCACAGTTCATGGGTTTAAGGCCTGCATCAGGCTCTGAGCTGACAGTGCAGAGCCTACTTGGGATTCTCTGTCTCCCTCTCTTTCAGCCTCTCTTTCTCTCTCAAAAATAAACATTAAAAAAAAGAAGAAATGTAAAAATTTAAAAAATCATGATGGACACCTTAAATGTACACAATTTTTATTTTTAAAATGAATTAAAAATTTTAAATCAGCATCATCTTCCCTAGGATCCAGAACTCCTTCCCCTTCCTTCCCTCCCAACACTCACACCCTCACCTCCAGAATCCGCCTGCTGTTTATCAGTCCTAACCTGTTCAGGTACTTTATCTCTGTTTATGCTGTCCATCAAAAGAAGCCCCAGACTTTCAGACCTCTCACCTCCCATATTCTAATCCCCACACAGTTGTACACATCCCCTGCTCTGTCCCCATGTGCCACACACCTCTCTACAAATTCTGAGACTCTTCCACTGTGCCCTACATTTTCAACTTCTACTCAACATCTCCCTCAACTTCTTATTCTAATTAAAAACTAGTTCTCCTTGGGGCGCCTGGGTGGCGCAGTCGGTTAAGCGTCCGACTTCAGCCAGGTCACGATCTCTCGGTCCGTGAGTTCAATGCTCTGTCTCTCTCTGTCTCTCTCTGTCTCAAAAATAAATAAACGTTAAAAAAAAAATTTAAAAAAAAATAAATTACAGAATTTAAACCAGGTGAGGAGGAAAGGAGGCCATGAAGTAGCTAAAAGATGGTGAAAAGATGATATAATCAATGAATTGAAGGTCTCGTTGAGATCAAAAGATGTTGGAATTTGGGTATGTGAGAGAGCTATAAAAATAGTAGGTCGTGGTCAGACAGTAGGATATAAAAATTGAGATCATGGGGGTGTTATGCCTGGGCTGCATGGGTGAAGGACAAAATCATTGGAATCAAGGGATTCAGAGATGTGAAATAGGAATTCAGAGAGATGGAGTATTAGATCATCTGTGTGAAATCACTGAGACTTAAGATAGGATCTGTGTTGTGGAGAGTCACAGTGTTAGGGTTCTCCAGAGAAAAAGAACCTGTAGGATCTTTCTTTTTCTCATCTATATCTATATATCTACATTTGTATCTGTATATATCTAGAATCAGATTTATTATAAGGATTGGCTCACATAATTATGGGAGCTGAGAAGTCCCATGATCTCAGGTCTGTAAGCTGGAGACCCAGGAAAGTTGGTGGTGTAAATTCCAGTACAAGATTAAAGGCCTGAGAATCAGGAACACCGTGGTGTAAGTTCCAGTCCAAGGGCAGAAGACTGATAGAAGTTCAGCTCAGTAGTCCAACTCAGTACAGGCAGAGACAGAGAATGAATTCTCTTCCTCTACCATTTTTATTCATACCCATCCACACTGGGGAGGGCCATCTGCTTAACTCAGTCTGCCACTTCATATGCTATTCTTATCCAAAACACCCTCACTGACACATCCAGGTATGGTCTTTACCCCAGATATCTGGGTACCTCATGATCCAGTTGAGTTGACACATAAAATTAACCATGACAGCCAGGTAATGGGTAATAGAGTTTTCACATGATATTCAAAGTGGAGGTAGGGAAGAGAGGAGACTGATTTGGAAGCATCAGTGCGGAGCAAGGAGGGCAATTTCCTTACTCCTAGGTCCAGTGGTATGAAAGGTGTGGGAAGGAGAACTTTCACCACTTAAGGGGTGCAAAGGGAGTATGGCCTCAGAGGAGAACTAGTTTTTTTGTTTTTTGTTTTTTTAATTGGGACAGAGAGAGACAGAGCATGAACGGGGGAGGGGCAGAGAGAGAGGGAGACACAGAATCGGAAACAGGCTCCAGGCTCCGAGCCATCAGCCCAGAGCCCGACGCGGGGCTGGAACTCACGGACCGCGAGATCGTGACCTGAGCTGAAGTCGGATGCTTAACCGACTGAGCCACCCAGGTGCCCCTAAATTCTGCAATTTAAACCAGTATATTATCATAACCACCCCCTTGCACATATGCTCTATTCCCTTGACCCTCTCATGTTTTATTCCACTATCTTGGTAAAAACCCATCCCTGGTTAAATTCACTCCAAACATAAACCCCTGCAGCTCAATGTGGCTGCAAGAACAAAAACATACTGACTAATCTCATTTTAAATTCATGACCACAAACCTCAAGGGGCCCTTAATGCCACCTGAAAATCTTACACTATTTCCCTGCTGTGGCCGGCCATTCTCCCACTCGCCTGAACATTTCACACCTTCCCCCCTCCACAAACCTCCATCATTTCCTTCATATCCTCTCAGCTGAGTACTTGATTCCCAATTCATTGAGAATATTAAAACAATCAGAAGAAAACTTCCACAAACATCTACCACCAAATCAATCCACCTACTTGATGGACAGGTCTGAGATATATTTTGAAGATGAAATCAGTAAGATTTGGAGACAGATCTGATGTGAGGTACGAGGAAGAGAAAATCAAAGATGACTTCTAAGTCTTTGCTCAAATATTACTTTCTCAACAAGGCCCTCCCTAACCACCCTTCACTGTCTGTCTGTCTGTCTGTCTCTCTCTCTCTCTCTCTCTCACACACACACACACACACAGTCACATGTTCATAAAGTGTCCCTATCTCCTTCCTTGTTTTTTATTTGGGTGGGTTTTTTTTAATACCAATCATCACCAACTGAAATACTAAACATTCTACTTCTTTGCTTAACATCTGCCTTCCCCTACTAATATATAAGCTACACGCAGGCAAGGATTTTTAAGCTTAATTCACTCTTGTGTATCAGAGAGTAGACACTCAATAAAATTTTGTTAAAGAAATGAAATGTCTCTGGCATGAGCAAATGGATAAATAATGATGTCATCTACACAGAAAAAGAATACCTTTAGGGTGGGAAGAATCACAGTCTCTGTACAAAGGAGCTTGTAATCAATCTAGTGAGAGAAAGAATGAGACATACATTTCAACACATTAAGATTCTATAATTTGTTAAATCTGCGATAAAAGCAAAACTGAAGAATATTCTATGATTCCATTTTTATCAAAAGTGTATGCTTTTATATGTACATACATACTTGCACATACACACAGCAGATACATATATGTCTCTGCTCTACAGAAAAAATTCTGGAAGGAAAAATACCAAACTGTTAGCCTGCGAGGTAAAAAAGGTAATATGTATGGGGAATGAGACTGAAGAGGCAGCGAAGAGACTTTTGCTGTTCACTTTACATGTTTTACAACAGGCATATTACTTTTGTAATTTAAAGAAGAAGAGAAGGAAAACATTTTCTTCCCAAAAGGAAAAAATATATATATTTTACAGAGGATTAATGCCCAGTGTAAAAAACTTCCATAAAACAAAAGAAAAACAATTTAAAAATGGACAAAGTATATAAAAAGGCAATTGACAAAGAAATATAGTCAATGGGGACACCTGGGTGGCTCAGTCAGTTCAGTGTCAGACTCTTGGTTTTGGCTCTGGTCATGATCTCACAGTTTGTGGGTTCAAGCCCCACGTTGGGCTCTGCACTCACAGTGCAGAGCCTGCTTCGGATTCTCTCTCTCCCTCTCTCTCTCTGTTCCTCCCCCTGCTGTCTCTCTCTCTCTCAAAATAAATAAACATTCTAAAAATTGTTTAAAAAAAAGAAATATAGTCAATGAAGATATACAACATATTCAGCCTTATGTTTAATCAGGGGAAAAAATGCTTTAATTCATCAGGTAACAGCCAATGGTGTATGTGCATAAACTCATTATCTACTTTTGGTGGGAATATAAACTGGAAACTCTTATTTTAAAGTAATTTAGTGAGCAGGGACACCTGGGTGGCGTGGTTAGTTAAGCGTCTGACTTCAGCTCAGGTCATGATCTCACAGTTTGTGAGTTGGAGCCCCGCATCAGGCTCTGTGCTGACAGCTCAGAGTCTGGAGCCCATAGTCTCCCTTTCTCTCTGCCACTCCCCCACTTGCATTGTCTCTCTCTCTCTCAAAAATAAATAGACATGAAAAAAAGTGAAAGTAATTTAGTGAGCGAAAAAGTAAAAAATGTTATAATCCAAAGAATAAATTCCATGAGTCCATAATGATGCAAATAAATTAAATAAATAAATGGGGAATAAAGTACAAGTTTCCTTACAGAAAATTTCTAATTAATAAATGTAGGAATAATGAGAGAAATAGAAAATAACCATTAGAATGCCACAATAATAACTGGTATAGGAATGCTAAAATTAATAGGTGGAACTTTTATTTTTTTTTAATGTTTTATTTATTTTTGAGGCAGAGAGAGACATAGCATGAATGGGGGAGAGTCAGAGAGAGAAGAAGACACAGAATCTGAAGCAGGCTCCAGGCTCCACTCTGTTGAGTGTCTGACTCTTGATTGCGGTTCAGGTCATGATTTCGTGGTTCATGAGATCGAGCCACAGAGCCTGCTTGGGATTCTCTCTCTCTGCCCCTCCCCCTTCTTAAAAATAAGTAAATAAACTTAGGGGTGCCTGAGTGGCTCAGTCAGTTAAGCATATAGCTCTTGATTTCTGCTCAGGTCATGATCTTACAGTTCATGCCCCTTGTCAGGCTCTGTGTTGCTGGTGCAGAGCCTGCTTGGGATTCTCTCTCTCTCCCTCTCTCTCTCAAAATAAATAAATAAACTTAAAAAAAAAAATCAGACAAATCTATATTTAGGGATGTTCTAAAAAATATCTGACCAGTACTCTTCAAAGAGTCAAGACAGTGAAAAAGACAAGAAAAAAACAGAAACTGTCACAGATTGCAAGACTCTAAAGACACATGCTGGCTAACTGTAACACGGGATCTTGGGTTGGATCCTGGAACTTTTCAGGACATTAGTGGAAAAACTGGGAGATCCAAATAGTTATATAATTTAATACTATTGTACCAATGTTAATTTCTTAGCGTTGATAAATGTACTGTGGTTATGAAAGATGTTAACATTAGGGAAAGCTGGGGGAAGAGTATATGGGAACTCTCTGTACTATCTTTACTCTTCTGCAAACCTAAAATTATTTCAAACTAAAAAGGTTTTTTTTTAAAAGCAGTTGGCATAATTCACCAGAACTTTTAGAAGAATATACCCTTTTATACCCTTTTACCCAGCATTTCACTTCTAGCAATCCAGAGAAACACTCACATAGGTCCAAAAAGAATTTTATAAAAAAGTGTTCACTGAAGCATTGTTAGAAAATTGCAAGGGATACACATACATATACACACACATACACGTATATATATCCATCAGTTGAGAAATGATTACATAAAATGGCATATGCATATTATGGAATAAACACCATGAAGAATAAAATGGATCTGCACATAACAATGTGAAAAAAAAAATATCCAAGATATATTAAGAAGAGTAAGTTACAGGGGCGCCTGGGTGGCTCAGTCAGTTAAGCGTCTGACTCTTAATTTCAGCTTAGGGCATGATCTTGCGGTTCCTGAGTTCGAGACCCATGTGGGGCTCCAAGCTGACAGTGCAGAGCCTGCTTGGGAATCTCTCTCTCTCTCTCTCTCTCTCTCTCTCTCTCTCTCTGTGTGTGTGTGTGTCTGCCTCTTCCCTATGCTTGTTTTACTTCTGTACTGTTTAATTTTGTTTAAAATTTAACAAAGCTTTAAAATTTTCATGTGCATTTTTTAAAGTACACTATGACAAGTGCTATTATGAAAAGTATGTAACAGATTTCAAAGCTCAAAAGGAGGGGTGTTTAGTCTGCCTGAGAGACTGCAGGAAGGAGAGTCACCAATGGATTTAGAAGGCATTCCAGGCAGAGTTTATGGAATGGGCAAAGGCACAGAAACATCACAAAAGGCAGGAGGGTTCAGAGCTGAAGCATATAGAACATAAAGCTTGGGAGTACAGGGGGAGAGTGACTTAGGAGGGATCTGAATAATCACCGGTCCCTGAAAGCCTACACTTCCCTTTGTTACCTTTCCCAAGAAAATAACCAAATTTAGACTTGCATACAGCTTTCAGTATATTCTGCTTAAAACTACTGCCCCACTCCAAATCATGACATAGTGAAATGAAATACTCCAAACCTGTCAGAGTATATTCATCAGTTCAAGATGGTAAAATCCTGCCAGGAGGGTAATTCTAAACTAATTACTTTGATCTCCTATTCTCACCTATCTTCTTTTGACCAGCCCATAAAGCCATGTTACAATAAACATAAAAATAACGATAATACATCAACCACATACAGGTATCCCTTGCTTTCCGAAAGTTCACCTTACACCACTTCACTTTTACAAAAGATCTACATTAGTACCTGTTTCTACTAACTGAAGGAAATCCAAAGAGGATTTTCACTTTCACAAAAAAGGCAAGGGGCACCTGGCTGGCTCAGTCAAAAGAGCATGCAACTCTTGACCTCGGGGGTCATGAGCTCGAGCCCCACATTGGGTGGTGCAGAGATTACTTAAATAAATAAACTTCTAAAAAAGACAAAAAGCGAAAATAGCTTTCAGTATTTATTTTGCAGCAAGCTCTTATAGAAGCTGCGCACACCCCACACGCTGAGTGGTGCCCCCAAGCTCCCTCCCTGGGAACTACGCTCAGCATCTCAACATCAAAGTTGCAACAGCTTTGAACTGTGTCTGTGAGCATCTGTGCTTTATCTCAATTTATTTTGTGCATCCAATAGCAAGACGTGTCCTAAGGTAGCAGAAAAGCCTAAGAGGTTATTTTTTGGGTCTGGGAATGCTCAAAAAATTGTCCATATAAATTAATGGTAAACATTTCTTCACTTTATGCCATTTAGACTTACAAAAAGTTTCATAGTCATACTTTCAGATACCTGGGGAAACCCATGCCAGTAAATATAAAAAGAAGGTTTCCCTGACCCAGTTTTCAAAAAGTTTTGATTGCAGCATTTACAACAAATGTCTCATAATAGGGAAGAATGAAGAAAGATGATCTAAATCCCAGATATAACTAAATGGCACTACTACTTTATAGTTCTTAGGAATAAATTAAACATCGATGATATTCTGATTCTTGCCAAAGACAAACTGATTTTTACATAAGTGTTTCTAATCTTAATTTGGGGACATCAATTAAAAGTAAAGTATCGACACTGACATAGTCAAAACTTTATTGACAACAAAGGTTTTGTTGCCTCTGCAGTCCTATTGCAAAAGCTAGGCAAAGTCCCCTTCCAATTAAGGCCCCAAGTAGCAAAAATACTTGTAACTATATTATTAGCTAAAAATATTTACTGAGGTGCATACTATGTGCACTCACTGAACTGTTTCATGCCCATTAAAATTCAATGATCAGAACTCAATAAAAAGACAATCCAATGAAAAACGGGGCAAAGGACTTGACAGTTCTCCAAAAGATACACAAATGATCAACAAGCAAATGAAAGGATGTTCAATATCAGTAGTCACTAAGGAAATTCAAATAAAATTCATAATAAGGTATCCTTTCACAGCTAAGATGGCTACAAGAAAAGAAAAGAAAAGAAAAGAAAAGAAAGGAAAAGAAAAGAAAAGAAAGAAAAAAAGAAAGAAAGGAAGATTGCAACTGTTAACAAAGATGCCGAGAACTGGATCCCTCAAACATTGCTGCTAGGAATGTAAAATGGTGCAGCCACTGGGCTGTACCTCAAAAAGTTGGACCTGGATGGCAGTTCCTCAAAAAGTTAATCATAAAAATTCTCTGTGACCCAGCAATTCCATTCTCCACTACAAACCCAAAACAACGGAAGACAGATATGCAAACACTGGTGTATGGATGTTCATAACAGCATTATTCACAACAGCCAAAAAGTGAGAATGACACAACTGTCCATCAACAGATAAAAGGATAAACAAAACATGATACATCCATACAATGGAACTGTATTCAGCTATAAAAAGGAGCAAAGTACTGATACATGCTACAACATGGATAAAACTCAAAAACATCATGCTAAGTAAAAGAAGTCAAACACAAAAGGTCATATATTACAGTATTCCACTTATTTGAAAAAACCAGAATAGGTAAATTCATAGACACAGAAAGCCAATTGGTGGTTACCAATAGATACATCAAGGGGAGAATGAAGACTGACTGCTTAATGGGTATGAGATCTCCTTTGGGGATGATGTAAAAGTTCTGGAACTAGATAGAGTGATGGTTGTACAAAACTGTGAATCTACTAAATACCATTGAGCTGTACACTTTACAGGGTTAATTTTATGTTATGTGAATTTCACCTAAAAAAAATTTAATAGTCATGACAACTCTGTGGTAGGAATTACTACTTCACCAATTTTGCAAATTCAGAAACACAGGCTCAGAGAAATTAAAAGATGACCAAGCCCACAGAAGCAGTAGGTACAGGAACAGAGATTCAACATGGATTTGCGCACCAGACTTGTGATCTTTCTTTTTTTGATGTTGACAGAATGAAGCCCCTCTCCCCCAAAATTAATTTTATGCCCAGCTATCTATAATCCAATATATTAGCAACTTCTATGTGATACAAGAGGTTTGCACTCTAACAGCTTCCCGATTTTAATAAAAAAATTAGAAGAAAAATAATACAGCACAGAAATATTATAAATATATTATCAGTATTAGCCTGATTATAATACTGATTATGATTATCAGTATTAGCCTGATTAGATTATAACTAACACCACTCAGTAGATCCACATTTCAGGCATCAAAAACTAAAGTTGCCAAGAAGTTTAATAATATGCTTGAGGCTGGGGCACCTGGGTGGCTCAGTGGGCTGAGTGTCTGACTTTGGCTCAGGTCATGATCTCACAGTTCATGAGTTCAAGCCCCACATCAGGCTCTCTGCTGTCAGCCTGTCAGCACAGAGCCTGCTTCAGATCCTCTGTCCCTCTCTCTCTGCCCCTCCCCTACTTACACTCTACTCTCTCTCTCAAAAAATAAATAAGAATATTTTTTTTAAATAATATGCTTGGGGCTATTTCATAACAGAAATAATTAGCCAGTAGAGTGAAAGAATCATGTGTTCTCAGCTTTACTGCCAAATCAAAAATGTAATCACATAAAAACTGAACATAATTCTAATCTTACTTAAATGTTAAGATTTCAGGCAACAAGTAATCAGCATGAAGATACCAAATACACTCCATTTTAGGAGCTTTTTCTACCACTTCAGGTTAGATGCCTAAACAGATTTAGTAACCACTAATGTTGCGCTGTTTCCTATGCTCCCATATTACAGTAACATCACACAATAATATCTCGTAGTCTAATTTACAGGATCATAACATAATGGGCAGGCAGACAATGACAAACGTCAAATATCAACTTTTTAAAAACCAACATAAAATACAACATTTGTGTAGTGACAGAGATGAAAAAGATTACCCAACTAAGCCTTGTTTACAGCACTGTCAACCAGGAATTAGATAACCATCTCAAGAAACCTAGTGTGTACTGACCAGTAAGATTCAACAAAACATCAAGCTTGCATCTAAGCTATGGCTAATTTAGTCTGTGGTGGTTCTGTATCGTCTGCCATTCAAGTACAATACTTTAGTTTCCTGCAATTTCATCTTAGTTATAGATGTATTTGACTGTTTTCATCAAATGTGAGGGAGCTTCTCATGATGAGATGCTTATACTGAAGGCGTGTGCAGGATACGCAGGTAGGCGATGAAGGCAATTTACTCTAACGACCAAGAGGATGACCAAACAAAATAAGCAGAAGAGTCACTGCCACGACACATTAATGCACACTTCAAATCAACGTAACAGAAGATAACCAGGAAGGGCCAGCAATGGGCTGACCACACTGACATGTAATCAGAGACAAAATGGGTAATTTAAAGACAAGTATTGCTCTACTACTGATGGCAGCCTTGAAACAACAGCAAATAATTTACTCCTGGACATATCACATGTACCCAAGAGAGGATCCTCAAGACTGCAACTTGTACATGGGGCGCCTGGGTGGCTCAGTCGGTTAGGCAGCTAGACTTCGGCTCAGGTCATGATCTCGCGGTCCGTGAGTTCGAGCCCCGCGTCGGGCTCTGTGCTGACAGCTCAGACCTGGAGCCTGTTTCAGATTCTGTATCTCCCTCTCTCTGACCCTCCCCTGTTCATGCTTTGTCTCTCTCGGTCTCAAAAATAAATAAACGTTAAAAAAAAAAATTTTTTTTTAAAGACTGCAACTTGTACACATTGGTCTTTCTAGTCTTTTACAGGTCAACAGGAAGTAATATCATTGGGCAGCATCTTCACTTACCTACCACGACTCCTCTAAATCATATAACGGGGGTGCCTGGGTGGCTCAGTCAGTTGGGCATCCGACTCCTGACTTTGGTTCAGGTCATGGTCTCATGGTTTGTGGTTCGAGCCCTGCATTGGGCTCCACACTGATAGTGCAGAGCCTGATTGAGATTCTCTATTTACTCCCCAAATAAATTATAAAATGTCCTCATCATAAATTTCCTTCTCCTCAGGCCCAATATCCTTTAGCCAATTTTAAAGAACACACACACATTCCACACTAGTAATCATGTTATTTTGCTAATTAAGTCATATAAAAAAAAAAAAAAATCCTCCTTCTTACCAGCAATCCAAGGTTGTTACGTAGGGTTTGAACTAGTAAGAATCACGATGTAACCCTTAGCCACAAATTAGTCATAGGACAATGACTGTAGAAGTTGCCTTTAAGCTAATGGCTATATCCTCAAATCCTGCAGAATCTGTGTACCACCACGGTAGATTTGAACATGGCGAACAAAATACTGGCTTCTAACCAAATCTTAATATCCAGTAACCTAAAGATAAGGTGTTTACAACTTTAAATTTTTAGAAATACAGGTGACCCTTGAACAACACAGGTTTGAACTACATGTGTCCACTTATACATGGATTTTTTTTGATACAATACAGTACTGAAAGAATATTTTTTCTTCCTTATGGTCTTAATATTTTCTTTTCTCTAGCTACTTTACCATAAGAATACAATATATAATACATAGTTAAGTGTCTGGGAAGTCCAAAGTTATATACAAATTTTCCACCGCACAGGGGTCAGTGCCCCTAACTCCTCCTACATTGTTCAAGGGTCAACTGTATTTCAGAACCAACAGACCGCTTCTTTTTATTTTTTTAATTTTTTTTTTTTAATGTTGATTCATTTTTTTGAGGGGGGGGGGGCAGAGAGAGAGGGAGACACAGAATCTGAAGCAGGCTCCATGCTCTGAACTGTCAGCACAGAGCCCGACGCAGGGCTCGAACTCAAGATCATGACCTGGCCGAAGTCAGACACTTAACCAACTGAGCCACTCGGGGGCCCCACAACAGACCGCTTCTAAGTAAGTGTGGGCTCTTTTGTGAAGCTCCCAGAAAATGGCATAGGAGCCTAAAGTCCCTTTGTAAACAATACTCTCAAGAAGCAAGACGCAGGGATAATTAACCCCCTTGTGACATTTAGAAAAAATGAAATGGGAGGCTAGACCCATCCCTAAGAGAGAGTTCACTATCAGTCTGCAGCTATTTCAACTATATTTGGTACTATGTGAGAACTCAAAGAGAAAGAGAGAGAGAGAGAGATGGAGAAAAAAAATGACTTGAGCCAATTTTACTTCCTACATTACAGCTACCTTCTTGAAATATTTAAAGCATATAGCAGGCACTCAAACTTTTTTCAATGAATGAAGGGATGAACAAGTTAAACAGTAACCAGCAGCATGTAAAACATCTTTAGATGAAAAAAGCACCCCGGATTTCAAAGGCAGCGAAGAGAACTGAAAATGCTCTATACTACTGACCCATTTTTCAAACACACGTATAGATAATGGGTTTTTTAAATATTTTTTAAGTTTATTTGTTTATTTTGAGAGCGAGAATATGGGGGAAGGGCAGAGAGAGAGGAAGAGTGAGAATCCCAGGCAGGCTCCATCTAACAGCACGGGGCTCAATCTCACTGAGAGAGGACTTGAGCCGAAATCAAGAGTAGGATGCTTAACTGACTGAACCACCCACACGCCCCACAGATAATGTTTTTAAGCGATTATCTACATTTACAGGTATGATTGGAAAGATCTATATATATATAACAAATGGTTCCTTCCACATTGGATATATTTCACACTTTACAACAGATATTCCCATTTTCCTCATCAGCTGAACTGTCTGAAAGATTTTCAAAAGTACTTTTATTGCTAAGTTGAAATGTATTTGAATGTGCTTGCCAGATGTCATGATACATAAACATAAATAGGCAGAAGCTAAGAGAGAGCCGTGACAACTAGGTAAATCATTTCCTTTTGAATCATTTCCAGTACAAGTGTCCTACAAACAGTATAGAAAAAGTCAATAGAGAAAACATCATCCTTCAAACATAAGGCCAAGTGCTACCTTCGGGTGAACACAAATAAAATCACCATTTAAAAGTAATAACACTTCCTCAAAAAATGAAACAGAGAATTACCATACGACCCAGAAATCCCACTTCTAGCATATACCCAAAAGAACTGAAAGCAAGGACTGGAACAGATACTTGCACACCAATGTTCCCAGCGGCACTTTTTGCAACAGCCAAAAGGTGGAAATGACCTAAGTGTCTAAACGGATAAACGAAATGTGGTACACACATACAATGGAATATTATTCAGTCCTAAAAAGGCATGAAATTCTGACACAAGCTCAAACGTTGATGAAACTTGAAGACATCGTGCTGAGTGAAATAAGCCAGACATAGATGGACAAACACTATTATTCTACTACTTCTACTTGTATGAGACCTCTAGAGTAGTCCTGTTCATAGAGACAGAAAGGGGAATGGCTGAGGGAAGACAGGAATGGGAGTTGTTTGATAGGTACAAAGTTTCAGTTTGGGAAGATGAAAATGTTCTGAAGATGGATGGTTGTGACGGCTGCATAACAATGTAAGTGTGCTTTATGCCACTGACCCATACACTTTAAATGGTTTAAGTGTAAATCTTACATAATCCATATTTTACCACAACTTTTTAAAGTAACTGAGCAAGAATGATGGTCACAGTTTTGTGTCAAAAACATCAAGAAAAGTGGTAAGAGTCTGTAACAAGCATGCTTTACTGTCATCCTCCACAGCCTAGATAACTTACCTGAAAGTCAAGACCTCGGAATAGGAGGGATGGACACACCATTTTCATGTTGCTACAGATTTACACTAAGCAGCTGAGGAAGCTGAATTATATTCTACAGGAGATCGTTTACTAAATAATGAGTGGGCTCTCCTTCCCAACAATTAAATCAGAAAAAAAATCAAGCTCTTCCTTCTAGTCTCCAATGGAAGTAACAAGAATGAAATAATCAGTTGTACTCTTAACAAGAAGCACAGCGGATCCTAAACAGTGACTTTAATTCCCAAGTTTAATTTTGGAACCACTACAATAGGAAACAGCAAGCAGCAATGATGATGATGATGATAATAATAATAATGATAATAACTTTCTTTACTGCTTTTATTAAGTGACTTTGTACGCTAACCCTTTTCAGCCTCATCTCAAAAACAGGGATAATGTTTACATCTGCCTTATAAGGGTTGTTTGAAGATCTTATGAAGTAATATACATAAAACACTGAGTTCAGTGCCAAGAATACATATATGTTCAACCCTCCCCTCCTGCCATTCACTAGTATCTGTAGCCCTTTGCCATTCCTGGATCAGTCCCCAGGGGCTATGCTGATGTTTTTGGCCAGCAACCTATGGCTCCTCCCTCAGGACCCAGCTGTTTCTCTCAGTTCTACTTGTTTCACTCCTGGTTTCTAAGAGGATCCTGTCTATATTTAGAGATAATGCCAGTACCAACTGTGGACTCAACAGGTGCTTGGGAGGGCACTTGAGCTCTCCACAATTTTCAATTGTTTTCCAAAGTTAATTGGTTCTGACTCCACAACTGGTTGTGTTGACTTCTACAAGGAAGAGCGCCACCTAGGCACAGTACTTCAGCAGTACACTAGACTAAACAAAATAATAAGCCTGTTCACAGGTCAAACCCTTAGCAAGATGAGCTTTAACAGGACCCCAGAAGACTTGTTAATTCACAAGAGCAATAAACATTTATAAAGTCTACAGATATAGCCCACTAACCCAATCTTCATCTAAATCACCATTATCATATCAAACCCAAGATTCAACCAATTCATGCTGCTTGTACTACAACCAAGATTAGGAGGAGGAAGACAGGCAAGTGGAACCAGACAGCAAAGACTCTAAAGAAGGCATCCAACAGAGCCCAGTGTGAATGCAGCTTTATTTACTACCTCTGTGACCATAGCAAGTTATTTAACCTCTTAATTATAACACAGGAAATAACTGTGAGGATTCAATTAAATGAGATAATGCATGCAAAACAAACTTAGCACCTTGCCTCATCTACTGTAAGAGGTCAATAAAAAGCCACATTATCACTAATGAAGACACTCCTTGCTTTACTCAGTTTTTGTAAGATATAAGAAAAGTGACAACTGAGGTCATTATTTTGGACCTTTATAAACTAGTCTAATGCTACTATCCAAGACCTAGCTGAGAAATATAAACAGATAAATTCCCAGAAATCTTAGGTGAGTCAGCAAAACTTAATACCCAACAAATAAAAAGATTAACATCAACTATTTATGAACACATAATGGTAATACAATTTCAAAATCGGCAATCTTGTATCTAGAACCATTCAATATTTGGTCTGGAAATCCAAGTATTAAGGAAATGCCAAGATTATGACCGAGAAATACTTTCCCACAGTATTTTCAAATCACCTTAATTCAAACTGGAAGGTAAAAGGCAGCCTGATAATTTGAAATCAGCATCAAGAATTTCTTGAGGCAGAACCCAAACTCTCCCAAGAGCATAAATCCAGTAGCAGATGGTATATGAACATTTCTCAGTGAGAAACTGCAATTCTAACAAAGTATAGATAACTTCGATTTTATCAATGCTATTCACCACCTTTGGGTCTAAATGAAAACAAACTCTTGGTTCTCTTCCCCCCAAACACCCTGAACTCTGCATTATCACTGACCTAATTCAGAGCAAGATGCTTATTTTTGGTGATATGTTCTCCTCTGCTTCATTAACCACAGGTAAATTACACACAGTAACCTGATGAACATAAGAGAAATAAATATTACAGGGATGGTTCACCGATGAAATTGACCATAAATAACCAAATTATTAAAAGAATAGCTTGTACTCAGCAGAGGGACATGCCTGAGAAAGACCCACCTTCCAAAAGAACCCAATCATCCTGGATGAATTAGGAGAAAGATGCCACTCTAGTCCACCTACCCTGTACTCTCAAACAAGATCTACCCTTCCACTTTAAATCAAGCCCAAACCACATCTATTTTATTTCTCTGCCACCCTTTGCCTTATTTTCCATTCCGCCCCCCCATTCCTTTCTATCTTTTTTCAAATCCCACTTTGCCCCCAAATCCTGAGGACCTCGGACACCCACGCAGATGACCTTACGCATACCCACTGCATTCCCAATTCATTGTACTTCTCAACCCAAACGACCCATTCTTTCATTCTTTTCGATCCCTCGTTGTTTCTTAAAATCCAATACCCCACACACGCTCACACCAGAGTCCCCCCTTACTCCATTGTTTCCCTGGCCTGTGCTCTGGAAACCCCCCAACTCGGACCCGTGTGCTTCGGCCTGCCCCACTGACCCCAGAAGGCTTTCACCATCTGGGCACTCCGGGTCCCAAAGGGCTCACGTCCCCCTCCTGTCCATACCCCAACCCCCAACAACCACCCCCTCCGCCGTGCCCTCCCTCGAGCCCGCTCTCTGCACTTCTGTGCCCCCCTTTACACCCCACCAACCCCTCCACCCAGCACCCTCAGCCTCACCTACCCGGGGACCCCGCAGACGCCGCGTCCCCCCCCAGTTCCGGGCTCTGCGTCCCGGACGCTCCGAGGTCTGAGAAGAGGAAAGGAGCTCCTCCGCCTCCTTCTCCTCCTCTTCTAGAGCAGCCGCCGTCGCCGCCTCGCTCCTCCCCCAGCTCTCCCAGAGGCGGACGCCGCCCCGCCCCCACCGCCCCTTTCCCGGCTTCGGCCGGGCGGCGGGCTGGGGATCGCAGCCGCGGCTGGGGGCCGGAGTGCCAGCGGATCCACACCGACCTCGCCGGGGCTCGCGCTGTTCGCCCCGCCCCGGAGCCCGCTCGGGCGCGTGCGCGCCAGCCAGCCAGCGCACAGGCGCGTGCTCGCGCCGGCGCGAACCCAACGCGCCGAGCTCGAGGCCGTTGCAGCCCCCCGGCGCGCGAAGGCCGGGCGGGAGGCGGCCCGCGCGCCAGGGATCTGCGAGTGGAGAGGCGCCGGGCGGGAGGCGGGCTCCAGTCCGTCGGGTTACCGCTCCTCTCGAGACCCAAACCCTCGCGCCTCGCACCGCCCGCCGGGTCGCGCGCCTCAGTTGAGGGTGCTCGGGCGTCGCCGGGAACTGGGAATAACGAGGAAGGGTAGGGATTGGAGGAGTGGGTCGGCAACAAACTAGATGAAAGTGGGGACGGGTAGTACTAGAGCATGTGCCCACGTGCAGAACAGCCCAGGCCCACAAAGAGCCGGGCGGCGTGGGGAGGGGGGTAACAGCGCGCTCTGGGAGTGAAGGGCCGGAGCTGGAACTGCCGGAAAGAGCCGAAACTCCCCCGGAGATTGCCGAAGGCGGGCGCATCGAGAGGAACCTTGCGAGGAGCTTTATAATATCTAGGTTCCCGCGGGGACGCGCGCTCTCAGGCTGCCTTGCCTTTCGCTGCTCACGACTCCGCCCCATGGCCTTCCAGCGCCTTCTCCTTTGCCTGCTTCCCGACCCAAGTTTGACTCCAAAAGGCCGTTTCAGAGTCCCCAACCTCAGGCAACTCCCGGACGTCCGGACTTCGCGGCCGCTCAGCTTCCTGGGAGTCCGTAGAGGCCGGTGCGGGATCGAGGGCAGGATAACCTCTGGACTTGAAGGTTCTCTATCACGTATGCCAGACGCTGCCCAAGCCCATTTCTGAGTCGGATCTCTGGTTTGCTCAGCCGTCTACATTCCTCCATGCGGCTGTGGTCAGGCCGCCAGTGAATCTTTCTGTTAAATATCCTTCTGACTTCATGATCAGATTCCCAACCTCCCCAGGGCCAGAACCGTCTGTAGTATTTGTGCAACCTTCTACCCAGTGTCCTGAAAGTGTGAAGTACTCACCCCACCGTCAACTAGTCGGTGGTCGATTAGGAGCGGCCAGAGGCTGGGGATTTAGACAGCATTGAAAAGATTAATCAGGATCTGTCCCCATGTTCTTAGCTTTAGAGGCCAAAGCTTAAGGAACTCTGGACAGGCATCAGCGACAAACCTGGAAGTGTATATGAGTATGTATAGCTAGACACCACAGGCACAGGTTTGTTTTCCAGATGTTCGTTACTGCAGTCGCAGTACCTGCAATGAAGTAGTGTATGTAGTAGATCTCAGATAGCCAGATCTCAGATACCCAGAAGTTATCTCGTCCTTTGTGTTTAACTTTGCACGAGGTTGGAGGGTCAAAAATACCCCGCAGCCCACTGACCCCTGGCTAATAAAGCCTGGTCTAATCCAATCATATCACTTACAGATCTAAATAAGCAAAAGACTAGGTCACCCAGCTAGCAAGGGCATTATACATAGGTTGCTTACTATTGCATCTTTTCTCAAAATATTCAAATAGAAGCAAACTTTCCAAATATCTGCTTTCTTTTCATTCACTAAATTGAAATAAGTACCCAATGAGTGGTAAGCATTGTTCTAGGTTTTGGGTCACTTACAAAGAAGAATAAAAGCAAGATTATCCCCAAGAAGAGTATCCTATTGTAAAGGAGGATAAAAGCTATTAAATAATTCACTATAATAGCATGTGAAAAGTGTCGAAACAAAAAGTGCAAAGTGTTGTAGGAACACAGGAATGAGTGACTAATTCTTCCATAATGTCCCTTCCTTCCCATACATAGTAGAAATGGAATGCTATGACCTTGCTTAATGGGAAACTTCATGCTGCTGAAGAATGGTACCGGAACCAAGAGAATCCAAGATCCCTTCCATAATGACAGATTTCACCTACCAAAAGTTGCCTAGAAAACTCTTCATTAGGGGTGCCTGGGTGGCTCAGTCGGTTAAGCGGCCGACTTCGGCTCAGGTCATGATTTCGCGGTCCGTGAGTTCAAGCCCCGCGTCAGGCTCTGTGCTGACAGCTCAGAGCCTGGAGCCTCTTTCAGATTCTGTGTCTCCCTCTCTCTGACCCTCCCCCGTTCATGTTCTGTCTCTCTCTGTCTCAAAAATAAATAAACATTAAAAAAAAATTTTTTTTTAATAAAAAAGAAAACTCTTTATTATAGGGCCCCTTGTTGCTGCAGAACCAATATTGTTTCTTTGGGAGGGAAATAAAGTCTACTTTTGGAAATCTCACAGTGTTAGGAAAGACATCTGATGGCTCTCCCAAGATAGCCAGTGGTTTAATGGGAGACAGTTTTTATATGCGGATATTCCATACGTAGATATATAGAAGGGAGGTGAGTTAAGGAGCATGCATAGGCCCAATCTATGAGAGCTGTCAAAGCATCACTGGAAATCTAACAATGTGAAGAATATCATATTTAACAGATCTCTAAGAGAGAGTTCTGAGTATAGTTTAAAGTGTGGTTGAAAGTGTGGGTCACATAGAGCATACACCTTGCTAAGTGGAGTTTGCAAGAGGGGTACTGTAACTCATGGCCCACTTTCACCCTTTCTCCATGCCACATTCTATCTCTCCAAACAGACATTGAATAAATGTTTCAAAAATATCTTTTGGACCTGAATTATAAAGATTAATTTTATCTTGGTTCTTTACATATATGTTTTCTATTGTGTATTCATAATAAAACAAAATGATCATTGACTGCTTTGAAATAATTGCAAAACTCCATGCTGTCAGTGCAGAGCCTGCTTGGGACTCTCTCCCTCTCTCTAAAAACAAACTTTTTAAAAAAGGAAAGAATTGCAAATTGTTTAAAGTCCATCCGTAAATTATACTGGAGGTACTGGAGGATAAGAAATGCTGTAATAAATTCGACATATAATACTTGTGACATACTCTGAAGAAAACACAAAAACAACCAAATTTCTGAAATGATTAGAGTGACTGCTAAGGATTGCAAAAGATCATTTTGAAACAACATCCATATGTCTCAGTTCAGCCTTCAGGGAATTAATTTATCCCAGGTTACCTAATGATCAAGTGGCAAAATTAGAACTAAGGATAAGTCATGACATAATCTTCATCTTGACAGATATATTTTGCAGATGTTAAAAAGACCTAATTTGACATGTTTTCAAATAGATCCTGGAAATCAAAATTTTTCTTATGTTTGTTTGAGTTGATATTTTGTATCTGAAGTGATTGTCAGATTCCATATTTTTATTAGGAAAAAAAAGAGGCTGAATTTAGTCTGAGAAACAAAAATTTTCCTCATTATCTTGGAGACTTGATAATTAATGACTGTAATTAACATGATTTTCTTAGAAGTCTCTGCTAACTAAAGTTGAAACTACAAACCACTATAGGCAAGAAGACCACCAGAGAATGTCTCATAAGGTGTACTTTTCTGTTTGATTGCCCCACCTCTAGTACCTAATAAGAGTATTCATGTGGGCAGACCAAACTTTGTGTCTTAGAAAATTAGCATCATGGAGTGCTAACTAGACCTGAAAAAACTATTCCAGTTGCAAATAAGTTTGGGAAACACTGGGTAAGATAAAGTTAAGCTAGTTTCTTTACATCCCAGAGCATTTAATTTGGTAATGTGCTTTGTTAACAATCAAATGAATGCACTATATAGTACGCAGCTTTCCCCCAAGGAAGCTTTTTTCCCTAAGAGAGTTCTGCATGGGATTCATGTTTCTTTGAACATTCATTTTCTAAAGTTCTATTAAATGGGTTTGATTAGGTCAGCATTTCCCATTTTACAGATAACAAAACTGAGGTACAAAGACAGGAGTAACATAGCCAATTGTATATCAGATGTTTACAGGCTCGGTCGGTTGAGCTTCTGACTTCGGCTCAGGTCATGATCTCACACTCTGTGAGTTTGAGCCCCGCATCGGGCTCTGTGCTGACAGCTCAGAGCCTGGAGCTGCTTCGGATTCTGTGTCTCCCTCTCTCTCTGCCCCTCCCCCGTTCATGCTTTGTCTCAAAAATGAATAAACATTAAAAAAAAAAGAGTGGCATCCATTAGGAACTAAGCCAGCCAGGTGCCGTGAATTTGCCCTTTAGTGACTTTGTTTCTATACGTAAGACCAATCAATAACTAATACTGCTTTACTATAAGTTTATTAATGGAATTTCAGCATGCTCTTTCATTTATACAGCGTGTCACCATTTTTTTAAGTTTATTTATTTATTTTGAGAGAGAGGGAGAGGAAGAGGGAGAGGGAATCCCAAGAAGGCTCCACAGTCAGTGCAGAACCCTATGTAGGGCTCAAATTCACGGACTGTGAGATCATGACCTGAGCTGAAGTCAGATGCTTAACTGACTGAGCCACCCAGGTATCCCAGTCTGTCACCATTTTTTAAAATTAATAATGACTAACCTCTGCAAAATGTCTTATTGTTTATAAAGCGCTCTCAACACATGGTCTCATTTGATTGTCTCAACATCCCTGTGATTCAGGCATCATTATTCCCATGTAACAAAATGAGAAAACTGAGGCTTTAAATTAAGTAACATGTCTGTTATTTGCATTGTTAAATATCCTGTTATTTGCATGGGGAGAAGACAGTCGCTGCCCTCAAGGGGCTTTGGTATAGGTAAAGAGACAAGACTCACAAACATGAGACAGAGAATGATTATGTAGCAACATGTAGGAAAATGTTTGATAGAATAGTCCAAACTTCACAAGAATACTGAAGGAATTCAAGGGGGAAAGATTACTGGAGATGGAATTAATCAGTGAAGGTATCATTTAGGGATAAACCTTAAGCTGGATCGTAAAAGAAGAGTAGAGATTTGGATTAGGAGAGAGGAAAAAGAATTATAGGCAAGAAGAGTGACATCAGCAAAGGCATGAACATGAGAACAGGAAACACACTGATGGAAAAGAATTAGAGTTGGAAGGGAGATGGGTCTAAAATGATCAGTCTTTTGGCTGTGCAAGAAAAGTCAACTGCTGAGAGGCCATGGGTTTCCAGTCACTGAATATAAATAATATGACACCATGTGCCCAGATGGAACAGCTATTTGGTTTCCAATCCAAAAGCAGTAAATTTACACTCTCTGCCATGGACCCCAGGAGTGAAAAGGAGAAAGTATCAACAGAAGCCAAGTCCAAACTGGTGGTTATGGGTATATTTCCCCCATATCCTTCCTATTCCTTTCTTTATACTAATTCATCTGAAAGGTGAATGATCTATTGATGCTAGGAAAAATGCCCCTTCAGGTGGTGCTCACAAAGCCAGGCTCTCATGCTAAGTCAGTCACTGCCCAGCAGATGATCAATGTTCCCCACAACATTTCCCAGTCCAAAAATGGGACTAAGGAATGGCACAGAATGGATTTAAAATGATTCTAACTTTCCCATACTGAGGACTGTTGAGACTTGTCAGTGAGGTTTAAACCAAGAAAATTGAAGGTCATACTTAAAGTTATAATAGTTTGCAAATAAGCAGATGGGCTAATGGAAAGGGTGGATGACAGGTGGGGAGAAGGAAAACAATTGGGAAGAAAAGAAAAATGAGAATAAAGAAAGAAACAAATTGGGGCACCTGCGTGGCTCAGTCGGTTGAACGACCGACTTCAGCTCAGGTCATGATCTCACAGTTTGTGAGTTCAAGCCCTGCATCAGGCTCACTGCTATCAGAGCAGAACCTGCTTTGGATCCTCTGTCTCCCTCGCTCTCTGCCCCTCCCCCACTCGCAGGCGCACCCATTCTCTCTCTCAAAAGTAAATAAAACATTAAAAAAATTGAGCAACAAATTACTGAAATGAAATCTCATGCAGCAGAATCCTACGTAAATTTTTCGCTTTTGTTGTTCAAAACCCACCTTAACAAAACAAATGAATAAAACCAGGTAGTTGAACATATTTCAATCTTTTACGGTGACCAAGAGAAAGATGGCAAGGAACATGAAGAGAAACCAAAAAATCAGCTTCTCAGGGTGTGAACATCAAAAGCCAAAGCAGTGGCATGAAACGTGTGTTCAAGCAAAGCTCTCGCATGAGACAGACTGCCTCAGAGTCCCCCAGGAGATCAAATGACATCCAGGAAACACGTTTCATTTAGAGATTGCCCTGAATAACACCCAGATCCAACTTCACAGTTGCTCTCTTTCCCAACAAAAGAGGAGGACTGAACTCTAGTAATAAACCTACTAAGAAGGTACCACTACCAGATCAAAAAAAAAAAAAAAAAGTGAAGGGACATATTTGACCCTTGTGACAGCCTTAAGGCGCCATCTGCAGTTCTTAGCTAAGACTGCAATAAACCCAAAGCTCCTGCTGGCTTGTTAGGACCACCTACTGGTAAAGAAAAGAGAAAACAAAGAAATACTAAATTCAAGTCAGGGAGTCCTCAAAACCCTCCTGGGTCCTAGAGTAGATGCAAGCATAGCTTTAAGACGCAGTACCCAGGAAAAGATCTAAGGGCCTTCGTTGGCTATAAGCTCAATGAGCAACCAAAAAAGCTAATAAATTCTTAGACTGCTTGATTTCAAGGATGATATATTGTCCAGACCTTGAGAACTTAATAGCCCCACAGTACCCCGTTCTGTCTGAACACATCTGAGAATTGCATTTAGTTCTGGGCACAATTTAAGAGCAATATTGACAAGAGCCATAAAAATGTTCATACCCTTTGACCCAGTAATCCCACCCATGGGAATTTATTCTGAAATAATTCAAGAGACTAGATGAATTAGAAACATGAAGATATCGATGCAGCATTCTTTATAACAAAAAAATATATACATTAATAGCCTAAATGTCTCCCCAAAAGGGGAATATTATACAGCATTAAAATATAATGATACGTTATTTGAAAAGTTAAAATAAAAAACATAGAATGATAATGCATGCTACAACATGGATGAATCTTGAAAACATTATGCTAAGTGAAAAAAGCCAGACACAAAAGGAGACATTGTATGATTCCATTTATATAACATGTCCAGGATAGGAAAATCTATAGAGACAGAAAGTAGATTAGTGGTTGCCAAGGGCTGGGGGAGGGGAGAGCCAAGAGTGATTGCTAATGGGTATGGGGTTTGTTTTAGGGAAGGCAAAAACGTCTGAAATTAGCTAGTGGTGATAGTTGCACAACCTTATGAATATACTAAAAATCATTAAACTGTATACAAGGATGAATTTTATGGCATGTGAATTATATATCAATTAAATACATGTATGTCTTCATAGAAATATATACACATATATATACATCTTCATAATAATATATAAAATGCTTATGATTCAGTGAGGGGGAAAAAGCAGTACAAAATTGTGTCCTTGATATGAGACAATCGTGTAAAAATTAATTATGTACACTTACAGATGAGGACTAAAAGGGAAAATGAATAGGTGGAAACAGCAAGGTGAATGTAGGTGAATTTTTTTATTTGGGGGGTGGGTGGGTAGCCATTATATTGTTCTTCGAGCAATTTAATATTTTCTTTTCTTCCCAAGACGGTGTCCACAAGAGGGCAGACAGAAGATGACAAACAGAATCATTTAGCACAAGCCTCAGCTGAAAAGTTAAGAACCCAGCATTCAGTGTGGAAAGCAATCTCAAAGGGCATGTAAGTCCAACTTCCTCGTATTACAAGGGACAGACTGCAGCCCAGAGTGGTAAAACGGCAGGCTGGTCCCCCAAGCAGTGGAGGTAGAAGCCTATGTCCGCACTTCTCCATCCGTCTCTTCCTACCAAACTACAGTGCTTCCTTAAACAAGGCAATGTTTAATCTGAAAAAGGGAAGATTTCGAAGGATATGAGATGAGGGCAGCTGCTTATCAAGGAAGGGTTTTTGTTGTTGTTGTTGTTGGGTTTTGTTCTTTGTAACAAGAGATGGCATATCTAGAAATTACAGGGAAGCAAATTTTAGTCCGATAGAAGAACTTAACGATTAAGGGTGTCCAAAAGGTGAAACAGGTAGCAGATTTCCAACTGAAGCCAATGCCAAAATGGAAATCTTTGAGGAAAGCTATTCTTCAGGTCCTGCACTGAGTGAGCACTTGACATAGAGGCCTTCTCACTTCCCTTCCAACTCTTTAAAAGGCCCTATACATTTTTTATTTGTGGGAGTGGGAGAATATGAAATCATTGGATTTCATGAAATCTTCTCGGTTGGAGAATAAGGAAGACCTCACACTTGCTAATATCTTGGTTTATATAAATATAGAATTATTTTATAGTGAATTTCTACTTACAGCTGATTTTCGCTATATCAGGTGCTTTGGGAATCACATCCCCAGAAAAGTCTCTTCATGATAATAATGTCCCAGGGTTGTTAGCAAAGCAGAATTCCCTTCCAGAAGTTCTCAATTCCCATAATTTTGTGCCATTTTTTTCTTTTCAAAAAATGGCTGGGCTATACCATTGACTATGAGATATACGAACAGATGTCCCTGGAATGAGTGGGGAAGGAGTGTAAGTAGTCTAATCCTGGTAAGGACTCAATTTCAGAACCCATTCACAGGCCAGGGCAAGAAGGAAGATGAAATCCAAATACGAGTCTTAATGAGTCTTTCCTACTAAGAGGTAACATTCTATAACATCTTTCTCACTTCTTACCACGTGCCCCAGCCCATACCTACAAAAGGTTCTCCTGTGCAAAGTTTTAAACTAATCCACACTAAAGTAACCAATGTGGCTAAAAGGTGGACAGCAGATCACCATGCCATAACATCTCAGAAAGTAGAAATACCTCTCTGTCCTGCATAGAAGGACTGAGACTCCAGATGTCAGGGAATAGCCTCCCTAATTGAAATGAATCTGCCAAAGGGTGATAAGAGAGTTCTGCAGGGACAATCTGCAAGTGAAAAGGGCCATCTTACAAGCAGTGAGCTCCTTCCCAGGAGATTCATCTCACCCTCGGAGTTGTCTCATTCTGAGGACTTCTGCTATCCCAACTGGCCCAGATGAGCTCTGACCCATTTTAAAACTACAGCCTAAGAACAGCCAAACCCAAACCACTTCCCTGGTTCCCCATGAACAGCCAAAAAAAGGCTGGAATTTTTCCTTTTAAGTTGATTTATTTATTTTGAGAAAGGGAGAGACAGACAGAGAGACTGAGAGTGTGACCAAGGAAGGGCAGGGAGAGAGGGAGGGAGAGAGAATCCCAAGCAGGCTCCTTGCTGTCCGTGCAGAGCCTGACATGGGGCTTGATCCTGTGAACCATGCGATCATGACCTGAGCCAAAAATCAAGAGTCAGACACTTAACTGACTGAGCCAACCAGGTACCCCTGGAATTTTTCTTAATTATAAAACAAGAGAGAGAGAGTCTAGGAAAGAGGAGGTGAGGAAGAGAGACCATTTATACCTTACCACCACAACACAATCCATCATTCCTATTTACTTCTTTCTAATCCTTATTTGTAAGCATTCATATGGTGATTTGCAAGAAACCAAAAGGAATTTTTTTAATAGAAAATACACTAATACACTCTAGGAAAATTCAGCCTTACAGGTAGAACCTTCATTCCATACCAATTAACTCCCCTAGACACCCAAGCCTTGTTTCCTTACATGGCTGAAAGGGGGAAAGGGTTATATTAAAGTTATATTTGCTCACTCTACATATGCTAGTTTCCTTATCCCAGCAACCCTTTAAGAGTACATACTATTATCTCAATTTTAGGGGAAACTAAGGCTCTCAGAGACTAAAGAAACCTAGGATCACACAGCTAGAAAATCATGGAACCACATTAAAATCCTAATCCTAATCCTTCTGATTCTAAAACTCATGCTTAAAGTTGAAAGACAAGCCATAGACTGGGGGAAAATATCTATGACACATACGACAAAGAGTTAAGGTTCCTTACAAGCAAGGATACCAACAAAATAGATTTCACAAAGACAGGTAGGAGATAATTTATTTTTTTGGAGATAATATTTTTTTTAAAGCAGAAAATACTTATGTCCAGGCTTTCACTAAAGAGGACATGCAAGTACCCAACAAAATTTGAAAAGATGCTGACCTTTACTATGAGTCAGGGAAAGGCAAATTAAAGTCGTCAGATACTATTCCTCACCCATCATCTTGGCAAAAATTTAAAAGAGTGATAACAGTCCCTTCCAATTCCAAGGAAAGGGCCACTTCCTTACACTGCTGGAGGAAGTATAAATTACCAGAATATTTTCCAGAAGTAACCTGATACAGTATCAATGAAAATTTTAAATATACATTCTGTTTGACCTTATATTATCACTTATTGGAATCCAGCCTCAAAAAAACAAAAAGCACCAGTACACACATTTAAAGATATTTATTGTAGCCTTGCTTATGTTGAAACAATAGAAACTGCTCCTGAATAGTTCTTTTTTTTTTTTAATTTATTTTTGAGAGACAGAGAAAGTGTGAGTGGGGGCAGGGCAGGGAAAGGGAGACAGGATCTGAAGCGGGCTCTGTGCTGACAGCAGAGAGCCTGATGTGGGGCTTGAACTCACGAACTGTGGGATCGTGACCTAAGCCAATGTTGGATGCTTAACCGACTAAGCCACCCAGGTGCCCCAATAGTTCCTATTTTAATAAATTAAAGTGTAGCCATATTTTTGTAACAAAAGTTCATAACAAAATTTGAGAATAGTAAAATGTTTTCCAAATTAAGTAAAGCCCCTAATCACTCTTTTGTTCCTTTTTCCTAATAGGCTATTTTTAATATATTTACATTGTGCAGTAGTACTAGATATCATGTTAATAAGTTACTAATCGGGGCGCCTGGGTGGCTCAGTCGGTTGAGCGTCCGACTTCGGCTCAGGTCATGATCTCGCGGTCCGTGAGTTCGAGCCCCGCGTCGGGCTCTGTGCTGACAGCTCGGAGCCTGGAGCCTGTTTCAGATTCTGTGTCTCCCTCTCTCTGACCCTCCCCCATTCATGCTCTGTCTCTCTCTGTCTCAAAAATAAATAAACATTAAAAAAAAAAAATTTTAAAATAAGTTACTAATCAATGGTCTATGAAAATACCTCATTAAAATTCCATGTGATGATTTCACAGATTCTAAGTAGTTTTCAAAAGAAACATATATCAATTTTTGGCAACTTTACAAAAGTGTAAAAGTTAATTTGGCCTTGAAATCATGGTATATAAATTCATTGGTAGGAGCACCTGGGTGGCTCAGTTGGTTGAGCATCTGCCTTTTGATTTCAGCTCAGGTCATGATCTGGAGGGTTCATGAGATCGAGCCCTGCACTGGACCCCGTGCTGATAGCATGGAGCCTGCTTGGAATTCTCTCTCTCTCTCCCTCTTTCTCTGCCCCTCCCCCTGCTCATGCTCTCTCTCTCTCTCTCTCTCTCTCTCTCTCAAAATAAATAAACTTTAAAAAATTCATTAGCAAAAACTGTTCAAGTTTTGTTATATATGAATACAAAGAAAAACACATCTACAAATTTCATTCCTCTCAGTTGATCAGATGAGACCAGATTTTATTTTAATCTGCAAAGAATATTAGCCAAAATAATAATTCTACTTTAAAATGTGTGTGTGTGTGTGTGTGTGTGTGTGTGTGTGTGTGTATCACTCAGAGTTAATTTCCCGAAAAAAAAGTTCGAGGGATGCACACAAACACAAAAGAAGAGCAAGAAAACTGGAGTAAAAGTATATAAGTTTAACATCATGTTCCGGTTCTCCAGTCTTCCTGTCCATTCTAGACATTTCTTCCACACTTGATGGTTACATGGAAATTAAATAAGACCCTGTTGAGATACTCAAGCACTGGTTCCCTCGGTTTCCCCAAAGCCCTCATAAAGGCACATGAAATATAAAATCATAAATTTTCCCATGAGTCCCCATCAAACAATGTCATCTGCCCCTTCTCCAATGTTCCAGTGTATTCCACTTATAATTCTTATGACACGTAGTTCAAAACGCTGAAGGAGGTGAACTTGGATATCTGTGTATGTTATATCCCCCACCAGACTGTAAGCTCCTAGGCAGCAGAGTATGTAGTTCAGGGTCAGGGGGAGACCTGAGAATTCAGCCAGCCCAACCACCCAAGCAAAATCTGAGGGCTCTCTACAATACTTCACCAAGCAGAAAAGTTTGCGATAGCGGTACTACCCCCACTCCATAGCAGCTTGTTCCTTCTTAGGAAAAGTGGATCTCCTAGAAAGCTCTCCTATAGGGGCGCCTGGGTGGCGCAGTCGGTTAAGCGTCCGACTTCAGCCAGGTCACGATCTCGCGGTCCGTGAGTTCGAGCCCCGCGTCAGGCTCTGGGCTGATGGCTCAGAGCCTGGAGCCTGATTCCGATTCTGTGTCTCCCTCTCTCTCTGCCCCTCCCCCGTTCATGCTCTGTCTCTCTCTGTCCCAAAAATAAATAAAAACCGTTGAAAAAAAAATTAAAAAAAAAAAAAAAAAGAAAGCTCTCCTATAAATAGAATTAAGATATTTTTCTGCAATTTTTCTCATTTAACCCCTCTCTTACCCATTGGTAATCTACAGAATAGATCAAATCCCTATTGCCACAGGACAGCTTGTGAAATATGAGACCCTTCATATTTTTCCTTCAATCTCCTAACTCAGTACTTTGCATATGAAAGAAAGAAAGAAAGAAAGAAAGAAAGAAAGAAAGAAAGAAAGAAAAAGAGAGGGAAAAAGAAAAAGAGAGAAAGAGAGAAAAAGAGAGAAAGAGAAAGAGAAAAGAAATAGTTAAATAATCTTCTTCCATCGCTCATCAATGTACCAGGGTGGGCAAGGTTGTATATTCTCTAAAAGATATTTTATTGGTTTTATAACATGACTTTAATTTCACTATCTAGTTTTAGGAAGAACTTATCAGGAATACAATAACCGACAATTGAGATATTCAAAATAGAAACGTTATTCCACTACAATAGCTTTCTCACTCCTTTAAGGTTTTCTCATTTCCACTGCAAACAGACCAGTTCTTCAATGCTGTTGGGATGACCTGTGTGGGCAAAGCTGGGTTGGGACAAGCTGCTCAGCTCTGCCAGGAAGAGTCCACCCTCAAGGGGCAATTTCTTCTCACCTCCAGGATCCCTTGGGCTTTCTGGGCTGACTCAGGGCTTCATATGCAGCCTGGATCTCCAGGAAGTGCCTCTGAGCCTCCTCTGTCTGGTGTCGGTTGTGATCAGGGTGCCAGATCTTCACTAGCTCCCGGTATCTTCGATGTATTTCTTCATTTGTTGCCCCCTCTGAGACACTCAAAACCTTAGGGAAACAGAAGGTGAAAATTAGAATTCCATACGTTTCAGAAAACCTGGGTCTCTCCCCACTTCCTTGCTAAATCAGGCTGTGCTATCTCTGGAGTCGGCTTTTACTTGCCTGAGAGAAAGGCCCAGAACCTCAGATTAGAATTCCAGCCTTTTTTCTTTTTTTTTTTTTTGAGTTTATTTATTTATTTTGAGAGAGACAGAGACAGTGCAAGTGGAGGAGGGGCAGAGAGCGAGGGAGAGAGAGAACCCCAAGGTGACTCCATGTAATCAGCACAGAGCCCAATGCAGGGCTTGAACCCATGAAACAGCGAGACCATGACCTGAGCCGAAACCAAGAGTCAGACGCTTAACCGACTGAGCCACGCAGGTGCCCCTAGAATTCCAGCCTTTTGAAACATGGGCTAGCTCTGGATCTGATGGCAAGAACCAAGCTTTGCTTTGAACCACAGCTGCCCGTTTTCTAACCTGGGACTTCGCCATCCTCACAAGATCTCTTCCTTGAAAGAGAAATAAGCATATATGTCCACCAAAGACATGTACAAGAATGTTCACAGCAGCTTTATTTAGAATGGCCCCAAATTGGAACTAACCTAAATGTTCATTAACAATAGGAATGGATAGATACCGTGTAGTATATTTATACAATGGCATACTACACAACAATGGAAACAATTTATAAATGTTATAGTACTTATTCATAGTGCATGCAACAGTATGAATAAATCTCACGAACATAATGTTGAATGAAAGAAATCAGACATGGGGTGTCTGGCTGTCTCAGGCATGTGACTCTTGATCTCAGGGTTGTGAGTTCAAGTCCATGCTAGGTGTGCAGCCTACTTTAAAAAAATAAAATAAAAATAAGTTAATTTAAAAAGGAAAAAAGTCAGGGGCGCCTGGGTGGCTCAGTCGGTTGAGCATCCGACTTCAGTTCAGGTCATGATCTCGCGGTCCGTGAGTTCGAGCCCTGCGTTGGGCTGTGTGCTGACAGCTCAGAGCCTGGAGCCTGTTTCGGATTCTGTGTCTCCCTCTCTTTCTGACCCTCCCCCGTTCATTAATAAATAAATGTTAAAAAATAATAATAATAAATAAAATAAATAAAAAGGAAAAAAGTCAGACATAAAAGTATATACCGAATGATTCCATTTGTATGAAGTTCAAGAATGGACAAAACTAATCTACGGTAATAGAAGTCAGAATAGAGATTCTTCCAAGGAAAGGAGTCTAGAGCGAGAAGGGACACAAGGGAAACTTCTTGGTGCTGGATATATTCTATACCTTGGTTTGAGTGGTGGTTACATAGATGTATACATAAAATGCGTCATCAGCATACAGCCCAACACAGGGCTTGATCTCACCACTGTGAGATCACGACCTGAGTCACTATCAAGAGTCAGATGCTTAATTGAGCCACCCAGGCACCACATATATGTTACTTTATATATGTTAGACCTCAATAAAAAGTAAACAATATATACCTATCTTTTCCCACTCACTGTTAGTGACCCTGTACCTTCACCCATTGCACACAGAAACCCAAAGAAAGCCGGACACCCTTCTAGGGCCCAACCCAGCATACATGAAAACATATACTCCCATATACGGGGCATCAGTTCCAGTAAGGCTTAGCCTAACTCTCAGAGCTGTCCCAGACAGGAATGAGAGGGAACAAAGACTTACCTGGTAAGCCAGCTGACGCTTCTCATCCTGAAAACTGTTAACAAACTCATAGAGCTTCTCCCACTCACGGAAGGAGTTGTTGCTGAAACCAGGATCCCCCACCAGCAGCCTCCAGATCCGGTAAGGCAGAAGGAAGACAGACTCTGTGATGCGGCCAAGGAGGGGGAAGAAGCTGAACCAACTCAAAAAGGAGCCAAGGGTCTCTGCCACATAGCTAAGGGTGGCTGCTGTGTTGCAGAAGGTGCTGTAGGCTAGTGGGCCTGTGAAAGCAAGGTAAGCCAAGCCCAGACGGTAGAGCCGGACACTGAGTGTCTCTGAACCAACTGAAGTCTTATAGCGGCGATGCTTCTGGGCTGTGATGCTGGCAGCCAAGCTGATGGGAAGGATGGCTATGGGGCGGCCGTAGAAGATAGGGGAAATAAGAAATGCTGCCCCTAGCGTATTCTTAAAGTCTGAGGTCTGGTTGCCAACAGCAGCCACAAGCAAGACCCCTAAGCCAACTGCCAGTGGAAGGCCCACAATATAGAAGTTGGCCATGAAAGAAAGGCTAATGAGAGCCACCAGGCCAAAATAGATGCCCACTATCACCTGGGCAACAAAGCGAATGAAACTGAGAGGGGGTGTCCTCCCTACTGAGCTCTGCCTCTGCCTCTGGGGTCTGTTGGCCTGAGCTACAAAGCTCGGGAGCTTCCAGAATTCCCAGAGCCAGCCCAGCCCGCCACCCCCCAGGGTAAGCATCCAGAGCAGTGCATGAGTGTCCCTCCCCAGGTACAGGTGGTGGAGCCCAGCAGGGCCTCCTACAGCCCAAAGGGCATAGGTCACCAAGAGCCCTTTGGCCATCCTTTAGGTAAAGGGTGTCAGATCAAGTCCAGTGGCACCTGACATACTGCCCAGAGTGCAGAAATCTGGGGTCATCTGTGAGAAACATGGCTGTCATGGTCCCAGACCCTAGGAGATGAAAAAAGCAGTCATAAGACTATATCCAGGCCCCTAAGAGTAACCATTTCTCCTTCCAATAATAAGCGCAGATCTTCCTGAGTGTCCCTGAAATGCAGGTTCTCCCATACCCTTTGGTCTGGCTCCTCATTTCTGTTTGTTTGTTTTTTAAGTTTATTTTTGAGAGAGAAAGAGAGAGACGGAGAGCACACAAGCAGGGAAGGGACAGAGAGGGAGGGAGACACAGAATCCAAAGCAGGCTCCAGGCTCTGAGCTGTCAGCACAAAGCCGGATGCGGGGCTCCAACCCACAAATCACCAGACCATGACCTGAGCCGAAATCGGTGGCTTAACCCACTGAACCACCCAGGCGCCCTTCATTTCTGTTTTTCTTTTTTTTTTTTTTTTTTTTTTTTAATTTATTTATTTATTTTTTAAATTTTTTTAACATTTATTTATTTTTGAGACAGAGAGAGACAGAGCATGAACAGGGGAGGGTCAGAGAGAGGGAGACACAGAATCTGAAACAGGCTCCAGGCTCTGAGCTGTCAGCACAGAGCCCGAAGCGGGGTTCGAACTCACGGACTGTGAGATCATGACCTGAGCCGAAGTCGGCCGCCCAACCGACTGAGCCACCCAGGCGCCCCCATTTCTGTTTTTTATAAGCACAGCCAACTCCAAATTTAAGGCAGAAAAATGTTTTAAATGCTTTCAGTTG
The DNA here is from genome assembly GCF_046562875.1 of Panthera onca. NCBI lineage: Eukaryota > Metazoa > Chordata > Mammalia > Carnivora > Felidae > Panthera > Panthera onca. The sequence goes on along the minus strand of NC_138345.1, from coordinate 75,844,405 downwards.
GTTTAGAACTCAGCACATGGACAGAAAAGCAGAAGCTTAAATTTCAGACCACTGGTTCCTGGAATGATTCATGGGAGAATGGAGTGAACAGGAGTGAACAGAATGCCCTTCTAAAGTTCCCACACATTTTGAAAGTCCCCTGGCATCCCTAGCCCTCCTCAGACTCGCACTATGGCCGCCCTCAGACACATGGCCAAGGTTCCTCTCCAGCCTTCCCATCTCTCCAGGCCACGAAATCTTCCCACAAGTCAAATTTGAAAGAGGTCCTGAACTCCCTCCACTCAAACAGTTCTGTTAAACTAACGTTTTGACCTAAACCCTGGCACTCCATAGTTCAACCACCTCCTTCCAGGGCAGACTTGGGAGTCCCTCCAAAGAGGCCGGTTGAACCCCCAGAATACCAAGCCAGATGCCAACGTGTGCCTACCAGCATCTCCCCCCTAGTAGGCCTCAAGACCACCAGCCAGTTACTCGCTAGTCCCAGGGTGGACTGCCGTACCTGGGTACCCCGGCTCCCAGACCCCGTCAGACCAGTCATTTCCTTTGGCTACAGAGTCAAAACGGCCCCTGTCACTCCGTTCTCACTTCCATCCAAATGGACTTTGTCTTTCTGTGTGTGCTGTGTCACGGAAGTGGGGCCGTCCGGGTCAGGCCCCTCCCTAAGCACCCCCCCACACACACACACACACCCGGTCCCCTTGGGATCACCTTTCAGCCTCGGCTCCTCTCGCCCGCCCTGTCGTGTAAACCGGTGTGAGGCTCTCCGGGCGAATCCAGCCTACCCAGGCTGGCGCGGCGCCCCACTCCAGACCGAGCGCGCTTGCACCGCTGCACCACCGTCGCCAGGTGGCGCTGCCGCTCACGGAAGGGCGGGGCCGGGCGGGTCTCCAGACTCACCTTGTCCACTTGCCGGGGCAAAGCAGCCCCGAGTGGTTCGCTATAAACGCAAAAATAGGCCTTTGATCGCCCCTTTCCATCCCTACAAATGAGGGGGTGACTTGTCCCTCTCAGGATGCACGCTCTTCCTACTCCGTTGTTTTTCAAGACGGCCTTGGATGGCTCCACTTCCAATTCCTCTAAGGCCGACTCACCCACGGACTGACTGCAGAGAGGACCCCCAGCCCGAGTTTGCCTCATTTGCCCCGCCCCCAGGCCTGCTAGTCAGGGGAATTACGTCTAGACCTGAGCCTGAACCTGAGGGGCCTCCCGATCTAGTGGGAGCCCGAGCCTGCTGTATCCTGAAGGCTATGGGCGAGAGGCAGAAACACTAGCAAAAAGGGATATGCGTCCCACCCAGAGAGCAGAGCGAGAGCGAAGCCGCAGCACCAGAGTCGTCTGCCTTCCTCCCACCTCGACGCTGGGAAAGAGCTGGGATGCCAGATGCCTTCGCTTCAATGCCCTGGGCTCCAATCCTGGCTCTGCTACGTGACCTTGGCCAAGTCACGTAGTTTCTTGGGCCTGTTTCCTCCTCTGTAGAGGAAAGGCTTGGCTCTCCAAAGTCCCCAGTCTTGACCTGGGGGTGGGGTGGGCCTGGTGGCCCTCACACTGCCAGCCCCTCAGCCTTTATCCCTGCCCGGGGAGGGAACATGGCTCTCCTAAGGCGCCTTAAGGCTCACCGAGGGGCCAGGGCTGGGAGGGGCCCCAAAGCGACGCGGGAGCTGCCAGCTGGGGGGGCGGGGGCGGACGGGGCGCTGAATAATGAATGAGACTTAATTGGGCCCGCACTGAGAGGCGGCGCGCTAAGCTCGGCAAACAGCTCGGGCGGCGGCGGCCGCCGCTGGACAAACAAACTCGCTCCCGGCGCTGGAAGCGGGGTGGGGGAAGCAGCCGCGGAACGCAGAGGGAAGGGGCTGGCCGCCTGGCCGCCTGGCCGCACGCAGCCTGCTCTGAGGCCGGAGGAACCCAGGGCTGCTGGGCTGAGCTGACCTCCCAGAGAGTGGCGGTCGGGGAGGGTGCTCGGGGTTCCAGCTCAGGAAGCGAGGGCTGGGCGGGGAGAGAGCGGATTGTGCGGTGGGAGCCAGGGGCCCAAGGGCGACAGGAGTGCGCGGAAAAGATGGAGAAACGAGTGGGGGGCGGAGAAGAGAGGGAGAAGTGAGCGGAGAAAAAGCACATCGAGGGAGGGGCGGTCGGGGGTGGGGGCGGGAAAGGAGCCGTTACCGAGAGGAAAGGGAAGAGCGATGGAGGAACAAGCGAAGGGAGGCGCGAGGGGCCGGGAGAAGAATTGGAGAAGAGTCAAGGAGAGGATGGGAGGTGACCGGAATGAGAACGAGAGGGCGGCGGGGCGGGCAGGAGGCGCCCCTGCCTCCGCCTCGCCCCGCCGCGCTCCCGCCCTAGCGCTCTCTCCAGCCGCCCGCACTCACTTTGTCACAATTACGGGGCCGTCACTCGGCCCGGATTGTTTTCCCCAAATTGTTGTTCTATAAACTGGCGGGGGGTGGGGAGTGGGGGGATCTGACAAGCTGAAGCGGGAGGGGAGGGTCTCAACTGCGGTGGGGGACGTGGCGGAGTATTTACCCACGAAAGGACCGGGGCGGGCGGGTGAATCCGGGGACCCACGCGGGAAGTCTGGTTGGCGTCCCAGCCTCGTTGCTGATCCCGCTTTTAACCTTCCTGGCCCTTCGCAGCCTCGGCTGCCTCAGTTTCTCCAAAAGAGAACTGTGAGGATTGGAGGGTAGGGGCCGCGGAGGCCGTTGCAGGTGGGGCCCAAACTTCCCTGCTTATCCATTCTGTTTTGTTCTTTATACCCTGGTCATAGCGGGAGGGGGTCTATCTCAGCTCAGCCGTCCCCAGAGCTCCTCTCACCCCCGCTGGGTGGCCAGACTTCCACCCCCCGTAAGTCTAGGCCACCCTTTGCCCCGCGCGCGCCCTCCAGCCCCAGGCTCCGCGCCGCCGGGTGCCCCACACCACCTTGTCCCTCAATAGCGCAAACATCTGTTGCGCGCCCACTGTGAGCCAGAGCCGCCCCAGCCTTCCTCCCCCCACTCCTCTCCCCCGCCACCCGCCCCTGCCGGCCCGCCCGGCATGTCGGCTTCGTGACAGCCGCCGCCGAAGCCCAGGCCCCGGGGGAGCGGCCTGAGAGGAGCCGCCGCATGGCTGGCTCCGACACCGGCCTCCCCGGCGGCTCCAGGGGCAACGGAGGGTGGCGGCCGCTGAAGCGAGACGGAGCCGGCCCGCAGAGTTGGCAGAGCTGGGCCGGGAGGGGGGAGAGCCCCTGGGCGGGCTTGTCTCCCGGTCTCTGAGGCCAGTGGGTCTCCTCATTCCATTGCCCTAGGGTCGGCCCGGGCCGGGACCCCGCCTGGCTCTGCTTGCCGGGGACGCGGTTGGCGCCCGTGCCCCCTCCCCCAGTCCGGGTGATTTACACGCGGACTCCGCGCAGCGGCCGCTTCCCAATCAGGAATATCGACCCCGGGCGGGGCCCCCGGGCCGCATCGATCCCTCTAAGGCTTGGGATTTAAAAATGTCAAATTTGCCTTTTCCAGGCGGGCGGAGGGGGCGGGGGAGGGGCTGGAGGAGGGCGGCAGGGCGGCGGGGCGGGGGGACCGCGGGGCACCGACCAGGTCCTTGTGCCCTGAATGAGAAGCGACCTGGTCGTGGCCAGGCCCTGACACTGTGTGGCCATCCTTGGGTTTCAGTCGTCTCTAGATGGGGGCAGGAAGGAAGCCCTGCTCTCTTTCCCATTCCCATGGACCTCAACTTGCACTGGCGTATTCCCAATGTGAGAACCCCTAGAGGAACAAAGACATAACCCAAAATGTAGGAAGACAAATTTGGAGGAGATCCCTAAACATGGACGCAAGGAGAGGTACAGAGACAAAGATATAAAGGCTCCAAGAGACACCCTAGCTATGAGGAAGAGCAAGGCGAAGGGAAGGTGGCTGAGAGCCAGCGAACAAAGCAGGCAACCAGAGATACAGAGTCACCCCCAACTCTGCCCTATAGACCTAGGAGATTCAGCGCTGGGAAGAAAGTTCGGCTTGACCTTTTAGTGTGTTTGAGAGTGGGGGAGGACAAAGCCAGGTGAAGAAAGAGAGTTATTGGGGTAAGGAATCAGACTATAATTAGCATTAGTCTCCCAAGGTGTCAACTAGTAACTGGACCTAAGGTCCAAAAGGTAAGGGTCCCAAGGGCCACTAGCCCAGGCCCCAAAGAGATGGGCTCTCTTGGAAGTCTGATGATCTGACCTGTGCCTGAGACCCACCTTCTCCTCTCTGACCGCCTGGGGACCCAGATGGGCTGGAGAGCACATCCTGTATGTGATGAAGATTGTGTATATGTAGGAGTGTGGACTATAGAAAACTCTAGTAGTGACCACTTCCTTCCCCAGGACTCAGCAAATGGGTCTCCAAGCTTTGCAAAAAGCATCCACTACTTTCAGAAAGCTTGGGGAACAGGTGACATTTTGGGTGGAAATGGTGGAAGGGAGCAGTTGTCCAGACCAGCATCCTCACAGTTAACATCTATCCCCCCCACCCCCAGCAGCATACCTCAGCTGTCACTGTGCACACTGCCATTTCCTACAGAACTGGAGAGAGAGAGAGAGCTGACAGCAAGTAGTGGGGGGGGGGGGGGGAGCACAGACATGAAGGAAGAGGCTGCAGCTGATCCTCAGACAATACACACCACCACTGACAAAATCAGGTCGACACATTCCTAAAGCTGACCCACGCTGTCACTGACTTACACGTGTGATCCACACTCATCCATCCCTGTCACACACACCATCTCTGTGTGCACAGACATGCACAATGCCTCCCAGGTCAAGCTGAAGCGCCCAGTCTTAAGGCCTGTCCACACACCTATTGATATTAGACCTTAAATCGCCTAACCCAAAGAGAGGGCTTAGGTCCCGGCCCCCCGGCCGCCAAATTCTACAACCAGAGCCAGCTCCAACAGCTGTGAGCCAGAGCTCAAGAAGTCAAGTACCAAGATAGAGGCAAAGAACCGGGAGCTGACCCAGCGGTGGGGCTATTAAACGCCTCCCTTACTCTCCCTCCTGCCACTGGCCTCTTTCCCCGCACGTCCACTAGCTGCTCGCCGGCCCGCCGTCCTCCTGTCAGTCGAGTAATGAATGCGCGCTCCGGGCCCCGGGCCCCCCCGGAGTCGTTCATCACTGCCAGCCACCGCCCACCTCTCTGCCGCCCGCCGTGAGGGCTAAGCGGCCCAGGCGACGAGAGCCCCTCTCCCCCCACCTCAACCACTAATTGTCAGATTGAGATGTTGATTTGTCAGCTGGGAGCTAGAGCCAAAGAATCCGCAGTAAAACCCGGACTCCTTGAACTTCCTCTTGGCTCCGTGAGGGTTCTCCCAGCCTTGGAGCTTTTCTGGATTTCATGTGGATGGGTTGGATTTTGCGTGGGAGATCGGGGAATAGAAGCACAGTATCACTCTATTCCAATAGGAGGCGCACCAGGTTACAGACCCTCAGTTGCCCTAGGAAAGCTCCTCTTGGGCGCAGTTCCACCTGTATAGACCAGAGGCCGTTAGGACTTCGTCCCCCAGTCTCCCAGCAGGGGGCGCCTGGGCCACCACCCTCTTCTGCAGCTAGATCCCTGCTTCCGCACTGGAAGCCCCCAAGGCAGCGGTCCTCCAGTCCGCCTTCAGGTCACGCCGGGGGCCATATCCTGCCCTCTCTCTCTCTCCTGCAGGTGCCTCCGGCCTCCCACAGTCCTCCGTTTTCCCGCAGGAGGCGTCCCTGTTGCTGGTCCGCTCTCTCCTAGCCCTAGGCGCCTAGGCTGCAGTCCCACCCCCGCCCTCTCCCCAGCCCGGGCCCCGGAGCTCCCCGAGCGGCCGGCTGAGTGACGGGCGGCCGGTGATTATGCGGAGGGGGGAGCGGGGTGCGCCGCGGGCGGCAGCGCTGACCCTTCACATTTCCGATCCGCCGGGACCCTCATCCATCCGAAGCTGCTCTTTGTCTGGCCGCCTAATTGCCGGCGGACAGGATGGATGGCGGGACCGACAGCCGCGGAATCCCTAATAAAGGCCGCGGCCGCCGGGGAGGGAGCGCGGAAAGGAGGGGGAGCAAGAAGGAAAGGATGGAAGGAGGTGGGAGGAAGCACCGGGCCGCGGCTGCCGGCTCAGAGGCGCTGCGCGCGGCGCACACGGGAGCCAGGCCCGCCTAGGGCGCAGGACCAGGCGTCCCGGGTCGACCCGGTTCTGGGCGCGCTGGATATGGGGCTCGTTACGTCTCCTGCTTGTTGGAGAAGAGGAAAGAGCTAGGTGCCACCAACAGAAAGAGCATCCTAGGGCCGACCCGCTTAGCCTTGCCCTCGAGGCTTCGAGCTTGACGCTGCCTCTTGGGCTCCCGGCTCTCGCCAGCTGGCGCCCCTCCTTCGGCCCCCCGCAAACCCCTCCTCTGCTCACCTGTCGGTTTCCCAGCGCGGATCCAATATCCCGGCGGAGAAATGAGGGGTCTGACAGCTGTCTGTGCGGCCGCTCGCCACATTTCATTAACTGGAAGCTGGAGCCGCGGAGGGTGGGGGCCAGGGAGAGCAAAAGGAGGTGGAGAGGGAGGCTAGGACGAGGAGACGCACCTGGCCAGGGGTCAAGGGCTGAGGAAGTAAGTCAGCAGCGCGATCTGGCCTGACAAACACCTTGCAAACAATCACTACCCCTCCCTGTGGGAGTCAGCGCAGCCCATTGAGCCCAAGGCTGTACAGAGCTGCGGTGCGGGAGGGGAATGGAAGCCCTAGGGCGGATGGCACACTGACCCTCTCGCCTTGTGGCCGAGGCCTGTGGAGCAATGGGGCAAAGGGTGCACAGAATCTTGGGCCATGACTGTTTCCCCACCCATGGTGGGAGGAGGAGAGCGGTCCTCAGCCCTCCTGGCCAGCTTTCCTCTCATTCGCCTCTTGATAACATTTTCCTCCGATTTGCTTGGTTTCTTTCTCCATCCCTTTTCTCTGCCCACTCCTCTTCCTTCTGAACAACTCCTCTCCGCTGCTAACTTCTGCCAACCGTTAGCTAACAATTGAGCACCTGTTGGGTGTCAGGCTCCACAGCGCTGGGGTGAGGGATCAGGGACACTGAGCCAACTGCCGGCCCCACACACATAGGTCTCCCCTGAGACTCATTCAAATCTCGCCCCCCACTCCTGTCCTGCTTCTTTCATCCTTCCGCTGCCTCCGGTGCCATTTCTCTTCTCCGGGGCACAGAGATCAAAACTCGAGTCCTAGGCCTGCCACTTACAGGGTGATACAGGACAAGCCATGGTCTCCTTTCTGGGACCAGTTTCCTCAACTGTAAAATGGAGACAAATATATCCACCACTCAGGGGTTCTTCGAGGACGTAGTAAGAACTTGCATATGAAAGCCCTACAATACAGTATTATTTCCCTTTCCATGTTATCCCCTGTCCCCTCAGGTGTGCAAAGTTCTTTTCTCTTCATACCAGGCGTCTGGTACCAGGCAACCCAGGCTGCTTCCAGCTCTGCATAATCTTAGATGTGGGAACAGGAAGCCAGAATGTTTGTGAGGGGATGGGGGCCACACTATGAATTACCCTGAAAAGTGAGGAAGGAGAGAGTGCAAGGAAACAAAAGTGCTTTCTTAGATCTTAATGTGACATCAGCCAGCTGGTTCCTCTCCTCTAACAAACGAGGAAACTGAGGCCTGTGTAGGTTACACTGCAAGTGACAGGGACAGGTCACACTGTTAGGATCTTTCCTCCCATGAGCCCTCTATTGCTCATCTCCTCACTCTTCTTCTTCCCTTGAGCGGGCCTGGGTCAGTGACAAGGAGTGTGGGAGAAGGAACAAAAAGAGAGAACCTTCAAGGAGCCAGGACCTTTCCACTAGACTTCATAAAATTTTAACACGAAAACTTCCTCAGAGTAGAAGGCACATATCACATGCAAATCATATGCTAATCACATGCTAATCCAAAGTCTGGTCCTCAGAACTCTGACACACACCTGGCTGTAAGCTCTGGGGCAAATTCTTGGGAGACCCCTGGGTTCCAGGCCAAGAGAGACAAGAGATGTGTTCCATTTAGGCTCAGGTTATGGAGTTAGGATTCATTTTAGGATTGAAGAGGAGTCAAGTGTATAATTTGGAATTAGGATCAGGGTTAGTGCAGAGTCAAGGATGGAGGTTAAGGTAAGATTCATATTGGGCTGTGCTTTTATTTTATTTATTTTGAAGTAAGCTCTATGCCCAATGTGGGGCTTGAACTCATGGCCCCAAGATCAAGAGTCACATGCTCCACCGACTGAGCCAGGCAGGCGCTCCTGGGCTGTGCTTTTACATAGGGGAGTCTAGGGGACTCTTTAAAGGCCTCCTCTCTCCTCCCATTCCCCCATCAGACTCATCCTCACCTCCACAGCCCTTGCTATGTCCTGTAGCAGACCCTTCTCTGCCTACTTCCCACTCCCAACCACACCACCTTCTTGGGGCCTCCCAGTTCGGCTGCCTGAGGAGCTCTGGATAAATTGTCCCAGATCCAAGCCTGGGCCTTGGCATTTCCTCTTGAGCCCAGACACTTGGCTTCTGGCCCCTGGAGCACCGGCCGGCCTTGACCCTACCCAGGTCCCTCCTCGGCCGAATGTGACAGCTGCAGGGGAAGCAATAAGGACCTGGTGAGCTGGCAGCTTCATTCCAGAGCGTGGGGAAAGAGCAACAGAACATGAATAAATTCATGGAGCTGGCCCCTCGGCTCCCTGTGAGCCAAGCCTGCTCCCCCCACCACACAGACCCGCTGCCGCCTGCAGCCCTGCTGGTCACCGCAGCTCACAGCCTGGGCTGGGGACGGGAGGAGAAGGGACGCTCCAGAGAGAAGAGGGCTGGGACCTGAAAGGGGCTGAGGTGAGGGGCTCAAAAAGAGGGCCTTGGTGAGTAGGAGAGTGGGGTGGGGAGTGGGGCTGAGCAGTGAGGGCTTCTGGTCAGTGGAGGGAGGGCAGGAGAGGAGGGAGGAGGAAGGAGAGGGTGGCAGGACCTGGGGACGAAGGGGCCTGAAGATCGGGCAGGGTAGGCCAGCGTGAGCCCTGGCCTGCTCTCTCCTCTCTGATCCATCCATCATCCAGCCTGGGGGAGCAGTTCCAGAATTAGACATGCACGGGGCCGACATGGCCCTCAGCCCCCCGAGGAAGACAAATGGCGACAAAGACCTTGAATAAAATTTGTATTTATGGTTGGAGGAGGAGGCCCCTCCCCCACTGACTGCCAATCCTTTCTCTCCCAACCTTTTCAAGCATGTAGGGGTCTCTCTCGACACTGGCCCAGCCTCAGCAACCTCTTTATTCCTGCACCATTATGGGATGGGAGGTGCAGGGAAGGGGTACGGAAAATGAGATGAGGGAATCATCTTTTGCCCAATAATCATGCCCTGGTGTGCCCTGTGCCTTCCATTTGCACAACTTATTCCTATATATCACAGTCCTGGCCTATCCTAGTCAATAAGAGGTCCTTTGCAGCTGCACACCTCCAGGGTCTCCAAACATCCTCACTTTTGCCCCTTCTCCAAACTTCTGGCCCTGGAGTCCCTTGTGAGCAAGAAATTTCCCCCAGAGGTGCCAAACCCTAAAGAAGGATGAAGCCACTGGCTTTTTTCATGGACCCTGACCCCTCACAGAGAGGGATCTATCAAAGCGTGGGGCCCCTCTTGGTCACTCGGAATGACAGAAACAGTCACCTCTCACAGGAGGGTGCCCAGCATTTAATCTGCATTTTAGTTGTGTTAATTTGCATCACCAACTTCAAATCCCTTCCTCAAACATTTGCTACGTGGGGACCGACTTCTTTGGGTCTCTATTGAAACACAGACTTTTAGGAAGGGAAAAGAGGCAGAGATACTGGGGCTGGACAAGGTTTGGGACCAGGGCAGGGGTGGTGCTGGGCTGGGCTGGGCAGGGCAGGACAAGTGAGCTGATAGCTGCTTTCTGACTCTTTCTCCCCAGCAGGTTCTCTACTCTTCAGTCCTAAGGAGAGATGGCATTCGTGGGGTCCCACATGTAGAGACTAAGAGGAAGCCAAACACAGAAACCTCCCTTCAACCAGCCCTCATACACACACACACACACACACAAAGACAACACACAATCCACAATCCCACTCACCCAGGAACACACCAGACCAGGGTCCCATGGCCCGACCGCACTTGCCAGCATACTGTCACAATGCACAGACCCAGAGCATACCACTCTGTTGGAAAAACCGCCCCGCCCCCGCATCTTCCCCACAGTTGATATGTCACATTGGAGTCCGAACACGGACCTGGGTGTCTCTCCGCAGCGCGCCATTTACATTTCTCTCTCGATCTGTCAACCTGTCTCAGCTCTTGTCTCTCTCTCTCTGTCTCTGTCTCTCCCCTCTCCCCCTCCTGGGCCTGTCAGTTAGTCTCTTTTCCAAGCTTTGTCTCTGTCTCTGCGTCTCTAGCTGGCTTTCTGTCTCTTTGATGTCTCTGTCGCTCCTTCTCTGCTTTCCTGTCGGTTTCCTGCTCACTCCCCCAGACTGATCTGTTTTCTCTTTCTCTCTCTCTCCCTCGCCCTCTGCTTTGCTCTGCGCTCCCCCCACCCCCACGCACCAACACTGGGGGTCGAGGGTGGAGGTGGCTGGAAATTTGCCTTTTCCGGTTCAGGCCAACATGTACTCATTGAACCCTTTACCAAATGTTATTGGGTCACGGGCACTGAGGGGCGTGGGGTGGCGAATTTCTTTTATTCACCCTTCTTGTATGTTTGTGGGCTTTTCTTTTCTTTTGGTGGAGGGTGCTTTTTAGCTCTGGAATCCACCTCTGTCTTTTTTTCTGCGTGTATCTAGACCCCTTTTTATCCCATATCTATTTCTGGCTTCCTCTGGAATCCAGGAATACCGAACTCTGGGTGCGGTGAAAGTAAGGATAGGGTGGGGAGAGCGAACCCCTGCAGAATCCGCTCAGAACCAGGCAGGCACAGAGAAGCTGAGGGGACGCGGGTGGGGGCCTTTGCCTGCCCCGCCCCCGCGCTTCCCACTCTGGGCGCCAGGGGTCGCTCCGCCCCGGGCCGCTTATAGAGGCTCCCGCCGCGCAGCGGCTCACACCACCCGCACTGCCGCCCCGGGAGGGAGGGGAGGAAGGTTAGGGACGCAGAGAGGGAGAGCTCTAGCTGGGGAGAAACGCGGGGCCAGGCTCTAGCAGGGTCTGGGGCCGTGGCTGGGGTAGAGAGGCGCGTCAGTGCGCTCCAAGAACCAGAGCGCAAACCTCCAAGGAGGTCGCGTCCGGTGGGCGCCACCCGCAGCGCAGAGCCCGGGACGTCCAGAGAGCGGAGAGTAGTCCCCTGCTCCGACCGGGAGCGATCCGTCTGGGTAGCCGGGGACCTAGGCGCCGCCATCCTTGAGAAGGCAGCTGTCCGGAAAGCAGGCATCCTAGATCTGTAAGAAACCAGCCGTCCGAGAAGCCGCTGATTTCAGGCGCCCGGGGACGTTAGGCTGCACAGGAGGGTAATAGAGGACCGCGGGTTTTGAACCGTCGGGAGGCCCCTGGCCCAACTTACGGGGCGGGTGGGGGGGGGAACCTCCGCCTTGACGGAAGGTTTGGGGAACGGCACCGCTGAGGCGGGAGCCCGCAGGGGCGGGGGGGCCGGGCGCAGCCGTCGGGGGGGTCCCGACCCAAGCCCGAGCCCGGCCACCGCCTCCGGGGCCCGCGGAGAGCCCCGGGCCTCCGCCGCCATTGCGCCAAAGAGTGAGGAGGATCTGCTGGCCCTGGCCGCGTCGCGGCTGAGCCGCCGCAAGCGGGTGGCGGGCGCGGCCGTCGGGGTGGCCATGGTGCTGCTGCTGCTGGTGGCCATTCCGCTGCTGGTGCACAGCTCCCGCGGGCCGGCGCACTATGAGATGCTGGGTCGCTGCCGCATGGTGTGCGACCCACACGGGCCTCGAGGCCCTGGACCCGACGGCGCGCCCTCCTCCGTGCCCCCCTTCCCTCCCGGCGCCAAGGGAGAGGTGGGCAGGCGCGGGAAGGCAGGTCTGCGAGGGCCACCGGGACCCCCAGGTCCCAGAGGGCCTCCAGGAGAGCCGGGCAGGCCAGGTCCACCAGGTCCTCCCGGCCCAGGCCCTGGCGGGGTGGCGCCCCCTGCCGGCTACGTGCCTCGAATTGCCTTCTACGCGGGTCTGCGGCGGCCACACGAAGGTTATGAGGTGCTGCGCTTCGACGACGTGGTGACCAACGTGGGAAACGCTTACGAGGCGGCCAGCGGCAAGTTCACCTGCCCCATGCCAGGTGTCTACTTCTTCGCTTACCATGTGCTCATGCGCGGCGGTGACGGCACCAGCATGTGGGCCGACCTGATGAAGAATGGACAGGTGAGATGCCCCCACCCCAGGCCCAGAGGCGACAGGGTAGCTTTCTAGATCTCCCTGCACTCATTATTACATTGGAGGGCTGCATTCGAACCCCTCTCCCAACAACGTCATTGAGTCTAGAAACGCCAGGCTGCCAAGAACTTATGAATCCTTTCATCTAGCCAAAGAGGAATTAGCGGCCAAAGAAAGGAAATGACCTGCCCAGGGTCTCAACGAGCATTAGGAATGGTGTCAGAATCAGAGCTCGGGACACAAAGCTTAATGTCTCTACAGCTGCTATTTCATGCTCCAACTATATAGGCAACCCTACACCAAACTTGTTTGGTGTCTTTCCCTGCCAGTTATCCTGTCTTTGGTCACCCTCTCTCCTGAGACAGGTCTTCTGGCTTTTGGGTTTCTCAGCCTCACCATGGTCGAGTTACCTGGAGTCTGGCTCCTTCAAATTAGAATGGAATCCGGATCTCTGGCCATGGGCTGTCAGCAGCTGTTCTCATGTGGGGGCATTTAGCTTGGATTTTTGAGTAGAACATAAAAAAGAACGCATTCCCCCCGGGGCCTGGGACCAATTCTACAGCTGGCCTTACCCTAATACTAATACTGAGTCAGTAGGCAGAGGTGGAAATGATGTGGCAGCTCAGGGGCCAGCCAGGCAGCATGACAGAAGGGCTTTGGAGGGGGAAAGAGGCAAAGGGCAGATCAAGCAGAGGCTTTGGCCCCGGGCCTGGTTCTGTAGGCCCCACATCTTCCTGGCAACCTCTGGCCTCCAGGTTCTGCTACTCCCTGCCCCTGTGGTCAGAGTCGGAGTCACTGCCACCTTGGCTTGGGAGAATAGCTCCAAGGACTCAGCTGGAGGGCCGGGACACCCATAGAGGGAACGAGAAGCCTCAGGGGCGAGGGTTGAGGAGGTGCCTGGGCCCCACAAATTGCAGGAGGTAAGACTGGGGCTGAGCGGTGACCTATGAATGCCCCGCACCATGGGGTGGTGTTGACCGTGGTGCATCAGGCCTGCTGGTCTTGGTGTCTGAACCCAGGTCCTGCTACGGCTGCCGGCTGCCGCACCCTCCAGCTCCAGGACTAGCAGGCACTGCACTGGGGTCTCCTCCCAGCAGGGTCACCTCAGAAACCCAAGAAAAGAGAGTGTGTATGTGTGTCTGTATGGGAGTGAGGGCTGTATGTGTGTAAGGGAGTGAGAGCATGTGTGCGTGATGTGAGGTTCTGTGGGTGCAGGGTGCCAAGGTGTGAAAATAGAGCAGCGTCTATGTGCATGTGGCACTGAGTAGGTGTGTATGGTCTATGCAGGGTGTCGGTGAGCAGTTGGAGGGGGCAAGTGTCTATCTAGAGTGTGCCGGTTTCTGAGGGAGCGGGGGCCCGCGGCTCCCACTCTGTATTCTGCGGCGCGGGCGCTGCGGCCCTGGGGACGGTAAATAGTGATTAGAATAATGATGAATAATTAATGAGTTAATAACCAGCCCCCGCGGGACGGGAAGAGGGGGGCTGGGGAAGGGGCTGGGCACCGGAGGCGACCAGCAGCGAGGCCAGAGGGAAGGAGGGGTTACCTGTTGGGGCAGAAGGCGACCCCCATGTCATGGCGCCGGTGGGGGCTAGAAGGGGAAAGGGCACCCAGAGGCGAGAATGCATCATTGCACCTTCCCATGGCCCGCACCCTTGCTTGCATACATACAGACAGACACACCTGTGCCCTATCACTGAGGGGAGGGAATCCAAGTTTAGGAGGTCAGAGCAGGTTCAGAATGTTAGAAATTATCCTACAGCCTAATTTTATTGTTTAAATAATAGCAAACCCTATATAGCGCTATCTAGGTGCTAAGTACTATTCTAACACACTTCACACGTAGTAACTCACTTAATCCTAATAACCTTATGAGGTAGGCTCTATTATTACCTCCCATCTTATAATTCACGTTGACGACCAGAGCAGGCGTGAAACTTGGCCGAGTCGCACAGCTGGTAAATGGCAGTGCCTGGGAAGCTCAGCGATCTCCTGCCTTCTCCTTGTCCTCCCCAGCCCCTGCAGCCTGCTACCCTCGCGCCGCCTTCACAGGCCCAGCTGCGCCTATTCCGCCCGACGCTTCTCTCCACCCTCAGCTCCGCACGGGGCGTGAGTGGGTTGTTCTGTTCTCCCCCGCTAGGTCCGGGCCAGCGCCATTGCTCAGGACGCGGACCAGAACTACGACTACGCCAGCAACAGCGTCATCCTGCACCTGGATGTGGGCGATGAAGTCTTCATCAAGCTGGACGGCGGGAAGGTGCACGGCGGTAACACCAACAAGTACAGCACCTTCTCTGGCTTCATCATCTACCCGGATTGAGCAGGGCCCCATCCCCCGCGCCCCCGCTCGCCCTTCGCCTCCGCTCCCCTCCTCACCCACCTTCAGCCGGTCCCACCCAAGGCGCCATCCTATCCTTCGAGAGCCTGGCGGTGGGGCAGACCCTCCCGCTCCCGGAGGCGGCCGTGCTGGGCGGACTCTTGGCGCTCCGGGGACGCTCCGAGGTCTAAGTGGCCGGGGAGAGGAGGAAGCCGGGCTAAGGAGGAGCAGAGCGGCTCGGGAAGGGACCGCTGGCTTCGGAGTGCGCGCCTGTCAAAGCTGATCCGAGAGGGGCGGAGGTCGGGCCCTCTCTTCTGCTAGGAGCTGGGAAACAGCTTCACCACCCGGAGCTGCAAGCAGAAAGGAAGCCCCGGCATTTGGTGGTGGTGGTGTGTGTGCGGGGATGGAGAGCAGAAACAGGAGCCTATCTAGGTGGGAGGACATGAAACGTTTGGAGGGGTCAGGCTCGTCCTCTGTCACAACTTTCTCTCCTTCCCTCATCCCCATTTTCAGGCTCCAGGCACCGGCCTTGGCAGCCTTCCTGTGAACTGGAGGAAGGAGTGAATTCTTTCCTAGCATTTAAAACTCATTCTGTACAGTCCCCATTTCACCCCCATTCCACCTAGGCCCTGGGGCTACAGCTGCTGTTGCCTCTTCCAATAAAGCAAAGTTGGAGAATGTGTGTGCCTCTTAACTTGGTGCACAGCGTGGGGGAAAATGGCTGACCCTTTCCCTCACTCTTTTCAAGGACTCTCGCCCTACCACCCTCTGCCAGAGGTTAAGGCTTACTTATTCCTGGCAAGGTGTGTCTCTGGTGGAAAAGAGGAGGGCTTCTTCTGCTCAGATATGGGAAGGGAGGAGTATCAGCTTCAGGAGAGCTTGTACTGTAGGGAGACACCAGCCAGAATGACACTAACAAGGGAGGATTCCAGAGATATGGGTCTGGTCCTTCTGCTTTCTGCCTGATGCAGGTGGACTTATAAGAAGAGGAGCGCTAGGGGCTGGGGAGTTGCTGATGGCTCCTAGGAGTGGCATTGATCTCAAGAAGCAAAAAGAACAGGTCCCCAAAGGCCCACATTTGCCCCCCGCTCCGGTCCCTACCACCACACACACACACACTCATAGAGCTTGCTGAGGGGTGGGGATGGGCAGGAGCGGTCTGCCTTTAGGATAGCTCTTAGGTTTGGGAGCCTGGGGGAGCCCAGGGCCTGCCTCTAAGCTGGAGGACACTGCCACCGTGTGGGCAATTGGAGAGCAACAGTCGTAGCTGGCCTAGGTCAGCCGAGAGGGAAACAGACATTTGGACACTTTAGAAACTTTATTGAGGTGCCTGGGTGGCTCAGTTGGTTGAGCATCTGACCCGTGGTTTTGGCTCAGGTCATGATCTCTCGGGTTTGTGGAAGGCCCCCGAGTCAGGCTCTGAGCTGAAAGCCCTGGGTCTGCTTGGGATTTTCTCTCTCTCTCTCTGCCCCTTCCCTGCTCTCTCTCAAAATAAGTAAATGAACATTTAAAATAAAAAAAGAGGGGCACCTGGGTGGCTCAGTCGGTTGAGCGTCCGACTTCGGCTCAGGTCATGATCTCATGGCTCGTGAGTTCGAGCCCCGCGTCGGGCTCTGTGCTGACAGCTCAGAGCCTGGAGTCTGCTTCAGATTCTGTGTCCCTCTCTCGCTGTGCCCCTCCCTCACTCATGCTGTCTCTCTTTCTCTCAAGAATAAAACATTAAAAAAATAAAATAAAAAAAGAAACTTTATTCAAGGATAATAAATAAGGGCTAAAAGGAAGGCGCATGGCAGAACAGGATGTGGACGCATCATGATAGAGAGTCCTGTGGGGCAGCAGAACCAACTGGAATAAAACACTGGAGAGAGAGACCTTGTCACAGCCCAGCCATCCTTGAACTGTAGCCAACCCTTCCCCACTGACCACTGTAAAGAAGCAGAGGCTTCCCCGCCCCCCTGCCTTCCCTCTCCCCACAACACCCTACTTTCCACAGGCTTGCTGTGCAGGTACAGCTTGGCTGTGAATGGGAGGCTCACCAGGGCGTCCTGCCATTCAAGTAATGTAGCCACAGGGTTGGTGCAGACCCGGGTGGGGCCTGAGGGTGGGGCTCGGCTGGTGTAGAAGGCACATTCATCATCCAGGCGGGCCTCGTGGAAGCAGTGGATGGCAGTCAAACATGCTTTGAGGCGCTGCCTCAGAGCCAGGGTTCGAGGGGCCAGGTTGCTGGGGCCTGAGGGCCGAGGACCACAGAGACTTGAAGGCAGGCTCTAAACTCCCGCCATATCCAGTGCTTCCCCACTCCCCCACCAAGGGCCAAGAGCAGCACACAGCTCGAGGCGCAACTCTTCCCTTCTTCCCGAAAGAGCACCAGGCTGGGGCAGGGTAGGTGGGGAAATGCAAGCAATGGGACCAGCTGGTGCAAGGTGGGGGCCCACTCCCAGTAAGAGATGAGGACCTCCTTTGTTCATAAGCCCTTCCAGCCAACTCCTTACCTGCCTGGCCTGTTGGGGGCCTCAGTGACCGGAGTGAGTGAATAGGGGGGCTGGCACAGAGTGGGCGTTGGGAGGAGAAGATCAGGTTGGTGGTGGCTGGTGCCCACGGACTGCAGCAGGGCCGTGGGCTGGACTCTGGACTTCTAGGTTCCAGGAAGCAGGCCTCTGATGCCCCAGGCTCTATCCTAGGGGAGGGCTCTAGGAGTCCAGTCTGCCCGTGGGAGTCTGCCTGAAGGGGTCCAGGCTCTACTGGAGGGCAGGGCTCTGATACCTCAGGCTGTTCCTGGACAGGGGATTCTGGTATCCCAGGCTCCCTGCTATGGCTGGACTCTGGGGGCCCTGGCTCTGTTGCAGGGCAGGGCTGAGCTATCTCCAGCTTTGTTCCTGGGCAGGGCTGTGGTTCCCCACACTCCTCTGGGAGGCAGGGCTTTGGTAGCCCAGGGTTCTGTAACAGTCCGGGAGGGTGTAAGTCCCCTGAATTCTTCTCTGGGGCATTGAGAGTTCTAGACATCTCAGCCAGCAGGGGCTGAAGTTCAACCATATCCAGAGAGGAGCCTCCATTCAGGGGGACACACTTGCCCCCTGTGAGCCCTTCTACCTCCTGTCGCAACAGCTGCTGCAGGATACTGATGCGCTGTGAGTGGGAGAAGAGTACCCAGGGTGATGTCAGTGTGTGGGTTCAAGTCTCCACCCACACTGTCCTGTTCCCATACTTCCCTCTCCTGTATCCCCTTCCCTGCTGCGTCACGGCCAATCAGGCATCAAAGCTATTGCCCACAGACCCACCTGCATCTTCAGCTCCTGGAGCTTGGGGGTTGTGCCAGGGTGGGGTCCATGAGGAGCTGCCACGGCGGGTTTCCCAGGACCCTCATGCAAACTCACGCAGCTCTCCTGGTCAAATAACCGGATTGCAATCTGCTCCTGCCACAGGGGAGGAGAGGAGCTGTGTGAGGAAGCCAGGCTGGGGCAGGAAGACCAGGTTCCACAAAAGGGTCCACAAAGAAGGAATCAGGTTAGTTGAGAGGCCCTAAACAGATATTAGGAGGGGCAGCAGAGGAGCAGGGAGATTTGGAGAGTTGGTAGCTTTTCCAGAGAGCCCACGTGCCTGAAACAGCTGGGCCCAGGCCAACAGGACACAGAGCGGGATCTCAGCATGGAAAGCCTTCAGATACTTACCCAGGGCAGGGCAGGGTCTTCAGGGCAAGACTGAGGGGAGAGGCCACTCAAACACTGGGCCTGAGACAGAAGTGAGACATCACAGCTCTCTCTGTACCCATCCATTCCCTTCCTCCCCTGCCCTGGCCTATGCCAGCTACCCGCCCCCACTCTCTCCGCTCTCCCTTACCTGCTGAACTCTGGGGGCCGACAGGATGGGTGTGAACTGGGTTTTGGGGCGAACGGCAAGACGCCGCAAAACTGAATACGAGGTCTGGGGAGAGAGGAGGATGGTTAAACAGGAACAAAACCTAGATTGAGCAGGGATCCCAGCCAGGTTGTTCTGCCCTCGCCCAGCCCCCAGGAGTTGTGGATACAAACTGGAGCTGAGGTGCGAGGCGAGGGTACACGCTGAGCCTGTCCAAAGGGTGATGGGTGGGTGATGGAAGGTGGCACCACACGGCCAGGGGAGGGTATCAGGTGGGAGGCACGGCCGTCCTGTGGGGAGGAATGAGGTGGAAGAGGGATCACTCCCCCTTTGCATTCCTATGTCTTCTCATTACAGCAGCCAGTACTATTCTATTAAGACCTAATCAAATCCTGTCTCTCCCTTGTTCATCACCCCTCTCCATGGCTTTCCACTCAATCCAAGCAAAAGCCAAGGCCTCACACTGGTTTATAAATCTTTACCCAATGGGATCTTGCCATCACCCTAACCTCACTTCCTGTCATCCTCCTTACTCTGCTTCAGCCTGGCTGGAGTCCTCTTAAACACACGAGGCACCTTCCCTCTCAGGGCCTTTGCATCTGCGGTTCTTCTGGCCTGGAACATCCTTCTCCCAGATATGTGCATGGTTCACTCCCCCAGCTCCTTTCCGTCTTCACTAAAATTTCATCTTCTCAATGTGATTGCCCAGACCAATCTATTTGAAATTGCCATACCCTCCTCCCCTACATCCACAACCCCTTCAGTGTCCGCTTTTTTTTTTTTTTTTTTTTTAACCTTATCACCACTGCCTGACATGTTACATATTTTACATATGGGTCTATTTTTTGTCTTCCCCTTCTAGAATATAAACTTATTGACTACTGTGTATCCAGAACCTAGAGTACTGTGGAGTGAATGAATGTCAGGTCTGTCTCATTCTCAGCACTGATCTGATGGTGTTACAAATATATACCAGACTGTGACCTCTCAGCCCCAGGCTCCTGACCCCTGGTTAACAGAGGCTAGTCCCCCTCTGGAGAGGCCTTGGGCCCACGGGGCAAACACAGACTCAGCTAGCATCCCAAGGCCCACCCACAATCCTCAGGACTGGCTGCTGCCAGAGAATTCCCCCAAACATCTCCCCCGCCTCTCCCCATCCCAGAAGGGACCCATCTCACCCTGGTGTGGGTTATCTCTCTTAATGGTACCCGCTGGGCCAGACCTAGGGGGCCCCCTCCTCCTTCATCAGAGTGAGTAACAACTTCATGTTCTCCTTCAGGGAGAGAGGGAGCTATGAGGAGACAGGAAATTTGCTGTAGTGTCTAGAACAGACACCAATGTCTGGCATAGGGTTTTGCAACCTCCAAAGAGGGTATGCGGGTTTGGACAGCCCCCACTGTACCATCAGAGGTGGGGATGCCTCCAGCACCCCCTTGGAGCCCAGCACTATCTCAGTAATCACTTATTAATCTGAACACCCTGAGTGGGCTAGGGGTGTGATGATGGCTCTTAGGGCTGAGGACAGAACAGTGAGTGGAAGGTAAATCTCATAGGACGTGGCAGAGAGAGGGCTGAAGTGGGGACCACCTCCTTTTACCCAAGGGCAACTGGGCAACCTCTAGCATATCAAGGTCCCTTCCTTTCTGGTTCCTTCTGATGTGGCCTTCCCCTCTCTCCACCACCCCCCACCCTGACCTGCTGAACTTTCTCCCGTCTTGCTCCCGATTGCACACAGCCCGTCTGCCCTGTTTTCTCCCCATGGCGACACAAACTCACCAGGCTGAACTGAGGTCTCCAGGAGTAATCCCGAGGTCTGGCTCACTGAAGTCCTGATGACAATAAGGACAGCAGCTAGCAGTCACTGAGTACCAAGTATGAGCTGGGCACTTTGCTAAGTGCTTTACAAACATCATCTCATTTAATTCTTCGCACAACCACCTCTAATGATACAAACATTATCCATATTTGACCGATTAAAAAAAAAACTGAAGCTTGGTGGTTAGGGCAAGCTTACACAATTAGTAAATGCTGAATCAACCCCAAATTCCATTTATTGCCATCATCTATGCTGTAGCCACTAAGCAAAAGAGATAGCATTTCTCATTTCTGTTCCTTCTTCCCCCACCACCCAAAAAAAACTGGTGTCATACTAAAGCCTGGCTATGGAGGCTGAACCCTATTCCAAGGGTTCACCCTAAGCAGCCACAAGTTTCCCTTTTCCCTTCTGGGTTGATGGGAAGTCCTAAAGCTACTGGAAGATGCTAGCTCTGAGGGACCCCTGTATCAGACATTGGATCATTCTTTTCTAAATGATCCTTTCTTCCTCACCGGCTGCTGCCACCTGTCCCTCTTCTTAGCTCCTGGAAACTGGGGTGCGCAGAGGGGTAAAAGGAAGGTCCTGAAGGTGGAATCTGACCCATGGGAGAAAGAGAAAAAAACAGAGTCAGAGGTGGACCTCAAAACTTCAAGCCTCCACCAGCCCCATCAGCCTCCACAACCCTCTCTGGTTCATCATGAGGTATCTTCTCTCCTAAAGCTCAGCTTTGTCCCAGGAAAGAGCTCCCAGAAGCACTGAGTATCAGCCCCTCAAGGGCACTCACCAGAGCCTCTAGCCTCTGGGGACACAAGGTCCGGCCGCGGGGTCCTGGTCCCTCCAGCCTCGAGAAGCAGGAAGCCCTGGCAGGGTCCAGTCGGTGGGTGGGAGTTCTAGGGGCTAAATATGCAGAGGCCCGGGCACCCTGACACCACAAAAGAGGCTGTCAGCACAGGCTCAGGAGTCCGTCCTCAGTCCACACCAGCCTGATTTTCTCATATCCTGTCTTATTACCTGGCCTCTACGGATGGTGCCTCCCTGGCTCCCTCGAACCAGTACTCTCTGAGCCAGACTGGGCTGGCGCCCCAGGCGACAGCTCTTCACCCCCTCACCTGACAGGATGGTGGCCAGGGCTGCAGGGTCAGCCACAAACTCTACGGTCCCTGGAGCCTCTGCAAGAGAAGAAAAAGTGAAAAGGAACCAGAAGGAGGAAGGCTAAGGGGCCACGGACCCCAGTGTAGTTACCTAGAGGTACAAGAGGGAGCTGAAGAGACTCATATTATTGAACTCAGTTCAGCAAAATTCATAGAACTTTACTTTATGTAAGATACTATTCTAGGCACTGGAGCTCAGAGACAAATGAGAAAGCCCAGCCTCCATCCTCCAGAAGTTACCATCAAACTACAGAGAGGTAACAGACTCAAGCCAAAGTATGGACATGTTATAAAAGAAGTACTACAAAGTATGAGTACACAGAGCAATTGGTTGTGACTGAGGAAGCTGGAAAAGGCTTTAGAAGAGATGACCTTTTGCTGAAAGGAGAGGGCTTCTAAGAGTAGAGAGTTTTCCAGGAGCAGGTTCCAAGACTCTTACAGTAAGCAGATCAGGGTAGTGGAAAGTTCACAAAGGCCGTTCCCCCACCTCCACACAAGGAGACTGTGTTTTCAATCCTACAACAGGTACCTGTCTGGGGAGGGGGCCTAGGCCCCACATTTTGTCCCCCAGGGCTAGGCCTCAGTTCCTCCAAGGGGTTCCGCAGTTGAGTGCTCTCCAGTGATCTTTCTGATTTCTCCATTTGATGTGTGACTTTTGGCGTGGGGCCGGCTGAGTCGACGGGGCGTTGAATACTGAGCTTCTGCACCAGTCTCTAAGGGAGAGGGGGACAAAAAGCTGGGGTTCAGCTTTGGGGTGCATTGCTGGTATGTGCTGCCTCCTCGTAGCTACTGTCTTCACCCACCAGGCCCTTCTTACCTTTGGATCTTGGTTCTCCTGATCCAGGATGCGGGGTTTGACTGTAGGGAGAGGCTGGCGTCTCTGAGAACGTACGGGAATCTTGCTAGGGGTAGGAGATACACCCCTCAGGAGAGGATCCTTTGTGGCTTGGAGGGTAGTCATGACGGCTACAACTGAGATGGGGAGGAAAGGATCTGGGATCAAAGGTCAGTCAGCCAGTTCGGCGCATCAGTTCTGACATTCCTGAAGCTCCCACCTCCTCCCAAACCCATGAGTCCTGAAGACCGATGCTTCCAAGGCCACTGTTCTGGGTGCCACCTCCAGACATCCCGAGCCTACTCTTTCACCCCAGGACCCGGAGCTGCCTCTCCTCCCTGTGAGCCCCGCAGTCCCCATTCCGTCCAAGATCTCCATGCCGCACCTACCTCGGAACCGCTCTGGCTCACTCACACTGCGTCCGCTTTTTCCTGACTGGCTTCCACGGCGCTCCTTCCCCAGTTTGTAAAATACGCCGAGCGCCTGATTGGCTCTTCTGCGCTCCCGCGGAGGCGCGTGACACCTGGCTGAGCAATCCAATCCACAGGCTTCGGAGGCGGGGTCAGAAGAAGGACTAGCTGTCGAGCCGCTTTCTGGCCTGGAAAAAAGCTGACCCGACTCAGTCAGCCAATCCAAGAGCGGAGCGCAGGATGGGAGGCGGGATAAGAGAAAGGAGGAGGGCGTTCTGAGGCCGGGGAAGGCGTGGCACTCCAAGTCGGGGCCGCAACGGGCACTGCGAACTCTCGCGATATCTCGGGACTGCTGTGACAAGTACGGTTCTCGGGGCTTTGCGGGAGGGGCGGTCCGTCCGGAACGAGGCTAACGGTGTAGGAGGCTGGCCCGACCCCCCAGAGGCCACTCTGACCGAGAGCAGCGTTAACCTTTGGGGACGCAGTTCCAGACACGTATAGGAAACATCTGCGCGTTCTATCTGGGGTGGGAAAGCGCTTCCAAACCGACAGAGAAGTCTGAATGGAATAGAACGGAGCCTAACAACAATAAAAATAAAAATAAAGCATCTTTTCCTCGCAGGAGCCTCACGACCCGGCGAGGTGTGGTCTCCATTTCACAGATAAGAAATAAGACTCAAACAGTGTCACTGGAACCCATTCAACACAACAGGCCTGGAGGACTGGGGAGAGGGGTGTCACCGGCCTGTTAATGGCAGGCAGGGGTGTGAAACAGAGAACCAAGAATACCCTGGTGAGAATGGAGTGGTGACCTCTAATGGAAGACGGGGAAACGGGCGATGGTTTCAAGTGTGTAGGACTCTTCTCCCTGACTACAGTGGTTTCTGTTACTCAGGCCAGGAACCAGGAGTTATTTTTGGACTCCTTTCCTTACTCTTACAATCTCTTGCTCACTCTTACTATTTTTCATATCTTCGCAATTCATTTTTCTTCTTCATCGCCACCACCCTAATCCACCCTAATCTCACCTAAAGGATTGCAAGAGTCTCATACCCTCCATTCTCTCTTGCTCTCCACTTTCATGCATTCACCATACAGCAGCTGGAGTCATCTTTCAAAATTGCAATTCTGGTCACGTTGTCACTGTGCTTTGACCGTTCCTCGTTCACAGTCCCCATCTTGCACCACTCTCCCCCTTGTTCTCTGCTTTCCAACTTCCCAACTTCATTGCCTCTTTCAGTTCTTCAAACTGGTCATGTTCCTTCTAGTCTCCCTGTCTGCAATGCCTTTTTTGCTTCCACTTGGCCTATTTGTGCCTCCAAATTGATATTCACTGTTACTTCCATATAGAGGCCTTCCTTGAACCCCTCTATTCACAATCCACCCTAATTCTAAAAAGATTCCCTGGTTATGTGCTCTCAGAGAACAGCGTTTGTTTCCTCAGAGCATGCATCTTAGTTGGTAATTGATTTTTCATCAATATGAACATACTCTATTGTGTTTATTAAACTTGGTCCCCTGCTAGACCACCATGAGGGTGGTGACCTTTTATTTTTGGCTTACCATCATATGTTCAATGCCTTGCATTGTGCCTGGCTCGTAAAGTGCTCAATATTTGTTGAATGAGTCAACGGATGGATGAATAATTGATCAAATGAATGCATGGAGTGACAGGGAAGACCTCTAAGAAGTAATAGTTGAATTTCCTCTTGAAAAAGAGAGAAGGCAGGACACCTGGCTGGCTCAGTGGGTAGACCATGCAACTCTTGATCTTGGGGGTGTGAGTTCGAACCCCATGTTGAGTGTGGAGATTACTTACAAATAACATTTTAAAAAAACTAAAAAATAAAAGAAGTCTATCCTAGGCACTCGGAACAGTACCTGCAAAGGAAAAAATAAAACATGAAAGAATATGGTGTGTTCAGAGAATGGCAAGCTCTTAGGGGTAGATGGAATATAGGAACAGAAAATAAAACTAGAAAGGTAGTCTGAGTTGAGGGAAAGAGAAGGCCACCTTATTCCACTGGCAGGCACTGTGAATGTGCCAGATTCTAACCACAAGATCCGCAGGGATGGCTGCTAACAAGCATCGTGCACCTACCATGCGTAAAGCCCTTTTTCGGGTGTTTGGGAAACAGGGAGGAATAAGGCTGAAGTTTGGAAGATGGGGAGGCACCGGGATGGAGGCTGGCTGCATAGTGGCTTTACGTGATTTTAAGGTAGTTAGCACAGCGCAGGTGTCACCCTCGGCTTCACAAACCTGGAAATGGGACAGATTGTCAGGCCACCCAGAGTAGATCTAGAGACTGACTCACACTAATCAAATTCATAAGAGAAACTGAGTGATTTATCAAGAAGATATACCTTCCAATGACCAAAATATTATGCCTGCTCGTCAGGGCATTGCCTTCACAGACTCAAAGTACAAGGGAGACTGATTTTTATATCAGAGAAGTCTTTGAAAGAGCCAATGTCCAGAATATCTGCCAAGCCTGTCAGAGCATCCAACCTGTTTTCTACACAGCGGCCAGAGTGACCTGCTTCTGTTTGCCTTTGCTGGACATTGTGCACGGGAAGGTACAAGCCACCTCTCTGGTTTTGTTCTATCCCTCCCCACCCCTTATTCCCTATCTGCTTTCTTAGTCCTCTGCCCCATAAACACTAATTGATCTTGGGGTTGTGAGTTCGAACCCCGTGTTGAGTGTGGAGATTACTTAAAAATAAAATTTAAAAAAACTAAATGTTGTTTTAACTCTAATGTGCTCGGTAGAATTTTTTTTTTTCAATTTTAGTATATGTGCTGCCAAAGAGAGCCCTTAACAGAAGTTAACTGTGAATGTGTGCTTATAAAACATGTACAGTTGGGGGCGCCTGGGTGCCTCAGTCGGTTGAGCGTCCGACTTCGGCTCAGGTCATGGTCTCACAGTTCGTGAGTTCGAGCCCCGCTTCGGGCTCTGTGCTAACAAACAGCTCAGAGCCTGGAGCCTGCTTCGGATTCTGTCTCTCTCTCTCTCTCCCCCTCCCCTGCTCATGCTCTGCCTCTCTCTGTCTCTCAAGGATGAATAAATGTTAAAAAAAGAAACATGTACAGTTGTATATTAGTTTCCTGTTGCTGCTGTAACAAATTGCTGCAAATTTAGTGGCTTAAAACAATACCCATTTGTTCTCTTATGGGTCTGGAGGTCAGAAGTCTAAAATCAAGGTGTTGGCACAGCTCCATTCCTTCTGGAGACTTCAGGGGAGAGTCTATTTCTTGCCTTTTCCAGCTTGTAGGGGCTGCCAGCAAAGAGAGACAAAGAAAGCACGTGCGAGCAGGGGAGGGGCAGAGAGAGGATCCAAAGTGGACTCTGTGTTGACAACAGAGAGCCCAATGTGGGGCTCAAACCCACAAACCGTGAGAACACGACCTGAGATGAAGTCAGACGCTTAACTGACTGAGCCACCCAGACGCCCCTGGTTATTCACAATTGCACTTTTCTAATTACCAGTGAGTTTGAGTGTTGCTTCATATTCTTGTTAGCCAACAGTGCTTCTCTCTCTCCCTGAAATGCCTGTCCATGTCTCTTGTGCAATTTTTTTTGTCATCTTTCCTGTCTTGAGTCTTGCTGATTTCTAAGATTTTACTGTATATTCTGCATAGTAATCCCATGTGTAAAGTGTAAAGTGTAAATCCCACTTTACACATTGCAAATATTTCATTTAGGCCTCCAGAGAAATAAAATTGATTTTCTTTCTTTCTTTCTTTTGTAAGTCATCTGTATGCCCAATGGGGGGCTCACACTGATGACCCCAAAATCAAGAGTCACATGCTCTACGGACTGAGCCAGCCAGGTGCCCCTATAATTGCTTTTCTTTTTAATTTAATTTTATTTTTTAATGTTCATTTATTTTTGAGAGACTTAGAGCACAAGTGGGGGAGGAGCAGAGAGAGAGAGGGAGACACAGAATCTGAAGCAGGCCCCAGGCTCTGAGCTGTCAGCACAGAGCCCCAGGCAGGGCTCGAACCCATGAACCCCAACATCATGACCTGAGCCCAAGTCAGACACTTAACCAACCGAGCCACCCAGGTGCCCCTATACTTGATTTTCTATCTGGCAGTTTTAATTAGCTCTTTCCTTGGTTTTCCTGGTTTTTCTACTGATTCTCTTGGGTTTTCTATAGAGATAATTATGTCTTCTGCAAATAAACAACAGTTACGGGATGGGGGGGTGGGGGGGATGTCATGATCTCATGGTCTGTGAGTTCGAGCCCTGCATTGGGCTCTGTGCTGACAACTCAGAGCCTGGAGCCTGCTTCGGATTCTGTGTCTCCCTCTCTCTGATCCCGCTCTGTCTCTGTCTCTCAAAAATAAACAAACATTAAAAAAAATAATAAGAAGAAAACAGTTACAGGGGCGTTTGGGTGGCTCAGTTGGTTAAGTGTCTGACTTCGGCTCAGGTCATGATCTCACCGTTCATGAGTTCAAGCCCAGTGTGGGTCTCTGTGCTGACAGTTTGTAACCTGGAGCCTGCTTCCGATTCTGTGTCTCTGTCTCTCCCTGCCCCTCCCCAGCTCACACACACTCTGTCTCAAAAATAAACGAACATTAAAAAAAAAAAAATTACATCCGTTCTCTTTCAGTCTTTACACCTTGCTGGGTTTTTTGTTATTCTTGTTTTGTTTGATTTCTTTTCTTACATTATTGTTACATCATTACAGAACTCCCAATATTATATTAACACAGTAGCAATGCCAGGGGAAACCTTGACCTGGGAAACCATCTAAAGTTTCTCCAAAGAGTAACCTTTTTTCACCTTTTTTTTTTTTTTTTTTTTCTGGTGAAACAATCTCAAACTCAGAGAAAATTTGCATGGGTAGCACCCAAAACTTTTTTTTCAACCATTTGAGAGTAAGTTGCCAATATGTTGCCCCACATCTCCCCCCAATGCTTTGATGTACATTTCCTGCTAATAAGGACATTCTCCTCCATAACCACAACACAACCATCAAAATCAGGAAAAGAATGCTGATACTTTCCTGCCATCTAACCTTCAGACCCCATTCGAGTTCCACCGCTTTTCTAAATGATATCTTTTTTAGCAAAAGGATCCAGCCCAGAATCATGTGTTGTATTTAGTTGTCATGTTTCTTTAGTCTCCTTCAGTCTGGAACAATCCTTCATTCTTGAATTTATTGACCTTGACACTTTTGAGCATTACAGGTCTGTTCTTTGCAGAATGTCCCTCAATTTGGGTTTGTCTGATGTTTCCTCGTGATTAGACCCAGGGTATGCATCCCCGGCAGGACTGTTGGGGAAATGATGCTGTTTTCTTCCTGCCTTTTTCTATCAGGTGGTACCCATCTCCATTTGCCCTGTTACTCTGATTATTTCATTAAATTAATGCCAGGTTTCTCTGCTGTAAATATCACTCTTTCCCCTTGTAATTTTTATTTTGTGTGGGGGGGAAAGTATGTTGAGATTATGTAAATATTCCATTCCTCATCAAACTTTCACTTTACTGAATTACATCAATATGGACTCATACTTTTCTATTATATTCAGTGGATTATTACCCAATTACCACTATGGTTCATTCTTGTACTCAGGTTGACTCTGGTTTGGTCAGCTGAGGTCCTTTCAAGTTGTCTTCTGTATCCTTTCACCTTGACTGCATCCTTTTAGCATTTGTCTTTTTTTTTTTTTTTTTTTTTTTTTTTTTGCATTTCTTTTCTTCCTAGCATAGCAACAAGTTTCAGGGTCAAACTCTGTTTTCCTGACATCAGCTCTGGAATCAGCCATTTCTCCAAGGATCTCTGGTCCCTTTTATTGGAGTATGTTATTTAGAAGCCAAGAGATGACGCAAGTGAGTTGAAAGCTTATGTCCACATGACAACCTGCACATGGGTGCTTATAGTAGCTTTATTCATAATTGCCCAAACTTGGAAACAAGCAAGATATCTTTCGATAGCTGAGTGGATAAATAAACTGGCATGGCCATACAATAGAATATTATTTAGTGATCAAAAGAAATGAGCTATTAAGCCACAAAAAAGGAATCTGAAATACATATTGCTAAGTGAAAGAAGCCCATCTCAAAAGGCTATATACTATATGATTCCAACTCTATGACATTCTGATAAAGGCAAGAGCTTGCAGGAAGGAAAGTTGCCAGGAGCTGGGGGAGTGGGAGGGACAAACAGGCGGAGCACAGAGAAGTTTTAGGGAACTGAAGCTGTCCGTATGATAAGTAATAGTGAATACATGACATTGTGCATTTCAAAACACCCATAGAACCGTCCAACGGTGATCCCTAATGTAAACTATGGACATTAGTTAAAGAATAATGTGTCAACATTAGTTCATCAGTTGTAATAAATGTATCACACCAGTACACGACATTAACAATAAGGGAAATACTAGGGCCCCTGGGTGGCTCAGTTTGTTAGGCATCTGACTTTGGCTCAGATCATGATCTCTTGGTTCATGAGTTTGAGCCCTGCATCAGGCTGTCTGCTCTCAGCATACAGCCTGCTTTGGATCTTCTGTCTCCCTCTCTCTCTCCCCCTTCCCAGCTTGTTCTTTCTCTCTGTCTCTCAAAATAAATAAATAAACTTAGAAAAAAAGTAGGGGAAATACTCTCCCTCTTAGTGTGGCAGAGGGAAAGTATTTGGAAATCTCTGTATTTTCTCTTCAATTTTTTCTGTAAATCTAAAAATGCTCTAAAAAAAAAAAGTAAAGCCTATTAAAACAATGAAAACAGAAACCAAGAGCTAGCACTAGCTGCATTCATGGCTATTAGGGTATTGGTGCCCCCAGTTGTTCTCAGTGAACAGAGCTGGGGAAAACAGTCTACACACACAAATATAATCTATACCCACACACACGCACGAACCCACCACATTTACATCTATATTTCTATATCTAAACATATTGAAAACCATGAATTCAAGACTAGCCTTTAAAAATCACATCATTTACCTGCTTTAAAATACTTCGAAGTTTTTCTGCTGTCCTTAGAAAACATCTTAGGAACTTCCCAAGTTAATGTGGACTCTCCTCTCTTTGCCAGACTCCAATTAATGAATCGAGATGGAGGGGCACCTGGGTGGCTCGGCCAGTTGAGCATCTGACTTCAGCTCAGGTCATGATCTCATAGTTCCTTCATGAGTTTGAGCCCTACGTTGGGCTCACTGATATCAGCACAGAGCCTGCTCCAGATCCTCTGTCCCCCTCTCTATCTGCCCTTCCCCCACTCATTCTCTCTCTCTCTCTCTCTCTCCTCTTTCTTTCTCTCTCTCTCTCTGTCCCTCTCTCTCTCAAAAAATAAACAAAAATGAATTGAGATGGAAAATTTAGCAACAAAAAAGACAGAGATCAGCCAAAAGTTCATTTGTTTTAAAATTCATATACCCGGGGTGCCTGGGTGGCTCAGTTGGTTAAGCGTTCCACTTGGACTCAGATCATGATCTCATGGTTTCTGGGTTTGAGCTCCGCATCGGACTCTGTGCTGGCAGCTCAGAGCCTGGATCCTGCTTCAGATTCCGTGTCTCTCTCTCTCTCTCTGCCCTGCTCACACTCTGTCTCTCTCTGTCTCTCAAAAATAAATGAATGTAAAAAAAATAAAATAAAATAAAATTCATATACCTGTTAATAATCAGACATAACCTGGGGCGCCTGGGTGACTCAGTTGGTTAAGCCTCCAACTTTGGCTCAGGTCATGATCCCATGGCTCATGGGTTTGAGCCCTGCTTTGGGCTCTGTGCCGACAGCTCAGAGCCTGGAGCCTATTTTGGATTCTCTCTCCCTCCCTCTCTCTCTCTCTCTCTGCCCCTCCCCACTTCTGCTCAGGCACTCACTCTCTCTCTCTCTCAAAAATAAACAAACATTAAACATTAAAAAAAAAATAATCAGATACGGGGTGCCTTGGTGGCTCAGTTAAGTGTCTGATTTCGGCTCAGGTCATGCTTTCATGGTTTGTGAGTTCGAGCCCCATGTTAGGCTCTGTGCTGACAGCTCAGAGTCTGGAGCCTGCTTCGGATTCTGTGTCTCCCTCTCTCTCTGCTCCTTTGTTGTTCACGCTCTGTCTCTCTCAAAAATAAATAAACATTAAAAAATTAAAAAAAATAATCAGATATAACATAATCTAGTGTACTTTCTTTAACCTTCTGCTGGTGAGGTTTATTCTCTCATTTCAAATATTTGAGACTCGTTTGTCTTAAAAGAGGTGGTAAAGACGGGTTCATTTATGGTCAGGTTCTGTGGATGTGGCCTGATAACTATTTCCTTAGAAGAAAGGTGTCAGTATTCCTTCGTAGACTCTTTCCCAGTGTACAAATCATAAACTTCACTCTACAATCCAGCTAGACTTGGAGGGAAATAAGGAAATACGGAACAATTTTAGAAATCCAGCACCCCTAAATCAAGCACCCCTAAAATCAACCATTTTTAAGTGAGCAATTCAGTGGCATTTAGTATATTCACAGTGTTGTGTAATTACCATCTCTGCGTGGTTCCAAAACATTTTCATCACCTCAAAAGGAAACCTCATACCCATTAAGCAGTTACTCTTCATTCTTCCCTCCCCACAATCCCTGGCAACCACCAATTTGCTTTTTGTCTCCCTATTCCGGATATCTCATACAAATGGAATCACATAGGTGTAGCCTACCGTGTCCAGCTTCTTCCATCATGTTCCCAAGTTGCATCCACATTGTAGCCTATATAAGCACTCCATTCCTGTTTATAGCCGTATACTAGTCCCCTGTGTGGATGGACCACATTTTGTTTATCCATTTATCCACTGATGGACATTTGAGTTTTCTCCCACCTTGTGGCTATTATGAATGGTGCTGCTATGAACCTGCATTTGCAGTTATTTGTTTGAGTACTTGTCTTTTGGGTATATATCTGGGACTGTACTGAAAACAATAAAATGGGACCTCTAGGGAAAAAAAAGAATTATCTTGAGTTCTGGCCCACTAAGAATTCTTTTAGTTCGTTCGTTTGTTCATTCATTTGTTTGTTTTAAAATGTGGCTAAGTATTCGTTAATTTGTTGGCATACGTTTTCTGCCATCTCTAAGGAGTTGCGCGTTCGAAGGTCAGTTCTATGTGTTGACCCGGCTAAACTACAGTCCCCAAACGCTAAGGTAGGTGTTGCTGTGAAGGTATTTTGTAGATGTGATTAAAATCCACCATCAGTGAACTTTAAGGGAGATTATCCTGGATCAGCTGGGGAGCCTGATTGGATCAGCTGAAAGGCCTTCAGAGCACAGCTGGGGCTTCCTTGATGAACAAGGGGTCCCACCTGTGGGCAGCAGCGCTGTCTCGGCCTGACAGCTGCAGCCAGCCCTTCCTAATGGCAGCCAGCTCTGCCCCAGGGGGGGTTGAAGACTGCCGTGGGAAGCCCCCCCAATCGTGGGATCCAGACCCTTGCAATAAATCACTTAATATCTATCTCCTGCTGTTTCTATTTCTCTGGTTGAACCCTGACTGATGCGGGTTTTGGTACCTGGAAATGGCTATTATAACAAACACCTAAAAATGTGGGAGTGGCTTTGGAATTAATTAATGGATAGAGTCTGGAATAACTTTGGAGGATGATAGGAAAAGCCTCGCTTGCCTTGAATAATAGACTGTTGGTAGTAGAAACAGGAATGTTACAACTTGCTAGCGAGGGCCTGGAGGGAGGCGAGGAAGCATGGTAGAGAATACCTAAGTCACCACAAACAGACTGTTGGTAGAAATATGGACAGTTAAGGTCCTGCTGGCATCGAGGGCTCAAAAGGAAATGGATAATATGTTATTGGAAGATGGAGGAAAGGGGATATTTTTTTAATACAGTAGCAGAAAGCTTAGCAGAATTGTGTCTTACAGTTCTATGAAAAGCAGCGTTTGTGAGGATAAACGGGGGTATTTATCTGTGTTGCCAGTGTTGAAGGTATGGCTTGATTTTTTTTTTTTTTTCCTGAGAGGAACAAAAGAGGCAAAAAGGCACCAGAACTTGGTATTTTAGAAATTCTCAGCCTACCCAGATTGCAAACAATGCTAAAATTAGGCCATTCGCTGTCAGGAAAGTGTGCTCTGAGGAGACATCCGAGGATGTACCTGGACAATCTTTTGCTAGTGCCTAGGAAGGATCAAAGGTCAGAGTATTCAATCGCACAAAGGCCCCTTTGGAGAGATTAGCCATGTGACTTGTGGATTTCCTCAGCCATCTCGGCAGAAACCAAGCAGAGAAATGGGAGTGTCTAGAAAGATCTGTGGAGGTGTCTAACGGAGTGAATCTCAGAGCCATACACAGGAGACCCACATGGCTCTTGAGAATGTCTTGCAAACAAAGACACTGCCACCTTGTAGTGAAAGAGGCAGAGAGAGGGTACGATGGAAGAAAGCTCTCTGACCCCCCCACCCCCACCCCACCCCGAACTGTACGGCCAGGAAACGATCAGCTGAAAACACACAAGAAGGAAAGGGGGCCTTCAAGGTCAGGCAGTGAGGCTGGAAAGTAGGGCCAGGAGCCACAGAGGATTACTCCCAGGCCTTGAAACCTTATGTTGTTTTCCCGGGTGGATTTTCAATTTCCTTCACAACTTCCTTTTTTCTTTCCATTTCTACCTTTCTGAATGGGAATGTCTGTAGCTGTTATCCTCTGCCCATCCCGCTGTTGTGTTTTAGCAACAGGTAACTTGTTTTCTAGTGTCACAAGTCTGTGGATGGAGAGGAGATTCTCCCCAAGATCAGTTTCACCCAGAGCCTCACCCATACCTAATTTAGATGATTTCAGTGATGAATTTGAGATTTTTGGGCTGATGACATCTAGATGAGAATTTGCTCTTCAGCTGATGCTGCAGTGGGTTGAGATTTGGGGGAACCCTGAAACGGGGTGAATATATTTTGTGTGTGAGACCAACATGAATCTTTGGAGGCCAGAGGGCAGACTGTAGTAAGCATAATAATGCCTTCCCTTGTTTGCATCCCAATCCCCGGAACCTGTGAGTACTTCCTTATGTGGCAAACGGGATGTTAATGATGTGAGTAAATTAAGGATTTTGAGACGGAGAGATTATGCTAGATTATCTGGGTGCACCCAATGTAATAACAAGGATCCTTATAAGAGGGAAGCAGGAGGCTTGGAGAGGGAGAGAACATGATAAGCAGAGCAGAAATCAGAGATGAGATTGATGGCTTTGAAGATGGAAGAAGGCCACAGGCCGCTGAGCGTGGGCAGTCTTTAGAAGCTGAAAAGGCTTCTCTAAAGCTGCCAGCAGGAACACAGATCTGTCATCCCATTTTATTTTTTTTAATTTTTAAAAATGTTTTATTTATTTTGAGAGAGAAAGTGTGTGTGTGTGTCTGTGTGTGCATGTGTGTGCGCGTGCGCGTGCGTGCAGGGGGAGAGAGAGGGAGGGAGAAAGAATCCCGAGCAGGCTCTGCCCTTTCAGCGCAGAGCCCGACCCGGGCTTGAACCCATGAACCATGAGATCATGACCTGAGCCAAAATCAAGAGGTGGATGCTCAACTGACCGAGCCACCTAGGTGCCCCCTTTTTAATTTTTTTAAATGTTTATTTTGAGAGGGGGGAGAGGTAGAGAGAGGGAGAGACAGAGAATCCCACATAGGCTCTGCACTGTCAGTACAGAGCCTAACTGGGGGCTCAGTCCCATGAACCCCAAGATCATGACCTGAGCCGAAGTCAGATACTTAACCAAATGAGCCGCCTACGCACCTCTAAATGCAGATTCTTAATCACTATGCTCTCAGTTAAAATACAAATTGTGCTTTTCACATTCTTTCACTAGTTTAAAAAATATTTGCTGCGGGATTACTAAACACGCATAAGCGTCAAAACAACTTTTATGCATTTATCAACATCTGTTAATCGGTAGGAAGGGAAGTGCACAGGGGATGAGAGCAGCCTGTCAGCCCCAAGAGCTCAGCGTTTGGGACATTTGTTGGTACGTCTCAGAGAGGGAATGGGAAATGTCAATTAATCTGTTAGGGCTGGTGAAGTGGGCATCTTCTGTGAAAGGAAGAGAAAGCAGAACCAAAGAAAGTCCCAGAAGTCAGCATGCAATCGCTATTAGGGCCATGGAAGCCATAAGACAACCGAGACCAGAAGTAAGAAGGAAATAGGAGTTAGCAAAAGCCAGGGTGGAGGATGAGGTCATTTGCTCATTGTGACAGGACCAATGGAAGCAGTAGGGACCCTGCATCGGGGAGCAGTGGGCTCCTGCTGCCAAGGGGCCTGTCACTTCGGTTCGGTGAGGCCTGCGGGGCTACGGAGTCTATTCTTCCTGGGAGGCCAGGTCACCCAGGTGATTCTGGGTTCCTGTGAAGCCACTGTCACTCAGCCCCAGGCAGCGGCAATTCTCATTCCCCTCGTGCCCATGTGTAAGCCCACAATTCACCCCCCCTTGACTGAGATATTTGATTAGTCTCTGTTCCTTGCGACCCAGATAACCGAACTCCTCCTACCCACGGCAAGTGGCCCCTGAGGAATTATCCCTGCTGCAGTCGTGGGCACCTCCCTGGGCCCCGGGACACGCGCCCGCCACATCCGGTTCCCTCTAGGAACTACTAAATAAATGCGGCCACATCCTTGTTTCTGAGATGACCTTCTAATAGATGTCATGGATCTATCTCCGTGCTTCCAACAAGCTGAGTACAATAAAATCAATGTGGTATAAGCTTTCTTAATTACAGCGAAATCCCAGCCCTGTCTTCCGGAGGTTAACATCTGATCTCCTTGGTTAGAATTGGATTTGGAGTTTCCCTAAAACTCTTCAATCACAGCCAAGTCCAAGTTTGTGTCACTTCAATAGGTGGTTGGGCCTACTCATGACAACCCGTTTCTTTCCAGTTCTCCCCAGCATTTAAACGCGTTCACGTCTTTACCACAGTCCAAGATTTTAAAAAAATACATTTTATGTGACAAGCCAATACACATGTGTATAAATACATTGAAAAGTTTCACCCCACCCTAACACCCATTCATTTCCTTTTAAAATGTTGGTCTTGGGCTGGGCAGCTCAGTCGGTTAAGCATCCAAATTCAGCTCAGGTCATGATCTCATGGTTCATGAGTTCGAGTCTCACATCAGGCTCTCTGCTGTCAGCCCAGAGCCCACTTTGGATCCTCTGTTCCCATCTCTCTCTGCCCCTCCCCTGCTCACGCCTGCTTTCTCTCTCTCTTTCTCTCTCAAAAATAAATAAACATTTTTTTTTAATGTTGGTCTTGACCCAGCAATTTATATCACAATGTTTCACGATGCAAGGTTTGAAAATCACGGGTCTTGTTTCTCC
The DNA here is from genome assembly GCF_046562875.1 of Panthera onca. Taxonomy (NCBI): domain Eukaryota; kingdom Metazoa; phylum Chordata; class Mammalia; order Carnivora; family Felidae; genus Panthera; species Panthera onca. Next base: position 75,808,462 of record NC_138345.1, on the reverse strand, counting down.
TTTCTTCAAAATTTCACTTCTCAGATGCAGGTCTTTCTTTGCTCTGGTTCTTTCTTGTCTTTCTTCCAATATCTGGAGAGAGTGGTCGGCTCTCCACTTTCTCATCTTGAATTCACTCATCAGTCGGCCACGTTTTGTCTCTGGCACCCTCCCCTGCCCTGAAGCAGCCCTCCCTGAGGTCTCTAACAGCTTCCTTGTTGATAGAGCCCAGATTTTCGAACTGTTGTCTAACCCTGGGTTCCCAGAATCCTCTGGTGCTGCCAGCCGCTTCCTCCTAAAAGCCTTCTCTTGCCTTGGCTTCCCAAGGCTGCATTATCCTAGTTGTCCTCCTCCATCTCTGCTGGTTCGTTGTCAAGATTCTCTTCCACTGCTACTCTAGGAGTCTCCTCAAGGCCCTTCTCTGTTGTCACTTTATATACTGTTCTTAGGTAGTTTCATGCTTTCTCATGTGGGATACCAGGGAGGTCTCATGCCCTTCTCTTCGACTCAATCTCTCTTCTTTGTATCCAGTGCAAAACATAGGCCACAGATGTGAAAGTAGCCAAACTTAAAATCGTGCTCACTTGAAAGCCTGAACATTGAAATCCAAAGCTTTGGTCTGCTTTTCTGCAGTGATACGTCTCCTCTGAGGTAGTAAGTTGCAGTTGAACCTCAGCGGCTACTCCACATCAGATGGTTAGCCCAAGCCCATCAGTAGCTTTTCCTGGCAACTGTTACTGCTCCAGGATTGGGCACGCCAATGACCTCAGTCACACAATCTAAAGGAAAGGACTGTATCTCATACTGGGCAGGAGGCTTTTCTCTTTCCTCCACTGGATGTGAAGGGAGAAGCATCACCAGGTAGCTACTGGCAGCCATCTTGGGACCATGAGGAGACAGGACAAAGCTTCAAGGAGGAAGGCTGAGTAGAACCTTGGCGAGAACTTGGGTCCTTGATGGTATCTTTGAACTGCTGAATCAACCAACCTCAGAGCCTGCCTACCTCTGGCTCCTTGTTACGCTAGCTATTTCTTTCTTTTTTCTTAAAAAAATGAGATATTATGTTACTTGTAGCAGAATGCATCCTGATAGATTCAGTATTTCAAAACATCCCATCACACCTGAACTCCAGACCTGTGGATCCAACTGCCTGCCAACTCTTCCTCTTGGCTCTTCCATAGCATCTCACACTCAGTCAGCCTAAAACTGACTGTCTGGGCCCCCACCTCCCCCTCTTCTAATCTTCCCTGTTTCTGTGAAAGACCCACCATCTGCCTGATTTAAGCCAAAACCTTGGGTCCTCTTTGCTATTTATTTCCCGTTCACCTACAGTGTCAATCTCTCCTTGGGTATTCCAGAATCCACCCCCTGAATACATCTCAAACCCACCCCCTTCTCTGCTCACTGTCACCTCTGATGCGTTTCACTGCAACAGGCTCTGACCTGGTTCTCCACCTCCTTCTAGTGGTTTCTGCACACTACAGCAAGAGGGGTCTTTTAAAAATGCAGATCTGAATACTTCACCTCCTGCTGAAACCCACTTCCTGTCCCTTTTCCTCGGGACATATTCCGAATGCCTCAATATGGCACGTAAGGTCCTCTGAGACCCAACTCTCATTTCATCTTTCCAACCTCAGCACTATTCCTCCTTCCAACCCTTCATTCCAGAATTATAGAACTAGTATAGTTCTGTATTCTCTTACCTCCTGGCTGACTTACCTACCTAGAAAGGCCTTCTCCTCTCCCTGCTTTAGCTGAACAACTCCTGCTTGCTCTTCAGTGCTCGGCGTGATGGTGTCACTTTTGGGAAACCGTGGCTGGGAACCCCAAGGCTGGGTGAGATGCTCTTCTTCATGTTCCCACAATGTCATCTTCTTTCCCAGTCATAGTACTCTTCACAAGGTTGGAACTATCTGCTTGTTGGTTTCTCTCCCCCACCCCCAGACGACCAGCTCCTTGAGAGCAAGGACTCTGGCTTATTCCTTGGCATGTAGCACTATAATTGAGTGAAAAGGATCATTTTAAACTCAGAAGTGGATTTTGACTTGAAAGTGAGGGCAGGGTGGAATAGAGTTGGAGGGCAATGTAGAAACAGACGTTTTCAAGTGGAGGGCGTGGCTAATGTGTTGAGTAGGTTTAGGTGGGTGGCAGGGCCAGGCCAGTGGCAAGAGACCACTGAGGGAGATGATGTAACTCAGGCAAACGATAACAGTGGCCTGGACTAGGGTGGTGGCAGTGGGGATGGGGAGAATGAAATAGACTTGAAAGATTTTAGAAGTGGAATGAACAAAATTAGGGAGTAGGTGAGGAAAGGAAAGGGGCAGAAGATGAGGTGAGTTCTAATATGGCAGCAGAGGTTCTTGGTGGTGCCTTCTTCTAGAGTGGGGAACCCAGAAGGAAGAACATGATTGCAGATGGTGGAGAGGGAAATGAGGAGCTCTGTTTTGGACATGTTGAGTTTGAGGGGTCTAGGGCACACCCAGAAAGCACTTGGACATTCAGGGCTGTAGATGGCAGACAGAAGCCGAGAAGGAGCGGACGTAGAACTAGAAGTACAGATAGGACCATAGATGCCAACATACGGGATTCAGAAAAGAAATGACCAGAGACAAGGGGAAAATACTGTTACGTCCCCTCCCCACAGGCACCCTCACTTCCACAGACACAAATGCACTGGCGAGGTTTCTCTTGACAGCAGTTTTATTTGATTCAAAAGCGAAACTCAGACCCCAGCCCAGTCCACTGGTCATGGGATAATGGTAGGAGTAGACTCGATCGGGGGATTGCTGGCCTCTGACTAGGACGCAATAAGGGGCACATATAGGTCATATATATGTATGTCAGGGCAGGGAGAGGGCTGGCTGGGTAGCACTTGGCCACAGGCCAGGGAAGGGGTGACTTGTGCCATCCCCTAGACACATGCAGAGTGAGAGAGGACTAATTCAGTACTGGTGTGAGGGTCTGGGACTTAGAGTAGGCCTAGGGCAGGGTCAGGAAACTCTGGACCAATGGGTTCAGTAGCTGTGAGTCGAAGACTTGTCCAGCTCACTGCGCTGCTCCTTCTGGGACTCAGTCACCACCTGCTGGGGGCAAGGCATGTGAAGGGCACAAACCATTAAGCACCACACTCTTTCAATCTCCTTTGGGGTATGGTGTCTCCTTCTCCAGCAAAACCAGCTGAGGCTCCAGACTGTCCATCCACCTTCTCTATCTCCTTGTCTCTCTGCCACCCCAAGGACCACTAACCTACAATACTCTAAGATGCAGCCAGGCTGGCGCTCAGAAATAATATGTGCCATGATGGGATCCTGGGCTTAAGTGGCCCATCTCACCTCCCCATCCTGAGTCTCAATGGTCTTGATCAGAACCATCTTCCTGCTGTGGATGTCCTGGGGAGGCTCCACCTCAGGCACTGGAAAAAGTAGGATGAGGAGTGGAAGAGAAGAGGCTTGGGGTTTCTCTCCTCTTAAGCCCTCACTCCCATCTGTGGGGGGAGGGGAGTGGCAGGACATGAGGAGTGGGGTAGCGTGTAGACCAGGACTCAGTAGTTTACGGACAGAATCGATCCCTGAGCAGGGCCATAGCAAGAGTCTGGTCAGGGCAGAAGTGGACAAGGGGACAGGTAGATTGGAAGCCAGGCATGGGAGGAGACTCACCAGTCGTCTTTATACTTAAGGATGCAAAAGAATGGACTGGCACGGAAATCCTGGGAGCGAAGCCAAGCGGTCAGTTACTGGGCCCAAGCCCCTCCCCTTCCCTGAACACACCCAATCCCGACCGTCCCCTACACTCCCACCCTCCAGCAGCTTTGCCCCCCACCTGCTCTCTTCGCCCTCCAGCAGCTTCCGGTAGGTGGCGATCTCGATATCCAGGGCCATCTTGACATTAAGGAGCTCCTGGTACTCGCGCAGGTGCCGTGCCATCTCCTCCTTCAGCTGTCGCAGCTCCTCCTCGAGCCTCGCGGCGCCCGCCTGATACCCGCCCGCCTCCAGAGCAAACTGCTCCTCCAGCTCCCGCAGCTGTCTGAGCAGCGCCTCGTTCTGGGGGGACCAGAGGGTCACCATTGGGGTAACAGCCTTCATCCTCCACCCACCCCACCCCCGCCCCCCGGGCCTGGGCGCGAAGCCTGGTACTCACCGTACCGCGGAGCCCGTCCACCTCGCATGTCAGGCTCTGTATCTGGCGTCGGGACTCATTCATCTCCTGCTTGGCTTGACGCAGGGCCTCGTGATTCCGGTTGGCGGCGTCGGACAGGTCCGCGTACTACGGCGCGCGAGGCAGTGCCGCTGTGAGCTGACGGGACGCGCCCTCCCCTTAGCGCCCAGCCTCCCCGACTCTCCCTAACCCTCCCGGGCTTTCGCACTTTGGACTTGTACCACTCCTCTGCCTCTTGCAGGTTCTTCGCCGCGATGCTTTCGTACTGCGCGCGGATGTCCCTCAGCGCCGCCGTCAGCTCAGGCTTCACGGTGGCCTCCACCTCGACCTGCTGCACCTGCTGGCTCTCCACGCTTACCTGCAGGTCTCGAAGCTCCTGCCGCCCAGGACAACAAGTTGTCGAGGTTGCCGCGCGGATCCCACGCGGGTCGCGCAGTTCACGCACAGAAAGAGAAGAAACACTCGAATGAACAGAAGGGGGCGCCAGGGAGTGCAGCGCGCGTATGACGGTGCGGTCTGCGCCCTGGCCGGCTCCAAGCCAGCGGCCAAGTTTTACGGGGTGCAGCTCCGCTGCTCGCCACCAGGTGGCGCAGGGGTGGGAGTCAAACCACCTGTAGAGAGGGGGTTGAGGGGCTGCGTCTGCCCAGCGAATCTCACTACTCTTCCCCAGGCAATTCCTCCTCCCCATTCGCCAGTCTTCTGAACCAGCGCCTGCCTTCCAGCTCCAACGAGACCGCCTGCTACCTTCGAAGCCTCCCCTGACACTCGGATCCACCTACCTCCTCGTGCAGCTTCTTGAGGAACTCAATCTCATCCATTAGAGACTCAATCTTGCGCTCTAGTTCCAGGCGGGACAGGGTGGCGTCGTCCACATCCTTAGTGGGGGTGGAAATGAGGGTTCAAGAGCCGGGAGGGGCTGCTCAGGCTGAGAAAGGGCCAGGACCTCCCTGCCTGTCTCTACAGGTTTCTGGTCGCCTCCTCGCGCCCACAGATGCCACCCTAGTACAAAGGCGAGGGCAGAGGTGGGGAGTCGGAGTTGACATGGCGCCCGGGCTCACCTTGCGGAAGAGCACGAGGTTGTGCTCCGCATCCTCCCGCTTGCGCGTCTCCTCCTCTAACCTGGCAAGAAGAGGGGGCAGAAGCTGAATTGTAGGGTCACCGCGCACCCCAGGGTCTGGGCTAGAGGCTGCTTACTGTCCAGGACTCTGAAGAGGGGTCTTCATGCTGACCGATGGACTTGCCCACTATCTAACGGGCTGAGATGGTCAGACATAGTAACTCCCCCCTCCCCTCCCCAGAGAGTCAGCAAAGTGGTAGAGGGAAGGCAGGGGTCTTAGAGCCCACAGGCGAGCATGCTGCCTGCACACGCTGGGGTGGATGAGGGGAGCCACGCCCTTCGGCGGCTGGTGGGGAAGGGAGCAGAGCGACGAGCAGCCGCCTCGACGGCCGCCGCCCAGCCCCGGTCCTGCCCCCTGACCTCTGCTTCAGCGCCGCCAGGTCCTCCGCCAGCCCGTCGCGCTCCACCTGCACCCGGTCGCGCTCGCGGCCCAGCAGCTCTAGCTCCCTCCGCAGCTCGCGCAGCTCCTGCTGGCACAGCTGGTCGGCGCGCGCCGGCTCCTGGCCCCGGGCCTGGCTCAACTCCCCGCGCAAGGCCGCGTTCTGCTGCTCCAGGAAGCGCACCTTCTCAATGAAGTTGGCGAAACGGTCGTTGAGCTCCTGCAGCTCCTGCTTCTCGTTGCTGCGCGTGGCCAGGAACTCTTGGTTGAGGGCCTCGGCCATGGAGAAGTCGAGGCGCTCCGAGGGCAGGCGCAGGAGGGCGCCCGCGCCCGCCCGGGGGCCGCGGAAGCTGCCCAGGCGCACGGAGGAGCCAGGGGACGCCGAGCCCAGCAAGCGACTGCTCGAGAAGCGGGAGCTGGACGCGTAGGAGTAGGACCCAGGGGACAGTGAGGGCGGTGGCCCGAAGGTGCGGCGGTATGAGGTGGAACTGACGCTGGCTCGGAGGCCCGACGGGTGGCTCATGGTGGTCGAGGATGGGCAGTCACCGCTGGCAAAGCTGGTCGGGGAGCGGGGAAGGAGCCGCAGACCGCTGCGAGGCGGCTTTATAGCCCTGCGGGCACAGGGGGGGCACGGGCAGCTCCTCCCACTGGCCTGACGGCGGGGCTATGTGGGGAGGGGGATGCCCCACCCCTGCGGAGCTGCAGGAGCGCCGCACCCTCGCTCCTAGGTTTGCTGGCGCCCTGCCTAGTTGATTCCCCCTGTTGCAAGCGGGGAAGGAAGCAGGCCTGGCGACCACTGGCAGGCCTGGGCTGGGGTCAGCACCCTCCAGCAAGCATCTGGAGCTGGAGCCTTGGGTGGGAGGGCCTGACTGGAGCTGGGGTTCCTGCCTGAGAGAGCTATTGAAAATCAGAGATCTGCAAATGTAGAATCATTACATTGTCCACCTGAAATTAACGTTATGTCAGTTAAACCTCAGTTAAAAAAAAAAAGGGGAGATAGGAGGACTGGAAGTTAAAGGGCAGGCTTCTGGCATATGAGTGGGGAGGAGATGGCCCAGGTAGATGGTGAGTTGGTCTGGCTTGGGCCCCAGGGCCTGTGCCTCCACTTGTCCCCTGAAGGCTAGGCTCTGCTTTTACCTGCTGTCAGCTACCCCTCTGCTACCACGCCCAGGGAGAAATAGGGGATGGGAGGGCAGGGGGATCTGAGGGGGGTGGGAAGGGCTCATCCCTCCGTAGTCCCCAGGGCCCTGTGGAGGGCTGCTGCCTGGCGCCAGCTCTGCCGCTAATGGACTGGCCACTTCCCCTCCCCCTCCTCTGGACACTTGGCCAGGGGGTTGCCTGCTGATGGCTCAGCCTTAAAGACACAGCTCCCAAACTTGGACCTACACCAGGCCCCAACAGGGTGGGCACAACAGAGGGGGTTGAGGGTGGCTGGGCCCAACTCTGGGTCCCACTCAGTCTGTGTCCTGCCAGAGGCTGAGCTGAGGGAGCTAGTTGTATGCTGTCTGGCTTTACTGGATTCTCCCTTCCCCCAACCAACTGCTGCTCAGTCATGGGCCTTACGGGAACCAAAGCAATTCCTGAGGTAGGAAGGGGAGGGGGCTGAGGGGCCGCAGCTGCTGCCAAGGCTGAGAGATGAATGGACTGGCAGGAACCGGTTACCCGTATGGAGGAGTTGCAGGTACCCAGGGATGGGTGGGGCTGGATGGGGAAGAGATGCGGAAAGAGAAAGTACTCATTCCTAGTGGTCCAGGGACTGAAAGAGGAGAGAGAACGTCCCAAAGCAGATCTACAAGCCTGTGCACACACACAGATGCATATGCACGCTAGCCACATTACCTATGTGCACACACATTACACACACACAACCACACATCCCTTCCTGCCCTCCCCCAACCCCGTTATCGTGAAGGCTGATGTCTGGCCTTTGCATGTCTGCGGCTTCCAGAACTCAGGCACAGGCCGCCCCGGAGTGGATAGAGGCAGCTCAGATGGTCTGCAGGAGCCAGGGTGCTGAGGCCTGCTGGGTTTGCCAAGAGCCATGGGGCTGCTGCTGCCGGGGACTCCAGGGCTTTCCAGCACGGACAGGTCCACCTCGACTGGCCCTGAGGATAAGAGCTGGGCATCTGGGGAAGCAGGTTTGGGACTCCAGGCTGACTCTCTGGCAGGGGAGGATGAGGAGGGCGGCTCCTTGGCCAGCCAGCTCCTCAGCATTGCAGGGCAGAGGAGCCGCCCCTCCTTTGTGTGTCCTCTGAGATGGGCCAACGCCCGCCTGCTCACAACCCTACCGCCTTCCTTCGCCTCCTCTCCAGGCCCCTCCTTCCTTCCGGGCCATTAGTCTCTCCCTGCACAGCTGCCAGGTCCTTCTCCTTGATGGGTCTGGTTTGGTTGCCAGGGGAATGGGAAGAGGGAGGATGGGAGAGAGGGGACAAGATGGATAAACCTGGGCCTGTCCCCTCTGACTTCTAGGAGTGGGGTGGGGTGGGGTCCAGCCTGGGCTGGGGGTGGGGGCTTGGCAGCTATGTGTGGGGTGGGGGAGGGGGTGATGGAGAAGCTTTGGTGTTTTCTGTTGCAACCCTAGGCTCTGAGCCCCAGCTGCCATTGGCCTGGAGTCCCACCAACTCCAGCCTAGGCCCTGCCCTGCCTCTGCCTGCTGTACCTAGGGAGCAAACTGGGAGTCTAAGCTGGTCCTTTATAGGGAGCTGCTGGTAGGTCTGGGCCTCTGAGAGTAGAGCAGAGGCCCCTTGGGCTGGGCCCAAGGAGTTCCAAGGGGAGTTCCCACCCCTTTGCTGCTTAAGCTCCCAGCTCACCACTCAGATGCCTCAGAGGAAAAGGGACCAGGACCTCCTCAGCAGGGCTCTGGGAGCTGTGGAGGGAGTAAGGAAGGCCAGGGCCTGGGTGGGGGAACTAGGCCTGCAGACAAGTCAGAGGAGATCCCTCCCCCTTATTTACCCCTTACTCCTCCCCCCTTACGCCAGGGGGCGCCTGTGTAGCTTAGTTGATTAAGCATCTGACTTTTGATTTTGGCTCAGGTCATGATCTCATGGTCATGAGATGGAGCCTTACAATGAGCTCCGCACTGGGCTCTGCAATTCTCTCTCCCCCTCTCCCTCTGCCCACCCCTGCAACCCCCCACCATACTGAAAGAAAGAAAGAAAGAAAGAAAGAAAGAAAGAAAGAAAGAAAGAAAGGAAGAAAGAAAGAAAGAAAGAAACCAGCCCTGGGAGATCTTGAGGCCAGAAGAAAGGTAGGAAAGGGTCACCATTAAGAGCCAGGGTTCTGGGGGCACCTGGGTGATTCATCAGTTAAGTGATCGACTCTTGGTCATGATCTCGTGGTTTCATGGGCTCGAGCTTCAAGTCGGGCTCTGTGCTGGCAGCACGGAACCTGCTTGGGATTCTCTCTCTCTTCTCCTTTCTCTCTGCCCCTCCCCCACTCTCACTGTCTCTGTCTCTCTAAAATAAATACACTTTACAAAATTTTGAAAAAAGAGAGAGCCAGGGCTCTGGCATCCAGCTGCCCAGCTTCCCATCTGACTCCAACATTCTGTGTTGTATGAATTTAGGCCTGTTACAGTGTCCTTCCAGGTCCCCTAGTAAAACGCGGACAATTGTAACTTCTGCATACTGCTGTTGGGAGGATTAAACACTTAGGATAATAGAATAATGGATGAAATGTAAGTTAGTTTTATTATTATCACGGATCTCTCAAATGATCTTGTCAGCTGCCGAATGCAGTGAGGTTCTGGATTTCTTTTGGATTGTCCCTACTAGTGGCTGAGAGCAGTTCTGGACCCAGAGTGGAAGGAGCCAAGTACCTCCTTGCTGATCTCTTCTCAATGTCAGGGACTCTGGACAGACCTGGGTTTGATCATGGCCTCCTCAAATTAATTAGCTGTGTGCTTTTGAGTTTGGGTGAGTGATTTCACCTCTATCCACTCCATTTTCTTTATCCATAAATGGGGACAATAAGAATTGTACCTACCGCATAGAGTTGGAAGATAAACTGAGTTAAATATGTGAAGCACTTAGCACTTGGCACAGAATATGTGCTGTGTACGTAGTAGTCAGTGGTATTATTACCCCTCCCCCTTCTGCTGCTCCAGTGAAGGGTTGGAGAGAAATGACAATCAGATGCATTCAGAGGTTTGCAAGGAAGGTGAGCAATGAAGTTTAGGTTGCTGGCAACAGTGCTACTGAATGACAGGCCATGGACTCAAAGATGGTTGAGGAAGGGCGTGTGGGCAAGAGGGTGGGAGATTGGGAGAGTAAAGAGGTCCGGAGCTGGCCTCCCAGGCAGGGCCAGAAAACAGTCACAGTACAATGGAATTGAAAGAGGCACCGAGAGGGTGGGGAGTGGATTTCAGAGAGCAAGATGCATGAATTTGTGATTCTGGAGCTGGGGTATTTATGGATGACAAGACTCCCAGGGCATTTCTAAGGGGGTGGACAACTGAGGCTAAAGCCAAATGACGGAAAAGGTCATGGGAAAAGAGATCAGGCCACCAGCCTGGGCACTTACTAGCTGCATGACGCTGGGCAACTTACTTGTCCTCTCTGAGCTTTAGTTTCTTCATCTGTAAAACAGGAAAAATGACACCTTCCTTCCTGGGCATTGTGGCCTCTAGGTGAGATATTGTACATGAAGTAATTAGCACGTCATGAGCCTCATAGTAGGTTCTCAACACTGTTGATGGCCTTCTTCCCCTCCTATGTGACAGAGAGGAAGCTGAGACACGGGGGAGCAGTGTCATAACCCTACTTACTTGTAACTAAGTGTCAGCTGGGGTCCCCCTGCCCTCCAGAGGTGTAGGACCGGCTCGACCTCCATTCCACATCCTGGGGAAAGTCCAATGTCATCCTCAAGATCTCTTTGCCTTCTTAGTGCTTCCTCTTTACACCCCTAGCTCCAAGTCCCTGCTGCCCCTGAATTGGCTGACTTTACAGCTGACTCTCCAGTGGTGTCCAGATGTGGAACTCAGTACCATCCCTTGGTTTCTGTGGTCCCCTTTCCCCACCACTTAGTAGCACTTGAAGCTCAGAGGGACAAAGTTGCCAGTCTGAGGTTGCACAGCAGGCTAATCATGGCTCCCTCTGCTGGTTAGGCCCTGCTGATGTTCTGGGCTCTGGGCCTGTAGGAGCCAAGATGAACCTAGCCAGAAGGAGTCCAGCTCCACACCTCTCAAGCTGGGTTGTCTCCCAGGCTGGTCTGGCCACAGGGTCCCCACTGACAGAGTGGCTGCACCAGAGTGGAATCCCTTCCCCATTCATTATCTCCCTCTGGGGACTCTGCTCCTCCCAGTTAGGGAGTACTCTGGGTATCTTTTCCATCCCATCACTTTTCTCACTGTATCGTATAGTAATAGGTAACATTTCCTATGTGGTATACATTTTACACACGTTATCATTTCTAATCCTCGCAATCACCCTACAACATAGGTACTATTATGATTCCCACTTTACAGTTGAAAAGCCAGGCACAGAGTGGTTAAGCAATTTGCCCAAGGTCACACAGCTAGTAAACTAGCACTAATCTGTTTATAGGTCTGACTCCCCCCATCCCTGATAATATGATCTTTGGGAAAGGGATCGAATCTTAGTCACCTTTGTGTCTGTGGAGTTTAGCATATGATCTAGGTCAAATAAGTGTTGGTTAAATTGTGAAGGGAACTATGAGGCACCTGAAAAAAAAATCTTTCCCATGGTAGGCGGTCTGGAAAATAAAGAGAGATGTGTTGCTGCCACCTTCTGGTCAGAAGTTAGAATGACATGTCTGCAGCAATCCATCTAAGACTCCAGGTTGGTTCACCAACATTGGAATTTGGGGAATTCACAATTATTTCACCTTCTTTCTACAGCTAAGAAAAATTCATAAGGTTGTGTAAAATAGAACAGCAACATTGGTATTAGGAGTTCAGAGCCCTGATTCTATTCTTCACCTGGTCTCTAGGAGCCTCCTCTGCACTGCCCCAGCAGCCCCCACCCCAAGCAAAAAGCCACGGAAGCAGGGCAAACTCTGTTCTCTGCCTGCAAACACTGCCCCCCAACCCAGCCCCATCTTCTACTATGTTCACAATCTCCAGTCCTGCCCCATCATAAAACCACGTCTCCATCTGCCTTCCTGACCTTTCCAACCAGCCACCCCTCAGCTGGAGAACAGGAGAGCAGCTTATGGCCATGGAATGCTAAGTGAATTTTCCCTCTCATAGCATGGCCTGGGGGCCTGACAGAGTCACCTGAGAGACTGTTAAAAAGCAGATGCCAGTGTCCAGTGCCTCAACCAAATCTTCTGAATCTCTAGCATCTGCATTTTAACAAACTTCCTAGATGATTTTTAATGTGCATGAAAATTTGAGTATTCCTGGATTAAGATTTTTTTTCTTCAAATTGTCTGTCTTTTTCCCCATTTTATTTTTAAGAGTTTCAAACCTAGAGAAGAGTTGAAAGAACATTGCTAGAGACCCCAATATACCCTTCTCCTGGACTTAGAGTTGTATTTTGCCACAATTCCTTTGAAAGTAAGTTTCAGACATCATGATATTTCACCCCTAAATACTTCAGCAGGCATCTCCTAAGAACAAAGACATTTGCCTACAGTACTATTTCCCCACTCAGGAAATTTAACATTAATACAACAATATTATCTAATATACAGTCCTGTTCAAATTCCCCGTTATCTCAAGGTTGTCCTTCATAGCTATTTCCCCCAATCTGGGATCAAAGATCAAGAGTTGTATTTGGTTGTCACCTGGGCAGAGGAAAGAACCAGAGCATAAGGGGTAAGATTGGGATGAGCTTGGCATGTCTGAGGATTTAGAGAAAGGTCAGTGAGGCTGAGCGAGATGAGTGAGGAGGAGAGGGAAAGGTGAGGCTGGAGGCATGGGAGGGAGTCAGGGCACGTAGGGCTTTGTAAATCAGAGTAAAGAGTTTATAGCTTATTTTATTTTAATGCAATGAAAAGCCGTTGGAGGGTTTTAAGCAAGGGAATGACTTGATCTGATTTATGACTTTAAAAGGTCAATCTGAAGACAATTTCAGAATTGGGACATTCGATAATACAACAATTCCTAGACTTTTAAAAAAGTCAGTGTCATTTTTTTAAAGGGGGGGAGCATATGAATTTCCTATGAAAATAGGAAGGTCATAAAAGATTACCACAACTTGGTGGCTTCAAACAACAAAAATTCATTCTCACAGTTCTGGAGGCTGGAAGTCCAAAATCAAGATGTTGGAAGGGCTGTTCCTCCAAAGGCGGTAGGGGAGAATCCTTCCTTGCCTCTTCCAGCTCCTGGCAGCTCCTGGTGTTTCCTGGCTCATGGCAGCATCTCTAATCTCTGCCTCTGTCTTCACATGGCCTTCTTCTCGGTGTCTGTCTTCTCTTTTCTGTCTTGCCATTAAACTGGATGACCCGGCTAATCCAGGATAATCTCGAGATCCTTAACTACATCTTGCAAAGACCCTTCTTCCAAATAAGGTCACCATCACGGATTCTGACACGTCAACATCTTTTTGGTGAGCTACCATTCAACCCAGTACAGTGGGAGATTGTTCTAGACAAAAAAAGAGACCGAGAGCTATAACAACTAAATGCAATGTACAAACCTAGATTGGATTGCAGATTCAGAGGGGGATAAAAAAAGCACTACTGGAATAATTTGTGTATTATATGCTATGGAACGATTATTCTGTTTTTAGCTGTGAAGATGGGAATATGGTTGTGTAAGGGAATGTTCTTGTTCTCAGGAGGTGCCCACAGGAGCATTTAGGAGGGAAGTGTCATGACATCCCAGACCTTCTTTCTAGTAGGTCAGTCCCATTGTCTTTGACGTCCTTGTGGTGCAAGGCAGAGGCTCTAGTTACTGGGTGAGTGAGACCGGGAAGGAGCTGTTGCAGGGTTGGTCACACCGCTTATGAGAACAGAAACTGGGCCTCTTACCTTGGCCTCCACCTGATTCTGGGGTCTCTTGTAACAAGACTGTGCCTGATGAGAGTTTGTCTCTACTCCCTGGCAGAGGATGTGCTCTCCACAGTTGGAGAGCCCCTGGAGCAGAAACTCCCCTCCCCTCAGCCTATAGTCTCCACGTGGAGTTGGCCTTGTCAATCAAACATGGGTGCATGGGATATTCTGAACTTACCTCATTTCCTAGCAGTTCCCCCATGGGTTCAATGCCTTTCAGAGTCAGTTTACAATTGATAGGCCATTCACCGGTCAGTAGGTCCCTGAGGAGGAGACAGGGCCACCCCACATGAAAGGATGAAGGAGGTCAAGGCAGGGGTTCTTCCTGGGCCAGCTGATAATGAGCTCTGTAGTCTTGAACAAGTCTCCTGCTCTGGTCCAACAGCATGATCATTAAGAACATTCTGTGCTGAGTAGACCCTAAGGCCTTGAGGGATGGCTGGGATTTGGATGGGTAAACTCCGGGGAACATGATGGAGAACAACAGAGACCCAGTAAGGACAGCCTGACTAGGGCCAAAGAGGTTTGTGGTATAGTTGTGGGCATCCTGAGTAGGTAGGGCTGGTTTATGGAGGGCAGGAAAGCTAGGCAGAGGGGTTTACACTTAGATGGCTCTTGTGGGAGGCGCCTGGGTGGCTCCGTCGGTTAAGCCTCCGACTTCAGCTCAGGTCACATTCTTGCAGTTCATGAGTTCAAGCTCCGGATCGGGCACTGTGCTGACAGCTCAGAGCCTGGAGCCTGCTTCGGATTCTGTGTCTTCCTCTCTCTCTGCCCCTCTTCCACTTGCGCGCATGTGCTCTCTCTCTCTCAAAAATAAATAAACATTAAAAAAAAAAAACAAAACAGATGGCTCGTGTTGCATGGAAAGATGACCTAACCACAAACCAAGACACCTGGTCCCAGGCCTAGGCCAGTCACTGGGACTTGCCTTCCACATTGGTTAAAGAAAAGGGTGGGATTAAATGATATCTGACATTTTTTCCAAGCATACATGCTGTTGGGTAGGGGACTCGGGGAATAAAGGAAGCATGTATTAAACATCCTTGTGGCTTTCAGAGCCCTGCTCCCCAGAAGCTTGATGCTGTTCTTTGATCGGGTGATGTGCCAAGATTCTCTGAAGGAGAAGGAGCAGCAGTGCCTGTACAGAGAGGGGAAGTGTGGGGAAAGCCGGGGCCCGTGTGTCAGGATGGAGCCAGGGCTGGAACATACACGCGATCTCATCTGTGGTCGAAGGATGCATTTTCAGAGAAGACTGCAGTCAGGTGGTCCAAGGAGGGCAGTGATTTCCCCAACTCTCTGGTGACTTCGATTACCCGAAAGGAGGTGTAGACTTTATGCTGGCCCACCTGACAGACTCTGTGAGCCCTTCCATCTGGAGCGGCAGAAGGTTAGAGCCGGTGGAAAACTCTGGGATGCCTAGGCACTCCTCCCCCACTTTCCTCAAGAAGATGCTGAGTGGTCCTCACAATTCCATGGGAACGAGGAGGTAGGACCCCGGCTCCCGGCCCCCGCTAGAGGAGCCCTGGTTACCCCCTCTCTAACCAGGCACAAGCTGGAGCACATGCACGTGCCTGAAATGAGACAGGAAGGGGCTCCTGCCCATCAGGCCAGTCACCAGGAGGCTCTTTTTTGCGATCAGATCGTGACACTCTGCCATCCATCTCCCCCTACCTTCTGCGTGGAGAGGCCTAGTGACAGCTGAACAGTCAAGTTCAAAGAGTCTGATACCCAACAAACTGCCCTGCCTGCCCTCTGCCTGCAGGCCACACAGACTCTCATCTGACAGCTGGGCCCAGCCGGTCCGAGCTCCTGACTCGGGAGCCTGTGGGGCTCCCAGCCAGCGAGGGCCATTGCCTGTGTCTGTTACAAGTTCTCATAGTGGGGCAAGATGAATTTTCACAAAAAAATGTGCAACAATGTTACTAGCAACCAGAGGAAGAAATAAAATATATTTGCACATAAAAAAAAAAAAAAAGAAGAAGGAGGAGGGGGAGGAAGAGGAAGAAGAAAGAAGAGGAAGAAGAAAGAAGAGGAAGAGAGGAAGACAAAGAAGTTTTGTCCCTCCCTAGGTGAATTCTGTCTGCAGAACACTGTGGTGCCGTCACCTGGCTTGAGGGAAGGGAGGTGACCAAGCAAATGGAGATGGGGAAAGTGGGAGAGAGAGGGAAGGGAGAAATGGAAGTGGAGAGAGAAGAGGAAGGGTGAGGTAGAGAAGGGAGAAAGAGTAGGGGAAACCAAGGAGGTCAGAAAAGGTGAAACAATCTCACAGGCTTTTTCCTCTCGAGGACGCAAGGGCCTCCATGCAGGGGAACAACCAGTGGAGTGATCCCTATTTATACCTTGGAGCCCTCAGACTCTGGTTTGGTTCTTGTCCCAGGCGTCATGCTCCAAGCTCCTTAGGCTGGGGAAGTTTTGGAACCGCCCTGGGATCAGAATCCTCTGGCTGGGCTTCCTGGGGGAGGTGATTCTTCCAGAGTGAGCCTCCTTGCTCCTCAACACCACCAGCAAATCAGGCTGCGGCTCCATTCACGGTTGCACGTAAAAGGAGAGAAGGTATATTTTCCGAACCTGCTGATGTTCTCTGTGTGCCTTCGATTTATGGTTTAAGTTCAGCCAAGACTCCCGGAAAAGACCAAAAGGAAGAAGCAGATCAGTTTGGTTGACCAGGAGCTGCAGGCAGAGGAAGGCCAAATACTGAGGAAAGGAAGGGGGGCATAGAATCTCTTTGCTCTCCCAGGGTTATGTTTGCACTGGCAGAGATATACATAATTAAAAGGATCTTAATATTTTTATTATTTCAATAGTTACATGCTCAGACAGCTCTTCCTGCCCACAGATCCTGCCCTCATGCTTGAATAGAATCACCCTTTTGCGCTGAAGATGTCTCAAGAATTCTTTCTTGGCCGTCGGCCCCAGGCCCCCATTACAGCTAAACCATCATGGACAATCAACAATTATTAGAATGAAGAGGGTCCAACTTAGAAAAAAATCACAGTCTAATACCTCACTATCAAGAAGTTAGAGGGCGCCCGGGTGGCTCAGTCAGTTAAGCGTCCGACTTTGGCTCAGGTCATGATCTCACGGTTCATGAGTTCGAGTCCCACCTCGGGGAGCACGAGCCCCTCTTCAGGTGAGCTCGAGCCCTGCTTTGGGTGAGTTCCACTTCTCTCTCTCTCTCTCTCTCTCCACCCCTCGTGGGATTCTCTCTCCCCCCCTCTCTCTGCCCCTTGCTCACTTGCTCCCCCCACCTCAAAAAAGTAAAAATAATAAAAAAAAGAGTTACATGCTCTAATGCTCTACCAACTGAGCCAGCCAGGCGCCCCTACGTAAGGCTCTAATATTAGTTAGAACGCTTTTGGCAGGAAGCAATAGAACACTTAACTCAAAATGTCCCCAACAATCAGGGGGTTTTTAATCTCACATAATGAGAAAACAAGAGGCAGAGAAGTTTCAAGGCTGTTAGTTCAGGGGCTCAATGTCCCATCAAGAACCCAGGTTCTTTTCATCTTTCGGCTCTGTCACACTCAGAGTGTTAGCTTTTTGTCCTCACGTTTGTCCCCTCATGGTCATAAGACAACTGCGGCACCATCAGGCATCATGAGCTCACACAATTACATCCAAACATTGCAAGACAGAAAATCCTTTCCCTGCATTCCTTTTCAAGAGCAAGGGAATCTTTCTAAGAACATCGTTCCCCCCCCCCAACCCCCAACCAGCAGACATTACCTCACCCCTCATTTCCGTAACTGTGTCACATGCTGCTTCCTCACCAGTCCCTGGCAAGAGAACTGGAATTACCTCGATCAGCTTAGACTCAGATTCACCCTGGTGGTGGAGAGGCCCAGCTTCCCCTGCTGCACATGGGTGCCCAACCCCTGAACCGAACCAGGTGGAGTTAGCAGGTAAAACGACCAGCTGGGAGGGCTCTGGGGTAGATGTGCCATCGTGGCTGCTACATGTGACAATGCCTTCAGACACGTAGCATATACTGCCTTGAATTAGGGTTGTGCTCAGGTGATCTGTGTCTACAGTCAGGGGGTGGGGGCGAGGGGAGGCAAAAAAGCTAAATATATTCCCTATAGTACACAGCACAGAGACTTGCACCAATTAGGCTCTCCGAAAACAAGGAGTTCAGCTTAAAAAAGAAAATGATTGTTATAATAGTACAACCAGATGCGATTACCTTTGCCAAGGACATTTTAGTATTAGTTTACTGTCAGGCCAGACATCTCCTGTGAGCGAAATGAGATAGTTGATAGGAACAGAGCGCAGGGAGGGAGGTGAAGGGTGACAGCGATGAGACTGAATTTGCACCCACCTACCCACCCTTAGCGAATTAAGCTAATTTGCGAATGTAGACAAAACTCTTGTGTAATTAGGAAAGCTTTATATTCCGTTCTCATTTTAAAAAGAGAATGAGAAAGAATTCTGGTGGTGAGATGAGTGCTTAAAAGCTTTCTCTGGGGCGCCTGGGTGGCTCAGTCGGTTGAGCATCCGATTTCAGTTCAGGTCATGATCTCACAGTCTGTGAGTTCGAGCCCCACGTTGAGCTCTGTGCTGACAGCTCAGAGCCTGGAGCCTGCTTCGGATTGTGTCTCCCTCTCGCTCTGCCCCTCCCCTGCTCATGCTCTGTCTCTCTCTGTCTCAAAAATAAATAAAAACATAAAATAAATAAATAAATAAATAAAAAGAATGGGTTCACTGAGCTCAGAGAGAGGCCTGGATGAAAAAAACCCCTTCACTGGGGAAGCTACAGCCTGGATAGTGGGAGCCAGCTGGCTTTGCCCCTCTGGACCTTCACGCTGTCCCTGGGCCCAGGAACGGGGCTTCTAGAAAGCGCTCTGACAATCAACAGAATAACAAGATCTCCCTTCTGCAGCTGTGGCTCCAGCCAGTGCTCCGTGAACGGGCCTCAGGCCCACATCACCCAGGATGTGGCCCTTGTCCTCCAGATCTGGAGTCACCGCCAGGCAGGTTTCTCTGGGAGGCCACTGGGCAGACTGGAGTGAGTGAGGGCTTTGGAGTCAGAGTTCTGGGGTCAAATTTCAGTTTGGCCACTTGCTCTGTGGCCTTAGGCTAGATACTTAAGCTCTCTGTGTTTCCACTTCCTTGGCTGTAGAAACGGGTGTAACAATAGCACCTTGCAGGGTGTTGGGAGCTCCTACCCTGACAGAGCCTCCCCTTCCTCCTGCAGCCCCACTTGGGGTTGCCACGCATCTTCTAGAAGTCAGAGGCCTGAAGACAGGCTCTCTCCAAGCTCGAACCCACCTGGCCACCTCTGGACCAGCCCTGGGCTGTTTGACAGGCTCCCCCTGGGGCAGAGGCATTTGCCAGCTGCTTCCCAAACACAGGACGGATGAGTTAGACAGCCAGGGCACGTCCCTCACAGCCGTTCTCTCCTCCTCATCCAGGCTCAAACAAAGCAGCTATGCCTGGGCCCACTGGACCCGCGGTGGCCAGCAGCCTCCAGGGGGCAGAAGTCTGCTCCTCTGGTCAGGTCAGATGAGGGCAGCCTAAGGCTTCTGTCCACACAGAGGCCGGGGCCCTGGCCAATCTCGAAGGCTGCACTCTTAGGCTTTCTCCATTTATCCCCAGCAAGCCTCAGCAGCATCAACCACGGCAGCCGATCTGAGTCCAGACTTTCCATTTGTGCTCAAGGGCAGATCAGATGATTGTCAGCCACAAAGCAGTGACCTAGACCTTGGGGTGTATTTGTTCTTGCTGCAGGCTAACTTCTATTCACTCTCTCACCAACAGAGGAGGGGAAAAAGAATCATCATTGCAAGGACAGATCCCTCCCCAACTACTGGCACTTTGCTCTTCCAATTCCCCAGGTTCTGTCCTACTGGATGGAGTATTTTTTCTCAACTAAAATCTTCTCTCACCTTCTTTCATCCCCACACCACTGGGGCTGCTTAAAGGTTTCCAACCTTTTTCACATCTTGTCACATGCAGAAAATAATTTATCTGTAAAGGCTTATGGAGGTCATTAGAGGGGTCGTTCCTGGCCAGGGGTGATTGGCCCCAGGACCTTCAGGTTTCACAGGCTGGTTTGAAGACCTGGTAACCCCTAAACCCCATTCTCAGGGCACTCTGCTTGGGAAACGCTGGCTTAGAGAATGGACCTCTCAGGTTCCATGAGGTGTCACGCTCGGCTGAAGCTGGATGATGTAAATCCACTCCTTCTCACATGTGAGTGTCCAGTTTCGTCCAGTGCTCCATCCAACTGTGGCAATTGGCAGATCTCCTAAATTGGGGAAAATATCCCGGTGTCCCTCTGGTGGCTGGGCTGCCTGGCCTTCCCAAGGTTCATTTTTATCCCAGACCCCCCATGCTCTGGCTGCAGGAGGAATCTGGTCCATCAGATAAGTAGCAATAGCTGCCTTTGTGCTCAAGGATGGGACTGGGCTGGCCCTTGCCCTGAAGGGCAAAAGACAGTGACTGCTCTCATGATAAAAGCTGTGAGACCAGGCCCACAAAGTTGAAACATCTTGGGGAAGCAGCAGCACAGTGCTCCCAGACAGAACCTGCGTATTTACTAGATGCTCTCCTCAAACAGTAAGGGGGCAGAAGTGAGCGAAGTGTCAGGAGTAAACATCCCAGTGGGGAGAATAAAGAAGGCAACTGAGCCCCACTGGAATATGGGCTGACATCACGGAGCAAAGGTGAACATACCCAGAGCTGTGTACCAGCCTCCATTTCCTCCCACTTGTCTGGCATTCCCACTCAGGCCAGCACCCAAGCCTTCCTCATGAGGCTCAGCCCTTTTCCATTGCTCAGTTCAACCTTCTAAGCCCCGCGACTGGTACCTGAATACCCATCACCACGCTCTCCAGCCACGCACTGTTCCTGCCTCTTCCTCCCCCACCCCCACCCTCACCTCATGGGTCTCTCCTGCCCCCTTCAAGAACCACACTGCTCCTCACATGTACTTGGAAAAGGGTTCAAATTAGGGAATCTTTCCTCTGCAATCTTTCCCACACTCTTCAATTTTCCTTTATTTTGCTACTGCAGATATTCCCCACCACACAAACTGGGTCAAGTATCAATACTGTAACAACTTGTGACTACTGTAATTTTGTCTCAGCCAGCTCCACTTTCTCTAAACAGTAACTTCTTAAAATACAGTCTTATTTGTCACTGCAGGTTTTGGTTAAGTATAGAATAAATCAGCATGATTCCAAGCCCTTCCCACGTGACTCTAATAGGTTATTAAATACTGACACCAACAGTTCTGGAAGTCTGGCTGGTTTCTTGAATCACTTGGCTCCCCCACTTACTATTATGTTACCTAACCCCTTGTTACTTCACACATAGTCACAGCAGACCAAGAGCAGAAGCTAGAAGCTTGTTAAAAAATGCAGGATCTTGGGGCACCTGAGTGGCTCAGTTGGTTAAGCATTCAACTTTTGGTTTCAGCTCAGGTCACAATCTCACAGTTTGTGGGTTTGAGCCCCACACCTGGCTCCACGCTGACAGTGCAGGTATGGAGCCTCCTTGGGATTCCCCCCGCCCCATACACACACTCTCTCAAAATAAACTTTCAAAAAGTTAAAAAAAAAAAAATGCAATTATCTTGGGGCACCTGGGTGGCTCGGTTGGTTAAGTGTCTTGACTTCAGCTCAGGTCATGATCTCAGTTTGTGGGTTCCAGCCCTGGGTTGGCTCTCTGCTGTCAGCGCAGAGCCCCCTTCGGATCCTCTGAACCCTTCTCTGCCCCTCCCCACTCATGCTTTCTCAAAATAAATATTTTTTTTAAATGCAATATCTAAAGCTTCACTTTGAAGCTACAGATTTGGATCTACATTACCTAAAAAAGATTTTTTTAATGTTTCTTCTTGAAAGAGAGACACACACAGAGCGTGGGCAGGGGAAGGGCAGAGAGAGGGAGACAATCTGAAGCAGGCTCCAGGCTCTGAGCTCTCAGCATGGAGTCCAATGCAGGGCTCAAACCAACAAACTGTGAGATCATGGACTGAGCCAAAGTTGGACACTTAACCAACTGAGCCACCCAGGCAACCCTGGATCTACATTTTAATATTTACATGTGATTCGCATCCACATGGAAATTTGAGAAACAATGGCCCAATCCAAGCCTGCTGCCTCATTTACAATAGGATTTTATCACCACTCATCAATCCAGGTCTTAAGTGAAACAGACAAGCCACTAAGCACAGTGTGTGGCACACAGAAGCCACTTGAAATGTTGACCAAATGACTGGGTAGACCATCTGCCAGCCTCCCCCATCTCCAACTGGCCTTAAAAAACTGAGGCTAGTACTTACTGCGATACAGAAGCCAGCTGGAAATTTAAAACAGAAACATCACTTTTATTGACAAGTTAGGGCCACAGTGGACAGCTTCCAGAACAGAAATAAGACAGTCCCAAGACAACAGAGTATAAAATTGTAGAGGACAGGTTAATACTCTTCGCCCTCATCCTCTCCCTCAGCACTATCTGCTCCAACCTCCTCATAATCCTTCTCAAGGGCAGCCATGTCCTCACGGGCCTCAGAAAACTCTCCTTCCTCCATGCCCTCACCCACATACCAGTGAACAAAGGCACGCTTGGCATACATCAGGTCAAACTTGTGGTCCAGGCGAGCCCAGGCCTCAGCAATGGCTGTGGTGTTGCTCAGCATGCACACAGCTCGCTGTACTTTGGCCAGGTCTCCACCAGGTACCACAGTGGGAGGCTGGTAATTAATGCCAACTTTGAAGCCAGTGGGGCACCAGTCCACGAACTGGATGGTACGCTTGGTCTTGATGGTGGCAATGGCAGCATTGACATCTTTGGGAACCACATCACCACGGTACAACAGGCAGCAAGCCATGTATTTACCATGGCGAGGGTCGCATTTCACCATCTGGTTGGCTGGCTCAAAGCACGCATTGGTGATCTCTGCTACAGTAAGCTGTTCATGGTAGGCTTTCTCAGCAGAGATGACAGGGGCATATGTGGCCAGAGGGAAGTGGATGCGGGGATAGGGCACCAGGTTGGTCTGGAATTCTGTCAGATCCACATTCAGGGCTCCATCAAATCTGAGGGAAGCAGTGATGGAAGACACAATCTGGCTAATAAGGCGGTTAAGGTTAGTGTAGGTTGGGCGTTCGATATCGAGGTTTCTACGACAGATGTCATAGATGGCCTCATTGTCTACCATGAAGGCACAATCAGAGTGCTCCAGGGTGGTGTGGGTAGTGAGGATGGAGTTGTAGGGCTCAACGACAGCAGTGGAAACCTGGGGGGCTGGGTAAATGGAGAACTCCAGCTTAGACTTCTTGCCATAATCGACAGAGAGACGTTCCATCAGCAGGGAGGTGAACCCGGAACCAGTTCCCCCTCCAAAGCTGTGGAAAACCAAGAAGCCCTGAAGACCCGTGCACTGGTCGGCCTGCAAAAAAAAAAAAAAAAAAAAAAAAGTTTTAATTTAGTCTTGGTGAAAGTTGCAATGACTTCTTTGAATCCATAATTACATTGATCGAATTTTTTAAAGTTTTTATTTATTTAATTTCTACACCCAATGTGGAGATCAAACTCATGACCCTGAGATCAAGAGTTATATGCTCTTCCAACTGAGCCAGCCAGGCACCCCTGATGGAGATTTTTTTTAATCTCCTGAACAATATTTGCAAAGAAAGTAGTCATAAAGAGCTTCTAAGTGCTAAGATTCAGAGAAACTTTTCACAATTCCGGGGGGGGGGGGGGGGCAGAAATCTGCTAAACGGCTATTTAAAAATGAACTATTTTCATTTCCACAGACAGAGGAATCATGAGGTCTGGAATGGATGCAAGGCCCAAGTTTTAGCGACTGGGAAAGCAACCGCTGGTGCCCTTGCTGTGACTGCAGAACGAGTATGACTTTTCAGCAGCTGGAGAGCTACCAAGGGCAGGCCTGGGACCACCAGCCCCATCCAATAGAGGTCTTAGAAAGATCTGGCAGCTGCTTTCTGAGCTGGAGTAAGACAGAATAGCGGAGTTCCAATGCACTGGTGTTGGGAGTCAGGCTGAGTCTGGATCCGGCTCTCCCAGTTCCTTGCTGTGTGGCTTTGACCAAATTTATTTCTCAATCTCCGTCTTCGCGTTTATTGAGAATAGTAATCTCCATCGGGTCACTGAGAATTAAATAAGTACGTGGAACAGTGTTTGGCACAGTAAGCACTAGTTATCAGAGAGCCTATTGATTCTGAAAAAGGTGATTTACTGTGATAGGACCATGAGACCTAATGTCAGTGGGGCTTTTCACCACTTAACTGAGCTATTCCAGTTAGCAAACTACCATTCTGTGAAAGCATTGATTTTTGACTTTTCAAAGTCTTCTGCTGACAATCCTCACTTCTCAGAAGTGCTGAGGGGTGGCTGGGTGGCTCAGTCGGTTGAGTGTCTAACTTCGACTCAGGTCATGATCTCACAGTTGACGAGTTCGAGCCCCGGGCTCTGTGCTGACAGCTCAGAGCCTGGAGCCTGCTTCGGATTCTGTGTCTGCCTCTCTCTCTCTGCCCCTCCCCTGCTCATGCTCTGTCTCAAAAATAAATACATATTAAAAAATAAAATAAAATAAAATAAAATAAAATAAAATAAGTGCTGAGATTTGTGGAATTCTCTACCAATCCCTCACTATACTTCTTCTGTGGGTCCATACTCTGGGATCAATGTACAGGGCAGACTCTGGTCTACCAATTAAATCCACTCAGCCTCCTATGGACACAGTAATAATACCAAGGACAAATACAATTATTTTGGTAGTTAATCAACTTTACTCCAGAACCCTTGATGGGTTTTACTAGGTTTATTTGCCCCTAAAGGCAGGTCCTGATTTCCAAATCAGTGCTTGTAGCTGAAGCTTGATTTATAAACATAGAACCATTACCCCAATTTTGCTAGGAAGGGTGTGATAAACATCTGGAAAAATATGAAGCTGTGAATGATGCAAAGTCATTCTTTTTAGACTAGACCAGTTGTGGCCAGGCTTAGAATGTGATTTTCTGGACAAACTACTCTACCAAAGCCTTTATTCTTGATTTTTGGTTAATTACTTACAAGCTGCCCACATGCCTCAGGAGTAGAGTCATCTGGATACCAGACTCTGAACGTAAAACGATCCAGGGGCGTCTGGGTGGCTCAGTTGGTTTTAAGCGTCTGACTCTTGATTTTGGCTCAGGTCATGATCTCACGGTTCTTGTGACCACGGTTCTTATGTTCGAGCCCTGAGTCGGGCTCTATGCTGACAGTGCGGAGCCTGCTTGGGATTCTCTTGCTCCCTCCCTCTCTCCCTACCCCTCCCCCCACCCACATGCATGCTTGCTCTCAAAAATAAATATTTAAAAAATAAATAAAATGATCCTAACAGAACATTTACTTATCGACTTTTACTGATGTGAATACCGTTGCCTAAGATTTTTCTGTCACAGTGCCGGTTCACACAGGTCTGAGCTCTAGTGGAAAAGCAACCATACTACTTTCTGTGAGTATATTTCAATACTTTCCAAGTTTCAAGGACGACACTAGCTTCCATAATAAGGGAGCTCCCTTGATTGCACTTTCAATGTTGTTGGAAGATTCCAGTGTCCACCATTTCTAGTCAGTGTTATACCGGCTTCTTGTGTTCTGTACTTTCTGTATCAACATAAGGCACCAACCCTGATAGACATATTTTTAAAATACATATAAAATATATATATACATATTTTTTTTAGGAGTTTGATCAATTAGTTACATTTCGGAGTCTGCCACCTTCTCATTCAATGTGACTAAGATAACCTAAAAGGGGGCATTCTTAGCTTGAAGCAGGGAAGCTGCTTGATTAATATGAATAAGGATGTTTAATGGTCTTAAATGTCAAACTGCTACAGCTCCCTGGTTCTCACCTTCACTTTAGGTAAACTGCCCTGCCTTAAGCATTTGCCCAAGTCTGCTTTATAACACATAGAAATAGGCAATAGAGCATTTAACCCTGACCTAAATAGTTGTTCCATAACACAGGACCATCTGATTTAAAAAGTCTGGTTACCTGGGGTGCCTGGGTGGCTCAGTCAGTTAAGCATACGACTTCAGCTCAGGTCATGATCTCTGTTCATGGGTTTAAGCCCAACATCAGGCTCTGTGCTGACAGCTCAGAGCCTGGAGCCTGCTTTGGATTCTGTGTCTCCCTCTCTCTCTGCTCCCCCCCCCCCCCCCCACTATCTCTCAAAATTAAATAAAATTAAAAAAACCTTTTTTTTAAATAAAAAATTAAAAAAAATAAAGTCTGGTTACTTACTGAGCACTCAAAGGTTCATTTTAGGATACAAAGAATGATTCTTATAGTCTGGTCTCCCTTAAAACTGTAAGAGAACATTCTCATCTCACTTTAAATAAAACACTACATTGGGGCACCTGGGTGTCTCAGTCAGTTGAGTGTCTGACTCTTGATTTTGGCTCAGGTCATGGGATCAAGTTGTCAGAGCTGAGCATGCTTGGGAATTCTCTCCCTCTCTCTCTGTCCCTCCCCCACTCACACTCTCCCACTCTCTCTCAAAATAAATACACTTAAAACTTATATATGTATATTAAATAAAACACTATGTTTACCAGTTTCCGAATTCGGTCCAAGACAAGGTCGATGATCTCCTTGCCGATGGTGTAGTGCCCTCGGGCATAGTTATTGGCAGCATCTTCCTTGCCTGTGATGAGCTGCTCGGGATGGAAGAGCTGGCGGTAGGTGCCAGTGCGAACTTCATCTGGAAGAGAAAAACAAAGCAGCCACCCGTCACTCACAACCTGCACACGCCTGCTCCACCCCAGGGTGTCAATGGAGCCCTCACGACAGACCTCCTGTCTCAAGAGTCCTGAGATCTCCCTTGGGTTACTGAGGCCAACTCACCAATGACTGTGGGTTCCAGGTCTACAAACACTGCCCTGGGCACATGCTTGCCAGCGCCCGTCTCACTGAAGAAGGTGTTGAAGGAGTCATCTCCTCCCCCAATGGTCTTGTCACTTGGCATCTGGCCATCGGGCTGGATGCCGTGTTCCAGGCAATAGAGCTCCCAGCAGGCATTGCCGATCTGAACACCAGCCTGGCCAACGTGGATGGAGATGCACTCACGCTGTGGGAAGAAGAAAGGAAAATGTCAGAATATGACACATCAGATGGGATGTTTAGGAATGACTCACACCTAAATGACTAATTAACCTTCAGGATAGAAAGTCACCTTTCTGGAAGCCACTCCTGCCCAGGGTTTATTTCACAAGCAACAGTCTTTGCTGACTAATTCAGAGAAAATGCTTTGCAAAACCAAAGATATGTTAATGAACTACCAGGCAAGACCAGAGATCAGACTCTTGCTTTGTAGTCACATTAGATATTCAAGGTCAGGTTTCTACCATTTTAGAAAGACCTAAACTGTTCCACAGCAATACATTTCCCCCAGCTCCTGGGAAATATGCCTGCCAATTCCTTAAAGGCATGCAAAATTCCCCCTTCCAGTTCTGATTCATTCCATGTGACTGTATAACTGTCCAGCTCATTCTGGTCCCTCTTTAATCCTATTCTTTAAAAGACAAGAGCTTCTCCCTCTCCCTTTAAAACCAGCTTAAACCAGCAAACTATAGCCATATGACTCATGGAAAAAATGCCAGATAAGCAGCAGTTAGCTGTATTTTAAAAACTGTGGTCAGAGGCAGCTTTTTAACTCTGTGGAAGAACTTAATCGCAAGGAAGAACATTTTTCCTTCACTATCAACAAATCTTCAGTAAGGGGTGGTGGTGGAGACACATGGTAATAAAAGCTGAAAGTGTCAACAAAACTTTACTAACAGCTTAAGAAATTCGCTGTTTCCTACCAAAACATACATACATGTATCTCTGGCACTGTGGAAAAGTCTATGGTGCCAAGAATTTAACGATATTGGGAAAATGTTTTCTTTTACTTGATGAACAAGATCATCTATAAGTTACCAAATTCATTCCTGCTTAGTAAAATAAGGCCATGAACATAGAATCCATACCCCCAGATTTAAGAGGAAAACAAAAAAAATGGGTGTTTATTATATTTCATCATAAGTCAGATTAGCTACTTTGGAGATTGACAGAGGACTTTCAAAATTGATACCAAATATCTCCCATTACATTTTCCCCGAATAGGAGGGCTTCGAGTCCTTCGAAGCTGCTAACAGGAAACTAGTTAAAGAAAACTCAACACCGCTAAGATCTCAAAGGTCCTACTTTCATAACCGGAGATAATAAAAACCCCAATCACTCACAACCTTTGACTTATGGTCCCCTCCTTCCCACATACACTCATAAAACAACCATGGTCTTCTAACCACATCACTTGGCTCATTATGACCTGAGTCTACTCGCCCAGGTCTAGGGCTATGGGAGAAAGGGGAGTTGTTTATTCTAATGAGTCCATGAGTATTTATAATTGCATCCTGTTTACCTTTAACTGGACTTTGGAAATTTTACAGCCTGAGAAAGCTGGAGAGATCTGCCCATGACAGCCCCAGGCCCAAGGAGATAAAGTTTTTGAGAAGAACCTTTCATTCTAATGAAGGGTTTCTTTGATGGATTTTTGAGCCCAAAAAACTTCCATTGGGCAGCAGTCTCAACAGCTTTCTCCTTTAGACTTTCTCCACTCTCCCCTGGCCACTCGGGGGATGAAGTGAGACACAGGTGATAGAGTCACTTAGTCTAACTTTCACTGGATAACCAGCCCCTGTCGCTAATTAAAAAACAAAACAACAAAAAATCCAAACTATTAACTTAGCCAGTGTTTGCCTAAATCATTGCTCTCCTGCCCTTTAAACAGTCCTACTACTTTCTGAATCGCACTTTTACCAGGTTTTTTTTTGTTTTTTTGTTTTTTGTTTTTTTTGTCTGCTTGGTGAAAAGCACTCAAGCAAGTTGTTACAGTCAGACTTAGTTTTTTAACAGCTGTGGTAGTCTCTGAAGAGGTAGCTGGCCTGTTCACTGTATCCCCTTTTCTTTAAAGATACTATTTTGAAACATTTGATACACAAATACTAGTTTAAAAGTACGGCTTATTTTAGGTCGACCTCCAACAGACCTTCTCCAAGAACACATTGTTAGTACTAGTTTGCTCAGAGGTTTTATACGAAAATATCTCTTCATGGACTAGTTTTTTAAAAACCTGGCTTAAGTACCAAGCTTCAGCTATAAACGTCCCACTAAGTTAACACAGAAACGCAAAATTAGACGTGACAGTTAAGAGTTCCCTTAAAAGGAGCAGCCTGTTCACATCTCTCAGGTGGACTGATGCAATTGGAAGCTCTCCCCAGAGGCCAGCCACAGGTGACTCAGCAGGCAGTCACCGGGCGCTGGAAAGCGGACGCAGGGAGCGTATGCACCTTGGGTGCTGGAGCGCACCTAGCGCTCCAGGGCGGTAGGTAGTGGGAAGGTGAGGTAGGTCACCGACGGAAATGGAGGGGAGGGATTTTTCGTTTCCACAAGTCCTTGGGGGGGCCGGTCTGCCTTAGGCTGTGGCGGGCCCTGGGGCGATGCCCTCTAGGATCAGGAGGGCTTTCCACTCCCACCAAAGGCAGTGTCCTGGCCGCGTTTTCGAGCCCGAAGAGGAGTTTGCGGGTGAACTCGGCTTTCCCAGCCTGGCCATCAGAAGCAAGTTTGCTCGGCTGCGTCCCACCTGCACCCGGGCTTCCCCGCCCCTTCGGACTGCTCTCACACCCACGCCACGTCCCAAGGACCCCCACTCACCATGACTAAGACTTGTAGGGTTCCTTGAGGCTGAAGGCGGCGAGAGGACGGCGAGAAGGCTCTCCCACTGACAGACTACCAAGGAGTCCGGGGGAGAAGTAGTAAGAGCTTACGCCGCCTCGAGGGACTCTATATACCCCCTTCCCCGGCCACGTGGCCAGGGGGCGGGCACCTGGCCCCGCCCCGGCCGCCGCGGCCCCGCCTCCAAGTCCCGCGGCGCCGGGAGGGACACCCGGTCGCACCCTCCGGCGGAGGGAGGCGGGGCGCGGGCGCTGATTGGTGGGTTCAAAAGTTCAAACCAAACTCTTCGGAGAGAGCCAGATCTACGAAGGGAGGAGACGTCCTGGGGCCAGGGAAGGGCGGATGGGGTGGGGAAGAGGCTGGGGACTGAGACTGGAAGAAGGGAGGCGAAGCATCTGCGCAGTCCTCAGCGGGTGCGGGGGGCGTCGCGTGCAAAACCTCAGGGAAAAACGGGCGGAGTATAGGGAGCTCAGCCCCTCCCGCCGGTCTCCGGACCCTCGAGCGGCGGCCCTGCGAAACCCACACAGCCAGTCCCCGCCGCGCACCTCCCAGCGAGGCGGGGCCTGGCCTGCGGGGCCGCCGCTTACGCCCTGCACAGCCCTGGCGCCGGCTCCCGTGCAGCTGTGGGATTCTGGAGAGAGAGGTCCTTGCGCCCCCTCCCAGCCCTTAATTACCACCAGCCGGCCTGAAGCCCATATTCTCATCTTTTTGCTTGTTTGGTTTTTTTTTTTTTACTCGTTTTCCCACATTCTTTTAAATGAACTCTTGGTCTCTAACAACAATCTTCCAGTTGGTGCAAAAGCAGGTTTTTCGGTTCGTTATAGTAATAGCTTCCATTTTTGATCGCTTACTATTCAGAGTAGTTGGTTTTTCACACTATATCAATCACATTTCATCCTTGCGACGCTGTGAGTTATCTGCATTTTACAGATGGGGACACTAGGGCTCAGAGGAATTCAACAAGTTTAAGGCCACACAGCTAGAGTAATGGGGCTGCCCATAAGCCCTCATTACCTTGTACTGCCTCGTGCTAAATATACCGTGCTGACCCTCCCTGCAATGGTTTACTTCTCAGAAGCAGCCTTTTTCTTTCAGTTGTTATTCTTTCTCTGCAACTTCATCATGTTATCTTAGTTCTCCACCATCTCTGGATGATAGAGTTTATGGGAATATTCAGAGAACAAAAGTGACTGCTATACATAATAGAGGTTATAGGGATTTTCCCTGAAGTAGAAAAAGGCAAAATGACAGGAAAAACTGGGTTTTAGATACAGAATAGGCAGAACTCCAGATACACTCCAACTCA
This sequence comes from Panthera onca, assembly GCF_046562875.1. Classification (NCBI taxonomy): domain Eukaryota; kingdom Metazoa; phylum Chordata; class Mammalia; order Carnivora; family Felidae; genus Panthera; species Panthera onca. The sequence goes on along the minus strand of NC_138345.1, from coordinate 75,777,837 downwards.
CACAAAATGAATGCTGTTGGAAATACATGCAGAGATTCCTTTTCAAATTACAATGCCATAGTTCCATCATTAAATGTTTATTGCACACCTATTACTTATTGTGTGGCAGGATATTCTGAAAGTTGGAATAATTAGCATCTTGGTCTGTTGCTAAATATTTTACTCTTAATTAGTAAAGCATTTCAACTTTTTAATGCATTCCACAAATATATTCAGCATAGTTTCTAGGTTCTTGGGAATAGGTAGATGAACAAAATTGACAGATCTCTGCTCGTAGAGCCTATGTTCTAGGAGGGATCGGGAAGAAAGACAAACAATGAACACAGTAAATAAGTAAATCATAAAATTCATTAGAGGGTGAAGAGTTGCTATAGAAAAATACTGAACAAAGTGGAATGAGAGGGTGGAGTGGGAGAGGGGTTGTAATAGAACCATGATGATCACGGTTAGCCTTAATGATAACATGAGATGTGAACAAGACTTGTAGGTCATGAGGGGTTAGCCAAGTGGCTAAAAGCGAGCAGTTGGAGCCCAGACCCCCAAGCAAGAGTGAGCCGTTAGCGTTCCTGGAAGGAAGAGCAGTGAGGCCAGCTTGGCTGGAAGAGATGAATAACAGAGGACGATGTTGGAGAGGAAACAGGAGCCAGATCTTACAGCTTCTTGTAAGTTACTGCAAATCCTGTGGCTTTTACTCTGACATGGGGGGCTAATGTAGGGTTTGAAACGTAGACATGACATGACCCGACTGCTTTTTAAATTATTATTTATTTATTTAATATTTTTTTCAGTGGGCTCTGCACTACGTGGAGCCCGATGCGGGTCTCAAGCTCAGGACCCTGAGATCAAGACTCCAGCTGATATCAAGAGTCTAATGCTCAACCAACTGAGCTGCCCAGGTGCCCCCGCACCCCCCCCCCCATGGCCTTTTTAGAAAAAGATGACTTTGGTTGTTGTGTTGAGAAAAGATTATAGGAGGGCACAGGTAGAAGCAGGAAGACATCTTAAGATGAGAACTCATTGCCATAATCCTTCTGAGAGATGAGAAAGACTCTGACCAGAGTGGTAGCAGAGGAATTAGTGACATGTGGTTAGACAGGACCAAAGTGATTTCCTAAAGGCTCACATGTGAGGGAAAGAGAAGCCAAGGATTATTCCAGTTTTTAGCCTGAATGAGTGAAAGACAATTTGCCATCAACAGAGGCAAAAGGCTGAGAGTGGGGAAGGCTTAAAGGCGGTTGATACCAAGGGTTATTTTTGGTCATGTTAAATCAAGACGTTGTTGTCCATGTGGAGGTGGAGATGGCCAGGACACAGCTGGATATGAGAGTCTGGATCTCAAAGCAAAGAGATCCGGGTGGAGGTGGACATCTAAATGCCATCCTCAAGTCATGACATTGGGTGAGATGTGAGTGGAGTGAGTGTAGAAACACGAGAGAAGACGACCAATTTCATAGCTCTGGGAAAAGAGGTAAAACCAGTAAAGGACACTAAAAAGGAACAGCCGGTGAGATAGGAGGGAACCCAGGAATGTGAGGTCCTGGAAACAAGGAAAAAGGGATGATTAGCAGGGTCGAGTGCCACTGATAGGTAAGCACAGAACTCAAAAATGACCATTGGATTTAGCCAAATGGAGGTAATTAGTAGCCCTGATGAGAACAGTTCAGTGTGGCGATTTAAAAATACTAGGCATTTTATTTTTAGGTTATGTTTTTCAAAGGATTCATTAGCAAAACACCTTTATTTTTCTTTTCACTCTCTATCATCTCATATTCAAGCAGATAGCCCCTTGAGGGACCTCAATAGGCTTAAGGGCTTTGCAGGCCTGATTGCTCTGATGTGGGCTCTGCTTTTTGTTTTCTTTTTCTAGCTGTAGGTCCTTAAGCCAATTTTGTAATCTCTCTACATCCCTTATAAAATGGAATAATGTATAACTCAGAGGTAGATACATTGTGGTGAGGATTAAATGAGATAAGTAATACAGAGCATATACACATAGCAAAGCACCTAAAATCGGTAGCTATTACTGTTGGAGGTGATCGTGGTAGAGGACAAAATTAGAGATGAAGATGCATTCTCTTGCATTTTAAAATCATTTTAGGGGCGCTTGGGTGGCTCAGTCGGTTAAGCGGCCGACTTCGGCTCAAGTCATGATCTCACGATTGGTGAGTTCAAGCCCCGCGTCGGGCTCTGTGCTGACAGCTCAGAGCCTGGAGCCTGTTTCAGATTCTGTGTCTCCCTCTCTCTGTGGCCCTCCCCCATTCATGCTCTGTCTCTCTCTGTCTCAAAAATAAATAAACGTTAAAAAAAAATTTTTTTTTAAATCATTTTAAACATTGGGATCTATATTTAACTCTATTGCCCCCTACTGGATTGTTTTGGAGGGGGAAAAAAAGTCTCTTTCCTGGGTGGACAGTGAAAAATTCAACTTTTATGTAAACAGGTCTTTCTGAGTCTAAAAATTACCGAGAGAGAGAAGAGGCAGAAGCCTGTCTTACTTTCCAGTTGAAATGGTCTCAAATTCACCACAAACATGGTGAGTTAGTAACAGAGAGCCTGTGCTCTGCCACCTCTGGTGATATAACATTGGAGGGGGCACTTCTCTTCCTTGGGCCCCAGGTTCTCATGTGCAAAATGAGGGGATTGGACAGTTTCATTCTAAGGCCTCTTCCAGCCTTTACATTCCGTGATACTCTGACTTGAGGCTTCTGCTGTACGTGTGTCCCAAAGGGAGTAAAGTTGAAAACATGCTTCCTTCGGTCAGGATCTTGTAAGAATCACTGGTACGTTAGATAAATATTTACAGATGGGACTTTTGCTGGAGTCTTACAATACATTAGAGAAAGAAATGGCAGGAATGCCTGGGTGACTCAGTTGGTTAAGTGTCCGACTCTTGATTTCCGCTCAGGTCATGATCTCATGGTTGGTGATGTCAAGCCCTGTGTTGTGCTCTGCACTGAGATGGAGCCAGCTCGGGATTTCCTCTCTCCCTCTCTCTCTGCCCCTCCCTCCCTCACACTGTCCCTCTGTCTCTCAAAGATAAATAAATAAACATTAAAAAAAAAAAGTGGCATACCTTCTCTGGCTCAGGAGAGCTTGGACTTCAAATCGCTGTTGTATAACATGTCCCCAAAACATTAGGAAAGAGGAAAGAATTCAGACAAAACCGAACCTTATCTTTTCTCAAACTCCTGGTTTCTATGCTAGGATACCAGTAGTGCTAAAGAATTGATTTTGTGTTCAGTTACAAATTACATGTTACAATAATAATGGTATGGGGATATTTTGTGCTCTATAGCAATTTATGATAAAGTATTTTCTACTCCAATAGTGCCTTCGAGAAGTTTTCAAAGATAAATTTTTAACAAAGGTATTCATTATACAACTGTGGGAAATAAGGTCCTGAGATGGAAATAATTTACCCTAAACCCAAGAGATGGGACTCAGAATAAATGCCTAAAATGACAGTTGCCTCTTTTCTTTCTAGGCCCTCCATGAGCCTGTTACTGGTTCTAGTTCACAAGGAAAGGAAGTCCTAGAAAAATCATTTAATGAATTTACTGTCCTAAGACAAGGATGCCACTAGTCTAGCAAGAAAAAGGAGAATTTTTCCCATTCCTAAGACCTCCAAAGGATAGCTAGGACTCCTTGAAGTTTAATTCAATCACCTTCTTCACAAGTATATTTTAAATCTCAATTTTTTTAAATGTTTGTTTTACTTTTGAGAGAGACAGAGAGAGCAGGAGAGAGGCAGAAAGAGTGGGAGACACAAAATCCAAAGCACACTCTAGGCTCTGAGCTGTCAACACAGAGCCTGATGCAGGGCTTGAACTCACAAACCAGGAGATCATGACCTGAGCCCAAGTCGGACGCTTAACCAACTGAGCCACCCCGGTGCCCCTTAAATCTCTATATTTTGAGGTGATTTGTTTTTTCTTCCTTTTCATTCCCCTGTAAATACAGAAAGGCAGGCAAGAGATTATCTTCTAGGTAATACATTGTTTTCTTTTATGGGAAAAATAACTCTAAGATTCTTTAGCTTTCACTTACTGCTCCTGTTATCCTGCAAATATTTGCAAACTTTATAGCTTTCTTGAACATTCTTTCAAAGTTCTCCTCCCCTGGGATCAGAGCCATGTTTTGGACTTCTTCCCCTTCATCAGGACTCCTTATGCTGGCTGTGGCCAGGGAGATCACAAAGAAGACTTGCTTTCTTCTCAGGAATTTCACATTTTATTTTCACGCAGACATCATCTGGCTTGTTCTAATCTGCTTTACATTCCCTAAAAATACAGTACTTCTGACCCGTGGCCTCTCGTAGTGACAAACCCAAACAACTGAATAGGTTGTGCTTTCCGGGTCTTTCCACTCCACGGACTGCAGCCAAGCCTGCTTACCTCAGGTTCTTTCCAATCTTTCCTGTAATTGGTCACCATTCCCTCTGTTTCCTGCCCTGCCCCCCATCCCTTTAGGAGGGACTGGTTAAATTCTCTTCCAGAAGATTAAAAGGAACTACTGGACTCAAATTCTTCAAGTATCTACATTATTATTCTAATAAGTGGATCATATCCTGGAGTCTGGAAATCTTCCCTATTTATAGCAATGCTTATTTAATAATTTTATTTATTCATGTACCTAAAAAGCACCCAGGCAGCCCGAAGTGGAAGGCCCCTCAGAGTTTTCTTTCCTTTTGACTGTAACTTCTTGCCAGCAGCTAAGACAGGAGGGGATTTACTCGGAGACTGTGCCTCTCAGGATAATTTTTTCCCCCTTTACTTCTCCAGGTTCTCTTTCTAGCTGTCCCATCCCCCTCTTCCCAGGACACAGAACCAACTATATTTGGGTGCACTAAGTGTTGTTTTTTTCCTACATGATCAGTATAGTAGTGCTTCAGTGCAAGCGAATATCAGTGTATCTATTATAAGACTTACAGGCAAATCAGCCTCATGTTATTCAGGTAGTTAGTTTAATTTGGCTGAACGTGTTTGAGCTCTTCAAATCAGTGGGCTTCTCCCTAATCTGACCTGCTTATGCTTTTGTGCTAATCCCCCTACTCACTGGTCTGCCAGAGCCAATCCTTAGATTTTCAGAATTTTTGACAACCAGTCGGACCTGGCGTGGGGAGCTTGAAATCAGCAATGCTGGCTATATGTCCATCGTAGAAATAAAACAGTGACTACTACAGATTAGGCTCTTATCCCCTCTCCCAGCCGGTTGTTAAACATCCACAGACACACCACTTGTAGCACTGCCCCTACCTCCACACTAGTCCAAATCAGACCATTTCCCTTAGTTCTTTTACTCCTGGCATAAGAAGGTTTTTTGTTTTGGTTTGGTTTGGATTTTTTTTTTTTTTTGTCTCGGAGCTTCATTCATTCTCTGGCTTCAGGCTGAACCCTCTCCTCACAGCCAACCAAAGCCAAAAACCCAGCCTGGTTTCTCCTCCCAATTCAGCTTTTTAGGGTTATGAAAAGGGTTAGCTCCTAACCATCTGATCCCAATCAACTCATTCTTTCCTGATTCCTTCTATTTCTTGGGTTACAAAAGTCCCCAGATCCTTTACTGCCCCCACTCTCCATCCCCCCCCCCCCGCCCCCCCCAGTATCTCCACCACCAGTACCAGTGTCACCATCACTCTGGGCTTTTGAAAATCTCCAGACTAAGGGTTTTCCCTGCTTTAACTTGTTTATTCTGCACAATAACCCTACGGGGTAGGAACTCCTGTTACTGCCATTTTACAGAAGAGGAAATTGAGGCTCATGGGGTTAAGTAGCTTATCTAAAGCCACACACTGGCTCATTCTGTTTTCAGTCTGGTCTTCCTCTCTGGGAAACTCAACCCTTTCCTCGGGAGGTCGGTTTTAAGACTTTCATTTCTGAACCACTGTTTTCTCTCTAAAAACATTAATATGGGACCACTTTTATAGCTACGACTTTAATTATATGTTTATTTCCCCAAATCATCCAAACCTGGAATGATCCCCAAACTTTTCTTTTTTTTTTTTTAATGTTTATTTATTTTTGAGAGAGAGAGAGAGAGAGTAGGAAAGGAGGAAAGAGAGGGTGAGACAGAGGATCCGTGCTGTCAGCACAGAGCCTGATGTGGGGCTCCAACTCACGAACCATGAGATCATGACTTGAGCCGAAGTCAGACGCTCAACCCACTGAGCCAGCCAGGTACCCCTTTATTTTTATTTGTTTATTTTTAAACGTTTGCTTATTTTAGAGAGAGAGAGAGCACCCAACCTTTTCAATTACAAGACATAATGTTGGAAGGAGGCTGGTATAGGGCTATAATATATGTGTGCCTGTACTCAAAGCCTTTATTTTTATAGCACTTTGCTTTTTTGACCCTTTAATCCATGTACCTTTTTCCTTATCCTCCAACATATTTTGTTCCCATAGAGTCAGGAATATAAGTTATTTAGAAATCCCAAAGGGCTTTGCTTCTTTCTGATAGATCAAGAGCTCCTCATTTTAGATTACATACTTCTTTGTTTTGGTAAGTTGTAGTCCCTGCTGACCTTGTAAATGGATTATGTGGAACAGCCTGTAACTACAAAAATCAACTTGCTTACCCTGTTCCTTCAGCAGCTCCGTTTATTTGTACCAAACCCAAGGGACAGAGCCCAGTTCACATATTGCGGGAAAAGAAAAAAGAGAATGAAGGAATTCTTTGTGCTCAAAACAAAGAAATTTTACATTCAGAATGCGCTTCCCCTTTACACTGCCTGAAATGGCTGAATAGTAAACCAAAGTTGTTCCAAGGAAAAAAAATTAACCTGGAATGTAGGTCACCTAACAAGCTATGAAACCTGTTTCCCTGATGCTAGTTTGCTTGATTCCATGGCAGGAGGGAGGAGGGGGTTGGTTCATGGCCTCTGGTCAAGGCCCAGCCTGCAATGGACAGAGTGTTTGTGTGCCCCCAAATTCATATACTGAAATCCTAACCTCCACTGTGATGGAAGTAGGAAGTAGGGCTTTTGAAGGTAATTAGGTCATGAGGTGGAGTCCTCAAGAATGGGATTAGTGCCCTTACAAAAGGAACCCCGAGAGCTCTCTTGTTATGTGAGGATCCAATGATAAAATGGCAGTCTGCAACCCGGAACAGGGCCCTCGCCAGAACTCAGCCATGCTGGCATCTAGAACTCCGACTTCCAGACTCCAGAGCTATGATCTGTTGTTTGTTAGCAGTTCAGTTTATGGTATTTTGTTAGAGCAGCCTGAGCAAAGACACAGCCTGCCCCCAAACACATTGTTATGGAAACCAAAGAAGACAAAGTCCAGGTGACAGGGAAAGTAGTGGTTACTTACTTAGTAAGTAACAGAGTCATTCTGACCTCCAGAGACAAGGACAGAATAAAACACACAAGGAAAGACACTAAGTGTCTTTCCACACCAGGGAGGGTGTGCGTAGGGAGAGTAAAGATTAGAATAAAAAAATATCGAAGTAAGGACTTTATTGACTCCTCAGTGGCATGTGTGTAAACCCTCAGAGCCATAGGACTACTAGGAACTGGGAATTCTGGATTCTAGTGTGATTAAACAGCGTGCTTTGGCAAGGTCCGTAGCTGTATTGTATTTGAGTTTCCCCTTCTTCAGTGTGAGGACAATACCTGCTCTAAAACAGCCGTCTAGGGGCGCCTTCTTTTTTTTTTTTTTAATTTTTTTTTTTTTAACGTTTATTTATTTTTCAGACAGAGAGAGACACAGCATGAACGGGGGAGGGGCAGAGAGAGAGGGAAACACAGAATCGGAAGCAGGCTCCAGGCTCTGAGCCATCAGCCCAGAGCCCGACGCGGGGCTCAAACCCGCGGACCGCGAGATCGTGACCTGCGCCGAAGTCGGACGCTTAACCGACTGAGCCACCCAGGCGCCTCTAGGGGCGCCTTCTAGTCGGTTAAGCATTCAACTTCAGTTCAGGTCATGATCTTGCGATTTGTGAGTTCGAGCCCCGCGTCAGGCTCTGTGCTGACAACTCAGAGCCCGGAGCCTGCTTCGATTCTATGTCTCCCTCTCTGTCTCCTTCTTGCCCACTCACTCTCTCTCTCTCAAAAATAAAAACATTAAAAATTTTAAAAAAATAAGTAAAACAGCCTTCTAAATAGATTACTGGGTTGTTACTTGAGAGATCTGGATACGACTTATAGCACAACTGAGTGGACAGCCTCCAAAGTTTCCTTATGTAGTTCAGTCATCTTATATACTGCTCGGAAAACATGAAGATTATCTAGAAATGCAAAATTACATTATTCTTTCTTTTATTCCATAAATACCTATCTTGCCTCTAGTGTGTGCTAGGCACTGCACTAGTTGCTGAGGACAAGACAAAGCTACTCAAGGAGTTCATACTGCATTTGGGGAAGAGATACAATGTTGGCAGAAAAGTAAAGCCAAGTGAGAAGGCTAGAGAGTAACGAGGAGTGCCATCCTAGCTGATGTGGCAGAGGTCTCTGATTTGGAGGAAGAACCAAGCCACGTAAGTGTCTGGGAGAAGAGCAGTCGAGGCCAAGGCAAAAGCTGAAGCAGTGTGAGGGAAGGAGAAAGAAGCAACAGAAGATAAAGTCAGAGATAGAGTGGGGCCCAGATTGTGTAGGTTTAGGGGCTGTGTAAAGAATTTGGCTTTTTCTCTGAAGTGAGACTGCAAGTTGTTGGGAGGGTCTAATCAAGTCATGGCACGATTAGAACTTTGTTTTAACAGGGTCACTCTGGCCTCTGTGCTTAGGATAGACTGTAGGGAGGTGAAAATGGAAGCAGGCAACCAGTTAAGTGGCTACAATAATAATCTGGGCAGGAGCCCAGGGTGGTAGCAGAGGAAATAGTGAGAAGTGGCCATTCTGAATAGGAGAGGAGTTTCTGATGGATTGGATGTGGGGAAAAAAGAAGAATCAAGAAGGACTCCATGGGGCACCCGGGTGGCTCAGTCGGTTAAGCATCCGACTTCAGCTTAGGTCATGATCTCGTGGTTTGAGTTTGAGCCCTGCGTCGGGCTCGGGGCTGACAGCTCAGAGCCTGGAGCCTGCTTGGGATTCTGTGTCTCCCTCTCTCTCTGCCTCTCCCCCACTTGTACTCTGTCTTTCTCTCTCTCTCAAAAATAAGTAAAATGTAAAAAAAAAAAAAATTTTTTTTAAGAATGACTCCAAGAGCTTGGGACTGAACAACTGGAAAAATGGAGTGCATACTAACATAAAGAACACTTTGGGAGGAGTAGGTATAAGGGAGATAAGAAAAAGGGAGATCAGGGTTTGCTCTGGACATGTTAAGTGTGAAACGCCTATTAGGCATCCAAGTGGGAACTGAGGTAGGCAGTGAACCAATATGTGTAAGGATCCCATGGTGGGAAGGGACCAAATCTCCAAACCCAGATCTTTAATAGCCCAGTGGCAGAAAAGGACATGGAGACCCAAAACAAAATCACCACCATAAGTAAAGGAGAAGTCTAGGCTAGTGATGTAGTTTAAGACAAGGTCCCATGTACTTATGTGGGACCACAGGTTGTGCTCCTGGATAAACCAGATCCGGAGACTGGAAGCCCATTGGAGCCTAGCCATTCAAGTGTGTGTGTGAATTTGACCTGGGAGAGCTGGTTCTCTCTGTGCCTGGAGTGGGAACATAACCACTCTGCCTCACTCCCCGGCTTCCCAGTTTGGAACATGTAAACCTCCTAAGGTTTTGGACAGTGTGTGAGCAATCCTAATAGGAGGAGGAGGAGCAAGCTTTGAGAGGTGTTCACACTGTAGAAATTCGTGTCTAATCGGATTGAGGAGTGAGGGACATGAAAAGGCTTTGAATTTTCTATCTCTGGAGACTGGGCTGATAATGGAAAATACTGGAGGAGGTTAGGGGTTACTTCTGTTTGTTTTTTTTTGACGTGAGGCTGAAGTAAGATTGTTTTTAGCTTTCCAGCAGAGAGTTCTGGATACCTTCTGAACACACAAATAGCAAGGGCTATTAAGTAAGTGTAAGTACGAGGGTCTGGAACTCAAGAGGAACTTAAAGGCACCATTGCTGTAGTGCTTATGGTGGCAAACACTAGTGACATTTCTATGTGATCAACCTTGTAATCTGTGTACGTTATACACATTAACCCATATAAGAAGCTTATTGTGTTTTCCACATTTACAGAGACACAGGAAATTAAGATAATCTCTCAACTTTCTCAAAGACTTCGACTTCTCACATCCTTCTCTGCCCCCCCCCCCCCCCCCCCCCCCCCCGCCGAATGATTTCTCCTACCCAACTCTTTTACTCAGTTCCCAAGGCATACCAGCTGCTCCCAACCTCTTCTATATCCTTCATAGCAGATAACCTAGATTCCTAATTTAGTGATAGGATTAAGGGATCTAACCTGAGCTCTAACAGCTTCAATCCTATCCTCAACAAAATGTCTTGGTTTCTTTCTTGTTCCTGATTTTATCCTCCCTCTTGTCTCATTAGGGTCCCTTCTAATTTTATTAATATTAATCCCATGCACTTGTGCCCTAGTTTTTATTCCTGTTCACAGCCCCTGGGATCTTGCTTTATTCCTTTTCCTGACCCTTCACTCTTTGTCTACACAAATTACGACTAAACTACCATAGTGTCATTTCCTGCTTGAGTTACTACCCTGTATCTCTCCCCTTTTATTCACACTTGTGCTTTTCTTTCCAACCTCCCATTCACTTCTTAGCTCCAATAAACATCCCCACCCACATCTCCCCCCATCATGATTTCAATTTTAAGCATCCCAGTGGCCAACAACCACCTCCACTTTTCCAGCAAGAGAAAGCCAATCCCAACAACACTTCCTTAAAGGGACTGACAAGCCATTGACCCTTCCACCTTTTCCTGTCTTTTCCCCCCTTGTGTCCTCCTTGTGTCTCTCCTTTTATGGTCCATCACTATAATTACATTCTTGCTTACACCTGCAACTCCCTTGCTCCATTTTCTTTGTTGTGCTCACTTAGCAAAACCTCAAACCTAATTACATCTAACCCTGCCTACCCCGTGCCTGCAGGCATGGCTGTGGCATGCTGACGGAGCCATTTAAAATTCATGACTAGAACCTCCAGTGGGCCTTACATTGCTCAGCAGTCAGAGTGTATTTCCTTAGCCTCCTCACCTTCTCACTCTCCTAAAAGTCTTTTTATATCTTCTTCACAACTTTCAAACACCCCAAATTTCCTCCCCATTGCTACTCTCACTTCATAACTCAGTTCATAACAGCAATCAGAGGAGACTATCCACAAGCCCCCACCAATACACCTTCCTCGTTAAAATATAATTTTCAAAAAGTTTAAATCACAACTCTTACAAATATAGAATAAACATATGTCTATGGTTTATTAACTAAGAAACCAAAAAAAAAAAAAAATGTTAAAGCTGGTGCAAAGAACATCTGAGGAACAGGAGTTGATAGATTTCATCAGGAAATGTGTTTATAAATATTAGAATAAGATTGCTAGGTTAGATACAAAAGTGGTTAATGCCCTACAAGGAAAAATACCCCCCCCCCAAAATCATAACTTGTGAGGTTATCTTTTCTACAGGACAGAAATAATTTGTATTTCTGTCAGACAAGAACTGTTTGCATTGCTATAAGTGTTCTACAGAAAAAGACCTGCAAAATATCCTAGTCAACAGTAAATAGAGGGGCACCTGAGTGGCTCACTCTGTTGAGCATCAGCTCTTGATTTCAGCTCAGGTCATGATCTCACGGTTCGTGGGATCCAGACCCCGGTCAGGTTCTGCACTGACAGCACGGGGCCTGCTTGGGATTCACTCTCTCTTCTCTCTCGGCCCCTCCCCTACTCTCAAGTTCCCATGCACACGTACTCTCTCTCTCTCTCAAAATAAATAAACATTAAAAAAAAAAAAGTAAATAGAAAGTAAATAGAAGTCAAGCAAAGGTAACCACTCCAAGAAAATCAGGTAATCCCCAAGGGCCTGCTGGCCAGAGCACAGTTCTTCTCTAAAAAAGATACCCAGTAATCCTGTTCACCTATTTCCAAATTTGAGATGACTTTTCTTAACAATCTACCTAGTTGTGACTGTACCCATGTACAGTCTTGCCTGTCTTCTAGCTACTAAACTGTCCACACTCTTATTCAAGGCCAACCTTTCCACTTGTATATTATGTCCCACCTTCGCCTACTCAGGCATATTAGTCTAGTGATTCTCTTTTCTATCTCCTGCCTCAACTTGCCCCTTCTATTCAATGTTTTCTTTTAGTATAAAGACATATTCTTCCATTTCCAAAACAACCTCTCTTGATTTCACTTCTGCCTGTGGCTACTATCCCATTTTTCTCCTTATCTTGAAAGAGAAGAAATATCTACAACCACTGACTCTGGTTTCTCTCCCTCCTTCCTTGACCCCAGTGGAATCAGCTTTTACCCCCCACCCCTTCTCCAACACTACTCTTGTCAAGGTCATCCATGACTTCCATATTACCAAATCCAATGGTCAGTTCTCAGTTCTCATCTTATTTAACCTATCAGCATCATCTGACACGGTTGATCACTGTGAAACACTTCAGCTGAAGTGCTTTCCTTGACTAGGTTTCCAGGACTTTTCTGGTTTTCTTCCTGATTGTCCTTTCTCAGTCTCCACTGTTGTTTCCTCTCAGTTCTCCTAAACGCTTAATGTCAAGGGCCCTTAGGCTCATTCCTATCTTCACCAGCTCCTTTGCGGATCTCATCCAGAGATATCCAAATACACACACACACACACACACACACACACACACACACACACACATCTATATATCTCCACCTTGGAATGCTTTCCAGAATTCCAGATCTGTATATCCAACTATCTGTGGGACTTCTCTGCTTGGATGTCTAACCGATTCCTAAACCTAAGCTCCTAAACTTTCTGCTTAAACGTGTTCCTTCCTTATCCCATCTCAGTTAATGGCAGCTCCATTCTTCCAGCCGTCTGGGCCCCCAAACTGGGAGTTGTCACTGGCTCTTATTCTTCTATCACTCCCATCAGTCTATCAGAAAATCCCGACTGTTCTACCTTTATTTTCTTTTTTCCTTTTTTTATGTTTATTTACTTTTGAGAGAGAGGGAGAGGCAGAGCATGAGCAGGGGAGGGGCAGAGAGAGAGCATCGGAAGCAGGCTCCGTGCTGTCAGTACACAGTCCGACTCAGGGCTTGATCCCGGGAACCATGAGATTACGACCTGAGCCAAAACCAAAAATCAGATGCTTAACCGACTAAGACACCCAGGCGCCCCTCCACTATAGCCACTATGGACCAGTGCCACTGTCCCTGCCTCTTCTACTCCTCCTGCCTATCTGCTGTCTTCTCCTGGCACAGCAGCCAGAAGGATCCTGTTAAAAAGTCAGATCATAACACTTCTCTGCTTAAAGCCTTCTAATGGCTTCCCATCTATGTTAGCTGTCTCCATGATGGCTGCCATCAATTCCTTCATCAATTGCCAGACCATCATGGACATGCAGCCCAGTCAAGCTTGCTCTCTACCCAATGTAACCAATGATCTGCTTTCTGTCTCATATATAAATTTTCCTTTTCTGGAAATTTCATACCAATAGAATCATATAATATATGGCCTTTTGCAGCTGGCTTCTTTCATTTACCATGTATTTGAGGTTAATTCATATTGTAGATGTATTAGTACTTCATTCTTATTGCCGAACAATACTCCATTATGTGAATATACCATATTTTGTTTACCCATGCATCAGTTAATAGACATAGGATGTTAGCTGTGGGTTTTTGGTAGATGTCCTTTATCAGGTTGAGGAAGTTCTCTTCTATTCCTAGTTTGTTGAGAGTTTTGATCATGAATGGGTTGAATTTTGTCAAATATTTTTTCTGCATGTACTAAGATGATCATGTGGGTTTTGTCCTTTATCCTATTAATATAGTGTATTACATTAATTGATTTTAGGATTTTAAACCAACTGTGAATTCCTGGGATAAATCCTATTTGGCAGTGGTATGTAATCCTTTTTATAAGTGGCTGGATTCAGTTTGCTAGTATCTTGTTGAGGATTGTTACATCAGTATTCATAAAGGATACTGAACTGTAGTTTCAGTAGTGTCTTTGTCCAGCTTTGATATCAGGATAATACTGGCCTTACAAGAATTGGAAAGTATTCCCTCTTCTATTTTCTGAAATTGTTTGTCAAGTATTGGTATTATTTCTTCTTTAAATATTTAATGGGGGAATGCGTGGGTGGCCCAGTCGGTTGAGTGTCTGACTCTTGATTTTGGCCCAGGTCATGATCTCGAGAGTCATGGGATTGAGGCCCATGTCGGGCTCCTCACTGAGTGTGGAGCCTGCTTGGGATTCTCTCTCTCCATCTCTCTGCCCCTCTCCCCGACTCATCCATGCTCTCTCTCTCTCTCTCTCTCTCAAATTAAAAAAAATTTTTTTAATTAAATATTTAATAGGATTAACAAGTGAAACCATCTGGGCCTGGGCTTTTCCTTGTGGAAAGATTTTTGAGTGTTAACTCATTTTTTTTTACTTGATATAAGTTTTATTTGGGTTTTCACTTTCTTTTTAATTGATATTGATAATTTTTATCTTTCTAGGGATTTTTCCATTTCACTTAAATTGTCTTATTGGTATAAAGTTGTTCATAACACACCCTTACAATATTTTAATTCTTATAAGGTAGACATTTATGCTCCCTTTTTTATTCCAGATATTGGTAATTTGTGTCTTCTCTCTCTCTTTCCTTGGTAAATCTAACTAAAAGTTTGTCACTATTTTCAAAGAACCAACTGTTGGCTCATTGATCTTTTTTTATTGTTTTTCTGTTTTTTATTTTATTGATTTCTGCTCTAATCTTTATTTCCCATTTTCTGCTTAACTTAGGTTTAGTTTGCTCTTTTTACGTTTTACTCTTTTTTTATTTCTTCCTTTCCTAAGATAGAAGCTTAGGTTATTGATTTGAAACTTTCTTCTTTTCTGACATAGGTCTCCTTCAAAGCACCTTTTTAGCTGCATTCCATAAATTTGGGTATGTTGTGTTTTCACTTTTACTCAGTTCAAAATATTTTTAAATTTACCTGCTGGTATCTTCTTCAACCCATGGACTAATTAGAACTCTGCTTACTTTCCAAATACTCTGGGGTTTCCCAGACTCTTCTGTTGATTTCTAATTTAATTCTACTGCAGTCAGAGAACATAGTGTGCATAATTTGAATTATTTTAAATTTATTGAATGCTTGTTTTATGTCCTAACATATAATATATTCTGGAGAATATTCCATCTGTGCTTGAGAAGGATGTCTGTTCTACAATTGCCAGTCAGAGTTCTATAGATGTCAATTAGGTCAAGTTCGTTGATGGTGTTGTTCAAGTCTCCTAGGTCCTCACTGATTTTCTGTATAGCTGTTCCATCCATTTTTGAGAGCGGGGTATTGGCGTCTCCTCTTTTACTTGCATGTATTTTGCAGATCTGTTGTTATGTACATATGTATAATTATTATATCCCCCTGATGAGTTGATCTCTTAATCGTTATTAAATGTCCCTTTTTGTTTCTAGTAGCCTTTTTAAAAATTTTGGTCTTAAGTCTATTTTGCCTGATATTAATATAGTTACTCTGGCTCTCCTATGGTTACTATATCCATAGCATAATCTTTTTTCAACCTTTTACTTTTCGTCTATTGACGTCATGAAATCTAAGGTGTCTCTTGTAGACATATTATAGTTGGATTTTGCCTTTTTATCCAGTCTGTCAACTTCTGCTTTTGATTGGGGTGTTTAGACCTTTCACAATTTATTGATGTGATTTGATTTACATTTACTATTTTGTTATTTGTTTTCTATGTGTCCCTTTTCTTTTTTGTTCCTCTCTTCCTCCTTTACTGACATCTTTTGTGTTAAATAAATATTTTTAGTGTGCCACGTAATTCTTTTGTCGACTTTTCTTTTTAAAAAATATTTATTTATTTTTGAGAGAGAGAGAGAGAGAGAAAGAGGGACAGAGAATCTGAAGTGGGCTCTGTTCTAACAGCAGAGAGCCCAAAGTGGGGCTTGAACTCACAAACTGTGAGATCATGACCTGAACCGAAGTCAGAGGCTTAACTGACTGAGCCACCCAGGTGCCCCTCTTTTTAAAAGGTTTTTTATTTATTTTGAGAGAGAGACAGAGAGAGCGCATGCGCGTGAGCAAGGGAGGGGCAGAGAGAGAAAGGGAGCAAATGCCTCCCACACTGTCAGCTCAGAGCCCAACACTAGGCTGAACTCATGAACTGTGAGATCATGACCTGAGCCAAAAACCAAAGGCCAGATGCTTAACTAACTGAGCCACCCAGGCGCCCCTGTAGACTTTAAAAAAAATTTTTTTAATGTTATTTCTTTTTGAGAGAGAGGCACAGAATCTGAAGCAGGCTCCAGGCTCTCAGCTGTCAGCACAGAGCCCAATGTGGGGTTCAAACTCACAAACTGGGAGATCATGAAAAAGCGGCCGCCTTTGGCTCAGGTCACGATCTTGTGGTTTGTGAGTTTTAGCCCCGTGTTGGGCTCTATGCTGACAGCTCAAAGCCTGGAGCCTGCTTCAGATTCTGTGTCTCCCTCTCTCTCTCTGCCCCTCCCCTGCTCACATTCTGTCTCTCTCTCTCTCTCAAAAATAAACATTAAAAAATTATAATAATATTATTTATTTATTTATTTAAAAAAATTTTTAACATTTATTTATTTTTGAGACAGAGAGAGAGCATGAACAGGGAAGGGTCAGAGAGAGAGGGAGACACAGAATCCGAAGCAGGCTCCAGGCTCTGAGCTGTCAGCACAGAGCCCGACGCGGGGCTTGAACCCATGGACCGCGAGATCATGACCTGAGCCGAAGTCAGACGCTTAACCGACTGAGCCACCCAGGCGCCCCAGTATAATATTATTTATATTAAATAATATACACATTGCTCATTGTTATCATATATATCACACACATTACAACCTATCAATATAGAATTAAAATTATTACCTTATACGATTTCATATCTTTTAAAGAAGCTTTTGTGAAGAAATAAGAAAATATGTATTTATAGAGACTCTATAGTAACCTACATATTTTACCATTTCCAGTGCTCTTCATTTCCTCCTGTGGATTTGAATTACCACATCTGGTGTCCTTTCCTAATAGCCTGAAGGACTCCCATTAGCATTTCTTGTAGGGCAGGTCTACTAGCAACAGACAAACTCCCTCAGATTTGTTTATCTGGGAATAAATCTCTCTCTCTCTCTCTCTCTCTTTCTTTATTTTATTTTAATTTTTTTAAATGTTTATTTATTTTCGAGACAGAGGGAGACAGAGCCCGAGTGGGGAGACAGAGCGCGAGTGGGGAGGGGTAGAGAGAAAGGGAGACACAGAATCTGAAACAGGCTTCAGGCTCTGAGCTGTCAGCACAGAGCCCGACGCGGGGCTTGAACTCACCAATCGTGAGATCATGACTTGAGCCGAAGTCACACGCTTAACCGACTGAGCCACCCAGGCGCCCCATCTCTCTCTCTCTTTTTAAATGAACATGAACACCTCATTCATGGTTTCATCTTTAAGTTTATTTATTTATTCTGAGGAAGAGAGCACACAAGCAGGGGAAGGGCAGAGAGAGGAGAGAGAATCCTAAGCAGGCTCCAAGCTGTCACCACAGACCCCAATGTGGGGCTCCAACTTAGGTCTCATGAACTGTGAGATCATGAAATCAAGAGTCAGATGCTTAACTGACAGCCACACAGGCACTCCTCTCCTTCATTTTTATTTACTTATTTTTTTGTTTATTTATTTTGAGAGAGAGAGAGTGCAAGTGGGAGTGGGAGAAGGGCAGAGAGCGGGGGAGAGAGAATCCCAAGTAAGCTGCACTGTCAGCACAGAGTCCCATTCGGAGCTCAAGCTCACCAACCATGAGATCATGACCTGAGCTGAAACCAAGAGTTGGATACTAAACCAACTCAGTCACCCAGGTGCCCCAACTCTCCTTCATTTTTAAAGAATAGTTTTGTGGGACATAGAATTCTTAGGCGATAGTTTTTTTCTTTCACACTTTGAATATGCAATTCTACTGCCTTCCAGCTGCCATTGTTTCAGATGAGAAATTAGCTATTAATCATACTGATGCTCCATTGTTACATGATGGTGGTTTTTCTCCTGATGCTTTTAAGATTTTCTTTTTGCTGTTGGCTTTTAACAGTTTGCATCTTGTATTTAGGTGTGGATCTCTTTGTAGTTATCCTAGTTGGATTTGTTGAGCTACTTGGATATGTAGATTAATGTTTTTAATCAAATTTGCCAAGTTGGGGGGACATAATTTCTTCCAAAAATTTTCTGACCCTTTCTGTCCTCTCCCATTACACACATACCAACTATGTAAGATATCATCCCACAAGTCTCAGGCTCTGTTTATTTTTCTTCAATTTTTATTCTTTCTATTCTTCAGTAGGTAATTTCTGTTGATCTCTCTTCTAGTTCACTGATTCTTATCTTCTGCCATCTTGAATTTGCTTTTGAGCCCCTCTGGTAAGTTTTTCATTTCAGTAATTGCTTATTTTCACTTCTAGAAATTACATTTTAAAAATGTTTAATATTTTCCTTAATAAGCACCTTTGTGGATTTGTTATTGTCCTATTTCTTTTGATTCTTTAAACATGAGTTCTTTTAGTTCTTTGAACATATTTATAATAACTACTTTGATGTCTTTGCCTGCTGAATCCAACTTCTGGGGACACTTAGGGATAGTTTCTATTGACTTTTACTTTTCCTGGGTGAGTCACACTTTCCTATCTCCGTGCATATTTTATTGAAAACTAGATTTTTAAACACCATATTGTAGCAACTCTGGATTCTGATTTTCCCCTCTCAAGGCTGTCTTTTGTGTCATGCACTTAGTGCTTTGCCTGGGTTAAACCTACAAAATATGTCCCTCTGAGGTGTGTGGCTGCTGCTACCTCTGCTCAGTTTATTTTTATCTTGTTTTTATTTTATTTTTTTATTATTTATTATTTTTTAATGTTATTTATTTTTGAGAGAGATAGAGACAGCACAAGGGGGGAGGGGCAGGAGAGAGGGAGAGAATCAGAAGCATGTTCCAAGCTCTGGGCTGTCAGCACAGAGCCCGATGCAGGGCTCGAACTCGCAAACCGTGAGATCATGACCTGAGCTGAAGTCGGTCACCTAATTGACTGAGCCACCCAGTCGCCCCTCTCTTGTTTCTATTTTCGTCTGGCTGCATAGGGGTCACCCTTGTGTCTAAGTAGCCCCATGGTCAGCAAACCATGGGATGGAAATTGTGCTCAAACACCTCAAGCCAATAAGGCTTCCGTCTTCTGATAATGAATTTGTGTGGGGAGAGGGGAGCACATTCAAAGTTCATGCTTTTACTTTTTACTTTCCACTGGGCCCTTTCATAGCTCCTCTATTCCAGAATCCTCAAGGTCAGCCAGGAGTGTGGGTTGATCTTAGGCCCTCTGTTCTCAGCTGTAAATGTGCACAATCTTATCCAAGAATACACTTGCCCCGAACACAGCTGTAACCTCAGGTTAGCAGAACCACTGGCTCTCTCCTGCTCCAAATCAAGTGAGCCTACTTTGGCTGCGGCAGCAAGTACGCTGGTCCTTATGGCAAAATCTCCAGGTGACTGGGCTGGAAAGTGGGAGCATCCCCAGGCATAGGTGCCACAGATTCCCACTGTTATTACTGAATTTCACCTGTGGCTCAAGCACAGACACTTCTCGTATTGTTATATACCTCTGACCGATTTCCAGAGCGCTAAAAATGGTTGTTTTCATCAATGTTTTCCAGCTTTGTAATGGCCTTTTCAGGGAGAGGATTTGCCCATCCCACCTCTTCACTCTGCCATGGCTGGCAGTCCCACCCTCCTCAATAAATATTTGAGGAAGAGTAAGTGACTAAACACTGTGTCATCTGTCTTCTCCCTCTACCACTCTACGGAAACTGTCCCATCAAAAATTATCAGTTGCCTTCCAGGCACTAAAACAGGTTCTGAGAAAGACAGACCTGGGTTGAATTCCAGTTCTGCCACTTAGTGACTGTGCACTTGGCAAGTGTACTTACCTTCTCCAAGTTTTGTTTCTCTTTCTGTTAAATGGCTAAAATAATGCCTATGGTGTTTGTGAGGACAGTGAGGTCTGAGTAAGCGTCTGGGCGGACACTTCAGGGTTCTTTCCAACAGTGTCTGTTCTGTTCAGACTGTGAGTCTGGGATGCCGCTTGACCTTTTTCTAGCCCTTACACTCACCGGACCCGTGACGGGTGGAAACACAGGATAAGTTCATGAAAATCCTTTGAGATGGGATCTATTATCCCACAACTGTAAGGTATTATTATGCCTTCTTATGATGTTCTCTGGGAACTTTTTAAAATCCCTCTCTGGGAATTTTGGTTATAGAATTTCTAAAAATAGGGAAGCTACTGAAATCACTTCTCTAACTTCCTTTTATCCTGGACATTTTAACCATTATACTGTGGGCATTGTCTGAAAGATCAGGACTACAGATGTAAATCTTTCTTAATAAGAAACTCTCACATTTTCAGGTGTTTATTCCTCTAAGAACTGAAGAACATGCCCCCCTCCCCCACCTCCAAATCAGAAATAAAACATCAACTTGGGGGTTAAAGATGGAGAAGAATGAACATGGCCAAATAGAATGCTCGGAATTTGAAATAAAAATAGTATGGTGAGGCCTTCACCATTTAGGGCCTTGCTGAAAGTTCAGTTCTTTCTGCAGGAAATCCATGTTTAAAAACAGAATACTGGGGTGGCTGGGTGGCTCAGTCAGTTAAGCGTCCAACTTCAGCTCATGTCATGATCTCGTGGTCTGTGGGTTCGAGCCCCGCATCGGGCTCTGTGCTGACAGCTCAGAGCCTGGAGCCTGCTTCGGATTCTGTGTCTCCCTCTCTTTCTGCCCCACTCCCTTGCTTGCGCTCTGTCTCTCTCTCCCTCTCGAAAATAAACATTAAAAAAAAAAAATTTTAAACCAGAAAAAACAATTGCTTTTTCCATTGCTTAACATCTCCTCCTTATTGGTATCCCTGTAATTAGAGATGCACTATTTATTATTCACTATTGTTACTTGTTTTTTTCAACAAGGCTGCCAGCGCTCCACAGGCAGGGATGGTCCTTTTGCGTATCTTCCTCTATGCTTGCTATCACCCTTGCTATCACCTACAGTCGATGATAATGCTCACTGTCACTCCTTTACTCCGAAACCTTCAGTGATTCTCCACTGCACCTAAAGTGGTCCTCAGACTTTTTTTGATTCCATGTGCTTATCAGTGAACCGATGCTTGCACATCCTCTAATACCCACATATAATTTAATATCGTACTACCACCTTCCATAAGTGATAAACATCCACCGATATAGGAAATTTAAGAGGATGACATAAAAATAGTATAAACAGAATTTGTAGTATTTTCTCTCTGTACCTTGTAATGCTCCACTCTGGAGACCATTGGTCTGTGGGATAAAATCCAGGTTCTCTAAAACCACAGCCTTCATGGGGCGCCTGGGTGGCTCAGGTGGTTAAGCCACCGACTTTGGCTCAGGTCATGATCTCGCGGTCCGTGAGTTCAAGCCCCGCGTCGGGCTCTGTGCTGACAGCTCAGAGCCTGGAGCCTGTTTCAGATTCTGTGTCTTCCTCTCTCTGACCCTCCCCCGTTCATGCTCTGTCTCCCTCTGTCTCAAAAATAAATAAACGTTAAAAGAAAAAAATTTAAAAAAATAAATAAATAAAACCACAGCCTTCAAACTGGAGTCTAGGTATCCTGAGAGTACAGTTGAGCCTTGAACAACATGGGTTTGAATCGCACAGGTCCTCTTCTATGCAAGTTTTTTCCCAGTACAGGACTGTGAATGTATTTGCTCTTCGTTATGGTTTTATTAATAACACTTGCTTTTCTCTAGCTAAGTTTATTGTACTAATACAGTTCATAATACATATAACATACAAAATACGTGTTAATCAATGTTTTATGTTATCGGTAAGGCTTTTGGTCAAAGGTAGGCTATTTGTAGTGAAGTTTGGGGGGGGAGTTAAAAATTATGTGGATTTTCTTTTTTTTTTTTTTTAAGTTTATTATTATTATTATTTTTTTTATTTTTAATTTTTTTTATTTTTGGTACAGAGAGAGACAGAGCATGAACGGGGGAGGGGCAGAGAGAGAGGGAGACACAGAATCGGAAAGAGGCTCCAGGCTCCGAGCTGTCAGCCCAGAGCCTGACGCGGGGCTCGAACTCACGGACCGTGAGATCATGACCTGGCTGAAGTCGGACGCTTAACCGACTGCGCCACCCAGGCGCCCCTATTATTTTTTTTTTTTAAGAGAGAGAGAGAGAGAATGCACACAGGAGGGGCAGAGAAAGATGGAGAAAGAGACTCCCAAGCAGGCTCTACGTTGTCAGCATGGAGCCCAATGTGGGGCTCGAACTCATGAACTGTGAGTTCATGATCTGAGCTGAAGTCAAGAGTGGACACTTAACCAACTGAGCCACCTAAGCGGCCCATTTTTCTTTTTTCTTTTTTTTTAAGTTTATTTATTTTGAGAGAGAGAGACAGACAGAGAGAATGAGTGGGGGAGGGACAGAGAGAGAGAGGTAGAGAGAATCCCAAGCAGGTTCTGCACTGATGGTGCAATTTGATGCGGGTTTCGAACTCACAAATCATGACAGCATGACCTGAGCCGAAATCAAGAGTCGGATGCTTAACCGACTGGGCCACCAGGTGCCCCACAAATTATGTGGATTTTCAGTGGCATGGTAGAGTCAGTGCTCCTAACTCTATGTTGTCTGAGGGCCAACTGTATATACTATAGACAGCACAGTATTAAGTGGCTCAATTTCCAGATTCTGAACTACAAAATGTACCCTCTCCTGAAAGTGATCTGCCTGGGAATGGCTGGCATTGAGCTGATTTCTTTTTTCTAGCCTCCCCTTCCCAATTGCTCAGGCCCACCCCTCAGCCATCTGAACTGTGCTTTGCCCCCAAACGAAGGAATAACATGGGAATGCACTATACTTGAGAGAGAATTTCTTGAGAGCCAAGTAAGAAACACTGACAGGGCAGCACCTTATTTCATTCCCTGGACAAATACTGGCAAGCCTCTGTGATGCAGACAATTCCTTGTAGGAATATAGTGTTTTTAATTTAAAAAAAAAAAATGAAGTTAGGGTGCCTGGGTGGCTCAGTTGGTTAAGCATCCAACTTTGGCTCAGGCCATGATCTCACAATTCATGAGTTTGAGCCCCATGTCGGGGATTTTCTCTCTCCTTCTCTCTCTCTGCCCCTTCCCTACTTGCACACATGCTCTCTCTCTCTTAAAATAAATAAACAAACCTAAAAAAAAATGAAGCTAAACTTTAAGCCATGCAGGTTGTTTTTGCCAAATGATACTCCACAAGCAGAATGGGCTAGATCTCTGGCTCCATGTTTTTGATGAAAATATAAGCAAAGCACTTATCCAATACACAATACACCAGAAATGTCATCATTTGCAACTATTTCATCTTTTGATGACCGCTGCCCTACACTAACATTCCCAATATTCACGACTGCCCAGACTCTTTCTCGTCTCTTCTCCTGTCAGCCCCCTCAGGCTGCAGCCACACTATCTTCATGCTCCTAGGCACCCTTCCGGGTCTATGCCTGTGCTGTGTTCATGCCAGTTTCTCCCTTGGAAATACCTACCCTTCCCTCTCATCTCCATGGGTTGAGTTCCTACTTAACATCTGTGTGATCTGAGGCACTAATTAGGTGCTGAAGATGGAAAATGAGCATAATGATAACTGTGACCCTGTTTTCATAGGATGTAAGAGTCTAGTATGGGTGACAGACAGATAAGCAGTGATGATATAATATTACAGAACTGTGACGGGGAGCCATGAGGGCACCCTCCCTTCACCTGGGGCTCAAGGAAGTCTCAGAGGAAGTGACCAGAAAGCCAAGACCCAGAGCTAAGCACAAGTCAGCCTGACATTTTGCAGGAAGGGGAAAGAAAAGGACTGATCTATGCTGACAGAACAAAACTGAGTTTCACCGACACTGTTAAGGCAATTCCTCCGTGAAGTCAGGATTTTGACCTGGAGAGACACACTTACTTAACTGTAGGGTCCAGATAGAAATTCCTATGAAGTTCAATCTGTTTCATGCTCTTGAGAGATTGGTCACATTCTCTCTCTCTCTCTCTCAAAAGCCCAATTTAGAATAGGCCAAAAGTCAAGGGAGAGGTCATCCCTAGAAAAATTTTCTCTTGTTTTCCAAAAACAAAAATATTTGAACCCCAGGCTCGACTGCTGGGGGACCAGGCAGCCTTTTTATATTAAGTTCACCAGAAATAGTGCAAAGTGAATACTCTTGGGAAGTCTGTTAAGAAAGTGACAGGTGGTTTATATATGTGGCTCTGCTCTAAGGATGGAGACACCCTCTAAACAAACAAGTTAATGAAATAAGTAGAAACACAGAAGACACAACATTCCGTTTCCAGGGACTGCCTTGTGCCACAACAGAGGTAAGACGGTGAAGGCTTCGGGTATCTGGTTCCTCACGGCTCCACCTCTGATCCTGTCCCTCACTGTCCTGAGCCAGAGGCTGTGGAAGGACCTTCACTGAGGGATGTTCGATCCTCCACTTCATGCCATCACTCACAGTGCTGATTTGTTATCAAGCTATTCATATCTATGAAAGACTCTCCTTTTATAGTAGAGGGCAGCCTGGGTGGCTCACTGGGTTGAGCGTGGGACTTAGACTCAGGTCATGATCTCATGGCTCATGAGTTCGAGTCGTGAGTTCGGGGCCGACATGGGGCTCGCTGCTATCAAAGGGGGGGACTGCTTTGGGTCCTATGTTCCCCTCTCTCTCTGCCCCTCCCTCACTTGCATGCACACGCACTCTCTCTCTCTCTCTCTTACAAAAAGTAAACATCTCTTAAAAACCACAACTACATTAGTAGGAGAGAGGTGTGATAGATGTAGTATCAGCCATCAAATCTTTCCCATACTGGTCACAATTTGGTACCCCAAAACCTCTTTGTTGATTCAAAACATAAAAAATACGCAGTCTTGTTCTCTGATACAAACATCATTGCAGTGGATTTTTATTTTATTTCTCATCTGTTTTCTTAGTTATGTATCTTCTTCAAGTGGCCATGTGGAGGCTGAACATTTTCTCTATGAAACTACTCACTAGGGCAGTAGAATCAGGTAAGTCTCAACCATGAGGGCTTAGTCATTGAAGCACCAAAGGATGTCATTTTAAAACATCTACCGTATGTGGAAGTCACATGACATGGACCCGGAGGACGCACATAACTAGTTATGTTCCTGTAGACTATACTGTTGGTAAACCTACTTAATCTTTCAGGAAAACCATTATAAACTCACCCCAGAACACAAAAGTTCATTTGTGCTAGAAAGTTATCATCAAGCACTGGAGGGTCAGAACTATGTTTGCTAACATTGTTCCATTCGAAATGTATCCTATCAGTGATACCACATTTTTTCAGATGGATGGGCCAACTGTAGTTCTGCTCTAAAACTCTGCTTTCTATCAGTCCCCCAAGCATTTTCTGATTATGGCCTATAACAAAGTTTTCAACAATGGTGAAAACGTCTGCGTGGAAGTATGTATATAAATGCATTTGCAAATGGGTTTAGACCTTTGTGGGAAAAGGGCCTGAAGTCTCCTAAATAGAAAAATCTTCAAGTAAATCAGAACTGACTCACACCTTTGAAAATGGTACAGGGCTTAGTGACCTTATATCAAACCACAGCCAAGGCCACATTCTAACACGTCCCCATTCCCAGATTAATTTTATTTCTGTCACCCTCTTCACCTTTGAAATTCCTTCCATTCAGCAAAATCACTTCCATTCAGGAGAACAAATACATTTTGACTTCTGTCCCCGCTGCTTCCCTGTGTGCCTTGATGAAAAATACAGTTTTAGTTTTCAGCCCTGCAACCTGAGAGACGTGCGGGTGAAATGAAATGAATCACGCCTCCTCTTTTCCCTCAAGCCCCAGGTTTTCCTAAGAGAACACTCATATAACATATGCCAGTACATTTAGGCCTGAGGGCTCCTCAAAACTCTGCCCATTTTATTACAGAGGATCAGTTTAGTCTCTTTTTAGATAAGCAGACCTGCATGTGAATGCTACCTTGGTGCCAGAGCTTTTCCTGGGGAAAAGGCCAGGCCTTCTTCACCTGCAGCCGACACCTCTCCTTCCAGGGCAGGGCCTTGCAGCGGCGCGGCGCGTCCAGCAGATGGAGCCGCAGCTGAATTTTCGTGAGCTGCTCTCTACACTGGAAGAATCTGGAATAAACAGGAAGGGGAATTTTTGTTTGTTTGTTTTGAAGCATTCTAAATTTCAACATCTATTGCCTTCTTTGTCGGGTCAGAGACCCTTTTTATTTAACTAGGTTGAAATGCGTTAGAAGTTAAAAAAAAAAACAGTGATTACGAAATCCCAAATACATGTTTTTTTTTAAGATTTCCACTTTTTCAGAGGACCCAAGCAGCAAGTTTTAAAGTAGCATAAACTATCATTAGAGCATAGTGTTTCAGAAACGTTAGTAGGCAGCCCTGGATAAACAAATCCTGCCTCAGAAAAACACCAGAAAGGAGTGGCAAGAGGAGGGAAGCCTCCCCAGGCCGCGGCGGAAGTGACCTCCGAGCTGGGCGGTGGCGGTGGCGGGCGCCGCGAAAAACAGCGCCGCCTGCTGGGGAAGAGGGAAACAGCTCGGATCTCCCCGGAGGCCGTGGCGTCGCCAAGGGGACCGCTTGGACCGAGCCAACATTCCAAAGTCCGTTGCGCTTAGGATGCTACAGGATATCCCCCCCCCCCCACCCCCCGCCAACGAAACTGAAAGTAATGGGCACAGCCCGAGCAGCCTTTCTGTCGAGAAGGGAAACCTACAGGACCGTTATGGTTTTGGTACACAGTGTTTCAAAAGGCTTGACTGTTTTTAATGCTTCCTGAAGCTTAAAAGGATAATTCTATTTAAGACCGTCCTAAAGAGTGAAAATAGAACCTGATAGAAGCTCTCTTTCATTTATCCTGTGCTGCTTTAAGTTATTTACAAAGTATTGTAAGAGGTTATCAGAAGCAAATTGGAAAAAAACGGGCAAGGGACTGAGTTTCAAGGTGATTGTGCTTATCATTTCCCATAATGGCCCCTCATTTTTATTCCAGGGTTGTTGCAGTGCTGTTTCTTGAGTCCCTCCTCCTCTCCCCACTTCCCTTTTCTCTCCACTCATTTGACAGGAGCCTCCGCAATCATCTGCTTAGAACACGTCATCATCATCCACTGGGAGAGAGTTGTGGCACCACCTTTCTCCCCCTATGGCTGAAGCCCACAGAAGAAAGATGAGGAGTTGTGCTTCTGCGCTGGAGCCGCGCGACTGCCCGGAATTGTAACCTGCAAGATGATGCCCAAGTGCAGCTTCCCCCTTTTTGTGCCGCATAGAACTGTATGCTGCCCTTCTTGAAGCTGATGCTTTCTCCTTTAGAGCCATGCCCTCCACATTGCCCAGATGATGTGCTAAGTCCCTTCCACTTGCAGAGATTCAGTGGATTAAGTGTAAAAACCACACATCTCTGTTTTTTCTTTTAGTAAGGGAGTAAAGACCCAGAGGTGGATGGTTTCATTTGGATTAGTCATGCTGTTTATCGGGTCCCTATCCTCTGACATGAAAATTCCCATCTCCCATCGGGGTATAGCTGTCGGCATAAATTATAGGCTCTGGTTCAAAACAGGGCCCTCTCTTTTGTCCAGTAGCACCAGAAACACATTAATTAGGGACCTTGCTGGAACAGAAGGCTTCTCGAGGCTCCTGGAAAAGGAAGGTTGGGCCCCCAAGTCCTGTATGTGATCGCTTGGGCTGTAGCCTTCACAATCTGGATCCAACCAGATGAGCACTGAGAGCTCAGTGTTTGGAGCACAAAGAAGAGCAAAGAATATATAGTAACTTAGTGAATCAGGGACAGGATCCAAGAGGAAGCCTGACATTTGTTTATCAGCAGAGAAACAGAAGTAAAGGAGGGAATGTCTCCCTAAGTGCTACTGTGTTATAAAAGTGTCCTCTAGAGAGAGGCTACATGAACAGGGCAGCTGATAACATTAATACTGTGCAGGTAGGCACACATCTTCCCACATGGCCAGGACTGCTGAACCAAGTGGCCCTAAACTAATGGGCAGGGATACAGCTCTAAGCCTTTCCTGCGGCAATCCTCAGAGGGAGTTGGCTCAGACAAAGCATAGCAGCTTCTCCCTCGGTTCTTTGTTCTTCCTTGGAAAATGGGCTCTCTCTCAAGTCTCATTCCCCAGCTGCTTTCCCCTCTTGTACAAGGGCAAAATAAAGTAATCACCAATAATGATTTGGACAGCATATTTTTGGAGCCCTGAACTCTGTGAAACGCAGGGTCGAATTATTTTTAGAACTCTAATGTGCTGCACATTTTTATTCTGGGTTCATGGGGGAAATTTTCAGAAAGGTGCCCCTCTTCAGCAAAGAAAAATAAAGAGATCGCCTTCAGAAAGGGGTAGTGGAGACAGTGTTTTGAATCCCACTTAACAACTACATGTGCTGCACCTTATGCTTAAGAATCTCTTTCTCACAGGGCTTATGATTTAATGAGCAGATTCCTTTGTCTGCTAAGAAATTCCTTCAACAGTAAAAAGGCTGTCTGGGAAATCACACCTTTTTATACAAGTGACTTTTTGCTAATAAGAATGATTTTAACATAGGTCCTTTAAAAGTAAAGACATTCAGAATGGTCTATCCCAGATTTAAGTGCGGAATTAAGACAAAGGATGCTTGTTCTCATATCAGAAATAGGCATGCCACTCCCCAAGCACTCAGAGCATCTGCTGGCTGGACTGATTCTTAAACCAAAAGCCACACATGACTTCTGTGCTTGACAACTGAGGTGGCCTTTTATGTCCTGTTGGAACTCCAGTCTGGGCTGGCCAGAATGGGTTCATACACACGACAGAAAATGGGCTCTATGGGTGCCAGAAAGCTTACTGGGCTGAGAAGGACTAGGCTGACGTTTTGGAAATATTGTAGGTTTACTTCTTGGGAATTTACTCCCCCAAATAAGTACTTTCAGGCCCTTTATGTGGCATCCTCAGGCTCTTTACAACAGTTCCTACATTTTTGGGATTTTATCTGCTCACTAAATATCAGCTATTTTGTCCAGAAGAACAGAAAAATCTGCATGTTTTTATTCACTCAAGACTTAGGCCGAGTAGAGAGCAGCTTCTCTCTGCCAGTTCCTGGTGACTTCATTCTTTCCAGCTCTTTCCAGAGGGAGTGAGAGCAACCCCCAGCCTGGAGACTGGCCCTGCGTTAGCAACTAATTTAATGCTCAAGTTCCACAGGTGAGGCCCAGATGAGCTTCTAAAATAATCCTGGGGGCACCTGGGTGGCTCAGTCTGTTAAGCATCCGACTCGATTTCGGCTCAGGTCATGATCTCACAGTTTGTGAGTTTAAGCCCCATGCTGGGCTCTGTGCTCACAGCGTGGAGCCTGCTTGGGATTCTCTCTCTCCCTCTCTCTCTGCCCCTCCATGGCTTGTGCTCTCTCTCTCTCCAAAAATACAAATTTTTAAAAAAGTAAAATAATTCTGAAGCTAGATAAGGAATGAATAAGCAGGTGTTAAAGGAGTATGTACATATACCTTTGTAATTAACAGAAAATTTTGAGAAAGGAGTCACTGGGCATGTATATTCATACTACTACCCTGGGTTTATGTTATTATCTGTTACCCAGACAGCATATGACATCAGGCCTTTCATCTGACAGGTCCTTTCCTGTGTTAACCTGGTATATTAAGGTACTTCAGCTTAATAGCCATAAGTATTTTGAGGGCAAGAGCCCTGTCATGCACTTCCTTTATGTTTCACACAGTACCCAGCAGGGTATTAAGACATGCAGTAGGTGCTCAGGAAAGAGCTGCTTAAAAAAAAAAAAAAAAAAAAAGTATGGACTAAAGGAATGATGAATGGCTGTGCTTTAATCCTGAGATTAGGCCTGCCTTTATTGTCAAGTCTGAGGAAACTCGACAGCATACTTTACAGACAGAAAATGGAAGTGGAGATATTGCAGCTTCTCTGGCTGATAACAGTAACAGCCGCTGGCTTTCCTCCATTCCAGCAACTATATAAGTACTTCACGTACATTATCTCATTTATACTTCGCCACAGGCTAAGTTTACTATTATTACCGCCCTTATTTTACATCAGACAAAACACTACTAATCAATAGCCTCATCAGGACTTGAATCCAGAGATAAGTCAGTCTCCAAAATCCATGCCTTCAGGCACATTAATGCTCCAGAATATCTAATAACAACATTTTTAGCTCTATTTACTCACAACACAATATCTGAGGCGGGAGGGAAAGAGGGTAAGCAAACAGTTCATAACTTACAAGTCTCAGTCGGCTCAGTTTTGATGTTCCTTCCTGGGTGTTACCCATTCAATCCTCACAGCACTCTGTCAAGTACATTACTATTCTCTCTTATATATAAGGAATGTAGCTCTGGAGAACAGATGGGTTTAAAACAACAATGACAAAAATGCTAAAATTCAGAGGCTGAGAGGTAACAAAACTACTGATAGGTAACACCCTTCCTGCCTTAGGCCCTTCCCTCCACCCAGAGTGCTCGTTAGGTGCTTGCTCTGTCCCCTTCCTTTCTTACTTGTTAGCACTCAGTGGGCTTAGAAAGCTTAGGCCCACCTCTACCTGCCCCATAAATACAAATATGGTTAATCTTGACTTGATGTGCCACTAAGTCATTTCAAAAGCAGAGGCAAGGTAGAAAACAGTAAAAGTGACAATGCAATGCTATGTGACAAAAAGAATGAGTTATGGGGCGCCTGGGTGGCTCAGTCGGTTGAGTGTCCGATTTCAGCTCAGGTCATGATCTCACAGCTTATGAGTTCGAGCCCCACATGGGGCTCTGTGCTGACAGCTCGGAGCCTGGAGCCTGCTTCGGATTCTGTGTCTCCCTCTCTCTCTGCCCTTTCCCTCTCATGCTCTGTCTCTCTCTCTCTCAAAAACAAACATTAAAAAAAAAAAAAAAAAAGAGTTACATTTTAGACTGCCACAAAGCCATCTCCACCGGCATAAGAAGTTGAACAAAATAAGGGCAAATTACAGAATAAAAAAATATGGCATGGTACCATGTATGTTTTTAAATGACAGAAAACAATATGATACACACACACACACACATATCTATGCAAACACACATAGTAAACAGTTGGTTATACCCCAAACTGATAACTGATTTCTCCGGAGGGAGGACTAGGTCTGGGGTGAGATGGGTAGCACTGGCTGACTTTATCTTTTTTACAAGATAATTTATTCAAATAACATGCATGTAAAAGAAAAAAAAGGAAAGATTAGAAAAGAAGTAAGTAAGTGATGCTGTTGGAGAAGAAAAAATTAGCAACATGCAGTAAAGTGCCAGCAGTGGTACAAACAAGGCAAACTAGCTTTTTTCATGTCCAGAAGACACCAATGGATTAGAAGAGAGTTCTCATGTTGGCATTATTATTATGAATTGGATGATTTTCAAAATGCAATGTCTCCCAACTCTAGCAGAAATACAGTGCATTAGACCTGGAGCCAGACAGCCTAAGTTTAAGGCCTGACTCTGCATTTCTCTGTAACCTTGGGCTAATTTCTCAGGGCCTTACTTTCCTATCTGTAGACTGAAGATAACAGTAAGATACTTCATAAGGTGCTTCAAGGGTCAAGTGAGATATCACACCAGAAAGAATAGCAAAATCATGCAGACTGACACTTAGAACTTAGAAATTATGTTTGTGTTTACTACCTCTCCAGTCTTTCTCTCCCACTTTAGAGAATTCCGTTTTTCTCACACCTTTAAGTATGCCCCACAATGAGGCAGAGTTAAATGAACACACCATTGGTCTTCAATATAATATTTGCTGATAACAGGCCTCCATTATTTGAGGCTTTAGATTATGTACGTGCATAGTTTTTAAGCTTCAGTAATGTGCATCTGTGTATTTATTTTAAGGAATGTATTTCTTTGATTCATTTATAAAACATACCCTTTACCCGTAAAACCTACTTTTGATGCAAGGACTAAAATATCCAAATCAGAGACAGCATTTAAAGGATGAGCCAAAAATATAATTAATATATTTTTTTTGCATGTTAAATGTGCTTATTTGTGGTCCTGCTAAAATTTCAAGCTGTTCTGAAATTTCGAGAATCCAATTACCAGCCTTATAATAAGGATTTCAAAAGTAATAAAAGAAACAGTAACATCACCAATATAATTAAACACGAAGGAGAAACATGAACAAATTAATAAATATCAGTGCATGCACACAGCACTGCACGGTGCCCCAACAGCCCATGATGTAACTATTTTCAATTACAGCCTCACCTTTGAAACAGAGCCAGGTTCTCTACTTTTGCTGGATGTCCCTGTGTTAAAAAGCGCAGGGACCTGAAGATTTCTGGCGAAGTCAAGAAGTCAAGAAGGATCCAGTTGAAGTTGTTTTGCAGTTTGAGTTCGGAAAGGATCCATTTGAAGGAACCAGTTCTGAGCACACAAAGCGCACGTCCCTCCCAAGCTCCTCCACCCCATTAAACTGGGCTGTCATTTTAGAGCTGGGCGCCCATTGTTCACTGGTTCTACTCTAATTAGACTTGACAGATTGCTCTTTCTAGCTAGACTGGCTATTGCCAAGAACAGAGAGAGAAGAGGTGAGGCTGACCTTGTTATTATGCCCTTGGGATCAGTGCCCCGCCCCCTATCCCAGTCCACTAACACCGAAAGGTATCCCCAGCAGCTCAGATCTGTTCCCCCTCTCCTCCAGCCTCGTTCTTAAATGCCCCCTGGCAGTCTCTGCACCACTGACTTGTCTTTCAGTACTGTGAGATTCAAGCCCTTGTCTGTGGGAGTGGAATAAGTGTGTTCTAATATTTTTCATATTAATCCTCTGACCCTTGTTGTTTTTTTCTTCAGGCCTGGTGGGAAAAAAAAAACAGACCATATTTTCTTTTTTTTTCTTTTATGATTTTTTTAAAAAGTCTATTTATTTATTTTGAGAGACAGAAGTGGGGTGGGACAGAGAGAGAGAGGGAGAGAGAGAATCCCAAGCAGGCTCCACATCATCAGTGCAGAGCCAGGTGCTGGGCTCAAACCCATGAATTGTGAGACCATGACCTGAGCCAAAACCAAGAGTCAGACGCTCAACCGACTGAGCCACCTAGGTGCCCCCACAGACCAGCTTTTCTGAAGGGAAAGATACTGCAGTTCCGCCCAGGAGCCAGGAAATTTTTGTTTAATGAAATAGCTCTGGAAAGATTCGGGCCCTGACATTACCTACATGTGTCTGAAACAAATCTCTTGCCCCACTGCCCTCAGTTTCCATATCTGTAAAATGCCATCAATAGTTCTTGAACCTTTGTCCTATCAAAAACATGTTATACTGGTATTATATAAAAAATAGATAATAAAATAGTAGAGCTGGAAATGATTTTAGAGATCATCTAGTCCAATATCTTCATTTGGAAGATTAAAAAACAGAGGCCAGGGGTATCTGCATGGCTCAGTCAGTTGAGCATCTGACTCTTGATTTCCACCCAGGTCATGATCTCAAAGTCATGGGATCAAGCCCCGCATCAGGCTCCTTTCTGAGTGTGGAGCCTGCTTAGGATTCTTTCTTTCTTTACCTCTGCCCCTCTCCTCTGCTCAGACACTCTCTAAAAACAAACAAGCAAACAAAAACAAAAACAACACAGAGGCCAAAAGAAGGAGATGAGGGAAGTGACGTGCAGTGTCATGAAATTAGTTCTTAGACTTTAAACATCTGACACTGAACAATAGCTTGCTAACTAACTTTGTCACTAGCCTGCCATCCTATGCCTAATAATAAACCATATTGGCCAGGAAAGCAACTTTCTTTCTCTGAGGAAGGAATTCTCCTCACCCAAGGACTATGTTTTCAGAAATGTTTCCCTTTACTGAGAATCCAGTGGTCTTGTAACAAATGGTTCCTGACTCACCCAATGCCACATTCCTCTTACAGGGGCATAGGATGGGACTCAACAGACATCAGGTCTGGGGCCCAGCTCTCAAATAAGAGTGACCTTGTCCTTGACTTAAGTCTGGCTTATACCCATAGCCTCAAGAGCTGTAAGCAGGAGAGACTATTAGAAATTTCTCCTTGGAGCATATCTAGTTGTAATGTAAACCTGCTCATTTATTGTTAATCTCTGTATATTTGAAAATTATCAAAATGAAAGCTAATATATTAGACAAAGGAAAATGAGATCCTAAATTAAAGCAATTAGAATGAAAATAGACAGGAGAGAGCTATGAGATATAGCAAAAAAACAGAACGAACAATGCTCGATGACTGGTTAAAAGTGGTTATTGAGGGGCACCTGGTGGCTCAGTTGGTTAAGCGTCTGACTTTGACTCAGATCATGATCTCATGGTTTGTGGGTTCAAGTCCCGTGTCAGGTTCTGTGTTGACAACCTGGAGCCTGAAGCCTTCTTCAGATTCTGTGTCTCCCTCTCTTTATGCCCCTCCCCCGCTCATGTTCTGTCTCTCAAAAATAAATGAACGTTAAAAATTTTTTTAAAAAAGTTATTGAAACTGAAGAGTTGAAGTGACTTCCAGGCTTTTGCTTGGGTGCCTGGGTAGACAGGAAATAATTTACTCCTTCAGGCATGTGGAATTGGAGTTTCAGGGAAACACTACGTTAGTGCTGTCCAGTAGGCAGTTGGACACAATAGATTTAAAGCTCAGGAGAGAGCCTGGGGCTGGTATGGACTTGTGAGCTGTCAGCTCACTGACACTTGGGTAGTGATTCAAACCATTGGAAGAGCATGGCAGATGAGAAGGGAAGATGGCTGAGGAAGAAGCCCAAGGCACACTGATATTTAAGTAGGGAGAGAAGAACTTTCAAAAAAGACAGAAGAATGGCCAGAAGGGTATGCGGAGAAACAGGAAAAAATAATTTCTGGAGAATCTATCAAGAAACAACAGTCAACAGAATCAAATACCTCAAGTTAAAATTTGAAACCCATTGGATTTAGCATCTAGTGACAACTGGCAAGGAGCTCTCAGGAGAAAGTAATGTGTTGAAAAGTGAATCAGGGAGAGTTAGTGAATCTGAAAGATGGGACAGGGCTGGACTGCACTGCCCTCACAGGAGGGTGCTGGCAGGGAGGTGCTTAGAAATGGTTTGCAAATGGGTGAGCTCTGGGTCCAATGGGATGATTAGTAAATTCTGCTCAAGGAGGCTTAGGAGAAATAAATTCCCGACAGGAAAAAAAAAAACAACAAAAACAAGTTTTAGTTAAGGCAAGGAGGAGAAGGGTGCATTCTATAAAGAGACTAAGAATATAGGGGGCAGAAAAAAAAAAGAATATAGGGGGCCGTTCAATGAAACAAAGATCCCAGAGGGCACCGTGGAGAGACAGAGAAGGTCAGCAGTGTATGAGCATCAGGGAGAAGGATTCTTTTGATCTCTGGCTGGTGTGCCTTAGCAACCTCTTCAGTGGCTCCCCAGAAACAATTATCCACTCCATACCATCTTGTGGGTATCAAATTTGGAACACGTTTATAAAGCATGACCTTGATCATGTCAAACCCTTGCCCCCAAACCTGTATTAGCTCCAATACCTACTGCATTAGGTATTAGGTATAACACAGCCCTTCCATAATCTGAGCCCAAACTGCTTTTTTCAGTCTGATCTTTTCGGGTTTGCTTGTTTTTGTTTTGTTTTGTTTTCCTTTTCATGAACCTTCCTTCCAGATGCCAGGCTATTCACTATTCTTTGAACATATTAGTTACATAAAATATTATAGAAAAGGGGCTAAGAAGTATCTAGCATATAATAGCATTCAACAGATGTTAGTTTTGAGGTAGTAAACTATTTATAATTCCCCTTCAACCATTTCATGCAGTTCTCTTTTCCCTAAAGTCTCTTTCCACCTTCCTTTACTGCATACAACAAGATTCGCTCAGGTGTCATCTGTTGTAGGGAGTCTTTCCTGGGTTCTCAGGCTGGCTGTGGGTGCCCTTGTCTGCAGCACACCACCTTTCTACCTCTATTGACACGCAGCCTATCAGACCTGCTTGTATGTCTGTTTCCCTCATTGGACGATAAAAGCACGCATGTGCAAGTGAGCAGGGAGGGGCAGAGGAAGAGAGAGAATCCCAAGCAGGATCCGTGCTTAGTGCAGAGCCCAAACGGGGCTCGATCCCTCGACCCTGGGATCATGACCTGAGCCAAAAACAAGAGTCAGATGCTCAATGACTGAGCGACCCAGGTACCCCCTAACTTCATTTTTCCATGCTCTATGGTATGGTTTCTTATAAGATAGTCTCGCTGTACTCCTGAATGGCAGTGGACATTGTGCCACCCCAGGGTCCTTCATGTTCTTCTGGCAACAGGCTTGATTTTCCTTGTGAATTATCTGCTCTTGGTCTTTGTGATCCAAAAAATTTTTTGATGTTTATTCATATTTGTGAGAGAGAGAGCGAGCGAGCCCATGTGTGAGCGTGCATGAGTGGGGGAGGGGCAGAGAGAGAGGGAGGCACAGAATATCAAGCAGGTTCCAGACTCCCAGCTGTCAGCACAGAGCCCAACACGGGGCTTGAACCCACGAACTGTGAGATCATGACCTGAGCCAAAGTCGGACGCTTAACCCACTGAGCCACCCAGGCGCCCTTGTCATTATGATTCAGATGGGGCGCCCCTCACCCCTGGGGTCAGGATGGAGGAAAAGTCACAGGTCTAAATTAGCCACTTATTGTCCCATTCCTATGGCCTTCCTGATTCGTTTGGGTGAGATATGCTCTGAATCTTTAAAGTTACTGAAAGAGGGGTTCTTTCCCTCCCCCCCCCCTCTCTCCTGGACATGGAATCAATAGGGTGCAGGGCTGCTACAGTCATTGTGGTATCACAAGGGACAAACCTGTTTGAGAATGAAGGCAATACTTGGAGAGAACACAACCAAAAGAAAGACTGAGAGAAACAGGGTCCTGGTGATAGAAGCAGAACTTAATTCTGCCATACTTGGAAACAAAACTATTGCCTGTCAGTTCGTGTTAGGTTTTCTGTCGTTTGCAACAAAATCATCTTAACTGATACAATGTTTATGGGTAGCTAGTAGATTGCTTGACACATGAGACTATTTAATAAATGTATGGGTTTTTTGTTTTGTTTTGTTTTTAATTTTTTTT
This sequence comes from Panthera onca, assembly GCF_046562875.1. Classification (NCBI taxonomy): domain Eukaryota; kingdom Metazoa; phylum Chordata; class Mammalia; order Carnivora; family Felidae; genus Panthera; species Panthera onca. Next base: position 75,740,616 of record NC_138345.1, on the reverse strand, counting down.
TAACGTTTATTTATTTTTGAGACAGAGAGAGACAGAGCATGAACGGGGTAGGGTCAGAGAGAGAGAGGGAGACACAGAATCTGAAATAGGCTCCAGGCTCTGAGCTGTCAGCACAGAGCCTGACGCCGGGCTTGAACTCACGAACCGCGAGATCATGACCTGAGCTGAAGTCGGACGCTTAACCGACTTAGCCACCCAGGCGCCCCAATAAATGTATGTTTAATAGAGAAATAAGTTGTTGTGAAGAACAGCAATTTTTTTTTTTACCTCTATAGGGCAACATGGCAATATGTATTTACAACCCTAAAAAAGATCATCCTTCTGGAGATGGATGGTTGTGACAGCTGTACAATGCGAATATCCTTAATGGCACTGAACTGTACACATAAAGATGGTTAAAATAGTAAACTTTACATTACATATTTTACCACAATAAAAAATGAATAAAAGATTTAAAAAATCATCATTAGACTACAGACAAAGGCTTACAGTCCAGTCAACAAATGAAAACATAAGGGGGCACTTGGGTGGCTCAGTCAGTTGAGCACTGACTTCGGCTCACATCACGATCTCACAGCTCGTGAGTTCGAGCACCATCTCGGGCTCTGTGCTGACAGCTGGGAGCCTGGAGCCTGCTTCTGATTCTGTGTCTCCCTCTCTCTCTGCCCCTCCCCCACTTACACTCCGTCCCTCTCAAAAATACACATTAAAAAAAAAAAAAAAGAGTACACTTATTTTTTAAAAAAATGAAAACACAGGGACAGAAAGGCTTGTTGTATTATACCAGTAATACTAGTATTCATTCTCTACTTTTAGAAAATGTACCATAGGGAAGTAGATAAGTACACAAAATTGGTTTCTCTGGGCATTACTGATAACATCAATAGGGATTGGGTAATAAAATCATGACATACTCAAATAATGGAACATTATAGAGTCATTAAATTGATAAAGTAGATTCCTATGCTACTTAAGAACATATCTATCAGAATGCTAGAAATATTGGAATTATATTAATATCAAATAGTTTCACAAAAATAAAGAAAGATTTCTTATAAAATTTATGAATTGGATGGGGTGGCTCAGTCGGTTAAGTGATCGACTTCGGCTCAGGTCATGATCTCATGGTTTGTGATTTCAAGCCCCACGTCTCACTCCCTTCTGTCAGCTTGGGGACTGCTTCCGATCCTCTGTCCCCCTCTCTCTCTGCCCTTCCCTAGGTCATGCTCTCTCTCTCTCTCTCAAAAATAAATAAACATTAATAATAATAATAAAATAATAAACATTAAAATGTTTATTTCTGAGAGAGAGCGAGTATGAGTGGGGGAGGGGCAGAGAGAGACAGACACACAGGATTAGAAGCAGGCTCCAGGCTCTGAGTTGTCAGCACAAAGCCTGAAGTGGGGCTCAAACCCATGAACCACGAGATCATGACCTGAGCCAGTCAGTCGCCCAACCAACTGAGCCACCCAGCTGCCCCTAAAAAAAATTTTTTTTTTTAATTTATGAATTGGAGCCAAATACTTGGATGGAAGTACATCATTCAGTAAGTGGTAGGAGGTAAACTACTCACTCAGAAAGAACTTACTGTACTTCATTGAATTTCAGATACCATTGGTTGTAAGATACTTCCTGACTTCAGAGATGTTAGAAAGTGAAAAAGTATATATCTAGAATTGACCAAATATAATACGTTTAGGGGCATAAAAGTGTATGTGTTGATGATTGGGGTGATGGGAAATGGGACATGAAAATCACTAGACAAAGTGAACTCAAGCGGAGAAGTGGTTTTCAGGTTTATGGAATAAAATTATCTTACACCAAGTGAAGAGAAGCTAGTGAAAGGCTTTGAGGAGAGGTATAAGATGACCACAAAAACATGCACTGAAGGTTAATTTTGTAACTAAACTAAAGGAAGCAGGCAACTATCCCTGCTAATTTAGACATTGTGTAATAGGCAACAATGAGTGTTGATTCATATACATTTGGGAGATTTCTTTCTCTACTGCGTCTTAGGTGGAGGCCAGGCTTGTAATTTTTTAAAAAGGTTTTATTTTTAAGTAATCCCTACACCCAACGTGGGGCTTGAATTTACAACCCCAAGATCAAGACTTGCATGCTCTATGGAGTGAGCCAGCCAGGCACCCCCGCCAGGCCTGTAAGTTTAGCTGCCCCCTCCCTTGTTTTAAGAAGGGGTTTGGCAGCTGAAGAGAAGCAAAAAGCCATGAGAGTAACAAACTGGAGAAGAAGGATCAAAGGTCTATATTTTTTTATGTAAACAGAATATACGGAATGTAAGTTCCCTATATTCCGTTTCTGCGTACAGAATATAGGGAATTTATTTAAATTCAATTTAGTTAACATATAGTGTAGTATTGTTTCAGGAGTAGAATTTAGTGATTCATCACTTACATAATAACACCCGGTGCTCATCCCAAGTGCCCTCCTTAATGCCCATCTGCCATCTATCCCATCCCCCACCCACCACCCCTCCAGCAACCCTCAGTTTATTCTCTATCATTAAGACTCTCTTATGGTTTGCCTCCCTCTCTGTTTTTATCTTATTTTATTTTTCCTTCCCTTCCCTATGTTCATCTGTTTTGTTTCTTAAATTCCACACATGAGTGAAATCATTCTTATGTCATTAAACTCAACCACTTCTATCCAAGCAGCCTCACAAGTTAGGAATTTGACCAGCTGTCCATGGGGAAGTGGGCTTTAAAAAATGTCAAGCATGTCTCTCTCTCTCTCTCTCTCTCTCTCTCTCTCTCTCACACACACACACACACACACACACACACACACACATTCATAGACTTCAGTGGTTAGCAATAGACCATATATATGCTATTTATTCACATAGTTCGTTCCTTATTTTCAGTTATTTCTGTCCTCTGTGAAGTGGGAAGCATTAGGGAAGGCAAATTGCTCTTATTATTATGACTCACAGTGAGTTCCAGTCAGGCGCCCAGGATCACTGACCAGCAACAGCCGCATCCATAGCATCACCAAGAAGTTGTCCTATTTGATGTAATTACTGATTACAGACAAAAGGACTTGACCAAAAGCCACAGATATGGCTCTAGGCAAAAATGCATTGGTAAATACATGTACCGTATAGAATATCAAATTTATTAGGAAACCTAAAGAAGGTGTAAGCTCTGAAATTCCTAACCTTTGGTAAACAACAAACTCAGGAGCTTTTGAAATATCTCAGGGTGAGGTCCCAGGGTCGTATATTTTTCAAAAGCTCCCCAAGCAATTTCTGTGCATTAAAAGCTGAGATTCACTGTTCAAATCCCATTCCTCTTATTTTACAGATGGTAACCTGTGGCCCAGACAGGTTGCTGCCTTGCCCAAGATCACACACTTGGTTAAAAACAGAATTGAGGGGCCCCTGAGTGGCCTTGAGTTATCAAAATAACTCTTGATTTTGGCTCAGGTCATGATCTTCCTGCCCTCTCTCTCAAAAAAAGAAAAAAAAAATAGACTAGAAGTAAATCTCCTGATTTCTGGCCCAGGGTCTTTACTCCTACACTAGCATCCTGCCCCACTGATTGTGTTCCAGGTTTTTACTATTATTTCTTCCTAATACACTTGAAAATGTGTGATTTAACCATTGGTCATTTAATAACAAACCATAGGGTTGCAAAATCTAGCACTGATGAAAGAAGCCAGTCACAAAAGACCATATGTTATATGATTCTGCATATATGAAACGCCCAGAATAGGCAACTGTACAGTGATGGAAATGGATGAGTAGATTACCAGGAACTGTGGGGAGGGGTGCAAATAGGTGCAGGGTTTCTTTCTGGGGTGATGAAACTGTTCTAAAGTTAATTGTGGTGATGGTTGCACAACTCTGTGAATATGCTAAAAGCCATTGAATTGTACACTTTCATAAGGTGAGATGTATGGTACGTGAATCATATCTCAATAAAGCTGTTAAAAATCTACCGCTGACTTCTCACCGGATTCTGAAAGATAATTTAAAATTTTCACTTACTTCCTCAACATTTCTCTACAATAATAAGCAGTCCTTAAATTTAGGTTAGCCCTACTTAGGTCCACTTCCTGGTGTGCTGTACCCCCAGCAACAAACGAATCTTCCGAAAGCTTGTCTGGTGTTCAGGATCCTTATCCTTCAAACCATCAGACTCTGCCTTGGCCAAGATCATTCCCTCCACTGACAAGGCCAATTTACATGTTTAAGGCATAGCTCATATGTCACCTCCTCAAGGGCCTTCCTCCCACCACGCTGGAGGTGCTCTGCCTTCCAGGGTATAAAATTTTGACCAAATGTTTTTGATATCATGTAATGAAGCTCATCAGCCTTCCAACCTGGACTCTGGGCCCTCCTGTACCCCCTCCCCCACCACCACCCCCTGCCCTGAGCCAGCGGTCCTTCACTAAGTCAGTGCCACATCTAGTTTTCTTTACTGCGGCACCCCAGGGCTAGCACCATATTCAGGGGCGGTTGTTTTGTTGTTGCTTTCTTTTGCCCATTATGCTATCCTTCTCCTGCTCTTCTTCCCACTTCTTCCTTTCATTTCTGGCTAACTCTTGTGAAATATTCAGGACTCTGGAAACATGCCATCTCTTCCAGAAAGGCTTCTACTGCCTCCCCTCATCCTTAGGATGGTGGCCAAACTAAAGTAATGGCAAGGAAGTGTAGAAAAGTATTAAGTAGGCACAGAATTGGTAGAACTTGCTAATGTAAAATAAATGTAAAAATAAATCATAAAGATCAAACAGAATAGGGGCACCTGGGTGGCTCAGTTGGTTAAGCATCTGACTCTTGATTTCGGCTCAAGTCATGATCCCATGATCATGGGATGAAGCCCTACTCAGCTTCATGCTAAGCATGGAGCTTGTTTTGGAGTTTCTCTCTCCCTCTCTCTCTGCCACCCCCACCCAGCTTGTGCGTGTACGTGTTCTCTCTCTCTCTCTCTCTCTCTCTCTCTCAAAATAAATAAATAGGGGCACCTAGGTGGCTCAGTCAGTTAAGTGGCCAACTTCAGCTCAGGTCATGATCTCACAATTCGTGAGTCCAAGTCCCGCATCGAGCTCTCTGCTCACAGCGCAGAGCCTGCCTGGGATCCTCTGTCCCCTCTCTCTCTGCCCCACCCTCTCTCGCACGTGCATGCTCATGCGTGCTCTCTCTCTCTCTCTCTCTCAAGGGTGAATAAACATTAGAAAAAAGTCAAAATAAATAAACATCTTTTAAAAATATCAGACAGAATAAACAGTGAACTGAAGAATAAGAACGGTAACAATTTAGAGTCATTTCATATGTTTTTCCAAGCTTTATGTCACTTGCAATTTTAAAAAGATGGGTTCTCTGTGTCCTGCCAAGTACATCTTCCTTAAACATCCCTTTTCTAATATTGCTTTATTGATCCAGGGCCTTTAATGACTCTCTCCTTGCTAATGCACCAAACCTAAACTCCACTTGCTTTAAAGGCTGTCCAAGCTGGCCCCGCCCTTCCCATCAGCTCCACCCAGCTGTGGTCAGGCCAGCGGCTTCATCCTCCAGCATGGGTCTTGCTCACTTCTGCTTCAAGCACTTTTGCCACCTTCTTGCCTGAGGCAGTCCTTTGCCTGTGCACATCTTAGGGACCATTTGATGCTCAGCTTCATGAAATCCTGCCTGCCTGGTCCATGCCTCCCTGTGCCCTCTGATCTCCTGAAGCATTCATAGTTAATAGCATCCAATTTAGCATTTAATTATATATGCTCACCTCACATAATTTACTGTTGTTTTAATGTGTGTTAGTCATGTTTCCCCCAACTAGATTATAAATCTATTGGGGGAAGGAACCATGATTTATACTCGTTTAAAATCATAAGTTCTGGAAGCAGAACTAGGTAAGGTTCCTCATCAGTAAGAAAACCACTGGCCCTCCTGCTTGCCAGCTGTGTGACATCGAACAAATGGCCTAACTTCTCTATACCTTCATTACCGATATTTAAAATGGAGATGATAAAAACACCTATCTCATAGGAGTGGCTGTACTGCTAAATGCAACAACTCATATACAGTGCTCAGCAGATACCTGGCACATTGTAAGAATTTGACAAACGTTAGCTAATACTATCATCCCCCACATTGCTTAGCATATCATTGAACACTGAATAGATGCCCCCAAATTAATTTTTGCTGATTTAGTAGGTTGCATACAAATCTCTTTTGGATGCCTAAGAGAATGAGAAACTCTTATCTTAAGACAAAAAGTGTGTGTTTGTACAGACAATAATTATTTTCCAACATTTTTCAAGACAACTTTGCCTCCCAAGTTTTGGGGAGCGTCTCACCATGGCCCTGCATGTATTCCCTCGCCTGGGTCCTGGAGTCCAGGTCAGGAAATGAAGAGGATCTCCCTCATCTCATAAGGAAACAGGGAATGAACATGAGATGGCTGGGGTATTCTGGATGCCAGGTACCAGTCATCTGCGAAGAATCCATACTAGAGTCCCCACGTGTGTCATCCTCTATTTTTGGTTGTATACACCTCAAGGAAACAAACATACACGTTTCTGTTGGTAGTTGCGGCGACAGTGTGTCTAGTGGCGGGCAAGACAATGATAAAGGTGAGAAGAAGGTAATTAAAGGTCTGAGGCTGAGCTCCAGACCCACACTATTATTATACTTTATATTATACCAATTACCATGCATGCCCCTCCCTCCCAATACTTTACAAACTAAATGGCTTCAACCAGCCTACTTGCAAGAGCCAAAGTCCCACGGGCTGCACCCTGGTGAAATCCTGGGGACTCGGGTTACTATGGAGAAAACAAAGTGTTGCCGTGGGAGGAAGAATGGGAGACTGTAGCAGCTGGTACTACCTGGATGGTCCTGGGACATGTGCAAGGATCCATATCATAAAAGATCGTAGAATGTGAATTGCATCGTAAAGCAAACCTCTGGGGTTATTCTTCCTCTTTTACATGTAAGTGGTATGTTTTCCAAATGAAAGATTATTTGAAAAATGGGTTGGCTGAAAAACGGAATGGATTTATTTATTTTACGACATGAAGATATAAGGCACAGAGGCTAGAAGGCAATTGCACTGAATCACAATCATCAGCTGACTATTTCCTTTGTCCAAAGCTCTCAAAGTGATGAACGAGGGGCCACAGCTATCAGGCAAGGTGAGAATCAGATGCAGATGTGGTGGGAGGCCAGGGGTATCATGAGAATAGTGAGTACACCTAGTTTCCAGCCTGGGTCTGCCACCACCTGGCTCTGCCTCTTTGGACAGATCATCTCACTTTTCTGATCTAAGTTTCCTCATCAGTAAGGTGACCAGTAAGGGACAGGGAGATCATCTCTAAAACTCTTTCCGGTGCTGAGATTTTACGGTTCTGTTGAGTCGAAGAAAATCTACGAATTTTTCTGCATTTTGCATTACTTTCCCTGAAAGATCCATCTTTTCCTCTCCCCTGCTCCTTCCCTCTTCCTTCCTCCCAAACCATCCGAGCACGCACACCCTGTCCCTTTCTCCCTCTGACTTGCACTTTAGAATCTGAAAAATATTCTCAAGCTTAAAAATATTGGTGGCAATGATGTGTTCCTTAGATTTTTTTCCCCTCTGGAGGTGTCTCAGAGGCATCTGCTGAAAACTTGAATTTAAATTTGTAGTTTCAAAGGAAAAGGAAGGAGGATGATACTGAATGCCTGGCCAGGAGGAGCTAGCTCAAGACAATTTCCCTATACGAGCTGAGCAGCAGTTCCACACAAAGCTAACGAATATGTGGCTTCCCTATTTCCCTTCAAATGGTTCCTTAGAATTAGGATCGCCCTAAAGTCTCCGTAATTGTTCCAAATCACACTAGGTCTTTCAATACCGTTCTCCGGTATAATTTCTGAGCAAGCAGTCAGCATAAAAAAGGACTAGGTCAGCTCTCTTTGTGTGTCAGCTCTTGGCAAAACAGCTCCTTTGGGACGTGTCTCCTGGCATCCACCCAGCCTGACTATCAACAATAGAAGCTTCTCTTTGTGCTTCCAGTAAGTCATAAATAAACCTCCTCAATCCTACCTGTTTTTTGAGAAGAGCTTCAACCGTCCTTTACCTTAGGGTAAAAAGAGAGAGGAGAGAGACATGATTGCTGCTTTAGGAAAATAGTTTTTAAATACTCACTTAAGCAATTGTTCATTTTCGTCGTTCTCTACTGCCAAACATTTACGTGTGTAATTTGGGTTCCAGTCCCTTTAGTTGCCAGGTTTGAGACTGAACTGCTTTCCCACCTTATGCGAATTGCCTTTTCTGAAGCAGCAATCCTGTGTATGGAAAGCTTTCTTCGTTGTAGAAGAAGGGCTCCTTATCCGAGCAGCAGGGAAGGCATACCCTACGGTAGGGTAACACCACACAAGCAGCAGGGGCAACGACTTACCTGGCTGCTTCAGAAACCCTAATAACTATCCCCAAAAGGTGAGAGGGCCAGGACTGTGGAGTCCCAGGCAGCAGGCCAATACTAAAGGCAGAACAAACTAGCATTCCTGTTTAGCTAAACAAGAAAACAACCAATCTCAGTTGCAGCTCAAACAGGTTAGATTCCTTAAACACCTCTCATCCAAACCTCCTCTGAAACATTAAGCCTCACACTACTGTTCTGAGGTAAACGTTAATGCTATTTTCCGGCAAAATGTAGAATGAGGTCAAACACATTATTTCCTACAGCAGTCAATGTTGGAATTAAAGAAATCTGCTGAATCCATTCTCAAAACTATGTAAATTAGTCATTTCAGCTGAGTCATCATTGAGTTCAAATGAACAACATGTTTCCTGGGCATGAAAAATGGAAGTACGGATTTTTTTTTTCCTTCTGTCACATTCCACTGGCCATGAAAGAGGTCCAGAAGGACCAGAAGTGAATATTACCAAAGAAAGTCTCCTATCTGCACTTTGGTCCCTAGGAGGAGAAACAGATTTCTGTGTTTATTCATGCTTTCTTATAATGCCAAACTCTGCAAGAGAATTTTGCACATGTTCCCACGATTCAGATTACTTATATGACTTTTTTTAAGTTATGAAATATTTTATATAAAGATAAGAATTTAAGTAATGTAGAGGCGCCTGGGTGGTTCAGTCGGCTGGGTCCAACTCTTGATTTTGGCTCAGCTCATGATCTCACGGTTTGTGGGTTTGAGTCCCTGCTTGGGACTCGCTCTCTCTCTCTCTCTCTCTCTCTCTCTCTTTCTCTCTGCCCCTCCCCAATGCACATACATTCTCTCTCTCTCTCTCTCTCTCTTTCAAAATAAATAAATAAACATCAAAAATATATAAAAAAGAATTTAAGTAATATAAGATACATTTTAAAGCATAATAATAAAACCAGTATTCATGAGGGATGCCTGCCTGGCTCAGTCTGTGAGGCATGGACTCTTGATCTCAGGGTCATGAGTTCAAGCTCCATGTTGGGCATGGAGCCTACTTGAGAAAACAAAACCAGTATTCATGAAACTACCAGCATCCCAGGGAGCAAACCACCACCCACTGATGAAGCTCCCTGTTTCCCCTGCATGGCACCCCTGACTCCCCCATGGAGGAATGTGCTTCTCGTTCTTGCTTTTCTTGATAGATGTGCTACATATATATGCATCTCTAGATAAAAGTGTTTAGTTCTGCTTGGCGTCCATACTAGTTTGCTAGAACTGTCATAACAAAGTAGCATAAACTGGGTGCTTTAAACAATAGTCATTTATTGTCTCACAGATCTGGGGGCCGGAAGTCCTAGATCGAGGTGCCCTCAGGGTTGGTTCCTTCAAGGGCCGTGAGGAAAGGGGCTGCTCCAGGCGTCTCTCCTCGCCTGCAGATGGCCATCTTCTCTCTGAGTCTTCACATCGTCTTCCCTCTATACCTGTCTGTGTACACATTTCCTCTTTTTTTTTTAATTAATTTTTTTTCAACGTTTTTTAATTTATTTTTGGGACAGAGGGAGACAGAGCATGAACGGGGGAGGGGCAGAGAGAGAGGGAGACACAGAATGGGAAACAGGCTCCAGGCTCCGAGCCATCAGCCCAGAGCCTGACGCGGGGCTCAAACTCACGGACCGCGAGATCGTGACCTGGCTGAAGTCGGACGCTTAACCGACTGCGCCACCCAGGCGCCCCCACATTTCCTCTTTTTATAAAGATACCAATCATCCTGGATTAGGGCCCACCCTAACAACCTTACTTTCACCTGATTACCTCATTAGAGACCCTGTCTCCAAATAAGATCGCATTCGGAGGTACTAGAGGTTAGGAAATCAATATATAAATTTTAGAGGGGGAGGGGGTGTCTGGGTGGCTCAGCTCATTAAGGGACCGACTTTGGCTCAGGTCATGATCCCACAATTTGTGGGTTTGAGCCCCGCTCTGTGCTGACAGTTCCGAGACTGAAGCCTGCTTCGGATTCTGTGTCTCCCCCTCTCTCTGCCCCTCCCTAACTTGTGCTCTGTCTCTCTCTCAAAAATAGATAAACATTAAAAATTTTTTTTTTCATTTTAGTGGGGGGACATAATTATCCCATTAGACTCTCACAAATAGGTTCCCAGGGAAGCAGACTCTGAAAAGCAACCACAATATTTATTAATATATTGGAGATCAACATCTAGGGAAAGGAGGGCTAGGAAGCAGAATTTTGGCAAACAGACAAGTCAAGTTGTGATACAGGCTTAACAACTGCCGCAGTCAACCCCACAGGTTGCTCAGGATGGCCCTTTAGAGTTGTTTCACCTTGGGCTGAGATGACCAGGGCTTTTACTGCCACATCAATGTCATTGGGCCTAGCCGCCTGAGAAAGGGGCGTGACCTTGGGCCGAAAGCTCTCTGTAGGGGCTAACAGCTGAGGGCATCCACCAACAGCACTCCCAGCAGCAGGAGCAATAACCACCAGTAAAGGCAGATCTGGGCAATGCATCACAGAGCCCATCACACTGGATTCTATCAAAATGAAATATGTTGTATGTTTTCTGCAACTTGCTTTTCAAAAATTTTAATGAATATTCTCAAACACATTCACAAGTAGAGAGAAGAGAGGCGCCTGGGTGGCTCAGTGGATTGAGCGTCTGGCTCTTGATTTCCATTCAGGTCATGATCTCATGGTTCATGAGATCAAGCCCCACATCGGGCTCTGCTCTGGCAGTGTGGAGATTGCCTGGGATTCTCTCTCCCTCTCTCTCTCTCTCTCTGCCCCTTTCCCACTGGCATTCCTTCTCTCTCTCAAAATAAATAAGCTTAAAAGAAAAAGAAGAGAGAATAGTGTAATTAACTCCTATATACCCATCAACTAGATTCATCTATTATCAAGATTTTGCAACACTTGCTTCATCTAGCCCTTTCTCTATCTCTGGCTCTCTCCCTTTTTTTTTTTTGGCAAATCACTTTATTTTATTTTCATCATCATTATTATTTTTTATTTTAGAGAGAGAGCGTACACACACATGGGGGAGAGGGGCACAGGAAGATAGAATCGTTTTAAAGAATGTTTAGGGGCGCCTGGGTGGCTCAGTCGGTTGAGCGTCCGACTTCGGCTCAGGTCATGATCTCACAGTCTGTGTGTTCGAGCCCCGCATCGGGCTCTGTGCTGACAGCTCAGAGCCTGGAGCCTGCTTCCAATTCTGTGTCTCCTTCTCTCTCTGCCCCTCCCCTGCTCATGCTCTGTTTCTCTCTGTCACAAAAATAAATAAAAACATTTTTAAAAAATTAAAAAAAAAAAAAAAGAATGTTTAAATGGGGCGCCTGGGTGGCTCAGTCGGTTAAGTGTCAGACTTTGACTCAGGTCATGATCTCATAAATGGGGCGCCTGGGTGGCTCAGTCGGTTAAGTGTCAGACTTTGACTCAGGTCATGATCTCATGGTTCGTGGGTTTGAGCCCCACATCGGGCTCTCTGCTAACAGCTCAGAGCCTGGAGCCTGCTGCTGATTCTGTGTCTCCCTCTCTTTCTGCCCCTCCGCTATTCATGCTCTGTCTCTCAGCAATAAATAAGTGTTAAAAAAAAAAAAAAGAATGTTTAAATGTTTACTTATTGAAAGAGAGGGAGAGAGAAAGAGATGGCAGGGGATAGGCAGAGAGAGAGAGAGAGAGAGAGAGAGAGAGAGAGAGAGAACAGGCTCTACACTGTCAGTGCAGGGGCCCGTCTTGGGGCTCGATCCCATGAACCATGAGATTATGACCTGAGCTGCATGGAGAGGCAGACACTCAACCCACTGAGCCATCCAGGTGCCCCTAGAGAGAGAGAGAGACAGACAGACAGACAGACAGACAGAGAATCTAAGCAGGCTCTACGCTCAGGCTGAGCCCAATGCAGGATTTGATCCCATGACCCTGGGATCATAACCTAAGCTGAAATCAAGAGTCAGGCACTCAATTGACTGAGCCTCCCAGGCGCTTGTCTCTCTCTTTCTTTATGGCAGACTTCATGTTGTTGTACCTCTGCACACTTCAGTATCCATCTCTAACAATATGGACGTTTTCTTACATAACCTCAATGTCATTATCACATCTAATAAATTAACAACGATTCCTTGGGCCATATTCAGATTTACCCGATTATCTCAAAAATTTTATTTTTATAATTTATTGGTTTTAAGTAGGATCCAGACAAAGGGAACATGTTATTTTGGTTATATCTCTTATCTCTTTTAATCTGAAACCATTCCCTTTCTTTTTTATCCCCATGCCATTGTCTTGTAGATTAACTAAAATACAAATAAATTAAGAGTATCGGCCATTTTTTATTTAATTTGCTTCTTAGTGGCTTCTTTAACTTATTCTTACATTCTCCATATCGCCTATAAATCAGAAGTTAGCTCTAAGGCTTAATTAGATTCATGTTCAAGGATCTATGTCATAGGTAGCACACTGTATGCTTCATACTGCATCACATCAGAAGGCACAACTGCTGGTTATCCAAGGTTATCTTAGTGATGCTAAGACTCACGGGTGGGTTCAGGTTGTGACAGCCTGAGGCCCCTCATTGTCAAATGCCTCATCAACCCTTCTTGCAACGGTATCTTTCTTTGATGACCTTTGCTTGAATCAATGATTTGACATTAAGAGTTGCAAAATGGTTATTTTCAAATTCTGTACTTTTTCCTACATTTATTAGCTAATAATATTTTTTAAAGAGTACTATGGGGATGTCTGAAATAGTTCATGTGGAAAAAAACTAGGATAAAACTGAATTCTTTCCTTTAAATTGTCAATTTTCAGAATATAGTAATGAATGTTTTCCATTTTTCTCTTTAAAATCTCATTACAAAATCATTATTTTAAAAATATAATAAGTGCGTTTCCATCAATTTCAGGAATTGTTCTTTTGAATGCTTTTAGTGTGCCATTTTTTAGCAATAGGAGCCTCTTCATGTTAGTTTCTGTGTTCTTTTGACACAATTCTGCTAATTAAAAAAATGTCTTTAATGTTTATTTATTTTTGAGAGGTGGGAGGGGCAGAGAGAGAGGGAGACACAGAATCCAAAGCAGGCTCCAGGCTCTGAGCTGTCAGCACAGAGCCCGACGCAGGGCTCAAACTCATGAACCACGAGATCATGACCTGAGCCAAAGTTGGATGTTTAACCAACTGAGCCCCCCAGGTACCCCCACAATTCTGTTAATTTTGAAATAATTTCCTTGCTTTCTGGAATAATAAAATGTCTTAGGGTCACCTTATACTTTTCATGCCCCATACCAGGAATAAGCCATTTCTCCAAGAAGTCCTGATTCTTTTTAGAATTTTTTTAGTAGTAGTTTTTTTAAGTACACTTTTTGTTGTAGAATAGTTTCAGATTCACCAAAAAATTGTGAAAATAGTACAGAGAAATCTCATATATCCCATATTCCATTTCCCCTATTATTAGCATCTTACATTTGTCACAATTAATGAACCAATATTGCTACATGATTATTAACTGAAGTCCATACTTTTTCTAGATTTCCTTAATTTTTACCTAATTTTTTTTTTTTTGTTCTAGCATCCCATCCATGATACCACATTACACTTATTTATCATGTTTCTTCAGGCTTCTCTTAGTTATGATAGTTTCTCAGACTTTCTCTCCCTATTTGTGATGAATGACCTTGACAGTTTTGAAGAGTTCTGGTCATATATTTTGTAGATTTTCCATCATTTGGGATTTGTGTGGTGTTTTTCATGATTGGACTGTAGGTTATGGGGTTTGGGGAGGAAGACCACAGAGATAAACTACAATTCTAGGTGTCATTATCAGGGATACATACTATCAATATGATTTATCACTGATGTTATCTTGATCACTTGGCTGAGGTTATGTTTATCAGGTATTTCCACTGTAAAGTTACTCTTTTCTGTGGAGCTGGGATGAGGCCAGAGTAGGAGGATCCTAAGCTCACCTTGTCCCATGGATACAACTAGATAGCAAATACAGAAGAATGGAGTCATACCGTGCATCTTTTCTGACCACATACAACGAAACTAGAAATCAACCACAAGAAAAAATCTGGAAGGAGCACAAATACATGGAGGTTAAATAACACGCTACTAAACAATGAATGCATCAACAAAGAAATCAGAAAAGAAATTTTTTAAAAGTACAGAAAAACAAATGAAAATGAAAAAACAATGATCTAAAATCTTTGGGATGCAGCAAAAGCAGTTCTAAGAGACAAGTTTGTAGCAATACAGAACTACTCCAAGAAGCAAGAAAAATCTCAAAAAAACAACCTAACCTTACACCTAAAGGAGCTAGAAAAAGAACAACAAAACCCCAAAATCAGCAGAAGGAAGGAAATAATAAAGATTAGAACAGAAATAAATGATATAGAAACTAAGAAAACAATGGGTCAATGATACTAGGAGCTGTTTCTTTGAAAAGATCAACAGGGGCACCTGGGTGGCTCAGTCAGTTAAGCATCCAACTCTTGATTTCAGCTCAGGTCATGATCTCATGGTTCGTGAGTTCAAGCCCTGTGTCAGGCTCTGCGCTGTAGCACTGCAAAGCCTGCTTGGAATTCTCTCTCCCTCTCTCTCTCCCTGCCCCTACCCCACTCATGCTTGCTCTTTCTCTCTCTCAAAACAAAAAATTAAAAAAAATTAAAAAGATCCACAAAAATTGACAAATCTCCAGCCAGACTCATTAAAAAACAGAGAGAGAGGGGCACCTGGGTGGCTCAGTCGGTTAAGCGACCGACTTTGGCTCAGGTCATGATTTCGCGGTCCGTGAGTTCGAGCCCCGCGTCGGGCTCTGTGCTGACAGCTCAGAGCCTGGAGCCTGTTTTGGTTTCTGTGTCTCCCTCTCTCCGACCCTCCCCTGTTCATACTCTGTCTCTCTCTGTCTCAAAAATAAATAAACGTTAAAAAAATTAAAAAAAAAAAAAAAACAACAGAGAGCGAGAGAGAGGACTCAAATAAACAAAATCACCAATGAAAGAGGGAAATAGTAACCAACACCATGGAAATAGAAACAATTATAAGAGAATATTATGAAAACTATATGCCAACAAATTGGACAGCCCTGAAAAAATGGGTAAATTCCTAGAAACGTATAACCTCCCCAAACTGAAGCAAGAAGAAATAGAAAATTTGAACAAACCAATTACCAGCAATGAAATTGAATCCATAATCAAAAAATTCCCAGCAAACAAAAGTCCAGGACGAGATGGTTTCACAGGTGAATTCTACCAAATGTTTAAAGAAGAGTTAATATTTATTCTTCTCAAATGGTTCAAAAAATACAGGAGAAAGGAAAACTTCTCAATTCATTCTATGAGGCCAGTATCACCCTGATACCAAAGCCAGATAAAGACACCATAAAAAAAGAGAACCACCGGCCATTATCTCTGAAGAACATAGATGCAAAAATCCTCAACAAAATACTAGCAATCCAAATCCAACAATACATTAAAAAAATCTTTCATCAAAATCAAGTGGGATTTATTCCCAGGATGCAAGGGTGGTTCAATATTCACAAGTGATACATCACATCACCAAGAAAAAGTATTTAAAAAACTATATGATCTTTTCAATACATGCAGAAAAAGCATTCAACAAAGTACAACATCCATTCATGATAAAAACCCTCAACAAAGTAGGTCTCAAAGGAACATATTTCAACATAATAAAGGTCATATATGAAAAACCCACAGCAAACATCATACTCAATGGGGAAAAACTGGAGTTTCACCACTAAGATCAGGAACAAGACAAGGATGTCCACTCTCACCACTTTTATTCAACATAGTTCTGGAAGTCTTAGCCCCAGCAATCCAAGAACAAAAAGAAATAAAAGGCATTCAAAATTGGTAACGAAGAAGTAAAACTTCCACTATTTGCAGATGACATGACGCTATGTATAGAAAACCCTAAAGACTCCACCAGAAAACTACTAGAACTGATAAATGAGCTCAGTAAAACTGTAGGATACAAACTCAATGTAAAGAAATCTGTTGCGTTTTTATATGCTAATAATAAGCAGCAGAAAGAGACATTAAGAAAATAATCCCCCCCCCAAAAAAAGAAAATAATCCCATTTACAATTGCATCAAAAATAATAAAGTACCTAGGAATAAACTTAACCAAAGAGGTGAAAGACCTACACTCTGAAAACTATAAAACATAGATGAAAGAAATTAAAGATGACACAAAGAAATAGACACTCCATGCTCACGGATTGGAAGAAAAAAATGTTAAAATGTCTATACTACCCAAAGCAAGCTAAAGATTTAATACAATCCCTCTCAAAATACCAACAACATTTTTCACAGAACTAGAAAAAACAATCCTAAAATTTGTATGGAACCACAGAAGACCCTGAATAGCCAAAGCAATCTTGAAAAAGAAAAACAAGGGGCACCTGGGTGGTTAAGTCGGTTAAGCATCTGACTTTGGCTCAGGTCATGATCTCAGGGTTGTGGGCTCGAGCCCCACTTTGGGCTCTGAGCTGACAGCCTGGAGCCTGGTGCCTGCTTCGGATTCTGTCTCCCTCTTCTCTGCCCCTCCCCTGCTCACACACTCTCTCTCTCTCAAGAATAAACATTTTAAAAATAATAAAAGACAAGAAAAGAAAAAGAAAAACAAAAGTGGAGGTATCAGAAATATGGACTTCAAGTTATATTACAAAGCTATAGTAATCAAAACAGCATGGAACTGGCACAAAAATAGACACATAGATCAATGGAACAGAATAGAAAACTGAGAAGTGAACCCACAGTTATATGGTCAACTAATCTTCGACAAAAGATGAAAGGATATCCAATGGAAAAAAAAGTCTTTCAACAAATGATATTGGGAAAACTGGACAGCTACATGCAAAAGAATGAACCTGGACCACTTTCTTACACCACACAGAAAGAAGAAACTCAAAATGGATTAAAGACCTAAATGTGAGACCTGACACCATAAAAATCCTAAAAGAGCACAGGCATAATTTCTCTGACATCAGCCATTGCAACATTTTTTTAGACGTCTCCTGAAGCAAGGGAAATAAAAGTAAAAACAAACTATTGGGACTACATCAAAGTAAAATTTTCTGCACAGCAAAGGAAACAATCAACAAAACTAAAAGGTAACCTACTTAATGGGAGAAGATATTTACAAATGACATATCTGATAAAAGAGATATATAAAAAATATATATTTTTTACATAAAAATATATATTTTTCTTATTTATTTATTTTGAGAGAGAGAGAGAGAGAGTAAGAGAGGGGGAGGGGCAGAGAGAGACTGAGAGAGAATTCCAAGCAGGCTCCACACTGCCAGCACAGAGCCTGATGCAGGGCTCAAACTCACAAACCGTGTGTCTGTTGGCCATCTGTATGTCTCCTTTGGAGAAGTGTCTGTTCATGTCTTCTGCCCATTTTTTACTTGGATTATTTGTTTTGGGGATGTTGAGTTGTATACATTTTTTAAAATACATTTCAGGGGCACCAGGGTGGCTCAGTCAGTTAACCAGCTCTTGGTTTCAGCTCAGGTCATGATCTCATGGTTCGGGGTATCGAGCCCCATGTCAGTCTCTGCACTGGGCCTGCTTGGAATTCTCTCTCCCTGCCCTTCCCGACTCATGCTCACTCACTCTCTCTCCCTTTCAAAACTAAATAATTTTTTTAAAAACATGAGAAAAAGAAAAGAAAATTGAAATTCTTCTCCATGGGAGTTTTGCCTAACTCACCTCTAACTTAATTAATTATTATCAGATGTACTCATAGATATTTTATATTTTGGGTCTTAATTTAGTACGACTTCATTTAGTTATTGCTCAGATTGCTCCAGCTTTGACCACTGGGCTCCTTTCAAGTGGCTCCTGTGTCCCTTTGACATACTTCATCATTGTGGGTTTTTTTTTTTTTTTTAGCGATTCATTACTTTCTGGCACTATAAGATGCTCCAGGATCATTTTATTTCTTGCCTTAGTCCTAGAATCAGCCATTTCTCCAAGGAACTGTTTCCTTTTATTGGAAAATGTTATTATAAACACATGATTGGGGTGGGGGGGTGCCTGGCTAGCTCAGTCGGCAGCATCTGCTACTCTTGATCTCAGAGTCATGAGTTCAAGCCCAACGTTGTGGGTAGGGTTTACTTAAAAAAAAAAAAAAAGAAAAAACAAAAGAAAGAAAGAAACACAGGATAGGTGTGCTTGTTGCTATTGGGGTGTCATTGCTTCTATGCACTTTCAGCTGACAGAAAAAGGAAATATATATATGTATACTAACCTGTGTACATACACACATATTTATTAATATTTTATATGTAATTACATGTATATTACATGTATATTAAACTAAATATGAGTTCATACTGATGTCTCCAACTCGAATCCATTATCACGTTTTAACTTTCTCTTCTTGTTTGTCTATAACCTCTAACTCCAATAGTAAGAAACTTGGCTCCCACCATCCACCATACATATTTAATCGTTCATTTCCAGTATAGATATATAGTGGTTTCAGGATTGTTAACTTGTACCCTCTTGGGAAACAACTTTATTGCCTAGAATACAGGACTTATGGAGAGTTCCTCTTGCCTTTAGTCTTATAGATTCCACCCATCTCCAAAGTTACTTGGATCAGCACTTTTTCTCCCTATCCTCTTCAGGGAGCTTGTTTCATACGTTTGTAATGCAGTTAGATTCTTTTATCACATTCTATTCTGAGATCCCCTGACCTCCTTAATGCCTTGGGAATAGTTTTTGAAACTCACTCTCTTGGTGTCAAGGGAGTTCTTTGCTACTAGGATATCATTATTTGTATTCAGTGAGCAGAATCAGGAATTTTTTTTTCATGGTTATAATCTTTTTTTTTTTAATTTCTTTAATGTTTATTTATTTTTGAGAGAGAGAGACAGACAGAGCACAAGCAGGGGAGGGGGAGAGAGAGAGGGAGGCACAGAATCTGAAGCAGGCTCCAGGCTCTGAGCTGTCAGCACAGAGCCCGACGCGGGGCTCGAACTCATGAACCGTGAGATCATGACCTGAGCCAAAGTCAGCCACTTAACCGACTGAGCCACTCAGGCGCCCCTATAATCTTTTTTTTAGACAACAGCTTTATGTAAATATAATTAATGTACCATACGATTCACCATACGATTATAATGTAATGGTTGTAAGTATATTCATAGAGTTATGCAACCATCACCATAATCAATTTCAGAGAACTTTCATCACCCCACTAAGAAATCTTGTATACATTAGTAGTCACTCCCCCTTTTCTCCAACTTCTTTCCACATACCCTCTCTCCACCATCCCCAGGCAACCACTAATTTACTTTATGTCTGTATGAATTTGTCTCTTCTGAACATCTTACATAAATGAAACCATACAATATATGGCCTTCTATGTCTAGCTTCTTTCACTTAGCAACATGTTTTCAAAGTTCATCTCTGGAGACAAACCAAGAAACAGACTCTTAACTATAGAGAACAAACATGGTTACCAGAAGGGAGGTGGATAAGGGGATGGATGAAATAGATGATGGAGATTAAGAGTACACTTATGATGAGCACTGAGTAATGCCTAAAGTTGTTGAATCACTATATTGTACACCTGAAACTAATATAACACTGTATGTTAACTATACTGGGATTAAAATTAAAAACTTAATTTAAAAAATGCAAAAAACCTATATTCTAGAGGAGTCACAAACGATAGATAGATAGATAGATAGATAGATAGATAGATAGATAACCTTCAGGTAGCTGTAAATGCTATATAAGAATAATAATAAGGTTTGATAGGGGAGGGTAATGTGTGGAAACTGGGTGGCTCAGTTGGTTGGGCATCTGACTCTTGATTTTGGCTCGGGTCATGATCTCACTGTTTGTGGGATCAAGTCCTGTGTTGGGCTCTGTGCTGATAGCACAATGGTCTCTAACTTGCTTGCTTCACGTTTTACCTTCCCTTCTTGTTTCAACCATTTGGATTCAGTAATTCAGCTTTAGAATGTGGTAACCTTAGCACAACTAGCCTGAAAACCTGATAGACCATTGCATCTGGCTATTGTCCCATGGCTCCATACCTTACATCTCACCTCTCTGCCCATCCTGGACACTTGGGACATCACTAATTGTATCATCTGGGAAGGGACACTAGTCACTCATGTCCTGTCAAATCCTGAAAGTCTTCCTCTAAAACTCTCACGTCAGATTCTTCCTTTCCATTTTCACTGCCATCAGCCTAGTCCAGACTTCCATTATCTCTTGCATCTTTTTTAAAACATATGTCCATCTTCACGTGACTTTGCCACTAGACCATAGGTTAACTGGAAAGGAAATAGAATACCGTGAATTCTGCTCTAAAATAGGATACCAGTAGTAAACCAAACCATGGCACGGGACCCCATATACGAAAATTTACTACACTGAATTTCAGACAGTAGGTTTACCACTCATTAGCATGTCAAGAAATCAACTAAGTGACTTGTGACCAGTATTTAAAAAGTGAAATAGAATAGGAAGCGACCCAGAAGTTGTACTTGTAATGCTGCTTTCCCTCTCCCACAGTACCTCGCACTCTTCCTTTCCAATCAGGGTCCAGCAGAAATGATCCCACAAAAAAGGGTGGCAAGAGGAAGAGCCATTCTGCCAGCAAGGAGGTAGTGACCAGAGAATACACCATCAACATTCACAAGCGCATCCATGGAGTGGGTTTCAAGAAGCATGCACCTTAGGCACTGAAAGAGATCTGGAAATTCACCATGAAGGTGATATGCATATTGACACCAGGCTCAACAAAGCTGTCTGGGCCAAAGGAATAAGGAATGTTCTGTACCATATGCGTGTGCAGCTGTCCAGAAAACCTAACAAGGATGAAGATTCACCAAACAAGTTCTATACATTGGTTACCTACCCTATGTACCTGTCGTCACTTTCAAAAATCTACAGACAGTTAATGTGGATGAGAACTAGTCACTGATTTTTCAGATTAAGGTGCATAAAAGAAGGGAAATAGGATAGGATAGAAAGTATCAGAGAATATTATGCATAGTAAGAGTATTATTTTGTTTGGGGTATATGATATGAATGCAAAATGTATTTTCTACAATGCATCAGTGGCCAAAAGGTTGGAAAAATACTGACTAGTGGTATTGTAAATGCTCTGCTAAAATAAGGCATTAGAAATAACCTAAATGTTAAGCTTGATCTATATTTAGCATGAAAAGGTATACTAGAAGGCCTACAAAGGCCTTCAGACTTTTTGGGTTTGAACTCTGGTTCTGTTGCTTACTTGGTGACCTTCAGCAACTTACTTAAACATTTTGTGCAATTTTATCATCTGTAAAATGGGGATAATCATAGCACCTATCTCTGAGAGTTATAATGAGCTATAAATGAGTCAATACAAGTAAAATGCCTAGAACAGAGCCTAGCACATAGCAGTAAATTAAGAAATGTTAGCTATTATTATCAATATTCTCAAATTACTTGGCAATAGAAGTCATATTTTTAAATCCCATTTTTCTAACAATTACCATTTCAAGTCAGGTCATAAAGCTTCTCACACATAGAGACTAGGCCTATCATCTATGGATTTCAATACAGAATCTTTGGGTGATCACCTCAGGATCCAAAAGCCCCTTATAGGTGCTATTCTGAGAAAACTATGTTGTCCCTGCAACCTGCTTTATATCTCTCTCTTAGACACTGCCAAACATACCCAAATGTTCTGAGAAGATGTGGATCATACTGTCCTGTTCATGCCTGTGAACGCAATTTCTACCAAGTCTTTTGTTTGAGGGCCCTCATTTAATAAAACTTGTATTAATACACACTGAGCAGATGACTTCCTTCATTTATACAGTATGAGAATCCAGCAACATGATGCTTAGCGATACAAGGATGGATTATGTTTCACTGCAATTATACTGCTGACACATTGCTCTTTGAGAGCTCCTCTCCTAGTGGTTTAACAACTAACTAGCTCTAAGATAAAGAGGCAAAAAAAAAAAAAAAAAAAAGGCGCCCAGATTTGTAGCATGGCCAATTTCTATGGTGTAAATGTTCCCATCATGACCAGTTTCAAGCTACCAGTGTGACGTCTCTGAATACAGAGTTGGAAAGAGCTGCCTATATTCTGCTCGCATGAGCCCTAACAAGCAGTCCCCAGCATACCATCTGCATGTGACTATTTCATGTTTTCTGCCCAGTGTACATGTAAGAATGAAAGCATTTTTAATTATCAAACGTTTCTTTGTTCTGAAAATACCATTCAGTGGACTTTTCGGTTATGCCAAGGAAAAGGAAACATTTTATTCTAAAATGAAGATTTTGAGACAATGTGACTCCAAGGCACTGAACAAAGGTCTGGATAATGTAAAACGTGAATCTCTCCAGACTCTTCTTTTTTGAAGTTTATTTACGTATTTTGAGAAAGAGAGAGAGAGAGCATGTGCAGGCAGGGAAGGGGCAAAGAGAGAGGGAGGGGGAGATAGAGAAAGAGAGAGAAAGAGAGAGAGAGAGAGAGAGAGAGAGAGAGAGAGAGAGAGAGAGAATCCCAAGCAGGCTCCGTGCTGTCAGCACAGAGCCTGACACAGGGCTCAAACTCACCAACTGTGAGATCATGACCTGAACCAAAATCCAAGAGTCGGCCGCTTAACCAACTGACCCAGCCAGATGCCCCAGACTGTTCTTTTGAAAAGGCATTCTTTTCTAAATTAGAATTCAGATCACGAAGTCCCTAAAAATGATCTCCTGTTCTTATTAGATAAGCAAATGAGAAGGAGAGATCAGATGAATGTAGAAAGCGTTTAGGGGCAAAGTCTTTGCCTCACATTGAAAAAGGACTACCAGGTTGAATGGGCTGGGATTGCAGAGCCCAATCTGAACCACTCACCTAAAGACCTCAGGGAGTGTTATTACATATTGAATAACCTAGATTTGGGGAAGTGCAAGGATGAGGCATCACGGGGTTCTGAAGGATTGTCCTGGTAGGGCCTTTATGGCAAAGTCAACTCCAGGGGGAGCAGACATTCTGAGTCTCCACTGCCCCATAAGGGGACAGTGAGACCCAAGACCCTACAGTCTTCACCTTGACACAAGTGTGATGTACTACATAATTTATTTCCATATAAAGAGCATTCTCTATTAAACAATACATAGAGTAGTGGTTCAAAGTCAAATGCTGGAGACAGATAGGTCCAGGTTTGAATTTTCATTTTGTCACATATCAGCTGTGAGAGACCTTGGGCATATTATCTAATTTCTCTGAACCTCAGTTTCCTCAAGAGAGGAAAAAAAGTGAATATAATTGTACCTACACCTAAGAATTATTTTGAGGATTAAACTAGATAATATAGTATTTAGCCTTGATAAGGTACTCAAAAATTAGTAATAATCGCAACCATAAATATCTCTTCAGACCCACTCCGGAGGCTAGATGCCTGATGGAAGTAGATATTTATGTCATCTCAGCATCAATGTTTACTAAATCTCAGCCCAGATTTGCCATTGTTTCCAGGTAAGTTCAGAGCTATAACCATCTACATCTGGGTAGGAGACACACAGGAAGCAAAATTTGAAGTCTATATTTGTATAGGATGGCTTGAGTAAGTGGGTTGTACCGGTCTCTGAAGCTCACCTAAGAGCCAGTATTTCATTTCAAGAGACAATGCAGGTTATTTCTGGGGATCTTTATCAGAATCTCTGGACTCCTATTTGAAATGGTGCCATCATTCGCACCAGGACTTCTGTTGTCACTAAGGTGATCTCAAGCTGTCAACGAATGTTGATGCGACCTCAGAACTGGAAGTCATCTAAATCTGATGAAATCTTTCTTGTCTGTGTTCTTCTCTCAGACTCTTTATTATGCATTTAGTTAAGCTGGTGACACCAGATATAAGCTTTACTTTAATTAAACCATTCTCCAGTGTCCTCTCACCGCTCTGCACTGAAAGAGCAGGCATTCACGGAGACGACACTGAGGATGGAACTCTTTGTGTCAAGTCTCCATTTTATGCTGATTTTCACTGAACACAAGATGGACTGTTTGCAGCAGGACCATTGGGGATAACGGGCACTGGATTTTGTGCAATGATTTTTATCTCTGGTGTTTCTGGCGCTGATTAAGGTTTCAGGCAAACAGAGGCACTGAGGACCTAGCAACAATTGCTACAGAGCTTCCTGGTTGCCAGCAACAGTAAATGCCACAGAGACACAAAGACTCAACCTTTCACATGTACACAATAAAACCTGGAGCTTGGTTTCCTATTTCAGACACAACAGAATCTTCCAGGTAGAGCACAACAGCTTCTTCTTTCCCCCATTTATACTAGATTTTTAAAATTTTGTACAGAAACACACTGCCCGGGAGCCTGTATGACAATCTTGCTTCTAAATTTGTTCAAGAACACTTACATTCTAACCTCTCTCTTAGTACCGTCCATTTTCACTATTTTGAGAGATAAATGGAATGAAATAGTATTGTGTATCTGATCTGGAATTTTAAATAAGGTGTGACTTGTTTAATGTGTTTGGAATTGGCAATCTTCTCTACAAAGTTACGGTTAGTTTCTACCCTTCTGATAATATTCAGGAATATTATCTGAAAGATCTTCTTCCCCAAGTACAGTCTCTAATTTGTTTTTAGAAAAGGTAGAAGCATACAGAATATGAAATAGAGCACTGGCAATTTAAGGTTTTTCCATGACTCATTCAAGGAAATTGCATAATAGCCCTTCCTCTGCCAACCTCACACACTCTTCTCAAATACCTTGCTCTTTTCTTTATTCCATTCCCCCACCCCTGTCACTTTTTCTATCCTTTCTGTATGCCATTATACTTTTTCTCTCTTTTCTCTTAAGACTGTAAAACTCTCTAGGGTATAGTCATGTGTTATGCAAGGTGATAAGGGAACTGAAGTGCCCCTAAGCTTGCTAGTCTGTCTCCTAGCAACGTATGACATGTTGCTTAGTAACATGAGGGGTGAGAGTGAAGTCTCTCTCACATATCTAAAAATACTGAAATCATTAACAAAAAATAATAGGGGGCTTATTAAGATATACCATGTTTACCATATAAGTTTGCCATGGAGGGAACTTATTTCAGGCCATGCTATCTTGAGTAAACCTCTATAATTCTTATAATCAGTATACTAGAAAAACAGCTTTTCTTATAAAGAGATAAAACAGCCTTTTCTAATCCTTTCTTTTCTACACATGCATAATCAATGTTTCTGCAGAATGAAGAAGTGTTTCCTAAATGATCTCTTAGGCTGCACAGATGAAGAAAAACACAGCCTTTCCTCTTCTCTGCACATGCATAATTGATTTGTAAATCTAAATGAAGACTGAGAAATGTTTCCCAAAACACCTCTCTAGGCTGGGTGTCATTTGGGAGTTATGTCTTTTAAGATTACAACAGTCTGGAAAGTAATTCTCTGCGAACTTATTCAGTGGTTTTCAGAATTCAGAAATAACTGGATCATACCACCCCAAACCATTACAACTCTTTAGTTCCAAAATGGTAAATATTAATCGAAGGGAATACTATTTACTGAATTAGATCTACTCAGTCTGACTCTGGTGCAGGATGCAGGAACTGGGAATCAGTTAACTAGCCCCCTAGTTACTTTAGCACTTTTAGGAAAAACTAGTATAGAGGGTGATTCTAATATGTTACAAAGGGTTATCCTCCACTATTTTGTCTCTTGGATTCATACGTAGGCATGGAGCCTATTTAAAGCAAACATTTCTAAATGAAATAAATAAGTAAACGCTTAAAAAAATAAAAATAAATTTAGATCTTGAGCTGTGTTTTTGTTAGAGAATTTAGGAGAAACGTATTTGCTTGGATTTATCCTTTTAAACTCAAACTTGCACGAGGCAGGCAATGTGAGACAGACAGCATGATCGTTTTATAAAGAATGTAGAGGTGGTG
Organism: Panthera onca; assembly: GCF_046562875.1. Taxonomy (NCBI): domain Eukaryota; kingdom Metazoa; phylum Chordata; class Mammalia; order Carnivora; family Felidae; genus Panthera; species Panthera onca. The sequence continues at coordinate 75,714,292 of NC_138345.1, read as the reverse complement.
GTATGGTGTGAGACAGTGAACACTATCCTGGGATGAAGTTGGGAAATGTGACAGTTCTTTGTGTCAGCAGCTCCTGCACTGTCCTCTCTCACACAGCACTGGACACAATGTATTGTAATAGCAGTTTCAATCACTAGACCTTGAACTCCTCTGGGCCAGGAAAAAAGTTTTACGTCTTTTGCGCCAATGCTTAAAGAAGAAGCTTCAAAGACCAAGTCCTAAATATTTGCCACATCTTGCCCTTGAACTAGCCCCTTTGGCTAATAAAATTGGCCAAGCTTTAGAGGCACCTGGGTGACTCAGTTGGTTAAGCATCTGACTTTGGCTCAGGTCATGATCTCATGGTTTGTGAGTTCGAGCCCCGTGTCAGGATCTGTGCTGACAGTTCAGAGCCTGGAGCCTTCTTCAGATTCTGTGTGTCTCTCTCTCTGCCCCTCCCCTGCTCATGTTCTGTCTCTCTTTCTCTCTCTCAAAACTAAATAAATGTTAAAAAATTTTTTTAATTGGTTAAGCTTTAGAAAAATAGTTATTTGTTCATTATGCAAATATTTAGTAAGACAAATTGAAATATAATGGACAGAATTTAGTGATCAGTTGGGAGTAACTTGAAAGAGTTGATATACATAAAGTGCTAAGAATAGTGCCTGGTATATAGTAAACATTATACAAGGTTATTCTTATTTTAGTCTAGCTTGGTAGACTAGGCAGATGACAATGAACTGATATTGAGGATATAGAATAATGAAGAATATAGAACACTAAAGAGGGTAATGGAGAAGAATAACTAATTCCATTTAGATATGTTGAACTTGAGATACCCACAGGTCATCCAAAGGGATAAAGCCAAGTAAGAAATATAAGTCCTGAAGATGGGAACATGTTGTATAAGACATTTTAAAAGTGAATTCTGAATTTTTGTGTGGCTAGTGCTACATAAAAATAGACCAGTTGTAATTCCTCAGTATTTTACTTCCTACAACATGAAAACATCGATTCTGTTGTTCACTAGTAAATCAGCGTCACCCTGATTTATCTATGCTATGGAATTAGTTAAGACAGGGATTTGAAAGAAAGAAGAGAAGTGCACATTTGGATGGTTGGGGGAAGGGACTTTGGGGCATCTTTGACTACTATCAAATGCCTGCAGCCAGTGCACCATGGCAACCTTCCCAGGCTGCCACCTAATTTCCATATGCTTTAAGGGGAGGGTGGGGTAGGATGGAAGTGAAGCCTTCAGTGTGCATTCTTGTGAGTGTGTGTAATTTGGGCTAATAAAATGCAACCAAATTATAAATTGTGTTTTATGGAAAACTGAGATTATCTGCTGCCTCTCCACTTTCTTCTTTTTTTTCTCTTCTCAGGATGCCTTTGAGCCTCTTCAAATTTTGTCAAAGGTTGGATTTCAATAGTAGGCTTGCAGCCAGAGCAAAACTACAAATTAAAATGTGTATGTCAGGACATAAATATGTTGTTCAAAAGAGTTCACTAAGTGCCTGAACATCAATGAGCGACCTCAAAGCACTGTATTACAATACAAGAGATACATTTTTAATATTATAGGGTAGAGGTGTTTGCATTATTTCATAAGTCTTACTTCTGGGATCGAAATTCATTAATATTTCTCTCTACTATACAACAAAAGTCCTTCTCAAAATAGATGAAACTCAGTTACCAGAATCACCACTGATAATTCTTACCACTGTTATTCAGAAAAACTTATTATTTAGTAATATTGCATTGTGTTGACCAGAGTTTGAAAAAGATAATGTTAAGCTTTAAATAAAATTCTGAATTCAGGTGTGGGTCACATTCTTACCTAAATTGTTAATGAGGAATTTGGCCAAGGTGAATGTAGCAGGTAGTCTTTAAGGGCCATACACAGTAAGAGCCAAATCACTCAATACATCGATCAGTACTGAACCCTAAAGTAAATAAATGTAAATTCACCATGTCAGCATAATCATGTCCAGGAAGACTAGCCAGTCTCTCTGCATTATGTTCCCCTGTAACCAACTCTGCTCTGTCTATTCTTTCTGCACATAACAGTCAGAAGGATCTTTCTGAAATGCAAAGTTTATTATTCCTCTTTCCTTTAATGGCTCTCTTTGAGTTTGGAATAAGGTCCTTTCATAATCAATTCTTTGCTATAATCCTCCAGCCACCCAATCCCTTTCTCCTTACACTTCATGTAATAAACCATAACAAACCATTTCCAGTTTCTGAAACTAACCCAACTGTCTGTGTATTTGCATGTGCACTCTCTTCTCCATTTGTACCTGCTACTTCTATTTATTTTTCAAGACAATCCCAAGAATTGCCTCTTCCAGGAAGGTTTCCTGCATTCTTTATACCACACCATCCCCCAAAGACCTAGAGGTTATAGGTAATATATATCTCCTTGCACAGGACCATGCCATGCCTCTTTCTTGGGACTTATCAGAATGCATTATGTCCAATTAAATCTTAGCCAAATAAACATTTATTTATCCTACACTATACCTAGCCCAATATATGCAACTTAGTAGGCAATCTTATGTGTTTCCAAAAAGAAGAAACAAATGAATAAGTGTTTGAAAAATATAGGGCTGATCATTCATATGAGTTAATTACTTGGGTTAAAAAAGATAATTTAGAAAATAATGAAGTTGAAATATGTATGAGCTACTGAGAGGAGGGTTCCCAAATATACATATGGTAGCTTGATTCATGACAAAAGTGTCACTGGAGTCCAGTGGGGAAGTATGGTCTTATAAATAAATAGTGTTGGGCCAACTGGATATTCATATGGGGAAAAAAACAGATCTGACCTCTACATCACATCAAACACACACAAAAATATCGGTTCCTGTATGTATTGTGGAACTAAATGTAAAAGCTTAAACAATAAATCCTTTAGAAGAATCCATGACCTGTGGATAGGCAAAATTTTTTTTCTTTTTTTCTTTAAATGTTTATTTATTTAGGGGCGCCTGGGTGGCTCAGTCAGTTAAGCGGCCGACTTCGGCTCAGGTCATGATCTCGCGGTCCGTGAGTTTGAGCCCCACGTCGGGCTCTGTGCTGACAGCTCGGAGCCTGGAGCCTGTTTCCGATTCTGCGTCTCCCTCTCTCTGACCCTCCCCTGTTCATGCTGTCTCTCCCTGTCTCAAAAATAAATAAAACGTTTAAAAAAAAAATAAATGTTTATTTATTTATTCTTGAGAGAGAGAGAGAGATAGAGATAGAGAGAGAGAGAGAGGGAGGGGCAGAGAAAGAGGGAGACAGAGAATCCCAAGCAGGCTCCCTGCTGCCAGCACAGAGCCCGATATGGGGCTCAAATTCACGAACCATGAGATCATGATCTGAGCCGAAATCAAGGGTCGAATGCCCAAGCGACTGACCCACCCAGGTGCCCTGGCAAAGATTTCTTAAATGTAACTCAAAAAGTACTAACAATAGGGTCACCTGACTGGCTCAGTAGTAGAGCATGTGACTCTGCATCTCAGGGTTGTAGATTCAAGCCCCACAGTGGGTGTACAGATTACTTAAAAACAAAATCTTTAAAACAATGCTACCAATGGGGTGCTTGGGTGGCCCAGTTCTTTGAGCCTCCAACTTGAGCTCAGGTCATGTTCTCATGGTTCATGGGTTGGAGCCCCATATAGAGCTCTCTGTGGACAGCACAGAACCCACCTCAGATCCTCTGTCCCCACCTCTTTCTGCCCCTCCCCCCCTTCTCAAAACTAAATAAATATTTTTTAAATGCTAACAATAAAGAAAAAGTGATAAACACAACTACACTACAATTAAGAACTTCCATTCATCAGATGACATCATTACATCATTAGGAGAGTAAAAAGGCAAGCTGCAGAGTGGGAAAAAATTTTTTTTGTAATCTTCAAATCCAAAAAGGACTCTTATTCATAGTGTATGATGTACTCCAACCAAACACTAAGATACAGACCACTCAGTTGTTGCAGAAACAAGATAATTTGTCCCATAGAATGTCCCACACTTTGAGTTTTTGTTTGCCTCCCTGTGATGTCATCTGACTTGTTCCTATAAATGGAAGTTAGTTCTAAAAGTTTGGTTATAGGTTTAGCACAGCTGTTTCTGATGCACTTTCATAGGTGATGCTGTGTGCTTCCTATCAGATCACATCACAGGGTCGCAGGGTCTGATTGTCCCACTTTTAGTGATGCTAATATTGAGCAGTGAGTTCACTTAGTAATAGCTGAATCCTTTCATTTAAAAATTCCCCAACAGGGGCGCCTGGGTACCTTAGTTGGTTAAGCATCTGACTGACTCAGGTCATGATCTTAAGGTTCGTGAGTTGGAGCCCTGCATGGGGCTCTGTGCTGACAGCTCAGAGCCTGGAGCCTGCTTCAGATTCTGTCTCCCTCTCTCTCTGTCCCTCCCCTGCTTGCATACACTCTCTCTCTCTCAAAAATAAACATTTAAAAAATTCCCCATCAATATTTTATCAGAGTTGTTATCCACTGATGATCTTTGCTTGAATAAATTACTTCATTAGGGGATGCAAGGGTAATTTTTCTAATTCTATTACTTCCATATTCACTAGTTGACATTACTCTATAAAACTCTATAAAACAATGATTTTCCCTAATTAATTTGGGTCATTTGGTTACCTTGAAATATAGTTTATACAGGAAATGCAGGACAAATGCTCAAATCTTTATCTGATTGCCAATGTGTAGAGTATGGAATTGCTGCCCTAGTTACTTCCAGTGGTGCAATGGTATCAGATGTTATTTTTAATTCACTTTTTTCCTATTTTTATTTTTCCTTTGTGGAATATCTTCATAAACTCATGGGTTTATATCATTAAATTTTTTTATTATAAATATGGTATAAATACAAAAAAAATAAAACATAATTTTATACCATAACAAATAATTGTAAAGTGAATATCTAGCTTTTATAACTCCTTTGCCTCCCTCCTCCCTATCAAAATCATCTCTCAGGAAATTAGCTGAATTTTGACATAATTTTAAATTAATATGTCCTTTTGCAGATTTTGAAGTATAAGATTTACTTCCATTATGGAATTAAAGCAGCCATATTAAGGGTATGGGATCTTCATCTTAAAACTAATAGGCAGCCATTGATCTGCTTTAAGCAATGGTGTGACATGATCTGTATTATGTTACATGATCTGTGATATGTATCATAATAAGATCACTCTGGCTGTTGTGTGAAGACTGAACTGGGTGGGGTTAGGAGTATATGTAAAGAAAATCTAGAAGGGCACTGCAGTTGTCCAGGCAAAAGATGATGTACTTACTAGAGTGAAGGCAATAGAGATGGAAGAAAAGAATAAGATCTGAGAGAGATTTAGGAAGTAAACCTGATAGGACTTAGTGATCGATTCTATGCTGGTCAGAAAAAGAGAGGGAGCTATCAAGAGTAATTCTTCTTTCTGATTTGAGAAATCAGATATATGCTGCTCCATTTACTGAGCAAGAGAACCTTGTAGAAGGTGCGTGTTTATGGGAAGGTAACTAGTTCAACCGGGGATACCTGTGAGAAACCCAGTCTAAGACTGGAAGTTTAGTACACAATCTGAAACTAAGAAGAATTGTTAAGAAGTGATGGGCATATGGGGCGCCTGGGTGGCTCAGTCGGTTAAGCATCTGACTTGGGCTCAGGTCATGATCTCACGGCTTGTGAGTTTGAGCCCTGTGTCGGGCTCTGTGCTGACAGCTCAGAGCCTGGAGCCTCTACAGATTCTGTGTCTTTCTCTCTCTCTCTCTGCCCCTCCCCCACTCACTCTGTGTCTCTCTGTCTCTCAAAAATAAACATTAAAAAAAATTTTTAAAAAAGAAGTGATGGACATATACAAAGGATTTGCAGCCTTGGAAATGAAAGCACTTACCATCTATTAGGAGTGACTAAGATCATATAGAATAAAATGAGTCAAGAGTCTAGGACTGAACTTTGAGAAACTCCAACATTTAAAGACTGGGAGAGGAGGAGGAACCAGCAGAGACAGAGAACAAGCAAACCAAAAATATATAAGAAGGAAACCCAGAAAATGGAGAGTTTTGGGATGCCTCGGTGGCTCAGTCAGTTAAGCGTACGGCTCTTGAGTTCAGCTCAGGTCATAAGCTCACGGTTCATGAGATCAAGCCCCGTGTTGGGTTCTGCACTTAGATTGCGGAGTCTGCTTGGGATTCTCTCTCTCCCTCTCTCTCTCTGCCCCTTCCTCATTCGTGCTCTCTTGCTCTCTCTCAAAATAAATAAATAAACATTTTAAAAAGGAAAAATACTTATTAAATACCTTTAAATTACTACACATTATAATAGTTAATTAAAATATGCACAGAAAGAAACCGTTCATTTAATTCAACAAACGTGTGTAATGGTTAGTGTATGCTTGGCACTTTGCCAGGGACTAAGATTCACATTTTAATGGAGAAAAGGCATAGACACACAAATAACTTAAATTCTACAAATATTATAAAAGAAAAGATGTTTTATGCTAATCTTACTGTGGACAAGAATGAATCCCTTAGTAGACAGAATACTTATGCATGTATGTTTATGTAAGTTAAAGAAACTGACAGAAAAAAAAAAGAAGCGAACTAGTAAAAAAAATTTCTAATAGTTTGCATGCCATTAAGTCAGATAATGAGGGAAAAAGGAACAGATTAGTTATTTCCCCTGCTCTCCCATTTATATATTTAAGGTTATCAGTGCTCAAATAATCTATTTCTGACCTAGATCTTATTGTTACTTATACCCAAGGGGAGAAAAAAATCCTCATTTGCATAGGGAACAGAATAGCTCTGAGATAGAATTACAAAGAATCACTTGCATGAACACGCCTCTCTTTTGTTTAATCCTCAGTAAGTTGCATAAGGAACTGAGACTATTGGGGAAATGACATATTCCTTTTATACTGTAAAGAAAATAAAATTCAAGACTGTGCCTCTCCCTCCATAAGGAAAGCTTTGCACACTTTACCATGGTCCAGCGGTGTTTCATTTATTTGATTATTAAAATTGTATAAGAAGTACTTTCAATGAGCTACTTATAAATCCTTAGACTGCTCAATGCCATTTAATTCCTATTTTTATTAAATGTACTTCTGGGTTCAGAACGAAGCATTCAAGTCGTCCTTAATTCTCCTTTTTTTACTGAAATAAACATTTATTTGGTAAAGGGACGGAGATAAGATGATGTTGAAGATTGTTTTTCCTATGAAATATGCAAGAAATAGATAAAATAATTTGTGTGTTGGGTTTTATTTTTTCTAGGGAGACGACTGCAGCAACTTTGAACAAGTAAAGCAGAGCTGTGGAAAGCAGGCTAGAAAAATCCATGGCAGCCATTGTCACACCACAACCTGCAGCAGCTGTCTCAAGTCCCTCCCTCCCACGCCTGCTGGGCTCGGCAGCCCAGCAGGAATGAATGGGCTCTGCAGAGCACTGTAAATGGTGCTGCAGACCCCAAAAATCTGTTGCTAAAAACCAAACATAAAAATTACCTGTCAAAATATAAATTTTCAACTTTGGTGGACATAACAAACCTTTCTACCTCTGAAATTTCATTAGCAATGTCAGGTGGTAATCAGTCCAAAGTCTTATTCTGCATAGCCCATCCTTGTTGATAATAGAGTCTTTCTAAATAGCAAAAGAATGTTCCTGCAATCCATTTCCTAGGGGTGAAAGCAAAGCCTTTTTGTCTCGAGACGCAATTGAGCAACCACCAGAGTCTAGCTGAATAGCAAGGGTGTGAGGCTGGCTACATTTTCCACAGTTAGAAGCCCAATCTCTGAGGAGATTTACTGAATTCACACAAGAACTACCAGAAAAAAAAAAAAAAATGCAGTTATTGAGCTGACATGGTTGTCTGTGGATGGAGGCAAAATTACAAAATAGTCTTTTTTACATTGTATACAGCTCTCCTTTTTAATTTGGTATCTTAGTTTTTCTTCCCTTTCCAGAAAAAAAAAAAAGAAAGAAAGAAAGAACAATGCAGAATATTAACTACATGCACAGGTAGTAGCACCAGCTTCTGAACTCAATCCTTTCTCCTTGTATTTTCTCAATTCTATATCAGGAAAGACAATTCATTTTAAGGAACAATACGCTACATAAAATATATTACAGGGACTTCTGGTAAAGGAATATTTCTAGGAGACTACTTAACTATGGTATGTTCGTTAGATCTTAATTATCATGTTATAACTACTTGTGTGCTTCCATATTTAGTATGGTTTTCTTCCACGTTCCCTTTTTGTTTAGCTCTTTGGGGGAGGAGTGCAAAAAGGTCTTACGATAAATTACTTGAATCTGAAAAACCATTTTGGATGACTCTTATTGAACCTTTTTTATATTAAAAAAATTACATTTACTCAAGCCATTTTAAGCATCATTCCCATCTTCTCTCCTACATTATTTGTAAAGCAATTAGAGATGTTGAAGCCGAATGTAGTGAAATTTAGAACACTCTGAGAGAGGGACTGGGAGTAATTTTCCGTTAAATATTTCATCTCAACACAAATTCTGCGATGTAAGTGTTGGGGAAAACCTACATTGGTGATTTTAGCTGTAGCGTGAGGCTTAAGCAATATAAAAATCATACAATTCAAGTTCTCTTTCTTCTCCCCCCCCCCCCCCCCCCACCCCGCCCCAACCCCACCCCATCATGGATGCTCGGCTGACTGTTTTTGCACAGTCTCTTTGTCTGAAGGATGCAAACAGTCTATGGATGCTAGGGAAAAAGGGGTGGGGGAGAGATTACCTCATCCCATGTCGTTTGCACCAATCACCACTCTCCTGTCGTGGCTTCTCCGGGCAGATTGAGGGGTCTGGACCAACAGGAAAAGGCCCCAGCCCATCCCCATGGTGACCGAGTTGTATATAGGGAGCCGCATCCGCCCATGTGCCGCAGGTTCTCTTACATCGACCGCCTAAGAGTCGCGCTGTAAGAAGCAACAACCTCTCCTCCTCTCCGCCATCTGCTCGGCAGCCGCAAAGCAGCAACCATGGTAAGAATCTTCTTTCTCTGGCTCTTTGTGGCCGTTGGGTGGGGTCGGTCCCCCAAGATCTACTTGGAAAGTCTTAAGCTCTCTTTCCTTTACAACTTCTTTGGGTAAGGGTAGCCTTATGCTTTGTTTGCGAGGTTTGGCTTTGGGGCCCCAAATCCTTGAGTCTGGCCGCCGCCGCAGTGCGGGGTGAGGAACTGCGCCCAGGGCGCAGCAGAACCGTGGGGGAAGAACAAAGGCGGCGCAGAGGGAGTTCTTGTTATATGAGCCCTTCCAAGCTGCAGGCAGCCCATCTGTCGGTGACGAAAGGGTCTGGGCAGGGAAAGGCAGTCGTGGCGTCGCCTGCTCTGTCCCAGTGTCTGTGCGCACGGTTTTCGTGTGACTCGGGGAGGCTCTTTTCTTCCTGGCGTTGTTCCCAGGGGGAGGGAGAGAAGTCCCGAAAGACCCGGGCTCAGTGGGTGTAGCTGGGAAGGGGGGGGTGGGGAGAAGGACAGGGACAAAGCGGAGCCTTGGGTTAGTATTAAAAGATCCCTCCACGGTTCGTTGGCCGTTTAGGAAGATACCCGTATATTAACGCGAAAAAAAATGGTTTCTGTTCGAGCCCCTGGCAGCCGGCGTCAGGGCGGCGCAGGGGCGGAGTTGTTTGTTTCTGCCTTCTCTGGCCTTAAAGCCACTGGGCGGGGTTCCCCCTCACTAAACCTCTGTCATAAGACTTTTAATAAAATGCTTTCATCATTGTGGAACTGTAGGCGTTAAAAGGTTTTTCATTCACTGTTAAAGCTTAGATGAGATATTTTTTCTTAAGATGCAAAATCGCAATTCACTTGACAAGCACTTTAAAGTCTGGTCTGGGGCCACCCCGCCCTGACTGACTCCGTGTGTGTGTGTGTGTGTGTGTGTGTGTGTGTGTGTGTGTGCCCGCGCGCACGCGCTAGCCGCACGTTCTGCTGGAGAGAAAGCCTCACTTTGAGAGCCAAGGTACCCTAAAGCCCAGGATCCAGGGAAACGCCCTTCCCCTCCCCTCCCCACCCCCATCAATATGTCAGTGAGTAGACAATGGACAGACAATGGAAGTTGAAGCCATAAAGACAGTAGAGAAGAAAATCTCTTATTGAACGTGATGAGTATGAATATTCGGTGGTGAGTAGAGAATCTCAAAATGAAAATACTATTTTGTTGTTTTAAATAAATACTTCATTATCCTTTCACTAGGCTTTTATTCTTTGGTAGTTCTCATGTGATATTTTTCTAATTTAGGAACTATTGTTTTAAAGATACTAACAATTTTTCAGTTTTTGCAGTGGAGAAGATTCTGGAAAGACTTCTTTTTAAGTAATGAAAATGCTGCAGATAAAGAACTATACTCTGTCCAGCTGTCTTTTGTTCTAGTGAATCTTCATTAATTCATTTCAATTTAGGCATATGGTCCCAGCTTGGGTCAGAGGAGGAAAACTGGCAGAATAGCACAATGAGATCATGTAGGCAGTTTCTGGAAATAGAACTTACTCTGTTAAATAATGTAGCAGACAGAACAGGCTAGTACCAGGCACAGCAAATGCAGCAATGCAGGAGGCAGACCTTATTTAGCTTCCAGTCCCCTAGGACTAATGGATCCTGCAGATAGACTGCAAAGGGGTGTGGCATCTAGCCTCAGCTGCAGCGCAGATGTCCATGTTAAAATTCCAAGGCATACGTACAAAAAACTCTCATCTTTATTTAAAGGGAATGCAGTAGTAATACTGATTCCAATTAACTAATGATTGAATTTAATTTACTGCATCTTACTAAATCTGTGCTGTAAATATTTTTTACATATGAAAAATTTCTCTTCAAGCATGGCTGGGGAACAATGGGCTTGCACATGTATTGAACACTGCAACCTTATTCAGACCACACCCATCTGCAGCATTTGGAGCAGGTGCTTTTCCTTAAACATTTCTATCGAGTTAGGGATAATCTCAAGTAAACTTGAAGAGTACCTGTATATGACTAGAAATACTTTCAGAAATTTACTGAAAATTCAAAATGCTAACACAATCTGATTTTTAAATTTTCCTCTTTTTCTTCCCATAGCGTGAATGCATCTCCATCCACGTTGGCCAGGCTGGTGTTCAGATCGGCAATGCCTGCTGGGAGCTCTATTGCCTGGAACACGGCATCCAGCCCGATGGCCAGATGCCAAGTGACAAGACCATTGGGGGAGGAGATGACTCCTTCAACACCTTCTTCAGTGAGACGGGCGCTGGCAAGCATGTGCCCAGGGCAGTGTTTGTAGACCTGGAACCCACAGTCATTGGTGAGTTGGCCTCAGTAACCCAAGGGAGATCTCAGGGCTCTTGAGACAGGAGGTCTGTCGTGAGAGCTCCATTGACACCCTGGGGTTGGGCAGGCGTGTGCAGGTTGTGAGTGACGGGTGGCTGCTTTGTTTTTCTCTTCCAGATGAAGTTCGCACTGGCACCTACCGCCAGCTCTTCCATCCTGAGCAGCTCATCACGGGCAAGGAAGATGCTGCCAATAACTATGCCCGAGGGCACTACACCATCGGCAAGGAGATCATCGACCTTGTCTTGGACCGAATTCGGAAACTGGTATGTTTGTTCTCCAGAATAAAGTAAATAATGACCCTAAGGAAGACATTTGAAATACGATCTTTTCTTTTCAAACACAGAATAGAAATATAATGGAGTGAGGACAACTGGTAAATTATTCCTTGATAGGGTTTTTAAATTTTCAACTACAACATGACTTATTTGGTGTCATTTTATAAACGTCAATGAAGATATTTTAAGTGAAGAAATGCTTTGTAATTCTGGGAAGGTCTATTATAATCTGTCTTGTCTGTTCCTTTTTTCTAACAGGCCGACCAGTGCACAGGTCTTCAGGGCTTCTTGGTTTTCCACAGCTTTGGAGGGGGAACTGGTTCCGGGTTCACCTCCCTGCTGATGGAACGTCTCTCTGTCGATTATGGCAAGAAGTCCAAGCTGGAGTTCTCCATTTACCCAGCCCCCCAGGTTTCCACTGCTGTCGTTGAGCCCTACAACTCCATCCTCACTACCCACACCACCCTGGAGCACTCTGATTGTGCCTTCATGGTAGACAACGAGGCCATCTATGACATCTGTCGTAGAAACCTCGATATCGAACGCCCAACCTACACTAACCTAAATAGGTTGATAGGTCAAATTGTGTCTTCCATCACTGCTTCCCTCAGATTTGATGGAGCCCTGAATGTGGATCTGACAGAATTCCAGACCAACCTGGTGCCCTATCCCCGCATCCACTTCCCTCTGGCCACATATGCCCCTGTCATCTCTGCTGAGAAAGCCTACCATGAACAGCTTTCTGTAGCAGAGATCACCAATGCGTGCTTTGAGCCAGCCAACCAGATGGTGAAATGCGACCCTCGCCATGGTAAATACATGGCTTGCTGCCTGTTGTACCGTGGTGATGTGGTTCCCAAAGATGTCAATGCTGCCATTGCCACCATCAAGACCAAGCGTACCATCCAGTTCGTGGACTGGTGCCCCACTGGCTTCAAAGTTGGCATTAATTACCAGCCTCCCACTGTGGTACCTGGTGGAGACCTGGCCAAAGTACAGCGAGCTGTGTGCATGCTGAGCAACACCACAGCCATTGCTGAGGCCTGGGCTCGCCTGGACCACAAGTTTGACCTGATGTATGCCAAGCGTGCCTTTGTTCACTGGTATGTGGGTGAGGGCATGGAGGAAGGAGAGTTTTCTGAGGCCCGTGAGGACATGGCTGCCCTTGAGAAGGATTATGAGGAGGTTGGTGTGGATTCTGTTGAAGGAGAGGGTGAAGAGGAAGGAGAGGAATACTAAAGTTAAAAATGTCACAAAGGTGCTGCTTTTACAGGGAAGCTTATTCTGTTTTGAATATTGAAAAGTTGTGCTCTGATCAGTTAATTTGTATGTAGCAGTGTATACTCTCATATACAATTACTGACCTATGCTTTAAAACACAACGCTTTGTTATAGATCCAAGCTGTCCATTTCTCTGATGGGTTTGAATAAAGTATTCCCTGTCTTAAATGAATTCAGTCTTGTGTTTTCTATTTGGGGGTCTGATATTCATGTATTTAGTTCTGAGAAGAAAGGATAACTGTTGACTGTGGTTTATACATGTACTATAAAGTGACCTGTTTTTTTATTTTAAATTTTAGTGTATTATAAAACTTATTCGTTAAATACAAAATAACTAAAAATTACCATTATCCATGCAATTCTTAGTTTTCACTCCACTATATGTTAGTTAAACTGCTAGTACTCTTTAGAATTGGTATTTACTAATACACAGCCAAAGGTCTGGTTGCCTGCCAAGTCTCATACGACCCACATGAAATGATGAATATTCCAAATACATTATGTCTTAAGCTTATTTTCATGCATTCTCATCTTGGCTTGTGTCTAGTGCTGTCAGGCTTCCTCTTCTCTGGGTTCTCAGAAGTTTGCTCTCCTAGCAATTGCTCCCTTGTTCTCTACTTTCTTCTTTCCAAACTTATTTTCAGCTAAATGTCACAGTGGAAAAGCCTGATAAATGTATTCACTCTAATGTGTTAATTATATATCTTAATTTTAGCTTCCAAGTATATTATTTTAATATGGGCCAATAACTTCAAAGAACAAAACTAATAGTGCAGTTGTAGGAACCAGCACCAACATGGGGAGAGGAACAATTCTGGACCAATGATTTCTTCAACAGTAGAGTTCAGCTGCCAGTCCAACTGAACAAAAAGACCCAAGAATAGCAAATTGTCTTGTACTATCACATTATCTTGTTCTACAATAATAGTTGTAATGAAATGATTTTTTGGTATTAACAGCTTATTTGATCTATTTTTCCTTTGACACTGCCAACAAGGGGGTGTAACACAATTATATATATATATATATATGTATATATATATATTTAATATGTTACATATATATATTAATTTTGAGCGAGAGAGAGAGCACAAGCAGGGGAGGGGGCAGAGGGAGAGACAGAACCTTAAGGAGACTCCGTGCTCAGCACAAAGCCCAATGTGGGGCTCCATCCCATGATCTTGGGATTATTACCTGAGCCAAAATCAAGAGTCAGACACTCAACTGACTGAGCCACACAGGTGCCCCTAATACTACTATAGTTCCCGGAATCTGAGTTTAATGTAAGTTAGTGGAAATAATGAAAAATAAGAAATAAGCCAAAATCAACTAGTTTTAAAGCCAATCCAATAGTGCTCAGCAGTTAGTGTTTTTTTGTTTTTGTTTTTTTTTTAACGTTTATTTATTTTTGAGACAGAGACAGAGCATGAACGGGGGAGGTCAGAGAGAGAGGGAGACACAGAATCTGAAACAGGCTCCAGGCTCTGAGCTGTCAGCACAGAGCCCGACGCAGGGCTCAAACTCACGATCTGTGAGATCGTGACCTGAGCCGAAGTCGGCTGCTCAACCGACTGAGCCACCCAGGCGCCCTCAGCAGTTTTAACTAGAAGCCAATGTGTATAGATTTGGAAGAAAAAAAAGGAAAAGGCTTCGCTTATTCGAATAAAAAACAATGTGAAAACTAGATCAAATGTAAATTTTTAATATGCATTCCCAGCACCTAGCAAAATATAAGGAACATGTACAATGATTATTGGCTCAATGAGTATAGTGTAGGGTAAAAGAGATAAAACTATAAAATTTAAAAATCCCTATAATCTTAATTTTAATGGCAAATGACAGTATGAATTTATTATATATTTTCTATTATGAAAGAAAAAATTCCATAATGTTGCCCACTGAAAAGGCCTAGGACCAATTTAGGAATGAGCATCCCTACCACTCAGATGGTGGTCTCTAAATACTATTTTCTACTAAAAGGAATCAATGTTTAGAGATGTTCAAGCCTGGAGAAGAAAATATACAAACTCAGCCCCAAATAATTTCTCATTCCAGAAACTGAGGAAGATATCAAAGACTAAAAGTCATATCAAAAGGATACAGGAGTCAAGTAGAAGGGACTCTCATAGATGGTACAATGTAAGCATTGAAAGTAATAGTGACTGCAGTGGGTTGAATCATAAAAAATATGTTAAAACCCATGAGCTCATAATATTTTTTGCGTGATTTACTTTTTATTTGAGAGAGAGAGAGAGAGTGACTGAGTGGGGGAGAGGGGCAGAGGGAGACAGAGAGAATCTTAAGCAGATTCCACACTCAGCACAGCCCAACTCGGTGCTCGATCCCATGACCCTGGGATCAAGACCTGAGCTGAAACCAAGAGTGGGGCGTTCAGCCTAGGCACCCCTATTTTCTGTGTGATTGAAAAAACAATTGGGGGTGTCTGGGTGGCTCAGTCAGTTAAGCATCTAACTTCAGCTCAGGTCATGATCTCACAGTGAGTCTGAAGCTCTGCATCAGGCTTTCTGCTGTCAGCACAGCACTTCAAATGCTCTGTCTCCCTCTCTCTCTGCCTCTCCCCTGATCTCCCTCTCTCAAAAATAAATAAACATTTAAAAAAAATTTTTAAAACAATTAATGGGCCCCTGGGTGGCTCAGTTGGTTAAGCCCCTGGTTCTTGATTTTGGCTCAAGTCATGATCTCACGGTTGGTGGGATTGAGCCCTGTGTCAGGCTCCATACTCGAAGTGTGGAGCCTGCTTGGGATTCTCTCTCTCTCTCTCTCTCTCTCTCTCTCATCCTCCCCTGTTCATGCTCTCTCTGTCTCTCTTAAAATAAGTACACATTTAAAAAAATATGAAGACAGTATGGCAGTTCCTAAAAAAAAAAATTATAGAATTACTATATGATCTAAGAATTCCACTTCTGGACATATACCCAAAAGAATTTAAAGCAATGACTCAGACAGATATTTGTGTACCTATGTCATATCAGCTTTATTCACAAGAGCCAAAAGATGGAAGCAACCCTAAAGTCCATTGATGGATGAATGGATAAACAAAATGTAGTATATACATACAATATAATATTATTCAGCCTTAAAAAAAAATGAAATTCTGACACATACTCCAAATGGATAAACTTTGAAAACATGAAGCTTAGTGTAATAAGTCAGACACAAAAGGACAAATATTTTCTGATCCTACTTGCATGAGCTAACTACAACAATCAAATTCAGAGAGACAGAAAGTAGAATGGTGGTTACCAGGAGCTAAGGGGAAGAATATAATAGGAATTGTTTTTTAATTTTTTTAAGTTTATTTATTTATCTTTAGAGAGAAAGAGAGAGCTGAGGGAGGGGCAGAGAGAGAGAGAGAGAGAGAAGCAGAGAGAGAATCCGAATCCCAAGCAGGCTCTGAGCTGCACAGAGCCCAATGCAGGACTCAAACTCACATACGGTGAGATCATGACCTAAGCCAAAACCAAGAGTCAGGCGCTTAATTGACTGAACTATCCAGGTGCCCCAGAAATTTTTCTTTTTTAAGTTTATTTATTTTGAGAGGCGATGGGAGGAGAGGGGCAAAGATATAGGGAGAGACAGAATCCCTAGCAGGCTCTACGCTGTCAGCATAGAGCTTGACTCCGGACTCGACCTCACGAACCATGAGATCATGACCTGAGTCGAAATCAAGAGTTGGACACTTAACCGACAGAGTCAACCAGGCGCCCCAATAGGAAGTTATTACTAAAGAGATACAGAGTTTCAGTTTGCAATGACAAAAAAGTTCTGGGGGTACCCGACTGGTTCAGTCAGAAGAGTCTGCAACTCTTGATCTTGGGGTCATGAGTTGTGTGTAGAGATTACTAATATAAATAAACTTAAAAAATTTTTTCTGGAGATGAATAGTGGTGATGGTTGTACAACAATAAGAATGTACTTAATGCCACTAAATTGTACTTCAAAAGGGTTAAAATGGGGGCGCCTGGCTGGCTCAGTTGGTAGTGCATGCAATCCTTGATCTTGGGGTTTTAA
Organism: Panthera onca; assembly: GCF_046562875.1. Taxonomy (NCBI): domain Eukaryota; kingdom Metazoa; phylum Chordata; class Mammalia; order Carnivora; family Felidae; genus Panthera; species Panthera onca. The sequence goes on along the minus strand of NC_138345.1, from coordinate 75,697,390 downwards.
ATTCAAGTCCCACGTTGGGTAAAGAGATTACTTAAAAAAAATAAAATCTTTTCTAAAAATAATAAATCAATAAAAATAAATAAAAGTGTTAAAATTATAAATTATATATAATTATAATTAAATATTATATAATTATATATTTATATAATATATTTATATATAAGTATTATATTTATATTATATATTATATTTATAATTATATTATTTAAATATATTTATATTATATATTATATTTATAAATATTATATTATATAAATATATATAAATATTATTTATATAAATATATACATATATATTATATAATATATAAGTATAACATATACTTATATAATATATAATATATAAGTATATATTATATAATATATAATATATAAGTATATATTATATAATATATGAGTATAATATATACTTATATAACATATAAGTATATAATATATATTATAAGTTATATATACTATATATTGTAAATTATATATTATAAAATTATATATTATATATATATTATATATACAGTTTCACCACAATTTAAAAACAACCAAAGTATAAACCAAAAACTAAAAATATATGGTTACCTGCAGGGGAGGGAACATGGTCTAACCAAACTGTATTTGTTGTATAGAAACATGTAATTATAGGGGTGCCTGTGTGGCTCAGTCGGTTGAGTGTCCAACTTCAGCTCAGGTCATGATCTCCCAGTTGGTGGATTTGAGCCCCACACTGGGCTCTGTGCTGGCAGTTCAGGGCCTCCTAGAGCCTGTTTCAGATTCTGTGTCTCCCTCTTGCTCTCTGCCCCTCCCCCGCTCATGCTCTTTCTCAAAAATAATCAAATAAACATTAAAAATTTTGCTCTGTCTCTGTCTCAAAAATAAATAAATGTTAAAAAAAAAAATTTAAAAAAAAAAAAAAAGGGGGCGCCTGGGTGGCTCAGTTGGTTGGGCGGCCGACTTCGGCTCAGGTCATGATCTCGCCGTCAGTGAGTTCAAGCCCCGCGTCGGGCTCTGTGCTGACAGCTCAGAGCCTGGAGCCTGTTTCAGATTCTGTGTCTCCCTCTCTCTGACCCTCCCCCATTCATGCTCTGTCTCTCTCTGTCTCAAAAATAAATAAATGTTAAAAATAAATAAATAAATAAATAAAAATAAAATAAAAATTTTTAAAAAGAAACATGTAACTATATTACATAATTTTAATTACATAATTATACATATTATAATAAAGTATTAAATCAAGGTGGAAAAATCTCTAAAAATTAAAAGCAAAATGAAACAAATGAATATAACCATGCATCAAGTTGTAGCTTAACTACAGAGTTAATTCAGAATTATTTCACCTGACTTTATTTTTTTGTAAGTTTATTTTTTTCGAGAGATAGAGTAGAGAGAGAAAGCACAAGTGGGGGGAAAGCAGAGAGAGAGGGAGAGAGAGAATCCCAAGCAGACTCCATACCATCAGCACAGAGCCTGATGTGGGGCTTGATCTCACAAACGGTAACATCATGACCTAAGCAAAAATCAAGAGTCAGACTCTTAACCAACTGAACCACCCATGTGCCCTATTTCACCTGACTTTAACACACAGTAATTTGCTTGTACATCCATAATGAGATCTATCCCCAAAAAAGGACATCCAAAAGAACATAGCCATTTTCAGTAATCATATTATTAGTAATATTTATACTTTTGAAATTATTTATATTAGAATAAATAAAATTAATAATTCATTAATGTTATTAGTATACAAAAACCTTAAAAGTTAGAATTATATTACATATTCAAGAAAGTGGATGAGTTTTAAGTAGAGATATGGAGGAAAATCCAATTCTAGAGATGAAAAATCTGAGATAAAAAAGATACCAAATGGGTTTAACAGTAGATTAGCACCATAGAAAAAGATTAATGAATTGAAGAAAAACAGTAAAAATTATCCAAATAAACACAGAACAAAAAATAAACTGGAAAAAAAATGAATAAATGGATAATAAATAGAACACAAACAGAAACAGACTGAAGATGACTCAGCATTTTTAAACAGTTTGTAAAGCTTCAGGAATGAGACTTTAAACTTTTGGGTATTATTACATTTTCTCAATTACAAACTGCTTTCAACATAAAATACAGTGCTATAGATAAATTTAAAATAAATTTTATAAATCCATAAAGAGATTTTTAAAATGTTTATTTATTTATTTTGAGAGAGACAGAGTGTGCGTGCGTGCAAGCGAGGGAGGGGTAGAGAGAGAGGGAGAGAGATAATCCCAAGCAGGCTCCATGCTACCAGGGCAGAGCCCAATGCAGGGCTTGAACCCACAAACCATGATATCGTGACCTGAGCTGAAGTCCAACACTCAACCAACTAAGCCACCCGGGTGCCCCTAAAAAGATAGTTTTAAGATTGGAATTACAAAATATTCAACACAAAATATTATACACACACACACACACACACACACACACATATATACATTTTTTTTTAGTTTATTTTTAACTGTGCTAAAATACACATAGCGTAACACTTGCCATCTTAACCATATTTTAAATATACAGGTCAGTAGTATTAAATGCATTCACATGGTTTGTACAACCAATCTCCAGAACTCTCCTTATCTTGCAAAACTAAAACTCTATACCCATCATATAACTCCCCATTTCTCCCTCCCCAGCCTCTGGCAACCACCATTTTACTTTCTGTCTTCATGAATTTGACTATTCTAGGTACATCTTTTTGTGACCAGCTTATTTCACTTAGCATAATGTCGTTAAGGTTCATCCATGTTATAGCATGTGTCAGAATTTCCTTTCTTTTTAAGTCTGAATAATATCCCATTCTACGAATATACCACATTTTGTTTATCCACTCATCCATCTGTGGACATGATGGTTGTTTCTACCTTCTGGCTCTTGTGAATAGCGCTGTTATGAACATGGGTATATAAATATCTCTTCCAGACCCTGCTCTTAATTCTTACGGTTATATATCCAGAAGTGGTATTGCTGGATCATGTGGTAATTCTATGTTTAAATTTTTTGAGGAACTGTCATACTCTTTTCCATAGAGTTTACACCATCTTACAGTCCAACAGTGTATAACAGTTCCAATTTCTTCATATCCTTGTCAACATTTGTTATTTTCTATTGTTTTGCTTTTTGATGATAGTCATTTCAATGGGTATGAGGTGGTATCTCATTATGGTTTTGATTTGCATTTCCCTAATGAGTGGTGATGTTCAGCACCTTTTAATGTGCAAATTGGCCATTTGGATATCTTCTTTGGATAAATGTCTATTCAAGTCCTTTGTTCACTTTTTTTTAGCATAATTCTCTTTTATTGAGATACAATTGACATATAACGTTATAGTAGTTTCAAGTATACAACATAATTACTTGATATTTATATATAGTGCAGTGATCACCACAATAAGTCTAGTTAGTATCTATCAGCTTACATAGTTACAAATTTTTTCTTGTGATAAGAACTTTCAAGACTGGGGCAGTCAGTCAGTTGAGCATCTGACTTCAGCGCAGATCATGATCTCATGGTCTGTGAGTTCGAGCCCTGCATTGGGTTCTGTGCTGACAGCTCAGAGCCTGGAGCCAGCTAAGGATTCTGTGTCTCCCTCTCTCTCTCTCTCTGCCCCTCCCCCTCTTGTGCGCGCGCGCGCGCGCGCGCGCTCTCTCTCTCAAAAATAAACATTAAAACAAAATTTTTTTAAAAAAGAACTTTTAAGACTTGCTCTCAGCAATTTTCAAATATGCAATATAGCATTGTTAACTATAGTCACTATGCTGCATGTTATATTCCCATTAGTGATTTATTTTATAACTGAAAATTCGTACCTTTTCACCACCTTCATGCATTTTGACCACCTTTAACCCCATCCCCCTACCTCTGGCAACCACTAATCTATTCTCTATGTCTACTAACATTTGCCCACTTTTTAACTGAGTTAATATTAAAACATTAAAAATACTTTTTAAATTTTATTTAAATCCAAGTTAGTTAACATATAGCATAATAATGGTTTCAGGAGTAGAATTTAGTGGTTCATCACTTACATATAACCCAGTGCTCATCCCAACAAGTACCCATCACGCATTTAGTCCATCCCCCTACCCAGCACCCCTCCAGGAACATTCAGTTTGTTCTCTGTCTTTAAGAGTCTCTTATGCTTTGCCTCCCTCTCTGTTTTTACCTTATTTTTCCTTCCCTTCCCTTCCCCTATGTTCATCTGTTTTATTTATTAAATTCCACATGAGTAAAATCATATGATATTTATCTTTCTCTGACTGACTTATTTCACTTAGCATAATACATTCTAGTTCCATCCACATTGTTGAGAATGGCAAGATTGCATTCTTTTTGATTGCCAAGTAATATTTATTGTTTCAATATTTCATTTAATATATATATGTATGTAATTGGTGTGTGTGTGTGTGTGTGTGTATATATATATATATATATATATATATATATATATATAGCACATCTTCTTTATCCATTCATCAGTCAATGGACATTTGGACTGTTTCCGTAATTTGGCTATTGTTGACAGTGTTGCTATAAGCATTGAGGTGCATGTGCCCCTTCAAATCAGCATTTTTGTGTCCTTTGGATAAATACCTAGTACTGCAATGGCTAGGTCATAGGATAGTTCTATTTTTAATTTTTTGAGGAAACTCCATACTATTTTCCTGAGTGGCTGCACCAGTTTGCATTCCCTAAAACATTTTTAACTACTCTTCAATCTGTGAGGTTCTAAGAATCTTGAGATAATTAAAATGTAAAAAATTAGGGGTATCTGGGTAGCTCAGTCGGTTCAGCATCCAACTTCGGCTCAGGTCATGCTCTAAAGGTTCGTAAGTTCGAGCCCCACATTGGGCTCTGTGCTGACAGCTCAGAGCCTGGAGCTCACTTTGGATTCTGTGTCTCCCTCTCTCTCTGTCTGCCCCTCCCCTACTCACGCTCTCTCTCTCAAAATAAATAAATAATTAAACATTTTTAATGTAAAAAATCAAAAATTGACAGTAAATATTTTAGTCTTGAGTCTTGAGACTATCATATGAATTTTATAATTCTCCTCTGTGTATTAATTCCTTCAATTGAAAAGTAAAAAATAACAATACTTACCCTATCCTTTTTCTGTCTTTAATTGGAATGTAGCTTTTGGCCTTGAGACATTATAAACAAAAAATATATGGAAAAATATATATCAAGGTAAGAATTTTATATTATTTACATGTTAAGAATATCAGAAAGGATGTTGAATTTTATTAAATGTCTTTTCAGTAATATTTGGAGATTGACATGATTTTTCTTCTTGAACATATTATGATGAATTATTTTAAAAGCTTTCCTAATGTTGGATCATCATTGCATTTTCCAGTACAAAAATTTTGGTTATGGTGAGTATTCTTCTAATGTGCTGCCAGATTCTATTTGATAATGTGAATTTTCACTCCCACCAGTAGTTTATATAAGCATACTGCTAAGTCATTTATACTATCTTTTAATATAGACTGTGGCATCACACCAGGGCACATTCTAGCAAAAAAAAAAAAAAAAAAAAAAGTGATCCTACCCTGAGTTTATACAGTGCAGTCCAGGCAAGTTGGCCTTTGACGATCTAGCTTAATTGAGAGATAGAATTTAGAGTATCAAAAGCAGGAGTTCATTCTTGATGACTAGAGGGGTGAAAACAGATATCCTTGTCTTGTTTCCAATCTTAGGGAGTGTTAAATATTTCATGATTGAGTACGATGTCAGTTTTCAGTTTTTCACAGATGTTCTTTCTTTTTAAAGTTTATTTTGTGGGGCGCCTGGGTGGCTCAGTCGGTTTAGCGGCCGACTTCAGCTCAGGTCATGATCTCGCGGTCCGTGAGTTCAAGCCCCGCGTCGGGCTCTGTGCTGACAGCTCGGAGCCTGGAGCCTGTTTCAGATTCTGTGTCTCCCTCTCTCTGACCCTCCCCCGTTCATGCTCTGTCTCTCTCTGTCTCAAAAATAAATAAACGTTGAAAAAACAATTCTTTAAAAAAATAAAATAAAATAAAGTTTATTTTGAGAGAGAACGAGAGAATGAAAATGAGAGAGAGGGAGAGAGAGTATCCCAAGCAGGCTCCGTGCTATCAGCATGGAGCCTGATGTGGGGCCTGATATTACGAATTGTGAGATCCTGACCCAAGCCAAAATCAAGGGTCCGATGCTTAACTTACTGAGCCACCCAGGCACCCTTCATAGATATGCATTATTGGATTGTTGAAGTTTCCTTCTATTCCTAGTCTGCTGAAAGTTTGGAGGTTTTTTAATAAATGGATGTTAGATTTTGTCAAATTCTCTTTCTGCATGCATCTGTTGAGATAATCATTTTTTTTTAAAATTCTATTGATACAGTGAATTAGATTCATTGCCTTTTGAATATGAAATCAAAGACAAATCTACCATGAGCATTTTCAAATTTCTAACCATTTCCCTCATTTCTATAGGTACATGATATTTCTCCTATCAAGAGATAAAGCCTATTCCTCTCTCCTTAAATCTTCATTGGACTTATGATTGAGCTGATTAATAGAATGTGACAGAAGGAATCTGTGCCACATCCAGGTCAATCTCTTAAGAAGCCTGGCAGCTTGTTTTCCCTCAGAGAGGTCATGTAGAAAACAACCAGGGCACCCCACCCAATAGCCACCACAAAGACCCCAGACATGTAAATGCGACTATCCTAGATATTCTAGCCCCAGATGCGATCCGGCTGAATGCAACTATGTGAATGAGCCAGATAACACCACATAAAACACAGCAACCGTCCATGACCCATGTAATCATGAAAAAAATGAACAACTGTTTTAAGTCAGTAAGTTTTGGGGTGGTATGATAAGTAGCAACAGATAACTGAAACAAAGCTTACACACACATCTGGGGTGGGAGGAATACAGTTTTCATCAGATTCTCTAAAGTGATTAAAACTACTAGAAAAATTAAAAGCTGAAGATTATTTAGGGAACACCTCATAAATATTCCTTTTTTCAGTGTTTTTGATAGTTTTAACAGCAGTGTGCTTAAGATATAATCTTTGACCTCTGTAAGTAGAGTAAAGGTATTGGATTTGGCAATTAAATGAAAGGTCATATGCTTAACAATCTAAAGGGACTGACAACCTAAGGTGAAAAATGAGAAAACTTACTGGACCATTCCTCTTCTGTTCTGAAGTAAGTTTAGGTAGTATTTTAGAGCTAAACCAAAACTCTTAACAAAAAACATGCGAAAATATACACACAAAAGTTATACAAGAAGAAATGAACAAAAGCAGACCCAAAATTCAACATAATAAAATATGGTAAAAAAAAAAAAAAAAAAAAAAAAAGAAAGTAGTTGCATACACGAACCAGCCAGATGTATTCAACTACCGTCATAAGTAGCACAGCCACAGTGGGAAGTGAGTGTGATCTGAGACTGAGTTAGAGCCTGTCCCCACAGAGTCCAGATAAAAATGACTAAGACATAGCATTGCTTCTATCTGGTAAAAATAACAGTACGGTAGACCATGAGTTCCAAGCCAGTAAAAGATGTAATAAATCAGAAGGGTACAAGATAATGTGACAAAGAGAAGCTAATAACCCTGGAAAAAAGAGCTTGAAGAGATCAGGCCAGGTACTCAGAAACAGTTCAAAGAGAATGTATCAGGTATCTAGGTGGAGGCCTGCTAGGCAGTCTGTCTGACTCCCATGTTGGCATTATTTAGGGAAGCAACAGCTCTTTCAAGTGTCCAGGAGTCTGAAGGCCAATATATGCAAGGTCAAACCTGGAGAGGGAGGCAAAACCAAGGATTCTGGGTGGCATTCTCAGGAATCCTTGCTGCAGCATATCACAGAAAGGCCCACCCCAGTGACAATTTCCCAGAAAGTAGACCAAATGAGTTAAAGGCCAAAACTTGTGAGGAAACCCTGAATGATGAGAAAAATGAGGTGAGAACTAAGAAAGATGATTTGAATGCTACACTGGAAAGACTAGAGCAACAAGCACTTGGAGAGATTATGTGAGGATCAGAAATATGGGTGCAGCCAAGCTGGGTCCCTCTGACTTAAGATCTCTCATAAGGTTTCGACCATCCTGTTGGCCAGAGCTGCAGTCAATCTGAAGGCTCAACTGAGGGAGGATTCACTTCCCAGCTCATTCCTCTGGTTGTTAGCAGAATTCAGTACCTATTTTGAGAGCCTCAGTTCCTTGCTGTTCAGTTGAGGGCCTCAGTTCTTTGCTGTCTGTTGCCTGGAGACCTGTAGTTCCTTAACACAAGTTAAGGGGCCTCTTCAAAGGGCAATACACAACATGGCAACTGGATTCCCTCAGAACAAATTAGAAGGAAAGCAAGAGAGAACCCCCAAAACAGAAGCCACGGTCTTTTTGTAACCTAACCTTAAAGTGATATCTTATTATTTTTGCTATAGTCTATTAGAAAAATCAGTAGATCCAGCCTATAGTCAAGGAGAAAGAATTACATAAGGAATGTAATACTAGAAGGGGAATGAATACTAGAAGGGGAACAATGGGGGCCATCTTAGAGGCTGTGCATCATAATTACTCAGCTCTAAAAATTGCATCTCTGTATTTAATTGTTGCAAATGTCAGATTACTGGGAGTTAGGATCTCATTGGCCCAGTCTGGGTTAGAGTTTTTTCCTGTGGGTTGGTCAACCTTGGCTAGAGGGGGCAAGATCATATAGTACAGGCCATTTCTAGGGTACAGGAAATTGTTGTAGGCTTGTTAGCCACATGAAAATCTGTTATAAAGATACACTATCAAGCTAGTATTAGAATTGCATAAAAACTAACAAGATTAACTTGAGATTTAGGATTGAGAAATAAAGCTATGACATGTTTTCACTCAGTTTCATTGATTATTGCCTTATTCTCTAGAGCTGAAGGGAGAGAGTAAGCATCATTTTGTCACCCAGAGATGCAGATACAATTTAAAGGGATAATTTAGACGTGTCTGGTCTAAGCAAAATTGGAAGACTCCCAGAGTTATGAAGGAGGTGGTAGGGAAACTAATAAAGAAAATAGTGGCTATAGTGGAAAAAATATCAATAAGAAGATCAATTTTAGGGGCACTTGGATGGCTCAGTCGGTTAAGCATCCAACTTCAGCTCAGGTCATGATCTCACAGTTCATGAGATCGAGCTCCACGTCGGGCTCTGCTGACAGCTCAGAGCCCGGAGCCTGCTTCAAATTCTATGTCTCCCTCTCTCTCTGCCCCTCCTCCACTTGCACTCTGTCTCTCTCTCTCAAAAATAAATAAACATTAAAAAAAATTTTTTCAGATAAATTTTAAATGAAAAATTCACTTGATACCCTTGAAATTCAAGCATCTCAAAGGTAAATAGAAAATCATATTTGGGGAGTGCCTGGGTGGCTCAGTCAGTTGAGCATACGACTTTGGCTCAGGTCATGATCTCAAGGTTTGTGAGTTTGAGCCCCACATCGGGCTTGCTGCTGTTAGCACAGAGCCTACTTCAGATCCTCTGTCCCCCTCTCTCTCTGCCCCTCCCCTGCTCGTGATCTCTCTCAAAAATAAATAAACATAAAAAAGAAAAGAAAAGAAATCATATTTGGGGCACTTGGCTGACTCAGCCAGTAGAACATGTGACTCTTGATCTCAGGGTTGTGAGTTCAAGCCCCACGCTGGATGTAGAGATTACTTAAAAACAAAATCTTAAAAAAAAGAAAAGAAAATCATCTTTGCTGACACTGATACAATATTTACAAAAAAGCAAATAACTCAAGGTAGGCTGAGTATCCCTGCTTTTCTTCAATTGTCTTATTTTTATTCTCTAGGGCATTCTGCTGTCAGTAATGGTGGAGAATCTTGTTGCAGGCCAACCCTGCAGCAAAAAAACAATCAGAAAATATGAACAAGGTTAAAAATGTAAAAATCTATTCATAGGAATCAGAGAGCTACCAAGCCAATTGAGGAGCTAAAATCTCAGACTTCTGAAGTACAAAGAGGTAAACCTGACATTAAATGTCTCTTTTCCCTTAAAGGCATTACTGATTCAACAGTAGTAATGAGAGGCTAAGAAGCTGAGCAGAAAGCAGAAGCTAAAAGGCTGAGAACTGGTCTTCCTGTAGTCTTACAGAGCTTGGGGGGAAAAACTGCTCAGGACCCACCAAGATAAAGGAACTCCACTTCCCCCTTTACTTGTATGTATTTTTTTAATTTTTTTAAATGTTTATTTATTTTTTTGAGAGAGAGAGAAGAGAGAGACTGAGCATGAGTGGGGGAGAGGAAGAGAGAAAGGGAGACACAGAATCTGAAGCAGGCTCCAGGCTCTGAGCTGTCAGCACAGAGCCCGACACAGGGCTTGAACTCACAAACCGTGAGATCATGACTTGAGCTGAAGTCAGTTGCTTAACTGAATAAGCCACCCAGGCGCCTCCCCTCCTTTACTTTTAGTTGGGACTCCCAAAGGCCTATATGTTACAAGATACCAGCCCTTGTAAATACTAAAGCTCAGCTTCTCATCAGCTCAATCCCTGGTTTGATTAAGATGGTCTAATCTTACCCTAACTGACTTCCAGAAGCAAAAGTAACCTCTTGCTGCAGAAATATAACACCATCCAGGGACTCAAATTATCTCTTTAATTTTTCATAAACCACTTTCAGTATTAAACAAAAAATACCAGTATTCCACAGACAAGATCAAATGACAAAAACTGAAGCAGAAGAGAAAAGGATCCATAGAAGAGTCAGATATTGGAATTATCAGATATGTACTTTAAAATAACCATAATGAGGGGCACCTGACTGGCTCAGTCAGTAGAGCATGTGACTCTTGATCTCAGGGTCATGAGTTTGAGCCCCACACTGAGCGTAGAAAATTCCTAAATAAATAAATAAATAGGGGCGCCTGGGTGGCGCAGTCGGTTAAGCGTCCGACTTCAGCCAGGTCACGATCTCGCGGTCTGTGAGTTCGAGCCCTGCGTCAGGCTCTGGGCTGATGGCTCGGAGCCTGGAGCCTGTTTCCGATTCTGTGTCTCCCTCTCTCTCTGCCCCTCCCCCATTCATGCTCTGTCTCTCTCTGTCCCAAAAAAAAAAATAAATAAAAAACGTTGAAAAAAAAATTAAAAAATAAATAAATAAATAAATAAATAAAGCAACCATAATGAATAGGTTTAAGAAGTTAATGACAAGATAGAGAAATTCAGCAGAGGAAACTGTATGAAATATTAAATGAAAATTCTAGAACTGAAAAATAATCACATTTAAAAATTCAATGGGGCTTAACAGCACATTGGACACATACAAAGAGCTAACTAGCGAACTAGAAGATAGGTCAGAAGAAATTATCCAGAGTGACGATAGGGGGGAGAAAAGAGGAAAATACAGAAAAGAACATAAAATACACATAAGACTGTAAAAAACAAAATCTTTAATATATACCTGATTAAAGGACCAGAAGAGGGAGACAATGGGATAGAAACACTATTTGAAGAGAAAATAACGAAAATATTTCCAAAAGTAGTGAAGGAACCAGAGTCACAAATATAAGAAATTCTCTGAACTCAAGCAGAACAAATACAAAGAAAAGCATACTTCAGGCATATCATAGTGAAGTTGCTAAAAACCAAAGATAAAGATAAAATCTTAAAAGAAGTCATGGGGGAGGGGGTTGGTAGAGGGACATACCTTCAAAAGAACAATAAAGCTAATAGGTGACTTCTCAACAAATTGATGGAAGCCAAAAGATAATGGAATGATATGTACAAAGTGTTGTAAGATAATAACTGCCAAACTAGAATTTTATACTCAGTATGAAAAAGTTCTTCAGAAATGAAGCCAAATTAATATATTTTCACACAAACAAAAACAGAAAACTTGCCAGCAGCAGATCTTCATTAAAGGAACCCCAAAGGGAGTTCTACCAAAAGGAAAAGGATCCCAAATGGAAGCACAGATATGCAAAAAAGAGATTTCGAGCAATAAATATGAAGATAAATTCTGATGAATAAGAGCTTACATGTAAAGATTATGAGAGCAGATAAAAACAAAGAATTTCTGGAATGAAAACTATGATCTCTCAGGGAAAAAAATGCAGATGAATTGAAGGAGAGAATATTTACTGGCAAGATCTGAACTAGTGACTGGAAAGTTGAGCAGAAGAGCTATTTCAAAGCAAAGAGCTGAAATACAAACAGAAATCATAATGGAAAATATAAGACTTAGACAGATCCAGGAGACCTAGTATGCAAGTAATAGCAGGAAAAGAGGACAGATGGAGAAAAGGTGATACTTTAAAATGTAATATAGATTGCTGGATACAAAATTATACAAAAATCAGCTGCATTTTTATATACCAAAAATAATTGGAAATTTTAACTTAAATAGGATATCATTCATAATAGTATCAAAAAACATATAAAATGCCTATGAATAAAATTACCCAAATTGTTCAAGACATATTTTAATGAAACTTTATTGAAAAATACTAAATCAGAACCTTCAAGAGGAGGACAGGGCACTTGGAGAGTACAATTCAAGAAGGATCAGAAAAACTTTCTTGGCAAAGAAAATAATTAAACATGGGCAAAGGAGATCCTAAGAAGCCGAGAGGCAAAATGTCATCATATGCATTCTCTGTGCAAACTTGCTGAGAGGAGCACAAGAAGAAGCACCCAGATGCTTCAGTCAACTTCTCAGAGTTTTCTAAGAAGTGCTCAGAGAGGTGGAAGACCATGTCTGCTAAAGAGAAAGGAAAGTTTGAAGACATGGCAAAGGCGGACAAGGCCCGTTATGAAAGAGAAATGAAAACTTATATCCCCCCTAAAGGGGAAACAAAAAAGAAGTTCAAGGATCCCAATGCACCCAAGAGACCTCCTTCGGCCTTTTTCTTGTTTTGTTCTGAGTATCGCCCAAAAATCAAAGGAGAACATCCTGGCCTATCCATTGGTGATGTTGCAAAGAAACTGGGAGAGATGTGGAATAACACCGCTGCAGATGACAAGCAGCCTTATGAGAAGAAGGCTGCGAAGCTGAAGGAAAAATATGAAAAGGATATTGCTGCATACCGAGCTAAGGGAAAGCCTGACGCAGCAAAAAAGGGAGTCATCAAGGCTGAAAAACGCAAGAAAAAGAAGGAAGAGGAGGAGGATGAGGAAGATGAAGAGGATGAGGAAGAGGAGGAAGATGAAAAAGATGAAGAAGAAGAAGATGATGATGATGAATAAGTTGGTTCTAGTGCAGTTTTTTTTTTTTTTTGTCTATAAAGCATTTAACCCCCCTGTACACAACTCACTCCTTTTAAAGAAAAAAATTGAAATGTAAGGCTGTGTAAGATTTGTTTTTAAACTTTGCAGTGTCTTTTTTTGTATAGTTAACACACTACCAAATGTGTCTTTAGATAGCCCTGTCCCGGTGGTATTTCCAACAGCCACTAACCTTGCCTGGTACAGTATGGGGGTTGTAAATTGGCATGGAAATTTAAGGCAGGTTCTTGTTGGTGCACAGCACAAATTAGTTATATATGGGGATGGTAGTTTTTTCATCTTCAGTTGTCTCTGATGCAGCTTATACGAAATAATTGTTGTTCTGTTAACTGAATACCACTCTGTAATTGCAAAAAAAAAAAAAAAAGTTGCAGCTGTTTTGTTGACATTCTGAATGCTTCTAAGTAAATACAATTTTTTTATTAAAAAAAAAGAAAAACACTAAATCATACCTAAATAAATGGAATTATATACCTAGTCTGTGGATTGGAAGAGTTATCTCATAAAAATGTCAGTTCTTCTCAAAATGACCTATAGATTCAATTTCAATCAAAATCACAAAAAAGTCTCTGTATGTGTACGCATGTGTACATGTTATCTAAGTGTGCACTTAACACAGAACATATACCACATACGGCACCATACTAGAGGATTTTTAAAATATGGAATGAATAAGGGGCACCTGGGTGGCTCAGTTGGTTAAGCGTCCAACTTCAACTCAGGTCATGATCTCGCAGTTTGTGAGTTTGAACCCCCAGGCTGGCTCTGTGCTGACAGCTTGGAGCCTGCTTCAGATTCTGTGTCTCCCTCTCTCTCTGCCCTTCCCCTGTTCGTGCTCTGTGTCTCTGTCTCTCAAAAATAAACATTAAAAAATTTTTTAATAAAAAAATATATAAATAATAAAATATGGAATGAATAAAAGTCCTTGCTGACCATTTTATACAACACAGGGAATAGTGGCACTATGGGACAAAGAAAGTGCTGCAGGTGTTTGCTTCTAGGGCAGGCCTTCTGATCCTTCTAAGGCTTGGGTAAACTCCATGAAGGCACTTTGTTTATCTAGACATTAGGCTATAAATTGTTTTTCTCTGTATTTATAAGAAACCTAAAAGATAAGCATATCAGGAAGGTAAATACAGATCCTTTTTATCTGGCTAATCAGGCTAAGGTGAAAGACAAGTAAGATTAAATTTGGTTATTTCTGTTCTCCATGATACATTTCATATTTTCTCTCTGTTATGTTTTCTTGACAGATCATGTAAAGAGATATGGATTATTATTATTATTATTTTTTGTCAAACTTTTATGTTACAGAGTCTGTCTTTACCATTCTGGAACGTGGCCCCTTAACTCCAAGACTTAAGGCTAACTGCAAAATCTTTATGATTTCCAAAATTAAAGAGAATCATAGATATGCCTATTATTGGATTTTTACTAGTTCACAAATTGTGTGTGCATTAATCAAATAAGCTATTAAGATTATCTTACTAGCTTTATATTAATTTTATCAGTTACCTATATATATTGTATAAATTCTCTAGTTAGATCCAATTATAGATCTTGGATCTAGTTTTCTCTTGGAAGGCTTGCAAATTATAAGTAAGTAAAAGAAATGCCTCTAACAGACTCATAACCAAATACAATGCCAAGTCTCGTTTTCCACAATATATATAGTGTAAATCCACTCCCATAAAAGAGTAAATATTTAGCATTTACTATTTAGTATATGTTTATACTAAATAGATGTCTATAAGGATCTTTATCAAATGTTAACAGTATTTTTAATAATGACAGGATTTCAAGTAAATTTACTTCCACTACAACTTTCTAAGTTGTCTGAATTTTCTAGAATGAGTAGATAGAACAAAGGAAATGGGAAATGTTTAAAAAGAATGAAGGAATTTCTCTGGTTTGAACTTAAAAGCCTGTTTATAGGGTCACCTAGCTGGTTCAGTCGGTAGAACAATACGATTCTTAATCTCAGGGTCAGGAGTTCCTATCATGAGTTCAAGTTCCACATTGGGTGTGGAGCCTAGTTAAAAAAAAAAAAAATAATAATAATAATAAAGGAAAAAATAAAAAAATAAAACCTGTTTATAGTGGATACATAGGCTGGGTGTCAAAAAATACAGGATATTCCTTAATGATGCATTCTATTAGTTTTACAAGTCTATTTATAGTTGATGTTACCATGTTCTAGATGCCACTTCCAGTTAAGAACCTCTCCAAATCATTATTCTATAAATCACTTTGTGGCAATGGGTCAGGAAGCTTTTTTTTTTTTTTCTTTTTTTTTTTTTAAAGATTTTATGATTGGCGTGCCTGGGTGCCTCGGCCAGTTAAACATCTGCCTCTTGATCTCAGCTCAGGTCATAATCTCACGGTTAGAGGGATGGAGCCCCAGAGAGGGGCTCTGTGCTGATAGTGCAGAGCCTGTTTGGGATTCTCTCTCTCCCCTCTCTCTGCCACTCCCCTGCTTGTTCTCTCTCTAAAACAAATAAATAAACTTAAAAAACTAAAAAAAATGCTTTAAAAAATAAAAAATAATGTGTACAAAATAAATAAATAAAGTATACAAATCACTGGTGTTTAATATATTCAGAGTTGTGTAATCATCACCATAATCAATTTTACAACATTTTCATCACCTCCCCAAAAGAAACTCTACAACCTAGGCAACCACTAATCTATTTTCTGTCTCTATATATTGTCCTGTTCTGGACATTTCATATAAATGGCATCATAAAGCATGTAGGCATTTGTAACTGGCTTCTTTATTTAAAAAAAAAATCAACTTAAGTAGATATATTTTGTAAATATTTCCATTTCAGTGATCCAAATTGTTACAGGAAACACTAGAAGGGCATGAAATTTTCAAATATAGCAATTTCTTTGTATTGTTCATTTAAAAAAAATTTTTTTTAATGTTTATTTATTTTTGAGACAGAGAGAGACAGAGCATGAACGGGGAAGGGTCAGACAGAGGGAGACACAGAATCCGAAACAGGCTCCAGGCTCTGAGCTGTCAGCACAGAGCCCGACGCGGGGATCGAACCCACGGACTGCGAGATCATGACCACAGCTGAAGTCGGCCGCTCAACCGACTGAGCCACCCAGGCACCCCTGTATTGTTCATTGATATATAATTCATATACCATAAAATTCATCCTTTAGTGTATAATGTAAATTTTTAAATTTTTTTTTTAACATTTATTTATTCTTGAGACAGAGAGAGACAGAGCATGAATGGGGGAGGGGCAGAGAGAGAGGGAGACACAGAATCGGAAGCAGGCTCCAGGCTCTGAACCATCAGCCCAGAGCCTGACGCGGGGCTTGAACTCACGGACCGCGAGATCGTGACCTGAGCTGAGGTCGGACGCTCAACCGACTGAGCCACCCAGGCGCCCCATTAAATTTTTAAATATAGTCACCAGGTTTTGCAACCATTACCACCACCTAATTCCAAACATTTTCATCATTCATCATGCTACAAAAAAAACCCTAAAACTTCTGTACCTGTTAGCAGTTATTCCTCATTCAATTACCACCCCTTCACCCCCAGCCCATGGCCAACACTAATCCGTATTTTTCTCTTTCTGTGGATTTGCCTATTCTGGACGTTTCATGTAAATTGAATCATACAATATGCAGCTTCTTTCACTTAGCATGTTTTCAAGGTTCATCTATGTTATATTATGTATCAATACTTCATTTATTTTTACTGCCAAATAAATACCAATTGTGTGGATATACAACATTCTCTTTATCCATTCATCAGTTGATGGACATTTGGATTGTTTCCACTTTTTGGCTACTATGAATAATGAATGCTGTGAAGGATAGCAGAATTTTCCACCCCAAAACATACCACTTTCACACAATGATTGTTTTGAACTGAAGGCAATTGAGAAGCAGGTCAAAACAAAACAAAAACAAAAAACCTCTCTGTCCTTTCCCTATTTGCCTAAAAGCAAGATATCAATTAATCATTGACAACCCTAGACATTTATCAGCCCAGAAACAGTACAAGAGAGCACACATCAAAAACCTTACTAACCAGCTCGGTTATCTTCCATTAGGCCCGCTTATATTTACAATGTGCTACCCCTAGAGACTCACGATTCTTTTCTTTTGTCTTCTCACTCCTCTAAAGATTTATTGTTTCCTTGTTATGATGCTGTATAAGCCCATGCTTTAGCCAAACCTTTGAGTTATTATGCCTGAGTTTCTCCCATGTATATATGAGATAGACATGCTAGTAACCTTTTATTTTTCAAGTTTATTTATTTATTTTGAGAAAGAAAGAGAGCATGGGGTAGGGAGAGAGAGAGAGAGAGAGAGAGAGAGAGAGAGAGAGAATCCCAAGCAGGCTCTGTGCTGTCAGCTCAGAACCTGATTCAGGGCTTGATCCCATGAGATCATGACCTGAGCAGAGATCAAGAGTCTGATGCTTAACTGACTGAGCCACCCAGGTGTCCCAGTTAACTTCTATTTTTTTCTCTTGTTAATCTGTCTTTTGTTACAGAGCCCTAGCCAAGAACCTACAAGGGTAGAAGAAAAAGTATTTCCCCCCATTACAGCTGCTGTGAACATAGGTGTAAGTTTTTGTGTGGCTATATGTTCTAATATATGCTTTTTCCAAATTGGTCACACCATTTACATTCCTTTCAGTAGTGTATGAGACCCCAATTTTTCCAAAACTTGTTATTACCATTTTTTTTATTGTAGTCATCCTAATGGTGTGATATGGTATCTCGCTGGGTTTTGATTTGCATTTCCCTGATGGCTAATAATGTTGAGCACCATTCCATGTGCTTACTGGTCATTTGTGTATCTTCTATGGAGAAATGTATATTCAGACTCTTTGCCCAGTTTTTTGCCCATTTTTAAATTATATTGTCTTCTATTTTTTAGTTGTAACAGTTCTTTATATATTCTAGACACAAGTATATGATAATATTTTTGATTTGCAAATATTTTCTCCAATTCTGTGGGCTGTCTTTACACTTTCTTGATAGTGTCTTTTGAAGCACAGATGTTTTTAATTGTGATGAAGTCTAATTTATCTATTTTTTTCTTTTGTTGTTTATACCTTGGGCATCATTTCTAAGAAGGCTTTGCCTAACCCAAGGTCATAAAGATTTACTTCTACATTTTCTTGTAAGTTTTACAGTTTTATGTATTACATTAGGTGTATGATCCATTTTGAGTTTTTTAATGTATTTTTTAAGTATTTTATGTGTTTTTATACATATTTTTATGTATGTGTGAGGAAAGGATCCAATTTTATTCTTTTGCATATGAATATCTACTTGTTCTAGCACTCTATGTTGAAAAAACTCTTCTTTCCTAAATGATTTGTCTTGGCACCCTTGTCAAACAATTAATTAACTATAAATGTTAAAGATTATTTCTGGACTCTCAATTCCATTCCATTAATCTGTTATATCTATTGTTACACCAGCACTGCACAGTCATGATTATTGTTGCTTTTCAGAAAGTTTTTAAATCAGGAAGCGTGAGTCCTCTAACTTTGTTCTTTTTCAAGATTGTTTTGGCTACTCTAGGTTTCTTGAATTTTCATATGAATTTTAGGACCAGTTTTCTAATTTCTGGAAAGAAGCCAGCTGGGGATTTTGATAGGGATTACAATATATCTATTTACCAACCTGGGAAATATTGCCATCTTAATAATATTAAGTCTTCCAATCCTTAAACATGAAATACCTATTTATTTAGATTGTCTTTGATTTCTTTCAACAATGTTTTGTAGTTATTCTATGATTTCAACTGCAATATTATCTATTATTAGAAAAAAGAAGTAATTATAATTCAAGTCTCTCAGTTCTTTTTCAAGATTTTGAAGAGAGATTTATTTGTCATACAGAAACAAAAACTTTTAAATTCTTAGTGGATCTCCAATTTAAATTTTCTGCCCCATCTCCATGTTTTTTTAAATTTTAGGACCACTAAATCTCTATCCCATGTTGGTAGGCAAGGTTTCTTACTTTTGCTTGGTCTTAACTTGATTGAAGAAACACTTGTGTGCTGCACACACAACATATTCTCTATACTCACTGGGGACCCAGTTTGCTTATTCCACTGGGATGGCTTTTTAGATCTGTGATAAGATGCAGGGACTTTTTCCCCTTTGGGTTTATTATTAAGTAGAACATCTTATTCTGTGGCCACAATAGAGAACAGCATTAAGACACCTTCTGTAGAATGAGTTAAAAAGGACAAGGTATGTTTCTAATTTGTTTAAGAGAGGAAGAGTTAACTTTATTTATTTATTTATTTATTTATTTATTTATTTATTTATAAGTGTTTACTTATTTTTGAGAGACAGAGAGAGTGAAAGCGGGGGAGGAGCAGAGAGAGGGGGGGACAGAGGATCTGAAGCAGGTTCTGTGACAGCAGAGAGCCTGATGTGGGGTTCAAACTCACATACTGAGAGATCATGCCCTGAGCTGAAGTTGGACACTCAACTGACTAAGCCAGCCACCCAGGCACCCTGAGAGAGTTAACTTTTAAAGAATCCTTACTTAATATTCTGAACCTTAACTTCTGCCAGAGGGGAAATTTAAACACAGCACAATTTTCTTCCATATACACATATACACACATACAGAGAGGGAGGGAGGGAGAGAGAGAGAGAGAGAGAAGCAAAAAATCTGCCTGCTTCCCCTATAGAATCATACGTTGGTTGATTAAATATATGCCAACATTCTTCATAACTTACATGGCTTCAGTGATACATATTTCATAAGTCTCAGTTTATGGTTTCAGGGGTATTGAAGCGAGTATAGTCAGGGAGTTATAGATTTCATTAATTTTAAAGAAAACCCTTTCTTAGGGGTACCTGGCTGGCTCAGTCAGCAGAACATGTGACCCTTGATCTCAGGGTTGTGAGTTCAAGCCCCAGGTTAGGCATAGAGCCTACTTTAAAACACACATACATAAATAAATAAATAATATAATATAATATAATATAATATAATATAATATAATACAATATAATACAATTTTAAAAAAGAATTTTAAAAAAAGAAAAGAAAAATCATTCTTAGATAATTCTCCCAAAAAACTGTACAGAACATTCTCTTCCTCCATATATATATATTAAGCTTATTTATTTATTTTGGGAGAGAGTGAGTATGGGGGGAGGGGCGACAGAGAGAGGAGAGAGAGAATTGCTGTGAGTGTGGAGGAATCCCAAGTGGGGCTCAATCTCACAAACCGTGAGATCATGACCTGAGCTGAAATCAAGAGTCTTGACGTTTAACCAGCTGAGCCACCCAGGTTCCCCCTCTTCCTTCATATATAAATTAATATTGTTTTAAATTTTTATTAATGATAATTTAACTTGAATGAGTACTTCAAAATTACCAGCCTCTCATCCATTTTTAATAGCTTATTCTCCCTTCAAGAACACCAGAGGTAAAATCAGCATTCTTTACTACTGACCCAACATAATTGCTATTCTGAGTTACCAAGTTTAATACTTATGTGTAATTATGTTAGATAATGTGATTGGCATTTTTACTGGATTTTTTCTTTAATTATTTGTTTTTTTCTATCATGTGGAAATGAGCATTATTTGACAGTAAACACAAGAATTAATTCCTGAACCTGGATTGTGCCAAAATGACAAGTAATTCCATTTCACAAGATGAAATCACTATATAATATTTTCTGTAGGACCAAAATGATCATAGTATAAGCAAGAAAAGTGGCTCAAGGACATTTGAATTCATTTGGAAGGCAAAAACAAAAAACAAAACAAAACAAAACAAAAAATTCCACACTCTAAAAATCTAAAAAGTAAATTATTGGCTTTTTAAATTTTTCACTAGGGGCACCTACTAGGTGGCTCAGTCAGTTAAGTGTCCGACTTCAGCTCAGGTCACGATCTCGCGGTTCATGAGTTTGAGCCCCACATCAGGCTCTGTGCTGACAGCTCAGATCCTGGAGCCTGCCTCAGATTCTGTGTCTCCCCCTCTCTCTGCCCCTCCCCCGCTCGTGCTCTGTCTCTCTCAAAAATAAATTAAAATTTTAAAAATTTTTAAATAAATAAATAAATATTTCACTGGGAAGGCTTTCTCTGGAACCATTTTCCTCATTGTTAGAAATTGTGGGACAGAGACCCTAGAGAGTCATTTGAGGTGCTGAGGATTAAGATAGATAACCTGGTGGCACCTGGCTGGCTCAGTCAGAAGAGCATGCAGCTCTTGATATCAGGATCATGTGTTTGAGCCCCACATTGGTTGTAGCAATTACTAAAAACAAATAAACTTAAAAGAGAAAAAAGGAAAAGATCGATAACCTGGGTTGCTATCTCAAAGCTCACCAAAATGAAAAGAAACTAGTCCTTACATGATGCAAAATGTAATCTTCCCATACAAAAGGAAACAATAAAGTACATGAGTGATACTATATCCATTCATCCATTTGGTATCTTTTCAACACCAAACATATTTGTAAATAGACCTATGGTGGGCATTTGGGGATACACAATTCTACATTTAAGAGCCTGATGAGGGGCTTGAACTCATGAACCATGAAATCATGCCCTGAACTGAAGTCAGACACTTACCAACTGAGCCACCCAGAAGCCCCTAATTCTTTTATTTTTTTAAGTTTATTTATTTATTTTGAGAAAGAGTGTGCACACATGGGCACACTCACGTGAACATGCAGGTGAGGGGCAGAGAGACAGAAAGAGAGAGAGAGAATCTCAAGCAGTTTCCACGCTGTTCCCATGCAGGGCTCGTTTCCCATGACTAAGCCAACCAGGTGCTCCTCTACATTCAATTCTTATTCAAGACCAAAGCGGGAGGCATCACAATCCCCTACTACAAAGCTGTAATCATCAAGACAGCATGGTATTGGCACAAAAACAGACGCATAGACCAATGGAATAGAATAGAGACTCCAGAATTGAACCCACAAAAGTATGGCCAACTAATCTTTGACAAAGCAGGAAAGAATATCCAATGGAAAAAAGACAGTTTTTTTTAACAAATTGTGCTGGGAGAACTGGACAGCAACATGCAGAAGAATGAAACTAGACCACTTTCTTATACCATTCACAAAAATAAACTCAAAATGGATAAAGGACCTGAATGTGAGACAGGAAACCATCAAAACCCTAGCAGAGAAAGCAGGAAAAAACCTCTCTGACCTCAGCCACAGCAATTTCTTACTTGACACATCTCCAAAGGCAAGGGAATTATAGCAAAAATGAACTATTGGGACCTCATGAAAATAAAAAGCTTCTGCACTGCAAAGGAAACAATCAACAAAACTAAAAGGCAACCAACAGAATGGGAGACAATAGTTGCAAATGACATATCAGACTACAAAGGGCTAGTATCCAAAATCTATAAAGAACTCACCAAACTCTACACCTGAAAAACAAATAATCCTATGAAGAAATGGGCAGAACACATGAATAGACACTTCTCTAAAGAAGACATCCAGATGGCCAACAGGCACATGTAAAGATGCTCAACGTCACTCCTCATCAGGGAAATACAAATCAAAACCACACTCAGATACCACCTCACACCAGTCAGAGTGGCTAAAATGAACAAATCAGGAGACTATAGATGCTGGCGAGGATGTGGAGAAATGGGAACCTTCTTGCACTGTTGGTGGGAATGCAAACTGGTGCAGCCGCTCTGAAAAACAGTGTGGAGCTTCCTCAAAAAATTAAAAATAGATCTACCCTATGACCCAGCAATAGCACTCCTAGGAATTTAACCAAGGGGTACAGGGGTACTTATATACAAGGGCACTTGTACCCCAATGTTTATAGCAGCACTTTCAACAATAGCCAAATTATGGAAAGAGCCCAAATGTCCATCACTGATGAATGGATAAAGAAATTATGGTATATATATACAATGGAATACTACTTTGCAATGAGAAAGAATGAAATATGGCCTTTCGTAGCAACATGGATGGAACTGAAGAGTGTTATGCTAAGAGAAATAAGTCATACAGAGAAAGACAGATACCATATGTTTCACTCTTATGTGGATCCTGAGAAACTTAACAGAAGACCACGGGGGAGGGGAAGGGGGAAAAAAAGTTACAGAGAGGTAAGGAGGCAAACCATAAGAGACTCTTAAAAACTGAGAATAAACTGAGGGTTGATGGGGGGGTGGGAGGGAAGGGAGGGTGGGTGATGGGCATTGAGGAGGGCACTTGTTGGGATGAGCACTGGGTCTTGTATGGAAACCAATTTGACAATAAATTCCATATTAAAAAAATAAAAATAAATAAAATAAAAAACATTAAATAAAAAAAAACCATACTTATTCACCACCTACTACATAAGACTCTGGGGCTAAGGCTGTGAATAAAACAGACAAGATCCTCCCCTTTTATTTATTTGTTTAAGTTTATTTATTTTAGAGAGAGAGAGAGAGGGAGACAGAGAATCCCATGCAGGCTCCATGCTGTCAGTGCAGAGCCCAATGTGGGGCTCGAACTCACCAACCATGAGATCACAACCTGAGCTGAAATCAAGAGTCAGACGCTTAACCAAACTGAGCCACCCCAGTATTCCAAGATCTTCCCCTTTTAGAATTTATATTCCAGTGGGAGACAGAAATTAAGCAAATAAATAATAAATGTGCTAAGAGGAAAAAGAAGCAGGTTAAGGGGGGAAAGAAGGGACAGAGCATACTATTTTAGAAAGAAAGGTCAAGTCCTCTTTGGGGTGATAATATTGAAAGAGAAACTTTAAGGAAATGAAGAAATGAGTATCTGGGGGAAAAGGAAACTAGGCAAAGGGAACCATGAGTGGAGAGTCTTGAGGCAAAGTAGCATACTTACTGTGTTTGAGGTATAGTACAAAGGCCAGTGCAGTTGAAGTGGATGGGGGGGGGGGGGGGGAATAACATAAGCTGAAGCCAGAGAGGTAGCCAGGAGCCAAATCATGAAGAACCTTTTAGAAGAATGTAAGAATTTGGATATTATTCTAAGAATGCCCTCCAGAGTAGGCATGATCAAAATTATATTTTTATTTTATTTTTCATTTTGTTTATTTTAGAGAGAGAGGGCACACAAGTTGGGGAGAGGGGCAGAGGAGAGAGAAAGAGAATCACAGGCAGGCTCCACATTCAACATGGAGCCCGACACGGGGCTTGATCCCATGACCCTGGGATCATGACCTGAACTGAAATCAAGAGTTGGACGCTCAACCAACTGAGCCACCCAGACACCCCCAAAATTATATTTTTAAAGGATCACTTTTAAAAGCAGCCTATAAGAATAAAAACAGGGAGAGCACTTAAGTAGACTATTTCTGTGTCTGGGAGAGAGATGGCAAACAATTCAGGATATATTTTTAGGCATAGCTCACAGATTTGCTGATGTATTAGATGAACTATTTTTTTAATTTTTGAAAAAAAATTTTTTTTTAATTTTTTTAATGTTTTTATTTATTTTTGAGACAGAGAGAGACAGAGCATGAGCAGGGGAGGGGCAGAGAGAGAGGGAGACACAGAATCTGAGGCAGGCTCCAGGCTCTGAGCTGTCAGCACAGAGCCTGACGTGGGGCTCGAACTCACAGACTGTGAGATCATGACCTGAGCTGAAGTCAGACGCTTAACTGACTGAGCCACCCAGGCGCCCCAAAATTTTTTATTTTTGAGAGAGAGAGACACAGCATGAGGAGGGGGAGGGGCAGAGAGAGAGGGAGACACAGAAGCTGAAGCAGGTTCCAGGCTCCAAGCTGTCAGCACAGAGCCCCATGTGGAGCTCCAACCCACGAACTGCGAGATCATGATCTGAGCTGAAGCTGGACGCTTAATCGACTGAGCCACCCAGGCGCCCCAGACAAAATATTTGAAAAAAGAGAGAAGTCAAGAGTAACTCAAAGGTCTTTGACCAGCACAACTGGGTGAAAAGAGATAACATTTACTCAGAGGGAGAATACTAGGAGAAGAAAGAAGCAGGTTGTGTGCATTTAAGTGTGAGGAGGAGGTGGAATTCAAGAATCCTGTTTGGGACATGATAAATCTAGGATGCTTATTAGACATCCTGTTGGAGATGTTGAGTAGGATATGTGCTTCAGGGAATAGGGGAAAGGTCTGGGTAAGATATATACATTTGGTAGTCACCAGTATATAGATAATGTTGTTTTTTTAAGTTTATTTATTTATTTTGAGAGACACTGGGAGCAGCGGGAGGAGCAGAGAGAGAGAGGGAGAATCCCAAACAGACTCCAAGTGGTCAACTCAGAGCCCAATGTGGGGCTCCAACCAACGAAACTGAGATCATGACCTGAGCTGAGATCAAGAGTCAGACACTTCACCGACTGAGTCACCCAGGCACCCCTATACATAATATTTAAAGCCATGGGGTGCCTGGGTGGCTCAGGCGGTTAAGTGTCCAACTTTGGCTAAAGTCATGATCTCACGGTTTGTGGGTTCGAGCCCTGCAGTGGGCTCTGTGCTGACAGCTCAGAGCCTGGAGCTGCTGCAGATTGTGTCTCCCTCTCTGTCTGCCCCTCCCCCACTCACACTCTGTCTCTCTCTCAAAAATAAACACTAAAGAAAATTAAAAAAAAAAAAAACAACCCATGAGGTTAGATGGGCATATATGTCTTCTTTTTCACTTATGTGACCATTTCTCTACATCAGCAGTCTTCACATTTTTGCTTGTGTACGACCTAATTTTTTTTTGAAAACTATGTACCTCTTCAGACATCTTTAAGTTGTATCTAAAATTGTTCAAATTTAGTTTAAATGGTTAAAAAAAGAAGGTAATTTTAACATTTAAACATTTTAAATTTCAACATTTTAAAGTAAAACTTATACCATTCTGTTACATCTAATGGAATCCAAAAACATCTAAGTTGATACCTGCTATCATCTGTTTTTAAAAGATAAGAGAAAACTGGGGGGTCTGGGGAGCTCAGTCAGTTAAGCATTCGACTTCAGCTCAGGTTCATGAGTTTGAGACCCACATTGGGCTCTCTGCTGTCAGCATGCAGCCCACTGTGGATCCTCTGTTTCCCTCTCTCTCTGCCCTGCCTCTGCTCCCGCCTCTCAAAATAAATAAATAAACTTAAAATAAAATAACATATAAGATAAAACTGAGTTTCCAATAATGTGGTGGACTAGATATTTTGATGTGCCTTCCAATAAAAACTAAAAATGCTAGATAAAATGATAAAACCATTTTCTTAAAAGTTTCAAAAAGCTGATAAGATAGGAATCCTTAAGGAATCCTTAAGCCCGGGGAAATGGAACTCTGATGTCATTTTTTCTACAGCCTTTTAAGTGTTAGAATGGAATGTAAACCCTAGGGTTACCCAAAAGAAGAAGTATAATAAATGAAGCACCTGCTTAAAAAAAAAAAAAAGAAAAAAGAAAGAAAAAAGAAAAATTTGGAACTCCAAAGGACTAAACCCTTAGTGTAAGGGTGAGCCAGAATTAAATCTACCCCAAGCTCCTCTTCCAGAGAGTTGCAATGAAAATTGCCTTGAATACCTATGAATTACCTTGAATTGCCAAGAATACCTATGTCCAAAACAACCAGTTCTTACATGAATTTGCAACTCTAATCCACATAACTTGGATATTCCAAAAGCCCTAAAGCTATAAATTTAGTTTAAAGGCTTCCTAGATAGGTAGTGCCCTCAGGCATCTGACAGAAGAAAAAGCAAATCTTTATCTTAGGCATCAAAACATTTCATCCTCAAAATCTAATTTTCCAGAGTATGGAGCTTCCTCAAAATGTTAAAAATAGAACTAACCTATGATCCAGTAATTACACTACTGGGTATTTACCCCCAAAATACAAAGACACTAATTCAGAGGGATACAGGCACCCCTATTTTTATTGCACCATTATTTACAACAGCTGAATTATGGAAGCAGCCCAAGTGTCCATCAATAGATGAATGGATAAAGAAGATGTGGCATACACATACAATGGAATATTATTTAGCCATAAAAAATAATGAAGTCTTGCCATTTGCAACGACATGGATGGAGCTAGAGAGTATAATGCTAAGCAAAATAAGTCAGTCAGAAAAAGATAAATACCATATGGTTTCACTTATATGTGGAATTTAAGAAACAAAACAAATGAGCAAAGGGGAAAAAAGAGAGAGAGAGGCAAATCAAGAAACTGTACTTCTAGCAAATTATTGAAACTGAGAGAAAGGGTCATGGGAACCCCTGAGTTTATAGCTGGTGGGTGTAGGTATAGGTGGCACATTGGGACTTGCGACTGGCCCCTTAAGTGGGGGCAGTCTTTTGTGATTGAGCCCTTCACTGGTGGGGTCTGCACTAACTGCACATAGTGTCAGAACTGAATCGAATGCTAAACACCCAGGTGGTATCAGAGAATTAAAAACTGGGGTGGAGGGGCGCCTCAGTGGCTCAGACAGTTAAATGTTCAACTCTTGATCTTGGCTCAGGTCTTGATCTCAGGGTTATGAGTTCAAGCCCTGTGTTGGGCTCCATGCTGAGCATGGAGCCTACTTAAAAACAAAAATTGGTGTGTTAAACACCATGTGTTTGCTGTCAGAAAGAATCGTACAGAATGACTATATATACAAAAATTCCAAAAAAGAATACATATCAATTATTAGAATTTTTTTTTTTATTTTAGAGAGAGAGTGGGGGGGGAGAGGTACAGGGAGAGAATGAGAATCTTTTTATTTTTAATTAAAAAAAATTTGTTTTAAGTTTATTTATTTTGAGAGAGAGGGAGAGAGCACAAGTGGTAGAGAGGCAGAGAGAGAGGGGGAGAGAGAACCCCAACCAGGCTCTGCACTTTTGGTACAAAGCCCAGTGCAGGGCTCGAGCCTATGAACCGTGAGATCATGACCTGAGCTAAGATTAAGAGCGGTCGGCCACTTAACTGACTGAGCCACCCAGGTGCCCCTGTATTATTGTGGTTATTCAAGTATTATTCATTGCTGAAGCAAATACACTAAAACCTTGGTTTGCAAGCATAATTCATTTCGGAAACATGCTTGTAACCCAAAGCACTCGTATATCAAAGAGAATTTCAAAAACCATTGGCTCAGTTGTAATCATGTGACATTTGGCATCACATACTACTCATATTACAAGACACCACTTGTTTATCAAGTTGAAATTTATTAGAAATGTTTGCTCGTCTTGCAGAACACTCGCAGAACAAGTTACTCGCAGTCCAAGGTTTTACTGTAGTCCACTATAACGATACTTCCTTTCTCATACAAACTTTTATTTTTCCTGAATCTCATAACTGCCTCAATCTTTGCTTGATGTTTCATATAAAACTTTCCAAATGCTCCTACCTCTCTGCCAATAGCCTGAGTAGTATTAATTAATTAATTAGAAATTAGCCCATCAACCCAGTCAAAGGAGGGACACGGAGACTCAGAGCACAGTGAAGAGAGGCTTTAATCAATGTTGTTCCAAGCCTGGGTGTCTGACAGGCAGGCACACTCAGGGCAGTCACAGCAGACAATTTATCTCCTAGTATGCAAGTTCCTCCCCTGGCTCCTCATTAGCTGAGCACTACAGAGGTTATAGCCTTACCCAGATGTTGCCTGTGCCCATGTAAGACAAAAAGTAGTCTGATTGGAACAAATATACATTTCCTGAGGTGACACAGAGTCTTTCAGTCCCTTCTCCCTTTGTTCTTTGGTGTGTGCTCATTGCAAAGCCTGAGAAAATAAGCCCACAAAAGGGACAGGGGAAGAAGAACCAGGAAGTGAAGTGACTAAGGGTTTGGGACTCCATGGTGGTGGTGGGGGGGTGGGGGTGGGGGTGGTGCAGTGTTCATACATATTTCCAATAGGTTGTAAACCTATGGTTAATTAGACAGCACAGTTTTTATTCGGTATTTCTTCCTTATTTCTCACATTCACCACTTCCTGTCTGTTGGTTGAATCCTTCTTTTTGGAGAATGATTTTTTTCCATCATCATGCATTCTTCACAATTCTATGGATCCTGGCATGATCTTTAAACACGAAGTCCTGCTATACTGGCCCTTTGTTATCTACAAAGGCTTAACAAAACCAAGTTCTTCCAAAGAAAGGCCTTGCTTTCAAATATTCATTAAATAAATTATGATACATCCATAACAACAGACTACTTTGACGAGAGAAAAACTCTCTAAAGGCCTGATACACAAGGAAGCCATTTTAGATTTCTTTCTAAGTCAGCATAACTGTACATAAACTTTGTTCAAACCAAAAGCCTGATTTATGGCCTGCCACGCATGCATTGTACCTCTGCTTCATGAACGAGTAGCCTAAAGGAAAATCATCTTGTCCTTGAGATAACCATCAATGCTGCTACTCCCTGCATTCTTTTATGATAAAACTCATGATTACTGCCTATATGCAGACCTATAAGCCTTTGAGCTTTCATAAGATGAAAAAAAGTATATAACCCTATAAAAATTGCTCATTCTTGGAACAGTTTCTTCCCCATGAAGATCATGTTTCCAAGGCATCTGTACTAACGTGGGCTTGAATAAAACTTTCTTTACTTTTTGAAATTCTAAAAGGCTAGGGGCCCCTGGGTGGCTTAGTCAGTTGAGTGTCGGACTTCAGCTCAAGTCATGATATCACAGCCCTTGGGCTTGAGCCCCGCATTGGGCTCTGTGCTGACAGTTCAGAGCCTAGAGCCTGCTGTATCTCTGTATCTCCCTCCTTCTCTGCCGCCCTCTTGCTTGCTCTCTCTCTCTCTCTCTCTCAAAAATAAACATTAAAAAAATTAAAAAAAAGAAGAAATTCTAAAAGGCTTGTTCATTTTGGATTGACACCCTATAGATGGAATAGAAAATAAAACTAATGAAGATGCTTTCTAGGAGTCGTTGACATGGAAAGATATCCAGAATACTGACAAGTGAAAAAGCAAGGTATAAAACAGCATGCACTATAGCTTGCTATCCTTTTGTGCATAAAAAAGGAGTTAAATAGGGGTGCCTCGGTGGCTCAGTTGGTTGAGTGTTCAACTTTGGCTCAGGTCATGATCTTTCATTCGTGGATTCGAGCCCTGCGTTGGGCTCTGTGCTAACTGCTCAGAGCCTGGAGCCTGCTTTGGATTCTGTGTCTCCCTCTCTCTCTGCCTCTCCCCTGCTTGCACTCTGTCTTTCTCTATCTCTCAAAAAATAAAATGAAACATGAAAAAAAGGTGAAATAAGAATAGGTCAATATTTGTTTATATTTTCATGAAGAAATATTGACAGAATTCACAACAAACTAACACAAATGCTTATCTATAGGGCTAGTGGGGAGGAATGGGATGAATGAGCACAGACTTGTGTATTAGCCAAGGCTGTCCAGAGGAGAACCAATAGGATCTGTCTACCTACCTACCTACCTACCTATCTACCCATCCATCCACCCATCCATCCATCCACCCATCCATTGAGATTATAAAGTATTGGCTCACATGATTATTGAGGCTGAGAAGCCCCACTGTCTATCATCTACAAACTAGAGACCTAGAAAAGACAGGCATGTAACTCAAAGGTTGGAGAGCTAATGGTGTAGATTCCTGTCTGGATCTGAAGTCTGAGAATCAGGAACACTGAGGACAGAAGATTGATATCTCAGCTCATGTAGTCAGGGAGAGAGTAAATTTAAACTTCCTGTGTCTTTTTGTTCTATTCAGGCCCTCAACATTTTTTTGTTTTTGTTTTTGTTTTGTTTTTTAAGTAAACTCTACATCCAAGTAGGGCTCAAACTCATTACTCTGAGATTGAGTCCCATGCTCTATTGATTAAGCCAGCCAGGTGCCCCAGGCCCTCAATGCTTTGAATGACTTCCATTCCCATTGGAGAGGGCCATCTGCTTTATTCAGTCCACCAATTCAAATGCTAATATTTTCTGGAAATACTTTACAGACACACCCAGAAATAACATTTAACCAGCTATCAGAGATCACAGGGTGGAAGCAAAACTTCTCAATGTACGTTGGCTTATCTCTTCAACTTTTGAACCATGAGAACTATTAACTAGTCTATTGTTGTTTTTTTTTTACATTAAAAAAAATCCATTCATATATTCAATTATCTTTTCAGTGGCTAACATCTACTTTGTCTTCTATTTCACAAATGGTGATCTAGCAGTTTCAGCAAAACACCAATCCTGGATAAATCCAATTCTCCACCTATTTCATACCTCATCTGAGCAGCTGGTCCTGACTAGAAAAAAACTACCAGGATGACTGATAATCACTTTGTATTTACAACCACAAATGTTTGAAAAATCTACTATGCCTTCAACAATACTTGGAAATTTTACTACATTTCCCTAGTTAATTTATTCTCCCACTCTTAGAGATGACTATTTTATACATTTGCTCTCTTCAAACCTCACACATTCTCTCCCCAATCCTCATGTTTAGTCAGTGACCCTCCCCTTCCCATTTCACTGAAAAAACAGAAAATAAAAAAATTTAAAAATAAACGCAGAAGAGGAATGCCTGGGTGGCTCAGTCGGTTAAGTGTCCAACTTTGGCTCAGGTCATGATTTTGTGGTTCATGGGTTCGAGCCCCACATCAGGCTCTGTGCTGACAGCTCAGAGCCTGGAGCCTACTTCAGATTCTGTGTCTCCCTCTCTCTCCACCCTCCCCTGTTCATGCTTTGTGTCTTTGTCCCTCAGAAATAAAATAAACATTAAAAAATTTAAAAACAAAATAAAAATAAATACAGAAGAAAAATTCCACAAGATCCCACCACATCAGTTGTAACTTTAATCAGCCTCAAATAACAGACACACACACAACCCAGGAAAATGAAAAAAGGGAAAAAGATCAGTGTGACTTAAACAAATTGTTTTATTTTCTCCCATAACGAAAAGTCCAGAGGTAGGCAATCCTGGGCTGGTTTGGCAGCTCCACAATGTCATCAGGGACCTAGATTCTAGCTTCCTCCATCCTTAGCAATGGTTTAGGATCACTTTATTGTTGTAAGATGGTTGAACTTCAATTATCATGTCCACATTCTAACCAAAAAAAAAAAAGAGAGAGAGAGAGAGAGAGAGAGAGAAAGAAAGAAAGGGCTAAAACATATACCAGCTCAGAGCCCCACAAAATAACTTCCACTAACAATTCACCAGAACTTAGTCACATAGACATCCTTTGTGTAATTGAAACAGAAACTTGGCACCTAGCTCCCAACAAAATCAGGGTTCTGCTGTGATTAAGAAACAGGGAGAGAATAAGGAGAAATTCCCTGTTTTGCTGTTTCACTGGGGTGGGAAGAAAAAAGAAGCCACCAAAAGAGAAATTCCACTGTTCCCAACACCAAATCTAACTGCCAATCTGAACCTGTACTCATACTCTGCTTCCTCCTATGTGTCAGTGGAAAAACTATCATGCTCCTCTCCAAGGTTAACCCCTTCAGTGGCACACTGGATCCCTTCCCATTTCACTAGTCTAAAACTTTGTTCCTTAATTGATCCCCCCTTTTCCTCACATCATCAATTTCCCCCTCTTTTATTTCTTCTCACTAGCAAACACACATGTTAAACTATCTCCCATCTTTAAAAAAAAATCTTTCCTTTATTGAACATCCCTATCCAGCTATGCCAGCTATCATCCTTAACTCCCTTAAAGCAAAATTCCTCAAAAGAGGTTTTTATCCCATTTTCTCCACTTCCTCACCTTGCATTCTCTCTCAAACCCACCCCCACCAAGCCCTTCATTCATGCCTACTGATGCCACTCTTGCCCAGGTCACCGGTGACATCCACACTGCCAAATCTATTAGCCAACTCTCTGACCTTATCTTACCTAACTTCCCAAAAGAATTTGACACAGTTTGCACTCTCCTGCTTGAAACACTTTCTTCATTGGTTTCCAGAACACCACACTCTTCATGTTTTTCTTCCTACACCACTGGCTGATCTGTCTCACTTTTGACTACAGGATCTTCTTCCTCATTTTTAAAACCTGAAGGGCTCCAGGGTTCAATCCTGGGTCCTTTTTTATTTTTTTTAATGTTTATATATTTATTTTGAGAGAGAGACTGAGAGAGAGAGAGTGTGTGAGCAGGAGAGGGGCAGAAAGAGAAGGAGAGAGAGAATCCCAAGCAGGTTTCACACTGTCAGCGCAGAGCCCAACTCAGGGCTCATCTCACAAACTGTGAGATCATGACCTGAGCCAAAATCAAGAGTCAGATGCTTAACCGACTGAGCCACCCAGGCACCCCTTTGGTCCTCTTTTAATCTACACTTTCTTCCTAGGTGATGTCACCCAGTTTCCATGCTGATGACTCCTAACTTTACTTCCAGTGTGACTTCTCTGCACCTTAGCCTACTGCCTAATCACCATTTCTACCTAGATAACTAATACCTACATCTCAAACTTAACATGTCCAAAACTGAACTTCTGATTCCCTCCATTTCTTGATCCCTGTTCCTCCTTCAGTATTCCCCCTTGTTGCTTGGGCCAGAAACCGTAGGATCATGTTTGACTCCTCTCTTTCTTTCTCACTCTACATTCCATGCATTAATAAATCCTACCAGTACTACCTTCAAAATATATCCATACACCGACCCCATTTTACCACCTCCACCACTGGTGCAGCCTGGTCCAAGTAACTATCACCTCTTACTTGCATTACTGTTATTCCCTTCCAACTCATATTCCTTATTCCACTCTTAACCTCCTATAGTTTATTCTCATAACAGCCAGAAAATTCCTTTTAAAGTCTAAAATAGAATATGCCACAGCTTTGCTCAAAACTATGTAATGGCTTCCCTTATTTTTAGAATAAAACATAGTCTTTCCATGGCTAATAGGAAGACACTTGCATGATCTAGGCACTGGCTACTTCTTAGATCTTATTTCATAATACTCTCCCCCTCACTTCCTCTGCTCATATCTCACTGACTTTATTGATATTGCTTTAAAAAGACATACACGCTCAACCTCAAGCTTTACACGTGATGTTCATCTGCATGAAATGCCCACTCTATCACCTAATTCAGATCTTTGTTCAAATAACTACCTCCTCAGAGAGGCCTTCTCAGATCGCTTTATCTAAAATAGCATTCTTCTTAACTTTAATCTCTTTTCACTTTATTTTTCCTCATAGCACTCATTAGTACTTGACATTATATTTCACATCTCTGTGCTACATATTCATTTTCTTTCTTCTTCACTAAAATATAAATTCCATGAGGGGGGAAGAACATATTTTGTTCATTGTTGTATCTACCCAACATTTAAAAGGAGCACTTGAGTGGTAAGCTCTCAATAAATATTTATCCATTAAATAAAAGAAGTCATATTATTTTTCTCTGTACATATATATATAGAGAGAGAGAGTGAGAGAGAGAAATATGTACAGAGAAAAATAATATGACTTCTTTTATTTAATGGATAAATATTTATTGAGAGCTTACCACTCAAGTGCTCCTTTTAAATGTTGGGTAGATACAACAATGAACAAAATATGTTCTTCCCCCCTCATGGAATTTATATTTTAGTGAAGAAGAAAGAAAATGAATATGTAGCATATATGTAGTATATATATATATATATATATATATATATATATATATATATACACAATGAACACTTTGTAGTCTTTACCCTACTTAACTTCCCTACAGCATTTGGTATTGTACCACTTCTTCTGGAAACCATTTCTTTCCTTGGCCTGTGAGACCCCCAGCTCTACTTCCCCGATCATTCCTTCTCAGACTCCTTTTATAGGTTCCTTTTCTCTACTTTGAATAAGGCCATTCTTCAGTTCCCTACTAAAGCCAAGTTCTCTACTAAGGCTACTCCTCTCCTGGCTCTATATATTTCCCAAGTGGTCTTATCCATCTCCACGGTTTAATTACCATCTTTATGCTGAAGACTCTCAAATCTGTGTCTCTCTCCTCTCTCCTATCTGCATATATGACTAATGGACATCTCCAGGTATATGTACCACAGACACTTAAACCTCAAAACAAGACAAAAGCTGAATTGTTAGCTTCTCCTGTGTCCCTTCTTCAGTTCACATCCACTTCTTCCTTCAGTGTTCTGATCTCAGTGAAAAACACTACCATTCAATCAGTTATTTAAACCCAAAACCTAAAAATTAACCTCCATTCCTCAGTTTCCTTCAAACCCTGTATCCAGTCAACCACCAAGTCTGGCACTCAACAACAAATGACAAATTAGGCACTTAGTATAATAATAAATCTGGAGGTAGGTGGTTTTAAGGTTGGCTTAGCAGCTTCACAGTGCCAGAGCACTGAATTGGCATCTCTTTGTCTTTTTTTTAAACAGATAAATGATTTTTTAATGTTTATTTATTTATCTTGAGAGAGAGAGAGAACGAGCAGTGGAGGGGCAGAGAGAGATGGAGACAGAGAATGCCAAGCAGGCTCAGCACTGTCAGCACAGAGCCTGATGCAGGGCTCAAACCACAAACTGTGAGATCATGACCTGAGCCAAAAACAAGAGTTAGACGCTTAACCAACTGAGCCACCCAGGCATACCTCTCTGATTGTCTTTATATTAAGACCCTGAAAGTCTTAAATTGGCTGCAGGCATTACACCTTCATAGGACATTTCCAAAAACAGAAAGCAAAGGGAAGACCAGAAACAAAAGGGCTTTTCTCAAGGGTGCAATCTCTTTTGATCAGGGGGAAAACTGTAGTTGGGGCACAGGGGTGCAAGAGCACCTGGCTCTGGGAGTCCCAAACAGATAAGGTTCAACTACTCGCCACTGACAAAACCCAAAGACAGAGAAATGAGTGGTGGTGAAAGAAGAAAGGAATTTATCTCATTGAGGGCAACACTGGGAAGACAGCAGACCAAACATCTCAAAGACTGTCTCCAAAGTGTTGAAAATACTTCCAGGTATATATAAGGAAAATGTGGAGCAAAGGTTGGTGGGTACGTGCAGGTAGGCAGTGAAGGTTAAACTGATATTGTCTTAGGGTCAGTCACCAGGGGTCCTGCTGGCTCAGGGCACTCCTTATTGCTCAAAGGGGTAGTTTTGGTTCCCATGGGGGATGCTTTGCCCGCAGGGTATTTTGGCTGAGTTAAGAGATAAGTTTGATGGGGCACCTGGCAGCTCAGTCCATAGAGCCTGTGACTTGATCTCAGGATTGTAAATTCGAACCCCATGTTGGGTATAGAGATCACTTAAAAAATAAAATCTTAAAAAAAGAGAGAGACACCAAAACCCATAAAATACCTAGGAATAAATCTAACCAAAGAGGTGAAAAATCTATACACTGAAAACTATAGAAAGCTTATGAAAGAAATTGAAGACACACACACAAAAAAAGGAAAAATATTCCCTGCACCTGGATAGGAAGAACAAATATTGTTAAAATGTCAATACTACCCAAAGCAATCTACATATTCAATGCAATCCCTATCGAAATAACACCAGCATTCTTCACAGAGCTAGAACAAATAATCCTAAAATCTGTATGGAACCAGAAAAGACCCTGAATAGCCAAAGCAATCTTGAAAAAGAAAACCAAAGTAGAAGGCATCACAATCCCAGACTTCAAGCTGTACTACAAAGCTGTAATCATCAAGACAGTGTGGTACTGGCACAAAAACAGACACTCAGATCAATGGAACAGAATAGAAAACCCAGAAATGGACCGACAAACATATGGCCAACTAATCTTTGACAAAGCAGGAAAGAATATCCAATGGAATAAAGATTGTCTCTTCAGCAAGTGGTGCTGGGAAAACTGGACAGCGACATGCAGAATGAACCTGGACCACTTTCTTACACCATATACAAAAATAAACTCAAAATGGATGAAAGACCTAAATGTAAGACAGGAAGCCATCAAAATCCTCAAGGAGAAAGCAGGCAAAAACCTCTTTGACCTTGGCCACAGCAACTTCTTACTCAACACGTCTCTGGAGGCAAGGGAAACAAAAGCAAAAATGAACCATTGGGACCTCATCAAAATAAAAAGCTTCTGCACAGTGAAGGAAACAATCAGGAAAGGAAAGAATCAGGAAGGAAAACTAAAAGGCAACTGACAGAATGGGAGAAGATATTTGCAAACGATATATCAGATAAAGGGTTAGTATCCAAAATCTATAAAGAACTTATCAAACTCAACACCCAAAAAACAAATAATCCAGTGAAGAAATGGGCAAAAGACATGAACAGACACTTCTCCAAAGAAGACATCTAGATGGCCAACTGATACATGAAAAAATGCTCAACATCACTCATCATCAGGGAAATACAAATCAAAACCACAATGAGATACCACCTCACACCTGTCAGAATGGCTAAATTAGCTACTCAGGCAACAACAGATGTTGGCGAGGATGCAGAGAAAAAGGATCCCTTTTGCACTGCTGATCGGAATGCAAGCTGGTGCAGCCACTCTGGAAAACAGTATGGAGGTTCCTCAAAAAATTAAAAATAGAACTACCCTACAACCCAGGAATTGCACTACTAAGTATTTATCCAAGGGGTACAGGTATGCTGTTTCAAAGGGACACATGTACCCCAATGTTTATAGCAGCACTATCAACAATAGCCAAAGTATGGAAAGAGCCCAATGTCCATCGATGGATGGATGGATAAAGAAAATGTGGTATGTATATACAATGGAGTATTACTTGGCAATCAAAAAGAATTAAATCTTGCCATTTGCCACTACACGGATGGAACTAGAGGGTATTATGCTAAGTGAAATTAGTCAGAGAAAGACAAATATCATATGGCTTCACTCAAACGAGGACTTTAAGACACAGAACAGATGAACACAAGGGAAGGGAAGCAAAAATAATATAGAAACAGGGAGGGGGACAAAACATAAGAGACTCCTAAATATGGAGAACAAACAGAGGGTTACTGGAGGGGTTGTAGGAGGGGGGATGGGCTAAATGGGTAAGGGGCATTAAGGAATATACTCCTGAAATTATTGTTGCACTATATGCTAATTAATTTGGATATAAATTCAAAAAACAAAATTAGAAAAAAAAAAGAGAAGTTTGGAAAAAAGAATTTAATCAATTAGAAAGTACAGACTGAGGGTTGGGGATACCTGGGTAGCTCAGTCAGGTAAGCATCCAGCTCTTGATTTTGGTTCAGTTCATGATCTCACTGTTTGTATGAGTGATCTGCGAGTCGGGCTCTTTGCTGACAGCACGGAGCCTGCTTGGGATTCTCTCTCTCCCTCTCTCTCTGCCCCTCCCCCACTTGTGTGTGTGCACTCTCTCTCTCTTAAAATTAATAAATAAACTTTTTTTTTTTTAACGTTTATTTATTTTTGAGACAGAGAGAGACAGAGCATGAACGGGGGAGGGTCAGAGAGAGGGAGACACAGAATCTGAAACAGGCTCCAGGCTCTGAGCAGTCAGCACAGAGCCTGACGCAGGGCTTGAACTCACGGACCGCAAGATCATGACCTGAGCCGAAGTCGGACGCTTAACCAACTGAGCCACACAGGCGCCCCAATAAATAAACTTTTAAAGATCTTCCTGTTTAAAAAAAAAAAAATTACAGACTGAGGTCAAAATGGAGGTAGTTGAAGTGTTCTTTCAAAACCATTCAGAAATACCCTAGCCAACTTCCCTTTATGTTCCATTGGCCAGAACTGGGGTCCAATCATAAGGAGACTGAAAAAGCAAGTAAACAACTGGTAAAAGGAAATAGGGTTCCCTTGATTTGTCCCCTGGGATGGAGCATATAAATATCCTTTAAAAAGAGAGAGCGTGGGGGCGCCTGGGTGGCTTAGTCAGTTAAGCGTCGGACTTCAGCTTAGATCATGATCTCGTGGTTCGTGGATTCAAGCCCCATATCAGGCTCTGTGCTGACAGCTCAGAGCCTGGAGCCTGCTTCACATTCTGTGTCCCCTCTCTCTCTGCTCCTCCCTTGCTTGCGCTCTGTCTCTCTCTCAAAAGTAAATAAACATTAAAAAATAAGAAGAAGAGGGGTGCCTGGATGGCTGAGTAGGTTAGGCATCCGACTTCAGCTCGGGTCATGATCTCGCCATCTGTGAGTTTGGGCCCTGCATCGGGCTCTGTGCTGACAGCTCAGAGCCTGGAGCCTGTTTCAGATTGTCTCCCTCTCTCTCTGCCCCCCCCCCCCCCCCCCCGCTCATGCTCTGTCTCTGAAAAATGAATAAACCTTAAAAAAATTTTTTTAATAATAATAAGAAGAAAATAAAAAGAGAGAGAGGTTATCTTGGCAAAGAAGGATGGAAGAAGGTGGTTTTTAGAGGGGCAACAAAGATTGGCTTCCACACAAACAGACATGGAGTTTGCATGCAATTAGGGGGAAATTTTAAACAGGTAAATAAACATACAAACAAGATAATTTCAGATTCTATAAATGCTATGAAATAAGGGAATGTGATAATAAGTGATGGGAATATTATGGAAAATAAAGCTGATAGAATTTACTAATGGGTTTGAATATGACAATATGAGAAAAAGATGATTCAAACTAATACTGATTCTCATTCATAAATGAAACTGGAGAAAGATAATTAAGGATCTAAAGTCATACTACCATTAACTGACAAAATTAAAATTGTGTCTAGAACTATCTGAATCCAAAACCCATTTTCTTTCCCCTATACCATGGTGGGTGGGGTGGGGGGGGAGGGCAGGGAGAGAACACAAAATAGTATATGTAAATTTATTAACACTGTGATAAGTAAGAATAAAGGCTAAATGTTTGAAAATAGTTGATGCTTGGTAAGTTATTGCTACTTATTTTTGTCTTTCCCTGTAGAGCTGGTTAATAAAGGAACAAAATATAAAGTGAACTGTTGTGTCTAAACCACAATATGGAATTATCAAAAATGTTCTGACTGCAAAGAACAGTTAAAACAGTAGCAAATGGCCACAATATTAAGTAGCAAAGATGGGAGTGGCTCAAATAGCAACACAACATTTCCATTACATCAAAAACTCAAAGCAAATTGTTACAAGCTCTGAAACAGTCCAACAAAAGAAAGATCTATAATATAATCAGTTAAAATGTTAAGACAGTGGATAATACTGTTTATATCCCAGCAATAGATAACTACTATTTAGTTGCTAAATATATACAAAGTATATACATCTATATATAATACAAGTAAATAAACCTATGTAAGTTTAATATGGGTACAAAAAAAAACAAATGTCAGCTTTTCCTTTCAGGTACTAAAGAGGTAGCAAAATATACTTAGCATTATTCAATATTTTTCTGGCATAAAGATACCAGATTAGATAATATTTAAAAGTCCTTTTTGGCTCTAAATTACTCTCTAAAAACCAAGGTATCATCAGGGACCTAAAAAAACCCCTCAAATACTTCCTCATTCACAACAGGGGAATTCACTGAAACAAGGCTAGCAAAGCTAATGATTTTAGGAAGGCATCTAGGGAAACATATAGGCCCATAGGAGCAAATCTCTGCAGTGAAAGCTCTAAGGTTCTGCAGAGAGCTAGGAGAAGGGAGGTGCCTGCTTCCAAATGGCTTTCATCCAGAGCAGACAGCAAAATGGAGTTAAGCAGGGTGGTTCCCTAACATTCATTCTTCTGGGCCAAGCAAACTAATCATTTTCCATCTCCTTTAAGAATAAGTGAGACAATATTTAAATATATTCCTGTCCCTGGTAACCCAGTTTGGAAAATGTGTGTAAATTTGGATCTTGAGTTGAAAACCTTTTAACAGGATTACAAAAAATATATATTTATTAGAAATAAAAGAAAACCTCCTTGTTTGTATTCCAGGTTCATAGAAGTGGAGATATTATATATATATTTATAAAACTAGAAATATATATGAAATCAGAAACATACACACACACACACATATATATGTCTCATTACAAACTACATACACATATTAATAGTGTAAATTTGTTATTTGGTATGAAGGGTGAAGGCTTTACCAAATCTGAGTAAAGTAATAACTGAATTTGAGCTATGACTTGTTACTGTTTTATGTTTACTTTTTCTGTTACTAACATATCACTGCAAGGATATCTTGAATAGTGTAACAGCAATAGGTTTCTGCTAGGGCCATTTTAAAGCCACACTTTATCCTAACTAACCACTTTATGCATTTACAAGGGTTAGCAATATATAGTTTATGGTCTTGTAATAGATTCTCCTGAAAGGCAGGGCGAGGTCTGGGGGGGAGGGGGTACCCACTATTATCTGGGCCTCCAAGCAGTGCGCCATAACCAACTGATCTATCTTGACATAACAGAAAGCATTTATTATTATATAGAGTTTTACAAAGCTCTAAATATAACACAAGGATTCCCTACTTCCTAATATCCTTCGGTGTCAAACAATTTCCTCTCTACCCAAATTTCTGTTCTCACTACTCCCATTCAGCTACCAAATGTGAAATGTACCTTTGTGGGTTTTTTCTGTTGTTGTTGTTGTTGTTGTTGTTTAAGATTTTATTTTTAAGAATCTCTACACCCAACTTGGGGCTCAAACTCACCACCCCGAGATCTGGAGTCACAGGCTCTAGCGACTGAGCTAGTCAGGTGCCCGTGAAATGTATCTTTGAATATCCTCCCATTTTAAAAGCCCCTAAGACTGTTCCATAAAGTTGTTGGTTTAGGTCTAAAAATGGGGCCTAGTAAGTCGTTTTAACAGCCTCGATGTTCATTGCTTCGGTACTACTTTTTGAATGACTGAAATACTTTTGCTTCCAACGTCTTGCACCTTACTTTAACGAACAAGTCATTACAATAAACCAAATAAAACTAGTCTGTTTTCTAAACCTTGCATCCTCCACATTACCAGGTAAGTAAAGAATGCACTGCCTGCCTTTAAAGGAACTGAGAAAAGAAAAAGGCAAAACTCACTGACAAATTGTGGCAACATGAAAATAATCAGCTGAGCTAGCCGGACCAGAAGTTTCTGCATTTCATGGTGCTTCATCTTTAAAACTGTATGGACTTCTTAAGTCTTAGGGTTCGTCCATATTAAGGCAAGCCTCCTTTCCCGTTCCCACGTTGGCTGGTTTCGGAACCTGCGCCCGCCGCCCGCCCCCCGCCCAGGCCCTGGCAGCCATGCGCCAAAGACTGCAGCACCCGAGCTCGCTGTCCGCAGGCGCGGCGGAGCCCGCCCAGCAGGCCCGGAGCGGGGAGGGGGCTCCGGTCCAAGAAGCCCGCCTCTGCGGCGGCCGAGCCGGGCGCCGAGTGGGCGCGCCGGGCCGGGGGAGGGGCCCGCGGCAGTGGCACCGCCTGTGCCCGCCCGCCCCTCCCCGGACCGCTACTTAAGTGGCTCCGGCACCGCCCCCGCTTCAGTGCGTTACTTACCTCGACTCTTAGCTTGTCGGGGACGGTAACCAGGACCCGGTGTCTGCTCCTGTCGCCTACGCCTGCTAACCCTTAGCCATCATGGTGAGTGGACCACTCGCGGCGCCGCCCTCGCTCTGGAAAAGCGGGAAAAGCCAGCCCGGCGGTCTCGGACGGCCTTTTAGCCAGAGATCAGCGCAGCGCTCCTCGTTTTGGAGGGCGAAAAGCGAGGCGAGGGTGGGAGTAGTGAGAACGGCTGGGGCATGGAAGGGGGGGCGCATTTTCTTCTCTGTCTTTGGGAGGGGATGGCGGAGCCCCAGCTCCCCAGACCGTGGTTGGGGCTCTCAATTAGCCCTTACCTCCGGGGTGCAGTGACCCGAG
Organism: Panthera onca; assembly: GCF_046562875.1. NCBI lineage: Eukaryota > Metazoa > Chordata > Mammalia > Carnivora > Felidae > Panthera > Panthera onca. Next base: position 75,654,534 of record NC_138345.1, on the reverse strand, counting down.
ACCCTACAGTCCTTTCCCGCGCGTTCCCATCCCCCCTTCCTTCCCCGGCCTTTGGCGGGAGCGCGCGCGGGCTCCACGCCCTCACTTCCTCCTTAGCGAGAAGAGCGGAGGCGGGAAGGAGCCGGAATACAAAAGCGCACGCGCGACCGTTACCTTCCCGCCAGGGAGCGGCGGGAGACCGCCCCTGCAGTCTGCGCGTGCGCGCTGGGGCCCTGCGCGTCCGCCACTGTAGGGCGTGTCGTCTGTTAGCCTGAATTTTTTTTTGTTTTTTAACGAAAGAAAAGCTACATGTGGAGAATCCTCCGTGTTAGTGTGCTGCAGTACGCCAGCGTATTAGGATAATTCGCTCCCAACAGCTTCTAGACTCCCATCTGTCCCTTGACCTATGTTAGGAATGCGTGTAGGAGCAGCTGGTGGCGGTGAGGGATTTTGAGAGAATGGAAATCGGATCTTGGTCCAGATCTGGGCTGCTGATAATCCCCTGCTGCGCCCTGACTGATGTGGGGGTGCTAGGCTAAGCCTAGCGCCCGGGGAGCAGAAGATGGTTGGCCGAGGTAGCACCTCAGCAGACGTGGCCGCTGCGTGTCTGCAGCTGCGCGGTCCCGCTGGCCGCAGGCGGGCGCGGGCGCGCGCGCACACACCCTGAATTGCTCATTCATCCTGTGCCGCAAAACCCCGCCCTTTGTCCCTGTGGCGAGACATTTCCTCTGCACTGTTCTGGCCACGTGCTTCCTGTGATGGTAGCTGCCCGGAAATCTGGCCGCCTAGTCTAAAATGGAATTCTGAAGCCTGAGCACTGGATGAATGGCCTCCCCCCTATCTTGGTGCTCCAAAGGAGAAAGCTGTGACTAAGCTTTCTTGGTCTGGAACGAGGCCTTCCCAATTTACAGGGTGAAAAGAAATACATTAAAAGCAATGCCGATTAAAAAGTGTAGTGATTGTCTCCTAGAAAAGATGTTACATTTTAACTAGTTTTAGAAGGGGAAATTTGTAAGATTGATTACTTAAGTTATTTTGTTCTGCTTCACAGTCACTACTAGATTAGTTTAATGCTGATTTTTTTTTTCTTTTTTTTTTTTTTTTTTAACCTACTTTTCCACAGCGTGAGTGCATCTCCATCCACGTTGGCCAGGCTGGTGTTCAGATCGGCAATGCCTGCTGGGAGCTCTATTGCCTGGAACACGGCATCCAGCCCGATGGCCAGATGCCAAGTGACAAGACCATTGGGGGAGGAGATGACTCCTTCAACACCTTCTTCAGTGAGACGGGCGCTGGCAAGCATGTGCCCAGGGCAGTGTTTGTAGACCTGGAACCCACAGTCATTGGTGAGTTGGCCTCAGTAACCCAAGGGAGATCTCAGGGCTCTTGAGACAGGAGGTCTGTCGTGAGGGCTCCATTGACACCCTGGGGTTGGGCAGGCGTGTGCAGGTTGTGAGTGACGGGTGGCTGCTTTGTTTTTCTCTTCCAGATGAAGTTCGCACTGGCACCTACCGCCAGCTCTTCCATCCCGAGCAGCTCATCACAGGCAAGGAAGATGCTGCCAATAACTATGCCCGAGGGCACTACACCATCGGCAAGGAGATCATCGACCTTGTCTTGGACCGAATTCGGAAACTGGTATGTTTGTTCTCCAGAATAAAGTAAATAATGACCCTAAGGAAGACATTTGAAATACGATCTTTTCTTTTCAAACACAGAATAGAAATATAATGGAGTGAGGACAACTGGTAAATTATTCCTTGATAGGGTTTTTAAATTTTCAACTGCAACATGATTTATTTGGTGTCATTTTATAAACGTCAATGAAGATATTTTAAGTGAAGAAATGCTTTGTAATTCTGGGAAGGTCTATTATAATCTGTCTTGTCTGTTCCTTTTTTCTAACAGGCCGACCAGTGCACAGGTCTTCAGGGCTTCTTGGTTTTCCACAGCTTTGGAGGGGGAACTGGTTCCGGGTTCACCTCCCTGCTGATGGAACGTCTCTCTGTCGATTATGGCAAGAAGTCCAAGCTGGAGTTCTCCATTTACCCAGCCCCCCAGGTTTCCACTGCTGTCGTTGAGCCCTACAACTCCATCCTCACTACCCACACCACCCTGGAGCACTCTGATTGTGCCTTCATGGTAGACAACGAGGCCATCTATGACATCTGTCGTAGAAACCTTGATATCGAACGCCCAACCTACACTAACCTTAACCGCCTTATTAGCCAGATTGTGTCTTCCATCACTGCTTCCCTCAGATTTGATGGAGCTCTGAATGTGGATCTGACAGAATTCCAGACCAACCTGGTGCCCTATCCCCGCATCCACTTCCCTCTGGCCACATATGCCCCTGTCATCTCTGCTGAGAAAGCCTACCATGAACAGCTTTCTGTAGCAGAGATCACCAATGCGTGCTTTGAGCCAGCCAACCAGATGGTGAAATGCGACCCTCGCCATGGTAAATACATGGCTTGCTGCCTGTTGTACCGTGGTGATGTGGTTCCCAAAGATGTCAATGCTGCCATTGCCACCATCAAGACCAAGCGCAGCATCCAGTTCGTGGACTGGTGCCCCACTGGCTTCAAAGTTGGCATTAATTACCAGCCTCCCACTGTGGTACCTGGTGGAGACCTGGCCAAAGTACAGCGAGCTGTGTGCATGCTGAGCAACACCACAGCCATTGCTGAGGCCTGGGCTCGCCTGGACCACAAGTTTGACCTGATGTATGCCAAGCGTGCCTTTGTTCACTGGTATGTGGGTGAGGGCATGGAGGAAGGAGAGTTTTCTGAGGCCCGTGAGGACATGGCTGCCCTTGAGAAGGATTATGAGGAGGTTGGTGTGGATTCTGTTGAAGGAGAGGGTGAAGAGGAAGGAGAGGAATACTAATTAACCATTCCTTTCAACCCTGCAGCATGTCACACTCAGAACTTAAGCTTCAACATTAGCTGACAGGCATTAAAGCTTCTGGTTAGATTGTCTTCACTTTTAACTGTGACCATGTCTTACTTTTCCATGTGTACCTGTCAGATTTTTGCATCATGTCTCAAAGTAAAGGCTTTATGAAAGGAAGTTTGACTTCTGTGCTTCTTCTAAATTGCTTTCTCCAATTCAAGATGTACTACCACTCATCTACATCTGGAAGATAGTCTGCAACAGGGTTGTAATACCAAGGATCCATCCAGCTTTCTGTGTAGCTGCCTGTATGGGGAAAAGAGCACACTGGACTGGAAAAGCAGGAGAGCTAGATTTTGACACTGATGTGTTAATACCACCTCAGTTTCAGAACGCAGGTCAAAGCAGGTTTAGGAAAAATTAACCTTTGTACAACAAAATGGCTGGCTAGATGAACATTTGACCACAAGGAGGTGAAAGCTGTTTCTAGCCCTATCCTATTGGGAGGGAGGAGTGGCAGGATCAGAATTACTGGTGATAAAAATCCTACCATAGGGGAAAACCAAATGAGGCATGGGTATAGGAAAAACAAAGCTATGGATGTTTGCAAGAGCAGTGCTTTAGGAGACAGTGAAGTGGCAACATTGTTCAGGTTAGGATAGGGTTAATAATTTACAGTACTTAGTGTAGCATACATTTTTTTTAAGTTTATTTGCAGGGGCCGGGGTAGGAGTGAAGGGGCAGGGACAGGAGAGAGTCCTAAGTAGGCTCAGCAGAGCCCCACACAGCTTTAACTCAAAAACAGATCATGCCTTAAGCCAAATTCAAGACTCCAATACAACCAACTGAGCCACCCAAGTGCCCCAACATACTGTACATTCTTTCAAGTATATAGTTTGGCTGCATTTAAATGACTATGGAGAAGACAGGCAAACAGGATGCAGATAGAGGGTTTAACCTAAGAGAAAACATTTGAAATTCAGGAAGTATAGGGACTATTAAGGTTGGCTGGAGATGTTGATCCTTGGTTTAAAGAGTAGGGAATACCAAAAATTTTCCAGTTTTTTCCCTACAAATTTACAAAATAGTTCTCTACTCCTGAAAGAAATGATCTGATTTGTCACATATTTCTGAGAGAAAGCTCTCTTGGGTGGCACTGTAGACTGATAACACAAATGCAGCCACCACAGGTCTCGGGAAGGCAAATGCCAGGGCCTTAATGTACCATGAGGAACCCTAAACTGAATTAGTGACCAAATGGGGATTGAAGGTTTTGAGTTAGTGCTGAACTCACAAAGGAAGTCGGTTATGTGAGCCATCTGAAGACCCTCTGAAATATCCCTCTCTGTTCTTTTCTGCAAAACAAGAAGGAAAAGTAGTTAGGCCAGAGCCTGGGAAACAGCAACAAATCAATGCGGAGAAGAGTTTGCTCTTCAGGAAGACGGCCTGGATGGCCTAAAATCAGGGAAGTAAGCACACATTCCATAGAGCGTGTGCAGTGGTGCCTTTTCAGAGACCTGAGGCACAAGGCAGGTACAGGATAAAGCCAGAGTTTCAACTGCATCTGTTCTGTTTTGAATGGGTTTTGTGTGTGTGTTGGAGATGGGGGGTTTATATTTTTAAGAAAATTAAAAATCTAGGAGCCTGGGTGGCTCAGTCAGTTAGGCATCCGACTCTTGACGTTGGCTCATGTCATGATCTCATGGTTTCATGAGTTTGAGCCCCACGTCAGGCTCTGTGCTAACAGCGTGGGCCTGCTTGGGATTCTCTCTTTCTCTCCCTCTCTCTCTGCCACTCTTCCATTCACCCTGTCTCTGTCTCTCTCAAAATAAGTAAAAAAACAAAAAATTTTGATAAAAAATGTTAAAAAAGAAAAAAATCTGTAATAAACCAAAATGCTAAGATGACAAGCTGGTAGTAGGTATGTAGTTGTTTGCAGTTTTATCTATTGCCACATAACAAATTGCCCCAAAACTTTGTGGTTTAAAATAATATATGTGTATTACTTCAGGCCGTTTCTGAGGGTCAGGAATTCGGTGGTGGTTTAGCTGGTGTAATTCTGTCTCTGGATTTCTCATATAAGGTTGTAGTCAAGATGTTGACTGAGGCTGCAGTTCCCTGAATGCTTCATTGGGACTGGAAGATTTACTTTCCAAGGTGGTTCACCTGCCCGTCTTGCAAGTTGGTGCTGGTTGTTGGCAGGTGGCCTTAGTTCTTTCACCAGATGGACCTCTCTCCAACAGGGCTGCTTGAGTGTCTTTAGGACATGGGAACAGGCTTCCCCCAGAATGGGTGATCCAAGAGAGGACAAGTTGGAAACTGCAGTGTTAGGGACTTAACCTTGCAACTCACACTCTCATTTCTACAATATCCTATTTGTTACATGTCAGTCCTGTTCAGTGGGGGAGAAAACTGCACATTGACAAGAGAGAAGAATCAGTGGGAGTTACATACAAACCCCTAAATCTTAACGTCTCTATAGTATAGAACAATACCACTTATCCTTTTTTTCCCTGTATGGTTGATATATTTGATTTTTTAAAAGGGAGGAAGCTTGGGGTGCCTGGCTGCTGTAGTTGGAGGAGCATGTGACTCCTGATCTCAGGGTTGTGAGTTCAAGCCCCGTGTTAGGTGTAGAGATCACTTAAAAATAAAATCTTGGGGCATTTGGGTGGCTCAGTTAAGTGCCTGACTCTTGATATCAGCTCAGGTCTTGATCTCAGGAACAAGCCCCACGTTGGGCTCCATGCTCAGCATTGAGCCTGCTTAAGATTCTCTCCCATCCTCGGGGCGCCTGGGTGGCTCAGTCGGTTAAGCGGCCGACTTCAGCTCAGGTCACCATCTCGCGGTCTGTGAGTTTGAGCCCCGCATCGGGCTCTGTGCTGACAGCACAGAGCCTGGAGCCTGTTTCGGATTCTGTGTCTCCCTCTCTCTCTGACCTTCCCCTGTTCATGCTCTGTCTCTCTCTGTCTCAAAAATAAATAAACGTTAATAAAAATTAAAAAAAAAAGAAAAAAAGATTCTCTCCCATCCTCTCCTGCCCTTCCCCCACTCTCGTGTGCACTCTCTCAAAAAAAATTTTTTTTAATAAGGAATAATAATTGGAACACCTGGGTGGCTGAGTCGGTTAAGCTTCTGACTTCAGCTCAGGTCATGATCTCAGTTTGTGAGTTTGAGCCCCTTGGTGGACTCTGCACTGCCAGCACGGAGCCTGCTTCAGATCCTCTCTCTCTCTCTCTCTCTCTGCCCCTCTCTCTCTGTCTCAAAAATAAACATTTTTAAAAGAAAATTTAAAAATTTTTAAATTTTAAAATAAATAAAAAGGAGGAAACCTCTACTTTAGAGAGAAGAGATTTTCCATTTTCTACAGTTCAAGCTCAAATTTTTTTTTGTTGTCTTAATTTAAGCTAGCCTTTAGAAGAAACACCTCCTATCTACATTCCTCCTGAACTATCCAATCCTCTTTATACTCTAATTATTTGGTTACTGATCCAACTGGCTTCTTGAGTTCAGTATTCCCTGTCCCTTCTGTTCCCAATCGTCTTATATGTCGAAATGATGATTAGTAGTTACAAGTACTCAAAACCTTTGGTGACATGAAGTACCAAGTGGGAGACTGGGGGAGGGAGGCAGGGGGGATGCCTATAATGAAGTGCCAAGGCAGCCAGGAAATGCCATCAAGTATTCCTTTGGGGGGCACTGGGGTCTGATTATCTATATCTCTGCCCTGGCAGCAAGCACAATGCCTGGCCATGATTATGGCCCATGGAATGCTCTAATGGAAGTAAAAATAAAGACTGTTTATTTCCCCCCTAGGACAGATACTTTATTATTCTATTCATTATCAACATTAAACCCAAGGGGTTTGTAAAATGTATTCATTCTGTTTCCAGGCCCAGGTCTCTTTAAGCATCTCCTGAGGAGTTGACTTTCAGGGTAGAAAGGACTGGGAAACAGACTGAGACACTTGACTTTTTGTTCTGTCATTAGTCAGGGTCTCTTAACCTTCTAGGCCTATTTTCCCTTTTGCACTACAGATTCCCATTCTTCCTTTCTCAGAAGAGGGTGGTGAATAGTACAATCGCATCTGGAAGGACTTGAAGTTTAGAGATGTGCATCTAAGCTTAGAAGGTGAGGGGCAAGGTACCCAGGACTTGACAGCTCAACTCAGTGAGATGCCAAAGCCACTGGCAAAGGAAAATGAGCAATCTACTTAGAAAAGAAAGAGACATAAGTAAAACCCAAGAAGGGTTTACTTAGAGATGGTAAGGATGATGATGATGATAACAATAATCATAATGATCATTCACCTTAACTACATGAAGGCTTTCAATTTATACCCACCCACCTTTTTTTTTAAACACCAGCATGCTTAAATACCTTCACAACGCAGTATCCTTAGCCACTTTGAGGTGACCTTAAAATGAGAGGAGCCCAGTGCCTCATTTTCCTTTCTCTTTTTTTTTTTCTTTTTCTTTTTCCAAATAACAGATATCATTGGCAGAGAAGAAGGGAAGTGATACCAGCCCTCTGATCAGCCTGGCCTGGTAGGACCAGAGGCCTTAAATTGCCCGCCAAAACATCAGAAGGAATAGGAGTCTTTCAGCCCTATTGTACCTTTCAGATTAAGAGACTTGAATGAGAGAGAAGAGAAAAGGGCATTTTCCCTTTCCAATCCAACAAATTCCTGGCAAATTCCTGAATGCCCTGCAGATGGCACCACTGACAACAAGTTCTCTGCCCAGAAGAGCTGAGCTCACATTTGTGAACTCTGCCCTGTCACCTTGGACCTGAGCATAAAAGATACGTAATAAACAGGAAGTGACTGACTTGGCATCCCTGGCTTGTCATTTTTTGTTCTGTCGCTTCCTAGAGGCAGCTGGGCCTCGTGCTAGCCCTTATGAATCAGGCAGCCACAGGATTTAGGAACTCCCCATACCCCAGCTCTTAACTTCAGTTCCTGCCTCGAGGGTACTCTCCAGGGTTGGATAGATATAAAAACATGGCCTTGGGGTCAACATGTAGTAAGGGAGACTGCCAGATCAATCTGAACTCATTACTGACACAAAGTCAATAACTACCTGATGATATAGAAATTATCATGTAGATACTGATCATTGTGTTGTGAGGCCCAGCTACTTCCTCTCTGCCATCTGGTCCATAAACCAAAATAAATGTCTTTCCCCACCCATCCCTCAGCTGACCAACCCATGTCCCAAGTGACAGCTTGCTATATGTTACTATGTCCAACTGTGATGGAATCAGGCTCATCATCTCATTCCTGCCTGGGACCTTCACTCTTCCCTCTACCTATCATAACTTTTCCAACCATAACTGCCCCCACCTCTTTGTCTAGTTAACTCATACTCTTCCTTTGATGATGGAAACTTAAGTGTTACCTCTTCAAGGACTTAAAGATTAGGTTAGGGTAGGTCAGATTTCCCATTATACATCTGAATAGAACCTTCTACTTTTCTCTTAAAGCATTGATCACATTTTGGAATTATATACTTATTTGTGTGATTATTTATTTAATTAGTATATTTTTCCCCTATCAGATTTTATAAGCTCTACATCTGTTGTGCTTACCACTATATTGCCAGTATCTAGCTTGGTGCTTAGTGCATGAATGGCACTCAACAAATATTTCAAGAATTAATTTGGGGTTGGGGCGCCTGGGTGGCTCAGTCGGTTAAGCGGCCGACTTCAGCTCAGGTCACGATCTCGCGGTCCGTGAGTTCGAGCCCCGCGTCGGGCTCTGGGCTGATGGCTCAGAGCCTGGAGCCTGCTTCCGATTCTGTGTCTCCCTCTCTCTCTGCCCCTCCCCCGTTCATGCTCTGTCTCTCTCTGTCTCAAAAATAAATAAAACGTTAAAAAAAATTAAAAAAAAAAAAGAATTAACTTGGGGCAAGAACAAAGATTCAAATTTTTAACTCTGAAAGCTAGAGATGACTGTCCCTCCACTGCCTTCCCTCCCCACCTCCCCCTTTCCCAGGCCCAAAGACGCCTCTGGAAGACACCACTGTAGATAGTGACATTAAATGGAGGTGGAAGGGAAAGCTGTTCTAAAGACTCTTCGTAAATAGATCTCTTAACTCCCTCTGGCCCAGCTCGAGTGTCTTATGATACTAGCATGCAGGAGCTTCTACTCGCTCACACTGACCAAATTAACATGTGCCAGGGGCCAAAGTGTGACCCAGCTGTCAAAACGGGCTGGTGTCACCTTAGATATTCCATCTATACATCAGTATGCAAAACTAGGCAGGGGAGCATTCCCACCATCCTCTTCACTGGGTACCCTGCTATGCAAACTGTTTGTCCAGTACTGGGAACCTCAAAGAGGATACAGACAGGCAAGAAAGTTCCCTCTAAGAGGTGAGTGGAATGCTAAGGAGTCTTGGGTAGAGGAGTTCAGAGAACTGAGGATGTTTAGATTAGAAAAGAGAAACCCAATGAAGATCTGCTGTCCAGAAATGGCAGCAGCCTTATTCCTCAAAACCCTGGAGGGCACAGAAAAGGATGGGGGAAAATATTGCAGCTTACTTTCTAATAATTAGCTAGGACAAACAATGAGCCACTATGTCATCCATGTTGTGAATGGCAAACAGGGAGAAAGAACTAAAGATTTCTAAGATCTCTTTCCATCCCCAGAATCCAGGATTTCACAAAGTTTCCTGCTATCTCTCAGCCAATCTTTCATTATGACTGTTTTCTCAAATATTTTTGGAGAGGTCAGAGATGAGTAGGGACAAAGGAACAGAATCTCTTAAAACATGTTTCTTAAACTCTTCCTCTAACGCCTGCCAACAAGTTCTCAGACCAGTGAGGACTTACCTAAAAGGAACTTCTGGTTTTCTGGCTTCCCTGGTACCTTAGATAGGAGGGCAATCCCAAAGCTGCTAGTCCATTTCTAGGAACTGGTGCAATTTCCATCAGAGAAAGGAGGAGGTTTACAGCCTTAGCTTGGGCTGTTATAACAAATGCCGTAGACGAGATGGCTTAACAAACTTTTATTTTTCATAGTTCTGGAGGCTGGGAAGTCTAAGAATTGGTGTCTGGTGAGGGCACCCTCCCTGGCTTGCCTACTTGCTATGTCCTCACAGGTCAGAGAGAGAAAGCTCTAGTCTCTTTCTCTTCTTATAAGGACACTAATTACATCAAGGGAGCTGTATTTCATTTACACATAATTACCTCTCAAAGGCCCCACCTCCTAATACCATGACATCAGTGGATTAGGGTCTAACAAAAGAATTTATTTTTGAGGTAAAATTGACTAACATTAATTTGGGACATGTAAAAACAAAATTCACGCAAAATATCATAGTCTATAGCATTTTCACCTCAGAGCTGGATGAAATCTTCCTGAAGTCCCAGGAAGTCCTGGGAATAAAATCACCCTGAAGGTAGCAAGATTTTTTTCTGTACTTACGGTGTTCTCTCTGGGAAAATTAGGACATCCAGGTAAGCAAAGAGAAAATGAAGATCACTCATAACGTGGAAATTTTCTTGTTTAAAGAAAAGGGTAGCTTTTCCAAATCCCCCTCTCTGCCTCTCTCCTGCCCCAGTCACCTTGGGGAGCAGATATCTCTGGTCTTCTGTCTGTGCCTCTCAAGATGCAGCTCAGCAATAAGTCTTCATCATTTGGAAGGTCAAAGGTGGCCTCAGATGTGGGGGGGGGGGGACACTTCCCAGGGTTCTTGAGGGTACTGAAATTCAAGTTTTAGCTTTTTTAAAAAAATTTTTCAAACATTTATTCATTTTTGAAAGACAGAGAGACAGAGCACAAATGGGGGAGGGATAGAGAGAGAGGGAGACACAGACTCTGAAGCAGGCTCCAGTCTCTGAGCTGTCAGCACAGAGCCTGAGGCAGGGCCCAAACTCACAGACCACGAGATCATGACCTGAGCCAAAGTCGGCTGCTTAACTGACTGAGCCACCCAGGCGCCCCTCAAGTTTTAGCTTTCTATTACACTGAATATCTAAGCAGTATAGTAATGAAGAGACTACAGAAGTGGGGGGTATATCCACAAAGAGGCAACAGCAGAACATCCAGAAAAAGGGAAGCTTTGGAATCAGACAGGCTGAGTTCAAACCCTAACTCAACCCTTACTATAGTTGGCCCTTGTACAAGTTAATCTCTTTAAACTGATTCCTCATCCATAAAAGAATAAAGTCTATTTTTAGGGTCCTTTTGTCACTGAATAATCTATGAAAAGTATCTATTAATGTTTAGCACTTAGTGGAGGCTCAATGTGGATTAGTTCTCTTCCTTGTTATGCTTGAAGAAGTTGAAATTAACTCTCCATAATTAGTTACCCCTTCTCTACTAAGAATGGGTAACTAATCTCATAGGCAGATCAAATCCATTAACACTGAGTGTTTACTATGAGAACTGCACTGAAGTTGGACAGAAAAGGATGCATCAGAAGCCAAATACAGGTTTCCAACTGTTTCCTTCCAACTTGAAGGAAAGAGGAAAGGAGAAAAGATATAAGTGCAGGTAAATTTAAACAATACAAAAGATTTAAATAATAGCTCAAGATAAGGTTATAAAATAGTGCATATATGCCTAATTGTTCACTGAACTAGATAGCTGAAATGATACAGACAAAAATCCCTTCAGGAAAGAATGGAAGAAAAGACATTACATTATTGGCAAGTTGAGCCTTGGAAGTAGATAGGATTTGGACACAGTGAGATTTGGTAAGTTTAAAAAGATATTAGGGAGTGTCTTTTTGCATAGTTTTCTGAGTGGTAACTCAGTAATCTTGGAATCTCTTGCCAATTCTAAATATAGGCAGTGAAAAGACAGTTATTGGCTTCCAATGGATTTGTAAACAAGGGCTCAAAGACTTGTGAGCAAATAAATCAGATTTCCCCTGGGCTTGAAACCACTTTCTCTAGGAATTATTCTAGATTCTCTCTATTCTGAGCTTGTCTTCTACCATGCAGTTCCAAGTTGATATGTTTATTGATATTTTGCCTTTTAAAGTTCACTTCAGTTGTACATATCTGTACATTCTAGAAGGTGATAAATCTCTAAGCAGAATCTATGTCAACCAGCTGTTGTAAGAATCAGATTTAATAGTCTGTGGCTTGGGTGATGTCACAGCACATTGTAAACTGCAAAGGACGGTGAACATTAGATTTTTAGATTTAGAAGCAATCTGAAGGGTGTTCTAGTTTTGCAAACAAGATTAAATATAGTCCAGGATGACAGTGCTAGAACTAGAACCCAGGTCTTCTGATTATTAGCAATGCCTGCCATCTTTTCTCAATACATTTGTTAATATTTGAGTGTCTGCATGTATTAGGTACCTGGCTAAGGGCTAAGGAAATAACTACATTCAAGACAAATGATTCTTCCCCTTTACAAGCCTACATGGAGGACAGGACAAACAAATACAAACAAATCAAGCTATGACCATTTGTTATAAATAATATCACAAAATTAGTTTGCTTTAGATAAGTGAGGGAAGACTCCTCTGGACAATTATCATTTAAGCTCAAACCTGAGATTTAAATCAGCCAGAACTGAATAAGGAAGGAGGAGGGGAAGAGGAGAGCCTTCTGGGCAGAGGCAACATCAAATACAGAGCCCTAAGGAAGAAAAGAGCTTGACAATGTCCACCAGGAGTTGACCAAAGGCTGGGGTTAAGATGGTACCAAGTTGAAGCAGTAGAGAGGGGTTAGCTCATAGGTTACGACCTCAAATGCACAGCTGGGCTGACAATGTAAGTGGAAACACTGGTGAGGTGTTAGCGCTTCTCCAAGTGATAAAGACTGTGAAAGACCAGAGCACATCCTGCCCCATCTATAGGGTCATATGTCCTTGTTGCCCAGTTCTGCCAGATCTTCTATTTAAGAGACAGAAATCTAAATTCTTAAGGTGTCCTGATTTTTATAAGTTTGTTCAAATTTGTTTAAAAAAAAAAAAACACTGTAAGCCAAACAAAACACAATATGGTTATCCCGAAAACACGCTCAATAGCCCAAGCCACATCCCTGTGCTCACTTTTCCTTCCTTGCAGCAGATCCCAGGACCCAACCAGCGATCTTCATCTGTTGGTAACTACCCCCTCTTCCCACTGATGTTCTCTCCACCCTAAGCTTAGTTGCTAAGAGGGAAATCAACTCCTTAGCTCCTCTCATTATCTTGCTGTCACCAAAGACAGATGTGTGTGTGTGTGTGTGTGTGTGTACACACATATATATTTGGCATGTACACATATATACAAGTACATTAATTTTATTTCCCAAGATCCTACTGCAAATCACTGGGCAAACAAAGAAGGGACAAAAATGACTTGCTCCAGAGAAGTTAACCAGGGTACAGAATTCAGCTGTTAATTCTGGCCCCTGACTTTTGCTCAGATAGTAACTGGATGCAGACTAGACCGTTACAATCAGGCTCTTTTTCTTCAGTGGGGGGTTTTTGCAAAACTCAACCCTTCTTTTGAGTTTCCCTTCTCCAATTTAGAGGATGAGTTCAACTCCATGAAGGTGGAACTTCCCAAACAGTGCATATTCCAAGGTGGCAGGAAGAGAACTGGCATTCCTTAACTGTGTGACCTTGGGCACGTGACAACCTCTCACCGTTTTCTAATCTCTAAAGTGCTAATCACACCGTCCTCTGAGGGTCTGTTGTGATGTAAAAATGAGATAGAAGTCTGTAAGGTGAGTGGCACATAGCAGGTGGTCAGCTAACATTTGACTCAGTCCCATTAAGCAATGATCCCGTGGGCATTTCCTCACAAAGTTTCAGAAGATATTTCTGTGGTTCTCTATGCAGTTTTCTTCACTATTTGCTCCAGCACACACTAGGCCTCCCACAAAAGTTACTGAGTGAAAACTCCTGGCTGCGGAGGGGCCCCACCCCAACATAAACACTTTTTCGGAAAATGCTGCTACAGGCCTTGGGTTACTGGGCTGCGGTACCTTTCAGAACCCCCATGGCGCTCTCCCATCCTGCCTGGCTGGCCTGGTCCAAATGGGTCATTTAACCACGGTCAAATTCAAATCTTGGTTGCTCGGGCAGTGCGAGAAGAGACCTCTCTGAACAGCAGGAGCTGAAGGAGACAGTTGTTTAGTTTTAGAACTGGCACTGTTAGGGCCCCAAAGATCCCGCCTCTTTCCACGGGGCGAGCCTATCAGCGTTCCTTTGGCGATGAGCGGCAGCTCCTTAGGAGCCAATGAACTCAGCTCGCTGGAAGAAACTGCCCACCCCTTGTGTCGTCAGTTGGTCTCCAGTAAGATAGAACCAGCACCTGCGCTTCCTCGTAGCAGGCTTGTTGGCGGGTGTTTGCGTTAAAGTTAACTGAGGCCGGACCTTAAAGGGGAGGGAGCAGAGGGGGCCAGGGCCCTTTAAAACCAGGCGCCTGGTGCCTGCCCCTTTAAGGCGTCCGGACGACTGAATCTGAGCTCCAGATTATCCCGAGTTTCCGTCGCAGGCTGCGAGGAAAGGCTCCTTGGCTGGGTCCGGGTGCGTGGCGGCGGCGGCTTCATCCCCGCTCGTCCTCCCCGGGCCCGGAGACACCCCCGCCCCAGTCATGCTGAGCAGAGTATGGAAGCAGCTGACTACGAAGTGCTATCCGTGCGAGAGCAGCTATTCCACGAGAGGGTTCGCGAGTGCATTGTGAGTACGGGACCCGGGCAAGAAGGGTAGGACCAAGAGGGGGAGAAGCACGGGTGTCGCGGGAGAGGGAGAAGTTCGGGTTGGAGTGCGACCACCTAGGCTCAGAGCCAGGTCCAGGGGCGAGCGACCAAGGGCCCCGGCCTGACAGAAGGAAGGACCGGTGCTCCGGCTGGTGAACCCCCAGATCGGATCAGTAGGGTAGCTGCGCGGTAAACAAAGCCGCGGGTCGGTTTCCGTTCCTCCCCTCTACACGCCCCTCCCCCCGCCCGCCCTCCTGCCTCCCCCCACCCCTGCTGGGGTTCAGGGCGTGGGCCTGCAAGGCTAGTGAGTTTTATCTTCGTAGTCGGATAGTCTGAGAGGGATGGCTTTAATTGAGGGAGGGCTTGTTCGCATTACCCGCAAACTCCACTGATGTTTCACGAAAAGGCGGACGTCCAAACGCTGAACTAGATTCCAAGAAAAACTTGGGAGGTGTAGGGGTGGCTTGTCAGAGGAACAGGGGACTTTGATGGGTCTCCCACTTCGGAAGAAAGGACTCTTGCTGGGAGGGATTCTGTGTAGAGATGGAGAACAATTAAGTTTTCCCCTTCTTTTCCTTCTCATTGGTGTTTGTTAGAAACCCCCACAAGCGTAGGTTCCTAGCTCTCTGGCCACGCCGGGATTTCCCCTGTGAATGTCCCTCTCCCTCCCCAGTGCTCCAGAGAGCCGCAGGCTGCGTTCCCTACTCCCTCACTGCCACCTAGAGCAACAGCTGAACCTGCCACACTGTGATGGACGCCTCACTCCTGGGCCCCAGGGGACACCGGTGGCACTTAGGGAGCTGCATCTTCCTCAGGCCTGCTTTCAATTCTCATTCCTCCTCTATCTCCTTCCTCAGACTTCCCGAGAGTAGCCCTCACCCCCAGATACTAAATAGAAAGCAAAAAGGGAAGGTCTGGAAGAACAGAAGCCTTAATGAGAAGGGAGACCCACTGATGGGGTCATCCTTTATTTTTCACAATCTGCCCTGGGCAGCCTCAGACTGGAGGAGAGGTAAAGTGAGCCATGACATAACTAGGTCTGCTCTTATCTGTGAGGACTGAAAAATAGGGAATGTATCAGTCCACGTGTGGAACTCCAGATCAGCTTTCCTTGGGTGATCCTTAGTGGATAGTCCCACGTGGTGAGGTTGGGCATATTGTGGAGACACGCCAGGCCTTGAAACAGTGTAGGGATAGAGGCCCACATTCCTAGAGAATGGGGAGGGATGAGACCTTGGACAGAGAAGCAGCCTGCTAAATATCTCCCCCACTCTTTAGTACTGTTAGCTGAGGACATCAGTGCTAGCCAAGGGCAGCCCGAAGGCTTCTCGTGCCTCCCCCACCTGGCTCCCATGCACTGCTCTAGAGAATGACCTAGCTTCTGCTGGAACTGCGTGGAACTCCAGCCTGACCTTTTGAGCCCTCCCACCTTCCTGGCTGTTACGCAAGCCCAAGGGCAGAGAGAGCACTAGGCAGTAGAAATCTTCAGTACAATCTGAGTAACTCATTCTACTCAGCTTCCCTAATATTAAAAGCTAAAATTTTATTCTAGATCCATTGCTCTCCTTGGGTCTCTTTGACTTCTTCCTTCCTTGTATAGGTCACTGTATGCAGATTCCCTGTAGGGTCAGCTCCTCTTGGGAACCGGAGGACCCATGAGACTGATCCTGCTTTCTTTGCTTACTTTAAATGCAATTAACATCTCATGGTGCCTGGTTGGCTCAGTGGGAAGAATGTGTAGCTCTTTTTGTTTTTAAGTTTATTTATTTTGCGAGAGACAGAGACAGTGCAAGTGGGGGAGGGGCAGAGAGAGAGGGACAGAGAGAGAGAGAGAGAGAGAGAGAGAGAATCCCAAGCAGGCTTCTCACGGCCAGTGCATAGCCCCATGTGGGGCTTGAACCCACAAAGCCATGAGCTCATGACCTGAGCCAAAACCAAGATTCAGAGGCTTAATTGGCTGAGCCATCCAGATGCCTCAGAAGAGTATGTAACTCTTAATTTCGGAGTTATGAGTTCAAGCCCCACATTGGGTGTAGAGATTACTTAAATAAATTAATTTTAAAAAATGCAATAACATCTCTTCTCAAGACTCTAGCACTGATTGCAGAGCCAAGCTGACCAGTGGCTCCTTCCCTGGACAGCAGCAGATTACTTGGGGTACGGTAGGGATGCATGCATGTGCAGAGTTACCTGGCCAAGTCCTGCCATAACTGGTGATTGGAGGGCCAGTTGCCCAGGGGCACTGAGAGGCCTGGCTCCGGAGCTGGAAGTCACTTGAAGTAGGGACCAGGAATTAACAGCCTTTAAAGGGGCTGATGTGAGCCCTGGGTGTTGTATGTAAGCAATGAACCACAGGAATCTACCCCAAAAACCAAGAGCACACTTTACACACTGTATGTTAGCCAATTTGACAATAAATTATATTATAAATAAATACATACATACATACAGAGGAAAAAAATAAAATGATTATAAAAGAAAAAATAAGTAAAAAATCAAAATAAAAAAACAAAGCGGGGGGGGGTGATGTGGTTCTAGAAATGTAGATTTTAGATGTTGGGCCTCAACTAAGGTCTATTCTGAGGGACAGGGGATTAAATGAGGCTCTAGTTTAGCCCAGAGCAGATCTGATCTTTCAGGGCCCCTGAATAAACACAGAGTAGAAATCCTGAAGTAGTTTAGGAACATGATTCCTACTTATTCTCTCCTGGAGCTTGGGCCAAAGTGGCAGCAGTGGAAGTGGAAGAGGGAGGAAGAGTGAAGTATCAGGACAATGCAGGCATCCCCTTCTTCCCTGAAAGCTGCTATTCTTTCCAGTAATGTACTAGGAGTAAATTCCCTCTGGTTCTGTGGCCCATTTCAGGCATGTGTGTACGTGGATCTCTAGGAGTTTTCTCTGCCCATTTACCAACCAGGGTTCAGCTGAAGCTATTTTCTCCCAGACAAAACTTCATAGGGCTGGACGTAGTACTGTCCCCCCATCCCCTTTCTGGTGCTTCTTAGAGGCCCCTGGGGCCCTGACCAGAAGAAAGTACTGGGGAGAAAAATGGAACCCCGGGAAGTATGGTGCCTTGTTTTGGGAAAGTGACCCCATAGAATTAACAGGCCACAGGGGCTGTGGAATATGCTGGGGATTAGAGTTTCTCATCCCAGCTCACACTCTGCCACAGATCTCAACACTTCTGTTTGCGACACTCTACATTCTCTGCCACATCGCCCTGACCCACTTTAAGAAGCCTGCTGAGTTCACCACAGGTACGTGACTCTCCTCCCTCCTGCCTGTCCTCTGCCAGGGATCCTGTTGCCATGGGGCCATCCTCAGGGGAATGGGCCTATGGTGCCTGCTGGGAAAGGAGGGTCAACTGTTTCGGAGCCTTTGCCTGTTCTGCTTCCCTTCCACAGGCAGGGGCAAGGTGGTATAGTGGAAAGTCTAGACAGAAGGGTCTGCAACTGATAAAGCCACTGGGCAAGTCATGTAACTTTTCTGACATTCAGTTCCATCCCCTACAAAACAGGCCTAATAGTCTCTTACCAGCTCATTGACATTGTGTGGACCAATGTCCACACATTGTGTAGCCCTCTGTGAACCTAAAATGGGTATTATGGCGAGTGTTACCATGGGTACAATCTGTTCTCTCCACTAGTGCATCCACACCCAGTAACAGAGACCTGCTGACCACTGGGACCCCAGGACCTGGTGAAGGTGGACTTTCTCTTTATAGAGAGTCTAAGTGTGCTCAGATTGGAGCTTTCCTTCCCGTAGGCATTGTGCGATTCGGGTGACACACTTGCCCCAGTTCCCTCCACCTGCCTGTCCGGATCATCCTGTCCAGGCCCTAGCCTTTCCTTCCCTCCAGAAGGCTTCATGAGCCCCCACCCTAGAAGACAGTTACTCCTCAGTGTAATGCTCCTGAGGGCTTTCTCTGTGACTCTCCCCTCCCCCTCCCCTGTTTTCCCTTTGCTTAATCCAGCCACTGATGTAACCAGCCTTACAGACCAGTTGTTTCTTACGTGTTCAGCTTGCAAAGAGGAACCTGCAATGAGAGATTGTGGGGAGGGAGGGAAGTGAGAGAATTTCTGGCCTGTATTCTCTCTGCCTGGGACCACAGATCTTAAAGCTGCCACCTTGGCTAGAGAATAGGTTGTGGGTTCATAGTGTGGACTCTGCCAGAGCCTCCTGTCCAGCTCTGCCTCCGGATAGGGAGGGGGTGGCAGGGCCCACTGCAGCACAGATGGTTCCCAGAGCTACCCACTGATGTCCTACCTCTTCCCCTTGCCCCCCCTCTCTCGTAGTGGATGATGAAGATGCCACAGTCAACAAGATTGCGTAAGTGTTGCTGCCTCAGCACCTGGCACCAGGAACCTTTAGAAGCTGGGATCTAGTGAGACTCCTGGAGCCAGGGGGAGAGTGAGGTGTTGTACAATGAAGAGAGGGCTTCTGCTTCCACTCCATTTCTGGCTTCTTCCGGCTTCACCCCACCCTGGAGACGCTTGGAAAAGCTGTTGTTCCTGTCTTCCTGGTTAGGCCAGGAGTTTCTGGGAGCCTCTTGGCCAGGGACTGTGATCTGGGGCCTGAGTCACCGGAAGTGGTTCCAGCTTGGCTTCACCTCCCAGTGGCCATCAGGGAGGGAGTACTGTGGGGATGTAAACCAATGGAAATAGAGCAGGGGATGTGGAAGGTGGAACCGCCAAGGGCAGGGCATGCTTGGTTCTGAGAGGATAACCCTTGCTCCAGGCTGTTATTATTCACCAGCACATATAGGGAAAATAGAGAGATGACCCCTCCAGGTCAACAGTTTAGAGGAAGGCAACCTTCCCCTCTTGGTGGACCAACTAGATAAAAAAGTATCTCTTTTCAGCTGAGGCAGTCCTGGACACAGGCCTTGGCTATCAAGCTGGGTTTCAGCTCCTTATTTTCCTTTGCCTAGTGCCTTCATGCAGGGCATAGCCATATGGGGTGACCCTGCTCTTATTTGGGCTGGAGAAGGCAAGCTCAGAAATCTACATCTCTGAGCAGAGAAGAGAAGAGAAGACAAGCCCCTTAGCTTGGCATACCTGCCATACCCAGCAGGCATGTGTAGGAGGACCACATTCCTGGGGACAATCTGGGCAAGTGTCATGGCAGATGACGTGAATGCCTAAGGTGTTCCCATTCTTTGTGCCAAGGCTTCCTTGGAGGGGGTGTTCAGGGGGGCAGTGGTAGTGCCCTAGCTGGATGGCTCCTTCCCTCAGTCTGTCACTGCTACATGTAGTTCACAGGTGCCCATGGGGACAAATAGGGCTTCTTGGGCCAAGGGG
The DNA here is from genome assembly GCF_046562875.1 of Panthera onca. NCBI lineage: Eukaryota > Metazoa > Chordata > Mammalia > Carnivora > Felidae > Panthera > Panthera onca. The sequence continues at coordinate 75,634,707 of NC_138345.1, read as the reverse complement.
AGTAAGTGCCCGAGCTAAGCAAGGGCACAACCCATTCTCTGCCCAGGCTCGAGCTCTGCACCTTTACCCTGGCGGTCGCCCTGGGTGCTGTCCTGCTCCTGCCCTTCTCCATTATCAGCAATGAGGTGCTGCTCTCACTGCCTCGCAACTACTATATCCAGTGGCTCAACGGCTCCCTCATCCATGGTACGTTGCTCCTGGTTGCAACTTGGGGTGGGGATAGGAAACAGGTATATTCAGACAGACACAGACAGCCTAGGCTAATTAGTTGTGTATCACCCCACCCTTGCCCCCTCCTCTGCCACATGATCAGTCCCCAATGGGTCATTCCCATTCCCCCACTGACCACCTCTGCTTTTCCTTTTTTGCTCTAGGCCTCTGGAACCTCGTTTTTCTCTTCTCTAACCTGTCCCTCATCTTCCTCATGCCCTTTGCATACTTCTTCACTGAGTCTGAGGGCTTTGCTGGCTCCAGAAAGGTGAGTGGGGTTATACCCAGGCAGGAAACAGAATTCCACTCAGATGGTTCAACTGAAGAGATTTTAACAAAGACTATTGGCAGAGGTTTAGTCAGAGTTAAGGGGACCCACAAGGAGTTTGAAGTGCTACTGGCAGCAGGAAGTCATTACCACCTCTAGGCCTATGAGAGCAAAGGGAAATAGTTTCTGGAACCCACTGATACTTGAAGCTGGAAGGTGCTTCACAGCCACTGCCAAAACCATAAAGCCAAAGGTAGGAGGAAACAAGAAATACCCTGATCCCTCTCTTCCTATTTTCCACTCTCCTGCCTGTTCTTCCCAGAGGGCAAAGAGCTTACGTGATGCAGCCCTCAGGGGTCAGCCTCCCAGGGCAAGGCAGGATAGAGAAGGTACCTGAGGAGGGGGTTCCAGATGAAGCCTATCCTGTATAATGAATGTCCCTAGATGTTCCCTGTCTCCTGAACCCAGTCCTCTCTGGTTTCCCCAGCCAGGCTGCCATCCCCAGTGTCTCCTACCTTCCCCTGATGTTGAACCTGACCCTCATCTGTTGTCTCCTCCTATAGGGTGTCCTGGGCCGGGTCTATGAGACGGTGGTGATGTTGATGCTCCTCACCCTCCTGGTGCTGGGCATGGTGTGGGTGGCCTCGGCCATTGTGGACAACAACAAGGCCAGCAGGGAGTCACTCTATGGTGAGAGAGCCAGCTTCCTCCCCACCCTCCAGGCTGCGTGACTCTGCAGTTGGCTGATGTTCCTCTGCCTGGAACAACTGTATCCCTCTAAGGTGGAGAAGGTTGGGACCATGTTTCTTAGACTGAAGTTTCAAACAGATGGACTTCAGGCCAAGTCCAATTTGCAGGAATGATCCATTGGACCCATGCAATGATTAAAAATATAAAGGGGTCAGTTGCTGAAATGTAAAAGTTGGGAGATTTCACATTAAATATCTAGATTTATGGCTTTTTCTGACAAGGTTGAGGATCCAGCCACACTAGACCCCAGGGACTGGGTGGGCCTAATAGCAGTTGTGTTCTTTAGATATGGCTTAAGACCTCCAGTTTGGTCCTATGACTTAGGACCCCGCTGCTTCTTCCTGTTCTGCTGGCACTAGGCCAGCTTTCCTCATTCGTATTACTTGCCTAACCCCTATAGGCTTGTATATGGTGTCCTTGCTAGTCTCTGAAGCTTGCTAGCCCTCAGGAAGCTGGAGGAGAGACGAGCTGACTTACTTCTTTTTTACCCTTAGACTTCTGGGAGTACTACCTCCCCTACCTCTACTCCTGCATCTCCTTTCTTGGGGTCCTGCTGCTCCTGGGTGAGTGTTCGGGGTCTTGGAGAGCATGGGTAAAGTCCATGGATCAGAGTAACCAGGATGGAAAGAGAGGGAATGGAAGGGTGGGTAGGGAAAGTGGTTGAGAGAAAGGTCTGGCAGGTAACTGGCTCCTGTCCCCACAGTGTGTACTCCACTAGGTCTCGCCCGCATGTTCTCAGTCACTGGGAAGCTACTGGTCAAGCCTCGGGTATGTAGTACTCTTTGCCCTTTGATTCCTGAAAAGCTGGGGCCAAACAGTGAGGCAGGCCTACAGTTGTGTGGTGCACACCTTGCAGAAGGTCCCAGCCTTTGCTGCCTTTGTGCCTCTCACTTCCATCATCTGGAGCTGGTCACCAGACATGCAAGGCAGAACACAGGCAGTTGGGAGGGACTAGATAAAGCCACTGGCTGCAGGGTGATGAATGAGGGTTAGGGGAAGGAATGAGACTATGGATCCTGGGATGAGCGGGGGTCTCCTGGGCCTTTGGGACCAGGGAACCTCTGACAGTTTCCCCTTTCCCCTCCCCTCAGCTGCTGGAAGACCTGGAGGAGCAGCTGTACTGTTCAGCCTTTGAGGAGGCAGCTTTAACCCGCAGGATTTGCAGTGAGTCATGGTTCTCCCCAGATGGGATGGTGGGCATGGTTTGGGCAGGGCCCTCAGGACTGGGGGGCAGCACCATCTTCTCTGCCCTCAGATCCCACCTCCTGCTGGCTGCATTTGGATATGGAGCTGCTGCACAGACAGGTCCTGGCTCTGCAGACACAGAGGGTCCTGCTGGGTACGTAGGTTGGTAGGGATTGATACCTATGTGTCCCCAAGGAAGGTAGCCCTTCATTCTAGGCCCTTGCTAACAGCTTTCCATCCCTGTACAGAGAAGCGGCGGAAGGCTTCAGCCTGGCAGCGGAACCTGGGCTACCCCCTGGCCATGCTGTGCTTACTGGTACTGACGGTAGGTATTCCGTTCCTGGTGGAGGTGAGGAATAGTAGGCTCTTGAGTACTTTAGGTCTTCTCAGGGAAGAGGGAGGAGATTCAGGGACCTGGTTATCTTCAATAATAGTAATTGCCTCTCACTGATTGCTACTTTGTGCCCTGCCCTGTACTGCGCACATCAGCCCCATTTTGTAGATGAAGAAACAGAAGCAAAGGGGTTTGCCTAAGGTCATACATGGCCACTGAGTAGTAGTCACATGGGTTTTCTCTGGGATGAAAATAGGGGTTGAACTCTAGTCCATCCCCTCACTTACCATGTTCTGGACTTGGAAATAAGTCTTATCAGTCTGGAGGAAGAGGTACATTTTTCTCTTTGACCAGAAAGGTGTGTCTTATAATACCCTCAAAGGTGCTCTGTTGCTCGCAACAGCCTTGAACAGTCCTACACAGCTAATGGGAAACTGAAAATGTTGGGCCAGAGTATCTGCTCTTAACATTCAGCTCTGAATACAGCTGTGGGCTGAGGCAGGAATGGAAGTCCATGACCTTGCTTCACACAGGGCCTCTCTGTGCTCATTGTGGCCATCCACATCCTGGAGCTGCTCATCGATGAGGCTGCCATGCCCCGAGGCATGCAGGTACTGGGCCACCCTCCCACCATATCTTTTGGGGAGAGCCTAAGAAAGGCTAGGGGTGAGAGACAGAAGCTGAGGCCAGAGTGAAGGCTGGGTGCTGGGTGGTGCTCCTGATAGGGAATACTCTATAGTGACACCACTCCTTCTCTCAGGATGCCTCCCTGGGCCAGGTCTCCTTCTCCAAGCTGGGCTCCTTTGGTGCCGTCATTCAGGTTGTACTCATTTTGTATCCTTCTGGAAGCCCACCATTGCCTCTGTTCACTGGACTTGTCTCCTGGGACTGTGGTGGGAAGGTGTGGTGGGAATGTTGGGGAAGAGGGCAAGTCTTCACCAACCTGGGGTTCAGAAAGAAGATTTACTTGAAAGGAGGGTTAGGGGAGAGGTCCATTTCCTTGGAGATGACGCTAATCCTTGGGAGCTGGCCAGTTCTTCCTTAACCCACTGGCAGTTACCTGATGATATCCTCAGTTGTGGGATTCTACAGCTCTCCACTCTTCCGGGGCCTGCGGCCCAGATGGCACGACACAGCCATGACGCAGGTAGCTGGGGGCGGGGTATAGTGGAAGCCTCCCGGGGGCATGCATGGGTGCTAGGTGCTAGCAGCTCTGCTACCCTCACCTCCCCTTTTCCTTACTCCCACCCAGATAATTGGGAACTGTGTCTGTCTCCTGGTCCTAAGCTCAGCACTTCCTGTCTTTTCTCGAACCCTGGGTAAGTAGCAAAAGGAGGTAAAGGAATTAATTGGTTTTTTCTGAGTACCTACTCATGCTAAGCTTATACTTTCTATACATGCTGTCTCTAATTCCCACAACAAACCTTCAAGGAGGTATTACCCCCATTATACAGATGGAGAAATTGAGGCCCTGTAAAATGCCTCTGTTGAGCTTCAGAGTAGTGTTGCTTCAAAGCTCATACTTCTCCCATTAGCTACATCCCATAGTCTCTCCCTTTTACTTCCATTTTTTGGTGGAGAAGCACCACTTTTCCCCAAATCTTCCTTTGGGCTGGATCCACTAATAAACATTCTCATTTTATAAAGACAAGAAACAGAGAAGCTAATTGACTTAGCGAGTTAGACAACTAGTTTGAAGCAAGGCCAAGTCAGGCTAGAACCCTTGTCTCTTTTTTATTATTATTATTATTATTATTATTATTATTATTATCAATGTTTATTTCTGAGAGAGAGAGACAGTGAGACCGAGCATGAGCAGGGAGGGGCAGAGAGAAGGAGGCTCCAGGCTCTAGGCTCTGAGCTGTCAGCACAGAACCCGACGTGGGGCTCAAACACACGAACTGCAAGATCATGACCTGAGCTGAAGTCAGATGCTTAATCGACTGAGCCACCCAGGGGCCCCAAGAACCCTTGTTTCTTAAACCCCAGTCCAGTGCTTTTCCCCACACACTGGGGCATCAGATAATACACTCAATCCTTCTCCCATCTTTAGAGCTATGATCTAGAATTACCTGGTAAGAAGTGTTCAAAAGTATAATAGTTCCCCCCAGGGTAGTATGGGAGTTGCATAGGTCATCCCCCCATCCATCATACCGTCATCCGTGTCTCCTAAATGATTTAGTATTTACATCAGTTCTGTTTGGTTCTTCAGTTCGTGTTGTCTCCATTACACCCTTTGTACTACTAATGCCATGGGGATTTAGTAGGACACTAGACTTGTGGCCCACTAGTTAATTCCTTACGTGGGTTGGATGCAGGTAAGAATATGTTTTTAGGTAGGAGAGGGCCCCAATATTTGGACTTATGATGACACTATTATGGTTATGGCTCAGTAAGTGTTTGAATAGTGCCTGGCATATATGTAGTGCCTTATGTGTGTTGTCCCATTTAATTCTCACAATCCCGTTATTTTCTGTATTTCTGATAGTTAAGGACACCGAGGCACAGAAATTTAAAGAATTTGATCCTGATCACACAATTAGCTAGGGGTGGAGTTTGGATATGAACCAAAACAGCTCTGAGCCTCCACACTGCTCTGTCCCCCAAAACACTGAGTGACCAGCTTTTAGGTGCCTGGCCCAGGAACAAGTAGCAGGCCCAGGGAGCTCCTAGGGACATGTGGAGCCAGAGGGGGGCCCCATTGGAGGAGAAGATGCCAAACTCTGGAAGGGAGGTTGGAGCAAGCCTAGCTGCTGACGTTTTCTTCAACATCCATGAACTCCCTCTGAGACAAGTTGAGAGTGGGAGTCATTAACGCATAGGGGAGTCCAACCTATGAATTGCAGTGTTGAGATGTGGCCACCAGGAGGCAGCAGAAAGCTGGGCTCTGAGCCAGGGAGGAGCTGGGGAGCCCACTCCCATCCTGGCCTTTGTACTTCAGGGCTCACTCGCTTTGACCTGCTGGGTGACTTTGGACGCTTCAACTGGCTGGGCAATTTCTACATCGTGTTCCTCTACAATGCAGCCTTCGCGGGCCTCACCACTCTCTGTCTGGTGAAGACCTTTACCGCAGCTGTGCGGGCAGAGCTGATCCGGGCCTTTGGTGAGAGGGAGTGTGGGGGCAGGCTAGTGGGGTGGTTGTGAGGTGGGGCCCTCTGGAACCATGATCACTCATGCAGGAGAGATGGCATGCTCTCTGCTTTGTTTGTAACGTGCCTCAGACACCCATTCTGTGGCTCGGTTTCCTTACCTCCAAGACTGGACCTATGTCCCGCTTTTGACCGCCCACCCTCCCTCTTCTCCAGGGCTGGACAGATTGCCTTTGCCTGTCTCCGGTTTCCCCCGGGCATCTAGGAAGACCCAGCACCAGTGACATCCAGCTGGGGGTGGGAGGGAGAAAACTGGACACTGCCATCTGCTGCCCAGGCCTGGAGGGGCGCCCAGGAGTGGGTGGACCTCAGGACCTGGAATCTGAGAGGGTGGGTGGTAGAGGGGAGCTGAGCTGTCTGCACTGTTGCATAATCTGAGCCAGAGTTTGGGACCAGGCCCCCCTGCTTTTCCAGATTTAACTGTGGGCCTCAGCATGGGATGGGGCTGGGTGACTGGGTCTGGCTCCTGGTCCCAAATCTGTTTACACATCAATCTGCCTCACTGCTGTTCAGGGCCATGCCCATAGCCATGTTTACATGATTTGATGTGCAATAGGGTAGGGTGGGTTCAGGGGAGGGACTGAGTTGGGCGCAGACTTGGGAGGCAGATTGTCTCCTTTGCCTCTGGCCCAGCAGAGCCTAAGCACTGTGCTATCCTGGAGGGGCTTTGGACCATCAGAGAGAGGAGGGCATAGGGAAGAAGAGACCACAACCATCAGCAATAAAGTTGATTCCAGGGTTTGCTTTGGTTTTTCAAATGGCCTGTCTCTGTCTCTGTGTCTGTTGAACAGCCTTATTCCCACCAGTTCTGAATCTACCAACTGAGAAAAACAGATATCCTGCCCACCATCCTTTCTCTTCCCCCTCCTTCTGCATTCTTAGTATCTTTTAGGGACTTGGGTCTAGTATTAGGCCATACAATTAAGCAGTGGGAAGCTCCTCCTCCCTTAGCCTTGCTTAAAGCTGACTGGTCCCTTGACTCTTTCTTGTTTTCGTGGTTTGTTTCTGGGCCTTGGTTATTGGGGGGTAAGTGAGCATGGGTGTAGAAATAGGGTAATTTCCCCCTATATGCACATGTCCTCAGCCCTGTCCTCCCTGACTTGACTTGGATGTAAAGTAAAAGAAGTGGCTGACTAACCAGGGTTTGCAGTTCTCAGGAAATAATGTAACTCCATCTTTCCGGAGGTTATCAGTGCCTAGAATACGATGCAAGGCCCCTGATATGTTGGGGGGTAGGGACAAAGTTTCTGCTCAGGATGATACAGATTGTGCATTGTACAACTTCCAGGGGCACCATTCACCTCATAGTCTTTATGTGACTACAGCCATTTTCTTGCAAGTGGCAGTCAGGTGTCTTGAGGAAGGAACACTTTTTTCTAATGTACAGAGTTGCACTGAGTGCTCGTCTTGGAGCTGAGGGAGGGGGGAGTATAGAACACACACGAAAAGTGTAGATTCCACGAAAATTTGCTGAGTGCCCTACTCTAGGCCAGGTACTTAGCCACGGGGATTCATGGTAAACAGTTTTGTACTTAAGAACTGCTTTGTCTAGTAAGGGTGACATAATTCTAATACATACCACAAAGGTTGACAGTTAATCACTGGTTCTCAGGGAAACAGGTGGGCAGTGTCAGGACATCAGGCAAGGCTTCTTAGAGACAGTGGTTTCTAAACAATAATAGATTGGTGGGTGAAGTGTTGCAGGCTCAAAGCCTCTGAGATGAACCTAGATGGCTGGAACCAGAGCCCTAGGGGGTCCAGAGAGGGAGAAAGCTATAGAGAGATGCCTAGATGGAAGGTGAAGGGAAGCATCCATTAGCCTGTTAGAGACTGTACCTGTACTCACTTTACCTTCCAGCAGCTTCCACCTGACAACGTTATGCATTAGAAGAGAAGCAGCCTTTGGGTGTTTGACAGGGTGGAAGTTTGAAGTCCAGAGCTAGATAATAACTACAAAACTCTGTCCCTGATTCTGGGGGAAGCTCTCAGAAAAAAGCTGCAGAGTTACCAGAGAAAATGGTCCGCTGGTACCCAACCTCTTCCAGTCCTAGTTACTGCTGAGGAGAGATGAAAAGTGGGGGACGTTTGGGGAGGACCAGTGGGAAGAAAGGCTCTGGTTGTATGCCCAAAGGGCTTGGCTGGCCTTGGGTAGAAACTGGAACCCATACTTCCTGGATGATAGCAGAGGACAATGGCCTGCCAGGATAGGCTTTGGGACAGTAAAGATCCAATTCAAGTATCAGAGGAGGGTGGTTTGGTGCCAAGCTTAGGTTTGGGAGTAGAAGGATGCTTATTCAGGCAGCTACGGACTGAAAAGCTGCTAGGAATTCTTAGACAGGTGTCTGCCCAGTTTCCAGGATGGGACACACTTCAATGGACCAGCGGTGACCGACTAGAGCCCCCGCCCCGGTGGGAGGGGGAGGGACGGTCCTGGGAGAAGGGCGGGGGGCGGGGCCAGGGGCCACTTAAGGCGGGGCCGGGGAGTTCTGGCAGCGCAGGAGCCGGGCAGCAGAGCCAGGCTGGGCTGGCACTCACCCACGACCCCCCTTCCCTGCTATGATGGCCCATCAGTAGCAGGTTCCAGACCCCCCCGGGGGCATGTGGGCAGAGCCAGCGGCAGCCAGGTGCGCAGAGCCACAAGAGCTCTAGGGCACTCTGGGGGCAGCTCTGCCTGCTGGGCTCTCTGGTGCCTAGGGAAATGCCCAACTGACGGGCGAGCTAGTGAGGACAAGAACGTTCCCTGTGGCCTGAGTCCTCTGCATCCATGGCGCTGCCGGCCAGGCTGGTGCCCCTGTGCTGCTTGGCGCTTCTGGCGCTGCCTGCCCAGAGCTGCGGACCCGGCCGGGGACCGGTTGGCCGGCGCCGCTACGTGCGCAAGCAGCTCGTGCCGTTGCTCTACAAGCAATTTGTGCCCAGCATGCCTGAGCGGACCCTAGGCGCCAGTGGGCCGGCAGAGGGGAGAGTGGCAAGGGGCTCCGAGCGCTTCCGGGACCTGGTGCCCAACTACAACCCGGATATCATCTTCAAGGATGAGGAGAACAGTGGTGCAGACCGCCTGATGACCGAGGTAAGGAGGACCTCTCCCCACCTGCGCCCAGGGCACTGCCAGTTCCTGCGGCAGCCCCGGAAGGGTGAGCTGGGTTTCATCTATAGGGACCTTAAACTCAAAATCTCTCCCCACCATTCCACTCCCCCCCCCCCCAAGGAAAAAAAAAAAACCCACCTTTGCTCACTGGACTAAGTAATCTGGAGGGATCCCAATAGGGAGAGGCTCGAATGGGGAGGGGAGGAGGGACTAGTGAGAGTGAAGCTGGGAGAGACAGAGAGGGCGGGGAAAGGAGGATGGCGGCAGGCGAGACGGGAAATGGCTGAGGCGTGGACCGGGGGTCAGCTACCGAGCCAGGCAGGAAGGGCTGGGGTGAGCTGGGGGCCAGGAGCTGGCTAGGCAGCAGACAGAAAGCTCTACCCTTAGCCTGGCTCCTGACCTGATTGTGGAAAAGATCTGTGGGCTTTGAAGAGATTGAAGAGGTTGAAGGAGAAAGGGGTGGCGAAGGGTTAGGTCACCAGGTCATCTACCTGAGAAGGGGCTGAGCAGGAATTGTCTTCAGCATGGGAGAGGCACCCTAGAACCAAGGCAAGGCTATTCTAGAGTCTAAACGACTGTCTTGGGTGAAAAGTAGTCCTCAGTGGGAAGAAGAGATGGGCCCACCTGAGAATCAAAGTGTTCCAGGCATCCCTCAAGCTCAGCTTAGCTCAGGGGTTTTCCTTGAAATTGAAGATTAAATTCAACTACCATGCAGCAAGCATCTGCTGCAGACTGGAATCTAACTGACCTAGGATGAGGTGAGCAATACCTTAGGGGTGAAGGACCACCTCTGGCCAGTGATCTTAAATGTCAGAACTGGAAGGAAACTTGGAAGTCACATTTTTCCACCTCCCCGCCTCAATTTTGCAGCTGAGAACTGGGCCCCAAGAGGAAAATCGATTTAATCAAAGTCTTAAAAACTAATTAGTGGCATGGCTGGGACTAGAATTCAGGACTCCTGATTCTAAGTCCTATACACTTTCCATTACACCACCTAATTGTGTATGGAGTGGGGAGGTGGGGGGAGAGGGAGGGGTACGGATTTCCTCCGATTAATTGCCATAGTTTTCCAGGTTACTTTGTTAGGAAAACCTGTCCAGGGGAGAAAGAATTCCTTCTACTTCTACTCAGAGATTGGGAAGGGGACACTCCTTCCCTCCTTGGTCATGGAATATTGTGACCTGTTCCTCTGGCTGCCACCTGCAGCAGAGGGGCCAGAGCAAGGGACAGGCCCAGGAGGGGCTCTGACGGGCCTGGGAACCCCTCAGTCCTGCTTATCTCCCACACCCTGGCTGCAAAAGGCCTCCATTGAGTTGGCTCTGCACTGGGCTGCTGCCCCCGCAGGTCAAGGCCTCAGGGCCTCCTTAGGGGACAGAATGACAAAAAGTTGGAAGGAGTTACCACTTTTCCTGTCTTCCCCTCCCCTGCTCTCCAACCCTGCGGAGGTGTAGAAAACTCGGGAAGAAGGGAAGGGGGAAAATGCCCCTCTGGCACTTAGGAGAAAACCAAGTCCGAGGTGAGAGGTCGGAGCGAGGAGAAGAAAAGGAAGCTGTCCTCTCCGAGCCTCCTCCCGCCGCGTCCGTGCTATGGTGCGTGCCAAGGTCTCCGGCTCCCAGACTAGAGCCGCCCAGATAACCGTGGTCTCACTCCCCCGGGTGCAGGCTTCCAGCCACTGATGCTTTCCCTCCTCTCCACTCCCACCCTGCAGGGGGCCCCCCAGTTCCGCGCAAGGGCAGCTCCTGCTAATCTCAGGTGCTACTCCCACGCCTTTCTGGGATGCATCTGGAACAGAGATGGAAAGACGGGGCTCTCCGGGCTGGCAGAGCCTGAGTTGGAATTGGGAGGGCTGGTCGCGCTGGGGGAGGGGGCCCGGCGGGCGGGAGCAGGGATGGGGGGCGCGGCTTTCTGCCCTTTCCTCTCCCTGAGCCGGGGCGGCTGAAAAGCGCCTTTGTGGATGGAGCTGCTGAGTCCGCTTCTCCCGGCGCGTCCCCGGCCTCGGCCCGGGATTCTCGCTCGGTTAAGTCATCCCGGAGAATGGCCATTGTACTTCGCGCAGCCCCCGCCACCCAAACCCTTTTTCCAGCAGCCTTGATCCCCCACGGCTCCGCTTGGGCACCTCTGTGGGGGGCACTCGCACCACGAAGGGGTTAATGCTAGGGGCCGAAAGGAGGAGGAGGAAGGAAGGAAGGAAGCGATGCCCGGTGCCAGGGAAGGCAACGAAACAAAAGATGAATCAGGCGGAGGGAGGGCAGCCGGGGCTTGGGGCGGGGGCCAGGCTCAAACAGGGGCTCCTCTCCGGGAGCCAGGCTGCTCAACCCCTCCCTGACCGAGCTTCCACCCGCCCTCTCAACTCTTGCCCTCTTCCAGGTTGAGCCGAGGTCCCATAACGAGTGAGGGGCGGGCGTCGAAAGTGGGGAAAGAGCTAGGTATAGGCACCCCCTATCAGTCTCCGAGGGCACCCCACAGTTCTCCCATAACGCTCTGGAAAGGGAGTGCTTACTGACGACTGCACCTATTCGGATTCTCACCTCTCCGGGACACTCAAAACCTGGGAGGGAGTGGAGTGAGGCCAGGAAAACAATCGACCCTCCCGTCCAGGTCCCTTTTGCCCCTAAGGTGAGAGTGGTAGTGAGGAGACTGACTCCTTTATTCCCCGCCAGCGCTGTAAGGAGCGGGTGAACGCGCTGGCCATTGCCGTGATGAACATGTGGCCCGGAGTGCGCCTACGGGTGACCGAGGGCTGGGACGAAGATGGCCACCATGCTCAGGACTCACTCCACTACGAAGGTCGTGCCTTGGACATCACCACGTCCGACCGCGACCGCAATAAGTATGGGTTGCTGGCGCGGCTGGCAGTGGAAGCCGGCTTCGACTGGGTCTACTACGAGTCCCGCAACCACGTCCACGTGTCGGTCAAAGCCGGTACAGTAGGGGGTGGGTGGTGAGGTCCACCCAAAGGGGGCTCCTGCCGGGAAACAGAGGCTGCACCTCTCCGGTGCGACCCTAGGGGAGACCAAGTGGGCGTTAGGGTTGTAAACCATCCTTCCATTTCTGCCCAGGTTGGGGCCAGATCCATGGGAAATTACATTCTGTCCCAGGACTGGTTGAGGTCTGCGGCTGGGCTCGACCCATGTCTTTGAGAATCTGTACATCCTGGAACCGCTGGTCTTGATTCAGTCATCTCTGTGCATGTTCCCTGCAGATAACTCACTGGCGGTCAGGGCAGGCGGCTGCTTTCCGGGAAATGCCACCGTGCGCCTGCGAAGCGGAGAGCGGAAGGGCCTGCGGGAACTGCACCGCGGAGACTGGGTGCTGGCTGCAGACGCGGCAGGCCGGGTGGTGCCCACGCCCGTGCTGCTCTTCCTGGACCGGGACTTGCAGCGCCGGGCCTCTTTCGTGGCTGTGGAGACCGAGCGGCCTCCGCGCAAGCTGTTGCTCACGCCCTGGCACCTGGTGTTCGCCGCTCGGGGGCCAGCGCCCGCACCGGGCGACTTTGCGCCGGTGTTCGCGCGCCGGCTGCGGGCGGGGGACTCGGTGCTGGCGCCCGGCGGGGACGCGCTTCGGCCGGCACGCATAGCCCGCGTGGCGCGCGAGGAAGCAGTTGGCGTGTTCGCGCCGCTCACAGCACACGGCACGCTGCTGGTCAACGACGTCCTGGCCTCGTGCTACGCGGTTCTGGAGAGTCATCAGTGGGCGCACCGCGCTTTCGCTCCTTTGCGCCTGCTACACGCGCTGGGGGCGCTGCTTCCCGGCGGGGCCGTCCAGCCGACTGGCATGCACTGGTACTCTCGGTTCCTCTATCGCTTGGCGGAGGAGCTGCTGGGCTGAGCGCGGCGGACCCAGAAACCCAGAGGCGCCTGCTGAAACCGGGGCGCTCGGGCTGAGATCTGGGGATGTGGGCAGCAGAGGAGGCTGACTGCGGGGGGAGGAAGGGATAGGGGAAAAAAATGGAGGCGAGACTGGACTGCTTGGTTTAGGGGCAACCTCCAGCTGAGAGGAGATCCCTGGTCCTAGGTAGACGGGGTTGATGGTGGGTACTCCCTGACGAGGACTATTTCACCTCTTCCCGAGTGCCTCGGCCCCACCCGATTATTTTATTTTATTTTCTATTTATAAATTGTAATATAATGATCTGCTTGCCCCGCCTGGCAAGGTGAGGGGCCAGGGCACGGCGTTAACACTGTCTGACACAGCCAGCCAATCTGACGTCTGACATTTTCCTACAGGTGGGCTAATAAAGGGAAGGCTTGCAGGAGCTTATTGCAAAATATCTCTATTCAGAGAGTAATTCACCTCCAGAGTGGAGAAAGGGAACTCCGAGGCAATACCTTCCTTCTGACTCCTCCTACCCCACCCCAGCAGGTCTTCCCACCTGCTTCCTCCCCTCAGAGGGTGGGGCCCAATTGATCAGCTCCGGAGACCAGGAGACCAGATGAGTCATACCCTTTTCTAGACTGTTGGTCCCTTCTCTCACCATCCTTCTGCCCCGACGGTTCCATACAGAATGTTGGAGGGGACAGGGTTGTTGAAGGAGCAAGAGGGTCCAGGAACGTCCTTTCTCATTCATATGGGTTCCAGCAAGGTCTCTGGCCATTGACTTACTGATGCCCAGAGAATTCTGGTCCCTGATTGTTAGCCTGCAATCCTGGTCCCTTCCCAAAGGCCGTGAATCAACCTCATTCCCATTCTACCCTAGTGTCAGGGTCTGGATGGGTCCCGTGTTTTATTCTGGGATGCCACTGGACCAACTGATGACCCTTGGGAATCCCTGGCTAATTTATAACTGATAGTTCCCACACACTCTTGGTCAGGAGAAAGAACGGGCACAGAGGGCTGGAACCTACCTCTCCTGAAGGGCTGTGGGCAGAGAACAGCTTCAAGCCCTGGTGTATGTGTTTGGGGGTACAAGGGGAGGCTCTCCAAGCAAGAGCATATAGGTATTACAACCTGAGTCCCCTTCTTTTTTAATCTTATTTATTATTATTAGTAGTAGTAATCTCTACACCCAAAGTTGGGCTGGAACTTGTGACCCTGAGATCGAGAGTCTCATGCTCTTCCGACGGAACCAGCCAGGCACCCCCCCCCCCCCAAGTTCCCTTCTTGATCACCTGTCCTAGTTGTTTCTACTGGCTTCCTTCACCATCTCCTCTTCCTCCCCCTGTTTTCTCTCTCTCTCGGCTTTCTTCCCTGGCCTGGGTGTTCCTGGAAACTTCAGGTTCCAATGCAGCAGACAGGCAGGAATTCAGGTGCCCCTGAGTTAAGAATGGAAGCTCTGAGGAAGCTGGGCCTCAGTGGAAGGGTAATGTCTGGGGTCTGGGGGATGGAGGGGTTTGGTGGTACCACTGAGGAGCCAGCCCTTGCCTGTCTCAGCTGTGCACTCACAGTCCACAGGGTCCCTGCTTTACACCGCCCCCTGGTGGCTTTCAGGATCAGTTCTCTTCCAGACCACAGGAAAGAGAATTATATACTGCAGGGATGGGTGGACTGACATGCGCAGAGGAGCCTTATCTCAGGAGGTGAAAGATGGTGTGCAGGGCTTGGTAAGTTGCCAGGGTTGAGCCACAGGTGTCAAGGGCTGGTGAGGAGTCCACACGCCTCACCTTTGGAAAAGTCTTCCAAGCCTGGCATTTTTGCATCCCTTGTGCCTGGTTTAGCTCTGTGGCTCCCAGTTGCTGAAGGTATAGTTGTAGCCAGATTCTGTGAAGATCCAAGTAGCCAGCTCATCTCCCTCACCTTGTGACACTTGAGTTCAATGTCTGGAGGTCAAAGCATACTTAGGGTTCCAGGTAGTGCTTGAGAAAGGCAACATTTGGAAGCAGAATACGTTTACTTTTAATGTCCTTCCACTCAGTATTTCCTTCAATCCATACCAGGTACCCGTTGCCACCTTCCCCTCCCTTTTCCTAATCTCAGAAACATAATCCAAGCTGTGGATCTTTCCCCAGAGCATGGCCTCGAAGTCAGGCAGACCTGCAGGTAATGATACCACCCCGAGAGGATTGTTGACAAGATGAGTGTATGTGCCAATGTGGAATAGGCACTCAGTCCATGTTTTCCATGATATGCTCCATTTCTCACTGCCTTTGCTGCTTTCTATTCTCTGTCTACTTCTCTACTCACCACTCCACCAGAAGCAGGATTTATCCATGATTCCCAAATATTTTGGGGGTCGTGTTGCCCCTATAATGGTTTCATTTCATAACATTCTTTCAGAAGGTGCTGTGTGAAAGATTTGGGTTTGCTTTAAAACTAAAGTATAATTGGCTCGGTCAGTTAAGCGCCCAGCTTTGGCTCAGGTCATGATCTCTCAGTCTGTGAGTTGGAGCCTCACATCGGGCTCTGTGCTGACAGCTCAGAGCCTGGAGCCTGCTTTGGAGTCTGTGTCTCCCTCTCTCTCTCTGCCCCTCCCCTGCTCACACTCTGTCTGTCTCTGTCTCTCTCAAAAATAAATAAACATTTTTAAGAAATTAAAAAAAAAACTAAAGTATAATTAAAAGTAATCTTGTTTTGAGAATTTACAGAGCATTTTGTAACCTTGGCAAGACCTCTCTGCGTACTGGGAAACCAGAGTTGAGAACCACTGTTTCAAGGTTCAGATGACCTTTATAAGCCCTCAAATCCAGACATTTCACCCCCCCCCTTTCTTCAAGCAGGAGTTACTTAACATCTACAGTGTAGTGCTGTATTACGCATGAAAAACACACAAAATATTAAGAAACAGCTTCCTCCATGGAGGAGTACACTTAAAGGTATAAGATGGTTAACTACCAAATCAACATTGTTACTTAATCAGGATGAATTGAATGGGTGGGAAATGTCATCAAAGTACAGGGAAGACCTTGTGAAGACAGCGAGGCCTGGATAGAACGTTAAAGCGTGTAGGTGGTAGAGACCAGAAAGGGCATTCCAGGCAGAAGTAACAACATGAGGAGCGACTCGGAATCTGGAAGGAAGATGTGCAAGCTGGCTACATGTAGTTCCAGTTGGGGAGTGGAACTACAGGTAGCAAATGTTTCTTCAGAACTTACCATGCATCAGGCCCTGTTCTAGCCCTTTACATGCATTCTCATTCCATCCTTAAGATAACCCTGTGGGGTTATATTACAGATGAGGACACTGAGGCAAAGAGAGGTTTAAGCCACTTGCTCAAGTTACCACAGCTGGTAAGTAGTAGAACGGGAGCAGGAATAACAAGAAATAAGGTTGCCTTGATGGATGGGGCCACCTCCTATAGGCCCTTAAGAAGTTGTTGACTCTTGGGGCGCCTGGGTGGCTCAGTTGGTCAAGCGTCGGACTTCGGCTCAGGTCATGACCTCTTGGTCGAGCCCAGCGTCGGGCTCTGGGCTGATGGCTCTGGGCTGATGGCTCTGATGGCTCTGATGGCTCGGAGCCTGGAGCCTGCTTCTGATTCTGGGTCTTCCTCTCTCTCTGCCCCTCCCCCGTTCATGCTCTGTCTCTCCCTGTCTCAAAAATAAATAAACGTTAAAAAAAAAATTAAAAAAAAAAAGTTTTTGACTCTCATTCCCTTCACTGAGTGACTAGTAAGTCCTAGCATTTTGACAGTTCTATTTTCCTCTCATTTTCATTGGCTCTTCTTTCTCCTGCCTGGATGGCTGGCTTCCTTAAACAAATTTTTTTAATGTTTATTTTTGAGAGAGAGAGAGAGAGCACGTGCCCATGCGTGTGTATGTGTGTGTGTGTGTGTGTGTGTGTGCATGCATGTGTGAACGGAGGGGAAGTAGAAGAGAGGAAGACAGAGGATCCCAAGTGGGCTCCAACACTGAGGGCACGCTGGGCTTGAACTCATGAACCCAGAGAGATCATGACCTGAGCGGAAGTTGGATGCTTAACCCACTGAGTGGCTGGCTGGCTTCCTTAACTAAAGTTACCTAGCCAGTAAACCAATAAAGGATATTTATTTATTTATTTATTTAAAAAATATATACATATATATTTTTTAAGTATATATTTAATTAGAGGAGAAGGGAGACTGAGTTTTATTATAGACTGAATGTACACATCCCCCTCCAAATTCATATGCTCAAACTCTAATGCCTATGTGACTGTTTTTGGAGATGGGGCCTCTAAGGAAGTAACCGAGGTCAAATGAAGTCATAGGAGTAGGGTCCAGATCTGATGGGATTAGTGTCCTTATATGAAGAGACACCGGAAAGTTACTATCTCTCTCTTTGCATGCACCAAGGAAAGGTCCTGTAAAGACATAGTGAAAAGGCAGCCACCTGCAGGCCAGGAAGAGAGTTCTCACCAGAGACCAAATTGTCCAGAACCTTGATCTTGGACTTTTCCAGCCTCCAAAACAGTGAGAAAATAAATGTTTGATGTCTAAGCCACCCAGTTTATGGTATTTTGTTATGGCAGCCCCGACAGACTAAATACAATCCTTCAGAAATGTTGGCAGTAAGAAGAGGCCAGTGCTAAGATGGGGTCTTAGTGAAAACAATGTACTCTGCTTGAAAAGCGAACATTTCTGACCTAGAGCTCTGACTGCTTTCGTGGTGTCCACCATATTGGAGGAAGCTTTCTTCTCTGTCTGGGAGACTGAAGCAGCTGTCTGTGGGAAGAAGGCTATGGCTGGTCAGGGTATCTCCCTGTGGGAATTGTGTGGCCAGTTAGCACATGCAGACTCTCTTCTCCCTGTGATTGTCTCTATATGTGGTTTGATTGATGTATACAAATGAACATCAGAGGGGGAATATCTTGTCAGGTTTTACTGAGTGCCCGCTTTGTGCCAAATACTGTGCTGTGCCATGGGGGGGGAGGACAGTGAGTCAGGCATGGCTCTTATAGTTCACCTGGCAAGACAGACACGGTGGTCAGAATGTTGTTGGTGAGTGCAGTGAGATAGATGAGGAGTGACTTTCAAGCTGAGACCTGAGGATGGGTAAGAGTTGTTCGAGCAGGGGGAATGGCATATACAAAGGTCTGGAGTTGGGGAGCAAGAGTAAATTGAACCCAAGGAGCATCAGTAAGTTCAGTTTAGTAGAAGGGAAATGTGAACTATTTAAAGATTTTTCAATTTTGTCCTAAAGATGAAAAGCAGTTGTAGGATTTGAAGCAGATGGGGGGGTGGGTGTCAAACTTCAATTAAAAAAATTTTTTTTAACGTTTATTTATTTTTGAGACAGAGAGAGACAGAGCATGAACGGGGGAGGGGTAGAGAGAGAGGGAGACACAGAATCTGAAGCAGGCTCCAGGCTCTGAGCCATTAGCCCAGAGCCCGATGCGGGGCTCGAACTCACGGACCGCGAGATCGTGACCTGAGCTGAAGTCGGACGCTTAACCGACTGAGCCACCCAGGCGCCCCAAACTTCAATTTTAAACAAGAAATTGGAAATCAGATGGGCTTTTTAGGTCATCTTTATCCTTAAGTATGTTGGTCATCCTCTGTGCATGTGAGTGTTGCTAGGTTTTTAAAAAATTTTTAAAAAACGTTTATTCATTTTTGAGAGAGAGACAGAGTGCAAGCGGGGAAGGGGCAGAGAGAGAGGGAGACACAGAATCTGAAGCTGGCTGCAGGCTCCAAGCTGTCAGCACAGATCTGTCAGCACAGAGCCTGACACGGGGCTCGAACCCATGATCCACAAGATCACGACCTGAGTGGACACTTAACCGACTGAGCCACCCAGGAGCCCAAGTGTTGTTAGTTCTGATTGCAAGTGGCAAATGCCCCCATCCCCGTACAGAATGTGTTATGGGAGCAGATGGTGGGGGGCAGTGGAGGGATGCTGGAGCAGGGCAGGAGAGGATAGGGACAGATCTGAAGGTGATACCTCCATCCCTGGCTTTGCTTCTCTCTGAAACCTAAACCCAAACTGTCTCTCAACTTGTCTCCTTGGGACCACATAACCTAAGAACACAGTTATCTGACTCCAAACCACATGGTGTCCAAACAGAAGTCCTTGGAACTGGGGGCTCCTTTTCTGCTATTCTCTTTTACTTTCTAGCCATTCTTTCAGCAGAGTTTGGCTTAGCTTGGAGCTGATGGCCCTAAACTGAGACAGAGCTGCCATCCTGAGAGCCAGGTCTGGGATGAACATTGCAGCTGCCCAGGGAACAGCTGGTTAAGCCCTCAGCAGCTGCAGCAGCTGGGATTCCACCCAACATTTGAGCTGGGATTAATCCCATTTCCTCCACACACATCCCTTCCCTGTTCTAGTCCCTGGCCAGTCTACAGTATCTCGTAGAATTTTTGAGACTAAATTCATGCGCCTCTCCCTGAACTAAGTGAAAGCCAAAGTCATCCACCTTCCTCCTCTTGGGGGCAGGTGACCCAAAGCACTTCTGGACCATTGCAGGAATGAGAGCCTCCTTGCTCTCATTCCCTCAATCCCTTGATAAACTGGCTAGGATGGATTATTCTTTGAAATGTCTGATTTTCAATAACCATTAGAATTGGTGGGGTGAGGAGGTAGATTTCCTTTATCTTTGAAAGACTCTATACCAAGGCCTGGAAACTTGGTGGGAGTGTTACAGGAGGATCAAACATCATATGGGTATTTGTCACTTTTCAACCATGATTGCTTCTCCCTTAACTGTGATTCTACAGTTGTGAACAACAGGGCTGTTTATTCCATTTGGTGCTTATGCACCAGCTGTGTGACCTTGAGGAAATCACTTTGTAAGAGATGCCAGAGGCTACAACGAGGTGCTTCCAAGAAGTTGGAAAGAAGGGGGTGCCCTGAGATTTGAACAAGGCAAATTAACACAGAAAGGAACAAGGCATTTCCTCCCAGGCCTGGAGAGTTGACTCCCTCCTTTCCACAAATATTTATCAGGCCCCTGCAAGTACTAACAGGTATTTTACTATGCTGAGGATTTCTAACATTTCTCTAGGGAAACAGACAATCATTTTAATAGATTAAATTAATTTAATTAGGTTTTAGCTTGGTGAAGCGGCCTGACCAAATTTGGATTTTAGAAAGATCACTCTACTTGCCGAGTGGAGAGTGAACTAGAAAGGAGTTAGTGAGTCCAGGGAGGAGAGCAAAAGCAAAAAGGATAGTGCAGTGGTGCAGACGAGAGATGATGTTGGTAAGGTAAAGAAGTGGCAATGGAGATGGAAAGAAAGGACAGTTCTAGGAAATATTTGTATTCGTGGGATTGATAGGACTTGGTGGTTGATTGAATGAAGTAGGGAGCAAAGAGTAAGTAGGAGGAGAAAAGGCTTTCTCTCAGTTTTCGCTGTGTGATATTAATGTGCCTGAAATGAAAGAGAAAGAGTAATTGACCAGCCAATATCAATCTATAATCCAAAATGGAATGTGGCAGATGGGCCATTCAGTCAACGAGAGTTGTTACTGTGTGCCCAGGAGGATCTTGGTGAGGGAGGTGCCATATGTAGTCACTGGTGGGGCAGGAATGGTTCTTCAGGCCTCCAGACAATTGGCTGAAATCCCTCATAGAGATGTAATTTTCTGCCCTTCGGGCAACAGTCTGGTACCTCAAAGGGAGTGCCCTAGATAGAGGACACAGGGATCCTGGGTGGTGGGAAGGGAGCGTGATGGGTCCGTTGGAATGGTAGGACCCAGATCAGGCACTCAGGACTTCTTGTAAGGCTTCTCTAGCATATGAGGATTTGGAGGTGTCCTGAGCAAGTCCAGTTCCCAAGTTGGCTAGACTGAGTGTTCTTCCCAGGATCTTCTTTCTCAGTGGTGTTCAAGGAGGGAGCCAGACCATCTGCCTTCCTCTAGGCATACCTCTCTGGCCAAACTGTCAATTCACTTTCAAACCAATAATGATAATTATTCTGATGGCTTCAATTCACTGAGTACCAGCTCTTTCTTTTCTTCTTTAATGTTTATTTAATTTTGAAAGAGAGAGAGAGAGAGAGAGCAAGAAAGGGGCAGAGAGCAAGGGGGACAGAGGATCTGAAGTGGGCTCCACCTTGACAGCAGAGAGCCTCATATGGGGCTCAAACTCACTAACTGTGAGATCATGACCTGAGCCGAAGTCAGACAACTCACTGAACCACCCAGGTGCCCCTCGTACCAGCTCTTTCTTAATAGAGTACCTGGGATATCACACACATTATTGCATTTATTTCTTGCGACAGTTATGCAAAAATGAGTATTTGGTTCTAGAAGGACTTAAGCAAGTGACAGGGACTGCTGGAGACCTGGGTTTTGAGGCTATGCAGCCAGAAACATTGCTCAAATCACAGAACCAAGCCAGTGCACCGTGGCACCTGCCACTGAACACTAGACACTGCAATTTGCAGACCAATGCTGACACTGACATGGATACGGGAAGTCACTGCTGACACGGCCGCCACGGGCCACCCTGGAACTCGATCTTTCTGCCAGCAGCCAGAAACAATGTCAGACATCTGCTACCATGTTGTTCCAACCATTTCATAGAGGAGAAACTGAGGCTCAGAGTAGTGAAATAACCTGCTTAAAATCACACAGTGAATAAGCTAGGGGTTGACACCAGGTCTGGTTGACTGCAAAGTCCATACTCTTTCCGCTGTGTTTTGCAGTTGTGACTCACTTTACTTCTCCAGGCTGTGGCTTCTCCGCCTGTAGTCTGGAGAAAAAGTCTGGACCAGGTGATCACCAAGGTCCTCCGTCTCTAATAGGTTATAATTCAATTATTTCGTACATTGCTGGTTATGGTCCCTGGATTGGGAAAGGTCCCCCAAGAGGAACTAAGTACTTCCCATTCTTCTGAAATGGATTGGTGTTTATCATCTCCATACTAACAGAAATCAAGAGTAGGTGTAGGAGCGAGGGGGAGGACCGGACGAAGGGAACATGCAAGGAAGACGCCTGCAAGTATATTGTGGTTATTTTTCTGTGGAGTGCCTAGAGACACATATCCTTCAGTTGCCCATCAACATGCGAATACCTGGGGAGTGCCCCCAAATCCACATGTCACAAATAAATGCATTCATTCAGTACTTTCCCCTTAACCCCACTAAAAAATTCCTGTTCTTCCTCCCATGTCTTCTAATCCTACACATGGAATTGCCGTCTTCCTTCACTCTGCTTTAATCAGGTCATCAACTTCACTTCTGTCTGGAGTGCCCTCCCTAAGAGTCCTCGCTATCCTCTCTGTTGTGACCTGGTCCAGGCCCTCATCTTCCCCTTTCTGGGTATTGGCTTCCTATTAGGGCTTCCCCTCCAGCCCCAACCTCTCTTGGTACTACCTTCTCTAAAGGGCCACCAGTGTGACCCTCATAAAGCTTCCCCCCCACACCCACCAAGTTAACAGCAAAGATTCCACTGTTTACTGCAGTGCTACCCAAACCTTGTACTGTTTTCATGACTATGGCCATAGTCTCTTTCTACCCGTATAAAGGTTTAGTATTCTTCTTGAATTCCATTGGCTTTTCTTACTACCAGCTTTAGCTTCTGAGCAAGAATATTTGTGAAGTCATAGCTTTGGCATTATCGCTATTGTTTTTCCCACCACATATTAAAAATCACATAACAAAACAGAATTTTAGGTGTGTATGTTGCCTGAGTCATCTTACATACCGCCAATGGTATATTTTGAGAATGCTGGATACTGAACAAATGTCAAATTCTTTTTAGTAAACTCTACCCCCAACAGGGGGGCTCAAGCTCACGGCTCTGAGATCAAGGGTTGCATGCTCTAGACTCTGAGGTCAAGAGTCCCGTGCTCTACTGACTGAGCCAACCAGGCACCCTAAAGGTCAAATTCATTTATTTTGTTTTGTTTTATTTTATTTTACTTTATTTTTATTTGTTTTTTAATGTTTATTTATTGTTGAGAGAGAGTGAGAGAGACAGCACCAGCAGGAGAGAGGCAGAGAGAGGGGGACAGAGAATCTGAAGCAGGCTCTGTGCTGACAGCAGACAGCCTGAGATGGGGCTCAAACTCATGAACCTCAAGATCATGACCCGAGCCGAAGCTGGATGCTAAACCGACCAAACCACCTAGGTGTTGCCCCCTCAAAGCTCAAATTCTTATAACTTTTTAAAAAATATTTATTTATTTTTGAGAGAGAGACAGAAACAGAGTGTGAGCAGGGGAGGGGCAGAGAGAGAGAGACACACACACACACACACACCCAGAATCCGAAGTAGGCTCCAAGCTCTGAGCTGTCAACATAGAGCCTGACATGGGGCTCGAACTCGTGAACCGTGAGCTCAGGACATGAGCCAGTCAGACATTTAACCGACTGAGTCACCCAGGCACCCCAAAGGTCAAATTCTTAAAGCTGGCATTCAGAGCCCTCCCTGATCTGATCCCAGTCTAATTTCCAGCCTTAATTCACAGACAGCCCACATTCATAGAGTGCTGCAGGTACAGGGTCCACTCTGTATTTCCAGACATGCTGTGTTTTCAATTCTCTGAACTTTTTGCTATTTTCCCCAGGGCTTTCTCAAGCTGTAAGGCCCAGCTACATCATCAATTAGCATGTGAAACCTCTGATCCTTCCAGACAGAATCAAGCTCCTTCCTTCCTCCTTTCCTGCCTTCCTCTCTTCCTTTTCTCTTTTTCTCCCTTGAGAATAATTCTTTCCTCTATGCTTCCAGCTATTCATACTCTGCTGTGAGACTTAAATATAATTTTGCCTTCTAATCTCTTACTTGATAATTTTCCCTACCATAATTCAGAGGTGTATCATTCAGAGTCCTTGGGGGAAACATTGCACAAATGGGGAACTGAGGAGAATATAATGAAAGGGCTGTTCATAACGTTGTAGGAAAGGGTTAAAGAATATCTTGGAGAGGGGGGAAACATTGAGTCTGGCTTCAGAGAGGAGCCACTAGAAGCGGTGATCCCTAGGCCTAAAGGGGCAAGGGAAGGAAAGGTTATGAGAACCCAGAAAGACTGTAACTGCAGTTGTGGTTGAAGGAAAGGTCCGCCCAGCAGGGTCTGTGGCCTCTGGTAACCACATGTGTGAGTCCAGGAGAGATAACCGAAGAGTTGCCAGTTCAACCCACAGAATCAGAAGAAAGAATACATTGTTGTTTTAAACCACCAAGTTTGTTGTTGTTGTTGTTGTTTAAGTCATCTTTACTCCCAGCGTGGGGCTCAAACTCACAACCCTGAGGTCAAGAGTCACATGCTCTGCCGACTGAGCCAACCAGGTGTCCCCGGAACCCCATACTTTTGATACAAACATAGTAAACATGTTTTCACTTTTTATAGAGATACTTAAAACAGTTTTCTGGCAGCAGCTGATCTTTATTTTGTCTCAGTTGTTTGAGACGTAACAAAAGATATGATGCTGTCACTGTAAATTTTATTCCAAGCCCATTTATCTACCATTAGAATAGTTTACTTCCTTTTTTTTTTTTTTTTTTAACGTTTATTTATTTTTGAGACAGAGAGAGACAGAGCATGAACGGGGGAGGGGCAGAGAGAGAGAGGGAGACACAGAACCGGAAGCAGGCTCCAGGCTCTGAGCCATCAGCCCAGAGCCCGACGCGGGGCTCGAACTCACAGACCGTGAGATCGTGACCTGAGCTGAAGTCGGACGCTTAACTGACTGAGCCACCCAGGCGCCCCTAGAATAGTTTACTTCCTTTAGGTGATCCTATATTGGTGATCTTTGTATATCTTTGATCTTTACAAAGTAACTGTGCATGCATTACTCTTTAAGGTGATTGATATTTAATAAACAAATATCTTAGTCCCGAGGTGTGCAGGTCTTGTGGATTGGCTCACTGAACATTTATTCCTAATCACCTTCTCTTTTGCCTTCCTTTACTAGAGAGGGTAGAAAAGAAAATGCTAAAATTTCCAGGCTCCCTTGCAGCTAGAGATGGCTATACAATAGTTTGGTTTAAGGAGATGGGGGTGAAAATCTGCTGTGAGACCTTCTCTTCCTGTTTAAAAAGAAAAAACCAGGGGCTCCTGAGTGGCTCAGTCTGTTAAGCATCTGACTTTGGCTCAGGTCATGAACTCGCTGTTTGTGAGTTCGAGCGCTGCATCGGGCTCTGTGCTGACAGCTTGGAGTGTGGAGCCTGCTTTGGATTCTGTGTGTCTCTCTCTGCCCCTCCACCATTCACACTCTGTCTCTTTTTCTTTCTCTCTAAAAAATGAATAAACATGGGGCGCCTGGGTGGCTCAGTCGGTTAAGCGTCTGACTTCGGCTCAGGTCACGATCTCATAGTTCGTGAGTTCGAGCCCCACGTCGGGCTCTGTGCTGACCGCTCAGAGCCTGGAGCCTGCCTCAGATTCTGTGTCTCCCTCTCTCTCTGCCCCTTCCCTGCTCATGCTGTGTCTCTCTCTGTCTCAAAAAATAAAATAAACATTTTTAAAAAAATGAATAAACATTAATAAAATTTTTAAAAGAGCCATAGGAAGAGAAAGCCTTTGTCTTAGGCCTTTTGCTTTCTTCCTGATTGAAAACAAGAGAATTTGAGAATGATTTAATAAAGAGACTGTTTACAAAGGTGTGAGCAGGGTATAGGGAAACCACACAGGGGTAGAATAGTACCCTGGGGTGAGTATCAAAGAAACTGTTATCACTGTAGGCCTGAAGGGGAGAGAGCAACTAGAAACAGAAAACAGAACAAAAGAGGAAGGGTGGGGGGAGAGTTGGAGGAGTGACTTGAGGGGTGCTGGGAACTTCCAAAGGGGACATAGATACTCTCTTCCATCCATGTGATTTTCTGTGAGGGCTTCTCATAGGCTGAACTCCACTGATATCCAGGGGGTAAGGTGTGCCTTCTGGAAACAAACCTGGGTGGAAAAGAATAGAGAGTTAATCTGGAAAGACAAACAGCATAAAAGCCATCTCATTTATCTTTATGCCCATATTGTGCAACACTTTGTGAGAGTGTCTGGTACAAAGTAGGAGATGAATCAATTTTTGTAAGTTTATTTATTTTTGAGAGAGAGAGAGAGAGATACAGAGCTCTAGCAGGGGAGGGGCAGAGAGAAAGGGAGACACAGAATCCCAAGCAGGCTCCAGGCCCCTAGCTGTCAGCGCAGAGCCCAATGCAGGCTCAAACCCATGAACCTTGAGATCATGACCTGAGCCGAAGTCGGGCGCTTAACTGAATGAGCCACTGGGGCGCATCAGAGATGAATAAATTTTTGTTGACTTTCACTGAATCCAGATCTTTGTTCTACCCTGCAGTGCTTAAGACCCAATTTGGAATCTCCACCAACCTCACTCAGGCCAAATAATCCAACATAAAGTTGCTGGTCTGCAAGGAACTCCCATTACCCAGCTGAAAAGGTATTTGGGTCCCTTTCTGAGGCCAGATTAACTAGCTCTTTGAAACAACTTTTGTAGATCTGAACTCTTTAAAGCATTAGATAGTTCCACAGTTATACAAAGCCAGTCCTCCAGTACAATTTGGCTGCTAAATACCAATTCGTCAGGACCTTCCAGAAGAAATAACTTCTGTGTGCTATCTATATGGCTCAGTCTCAGTTTGCACATCTGTAAGATAAGGGTGATAACAGCTACCCATCATTCAAGTCTCAGGTACAAATGTCTTTGAAATCTTCAGGATTTCTAGGATATCATATAAAAGGAGTACCACACCCCATTACTGTCTAGTCCATTAATATCTTGGGCTCCCCCCACCGCTACAGATCTTATTTTTTTATTTTAGCTTATTTATGGTTTCCTCTTAGATTGTTGGTTTTCCCCCAAAAGAATACTTGCTCCTTATGAGCAAAGACCTTGTGTGTGTTGTTTGCTGCTGTATGCCCAGCACCTAGATAGGACATGATGATTGTTTGATAAATATGGTTGATAAATGGATAAGTAATACCAATGACCGACTTTAGGGCTGTTGTGGATATTAAATGAGATAACAAAGAAATGCATCTGGCACAAAGTAGAACTCTCTATAAATCTAGCCATTTTCTTTCTTTCCCCCTCCCTCACCTCCTATGGCTAGCCCTTTAGCAAGTCAGGTTGACCTCAGCCTCAAAATGTAGTGTGAATTCTCTACTTCATTCACCTCTACCACTCTAGTCAAGCCACCTTCACCTCTCACCTGGACTACAAGTAACAGTCTCCTAGCTGATCTCCCTGCTTCCCCTTCTGCTTCTGTCCCCCTCATTCTTCACAACCAGAGGTATACTTTTTTTTTTTTAAACCAAGGAAATATTTTAGAAACACTATTCAGATCATGGCGTGCCCCAGCTTAAACATGATCAACTGCCTTCTGGGTGCTTAGAATTAGACCAAACTTCTTTTCAAAAAAATTTTTGATGTTTATTTACTTTTGAGAGAGAGAGAGAGAGCAGAGGAGGGACAGAGAGAGAGGGAGACACAGAATCTGAAGCAGGTTCCAGGTTCCAAGCTGTCAGCAGAGAGCCTGACACGAGGCTTGAACCCACAAACGGCGAGATCATGATCTGAGCAAAAGTGGGGGCCTAACCAATTGAGCCATCCAGGCGCCCTTAGACCAAATTTCTTTACATAGCCTGGCCCCTGCCATTCTCTTGGATTTTGTCTGTTTTGGGCTGACTCACTTTCTCTCTCTCTCTCTCTCCCCTCTTCTTCTCCTGGAATTTAACAAATTTATTTTCATCGTAACACCTGTAGCACTGATGGATTCTTCTGTCAGAATTTTGTTCTAGCTAGCTCTTTATTGTCTTTCAGATCTCAGTTTAAATGGGGCTTCGTTTGAGAGGAAGTTTTACTATCTAATGTGGTCATTTCTTATTATGCTGCCTTTTATAGCACTTAATACTATCTAATATTTCCTTGCTTATATGTTTGTTTCTTCCACTAGGTTTTAAGCTTTATGCGCACAAAGACCTTGTCTGTCATGTTCACTGCTCTATCCCCAAAGCTAGAACAATGTCTGAAACATACAGTAAGTGCTGGATAAATATTTGAATAAATGAATGTGATGATTATGTTGATAACAACAAAACTTCAGATGACCTAGCCACAAATTCAATAACTTTTTCAAGAATAAGAGTTGCATTTCCGAAGATACTGATAGACTATGGAAATTGACAATAAAAGATCTGAGGCTG
The DNA here is from genome assembly GCF_046562875.1 of Panthera onca. Taxonomy (NCBI): domain Eukaryota; kingdom Metazoa; phylum Chordata; class Mammalia; order Carnivora; family Felidae; genus Panthera; species Panthera onca. Next base: position 75,606,775 of record NC_138345.1, on the reverse strand, counting down.
AAGTCTGGGGGGAAGAAGAGATAATGTATTGGAACTTGGGCCTTTTTTTTCCCTATCCAAGGATCTCAGAGACCTTGCAAAACGGAGGCCTAGAATCTTTTGACCAGAAATTCCAGCCAAGCCATAACGGGTATCTTCCATCCACGATTCTTGATTCTTCTTGATTCTTCGCAGCCAATTGTGTCGGGTTGCAAATGCGCAAACACCTCTAGGACCCTGGCTTCCTTTCTGTTTCTTTATGAATGAACCGGCTTTAGTCTGCGCAGGCGCAGCTCCTGGTTCTCCGGCTCCACGTGAGGCCCACCCTTCCCTCCTGCTGGCGGCCCCGCCCTTATCCTTTCCAATGAACCAATGGCGAGAGGCCTGGGGGGCGGAGCCCGGAGCGGCGCGGCACTGTAGATCCCCCGGCGCCCGGCTCCCTCGCGTTAGTCTTGCTGTGTTGTGATCACGTGGCCAGCTCCGGGCGCGGCGCTTGTTTTGGTTTTCCTCTAGCTTGCCCCTGGCAGCTTCAGGGTGAGCGACTTTCCTGTGCCGGTTGCTGCGCCTACCTTACACTCTGATCTCCCTTTCTTAGGGCTCTTTCAGCCCGCAGTTCTGCAAGCCCCTTGGGGCCGGCTACTGCCATGCCGTTAGTTCGCTACAGGAAGGTGGTCATTCTCGGGTACCGCTCTGTAGGTGAGTCTCCGCCTTGGGGAGAGCACCGACGCACCGCGGCTTTGTGGCCAGAGGAGGCGCGCTGTCGCGGGAACGCGACCCAGACAGGAATGGTGGCATCGATAGAACGGGGTTGTAGGGCGAGGATTGAAAGGATGGAGGAGGAAAGGCTGGGGTGGTGATAGTGTGTGGAGGGTTGCAGGAAGCAGGAGAACGTAAGGGTTAATGTGGGCTTGGTTGCCAGAACACCAGACTGGTCCCCAGTGTTACCCTGGGGACGGGGGGGTGGGGGAGGGTGGGGGGGTGGGAGGGGGGGAGGATGGGGTCAGGATTTGATGGATGGGGGCGCGGTCTGTGTGGGGCAAGTCGCAGGTGTCCGGGCGCGAGGCGACTTGATCCTAGGGGAATCCCGGATCTTTCCAGGGGTGGGGTGGGGAAAGTCTGCAGGAAAGGCTTCCTGCGGCGCTACTGAATGCATCCGGTGGCCAGGGTGCAGAGACCCAAGGCGAAGAGGGTGAGGGTAGGCTAAGGAAAAACATTGCATGGCACCCACAGGCTAGGGTGCTAATTTGGGGTCCTCTTTAGCCCTGGGCCACAGCCCCCGAAAGGGCAGAGGACGTAAATGTGGATGGATGATTTGGATACAACTACCACTGCTTCCCACAGGGAAGACATCTTTGGCACATCAGTTTGTGGAAGGCGAGTTCCTGGAAGGCTACGATCCTACAGTGGAGAATAGTGAGTAGATGTCTCCCCTAGGGGTGGGGCAGGGAGGTCTTTGTTGCCCCATCCAATTCCGTAATTAGGGAGTTTCCTGGTGCCAAGGGGCTGATTTGATTAGACCTTAAATCTAATCTTTTATCTAGTAATCCTGTTCTATGAGTGGAGCTAGAGAGTGGATTTTGCAAGATACTGCGTCCAGGATGGTGTAGATGTAGACAATGAGAACCTTAACATTGTCCCTCTAGCTGCCTGGAGAGCTCCCTAGACCCGGTCCATCTATATCACCCCTAGGGTTAAGAATGTATGGGGGCACACATTGCTAGCCCTACAAGCACCTCACAGTCAAGTTTTCTTTTCTTTTCAGCTTACAGCAAGATAGTGACTCTTGGCAAAGATGAGTTTCACCTACACCTGGTGGACACAGCAGGGCAGGTACCAGTTTGGGGTAGGGTATCTAAACATGGCAGTTCAGTTGTGGGAGATGAAGTCTGGTTGCCTCTGTGGCTCATCTGTAAAGTAGTATTAAAAGAAAAGCATTTTAGCAGAGGGTAGTGTGCAGTGCACAATGGAGCTACTCTGTAAATTCTTGTTGAATAGAAATGACTGGAATATTGAGTGCCCTAGGGAGGGTCCCCAGGATGCAACCCACAAACCTTTGCCAGCTGAGTGTTATGTATCTAGGTACTGATGTTTCTGTTTCTTGTCAGGATGAGTACAGCATTCTGCCCTATTCATTCATCATTGGGGTCCATGGTTATGTGCTTGTGTATTCTGTCACCTCTCTGCATAGGTAAGTGACCACGGTTATGAGTGGGGAACTTGGGAGGATCTGAGGGCTGTCTCAGAATAAGTTTATAGCTCCATTTCTTGTGTTTAAAGCTTCCAAGTCATTGAGAGTCTGTACCAAAAGCTACATGAAGGTCACGGGAAAACTCGGTGAGTGGCTCTGGGAGATAGAGACATAGTATGGACTTAAGGGGATGGAAGAGAGCAGGGGGTCCAAGTTAGGGAGGAGGCCAGGACAGATCCTGTCTCATCTGATGGGGAGTTGTCCAGCCTTGATGTGAAGGAGGTTGGGGTCCATGCAGAGTACGAGGGGATCCTATAGTAACTGGTATTTCTTCACAGGCTGCCAGTGGTGCTAGTGGGGAACAAGGCAGATCTCTCTCCAGACAGGTACGAAGATCTCTATACCTCAAGGCAGAGGAAAGTGAGATAGACTAGGAATCAGTCAAGGCTCTAGTCCTGGTTCTGCCACTGACCTTAACAGTCATTTCACCTCTTTTTTTTCTAACTTGAAGGTTAACACAGGATAACCCTTCTTTGTTTTTTAAATTTTAAAAATGTTTATTTATTTTTGCAAGGGGCGGGGGGAAAGGAGGAGCAGAGAGAGCAGATGACACAGAATCCGAAGCAAGCTCCAGGCTCTGAGCTACCAACACGGGGCTTGAACTCATGAACTATGAGATCATGACCTGAGCTGAAGTCGTATGCTCAACCGACTGAGCCACCCAGGTGCCCCTACAAGATAACCCTTCTATTGCAAAAGCTGTAATTTCATATTTCAAGCCTCCATCCTAGGCTTCTTTGTTTTCCTTGATTTTCTCCTTCCTCAAGCCTCCTCCCAAACCTTGGAAGTGGGATGGGTAAGAGGAAGTCTAGATTCTATAAAGATTTTGCAGAGAACATGGGGACATTGCTGTCCTCCTTCTTCACATCACAAATCTGTTTCTAGGGAAGTCCAGGCAGTTGAAGGGAAGAAGCTGGCAGAGTCCTGGGGTGCAACATTTATGGAGTCATCTGCTCGAGAGAATCAGGTGCTTGGCCTGAATATTAGGAAGGTGGTCGGGTAGCAGTGTTTTTCTTATGGCACTTCTTGGATATGGGGATGGTGGGGGAGTGGGGTATACACCTCAGAGCTGGGTCATATTGGTGGCAGTAACTAACTTTGTTGCTCTGATTCTCTGTCCCTTGCAGCTGACTCGAGGCATCTTCACCAAAGTCATCCAGGAAATTGCCCGGGTAGAGAATTCCTATGGGCAAGAGCGCCGCTGCCGTCTCATGTGAGCCCTCAGGCATTGGGTAGCTGCCTTGATTCTGCCCCTGGCACTTGCCAGGCTCCAGCGGGTGTAGGCCCTTAGGACTTCACGGGTATGGTTGCCAGCTGTGTTCCCAGTCCTCTGGTCACACAGTGTGGTACCCTCATGTTTGCACACTTTTCCCAGGCTCCAGTGGCCTGGTTGTCAATGTTTACAACGGGGCAAGGATGTCTCATGGGCACTGGCCTCTCGTCTTCTGTTTTTGCTAAATGAGTTGTTACAACCTGCAGGGTTGGGATATGAGTCCTAAGCATTCTTTATTCAGGACCCAGTCTTCTGTGCAGGTTTTGGGTGTTGGCTGTGTGAAGGGAGCTGGGGACTCCTGAAGTGGAGCTGACTCCCTAGGGTAACAATGTATATATGCAAATAAACTGAGAAATCTTTTCGTCTTGGCTTCTCTGTATGTGGGGAGAGCTCACAGCCAGTATCTCCTTTTCCAAGGAATGATGACTATGGCCTTTGGTGGGGAATAAGGGCTAACTCTTCCCTCCTACCTCTTTGCTATTCCTTACTCCTCACTCATTCAGGAGGACCATTACCCTAAGACTTATTGCCTATTTTTTCCCACCTTCTTTTCTCCTAGGTTCTCCTGTACAGGTACCAGTTGGCTGCCACTCCCATCCAAGTTTATAGGCTCTCAAGATCCCCTTAACTACAGAAACACCACCCTCTAGTGGCCAGCTGCCACATGCTGACCTAGCTTCCCTCCTGGGGGAAGCTGGCACTCAGCATTTGATGGCACTCAGAGAGAGGGTAGGGTTTGGGGAGGAAGGAAACCCCTCATCCTAGTGATGTAATAATTAAGAAGGAGGGTAGAGGCAGGGACGGAGTAAAGTGTTGGTGAAGATTTTGGCCTTCCAGAAGAGTCGAGTGAAGTAAGAAATAACGCTCCTGGTGTATATCAATCCTTCCATTCCCCATGTCCCCAGAGCCTTTCATTAAGTGGATGTTCTCTGGTCTTTTCATTACCTTTGGTGACCTTTTCACACCCTTCACACCTTTGGAATCATGTCACTTTTTTTAGGTGTCAAAAGGTATTGCTTTCTACTCTTTCTTATTGACCGGCCATCTCAGTAGGAGGATGGACATTTTAGCTAGGAAGGATCAGTCTTATCTGCCTCTAGTTTTCCTGCTCACCCCCCATCCCCACCAGACCTAGGGTCTAACTGGCATAATACTTCTGCCAAGGATTTACAAAGGTTACTGGAATAGTACCATTAACAGGGAGAACACAGACTACTCTTGCCAACTGAGGGACTCTGAGGTACCCTGTCAATGCACTTAGTTGGGAACGATGGGCAAAATCTTAGCTGTGACCTTGCTAGTGCTTGAGTCTAGGCTAGTTGGGCTTACAGCTAGGGTGACTGTTTGTCATACTGGTTTTTAAAAGTTCTGCCAGCTGCTTTTGCATCTCTAATCCAGAATCTAAAATATAAAGGCTGCTGGAAGGAGCATTCTCCAAAGGACAAGCTCAGTGGTTAAGGATTCTCTTTAGGGTGGTCACCACTCTCTTTCCTTATATTAAAATTAGGTCCTTTTATATACCTGACCTGGAATATTCAATATAGGTTATCTATTGCCCTGTTGCCATTGCCATGAGGTCTGGGGTAGACTTATAAATGTTCGAAGTTTTCTAAAAGTGTATCAAGCAATCTTAAAGTCCTGACAAAAATAATGAATAGTAGTTAATAGCTAGGTTAGAATACTTTTCCACTTAGCCGTGTGACCTTGCACAGTCACTTAACCTCTCTGAGCCTCAATTTCTCATTTATGAAGTGTAGTTAAATCTGCATAGAGTTGAGGTAAGTTGTGGTGATATTTCAAATGCTTAGAACAGTTTCTCTTACATAATAAATTCTTGAGAAAGGTGGCTCTTGTGTTATTGGAGGTCTTTTTGGTGAAGGTCAGCCTCTCTGGCTCTGGATGTAGAGAGTAGGGAGGGACCTTTCATTTTCCAACTTCTGTCTCTTGGTTAATTTATTCACTATAGCTGGGACAAGTGTGGAGTTGCTGCTGGCTTTTTTTTTTTTTTTCTGAAATAGACCCGAATGGTCAGTGCAGGGTACAAGGTACCAGTGTGTGGCTAACACAGGGCATGCCTAGTTCTAATCCTTCCTATGAACCTGGCTAGTAGAGATTTAAAGGTTTTCTGCTCTGTTAATATGGAAGCCACAAGTCACATATGGCTATTTAAGTTTAATTTAGTATTAAAATTAAACATAAAGTTCCTCAGTTGCACCACCTACATTTCAAAGTGCTCAATAGCTACATGTGGCTGAGTCGAATTAGTGTAGCTGTAACGCATTTCCATCACTGCAGAAAGTTCTATTGGACGGCATTATAAATAAACCCTTTTCCACAAAACCAGCCCTGCACCTGATTTACCTCTTTCTTCGCATCCTCCTTAAAAAGTTGTGTTTTTTTTTTTATTATCTAGATATATACAATCCTAGGAAAAACATGGCCATTGGCTTGAATCATGGATGTCACTAGATGTAATTCGTTGGGAAATTTTACCTATTTTATTTAGCCTCAATCTCATCATCATAGAAACATAATTCTACGTAGCTCATAAGGAGGGTGAGGAATAACTAAGAATATATAAAGTATCTAGCACATAGTTAGTGTGTCTCTTTCTGTTCATCCCGTGGTTACAGCTAATGCAGAAAAGCCTTTCCAATCCTTTCTCACCCAGACTTACGGGGGTGTGTGGGGGAATGCCTGCAAGTAGTGTTTTGGGATCTTGTCTAGAGTAACAGCACTCCGGCCAGGTAGCAGAAAGGCTCCAAGGTACATCCCCTCTGTTTCCTAAAAAAGGGGACACAGGCCCTGAGGGTCCGGGGAGAAAGACTAGGGGTGGGGGTGGGAGCACCCGGGGAAAGGAAGGAAACTCCACATTTGTTTTGATGGGGGAGGTGTGTGTGGTGATTGTGGTAGCACTGAGTCTTCTTTGCTCACGGAGGGGTTTGAGAGCCACAAGGAACGACTAGGCATTCGTACCGCTTTCCTTAGGGCCCCCGAACGTGGCAAGAACCCACCCTTTGCAGCGCCAGGCGCCGTGCCTCACTTTCTCCATTTGCGGACTCCAGTTCCCAGGATGCAGAGCAGCGGCCAATCTCCTGGCTCTTCTTCCATCCCCCTCCCGGGAAAGATTGCCCCTGGCCAAGGCAAGGGGGCTGGTGGAGCTTCTGGGACTGAAAACTGCAAGGGAACGGAACTAGAAAGTGGCCGCAGTCCTAGTTTCACGAGCCGGTCAGTGAAGGAGGCAGGTCCAGGGCCGGGGCGCAGAGGAGGGGGGCTTCATTCCCACGTGTCTGCACAGCGGCCGGCCCGGCGCAGTCGGGGTTAACCCGAGGCGGAGGGATCCCACAGCGTGTGCGTAGAACTGCAGAGTCACAGCCTTTCCTCCGAGAGGGCCGTATCCCTCCGCCGCTCCGCTCCAACACAAAATAGGGCCGCGTCTTCTCCTTTCTCCGCTTCTCGAGTGGGGTTCCCCAGGCAAAAGAGCCCCCCGGATCTTGCGCCGGAGGCTTCCTGAATCTCTACGACCGCTGCCGAGATCTCGGGCCAGGAAATAGCCCCTTCGCAGGAACCACCCTACCGGCCGAACAGGAGGCGGAGGGGGGGGAGGCGGAGCGGCGCCGCGCTGCACTACTTTCCTCTCCGGTTGCAAATGGCTGCCTCGTTCCCCACTTTCCGCTCAGTTTCCTGACCCCCCGGTGCCGGGAGCCGGGGTTGGGCCATGCACCTCTAGGCCCCCCGCGATCACAGCCAGCCGGGGGTCGAGGGGGTGCCGCCGATCAGAGCCGGCCAGGCCGGGGGCGGGGCAGCTCCCGAGGCCAGAGGGGAAGGGAGGCGAGCGCAGGGCCTGGAGCGGCCGGAGGGGAGCGGGCAGAGGGCTCGCACCGCCCGCCCCTTCCTCTTCCTCGCCCACCTACCCTCCTCCCTTCCCCGGGGGGGAGCAGAAGGTGGGGGGCTCGAAGCCTCAGAGGGTGAGCGCTCGGGGTCGAGGAGCCCGGCGCTGGGTGTGTGTCAGGTTCAGCCCCGCGGCCCCGCCGGCTCCGCGTCGCCGTAGCTTGCGCGGCCCCGGGGCGCCGGCCCGGGCGGGGAGAGGGGCTCGGCGCTCCAGCGAGGGTCTCACGTTCCATCCGGGCCCGGCGCGGGGCGGCGCGGCATTCCTTCCGGGCTGCTGGGGAGGCGCCTCGACGTTCCATCTGGAGAGCCTCGACGTTCCGCCCGAGCCCGGCGCGGGCGGCCGGGGCGCTGGCCCGGCCCTAGGACTGAGAGGCCGCCCGGCGACGCGGATGCGGAGCCTGCTCGCCCAAGATCAAAGCCACCGGTGCTCTCTTTGTGTCCGCTCGGGATTCGCCGCCCTGGGGCTGTCCATGGAAACCTAAACTGCTGGAACCCGAGGCAGAGAACCCTTCTTTGGCTTCTTGCGTTTTTTTGGGGGAGGAGGGTGGCCACTCCGACCTGGATTTACCGTTCTTGGCCCCCCTAAGCCCCCCCGTGCGGGGGGCGGCTGTGATCGCTCTGGCGGTTGGAGGTCGGGGAGCGGCCCGGGCTCTGGCCATGTTCTCGGATGAGGATTTCTGGATCGCCCTGTGAAGAGGTGAGTGAAGTCTGCCCGGCCAGGGCCCAGAAAGGGTTGGACTGGGGGCATAGCCAGATGGACTATCTTGGCCGGAGCTGGCCTTTAGGTTGGAGAAAGGGGTGCCAGAGCTGAGGAGGGTTCCTTTGGCAGTGTCTGTCAAGGCAACCTGAGCCAGTCGCCGGGGCAGAACCGAGGCCTGGTGTCTTGGGGTGTGCCTCTTTAAAGACTGGGGGTTCAGGGAACCACGGGAGTTTGGGAACCTGGCCAGATCGCCTTTCTGCCTGTTTATTTTTGTGTTGGGGGGAGCTCTGCTAAACTAGGACCCAGGCCCTGATGCCAGCACCAATCCCAGTTGGCTGCTTCTCCCTCAGGGTTCCTTGTGGGCCTTGGGAACAGAACAACTTTGGGAGGGAGGATAGAGTGCCACTGCCAGGTCAGACTTACTGCCAGGTTGGACTTTAAGGTTGTTCTTGCCCATCCGGGCACCCAGAGCAGTCTCTGGGAGACTCCAGGAACCCTAGATATTTCACCAGGCCTTATTTCACTGTGCAAAGGGAGAGTGTGTGGAAATTAACTAGTGTGATGAAGGGGGTGGCTGGGGCAAGAAGGAGGCGGGGCTGGGGGCAGCTCTGGCCTTGCTGTTCAACTTTAAACTGCCCCTGCCTGACAAAGTGACCCCAGCAAGGCCTAGTGCTGTCTTAGCCTGCTTTGCCTCCCCTCCTCTGGGGATGGACATAATCTCTAGGGGATTATAGAGTAGGCCGTTGAGATTTGCTCCCTGCGAATGTGGGCTGCAAAAAAATGGCTTTTGTCTCCCGCTTTCTCTGGGCCTAGTGTGGAGAGCTGGTTGCCCATAAGTCCTGGCCAATCCCATAGGCCCCTCCCCAGACCTCTCCAAACCCTTTTCAATTAGGGAATGTTAACTGGTCCTCACATCCTGTCCTAAGCCTACAGAATAGGGTGGCCTGTCCCTCTTTGGAGGAGAAATGACCTGATCAAGAGCTGTTTCAGCCAAAGCCTGTGTTTCCAGCCCTGGCAGGAGGTGTTGGGGAGAAGGGGTGTGTATGTGAGTGCATGAAGGTGCAGCATGAGCCTCATGCCTCTGAGCCCTGGGCTGGGACAGCCCCTCTCACAGCTGTCATGCTGCCCAGCAGGGATTTGGCTGGTGTGTTTTGCTCCCTCACTCCACCCTCTCCAACATACATAGGTTAGATCTCTTCCAGTCTGATCTTGGAGAAAATAGGGGTTTTGCCCTTGAAAGATTTCTGGGTGGTAACCCTGAGGTGAGAGGTGCTACAGGGGTGGTAGAGTGAGGCTAGCTGTCACCCATGCTCTCTGCCACTGCTGCCTCTGAAGGGTCCCTCCTGTTGTCTGTCCCCAAAGAGCTTCCTTAGGAGGGACCTCTCCTTGTTAGCTGTGGCTGACCCCAGGATGACCCAGAGACCGTCCGGAGGGTCGACGGGCCCAGTGTTGCCATTTGGATTCTTCCTGGAGGGCTGGCCCAAAATGGGGGTGGGGAGAGGTGTGGTTTGATTCTCAGGCTGGGAACCAGGAAGTCCTGAGTCCTACAGAAGAGCTGTTCACTCAAGGGCCTACTTCAGCCTTTCACCTCTCCAAGCTTCCATTTCCCCTTTGGCTGGGAAAATAGAGTTAACACTATTGGTCTGGGATGGTGTCAGGGAGGAGAGTGGGTTGAGATGAATCCCTGTCTTCTTCTTTGCTGTTTTGCGCCTCTTAGGCCTGGGGCTAAGGGAAGCCAGCACAATTTTACCTCCTAGATCTGTACTTCTTTGGGATCTCTCGTTCCCCAGAGGAAGCCTGGCTAGGTATTAACCCAATTTAGATCCAGGGAAAAACCCTTGGTGTATATGTATGTGTGTGTGTGATTTCTGGCTGTGAATGATGGGATGGGGGAACCTGTGGTCTTTATTTGTTTAGCTGTGTTCAGGGGCCTGGCAACTGGGACTTGGCATTGGGGCACAGGTGCTAGATTGCAGGGGGAGAGAAATGGAGCCCCAGCTTCTTGGAGGTGCCCCTAGATTGTTTTTGGCACAGCTTGGAGGATACTCTACCGTGTGCTACTTGGTCTATCTTCCATGTCCCCATGAATGAGGCTGTGGCTTTGGAAGATGTTGATACTCTGTCTTCCAAGGCTGACGAAGGTGGTTTCTGTATCTCCCCAAGCAGTGCCAGCCTTACCAGCTTGAGAGGGCTGCGCTCGGGGGAGGGCAGAGGAATTTGTCCCTCTGGCCTTGTGTGAAGCAGTCCTCCTCCCACCCGCTGTATTATCACTGTTGCTTTTTATTTCTTACTGTTTGTGACTCCTTTGGCCTCAACTTTTGAGAGCAGACCTGGTAGAGGATCTTTGCGGGTATGTAGTGGTAAGGAACACATTTAGGAAACTTTGAAGTCTTTGGGTGTGGTCGGGCCTTGAACGACTGCTTGGGAAGAGGGGGCTGGCTGGTACCCTGACCTCCAACCCCTACTTCCCAACAGTGGCTTCTAAGAGCCCCTTGAAGTTCCAGACCAGCTTTTCTGTGGGCCGGCCAGATGACCACCCGACTTTCCTTTCAGGTGTGGTTGTGTGGCAGGTTTGGGAAAGAGATGACCAGGGAATGGAGGTAACAGGTATCAGGTGATACTTCACTTTCCCAATCTGGTAGATTCTGAGAGTATGAAGGGGAAAAAAGTAAAACAAAATTTCTTTTCCGGTGATATGTCACAGAAGGTGCATTGCTAGTCTCTGAAAATGGAGTGTGAGCTCAGGGGAAGAGAACTGATATTGTGGTTCTTAGGTAATTGATTCATCAGTCCTAGGCACTTTTGAGGGTTCCCCCATCTAATTTGCCCCAGTCACACAATCCCAGTGGCTGACCACTGGGGTAGTTGATTTGGGAAGAGAGGCTTATCCTTACTAAGGTTGGTGTGGTCCCTCTGGTTAAATAAGAGTGGAAAAGGTGGGAGAGAGAAATTTCTCAAACTTTTATTTAGAGTTCTGTTTTAGGGATTCCCTCCTCCCATGCCCCCAGCTTCCTTAAGAACATACTTTCTTTTCTCTGCTTAAGCCCCTATCCCTCCCATTTAGAGCTGCTGGCACCTATCTCTTTCTCCCTTTTTCTTTTTTAAATTTTTTTTAATGTTTATTTTTGAGAGAGAGAGAGTGTGTGTGAGTGAGAGTGTGGGGGAGGGGCAGAGAGAGCCAGGGACACAGAATCCAAAGCAGGCTCCAGGCCCCGAGCTGTCAGCACAGAGCCTAACACAGGGCTCAAACCCACAAACCATGAGATCATGACCTGAGCTGAAGTTGGACGCTTAACCGACTGAGCCACCCAGGCGCCCCTCTCCCTTTTTCTATGAGATGACTTTCTTCTTCCTCACCTCTACAACTTTGCTTTTCTCTTTTCTGTACTCTGCTTAGTTCTCTCTGAGGTTTAGGAAAATATGTTCAACGGGTGGGTCTCAACCTTCTTAGGTGTAACTTTAGATTGTTTCATTTGGCTCTGGTATAGTCAGGCGTATCTTAGAAGAGGGGACCGTTACCCCCCCCAACCCCCATAGTGTGTGTGGAAACCCTGCTTTACCGAAGAGGAAGGAAGCTACTCTGCTATGCTGTGTCCTCCCGGGTTTAGAACTCCTCTAAGTGGCAGTGTGCTTCCTGAGACTACAACTCCCAGCATGCCTAGCTTCAAGCCTAGCTACACATGCTCAGTAACTCTTAAGGCCCACTTCTGTTAACTACTAGGGACCTCTGAGGAGGAAGGGCAGTTAGTGTTGCTAAGGGCAACGACCTGAGGCCTTCAGGCTGGGTGAGATCCTGAGCTCAGTCACAGCAGGGGAGGGGAGATGGGAGGGGGCCTGAGCTGGATTTGGATGGGCTGTGGGTAGAAATTGGGGAGTTTCTTCTTTTGTGTTTGGGATCTCCTGTTTGAAACTGGTGGAAGTGGAGGAGATCCATCCATAGCTAGGCTTTAGTCCTAGTAATGTATTCTATACCCTGTAAGACCCCAGACTCTGTCTCTGGGAGAGGGATTTTGACTGGATTCAGACTTCTTGGGTTATGGCTACCCCTGGGTTGGCACTGATGTACCTCTGGGATGGTAGCTGACTTGAGATCTGAAGGAAAAGGCCAGGGAATAGGGCACAGCAGAAACCAAGAACTCAGACATGAAGCAAAGGGCAGTACTAGATATAGCTTGGATGTGCTTCTAGTTGGATGCTCCTGCCCTGGGAACTCTGACACAGGAGGTAGGAAGCAGGAAAGGGGAGAGGACCTCCTGAGAATCCAGAGCGGGAGAATAGGGTATGTGTTTATCTGGGGAGGAAGTAGGCAGTGGGTAAGGGTTAGGGAGAAAGTTTTTCCTTGTCATTAGAACAGGAGTTTGTAGGTATGGCTTTGCCCTGCTTTCTGTAAAGTAGTTACCAATAGCTGCCTTCCTCCTAGGATGCTAGGGAAAGTGTTTAGTGGGGAGACTTACTAGACATGTAGATCTTTCTTTCTGCTCTGACAGGTCTCCCCGAGAGGGCCCTGCCCAGTCGGAGAGAGGGATGGACAGCCAGAAGCCGCCTGGTGAGGATAAAGATTCAGAACCGGCAGGTGAGTAGGGCAAATTCTGGGTTTGCTGGCAGCTTTCTACCCTTCCCAGGCAACCTTAGATTTCTGGCGCTGGCACAAAGACAGGAGGTAAGTCTGTCTAATAGGTAATTGAAGGACTTTGTTCTTTGGAGCAAAAGTCAAATTGCCATCACTGTAATTCACCAAGGGTTTTGGTTAATCTCATGGGTCTGATCAGTGGGCTAGTATTTTTACTTATTTATTTATTTTTTTAATTTAAGTTAGTTAACATACATTGTAGTATCGGTTCCAGGAGTAGAAATTAGCGATTCATTATTTACATATGACACCCAGTGCTCATCTCAACAACCGCCCTCTTTAATGCCCATCACCCATTTAGCCCATCCCTGTCCCCCCAGCTCTCCTCCATCAACCCCTAGTTTGTTCTGTGCATTTAAGAGTCTCTTATGGTTTGCCTAGACTAGTACTATATAGAAGATGATGGCTGATGCTTGCTTCTCTGTTCATTCAGCTGATGGACCTGCAGCCTCTGAGGAGTCAGGCACCACTGAGCCAGACCTTCCCAACCCACATGTGGGGGAGGTCTCTGTGCCCAGTTCTGGAGGTCCTAGGCTTCAGGAGCCTCCCCAGGACTGCAGGTAACTTGGGGAAATGAGGATGTAAAGCCACACAAAGATTTGATTTGAGAGTCTAGACTTTCAAGGAGGAAGATTTAGGAAGATGAGTGTTTGGGAATCATAGGCATGCCAAATCATGTTAGGGGTGCCTTTGGTCAGCGGTCCGGCATGGTACTAACGCTTGTGTGTCCACAGTGGGGGTCCGGTGCGGCGTTGTGCTCTCTGTAACTGCGGGGAGCCCAGTCTACATGGGCAGCGGGAGCTACGGCGCTTTGAGTTGCCATTTGACTGGCCCCAGTGCCCAGTGGCGTCCCCTGGGGGGAATCCAGGGCCCAACGAGGCAGCGCTGCCCTGTGAGGACCTGTCACAGATTGGTTTCCCTGAGGGCCTGACACCTGCCCACCTAGGAGAACCTGGCGGTAAGTGAGGACAGGTGGGGTAGCTGACTTGGGCAGGAAAAGGGGGTAGGGACTGGGTGGTCCTGAGCCAGTCATTACCTTTCTGCTAACTCTTTCCTTTCTGTTTATCCTTTTCCATTATAAAGGGTCCTGCTGGGCTCACCATTGGTGTGCTGCGTGGTCGGCAGGCGTATGGGGGCAGGAGGGCCCAGAACTATGTGGTGTGGACAAGGCCATCTTCTCAGGGATCTCACAGGTGGGGCTGGGGCCAAAGGATTGCATAGGCACAGGGTAGAGCGAGCAGGGCTGGTGGGCTTCTGAGAGGCTAGAATGAGAAGGGCAGTGGTTAGACAGAGGCAGAGCCAGTGCCTGCCCTATTGCTTTGGGGAGAGCGGCTGGCACTGACACTTTGTCTTCACCCTGGCAGCGCTGTTCCCACTGCACCAGGCGCGGTGCCTCCATCCCTTGCCGCTCACCCGGATGTCCACGGCTTTACCACTTCCCCTGTGCGACTGCCAGCGGTTCCTTCTTATCCATGAAAACACTGCAGCTGCTATGCCCGGAGCACAGTGAGGGGGCTGCACATCTGGGTAAGAAGTCCTGCCCTCTGGACACAGGGCAAATAAGGGGCCAAGTGTGCCTGGGGTTTTTGTGTGAACTTATGCCCCACTAAAATAGATGTGAACTTTGTGAGCACAGGGACTTTTCCTTGTTTACCACGGTGTCTGCAGCGCCTAGAAGAGTGTCTCCCGTATATTGGGCAAATACCCAGTAACTATTTGTTGTTTGTTCGTTCTGTGTCTGTGGAATGCCTGTTACGTAGAGAGCACTGTGCTGAGTCCTGCAAGGAATCCATAGCTGACCCATCTTCTTTGTCTCTTCCCACGCTAGAGGAGGCTCGTTGTGCAGTATGTGAGGGACCAGGGGAATTGTGTGACCTGTTCTTCTGTACCAGCTGTGGGCATCACTATCACGGGGCCTGCCTGGACACTGCTCTGACTGCCCGCAAACGTGCTGGCTGGCAGTGCCCTGAATGCAAAGTGTGCCAAGCCTGCAGGTAAGAATAGGAGGGCAAGAGAGAAGCCTTAGGTGAAGCACAGGTTAGGGTTGAAAATGAGGGCAGGAAGGATCTGTTATGTGCCCTATGTGCCTGCAGGAAACCTGGGAATGACTCTAAGATGTTGGTCTGTGAGACGTGTGACAAAGGATACCACACCTTCTGCCTAAAACCACCAATGGAGGAACTGCCTGCTCACTCTTGGAAGTGCAAGGTGATTATCCCTCTGATTCTGCCTTACTCTCCCTAATTCTACCACCTATCACATCTCATTTCCCCATTGTGATGAGTCCTGTGCTCTCCTCCAGTCTGCTCTCTGACCAGTGCCTGTTTTGCCTGCTTACTTCCTCTAGGCATGCCGGGTATGCCGGGCCTGTGGGGCAGGCTCAGCAGAGCTGAATCCCAACTCTGAGTGGTTTGAGAATTACTCGCTCTGTCACCGCTGTCACAAAGCCCAAGGAGGACAGCCTGTCAGTTCTGTGGCTGAGCAGCATCCCCCTGTCTGTAGCAGGTAAGTAACATGGACTGAAGGAGATTGGGAAGTTACGCAGTTTGGAGGTATTGAGACTGGCAGGGGCCGTGTTAAAGCAAGTCGACTTTAAGAGGGGAGCCCCAAGGTGGGCGGTACGATCCGTAGCATTCGTGCCTCACCTCAGCACGCTGTCTAGGAGCTGATAGCTGATGAGAGCCCTGGTGCCTGCTCCCCTGTACCCTCTGCAGGTTCTCACCCCCAGAGCCTGGTGATACCCCCACTGATGAGCCCGAAGCTCTGTACGTTGCATGCCAAGGGCAGCCAAAGGGTGGGCACGTGACCTCTATGCAACCCAAGGAACCGGGGCCCCTGCAATGTGAAGCCAAACCACTAGGTGAGTAGGGTTTGAGGGTTCCTGAAAATAATTCCTGTCTGTTCTGTGACAAGGGACAGTTTCTGCTTTGCCTTAAACCCTGTACTTTTGATGGAGTAGAGCTGGGCTAGGTGGGAGCATAGTGTGTTATGTCTGCAGGGAGAGCAGGGGCCCAACTTGAGCCCCAGTTGGAGGCCCCCCTAAATGAGGAGATGCCACTGCTGCCCCCACCTGAGGAGTCGCCCCTGTCCCCACCACCTGAGGAATCGCCCACATCCCCGCCGCCTGAGGCATCGCGCCTGTCCCCACCACCTGAGGAATCACCCCTCTCTCCACCGCCTGAGGAGTCTCCTCTGTCTCCTCCACCTGAGTCATCACCCTTTTCTCCACTGGAGGAGTCACCGTTCTCTCCACCAGAGGAGTCCCCCCCATCTCCCCCACTCGAGACACCCCTGTCTCCACCGCCTGAAGCATCACCCCTGTCCCCACCATTTGAAGAGTCTCCCCTGTCCCCCCCACCTGAGGAGTTGCCTACTTCCCCACCTCCTGAAGCATCTCGCCTGTCTCCACCACCTGAGGAGTCACCTATGTCCCCTCCACCTGAAGAATCACCCATGTCTCCACCACCTGAGGCATCTCGTCTGTTCCCACCATTTGAAGAATCACCCCTATCCCCTCCACCAGAGGAGTCTCCTCTCTCCCCACCACCAGAGGCATCACGTCTGTCCCCACCACCTGAGGACTCGCCCATGTCCCCACCACCTGAAGACTCGCCTATGTCCCCCCCGCCTGAGGTATCATGCCTGTCCCCCCTGCCTGAGGTGTCACGCCTGTCCCCACCGCCTGAGGAATCTCCCCTGTCCCCACCACCCGAGGAGTCTCCCACGTCTCCTCCACCTGAGGCTTCACGCCTATTCCCACCGCCTGAGGACTCACCCGTTTCCCCACCACCCGAAGACTCACCTGCTTCTCCGCCCCCGGAGGAGCTGCTCATGACCCTACCGCTAGAGGAGTCATCCTTGTTGCCACTGCCTGAGGAGCCACGACTCTGCCCCCGACCTGAGGAGCTGTGCCTGTCCCCTCGGCCTGAGGAGCCGCGCCTGTCCCCTCGGCCTGAGGAGCCGCGCCTGTCCCCTCGGCCTGAGGAGCCCTGTCTGTCCCCCCGGCCTGAGGAGCCGCGCCTGTCCCCCGCACTTGAGGAACCGCGCCTGTCCCCTGCGCCTGAGAAGCTGCATTTATCCCCTCCGCTTGAGGAGCCACATCTGTCCCCCCGGCCTGAGAAGCCATGCCTGTCCCCTGCCCCTGAGGAGCTGTGTCTGTCTTCCCGGCCTGAGGAGCCCTGTCTGTCCCCCCGGCCTGAGGAGCCACGCCTGTCCCCCCGGCCTGAGGAGCCACGCCTGTCCCCCCAGCCTGAGGAGCCATGCCTGTCCCCCCTGCCTGAGGAGCCGCAGCTGTCCCCCGTGCCTGAGGAGCTACGCCTGTCCCCCGGGCCTGAGGAGCCGCGCCTGTCCCCCCAGCCTGAGGAGCCGCCCCTGTCCCCCCGGCCTGAGGAGTTGCGCTTGTCCCCCCAGCCTGAGGAACCGCGCCTGTCCCCTCGACCTGAAGAGCCCCCTGAGGAGCCAGGCCTATGCCCTGCACCTGAGGAATTGCCCTTGTTCCTCCCACCTGGGGAGCCACCTTTATCCCCCTTGCTTGGAGAACCGGCCCTGTCTGAGCCTGGGGAACCACCTCTGTCCCCTCTACCTGAGGAGTTGCCGTTGTCCCCATCCGGGGAGCCATCCTTGTCACCTCAGCTGATGCCACCAGGTAAGGGGATGTTAGTCCCCCTTTGTCTGGGACAGTCTTAATTCTTTATGGTGCATCTAATCTAAGAGCCTCCCTTTTTCTATTTCCAGATCCTCTTCCTCCTCCACTCTCACCTATTATTACAGCTGTGGCCCCGCCGGCCCTGTCTCCTTTGGGGGAGTTAGAATACCCCTTTGGTGCCAAAGGGGACAGTGATCCTGAGTCGCCATTGGCTGCCCCCATCCTAGAGACACCCATCAGCCCTCCACCAGAAGCTAACTGCACTGACCCTGAGCCTGTACCTCCTATGATCCTTCCCCCATCTCCAGGCTCCCCAATGGGACCAGCTTCTCCCATCCTGATGGAACCCCTTCCCCCTCAGTGTTCTCCACTCCTGCAGCATTCCCTGCCTCCCCAAAACTCCCCTCCTTCCCAGTGCTCTCCTCCTGCTCTGCCACTGTCCATTCCCTCCCCACTGAGTCCCATGGAGAAGGCAGTGGAGGTCTCAGATGAGGCTGAGCCACATGAGATGGAGACTGAGAAAGTCCCAGAACCTGAGTGCCCAGCCTTGGAACCCAGCCCTACTAGTCCTCTCCCCTCCCCCATGGGTAACCTTTCCTGCCCTGCACCTAGTCCTGCCCCAGCTCTGGATGACTTCTCCGGTCTGGGGGAAGATACAGCCCCTCTGGATGGGACTGACACTCCTGGTTCACAGCCAGAGGCTGGACAGACCCCTGGCAGTTTGGCTAGTGAACTTAAGGGTTCCCCTGTGCTCCTGGACCCCGAGGAGCTGGCCCCTGTGACCCCTATGGAGGTCTATGGCCCAGAATGCAAGCAGGCAGGGCAGAGTTCACCCTGTGAAGAGCAAGAGGAGCCACGTGCACCAGTGGCCCCTACCCCACCCACTCTCATCAAATCCGACATCGTTAATGAGATCTCCAATCTGAGCCAGGGTGATGCCAGTGCCAGTTTTCCTGGCTCCGAGCCCCTGCTAGGCTCTCCCGACCCCGAAGGGGGCGGCTCCTTGTCCATGGAGCTGGGGGTATCTACAGACGTTAGTCCAGCCCGAGATGAGGGCTCCCTGCGACTCTGTACTGACTCGCTGCCAGAGACTGACGACTCGCTACTGTGTGATGCTGGGACAGCTATTGGCGGAGGCAAAGCTGAGGGGGACAAGGGGAGGCGGCGTAGCTCCCCAGCTCGTTCCCGCATCAAACAGGTGAGAGGCCATCCAGCCACTGGTTGTGGTCAATGTGATGTCAGTGTCAGATGTGTGATCCTATGCCACGGATAGCTTTCTACCTGGTTTACTGAATCCTAGACTCTTCAGGGATCCTTTGTTGATCTTCTTTGTTAAGGGAAATACTGATACATAGAGAGGGAAGTGAAGTGCCCGGGTTCGTAGTTACCCAGTAGGAGAATGAGGACTAGAAAGTCAGGTCTCTCTAGCCAGTGTTTTTCTCATTGTGCCGTGTTGGTCACTTTCTCCTTGGGATGGGGGCATGGTTTGAGCCGGAGCTATCTACCTGTCACGGAGAGCTTGGCTTTTCCCCTGCCCTGAGTAGGACTCCTGGGCCTTATCACCTGTCATGCTCTGTCCGTTCATCCTTCCCTTCCCCCCTGAGCCTGTAGACCCAGTACACTACAGGATTACAAACTCCTTACTTGCTGTTGTAATCGTCCTCTTCCCTCACTTAGGGTCGCAGCAGTAGTTTCCCAGGAAGACGCCGGCCACGTGGAGGAGCACATGGAGGACGCGGGAGAGGACGGGCCCGGCTAAAATCAACTACTTCTTCCATTGAGACTCTGGTAGTAAGGAGAGGCTTCCCATTTCCCAAACATGCTTCAGCTGGCCCTTTCAAGATTAAACACCCTTTAAATCCTGCCAGTCCCCTGCACGCCCACCTACCTGCTTGCTAGCCTAGGGCCTGTCCAGCTATGTCTGTGCTTCTGTCCACCTGGCGCCCAGGCTTCTCTGAAATCTCTGCTGTTGGGCTGAGGCCAAGTTTGGGAGCTGGGGTGTTCTTCTGCTTCTTAGTCCTGGCTCCTGGCCTTCATCTTAGCCAGGGGTTCACGCCTCCTTCCCCCCAGCACCAAAGAGGAAAGCGGCTTAGTGGGGGCAGATTTAGCTGCCTCACTTGCCACAACTCTCTGCCTGTAAGGTTGCTGATATCGATAGCTCTCCCAGCAAAGAGGAAGAAGACGACGATGACGACACCATGCAAAATACTGTGGTTCTCTTCTCCAACACAGACAAGTTTGTCCTAATGCAGGTACTGTACTTGCCTGTGGTATAGTTCCATCCTCAGCACTGAGACCTGGCAGACCCGATGTTGGCTGGGCATATTTTGGTGGGAGGGTAAATGGGGAAGACCAAACTGAGGACCTGCTTCTGGGGATACCCAGCTAATGTGAAAACACAGTGAATCAGGATCATGTTGTTTGTTTGTTTGTCCATCCATCAAATTTCTCTTTAGTGTCTCCTCTGGGCTGGGCAGTGAGCTAGGAGCAAGGGGTATAGCTGTAAAAAAGGCAAAAATGATCTCTGCCCTATTGAAGCTTATAGCCTGGGGAATTTAATGTATGTTCCCACCTGAATCATCTCAAAGCTGATAGAATTTTGTCAGATATGTTACTCTCTCATCCTGACTAGTCTTTATCCTTCTTACCTTCCTTTCACTTCTCCTTCCTTTTACCCATGTCAGGATGTACCAATTCAGATTCCCTGGTCAGATGAGCAAGGCATGATAGGAAGGAACAGGCCCGTGATAGCTAAGTGTCCTGACAATGGGGGGTGGGTTTTTGGTTCCTTGACTCCCCCCTTTCAGATTAGTGTTGTAGTTGGTTGCTGGGACTGAATGGGATTGAAGAGGCCAGGTTGGACATTCGGGTTTCTCTGTGTTTCTCTAGGACATGTGCGTGGTATGTGGCAGCTTTGGACGGGGAGCAGAGGGCCACCTCCTTGCCTGTTCCCAGTGTTCTCAGTGCTATCACCCTTATTGTGTCAACAGCAAGGTGAGTTCAAGGCCCAAGAGGCCTGGACTGGGAAATGGGGTCAGTTATTTCTTACATTAGGCCCCCGTTCTAGTCACACTATTTAAAAAATTTTAATTTGAGTATAATTGATATTGTTTGCTTAAAATGGCCATTGGTCATGGAAGTTACTTGTCAGTCACTAGTGGTTACAAACTCATCTTGGGGCAAAGTACTTTGGAAATCATGGTGGTCTTTATTAAGTTTCTTTGTCGTAGATCATGATTGGTATAATTTAATCCATCGTCTGAGTTGTGAAAACTTTACATGGCCTGGAGATAAAATATAAAACCAAAATCATAAGCACAAGTCTGCAAAGAGAAAGCAGTGTTTTTGACCCAAGTGTGGTCACTTGTTTTGGGGTTTTCATTAATGCTGATTTAGAACTCACTGCTGACATTCACTAATTTGTAGCGATAGCAGGTTCTAAACGTTCAAGAAATGTTGGGGGAGGTACAACCTAATTCTACCCACAGTCTTTTGGGGACTTGGCTAGCAAAAGATTGTAATGAGGTAGTGGCTGGGTGAGGCCATTCTCTGATCAGCAGAGATCCCTGGGAGCCTAAGTTTAGAGTCACTACTTTTGGGGATGGAGGTGCTCTGCGTAGCCTTCCTGTGTTCAGATGGAGGTCTGGCCTGAGCACTGAGGTCCTCCAGCCCTACCCACGTAAGTCCCACCCTCCCCTAAGAAGTCTTCCCTCTCCTGTACGTCACACCCTGAAGAATTGCCATCTTCTGCCCCAGATCACCAAGGTGATGCTGCTAAAGGGCTGGCGTTGTGTGGAGTGCATCGTGTGTGAGGTGTGCGGCCAGGCCTCGGACCCCTCACGCCTCCTGCTCTGTGATGACTGTGACATTAGCTACCACACATACTGCCTGGACCCGCCACTGCTCACCGTGCCCAAGGGTGGCTGGAAGTGCAAATGGTAGGGAGACCTGGGATCTTGAGCGGCCTGGGCAGGAGATGTTGGAGGGATGTGATGTTGCTGACGTGACAGAGGCTGGGTTTAGAAGGCTGGGCTGGGTGCTTGCTTCTCAATGAAGACGTCTCTGGATACCTTGGGGAGGCTAGGTACTGAGGGTCTGTCTTTCTGCCCCCACCAGGTGTGTGTCTTGTATGCAGTGTGGGGCTGCCTCCCCTGGCTTCCACTGTGAATGGCAGAATAGTTACACACACTGCGGGCCCTGCGCTAGCCTGGTGACCTGCCCTATCTGTCATGCCCCATATGTGGAAGAGGACCTCCTAATCCAGTGCCGCCACTGTGAACGGTGAGGGTGTCCTCCCCTTATATGGGTCTCCTCTTCCCTGTTCTTAGCCTTGCACTGTCTGGGTTTATTTCTTCCTGTTTCCCTTCTTCCAGGTGGATGCATGCTGGCTGCGAGAGCCTCTTCACAGAGGATGACGTGGAACAGGCGGCCGACGAGGGCTTTGACTGTGTCTCCTGCCAGCCTTATGTGGTAAAGCCTGCTGGTGAGTACCAGGTGCTGGGGAGAGGGGAGCAGGGGTCAGGGCAGGGCTGTCTTACTTTGGGACAGGGCCTCAAGCTGCCTTGGTTTGCCCATCTCTTCCATAGCGCCTGTTGCTCCTCCAGAGTTGGTGCCTATGAAGGTGAAAGAGCCAGGTGAGTCACAGAAATCCCGAATGCCAAGTCTGGAAGAGACCTTAGACGCTGTCTAGTCCAGCTCCAACCCAACTTCATCTCCTCATTTTCAAAGGAGGAAACTAAGATCCTCAGAGGTTGAGTGGCCTGCTCAAGGTCACCCCCAGTAGGTTAGTGATAAAGTTATAACGAGAACCAAGGCCTCCATTTTCCCAGGCAGAGTTCATTCCACTAGGCAATGTGGCCTTTGCAGAATCTCATCTCCAGAGAGCACAGAACAAAGATTTTTCTTCTCAGTGAAGGGGGCCTCAGTGAAGGGGCCTCTCCTCCTCCATCATGATGTGGGCACTGTACGCTGGCATTGGCAAGTAGGGGCCTTCTTAGGCCTGGGTAGCTAGAGAATTCTTTGAGTGAACTAGTGTGAGTCCTGAGCAAAGTCAGGCTTCTGTAGTAGTGGTCTCTGTGAACCCCTCTGGGTCACTGATGGAGAACTCAGGCCTCAGCTAGCACCTACTCGTGGCCTGTCCCCTCCAGCCCTCCCTCCCCAGCGTTCACCTCGGTCCATCTTTTGCTGCTTTTGTCCCAGCTGGGGACTTAGGCTGAAACTTGGAGTTCTGGTTTCTCTGGGGCCTCCATCCAGGGGCTACGTGCTCTTCTCCTTTGTGCAGAGCCTCAATACTTTCGCTTTGAGGGTGTGTGGCTGACAGAAACTGGCATGGCCGTGCTGCGTAACCTGACCATGTCACCCCTGCACAAGCGGCGCCAGCGGCGAGGACGGCTTGGCCTCCCAGGGGAGGCAGGGCTAGAGGGTTCTGAGCCCTCAGATGCCCTTGGCCCTGATGACAAGAAGGATGGGGACCTGGATGCTGACGAGCTGCTCAAGGGTGAAGGTCAGGCTGGGGAATCTCAGGGAGTGCCCAAGTAGTGGGAGCACTCCCGTGAGAGTGGGGCGTTGGGTGGGGCAGCAGTGCCACTCCCAGTCCCCCTCAAACCACGGTTGGGCTTGTCCAGATGGCTCTGTGGCAAAGCACTGGGCTCTCTGTTCTCGGATAGCAGGATGACGAGCTTAAAAGGGCGCGTGCTTCTGATCTTCCTCCCTCTCTCTCTTGTCTCCGTACACAGGTGGCGTGGAGCACATGGAATGCGAAATGAAACTGGAGGGGCCTATCAGTCCTGATGTAGAGCCTGGCAGAGAGGAGACCGAGGAAAGCAAGAAACGCAAACGCAAACCCTATCGGCCTGGTGAGGCCCTGGAATGGGGAGGTGGGTGGTGAGGGACAGTTCACCAGGTCCCTGGCAGCTTCTCAGTCTCACTCTCCCTCTTCCTAGGCATTGGTGGTTTCATGGTGCGACAGCGGAAATCCCACACACGTGTGAAAAAGGGGCCTGCTGCACAGGCGGAGGTGTTGAGTGGGGATGGGCAGCCCGACGAGGGTGAGACGGGTGAGGGCTCCAGTGGGGCCTGGGAGAAGGTGGGGATTCCAGGACCTATGGGGCACTGCCAGGGAGGCCTGGGAGGTGAGGGCTCACTCATAGGGCCATGAGGGTGGTGGGCCCAATTGGTGCTGGGGAGAGAGTGGGCAGAAAGTATCCCTTGAGTGAGTTGGGAGCAGCACGCCCAGTGTCCCCTGAGAGGGGCTGACCCCTCCCCTTCTGTCCCCAGTGATGCCTGCAGACCTACCTGCAGAGGGCCCCGTGGACCAGAGCTTAGCTGATGGGGATGAGAAGAAGAAGCAGCAGCGGCGTGGGCGCAAGAAGAGCAAACTGGAAGACATGTTTCCTGCTTATCTGCAGGTGGGTCTTTGGCTCTCTGCAGGGTGACGGTGTGTCTGCCCTGCGGAGCATGAAGAGGCCTATTTCTCTTACTCCTCCTGCAGGAAGCCTTCTTTGGGAAGGAGCTGCTGGACCTGAGCCGGAAGGCCCTTTTTGCCGTTGGGGTGGGCCGGCCCAGTTTTGGACTAGGAGCCCCAAAAGCCAAGGGGGATAGTGGCTCAGATAGGAAGGAGCTCCCCACGTCACAGAAAGGTCAGTTATGTGGGGGTGAGGTGGTCTGAAAGGATCCAACTTCCCCTCTGTGCTTAGAGGCTGGTGAAGGGATTTGGTGGGGGACAGGCTGGCCTCCCACAATTGAGGGTGGGCCAAGGCCCTGGCCTGTGGAGCTGGGGGCCCATTCTGGGCATCAAGTGTAGGGCATCTCTGACTAGAGTGGGGACTGTTGCTCATAGGAGATGATGCTCCAGATGTTGCAGATGAAGAATCCCGTGGCCTGGAGGGCAAAGCAGATACACCAGGTGAGGGCTGCTGAGAGGACTGTGTCTTCTCTTGGTTTTGCTTCTGTCAACATGTTTTGCCCCTGAGCACCATCTGGTTGGCGGCTGGAAACTGTTTCGTGCCCTCTGGGGTCCAGGGTGGCTAGTGTGGTGCCTCTGCACTGTCCTTGGTTGACGGGTTTCTCTTGGCAATTGCAGGACCTGAGGATGGAGGCATAAAGGCATCCCCAGTGCCCAGTGACCCCGAGAAGCCTGGCACTCCGGGTGAAGGGATGCTTAGCTCTGACTTAGATAGGATTCCCACTGAAGGTGAGGCTGTGGCCCACCCTTGTCGTGTGTAAGGGTCCTCTGTGGGAGAAGGAGAAGGTCCTACCTGTGGGACTGCCATCTGTACAGCTAGCTTCTTTGGTGGGGAGTCCTGGGCACCTTCCCTGGCCATGGCCATTTGTGGCCCTGCAGTGTCCCGTCAAATCCCCAGTCTTCCTTAGCGGCATCCTTCATCAATCCCCCACAGAACTGCCCAAGATGGAATCTAAAGACCTGCAGCAGCTCTTCAAGGATGTTCTGGGTTCTGAACGAGAGCAGCACCTGGGTTGTGGAACCCCTGGCTCGGACGGCAGCCGTACACCGCTGCAGAGGCCCTTTCTTCAAGGTGATACGGATGGCAGTGGCATCAAGCCTGGGTGTCCACATTTGACCAAGCTCACCCCCAGAATGGGCCTCTTGCTCTCGTTCTCTGATCCTGTGCCTCTTGTAGGTGGACTCCCTTTGGGCAATCTCCCCTCCAGCAGCCCAATGGACTCCTACCCGGGCCTCTGCCAGTCCCCATTCCTGGATTCTAGGTTGGTATCTATGCTTAACCTCTGTGGACAGTCCCTGCTGTCCCTTCCACTGGGGCCACGCCAAGGGAGGGGACCTTGGACTCCGGGGTGCTGCTGTAGAAACACTTGTCTCTGCTCCTTTGTTAGTGGCCCTCCTCATGGGGGCAGGGCAGTGGCCTGGGAACTCTAGGCAGTTTGTCTGGGGTGGGGCTTGGCTTCCTTGCCCTCCGTGACTCTCTGCCCCTGCGCCCCAGGGAGCGCGGGGGCTTCTTTAGCCCGGAACCCGGTGAGCCAGACAGCCCCTGGACAGGCTCAGGGGGCACCACGCCCTCCACCCCCACCACCCCCACCACGGAGGGAGAGGGCGACGGGCTCTCCTATAACCAGCGGAGCCTTCAGCGTTGGGAGAAGGATGAGGAGTTGGGCCAGCTCTCCACCATCTCACCTGTGCTCTATGCCAACATTAACTTTCCCAATCTCAAGCAAGATTACCCAGGTACCCATGGAACGGAGGCAAGGGAAACAACCTGGGAATGTGGTGGGCACAGGGGTCACCTGCCAAGTTTCCTCTAACGAAATACCTCTGCCCTCCAGACTGGTCTAGCCGTTGCAAACAAATCATGAAACTCTGGAGAAAAGTTCCAGCTACTGACAAAGCCCCCTACCTGGTGAGCCGGAAGAGAGCCTAGGTCAGGGTGGGAACTGGGGCTCGAGGGTGTTTTTGGGAAATTCACCTCAGTTCTTTCCATTACCCACTCCCAAAGCAACTGGGCCAGAAGGGATCAGCTTCTGGGTAGGGAGTGAGTGACGTGAGGGATGGGGGCTGGGCATGAAACTGAGCCCTAGGCCTAAGGCTGTGTCCTGTATCCCTCAGCAAAAGGCCAAAGATAACCGGGCAGCTCACCGCATCAACAAGGTGCAAAAGGTGAGTGGGGGCCAGGCTGGTTCGCGCCATCCAGATCCTATAGCTGGGGGCCTCTCGAGGGTGTGGGGGACATAGGGCTTGCCACAGCAGCCTGACTGCTCTGTGCCTGGTCTCCCCCTATAGCAGGCTGAGAGCCAGATCAACAAGCAGACCAAGGTGGGCGACATGGCCCGTAAGACTGACCGACCGGCCCTACATCTTCGCATTCCCCCCCAGCCAGGGGCACTGGGCAGTCCGCCCCCCGCTGCTGCCCCCACCATTTTCATTGGCAGCCCCACTACCCCCGCCGGCTTGTCTACCTCTGCGGACGGGTTCCTGAAGCCGCCGGCGGGCACAGTGCCCGGCCCCGACTCGCCCGGTGAGCTCTTCCTCAAGCTCCCACCCCAGGTGCCCGCCCAAGTGCCTTCGCAGGACCCCTTTGGACTGGCCCCCGCCTACGCTCTGGAGCCCCGCTTCCCCACAGCACCACCTACTTATCCTCCCTATCCTAGTCCAACTGGGGCCCCTGCGCAGCCCCTGACGCTGGGCGCCTCATCCCGTCCTGGGACTGGCCAGCCAGGGGAATTCCACACTACCCCACCCGGCACCCCCCGGCACCAGCCCTCCACACCCGATCCCTTTCTCAAACCCCGCTGCCCCTCACTGGACAACCTGGCTGTGCCTGAGAGCCCAGGGATAGGGGGAGGCAAGGCTGCCGAGCCCCTGCTGTCACCCCCGCCTTTTGGGGAGTCTCGGAAGGCCCTAGAGGTGAAGAAGGAAGAGCTTGGGGCATCCTCTCCTAGCTATGGGCCCCCAAACCTAGGCTTTGTTGACTCACCTTCCTCAGGCCCCCACCTGGGCAACCTGGAGTTAAAGGCACCTGATGTCTTTAAAGCCCCCCTGACCCCTCGGGCATCTCAGGTAGAGCCCCAGAGCCCGGGCTTGGGCCTAAGGCCCCAGGAGCCACCCCCTGCCCAGGCTTTGGCCCCTTCTTCTCCCAGCCACTCGGACATCTTTCGCCCTGGCCCCTATCCTGACCCCTATGCCCAGCCCCCGTTGACCCCTCGGCCCCAACCCCCACCCCCTGAAAGCTGCTGTGCCCTGCCCCCTCGCTCATTGCCCTCAGACCCTTTCTCCCGAGTACCTGCCAGTCCCCAGTCCCAGTCCAGCTCGCAGTCCCCATTAACACCCCGTCCTTTGTCTGCCGAGGCTTTTTGTCCATCCCCTGTTACCCCTCGCTTCCAGTCCCCTGACCCTTATTCCCGTCCACCCTCACGTCCTCAGTCCCGTGACCCATTTGCCCCCTTGCATAAGCCACCCCGACCCCAGCCCCCTGAAGTTGCCTTCAAGGCTGGGCCTCTAGCCCACACTCCACTGGGGGCTGGGGGCTTCCCAGCAGCCCTGCCCTCGGGACCGGCAGGTGAGCTCCATGCTAAGGTCCCAAGTGGGCAGCCCCCCAATTTTGCCCGGTCCCCTGGGACGGGTGCATTTGTGGGCACCCCCTCTCCCATGCGTTTCACTTTCCCTCAGGCGGTAGGGGAGCCTTCCCTAAAGCCCCCTGTCCCTCAGCCTGGTCTCCCTCCACCCCATGGGATCAACAGCCATTTTGGGCCTGGCCCTACTTTGGGCAAGCCTCAAAGCACAAACTACGCAGTAGCCACAGGGAACTTCCACCCATCAGGCAGCCCCCTGGGATCCAGCAGTGGGTCCACAGGAGAGGGCTTTGGGCTGTCCCCGCTACGCCCCCCATCAGTCCTACCACCACCTGCACCGGATGGATCCCTCCCCTACCTGTCGCATGGAGCCTCGCAGCGGGCAGGCATCACCTCTCCAGTCGATAAGCGAGAAGACCCAGGGGCTGGGTTGGGTAGCTCTTTGGCGGCACCTGAACTTCCAGGTACCCAGGACCCAGGCATGTCCAGCCTCAGCCAGACAGAACTGGAGAAGCAGCGGCAGGTGAGTGGACATCCTGGAGTGAACCCCCATATCTTTGCTTTTCTTGTGCCAGCTCTGTGATTGGAGTAGAATGGACTTACCCCACTTCTCTGTTCTCTGCACAGCGCCAGCGACTACGGGAGCTCCTGATTCGGCAGCAGATCCAGCGCAACACCCTGCGGCAAGAGAAGGAAACAGCTGCGGCAGCTGCAGGAGCAGTGGGGCCCCCGGGCAGCTGGGGTGCCGAGCCCAGCAGCCCTGCCTTTGAGCAGCTGAATCGAGGCCAGACTCCCTTTGCTGGGACCCAGGTAGATAGAGTGGTGGCAAGGGGTGGCGGGTCCAGGATACTGAAGGTAACCCCTCCTTCATCCACCTCCATCTCTCCCAGGACAAGAGTAGCCTTGTGGGGCTGCCCCCAAGCAAATTGGGTGGCCCCATCATGGGGCCAGGGGCTTTCCCCAGCGATGACCGACTCTCCCGGCCACCTCCACCAGCCACCCCTTCTTCTATGGATGTGAGCAGCCGGTAAGCTCCAAAGCAAAGGGTAAAGCAAGGGAGGAGATCTCACCACTGTTGTGTGTTGCCCCAGGTTTTCCTGTGTCTGACCCTTGTCTAGTATCACTTACTCTTCTTCCTCATTCCCTCTTACTGTGTCAACTCCATCCTTCCTTAATGCCCTAAGCCCATGTTCTAGCACTTGATCCTGATTTCATCTTACTGACTACCGCATATTCTTCCAGGCAACTGGTGGGAGGCTCCCAAGCCTTCTATCAGCGAGCACCCTATCCTGGGTCCCTGCCCTTACAGCAGCAGCAGCAGCAGCAACAACTGTGGCAGCAGCAGCAGCAACAACAGCAGGCAACAGCAACCTCCATGCGCCTTGCCATGTCTACTCGCTTTCCATCAACTCCTGGGCCTGAACTTGGCCGCCAAACCCTAGCTTCCCCCTTGGCAGGAATTCCCGCCCGCCTCCCTGGCCCTGGAGAGCCAGTGCCTGGTCCAGCTGGTCCTGCCCAGTTCATTGAGTTGCGGCACAATGTACAGAAAGGACTAGGACCTGGGGGGGCTCCGTTTCCTGGGCAGGGCCCCCCTCAGAGACCCCGTTTTTACCCAGTAAGTGAGGACTCCCACCGAATGGCTCCTGAAGGGCTTCGAGGCCTGGCAGTATCAGGCCTTCCCCCACAGAAGCCCGCAGCACCTCCGGCCCCTGAATTGAACAGTAGTCTCCATCCAGTGCCCCACACCAAAGGTCCCTCCCTGCCCACTGGCTTGGAGCTGGTCAGCCGGCCCACCTCAAGCACTGAGCTTGGCCGCCCTCCTCCTCTGGCCCTGGAAGCTGGGAAGTTACCCTGTGAGGATCCTGAGCTGGATGATGACTTTGATGCCCACAAGGCCCTAGAGGATGATGAGGAGCTTGCTCACCTGGGCCTGGGTGTGGATGTGGCCAAGGGAGATGATGAGCTGGGCACCTTGGAAAACCTGGAGACCAATGACCCTCACCTGGATGACCTGCTCAATGGGGATGAGTTTGATCTGCTGGCCTATACTGACCCTGAGCTGGATACTGGGGACAAGAAGGACATCTTCAATGAGCACCTGAGGCTGGTAGAGTCGGCCAATGAAAAGGCTGAGCGGGAGGCCCTGCTGCGGGGGGTGGAGCCAGGACCCATGGGCCCTGATGAGCGCCCTCTGCCTGCTGCTGATGTCTCTGAGGCCCGTCTGGCATCGGTGCTCCCTGAGGTGAAGCCCAAGGTAGAGGAAGGTGGGCGCCACCCTTCCCCTTGCCAGTTCGCCATTACCACCCCCAAGGTAGAGCCAGCACCTGCCACCACTTCCCTAGGTCTGGGGCTGAAACCAGGACAGAGTGTGATGGGCACCCGGGACACCCGGATGGGCACAGGACCCTTTTCCGGCAGTGGGCACACAACTGAGAAGGGCCCCTTTGGGGCCACAGGAGGACCACCAGCTCACCTGCTGACACCCAGCCCGCTGAGTGGCCCAGGAGGGTCCTCCCTGCTGGAAAAGTTTGAGCTGGAGAGTGGGGCCCTGACCTTGCCCGGTGGACATGCAGCATCAGGGGATGAGCTGGACAAGATGGAGAGCTCGCTGGTAGCCAGTGAGTTACCCTTGCTCATCGAAGACCTGTTGGAGCATGAGAAGAAGGAGCTGCAGAAGAAGCAGCAGCTTTCGGCACAGCTGCAGCCTGCCCAGCAACAGCAGCAACAACAGCAGCAGCAGCAGCAGCAGCAGCATTCCCTGCTGGCCACACCAGGCCCTGCCCAGGCCATGTCTTTGACACATGAAGGCTCTTCTCCCAGTTTGGCTGGGCCCCAACAGCAGCTTGCCCTAGGACTTGGGGGTTCCCGACAGCCAGGCTTGGCCCAACCACTGATGCCCACCCAGCCACCAGCACATGCCCTCCAGCAGCGCCTGGCCCCATCCATGGCCATGGTGTCCAGTCAAGGACATATGCTAAGTGGGCAGCACGGGGGGCAGGCAGGCTTGGTGCCCCAGCAGAGCCCACAGCCAGTGCTGGCACAGAAGCCCATGGGTACCATGCCACCTTCCATGTGTATGAAACCTCAGCAGCTGGCCATGCAGCAGCAGCTGGCTAACAGCTTCTTCCCTGATACAGGTAACTTGAGCCAGGGGCACTGGCTTAGTTACTCAGGGGTGATCACTGCTACCACCAAATGGACACTGGAGCTAGAGACCTAAGATAATCCCCAGCTGAGGGAGGTGGGACACAAAGAGCATGGGCTAAACACCATACTAGCAGTGCAGGCAGAAGCATTGTAGCTTTTGCCAACAGAGGAATGGTGCCTGGCATAGAGCAGGCAGTTAGATACTTGAACAAATGGAATGAATGCATGAAGCCTGGTTGGCAAGGGCTTTGTAGCTGTGCGAGACCAGAAGATCGGGAGCTGGAGAGAAGTAGTGCAGGAAACAGCAGTCCAGGCGGGCACAGGCCCTTGAGTGGGAAATGTTGTGGAGGGAAGCAGGTGAGTGCGTTTGGAGACCATATTGAGGTGGCTAGGCCAGAGTGGACTCCATGTGGAGGAAGGTAAGTGGGTACTACCCTAATTTTGGAGACGTGAGAAGGGGGGCCAGATTGAGGAAGATCTCAAATTCAATACTGTTTATTGGGATAACATTTGTTAAGCCGTGTGCCAAGGACTTTACCATCGTCGTCTAATTGAATCACAACAAACTCATTAAATAGGTACTGCCAGGGTCTTCAGTTAGGGAAGTAGGCATGGAGGGCGAGTAACTTGCCAAGATCATACGGCTAACAGCTAGAGTTTGAATCCTGCTCCTCTGGTCCTCTTGACTATTTTGTGGCCTTAAAATAGGAGGAAAGGGAGTTTGGGTAGTCCTTTAAAAAATTTTTTTTTTTAATTCTCTTTATTTTTGAGAGGCAGAGAGAGACAGAGCACGTGTGGGGGAGGGGCAGAGAGAGAGGGAGGGAGACACAGAATCCAAAGCAGGCTCCAGGCTCTGAGCTGTCAACACAGAGCCCGATGTGGGGCCTAAGCTCACGAACCGTGAGATCATAACCCGAGCCGAAGTCGGACACTCAACTGACTGAGCCACCCAGGCACCCCAGGTTAGTCCTTTAAAAAGTGGAGAGTGGGGCGCCTGGGTGGCGCAGTCGGTTAAGCGTCCGACTTCAGCCAGGTCACGATCTCGCGGTCCGTGAGTTCGAGCCCCGCGTCAGGCTCTGGGCTGATGGCTCGGAGCCTGGAGCCTGTTTCCGATTCTGTGTCTCCCTCTCTCTCTGCCCCTCCCCCGTTCATGCTCTGTCTCTCTCTGTCCCAAAAATAAATAAAAAAGGTTGAAAAAAAAAAAAAATTAAAAAGTGGAGAGTGAAGTTGTGAGAGCAGTGGAGAAATATAAAATGTGCAGGATTTTAGGAAGATGTAAGTTTTGGGTGGTTGCTTATTTCTCCTTTTTAACCCAGCATCCTGAATAGGCAAGAAATGGGCTGTAGGTGATGCATGTGGTGCCCAGAGCAGCACTGGCATCTCGGACTTTGGCACAGTGCCCACATCTAGGGTTCTTGGGCTGCACTAGTTGCCCTAAGAGTACTTCTGTTGAAGAATGCTTTCTAGGTCATAAGGTGTACTCACAGTCTTTGTTACATTTGATCCTCATGGTAGTTCTGTGAGGTCAGCAGAGTAGGGAATCACAAGATCTGTCAAATAGAGGAGGAAACTAAGGTTCAGAGAAGTCAAATGACGTTGATACATTAGCTCAGCAAATGTTTACTGAGTACCCTTTGGCACTGTGTGAGTAAAAACAGGGCCACTATCTTGTGAATAATAAAGCTGAGTCAGCCAGGCTCCCTGGCTCCTAGTCTTTCTAACACTTTCTTGCCATGCCATTGTTCTACTTGGTTTGGTGGAGGTCAAGGTGTTGGAAGGAACGGCAGATGCAGAGTGGAGTATTGAATCCAATGTCCAGCTGACTTGGCTCTCCCCTCTCCAGATCTGGACAAATTTGCAGCAGAAGATATCATTGATCCCATTGCAAAGGCCAAGATGGTGGCTTTGAAAGGCATCAAGAAAGTGATGGCTCAGGGCAGCATTGGAGTGGCACCTGGTATGAACAGGTAAGACGTGGGAGGTGGGGGTGGTTGGCTCTTTCCTTTCCCAGTCTTTTCCCTTTCCTTCCTGGTCCCCTTCCCTACTTGTCCCACCTCTTTGCCTTTCAACTTTCCCCATCACCTGTGCATCCCCTTTGCTTTGGTGGACTCCAGGCAGCAAGTATCTCTGCTAGCCCAGAGGCTCTCAGGGGGGCCCGGCAGTGATCTGCAGAACCACGTGGCAGCTGGGAGTGGCCAGGTAAGTGATCAGTTGGGAGTAGGCACTTGTGTCCTATACAATCAGGCCACCCTTTTTAGGGCCTAGTATGGAACAATGACCCTTTAGCAGTCTCTCTCATCACAGGAGCGGAGTGCTGGTGACCCTTCCCAGCCTCGTCCCAATCCACCCACCTTTGCCCAGGGAGTGATCAGTGAGTAGGGGGATGGGGAGGAGTGTGCAAGGGAGTGGGGTGTGTGGAAGAAGAGGGATTGGGATCACCCTTTTGCAGATCCTGACACCCTGTTTCCTTTCCCAGATGAGGCTGACCAGCGGCAGTATGAGGAATGGCTGTTTCATACCCAGCAGCTCCTACAGATGCAGCTGAAGGTGCTAGAGGAGCAGATCGGTGTGCATCGCAAGTCCCGGAAGGCTCTGTGTGCCAAACAGCGCACTGCCAAGAAGGCTGGCCGTGAGTTCCCAGAAGCTGATGCTGAGAAGCTCAAGCTGGTTACAGAGCAGCAGAGCAAGATCCAGAAACAGCTGGATCAGGTAGGGAAAGCAGACTTCAGGCTAGAAACCAGGAGCCCGGGGAACAGGGATGGCTCCGGTGGGCAGGCCCCAGGCTCACCTCCCAACCCTCCTGTGTTAGGTCCGGAAGCAGCAGAAGGAGCACACCAACCTCATGGCAGAATATCGGAATAAGCAGCAGCAACAGCAGCAACAGCAGCAACAGCAACACTCAGCTGTGCTGGCCCTCAGCCCTTCCCAGAGTCCCCGGCTACTCACCAAGCTCCCCGGTCAGCTGATCCCTGGCCATGGGCTGCAGCCACCACAGGGGCCTCCGGGTGGGCAAGCTGCAGGTCTTCGCCTGCCCCCAGGGGGCATGGCTCTCCCTGGACAGCCTGGTGGCCCTTTCCTCAACACCTCCCTGGCCCAGCAGCAGCAACAGCAACATTCTGGTGGGACTGGGGCCTTGGCTGGCCCCTCAGGGGGCTTTTTCCCTGGCAACCTTGCTCTTCGAGGCCTAGGACCTGATTCGAGACTTTTACAGGAGAGGCAGCTACAGCTCCAGCAGCAACGCATGCAACTAGCCCAGAAATTGCAGCAGCAGCAGCAGCAACAGCAGCAGCACCTCCTAGGACAGGTGGCAATCCAGCAGCAACAGCAGCAGAGCTTGGGGGTACAGGCAAACCAGGCTCTGGGTCCCAAGCCCCCGGGGCTTCTGCCTCCCAGTAGCCATCAAGGCCTCTTGGTCCAGCAGCTGTCCCCGCAACCACCCCAGGGGCCCCAGGGCATGCTGGGCCCTGCCCAGGTGGCAGTGTTACAGCAGCAGCAGCAGCAGCACCCTGGAGCTTTGGGGCCCCAGGGTCCTCACAGACAGGTACTTCTTACCCAGTCCCGGGTGCTGAGTTCCCCCCAGCTGGCACAGCAGGGTCAGGGCCTTATGGGACACCGGCTGGTCACAGCCCAGCAGCAGCAGCAGCAGCAACAGCACCAACAGCAGGGATCCATGGCAGGCCTTTCCCATCTTCAGCAGGGCCTGATGCCACACAGCGGGCAGCCCAAACTGAGTGCTCAGCCCATGGCTTCCTTACAGCAGCAGCAGCTTCAGCAGCAGCAGCTACAGCAGCAACAACAGCAGCAGCAACAGCAGCTACAGCAGCAGCAGCAGCAGCTACAACAGCAGCAGCTGCAGCAGCAGCAACAACTACAACAACAGCAACTACAGCAGCAGCAGCTACAGCAGCAGCAGCAACAGCAACAACAATTGCAGCAGCAGCAGCAGCAGCAGCAGCAGCAACAGCAGCAGATGGGCCTCTTGAACCAGAGTCGAACTTTATTGTCTCCCCAGCAGCAGCAGCAGCAGCAGCAGCAGCAGCAGCAGCAGCAACAGCAGCAGCAGCAGCAACAGCAGCAGCAGCAGCAACAGCAGCAGCAGCAGGTGACCCTTGGCCCTGGCATACCAGCCAAGCCTGTGCAACACTTTTCTAACCCCGGAACCCTGGGCCCAACTGTCCTCTTGACGGGCAAGGAACAAAGCATTGTAGAGACAGCTCTTCCTCCAGAGGCCACTGAGGGGCCCTCCACACATCAGGGAGGGCCGTTAGCAATAGGGACTATACCTGAGTCAGTGGCGACCGAACCTGGGGAGGTAAAGCCTTCGCTCTCCGGGGACTCACAGCTCCTGCTTGTCCAGCCCCAGCCTCAGCCCAACCCTGTGCAGCTGCAGCCACCTCTGAGGGTCCCAGGGCAACAGCAGCAGCAAGTTAACTTGCTCCACACAGGAGGTGTGGGAAGCCATGGGCAAGCAGGCAGCGGATCATCTTCTGAGGCCTCATCTATGCCCCACCTGCTGGCCCAATCCTCTGTTCCTTTAGGGGAGCAGCCTGGGACCATGACCCAGAACCTTCTGGGTTCCCAACAGCCCCTTGGACTAGAGCGGCCAGTGCAGAATAATGCAGGGCCACAGCCTGCCAAATCAGGACCTGTCCCCCAGGCTGGGCAGGGCCTGCCCGGGGCTGGCGTCATGCCTACGGTGGGTCAGCTTCGAGCACAGCTCCAAGGAGTCCTGGCCAAAAACCCCCAGCTGCGGCACTTGAGTCCACAGCAGCAGCAGCAGCTACAGGCGCTCCTCATGCAGCGGCAGCTGCAGCAGAGTCAGTCAGTGCGCCATGCCCCACCCTACCAGGAGCCTGGGGCCCAGCCCTCTCCCCTCCAGGGCCTCCTAGGCCGCCAGCCTCAACTTGGGGGCTTCCCTGGATCCCAGACTGGCCCCCTCCAGGAGCTAGGGGCAGGGCTTCGACCTCAGGGCCCACCCCGGCTCCCCACCCCACAAGGAGCCTTATCCACAGGACCAGTCGTTGGCCCTGTCCATCCCACACCTCCACCATCCAGCCCCCAAGAGCCAAAGAGACCTTCCTCACAGCCCCCAGGAGCCAGCCCCCTGGTCCCATCCCAGCTCCCCTCTGAGGCCCAGCTCGCCCCCACCCAGCCAGGGACTCCAAAACCCCAGGGCCCATCCTTGGAGCTGCCTCCTGGGAGGGTCTCACCTGCTGCTGCCCAGCTTGCAGATACCTTCTTTGGCAAGGGGCTAGGACCTTGGGACCCCCCAGACAACCTAGTGGAAGCCCAGAAGCCAGAGCAGAGCATTCATCTGGAGCAGGTGAATGGGCAGGCAGTGCCTGAGCCACCCCATCTCAGCATCAAGCAGGAGCCTCGGGAAGAGCCATGTGCCCTGGGAGCCCAGGCGGTGAAGAGGGAGGCCAACGGGGAGCCAATAGGGGCACCAGGTACCAGCAACCACCTCCTGCTGGCAGGCCCCCGCTCAGAGGCCGGGCATCTGCTCTTGCAGAAGCTTCTACGGGCAAAGAATGTGCAACTCAGCACTGGGCGGGGGCCCGAGGGGCTGCGAGCTGAGATCAACGGGCACATTGACAGCAAGCTGGCTGGGCTGGAGCAGAAACTACAGGGTACCCCCAGCAACAAGGAGGTGAGTACTTTAGATGGATTGGAGCAGATAGAATTGGGGCTGCAACCTAGGGCAGCGTGAGCATGTCTGGTTCAAACAGGAGGCGAGGGCTCTGAGGAAGACAGCAGCCTTCACTGTGGGTTTATCTGGCTTAGGATACAGCAGCAAGGAAGCCTTTGACACCAAAGCCCAAGCGGGTACAGAAGGCAAGCGACAGGTTGGTGAGCTCCCGAAAGAAGCTGCGGAAGGAGGACGGGGTCAGGGCCAGCGAGGCCTTGCTGAAACAGCTGAAACAGGTGACCCCCAGGAGCCAGCCCCATGGTCCCATCCCAGGATAGGGGGCACTCTGGCCCCCAGCTGTGCAGTGGCAGAGATGTACACACTGTGGGTTTCCAACCTTGTCATCTTGCCCCTCTTAGGAGCTGTCCCTGCTGCCCCTAACGGAGCCTACCATCACCGCCAATTTTAGCCTCTTTGCTCCCTTCGGCAGTGGCTGCCCGGTCAATGGGCAATGCCAGCTGAGGGGGGCCTTTGGAAGTGGGGCGCTGTCCACGGGCCCTGACTACTATTCCCAGCTGCTTACCAAGGTCAGAAAAACGGCAATACCTCTTGGGGATGACGAGGTTCTTGGGGAGGTGGAGGTGGGAATGGAAGATGAGGAAATTGCTGATGTCGTGTGGGGCCAGGAGATTACATCAGTCTCCCTATGCCATCTTGCACACAACACCCCACCCCACCCCCAGAATAACCTGAGTAACCCGCCGACACCACCCTCGTCGCTGCCCCCCACCCCACCCCCATCGGTGCAGCAGAAGATGGTGAATGGCGTCACTCCATCTGAAGAGCTGGGGGAGCACCCCAAGGATGCTGCCTCTGCCCGGGATACTGAAGGGACACTGAGGGGTAAGTCAGGAGCAGAGTGGGCCTCTCCTTCTCTGGTAGGATTTAGTGCCGGGGGTCCAAGTTGGTTAGTGTCCCCTCTGATACAGTTTGAGAGGAATGGTTGCATGTTGCCCCGTGCGCACATATGACAGGATACCTGAGGTTAGGAAGGGCCTCTTCAGGGCTGATGAGTTGGAAGCAGGGAGTCCAGAGAACAGGCAACAGAGGAGGTAGATGGCAGGGAAAGAGGTAATGAGGCTTTTGTTGGTGAGGAACAATCCTGCTTGAGTGGTTATAGAACTACAGTGAAATCTGGATTTGAATTCAGGTTCCTGTATTAATTTAGTTGTGTCAGCACAGCTAAGTAACACGGTTGATTTGTGTGGGCCCCAATTTCCTCACTATAAAGAGGTGTGATATTATTCCTCTGCTGGAGTTGTTAAAAGATGATAAACAAAGCCCAGGGCCTGACGTAGAGGAAAGGCTCAATAAATACAGCTCATCTGCCCCAGATTTGTAGGTCGGTGGGTAGGTAGACAGCAGTTCGTAATAGCTAAGCTAGATCTTGTACTAGTTAGGCCTGAAATATGGGGGAGAAAGCCGTGTCAGCTCTGGTCACCAGCCTGACTTTTCTTCTCCCTTTCTACTCTTCAGATACTTCAGAGGTGAAGAGTCTAGACCTGCTGGCTGCCTTGCCTACACCCCCTCACAATCAGACTGAGGATGTCAGGTGGGGGCAGCCAGAAATGGGGATGAGGAATGGGAGTACGGGACCGGGGCAGGTTGTTTCATCTTTCCTTTGGCCAATGGCAGATTTCAAATCCGGCTATGACATCGACTAATTTCTAGATTTGGGAGGGGGAGTCTGCAGGGCAGTACCAGCAAATGCCTACTTTTGGCCCACAGGATGGAGAGTGATGAGGACAGCGATTCTCCTGACAGCATTGTGCCGGCTTCGTCCCCCGAGAGCATCCTGGGGGAGGAGGCCCCTCGTTTCCCTCAGCTCGGCTCAGGCCGGTGGGAGCAGGATGACCGGGCTCTCTCCCCTGTCATCCCCATCATTCCTCGGGCCAGTATCCCAGGTAGAGGCTGCTCTGGGCGTGGGCCAGGCAGGGCTGGGTTGTCCAAGCTGGGGGGAGAGAGGCAGCTAGAGCTTACACAGGTCCCTCTCTCATTCAGTCTTCCCAGATACCAAACCTTATGGGGCCCTGGACCTGGAGGCCCCTGGAAAGCTGCCTGCCACAACTTGGGAAAAGGGCAAAGGAAGTGAGGTGTCAGTCATGCTGACGGTCTCTGCTGCTGCAGCCAAGGTGTGTCCTGGGGGTACCTTGGAGACCAAGGGGATCCTGGTCAGAAGGCAGTCCATGGAGCTTGTGTGGATAAGTTCAGTCACTCAGAACTATGTACTAGGACCTGCTGTGTGTGAGTGCCTGGGCCGGAGGCTTCAGGATTAGGGTAAATAAAGCATGAGAGGTCCCTGCCCTCAGGGGGGCTCCCTGTCCAGTGGTAGACCCAAGCCAACAAACGAGGAGAGTTGCACATGACGCGACAAATGCTGTAAGACAGCATGTCTTCAGTCACATTTGGTAGAACTCTTGTTATTTTATTGTTAATGTTGGCGGGGTTTTGTGGTCAAAGAAAATTGGAAATCCCGGTTGAAACCACAAAACAAGTTTCTTTACTACAAGGTTCCTCAGATCCTTTAATTTGCTAATGTGTATCGTGAGTCTCCAGGTCGTGGACATAGCCTGTGTCATTCCTAAACTCTGTTGGCACTGGTCCCTTTTGGTGGAGCGCCCATTCATGTCCGTAGCAGTCTTGGAAAGGTGCTCTGAAGGAAGCGTGTGAGAAGGGCAGGACTGACTGGCTGCTTGGGGAGTGGGCTTCTGGGTGTTGAAGGGTGTCCCCGTCAAACCGGTGGCAGGGCTCACTCCGCACTGCCGACACAGCCCTCCCATCCCCTTCCCTGCCCTGGTAGAACCTGAATGGTGTGATGGTGGCGGTGGCAGAGCTGCTGAGCATGAAGATCCCCAACTCCTATGAGGTGCTGTTCCCAGAGAGCCCTGCCCGGGCAGGCATTGAGCCTAAGAAGGGGGAAGCCGAGGGCCCTGGTGAGTGTGGCAGGAAAACTTGGGACCTGCGGGGAATGCTTCTGGCGGGAGGTTCTGACCCCTTCCTTCCTGCAGGAGGGAAAGAAAAGGGTCTGGGAGGCAAGAGCCCAGAAGCTGGCCCTGATTGGCTGAAACAGTTTGATGCAGTGTTGCCTGGCTATACCCTCAAGAGCCAGCTAGACATCTTGAGCCTCCTGAAACAGGTGGGTCTGGAGGAGAAAGGGAGGTGGGTGTCTGGCTAGGGCAAAGAAGGCAGAGGGCTTTGGGGAGAGTGCCATCCGGGTGAGAGGAGGGAGGGGGCT
This sequence comes from Panthera onca, assembly GCF_046562875.1. Classification (NCBI taxonomy): domain Eukaryota; kingdom Metazoa; phylum Chordata; class Mammalia; order Carnivora; family Felidae; genus Panthera; species Panthera onca. The sequence goes on along the minus strand of NC_138345.1, from coordinate 75,567,297 downwards.
AGTTAAGTGAGGCGCTGGCACTAATGCTACCGGGCACGTGCCCTCCCATAGGAGAGCCCCGCCCCAGAGCCACCCACCCAACACAGCTACACCTACAACGTCTCCAACCTGGACGTGCGACAGCTCTCAGCCCCGCCTCCTGAGGAACCCTCCCCGCCCCCATCCCCCTTGGCACCCTCTCCTGCCAGCCCCCCTGCTGAACCCCTGGCTGAACTCCCGGCTGAACCCTCAGCTGAGCCACCTGTCCCCTCGCCTCTGCCACTGGCCTCATCCCCTGAATCAGCCCGACCCAAGCCCCGAGCCCGGCCCCCTGAAGAAGGTGAAGATTCCCGGCCCCCTCGCCTCAAGAAGTGGAAGGGGGTGCGTTGGAAGCGGCTGCGGCTACTGCTGACCATTCAGAAGGCTGGTGGACGGCAGGAGGACGAGCGGGAAGTGGCAGAGTTTATGGAACAGCTCGGCACAGCCCTGCGACCCGACAAGGTGCCTCGCGACATGCGGCGCTGCTGCTTCTGTCACGAGGAGGGTGATGGGGCCACTGATGGACCTGCCCGCCTGCTGAACCTGGACCTGGACCTGTGGGTACACCTCAACTGCGCTCTGTGGTCCACGGAGGTATATGAGACCCAGGGCGGGGCACTGATGAACGTGGAGGTTGCCCTGCACCGAGGACTGCTCACCAAGTGCTCCCTGTGCCAGCGCACCGGTGCCACCAGCAGCTGCAATCGAATGCGTTGTCCCAACGTCTACCATTTTGCCTGTGCCATCCGCGCCAAGTGCATGTTCTTCAAGGACAAGACCATGCTGTGTCCAATGCATAAGATCAAGGGACCCTGTGAGCAGGAGCTGAGCTCTTTTGCTGTCTTCCGGCGGGTCTACATTGAGCGGGATGAGGTGAAGCAAATCGCCAGCATCATCCAGCGGGGAGAGCGGCTGCACATGTTCCGTGTAGGGGGCCTTGTGTTCCATGCCATTGGACAGCTGCTCCCTCACCAAATGGCCGACTTCCACAGTGCCACTGCCCTTTATCCTGTGGGCTATGAGGCCACACGCATCTACTGGAGCCTCCGCACCAACAACCGCCGCTGCTGCTACCGCTGCTCCATCGGCGAGAACAACGGAAGGCCCGAGTTCATAATCAAAGTCATCGAGCAGGGCCTGGAGGACCTGGTCTTCACCGACGCCTCCCCCCAGGGTGAGCACTGGGCCCTTGAAATGGTAATACGGAAATGGGAGAGATCCTCAGTGTCTTTGTGAGTGACCTTCCTCCCCTGACCTCGGGCAGGTAGAGGTCTTCTAGAGATCCCCAGAGAAAGTGTTTTAGCCTCTCTTGGTCACCTTAATTGCTCTTGTAATTGAAGATGTTTTGCTAGTCTACTTCGTGTATTCTAGGTTCTTTTCCTACCCGCAGTGGAACTAAAGAATATTCTGATTCTGAGACCGCATCATCTAGCTCACCCACCCTGTTCTTAACCACGTGTTCCTTATGGTTGCTTCGGCCTGGTCAAAATTCTGTTGATCTTAGTTTTAGCGTTAATGGTAAAAATAAGTGAGCATGTACCATGTGGCGCAAACTAATGTAAGTGACTGATACAGGTGATTTTGTTTATGCCAACCCTATGATGTAAGTACTTCCATTTTGCCTAGTTTATACATAAAGAAACAGAGCCTTAGAGAAATTTGAGTATTTGGCTTAAGGGCCTAAAGCCTGTGCTGGAACTTGAACCCAAGTCTTCCCAAGTCCAGAGCATGCCTATTGTTCTGGCTCTCGGTTAGTCAGTGTTCCCTGTGCTGGGGCTTCTGGGCCTTGGGTCCATGTTTGTGTGTCATAGGGCTCTGTGATGCCCCTCCAGGGTAGGAAGCCTTCTGGCTTGTTGAGGGAGAGTGGGACTGGGAGGCCAGTGGAGGGTCCTGAAGAACCACACAGCCTCGTGACAGGGAGGTGTGCAGGCCGCAGGAAATGACCATAGCTCCAGATGGAGGTTAGGGCTGAGGTCAGTGAGCAGAAATCGCCTCTGAGGGCTGCTCTCTTTCTTTGCCTCTTAGCTGTGTGGAATCGCATCATTGAGCCTGTGGCTGCCATGAGAAAAGAGGCCGACATGCTGCGGCTCTTCCCTGAGTACCTGAAAGGCGAGGAGCTCTTTGGGCTGACGGTGCACGCCGTGCTGCGCATAGCTGAATCAGTAAGGAGGGGCTGGGGGCCAGGTGGGCACCGGGGACTCTGGTCCTGCCCCCAAAATGCTCAGGCTAAGGCAAGCACGGCCTGTGCCCACAGCTGCCTGGAGTGGAGAGCTGTCAAAACTATTTATTCCGCTATGGACGCCACCCCCTGATGGAGCTGCCACTCATGATCAATCCCACTGGTTGTGCCCGATCGGAGCCTAAAATCCTCACACACTACAAACGGTGAGCTTGTGTGTGGGGGGGCCGTGGGATGTGGGAGTGGGTGGTTGGTAGGAACCCTCCGGCCAATTAGGAGGGTTTGGGGGTTCACTCTAGGCCTCCTGATTAGAGGGTATGCAGGTATTACTTAGGGTATCCCTTTCCTCTTCCTCCACCCTGCTCAGGTATCCTAGGTTGGCCTGGGGTCTGGGATAGTCTTATCTTGGGCACCCCGGGAATGGCTATTGGGGAGGTTCTGGGTAGACGGTGGTGAAATTTTATGAAATGTGTAAGGGGGCCAGTCACCTCCTTCCTCTTATTTTGCTTCTAGGGGGCCTGTGATTCTCCCAAACCTGAGACACCCTATAAGTGCTAGGGTCACCTTCCCTTCCCCAGGCTGAGTTGGTGTCAAAAATAATTAGAAATATAATGGAAAAATACTAAAACCTTACGTTTGTATAGCACTTTATACTTTTTTTTTCAAAGCGTTTTCACATCCATTATCTCATTTGATCCTCACAACAACCTTATGAGGTAGGTAGGGCAGGTGGTATGACCCCCATTTTACAGCTGAGAAAACTGAGGCCCAGAAAAGTTAAGTGACTAGACAAAGGTCACGCAGCTGGGACCAGAACCTTACCTCTTGACTTGCGGTTCACTGCTCTTTCTGTGTGCCACGGTAGCCTGACTTTGGTCCCTGGGTAGAGGGGAGGCAGAATTCACGTAACAGGGTTTTCTTGGAGGCCTTTTGTTGCTCCTTGGGCTGTTGTAGAGCATCAGGCTCTACTACCCCAGTCATCCCTAGTCCTCGATGCAACAGTGGTTTTCAAACTTTGTGTGTTTCAGAAAGTCCTGGAACACATAAACCGAGTAAGCCGAACTTGGCCCTCTTCGTGCATAACTCCCCCTTCCCCAAATTGGATTCATCCAGAAGCATTCTCTTTTCATCTAGGTTGTGTATTGGAATTCCAATGACATTTTGTTAAAGAAAAAAGAAAAACAGATTGCTGCTAAATAGAAAAGAATCAAAAACGTTTGAAAACCACTGCTCTGGGATGGGCAAGATTTTGGCTGGTGCCCTAGGGTGGTGAAGAGGCATCCTGCCAGGCAGCAGTCATTCCCCTGCACTGAGCCATCTGCACAGAGCCCAACCTTATGTCAGAGAAGGGGACAGTCTGAAGAAAGGAAAGGATACCACTTTTTGGCTGTGAATTCAGAGCCACTTTTAATTCAAATCCAGCCCTATGTGGTAGACACGGCCCCCATTTTCAGGGCTTCCAGTATGTTCAGGAGGTAGAACTCGGATGTTTGAGCAAATCATGAGCTTAAATTCCAGGCCTCAGCTGCTTGGGGAAGACCTCCCAGAGGAGCATGGCCTTGTGTAATGTTTGGCAAGAGGGGGGTTTAAGGTGGGGAGATGGGAGAGCGGGCTCAGTGTAGGGGAATTGGTGCCCCCCTCTCCCTCCACACCCCACCCCCCATCCTGGGCTCTCTGTCCCACTCAGGGTGTCGGAAGGGTTCCCATAACTAGTGGCTACCTCACCAAAGCCAAGACCCACATGCCTCCGCTCCATTCCCAAGACGGCACATGCCCCTAACTGGCATGTTGTGCATCCCGGGGAGGAGGCGGGTGGTGTGTGTTTGGTCTGAGGGAGAGCTGTCTTGTCATGGCCTGTGTCACCTCCCAGGCCTCACACCCTGAACAGCACCAGCATGTCCAAGGCGTATCAGAGCACCTTCACAGGCGAGACCAACACCCCATACAGCAAGCAGTTTGTGCACTCCAAGTCATCACAGTACCGGCGTCTGCGCACTGAGTGGAAGAACAATGTGTATCTGGCTCGCTCCCGTATCCAGGGCCTGGGGCTCTATGCCGCCAAGGACCTAGAAAAGCACACGATGGTCATTGAGTATATTGGCACCATCATTCGCAACGAGGTGGCCAACCGGCGGGAGAAAATCTACGAGGAGCAGGTATGGACTGGCAGAGGGGCCATCTTGGTATATGGTCTGCACTCAGCAGAGGAGCAAGGGGCAGAATCGGGGTCAGGGGAGCAGGTGGAGAGCCGCGGGAGGAGGAGGTAAGTGATGGGAGAAAAGCAGAGTAAGAAATGAAGATAAGCCCACTGCCCGCGTCTGCTACCTGATCTCACCACCAGCACCGCTACCATTCTCTGATACTCTCCTCACTTGTACAACTTCTTCCTTTCCAGAATCGAGGCATCTACATGTTCCGAATAAACAACGAACATGTGATTGATGCTACGTTGACCGGAGGTCCTGCCAGGTGAGAGAGGAATGAGGAAGGAGGGATTTAGGGGTCCCTGGGTGACACTCAGGGTGGGCCAACAAGGAACCAAAGCCATCCCAACTCAGTTGCCTGGCATCCCCAACTCTGGCCCGCTGCTTAGGTACATTAACCATTCCTGTGCCCCTAACTGTGTGGCGGAAGTTGTGACGTTTGACAAGGAGGATAAAATCATCATCATCTCCAGCCGGCGAATCCCCAAAGGAGAGGAGGTGAGAGGAAGTGTCGTGTGTGAGTGACAAAGCAGCTCCCTCTTCTCTGCCATTCCCCAGAGCCAAGCTCCAAGGCCACTGCCCTCAGATCAGATCTCTGCCCTCCCCTACTCCCTCTGGGGGGGCTGGAATTGATTTCTACCCTCTTCTCTTTCCAGCTGACCTATGACTATCAGTTTGACTTTGAGGACGATCAGCACAAGATCCCCTGCCACTGTGGAGCCTGGAATTGTCGAAAATGGATGAACTAAGAAGCTTAGAGGCTACCAGGCAGGGGAGTCCCCCCACCCCCAACCTCTTCCCTGAAAGGGATGAGGGGGAAGAGAGGTAGCAGCCAGAGCCAGGACCCAGGGCTGGGGCTGCCGGCTGACCGGAGCCCCTGGAGCAGGAGGCTGGGGCAGAGGGCCCTAGGCCAAGCCCACCCTGGGCACCAGGGGCAACCCTCTTCCCCGCCACCGGCCCCCAGGCTGGCATCTCTGCCCCCAGCTCCAGGAGGGGCCAGACAGAAGCAGCCATTGGGCATCTCAGGTTTGAGGGGGATATGGGCCGGGAACTACCCAGAAGCAACTGGGAGGCAGCAGGGAGGGGGGAGGAGGATGTGTGGCCGGGCCTCACAGCCCTGCTGCTCCCACCGACCTCTCCGGCCCAACTCAAGGCTGCAAAGAGACTTGACTAAGCTTGACAATCCCAAAGGCCGGGTCCCACACCTGGCCCTGCCTGCCGGGTCCTGCCCCCACCCTCACTCCCATCCCCTTCCCTCTCAATCTGTCTCTGTCTCCCTCTTCTCCTCTGTGTTTCTGTCTCTCTATGGGTTGTGTTTCCTTGTTTTCCACTCTGACAAATGCAACATGAACGGGAAAGAGGCGCCCAGCTGCCCAGGAGGGCGAGCCAGGCAAGCCGGGCAAGGAGACCCCGCACCCACACCTACCTCATTTAAGTGTTGGATTTTTTGCTGTTTTGAAATGTGAGACCCTCTCCAAGCCCCCTACTGCCCCGATCCTCTCTTCCACCTCACTGCCCTCTTCTGAGTGGGTGGAAGGGGGGTAGGAAGAGGAAGAAAAACAACAACAAAAAATCCATCTTTGTTTTTAATTATGGGCATGGGATGGTGGTTGAGGCTAATGATGATGAAGATTGGGGATAACTGGCCCCGAGTTGCTCTAGGACTTCCTTCTCCATCTAGACATGGGGGCAGGAGGGGGTGCTAAACCTAGGACCAGGATATCTCCCTCCTGTTTTCCCAACCCCATCATGAGCCCATTTGCCCTCCAGCCCCTGGATGGGGTGGGTGGGTGGTAGGGTGAGGGCTATCCCTGAGTGGCATGCCCATACCCAGTGAGGCAGGGTGTGGCCCGGAGCTCCCACTTTCCCTCAGTCACCAAACTGCTGCTGGTCTGGTGGGAAGGGGTGGTGATGTGGGGGTGGGGAGCTTAGTGTCAGCGCGGGGAGGGTGGGGGGTATTTATCTATTTATACATGGGATTGTACATAGTCTTGTGGGGAATGGGGGAGCCGGCTGGAGGTGAGAACCCTCCCCTCTCCCCCCACCCCCGGGGAGAGCAAATGTAAAACTACTAATTTTTGTGCTTTATATATTCTATATAAATATATCTATTTTCTTTTTACAAAACCAGTTTATAAATGGTAGGGGGGCGTGGGGCGGACACATGGAGCTCCCCTTGTGGGGGGGCCCCCTCCATAACCCAACCTACCGCCCTTTTCCTCACCCCCTCCTTCCCACCCCCTGGCTGTGACTGCTGTAAGGTGGGGGTATAGAGGCTGGGCAATTCTCACCCCCTTTGTATAGTCGGACTATGTTATAACGCACAAAAGAGAGCTGGCCCCAGGGGGAGCCAGAGGGTGATGGGTTCCCTGCCTCCCTTTCCTTCCCCTTTCTGCCCAAGCTTGTGCTGCAGTTGAACCTCTTCCTGGGGGGTAGGGGTAGGTTGGGGGTGGGTGAGGCCCCAGACCCGTCTCTAGTAGGGAGCGCGTGGGGATGAAGATGAAGCTTATATGCAGTTCTCTCCTAGGGGCTGTGGGCAAAGGACATTTTGTAATTAATATTTTCAAAAATCAAATGTCTGGAGTGTAGGGGTGGGCTTGGTGGCGGTGGATGGGCAGGCCTGCTGGAGGGGGAGCACGGTCGCTGTTGTGATTTTAGGTTTGTTTTGTTTTGTTTTTGAATTTGGGGGGTTGCGGATTGATGGGGGTAGGGAGAATTTTTTTTTTTTAAGCTGCTTCCTCAACTGTTTCAAGCTGCAAATGTTTAAGAGAATAACATCCCCCCACCCCCACAGAAACCACTGTAATTAAATCAGACAGTGGGGAGACTGGGCTGCTGCCCCCAAAGCCATTGGATATTCCTTTTCCAAGAGCAAAAGGTCTAGGCTACAGGGAGGGGGAGATTGACTCCTGTGAGTCAGGCTCTGGTTGGGGCTTGGGCCCTGGGATTGGGAAAAGGGGATGGGGCAGACTTTGTAAGCATATGCTAGGTATCCGATAGTCCTGTAGAATTTAGTGAAGAAACCTTATACAGTTTTTAATTTTTATATAAACTAACTCAGACCCAAGCTACAAGGTTGGAATTTTGGTTGTTGGTTTTTTTTTTTTTTTTTTTTTTTAAAGTATCCCGCCTGTATAATTGCATCTGAATTCCCTTCCCGCCCGCCCCCCCCCCCCCGCCCCGTGTTTGTATTTTGGGTTGGTTTACACTTGCACATATTCAATTTTCAGTTTTTCCCTTTTACAGTCTTCTCCCCTCACCTCCAGGACCCTCCCCCTTTTTAAAAAATAAATCGCTGACAAGTGTGAATCCCGTGAAGACTTTATTTTGTGTTGTGTGTATCCTGTACAGCAAGGTTGGTCCTTCGTAACAACGGATGAAATGATTCCCTTTTTTAAAGCGCCCTCTCTCCCTCCACCCCCAGCGCCCTGTCCTTGGCATGTTTTGTATCAGCGATCATTCTGAACTGTACATAATTTATGTTGCAAGAGGCAAAGGGCAAGTTTTGGATTTTGCTTCTTCCAAGTTTGTTTTTAAACGACAAATAAAAAAAGAACATTTTAAATACAAGCGGCTCGGTCCAGTCACCCTCGCCGTCGGCGGATCCGTGAGGTCCGAGAGGACCCGGGGGAGGGCGGTTACTCAGGCCAGGCCACGCCGGAAGAGTGAACTCCCCGCCTTCCGCCCTTGGCTTGCGTCTGTCTGACGTAGGCGGAAGTGGTGTAGCGGTACCGGACATGGGGCGGGACCTGTCCGCCCTCCACCCCTCCCGCCCGGCTCCCAGAGAGCTTCCCAAAGCGAGCGAGCCCAGTCTGCGCCTCTTGAAATGGAGACGGTGAGGAGCACGGGAGGGCGGCGGGGGGCGCTGTGGAGCCTGAGACCCCCCGTTAGGGGACAGGGAGGCCTGGGCAGGGACCGGCGCTGCTGCCCAGTAAACGAGAAGCCGGTGCTTGTCCTATCCCGTGACTCTGCCCCTCCGCTCCTTCGCTGGGCGCATCTCCTAGAACTGGGCCGCGCGGTGCATACTTTCCGTCCGCGGTGGTCTCAGCCCAAGCTGGCAGTGTTTGCTCTCCGCTAGGAACCCGCGCACACCCTAGCGATTTGGGGCCTCCTCTTCTCATAGCACCTCAAACCTTCAGAGGTTTGCCAGAGAGCAGGTTTGTGACCCGGCTTTCCTGGGTGAGGCGGGGGAGGGGGGGCTTCCAAGGGACTGCCACTTGCAGGTAGCACCTGGCCCTCAGTTGTCTGAGTGTGAGCCTTGCCGCAAAGACCTCTGCTTCGAGGTGTCCAGCGAACTCACACTGCCTTAGTAAGACTGAAAAGTGGGCTTTCTCTGAAGGAGGGAATCTTTTTAGTGTTAGAGGCCGCCCTGTCCCCGGACAAGTTTAGGTTATGCCCTGCTCTGCGACTGTAAGCAGGCGGCATGGATCATTCTTGGCTAGCAGGCATTGCCCAATTGTGGCAGGCCCCTGTCATCCTCCCAGAGATGCTGCAGGTAGCCCGCTGCATGTTTGGACCCACCCTCACTCTCCGGAGCCGCCTTCTAGCATCTGGAACCATGTATTCTCTGTCAAGCAGAGTAACCCTTCATGTCTTCGTTTTTATCATGTTACTGGCAGGTTCATCTTTCTCTGGGTCAGTCCCATGCCCATAGTAATTCCTTTACCACACCCTTTCTCTGCCTGCAGAGAGGTCATGGCCCTCGAGTTATAAATGAGAAAACAGACGGAAGTGTGGTAAAGTTGATTTGCAGTTGGTCACCCAGGCAAGGGAATTAGCTCTTACAGATTAAGAGGATTTTGCACAAGAATAAAGAGTTTGGGGCGCCTGGCTGGCTCAGGCAGCAGAGCATGCAACTCTTGATCTCAGGGCTGTGAGTTCTAGCCCCAGGTTGGGCAGTAGAGTTTACTTAAAAAAAAAAAAAAAATAATAATAATAATAAATAAATAAATAAATAAATAAATAAAATAAAAGGTCTGATTCCATTAAATTGAAAACAACATATCAATTTTTATTTTACTTACTCATAAATGTGTTATAGTTTACAAAACATTTTTATATAGATTTTCTAATTTGGCCCTCACATTTTATGTCCTGATTAGGTTCTTGGGATAGAAATTGTTTTAAAAAGAAAAGAAAACCCTTGCTTTGAAAATGCTCAGCCTGCCTAGAGTGGGGGTGAGGGCAAGCCAATGACAGTTGTTACTGAATGTAGACTGTAATAAATGCTATCATCAACATGCAAACAAAGGACTGTGGAAGCATGGGGAGGGAGAAATTATTGTAAACCTAAGAGAGGGCTTTGCAGGTTGAGAGAACAGTGTGAGCACAGGCATAGAAATCGGGGTATGTAAAGATTAATTGGGGGTGAGCCAGTGGCATGATGTTGCTGGAGGTTTGGATTTTGCTTGCACTGGGAGAAAAAATTGGAAAAGTAGGCCGAGGTCAGGTTGAAGGTATTGCATGCCACACTACGTTTGAACTTTGTTTTGTAATAAGGGGAGCCATGAAGATCTATAAGCAAGGCAGTAAGTGTGCTTTAGGAATGTTCTCAACAGCTTCTGCAAATGGATGGAGCTACTTCAGAAAGTATTGAGCTCCTGGTTGCTGGAGATAAGAGTCCCTTACAAACCTGAGATGCTTAGTGAGAGAACTTGGAGACAGCATGAAAGATGAAAAGGAGATAGATTTAGGGCAGGGAGACCAATTGAGAGAATGCTGCAGAAGTGAGAGGTAAAAGCTATAGTTAAAACTGTAAAAGTGGAAAGGATAGAAAGGGACTTGAGGCATTTCTTACATATCAGCTTAGCTGATAGATGTTAAGGACAAGTTTAGGTCATGCCCTGCCCTGCGATCCTAAGCAGACATGTTGGCGTGGCCCATTCTAGGAGGAATCAAAACTACAATTCTAGGCACCTACGAGAGCAATGCAAAAAACAAAGATGGGAACCACAGTAAGAATAACAGGGTGGAAGGACAGATACTGTTTTGTATTGAAGCATTTGAGGAGTCTGTGTGACATCTGTGGTTGTCCAGCAAACAATTAGAAATGTGGATCAGGAGTTCAGAAGAAACTGTGAGTCCATGTGTCAGATCTAGCCTGCGTCTGTATAATAATATTTTGTATTCATGTATTACAGTGGTACTTTCTCAGGTCTCCTGTGTTATTAAAAGCAGAGAAGAGTGGACATAATTATCCTCCTCTGTGGATAAATAGGCAGAAAGATAAAGTCATATTCAGTTGTGGTTGACTGTTGTGTAGGTTTCTGTATCTCTAGCTGTACATCTGTTTTCTCCCTCTGTAACTTAATCATAGGTCTCTCTGTTCATATCGGTGTGCATCATTATCGTTATTAATTTGAGAGTTAAAAAACAAAGCAATTGAGATTTATATGCAAAACCCCATGCTAGATGTTATGGGTGATACAGAGAAATACAAAATAGTTCTAGGCTTCCAGGAATTTAAAACCTGTTTGGATAGATAATGAACCAACAAAACAAAACACTGTAGCACAGTGCAGTATGTAAGTATTATATAATGGGTACAATAATTTCTACAGAAGCAACTGTTTCTGTGTCTTTGTATAGATCTTTGTGAGACTGTGTTATACTATGTGTGTATCTTTACTGCTGAACAGCCCTCTCTCCCACTTATAAGTGATGAGGCTGTTGTTCCGATAGCCTTGCCAAAATGCCAGGCCAAGCTGATAGTCGTATGCAGCCCAGAGAGAAGAGAAGGAGATTATTCCCCTCCCCCTCTGCCCCCACCCTGGCCCATTAGGGGAGGGACGTTTAGGGCTGTCCTGCCAACTTGACCCTGTTTACCAGCCAACTTACCAGGCTCAAGCCGAGGCTTTTAATTTCATGTTACTACAGCAGCTATATAGGTGAAGTATGACTTTAAGTTAGTTTGGGTATATTACCCAGAACAAATGGAGCCAAACTTGTTCATTCCAGTAGATTGAAATTATCATGACCCCTCCTGCGTTCCTAGATAACAATGAAATTTCCAAATGTTCCCACTTGAGGGAGCACAGACATGGTTCTGAAGGTTTCTCTGTATTCAAAGACTGTCAGGGGCAAAGAAACTTAGAAAACCAGCATCCTCTGGGCTGTAGCAGCCTTTGACTCACAAGGGTGTTGAGGAGTCAGGTCTTCAGTTTCAGAGCATTGACAGTCCTCATCTACCCCTCAGTCATTTAAGCTTTACCTCTCTGTGACAGTCAACTGCCGGGATCCTCCCCAGGTGTGGTCCTCTCTTAGGGTAAAGGGGTATGTCTGTGATTCTAGTGTCTACATTTAGGCTTAGTATTGAGGGGAAAGCAGTATTGTCTCTCTGGCTTCCGTGTTTTTATAAAGTACATCTGTGAGAACCTTGTGGGACTGGCCTTAAGCACAGATTTTCTAGTCTTGGCCTTTAAGATCTAATATTTCATTAGGCAGTGTAGTATATAAGGACATAGGCTTTGGAACCACACAGATATATGTTCAAATTCCTGTTCTACCTCTGACCAGCCACGTGACCTTGGGTAGGCTGCTTAATATTTCTTGAACCTCACTTTCCTAATGTGTGAAAATAAGGCTAATAGGAGTATTTACCTCAGGGTGGTTCTGATGATTAAATGAGATAATATTTCTAGAGGGCCTTATGGTGCTTTAAATGAAGTCATTAGTTCACCAGCCCTTCCCAATGTTAGGCTAAAATGGATGGAATCAAGGATAGGCTGAATCTTTGTTTCTTTTGTCTCTCCAGGTTGCTTCTTCAGATTGCTCCCCAGCTCTGGAAAATGAGCATTCTCAAGGTAAGTTTACTAAAGAAAGGAGACCGGCTATGAAAGCAATAGCTGAACCATACCTTGTCTTCAGCAATGTTTTCAAATCTTCTCAGGATGCCCCCTGGGAAAAATCAAAACTGGGCCAGATAATGTGCCAAACCATACAAATCAGGAATAGTAATTTGGCAGGAGCACCCAGGAGTAAATCTTGGGCAGGGTGGGGATGACTAAGATTTTCAATCATCAAACCACTTAAAGGAAATTTTTGAGGAAAAACTTCCATAGGCAACTCTGGGCTGCCTAACCATGAATCAAGGTCCCTAGTACTTTTGAATTAGCCCAGAAACAATGCCACTAGGCTTTTATCATCCAGTGAGCTCACTAAAGCCACTGAGTGTACACAAGAAATTATAGAAAGGCCTTGAAAGCCCTTAAAACTAATCTAGAAATCGAGACACTAAACCATAAAATCCAGGGCACAGGAGAAGGCAATTCCAGCACCTTCCCGAATAACTGGTGAGAAGGAAATGGTTAACCGTAGACCATCTAGAAAGAAGCAGAACTTATAGGCACCCCCCTTAAAGGATTTTGCCCAGGAACACTCCTGGGGCTTCCCAGGACATATTTATGGTATCAGGAGTACATACTTTCTCAGAGAATTGAAATACGGGGTGAGGTCTTAGGACAGATTATTAAGGGTCTCGTGAGTTTTCCACAAGACTTTTTAAATGTTCTGTTTTCATTTTGTTGGTATCCAGAAAAGTTAATATGGTCATATTTGAATTATCTGGATGATATTCTTCATAACTGAGACTGCCACATGATAGCAGTGCCTATTTTATGTATCCGAGTACATTTGCAGTAGCACCAAGGCAAGGGTCAAAAACTCAAACTGTCTGCATGAACCAGGCAGTGCTGGAGGCTGCATATTCCTGACAACCTGTAGATCTCGTCACATGTAAAAGGAGGCAGCAACAATCCAGGTCTTGTCAGTTTTGTCACTGTTTAGGAATTCAAGCCTGGTTTGGTCAGATCTGATTTTGAAAGAAATTGAGAATTTGGATCTTTATGTTAAGCTCCAGATTTTTAAAATTGGGGAACTGATTTAAATTACTTTTAAACTACTGAGACAGCCAAATCAAATATGCTTGTAATTCTGTAGCCTAAAATGATATTATTTAACTATCAATGAAGTATGCCTTAAACTGACATCAAAAGACATGTTCTTGGGAACTCCTTTAGCCCATCCGCCTCAGGCAAGGCAGGGGAGTCCCAGGATGGGGGACACTTGGAATACTGGAGTCCCACAGGGGCCAGCAGCACAGGCCACAGTTTTCCCCTACACGACCTTGAAAAAAAAGACATGTTCTTGGGAGTCTGTGAGTTGTCAAATTTGAAAAACAACAGTGGGCTTCCAGTTACAGATGATGGATTGAATACACACATCTACTCTTGTTCTTCTACAAAGAGCGACTAAAACCACCATAAAAATTTTTTTTTCAAAAGGTACAAACCCGGCAGAATAGGGAGAATAAAAGAAGAGACAATAGTAATTGGGAGCTGGAAAACAGAGACAAGAGTGGTAAATGATTTAGCAGACCCGAGAAAACTGAATTATAAACTAGCAATGGGGAAAGGCGAGACGCATTGAAGATCTAAGAAGCAGGCAGAATCTGAGACTCCCTGCTCCACTGAGTGCAGCTAGGAAGCTGCCCCTCCCAACTTTGGCAAAGACTGAAGGTCTGGAGAGGGGCTCAGGCCTAGTTGAGGGCTGAAGTACTATAGCAAATGCAGGAGCACGAAGTGAACTACTCTGGATGCTGAAATTCCAGTCCTTTTTCCAATCCAGTTTCCAGAATGCTGACAGAAAAGACTTCATACTCCCAAGCGTGGAACTGAATAAATAATCCTTCTCTCCAGAATCCCCTTGAAGAGAAAGCCCTAAAAATACGGACTGTTCCCCATCTAAACAGCTCACAGTTAACAAGACTCACGTGTACACTTGAGCTTCCAATCAGCTTTAAAGACTGCACTCTTAGAATATGGTTTGAATGCTCCTTTAAACCAAGGATTACCAGACATCTAAAGAAAGCCTCTAACATTAAAAAAGAAAAGAGATCCAAACTGCATCCCCCTCAAAAGAAACAAATAGGAGGGGCGCCTGGGAGGCTCATTCGGTTAAGCATCTGACTTCGGCTCAGGTCATGATCTCACGGTTCGGTTCGTGGATTTGTGCCCCGGATCGGGCTCTGTGCTGACAGCTCAGAGCCTGGAGCCTGTTTTGGCTTCTGTGTCTCCCTCTCTCTCTCTCTCTCTTTGCCCCTCCCCTGCTAGCACTCTGTCTGTCTCTCTCTCTCAACAATAAACAAACATTAAAAAAAAAAAAAAAAACTGTTTAAAAGAAAAATGATCCAAACTGCCCCTGCAAAAGAAATAAATAGGAGGGGCACCTGGGTGGCTCAGTTGCTTAAGCACCCAACTTTGGCTCAGGTCATGATCTCGCAGTCTGTGAGTTTGAGCCCCGTGTCTGGCTCTGTGCTAACAGCTCAGCTGTGTCTCCCTCTTTCACTGTCTCTCCCCCACTCATGCCATTTCTCTCTCTCTCTCTCTCTCTCTCTCTCTCTCTCTCTCTCTCTCCCTCTCTCAAAAATAAATAAACATTAAAAAAATTTTTTTTAAAGAAACAGGAAAAACAACAGAAGGAAAAATTCAATGCATAGAGAAGAAAACTTTAGAAATTAACATTAATTTCAGATAAAGAACATTTCCACTATGCAACAAGTACAGGAAACCATTTTTTAAAGGAAGTTTCAGAAAACAAAGAGGGGCTCTAGGATATTAAAAGTATAATAGCGAAAGTTCAAAACTAAGTAGAAGGTTTGGGAAATTAGGTTGAGGCAGTTTCCCAAAAAGTAGAATTAAATATCAGAGAAGTGGGGTGTCTGGCTGGCTCAGTCCAGACAGCATGTGATTCGTGATCTCGAGGTTGTGAGTTTGAGTCCCATGTTGGGTGTAGAGATTACTTAAAAATAAAATCTTAAACAAAAACCCACAAAAATCAAAGAAGTGGGGGAAAAAAAAAACACACCCAAAACAAAGAAGCATAAAATAGGAGAGAAGATATTTTAACAACAGCAACAATTCACCAAACAAAAAACCAAAACAAATAAAAACAACCTTAAAGGGTCAGTCAAGGAACTCTTATAATCTACATAATAGCAGTTACATGGGGTGCCTGGGTGGCTCAGTGAGTGGAGCATCCCACTTCGGCTCAGTTCATGATCTCACATTCATGAGTTCCAGCCCCGCATCCAGCTCTCTGCTGTCATCACAAAGCTCGCTTTGGATCCTCTGTCCCTCCCTTGCTTGCGGGCCCACACTCTTTCTCTCTCAAAAATAAACAAACATTTTAAAATAAATAAATAATAGGAATTACAGAAAGAGAAAAAGGACATTACAGAGGGAAGGACACGATCAAGGAAATAATTCAAGAACATTTCCTGGAACTGAAGGACATTAGTTTTCATACTGAAAAGACTCATTGAGTATTCAGCACAGTGGATGAAATTGACCCACCTAAAGCAGAATCATCATGAGATTTCAAAACACTGGAAACAAAGAGAAGATCCTGAGTCTTCAGAGGGGAAAAAAACAAGTTACATAAAAAGAATCAATTGCCTTAGACTCTCAACACACCAGAAGCTAGACAGCAATGGGGCAGTGCCTTCAGCATGCTGCAGGAAAATAAATTCAAACCTAGAATTCTATATCCAGCCAAATTATACATCAAAGATGAAGGTAAAATAAAGAAAATAAAGATATCTGCAGGCTGCAAGGTCTCAAAAAATTTACCTCCTATGCACCCTTTCTCGGGAAGCTACAGGAAGATGTGCACTCCCAAAACAAGGGAGTAATTAAAAAAAAAAAAAAAGATGAAATCATAGGATACAGGACACAGGAGTGCCAATACAGGAGAGACGTGAAAGGGGGCCCCTGGATGGTGATGAAAGAAGATCTCAGGATGACAGCTGTGCACAGCAGCAAACCAGCCCAGATTTGGGCAGGTCAGAATAGACTGGGCTCTGGATAGACTTCTTTGGGTTGTTTAAATTGATAGACTAGTGCTTCTGAACCTCTTGAAAAGGAGATTTAAACAATTGGTGAAGAGTTTGGGGTTGAATTAGTTATAAATACTTCAATTAGTTATTAAAAACAAAAAGACGACAATTACTAACTCCAGGGAAAACAAGGTTGCAAAAGAAAAAAAATAAATGAAGGGGTGCCTGGCTGGCTTGGTCAGTGGAGCATACGACTCTTGATTTCAGGATTGTGAGTTCAAGCCCCACATTGGGTGTAGAAATTACTTTAAACAAATAAAATCTTTAGAAAAAAGGGGGAAAAGAAAAAAAAAAGTCAAGAGTTTACAATTGGGCTTAGCTCTGAATAATAATATTTAGTCAAAATTATTTAAATACTAATGTAACCAACATTATAGTTTAACTTCTGGAAGAATGGGGAGATGGGAGGTTCATGTTTGTGTTGGGGTCTTAGTATGAAGGAGAACTAAAAATTCTCATATTCCTTGGATGATAATAGATAATGCCCAAAAGTGGAAAAATCAGAAAAGAGCAATATAAGCTTGTTACTTCATACACATAGAAATAAGTGCCAAAATAATCAGCTAAAAGAGGTCTCATCTCTGGGGAGGGCTAGTACAGGGCAGTAGGTGCCAGGGACTAGTTTTTCTCAACAAAATTTGTAGAACTATTTGATTCTTTAAACTGTGTATCTATATGACTGGTTAAAAATTAAAAACAAACAACTGGCATAGGATTTAAGATCATGAACTTTGGCATCAGGTAGGTCTGTGTTTAAGTCTTTCTTGTCACTTACTAATGGTGTGACCTTGAACAGTTTATTTAACTGCTTCCTACCTGTTTTCTCATCTGAAAAATGAGGACAGTATTTGCTTTCCAGATTTACTGTAAATCTGTGAGGATTAAATGATGTCATATTTTTAAAGTACACATAGCATAGTACATAGCACATTCAGGTTATTATTTTGTGGGTTGCTTCTCCAGTTTAAAGCAAGCAATTAAAATCCGAGGAATAGACAAGTAAACACATCCAGGGTCTCCGATTGGCCTAGAGTAGGTGAGATGATTTCTGATTCACAGGGTCATCCCAAGATGGACTCTCGGGGTGTTTTGGGCCAGGTTAATTGAGCACTGGGCTCCAACTGAATGTTGATCTAAAATGGCCCAACTTGGACCAGGACTTTCTCATCTGTAGGTCTTAGAAGAATTTTAAGAAGCTTACTTGAATTTTAAGAAGCTTAATTACATCTTCACTGAGAAAAGAGAACAAGTGAAAATGCGCTTAAACATATGAAAGGGAAAATTTGAATTAAAGATGAGAAAAAAACTTTTAGACTAAACAGGTTAATGATAGATATTATAGACTTTCTGTTTTAGTCAGCCATCTTTTGCATAAGGAGCCAATAAATATAGCCCTACCTGGAGTCGGGGGTTGAATGAAATGGTTTCTAACAGGTTTATCCAGGTTTTGTGGGAATAGGAACAAAATAGATAGACAAGGGGGCCTTATAAAAAAAATCAGCCTCTAAATATTTGAACAACTACACTTTTATTTTCTGCCTCTTTTGATTGTGAGTTGATGCATGGAAGGAAGCTTCTAACTATCCCACCCTATGCAGAGACCCCAGAATCCAACAATAGTGTGTATACTTCCTTCATGAAGTCTCATCGCTGCTATGACCTGATTCCCACAAGCTCCAAATTGGTTGTATTTGATACTTCCCTGCAGGTGGGTGAAATCCTCTTCTCCCATCCCCCTTCCTAGGAGCCTCTGGTTCAAAAACTTTCATCCTGTCTCATCCCAAGGGTAATATCCCTGTCCTTATATGGGTTTAGTCTCATGTTTTCCCCAGCATACCCAACCCCTTTCTTTTGAAGTCCTGCACCCTGTGAATTTTCCTTTGTGATTATTACTCTTTTTGACTACAGGTGAAGAAAGCTTTCTTTGCTTTGGTGACTAATGGTGTACGGGCTGCCCCTTTGTGGGATAGTAAGAAGCAAAGTTTTGTGGGTAAGCAAAAGTTTCTGGAACACAGTATTATTGGCATCTTGTGCTGGGCAGGGAGAGAAGCTTTGAACAGTGCTGAGGGATCTTGTCTTGGCTTCTAGGCATGCTGACCATCACCGATTTCATCAATATCCTGCATCGCTACTATAAATCAGCCTTGGTAAGGAACCTTAGCGCAATGACCAAAACCACTTTCCCTACCCAGAGTCCCCCATTCTCAGTTCCTTTCTCCCAAGGAAACTCCCAAGGGAGTTCCTAACTCCCAAGGGGTTAATGCAGCAGAGAGATCAAGTCTCAAGTTCTGTTGCTTCTGCTTCCAGGTACAGATCTATGAGCTGGAAGAACACAAGATAGAAACTTGGAGAGGTATGTAGAGAATTGGGGGTTGTAAAAAGAAAATGGGATGGAGAGTTTAGTGGGAAGTGGTTTTCCATACTGGTATTTTGTGAACCTCCCTTTTCCCTTCAGAGGTGTACCTACAGGACTCCTTCAAACCACTTGTCTGCATTTCTCCTAATGCCAGGTGAGTTCCAGCTACCCATTTGTCCAGAAAGGGAAGAGCCTTGCCACCAGCATAGCTAAAGCTTTAGATACCCAGAGATCTAGAGGCAGAAGAGAGAAAAGATGCTCCTCACAAACACACATACACAAATGCACGCACACACACACACACACACACACATTCACACACTCTTTAGGTCTGGTTTGAACACTGCTCTCCTCTCCCAGTCACCAGTTTTCCCTCTTTGTAAATATGTTCTTAAAAGCTGTTTACCCACCTTGGGCTCAGCACTGTGGGATTTATCATTATTCCCCACCTTCCCACAGCTTGTTTGATGCTGTCTCTTCATTAATTCGAAACAAGATCCACAGGCTGCCAGTTATTGACCCAGAATCAGGCAACACCTTGTACATCCTTACCCACAAGCGTATCCTCAAGTTCCTCAAACTGTTTGTAAGTGTCCTCAGCCTGGTTTTTACTCCTTATATACAAGGTTGGAGGGGTATCCAGGGGTGGTTTGGGGAGCCTTCAAGATCAAGCTGATGGTTCTCTCCTCAGATCACTGAGTTCCCCAAGCCAGAGTTCATGTCTAAGTCTCTGGAAGAGCTACAGATTGGCACCTATGCTAACATTGCTATGGTCCGCACCACCACCCCTGTCTACGTGGCTCTGGGCATCTTTGTACAACACCGAGTTTCAGCACTGCCAGTAGTAGATGAGAAAGGTGAGAGATTTCACAGAAGAAGAGGGAGGGCTCCAGGGAAGCCAGGGTGGTTCTGGGAAAATCCGTCAGCTCAGCCCGGAGGGTGATGCTATAGGCAGGGGGAGCCTTGGATGCCAGATCCTCCTTGCTGAGCTGCCTCTGTCCCCCTAGGGCGTGTGGTGGACATCTACTCCAAGTTTGATGTTATCGTGAGTGATTGTGGAGGGGCTGGGAGGTAGGGAAAGGGGTGGGGTATTGAATGTGGAGAGGGAGTAGAAGAGAGTCTCTTCTGGGACCTAAGGGTTTTAGAAGCTTCCAAACTTTTGAATCCTATTTGAAAAGGAATTGAATGAGTTGGGTGTGGCTTGTGGGCATGGCTGACAACTACCCTAAATCCCTCTGGTGTAGGTGGGTGGGGTCAGGGGTTGGGGGCTGGCTCCCTTGCTTCCTGCAAGCACCTTCCTCTCTCTCCCCAGAATCTGGCAGCAGAAAAGACCTACAACAACTTAGATGTGTCTGTGACGAAAGCCCTCCAACATCGATCACATTACTTTGAGGGTGTCCTCAAGTGTTACCTGCATGAGACTCTGGAGACCATCATCAACAGGCTGGTGGAAGCAGAGGTAGGGAGGCCAGTGACCCAGAAGGAGCTGGGGGAAGCAGCTTTGAGTGTGGGGTTTGTCAAGGAGAGTCGGGGTTGAAGGGCTCATCCTAACTGAGGCCGTCACTAAAATCCCTTTTCTCCTGTGTTGCTTCACGCAGGTTCACCGACTTGTAGTGGTAGATGAGAATGATGTGGTCAAGGGGATTGTATCACTGTCTGACATCCTGCAGGCCCTGGTGCTCACAGGAGGAGAGAAGCCCTGAGCTGGGGAACGGGTCAGGCAGCACCAGGGGACATACCCCACTCACTGCCTGCCCACAGTTCTAGGAACCACAGATGAAACCTTAAGAGAATTGTAACTCTGTTCTCTGCTTGGGAGCCCCCTACCTGGGACTCCCTGGGAGCTGGGGAAGGTGTGGGGGGAGGAAGGAGAATGGATTTTTAGCTGTCCTTATCCTCACACATACAGCCTAGCCCATCTTAGCCCCTGCCTTCTTCGACATATCCCCCTTACTGGGTGAATGATGGGCTGTGTGCCCCTCAAGCAAATTCTGATCTCTAAGAGATCCCCAGACCTCACCCAGCCTTTGCCTCTACCTTTGCCCCTGACTCCACCCTGAGATAATAGCACAACAAACCCCTTCTAAAGGTATTTTTATTTATCCTGTTAAATGCTGTATGGAGGAGGCTGAGTCCATTCAGTGACATTTCTTCCCATAATGGCAGTGGGGAGGATTGTGGGGAGGAGGGCCTTTGGGTTCCTGTGCTGTGTGCATATGAAGGGAGGTGGGGGTTAGGAAGAGGAGGAGGGCAGAGTGATTAGCTGAGGTTATTGCTTTTCATGGCAAACGTAATTAAAATGACAGGAACCTCTTCATGGTATTGCAGTGTTTTTGATTCTTGTAGTTGATAGACACTATGCTCAAACGTCCTACTTCATATGGCTTCTTTAACTCATTATTGACAACAACAGAATAATGGCACATGTATACACACACACACACACATACACACACACACAGATAATTGTGTCAGGCACCATTCTCTGTTCCTTACATATATTAATTCATTTAATCCTCAGAACAATGGTAGGCATGATTCCAGTTTTACAGATTGTTCAAAAAAACTGAGGCACAGAAGACTAAGAACCATCTCAAGGCCACACATCTAATAAAATGTAGAGCTAGGATTTGAACCCAACAGTCTGGCCCCAGAGCTCCTGCTCTTTACTACTGTGCTAGACTTACTACGTTTCCCAGCCTATTCCCGGAAATTCTCCTTGTTACCTCACTTTCCCCTCTGCCTGAACCATAGCTGGACCCCAGGAAAATCTCATAATAGTATTTTGTCTCCAGAGAGTAGAGAGACTGAGGTCTCCTTTAGGCAGTCATCAACTTTTCTCAGGGAAGGTTGGACTCTGTGTTTGAATTTTGCTGAGCTGGCACTGTCTTTGAACCCACAAAATGCCTTGCCATTCCGCCAACGTGCGAATGAGCTGGAGGGTGAGGGTTGTGGGGAGCAGGCTCTTTACCTGTGCTGAAACCGTGTGGGCCAAAATAGTCAACACCAAATACCATAAGGACTGCTAGACTGTTGGGCATGAGCCAGATTTTGGGTGCCATCTCACCACTGACTTGGAGGTTTGATACCGTTTCCTGCTCAAGACCAGAAGCAATCTTGGAGTAATTCCTTGCCCTATGCACACTGTACCTAAGACCTCTGATGAACCCTGACATACCATATTGGTTCCTCCAAAGTAGGTTTCCTGATGGCACATGTGCAAGAGTTTCAAGGCATCTGTCAGGGCCCCCATCTTGGCTCTGGAGAAAGTCCCTGCTTTTGCATTCTCTTCTTCACAGCTTACAGCACATTCCCAGACTTGGGGGAGGGAGGCTTCCAAGTTATTAGAATTAGGGTATGTTTATGTGGGGGGGTGGTGAGTGCATGATGGAAAGGACAGATGTCTCCTTATGTCACATTCCATCATGGAGAGTTTGTCTAGGGAGGAGGCAAGGGCTTTAAAAAGCCTTAGGACTCGTGGGACCTAGGTGAAAGGAAGCACTGTGGAGCAAAGAGCCACCAGTGTGCAGAGCTGGTAGGTGTGTGAAGGGTCTGGGGAGGGGGGAGGGGCCTCCAATGGTTGGAATAGGGGCTGTTTGGGTTATTTTAAAGGTCCATACTGGGGAGCAGGGGGCCTGGGTTTGATTGTTCTGGTTCTCAGTGAGTCCATCTCTGCCCCACAACACCCTTCTGGCTCCATCTTCGTAAAAGGAAGGGTCTGTACCCAAAGGGCTGCATGATCTTTTGCCTCTCCCATTCTCCCCTAAAACCCAACCAATCAGTCTCAGAATCTGAGAATGGAATAGAAGGAAAGATAAGGGACAAAATTGAGGAGCCTCATAGCTTATTCTTACTTAGTCCTCTTAGAAGAGGCAAATTATCCCTTCTTCCTCAGCAACCATTGCCATACACACTCTTCTCCCACCTCCCTGCACCCGTCTCCTCCACTGGAGCTGCTGCCATGGTTGCCAGGCATGGTTGCTAAGTCTCTGCATGGAAGGGTTGGCGTGGGCTGTGCTGCCACTAACATTACCATGGTGAATCAGGGGACACCTGGTATAGGCTTGGGGGGAGGGATCATGTAGATGTAAGCAACACCTTCTGCCCCTGGGACAGAATGATCCTAAAAGGTGACCATCTTAAGCACCACTTCAGGCGGGGGTGGGGAGTGAGCCAGGGATTGTGGCAGTGGTGAGGGGGAGCTCTACCCGGGGAAGTGGGGGCCACTTTTATCATTTCAGTTGCTAGGGGGTTGGTTTTGCCAAGAGAGCACAGTATTCCTCCTCCATCCCTTCTGAAAGGGTGCAAATGCATAACCACCGTGGTCTGTCCTCCATAAGGCTCAGCAGAGCTGTGTGGGCACAGAACAGTATGACCCCCAAGTGCTGGCTCCTGGATTGGGGGAGAGAGCCTGCTGCGGGGAGAGGGCTCCATAGGTCCCCAAGGACAAACATGTGGAACAGGAGTGTGGGACAGTTAGGATGGCCAAGACAGACTCCTGTGTGCAGCTGTACAAGCAGCCTTGGGCTGCAACACTGAGAGGGTAAGGAGTTAAGGGTGTGGAGGTTACCCTTTCTGGGCTTGGGGGAGGCAGCTCTCCCCCAGAGTCACATAAAAGCTGTGTGAAAACCACCGCCTCCTCCCTCCACCGCATGGAAGCTGGTTACTCATCTCTCTGCACCCGAACAGCCACTGCCGCTAAAAATAGACCCCCTGCACCCCAACCCCATGGAAACCAGCGGAGAGTGGCAGGCAAAGACCTTGACTTCCATTCCCATCACCTCCCTGTCCGGGAAACTGAAAACCGAGGCAGGAAGTCAGAGGCAGAACCCTGGTGGTCAGGCATCCCGACAAGAAGAAGAGGGAAGGATTAAAACGACAGGAAGCTTGAAGAAATGGGGGTGGGGGAGGGGCACCGTCAGCTTGGCAAGAATTAGAAGTCCCCTGCCCACTCACGCAGGTCCCATCAGGCTTGGGGGACATGAGCAATGGGAAGGGGCGCCCAATCCCGGGCCCCAGGGGGCGGCCGTGCACATGGGGGAGGTAACAGCGCTGTGCCGTCCGCGCCGCGCCGTGTCACATGCGCGCGCGCACACACACACAGACAGGCACACACGTGTGCCCGGGTATATATAGTCCCCAGTCTCTGGCCCTGTTCGCTCTGCAGTGGGCGCCGGCTCCTCGGGCTGGGAGGGGGCTCTCGGGGCGGGTGGGAGGGTGGGGGGCCGGGGTGGGGTGGGGCAGGATGCTGGATGGCCAGCTATTCTCCGAGGGGCCCGACAGCCCCCGGGAGCCCCAGGATGAGGAGTCTGGCAGCTGCCTCTGGGTGCAGAAATCCAAGCTGCTGGTGATCGAAGTGAAGACAATTTCCTGTCATTATAGTCGCCGCGCCCCTCCTCGACAGCCCATGGACTTCCAAGCCAGCCACTGGGCCCGTGGGCCCCAGAGCCGCACGTGAGTGAAGGAGGGGTGACGGGAAGAGAGTGGTGGGGCGGGGAGTGGGGTCCGGACCTCCCCGCAGGCACCAGCCAGTGCTGCTGGTCCCCCTTCTCTTTCCCACACCTCCCCCCACCCCATCCCGAGGGCTGGGGCCTGACTCGTCCCTCATTGTTTTGGGGGGCAGGAGTGGGTGTGAGGAAGGGCAAGAGGTGAGATGGGGCAGACGCTGTTAAAGTGTGCATGGAGAGATGGTGAGGAGTCCGGCTTCGACTTCAGCCCTAACGTATACGCACGTGCACACGCACACACACTCACACACACCCCTCCACACACCTGCCCCAAATGGTCTCCAGTGCTCCCAGCTCCCCGGATTTCGGCCCCCTTCCCCCACAAACTGCTCACCTGGGTTCCTGCTCATTGTCCCAGGTGTGGGCCGCGCTCGGGATCCCCTGAACCGCCGCCCCGCCGTCCCTGGGCCTCCAGGGTGCTGCAGGAGGCGACCAACTGGCGGGCGGGGCCCCCGGCCGAGGCCCGAGCCCGGGAGCAAGAGAAAAGGAAAGCGGCATCGCAAGAGCGGGAGGCCAAGGAGACCGAGCGAAAAAGGCGCAAGGCTGGTGGGGCCCGAAGGAGCCCCCTCGGTCGGCCCCGCCCGGAACCTCGGAACGCCCCTCGGGTGGCCCAGCCTGTAGGGCCCTCAGCTCCTTCACGACCCGAGCGCCTGGGGCTGGCGGGGCGACCGCCCCGTCCATCCGCGCAGCCTCAGAGCGACCCAGGGGCGGCGTGGGCGGGGCCCTGGGGAGGTAGGCGGTCAGGGCCCCCCAGCTACGAGGCACACCTGCTGCTAAGGGGCGCAGCCGGGACGGCCCTGCGACGACGCTGGGACCGCCCGCCACCCTACGTGGCTCCACCTTCTTACGAAGGCCCCCACAGGACCTTGGGGTCTAAGCGAGGCCCCGAGCCCTCCCAGGCGCCCGCCTCAGCAGCCTGTGCTCCGACTCCGGCCAGGACAGAGGGAGGGTTCACAAAGAAGAGGCTGGATCCTCGGATCTATCGGGACGTCCTCGGGGCTTGGGGTCTCCGACAGGGACGGGGTCTCCTGGGGGGATCCCCAGGCTGTGGAACAGCCAGGCCAAGGCTGGAGTCCGGCAAAGGGGCCGTGGAGAAAAGCCTGGGGCTGGCTAGTGCCGGCCCGAATAGTGGTAGTGACAGCCATCCCCAAGCCAAAGCTGCTGGGAGCCCAAGCTCGGAGACAGCTCCTGCGGGGTTGGCCGCTGCGACTCCCAGCCCACCGCGTCCCGCTCCCAGGTCCAGGCCCCGTCTCAAGGGCCCCGGGGAAGGGAAAGAAAGTAGGGAACAGAGCTGGCTCCCCAAATGCTGGATTCCCTCCCTTAAAAGGCAGCCACCGCGACATAGCCAGACCCTCCCCAGACCCTGGGCTCCAGGAGGCACTGGATGGAGAGAGTCCCTGGGTCATAGAGAGGGGGCAGGACCTGAGACCTTGGAGGGTTGGAAAGGGGCCCGCCGCGCCCACACCCTGCCCCGCAGCTCCCGCGGCCCTGCTCGGGGAGAAGGCGTCTTTGTCATTGACGCCACGTGCGTGGTGATACGCTCCCAGTACGTTCCAACCCCTCGAACCCAGCATGTACAGCTTCTGCCCAATGGGGTGCCGCGCGTCGGGGGGGATGCCCCTAACCAACCGAAGCCCAACAAGGAAGAGGTCGAGGGAGTCGCGGCCTTTCCCTCCCCATGCCAAAAACTGCTGTTGAGCAGTCGCTTTTCACACCAGCTCGGTGGGGGGCGAGGGTTCGAAGCTGAGGGCGGGAAGCCCCCGGACTCCTCCTTGGAGGAGCGCGCCTCCCGCATCTTGGGGCTCCCGGTTGGCGAAGTAAACCTGCAGGACGCCCCCACGCAGCCAGGTAGCCCAGAGCGCTCAGTCTTAGACCCACCGGCTTCGGGAGGCGCGGGCAGTGCCGAGGGCTCGGAGGAAGTGGCGGCTGTCCCGCGGCGCGCGGGCCGGGGCTGGGCGCGGACCCCAGGGCCCTACGCCGGGGCCCTGCGGGAAGCCGTGTCCCGCATCCGGCGTCACACTGCCCCGGACTCGGACTCAGACGAAGCTGCGGAGCTCAGCGTCCACAGCGGCTCTTCTGATGGAAGCGACACCGAAGCCTCGGGCGCCTCCTGGCGAAATGAGCGGCCCCGGCCCGGGGAAGGCGGGAAGACGGCAGAGCTGAGCGACAGTATCCGAGAGATTCTAGATGTCATCAACCGAACCGAGGAGGCCTTCTTCGGAGAAAGGGACACTAAGGGGATGCCACAGGGAAATAGGGAGCAGGAGTGAGAGGCCCTTTCTTGTATTTGTGTTCCCCAACCTTTCCATCTTTGGGCCCACTGGTCCTCTTTCTTCCTCACAGACTTCCTTGTACCCCTTACCCATAGCCGTTCCCACACTTGAAATAGCAGCCGCCCGATTGAAAGGAAAGGGAGCATGTGGCAATTCATGGTTTCTTTTTTTTCTTTTCTTTGTCCTTTCCTTTCTTACTTTCCTTTCCCTTCCTTTCCTTTCCGGGAGAGGCGAGGATGAGCAGTTGACTTTAATCCCTGCTCCATTCAGGGCACTGGGGTAAAATCTTCACCAAGGGCAGATGAACTAGTTGTGGAGCTGAGCAGAGAGACCTAGCCAGGACCAGGAGGGAGGGCAGGGATGGTATAGTCATAGGAGGGCAACTTAGGGTGGAGTCTCTGGGCTGGAGGGAGAAAGTGATGGAAGAGGCTTCTGAGTGCGGTGACCAGGTGACATAGAGGCCTTTGGCAGAAGAGGAAGGGACCCAGAAGCAGCCAGCAAAACAGGAAGAGGGCTTACTTTGGTGTCACAAGGCCCCAAACGAGGTTCCAATCCCAACTCTGACACTGACTGCTGGGTGACCTAAGGCAAGTCACTTCCCTTCTCCAGGCCTACTAATATGTAAAATGAGGGAGTCCTAACATCATCTCTGATGTTTTGGATCCTTGGGGGAGGATTTGTATCTTATCCTCTCCTCCACCGGCTGAGAAAGAGAATTAGGAATAAATGTACAGAGTCTGAGTGTCCCTGGGTGGCTTCATTTTCACCTGCACTCGTTCACAACTCAAGAGATTGTCCAAGGTTTGCAGAAGATCTGAGTGAGTGGCTGAGGGCTTCTCTCCCAGTATCTTAGGTTTAGGTGAGGGCTCCCCAAAGCAGAGCAGGAGTGTGGCCTTGTCGCTGTCCCTGGCCTGCAGTGGTCTGAGCTGGGGAGGGAAGGCAGCCAGTGAATCAGCTTGGGACCTCTTTAGGCCTTCCCCTTTTCCTCCTCTCCAGTGTTCCTTAGTGATGCTATGAATTGTTACCACAATTTCACACCCGGGTGGTATCACTCATCTGAAAGAACCCTGAAAATTTCTTGCATCTCTGCCTCTTCCAGAAACCTTGGCCAGGGAAGGAAGAGGGAGGCTGGTCCCCAAAAGCCTGTAGGTGTGGGGTGTGATACTCGCTGTAGCCACTATGGGGCGCGCGCAGGTCGCGGATTTCCCCAGTAGCTAATTCCTGAGTCCCCCGCCCCGTACCCAGGCACTGCTAGTTAACCAGTTGATTCCCAGTTACTGCGCGCCGGTCCCCCGCCTTCCAGCCGTGTGAGGTCGGGGGCAGTCCTCTGGCCTTCTAGACTTCGGGAGCGCGCGGAGCCCCTCTTTGTACTCACCCACGCCAAGTGGCTTGGGACCCAGACACTGAAGTCTTTTTTCTCTACCATCTTGGAGAGCTCTGTCTCTATTTACTAGCCATGCGAATTTGGCCAAATCACTTCACCTCCCTGAGCCTCAGTTTCCTCATCTGTCAAATGGGGGTTTATAAACACCTACCTCGCAGGGTTGTTGTGAGGATTTTATGCGATAATGTATGTAAAGCGCCTTGCACAGTGCCTGGCACACAGTAGGCGCTCAATAAATCTAAGCTTCCCTTTGTCCAATCTTGGCATGTTCTTCCTTTCACCGACCTACTCCCTCCCTCCGTTGTCCTTCCCCCAGGGTTCCAGTTTCTTCCCACTTGGTGGGGGGCTGGGGGGACTCCTTTCTTTGATGGAAACTCCCGGCTCAACCCTGTCTCCCCTAGTCCGGACTCTTCCTTCCTTGCCCCCCACCCCACCCCCGCTGGCTCTTCCCACTGCCCCGGTGCACTCCCCCCACCCCCCATTCCGGGCAAGGGCTGAGTCAGCCTGGGTAAATTTAGCCGCCGACTCGGCGGGGCGCGGGGGCTTCGCCCAGACTGGGTCGCAGAGTCCTGGCCCGCCCGCCTCTGCCCCCATCCCTGCCGAGTCCACCAGCTCAAACTCTGCGTTCAGAGCCCCAGCCCCATTCTCAAACCACTTCTGATTTGGGTCTCCCGTTATCTCCATGTCACTCCCTACCCTCACC
Source organism: Panthera onca (assembly GCF_046562875.1). Taxonomy (NCBI): domain Eukaryota; kingdom Metazoa; phylum Chordata; class Mammalia; order Carnivora; family Felidae; genus Panthera; species Panthera onca. Next base: position 75,538,780 of record NC_138345.1, on the reverse strand, counting down.
AGACAGACTAGGCAGGGCAGTTTGGGAGGTCGCGCTGGACCACAGCCTGTGGCAAGCTGACTTTGGTTCAGTGAAGGGGGGAGTGTCTCCTTGGGCTTCTGAACCTGAAGGGAGAGCATTGATCGGAATCACCCTGGAGAGCTCATCCCAGAACCTGCCCGAGACCCATAAAGTCAGGTTTCAAGTTAGCTCTTGCTGGGGAGGAGGTAAAGGAAGTGAGGTTCACCTCACTTTGGGCAGAGATCAGTTTCCTAAGGTCAGTCTACCTTCTACCTACAAGTCGATTCTAACTATTGAGCACTTACTGAGCACCTGAGAGGAACCGGGCGCTGGCTGGGTTGGGCTCCAGGAAAGGGAGGAGTAAGTAAGGCCTGCCTTACTGCCTTCACAATGGGGTGAAGATGAAAACACACAAATAACGATAGTAGTGAGCAGGGAGTGGTCAGTACTACAAGGAGTCAAACCAGGGAGATTGTATGGATTTTACGAGCTCAGGAAAGGCTCCCCGAAGGAGGAGACATCTGAAATAGCATCTGGCGAAAGGGGTTCCAAGCAGAGGGAAGAGCAAAAATGGGAGCACGGATATGGGGAAACAGTATGTGTAGGAAATTACCAAACGGTCTGCTTAGACTGGAGTGGAGGGAACATTCGGAGCACTTGCGGAAGATAAAGGCAGGAGTGGAAACTGAGGGCACGCTGGGGTGAGGCTGGCCCACTAGGGAGAATGGGCCTTGGGCCTCTGGGCTTGAGAAGAGAATGGCCTTCAGGCCAGGAGGAAGACCGAGGAAGGCCAGGGCAGTGGTGAGAGCATCTGCCTGGAGTTTGCTACAGCCCAGGGGCTCCAGGCTCTTGGGCTAGTAGAAGAGGTGAGCCGTGCAGGATAGTGGGAGGTAGACTCCGCCATGCTGCGAAAGCCTCTTCGGGGCTGAACACCCAGGAGGCCAGGCTCTCAGAGCTCACCCACACTACTACCGTTACCAGAGAAATGGTGTAGTGTGGTGTTTAGCGCATGGACTCGGGGGCCTGGCAGCATGGCTTTAGATCTTGCCCCTACCTCACACCAGCTGTGTGACCTTGGGCAATTACTCAACCTCCCTGCGTCTTGGGGTCCTCAGTTATAAGATGGGGTTATTAATAGTGCCTTTCTCATAGGCCTGCGGGGAGGATTAAACGATTCAATATGTAAAAGCACTTAGAACCATGCCCGGCACATAGGAAGTAATACCTAAGCGTTAAGCTCTGATTATGATTTATCTCTAGAGCTATTTCATTAGTATTTGGGGGTTTAGGAACAGGAGGATGGGGAAGTAGAGATAGGGCAAGAGGTGGGACAGGCAGCAGAGGCCAGGTCAAGAGGAGCGGGGAGGTCTGGGATGGAGAGAGTCCCTTGAATGGGTGAATGGTGTACATGGAACCTCTGGGTAGTTAGAGCCGTGATGCAACCCACACCCCTTCCCCAGGACTTCCTCCATCTTTGCCTAAGGGTGGAGTCAGCGCCAGCTGCTAAAGATCTGGGGAGAAAGGGATAGAGAGGAGGAGAGGAGTGACTGCAGGTCTGGGGGCCAGCCCTTGGTGAGCCATATCTCAGACTGGCCCTGCGTGGCACTGTGGGTGGGAGGCTGGAGGCTCCCTGCTGCGAAAATGACTTCTAAATCTGGCTGCGTCTGCCAGCTGGTCAGCCTTGAGACGGAGGCCACAACCACCCCCAACCTTGGGACAGCCTCACAGGTCAGGTGTAGGGACAGCAGACGCAGGAGGGCGTGGTCAGGTTGGGGCAGCAGGACACTACCCTCCCAACAGCCAGGTTCTTCCCGGGAAGCCCTTTTCTGTTGTCCCAAACGGGGCCCAGTTAATATGGCCTTAAAGGCCCAGCGGGCCCCTTCCCCTTTCAGACTCTCGCGGGAGCCCTGGAACTTCCCTAGATCAGTCACAAATGGATAACAAAGAACCAGGCCGTAATTATGGGACTTTAGAGGATTCAGGGTCAGGAGTGTGCGTCTGGGGTATGAGGAAGAGAGAACCAGGAGAGTTCTGGCTGGACCTGAGTCTATAGGGAGTGTGCAAAGTGTGCCTGTGGGGAAAGGTGAGCATTCACTCATTCATTTGTTCACTCATTCATTAAACATGTGTGCCAGGCCCTAGGGACACACAAGAGACTCAGACCCGGTTCCTGTTTAAAGGGAGCTTCCGGTCTAGGGTGAGATCTCTATCTCTGTGTGAGATAGGGCGAGGGATGTGGGAGAGGAAACCCACAAAGACATTACAGTGTAGACTGTATACATAATATATGTTAATGAAGGCCTTCTTGAGGATCCAGGCAAGCATGAAGGAAGGAGAAGGTCCCTGACTATGACTTCTGGGAGTGGGAATATACCTAAGGACTCTGAGAGATGGGTTACTGAGAGTGAATTTGTTAGTGAAGGCAGACTCAGTCTGCCTACTGTCCTCTCCCCTGCATGTCTTGGCATGGGGTGGGGCTTCCTCCCTTGGAGCCCCGGATACTACATAGCTTTTTATGGGTACTTTTTTTAAAATTAATTTATTTATTTTGAGAGAGAGAGAACAAGAAGGGGAGGGGCAGAGGGAAGGAAAGACAGAATCCCAAGCAGGCTCTGCACCATCAGTGCAGAGCCCGATGCGGGGCTCGAACCCACAAACCATGAGATCATGAACTAAGCCAGGGTCAGGAGTCGGAGGCTTAACTGACTGTGCCACCCAGGTGCCCCTTTATGACTCCTTTTATTTTATTATTACTTTTAAAATGTTTGTTCATTTTTGACAGAAAGAGCACGAGCAGGGGAGGGGCGGAGAGAGAGGGGAACAGAGGAGCCGAGGCGAGCTCGAGCTCGAGCTCCATGCTGACAGCAGTGAGCCTGATATGACTCGAACTCACCAAACGTCAGATTGCGACCTGAGCCGAAATCAGACGCTTAACTGACTGAGCCACCCAGGTGCCCCTTTTTGTGTCCTTTTAAAGAATAGCTGCTTCCTGCATCCATCTATCCATCATGCATGCATGCATCCATCTATACATCTCACCTGTCCATTTATCCAGCCAGCTGCCAATCCCTCTGTCATCCATTCACCCATTTATCCATCTGTTCGTTCATCCATTCACTCATCCATTCATCCATCCATCTCTTCTCTTAATGAGGACATATGATATGCCTAGCTCAGTGCTACAAGGAATGCCAAGCACAGAGCCCACAGTCCTCGGGAAGGTGGAAGCCTAGTAGGAGGACAGGAAACACGCAGATAACCATCCATGGGACAGCCAGTACCTGCTGTTCATGAAAGCCCTACCCAGAAGCTGCTTCAGGAGGCAAGGCCACTTTGCCAAGGGGTATGAGAAGGGCTGAAGGTAGGGAGGGACACCTGAGATGGGTTTCAACAGGGGGAGATGGGGAAGAGGTGCTTTCCAGGGCATGAGCAAAGGTAGAGAGGTGGGAAAGCCCAAAGCTTTCACGGGGAACAGAGTCAGTGGGGAATTCAGAGGAGCAAGGACCTTGGAATGATGTGTGTGAGCCAAATCGTGAAGTGTCTCTGGAAAGCAAGGATAAAACGTTTGAGCTTTAGCGAGAGGGATTGAGGAAGAGGGGAGGGGCAGAGAGGTTTTGAGCTGCGAATGTCCCTCCTCAACACCTATAGCATTGTTTTCTCTGCTGCTTGATCACGGCCTTCGTTGGTCTTGTTATGTTGTGGAATCTCCTGCTGGACCATAAGCTACTTAAGGGTAGTGCCTTTGACTTAGCTCTGTATCCACTACAAGCTGGGCCTGGAGCAGGCTCCCAGCAAATGCTGTCAGCGGGTAGGAAGAAATGATAAAACTGTGTAACAGGAACACTGGCACAGCAATTCAGGGTCAGATAAATGGGAGGAGAGGGGGCTGCTGCCTGGTGTCCTTCCAGCCCCCACTCCAGCATAGGGATAAACCCCCACTTTCTTTGCTGGTCTCTCCAGGAGCTCTTCCAAGAGGCACCACAAGGTGGCGCTGTTCTGACTGTAGTTCTGTGTTCAGCCGAGGTCCTTAAAATGTTTGCAGTTGGAGGAGTGCCCATCCAAGAACTGTCCCTGGATGGTCTAGACATTTCCTTCCAGCAAGTGCTGAGACAGAATGAAAAGGTTAAGTGCAGCTATGGAAAAGCAGAGCCAACAGACCCCCAACCCCACTGCAAGTACCAGCCTCATGTATCCATTCATTCATGTGACAGTACCTACTATGTGTCAGGTACAATGTTAGGCTCTTGGAAAAACAGCAGTGAACGATCATAGTCCCTGCCTTCAAGAGCTTGACATCTAGTCTTAACCAAAAACCAAATCTTTTTTTTTTTTTTGCTATCGTTCTCTTTCTTTTACACACACACACACACACACACACACACACGCACACACACACACACACACTTGCCAAGCCAATCCCCTTGACCTGGGAAGCCATCTCCATGAGAAGTCTACTCTTTGGCACTGTTCATCCCTCCAAATCCGAGTTTCTCCCTATGGTTGCTGCATGGCCACATGAGTGTGACCCTTAGATGCTGCCTCCTTGGATAACTCCTCTTGCCCTCTCAGAGCTCCCTGACCAGCCCTTTCCTAGTCTTTCTCCCAACCTCCCCCATCACATCCACAGCCACACTGTCAGCTTTAGAAGCTCTAGGGACCTCCTGAGAGTACGTCTGCTATGGATTAGGGCCTCCTAATATTCTAGACCTCTGGAGGTTATAGGAACATGACCACTCATGTGGATCCACAGAAGGACCCTATGAGATCCTGGTGTCACCAGCCCAGAGGTAAGGAGCTGGAGTGTCCAGAAAACCAAAGAGCTCAGAAACATGCCCCTCTGTGGCCTGGGGGCTCTGCCAGCCAAACCTGTCCCTAGACAGGCTGCCTTCTTTTTCTCATCTACTTTGGCGGGGTGGTGGGGGGGGCAGGCCTCTCCCTAGCTGTGACTCCATGGTGGTGGCTGTGGGAGACACTGGTTGAGAGGTGAAGCATTGTGGGACATTGTCCACTTTCCCAACATGCTCCAGGGCCCAACTTAGCCCTTGGCGGGTTTGGGAGAAGAGAGGAGGGAGGGTTGGTGCTGAGAGTGGGAGCCAGGCCCATCGAGGTCCCGGGAGTGAATGCCGCATTGTTGGCCAGGCCAGAGTCACAGATAATTACCTCAATTAGTGACAATGGGAGAGTAATAAATACAGGCTTAGTGTCTCCTACCCCACCAGGGCTCCGAAGATTAATCCAGGCTGACGGGCGGGCCCTGAAAGGCGTGATGGACAATTCATTAAACTCCCCAAATGCCGCACAACCTGGGCGTGAAGGCTGAGTTAGCCCCCTGGGGGCTGCGCCTTTGTCCTGATTGTGTGTCTCCGCCGCAGCAGAGCCGGGCAGCCCCCAGAGAGCGGGGAGGTGAGTGGGGCTCCCCCAGCCGGGCCAGGCGGCGGGAGGATTAGGCCTTGGTCCGGCCCTGGTTGCCCTGGCACACCAGCCCGGCCGGGCTGGAATGTCCGTGGGGGGGAGCAGGCCGAGCGGAGGGGCGGGGCCGACAAGGTGGGGTAAGGGGGGCACACAAAACCGGGGGCAGGAGGAGTTAATTAGACGCCAGCCGAGGAGGGCGAGGGGCCACAATAGGGCCGAGGGGCTGCCAGGGACGGCCCCTTCACTTCCGAGGATTAATAGGGAGGAGGGAGAGGGGAGGGGTTCGGCCCTGGGGGAGGAGAACTGGAAGCTTCCCAGGGTGGCACTGCCCCCTTTTGCCCAGCTTGGCACCTACTTGGCAAGTGACTGGGAGGCAGGAGGCTCTGGCAGCCTGGGCAGGTGGCCCCCAGCATCCCACAAAGTGGCTCTTTCTCCTGGCATGGCGCCTGCATTGGGAGATGATTGAGCAGGAGGAGAAAAAGGACCCTTCATTTATCTGGGGAGTAATGGAAGCAGGAATGTTTAGGGGCCCTGCTCTCAACACCCTCCACCTCCACCAACCTACTCTGAGGCAGAACCAGGAAGGAGCCTGAAGCTTTACCCTTTCTGATGAGGCTGCCGGGTTAAAGCCAAGAAGTCCGTAGAGGGACTAGTGCTGGTGTGAACACACGGGAGCCGGGCCACTGTGTGTGCGTGCACATACACGTGCAGACACTTGTGCTCACAGGTATTTTGATGCCCGGGCCTGGTGCTCAGCAGGCTGTCAGTCAACGCCTGTTGAATGAATGAATGAACTCTGGTTTTGCTGAGGGTAAGTGAGTGTGAGAAAGAGGAATGATGCCGGGCTGCACCGTGACACAGGGTGGCCTTGGGCCCTTTCCTTCTGAGGTCCTCAGTGTGGCCCGGGAAGGATGGAACCCCACCTCTGAGCAGACGAGCAAATGCCCAGGAAAAATGAAGTGGTGGGGGTTCCTTCCCTTTGAAAAGGGCAAAAAAAAAAAAAAAAAAAGTGCAGTAGCCTCTTGGAAGCCCCACTTCCTCCTGTGCCCCAGGAACAGCCCTGGCTCCTCCCTAGGAGCCACCCCACCCTATCCCCTCCCAGGGAATGACAAGGGAGCGAGTTGGCGGCAGTTCCCTGGGCATATTTATAACCTGCTGCTCGCTCACCAGCGTCTGCTTTTAGCCCAGACGGGGGAGGGGGCAGGGGGGTGGTCTGTCTCATGCTGGGCGCCCCGGCTGGGTGTGGAAAGAGTGAGTAAGGGTGAGTGGTGGGCAGCTCTGTATGGATATTCCTGCTCACACCACAGCCAAACAGCTTATTTTCTCCTCATTTTGTTATTTTTCTCCCTCTAGCCTGGAGAGGAGGACTGAGCCAGCCTGAGGTGGGGAGGGGGGGGGTGCTAGACCCTGGGGTATTTGCAGCCCCACTGACAGGGTTTTTCCAGGGTGCGTGTGGCAGGGTGTGTGTGGTGCCGGCTTGCTGACCCCCTGGGGACTGCGCAGGCCTGCCGTCTCACTCCTCTCAGCTTTTCCGCTCCCCCCCCCCCCAGGGTATTTCAGGACTAGTGCCTCCCTCACCCGCTGAGGCCAACCATGTGTCCGGGGTCCCTGGCAGCCTCAGATCCCCCTGGGTGTGTGGCACCTGGCACCTGAAGATCAGAAGTGGGTGGAAGGGTAGCCTGGGTGGATAGGGCAGAGCTGGGGCATCAGGCCCATTCCTGACAACACTTGCCTATGGTGATACCTTTCCAGGCACAGCCCTTCGTGAGAATGGCACAGGTGATCATAACATGAAAAAGAATTAGCTTCTATGTAATGCTTTGCAGAGATCCCACACCCCTTTTGCTTGCCCCTCGCCGCCCCCCCCCCCACACACATACACACCTTTTTTCTTGGTGCATGGCCCCTTGAGGGCCCAGCCTCATTCTGCACTTCCTTACCCACTTTGAAGTCCCCGCCCCTGGAAGCGAGGGCTCCCATGCAGAGGACTGATTCTGGGAGTCTTTCATCAAACCTCATGGGTGTGCAGAGGGCTTTACACTTCGCTGAGCCTTCACTGCACTCCCTTCTTCGTCTGACAATACCAGTCAATGTGTTTGATTCCCTCGCCACCCTATAAACTTCTTCAAGTAGGCACGAGGGCTCACGCATCCCTGTATCCCCAGCCTTTGGCACACGCCTGGCACAGAAGAGGCGTCAGCAAGTGTTCAAGTGACCAGAGTTTTCACGTACATGACCCTCATCTGAACCTCACCACCTTCTTGAAGGAGAGGACTAACCACTGGCAACCATCCCTGTTCAATCGACAAGGTAACTGAGGCTGAGAAAACAACAGATTTGTTGAAAGTCTAATTAGGGCCAGAACAGGATTCGTTGCTTCCCTTTACCCTTCTTCAGCCCTTGTGTGTCAGTTCAGCTCAGAGGCCCCAGCTTCTAGGCCTGAAAGCTAATACCCATTCCAGCTCTTGGAGTTAGGAATCAGGTGAGAATGCTTGGGGACAGCTGCCAACCCTTCAGCTCCCCAAACGCTGCCTCTCCCCAACTCTGGGCATCATCCAGTAGGGGCCCAAGCCCCCTCTCCTGCCTGTGGCATCCCATTCACTTCTTGCTTTGGGAGCTGGGGGATCTAATAATTCATTGGATTATAGACTGGACATTCTCTGCAGGGGGTTCTTTACTGGAAACCCAAGGCTTATGAGAGGTGCCTTCTACCCCGGATCAATAAGGTTTCTACTCCTCCCCCTCTGCTGCCCATGAGAGCTAAGCTGGTGCTGGCTTGGCAGATGGAGAAAAAGGGAAAGGGATGTCATTGCAGGGTTGAGCAGCTCCTGGCTCCACTCCCCTACCCCCACACATACCCCAAAGGCCAACAGGGGTCAGAGTTCACACATCCAGGGAGAGGTGGGAGGCAGCTACCACAGCAAAAGAATCCTAGGGAGAGGGGGAAATTCTCCAGCCATCTGGGATCAGTTGCTGCCCTTGGGGGGTGGGGTGCTTCATAGCTCCCCTGCCCTTTAGGTCCTCCCCTGGGGGGAAGTCTTAGGATTAGGGACAAGCGTTAGAGCTTAGGAAGGGGTTAGTGTTGTCTGAAGTTAGGGTTAAGGCTAAGGTTAGACCTAGATCTAGGGACGGGCAGAGGATTAGGGTTAGAGATAGGTTCAGGGCGTGGGCAGGATTAGTACTCCTGCCGACTCTGGTGAATGTGCACATGGAGGTATGAGCGTTATTAGTAACAGTGCTCTTTCAGGCTCTTTATGGGAATGACTAACTTAATGGTGTGGTTATGGACCACACTTGGGTTTCCTTCTGGTCACATTGGTTTAAGCCCTAGCCTCTAGTTGGATTCTAGCCCTTCAGCTCCCTTCTTCTCCCCCACTGTCGTCTCTGAGCTTTTGGGTCCAGTGCTAGAACCCATCACCTGTCACCTGGATCCTCCTGAGCCCCAGGTTGGGAGCTGGGGTCCTAATAAGGACGTGATAAGGTCCTAATAAGCTGTGACCACAGCTGAAGCCAATAGGCTTCAGGGGCCGAAAGCTCTACAGCAGCACCCTTTCTGCTTGGCTTTCTCTTCTTTGGTTTCTTTTCAGAACAGGGTCATGGCTTCACTCAGGTGTAGCTATTTTCACAATTCCAGAAAGGAAAGGCAGGCTTAGAGTTTGTTTGCCTGTTTGTTTAATCCCCGTTCATCAAGGGAAGAAACTGAGGCAGTTATGGACTTGCCCAGTATCACACAGCCGGTTGGTGTTCAAATAGGAAGAAGAATCTTGCAGGGTGTCCTGGCTCCTGGCCAGGTTCTTCTGACGACCTAGCTCCCCAGGGGCCTCATTAAGGTCATGCAAGGGTTAGAATCTCAGGGTCTTCTTGCAGGGCGGGGAAACCAGTCCCCCGACAATGTAGCCTATTTAAGAGAGACAAGCAATGGTGTGTTCTGGGTTCAAGGAGAAGCCACCAAGTCACTGATAAAAATAGAAATTTTATTCTGCGGAGGAAGATACTACATCGGTGGGGGTGGGGAGCCACTAATAGCTACAATGGAAGGAAATGCTGATTCCGGTAGGCAACGGCATCTTTGAGAAATTGGGGAGAGGAAGAGAGGGATCAGAAGAGGCTGGAGAGCAGAAGGAGAGGAGAAGGGAGAGGGATTGGGGTGGGGTGGAAGTGGTCTCTGCAAGCCAGGCCGGAACCCAGCACAATAAATAGTTTTATTTACAACAACCAAACTTGTGGCTTTGTATCCACGATTCAGTGCAAATTATTTACACACTGATGAGGAGGCAGGACAGGAAGGGGTAGGAGGTGGGTGAGGGAGGCATGGCTCACAGCTGTTCAATGGCTCCATGACAGAGGCTGGGAGAATGGGGGTATTTCTGCTGGGTCCCCCAACCTCCTTTTCCACATCACCACAGCTGCCCTTTCACCCTAGAACCTCCCGGTTCCGTTGTAGGTGGGGAGGAGAAAGGCCCTGCTGTCCAGGTGTGTGTTCAGCGTCTGCACCCTTGGCAGGAGAATGGGAAGGGCGTGAGAAGATCTGGAGAAAAAACGGAGGATAAAGGGGAGGGAGAGAGGCGGGGGGGGGGGGGGGGTCACTGGCGCGGTGGAGGAAGCAGAGCCACATGGTCAGAAGCTGACCCCCACGGGGAAGGGAACAATCCTTCTCTCACCTCCTGGCCAAGCAGGGGGCAGTGCAACAAGGGGTCTCCCGGGAGAGGGAGGGAGGTAGGTCCGGGGCAGGTCCATCAGGATGGCAAGAGGGTTCATGCCGGCCCAGGCAAGTGGTTTCCGGAGTCCCCCGGTAGGAGGAGGTGGGAGAAATGATCGCATACGTATGAATCGCGGGGGTTGTGGCTGGAGGGACTGGGTGGGCACGTATCCGGGTGGGCTAGAGGGGAACGCTCCTGGGGCGAGTCCGCGAAGCGTCTCACAGACACTCGTGCAGTACGCGCGTGTGCGTGCAGTTGCGGCAGCTGACGTGGCAGCACCAGTGGAAGGTGCAGTTGCAGCGCTCGGTGACGCGCTGTGTGCGCGTACGGTGGCCCCGGCCACAGCAGAGCAGCTCGCAGCCGTCCAGCGCCGGCGAGGAGCTGTTGCAGGCGCGCCCGGCCGTGCCCGCCGTTCCCAGGCGTCCGCTGTACGTGCAGAAATTGGGCGATTTCTCGAAGTAGACGAGGTCGTGGGGGGAGGGCGGCTTGTGCGCCGGGTCCTCGGGCTCCAGGCGCAGCAGTTCCGCCCTCGAGGCGCGGTTGCTGCCGCGGTTGCCATAGAGGACGCGCGAGGCGCCATCGAATCGGTCGCGCAGCACGTCGCCCACGGCGCGCAGCGTGGGCAGCCGCATCCAGCACGTGCGCACCGTGCACGAGCCCGACATCCCGTGGCACTTGCACTCCTGGCGCATCTCAGAGAACACAGTCTGGGGGGAAGGAGGAAGAAAGGGTGTCCCGGGGCACTGTCAGGGCCAGAGCCACCACCGTCCCAGATACCGCCCCCTCCCGGACCCTGCCAGGACCTCAGCAAAGGCCCAGGCTTAGCCCTCGCGCCGAGATTTGAACCCCAGGCCCAACTGCTCCACGCGGGATAGTGGTCTCGGCCTCCAAGCCTCGTTTTTTGAATCTGTACAACGGAGGGCTGCAGGCAATACATTCCACGGGTTCCATGACTTCTAATGTCTTCAGTTCTACCTGCCCTCAGCCACTATCTCTTCCATTCTCTGCCTTCCTTCCACATCTCCTGCATCCTCTGCATCCTCGGGACGTCCTCTCCTGATTCCCTACTCTGACGCCTGGCCTTATCACCGATCGTCACTCCCCAAGTTCGAGGTTAGCCCCTGCTCAGGGACTCGGAGATCCCTGCCACGCCACTCCGCTTCCGTGCGGAGCCCCTCAAGCCCGCTCACCGTGCGGCCAGCCTCGTTGTTGTGAAGGTTCATGAGGAAGCGCAGGTCCCGCCCCTTCTCCCCGGAGTCCACAAACTCCCTGCCGAAGAGGCGGCCGAAGTCGATGTTGTCGCTGCAGCCCCCCCAGTGCCAATCGGGGCCCCCAGGGCCGCGCCGCCGATAGTCGCACGTGCAAGACTCGATGGAGCCCTCTGAGCAGGAGCGCGCCACCGAATGGGTAACCCCGGCGGAGGTGATAGCGAAAATAAACGCCGTTTCCCGACAGCCTGTGAGAGAAGGGAGCGGGGATCAGCGAGGGGGTACGCGGGGTGCTGCCAGCCTCCTCGGTGGAGGGCTTGGGACCTTTGACTCCGCCCTTAGAGTCCCGAGAGCCGGCGGCCGGCTGGGTTGGGAAGCTGATCTCCTAGAGAAAGCACGTGCGTGGGCACGCAACCCTGTCCACGCTTGTAATCACGCGTTCCTGAGACTCAGGGCGCATTTGGCTCCTCAGTGGGAGTGGGGCAGGTCCAGAGGGAAAAACTGAAAAGAGGGGAGGGGAAGAACTCTGCACTTGCCAAGACCTCTCCGCGCCCCAAACTTTCGGCCCCTGTCGGCGATGCAAGCCTTGCTGGGCTGGAGGCAAGACACACTCGCGGAGATCAGCTTCCCAGGCGCCTTTGAGAGGGGCCGGGGAGACGGTGGCGAGCCGGCGTCCACGACTCAGAACTCGCTTTTGCTGGGGCAGTCGCGCAGAAAAGTTAAGCTTCGCGCCGGAGGTGCACGGCTTGCAAACGCCTGGTAGAGCTGGCGCTGGGCACGAAGCTCTTGACGGGTTGATCCTGGAACCCTGCAGGCGCCTGGGACATCTTCCCTGCACTCGCCCGCCCCTGCCCTGCGGGTGACCCTGCGTTCCCCTGGTCCCGGAAGTGTCGCTTTCCTGGGTACCCACCTCGGTTGACGATCTTGCCGAAGAGGTGGGGCCCCGTAGCCGTGGGGCAGTTCCAGCGGCGGTTGCGGAACTGCCACTTGCACTCTCGCACAGCGCTCTGCAGCCCCCCGCTCACGCTGTGCAGGATCCCCGGGTTCTGGCGGATCAGCCTCCTCTGTTTGCGGCTCAGCAGCTGAAGACTGGGCTCGAGCACCAGTTGTAGACTCTTGGAGTCGGTTAGCAGGTTCGTGGAGGAGGCTACGTTCACGATGCCCCTGGTGAGATGCGTGGTAGGAGCTCAGGCTCTGGTAGGGGACCTGCTCCCTAAGCAAAAAGATCGTGTCTACCCTGTCCTCTTCCTGGGACTATTTGCTTGAGAGAGCAGCAGGAGATCAATAATGAGGTAAAGACTCCGAGCTCCCTGGCTAACTGGTTTGAAAGGAATGGGCGTCCAGAGTGTTGTGCAGGGCCGCTCAGGACCCTGGGCCTGGGGACTGGACAGGGGAGGCATGGGAAACCTGAAGACTAGATGTCCACCTTGATTCTGAGAGACTGCTTCCCCGGGAGCCTGGGCAAGGAAATCCTGGCCTGGAGTCCATGCCCACCCAAGGGGTGAAATGCTCAGGAGTCCCACCCTCCTCTCGCCTCCTTTCTGAGCGCTGGCCTGGCCCTTCGCTTCCGAGGCAGGGAAACCCGTGGTGTGGCTACCCCCGCGAGGCTGGGTTTGGGGCTCAAGGGAGAAGGGCGGTGCCAGATGGGAGTGGGCTCCCTGCCTGGAGGGAGTATCGTGGGCCGCCGCGGGCGGACCGTTTACCCCACCTCCTCAGAACTAGAGTCTCTGGGGCAGCTCCGCTCCAGAGCGCCCCTCGGTGTCTCAGAGGGAAGTCAGTGCGGTGGAGCGAGCCTGTCTGCGGACGGATCCCAGAGCGTGGGAGCTGGCTGGGGCTGGCCCCTGGCTCTGCGCCCCGGGACAAGTGGCGACCCCGCACCAGCTCACTTACCACCATCGGCCACTGCTGTTGGCGGCCAGGGCTGCGGGCAGAGCGGCCAGCGCCAGCCACAGCGTAGCAGAAACCCAGCCGGGCAGCAGCGCCCAGTGCCCCATGGCCTGCCCGGCCTCGCCTGCTCTGTGCTGAAGTTGGGGCGGCTTTGGCTGCTGCCCGCGACGGTGGGACGGGTCGCGGCGGTGGCGGCGGTGGCGAGAATTCGCAGTCTGGCTCTAACAGCCCTGGGGGCGGGCGGCGGGCAGCATGGCTCGCGGTCCCAGCTGGTGGGCTGAGGCAGCCACGGCGGGCGGCACCGCCTCTTATAGTTGCGGCGCTGGCTGAAGTGACGATAGGAGGCTGCCCGCCGGGCCGCACCGTGGCACCAGGGCGCACCGGTCAGGGGCGCAGACAATGGGCAGCGAGCGGGGCCGTGGCTCCCGCCCGTCTGAGGCGAGAGCTGACGGGCTGGCCGTCGGGGCTCACCCCCGCCCCCTGCCCGGTGGCTCCCGCCTCCGGGCCTGCACTGGCCGCCGACCCCTCCCCTTGGGACGCCCTCCCACGCGCGCCCGCCTCACTCCTCTTCGCGTCCGGAGCCCGTCGGGGACCAGCGTCCGCCAGGGGGCGCGGCGACAATGTGCTAAGGGGAGAGTCTGCCGGGAGCCCAGCCGCTTCGCCACCACCGGCTGTGGGGCTGTCCCCTCGACGTCACCCTGGGCCCGTCTGGCGTCCTCTCTCTCCCCACTCCTGAGTAGAGGAAGGAAAGCTGTGATTCTGGGCAGCGACTCCGGGGAGACGCCTCCTGCTTTGGAACCCCCGACGGCTGGACAGGGAAGGATAAGGGGGAGACTGGGAGTGGGGTCGTGGTCAGGGAAATCCTGAGGGTGGGTTTGTGGGGTAAGTTCACCAGAGAGAAAACCGGGGACCGCGGCAGTTTGTGTTTGTGGGCTGGTAGGAGTGCACAAGTGACTATGGGGTGTGTGTGTGTGTGTGTGTGTGTGTGTGTGTGTGTGTGTGTCTAAGTGGGACAATGCAAGGGTGAATGCATATGAGAATATGTGAGTGTGTTCTGAGGGTGCACACTCGTGTGTGTCCTCATGGAGAGAAACTCCATGTTTTGAGGAGGGACGTTAGGGAACTTTCCAAAGAATCTTGGCATGTAGCTCAGGTCAGAAGGGATCAGTCGAGTCATCTTGTCACAGCCACCACCTGGGGCAGTGCATCATCTATGTGTCGGGAAGGAGGTGGCGGCCACTGTCAGGAAAGACCCAAAGACTGACTGAGGGATGGAGTGTCTGGAACTGTTTGTGGAGGTGGGTGGATGGGTGGATGAGTGTGCGTGCGTGGGGAGATTAACTATGCATATATGTGTCACTCTCGCCGTGTATACCTTGTGTCACCCTATGGTGTGTCACTCTGTGGCATGTATCAACATGTGCATGTCACCGGGGGAGGGGACTGAGCCTGCAACCAAGGCGGCATCAAGGTGGACAAAGCCTGGAGTAGCTGAGTCTCTGTGGATTAGGCTCAGGAAGGGCAGTGGAGTGGGTGTCAGGTGTGCGTGTGGGTGGGGAGGGCTGGGAAGAGAAGAGTTGCTGGCTGAGCTGAACCCAGAATAGGGAACTTGTGCCTCCACGTGTCTGCTTCTTTTTGGATTTTTCTGCCAAGTTTCTCTCTTCTTGCAAAATTCTGGCTCTTTCCACTCTCACCACATTTGAGATATCCCGAATGCTTGCAAGCATCTCCTCCACTGTAGGCTTTTCTCTTTTTTCCCAGGGACCCCAATTCAGCTTCAAGGCTACCTTGGCCTCCTATTGAAGAGGAAGTGGCTGCTGTCCCCTGTACTGGGGCATAGGGAGCACCACCAGCTTTGTCATCATGCCCTACCACCACACACAAATGGCCCCTGCAAGGAGGGAGGACCTCCTCCCTTATGTCTCTCTTCTCTCTCACTTTACAGAGGGGAAAAAAAAATAGATTAAGAAGTTGTCCAAGGTCTACACAGCTAATGAATGAATAAATGGGGCACGTGTCTGGCTGAGTCGCTGGTGCATGTGACTCTTGATCTTGGGGTTGTAAGTTTGAGCCCTACAGTGGGTGTAGAGATTACTTAAAAACAAAATCTTAGGGGCACCTGTCTGGCTCAGTGGGAAGAGCATGAGACTCTTGATCTCAGGGTCCTGAGTTCAAGCCCCACTTTGGGCATGGAACCAACGTAAAATAAATAAATAAATAAATAAATAAATAAATAAATAAATAGTAAGCTTCAAAATTAGAATCTTAAAAAAAATGAACAAATTGGTAGACCCAAATTAAAACTCAGATCTGGGGTGCCTGCGGGGCTCAGTTGGTTACGTGTCTGATTTCTTGATTTCAGCTCAGGTCATGATCTCATAGTTCGTGAGTTCGAGCCCTGAGTCAGGCTCTGTGCTGAACAGCTCAGAACCTGCCTGAGATTCTCTCTCTCCCTGTCTACCTGCCCCTCCCCTGTGTTCTCTCTCTCTCTCTCTCTCTCTCTCTCTCTCTCTCTCAAAAATAAATAAACTTTAAAAAACTCTTTTTGACTCAAAGCCAATGCTCTTTCCACCTAATCAGCTTTTGTGAGTGTGTAGCAATACAATAAGCTATGGACCCCATCTCAAAATTGACAGATAATTAAAAATGATTTTTAGGATCTTTCTGTCTCCCTTTTGAATCCTCTCTTTTTCACCTCCCCTGCTTTTAGGGTGCTTTCTAACTGAGTATGTACCCGGGTCTGATCCTGAAGAGTTCTAAGCCTCAGAAATGATCAGATATCCCATTAAAGGCAGGGAAATCACTCTAAGGAGTCCATGTCTGATAAGTTTAATTAATCTTCTTGGGGCATCTCCATTTTATTTTTTATTTAAAATTTTTTTTTAACGTTTATTTATACTGAGAGACAGAGAGACACAGAGTGTGAGCAGGGGAGGGGTAGAGAGAGGGGGAGACACAGAATCTGAAGTAGGCTCCAGGGTCTGAGCTGTCAGCACAGAGCCCGATGAGGGGCTTGAACTCACAAACTGTGAAATCATGACAGGAGCGGAAGTCGGATGCTTAACCTACTGAGCCACCCAGGTGCCCCAAGGGCACCTCCATTTTAAATGAGATGCTTATTAACCAAGATGAAGCCTGATGGAGGTTTTTTAAAATTTGTTATTTTAGTGTTTATTTATTTATTTTTTAAATCATGTTTATTTATTCTTGAGAGAGACAGAGCAGAGGAAGGGCAGAGAGAGAGAGAGGGAGACACAGAATCCAAAGCAGGGTCCAGGCTCTG
This sequence comes from Panthera onca, assembly GCF_046562875.1. Lineage (NCBI taxonomy): Eukaryota > Metazoa > Chordata > Mammalia > Carnivora > Felidae > Panthera > Panthera onca. The sequence continues at coordinate 75,522,290 of NC_138345.1, read as the reverse complement.
AGCTGTGAGCACAGAGCCCGACAAGGGGCTTGAACCCACAAGCCGTGAGATCATGACCTGAGCTGAAGTCAGACGCCCAACTGACTGAGCCACCCAGGAGCCCTAGTGTTTATTTATTTTTGAGAGAGAGAGAGGGGCATAGTGCAAGTGGGGGGAGGGGCAGAAAGAGAAGGAGACACAGAATCTGAAGCAGGGTCCAGGCTCTGAGATGTCAGCACAGAGCCCGATGTGGGGCTCGAACTCATGAACTGAGAGATCATGACCTGAGAAGTCGGCCACTTAACTGACTGAACCACCCAGGTGCCCCCTGATGGAGGTTACTTTTGAGGGCAATATCCTTCCCAGGCCTATTGCCCAGTCCAGTGCACCTGACCCTCCCAAGGATTTGACCCTGAGAGACAAGATGTTCTGGGTCCAGCATCCTCCCCAGATCCAAAATCCAGTAGTCTCTACGGAGGGCACCCAGCACAGAAGGCTCAAGTAAATAGACAAAGTACCATGGGCAGCTTGTCCTTCATCCCTTAGGAGTTTATTCCCACTGGGGCCTGGGCCATGTGCTTTGGCCTGTGGATTGATTAAACCCCATGGAAGCTGGAGATGCACTGGAAGACAGGAAGCCCTTTCTGTGGCTCCTGGTGACAAGCAGAGGTGGGAAGAAAGAAAAGACGAGCTGGTATCCTTTGTTCTACCATTCCACCCACCAGGAGTAGTGACGAAAAGTGGGCTCTAAGGGCTCTAAGTCTGAGTCATGCTATGAATGACCTGGCCCAAATTTCTATTTAGATCAAATCATTACTCTATCAATTGTCCTGTTTCTTTCTTGTTTCTTCAATTTACCTCTATGCTGGATCATACCCATCAGCAGGCAAAATGCTGTAATATCTCCCCTCTAAAAACTCTAAAGCTTCATTCGACGCCACATTACCTCCTGAGATTGCTCCATTTCTCAGCCCTCTTTTACTGCAAAAGGGCTGCTTTACTCAAAAGGGCTGCTTTAATCACTAGCGCCAATTTCTTTTCTTTATTCCCTCTTTCCACCCCAATCGCCTCTTTGAATCTGCTACACCTCCTGATCAAAATCATCCATGACCTGTTGGCTCTCATCCTAACCGACTTTTAAGGAACAGCAGACAGAGTTGAACACTTTCTCCTTCTTGGAATACTTCCTCACTTGGTTTCTAGAACACCATTGCTACCTCCCTAGCTGCTCACCTTCTCAGTCTTCTATCTGGTTGCACCCTGTATACCCAATTTCTAAGCTTCAGAGTGTACACCAATTCAATTTGGAGTTTCTTTCCAGTCTACACTCATTCTCTTGGTGATCTATTCAGTCTCATGCTCCCTAATTTATATCTCTGGCCCTTAACCCTGAACTGGACTTGCACACCTAACACTTGAATTAGCATATCAAGATGTACATGTTCAAAACTGAACTCCTGGGGCACCTGGGTGGCTCAGTTGGTTAAACATCCAACTTCAGCTCGGGTCATGATCTTGCGGCTCACAGCTCAGAGCTTGGAGCCTGCTTCAGATTCTGTCTCCGCCTCTCTCTGCTCCTCCTCTGCTCATGCTCTCTCTCTAGAAAATAGATAAACATTAAAAAAAAAAAAAAAAACAGAAAACACTGAACTCCTGATTCTTCCCCATCCTAACCAGGTCTTTCTTCAGTGGTCCCATCTCAGTAAATGGCCACTCCATCTTGCTCCCCGCCCCCCCCCCCCCCCCAGTCTCTTATCCACAGAGCAGCCAGAGGCATTCTTTCCAAAACAGAAGTCAGATCATTTCATTCCTCTGCTGGGAATTTTCCAATGCTCCCCAATCTCACTCAAAGAAAAAGGCAAAATCTTTACAGTGGCCTCCACAGCCCTATATGGTCCATCTTGCTCCTTCCTTGTCCTCTCACTTCATTGCGCACCAGTTATCTCCCCTGTGGCTTCCTCCCTTTGGTGGCACTGGCCTAGTTGCTAATTCCTTGAACATCCCAAATGAGTTCCTGTCTCCAGATCTTTGCACCTGCTTTTCTGACTTCTGGAATGCCCGTCCTCAGATATCTCCGTGGGTTCCCTCACTTCCTTTCCCATCCCCCTATATAAAGCGGAATCCCACCACCTATCTCCTTTACCTTGCTCTGTTTTTCTATCACTTTTGACCACGGATAACTTTAAAGGCTTGAAGTAGAAAACCAGTAGCAAAGCACCTCCTTGGAGCAGGAACAGGGGAGAGAGATACTGGAGGGAAAAGGGGCTTTATTTTGGGGGTGTGGGGAGGAAGCAGGGAACTAGGGCTGAGAGTTCACGGACAGAAGAGCCTACCTTCCTTTGAAGCACCAGCAGGCGGCACTGCCTCCTTGGGCCGGGAAGGCATCAGCCTCTGGTAGAGAAGGGGGCAAAGTTCTTTCTAGGGTAATCCCACAGATTTGTTGGGGCCAACTGCTCAACTGTTGGGGTTTTCCCTGAGAGTCCGACGCAGTCGGACTGTGGACCCTTTGGTGCCTCCGGGCGGTGGCCTGTGGTGCTACAACAGAAGGCGTGACAGGCGGAGGGTGGGCAGCACAGCTGAGCTCACCGCTGAGGGCGCATCCATCCCTCCTGGGCCTATAATTTGGGTTCCCCGGGCCTGGCCGCCCCTATCAGCGGCTCAGCAATAGATGAGTCACCCGGGACCCCGGGCCAAGGCAAACATGAGGGGGGGAGGAGGAGGAGGTTCCCGAGGCTTTGCTCTGCATTAGCCACCGCCTCGGTTGCTCGATCCCCCAATCTCCCGGGGGCCCCCACTCTTCTCTTTGACCCCCGCCCTCCAGGGCTCCAGTGTTCTTCCCAGATTGTTCTTGCTACACCCACCCTCCATCCTCATGATGGGAAGGCAGCCCTCCAGTCTTCTCATCGAAGGGAAGGAGGACCAGTTTGCTCCCATTCCCTCCCCAGAGTAATGACAGCCCCTCACTTTCCCCCTCCTGTCATGGCCCCAACCCCTGTCAAGGTCTCTCTGGTTCCCGCCCCTCCCCTTTCCTGGAGCTGGCTGCGTGCTTGGGGTATTAGGCAATGGGTGTGTACCCGCAGCCCTCTCCAGACCCCGCCTGCTCCACCACCCTCCAGCCGCCTGCGGGTCAGTGCTCAGGCCAGCCGGTCGGGCCAAGGGCACTGAGGGCCAGTTCAGGCCACCCAGTCTGCCTGCCTGTGGCCTTCTGTCCCAGAGCTGAGCTTCTGCATGGAGAGGGAACAGGAGTATGGACCCCTGGACAGACCAGCCTGGGGAGCCCTGGAGTCACTGAGAAGTTGAAGTCTATGGTAGTAGTTCTGACCCTGGCCATTCCTTGGCACCTGACTACACTACAGCCTGACAAGGGTAGAATCAGAAGAAAAAATCAGAAAAAACGTCCGAGAGGTCTCCACAAGAGAAGAGGAGCATAGGAAACCTTGTCCCCTTCCTCCAGGGACCTGAGTGGAGTCCCAGGCTAACACGCAGGCAGAAGGACAAGGACGTTGGCGAGGATCGCTGAATCCAGGTGTAAGGATGAAAGCTACTGAGATTGCAGATTCTGGTGGCCTCAAAAGCCACACATGGTTTGGGTCTTGGCCTCTAAACAGGAAGAAGAGGCAGGGGCTATAGGGCTACTTCTCCTGCTTCCCTGCCCCCAGAGGTGCAAAAGCAAAGAAAAGCAACCCTCTTCTGGTCAGAGCTGGCCAGTGTCAGGAACCAGGGCACTTTTACCTCCCCAGCCTACTCAAGACCTGGTACATAAAGGTGGTCAATAAAAAATACATGGGCAGATGAAAGTCACTGACCTCTCTCAGACCGCTCTGCCCCCTAGACAACAGTGCCCCCTGCAGCACAGGGCAGGCTCTGCAGCAGCACAGGCTGGAGGCTGGCTGCCCAGACGAGCTGCATGGCCACCACCAAGGAAGAGATGACTGTGGCTGTGGGTTTCAGCCCCGTGGCTCTGCTTCCCCAGGGGGCCTGTCTCTGAGTCAACGTGCCAGCCTCGGGCGCGCGGGGCCAGTCGTGCCTTGGGCTGCGGTCTGGCAGGGGCGGGGGGCGGCTGGGAAGCCTGGGGCCCCTCTCTGGCAAAAATAGCCCGCAGTGGTTAGAGCTGGGAGGGTGAGTCAGGCAGGAGCGCAGTGGCGCCTAACCCCTTCACTGCCACTGGAGCTCCCTAAGGTGGTTTGTCCTGGTCTGTGCACCCCAAGATGGGACTCTTTCCCTGGCTGTCCTCAGGCTGGGCTCTGTTTGAGATCCCAAGGCCCTCCTCATTCCATGTGAAGCACGTCTGAAAGCATGGAGCGACGATATGGGCCACTCCAAGTACAGACTGGGGGATCCTGGGAAGGGCAGGAGAACTCCGCAGGCAAGGATGCCTGGAAGCCAAGGGAAGCAGAGGAGAAGGCTGAAGATCTTTGGGGCTACCCGAGCCTCTGCTAGGACCAAACTCTGAGGCCAAGGCTGACCCCTCCCAAGGGGCAGGCTCAGAGCTCAGAGGTGGGTGGAAGCCAAGCCACCCAGAAGGGAGCTTTTCCTGCCGGCTCTGAGTGCCTTGTGGTGCGCTCTGGCTCAGGGCTCTGCACAGCAGTGTCCAGGGAGAGAAGTTGATTCTCAGCTCCAGCTTCATCGTGTCAAAGGCACTCTCCAGCCATCCCGCTCTCCTTGGGGAAACTGAGGCAAAGAGAAATGACCACTTGGGACCAGGCTCCTATCTCCCTAGTCTGGGTCCCTGCACCCTCCTTGCAGACTTGGCTACCCAGAGCAGGTGAGAGGCACTTTGGTCACCACCCCCTTCAGTGGGGCCAAGCGTGAACCCAGGCGTCGGGGGAGAGGGTGTGTGTGTAGGCTGGGAGGAGGGGGAGCGGCTGCGCTCCCTGGGTCAAGGCGGGGGGTGCGAGGAGTGGGGTGGGGATGCCCGGGGCTCGGGGAGGGGCCGCAACTCTGTCAGCCGCAGCAGAGCCGCCTGTGAGCTCGGCACGAGTAGAGTAGAGCCAGAGCCCCCAGTTCTTTGCTAGACCGCTCGCTAGCTTTCTCGATCACTCCCTCCCTTCCTCCCTCCCTTCCTCCCGGCGGCTGCGGCGGCGGCGCTGGGGAAGCAGCGAAGAGGAGTGGCCCTACCCTGGAAGAATGCGGCTCTGCCGAGGGGGCAGAACCCGAGGCAGTCTCCCCACGGTTTGAGAAGCCCGAGCCCAGGCGACCCAACCCTGCCGGTGGCGACCCTGCACCAGAGCAGCTGGAGGTAATCGGAGCCGGGAAAGCAGGGAGGGCAGGGACGAGCACACGCGGCCGAGACAGGCACACGGGCAGTCAGACAGACAGACAGACACGCATCCGCCCACAGGGGCACGGAGACACCGAGAGAGCCAGGGATATTGCCAGAGATGAAGACAGCAAATAAAGGGATACCCCCAGATCTGAAGGGCAATGAATGCGAGAGCAAAGGGTTGGGGACCGAGGCTGGGACCTGAGGGGACCAGACAGACGGGCGTCTGGAAGGAGGGGAACACTAGTTAGGAAAGGTAACACAGAGGAGGAAGAGGACTCAGCCTGAGCTACGGTCCTTTACAGGTGGGAACCAGGTCCCCTCCCTGTCTGGCGCACCTGGAGCCTCCCCTCTCTCCCAACTGCAGAAGAAGGGGGTAGAGAGGGGTTGGGAACCCATTCCTCCACCTTTCTCACGGAGAGTGCCTGCCCTCGACGGCATCTGGAGGTGACCCTCCCCCACATCCTGCGATCTGTTGGTGGAGAACCGCCTCCCAATTCTGCCCCCTAACCCTAAAAGCAAGACTGTATCGGCGAGGGAAGCCAGTCCTGGGGCCCTTAAAGAGGGAGCCCCGGGGGGCAAGATGGTGGAGTGGTGTTTGTGAGTCGGTGTGTCTGAGTCTGCACGTGAGTGTGTCTGTGTGCCAGGCATTGTGTCTGGCTGGGTCCAGCTCCAGGGGCGCTTGCATAAGCCCGAGCTGCGAGGCCCCTAAGTCTTCCTGCAGGGTGCGGGGGACTGGGAATCAAGGGATGATTCTTACTGTTTTGTTTGGGGAGGAATGTGGAGGGTCACTGGGGTGGCACTGGTGAGTTAGGAATCCTTGGTTGCTCGGGGGAGCCCACCTTATTCCCAGCGCCCAAGTCTCTCTGTCCCGCAGGCCGTGATCGATCTGCCCACCGGGGCCTTCGGGCCTGGGGTTCGACATGCGGGAGGAGCCCCGGCCGCGCCCTCCGCCCTCGGGCTTCGCGGGTCTCCTGTTTCTGGCGTTGTGCAGTCGGTGAGCAATTCCCCCCTGTCACCCAGCCCTCGAGAGAGCCGTAGGCTGCAAGCACCGACCCGGGACAGGAGGAGTCGGAGGGGGCGCGCGGCCTGGACCACAGACCCCGAAACGCCTTCTGCTTTCCCAGGGCCCTCAGCAATGAGATTCTGGGCCTGAAGCTGCCCGGCGAGCCGCCGCTGACCGCCAACACCGTATGCTTGACGCTGTCGGGCCTGAGCAAACGGCAGCTAGGCCTGTGCCTGCGCAGCCCCGACGTGACGGCATCCGCGCTTCAGGGCCTGCACATCGCGGTCCACGAGTGTCAGCACCAGCTGCGCGACCAGCGCTGGAACTGCTCGGCGCTGGAGGGCGGCGGCCGCCTGCCGCACCACAGCGCCATCCTCAAGCGCGGTGAGCCGGGCCGGCGGGTCTGCGCCTCTGGGGCTGGGGGCGGGGGGGGGGGGGGGCGGCAGGCCGAGGCGAGCGGAGGCGGGAAGGGACCGGTTCACGACTCGGGGAGGGGCCTCTCTGGGAATTCCCCCCCGGGAGCCACGGAGCTGGGCCTGGCCACCCGTCTGGGCCCCTGCTCCTGACTTCCACCTGCGTGCTGCCGGCAAGGCAGCTGGGTCGCTGCTCTCCTACCCTAGGGCCCCCCTTTCCTGCCTCCACCAGGCTCAGTCTGGGTTGCACCTGTGAGGAAGAGATGCCCCCAGCCCTGGAAGCTTCAAACGTCCCCCCCATTCCCTCCCTCAACTTGCTCCCCTCTCCCTCTCCGCTGGGACAAGCCCAGGCTGGTGTCCCCAGAGCCTCAGCGGGGGTGGGGTGACGCCCCCAACCGTTTAAGGGTTAAACCTACTCCCCTAATTGCTGGGGTTCCCAGGAGCAGAGGCTGGGAACAAAGACCCTGATGACTTTGAAGCCGGGGAGCAGCCCCCTCCTCTGTGCTGTGGGGGCCCCAGGTGGCTCTCACCTGAGCAGGTGAGGAACGGCTGGAGGGGCGAAGAACAGGTCACTGCTGGTCTGGTCTGGGAGGTATGGTCTGGAAGGCATCGTTGCCTCTTGCCAGGCCATGCCCGAGTTTCCTCCCTGGAGGAGTAAAGATCCATTCTGCGCTCAGCTCCAGGGTGGGGGCAGTACTTCAGGGACTACGGGGTTAATAGGCAGCTGCCATCTGCGGGGGAATTCCCAAGACGTGTGCAAACAGCTTCACCCCTGGAGGGTGGAGGTTGGGGGGGGGGGTCGGGAGGCTGGGCCAGAAGCCCTGCATCCTGGGGTGGGAGAGGCCCGGCCCCTAAAGAGGTGCTGTCTCTCATCCTCTCAGGGCTCAAGGAAGCCCCTACCACAAAGGAAGTGAGAGACCCCTCCTTCCCTACAGGGCCTGGTGTAGGCTTTGATACCCAAATGGGAAGCATGGGAAATGGTTGTCATCTTGAGCCTCTGTGACCCCCAAAACATAACAAAGAAGCCAATATTTTAATAGGGCCGTAGGGAAAATCACCCTCACTCTCTCCCCCTCCCAGCATTTTATAGAGTAATAGCAGGTTAGGATAAACATAAAGGGCAGTCTCAAAGGGCAAATATAAAACTAGAAACTGGAAAGGGGAAGGACAGCTCCACAGTCCCCGTGCTTTGGGGGTATTGGGGTGGTGGAGATGCCCCCAGCCCTGGAAGCTTCAAACGTTGGTTAAAAGACGCTTTAGGAAAAAAAAGACACCCCCCCCCCAAAGGTCTCGGCTTCCACTCCACCACCCAAGCTCCCTGGGGAATTTCTAAGGCTTTCAGATGTAGAACTCGGTGAACAAATCTTTAAAGACCTCAGGGACTCCCTCTCAGTCACCTGCCAACCCTTGGGGTCTTGCCCTCAAGCTAGTTCTTTCATCCACACCCGCAGATCCCAGAGTAACCAGGATGGGCCTCAGAGATCACTTCAGTCCACCCCCCACTCCCCCACCCCTGCCCTTAATAGATGAGGAAACTGAGGCTCTGTGCTTCTGTTCCCTTTCTTCTCGGTGACTTTCTCCCCAGTTATTCAGCTGGTAAATGGCAAAGTCAGGATCCAGTTAGGAATTCCTGGAATTGAAGGGTGGCTGCTTATTTCCTTCCACCTCCCCCCTCTCAGCTGCCTGTCAACCTTATCCCCCCCCCCCCCCCCCCCCGTCACACCCTTTTTATCCCCAGGTTTCCGGGAGAGTGCTTTTTCCTTCTCCATGCTGGCTGCAGGGGTCATGCACGCGGTAGCCACGGCCTGCAGCCTGGGCAAGCTGGTGAGCTGCGGCTGCGGCTGGAAGGGCAGTGGTGAGCAGGATCGGCTGAGGGCCAAACTACTGCAGCTGCAGGCACTGTCCCGGGGCAAGAGTTTCCCCCACTCCCTGCCCAGTCCTGGCCCTGGCTCAGGCCCCAGCCCTGGCCCCCAGGACACATGGGAATGGGGTGGCTGTAACCATGACATGGACTTTGGAGAGAAGTTCTCTCGGGATTTCTTGGATTCCAGGGAAGCTCCCCGGGACATCCAGGCAAGAATGCGAATCCACAACAACAGGGTGGGGCGACAGGTATGTGTGTGCAACTTGTCCTGGGTCTCCTTAGCTTTCGAGGCCTGGCTAGAGTCTGAGAGGCACAGCAGAATGAGAGGAGGAGATGCGGTGGGTGATTGCCACTCACCATCTGGATGACCTCAAGTTACTTAACCTCAGTTTTGCATCTGTAAAAAGACTCTAATGATATCTATCTTACGTTGTCATTAAGAGGGAGCTAGCAAATGGAGCACTCGGCAGAGTGCTTAGTTCTCGGTAGGTGCTCATTACACGATAGATAGCTATTATTACAGCTGCCTCCCTACAGAATTCAGGGGTTCTTTGGGTCAGACTCCTCATTTTGGTGCTCACTCTGGAAAGAGCACTGGACTGGGAGTCCGGACAACTGGAGTTGAGTTCTGTTACCACCTAGTTCCCTAAGCTGAGTCTCTGTCACCAGCTAGTGATTAAAGATGGGCAAATCACTCTGCTCTGGGTTCAGTCCTCCAGCCAGAAGATGAGGGAGTTGGGCTATTAGCCAGCGGTTCAGTGCCCTTTCTCTTCTGATATTCCATGGTCATTCTCGCCTATATTTATTCTTCCCTGTGCTCTCTGTTCCCTCCCCTCTCCTGTGCCTCTGTGCTCTGCCCATTTGCTGCCGTCCCCTTCACCTCGCCTCCCTCTGCTGCTCTAGGTGGTGACTGAAAACCTGAAGCGGAAATGCAAGTGCCATGGCACGTCAGGCAGTTGCCAGTTCAAGACCTGCTGGAGGGCGGCCCCAGAGTTCCGGGCAGTGGGGGCGGCGTTGAGGGAGCGGCTGGGTCGGGCCATCTTCATCGATACCCACAACCGCAACTCCGGAGCCTTCCAGCCCCGCCTGCGTCCCCGTCGCCTCTCAGGAGAGCTGGTCTACTTTGAGAAGTCGCCTGACTTCTGTGAGCGAGACCCTGCCGTGGGCTCCCCGGGCACTCGGGGCCGGGCCTGCAATAAGACCAGCCGCCTGCTGGATGGCTGTGGCAGCCTGTGCTGTGGCCGTGGGCACAATCTGCTCCGGCAGACACGAGTCGAGCGCTGTCATTGCCGCTTCCACTGGTGCTGCTACGTGCTGTGTGATGAGTGCAAGGTCACAGAGTGGGTCAACGTGTGTAAGTGAGGGCCAGCCTCGCCACAGCACTGGGGAAGGGGAGGGGCACCTTTTCAGCCTTTTGCTCTGATTTCTGTCCAGGGTCAGTCCTGGCTCCTAGAAGCTCCAAGTATCTACCTGGAAGCAGCTTGGGGGTGGTGGGGGTCAGGTAGAGTCTGTGATGTGCAGCCTTCTCCCCCACAGTAGGAGGGCCTTGGAGGGAAAGCTGTCACCCCTCTTCTGCTCCTTAAACACCAGAAATGAGCTAAGATGAAATGCACTGTATTGCCTCCCTCTCCCCCACCCTGGGGTCCCTTTAGCTCTGGTTCCTCTTCCTTCTGGCTGGGGAGTCCCTGTAGTTTGACCACTCTTTCCCTTTGAGGGATAGCCCCAGGCACTGTGTGGAGCTGTAAGACCTGTATCCAGGGAGACCACTCATTCCTACCTGCCATTCCCAAACTCTTCTACAGTGATCTGGGCCCACTCTTGTGGGGTAATGGGAGATGGTGGTAGAGAGGTTTTTCTTGGGGAAGAGACAGAGTGCCGGAGGGGGACCTCTCCCCTGAGTCCTCAGAGGGTTGTTTGTCTAGGTCCTTAGGGAAACTATCCCTCCCCCCCCCCCCCCCCCCCCCGCCTTCAGATGTTAAAGGGAAACCTCCAAAGGAAGAATTTTACCTAAGACTCTCTGAGCCTTTTATTCTTTCTTTAGCAGGAGGGATGGGGATGGATAATTTATTGTACTGAGACTTGTTCTTGGTTTCTGTTTGTAACTAAAATAAATTAAGCTACTGGACCAGTGGATGCAGGTGGTGATATTTCTGCCCACACTTGGGATCCCAGTCCATGGCTTCTTTTCCAGGTGAATTCTACCCTCATATACTCAATGACATTACTTATGCATATCCTGCCTGGCTCCACAAAGGATTTGAAATGGTCCTCAGTGATTTATTTCTTTATTATTTTTAAAGTTTTCTTTCTTTCTCTCTGAGAGAGACAGAGACAGAGAGAGAGAGAGAGAGAGAGAGAGAGAGAGAGAATGAGCAGGGGACGGGCTGAGAGAATCCCAAATAGGCTCTGCTGTCTGCATGGAGCCTGACGTGAGACTTGAACTCACAAACCAAGAGATAATGACCTGGGCCAAAATCAAGTCGGATTCTTAGCCAGCTGAGCCACCCAGATGCCCCTGATCCTCAATGATTTAGTTGGGAACTTTCAGTGTGGAAAACCAGGGGGGTACTTCTAGGGGTGAGGGGCTAGAGATCCAAACACAGGCCCTATTTACTTTTTATGTGCCTCAACTCCAGATTTCACCTTGGTCCTTGCCCTAGAACAAGGGTTGGAATTTTTTCTTCCTGCAAAGGGCTTGATAGTGAATATACAGTTAACCCTTGAACAACATAGGGGGGTTAGAGGAGCCTCCCTCCCCATGCAGTCAAAAACCTGTGTATAACTTTTGACTTGCCTAAAACTTAGTTACTAACAGCCTACTGTTGACTGGAAGCCTTACCAATAACATAAACAGATGATTAACACATATTTTGTGTGCTACTTGTTTTATATGCTCTATTCTTACAATAAAATAAGATAGAGGAAAGAAAATGTTATTAAGAAAATTATAAGGAAGAGAAAAAACTCATTCAGAGTACTATATGGTATTTACTGAAAAAAATCTGTGTATTAAGTGGACCCACACAGTTCAAACCCGTGTTGTTCAAGGGTCAACTGTAGTAGGCTTGTGGGCTTTGTTGCAACTACTCAACTCTACCATAATTACTCAACTCTGCTGTTGTAAATCACAAGTAGCCATAGACTGTACATAAACGAATGGGCGTGGCTGTATCCAAGAAGGCTTAATTCACAAAAATGGACTGTAGATGAGATTAGGTTCTTTGGCTGAACTTTGTTTACCCCTGCCCCACACCACATGGTCACCTCTTTTCTGGAAATTTCAAGTACTGAAGGTATCTCAGCGTTAAACCAGGAGACAAAAGAGCAGGTGCTTTTCTTTATGGCTCCAAGTCAGAGAACCTGGGAGGTAGATATAAGACTAATGGGAAACATATAAAGGAGATTCCAATGCTCAAAAAGGGAGTGTTTTGCTCTGGAAATGAGCAAAACCAGCATGCTTTCCTACTGAATTATTTGCACGTGTATTTTGTCCTTCCTTATTCAGAGCTCTTCTGCATTTAATCTTAGTAAAGTAGTTCCTTTATCTTTTAGAAGAGAACCATAACTAGAGAAAACAGATTTTTAAAGCTTTTTACAATCTTTCTATTCCTAGCTCAGTGTCTTTGAAAACAAACCGTTATCATTCAATTCAGAAAAGGGATAGACCTCATACATTTAGGACTAAATGTTTATGGGGTTACAAGCTGCTGATTCTAACAGGTCATCTCGTTGGCCAGGGAATGTTCTCTCCATTCCTCTAGGCAATAGATATATCTGCTACCCAAATTACCCTCAAAAAACAGGTGATTTTGCTACTGGGATAGCAAGGACATTTTGAGGAATGTTGGGTTAGGGCAGTACTCTATGGCAGAATTTTATGTCCTTGAATTTCCACTTGAGAACTCTGGGCTTGGAAATTTGATGGAAGCAGTAAGATGTCTTATCCCACTTCAGTCACTGACTGAGCCTGGTGTGTACGGGGGAGTGGGGAAGAGGGGGTGTATCTAGAATAGGATATGAGAGAGAATAATGATAAGGAACATCCAGAATGGGAATTTCTCACACTTAGGAAGGGGGAGGAGAATCTCCAATGGTATTACAGAAAGAATATTTCATCTTTTTCCTGTTTCCTTCCTCTGTATTCCCTTTGGCTCCCTCTCTTTCTAGCTTTCTCTTTCGTCAGACACACTCTGTGGCAAACTTAAGCCCCAAACCACAACCTTGAGAAATTCCAACTGGATTTTGTCAGCAAGGCCAACACCCCCACCCCCCCACCCCCTGCTCCCGGCACACGCGCTGGGCTCAGACCCAGGTCTGGGGTCAGTGACGAGAGTGGGAGTGTGCAACCCACAGAGTGGGTGGCTACAATTTCAGCTTTTACTTAACTCCACTTGCAGTCAGAGGGAGGGAGAAGGACTGATGAACTGTAAGTCAGGCCTCTTGGCCTCCTTCAGCTCTGGATGAGCTCTTCTCCCGTAGCCTTTCATGTGGTTGGGAAGCTGGGGAGTGGCAGTTGCTGGCTAGTTGCCAGCTAGGCAGCACCCCTTCTGTCTCTGCTCCTGTTTGCTCCACGGGAAGCACCCAGTGATGCTGCAGCAGACTCCAGACTCCAGACAGGTGAAGGCTGGGAGATTCTCCAGTCCCATTCATCAGTTCTGACTCAAATGCCATGGTACTTGCTGCTAACCATATTAGACTGTCAGTATTTCCATCCTCGGTCACACCTGGAACCCAACCTGGAGAGGATCTGAAGTCTTGGGCAGGGACACTGAATTTGTACCTCCTGTCAGAGTCTCACAAGGCATGTTGGTGTCGTTGGGGCACTAGTGAAGGGGAGGGGGGTGCAGAGTATTATTTTTAGTGGTCAGTGTGGGGCATAACTTGGTGGGGGAAAAATTTTAGGAAAAGAAATGGAAAGAAGAGTCATGGGGAGGTATCACAGGGCCTAATCTAAGAGCATGCAAGAAAACTGAAGGAGTCTTCTGCCATTCACAACACAGAGCTTAGCAGGGCAAAGGCCCTTAATAGCAACAGCCCAGGACAGATACAACTCTCTTTGTTATGAACGTGCTCCTTGTTATCCAGCTCATCCCTCACCATCTTAAATTAGGGCCATCTCGGCTTCACGTGCTAGGGTCATGCTATTCTCCACGTTAAAATAAGAGAGAAAACAGACTGGGGTAAGAGGAAGAGTAGGGAATGTACACACCAGGAATAGATGGGGACAAGTGTGGCTATCTACCAACCTAGCTCTTCTTGGAAAGCGACAGGAAACAAGGCAAAAAAAAAAAAAAAAAAAAAAAAAAAAAAAAAAAAAAAAAAAAGAAAAGAAAGAAAGAAAAAATCCAGAAAAGCAACAATTTTGGCTCAAGCCTTAGGGAACAGCTATGTGTTCCCTTATACTGCTATAAATGAGGGGAGAGGACACTTAAAGAACCTTCTTTTGTTCTTAGCATTACTAGTGCTCTTCTTCTCGCACAGCAGATACTGTTCCAAGGCAGCTTTGCGTGTCTAGATCAGGTGCAGAAATGAGTGTAAAGGAAGTGGAGGTGGGCACGAGTGGAGAAACATGGGTGCAAAGTCTCTCACTTTCCTTGGGATACTAAAATTCATAGTCATCTAGTCACACATCCTCAAACCACGCCTCTGAATATTAGGCTTCCACGGGTTGTCTTTCACTTTCCAACCTCCTAACTGGTCCAGAGTCCAATTGTTTCCTTCGGTCTCTTAAATTCATCACTCTCTCTCCTCTTCGCCATGGGAAAGGATCTCCTGATTCAGACCCCTGAGTAACCTAGTCTTAGGTGTAGTGAGTAGCAACACTGATGCAGCGAGGGCTCTCAGGGAGTTGCAGCTAACCAGGGTTAAGAAATAAAAGATGTGGTCTGGGGGAACTCTGGAGCAGCGGAATTGAAAAAAAAAAAAAAAAAGGTGTGGAAAAGATGTTGTCTAGAAGAGTAAGGTGAGCCATAGCAAGGACTCTTCAATCATACCCTGCTCCTGGCTTTGCCTCTCTGCCCAAACCCTCTCCAGTGTGGCCAGCACGCCGCTCCAGTCATTAAATTCCAGGAATGGCACTGGAGCTTGGGATTCTCACCTCAGTCCCCACTGCTTCATCCCCACTTCCCGGCTCCCGCCTCCGCCACCCTCAGCCTGCAGCCCCCACATCGGCCCCCGCCCAGGTTCAGCTCCAGCACCCGGTTGCCTCTGCTGCAGCCGCTGCCATGGTGATGGATCTCGCGAGAACTGCCGCACGCTACCGCGCAGTTCTCGCGCGATCGGGGAGGTGGGAAGTATCCCGGTCTGGGGGTGGGGGTGCGCCGCACAGCTCCCGTCGCCGTCGCGGCTTCCGGTGCTAGGTGGAGGAAAGGAAGGAGGGAGCCAGGGAGCGGGGCCAGGGGAGCAGTGGTGCCGAAATCGGCTTGGGGGAGTCGGAGGGAGCGGAACCAGTGCCGAGCGGAACCTGCGGGGGCGGAGGCGGCGGCCGCAGCGGCGGAGCTGGGAGCAGGAACAGGTGAGGGGCTGGGGAAGGAAGGCGGGTCTCCGTAGAGGAGAGGCTCGGGGTGGGGGCTGAGGAGATAGACCCCCTCCCCCCGCCCCAGGCATTGCCGGGCAAGGAGCGGTGTGGTCTTTCCCACCGGAGAGCTCGGAGAGGGGGCGCCGGGCCAGTCTCTCGCCTGCCCCTGCATTTGAAGGACGCGGAGCTGGGGTGGGGGTGGGGGGCGCACACGAATTTGTGCCTCTGCCTCGCACGCGGGGGCGACCCGGGCTGCAGTTAGGTTCTCCTCGCCTGCAGGAGGTGGGCTTACGAGGGGTCGGGGTTGAGGTGGAGGAAAACAGTCCGTAAAGAGGTGGTGCGGGGGCGGTGATGACTGTTTTGTATCCTTTTTCTGTTAAAAGGGCTAGGGAATGCCTCTTTTTCCTATCTTCTCTCCCGCTCCACCTTAGCACTAGGAGACCAGAGCCGTGCTGCGGTGACACCCTCTACTCCCATCATGGGGCAGGGGTGCGTAGGGGGTTTAGGGATTAGGTGACAAGGCAAGCTACTGGGGCACCCCGGGGGCACTATTCTGCTAAAGGTTGCGCTTTTGGGTCTTGGGAACCACACGTTGGGAAGAGGGCAGCAGGTGGGGAGCGGGAGGAGAAAAGGCAGGAGAAGGGGGAGGGGGCATCTGATCTTGCTTGGAGAGGAGAGGTGGTGCCTTCCTCCCCCAGGCAAAGCGGGGGCGGTCTCACAGGAGGAGGGAGCAGCTTGTCGCTGGCTCTGAGTTTGTGTCTTCCAATCCGCTTTCTTTCTTTAGGAAGTACCAGGATTCCCGGAACAGAAAATGGAGCCATTGCTTACACCAATGTTTGAGGGAAGGAGGGGGAGGTGGAGTTCCCTGTTAAACCTAGCCACTTGAATAGCAAAGTGGTAGCTCCTCTCTTGGGGGAGTTCCCTTCTTTTTGGGTTGTATTACTGCCGGTCTCATTCTGGCCAGGCCCGGAGGAGTGTGGTATGTGGTCAGGAGTGAGAAGAAATAGTGAGGTCATCCGGTTGAGGGAGAAGCGTAACTCAAAACCTGTCTCTGCTGCTGTTGGATTGGGTCACCCCTGGTCTATGGCATGAAAGTTTTATTGGTAGGAGATCTGCTGCAGGAGTCTGATTGCGTGGGTCAGTGCAACAGGACAGAATCTAGTCTCTGCCTACTTTTCTCCCCTTGTTCCTTAATCAGGTGGTGACCAGCTTTGCTGCCATTTTGTCTTGAGCTTCTTGGGGTAAGTGTCTCCACTTGGCATGACTGGAAGGGAGCAGTGAATTGGTTATTGCCCATTAGACCTGAGTTTGAATAACGTGTCTCTAAAAGCTCATTTTAAGAAAGAAGCTGATCCACAGAGGTCACTTTTTCACAGAATGAATCAATGACCTTGGATTTAGCTGGGAAGGGCCCCCATGTATCACATATTTACGTGCCTCCTGCTTCCCAGCATAGAATTATTACCTTGCACCGTCAACATTTTTGTGTGTCTTGTTTTTCCAAAGAGAAGAAACATTTCAGTTGCAGGGATTGGATCTCATGTTGTGTCACCCACGATGCCCATGCAAACAGTAGACACTCATGATGTATATGGGATGTGAATGGATAGAACTCAACAAGCTTTCTGATTACAGTTTAAGGAAAGAGAAAGAGATGACTTGACTCTCAGGGAGAGTGCCTGGGGAAAGCTGAGTGAGGGTACAAAAGCCCTTAGCCATTGTAATTAAGTCTGAGTCTCTCCACCTTCCTAAGAGGCACAAAACAGGCCTGGATACTGGAAACTAAGACCCAAAAAGAAAAATATTACTAGAACACTAAGTCATTATTTATCTGAAATCTCAGATCCCCTGCTTCTCTATGTGGGCTAAAGGGGTCTCCGTTAAATGTTAAGTCAAAATTGGAATTCTGGAGATTATGGAGGAGGGAGCCAGTATCTGTGGTGTGGTGCCTGGCACAGAAGTGGTGCCAGTGAATGGTAGCTGCTATTATGAAACTGAATGCAAGTATAAAGGAGGGAGGACAGCAGGCTGGAAAGAGTGGAAGTGAAGTCTTAAGTGCACAGAGGGTCATATTGTGCGTGTTCATCTCTGCTACTCTCTTTTCCACTGAGTCAAGAGGAAATGGACTCAGGATAGTGGGTGGGATTTGTTGCTTAAAAGGAGGAACTTCTTTAAAACCAGTTTTGTTAAAGCCGAGTAAATAATAGGGAAATTGTGGAATCTGCTTCTCTGTACACCTTTAGAAATGGCTGCCAAGCAGCCGGAGACTCAAAGCATCTCACTGTGTTTGGTTCTCCTCACCATTTTTTTTTTTTTTTTTTTTTTTTTTTTCTCCTCACCATTTTTGTTGCAGGTCAATTTAGAGGCAAAATGGTGTGGTAATTGAGAGTGTGGTCCTTGGAATTAGACAAAATTGGGTTCAAATCCTGCCTCTGCTAATTACTAGTTGTATATAATTTCGGTGAAATTACTTGTCCTTTCTTATTCCTCATTTTCCTCATCAGTGAAGAGCATGACAGTGATAGTACCTTCATAATATAGGCATGAGAATTAAATGAGATAACTGAGTGTAAAGCACTCAGTTTCATGCAAAGCATGGTAAGTTTCAAATAAATATTAGTTGCTACAAATTATCATCATCATAATAGTAATAATAATATGAGCACTCAGGGCTGCCTTAGAGAAGGTTGACACAAGAACGACTTGCCGCCTGTGTAGAGGGATGATTGTTACCATGACTTTCTTAGCTGGTTGTAGGCTTATGAGCAATAAAATCTTTTTTCAGCATCAGCCTTACACAGGCAGCTCCTGCTGCCCGAGTGGGAGGTGAAGCTGGAGCAAGGCAGGGGCCTGAACCATCAACTTGGATGCAGGGTGAGGATGTGGAGGCTCAAGAATAGTGTTCATGTTAGAAAAGTCAGCATGGGGTGCCTGGATGGCTCAGTCAGTTAAGAGTCTGACTCAGGTCATGATCTCAAAGTTCGTGAGATCGAGCCCCACATCAGGCTTTGCACTGTTATTACGGAGCCTGCTTGGGATTCTCTCTCCCCCTCTCTTTCTGTCCTCCCCCGCTTGAGTGTTCTCTTCTCTCTCAAAATAAATAAACATTAAAAAAAAAAAAAGCATGATTGAAGTAATGGTCGACTCTGATAAAAGAGCACTCTCGTTGACCTAGGTCAGTGATTTAGATTTCAGGGTCCCTTTATTTTAGGGCTCAGTATTTCAGCATCCTCCATTTCCTGGGCCACTTTTTTCTTTAAAAAATTTTTTTAATGTTTATTTATTTTTGAGAGACAGTGTGAGCGGGAGAGGGACAGAGAGAGAGAGGGAGACACAGAATTCGAAGCAGACTCCAGGCTCCAAGCTGTCAGCACAGAGCCCAACATGGGGCTTGAACCTGCGAACCAGGAGATCATGACCTAAGTGGAAGTCAGACACTCAACCTACTGAGCCACCCAGGCACCCCTGGGCCATTCGTTTCAGGGTCTCCTTTAAATGTCTACTTCTGAGTACGTTTCAGAATGTACTGTATTGAGGTCCAGAGTTGTGATATCTATGTAATTCTATTTGCTATACATTTTCAACATCTGTTGCAGTTATAGGTAGAGTGCTAGTAAAGCTTTTTGATAGTGAAAAAACATGGGGAACATTTAGAAGGAGTTCCACAAATGTTTGAAGGTTTGTATTATAGCCTAGGTAGGAACTGACTGAGGTAGGGATTCTGTGAACATGTAAGAACTTTGCATTGGACTTCTCAAAGGACCAGAAGGGACATGGCTCAGGATTTCAGGGATCTACCATTATCACCATATTCCTGAAGAAAGGTGAGATGATGGGGTGTAGCATATCTCATCATACCTTTTAGCTCTTCCGTTACTGATGAGAGCCTCGTATGATGCTTCCTTTGTGAGTGTCAAGTGTGGATGTTTAAAAAAGTTTTTAATGTTTATTTTTTAGAGAGCAAGAGAGACCGAGTATGAGTGGGGGAGGGGCAGAGAAAGAGGGAGACCCAGTCCAAAGCAGGCTCCAGACTCCAAGCTGTCAGCACAGAGTCTGATGCGGGGCTCGAGCTCATAAATTATGAGATCATGACCTGAGCCAAAGTTAGATGCTTAACCAACTGAGCCACCCAGGTGCCCCAAGCATGGATGTTTAAACTTAAATAATTTAAATGTGAAATGAAACATAATTTAGGCTGCAGGAGAACGTTTGCTCTCCGTTGCGATGGTTTTTTTTTTTTTTTTTTCAATTTTTTTTTCATGTTTATTTATTTTTGAGAGAGAGAGAGACAGAGCACAAACAGGGGAGGGGCAGAGAGAGAGGGAGACAGAATCCGAACCAGGCTCCAGGCTCCAGGCTCCAAACTGTCAGAACAGAGCCCGACATTGGGCCTGAACTCATTAACTGTGAGAACATGACCTGAGCTGAAGCTGGACCCTTAACCAACTGAGCCACTCAGGTGCCCCTTCATTGCGATGGTTTTTGACCCTTTCCTCTTTTTTTGTTAAAAGCAATAGAACGTTACCTTGTATAAAATCTTACTTGAAGTCTAATACATTTAATGGATAAAAATGAAGCTGCTCTAGGGGCGCCTGGGTGGCTCAGTCGGTTGGGCTGCCGACTTCGGCTCAGGTCATGATCTCATGGTCCTTGAATTCGAGCCCCACATCAGGCTCTGTGCTGACAGCTCAGAGCCTGGAGCCTGCTTCGGATTCTGTGTCTCCCTCTCTCTCTGCCCCTCCCCTGCTTACTCTCTCTCTTTCTCTCTCTCTCTCTTTCTCTCTCTCTCTCTCTCTCTCTCTCTCAAAAATAAGAAACATTAAGAATTTTTTTTTTTTTTTGAATGGAGCTGCTCTGGTGGTGGTGTAGAGTCATGGAGCATAATTAGAGTCTCTCATGTGGTTCCCCCCACCCCCACCCAGAAGCCTGTGAATCCCACCCAAGGAACCTTAGGGTTCTGAAAATGTAGCAACTACTTCTCGAGTTTGTCAGATACAGGAAGAGGATCAGGGATCACCTATAGAATAGTCTTCCTCAACCTCAGAAATGTTTCACCACCATCGTTAGAACCAGACTCCTCAAAAGCAAGCATGTTAGTCACTAGCCACAGATTAATCATGGTGTTGGGGACATGAAACATGAATAAGGCATGGTCCCTGTTAGCAAGGGGCTCATGGTTTGGTAAAATATTTCCCCAATCTTTTCTCATCATGGCATACATAGAAAATGGTAATAGTGAGACATGGTGCTTACAAGCTGAGGTGACTGGCCCTTGAATTCTAGCCATCTTAATCTCTGCCTAGCCATCCAGTCTGATGGGATGTATGGCAGACCTGTTATGCATTAAAGGCACATTATTTCCAGCTCTGGAAAGCAAAATAGGCAAATGTAAATAAAACATACTGTGGTAAGTCCTAGAGTAGACATGTATTTGTGGTGCTAAAGGATCAGATGGCTCTTACTCCCCAAGCTAGTTGTTCCCTGTTTTCTGAATCCTTAGACTGCTCTGTAATGATGGGCCTTGTCAAACCATGGCTTCCTGTTTCATCTGTTCACAACAGCTCCGTTTTGACTTGTGAAGTGGGACCAAATTGGGGCAAAGGTTTATTAGGGCTTTAGGCTGACTACTCATGGAATTTCAGTGATGCTATAATTAAGAAAGCATAGTGTTCTGAATAGCTAAGACATTGTATAGATGTAGGCATTGGAACAGCCATGGAGTATCAGGTGATGGAACAGTTGTAAGCTGGTCAGATTCGAAGAATAGGGCAAGCTGATAGCTTTGGTTAGAGGGCAGTGCCACAGAATGTTCCAAAGAAACAAATGAGTCTGGTTTTTATCTGGTCACTGTTTTATGTGGCTAAGTCATGTATTCTGAAACAGACCTGTTTCTCTGTTCTGACTTGCTGAGGTTTGTGCATGGGAAGAGCCAGGCCCTTCCCAGGTGTTTGGGTCTTTCTAATCAGACAGGGGCAATTTAGGATCTTTACTTGATAATGTGGCCTTCTTTGAGGTTCTATATTGGAGTCATCTTCTCAGACTAGAAGGGAAACTGGCATAATGATTCCGCCTGAGCCTAAACAACTGTTAAGTGGAACCTAATTTTAGTTAGGTATGTTTTAATTTGTAACAATATCATCAATTGTCTAATAGCTAAGTTCAATAGGTATCTTTCAGGCCTTATCTTAATTTGACACTTCTAAAGCCTTTGACCCTCTTTCCTTTTTTTAAAATGTTTTTTACTGTCTTGACTTCCTTTGGGCCCCTCTGGTACCTTCTTACTCTCTTTCCTGGCTTCTGTTTTTGCCCAGTGCTTTAAATGTTGACATGCCCCAGGTTTTTGCCTTTGGCCTTTTTTTCCTGTCCCACTGTACACACTCTCCCTAGATATACAGTTAGAGTAGCATCAGTTGCAAAAGACAGAACACACACGTGTGGCTTAAACAGTAAGTGAATTTATTAAAGCGTATATCTTGAAGTCTAGGTGAAATAAACCAGACACAAAGGAATAAAAGTGTATGATTCTATGTGTATGAAGCATCTAGAACAGTCAAATCCATAGACAGACGTAGAATGGTGGTTGCCAGGAGCTGGAGGTAGGGGAAGTGGCAGTTATTATTTAAGTTACAGAGCTTAAATTTGGGAATATGAAAATGTTCTGAAGATAGATGGTGGTGCACAACAGTGTGAATGTATTTAATGCCATTGAACTGTGCACTTAATGGACAAAATGGTAAATTGTGTTATGTGTATTGCTCTCTATACACACACGAAGAAATGTAGGGTTACAACACTTTTCTTTTTAATCTACCAGCTTGGCAGGGTCATTAAGAATGCAGATTTTCTTCATTTTTCTGCTCTGACAGCCTAGAGTTCTTATGTCTGTGTCTTCGTGTTCTCAGCATCTCATCCTTCTATGTCAACATCTATAGGCTAGATTGGGGCGCCCGGGTGGCTCAGTCAGTTAAGCATCCAACTTCGGCTGAGGTCATGATCTCACAGTTGGTGAGTTCGAGCCCTGCGTCGGGCTCTGTGCTGACAGCTCAGAGCCTGGAGCCTAAAGGCTGGAGAAGAGAATGTTGCCATATGTTTTTTGTTTTTTTTTTTAAATAAAGTCTATTTATTTATTTTGAGGGAGGGAGGAAGGGGGGGGGGAGAGAGAGAGAGAGAGAGGGAGACAGAGACAAACACAAGCCAGGGAGGGAGATAGAGAATCCCAGGCAGGCTCCAACCACCAGCGCAGAGCCTGATGTGGGGCTTGAATTCACAAACTGTGAGATCATGATTTGAGCTGAAATCGAGAATTGGACGCTTAACTGACTGAGCCACATAGGTGCCCCAAGCATATGTCTTTTTTTTTTAAGAT
Organism: Panthera onca; assembly: GCF_046562875.1. Taxonomy (NCBI): domain Eukaryota; kingdom Metazoa; phylum Chordata; class Mammalia; order Carnivora; family Felidae; genus Panthera; species Panthera onca. The sequence goes on along the minus strand of NC_138345.1, from coordinate 75,499,882 downwards.
TGAGGAAAACTTTCCTGGATGCTCCCAGCAGACATTCCCCATGTCTTATTGGCTAGAATTAGCATATAACCATTTGTGACTCAGTCACTGGCAGGGGAAATGAAATGCCTGTATCCCTTAGGCTGATCACTTTTCCTGCCCTAGAGTTGGGGAAAGGTATCTTTATACCCCCAACCCCAACATCTGAACAAATTAGGTCTTCTGTTAGAAGAAAGAAGAGGAAGAATAACTGTTTGGGTAGATAGCCAGTAACTCCTGTCATCCTGGATCTTAGTTTCTCTTACAGCTTCAGTTACCATCTCTGCAGATGATTCTCAAATACCCAGCCTAACTTTTCTCCTGAAAATCAACTTAGCACCTCAAAATCAAACTTTATTCTAAAAACACCTTCAATCTCAGATCTGTTTCTCTTGTATTTCTTGTCTGAAGAAGTCTCACCAGATCACCCAGTCATTTAACAATCAGTCATTAAATCCTGTGGATTCTACGATTTTGATGTTTCAAATCTGTCCTCTCCTTTTTATTGCCACCTCTGGTTCAGAAGTTTTGATTTGTCAGCGGTATTACCGTACCTCCCACATGGTCTTTCTGTCTCAAGTCTTTTCTCTTTATTTTTTAACGTTTTTTAAATTTATTATTGAAAGACAGAGCATGAGCATGGGAGGGGCAGAGAGAGGAGGAGACACAGAATCCAAAGCAGGCTCCAGGCTCTGAGCTGTCAGCACAGAGCCCAACGCGAGGCTCGAACTCACAAACTGCGAGATCATGAGCTGAGTCGAAGTCGGATGCTTAACTGACTGAGCCACCCAGACGCCCCAAGTCTTTTCTCTTTTTAATTTATACCCTAAACTATTGCCAGAATGGTCTTTTTTTTTTTTTTTTTTTTTTTTTTTTTTTTTTTTTTTTGGAAAGTAAGCTTTACGTCTAACATGGGGCTCGAACTCCTGACCCTGAGATCAAGAGTTGCATCCTCTGCTGACTGAGCCAGGCACACCCAGAATGGTCTTTCTAAAGCATATACTTGATCATGTTATTCAATATGGCCTTTAAGGCCCTTCATGATCTAGCCCCTGCTCACCTCCAGAGTCATCACTTTCTTCTACCCACTATGTGATATCCAAATAATCTGCCTCTCAGATGCACCTGGCTTTGTCTAGTAAAAAGTGCTGTCTCTAACTCAAGTCTTTACGTCTTTGACGTGCTGTTCCCTCTCCCTCTTTATTGTTTAATTACTTCCTATTCTTCCTTTAGGAGTCAGCTCAGGTGTGACCTGAGAATCAGAGAATCGCCCTTTACCCCTGTTTTGATTAGCTGCTCCAGCTTTCTGTCCCCATAATACTATGTGCTTATCTCATTCTTACCCTCATGCTGTTTTGTAATCCTGGGTTTGCTAGTTTTCCTTTCCCATGACAGTTTCATGAAGGCAGAAGCTGTCTTCCTCTCTGTATCCCTAGTTCCATATACTCAATAAATGCTTAATGAATGGATGGAAGCTGACATCTGAAGCTATTTCTTGGCTTTGGGAAATCTCTGAGTCCAGTAGAAGTCATTGAGATACTAATCTAGGAGTTCTTGTGTGCTTGTGATTATAGTGCTCTTGAGACAAAAACTTGGAAAGCTTATAGAGGTCACAAGCCAGCTGTGCTAAGGAAGCTAAATACAGGCGGACCCTGCTTTTGTTTCCTTAAATTTTATTGGTCTGCTCCATTGGCTTTGCTAAAAATAGCATCTCTATTAGTGATATCTCAATGTGAAAACCGTCTGGGAGCAAAGCTGCTTTTAGTGCACCCTGCTTGGCAGCAGACTTTGGTTTTCCTTTCCTCGGACCCATCATGTAGCCTGAAGAGGAGGAGGTGGTGCCAGATCAGAAGTCCCCTCGGAGGTGTCTTACGACGCAAGCCTGAGTCAGCCACAGGAGTCAGGTGAGGGGAGTGTGTGCGGCAGACCGAGCTGTGACTCTCAGTATCACTTGGGAGAGTGAGGCAAGAATGTTCCTGCAACACACACAAGCCAAGATGGCTGAGCAGTTTCAGCAACAGCCTGCCTCTCCTGGGGGGGTGGAAGGATGGGCTTGGGGGCCGTAAGTAGCCCTCAGTGAGGACATCCTCAAATGAGGCTTAAATCAGGCAGTATGCTTGATTGAACTCCTGCAGTGTCCCAGACAGATTGTCCTGGAACACGTTTTTTTAGAGCTCTTCTTGTCGTTTGTACCACTGATAACAAAGTTTGTGATTGTAAAATAGAATGTTGAGATAATTTTTAATACTAGAGATATTACTGTATTCCATTTTTTATCCTAAGCCACTCACCTTTAGTTTTAACTGCTGATTCCTGGTTTCTAACAGCCCATGGAACCCTGGCATTTTGCCCTGTGAACACAGGAGTGCCATCTGTGGTAAAAGAGAGTAACTATAGGCTGCAGAGTACCTAGGGAAACAATCCAGGGTTTATGGTTTGTTTTTTGTTTTTTTCTTTTTTGCCATTCTGCCTCCCAGAGCTTTTTCTAGGAATGCATTATGGTGAAAGTGAGAATCAGCTGTATAGACCAAGATTTGTGTTCGTGGCACAAAGCTGAAAGTTGCCACCATCCTCATGGTAGGGGCATCAAGCTGTCTGGTAATAGGGACAGATCAAGAAAACCAATACCCACTTTGGAATGCTCATCTGAGTCAAGCTCTTGATTATATTAAAGAGGAGCCATAATTTCCACTAATGTCAAGGCCCTCGGCTTCCCCCCAGAGGACATGTGGTAACTCCTTGGGCATTTCATCAGTTATCCATCTGCCACATTGTGTATTAAGCGGCAAGAGAAAATTCCACCAATTTTAGTCTTCTAGTCTTTTTGGGGTGTTTCCAAACCAGTCTTTGGGTCAGGTATTGTGGAGAATGGCCAAGAATTGACAGGATATCTAAGAAACCATCGGTGCATTACACAAAGATACCAAGTGCTGCTAGGGCAGAGGAAATGATATAAGAACAACCTCAGATGAGGCTTAAATTGGCCCATGTGCTTGATTGAACTCATATAGTGGAATTGGCACTGGGAGTGGGACGGATCCAAAATAAAAGGCATAGTCCCTGCCCGTGGAGAATACAGTTAAGCTGGAGAGACGGTAAATATACAGACTTATAAAGAGGAAAAAACTCCACAAGTTAGTAAGTGCCACTTGAGTGGTTCAGATGATTCTGGGACATACCAGGAAATAGAAATAAGTGTAACACTGGGATTAGCTTTTGAACCAAGACATTAGCATGCTAGCTTAGCAAAGAAGCAAACCAAAGTACAAGGTTTGCATGTTTGGGGGCAAGGGGTATTTTTCAGTCACTGCTGTACTCACAGTTGATAATCATTTACTCAGCAATAATTTCATTCACGAAGGACAGCAAGATAAATGTGTGGCATAAATTTAATACAGAATCTGGGCCGAAGCCTATTACCAAAGTCTTAAAGGAAAGTATCATCTGGAGCTGGAGAAAAGGACACCTGAGCAGGAGACAAGATATAAAACTAGGAAGACTTGGGGAAGATTTAAATTTCTGTAGGTGATAGTGGCAGGACGGGAAATCTGACTACTACAGATTGCTGGGGTTGATGGAATCTAATGTTATTAGTTGGGCAGATGTCCCCTCCTGCCTCAGGGATCCTCTGGGATCTGTCTGCCTGGGTGGGTTGAGGCAGGATGGGCAGGGACGATGGCTAGTGGGCGACTTGGCTGAAGTTGAGCCCTAAGGTTGAGCCAGGTCCTCTCTCTGGGGTGTGAGCCCTTTGGGTCAGGGGCAGGGCTCATCTGAGGAACCTACCAGGAGCACCACGCCTGGCTCATTAGTGGATGTCTGAGAAGGCCTTTGAAGATGAAACACTCCGTAAGCACTCATTGTTTCTGTTTTTTGGACAAACTAGTACTTTGGTCTCCAGGGGCTGTTGATCTGGCTCCTTTGTGCTAGTCTGGAATTTGCTGCAAACTGAGGAGAGTAGGAAACAAACAGAACTTAAATAGTTTTTGAGAAAACAGCTAAACTCCCACTAAACCCCCCATGCTTTAGCTTGTAAATAGGATTCCTACCCATCCACCTTTCACATTCTTGGGTTTGGGTGCACTCTGTCTTGACCTGTTCCTTCGCCTGCTGGGTTTGGGGTGTGTGTGTGTGTGTGCCTCTGGTTCCCAGACTCTGTAGAGAATGCCAGCAGCTGGCATATGGTGATTGCTGAATAAGCTGCCTGCTGACGCATGTCTCCTGCAGGCACAGAGAACTGGCTGGCATGGGCAATTCTGAACCCCTGTTTCATTGTTGTTTCAAAGATGCATTTCTGTGGCTGTCCTGTTGCATAGAGAAGGGAGGGAAGAAGAGAAAATGAGTGACTCTGATTTTGTCTTTGGGGGCAATAGGTAGTAGGGTGGGAGGATGGGCATTTTGTACCTTCATAGTGGTTCTTACTGCTGTCGTCTTCACTTTTTTAGCAGGTATTTGTTAAGTTCCTAGTATGTACCAAACATAAGCTTCCAATCTGAGTGAGCTGCTAGTAAGGCCAGTTATAGACCTTACTATTTTAGTTTATTTGTTCCACTGCTATGTGCCAGGCACTAGTCAAGGTACTGGGAACACAGCAGTGAACAAAATAAAGAGCCGACATTGTAGAAGGAGAAAAACACAACAGCAAGAAACAAATGTGTGATGTGTCTGATGCTGAGAAATGCTATGAAGAACAGTGAAGTGGGATAAATGGGGTAGAGAGTGATGTGTGTATGTTTTGGTGGTTGTAGAAGGCCTCTTTGATAAGGTGATACTCAAATGGATGCCCGAAGGAAGTGAGGGAGTACTCTGGGAAGGTTATCTGGGAGAGCGGCACTCAGGGCAGAATGAAGAGCAAGTACAAAAGCTTTGAGACAAGAAGGTGTTGGGGAATTGAAGTGCAGTGAGCCAAAGGGAGAGCAGTAGAGGATCTAACAACAGAAGCAGGGGAATGCAGATCATGCAGGACCTTGTAAGCCACGGTATGGCTTTGGGTTTTACTGAAAAGGAGATACGAAGCCAAGAGAGGGTTGAACCGAGAAGCAGCATGACCTGATTTTGGTTTTAAAAGCAGTCTGGCTATGTGGAGAATAGACTGAAGGGGGTGAGGGGAAGAGGCAGGGAATGAGGTGACTGCCTCATTGCAGGTGAGAATGTAGAAAAGCTGTCCTTGGATGGGCCACAGTGAGCCTAGGAATGAGGGGGAGCCTAGGAATGGCTGAGGAATGAGGGGGAGCCTCTCCCCACCCCATCTCCCAGCTTGGCGTACTGTTGTATGAACGGGAACAACTTGAGCAGCTGGCACTTCACAAAGTGGAAAGGATCAGCCTCTTTTAGGGAGTGTTATTTTCTTATTTCTTCCTCATTGATTTTGGTGTGCGGAAGGAAGGTGGAATTATAGAAGTAGAGAAAGGGAAGAAGTGGAGTCCTTTGATTTGAGCAGAGAGCCTGGACCTTGGGAACCTGGCAAGCCCAAACCTTGTCAGGAGTCACAAAGAGCCACTCCTCATTCCACTCCCTCCTCTCCCAGCCTTTCCGGGAGTCTCAGGGTAAGGCTGAAGGAGGGAGGGGCATTCATGGTCTCATAAGACCTTATATGGTATAGAGTGTCAGAACTCAAGGGACTCTAGAAGTCATCTAGTTCAACCCCCTCCATTTAGAGGGGCAGATATGGATGGGTGAAATAACTCGTCCAAAGTCACATGGGTATATTACTAGCAGAGCAGGGGTCCTGAGTGTTCACTGCTTTGTCTCTGCTCCCAGAGACTCAGGATGTGTCTGAGTAGGACTTGATCTTCCTAGTCCTCTCAGGCTCTCGGTTTGGCATGAACTCCAGCCGTGACTTTGGCAAATCCCGTTTGCACGAAATCCTGACTAGCAGATGGTGGTGATGAGTTTATGTTTCTTTGCCTAGGATCAAGTTCTCCATACCAGGGGCCAGGCCAAAACCAGACTGCCACTGCCCCCACTTGAGCCCGCCTGTCCTCAGAAAGTGGTTGCTGTGATCATGGGTAATATCTTTGGAAACCTTCTCAAGAGCCTGATTGGGAAGAAGGAGATGCGTATCCTGATGGTGGGCCTGGATGCTGCAGGAAAGACCACCATCCTGTATAAGCTGAAACTGGGGGAGATCGTCACTACCATCCCCACCATCGGTAAGGGTGCAGCTTAGATGTAGGCTTTCATGCCAACAGCTGAGCCAGGCAGGGGGCCTATTCCTAGATCCCCCACCTGGCCACCAGGCAAGTCCATGCAACTTGGGGGGATTCAGGGAAGGATGGTTATTTAGCTTACTAGCAGGTGCTGGGGCTGCCGTTTGCCCACCTACCCTGGTCCTCTCTGATGCGGGAACTTCCGAAGCCTGGCACTGAACAGTCGCCCTGAGGCACTGAGCTGGTTTATTCTTTGTGTTGTTTGGAAAGCGGGTGAAAGGCTTTGATGTTCCTGCCAGGGGCCAGGAGTTGGTTCGGTTTAGATCCTCAGTGGCCCTGATCCTGGTTAAGACCTGCCTGTGGGAGGGAGAGAATTTGCCTTATTGATGGGGCTCCAGATCATCATTGTCCATTGGTTCTGCATTTGGGGCTCCAGGACTATAGCTCACTTTTTCTTCACCGTGTTTCCCAGGCCCTACTTCTTAGCTGTGGCAGACTCTGGTGGCTGAGGTACAGGAATGGGGCTGAGTCATTTCTTTGCAGGAGGGAGAGGCAAAGACTGAGAGAATGAGTGGAGAAGGTTAGCTCATGTTACCCAGGCGATTGTGAACCTCCTGACTGGCCCTTCTCATTCTCTTCCTCTTTTTCTCTTTTTGGCCTTTAGGCTACTAGGTCAGGGAATACCAGGCCTGAGGAAGCCTTAGTTTCCTTTGCTAGGATCATAGCCAGGCTGGGGGAAACAGAAATGAACCCACCTGGGTATTGTTCGCAGGCCTGGTGTTTGAGGCCAAGTGGCCATTGTTTTTTCCAAAGGGTTCAACGTGGAGACAGTGGAGTACAAGAATATCAGCTTCACAGTTTGGGATGTGGGTGGCCAGGACAAGATTCGGCCTCTCTGGAGACACTACTTCCAGAACACCCAAGGTATGGAATATGAATTGCCCAGGTTGGCACGGGTTGGTTGGGTATGAGCAGAAGGAATGACCTTCATTTTTGGTTATGGGCAGCCAGTTCTTGCCCGGCTGCAACTCCTAGGGGTGGGAACAAAGGAGGAAAGGGAGCAAATATTTGGAGGGCATGTGGAGGGTGTTGTCTTTTGGTGGTGTGTGTGCGGGGAGGGGGAGTTCATCTGCTGTCTTGTGCAGCCCATGCTCTGCCTCCCTAGGGTTGATATTTGTGGTCGACAGCAATGATCGGGAGCGAGTAAATGAGGCCCGGGAGGAACTGATGAGGATGCTGGCAGAGGATGAACTCCGGGATGCAGTGCTCCTTGTCTTTGCAAATAAACAGGTGAGACTTCTCCCCACCCCTGGATTTGAGAGATGACAACCTGGCTGTAGAAATCATGAGCCTTGGGGCTTATTGTAGGGGAAGCCCTGTGTTCTCAATTTTGGAAGTGTGGGAAATACGATTAGCTGGCTTCTTTACGTTCCTCTTCTTGTCCCCCACCCAGCTTTAATTAGCAACATTTCTGTCCTCAGAGATTTGGTGTGGTAGATACATCACCTCAAATCCCTCCTTCATCTTCTCTGATGTCTACTTTAGTGGAACTGCCCTCACTCCTGCAGTCAGACAGACATGATTCTTTGCCCAGTCTGAATCACCTCTCCACTTCCCTACCAACCCCATATTTGGTTTGCAGCTCCCCAGTGGAATGACCTTTAGTGCCTTGAATCTATGGCTCTAGGATGACTAAATCCAAAGCTGCTCCTTAGGACCTTGTTCTGGCTCCTACAATGGAGGAGGAGGAGAGGGTGCTGGTACACATCTCTTTGGTAGATGGGTGCTCTAGAAGCCTTTGAAAGATCCTGAGGCTCCTTTTTGTGTGTCTTCCTCGCGCTCCAGGATTTGCCTAATGCTATGAACGCTGCTGAGATCACAGACAAGTTGGGCCTGCATTCCCTGCGTCACCGCAACTGGTACATTCAGGCCACCTGTGCCACCAGCGGGGACGGGCTGTACGAAGGCCTGGACTGGCTGGCCAATCAGCTCAAAAACAAGAAGTGAGAGCCAGGCAGCCCTATTCGACCACCCCACCCACCCCTGACACACCTACTGTCTCCCTACCCCAGTCCTGCCCCTTCCTTCCCGTTGCCAGTGTGGCCAGGGCCCTGGGTATCATGTCCGCATGCCCAACAAGAGCCTTGCCTCCCCTGCCTCCCCTCCTCTTCCCTGTCCATGACCAGTCCCCAGTTGTTGTCCTGATGATGAATCATTCCAATTTATTGGATTTAAAACAAAAACAAGGTTGTTATGGTTTCATGGGGTGGCCCCCCCTCATCCTTGGGTTTGGGAGGTGGGGTGGGGTATTCTCTTCGTTCGCTTCGTTTGGCTCTGGTTGCTGTGCTCTTGGCATCTGAGTCCCTTCCCTTTCCCCACAGGTCCTTCTCCTATTCCCCATCTTCCTTTCCTTTGCCACCTTCTCCCCGTTCTACATGGAAATTGCACGGGCCTCTCTGTGTGTGCGTGCATGTGTGCGCGTGTATATACATGTATAGAGAGATATATATGCAGGGGCCGGGGGAAGGGTGGAGGGGTGGAGTGCAGCTCGAGGCTGGGAGCCAGGACACTGCCCGCTCTAGCCTATCATCTGCCTCTCCCATGTTGATGAGATAAAGGGAAGAAGGTAGAGGGAAGGCTGTCCCACTTGCACTGGTTCCTCTCTTCTCTGCAGGTGGGTTTTTCGGGATGATAGGATGGATGGTGGATTTTCCACCACCATCTTCCCGTGTACCTCTCTCTCCTGCTTAGGGCAGGGGGGTGGTGTTTATCTCTAGATGACTGTTCCCAAGGAGATACCATTCTGCCCTGCCTTGTTAGTGGGGAGAAGAGAGGAGCCCACTCACTCTTACCAGCCCAGTGTTCAACTGGTCCTCCTCCTCATCCTTAGATCTGTTCCTCAGGAGCTTGTGGGGAAGATAGGGAGAGCAAGACCATGGGGGTGTGTTTGGGACCAAGGGCACTGGGGGGGTGGGCCTCAGGTTTTTCATCTTCATACTTTTGTGTTGTTACGAGGTGAGGCATGGATCAGTCCTGTTCCTGCCTTCCCATGTGCCCCCCCCTTCCTTATCTTCTGATCTTGGGGATTGGGTGGTTCATCTATCCTTTGTCAGAAGTTTCCTCACTTTAGGAGTCCTGCTGGCCTGACCAGGGCTGGCTGGGTGGTTTAATGGGAAGCAAGGGAGTGGGGGTGACATAGCAGACCTCAGTTTCAATTCCCCTTCTCTCTACTTCACTCTTTTTTTAGTCCAGGATGTGCTGAAGGCTGAAAATTTTCTATTCTGTTTCTAGACCCTCAGGCTATCCTGCTGTCCCTCCTGACTCCCATCCCAACAGTTTTTCCCTGCCCGTTTCACCCACTTCCCATAAATCAATTTGAGGGTTGGAGTGGAGGAAACAGAACTCTGAAGTAGTTGTTGGTGCTGGTGGGATGCAGTGGTCTTCAGAGTCCTCCCACCATAATTAGGTAGTTGTTCAGAAGCTGCTGCTGCTACTGCGTCTCTCTGTGTACAGGGGGCGCTTGTCCCTGACGTCCTGGCCTGGGTCCTGACTTTGCGGTTTCTGTGAAGCCGTGGCTTTTCTGTGGGCTCCTGTGTGTGCTGGCTGCGCCCTGAGCTCCTGAACAGCCACCCATAATCTTTCTGCTAAGGTCAGGGCCCAGGCCCCCTGACAAGCATGGCTGAGGGACCCCTTCCCAGAAGGAGTGTCCCAAGCCCCACCCCATGGGGCCAGGCTTCCTGCCACCTTTGTCTACAACAGGCAGATCAGTATCCCCACCCTGACCCAGGTTGAACTGTGAAAGAGAGGTTCCAGGGGTGTCTCCCTCAGTGCCAGTTCCTTAGTGATGTACTATTTACCCAAGATGCAGTGGGTGTGGTGTGTGCAGGTCTCTTGATCTCTAGGCCTGTGTGTGTGTGTGTGTGTGTGTGTGTGTGTGTGTGTGTGTGTGTGTGTGTTTGGTGGCGGGGTGAGGGGAGAGGGGTGCTGGAGCTTCTATTTCATTTTAATGTATATTCACTCCCATGAACCCCATGGATGCTTCCCTCCACCCCTTTTCTTTGCTTCTGCCTCAGTTTCCTCATGTTTTTGCTCCTGCTCCTGTTTCCTCTCCCTTCCTGAACTCTTTCCTTGGCCTTCTCAACTCATTCACTGCTGTTGCCTGCTGTCGTCTCCCCTTTCCTTGTTTCATTCCTACTTAGGATTCCCCACTCTTGATCTTTGCGGTAGGTGAGAATTTTGCCTCTTCTCCTGCCTCCCAGTCTGACTCTCCCTAGTTAGATGTCAGTCCCAAATAGGTTTTTCTCATTTTAGGCCCACTCCTACCTTGCTTTGGGGAGCTCCAGAGACCAGCGGGCCTGAGCGTTAGGAAGCAGCCTTGGAGGTTGCCTTGGTGCTGCTCAAGGATGTATCCAGCAGGGGGCAGTAAGTGATCTTGGTAGTGTCCCTGGCTGCCAGGCCCTTGGCAGGGGTGGTCTCTTCAACATTCCCATTCACCTAAAAGCTCTTTTTGGATTGGGTTTTTCATTCCATTTTTGCTTGCTCCCTTCCACACTCTTCTCTGGGAGATTTAATTTTATGCTTTCCTTTGTTACAGCCTCTTCCCCCCTGGAGAATCCCCCACCCCCCCAAAGTTTGTTTTGTGGTGTTATGGTGGTAACTGCAGTTCTGAACTGGTTTTTCTCTTCTTTTTTCCTCCTCTGGAATGTAGACTGTATATGTTTAATAACTCACCTTCTCTCTCCTTGCTCAAAATGTGGGATACGCGATGACTGTGACCCTGGTTGGAAATTAAACTTGTTTTATGCAGCTTTGGAGCAGACCTTCATCCTTGATGTGCAGCAGCCATGGGACAGTAGTTTAATGGTGAGGGTACTTCTGTCTTTGGTCCCTCTCTGTAGACTGCTCCTTCTCTCAGCAAAGGGGTAAAGGGCACACTTGACAGGGATGGGGCTGGGGGAGAGTGAGATTATTGAGGAACTTAGGCTTATCTCTACACTGCTTACTACTTCCCATCATACTCCAGAGAGGAGCGTAAATGAATTGGGCACCAGAGTGTGAGGCCTTTGTGACTTTGCTCCTTAGTTGTAACGGGTTTTATCCTGTACCTTGCTTTATTTATCACTGCTGGTAGACACTAGAGACTTGAGTGGCTAGAGGACCCTGAACTCAGAGTGACCCAGACTGCCTCCACTCTCAGATCTCCTGAGCCCTGTGCATCAGGTGCTTATAGTTGGAACAGGGTCCCCTCATCCATAGACTGGAGTCCCCTCACTCGTCTAATTTTGGATTTTGGCAGTGAGTAAGCATGAAGGGTAAAGGCCTGGATAGTGTAATGAACTTGATCCTCTTTACAACTGTGGCCCTGTATCACCACTGCCTCAGGCATGTGGTTCCCCATTGTCAGGATGCCAAACCTCATCCAGAGATTCCACAAATGTCTTGAGGGAAAGGACAAGCCTCCGCCCTCCCAATCCACTCCTGTCACTACTCTTCCTCTCCTGCTAATACTGTCTGGCTCCAGGCAAAGAAAGAGATAGTGCTCCCCTTTCTTTAGGGGGTGAGATCTGGGTGAGCTAGGCAGGCCATCCCCACTCTTGCCACTTTCTTAAGTGTTGTGGGAAAGGGACAGGTTTTAGGCATATAGTAAGTTTGAGAGCCCCGAGTGCCGGTGTGAAGTAAATCATTTGTATTCAGTTACCTCCCTGGTCCTCAAAAGCTCTGCCTGGTGACCAATGTTACTGATAAGAGCACATTTATAAGTATGTTCCTTCTAGAACAACCCCTCATAAGATCATGATAATAGAGAGGACTTTAGCTGGATGGCAGGCCAGTGGGTGTCTTTTGACTCCTGAAGAGGACGACCTGATCTGTTTTGTCCCTCAGTACTCTATTTAAGATTCCAGAAGGGAGGTGCGGGGGAACCCTCTTGTGTCAGTTGCTTAAACCTTCCAGCTTCTTTCAAGAGGGGTTGGGGGGAAGAGGGAGAGACTTAACCTGGAAAGTAAGTGTTTGGCATCCAGCTCTTAGGACAGATAGCAACCTTATCTGCCCAGAACTTGAGTAGCTCTTCAGTCATGGCTTGGCAGACTTGGGCCCAGGGTCTACCTCAGAATGATCTGGGTAACGGAGCTTCCAACATGAGCTTGGAGAAAGTGGAAGGCTTTGGATTGGTCAGGCTGGCGTGGACAGAACTGTCCTCCTCGTTACAGGGTTTGGGGTCAGCGGCAGGGAAAATGAGTGTGGGTATGTGTGAGTTTCTCAGACTAGAGGTATAAGGTCTGAAGGCTCTGGGGATTCGCTGCTATCACTTCCAGTTCAAGTGCCTAGATTGGTCAGAGCAGAACATTGACAGGTATTTACTTAGTACTTGTGAGGGTTCCAGACCTGTGCTAAGAAGGAAGTCAAACCACTGGATAGACCTGGGAATCCATTTTTGGGATGCTTTGAAATCCTTTGGGATATCCATAGTGCAGTACATTGGGGTAGTGAGAGTTGGGGAATAACTGGGGGATACCCCTTTGCTACTGCTTGGTGCACAGAGTGGTGTCTTTGGGCAGGCAGTCATAGTACTAAGAATGCTTCCAGTTCTGAAGGGTGTGGAATTAGGAGGGTCAAAGTCCATCTCTCTACTTTCTAACCTGGTACCTGGAGGGATAGAGTTTCCTGCTGGTCGCTGAGGAAAGATAGGATCCAGTGGCCTTCCTTCCTCTACAGGTTTTTCATTCTAATTGGGTTTCCTGGCCCTGATTGCTGGGGTTGGGTAAGAAATGACCCTGAATTCCTGAGCAAAGGGAAGAGGAGGTTAAGTCTGAGGAAATCCAAACCTTATGAAAGGGAGCAAGGCCACTGAAGGCAGTGGCTGGAGGTCTGGAAGTGACGAACTTGTGTCAGGACTGATGACCATCATGGCTTGAAGGTGAGTGTCTGCTTATGTGTGTCACTTTGGCCATCAGCTACAGAAGAGAGGATCTGGGCTCTAGTTTAGGAACAAATCTGGTTTCCGAACTGAACATCGTGGAGTAGAGAGGATGACACTCAAGCCAGAACTTTGGCTCTCTAGGCCCAGAGCCAACCAGTGCTACCTATGCACGCTTCCTCCCACCACCCTTACTCCTAACCAGGCACGTTGAAAGCTGTCTCTGAAGAGGTCTGGACAGTCAGTCTGGGCCTGGCAGGAGGTTTGAGAATGAACTTGTCCACCTGGCACCCTGCCCCCACCATGCCCCCCCAACATCCACCCCTTCGTCACACACATTGTTGAGAGTCCTCCTAGAACAGAATTGAGTACAAGACCTTTTCAGGGTTGGAGGACTTAGCTTGGGGCTCTGAACCACAGGGATTTAGATGTTAGCTTCTTTCTGCATTCTTAATGTAGAAAGAGAGGTGCTTTCTTGGCTTTAGGTGATAAGAGATGGAGAATCTCAGTTTTTGCCTATGCCTTAGGGAAAACATACTGATGGGATGAAAAGCCATGGGGGGAGTGGGGAGCAGTACTGCTTCAGTTTTGGATGAGCGAGTGCATAACCATACCTAAAAAGAAAACATTTTATCATCCAGGGTATGCATACTCTTGAAAATACGGCATTAGCTTTTGAATCCAGATTTACATATGCTGACTCACAGGCTTTTTATTTATTAACAGTCTTAAAAACAAACATATTAAAAATATTTAAAAAGCAGTGCCCTGCTTACTATCTGGCACATAACAGGCATTCAGCTTTGATGAGTGAATAAACATAACTGTCCATAACCAAACTGGGCCGCCTGGTGGGCCCCACATGAGTTCAGGGGGCTGTGGTAGAGTTTCTAGTACTCACTGACAGAGACCCTTTGAAGGGTGGAGGCCTTTCCGGGACTGGCCCTCTGATTTCAAAGTTGTGCCTCCAGTCAGGGTTGTGCCAGCTCCTCTACCTTTCCCAGAACCATCTCACCTTTCTCGGTTCTCCTAACTTCACCCAAGGAGAGAGCTTCTTCCTCTCTGTTCCCTTCTGGGTCCAGGTGGGCTTGTGCTGCCCTCTGTGGGTGATCTTGTTGCCTTAGTTTTGCCCTAGTCTCACTCCTGCCCCCCACCCCCACTCCATCCTCATTTCCCCTTTCCATTCAGAGTCCTGGACCTGGACCGGGCAGCAGCCCTCCATTTTCATGAAACCATTCCAGTCAGCCCATGCGGCAGTGCAGTATGGGCTCTCACCGCTTTGCTCCAAAACCTTCAGTGGATTCCCACTGCCTTAGTCTGACATTGAATCTCCTCACAACCAGCTCTTGCTTTCCTCCCCAGCTACCTCTTTCTACTCTTCTGCTTGAATCCATTACTTTAGCCAAACTGGTATACTCATTTTTCCCAAATATCCGGCCTATGCCTTTATCCCCTTTCTCACTTGTTTAAAAATACCACTTTTCTTTAAGATCTACAAAGCTGCCCATGACCTCTCTAATCCCAAGGATTCCTTTTTCCACCCTTGCTGGCTCCTTTAGTTCTATTAGCATAATTCATTCAACATCTCTCACACCTTCCCTTATATTGTTATATATCCTGTTCATTCATTTAATATTTAATTTGGAAATTTATTTTTGTAACCAAAGTAATCTTCATTGCAAAACATCCAAACAATACATAAATGTACAGAGCAACATGTGAAACCTGTTTGCCTCTGTTTTTCTCAATGTAACCACCCTCAGCTATTTGGTGTGCCTCCTTCTGGTAGTTTCTTTTCTAAATATATGTAGCTCCACACATTCGGGGAAGGGCTAAAACATAAATGGACTCATATCACATTTATTATTTTTGCTTATTTTATTATTTTTAATGTTTTATTCATTTTTGAGAGAGAGAGAGCATGAGCAGGGGAGGGGCAGAGAGAGAGGGAGACACAGAATCCCAAGCAGGCTCCAGGCTCTGAGCTGTCAGCACAAAGCCCAACGCGAGGCTCGAACTCACGGACTGTGAGATCCTGACCTGAGCTGAAGTCAGACACTTAACCGACTGAGCCACCCTCTTGCTTTTTTTAACATAAGGGTATATACATTTGTCTTGAAGTTTTTCCAAATTAGCATAGATATTTTTAATTGTATTAAAAGTATTGCATAGCATAATATTTATTCAAAATAAAACACATTTGTCTAGAATCTGCTATATGGGGGGTACTGTGCAGCTAGTACCTGGGGGACTCCAGACATGATCACAACCTTGTCCTTGCCATCAGTGAGACGGCTCTTGAGAGAAAGGGAGAAGTGAGGCACACATAAATAATTGCAACACAACAGAAAATATGTATGCTGGAAGTTCAGAAATAAGTAACTTCTAGCTAAGGGAATCAGGACTTTACAGAGGAAGTGATATTTGAACTTGGTTTGGAGGAAGCTTGACAGGTGAAGGAAGAGCATGAGCCAGGGCACAGAGATGGAAACACATGATGAAGGTTGATCTGATGCCAGACCACAGTCCATGAGCAGGAAGGGGATTTGGTTCAATTCATAGGTGTTTAATGAGCATCTATGTGTCAAACACCATACGAGGCGAGGCAATAGAACACAGAAATGAGAAAGATGAGGTTGCAGTCTTTAAAAGGCTTTTAGTTTAGTGGAATAAAAGCCAAGTTTGGAAGGGCAGATTAGGACCAGATAGTGAAAGCTTTCAACTGGCATGTCATGGAGTCTGAATTTGATTCATGGGGCAATGTGAGGCTGTAGGCTCCATGACAAGCTGAGCAGACCGCAGCAGTGCACAGAATGGGCTAAAGTAGGGCTGGGGATGGGCTGGGGATGAGGGGCTTAGGATGTTCTTCCTTTCTTTTTTTTAAAAACAAGACAAATTTCACTTCTACCTCAATTGAAAGGTATCTGGTGGTAGGCAGTCCAGGTGTGGTAGCTTTACAGTTATCAGGGCTGAGACTTCTTTTTGCTTCACCAGCCTAACACATAGCTTCCTCCTCATGGTCACCTCATGCTCTAATGTGGCTGCTAGAGTGTAATTCATCTCAGCTACATTCCAGACCGCAGAAAAAAGGAAGGGGGAAGGAGCCGGGGCGTTTTGGGGGGGGGGGGGGGGGAGGAAGAGGAACACACAATGACACACTTCTTAGCTAATTCCCACTAAGGGCCTTGCTGGAAGTCCAGGATAATATTTCCAACACTTCTGTTATGACTTACTGGCCAGAACTTAGTCACATGGCCTTATCCAGCTTTAAGGAAGACTTGGAAATGTAGTTTTGTGGATTTTTTTTTTCATTTGAGGTATAATCTGCATGCAGTGCAAGGCACAAATCTTCTATAGTTTGAGAAGTTCTGACAAATGTACACACCATATAACCCACATCCCTATCAAGATATAGAGCTTTCCATCATCCCTAGAAATTCCTTCCTGAGGGGGGTCTTTTCTTAAAAAAAAAATGTTTTTGATGTTTATTTATTTTAAAAGAGCGAGCATGAGCAGGGGAGGGGTAGAGTGAGAGAGAGGTAAAGAGAAAGAATCCCAAGCGGGTTCTGTGCTGCCAGTGCAAAGCCTGACGCGGGGCTCGAACTCATGAACTGTGAGATCATGACCTGAGCCAAAATCAAGAGTTGGGTGCTTAATGGACTGAGACACCCAGGCACCCCTGAGGGGGCTTTTTCTTTTTAAACAACCCCAAAGAGAGAGAGAGAGCTAAGGAGAGCTTAAATAGGGTAGTAGCCTTGGGAATGGAAAGAAGGCATGGAGAGGCAGTAGAAGGAGAGTCCAAAGGAGAATCATTAGGTGTGGGAGATGAGAATCTAGAAGAATGCTAATAGCAGAGCCACTAACAGAAACAAGATTGGGAGAGAAGCCTGGGTTGTTACCGATGGGATGGAAGGAGAAAAAGGAATGAGTACAGTATTGGGTGTGTTGATCTGAGGTGCTGGTCAAACATGTAGGTGGAGATACCAAGTAGGCAGTTGTATCTAGAGTTTGTGAGGGCATTCAGAGCTCAACTGCATCAAATACCAGAGAGATGCTAAAGAGGACAATGGAAAGACGCCTGGATGGCTCAGTTGGTTAATCGTCCACACTTTTGATTTTGGCTCAGGTCATGATCTCACGTGAGATTGAGCCCCACGTCGGGCTCTGTGCTAACAGCCCAGAGCCTGCTTGGGATTCTCTCTCTCCCTCTTTCCCTCTCTCCCCATCCCGTACTCTTGCTCTCTCTCTCTCTCTCAAACATTGAAGAAGACAAGGCACCAAGAAATGACCCAAGAATTTGGTGACTTTGAGCTCACTGATAACTTTTTGAGGGAGCAGAATTCAGATGCCAAGGCCTGAGTGGGCAGTGAGGGTTTGAATCATGCAGAAGGGGACTGATTGCATTGCCCGAAATAATTTAAAACCCCTCTTAAAAACTGAAGTCCCTTGGGGTGCCTGACTGGCTGATATTGGGGTTGAGTTCAACCCCCACATTGGGCAAGATAAATAAAAATAAAAACTGAGGTCTTTGCATAAACAAAAGGGAGCTGCCCTTTTGACAAACCTGTTGATGAAGGGAGGAAGGAGATGTTGGTGTCAGGAGAAGATCAGGGATTCACCCTATCCTTACAGGAAAATATCTCCTGACTCTGAAATTAACTTGCCAAAGGACAGGGAGATGGGACAGCTAGCTACCTGTCTCCTTTTGGATATATGACCTCCAGAAATTAAAGCTGAAGGGTTGGAGGTGGGAGAGAGATGCCATCTCTAACAACTGCTGGGGGGATGGGGGGTAGCCAGACACTGCCAGGACAGGTGTGAAGAGACATATCTTAAGAGTAAAGAGCAGAGAACAAACACGCTGGACTCAGGCAATAATGGGTTTGAATCTTGTCTCTGTCGCCACCTAGCTAGAAGACCTTGGGCAAGTTACTTAACCTGAGCACCCAGCTCCTCGTCTGTAAAATGGAAACAATTATGCCTACCTTTCAGGGTGGTTTTGAGAATTACAGACAAGTGACTGGCACACAATAGGTCATCGTAAGTGGGTGCTATTCAGTGATCCAGCCCCTCACTAAGGGACAGAACGGCAAACGGAGGGGTCAAAATCCGCAACCTCACGATCTTAGAGGGTAGGGAGGGCTCCCAGCGGCCTCCTCCCTCCAGGAGGTGGGGACAAGGTGGAGGAAGGGCTACTGGAGGAGGAGCTGGCGCGTTGCTACCCGCCCCGTCCCGTCCAGTCCAGCCTGGGCGCCGAGGGAACCCGCTGTCCTAGCCGCCGCCACCCGAACAGCCTGTCCTGGTGCCCCGTGCCCTGCCCCGCGTCCAGTCATGACCCTGCGCCCCTCCCTACTCCCGCTCCGTCTGCTGCTGCTGCTGCTCAGTGGGGCGGTGTGCTGGGCTGAGGCTGGGTTCGAAACCGAAAGTCCCGTCCGGACCCTCCAAATGGAGACCCTGGTGAGGAGAGAGTGTCCTGGGGCTGCGGGAGCTGGGCCGGGGGAGGGAATGAAGGGGTCTAAACAAACCTGGGAGCGGGTAGGCGAGCAAGTGTGGGAACTGAGTTGGGGGGTGGGTACCGGGTCTAGGGACAGGAACGGACCTTTGGAGGATCCTGCGTGACTCCTGTAGTCCGATCATAGGTGGAGCCCCCTGAGCCTTGCGCGGAGCCCGCTGCCTTTGGAGACACGCTGCACATACACTACACGGTGAGGGATCTGGGGGGCCGGGGCGGGGCCTGGGAGGGGGCGGCGCCCCGCTGGAACACGTCAGCGTTGGCTGGGACACGTGGCAAGCGGTTCGGGAGTAAGTTGGGGCTCTGGGGTCGTCGAGCACGTGGCGGGGGGGGGGGGGGGGGAGGGGCGCTCTTCTTCCCGGCCCATTTCCCCTCCCAGCTCTTCCGCCAGTTCCGCCCCGGTGTGGGGAAGAGTAGGGTGGGGAGATCTCCGAGAAGTGCCAGCCCTTCGGGGCTTCCTGTTGCTTTCTGCCCTGAGGGGAATGCTGGGCTGCAGCTGCCAGGGGGTTGCCGCCCGGCCGCTGCTGCCCAGGGGCGCAGGTGTGTGTGGTGTGCGCCTGCTGAGAGAGAGGTACTAGGTGTGCGCTCTTGCTGCTGTCTCCCCCCAGGGCAGCTTGGTAGATGGACGCATTATTGACACTTCCCTGACCAGAGATCCTCTGGTTATAGAACTTGGCCAAAAGCAGGTGATCCCAGGTATGTGACCTGCGCCTCCCATTTTACGTCTCCTAACTTAAGCTTTCCTTAGCCTCTTCAATCTCTAAGTTACCTTGGAAGTGCCCCCACGACTCTCCCAGTCACGTCCTCAGGTTCAAACCCCACTTCTAACACTGCTTTTTGCCTCACACCCCACTGGCAACCCGGCAGTTGAGAAATGGGGAGCTCAGTTGAGGGTCAAAGGGAGCCTTGGGATTTGGGGAATGTAGGTAGCTTCCTGTTCAGTTGTGTCTTCTTCCTCAAGGTCTGGAGCAGAGCCTTCTAGACATGTGTGTGGGGTGAGTATCTGGGCAGGGGCGGGCTTGGGTACCCCCTTAGCATGGGTGGAGGTTTACTTTGCTATCCTTGCTCCTAGAGGGGGCAGAAGAATGTGGATAAAGGCTTTGCACTGGGCAGGTCCAGGTCACTGGGACCCCTAAGGGCTTCCAAAGCCACTTTGCCTATCTGGCTGTGGGTTTTGTTGGAGGAGTTGAGGCATGTGGAGGACCTTTCCTGGTCAACCTACTGAGTGCTCAGTGGGAAAGTTCATGTTTTGGGGTGAATATCCAGAGAGTTTTGCTGGTGGGGCTTCAGATGGATTGAGGCCACTGGCCCACCTGGTCCCACCTCTAGCTGTGATTCACATTCCTTCCATCAGAGAGAAGCGAAGGGCAATCATTCCTTCTCACTTGGCCTATGGAAAAAGGGGATTTCCACCGTCCATCCCAGGTAATCTGACTAGGCCTCTCTCTCAGGTAATCCAAATACCCAGTCCCTCAGAGCTACAAGGAGCTGTACACTTTGTCTGGAGCTTGAGAAGGTCTAAACCCAGGTTGCTGAAAAGGACAGGGGCGGCCAGGGACTCCTGCAGGGCCACTGTTTTCCTCTTCAGGTCACCAACAGGGACTAGAGACATATAACCTGTTAGGCCACCTGGCTTGCCCTCTAGCAGACAGCAACTTTATAGGGAGGAGACACCTGCTTGAACCACTTGGGTCTGTTGCCTGTGCTACCCCTTTCAGAACTCTAGACCTTTCTCCTGCCGCTTCTCCACAACTCCAACCTGTGTCATTTGTGCAACTGGCATGGCTTCTCACCACACCTCTACCCTTCCTTTCAGCCTCCATCAGGAAAGAGACAGTAAAAATAATCACAGTCAAGTAACCCCTCCTTTCAGCCTCCATCAGGAAAGAGACAGTAAAAATTATCACAGTCAAGTAATTCAACACAAAGCAAAACAAAAAACAACTTGTAAAAGGCAAGCCTACCCTATAACTTCAAAAGCCATCACAGGTCACTGCTGATATCTATACCTGAAGATCTGAGACTGGACAGATTTCCTAAGATGCAGATCTCTTGCTTTGGGTTATAACAAATGCTCTATTGGCTAAAAGGTTTTGTCCTTCAGAGTATTAGTATAAAAGTTCTTATCCTAGTTACAACTGAGAGGGAAAACCGGAAAGAGGGTCATGGACTAAAGAGAAACTCTTTTACCCGAAGCTCTTTAATCTCCCCATTTCCAGTGTTTGTATTTCTCCCCTGACTCACCCCTGTTCATTCCCTGGCTCCTTACTTCTTAAGCCACCTCCTTCCTCTCCAGCTCTTATGTTGAAACATCTATGTTTTCTTAGTAACAGTCACATCAGTGTGCTCATTAGTTGGTGCAATTTTAAAACATCTAGGTTAAATTCAATTAATTTCAGGCCTGCAAAGATTCTGTCGATGTGGCTGTTTGGAAATGGAGTCATTAGTATAGAGGTTCTCTCGCTTATAAATGGAGAACACCCTGTGGGAAGTTTCCCCGTGCTATCAAAAACCTGTCCCTGAACGCAAGCCACACTTGTAGATTTGGGGCGAACATAACTACCAATAGACTCTGTTTATAACTTTTCTCTACTTTTGTCTAGAGGAACTCAACACATTTAAATCTTGCCAGCTTCATAGTTGTTGCTCTGGTGTGGCCTGCCCTTCCCCTGCTTTCATTTAGATTCTGAGCCCTGGATAAAATGCAGAGATTCTAACCCTCACCTCCTCTCTGCCTCCAGCGGATGCAGTGCTGCAGTTTGATGTGGAGCTGATTGCACTGATCCGAGCCAACTACTGGCAAAAGCTGGTGAAGGGCATTTTGCCTCTGGTAGGCATGGCCATGGTGCCAGCCCTCCTGGGCCTCATTGGGTATCACCTATACAAAAAGGCCACCAGACCTAAAGTCTCCAAAAAGAAGCTCAAGGAAGAGAAACGAAACAAGAGCAAAAAGAAATAATAAATAATTTTTAAAAATTTCTTTGTATTCTTCACCTGATACTTTCTGGGGCTACTTCTGTAAGTGGGAATGAGGAAAAGGGATGGGGAAAAAGGCATTCTGAGTTGGATCTTGCCTGACGGGGTGTTTGGAGGCTTTGGATCACCTCTGCCTCTGCCTCTTCCTCCCGTCCTAACTTCCTGCCAAGGACCTGCTCTTGAGTCTTCCCATAGGATCTGTACCTCCCGAAGGTATGGGTGTTGGCCCCCACAGTGCCCAGACTTCCAAGAAGCAATGCTTCCTGGAGCAATGAGCCTCTGATATTTGCCTAGCTATTAGCTCCACTCTGTGGGGCCACTGTATTCCTAGTGTCTTCCAGTTAGACTGCTCTGTTCAATATGGGGAAAATATAAAGAGCTCACAAACCCCATGCAAAATTTTAATAGCAAAGTCCTTGGGTCTCTCAAACAATCATTTGGGATTTGAAAAGAGATTTACTCCTTGTATCACAGGATATGGGAGATCACGTGGGCTGCCTCAATGATGTTGTAAGTGGTTGGAGGTTGCTTGTCACCTGGCTGGGTGGTCGGTGTGGACAACGGCTGGGGTAAGTTGCTTCGATGGTTGACGATAAAGAGTGGGTTGAGCTGGCTCAGCACTTCATCACTCACCGAGATGCCATCCAAGTACTGCTTCAGCATCTCTCGCAACTTGCCGTTGATTTCTAACAACTGGGCGCGTCTCTGCTGGAGGCTCAGTTGTTCCAGTTTTACTTTGTTGTACCTTTTCCAGAAATTCTCCATCCCTGTATAGTTCACGATCACCTGGGAGTTGAGTTAAAGGGACAAGGTATGTGGTGGGGCCCATTAGCAAATGTAGCCCAGTGGCCCATCATCTCCAACCTTGGGTGATGGCCTCTGGGGCCCTAGGAACTTTACCTTTGAGAGCTCCTCAGTAAGCTCCTCTCGGTAAATTTCTTCTATCTCCGCCTGCTCCTTGGGAGTCAATACTGACGAATAGAAAGGTAGCACTTTTTCTTCCTCTGTTTCAAATTTCCTACATATTTCAGCAAGTTTCAGGATCTTTTCACCCTATCGGAAGCAGGAAGAGACCTTTTATTAGGAAAGGGGGTGGGGAGGGGAAATAGTGGAGTTGGTTCCCCTGCTTGAACCCAGGGAAGTATTCATCCAAATGTGACATGAGAGTAATAAATACATCTAACAGGCTCTTCACTAGGTGCCAAGCACTATTCCAAGTATTTATATACTTGGAATATATATACACATATACACATATATATGTGTGTGTGTGTGTGTGTGTGTGTATACATAAATGTGTATATATATGTGTGTGTGTGTGTGTGTATATATATACATATATATATATATATATGTATATATATATACACATATATATGTATTTTTTTTTTTGAGAGAGAGAGAGAGAAAGCAAGCAGTGCAGGGCCAGAGGGAGAGGGAAAGAAAGAATCTTAATCAGGTTCCATGCCCAGCATGAGCCCAATGTGGGGCTCCATCTCCTGACCGTGAGATCATGATGTGAGCCGAAATTAAGAGTCGGACGCTTAACTAACTGAGCCACCCAGGCACCCCTTAATTCATTTAACTTAAAATGTGAGGGGGGGCACCTGGGTGGCTCAGTTGGTTAAGTTTCTGACTTCGGGTCCGGTCATGACCTCGTGGTTCATGGGTTTGAGCCCCACATTGGACTGTCAGCACAGAACCTGCTTTGGACCCCCTGTTCTCCACCCTCCTCTGCCCCTCCCCTGCTTGTGCTCTCTCTCTGTCTCTGTCAAAATAAATAAATAAGCTTTAAAAATAAAATAAGGTAAAATAAAATGTGAGAGGGGAGGAAACATGGAATAAAAAAGGTACTCAGGCAGGAAGCAGGAGAAAGCCCTCTACCTTTCTCAAACCTGTTTCACTTCACAGGAGCCAAGTTTCTTGGTTTTGTTTTGACTGACCTTTCCCCTTCGTTACCTTATCAACAATCTTTCTCAGGGCCTTGAGGGTGGCATTACTTTCCAAAGTAAGTTTGACCAAGTTTTCCTGTGATATTTCCCGTGCGTGACTCCTTTGGGCCTTAAGTTTTCGCAGTTGTGCAAGGACCAGCTCCTTGTCCTTACGAATGTACTGGTTCCGGTCTTCATTCTCATGGCTGTGCACCATGATCTTGCCTCTTAAAATAATTATGGAGTCCTGGAGGAACAGAATAGATTAGAGTAAACTCTTGCCTGGCTGAAGGTCTTCAATGAGACGGGCAAAAGGACCATCTGGGGACTGAAATCCAGGGATATCATCTTTCCCCAGCCAGGGGTCCAGTAGAAATTGGGGGATGAATAGGGGATAACGGAGCAGTGAAAGCAGTATTTCCAGTTGGCTGCACTAACCTGTAATTTCTGTATTTTTTTCATCTGTGCTTCAATCTCTTTGGAGCTTCTTTCATCTTTCACCTTCAGAGTCTCAAAGGCAATCTTTTGATCCTCTGTGGCATCAGTATAATTCTTGAGTGCATCCTGGAACCTTCTCCACAGATCTTCTACTGTATTCTCCAGGTGCAGTCTTAGAAAATGCTTCTCTTCTAAATTCTAGGAAGTGGTGCCAAAATAGCCAGTGCTTGGAATTACCCTATTAGTGCCCTTTTACTGCCTCCAGCAACCTCATCCTCTTCAACTGTTTGTAACATAGTAGGGTGCAGAGGTCGCCAATGAAAATGCCTACAAAGACCAGGCAGATGTTATAAATATGTGCTGTATGCTAGATGAGGCCTGCGGTGAACCAGAGAGGAAATGCTCCACGGGGGGTTGGGAGTAGTGGCCTATCTGCTCGGCTTCACATGAATGTCCCCATTTGGAAACGTGGCCCAGTGTTACCAGATCTTTTCTCAAGGCAAGCTAAATTTAGGATTTTTATGTGAAACCTTTCAATTTTTAAATGTAGGAAGCTTATTTTGAAATTTACAAGGGCACCTGGGTGGCTCAGTCAGTTGAGTGTCCGACTTCAGCTCATGTCATGATCTCGTGGCTTGTGGGTCCAAGCCCCGCATCGGGCTCTGTGCTGATAGCACAGAGCCTGGGGCCTGCTTTGGATTTTGTGTCTCCCTCTCTCTCTGCCCCTCCCTGACTCACTCTCTCTCTCTCTCTCTCTCTCTCTCTCTCAAACATTAAAAAACTTTTTTTTTTAATTTACAAAACATTGTGGGGCAAAATAAAAACAAAGAACCCCATGCCCAAACCCAGGTCTGCAGGATAGCTAACTTTGTAGCCTCCAGGATGGTGGAAAGCACTTTGGGGCCAAGGGCAGAACTGGATTCTCCTCCTGGCTGTACCACAAAGCAGCAGCATAACTTTGGTGGGTCATTTTACTTCTTTGGGCCTCAGTTTCTTTCACAGATCACCCCTGTGATTTGTCTCTTGACTGTTGATTAGGGGTCTCTATGAGCTCCAGTGGCCTTGAGCATTTTTTCTCCCTTCTCTCCCAGCTCTTGCCCAGCTGCTCTCCCTCCATACCTTGTTTTTGAGATCATCCCACATGCTCTGGAACTCCAGCTTACTTTCATACTCAGAATCTATATAGTTCTGCTCCATGGCCATGAAGACATCTTGTAGGTAGTGAATCTCTTTTTCATGCTGGTCAATAATTGTCTTCCTGTGGGAGATAAGACACTGTCCCTGCACTGAGGGATAAAGCATATGGACCAATAATGACAACGCAAAGCAGTATGTGATAAAACTGTACAAATAGTATAAATTCCTAGGTAAACAGAGAGAGGGTGGGCCCTATTCTTTTTAGGATCAGAAAGAATGAATAAGATTGTTTTGATTTTTGAGCAGGCAGTCCATTTATATGATACAACAAGTGAAAAAGTACAAAAGATTTCAGTGAGAAGTCTCCATCCCATCCCTGATCCCTACCAGATGGGTTGGATTTTGACAGCTGAAAGTAGGTGGTGAGGGTGTTACAGATAGGGACCTAGCATGGCTGTAGGGAAGCTAAATCCACAAGCTTAAACACGTGTTAGTTTAGAAGGAACTTAGGAGAGGGGCACCTAGGTGGCTCAGTCGGCTAACTGTCTGACTCTTGATCTCAGCTCAGGTCTTGATCTCAGGGTTGTGAGTTCAAGCCCCACGCTGGGCTCCGCACTGGGGGTGAAACCTACTTAAAAAAAAAAAGAAAAGAAAAAGAAGGGACTCAGGATCTCTGCTGGGGTCATATCATAAGCAAGGTGGGATGCTCCATGGTGCTGGCTTATAGATAGCTCCTTGACACAGGCTCTGCATACTCTCCTGGACTCAATCCCTCAGTCCTCTTAGGCCCCCATACCTTTCTGTCTCAAACTCTTTGGTTAGGGCCTCCAGCTCCATGTTGTAACTTTCCTCCAGGAGGTTGAGCCGGCTTCTCTGCAGGGCTAAAAGCTGATCGATGCTGTGCAGGTGGCTGCGCAGGGCATGGGCGTACTGCTCCTCGGCTTCTGACAGGTCCGTGGCTAAAGACTGGGTAGGAAACAGGGAGTTACCATTTTGGCTGAATGGCATCCGTGTGAGAAAATAAAAATGTATTCAGCTGGTCAGCTGGATGGCACGAACGGCATTTTCCCCTAGCTCCTGATGCCAGCTCTTTGGTGCCAAGGGTGCTGTTTTCCCACTCATGAATAGAAAGTAAGAGTGACATCCGGGAACCCCAGGTAGCCTGCCAGTGTCTCCTAGGGACAACAGACATTTACAGTGAGGCTCCAAGATGTGAGGCAGAAGAGAAACAAGTAGAACCAAGGGTATCTTGTCATACAACATAGCAAAGCAGCTACGGAAGACCAATAGGGTCACGTCAAAGGGATTCAGGAGCCCGACAGAAGTGGCTCCCCGTGGCAGAGGACGTCTTCTAAAGATGCGCACAGCAATATCTCCTATCCTACAATCTGCAATGTGACCTTGCCACTCCTCCAGCAGGAGGTATTATCTTCTTCCATCTCCTTGAATTTGGGCAGACACCGTCACTACTTGGACCATGAGAACGTGGTGGAAATGACACTGCGCCAGTTCCAGGCATAGCCCTTACATGGCCTGGCAGCTTCTGCTTCCTGCCCCTTGGAATGCTTGTTCTTGGGACACTCCCTCCAGGGACCCGCCATCACGTTGTGAGAAGGGCAGTGCCCTGGAAGGGGCCACGTTAAGGCATTCTGGTCAGCAGTTCAGCTGAGCTCCCAGCTGACTCTCTGAATCAACCGCCAGCCACCTTAGACATCCAGCCCAGTCCAGCCTTCAGAAGATTGTAGCCCCAACCGACATCTGACTGAAAACTGTAGGGGAGATACCGAGCAGGAACCACCTGGGTGAACGAAGTCAACGGATCGTGAGAAATAATAAAAGAAATTGTTCTAAGTCACTGATTTAGGAGTGGTTTGTTATGTAGTAATAGATAGCTGGAACACTTCCACTGGCGAGAAAGGGGACAGTGTGAGCATCAATAAGGATAAAAACTATGATGAACTGAAAAGGTATCAATTATCTTTGATTATGAATTCATAAGCATACTTAAAAAAATGGTTACTTTGGAGGATACCAGACAACCCATTCCTTTTTTAATTGTTTTAATGGCGTTTAAAGGGCAGAGAAAGAATTAAGCATTTATGCTACCTTTATTATATAAGCTGTACCTCTTGGTCACTGAATGGTAAATGACAGAGGTATCTCTTTATAGAAATATTCAAGCTAATAAATGAAAAAGGAATGACATTATTAGAAAATCAGCATTTTGTAACCCCCAGTGAATTAAGAGAGAAACAACAAATGCTAACTTCACAAAAAGAGGGGCACCTGGGTGGCTCAGTCTATCGAGGACCCGACTCTTGATTTTGGCTCAGGTCACGGTTCGTGAGATCGAGCCCTGCGTTGGGCTCTGCGCTGACAGTGCAAGTCTGTTTGGGATTCTCTCTCTCTGCCCCTCCGCTCACATGCGCACGCGCGCTCTCTCTCTCAAATAACCATTTTTAAAAAATCACAAGAAGAGATTACCAGATGCATGTGCTTCCTGGATGGAAGAATACAACACATCTAAACTAGATCTAATTACAAGATACAGGAAATACAGAAAACAAAATAACATGTTACACTATAATACAGAATACTATGCAGTTGTTTAAAGAAAAGAGAGAGAGAGAAGCTCTTTATGGACTAATGTGGAATAGTCCCTGGGATATATTGCTCAGTGAAAAAGGGGCAAAACAGGATGTAGGACTATCATTTGTACAAAAAAAATGTTTACTCGTGGGGCGCCTGGGTGGCTCATTCGGTAAGCATCTGACTTCAGCTCGGGTCACGATCTCGTGGTTCGTGAGTTTGAGCCCCACACTGGGCTCCGTGCTGACAGCTCAGAGCCTGGAGCCTGTTTCAGATTCTGTGTCTCCCTCTCTCTCTGCCCCTCCCTCCCTCTCTCTCTGTCAAAAATAAACATAAAAAAAAAAGTTTACTCATGAAATTAAAATGATTAAGGCACTAGGTGGCTGGAAGTCACTGGTGGTAGAGGACTTTTCTTTCACTTTATTTTTTGAATTTTCAATAATGAGTGAAATGCCGATTCGAAAAAGTAAAACAAATTACAATTAAAGTGAATGAAACACGAAAAGGATTTAGTAAGTGCCCACATGATCCAGGCACCTTGAGTCATGCACTGTAAGCTGCCACAGCCTCTATGCAAAGCTGGCTCTTACCTTGTATGTTTGGGATGAGAAAGGGTCTTATGGAATAGGTGCTGATAATGGAGGCCTCTTCACTCACTCAACAGATAATTACTGAACCTGTCATGTACCGGCACCGTGCTGGAGGCCAAGGATTCAGGGATGAAAAGACATGCATATTGCCCCCAAAGGAGCTCGCAGTCGTGTAGTAGGAAAGGTGTTATATAAACAGAAAATTACAGTGTAACATGGAAATTGCTATGAGGTCGATGATGCACCTGTGACAGTGGGATATAAAAGGCTGAGTGCCTGTGTCTAAGAGCACAGGGGGAGGCTTCACAGGACACATGTCATTTGTATCACTCCTGAAGGAGGAGTGAGAGTTTGCCAGGAAGACTGAAGAGATGGGGAAAAGAGAATTCCAAATAGAGGGAACAGCATGTGCAAAATCACAGGTAAGAAAAAAGGAAAGGTACAGGCAGAGGCCAGAACACGTAGGGCTTTGATGTTTTTTTCCCTGGAGTTTGGATTTTTTTCTGTGGAAGAAAGAAGCCACTAAAATTTAAGCAGTGGAGTACCAGGATCGGACTTTTGTTTCAAAAAGATAATCCCGGGGCACCTGGGCAGCTCAGTTGGTTGAGCGTCAGACTTTGGCTCAGGTTATGATCTTGCAGTTCGTGAGTTCGATCCCCACATCAGGTTCACTGCTGTCAGCGCAGAGCCCGCTTCAGATCCTCTGTCCCCCTATCTCTGCCCGTCCCTCGCTTGTGCTCTCTTTCTCAAAAATAAATGAACATTAAAAAATAAATAAATAAAAAGATAATCCTGGTAGTTGTGTAGACAGTCACCTGGAGGTGGCTGGGCATGAAAGGCTAGAAGATAGGGGCCTAGTGCCACAGTCCATATGAGAGAAAGTACCCAGGTCTAAACTGCAGCAGGACAGGGGAGAAGGAGAGCAGGATATGGCTTTGAAAAGTACTTCAGCAGAAGATTTATACAAAACTTAGTGAAAGAAGTCAGGAATGGAGGCAAACCCTAGGACGATTCCCGGATTTCTCTGTTGAGTGGTTTAGTGAATGGCAGGGACCACCTGAATAGAGAGTAAGGAAGACCGGACTGTGGAAAAATTGCTCTGGGCCTGCCCAGGGAAGGGGGAACTCCTTAGTTCAGTTGTGAGGACAATGCAACAGCCAGGAACGGATAGCTAGGAATCTTGAATAGAAGGATGTGGAATTCATGAAAGGAATCCAGACTGGTGTTACAGACCAGGAAGTCACTGACATAAAAGCGGTATTTAAAACCAGGGTATTGTGTACGACTGTCTAGACCCTAGATACCCGGTTAAAGGGTGAGATGGCCAGACTCAGAAACCTGGGAGATGCTCAAGTTCAGGAGATGGAGAGAGGAAGATAAAGTCACCAAGGGGACTGGATGTATATATCCCAGAAGCAGGAGAGAAACCATGAGAGAATGGTGTCATGGAAACCAAAGGGGAGTTTCAAGAAGGAAGGCATGACCAAGAATATCAGCGCCACAGAGAAGTCAGGTTAGGTGATGACGAAATGATGAACAGTGGCCATGATTTGGGCCTGGTAGTCTTTACAAGAGCAGCTTCCTAGGGAAGGATGGAAATCAGATGTGGGATGCCGGATAAATGAGAAGTGAAGTGGAGATAGCAGGTGAGGATCACTAACATTTGCACATTTAACATGTGTAGGTTCGGTTATTCAGGAATGACCCTGAAGGCGCGTAATATTAGCAATATGTGATTTACCTAAGTCAAGGACTGTAATCGTTTGCTACAAAGCTGGAAGCTAATTGATGGAAGGGGGAGCCTGGCCACTGCTTAGCATCCCTAAATGAACCCTGCTGGTTCTCCTCTCAGCAGGTATTTGATAACTCCCAGTAAGTGTCGGAAGAAGTCACGTAAAAAGCCATAAGGTGGGGGCGCCTGGGTGGCTCAGTCAGTTAAGTGTCCGACTTTGGTTCAGGTCATGATCTCGCGGTTCACGGGTTTGAGCCCTGCATGGGCTCTCTGCTGTCAGCACAGAGCCTGCTTCAGATCTTCTGTCCCCCTCTCTCTTCCCCTCCCCACCCTCAAAAATAAATAAACATTTAAAAGAAGGCCATAAGGTATAACTGGTGGGGTGAGGAATTCTAATGTATAATGGTTTTTATAAATCTGGAGACTCCTAATGTGTATCGCTTGAAGCTTGCCCAGGCCTACCAATTTTTTTTTCCCCCAAGAGTTAGGCTGTGAAGGAGAGATGTGTGTTTGCAAGAGGGGGCATGCCAGGCTGACAATGTATATTTTGCTCTTATGTGGGATTTCTGTTGTTGTTTTCAGATAGAAAAGTCTAAGTAAGAGTCAGTAAACAGAGGTTAAAAATAGGATAAAAGAAGGGATATAGCAAAATCCCTTAGAAAAAAGGATGGTATGTGGGGCGCCTGGGTGGCTCAGTCGGTTAAATGTCTGACTCTTGATTTTGGCTGAGGTCATGATCTCATGGTTTGTGGGTTCGAGCCCCCTGTGGGGCTCTCTGCTGACAGCATGGAGCCTGCTTGGGACTCTCTCTCCCTCTCCCTCTGCCCCTACCCCACTCGCTCAATGCAGATGTTGTCTTTCTCTCTCTCAAAAATAAAGAAATAAAATTAAAAAGAAAAAAGATGATATGGACTCAACTCAAGAATCGTCCAAGAGCATAAGGATGGTTGAGTTGCTTAGAGATCCAGAACTACTCTTACCCATGGGGATCTCAATCTCATCCAAGGCCACTGACCTTGAATCAAAGAGGCCCAACAGAATTTGGTTAAATAAAGCACTGGAGTGGGAATCAAGAAACTCATGCTCTGGTTCCAGCTCTCTCACTGACTAGCTGTGTCACCTTGGGCAAGTCCGTTCCCTTCTCTGGAATTGAGTCTTCTCACATTGAAATGAAGACACGGGGCTAAGTTTAAGTCACTGGGTGATGTCTGCTGTGCCTTACAACTCTAATATTGTATAGTGCTGGTTTTAGGCAGTAGATAATCAAGGAAAATGGCTATGCTGAGGGGGTGGGGAGAGGGATGACAGCCCAGTATTCTGTTTTTCATTTCAGTGAAAACTGGTATTACCAATAGCCGGCTTCATCATGGCCTGCATCTTGTAAGGGCTTTAAGACTGATAAATAAATGGGGGGGCCTGGGTGACTCAGTCGGTTAAGCAACTGATTCTGGATATCAGCTCAAGTCACGATCTCACAAGGATCATGGTTGGTGAGATGGGGTTCTGGGCGGGGCTCTGCACTGACAGTGAGGAGTCGGCTTGGGAT
This sequence comes from Panthera onca, assembly GCF_046562875.1. Classification (NCBI taxonomy): domain Eukaryota; kingdom Metazoa; phylum Chordata; class Mammalia; order Carnivora; family Felidae; genus Panthera; species Panthera onca. Next base: position 75,468,351 of record NC_138345.1, on the reverse strand, counting down.
TCTCTCTCCCCCTCTCTCTCCAAATAGATAAAAATTTAAAAAACTGTTAAAATAAAAGATGGACAAATGAATTCAGTAGGCCCATTGTATTAAGAGGTCAGGGCAGCCAGGTTCAAGTGTTTCGTTGGGAAGAGTGCCTACCTTGATGACACTGTCCTTGCAGTCCACCACTCGTTCAAACGTTTGGCTGAGGATCTCAATGTCCTTATGCAGCTCTCTGGTCTTGACTTCCCTAAGGACAGTTCTCCACTGTGTGTTAATCTTGTAAAGGTTCAGAGCACTGTTGTGCTCTTCCTTGGCCAGCTTGTCCTGTGTGAAGGAATAAATACACCCCCAGGAGGTCAGGGCCTAAAGCCCTGTTACAGTAAAATGAACAAGATTACTTTTTAATTAATTAATTAATTAGTTAATTAAAAAGGGGCGCCTGGGTGACTCAGTCGGTTAAGCATCTGACTCTTAATTTCGGCTCAGGTCATGATCTCATGGTTCATGGGTTGGATCCCTGAATAGGGATCATGGTGGAGCTCGGAACCTGCTTGGGATTCTCTGTCTCCCTCTTGCTCTCTCTGCCCCTCCCCCACTCAACCTCCCCCCCCCCCCAAATAAATAAACTTTGAAAAAACAAACAAGATCACAGTTTGTCAACCGACACCTTACCTTTTGTCTTTTTCTAAGGGACCAAATTTCCTGATGACTAACACTCAGGGAATTCCCATTCTCGTTTTGGGGATAGTCTGAAGTAAGACAGGAACAGCCTGATGGCACTTTAGGGAGGGCAAGGGTGAATTTCCTTCAAGTGAAGACATCAAAGCAGGATGTTGTTTGTAATGACATATCTCCGGGGAGTATATCAGAATTTCAGACAAGCTCGGACAGCTAATAGCACCTACTGTCCTGGTCTGGGGCTCAGTTGTGACATTAACCTCCTTACCATTTGACCCCTCCGTACTTCACAAAGAACTGGTTCCTTCCCCGACAATGTTGCCAGAAATCTAAGTATATTTGGGTCTCAAGGTTTCCGGAGGAGAGGAAGCCAGCATGAAAATGAGGCTGCCGCAACGAGAGGACCAAGGCAACAGGGCTGGTGTAGGGAGTGGGTGGGGTTGGGCAGAGAGTAATGCATGAAGCCATCACCTTCAAGAACTGGCTCAGGAGCCTCTCTTTCTTCTTGGCCATTTCCTCCTCTGCCAGCAACTTCTGCTGAAACAGAAGCAACTGTTCCTCATCCGACAGGGGCATCTTGGCCTTTTTCCCTTTCTTAGACATAGCTGGGCGGGGGACCGTGTCTAAGCAACGATCCTCGGTCTGCTTTGGAGAGCTTTATAGGAGGTAGGAGGAAAGTACCCCAGGACAGGGCCTTCTGAACTACCCCTGCATGGTAGCGGGGACCTTAGATCTCAGTCTTTCCGCAAGACAGAGAGCGCCTGGGATCTTGGTGAGGCTGGGATCTGGAGTTAAAAGACGCATATCCGTTTCCTAGCAACGGGGCTGTCACTAAGATGGCGTTGTGAAAGGCTAGGAGTAGGGACCCTGGCTTGGAGCGCCTTCTGCTGGCTGGAGGACCGCGGTCAGTTTTTGAGAGATGGTTGTTTTACTTATCAAAAGCCGTAGCCTCCTCACCGAACGTTTTTAAGCCTTTTAAAACCTTGGCGGGGGGGGGGGGGGGGGGGGGGTGGGGGGTGGTTTCATAGAGTGGCCATATTTTAGCATACAGATAATAACACATTTTGGAGAGAATGTGGAGAGACCCTTGCACATTGCTGGTAGGGATGTAAAACAGTGCAGCCGCGTTGGAAAACGGTTTGGCAATTTCTTAAAATGTTAAACATACATTTACTGTGTGATCCAGGAATTTCACTCTTACCTATCAATCTAAGAGACGTGGGAATGTATCCACACAAAGACTTGCCCAGAAATGTTCTTAGCAGCAATACTCATAATAACCCAATTGGAAATAACTCAAATGTCCACTGACATGTGAATGATAGACAAAATATGCTCTTTTCATACAATGGAATACTATTCAACAATAAAAATAAACAAATTACGGATGCATACTACCATGTGGATGAACTACAAAAACATGCTCAGTGAAAGGGGCCAGACATAAGAGACTACATATCGTAAGTTTCCAATTATATGAAATATCCAGAAAAGGCAAAGCTAGAACATCAGAAAGTAGACTACAAATTGCTTGGAGGAGGGAGAGGGGAGATTAATATTAAATCTGCATGAAAGATCATATTGGGTTGATGAAAATGTTCCAAAATTGACTTATGTTGGGGGTGGCTGGGTGGCTCAGTCAGTTGAGTGCCCAACTCTTGGTTTTAGCTCAGGTCATGATCCCAGGATTGCGGGATCAAGACCCATGATGGGCTCTGTGCTGACTGTGGAGCCTGCTTGAGTGCTCTCTCTTGCCCCACTCACCACCCCGCCCTTGCCCCTTTCCCCTGTGCTCTCTCTCCTTCTCTCTAAAATAAAAAAAAAAAAAAAAAAAACCTAATTTTTAAAAAAATAAATAAAATTGATTTATGTTGGACAACTTGATAAATTTGGTTTAAAAAATCATTGAATTGCTGGGGTGCCTGGGTGGCTCAGTTGGTTAAATGTCTGACTTCTGCTCAGGTCATGATCTCATGGTTTAGGAGTTCGAAACCCCAGGTCGGGCTCTGTGCTGACAGCTCAGAGCCTCAAGCCTGCTTCCGATTCTGTATCTCCATCTCTCTCTGCCCCTCCCCCACTTGTGCTCTGTTTCTCTCAAAAATAAATAAACATTGGGGCGCCTGGGTGGCGCAGTCGGTTAAGCGTCCGACTTCAGCCAGGTCACGATCTCGCGGTCTGTGAGTTCGAGCCCCGCGTCAGGCTCTGGGCTGATGGCTTGGAGCCTGGAGCCTGTTTCCGATTCTGTGTCTCCCTCTCTCTCTGCCCCTCCCCCGTTCATGCTCTGTCTCTCTCTGTCCCAAAAATAAATAAAAAAAACGTTGAAAAAAAAAATAAATAAACATTAAAAAATTTTTTTAATCATTGAATTGTATACTTGAATGGGGTGAATTATTTAATATGCAAAATGTGCCTCAATAAAGTTGTTTCAAACGTGAGATATAATGCTTTTATTAGAATTCTCCAGAGAAACAGAATCAATAGGGTGTGTGTGTGTGTGTGTGTGTGTGTGTGTGTGTGTGTACATCCATCTGATGTTTCAGTCTGAGTCCAAAGGCCAGAAAAGACCTGTGTTCTAGTTCAGCAGTCAAGCAGGAGGAGTTCCATCTAGCTCAGCCATTTTTTTTCTATTCAGGCCTTCAACTGTTTGGATGAGACCCACCCCCAGTAGAGAGGGCAATCTCCTTTCTTTACACAGTCTACTGATTCAAATGTTAATCTCATCCAGAAATACATACCTTCACAGACATACCCAGAATAATGTTTGACCAAATGTCTGGATATCTTGTGGCTCAGTCAAGTTTACATATAAAATTAGGCATCACAAGTCTACCTATTCTCTATTCACATGTCCTTAAACCATATTTAATCTCCAAGTAAAGATAATAACAAGATATAATACTTAAATACAATGATATAAGGTCAATACATCTTATGTTACATGATAAGGCGATAGGAAAGAAAACAAAGATATTTTATTCATTTGTATTTTTAAATATTTTTTCTTTTTTTTTTTAAGTTTATTTATTTTGAGTGAGACAGAGAGAGTGTGAGTGGGGAAGGGGCAGAGAGAGAGGGGAGAGAGAGAATCCCAAGCAGGCTCTGCACACGGTCAGTGTGAAAGCCCAAGCCCAATGCAAGGCTCAAACTCACAAAACCGCAAGATCATGACCTGAGCCAAAACCAAGAATCAGATGCTCAACCAACTGAGTCACCAGGTGCTCCGTATTCTTAAATATTAAAAAAATTTTTTTTAATCTTTATTTATTTTTGAGGGACAGAGAGACAGCGTGTGAGCGGGGGGCGGGGGGGGCGGTGGAACAGAGAGAGAGGGAGACACAGAATCTGAAGCAGGCTCCAGGCTCTGAGCTGTCAGCGCAGAGCCCAATGCGGGGCTCGAACCCACAAACCACGAGTTCATGACCTGAGCTGAAGTAGGACGCTTAACTGACTGAGCCATGGCGCCCCATTTTAAAACATTTTTTTAATGCTTATTTATTTATTTATTTTGAGAGAGTGAGAGCACACCCACACAAGCTGGGGAGGGGCAGAGAGAGAGAAGGAGAGAGAGAGCATCCCAAGCAGACTCAATACTGTCAGTCTGGCCTGATGCATGTGGCGGCATGAGGGAGGCAGGGGCTGGATCCCACCACTGTGAGATCATGACCCCAGCCAGCCAAAATTAAGAGTTGGAGGCTTAACTGACTGAGCCACCCAGGTGCCCCCAAAGATTTTATTTTTATTTATTTTATTAAAAATTTTTTTTAATGTTTATTTATTTTTGAGACAGAGACAGAGCATGAACGGGGGAGGGTCAGAGAGAGAGGGAGACACAGAATCTGAAACAGGCTCCTGGCTCTGAGCAGTCAGCACAGAGCCCGACGCGGGGCTCGAACTCACGGACCGCGAGATCATGACCTGAGCCGAAGTCGGCCGCCTAACCGACTGAGCCACCCAGGCGCCCCAAGATTTTATTTTTATACACACACGTATTCATAGCAAAACAAGGAGAAACTGTTATGACAATTAACAGTTCTGTAATTACAGAAATTGCATTTCTATAACTGGTCATGTGGTTGTAGGTGTCAATTTACAGCTATCTTCTTCCACTATCCATTCTGTATTCTGTTTGCCTTCAGCAGGCCCCTCCACTGGTCATTGTTTTCAAACTCTCATTCCTGAAAGGTCTGGGCCATTGGTAGTCCCGCCCGAATTGGGCTGTTATAGTTTTCCACTGACCCAATCGTGGGGCATAGTAATACTAAGAGACACTCTGAGGGATCTCCTGTATCCCAGACATTCTTTTCCTTACCTCCACTGTGGAGCAGTAGTTCAATTTCCCCCTTGGTAGTCAGGATCAGTCCCAGCCAGCACAGTGACTCCCTTCTTTGCTTTTTGATTCAGACGGATAGGAGTCCTAAGTGGCTGGATGACAGTCTCAACTTCCGGTTCAATGGAATCATTATTGTGTCACCTGGTGGAAGTATTCCTCCTTTGGAGCTAAGACCTCTAGGCCAGCAGCACATAAGGTTGCAGCAACAAAGGCAAAAATATTGTTAGTGGATAATAGTGATTGGTGCCACTCCCATTTCCACCCCTTGATTCCTGGACCTGTGAATCCTGGCTGCTGGAGAAGTAGCACCATATATTGGGTACTGATTCAGAGCACTTACAGCCTTCTGGAGAATGTTGCCCCAGCTCTGCAAGGTATTGCCACGTAGCTGGGACTGTAACTGAGTCTTCTGTCAAACCAGCTGCCTCAGGATGGTAGGGGACATGGGAAGACCAGTGAAGTCCACGAGCATACCCATTGCCACGCTTCATTTGCTGTGAAGCAACTTCCCTGATCAGACGCAATGCTGTGGTGGGAATACCATGACAGTGGATAAGGCAGTCTGTAGGCCTATGAATGATAGTTTTGGTAAGAAACATTGCACGCAGAGAAGGCAAATCTGTATCCAGAGTAAATATTCCAGTAAGAACAGAACACTGCCCCCTCCATGACGGAAGTGGTCCAGTGTAATCAACCCATTCAGCCAAGGGAATGATACTATGTCAGAGGCCCAGTGCTGGTCTTTGCTGCTGGCAGATTGAGCACTAGGAGATTGCCATAGCCAGGTTGGCCTTAGTGCGTGAAAGTCCATGTTGCCGAGCCTATGCATAACTTCCATCCTTGCCACCGTGTTCATGAGCCCACTTTGTTCATGAGCCTATTGGGTGATGACAGGAGTGGCTGGGAAAAAACGCTTACTGGTATCCACAGTAGGCATCATCCTATCCACTTAATTACTAAAATCTTCTTCTGCTGAGGTTGCCCTTGGTAATCATTCACATGAGACACAATATCTTCATGGGGTTTTTTGTTTTTGTGTTTTTCGGGTTTTTGTTTTGTTTTGTTTTGTTTTGGGTTTTTTTTGCCCATTTAGAGAAGTCTATCCACATACCTTCTCAAATTTCCTTGTCACCAATTTTCCAGTCATGTGTCTTCCAAGTCCCTGACAATCCAGCTAAACCTTGGCCATAGCCTGTGTATCAGTGTCTAATCACACATTTGGCCATTTCTCCTTCCAGGCAAAGTGAACAACCAGGTACACTGCTCAAAGTTCTGCCCACTGGGGGGACTTCCCTTCACCATTGTCCTTCAGGGATGGCCCTGAAAGTGGCTGTTCTACTGTAGCTGTTCACTTTTGGGTGGTGCCTGCATATGTGCAGAATCATCTAGAAACCAGGCCTGAGTTTTTTCTGCCTCTGTCAAGTGATCAGAGGGAACTGCACCTGAGGGAAGAGAAAAGGTAGTGGGGAACCATGGCATTTGGGCCACTTCTTCACGTGACTCACTTATGACACCAGGGCCTGTTTGGACCCAGTCTCGTCTATTCCAATTTCACGTGCTGATGGAATGCTGTTTTGCTTGCCCAACATCATGGCTTGGTAGGTCAGACAACACCCGGTTCATGATGGACAGCTCAGGTCGCAAAGTAACTTGGTCCTTTGTTAAGCGCTCAGTCCCTACGGAGGCCCAGCAGCAAGCCAAGAGCTGTTTTGAAAAAGAAGAGTAGTTATCTGTGGAGGATGGCAAGGCTTTGCTCCAAAATCCTGAGGGCCTGTGCCGCAGTTCACCTAGAGGGGTCTGACAAAGTCTTTGAACAGCATCCTTGCCTGACGCTGCCACTTCAAGCACCTGAAATCTACTAGATCACGTGACACAAGTGGCAGAGCGGCTTGCACGGCAGGCTGGCTGGGGCACAGCCCTCTCCTGTTCTGGGCCCCATTCAAAATCAGCAGCTTTTCAGGTCACTTGGTAAATGGGCCAGAATAATACAACCAAATGGGGAATATGTTGCCTCCAAAATTCAAAGAGGCCCAGGAAGATGTTGTGCCTCTTTTTAATTATAGAAGGGGCCAGATGCAATAAGCTACCCTTCACCTCAAAGGGCTAGCTCAACATGCCCTGCACCATTAGACCCCCAAAAATCTCACTGAGCTAGCAGGACCGTGAACTTTGGTCGGATGCATTTACCACCCTCTGACATACCAATGTCTCACCATTAAGTCTACAGTAATTGCTATTTCTTGCTCACTAGAACCAATCTGCATAATGTCCCCAATGTAAAAGACAAGCGTGTGCTATCTTGCGGAAGGGACAGTAGTTAAGCAGAACCTCATGCACTTGTTACCAGCGTTAAGGGAAGGCTCCAGCTACACGGAGGATAGCAAAGATCGTCATAGTGCAGTCAACTGGCAGAAATCCAAACACTTCTGCCCACTGCATCTGGGTGTCAGAGTCAACCAGGAAGACACAATGCAGTCAAGCACTGGATGAAACAACGCTTTATTTGCACAGAGAAGAGATAGAACAAGATCAGCTTCATTCAGCTTTATGGGGCATTGGTCCCCCATGGCCAGCAGGTGCCTCCTGGCAGCCAATGCAGGGCAATTGACCGACGTGCACCCCTCTGGTGCACAGTAGAAGGACATCTCCCCCTCACCCATGGAGCCTGAAATAGCCAGGGGCATGCCTGAGAGCTATCGATGCTCACACTTAAGCAGACCAAAGGAGTACACACTGAGCATGAAACATGCAAAGATATTTTCACACAAGGTGATAAGCCCAGTACAGGCTGTGTGGGCTCTTTATCTCTTAGTAAGAAATGTCCCAGGGGCGCCTGGGTGGCTCAGTCAGTTAAGCATCCAACTCTCTCTCTTTTTTCAACGTTTCTTTATTTTTGAGGAAGAAAGAGCAAGAGGGAGAAGGGCAGAGAGAGGGGGACAGAGGATCTGAAGCAGGCTCTGCACTGACAGCAGAGAGCCTGATGTGGGGCTCGAACTCATGAACCATAAGATCATGACTTGAGCCAAAGTTGGACGCTCAACCGGCTGAGCCACCCAGGTGCCCCAAACATCCAACTGTTGATTTCAGCTCAGGTTATGATCTCACAGTTCATGAGTTCGAGCCCCACGTGGGGCTCCTCTGCCTCCCTCTCTCTCTGCCCCTCCCCTGCTCACTCTCTATTTCTCTTTCTCTCAAAATAAATAAACAAACATTTAAAAAAAGAAAGAGATTCTGGCCCAAGATCCATTCTTATGTGGCCAAACAGGGGTGGAAAGACCGCCGGCATGAGATTGTCTTTTCCAACAAAAGGTGATCAAGATTCTGTGAAGTAAATTATGATATAGGGCTGGAGAGTTGATATACCCCAGAGGTAAGACAGAGAAGGCGCATTGCTGGCCTTGCCAGCTGAAAGCAAATGACTTCTCGTGGTCCTTAATGATAAGGATGGAGAAAAACGCATTTGCCAGATCAACAGCTGCACACCAGGTACCAGAGGACATGTTAATTTGTTCAAGCAATGAAACCACATCTGGCACAGCAGCTGCAATAGGAGTCACCACCCGGTTAAGCTTGTGATAATGCACTGTCCTTCTCCAAGATCCATTTGTCTTCTGCACAAACCAAATGGATGAGTTGAATGTGGTAGGAATGTGGTAGGAATCACCACCCCTGCATCTTTCAAGTCCTTGATGGCACTAATTTCTGCAATCCCTCCAGGGATTGCTTTTAGTTTATGATTTTCCTAGGAAGAGGCAGGTGTAGTCACTTCCACTTGGTCTATCCCTCCACTCCTAGGTCAGGGAACCAGTGTGGGGATTCCGACAGCCGCCGGGTGCATCTATTCCAGTTATGTAACCAGAACTGGGAAATTAGCCATAAGACGGGTTCAAGGGCCCACTGGCCCACGGTGAGATTCTCCGTGATTACCTGACCTCCATAAGCTCCTACTCCGACTGGTGGGCCACAGTGACATTTTGGGTCTCCTGGAATTAGTTTCAGTTCACAGCCAGTGGCCAGTAGTCCCTGATGGCTTCCTTTCCCCCAGTGCACAGTTACCCTGATAAAAGGCCATTGGTTTGGGGAGGTAAGGCTAGGAGAAAGATTAACAGTATGCATTTTGGGCAGTGTACTCTTCTTGAGGGAGGATCCACCTTCCCCTTCATTCCGGGGGTACCGGTCTGTAAACTGGCTCAAGTCTGGAAAGTCTATTTTTATGATTCAGAAAAAATTCTATTCTATTTCTAAAAATTCTGTTTTTAGAATTTTGTTCTGTTGACCTAGAACTTTTCTGTTTATATGAGAATTTATTAGGCTTCTTATCTATCTCTCTTATATCTCACCACGATCGGCTGGCCAATGCCATAATTTTTTGTAAGTCAGACTGTTGTGGGTTTTTTTTTTTAAAGTTGATTGATTGATTTGATTTTACTTATTTTTTGTTTTTTGAGAGAGAGCACAAGTGAGCAAGGGGCAGAGAGAGAGTATCCCATGAGAGGCAGAGAGAGAGGGAGAGAGAGAGAACTGGGGCTCAAGCTCACCCAGAGTAGGTCTTGAGCTCACCCGATGCAGGGCTCAAACTCATGAACCGTGGAATCATAACCTGAGCTCAAGTCAGGTGCTTAACTGACTGAGCCACCCAGGTCCCGACTGATTTTATTTTCAAGTAGTCCGTACACAACCCCAAGACCAAAAGTCGCATGCTTTACCAACTGAGCCAGCCAGGAGGCCCTATTAAATTATTTAGTAATCTCTACACCCAACATGGGGTTTGAACTCACAATCCTGACATCAAGATTTACATGCTTTTCCAACTGAGCCAGCACAGCACCTGGAGTCAGACTGTTCTAATTTCTGGTTTGACTCTGCTGTTCATTATGGTAACTACTCCCACCTTGCTTTTGGGTGGTTGAGTGCAACCACCTGGTTCCTGCCACCCCAGGATCCAATTACTCCCTTTGCATTTAGTTTTACCAATTCAGAGACTGCAGTGCCCTCTGTAAGGTCTGGTCTTACAGACAGAGAAGAACAATCACAAAGCTCTCCTCACAGGTTGGTTTTTGTTTTTTTGTTTTTTGTTTTCCATCTGAAACCTCCCAGTGTGTGTGAGTAGATCTTAAATGACATCCCAGTTCCCCTAACCCTTTGAATCCCTTCCTCTACCTTAAACCAAGGCAGATCTGGCATTTCCAACTTGCTCAGTGTGGGTCATCTTTCGGTCCATGTTTCAGGCAACGAATCACACTGTTAAAATCCTGTCTAACTCGCTAGGGTGCAACATTAAGTGCCGAAGCTGAGGGGCGCCTGAATGGCTCAGTTGGTTAAATGTCCTACTCTTGATCTTAGCTCAGGTCTTGATCTCAGGGTGGTGAGTTCATTGGGCCCTGCACGGGGCATGAAGCCTACTTTAAAAAAAAAAAAAAAAGCAGCAGAATCTGTGCTTAATGAGCTCATATCAACAAGTTCAGCTAAGTCAGATTTTATGTTCCTTCCATCATCATCCCACGCCCTTACTATCCATTTCACACATGTTCTCTAAATTTCTGTCAGCGTAAGTTAGAACAGCCAAGTAGTTCTTTTGGAGTATAATATACCTCCTCATAGGTCACACTTTGTACCTCACCTTTAGGGGCCTGCTGGGACTTGAGTCTAGTTATAAATCTAAAGCAGAGAGGGGTTGTGGGTGTGGGTCCTGAGGGGATAGACCCTGTCTTGCATGGCCACTACCTCACGGGAGGCCATTACTATTTCCTGAGGCAATGCGAGGTTAATTAACTCAGATGGGGGTAGGGAAGCCATCCCCACTCCAACTTTTAAGATCCCATTCCTTCCTAAACCAATGCCCTTGCTTTAACAGCAGACACCCTGTGAGGCTGGGGTTTCGACTTGTGTGGTAGTTCAGCAGGATGAGATTCTGTGTTTGAGTTTCAGCAATGTCCACCTGGCAGCTGGAAGACATAGGTCTCTTTGAGGACACACATAAGTACCTTTGAGGTCATTTATGTGGCACTTGAGTTTAGAATTTGAATCTCTAAACTCTTCCTTTTCTTTCCTCATTTCATACAGTAACAATAGGAATAAGAAGCTAATTTCATTGTTCTTGTTAATTTGCCAAAAATGTTAGAGTAGCATATACACAATCACCCACGTCCTTGCTTCTTATAAGTGGTTGATTAAGAATATCCAGGGGCGCCTGGCTGGCTCAGTCGGTTAAGCATCCAACTTTGGCTCAGGTCATGATCTCACAGTTCTTGAGTTCGAGCCCCGCGTCGGGTTCTGTGCTGATAGCTCAGAGCCTGGAGCCTGCTTCTGATTCTGTGTCTCCCTCTCTCTGCCCCTCTCCCATTTGCACTCGCTCTCTGTCTCTCAAAAATAAAATAAACATTAAAGAAAAAAAAAGAACAGCCAAGGTGGGGGCGCCTGAGTGGCTCTGTCGTTAAGCATCTGACTTTGGCTCAGGTCATGATCTCACAGTCGTAAGATCAAGCCCTCAACAGGGCTCCGTGCTAACAGCACAGAGCTTGCTTGGGATTCTCTCTCTCCTTCTCTCTCTGCCCTTTCCCTGCTTGCACAGGACTCTCTCTCAAAAAATAAATAAATAAATAGGAATATCCAATGGTGATATTTTGCATACCTCTGTCGCCAGATCATGCCATGGACAACCAGTGCTCTCTCTACTACTGGAAATAGAATTATTAGTGTCTTTATATCTAATCAGATTATAGAGTCAGTTCCAGAAACCCCAGAACCAATTCAGAAAACTCATCTTTAAAAAAAAAAAAAAGTTTATTTATTTTGAGAGAGAGGGAGATAGAGAGACAGAGTGGTAGGGGCAGAGAGAATAGGAGAGAGAATCCCAAGCTGACCTGAGTGGAAATCAAGAATTGGGTGCTTGCTTAACTGACTGAACCACCCAGGTGTCCACCAGAAAACTCATCTTTTTTTTTTTTTTTTTTGAGAGAGAGAGAGAGAGAGAGAGACAGAGCATGAGTGGGGGAGGGGCAGAGAGGGATGGAGACACAGAATCCAAAGCAGGCTCCAGACTCTGAGCTGTCAGCACAGAGCCCAACGTGGGGCTTGGACTCACCATCTGTGAGATCATGACCTGAGGCAAAGTCGGACGCTTAACCGACTGAGCCACCCAGGCGTCCCTCAGTTGTTTTTTTTTTAATTTTTTTTTTTAACGTTTATTTATTTTTGAGACAGAGAGAGACAGAGCATGAACGGGGGAGGGTCAGAGAGAGTGGGAGACACAGAATCGGAAGCAGGCTCCAGGCTCCGAGCCATCAGCCCAGAGCCCGACGCGGGGCTCGAACTCGCGGACCATGAGATCGTGACCTGAGCCGAAGTCGGCCGCTTAACCGACTGAGCCACCCAGGCGCCCCAGCCCTCAGTTTTAAAGTTCTGTTTATCTAGGGGCACCTGGGTGGCTCAGTCAGTTAAATGTCCAATTCTTGATTTTTGGCACAGGTCATGATATCACAGTTCATGGGTTCGAGGCCCAAGTCAGGCTCTATGCTGACGGTGTGGAACTTCCTTGGGATTCTCTCTCTCTCTCTGCCCCTCCCTCTATCTCTCTCTCCCTCCCAATATAAATAAATAAACTTTAAAGTTTTGTTTATCTAGAACCACTCCCAGTACTGACCAAAATCTGTATTAGGGTTCTTCAGAGAATCAGAACCAATAAGAGAGAGATTGATTAGATAGATAGATAGATAGATAGATAGATAGATAGATAGATAGATGATAGATAGATAGATAGATAGATTTGTTATAGGAAATTGACTCACATGATTATGGAGGCTGAGAAGTCCCAAGATCTGTGGTCAACAAACTGCAGTTTGGTATTGCCTTTTTAAGAAAAATTTTTTTAAATGTTTATTTATTTTTGAGAGAGAGACAGAATGCGAGCGGGGGAAGGGCAGAGAGAGAGGGAGACACAGAATCCGAAGCAGGCTCCAGGCTCTGAGCTGTCAGCACAGAGCCCGACACAGGGCTTGAACTCACGAACTGCGAGATCATGACCTGAGCTGAAGTCGGACACTCAACCGACTGAGCCACCCAGGCACCCCTGGTATTGCCTTTTATTGAAATGTATATAAATAAAATCAATAAGCTTGTATTACTTGTATATTACTTCTATTCTGTCAGTGGACATTTCCATTGTTTCCAGTTTAGCACTATCAGGAAAAATGGGGCAGTGAAAATTCTTGTACTTGTTCCTTGGGGGCACGTGTGCATGTATTTCTATGGGTGTGTACAAGTACCAGTTCACAGACTATGCAATCTTTTTTTTTTTTTATTTTTTTAACGTGTATTTATTATTGAGAGAGAGAGACACACAGAGCATGAGCAGGGGAGGGGCAGAGAGAGGAGGAGACACAGAATGGGAAGCAGGCTCCAGGCTCCGAGCTGTCAGCACAGAGCCCGACACGGGGCTCGAACTCACGAACTGCGAGATCATGACCTGAGTTGAAGTTGGTCACTCAACCAACTGAGCCGCCCAGGCGCCCCCAGACTATGCAAATCTTAAACTTTATCAGAATAGAACTGAGCTGTTCTCCAAAGCGTCTGTGTTAGTTCACACCCCTACCCGCAGTGTATGAGAACCCTTGTGGCTTCACGTCCTCCCCACCACTTGATATTTTCAGACTTTTTACTTTGAGTGTTGTCAGTGGGTGTGTATTTTCTTGATGATTAATGAAGTCAAACACCCTCTCCAAGGTTTATTTGCCATTTGGGCTTCCTATTTTGTGGTGTATCTATTTGAATTTCTTGCTCATTTTTCTGTTAGGTTTTATGTCTTTGTCTTATTGATTTGTGATACTTCATTTTATGGGCTGAGTGTAGGTCGCTTGTCAGTCTATGTGTTCCAGATTTGTTCTCCTACTTTGCGGCTTAACTTTTCACTTTCTTTTCCTTTTTTTTTTTTTTTTTTCATTTAAATGTAATTAACATACCGCGTTATATAATCGTTTTGGGTGTACAATATAGTGATTCAACAGTTCTATACATCTCTCAATGCACTTTCTTTTCTTTTTTATAAAATTTAATTCACATATTGGGGCGCCTGGGTGGCTCAGTCAGTTAAGCGTCCGACTTCAGCTCAGGTCACGATCTCATGGTCCGCGAGTTCGAGCCCCGCGATGGGCTCTGGGCTGATGGCTCAGAGCCTGGAGCCTGCTTCCGATGCTGTGTCTCCTTCTCTCTCTGCCCCTCCCCCCTTCATGCTCTGTCTCTCTCTGTCTCAAAAATAAATAAACGTTAGGGGCGCCTGGGTGGCTCAGTCGGTTGAGCGTCTGACTTCAGCTCAGGTCACGATCTCACGGACCGTGAGTTCAAGCCCCGCGTCGGGCTCTGGGCTGATGGCTCAGAGCCTGGAGCCTGCTTCGGATTCTGTGTCTCCCTCTCTCTCTGCCCCTCCCCTGTTCATGCTCTGTCTCTCTCTGTCTCAAAAATAAATAAACGTTAAAAAAAATTTTTTTTAATTTAATTCACATACTATATTATTAACCCTTTTCCTTTTCGCCTTTTAATTATGTTTTGCTTGTATAACCCATGGAATATTTTAAAAATTTAGTGTAGGCAAATGTGTCAGTCTTCTTCTGTAGGCTTACTGTTTCCTTTTGTATACTGTTTAAGATGTCTTTGCCTATTCTAACATCATGAGAATAGTTTCCTGCGTTATTTTCTAGAGGCTTTATTGTTCTGGCTTTTACATTTATATCTATAATTCACCTGAAGTTGATTTTTTTAATTAAAAAAATGTTAAGATTTTATTTTTGAGTAATCTCTATGTCCAACATGGGCTTCAAACTCACAACCCTGAAATCAAGAGTCCTATGCTCCACCGACTGAGCCAGCCAGCCACCTCAAGTTGATTTTTGTATATTGTAATGTTATATAAGCCTTGGGGATATTTCCTCACCACTATCCACTATCCCCTTTGTCATAAACCAAAGGTACATATACATGTGGGTTTGTGTTTCAGTTATTTATTCTATTTTGTTGGCCAGTTTCTCTGTTCTTGTACCAATATCACATTGTCTTAATCCTTATAGCTTTATTATAAGTCTTTATATATGCTAGACCAAAGACTCACATCTTCTTCTTCTTGAAGAGTGTCTCGGTTATTCTTGGCCCTTTGAATCTCTCTATAAATGTATAAATCAGCTTGTTAGCTTCCGTTCTTAAAAAACCCTGTTGGGATTTTATGGGGGATTGCAGTGAATCTCTAGATAAGTTGGGGGAGAATTGCCATTTTATAATACTGTCTTCCAACCCATGTTCATGGTACATCTCTCTATTTATTTAGGTCTTCTTTAATTTCTCTCTTTTTAAAAAGTTTATTCAGCGGCACCTGGGTGGCTCAGTAGGTTAAGTGTCCGACTTCAGCTCAGGTCATGATCTCACGGCTCGTGAGTTCGAGCCCCGTGTCAGGCTCTGTGCTGACAGCTTGGAGCCTGGAGCCTGCTTCGGATTCTGTGTCTCCCTCTCTCTCTGTTCCTCCCCTGCTCTCACTCTGTCTCTCTCTTTCAAAAATAAATAAAGATTAAAAAATTTTTTTGAAGTTTATTCATTTATTTTTGAGAGAGAGAGAATGTGTGTGCACACGTGTTCATTCGTGTGCAAACAGGGGACGGGCAGAAAGAGAGGGAGAGAGAGAGAATCCCAAGCACGCTCTGTACTGTCAGCACAGAGCCCAATGCAGGGCTTGATCCCACAACCTTGAGATCATGACCTGAGCTGAAATCAAGAGTCAGATGTTTTACTGACTGAGCCACTCAAGTGCCCCTAATCTCCCTTAATATTATTATATAGGTTTCCTATTAGAGGTCTTCAACAAATTTTGTTAGAATTATTCTTAGATATTTGATATTTTTTATTCAAATGTGAATGGTATATTTTATAACTTACTTTTTCTGCTTGTTGCTGACATATTGATTTATATGAAACATTTATTTTTGAAAATTGATCTTGTATTCTGCAATATTGTTTAACTGCCCTCTTAATTCTTATAATTTATTTACAGATTTCTCTCGATTTTCTGTATCACAATTAGATCATTTGTGAATAATGACAAGTTTATTTCTTCTTTTCCTTGAATCCTTTGTTCCTTTCTTTCCCCCCCTCCTGCATTAGTTAAGACCTCCAGGACAATGTTAAACAAAATTGAATAGAAAAATAATAGGGAGCATTTTGTTGTTGATCTCAAAGGGAAAAGTTTCAGCATTTCACTGCTAAGTGTGTGTGATGTTTAGTCACAGGGATTTTGAAGTTATTCTGTATCAAATTAAGAAAGTTTTCACTAATTCCTTAGTTTATTAGATTTGACTGTTTTATTTTTTTTAAGTTTATTTATTTTGAGAGAGAGAGAGATTGTGTGTGCATGTGTAGGCACATACATGCACAGGGGAGGAGCAGAGAGAGGGTGAGAGAGAGAATCCCAAGCAGGCCCCGTGCTGTCAGTGCAAAGCCCTTCCCGGGGCTCCATCTCATGAACTGACCTGAGCCGAAACCAAGAGTCAGATGCTTAACTGACTGAGTGCCCCTAGATTTGACTGTTTTAAATCATGAATGGATGTTGAATTTTACCCAACACTTTTCTGCCTCTATTGCTCTGCACTGTCTCCTTTGTCACAAATCGAGTGTCCATATATGTGGACAAAATTATTTCATTTTTCTCAATGTTTGGAGCATACAGTGAACTACACTGCTTTTCAGATGTTAAAATAACTTAATCTTTTGCTGAGGTGAACATCATGATAAATCATCCTTTTTGTAAATGGCTAGATAGTATTTGTTTATAGTCTAGACTTTGCTTCTAGAACTTTGCATCTGTGATCATGAATCTAATTTCCCTTTCTTAAAATGTCTTTATCAGTTTTGGTATCAAGGTTATGCTTGCCTTATAAAATGAGTTGGAGGAAGTAGCCTTTCTCTCTATTATTTGGAGGAATTTGTATTCAATTGGCATTATTTTTTTCTTAAATATGTGGTGGACTTCCTTGGGGCCACCTCTGGGCCTGGTATTTGATTTGTAGGAATTTTATTTTATTTTATTTTATTTTATTTTATTAAAAAAAAATTTTTTTTAACATTTATTTATTTTTGAGACAGAGAGAGAGCATGAACAGGGGAGGGTCAGAGGAAGAGGGAGGCATAGAATCTGAAACAGGCTCCAGGCTCTGAGCTGTCAGCACAGAGCCTGACACGGGGCTCGAACCCACAGACCGCGAGATCATGACCTGAGCCGAAGTTGGACGCTTAACCAACTGAGCCACCCAGGTGCCCCGTTGATTTGTGGGAATTTTAAAAATATGGGCTTTATTGAGATGTAATTCACATGCCGTACAATTCTACTACTTCAAAGTGTGCGCGATTCGATGGTTTTTGGTACATTCACAGAGTTGTGCAATCATCACCACAATCAATTTTGGAACATTTTCACCAGCCCCAAAAGAACCCCAAACCATTAGCAGTCACTCCCCTTCTGTGGGAATGTTTTAAATTACAGATTCAATCGAGACTTTTCTGCTTCCTTCATGGTCAAACTCAATGCCTACACTTCAGGATTAGCTCTTCCCTGAGACTCCTGCTCCAGGATCGATGTCACTGAACAATGAGATACTGACTTTCCGTGGCGCAGTGCTGGGCACAGAGGCACACAGAAGGGAGATGAATGAATAGGGCAGAGCGCGCAGGCTTTACAGAACCCTGAGTTTTAGCATCAGGTTAGAGCTGAGCCTTTAGACAAGCTTAAACTCTGAATCTGCATCTTTGTCTGCCAAGTGGGGAGGCTAATCTCTATTTTTCAGGACTGAGGTGGGACAACTGAGCGAATGTGTGTAAAAGCACTTTGCAAACTGTAAAGTATTAGGGTATTATTACTGAAGGGCTGCCAGTTTAGCTAGAGAGACACAAATGACAAGTTCCGATACATGTGCAATGCTAGCATGTACAACAATAACAATATTTTTGAGTACTCACCATGTGCTGAGCACTGTTTTGTGTGTTGTATATGCGTCCCCGCATCGGATTCTTGCAAGACCCCTGTTAAGTAAGTGCTGCTGTTATTTTTATTTTACATTTACAGATGAGAAGAGTGGTGCTTGGGGGTCAAGTAAGTCCCTCAAGTTTACCGCGCTACAAAGGGCCATCCGTGGGGAGGGAGGGGTTGGTCAGTTTGGACTGACCAGTGATCCAGGAGAGAACTGCAGTTATGGCCTGTCAAGGAAGCCACCTGTCTTCACAAGGTACAAGTTATTCCAATAACCCTTACAAAGCAATCCCTCCCCCACCCTGGTGTCTCAAGGTCTCTCCTTCTCTCCACAATTTCTGTGAACGCTATCTCTTTGGCCTTCCTAAGCAGCACCCCCAGCACAACCCCAGCATCCACATTCTTCCCATAGCTTCACAAATGAGCTCCAGGATGGACGCAGAGGCTCCTGTTTCCATGGTGATGTGGGGAGGCTGGTACACCACCAGCCAAGTGTAGGCAGGCGATGCAGAGAATTGGCTCAGGATCCAAAGGTGTCGGCAGTAGCCAGGCTCCGGGAAAAGAGATGGATCCATGAGAAAGCCAAGTCTGAGTGATTGGACCTCCCTTGAGCTCCAGAGGAACATCCACCCCCACTGCGCCCCCGGCCCTCCCTAAACTTCTAATTTGGGAGAAGATAGGACCCTTGGGAAGGGAAGCAGTGGGGGCCCCAAAGCAGAAGCTACCGCCCTTGACTTGATTGAAAATGAAGCCTAATCTTGACAGGAAGGACTGCCCATCGCGGGGGTTGGGGGGGGGGCGGGGAGAAGGTCGGGGGGGGGGGCAGCGCCCCCTGCCCAGGCCCCCTGACTCACCTGGTCCTCTCTTCCTTGCTCTGACCTCATTCTTGGAGCGCGCGCTGAAGGAAAGCAAGGCAGCCAGCAGGGGGCAGAGTCTCCCACATTCAAAGCTTCTGCGGGACTCCTGCTCCGCCACCCCTGCTCTTACCAGGATTATTTTCAGTTGACAGGCTGCAAAGGCGCAGTAGGTGGATTTCGGGACTGGAGATCGGTTCTGGCAGGGGTTCTGGGAGGCGCTGAAGCTTTGGTCTTAAGCTGTGGGCCCCACTAGGGGAGGGGTATTTAAGGCCGCAGAGCTAGGGGCTGAACTGGCAAAGGTTTCTTCGGACGTTTTACTCGATCTGTTGAAAATATTAAAAACATCCTAACCCTGAGGAAGAGTCATAGTCATCCATTCAATAACTGTTCGTTGAGCATCAACAACTATATTCATGGATGGATGAATCCAACCAAAAACTAGTGTTTACTGATGCCTAAAAAGTTCTTAACCTTTTGGGGGAGGGGGGGCGCGGGCGGGAGGGGTTGTTACACATCCTGTGAGATTATGATAAAAAATACAGACTCTCTCCCAGGAAGAATGCACTACAAATCTATAAACATTTTCATATGATTTGGGGAGCCCTGTGAACCCCTGGAAGCTCATCCATGGGCCCCAGGGCGTAAACTCTGTCTATTATGGGCCCTGTGCTGGGCACTGAAGATCCAATAGCAAACTAGAGAAACATGATCTCTGCCCTGCCTGACTTTGACATCTAATGGGAAATACAGATAAGTAAAGAGATGGTTAAAATACAGCAGGGAAATCCCGGTGCTGGGAGACCCACTGGCCTAGACCAGGGGCCTTACAGAGGGCTTCCTGGAGGAAGTGATGGATAAACTGAGACCTGAAGAAGTAGTAGGAGCCGGCCAGGCAAAGACCTGAGGGAGAAGACTTGGGGCTGGGAGAAGAGCACATGGAAAGGCCCTGGTGGGAAAACAGCAATCCTGAGAAGCTGACAGCGGGCCTGTGTGGCTGGCTCAGAGATGCCAGGAAGGGGACCAAAAAGAAATGAGGCTGGAAGGATAAGTGCCAGTTTAGGTAGGGCCTGGGATGCAACAGAGAACAGGGAGACAGTTGCTGCCCTCAAGGACACAGATAAAGAAAGCTGGCAGGGAATGAGCCTGGATTGAGCATAGGGTCATAGGGGAGCAGGT
This sequence comes from Panthera onca, assembly GCF_046562875.1. Lineage (NCBI taxonomy): Eukaryota > Metazoa > Chordata > Mammalia > Carnivora > Felidae > Panthera > Panthera onca. Next base: position 75,448,328 of record NC_138345.1, on the reverse strand, counting down.
GGGAGAAGCTTTAAACTCAGTCTTGGAGATCAGGCCCAGGGCCCAGGAAATAAATGGGGCTCAGTGATACACACACACACACACACACACACACACAGGCTTTATTCTCAGCATGGCCCAATGTGGGGCTTAAACTCACCACCCTGAGATCAAGACCTGAGCTGAGATCAAGAGTCGGATGCTTAACCAAATGAGCCACCCAGGCGCCTCTCAGTGATATATTCAGTGTTCTCAGAACACCCTCAACTTCTGAAAACAGCTGGATGGGGAAAGGCGGGGAGGTGTCACGAGTGTACCTTGATTTGACTGCAGCCTACCATTAGGACCTTTTATTCTTTGGGTGACCAGGGCTGGGTTGCAATAAACTCAGCTCTGCCTACTTTTTAAAGTACAGAGTTGTGGCCAGAGGCAACCATGGCCAGAAAAGCAGAGGAGGAGAGAGAGAAGTAGGCTTGGCCCCTGGCTGGAGGCCTAGGGGTGGGGAACTGGGAGAGCATAGGATGAAACAGGGAAGCTGGTGTTGCAATGATTTATTGCCAGTGATTTATTTTATTTAACAAACACTCATATTGTACTTACTACATGCCAGGCACTGTCCTAAACACTCAATAAATATTAACTCATAACATTCCTAGGAGATAGGCATGACCATCATCCTCATTTCACACATGGAGAAACTGAGGCAGTTAAGTAACTGGGCAAGATCAGGGACGTGACAGAGACACCATCTGAACCCAGCCAGGCTGGCTCCAGGGTCTATGCTCTTTATCGCTAAACTATGCTGCCTCGTGAAAGGAAAGGCAGTTGCAAGGGTGAAGCATTGAATCTGGGCCTCCCACATGAGACAGATGAGAATTCCACCATTGCAGCTCCTGGGACACTGAGAAAGTACTAGAAGCACCCACTACGTGGGAGGGCCCAGGGCAGTGGGAGGCGCTATGGGGAATGGTGAGGCTCTGCAGCTGGGGAGAGCTGCCAGAAACCAAATCGTAGGGGTCCAGGACTGGAGACGGAGGGGCACCAGATAAGAGACAAGGTCAAGGGACTGGGTGAGATGGCAGCTCCTACCGTAGTCTGTGAGATCTAGCCCCTGCCTCCCTTGTCAACTTCATCTCTTCCCGTTCTCCCCTCATTCACAATTTTGTCCCCACTGTTCTTTCCTGCCACAGGGCCTTCTCACTTGCTGTTGCCTCTGCCCTGAACACTTCTCCGACGTGCACACACAAACACCCACCCCTCCCTTTTCCTAAGCTGACCTCCGCTCATCCTTCAGATCTCAGCCTCAGTGTGGGTTCTTCAGAGAGGCCCTCTGACCTTCAATATCTGAATTAGATTTCTTCTGTTATTCTCTTATAGTAGTATCCTATTCTTTTCTTTGATCACCTACATCATAATTTGAAATTACAGACTCGATTGTCTGTTTAATGCCTGTCTCTCCCATTAGACTGCAAGCTCCTTGAGGGCAAGGACCCCATCTTATTCTCCACTGTAAACCTTGTTCCTCACCTAGTGCTGGGCATAAACATACTCCATAACATTTTGTTTAATGAGTTTATGAGTTTAGAAGGCTCTCAGAGATCTACTTGTCCAATGCTTCTTTCCCTCTACCGTATGCCCAATAGGTGATCATCTACCTTCTCCTTGGGTACTCCCAGTGACAGAGAACTCACTATTTCATCGAGAGGCCCATTCCACTTTTGAAGAGATTTAATATCAAAGAAAAATTGGACTCCCTGTTACTTCTTGGTCCTAGTTTGGCCCTCTGGAACTACATGTAATCAAGATAGTCTTTTTTTGTTTTAGTGTTTATTTATTTTTGAGAGAATGAGACAGAATGTGAATGGGGAGGAGCAGAGAGAGAGAGAGGGAGACTCTGAATCTGAAGCAGACTTTAAGCTCTGAGCTATCAGCACAGAGCCCGATGCGGGGCTCGAACTCTGGACTGGTGAGATCATGACTTAGGCTGAAGTCGGACGCCTAATCAACCCAGGCGCCCCAAGATAGTCTTTTAAACAGCTGCAGAGAGCCAGCATGCTCACCACCTCTGCCCTCAATCCTTGTCTGTGTCACCTAAACAGTTCTTACAGTTTTGGAAGGCTTGGTTTCTTAGCCCTTCTCTACCCTGGTCCCTTTTCTCAAGAAACACCCCCTTTGGTCAGCACACAGAATGTAGCCTGATTTATGAATTATTATCATCCTCCCCAGCCACCCCCAACTGGCATAAAGTCCAGCAGGATAAGGGAGGACAGGGAGGAGAAAGTGAGAAAAGAGAGCAGTTTCTTTCTCACCAACGGTTAACTGGGGATGTCTTTCTCCAGGAAACAATGTTATTAGTGATGGCTGGGGCCCCGGGCTAGTCCTGAACTAGATGTACCATTGTCAGCTCCGTTCTGGGTCAAATGGTCTTTCTGGACCCATTTAATACCTTTTCTCTGGGAAAAATGTGTTTGGGTTCCAAACAGGCAAGTTATATATAAACCCTTTAGATAACCAGCTTACAAATTGGGCACTGCTTCTAGAAGTATTTAGGTAACACCGAGTGGGAGAGTGAAGGGATGAGAACAGAGTGGGCTTGCTCGGAGAAGTTTCCAAGAGGTTTTTGGAGCAAAGATGGGGAAAGTGGTAAGGCACACAGGCTTCAGTCAGCAAACCTGGGTTTCGGTCTCAGCTCTGCACTTCATGGTTGTGAGACCTGCTGACTTTATCTAACTTCCCCTCAGGTTCCTCTCTGTAAGGAAGACCATAGTTTTTCCCTGACAGAATTGGAGGGGGCTTTTAAAGAGAGATTGTTGCGTTCAGTACAGTGCCTGGCACATGAATGCTGAGGAGTGGTGGGTATTGTAAGGTTTGCAAAACGGGTTTTTTTTTTTTTCCCTTCCACTGAGGGAACAAGGCTAACGTCCCTGAAGCCAACATGCCCCTGTCCCCGCAAGTGGGAGCCCAAGCTGATTAAGGTGAAGATGGTCCTAAAGAGACATTCCAAAGGATGGCTTCGAAAAGGGGGCTCCAGAGGGGAGTTAGGGGGACAAAAGGGTAGGGGCTCCGAGCGCGGCCAAAGACAGTGCTTCAGCACACACTGTTTCTGTAGAGTGTGTGTCCGTGTGGGTCCTGTGAGGCTCTGCTGACTGTGTGTGTCAGTATGACAATGTGTGCAAACCTTCTACCAGTCAGTGGGACTCAAGACTACCCTCCCTCTGTCAGGCTCCATTACTCAGCTTTCTGCAGTTCCAGGCCTTATCGCTTAGCTGTCTGCCCTCTGGCCTCTTCCTTTTGTTTACCAACTTGGCTGGCTTTCTCCTCTGGGAACAAAGGAGGTGTTCAGTTCTGGGCAGTGCGGGGCTCCTGCTACCCCACCCCCACTCCCTTCCCTTTCCAGGAGCACTGCCCCTCCTTGTCTCAGGCAGACCCCTTGGTTCTGAGAGGCCCCTTCCCACAGTTCCAGGGAAGGGAGAGACTGAGCTCCTGGATGGCACCCCCTTTTTCTCACCCCCTAGCCCCCATTCTTATCCCCAAAGAGGCCCCTAAAGCTTCACTTGTCTAGGCTGGAGGCAGCTCCTCTCCCCATTGTCTGGCCAGGATTTGGAAGCTCTGGTTTCCATAGCAACCCCTGGGCATTTAATTAAGGGAGGAGGCCTTCATCTCTTCTAGTCCAGGCAGTTCCAAATCTCTACCCGAAAAGGATACCCTGAGGGGGTGAGGAAGAAGCATTTTCCTCCAGTACAGCACAATTCTGGCTTCGGGGCTGAGCCCATTATAGCTTTCCCAGCCCGCCCCCTCCCACCTGCCAGGCCCATCCCCACCCCATACCAGAGCCGGCTGGGGAGACCTCTCAAACCAGTGAGGGCAAACCCCAGGTCCCAGGATAGCAGGGGTTTTGAGGGGTGGTAGGCACCCTCACCCATATACACTGACTGTTGCTTTGTTTACTGGGGTGGGTGAGACTTCCACACTGGCCCTGCTATCCAATTGCTTTACCGTGGAATGGGTTCCGGACTCCTTGAACTCCCTGAAAAGGAATGTCAAATGTTGTATATAAAAGTTCATTACAAGCGTTCTCTTGGGTACTGGGTACACAGTTTTCATCCGAGCCACAAAAGGGATCTGTGATCTCAAAACGGTCCCTGGCTCCTCTGCCATTTGCCGGCTGTGAGACCTTAGGCAAATTCCTTCACCTCCCTGGGCCTCCCAGTCCTCATCTGTAAAGGGGGATGATAATACTTCACAAGATTGTTGATGTCTGGTGAGAACTTAGTAAGGGGTGGTTGTGATCGTTTCTGTTACTATGAGAGAGGGTGAAATGGAAGATCCTGAAGCTTATCCTCTCTACACTTACATCTTATAACATCACTCTGCCCTCTCAGTGGGAGGCATTCCCCCCCCCCCCCATTCCCTCTCAGCCCCACCCAGGCTGCTGGAAAGTGCTCCCGGACTCTGATCGGAAGCTGGCAGCTTTCAAGAGCCTCGTCATGAGGTGGAATTTCCATGCTCTGGTCACTGAGATCCCAATTCCTGAAATTCCTGCCTCCGGTTTCTCAGCTGTGGCCTGTGACCACTTTTCCCCATTTCTGGTTAGGTTACTGTGTGTGTGTGTGTGTGTATGTGTGTGTTTCCTTTTCGCAGTATTTTTAGACTTAGGAGAAAATAAACACAATTCACACACTAGCACCTTTCTGATTGTTTGGTTCCTCACAGACAGGAGGGTGGGGGCACTTCTTTCCCCTGTGACGGGTCTTCAGCTCTGCTCTCCCCATACATCCTTACCTTCTGTTGAAAATTCCCAGACTTACCCCACCCATCTTGCCCCACACTGCCTCTCCCATCCCTTTAGCGTCGATAAATGCAGATTGTAACACAATTCTGAACTGTACGTGTCTCTGGGTCTTTTATCCTTGTTATATTTTTATCTTGTTTCCCTCTTGGAAAATTCCCCCACTGTGGCATATTTTTTCCCTCTCTTCAGAAGAGGCAACTCTATCCAGGCAGCTCTTGGCTTGTTCCGTTGTGATAGCATCCAGATCCAAAGGAGGGACCGGGGAGTCCGAGGAACCGGGGACCCCAACACTTATGTTTCGGCTTCATCATCAGTAAAGCAGTGTTTACCGACTGCAGCTGGGGAGAGATTTCAGTGCAATACTGCGATGAGGGGAGCCCTGAGCTCCGTGCCCGGCAGCTGCAAGGGCCTCAGTGCTGGAGCCGTTACTCCTCAGACCTGAGGGTCCCCCCCCAGGACGAGGGGCTGTTTCACAGCCCTGTTTCCCTCAGTTCGGTTCACACAGCAGCCAGAGTCCTGGAGCAGGACTGGGCACTGCCAGTGTCAGGAGACACAGGTGATCCCGGAGGCGGGGAGAGATGTGGGTAGGGCTGAGAATATGCCCCAGGGCGGTAGAGAAAAGGATTTACCCAATCCACAGAGAACCGGAAGAGGGAAGGATAGATTTCCTAAGAACTGCGTGCAGGGCTCTTGGTGGCACCTCTTTTCACTCTCCCTCAGGACAGAGCAAGTGTTGGGTCAGAGAGACTGAGGCTGGTCAGCAGAGGAATGTCCTAGCTGTGGATGAAGCCTCTGGCTCAGGAAATCCAAAGTCCTTGCTGAGGAAGCTGAGGTTCACAGAGGTCACGGCTGGTCCAAGGTCACGAGTTAGTGTATGCCATGCCCTGGACGCAGCCCTCGGACTCCTGAGTGCAGAGAGGCAAGGCTTTCAACTCATAGGCTGTGCTCCTGGAGGCCGGCACTGCCTTGGGGTTAGGGGGATGGCAGAATGAGTGGGGGCTCCCGGTTTGCTTAAGATTCACAGCCCCTAGGAAGGGCTGGAAAGAACTCAAGGTAAGACAAGTGATGTCTTGTGTTACTAAAGAAAGCTCAGTGAGAGGTTGAGGAACCCACCCAAGGTCACACCCCTAGTGATTACGAGGGTCAGGACTCAGACTCTGGCCAGCCATGTCTGCACTCTCAACTTTTGCTGCCTCTGGAAGTGTTGGAGTCAGGTTTTAAATCTGGCCTGGCTGCCTCCTGAGCCAAAATGCTAATGATGCTCTGTACCCTCAGAGGACTGAGGACTGAAGGGGACCATGCTGGTGCAACATAGCCTACAGAAAGCAGCCAACATGGCTGTTTTCATTAGGTCTGGCTGCCCCCGGTTCTGCCTTTTCATTATTTGCTCCGCGCCTGGGTTTATACCCTTGGCTTTCACCAGCCTGGAAGCAAGGCCCCGTCCTCAGCGGTACACAGGATTGTGGGTAAACAGGTAACCACCTGACTCTGTCCTGCCTGCTGCTGGACTCTGGCTGTCTGGAGTGCATCCCCTGATGTGTCTTTGAAAACTGACTCTAGATACAGCCAAAAGGGCTCTCAGAGAGCAAGTCCAAGTTTGAATTTTGTTGATGACGACACTGCGGGGCTCAAAGGGAGAAAGAGTCTTGAGTAGGGTCATTCCTTCCTTTAGGTCCACAAACAGGTACTGACCCCCTTTTGTGCCCCTGCCACTGTTCTAGGCCCTGGGAAAGCAGCAGGGAACCATACTCTGGTTCTGCCCCCACAGGGTCCACCTTAGCAGAGTGGAGGAGAAAGATAATCAACAACAAAATCAGGCAGCAAAAAACATAAACCAGAAAAATAGCACAGTGACAAATGCCAGAGAACATGAAAGAGAATGAGTGGGTGGCCACTGTAGCCTGAGTGACCTCTCTGAGTAGATGACACTAAACCCGACACGAAAGGTGCCAGCCGGGACAGTCAAGGAGAAGGGCATTCCTGCCAGAGGGAGAGCAGTGAAAGGCCCCGAATTTGCTCGCACTCACTGAAAGAAGATGCTTCAGGAAACTTTAACATCAATATAGACATAAACGTGTCTGTGCGCTGCCTATGTGTATATATAAGTAAATGTATATGTATATAAAGTGTGAGTGTGTATACATTTTAGCGTGTGATTCACATGTCATTTCTGACTGTGACTTGTGGACAGAAAGTTGGAAAGCTATTACTGAAGGAATCAAAACAAGTTCAGTGTGGCTGGAGCAGAGTGGGAGAGAGTAAGACCCGAGGAGATGAGGTCAGCCGGGGGCAAGGGCAGCCGGTCATGTGTGGCTCCAGACGCCGGGATGAGAACTGGGATTTTATTCAAAGTGGGCCTGACCCCCTCCGAAGACTTAAATGGAGGATGGACAGGATCTATGTAGTTTCTTGGTTTTGTTTTTATTCTAGCCATCTATTTATTAAAAAAAATTTTTTTAAGCTTATTTATTTTTGAGAGAGAGACAGAGAGACACAGAGAGAGAGAGAGACACAGAGACAGAGAGAGAGATGGGGAGGGGGCAGAGAGAGAGGGAGAGAGAATCCCAAGCAGGCTCCACGCTGTCAGACCAGAGCTAGAGAGGGCAGAGGAGGGCGGGGGAATTGCTACACGGCAGGGGGAGCAAGTGACTGCACTTGAGGGTAGGTCTGGCGGAGGGTCCACATCGTTGTCCAGCTCACTCCCATGTTGCTGAGGTGTTTCCCTCCCTTCTGACCCCCCCTTAGCATGAGGCCTCCCTACTACTCACCCAGCAAGTGGCCATCTTGGTCCTGACCAAGCCCTGGTGGTGGCAGGGGAAGCCAGCTGTGGCCTCACCAGTCCCCCGACTCCAGTGCCCGCTCCCTGTGTGGCTGCGCTGAACTTCCTCTGACTGCCTTCTGCTCTTCTGTTCCTCCAGCTCGGCCCGAACAGGACAGAACACGGGCTTCTTTCCCTGTTTCGCCTCCCGCCCATTCCTCAGCCATTCCCGTACTTCCCTCCTAATTCTCAGTCCAGCTCACGTAGCTCTGGGCGTAAATGTGTGCATGTGTCTTTTCTCCTCCTATGTACATCTTTTTTTAAAAATATTTTATTTATTTTTGAGAGAGAGAGAGAAAGTGGGAGCTGGGGAGGGGCAGAGAGAGAGGGAGACACAGAATCTGAAGCAGGCTCCAGGCCCTGAGCAGTCAGCACAGAGCCCGATGCGGGGCTCGAACTCACGGAACCGTGAGTTCATGACCTGAGCCGAAGTCGGTCACTTAACCGACTGAGCCACCCAGGCCCCTCCTCCTGTGTACATCTTTACTCACACACACATAGGCATGCATTCACTGGTACTCTGTCCAGGCCTCCATCTCTCGCTTCCAAGCCATCTCATCCTGCCAGAACATTCCCGGTACTCTGGCCCCCTCTCAGCCTCCTGTTCTTGTTTTACATCATAGCTCAGTGCTACATCCTCCAGGAGGTTTTCTTGGGAAATTCTCCTCTTTCCTCTTGTTTCTCCTTCTAATCTCTCACCAGACTCATGAAGCAACACCCAGCTCCCAGGAAGAGGGATGGAGAAGAGCACCAGCAGGAGAAAAGCCCCAGGAATGGGCCTGGCACTCACAGTGAGGCTTTGGTTTCCTCCTGGGGAACATAAACAATATCACAGAACACCAACATCAAGCCAGGCCACTCTGTGACCGTGAAGGAGTAAGAACAAGACTTCACTGTAGTCACGTCGGAACGCAGACAAAAACAAGAACGTGTCCAAGCCACAAATATGACCAAACACCCCCTATCCCGGCTAGTGGGAGTGGCTGCTGTTTCTTCACCAATCACACTGTTCACCCAGCTGCTTCCTCCTACCTCCTAAAAAGATTTATGAAGTTTCCCAATCACAGAATTCCCCAGCTTTCTGACAACAGAGCAAACCCCCACTTCCTTGACCTCTCCTTAAATCAGCAAATGTAAGTCCAAATCCTAAGTCCTTTCTAATGTCCTTTTCCTGGATGCCCACCATTCCATTCCATGGTGCTATGTTCTCCTTGTTGCAATGAATCCCTACACCCAGTTTTGCTCAGCTGTCACTGTTGGTGGTCTTTGGCTGGAGGGCGTTGACAATCGAGGACAACATGTAGGTGTGCTTTATGTAATGTTTAAACTACAGACTACTATATTTGGGGTTGTAAGTGCATTTTATGATATTTTAGCACCAGATTTCCTTTCCTAATTATCCTCAAGGCAAAATGTCCCACCCCCGACCCTGAATCACCCTTCCAGTGAATTGGGTTGATCCTTCAGTCCTTGGGCATGCTTACCATTTTCCTGCATCTGCATTCTTCCCTCACTAATCTTACATCACAATTGAAACCCTCTTCTATCACCTTCCAGGTCACATAACCAGATCTGATCCCTCCCTCCTCATCCCTCCTATTGCACTCAGTTTTAATGAGCTAGAGGGCTCTTGCCTTGTTTCCCCTCAGAGCTGTAGGTTCTCTGAAGGCAAGCACTGAGTCTTAAAAACTTGGTTAGCACTCCAGGGGCTGCTCCAGCTAAAATGCCCTGTTAAAAGGTCAGGAGTTCCCAAGTGCTTGGGGCCAGAGATCCTTGAGATCATGAGAAACTGTGGCTTTAGACCAAGGAACGGGGTGCCTGAGTCCTGTTAAGGGATGGGGAGAAAGGGCCTCATCCTACAGACTCCTTGGGGATGCCAGTGGCAGGTTCCTGGGAGCTCTTTGTAAGGATCCCTAGGGCAGAAAAAGACAGCCTGGATACCTTCTGGTAAGAATCAGAGTGAATTTGAATTTGCCATCACCCGGAACATCTTTGTGTATTATGTCACTGTCCCAGATAAGGAATTTATCAGAGTAATCAGAGCCAAAAAAAGATAAGACAGTCCTGAGCTTTGAACATGTGGTATACACACACACACACACACACACACACACACACATACACACTATACAGGATAGTGATTTTTATTTTTTATTTTATTAAAAGTTTGTCTGTCTGTTTGTTTGTTTATTTATTTTGAGAGCGAGAGAGAGAAAATCACAAGTAGGCTCTGTCAGTGCAGAGCCTGACACGGGGCTTGAACCCATGAGCCGTGAGATCATGACCTGACCCAAAACCAAGAGTCGGACCCCAACTGATTGAGCCACCCAGATGCCCCATGGGCTAGTGGTTTTGAAACTGTGTCCCCTGTATTTTGTTCCTTAGAAGTACCCCAGGAGGGGAGGTACTTGACTGAGCCCCATTCCAAGTCCCTCATTCTTTTTTTTTTTTTTTTATAATGTTTATTTGTGTGAGAGAGACAGAGACAGAGCACAAGCAGGGGAGGGGCAGAGAGGGAAACACAATCTGAAGCTGGCTCCAGGCTCCGAGCTGCCAGCACAGAGCCTGATGTGGGCCTTGAACCCACAAACTGTGAGATCATGACCTGAACCGAAGCCGGACGCTTAACCAACTGAGCCAACCAGGCCCCGCTCCAAGTCCCTCATTCTGATTCAACCAGAGCAGTTTGGTTTTTCATCTTTTTTTGCGTTTGGGATTCCAGGTGAGATTTAATTTGTAAAGAAGCTTACTACATGTAAACAACACCATGGAGATGCAATCAGCAAAATCCAAAATATGGAAGACAGTATAGAATACACAACTTGGTTTCTTCAACAAATAAACTTCAAGAAAAAAAAGGGAGGTAGAACCTATGAAATAAAAGACATTTAAGAGCCATATCAACCAAGTCCAACATGTGGACCTTGCTTTAGATTAAATCGATGTATTACATAGTTGGGAAAATATTAACACTGACTGGATATTTGATGATATTAAGGAGTTATTTATTTATTTTTAGTTGTGATAATGATATTATGGTTATGTTAACAAACTCCTGGGGCACCTGGCTGGCTTGTCAGTGAAGCATGCAACTCTTGATCTTGGGGTTGTGGATTCAAGCCCCATGTTGGGTATAGAGATTCCTTTAAATACAATCTTAAAAATTTTTTTAATATTTTATTTATTTTTGAGAGAGAGAGAGAGAGAGAGAGAAAGTGAGCATGAGCAGGGGAGGGGCAGAGAGAGAGAGAGGGAGACACAGAATCTGAAACAGGCTTCAGGCTCCAAGCTGTCAGCACAGAGCCCGACATGGGGCTCGAGCCCATGAACTGTGAGATCATGATCTGAGCTGAAGTCAGATGCTTAATGGACTAAGCCACCCAGGTGCCCCCAAAACAAAATCTTTAAAAACAAAAACCAAACTCCTTTTAGAGATGAGTACTGAAAAAATCTATGGATTAAATGATATGATGTCGGGGCGCCTGGGTGGCTCAGTTGGTTGAGCGTCCAACTTTGGCTCACGTCATGATCTCACAGTTCGTGGGTTCGAGCCCCACATCAGGCTCTGTGCTGACGGCTTGCTCAGGGCCTGGAGCCTGCTTCAGATTCTGTGTCTCCTTCTCTCTCTGCCCCTCCCCCGCTCACACTTTGTCTCACTGTTTCTCAAAAATAAATAAATGTAAAAAAAAATTTTTTTAAATGACATGATATCATGTGTTTGGAAATCATCCAGTATAGAAGTTGTAGTGGGAGAAGTGGATGGAGGGCATAGATAAATAAGATTATGTTGATAATTATTGAAGTTTAGTGACAGACGCATAGGGGCTTGTTGTATTATTCTTTCTCCCTTTTTACATGTTTGAATATTTCCACACTCACAAAAAAGCTTTAAAAAAAAGTCAAAGGAGACTACATAAATAAGATTTGGAATTATAACCTTATTTTTTCAAGTCACAGATGTATCAAGATATAATTCAAACACCAGACAAGTCACCAATTTAAACCGTATAATTCAGTGGTTTTTAGTATATTCGCAGAATTGTACAACTATCACCCAATCAAATTTAGAAGCTTTTCATCACCCCCAATCACCACCTCGTATCAACTCCCATCACCTCCCATCACCACCTGGTATCACTCATCACCCCCCATCACCCCCTCAATCACCCCCATCACCACCTCATATCACCCCCTATCATCCCCATCACCCCCATCACTACTTCATATCACCCCCAATCACCGTGTCACCCCCCTGTCACCACCTCATATCACCCTCAATCACCTCCTCATATTATCTCCATCACCCCCATCACTCCTCATGTCACCCCCCATCACCCCCATCACCACCTCATATCAACGCCCACCATCCCCAATCTCCTCCTTGTATTACCCCCCATCATCCCCATCACCACCTTGTATCCATTAGCAGTCACTCCCCATTCCCCCAATCCTGACAGACCCAGGCAGCTGCTCACCTATTTTCTGTTTCTTTGGTCCATCTATTCTGGACATTTCACACAAATGGAATCAGACAATATGTGGTCTTTTGCACCTGGCTTCTTCCACGTTAGGATAAGGTTTTCAAGTGTAACCTTGTTTTAAAATTTTCTGGTCTTGATAGGAAAGAACCACCTTGTAAGTTTATTACTCTGGCTATGGATTTTTACATGAAGACACTCGGAAGAGGTTTAAACAAACTTAGGGGAAGGAATCTAACTGCTGGAAAGAAAGAAAGAAAGAAAGAAAGAAAGAAAGAAAGAAAGAAAAGAAAGAAAAAGAAAGATGAAGGAAGGAAGGAAGGAAAGGAAGGAAGGAGGAAGGAAGGAAGGAAGGAAGACTAAAGACCCTTTCTCCAGTCCAAATCACTCACATTACATTTAAAGAAACAGGGGCCCAGAGAGGAAGTGACTTACGCAAATGTCCTAACAGCTTGTTAAGGGCAGAGCAGGGTCCAAAACCCAGACCTGCTGAACTTTGGCTCCATCCTCTGTTCATGTTGCCACGCTGCCTTCTGACCTAACACACACACACACACACACACGTCACTTTTCCCACCACAGCTCATAACCAAGTGACCCACAAAATATCTTCATACACATCTTGAGAATCCACCACAATGGCGGCTGCTTGGTCTCACAGCTCAGGCTTTCCGCTGCCATACCCTGACATGCAGTCAGTCACCCAGGGAAGAATCAGTGTTAGCGCCAGCTCCCGGAGTTTCTCTCTCAGAGGAGCTCAAGAATAGCAATCTTGTTAGAAGCCAGAGAAAGCTGTTTGCATGGCAGGAACAGTTTTTACTTACACTGAATGGCTCTTTGGAGTGGCTGGTGGAGAGGGTATATAGCGGGGAGGCTGGTAGAGAACATGGAGAGAGAGGGCTAAAGCCTTTGGGACTACCATTGGAGGGAACCAAGTTAAGGGTTAAGACGATGTATAGGAACCCCACGGAGGCCTCCAGAGCTGAGTCCAGATGAGCCTGACGGTGGGGAAGAGGAAGAAAAGGTCAGGTTGAGGGAAAGGACTCCAGGTTGAGGCAGTCTGGGATCTTACAGCTGTTCCTGGAACTCTCCCAAACCGTACTTATGAGCAGTTCAGAGAAGCTGTCAGGTGGCCGAAAAGGGCAAGAAGAGGACACAATCTACAGACGGATTATCTGAGGGCTGAGCATGAGGTCTCAGGGAAAAAATTCCAGAGTTCCTGGGAGAGGAGGCTATGGTGGCACCTAGGTAACTCTTACTACTCTGGAGATTCCTTTAGGTGATCCTTGGCCCCTGGAAGGGGGAGCCCTAGGAGATGGGTAGAGGACAGTGCAGGCCTTAGCCCCAGAGCCCTCAGACAAATAATTTGGGCCTGGATGGCACAGGATTTGATGAGGGGCACACTGGGTAGGCTGCCTTCTCAAAATACCATCCATCCCCTGTCTATAGTGAGCACTGGGGATTTCGCTCTTAGAAATCTGTCCCTTTGGGTCTGGGAAGTGTTTTTAAACATCCTTTAGAACAGGGAAAATAATCCTGGGTTGGGCACCAATGAAGGTAAAGCTCAGACAGAACAAGATCCAGGCATGCTCCAGAGGTGCTGAGCTTGACAAGGGTAAGAGACCTAAAGATAAACTCTGGGGTGCCCTCATTTTTGCCCAAGATCAGCTTTGCTCCAAACCCTGATCCCCAGAAGGTCTTCTTTAGGCCATCTTGGTTCCTGAATGATCAGTGGGCAGTTTGAGCTGTGCATACCCCATGGTCCTGTCTAGCGAGGGGCAGGGCCCAGAGGCAGTCATTAGCTCATCACAACCTTGGGTTGCCCTCCAGCCTGCTGATCCAAAGTCCCAGGCCCAGTCTTCCAGTCTGAACTTTAACCAGGTGACACACAGCATGTCGGCATTAGTAAGTGTCAACCTAGAACTGGACCTGTGCCTGATTCATCCAGGAAGCTGAACCCAGGCGGCAGAACAAACACCCTTAAGCAGCTCCTGCCTGGCATGGGGTGAGAGGTTATCTGCCCCAACAGACAGAGACTTTGTTTGCTTTAGTCTCCTCTTTCTCATCCCCACTTGCCAGACTCCCTCATTCCTTTCTCTCTGTCCATCTCTGGGTCAGGAACTGTGTGGTTTTTTTCCAGATGATGCAAGAAGACCTATCTATCTATCTATCTATCTATCTATCTATTTATTTGAAGGTGATTCTAGACTTGGGCATTGAAAGGGGTACAGCAGGAGCTGATAAAGAAGTATAGCAGGAGCCTCTGGGAGAGGAAGCCAGAAGTGGTTTGGACTGGTATTAGATGGAACAAAGAGATCAGAGATCTGGGGGGCCACCGTCCCACCCCCTACCCCGGGTGCCACCTGTCTATAGTTGGGGCAGATCCTGCTTTTCTCTTGGGACAATGCCAGCCTGACCTCATTTTCTGCCTTCATGGCCAGTTTGCTTTTGACACTAATTGATGGACACTCAAGACCATTAATTTTGCTTCACGTCCCCTCCCCCTTCCTAATACAAATGCAAACAGCGTGGGAATCCCCTTGCAGAGGAAGCAACGGTGCAGCTTTAAGGGAAAGGGAAGGGAAGAAGAGGGCACTGACTCAGATTTCCCCACCATTGGCTGCTGGAGGGGATCCCACCTCAGGGATTGGCCTTGACAGAGCCCGCCTCCTCTTGCGATTGGCCCAGCCTGGGAGATATAAGGTGGCTGTGCCGGCCTCGTTTCCATTCGGAGAGCGGCGAGGAAGCCGGCCGGGTTTTTGTGCTGAGAGGCCCCTGGCGCAACCCTCTCCTCTCTGAATCGGAGTCCAAGTCCCGCGGAGGCTACGGTCATGAAGGAGAGACGGCCCCCCCAGCCAGTCGTGGCCAGATGTAAGCTGGTTCTGGTGGGGGATGTGCAGTGCGGGAAGACAGCGATGTTACAGGTGTTAGCGAAGGACTGCTATCCCGAGGTGAGCTGCCCGCCTGCTGGCCAGCGTTTCTCCTTGCCCGCCTGTCTTCCCCGCGGCCAGGCTCCCACCTGCCCGGGGGAGCTAGCCGCCCGCCGCTTACGCCACCCCAGCCTGCTCCATCCTCAGGCGCCCGGCCGGAGGACCGCGCTGCCTTAGCTTCCCCTGAGACCTGTTCCACTTCTGCCGCCGCGCTGGCTGGCCCCTCCTCACCTCTTCACCCACAGGCCCCGATCAGATGCCTTCCTACCTCCCTTCGACCTGGAGTCGGCTCGCTCGGGAGAGGGAACTGGAGGCATTTCAGAGTCTGGGGTTTCTCCTTGACGTAATACCTGCCGGTCTCCTCATCCCATCCTCAAAGGTTCTGCGAGCATGTCCGCAGGCGGGCTTCGGCTGCCCTGCTGGTCCGAGGGGCTTGTGGGAGAAGATACAGAGCTCGAATTGGCTTGTGTCTCTGAAATTGGGAGACAGACAAGTCTGGAGCTGTGAGAAATCTGTGTGTCTGCCTCCCTGACCATGTGGGATATGGGGGGCTTGTCCCTGGCTGGAAGTCATTCAGCTTTCTTTCTTCCATGGAGCAAAGTGCCTGTGCCTCTACGCTCCTCTCCTTCCGGACCCATGTGGTCCCTCCTGCCCCAGGTATCCCCCCTCCCCGCCCCTTATCCCCTGCCACTTTAGTGTCTCACTAGGGTGAGTGGCTTCTTGTGTAGCCAGCACTGATCAGAGGCTTATGAGGGTAGGGGCACCCAGGGTGTGACTGGTTCCTCTCTTTTCACAGACATATGTGCCCACCGTGTTTGAGAATTACACAGCCTGCTTGGAGACAGAGGAACAGAGGGTGGAGCTCAGTCTCTGGGACACCTCAGGTAAGACTGCCAACCCTAAATGCCCCCTTCCCACCTCCACTGGTCTGCTACAGCTGCTCTCTTAGGAAATTGTTTCCCTCTTTGGTGGGGAGAAGGAGTATGTATGATACTGGCCAGGAAACTGACAGAAGGGGACCTGAAGATTGCTTGGTTGGCTGGTCCAGGGGTGCAGAGTGGATGAGCCCCAGAAGCCACTTCTCTGGGTCTAGCTCCTTCCTTCAGAGGGCCGGGATGGCGAGATGAATGAACCTTGACTACACCTGGGGTGTTGTCAGATAGGGCTTCTCCATTTCCACTCCCTGTTCTCTACCCCTACCCCCCACCAACCACCCCCCCCCCCCCGCCCCCACTGCCTTTACTGCCCCAGAGCAAAGCCAAATGAGAGACAGGAGTCAGTGCTGCTGGAGGCAGTGGTGGTTGAGGCCGGGAGACAAGCCTGCTTTGGGGGAATATTGCTCCTGACTCAGTTTTCTCTCCTGCATTCCATCTTGGGTCACTGCTGTCCGCCTGCCGCAGCTCCGTTCCACTTGTCATACTGCTGCGGCTCAGGGATGAAGCGATGCATCATCGATGTTTTGGAGGGTGGGGGAGATGGCTTTAATATGGGGCACAGTCAGGTTGTAGATAGTGGCAGGGAGGAGGGGTGGCTGTGACAGTCCCCCCCCCGCCCCCGCCCCCATACTGGGCTGAGGTAGAAGATGCCCAGTCTTTCTGGAATATAGAAAACAATATTTTTCAGCCTCCCAACCCTAACCCCTCGGTGCTAGGCTGTCCTTTGCTTTGATTCTGATCCCTGCTCATTATCTCCTTTACCCCAATTCTTTTTTAATAGACTGGGCTCAGAGTCCTAATTAAGGACTAAAAGCCAGGAATAACAGAAAGAAAATAAAATCCACTCTCTAAAAATGGATATTCAGGCTGAGTTTAAAGAGGAACTGTGTAAGCCACTAGGGCTTTCCTGTTACATATAATAAATATGCCATCCTACTCCTCAAAGAGCTGTTGTTCCCATGATCCAGTTTTGAGGTCTGAAAAGATTGGGGGTAGGGGACGGGTAAACAGAAAATGAGATCTCCTCATGCCTCCCCCCCTCCCCAAAACAGAGCAAGACAAAAATTCCTCCACCTGGTATGCTTTCCTCCGTTGCAGCACCAGGGGTTGGGAGGCAGGGTTCTGGTTATCGTGGACTGTGCTATGCTGGCTGGATCCGACTAGAATGCAGCTTGGCTACGTGATATATGGGATTTCGTCTGCTGTCCCCTGTCCACCTCTCAGTCTTCACAGAATTTCACTGCGGCTCATCTCTTTTTACTACCACTGCCCCCAAATGCTCCCCCCCCCCCCCCCGGTGGAATGCAGCTCTTGAATCCCAGTCCGGATAATGGCAAGTCAGCAAAGTGGTGTCAGTTCCCTGTGTCACATGCCCACCCTCCAATTTCAGAAAGGATGCAGGCTATCAGTCATCCTCAAACTCCTTTCTTCAAATTAGGTGCCCACAAAGAAGGAGGAAGCGGTAGGGGTGTGTGCGATGGGCCCTCCTAACCGAGGGGCCAGGGTCGAACCTGTTCCCGTTACTCACTTGCTGGTTTTAGGGGAGGGGGGTTGCCTGGAGCCAGAATGGAGGCCTCCTCCCCTCCCCTCCCCCTTCCCCACTGCTGCAGTGCTCCCTTTGCTCGGTGCTGCGGTGCTAAGACCCCACCTCAGACCAGGGATGGGGGCAGATTGCTGAAGGGCCACAGTTATTGCAACTCCTCTTTACTCTTTTTTTTTTTTTTTTTAAACGACCAACCCCCTACCCCAGCTTGGATTCCCCCCAGTTTCCATGGCGATTGTGGTGCAGGGAGAGGGGCTGCTTGCTATTCTGAGCACGGATTGTCTGAGTTCCAAATCTGCTACTGTTCCTTCCCCAGGGTGGAGGGGGGCAGGCTGAGCCCCTAGCATTCTCCCATACTGGACCACCTGGGTCTGCAATGCCTGCTGCTCTCCCAGTGAAGGACCCTTCCTCGAGCCTCTAAATCCCTAGCCTTTGGTGCTACTATCTTTGAAACTGCCTCCCTGAGATCTTGGGGGATAGGGGCTGCAGCTTTTTGCAGGGAGGAGTAGGGCAATGAATTCATGATATTCTTCCTCTCCTGCCAGCCTCCTAGAGTTCTGACCCCATGGCAAAGAAGCAGGGCAGCCAGTTATGTAACAGGCAGGTTTGTTTTTCCTTTGGGGAGACCCTGGAGCAGAAGCAAGGAGCAGACGTAGGGCAGCAGGCAGACTCTAAAAAAGAGACCTTACACAAGCCCTGGTCTCTGCAGGGGTGGGAGTATCCTCCTCTGGGATTCAGAAAAATGGTAGACCTTAAATTAAGCGCCCTGTAGGAGATCCAAATTCTATTCTACCCACCCCTCCTCCCTTTTATTTCCCCCTTTCCCCTTTTCAGGGCTAAGGAAATGATTTTTTTTTGTACTGCTTTCTGGCAGGTGGTCAGGTCCCAAGCTTCCAGGCTGTAGCATGTTCCCCTGGGAGATGGGTGGGGCCAACTAACCTAAGGGCCAAGAATGGTATTCCCGGGTCTCTCTGGGCCTAAGCCTGTAGGGAAGGGGAAATGTCACCATCAGCTCTTTCTCCTCCATACCAGGATCTCCCTACTATGACAACGTCCGTCCACTCTGCTATAGCGACTCAGATGCAGTATTACTATGCTTTGATATCAGCCGACCGGAGACAGTGGATAGTGCACTCAAGAAGGTAAGTCTGGATAACTGCAATCTCTAACTCAGCTTGAGAACAAGAAAGAATCTTGGGGACCTC
Organism: Panthera onca; assembly: GCF_046562875.1. Classification (NCBI taxonomy): domain Eukaryota; kingdom Metazoa; phylum Chordata; class Mammalia; order Carnivora; family Felidae; genus Panthera; species Panthera onca. The sequence goes on along the minus strand of NC_138345.1, from coordinate 75,429,648 downwards.
GTTGTCCAATCCCCTCTTCTGGAGCAGGAAGAAACTGAGGCCAGGGAAGGAAGAGATTTTCCCGAAACCATAACCATTTGCTACAGCTCTGGGACTGGAACCCAGATCTCTCCCCACTCTGCCTCCTGGCTTTGCCATATCCTATACTGCTCTGCCAAGGCCCAGCAAGGGAGGGTGGTATTAAAGACTCAGGAGGTGAAGGACTGAGAGTCAGAACCTTTCAGTGATAGGGTTTGAGGGTTGGAGGTAGGGTCTTTTGGAGGCAGTGTCTATAGACCTTGATCCCAGGCCCAGTGGGACTGGGCAAGGCAGGCAGGTGTGAGCAGAAATGCTGGTAGGAAACACCTGGTTTGGGTGGCAGAGACTGCCCATACCGAAGCGTCTCAGAATACCCTGTGGGACTACTTCCCAGGATACTTTGGGATTATTTCCTTTTCTTGGGAAGAGACTGGTTGGTTTCCTCCCGATCCCTCCTGGCTTTCTGGTCTCGTGAAGCTCTTTGACTGGGTTGAGGGGCCAGATCCAGGCCCCAGATGCTTGGCAGAAAGTGGGAGGAGATTCTGCCCCTGTGAACCGGGCTGTTGAATGAGGGGACAGGCTCTTGGGTCAGCACTCCTGTGGCCCCAAAGGCCTCACAGGAAGATGATGTAATTAGTGCATTGGTGATGCTGTGACTCAGGGAGGGCTGGGCTGCCGATAAGCTGGATGGTGTGTGTGATGTTGCCAACTGGGTTTCTGCAGGTTAGCCACTGACTCTTCCTTCCTCCTTCCCCCTTCCCTTCTTACATGGCTCTTCAGTGGAGGACAGAAATCCTGGACTATTGTCCTAGCACCCGCGTTTTGCTTATTGGCTGCAAGACAGACCTGCGAACAGACCTGAGCACACTGATGGAGCTGTCCCACCAGAAACAGGCACCTATCTCCTACGAGCAGGTGTGTGTGTGTGTGTGTGTGTGTGTGTGTGTCTATGAGCATGCATGTGTTAAAGGTGGGGTGGAGAAAGCTATAGGCGAAGGACTTGAAATATAGCCCTTGCTCAAACTCTCTCTGCGGCAAGGGAGATTGGTATCCTGGGGGGCCATCTGTGATCAGCAGATCAGTCACCTAAATAGAGGTGGCAGGTAACTACTTACCCCGATTTATGCTATAGGTTGGCAGATGAGTCATTCCTGTGTGTACTAGTATTTCTCAGATTTTTTTTTTTGTTGACCACCTACATTAGAATCACTAGAGGTGCCTGTTAGAATTCCCGACAACATACCTATAGAGTCACTCTGGGAGAAAGATACAGAAACTGTGTTTTGGGAGCACCTGCCTGGCTCGGTCAGTGGAGCATTTGAATTTTTTTTTTTTTTTTTTTTTGTATTTTATTTATTTTTGATAGACAGAGGGAGACAGAGCACAAGTGGGGGAGGGGCAGAGGAAGAAGGAGACACAGAATCCGAAGCAGGCACCAGGCTCCGAGCTGTCAGCACAGAGCCCGACACGGGGCTCGAACTCACAAACTGCGAGATCATTACCTGAGTGGAAGTCGGATGCTTAACCGACTGAGCCACCCAGGCACCCCAGCACGCGCCTCTTGATCTCAAGGTTGTGGGTTCAAGCCCCACGTTGGGTGTAGAGATTACTTAAAAAAAAAAAATCTTAAAAAAGAAGAAATTGCGTTTTTAATGATATTCCTGGATATTTTCTTTTCTAAGTTTATTTTATTTATTTTGAGAGAGAGAGAGAGAGGAGGGTAGGGACAGAGGGAGAGAGAGAGAGAGAGAGAGAGAGAGAGAGAGAGAATCACAAGCAGGCTCTGCACAGAGCCTGAAACAGGGCTTGATCTCATGAGCCATGAAATCATGACCTGAGCAAAGATCAAGAGTCGGAGACTTAACTGACTGAGCCGCCCAGTCGCCCCTGGATAATTTCTTTTGCACTTGGGAACACAGGACCATTTCTTTCAAACCAGTGGTTCACATTAGAATCATCTGGGGAGCTCTTAAAAATATCAATGCCGGGATGCCTGGGTGGCTCAGTCGGTTAAGCGGCCGACTTCGGCTCAGGTCACGATCTCGAGGTCCGTGAGTTCGAGCCCTGCGTCGGGCTCTGTGCTGACAGCTCAGAGCCTGGAGCCTGTTTCAGATTCTGTGTCTCCCTCTCTCTGACCCTCCCCTGTTCATGCTCTGTCTCTCCCTGTCTCAAAAATAAATAAAACGTTAAAAAATATATATATATTTAAAAAAACATATCAATGCCTAGGCGCTACCGCAAGATTTACTTGGTCTGGTATCCATATGGTTTTAAAAGTGTTACAGGTACCTGTGGAAAATAATCAGCAGAGGGTGGTGATGGGAGACTGGCTGTTGGGTCCCATCCGGAGTAGCCCTGGGGAGTACCACTAAGCACAGAAGGCAGGGTTTCAGAGCCATTTTGGACGATTGCATTCATGACCTCACCCCCTCTGCAGGGCTGTGCAATAGCCAAGCAGCTGGGTGCAGAAATCTACCTGGAAGGCTCGGCTTTTACCTCAGAAAAGAGTATCCACAGCATCTTCCGGACAGCGTCCATGGTGTGTCTGAACAAGCCCAGCCCAGTGCCCCCCAAGAGCCCTGTCCGAAGCCTCTCCAAGCGACTGCTTCACCTCCCCAGTCGTTCCGAACTCATCTCTTCTACCTTCAAGAAGGAAAAGGCCAAAAGCTGTTCCATTATGTGAAGTGGGGGTTGGAGAGGGGAGGCAACCTCCCACTTCCTCCCTTGGGTTGCAGAGGCACGGGGAGAGGGAGGACGGGACAATTTAGGACACTGGACACGAGTTTTTCAGACAGCCACGGTGAGGGCTTGGAAGGAGACAGGAATGGGACGAGGAAAGAGCCAGGCCCGGCTTGAGGACCTGACACTGAGAAAGAACCATCACACCCCAAGCCAGGCACTAGGTTGTGGTGGGGGCGGCTGCCCCAGTGTCCCCTGCTCCAGAGGAAGGAAAGGTGTGGGGGTGTGGGGGGCATGCTGGCCTCATGAGCTTGGGGGCCTATAGGAGCCTCACCTTCAGCATCATGCCTCTTCCACAGCGCTTCCATGCGGGCCAGGGGATGGGAGGGGTCCCTGAGCCCTTCCCGTCCCCTCTGAGGAGGCCGCAGAGGAGTGGAGCGGGGAAGCCAAGAGGCAGCTCCCTTGGGAGCTGAGCCCAGGTGCTTCATAACTGAAATGAGAAGGGCAGGAGCTGGTCAGAGCCAATGAGAAGGAAACCTCATCTTTGCATAGCCCATGCCTCATGGAGAGGTGACATCATACATTCATATGCTTCTCACCTAAGTCCCCAGGGTCCAGGGGAGAAGCCCCAGACCCCCTTCTCTTGCAGTGTGGGGGTGGTGGTGCTGCAGGGGGCAGGGCTGGGTGGGGGTCACCAGACTTTTTCTGCCCTTAGGGCAGTACAGCTGGCATTTGTTTTATAGACTCTTGTCTTTGGAATTGGGGGGAGGGGGGAGTGTTTCAATCTGTTATATGTTCTGTGTTTAAAGAAGAAAACCTATTTATTAATGAAAAATATAACACATATAAAGAAGCTGGCTCCGTTTTCTTTGTTTCTTTCTCTGTTCCCCTTTGTTTGGTCTTTGATACCGAGGAAGGAGTTATCCTGCGGCCCTTTCTGTGGTTGCAGAGTGACTGGCTCCGCTGTTCCCTGGCATTTCCAACAAGGATCTCCTTTCCCCCCAAAGCACTACCTGACCCAAACCTTACCCAAGTCCAATAAGCTTATGAAGATCTCCTTAGCCCTAGGGCAGGGTTTCTCCACCTTGGAACTAATGACACTTTTTTTTTTTTAATGTTTATTTTGAGAGAGAGAGAGCAGGGAGGTGCAGAGAGAGGGAGAGAGAATTCCAATCTCCATGCCATTAGTGCAGAGCCCGATGCAGGGCTCGAACCCACAAACCGTGAGTTCATGACCTGAGCTGAAACCAAGAGTCAGACGTTTAACTGACTGAGCCACCCAGGCACCCTAGAACTAATGACATTTAAATTTTTTTTTTAACATTTATTCATTTTTGAGAGACAGGGCATGAGCGGGGGAGGGGGAGAAAGAGAGAGAGAGAAAGAGAGACAGAGAGAGAGAGAGAGAGAGAGAATCAAAACAGGCTCCAGGCTCTGAGCTGTCAGCACAGAGCCTGATGCAGGGCTCGAACCGCCGAATCGTGAGATCATGACCTGAGCTGAAGTCAGATGCTCAACTGACAGCCACCCAGGTGCCCTGGAACTAATGACATTTTAGACTAGATAATACTTTGATGCTGGGGCCTGTCTCATGCATCGAAGGATGTTTAGCAGCATCCCTGGCCTCCACCTGCTAGAAGGCAGTAGGACCTTGCCCTCCCCCACCTCCTGCCCCACCCTCCCCCACTTAGTTTTCACAACCAAAAGTGTCTCCAGATATTGCTAAGTGGCCCTTGAGGCAAAATCACTCCTGGTTGAGAACCATTGCCCTAGAAAGTCTAGAGAACAAAGACAAGGTTTGGTGAAATCATCAGTAGAGGATCCAAGTTGCTGAAATTCCAACCCCTGCAGAAGGTGGGACAGACTGAAGCCCAGGTTGAGGAGAGGTTCCTGGGGTTGTGGTCTCCTAGTTCAAGGAGAGGTAATGTCTTCTGCTTTCTTCACCTCCCGGTTCCATTTGCCTGTCGACAGCTCAGGAGCCTTAACATCCCTCTCAGACACGTTTTTCCAAGTTTCATAGTGTGCTGGAAATAAGAAGTAACTATGTATTGAGCACTTACTATGTACTCAGGACTGTGCTGAGAGCTTACCTGCATTATCACATTTAACCTGATAAATGATAATAGCTAACATTTGTTAAATGTTTACTATGGGTCAGGGGCACTTATGAGCTCTTTTTTTTTTTTTAAATTTTTTTAATGTTTATTTATTTTTGAGGGCGGGGAGGGGCAGAGAGTGGGAGACACAGAAACCGAAGCAGGCTCCAAGCTCTGAGCCAAAGTCAGTCGCTTAACCGACTTAGCCACCCAGGCGCCCACTTATGAGTTCTTTCTATGTTACTTATTCCTGTGCCAACCCTATGGGATATTATCTACCTCATTTTACAGACAAGGAAACTGAGTTCAGAGAAGTTAGTTAACGTGCCCAAGGTCACACAGCTAGAAAGCAATAGAATCTGGAAACAAATCCAGGCAGCCAGACTCCAGAACATGCACTTTTTTTTTTTTAACTGCTATCCTATCCTTTGAGGCAAGAAATATCATGATCCCTATTTTGTAAACGAGGAAATAGAAAAGTCAGAGTGTTATATAACTTGCACAAGACCATACGGCTAGTATGTAATGGAGTCAGTATTCAAACTGGGTCTCAATGTCAACTATAATCCCATGGGCTCCTTATTGCTAGCCATGTTGTACCTAAATAGGAGACTCTACCTGTGGTCCTTACTACAACGTAGTCCCTCTGTCCCTATCTCCAAAGATACATGTTTGTGAAAGAACTAGCAGGGCAGGACAAAGCATATGAGTATCCTTTAAGCAAATGTCTTTTTTTTTTTTTTAATGTTTATTTATTTATTTTGAGAGAGAGAGAGGGAGAGAGAGAATCCCAAGCAGGTTCTGCGCTGTCAATACAGAGTCCAACATGGGGCTCGATCTTATGAACTGTGAGATCACGACCTGTGACGAAATGAAGACTCCAGACACTTAACCAACTGAGCCACCCAGGCACACCCCTAAGTGCAATGTCTTACATGTGTCATGAGAAAGTTGTGCACAAGCACTAGGGGAACTCTGGCACTATGAACTTGAACAAACTTCATCATCTTTCTGGGTCTCAATTTACTCATCTTTAAAGAAGAGCAGTAGCCTAGAAATTAGGGGAAGACCATGGATTCTGAAGTTAAATGAACCTGGAGTTGAACACTGGCTTCATTCTTTTAACTGTGTTGCCATTGAAGGCATAATTAATCAGTAAAATGATGGTAATACCCGCCTCATACTGTTATGAGAAATAAGTAAAATAAGTAATACAAGTTAAGTGACCAGCACAGAGTTGGGCACTCTATTGAATATTCTCAGTAAACACTAGTAGCTGCTGCTCTTAAAGTCTACACCTTTGGTCTGTTAGTTTAAGTTCCATTCTGGGAGTGGAGAGCCCTCCAGTGTTCACTGCATGCATTACATCTACTAGATCTCAGACCGCCTTTCCCTTCGGATCTTTCTTTAGGGTAAAAGTGGTTAAGTGCAAAGCTGCAGAGTTCTAAGAGCAGAAACGCTTTTCTTCCAGGGTTACTTTGAGCCACTGTGGGTGATGTTCAGGTTTTAGAATTGTTTGAGTCTATCCTGAGGCTCTGTTTGAAGAGAACTGAACATACATTCGGAGGGAAAAGCCAGACCTACAGCCACGTGGTACTGAAACCAAAAGGCTGATGATGGGAAAGTGGGAAGGAAGAGGACATTAGACACTGATACCTATCTAAACCATCCTCTATATAAGTGGCAAGGTTTGGGGTTTCTTTTGGGGGTGGGGGAAAAGTGGGGCTGGTGAATTAAGAACCACAAGAGCAAAGAGAAACGAAGTAAACATACAATTTGGGGTAAAGAAAACTCTGTGGATCTGAGTCAGGGCAGGGGTGGGGGCGCTAGGTGGAAGAAAGAAGCAAAAATGTGAAGCTAGCCCCGCTGGCCAGATTCTAAAGGGCAAGAAAAGGAGGAAGCCAGGGTCCTATTAAGAATGTTGAGAAAACAGATGCCATAGCCCAGGCAATACTATCCTTCCGGGAGGGCTCTGTAATCCAAGTATGGACTCATTTTGAGTTGCCACAACAACTGGGTATTGTGCTGCCCGGACAAGGTTGCTAAAATGTCCTTCTAAATTCCGGATAGTCCCACACAATGAATTGTCCTACCCTCAATCTGAAATACTAGGCTACTCCTGTAACCTAACCTTTAGTTTGTCTGCCTGTAAAGTTGGGCTAATCTATCTCACAGATTTTTATTTTTTTTGTAAAAACGCTTTTCCACAAACGGTCCAGTATTTGCTACTGCAGTTGCTTGTGATAATTAAGCGTTATTGATATCTAAGGAAGCCCTTAAATTCCTTCGTCGTAAGCCACGATAGTTTAGTAAAACCAACATATTCCAGGAAGACTGCGTGGCGAGAGAACCTTTTGCTGGAAGCAAACCCACGGAAAACTCTCCCGCAAACTCAGATGTTTGGCGAACCACATTGCCCAGCAGACCCCGCGGCCGGGGTTGGCCTTCGCGCGGTGCGTTGTGGGATTAGTAGTTCCCAGGCTTTTAATGTCGGCCCGCGCCGCCAGGTACCAGGAACTCACCTTCCCAGCATGCCGCGCGGCCGCGGATGCATCTCGGCGACCAGGAAACGGGAAAGATGGCGACTGTTCGGCGACGTTGAGGCCGCGTTGGGCGGTTCAGACTCAGAGTGGTGAGTTCCGAACGATGGAGGCGGTTCCCAGGAGCTTGCAGAGAGGGCAAGAGTGGGGGCACGGCGATGGCCCCTGTCCCCGGGACGAGGCGGGGAAGAATGCCTCAGGGTAGGGGCATGAGCCCAGAGAGCTCTGGCGGGCTGGAGTGAAGGGGCGCGGGCCCCAGGGCGGAGTGTTGACTCCTGGAGACACAGGCCAGGTCCCTGGACGATCTTACGGGCCAGACCTTTGCCCATGAGCATAGCACCTGTGATACCCTCCATCCGACTTTATTCCTTCATGTTTTGAGTAAGCCTTGCTCCAGCCAAACTGGAACTCTGGCTTTTCTCCCAGAACCAGTCATGCTTTCCCGCCTCTGCGCCTCCTGTATTATTTCTTTTGCTAGGAATGACTTTTCCGCACCCTCAATTACACATCTTCAAATTCTACCTATACTTAAATGCTCAAGAGCCACTTCCTCTACAGATCTTTCCAAATCTTCTTTGCAAATGAAAGGAAACTTCTTTGAATTCCTATAATACTTCATCTGAGCCTTCATCTTGGTAAGTGCCACATACCCTCTATTGTTCTGTAACCTTTTTTTGGACAGGATCTTCCTAATTTCCTTTTGTAATTCAATACGGAGTCTAGCATGGTGCTTTGCATATAGTAGATACTTGATAAATACTTAATTGGATGAAAAAGAAAATCTGCCCCTACCCTACAAGAACTGAGGAACTCAAAGACCTGGAGGTTTGCAAGGAAGGCTGTTGAGAAGCGATGAGTAGGGTGGGCCTGGTTATCTGGCCATTGTGATGAGTAGAACCTGTAATAAAAGTTGTCTATATTGTTTCCTTATCCTCACTTCTTATTTTCTTCTAAACTCACTCCACTCAGGCTTCTACTTCCTCCATGCCATCAGAACAGCTCTTGTCAAGGTCACCAATCATCTCCATTTTTCCAAACACAAGGGTCACTCTATCTCCTAGCCTTTTTCCACCGGCACAGTTCATCACTCCCTCCGTGAAACACACTTTTGGCTTCTGTGATGTCATCCTTAACTTTTTTTCCTCTTTCTTAATGCTGTTGCTTTTTTCCAGTCTTCTTCTCTGGCTCCTTTGCCTGACCTCTAAATGTTACAGTGTTCCAGAGCTCAATCCTGGTTCTCTTTTATTTCTTTCTTTAACTATAGTGCCTATTTAGGTAATACTATTTAGTGTCCCATAGCTTTAAAAGCCATGTATACAGTGATGACTCAAATTTTTGTCTCCAGGTTCTTCTGAGTTCCAGAATTGCATTTTCAAAATGAAACTTTTGATTTTCTCTTAAATCTCTTCCTTCCCCAGTCACTGCTGGTCACTAATGGCATCGTGAACCATTAGGTCAGTCACACCATAAATTTAGGAGCTATCTTTGTGTCTCCTCTTTTCCTTTCTCCCTTCATCAGTAAGTCCTGTCTGCTTTGCCTCCAAGTATATCCTGAAGCTCACTACTTTCCATCTCCATTGCCACTTTCCTAGAACAAGCGACTGTCATCTGTTGCCTAGACTGCTGGTTCTGTTTCTACTCTTGCCTCCCTATTATTTTCTTTCAAGTCACCAAATTCTTTAAAAATGTAAAATTAGATCACATCACTCTCTGTTTAACACCCTTTAAGGTTCCTGTTGTTGTTAGGTTGAAATCCAGGTTCCTTTACCTGGGCCCAAAACACATTTCCATGGTCTGACTCCAGCCTATCTCTCTGAACTCACCTTAAATCAGTCTTTCCCCTGGGTCACTGTCACTCAGCCACACAAGTCTGTTTTTAATTGGCAAATATGCTGCGCTAGTTCTTACCCCAATGCCTTAGTACTTGTTGAACTTTCTACCCCATAAGATCTTTTCCCTGATCTTTGCAGGCTCTCTCTTTCCCATCATTCAAGTCTCAGCTTACATGTTACCTAAAACACTCTTTCCTGAGCCCTCTCTCACTTGTTCCTACCTCTCCCCATCATTTCCACCCTGTTTTATTCTATTACTTCTCATTACTATTTGAAATTCTCTTATTCTGCCCATTATGCGCTTCATTGGAATTTCAGTGTTATGAGATCAGAGACTTTATTTTGTTTACTGCTATATCTCTAGCAGGTAGAACAGTTTCTGGTGCTTAGTGAATATTTGCTGAGAGAATGAGTGATGTTCAGAGAAGATACCTCTCTTCTGGGTTGTTTTCTTAGGGTTCGGAGTAGAAGAGACATAAGTATAATTGCATTATGTACTGATATAGAACATTTAGTCATTTCTCAGACAATTGTGAGGTAAGATGAGAGTGCTACTTGTTCATTTTTCTTTTCTTTACACATCCTCCTTTCTTAAAGGTATATGGCAGGAAATTACATGGAAGGGAGATTGTATGTGAAAGTCTGGGGCACTGATATTCCAACGGAACCATTTGGGGGTAAAATAAGTTCTGAGAAATGTATCCTGAGTGTTAGGAATGGATGATGATGATAGTGATGGGGTAGAGGTGGATTCAGACTTACTGTCATTTTAGCTCCTGGCTGAAGTGGATTTTGTAGTTAGAAGGACAGTTGACAGCGTGACATGGTGTTCAGTGTCCCCCCAGGCAGGAGGGGAATGGAACAAATTCCTGCTCAAACCTTTCATAGGACTGGGTAGCGGTCAAGGCTCTATGAGAATCTGAGTAGGGAATGTCAGTCAGCAGTCTGTGACCTTTATTTTTTGGTACCTGTCTTTCTTTTCTGAAATAATTATAGATTCACAGTAAGTTGCAAAAAAAAAAAAAAATACATAGAGGTTCTGTGTACCCTTTACCAAAGTTTTTCCCATTGTATAATGAGAAGTACATTTCTTTTAATCTGAGTGAAAGTGAGTTTGTTTCTCCATTTAAATTTAAGTTCTCCGTTTAAATTTAAGTTCTCTTTTCTCCACTTACAATTTAAGATTGTAATCCCAAATCTCAAAGGTAACTCTTTTTCCTCTTTTGAGTTTTCTTTATGAGCTCAAGGGAACTTACCTCCCTTAGCCATTTATGCGTTGACTGATCCCAGTGGGCTGGCAGACTGCTAAGATAAGCAATACAGGATGTTTCTAGAGGTAGCTAGTATACTATGCATTCGCTAACATTTCTTTTCATACTCTTACAGTCTAATTATAAAAATAAGATACATCTGTTATATACTTTTAGAAGTGAACGTATATGTATACAAAAAGGGATCACAGAGGGATGGTATAGTATAACAAATAAGAATGGGTCTCTGGAGCCAGAGTGCCTGGCACTCTGTCACCTACCACCTGTGTGTCCTCAGGCAAGTTATTTTATATACCTGAGCTTCCATTCTCACATCTATAAAGTAGGCATTCCAGTATATCTACCTCATAGGGTTGTTTTGTGATTATATAAACAGTTTAGAGTAGTACATAGCACATAATAAGGATTTCTCTTATCCATGACAGATGGCAGGAGAGCTGGCTGACAAAAAGGACCGTGATGCATCACCTTCCAAGGAGGAAAGAAAGCGATCTCGGACTCCTGACAGAGAACGGGATAGAGACCGGGACCGGAAGTCTTCCCCATCCAAAGACAGGAAGCGGCATCGTTCAAGGGATAGGCGTCGAGGAGGTAGCCGTTCTCGCTCCCGGTCCCGTTCCAAGTCTACAGAACGGTAAAGTAACTTTGTATGTCTATATGGGAAGGGAGAGTACATTTCACACTTCTTCATTCTTGGTTCCTCTGATGCCTGCACTATTAGGCCACTAGTCTTTCACATATTTCTCTACACCTAGTGACCCAGCAGCTCTTAAAAGTTAAGAGGGAACTTGTAGGATGAAGGTCCAAGTGATCGAGGAAGATAGTTTCTCTGTTCACATAGACTACGGCCTATCATTCCATTAATGCTTAGCAGTACAACTCAGATCTAGACGACTTCCTTAGAATTCCCTCATAGTTTCTCCTAGAGACACATTCCCCAATTTATAAAGATGCTGCTTTGTGGAGAAAAGAGCATAAGAGGGACACCTGGGTGGCTCAGTCGGTCAAGCATCTGACTTTGGCTCAGGTCATGATCTCATGGTTCGTGGGTTCAAGCCCCGCATTGGGCTCTGCTGACAGCTTGGAGCCTGCTTCAGATTGTGTCTTTCTCTCTGCCCCTCCTCCTCTTCTGCTTGCTCTCTCTCAAAAATAAGTAAATAAACATTAAAAAAAAAAAAAAAAGATCATGAGAACCTTCTTATGACTGCAGTGACCCTGGATACTCTGGAAATCTCACACGATTTCTTAAATTTGCCGTCTTTAGAGAGCGAAGGCACAAAGAACGAGAACGGGATAAGGAGCGTGATCGGAATAAGAAGGACCGAGACCGGGATAAGGATGGGCACCGACGGGACAAGGACCGTAAACGATCCAGGTACCTGAGGGAATGGGAGCGGGCCTTAGGAGAAAGCCTTCCTCTCTGCCTCTGAGCTGGCGCAGGCCCATAGGGAAGTCAGTTGTTGTGGTAGTTACTGCAGAGCTGTCATCTTTAGAAAGCACGTATCCTTAGAAACTATAGCCAGTTACTGAAGCTGCAACAGTTTGAGGGTCAGTTTGTTCTTAAAAGTTAGAAATTAGTTGGAGAGGGTTACCAGCCTACAAAACAGTCCCTTAGTTCCATTGGACCATTCAGGTGTCCACCCAAGATAAACAACGTGTATTTGTTGGGATAGCTTAATGCCCCAGTATCTTGATCTCTTTCCTCTGGAAACTCTGTATGCAAAGTTTTTATTAGGCTCTGAGTATGCAGGTTAGGATTCAGGGCAAAGAACACAATTCCCATAGCAAATACGGGGGTGGGGGTGTTTGAGACCTCTTGTAGATTGGGCTTGTAATAGTTGTGGGGAAAGAATCTCTGCACAGGTAGGAAGGAAGCATGGGGAGGGAACACACAGAACAGTACCCGGAAAGGGTGGATGGTGGGGGACCTTGTCGACGAAATTCATTGTGTATTATAAATGAAGCAGGATTCTTTTTTTCTGATGCGCACCTGCTATTTGGAAGAGAGATTTTTGCCCTCAGTAGTGAAGGCAATCTTGTGAGAAGAGATTAGTCTTGGAAAGGGAGATTCAGGTAGAATGGGGCCAAGACAGGCCCATCATTAGGTTTCAGAGCAGGCAGAGTGACCAGGCCTGCAAAGGGAGCTTCAGGGCGTGATGGATGGCCATAAGCCAGTCTTGTTGAGTCATGGGAAAGCTTCTATCCTCTCTGTGGCTCAGCCTGGATGAGGGCAAGATAGCGATATGGATCTTTCCCGTTTCTTTTCCTTAAAGTTTATCTCCTGGCCGAGGAAAAGATTTTAAATCTCGGAAAGACAGAGACTCTAAGAAGGATGAAGACGATGAACATGGTGATAAGAAACCTAAGGTAAAGGAGAGGAAGGATTTCTCTCATCTTCCTCTTCAGTTCAAGTTCTACGTTATAAATCTTCAAAGGGAGAGAGCCTTTATGGACTGAAGTCCTATTTTTTTTATCTTTAGGCTCAGCCATTATCCCTGGAGGAACTTCTGGCCAAGAAGAAGGCTGAGGAAGAAGCTGAGGCTAAGGTGAGAACTCGAGGGTCTGTGTTAGCTGGCCGGGCTGCTATAATAGAACGTTGCAGGCTGAGCGACATAAACAACAGAAATTAATTTTGTCACAGTTCTCGAGGCTAGAAGCTGGGATCAAGGTGTCAGTAGGGTGGTTTTCTTCTGAGGCCTCTCTCCTTGGCTCGTGGGTGGATGTCTTCTCTGTCCTCACATGATCTTCCCTCTGTGTGGACATGCCCCTGGTGTCTCTCTGTGCCCAGGTTTTCTCTTACAAGAGAGGAATGGTTTAGGGTCCACTCAAAGAACTTCATTTTACCTTATCACCTCTTTTATTTATTTATTTATTTATTTATTATAAAAAATTTTTTAATGTTTATTTATTATTGAGAGACAGAGCGTAAGCAGGGGAGGGGCAGAGAGAGAGGGAGACACAGAATCGGAAGCAGGCTCCAGGCTCTGATCTGTCAGCATAGAGCCTGACCCAGAGCTCGAACCCACAAACCGCAAGATCATGACCTGAGCCGAAGTCGGACGCTTAACTGACTGAGCCACCCAGGCGCCCCTACCTTAATCACCTCTTTAAAGGTTCTATCCAAATACAGTCATATTCTGAGGTACTGGGAGTTAGGGCTTCGACATATAAATTTTGAGGGGGACATAGTTCGGGCCATAGCGGGATCCTAGACCTATCTGTATTTTCCTGAAGAGGTGTAATGCCTGAGCAAATATTGTCGGGTCCTCTGTTGTCTCCTTATCAATGATGTGATCATACCCTCCTCCTAGATCCTTTGTTTACAGTTCCAATCTATTTTGTAGCCCAAGTTCCTCTCCAAAGCGGAACGAGAGGCTGAAGCCCTAAAGCGACGACAGCAGGAGGTGGAGGAGCGACAGAGGATGCTCGAAGAAGAGCGCAAGAAAAGGAAACAGTTCCAAGACTTGGGCAGGAAAATGTTGGGTTCGTTTTCCTCCCCTGTGTAGCCCTTAGAAGGAGCAGGAGAGGATGGGTTGGAATTGTAGTGTCACTCAGGAGAGCCAGAAACCTGTTTGCTCTGGAGTTTGGAAGAGGGAGGGCTGGGGGAGTTGATGAGCATATCTCTGGGTTACGTCTCCATTTCCCTTGTATTGCAAATCTCCCCCTTCTCATTTGATGTCTGTCGTCCAGATCCTGTCCGTGCCCTCTTTTGTCTTGCACTGAGTTCTTCTGCAGCTTTGCTTTCCTTGGTCTGCAGAAGACCCTCAGGAACGGGAACGTCGGGAACGCAGGGAGAGGATGGAGCGGGAGACCAATGGAAATGAGGATGAGGAAGGGCGACAGAAGATCCGGGAAGAGAAGGATAAGAGCAAGGAACTGCATGCCATTAAGGTGCAGGCCTTGGTTCTGTGCTCATTTCCCCCGCCACACACAAGAATGAGATTTAGTTATTTGGCCATTCCGATCTCTGCATGTGAGATCTGGGTGGGCCTGGAGCTTCATGGGCTTTGCATTCCGTCCCTGGGCAGGAGCGTTATCTGGGTGGTATCAAGAAGCGGCGCCGAACAAGGCATCTCAATGACCGCAAGTTTGTCTTTGAGTGGGACGCATCGGAGGACACGTCCATCGACTACAACCCCCTGTGAGTGGCTTCAGGCCTGTGTGCTAGGTCTTTTAAGGCAGTTCCTGGAAAGAACTGGTGCTACAGAAAGAGCAGTAAGATTCTGGGGTGGGGAAATCGGTAAGCGCATAGTCAGCCAGCTCTCTGGGTGAGGAGAGACCCCAGTTACGAAGGTGTACATATTGGTTCATGTCAGTAGTCCGCCCTTCCCTCCTGCTGCTATAACAAACCCCTGTCTCCACCTCAGATACAAGGAACGGCACCAGGTGCAGTTGTTGGGGCGAGGCTTCATTGCAGGCATTGACCTGAAGCAGCAGAAACGAGAGCAGTCACGTTTCTACGGAGACCTGATGGAGAAGAGGCGGACACTGGAAGAAAAGGAGCAGGAGGAGTGAGTGGCAGGGCTGGGGGTGGTTGGGCAGAGCCCAGAACCTACAGAAAGGAGCTGGAGGAAGGATACTGATCCCACTTGTTCCTCACGTCCCGCTCCAGGGCCAGACTCCGCAAGCTCCGTAAGAAGGAAGCCAAGCAGCGCTGGGATGATCGGCACTGGTCCCAGAAGAAGTTAGATGAGATGACGGACCGGGACTGGCGGATCTTCCGAGAGGACTACAGCATCACCACCAAAGGCGGCAAGATCCCCAATCCCATCCGGTCCTGGAAAGACTCTTCTCTGCCACCACACATCTTGGAGGTCATCGATAAGTGTGGGTACAAGGTAAGGAGGGACAGCTTGGCCCAGAAGACCTGATGTGTTCCCATGTTCTAGGGGATACACACTTAATTTGGGAACAGAGAGCTTTGTTCCTTTGTTCCTCTGTTTTGTTCCTCTTCTGCCAGGGAGCACTAAGGTGATGCTCTCACTTTCTGGTGGAAGTATTGGCCTTTGGTGACTGTGTTTCCTCACTGTGAACTGCTGTCCTCCTCTTGTGCTGGCCCATGTGCCCACTCTGTCAGCAGTGGCTTGGGTAGCCGGACTCCATCTGTACCCATTATTGTCTCTGGGTCACTGCAGGAACCAACACCTATCCAGCGTCAAGCAATTCCCATTGGGCTACAGAATCGTGACATCATTGGTGTGGCTGAGACCGGCAGTGGCAAGACAGCAGCCTTCCTCATCCCATTGCTCGTCTGGATCACCACTCTCCCCAAAATTGACAGGTGGGGTCGGCAGGTCCCAGTTGGGGTGGGTTTGGCTGGGTGGGAAAGGTCACAGTGGCAACTGAGCGTTTGGTTTTCTTTTTAAGTCTACAGTCAGAAGCCCCCTTCTTTAGTCTGGGTCAGATACTAGGGAATAATTGGATCATGGTATCAAAGAGGTGTATGATTTTGTTGGCAAGGACCACTCCCTGAAGAACTTGGCTGCCCTGGAGTCTCTGATTTTTAAATGAGATCTTTGCATCCTTTTCCCACCACCCTCCCCATCTCCATAGCTGCCCTTAAGAGTGACTTTGTCTTGCTCCTGTTTGTGGTTGGATAAGAACGAAAGCTCACGGAACTGTGGGATGCCCCGTTTACCACAGGATCGAAGAGTCAGACCAAGGCCCTTATGCCATCATCCTGGCCCCCACTCGTGAGTTGGCTCAGCAGATTGAGGAAGAGACCATCAAGTTTGGGAAGCCACTGGGCATCCGCACTGTGGCTGTCATTGGCGGCATCTCCAGAGAGGACCAGGGCTTCAGGCTGCGCATGGGCTGTGAGGTTCGTTCACCTAGCAGGCAGCCAGCCCACTGTTTGAGGGTTCTCAGTTTGGGGGCCGTGTTTCTGGTTTCTGCCATAGACGTACAGTAAAGTGAAGAAAAGGACTGGTTTTTATATATGTGCTGTTACTTGTCAAGAACTTAAGAACCAGGTATCGTACTGTGCGCATCATTAATTTTACCAACAACCAAATGAGAGAGAGAGGTGGTGGACCTCCATTGTGCAGGTGAAGCTGAGGCTCAGGTCAGTAACTTGCCCAAAGTCACAGCTGGCAATGAGCAGAGCTGAGATTCATACCACACACAGCCTTTGTTGTCACTCACTCTGCCAGACCATGTCAGTGACTTCACGTATTGGCTCCTCAAGGTAGAGGAAGAGAGCTTTCGATAAGAAATTTGATGGAGGAATTGAGTCTTTTACAACTTTCTGGCATAATCCCTTTGTATAATTCTCTCCATGGTTTCCCTTAGTCTCTCTTCCATCTAAGAAAGCTCCTTCTGATTTTGCCTCTTCTGTTTAACTCCTGAGCCTTACTCAGAGACCCTGTTCACTCCTTAAAAAAATCCAAGGTGGCAACAAGCGATTCTGTGCCGGTTCTTAGGAACCTTTGCCGGCAGTCATAACTGCAGGTTGGGGTCCAAGTTCCTTAGCATTGGAGGTCTGTTGTCTGAGCGGGTGGATAGTTCACAGGAGGGAGAAGAAAGGGGTACGTGCTGCGGCTGCATATGTTTCCACTGTGCCCTCCAGATTGTGATAGCTACCCCAGGACGTCTGATTGATGTGCTGGAGAACCGTTACCTTGTGCTGAGCCGCTGTACCTATGTGGTTCTGGATGAGGCAGATAGGATGATTGACATGGGCTTTGAGCCAGATGTCCAGAAGATCCTGGAGCACATGCCTGTCAGCAACCAGAAGCCGGACACGGATGAAGCTGAGGACCCTGAGAAGATGTTGGCCAACTTTGAGTCAGGAAAACATAAGTACCGCCAAGTAAGGCCGCTTCCCTAAGCCGGGAAAAGGGGGCAAGTTGCCAAACCTGCTCTGAGGCCCATCTTGCCCTGGGGGGGGCCCACGGTACATTTACCAGCATGTCCTCTGACAGTCCTGGCAGCGGAGCCATTATTGGCTTTGCCCTCGAAAATGGTTCCAAGGCATCATGCTACTCCCCACCATGGGTGCCAGCAAATGCTCTCAGCCCTTCGTGTCATCATAAGATGGAAAATACCTTGGTGAGCAGGTAGTGAGGAAAGAAGTGGGAAAGCAAAGGACACGATTTCCTATGGCAGTGGCTGTTAAAGCCTACTCCACGGCTCGTTTTAGGTTCTTTAGCCCAGGCTACACTTCCTGTGGTGATGGAGGATATGGCGGTGCCTGCCTGGGCCCAGGGCTGAGCTTCCTGTTTTCACAGACAGTCATGTTCACGGCCACCATGCCCCCAGCGGTGGAGCGTCTGGCCCGGAGCTATCTGCGGCGACCCGCTGTGGTGTACATTGGCTCTGCAGGCAAGCCTCATGAACGTGTGGAACAGAAGGTCTTCCTCATGTCAGAGTCAGAAAAGAGGTATGGGGGCGGCTGGGCCTGGCCAAACATGATGGAGAAGGCGCTTTTTTCTGTATGAGGGATGATGGAGGGTGAATGTTCTGCTGTTCTAAAGAGCTGCGGTTTGCTTGTTCGGGACGCCATGGGATCGAAGGTCCTGGAATTGGTGTTGGTAGATCAGAGTGTGCGTCTCAAAGGTCTGCCTCTCATTTTTCTCCTCTACCTCTTCTCCCCAGGAAAAAGCTGCTGGCGATCTTGGAACAAGGCTTTGATCCACCCATTATCATTTTTGTCAACCAGAAGAAGGGCTGCGATGTTTTGGCCAAATCTCTGGAGAAGATGGGGGTATGTCTGGCGAGAGAGAGCCAAGTCCGCTCTCTTTGGTGGGACTTTCTGAAAATAGAGGGCCCCTCTGAGGCTCCTCCTTTCAGTCCTGTCCCATTCTTTAACCTAGGGTTCAAGTCAGGGCCGGAGGGAAAAGGGTGGTGTGACAGGGATGAGGGAACTGGGTCTGTTGTGTGATCCCCTGTCTAGTCCTGCAAGGGCAGCCAGAGCTGCCTTGGGTCTTCCTCCAAGGGGGCCGGGCCAGGGACAGGTTTTGAGACATGCATCCTGGCCGGACGGGAGGCTATAGAATAGTAGATCAGAGTTCTTTGTGTTTATAGATGTATGGGAAAGTGGGTGGTGCATCACGAGGGACATGGGGGATTGGTGTCCTTTACTCCTGCTACTGGTGTTTCAAGGGTCCTTAAATGTCTTGGTCCCTGCTTGCCGCTCTCATCTCAGCCTCATTCTCTCTTTGATGACTTCCCGTCTATCTGGCTCCGCGCCACCTGCCCCCCAGTCGCTTTACCGTTATTACTATCACTTTATTTTTACTCTCTTTCCCCTTTCACCCCAGGGCTTTACCTTTGACCTCACTCTGTCTGCCCCTGCCGCACCACACCCTGTTCTCTCCCGTCCCTTTCTCCAGCTCACCTGTTCTCTGCTTGCTTCCAGGAGCACTCGTTCTCTCCCCCTCCTCCTTCCGCGTCTGCCCTGCTGCTCTGCAGCCCTCCCTCATGGTCTCCACTCCCTTCTGTGTCTTTCCATGACCCCACTGCTCTCTTCTCACCTTGCCGTTGTTCCAACAGTACAATGCTTGCACGCTGCATGGTGGAAAAGGCCAGGAGCAGCGAGAGTTTGCACTGTCCAACCTCAAGGCTGGGGCCAAGGATATTTTGGTGGCTACAGATGTGGCGGGTCGTGGTATCGACATCCAAGATGTGTCTATGGTTGTCAACTATGATATGGCCAAAAACATTGAAGGTAAGTGCGGGCGGAAGCAGCTTCCATCCAGGTAAAGGGGGCCTCCTTGTCTCATTCCACTCGAAGCCGGAGGCTCTTGCTGCCATTCCTCACAGCTCCAAGTCTGGGATTGCTTGTCCCGGTGGGAAGTGCTCTGCTTTTTATCTCCCATGGGTTTTGTCACAGCACCGGGGACAGCTCTGTGTCCGGGGTGTGGGCCGCTTTCAGTCTGGGTGTGGCAGGTTGATCCCCATCGTTAGTGGTGGAGAGGGCACTGTGGGCTCTGCGGGGGTCAGGCGGGGGGGGGGGGGGGCGCGGCGGGGTATTGACTGCCCTCGGAGGTGTGTTGGGGTGGGGGGCGCCTTTACAAGTGAGGCCCAGTACCCTCAGTGGCACTCCTCTCCTTCCCCAGATTACATCCACCGCATTGGTCGCACGGGACGAGCTGGCAAGAGCGGTGTGGCCATCACCTTCCTCACCAAAGAGGACTCCGCTGTGTTCTATGAGCTGAAGCAAGCCATCCTGGAGAGTCCGGTGTCCTCCTGCCCCCCAGAGCTAGCCAACCACCCAGATGCCCAGCACAAGCCAGGCACCATCCTCACCAAGAAGCGCCGGGAAGAGACCATCTTTGCCTGACACGGCACTCTTGCCGTCAGTTTAAGGGCATGTTCTGAAGCCTTTTCTTCGGGATCCTTACGTCTCTTTCCAGGTCCTCACTCTTATGGGGCCTTAGGAAACAATCAGACTCCTCGGCCCAAACCCTCAGGTCTGAAGGCCCGAGCGTGGGGCTGCAGAAGGAGAGGAAACTGCTGTAGGCGGCAGGGAGAACAAAGGACACAGATTCTGGCCTGGCTCTGCCCCTCTGGAGGGCTTTGGGATTGCACTGGGCCATCAGCTCTTGCCAGTCGTGGGGGCAGCCGGTTGGCACTGCCTCACAGACTGAACAAAAACCTGGCCGCCACGACGGTACCTCTTCGGCTCCGACTTGACTGCAGAAGCTGCAGCAGTGTCATTGCCCTAGGTGACCCCAGGGGATCTGGCACTGTGAGGATTATGGACCTTGGACTCTCATTTTGACAGCCGTTTGCCCTTTTGGATTATAAAACCAGTTGAGAGCCTTGTTTAGAGCTGTGCATGGCCCCTGTGCCAAGGGGTGCTGTGCACTCTGGGCATCCCTCACCCAGGGAATTTTTTTAGTAGCTGTGGGGACAGGGTGAGCTGGGTGTGTCCATCTTGAAGTCACTGAGTGAAATTTCTGTTTTTTATTCTCTGAGAAGATGAGTTTGTATGTTCTGAGAATAAACACATGAAGATGAAGGCTGTGTCTGATTCCAGCTACAAGCATCTCCTGGGTTTTCCCTGCTGCCACGGGAGATAGGAGGACGGCATTGGGCGCGGTGGGCTGACTTGGGAGATGAAAGAAAATCGCATCCAGAGACGCTCCTGGGGCCTCAGCTGAGAGCCTGAATCTACAGGCGGCCAGTTGAGGGGAGATGGAAGGGCCGCAGGGTCGGAGTGCATCTTGCTGCCTGCTGTAGCCTCCCTTAACTTGTAGTCCTGCCTGCCCGCACGCCCTCTGGGGAGCTTTGCACAAGGGTGACAATGGAGAGCAGTTGTGCCACACCGGCAGGTGGGGCCCAGTTGTGGCCTGTTGTGGTGTGCCAGCGGCTAGATGGCACTCAGTCTTCAGCAGCTTTGCTGGTGGCTCCCTGGTGGCTGAGCCCGCTGCTCACGAGAGGGGTGGAGACGGGAACTAGGGGCATTAAAGAGCGATGAGCTGAGGCCCACGGAGGAAGGCTGTGGGGAGAGGGCTGCAGAGCTGGGCAAGCGCCTGGAGTTCAAATTACAAATACTCTTGGGTCTTTTCGACCCGAGGCAGGGACGGTGTAAGGCTGTGACCAAGCCTTTTCTTCCTCACCTCCCGGAATAGGTCCCTTCTGTGCTGCTGAATGTTTTCCTCCTGGTACCTGGGCATGAGGGGGCTGCCCGGGAGTGCAGTCTTTCCCGCAGCTCTGTCCTCGTGCCCTTCCCACTCAGCGGGTCCTTTGTGAGAGAAAGGAGGCCGGGATACTTCTCTCTTCTAGACTTGGCCTGCGCCGTGAGGAACCTGGCCACCTGAACCGGCGGACACAGAACAGGAGCCTGAAGGACTGTGCATGGTATTTATTAGAGATGACAGTGAGGTGGGGGTCTTGTGGAACATGCTCTGTAGGTCACACGTTAGAGCCATAAGGCAAGGGTAGTCGGGTAGACAGGGCCGCTGGGGGCTGTCCACTGTGTCCTATCTCTCCCCACCTAACCCTAACTTAACAAGCAGCAGCTATGAATCAGCGAATAAAGTCGGGGCCACGTTCCCCAGGAGGCATGAGGGCCAAGAACAGAAATGACAGGAGGCAAGAGCAAAAAATGAGCGGGGCAAGGAGGCCCCTGTAGCTGTTCCATACGTCCTCTGCTATACACACTCTCCCTTCCCAACCCCCCAGTCCAGGTTGGCTCCTGTCTGCCATTCGGGGTGACCGTGTTCCTGGTCTCTGGTCCCGTCACATGTTGAGAAGCTTTCCCGACAGGCGAGGAGAACCCTTCCCTGCAGGAGCTTCGGCTGTGAGGCCTCTGGCCCCGGCCTAGCCTGCCTGCTGCTCCAGCCTTGTGTCTGGATGCCCCACTCCAGCTGATGGACGGGAGTGCCACCCTGTCGGGCTCTGATTGTCTCACTTCTGATGTGTGGCAGTGAGGCGAGTGGAGGACCTCGGACCCCAAGCACAACCCCTGAGTGCCTCGACTGTCGGGACTTGGGCCTGCTCAGGGGCCTCGTTTCTTCCTCATGCCATGCTGCCCACACCCACCCTCTTGTCACTCTGAGGGGGCATCCCTTCCCTGAGTCTGGTGGGAAGGCCCCTGCTAAGGGGATCCTGGCCTGAGGGCACTGCCGGTGGGGCAGCTTCTTGTGCAGGAGAGGAAGGTGCCGGGGGTGCAGCACACGCAGCTAGTACCTGGAATGGGAGCCTACGGGGGTCACTGTGCCCAGGAGGTAAGGGGGCTGGCTCCCTGCTTCTCCCAGAACCTTGGGACCACAGGCAGCCCTGGAGCTGGGGCCGGGCAGGGGGTTGTGGGGGCTGAGCCTAGTGCCAGCCTAACGCCAGTCTAACTCCAACCTGCCTGGAGTGGGCACCCCAGCCAGCTGTGCCTGTGCCTGCCAGGGTAGGGCGACAGGAGGCTGTCAGTAGCTGTCCTTGGGCCAGGGCCGGTTGCGCTGCCAGTTCCGGTCATTGTGGTTGTGCTCCGAGTCCTGGGCTAGGAGCCGGTCTTGGGGGTCGTGCCCGTTAGCACTAGGCAGCCCCGAGGTGTGTTGGCGGTGAGGCTGGTACAGGTCCTGGTAGGCGTCCGCATAGTCCTCCTCCAGGTGGCGGGAGCTACGCTGCGAAGACCCTGTCCAGGCTTGGCGGGAGCTCTCGCTGGCCTCGTCTGAGGGCATCAAGCTGTCCCGCTCCAGCGGCGAGTGCTCCTCGCCGCGCTCCCCCAGCAGCTGCTGGTTCTGGGGGCAACAGGATAGCTCTAAGTAGGCAGGGCAGACCTCGCCTTGGCCTCCCTCCCACCTCTAACTGGGTGGGAGCCGTTCTGCCCCCTCGACTCTCAGTTCCTGGATACAGGAAACAGTGCAAGGAGGGAGGGAGAGGCATCTTCCACGTGAGACATGGAAAACGGGAGCTTTTGACTCCTGCAAAATTCAGGCTCTGCTGTCAAGACAGACTAAGGTAAAGAGAGTGTTTCTTTTGAACCCAGAAAAGTAACCTCTGATTACCCACCTCACTGATTTATTCCCTCTCTCATCAGGAAGTTCCTTCCCCCATCTGCCCTGGCTCTGTATAGCACAGCTGAGTTCTCCGATCCTTTGGCCTTCAAGCTGGAGGCCAAGGACAATCGCCTGGGCCAGAAGCAGGCAGTACTTTGGCGGGTTCAGCCTGAGCACCTGTGCCCACTGCAAACGGGTACCTGAAGTCCGGGGATGGCACTGGGAGGGCCCAAAAGTCCAGGGCCGGGGGCCGGGTGGTGGGTGGCCCTCCAGTAAACCTCTAGGTATTCAGCCAGGTGCTCACACGCATCCTCCAGCTGGTTCTCATCCAGAATCACATCAAATGACTCCTGGGGAAGAGAGGGAAAGGGGGAATGTTGGCTGCCTCTTGGTAGCAGCCCCCCCCCCCCCGGCCCCCCCGTCTCCCTCACTCCCCTGCCCTGGAAAAGCTAGAGTGGGCACAGGAGTAGCTGACCCAGGCACTCACTGGTGGGCACTGAACCAGCTTGTCATATGCCATCATCTGTACAGTCAGGTGCTTCATCTGTGACTTCCCCCGGGAGCGGATGAGACGCTGGAGGACCTGAGGAGGAAGGGCAGGGCTGGGCCTAGAGAGAACCCGGCGTGTCCCCCACTTGTGCTACAGCATCAGCAGCAGGTGAGGATGATTCGGAAGGGGGCAGCAGGAAAAGGGAACTCAGGAGCCCTCGGGCAGGGATCAGGCAGAGGTGTACCGCGTTCTGGGAGGGCAGCCCCGTGGGCCTCCTCCATCGCCGGTGAGGTACCTTTGGTGAGGATACTTTGACAAAAACGATGATGGGGGCCAAGGAGGTCTTGGCCAGCTGTGCCGGGTGGTTGATGGTGTCAGCGTCCAGCACTACCAGCTGCAGCGATTTTGCCAGCTCGAATATGCGCTCGATCTCACTCTGTACTTCCGCTGCGGGAGGGGGCAAGTGGGCCATGACGCTCACCGCGGGGCTCCACCTACTTCTTAGTCCCGTGGGGCCGTGGGAGCGCTCCGCGGTGGTGGACGGGAAGGAATTGGAGGGAGAGGGTATATTCATCAAGGTGCAGGCAGGCAGTGAAACGGGGAACCGGGGAGACTGGGGCGGTTCTTGCCAGTCCTGGGGCGGGTAGAGAAGCTGGGCAAGACTGCAGGTGCCGGGGAAGGGAGAGGTAGGAGAAAGGGTCTCACTAAGGCTTGAGTGGGTGGAGAAGCAGGAGACCGGGACTTCTCACCAATGCTGGAGCGGGCGGAGGAACGCTCAATGATGGTCCTCTTGCCAGGATTGTTGAGCACAGATCGCTTTGCCAGTGAGAGGTCAGCTGTGACGCGGGTGATGGAGATCCTGGGGTGGCGGTGGAGAATCACAGCCCACCTCTAAATTCCAAGCCTTAGGCTTCTCCTTACCCAGGTCCCGCTGAGTTTCTCTTTAGAAAAGACCTTGCTACAGGCACCTGGAAGGAGATAATGATCTTCCCCCTGGTTCTCATGCCACCTGAGGCCAGAACAACTTACCTGCCATCAAATCTATGTTTGAGGAAGTCGAACAGAGCCTTCTGCATCATGTCCGTGACCTGGGTGGCAGGGGTGAGGGGAAAGGCATGGGATTGACTGGGGCCCTCTTGCGCAGGGGCAGCTTCCCTAGGCATGGCCCTGGAGCCCGCCCCCTCCACACACAGACCTGGTGGGAGCAGAACACCCCTCCCACTGTCCCTGTGGTCTTCCCACGGCAGGCTGGGTAGAGGCAACCCTTTGGGGTCAAGGGCCTTCTCTCACCTCATAACCTTTCAGAGAGGGTCCCACCAACACCACAGGCCGCATGGAGGGCACCACATCATATGGGGGAACATGTTCTGCCTGCAGAATGGACCCGAGGTCAGGCAAAGCCATGGCCCTGTCGCCTGCCCTATGCCTGACTGGTGCAGGGCAGATCCAGAAGTTCTGGGCTCCCTCCCCTCTCTGTTCTCTTGCCCTTCCAATAAGGACTGCCCAGAAACCTGTCCCCACAGCCATAAGCCATGAGCCCCCCTAGCCCAGGTCCCTTCCTTGACTCACCTGCTTTTGCTTCTGCTTGGCTTTTTGGAAAAGGAAATAAAAGATTAAAGTTGGTGAAGGGGGAAAAGCCCTGGGGGCATGGTATTTATTCCCTTCCCCAAGGGAGACACTGGGTTTCTCCGAGCTCTTTTGGTCCCTCCACCAACCCCCTCCCACACAGCTCACCTGGGAACAAGCTCCCTTTCTCCCTGTGTCTTAGTTACCCACCTACCCAAGATGGGTGGGTTGGGGGGAGGCTACCTAGAGATGGCGGAGGGGAGCGTCGGTTGCCAATGTCACTCAGGCTGGAGGGGTTCCCAGATCTCCTGAGAGCAGAAAGGGAGGTCAATAAGCTTCTGTGTGAATGCATTTTCTACACATTATTTCGCTGTCGTATACGTTTCCTTACATCTTAACTAGCGAGGGAGGCGCACGTGTGTGACAGGTGTATTAATGCGTGTTGGCTTTCATATTTGTGCGGTGTTAATGTGTGCTGCGGGTAAAGTACATGTGTCTGGGGGTACGTTTATTGAGTCACAAACCCTGCTCTCACCTGGCCTTCTGCTCCTGCTTGAGCCGGATGCTCTCCAGGCGCTGGGGGCTGGGGATGAAGGCAATGTCCCCACCCTCTTTCACTAGCCTCCCGATCCACCAGTCATTGCTGTACTTCTGGGGGAAGGGGCGGTGAGAGGAGGCGCCCAGGCCTCAGTCCTGGCTCTTCAATGTGAAGGAGCCAAGGAGGCATTCAGAGAGCGGTCTGAGGAAGGCAGCACAAAAGGAGGAGGGCAGGAGAAGGTGCCAGAGGGAAGGGCAGCCAGGTTTGAGCCACCCAAGATTTCAGTGCAAGGCATCACCGATGTCACAGGTAACCTAAGAGGCAACTCATCTAACTGCTCACTTTACACATATGGAGACTGAGGCCCAAGCCAGGTCTCAGAAGGATGGAGGCCCTGGGGACTGGGTTGTAGATATGAGGGGCGTATGGGTATGTGTTCTGGATAAGAGCTGAGGAGTCTGGGGACCTGTTTATAGACTAAGACTGAAGTAGGAGGCAGGGGAGCTAGGGCACGAGCAGGGGGATTAGGTGGCTCCTCTTTGGGGGTTGGGGTTGGTCACCTCTTTAATATGCAGAAAATCTTTGGCCTCAAAGTTGACTCCAGAGCCCTGGACTGGGCACTCCTCGTCCAGTACGCCACAGTAGCTGACATTGGTCCTCACAGCAAATGCCACAGGTTTGTGCTAGGGAATTTGGCCATCAGTGCAAATGAGGGGAGCCTCACAGCACCCCTTTTAGTTTCAATGCCCCATCAGTAGAGGGCGGAGGCCCCAACAGGACGCCCATGACACACACACTCTTTCACACTCATGAGCATCCTGCCCACTGACCCCTGGGGACTTAGGACCCAGCACAAGTTTCCACCCAGCCCAGCCTAGCCTGCCAGCCCAAGTTGATACCTTGGCCCTTTCAAGCTGCTGCTGAGCCTGGCTCTCCACTTCCCGCCGGGCACTCTCCCGGTCCTCCTCCAGGGAGACGTCTGAGTCCAGAGATGGGCGGCTGGTATAGGAGTCGGCTGAACCCTGGCATGGGGGAGAGGTTGTGATCGCTGGGCACTACAGGCATCCTCTAAACCCTACAGCAGAGGCTCCACTGACCCCAGGCTGTCCATGTCTGTGCTGGACCCCGGTGGTCCCTCTCATCTCCCTGAGAAGGGCCCCAGTGCCTCTGGGGCTGCAGGAAAGCCAGCCCAATCCATACGTGCTAAGATTGGGGCCCCTCCCCACAAGCCCATTAATACTGCGGCTCTGAACAGAGCCTTCACTTTCCTCCTTCCTCCCTTTCCTCTCCTCTACCCTGGCCTCTGGGGCAGAGTGAAGGGAGACGTACTGCAGATGATATATTGGAGATGATTCTGGATCTAGGAGACCCAGCCCTCTTGTTCATATCAGCCTGCAAAGCATCCTGGGCCTTATCCCTTTAAAATGCGTGGCAGCAGTACAGTCAGCTGGGAACAGTCAAGAGACACTGGTTGGCGTGAGAGCCTGGGTGTCAGGACAGAGCCATCTACCCCCTTCGATCTCCTCTCCCCAGGTGCCTACCCTTCCAGGGTGAAGAGGAAGGCACGGTGCTGCCAACTCCTGGAAGTCACTTCCTCTCTCCCCACCCCCACTTTCTTTCCCCTTACACCTGCTGGGGCAACTGGCCAGGTGTGGGCAGCAAACAAGACAGACTGAGAAGGCAACACAAAGCTGTGTCCCTGGGCCCCAGTGAGGCTCAGCCACACCATCTGGCCTGTATCTCCCCAGCCCTTCCCCAAGGGGATATCAGCCCTGAAGGAAGGCGCTGTCAGTGCCAGGCAACCCAGCCGAGGACCCTGGGGATGTAGGGACAGGGTCTCTAGTAACCTGAGCTGGGAGAGTCTCTGAGTCCTGCGAATAGGAAGGGGGTACGTTTGGAGGGTTGTAGAGGTCACCAAGAGGGAGACGCGCAAGTGAGGAAGGAAAGCTGGACCTTAGGACAGGAGGATAGAAGTCAGGAGTCTGGGTTTCCCTGTCAGACTAGGGGAAAGGGAATCTTTTGTTTTCTGTCTCAGTCTCCACTCTTTATGATCAGAGGCTTGAAGCGGTATTTCCATCAGTTCTGAAGTGCAGGTGGCACAGATAAGGTAGGAGTCTGGCTAAGGGGTCCATGTGGGAGTGTGTGTGCGTGTAGGTTTTAGAATGTTCTCAGGCTGAGGAACATTCCTTCAAGCTCACTGTGCATGAGCACTTACAGAAGGCAGCAGAAGCCAGAGTCTCAGTGGGGAAGACAAACTCACGTACCACCCTGCCCCTTGGCCCCAGCCCCAGCATCGGCAAGAGGGCTGGTCAGCTTGATATCAGCCCGGAGCCTTGAGCCTAAGGAAACACAATGTCTGTGGTAGATGGAAGGCATGAAGAGAGCACAAAGGGAAAAAGTCTTTCATTTTACAGAGGAGTAGAGTCTGCCTGCTGTTCCCTATCTCTCTTGAGAACAAAATAAGGCTGGCTTGGCAGCAGGAGAAAGAGCGGCTGAGCCTCGGGAAGAACCTTTGTGCTGTCAACAGAGTGGGGGGGACCTCCTTTCAGGGGTCTTAGGCACAGGAGACAGCTGTCTAATGCGAGCAGGGACCAATGGGAAAGGAGGCAAGAGGCAAGGCGGGATGACAACTCACTTTGATGAGTAGGTATCAGATGCCTTCTAGATGTCCAGGCCTGTGCAGGAAGAGGATTCTGACCTTTGTTCCACAGGCTCTCGGCCTAATTTAGTAATCTTAATGTCCCCGCCTGGAACATCTGGGTCACCTGGCCTCTCACCTCAGAATGGGAATCATAGGATCTTCCCCTAAATGTTTAAGGAGTTGTGCTCACGATGGAACCCCCTCTCCATTATTCCCAAGTCCTCAGAGCAGGACCCAAGGATGGGTGCATCCTTCGTGCCCTGGTATCACTTGGGAGGCCAGGGCTGCCCTGCCAAGGGTGCTCTGGGGTCTTGCCTCCCCCACCCCCTGTTATGCCAAAACAGCCAGAGGCCCAGTACTTTGGAGCTGCCAGGAGTTGGCACAGTGCCCTGGTGGTGCCCCCCTTGCCTGGTGAGTGTGTGGGCAGGCTGCAGCTCCACTCTTGCCTGGCACGGGGGAAGAAGAGGAGGGAGATGAGCCGGTGGATTTATTTAGAGCCTGATCTCCCTCCTACTGCTTCAGAGGGGGCCTCAGGGAGAGCAAGGAGCCAGGCAAGAGAAAGGGAAGCGGGGGGAGGGTGATCCAGGAACCAGAGAGGGGTGGGGAGCCAGCAAGGGGGTAGCAGGCTGCCCTCAACACATCCACATGTCAGTCTTCACCTTGCAACAGCCCTTGCCTTCTTGCCAGGGACGGGAAGAACCTTCTAGGGCCCTCCAGCCCCTCCGAGAGGTTCATTCTCAAGCTCACCTTGGCACCCTGGGCCATGCCAGCTGTCCCTTCAACTGTCAGAAAGAGGTGTCCACCAGAGCCTTGAAAATCATCTGCTCTAGCTGCAATGTAATTAGCCCCAGAGGCCCAATGGGGAACTGGGCCCAGCAGGAGCCCAGTCCCAGAAAAGGACTGAGAGCTGCCTATCCTGAGCCCTAGAACTCATGTATCGTGGGCCTGGCAGCAAGAGATGGGAGAAAACCCAAATACTCCCCTTTTGACCAGAGTGCTCTGCCCTCCGCACCTACCGGGGACCCCTTCCAAGCCATCTAGTGGTCCTCTCCTAAGGAGACCTTCATGCAGCGTGTTTCGGAGAAGGGACAGAGAAGCTGCTGCCCATCCTTGCCCCATCTTTCCAGGCACTCTCCCTGCTCTGAGCTCCGGGAATCACTGCCTAATGAGCTGATTTGTCTCAGTGGGTCAGGAGATAAAAGCAAAGAGGAGAATTAAATATTTATCAGTTGCCTGGTTCTCTGAGCAAAGAGCTTCCTCTCCATCCCCAGGCCCTCAGCCCCTCTGGCCTCACCTCTAGGCCCTCCATGCTGAGCAGGCGCTCAGGAAGCCCACTGCTCCGAGGACGCCCCAGCAGGAGGCGTGGAATGGATGGGGCTCAGTCAGCTGGCCCACCCATGTGCCAGGTGCCTAGTTTCCAGCCTGGGAGAGAAACTGTGCTGCAGGCAGGGTGAGGGAATAAGGCAATGCTCAGGGATGGGCAGCAGAAGGGAATAATGGAGGTCCTCAAGTTTATGATCCTTTTGAGGCTGGTACCTGATTCTCTGTTATCCCAGGCTCTCTAAATTTGTCCTTTACTTGAAGCATAGGTCTGAATTGTCCTCCTCCCCCAAAGCCTCAGCTTCTCCAGTAGCTGTTGTGTTCAGACCCAGTCAATCCTCCTTTGGGAACTCCAGACACTGCGTGTGCCCTCTCTACAGCCTCTATGCCCTCAGTCTCCAGCCCTTCCTCCCTCTACCCTTTAGTCCTGGGCTTCGGGGCCACCTGCTCGAGCCTTTCCCCCACACTACCCCCCGCCATGCGCACACCCGATACCCCTCGGTCTAGGACTGGAGTCCTGGGGAGCTTTGGGCATGGAAATTCATCTCCCCACTTTTCAGGAGCGCCCCCCCTACTGGCCCTGCCCCTCCACTGAGGCGTTTTTCAAAGTAATGAACGGGGGAAGGGTCCAAG
The DNA here is from genome assembly GCF_046562875.1 of Panthera onca. Taxonomy (NCBI): domain Eukaryota; kingdom Metazoa; phylum Chordata; class Mammalia; order Carnivora; family Felidae; genus Panthera; species Panthera onca. The sequence goes on along the minus strand of NC_138345.1, from coordinate 75,399,587 downwards.
GGAGAAGAGGAGTCACCCCAACTTCCCCACCCCCACCCTCACCGTGGGCACTCACCGCCTCCGAGTCCTCAAACCCGGGCACGTAGGAGTCGTCATACATGGGGGAGTCCGGGCTGGGGGGAGCGCGCGGCGCCGGGGGCGGGAGCAGCCCGGAGGCAGGGGCGAGGACAGCGGGCCGCGCCCGAGAGATGCCACCGAGCCCCGCAGCCCTGCGGGCGGCGGCGGAGAGCGAGAGAGCGCGAAGGAGAGAGCGAGCCGCGAAGACCAGCTGCTCGGAGCTCAAATCACCGCTCCCCCCACCCCACCCCCCCAAACCCTGCCGGTCCCACCCCGAGCGCGGCTGAGGAATCTGGCGCCGGCTCCTACAACAATAGTGCCCGCCCACCTGACCCCCTCCCCGGGAGCAGGCGGGGGCGGCGGCGGGGGGCGCCGGCCACCCGGGGAGCCCGAGACCGGGCCTGGAGAGGGTGGCCGGCCGCAGCCGGGGAGAAGGTGGGTCCCCAAGCACCTATAGGGCAGAGGGGCCGCGGGGAGGAAGGGGAGGAGAGACTGCGGGCGGGGCGGATCTAGGCTGGGAGGAGGCGGGGCGAGGAGAGATGCGGAGACAGAGACGCTCAGCAACCCAGGAAATACTCCGCCGGGAAACAAAGGGCTGGAGCGGGGGAGGGGAGGGGGCGCGGAGATGGGACCCAAGCCGTGAAAGCCGAGGGCGCAGGTGGCTTAGAGGCCGGAGACAGAGAAAGGAGGGATCGAGTCAGAGAGAGAGGAAAGGGGGAGACAGGAAATTGGAGAGACTGGGGGAGATCGGAGAGGCGGGGCGGGGGCTGGGGACGGGCGGCAGAAGGGGGAGGGGCCCCAGGTGAGAGGGCCGCGTGTCGAGGCCCTGGCGGCCCAGAGACTCCGAAAGAAACCCCCGCAGTGGTACTGGGGAGGAATGGGTTTGGCGAGCCCAAGCCAATGCGTGAAAGTAGCCCCTACCCCAGCAGGTGCTCGGGCTCCTCCCCTCCCCTTCCCGGCCCCCCGTGCTAGGACCCTGGAGCAAAGGGCCACGTCGCCCAACCCATGCAACTGGGGTTTTGGGTCCGACCGCCCCACACCTGTTGCGCGATTAGATTCCATCCTAGTCTGGCCAGGACTGGGGGTGGGGGGGGGGGTTCCCTTGCTCTCTTCCTTGCCAAGGACTGTGCCATGCATTGCCAAGGCATCCGTGGGAACTGGGGGAGGGAGGGGCTGTTTTAGGTGAGCCTAAAGGGAGGGGGAGAGAAACCGGAGGGTGGAGGTACGGGGATTGGCGGGGCTGGAACAGAAGGTGGGATACCGGCCACACTGGGGTTGGGAGGGTTAAGGGCAAGACTACCGGAGTCACTAGTGTAAGGCCAGATTCCCTCCTTAGAGAAAGGATGGGGGTGGGGTGGCCGGGATCCTGGTTGGAGCCACAGTACCACGCTGTACCAGTTTCCTTCCAAGGAGAACTGAGATGTGAGGTTAGAGACAGAGCAGCAGCCCTTATCTTGGATAAACTTCCCCAAAGATCCACCCATTGGAGCTCCCTCCTTTCTTCCATCTCCTGAGCAACATTATTCCTTTGAATTTTGATGGTCTACCTGCCCTAACTCCACCAAGAGGGGGATGTGAGATTTAGAAAGAGGGTTTACACTTGGAGCCTTTCTGGGCTCATTCCTTCTCCAGTCCCTGTTTCTCACACCCAGGAGGGTGAATCAGGAAATCTGTTCGTTGCTTTACCTTCCTGAGCTACAGGGGAGTCAGAAAACCAAAGCTGACCCAGTTTGACGAGATCTATGGGAGAAGCATTGCGCATGGGAGAGAGGAAGTCCACCTAACCCCACTGGCTTCCCCATTTATGTCAATTTTTCATGTTCCACTGACAAGAAAGAAGGAGAGAAGGGGCCTCATCTTAAGACTATCTTTAGTCTGCCTTTAGTCTGTCTGCCCCTGTGAGTGGTGCAGCCCAGCCCTGCTTAGCATCTTCCTGCGGCTGGATTTGGCAGACAACTTTGTTGGAGCCCTACAAGCTGGCCAGGCACTGCTGGGGGAGGCCGTTGGCTTTCACAGTTCTCTCCTGAGTCCAGCACCATTTGGGGATTGGTTATACGTTGGATTCTCTGGTAGTGCCAGTTCCCAGACACTGTCTTTTCACTTCTGTGCCCCCTCTTTCTAGTTCCTCAGAACTCCTTGTCTCCTCCTCTTTTATTCTCTGCCTCTTCAGTTCCTTCTGTTTTTTCCAGAAGGGCAGAAAGGAGCCATGAGGTGTGAAAGAATAAGACTCTCAAGGCGCTCTCTCCTGGGTGATAATTCCAATGACGACAGCTGCTGGGGCATCTGCTTCTCTTCCCATCCCTGGATCTACTCTCCTGATCTCTCCTTTTGTGACTCTCTCCGCCACCAGGGGGTCCTGGGGATTGTAGTTACACAGCAGACCTGCCATCAGTGTCACTCCTTCCTCACACACCTTGTTGTTTTCATCCCCATCTGGGACAGTGGTGTCCAAGTCTGTTTCTGAAGCATGAGTTGCCGTGCCAACCACCCCCCCAGGAGACGGTTTCAAGCTTTCATACCTGGGCCCATCCCTTGGGTCTTACAGGAGCTTCAGAGCCGCACTCTTTCCCTTATCTCTGAGTCGTTACTCAATGCCCCCTTGCATCTCTTATCTCACCCACACCTGCCTGCTCCAGTTCTCATGCCAACTTCCTGTCCTGAAATAAGACATGTGCCTGTCAGTATCTACCTGGCCCCTAACCTCTTGTCTTTTCCAGGGGTGAGCACAAGAGGAGAGCTGAGGGCAAAAAAACCCCCCAACCCAACCCAAACCAAAACAAACAAACAAAAAACGGTTTCGAGGATTGGAGAAGAGGATTTCTGCTCTCCTCCCTTGTAGGAGAGAGCTGTTAGGCTGGTAGCTGCCTGGCACCCAAGGTATGGAAGCAGGGCGCCGGGGAGAAGCCTGAATAACCAAGTTTGGGAGTGGGAGTACTTGGGAGCCTCCGGAATACATTCCAGCTTCTCCTGTAAGTGCACCAGGAAGGTGGCAGATCCTAATCCCTCTGCATTGAATGGGGAAACTGAGGCAGGAGCCAGCACCTCTGGGAAGTCCTTCTCCTCAGCAGTCTTTAAGATGGACCAAGCCCAAACCCCCAGCATTCTAGCTGCTAGGCCGCCCTCAGGGAGCCTGGAGAGGGGCACCAGGGGAGCTTGGTGAATCCCTCTTATCTCCGTCCTTTCATCTAGCTCCTTTTTTGGCTCCCCAGGCAGTCTTCCCCTCCCGTCCCAATCCCAGTGCTTAGAAGCTGCCAGCTCTGACTGCTCCCTCCTTTCTTGCCCGCCTCTTCCACCCTCAGCCTCACCTCCTCGATCTTCCTCCCTCCCCATCACTGCAGTCTCCCCCAAATGAGGGCCCTCCTCCTAGCTTGGAGTGGGGCTCTCCTCCCACCCACTGGGGAGGGGGCCCGCGTTTACCTCATTCAGCAGGAAGGTTGCACTGGAGTCAGAAAAAGACATAGACCGGGCTAGCGGTCTTTCCCCCTCCCCCGGGCCAGGGGCTCCGAGGCGGGAGCAGGACCCGGGCGCTGCTCTGCACACTGGCTCCCGCCTGCACGCCTGGCCTCGCCCCACGCCCGCCGGGCTCGCTGCCGGCTCGTGTCCCTCTCTCCGGGTTCCCTCCCCCTTTCCTCCTCCTTCCCTCCCTCTCCCTCCCTCTCCCTTCCTTTCTCGCCGCCTCTGTCACTCTCCCTCTCCAGTCACCTTTCAGTCCTGCTCTCTCCATTTCCGTCTCTTCTTCCTCCTCTCTACGGTCTCTGTTCTCTGTTTATCTGGGTGCCTCCCACTGTCCTTCCATCCCCAATTCTCGCCTCCCTTCTCCGCCTCCTCCTTCCTCCTCAACCCGGCCCCCCAGAAAAGGTAGGGACTCTGGAGCCCCCACCGCCGTAGGCAGAAGGGGCTGCCCGGACCCTGGAGCTCTAGGCGGAAGGTTCTAGTCCCTCCCGGCCCCTGCTCCGTGCGCCGTAGGAAACCAGGCGCCGGCGCTCCCGGCGGCGTCGTCCACCCCGACCTGAGCAGGGGACAGGATCCAAGGGAGAAATGCTCGTGTGCGACTCGCTAGCCCCCGCGGCAAGGCGCCCCCCTACCCCGGGGTCCGGGAAAGCCACATCCAGCCACCCGTCCCCGGCCCAGACCCTAGGTCTCCAGCGCGCCCGGGAGTCTCTAAGGTCTCTCCTCTCTCCTGGGTTCCGGCGCCGCGGAACTCAGCCCGCGAAGGCGCAGGGCTAGGCGAGGCGGCTCCTCCCCGCCCGGCTGCAGCGCCCCCTAGGCTCGCTCGCGGGGTGGCCGCACACGCCCTCCAGGTGGCGGCACCCGCCAGGGGTCCTGTCTGTCGACCGGCTGCCTTCCGGCCCTCCCAGCAGGAGGCGCTGTCCAGGTCCGAGCCCGGGGGGGGGGGGGGGGCGCAGCTCAGAGCCAGACCCCCCACCCCCGAAGCCTAGGACGAATCCCTCTCCTTCTCCTCTTTCCAAGAACTGCTGTCCCACCTCCGCCCCCCACCCCCCACCATGGGACTCCAGGCTGCACTCTATCTTCACCCCGTAGGATTCCTTTGAGACACTTGGCTTCTCTGGGGCCCTACCCAGCTCCTACCTCCATGTTGGTCTCCAGGGGCGCCCCCGCTGAGCCCAGCAGCTATCCGGCCAGGCCTGGGCAGCTGGGAGTACAGAGTCGCGGGACTGCTGCTCGGGTCAGTACCCCCTCCACCCCCTTCGGCGGGCACGTCAAACAGGACAAGCCCAAGTTCTGGCGGGGTAGGGGGGAGCAGGGGTGTAGCCCCAGCCAGCTCTCTTCTTGCACCCTTGTAAGCGGATCGGTCTCTCATTGGTCCCTCCACACCCCCAACACCCCCAGGCTGGACTCTTCTCCACACCAAAGACTGCAGCTAAAGGGGAGGGGGAGGCCGACCCCCTTCTCCGAGACAGACCCACGCTGATGCTGAGTGACAGGAGTCCCTAACTTCCCCTCAGCAAAACCCTTAAGATCAAGGGGGCTCCACCGTCCTTCTCAGCCCTTCTTTTACATCCCTTCCCCTGGGGGGGGGGGGTCCTGGAGCCCCTCCCCCAATCCTCCCATCCCCTGGGGATCTTGGAAGACTTCTCTCTCTCTCTCTCTCTCTCTCTCTCTCTCTCTCTCTCTCTCTCTCTCTCTCTGTTCAGCTGACCCTCTACTTGTCCCCATTTCAGAGGGAGCTAAATTGGGGAGAACCAATTCTCCTCTTTCCACCCCTAGCTCCTCCTCAGGCTGGACTTAACCTGGAAAGTGCTTTGGGAGGGCATCTTCTCCCCTCCCTCTGTGGTCTAGTCCAATGGGTCCAAGGATCTCCTACCACCCACCTACCCCCAAGTCACTCAGCTTCAACTATTCAGAGGAGATAAAGAGATTGTGTGTGTGTTATTAAAATGTGCATGGAGGTTTTTATAGGTTTTGTTTTTTGGCTTTAATAGATGAGCAGAGCTTTGCTTTCCATTTGGCAATAAGACCTGAAGGGAGAAAGTCGTGTCCCCCCCCCCCCCCCCCCCGCCACTCCCCCCCAGACCACAGCTAATGGACTAGCTCCTCTGGGCCTTGGGGCAGCTTAAGTTTCCATAGAAGGGGGGTGGAGGTGCTGGCCAAGGCAAGCAATTGTCCCTGGCTTCCCCATTCCTCCCCCCCTCCCTCCACTCTCCCAGAACCTACTGCCTAGAACACCACCTCTCTCTCCTCCCCTTATTTTAAAACAGAAATACCAATGACTTCTCTCTGAACCTATCAGGAGGAATCTGAGGTGCAGCGGGACAGCTCCACACTCTGCACTTTTTCTCACTTTCACTCAAGCTGCTGGACCACACCCCTCTCCCTTCTGTCACAGAGAGAAGGTAGGAACCTCAGAATTAGAGCTGGGAGCCCAGGCGTCAGGCTCTGAGAACTGTCCTCTCCCACCCACCCCCTCTGTGTGAGATGACTAGCAGGCTTATCACTCTTTGGGCCCTGTCCAGGATGCACACCCTCTTGCTCCCCACTCTGCCTTCCTTGGGTCCCCCATCTCTGGCTCTGACCTCACTGTATCTGGCACCTTGCTAGAGGGGAACTCTAGACTGCATGCGCTCCTGGGAGCCATGCCTTAGGGGCCCTTCAGGTCCTCAGCTCCAGCACACAGGCGCTCAGGGCTCTGCAGGCAGCCTTGATCTCTTCTCTCCGGGGTTGGCTTAGTATTCTGTGACCTCCCAGACCCCCAGGTCCTTAGGACCTCAGGATATTTGGCAGGGCCTCTGCTAACCCTTTTGGCTAGTGTTTGTGCAGACGCGTTCTGCACCAGGGGCTTGCCCTACGGATCTCGAGCTGGCTTTCCATCACCGCTTGCCTCCTCTCAGCAAGGCATAACGTGGCCCGGACATTTGAAAACCTGTGTATCATGGGGACAGAGAACAAAAACCACCACGTCCACCCTTTGTATCTGTTCTATTGAGACCTAAAAGGGTCTCCCCCTCTTTTCTGAGAAAGCTCTGTGGAAGCAGCTGCCACAGGGAATCCCCACTGCCAATTCTGCCTACTCCTCTGGGGAAGTTCCTCCAACATCAAACCTCAATCCCTTTTGCTGCAACCTCTGACTTCTTTTTCTGGGCTCCGCCTCTGAACCCATGGTGATATTTGATGCGTCTAGGCACTTTTACTCTCCATCCCCTGACGCAGCATTTGCTATAAATATGTCTGAAGAGTTTCTTGCTGATAGTGCCCAGCAAGAGTGTGTCTTCCTTCCCACACCAAGCCTCTCTGGAGGGACTGAGCTCTCAGCTGCGGCATAAAGACCCGACTCTTGCCAGCCCTGGTGCAGGCAGTGTGACTGCGCTGTGGATTTGGGGGTTCCTTTTGCTACTTGGGAAGGAGGGAAGGTGACAGGGCTGGGAAGCTTGGCTCTCATTCTCTTGCTGCCCAGAGTCTGGCTCGGCCGGGCATATGGTGCTTGATAGGTGTTTATTTTAGTCTTAGATCTCAGTTTCCCCCTGAGTGCATTGCATGGATTGGTGATTCCAGTTCCCCAGGGTGAACTGGAGGGCGGAAGGAGGCTGGGCCATGAGCAGAACTGTAGGGCTGCCCCAGGGGGAGGAAGGGGTATTAGCAGCAGGATCCCTAGGGTGGCCTGGGGAAAGGGGGCTGGTCTAGACTCCACTGGCTTTCTCTCCTCCTCTTGCCAAGTCCTAAATGCTTTAGGACTCTGAATCACAGCACTGCCCAAGGGGCCAGTTCAAATCCTTCCCTCACTCCCACGTGCTTGCGAGCTTTGTAAACATCAGAGGTTAGCCAGGGAAGCTGGGGTTGGAAAGAGATGAGTGGGGGTGGGAATCCCTGGGAGGCTGTTCTGAGATGTTTGACTCAGATTCCCGGCCTAAGTGGCCAGAGCTCTTTGGGGAAAGAGTTCCCCAAGCAGGGGCAGCAGAAACATCCCAGGGCTTCCAAAAGTCTGGGACAGAGGGGACTTGGGCTTTAGGAGGTGGGGCTATTGACAAGAGGCTGAAAGTGGCCTTAAGAAGAAGGCTCAGAGTGAAGGGAGGACAGGCTAATCCTGGACGTAGAGTTGGAATGAGTGGGGATGAAGCACTGAATTTGGATCCTTTCTCTTTGTCCCCCTGGCCCACTGAAGCTTCTGGGTTCCTTTATCTCTTGCCAGACCCTTGATCTCAGCCCAGATCAGAGCCTCTCTCTCTCTCTCTCTCTCTCTCTCTCTCTCTCTCTTTAAATGTTTCTTTATTTTAGAGAGAGAGGGCATGAGCAGGGGAGAGGCAGAGAGAGAGGGGGACAGAGGATCCAAAGCAGGCTCTGTGCTGACAGCGGAGAGCCCGATTCGGGGCTCGAACTCATAAACTGTGAGATCATGACCTAAGCTGGAGTGGGATGCTTAACTGACTGAGCAACCCAGTCAGTTGCTCCTTATGCTCCTCTTTTTCTTTCTTTCTTTCTTTCTTTCTTTCTTTCTTTCTTTCTTTCTTTCTTTCTTTCTTTCTTTTTAAGTTTAGTTATTTATTTTGAGGGAGAGAGAAGAAGAGAGAGAATCCCAAGCAGGCTCTGCACTGTTGCCCGTCACGGGACTCTAACTCACAAACTGTTAGATCATGACCCGAGTGGAAATCAAGAGCAGGACACTCAACTGACCGAGCCACCCAGGCGCCTCCCCACTCTGCCGGAGCCCCTCTCCCCCTCTCTGACAAAGAGTTGGGGGAGAGGTGCCAGTTGTGGGCTGGAGTACCCGTCCACTGGCTCTCACCAGCCCTCTGCCCCACCCCAGACTCCCATTACTTTCAGTTTAAGGATCTGAGCGTGGTTAGCCCTCTCCGGCCCAGAATGAGAGCATGGTGCCTGCAGCCTCCCTGGGAATGAATTATTGAAGAGAGCATAATGTGAGCTGCTCACAGCCTCTGCCCCTTGGGCCCACCATTGCCTCTCTCTGCTTCTCACTGCTTCTTCACCAGCTCCAAGGGACACGAGGGAAGGGGGTGTTATGGAGAGGCGAGGAACGGGGTAGAGATGAGGAAGTATAGACTCAGACCTTGGGGAGAAGCCTCCTGGGGAGGAGGGAAGATGGCTGGCAAAGACTTGTGGCCCTTCATCATGAATCAGGAGGGCAGAGGAAGCCGGCAGCCACCCTGGAGCCAGATTGGGAAGTGAGACTGGAAGACCCTTGACCCCAGTGGCTGCCCAGCATCGGAGCATTATATGCCTCGGGGTAACGCAGAGCCAGAAAGAGTCTGGGTCCTTCTTTGACCTGGAGTCAGCGCCAGTAAGGGTATTAGGTCATTCAGGGATGCTATGTGCAGAGCCCTCTCTCCCTCCCTGGGAAATGACATCCTGCTGAGAACGGAGAATGCAGAGCCACCGCCCGCGGGGCGCATGTGCTGGCTGAGGACAGGTGCGGCTGGGTGTCAGAGTCCTGGATAGGCTGTCTGGCATGGTGCAAAGAACACAGGGCTTGGAGTCTGAAAATCAGAGGGCAAGTCCTAGCTAGCTCTGTCTCTTACTAGTTGTGGGCAAGTGTTACTATCTCAGAAATGGAGTTTTCTTATCCTTACGAAGGGGAAAGAACAGTGCTTGCTTAACAGGAGGTTCTGTGAGAATTCAACAGGAACGACTGTATTTCATAACACGTGAATTGCTACATAAAAGTTAGTTGTTATTTTTGGGCAAGACTATATCATGCGCAGGGAAGCAGCATGAAGGAGATAGGACCTGCACAGAGTCATGGCCGGGGTTTTAGTTCATGTCCTGTGACTAACTCTTAGCCTTTCCACTTCTGAGGTTAAATGACTTTCCGTAGGCCACCATCAGTCAATGGTTGATCCAGAGTGGGACCCAGATCTTTCAGACTCTACCTCCTGGGTTCTTTCCATGACACCGTGTGGGCTGGATACTGGGATCTACTCCGACCTCCCACGTGCTCAGCACTGGGGACTTCCCCAGAAAAGTCCCCCACACCCTGATGCCACAGTGATTAGTACTTCATTCCTTTGTGATTTGTGCGGTCACACCCCTCTCTCTTTTAGGAATAATGCAGCAAGTATGCCTCCTGACTTTCCCCTGAGGCAGCATGAATAATATTATCGTGTATTTGGAATGCAGTTAAAAAATAGCCTTTTATCATTACAGAAGCAGGACTTATGTATTGTAGAAGATAAAAAAAAAATACAGAGAAACAACAAAACAAAATAAATCCAAACGGCATTCCCAGCACCCCGAAATTACCACCATTAATACTTTTGGTTGGTGTAATCTTTCTGGTTTTTTTCTTCTTTTTTTTTAAAAAAGAAATGTTTGTTTATTTTTGAGAGAGAGAGAGGGAGGTAGAGAGAGAGAGAGAGACAGAGAATTCCAAGCAGGCTCTGCATTATCAGCACAGAGCCCGATGTAGGGCTCAATCTCACAAACTGTGAATTAATTCATTGCTCTTGGATATATATACCTAAAAATGGAATTACTGGATTCCAGGGTAGACTGTATCTTTTTTTATGCAACACACACACACATACACACACACAAATAAGTGTAGTATGTCTGTGTGTTTAGCAAAATGAGATCATAATGAACATGCTATTTTTTTAAAATGTTAAATTTTTAACTTTTTTTAGAGAAGAGAATGGGGGGAGAGGGGGAGAGGAAGAGAGAGAGAATCTTTTTTTAAGTTTATTTTAGAAATTGAGAGTGAGAATGCTAGCTAGGGAGAGGGGCAGAGAGAGAGAGAGAGAGAGAGAGAGAGAGAGAATCTTAAGGAGGCTCCATGCTCATCAGTGCAGAGCCCGACTCGGGGCTCAGTCCCACAACCCTGGGATCACGACCTGAGCCCAAATCAAGAGTTCAATGCTTAACCGACTGAGCCATCTAGTGCTCATGAACATGCCGTTTTGAGCCTGCTTTTTTTCTTTTTATTAAAAAAAATTTTTTTTAACGTTTATTCCTTTTTGAGAGACAGAGAGAGAGGACAGAGAGCAAACAGGGGTGGGGCAGAGAGAGAGGGAGACACAGAATCCAAAGCAGGCTCCAGGTTCTGAGCTGTCAGCACAGAGCCCAATGCGGGGCTGGAACCCGTGAACCGTGAGCCAAAGTCAGACTCTTAACTGACTGAGCCACCCGGGCGCCCCAGAACCTGCTATTTTTTCAATCAACAGTTTCCCTTTCCATTTCATTAATTTTCATTTTATCTAATTCCAGTCAATATTCAAATCTCCCCAAATGTCTTTTGTAGCTGATATCTCCTAATCAGCATCCAGTCAAGGATCACACATCCTTGTATCTGGTGGTTGCATCCTGTAAGATCTCATCTCAGGTCCTTGCTGTTAACTGGATGTCATGCACACCTCTACATAGGGCTTACACACATCATGGCAGCTTACTGCTGAGGGAGAGAGAGATCGTAGTCTTTTGTAACCTAACTTTTTAAAAAGTTTATCTGTTTATTTGAGAGAGCGAGAGAGAGAGAGAGAGAGAGAGCAAAAGAGAGCACAAGCAGGGGAGGGGCAGAGAGGGAATGCCAAGCAGGCTCCGCACTGTCAGCACAGAGCCCCATGCGGACCCGGCCCAAACCCACCAGCCGCCAGATTATGACCTGAGCCAAAATCAAGAGTTGGTGGTTTAACCAACCGAGCCACCCAGGCGCCCCTGTAACCTAATTTTGGAAGCGGCTTTCCAACACTCTTGTTGCGTTTTATTCCTTAGAAGCAAGTCACTAGATCCAGCCCATGCTCGGAGGGTGGGGATTACACAAGAGTTGAATCCCAGAAGGCAGGGATCATTGGGAGCCATTTCAGAGCTGCCTTACCCATAAATTATAGATGATGTTCCATACCTTATCGAACGGGAAGATACACAGTAATTTAAAAGGTACACGCACACACACATACCACTCTGGTGGAGGATATATTTTTTAAGATTTGTAGGGACAGGGGTATACGAGGACTCTCTGTACTTCCCATTTGATTTGCTTGATTTGCCGTAGACCTCAAACTGCTCTAAAAAATAAAGTCTGTTTTTTAAAAAGTACGTTGTGGGAAATGAACCTGTGATAAAAAGCACCCGGAGGCAACTACTTTAGACAGGGTGAAAAAGGAAGCTCTCTCTGAGACTCAGTTTTCTCATCTATACGATGGAGGTATGGGTATTTGCCTATATGTGTGTGTATATGTGTGTGTGTGTATATATGTGTGTACATATGTACACATATGTGTGTATATGTACACATATCTGTGTATATGTACGCACATATATGTATATATACAGGGCCCTGGCTGGCTCAGTCGGTGGAGCGTGTGACTCTCGAGGTCGGGGTTGTGGGTTCAGGCCCCACGTTGGGTGTAGAGATTACATGAAAATAAAATGTTAAAAAAAATCCTCCATCAGAGTGGTACATTTATTAAAATTGATGGAGTCTGATTTTGATGCATCATTATCACCCCAAGTCTGTAGTCTCCACTAGGATTCACTTTTGGTGTTGCACGTTCTATGGGTTTTGACGTGTGTATGATGACTTGTGTGCACTCATATAATATCATACAGAATAGTTTCATTGCCTTAAAAATCCTCGGTGCTCTGCCTATCAGTCCTTCTCTCCCCCCAAACCCTTGGCAGTCACTGAGTTTTTTTACAGTCTCCATAGTTTTCCAGAATGTCACATAGTTGGGTTCTGGACTTTTTCCAGAATGTCACATAGTTGGGTTCATACACTACACAGCTAGATTCTGCAATACCCTTTTCGTGATATATAATTTTCTTATTCATTTCTCTTACTATCTGCTCCCCTGAATTAGAACGCAGGTTGCCGGAGGGCAGAAACCTTGTGCGTCTTCTTGACTTACACTGTATCCCCAGTACGTATAATTGTGCCTGCCACCTAGTAGGCATTAATGAATATTTGTTGAGAGGAAGAATACATCTTGAGATTTGTCCATGTCACGTCCTAATTGATTGGAATCCAGGTCTCCTTAACATAGCCCAAACTGATGAGTTCATTCATCACCACCTTGGGGTGGGGGGGTGTGGGGCGCGGTAAGACAGAGAAGGGAAAGGGCAGGGAGAGTGAAGGGAAGAAAGAAGGAGGGGAAGGGCAAATCAATTTTCCACAGAACACATTGGCCAAGGGGGCCAGTGGGAACATAATCCCCTGGTTCTTCTCAACATAACTGAGAGAGGCTCACATTTGTTTTAAGCAAACAAAAAACTTTACCTAATATTATTTAAGGAGGAACAAAAAGAAAATAAACAATGACAATGCATGAACTGTGAAACAGTCCAGGAGAGACTGGGGTATAAAGTTGCCATTCTCATTGCAGCTAGCTTTATCCCTGGACTCCCAGACTTGGGCTCTCTGCGTATCTTGCTCTCCAATTCCAAAGGACTTCTCTGCAGTTTTTCAGTCCCCTTGAATGCCTTCCTGGTTTCCCTGCCTCCCAGCTCACAGGCTGTTTGCCTTGGTGGGTGTGTGGGCACATTAAGATGCTCTAAGCATGAAAAAGATGGTGACGATCCTTGTGCAGTGAAAAGCAAGTCAACAAACAATTCAACTGTAAAAAAAAGAAATAAATAAATAAGTCTAACAAAGTTCTGAAAATTTCCATGACAGATCTCGTGTTTAGAGGAAAATGACAAATACCAACTTTATCTCTAAATAAATATTTTTCAGTGCCCCTGCTCTGCCAGCACCCAGCACGCCTATTGTGTAAATATTCCCCGTTGCACACCCCCCAACCCTACCTCTGGGGGGAAACCTTTACATTTTTTTAAATGTTTGTTTATTTTTGACAGAGAGACAGAGCGTGAGCGGGGGAGGGGCAGAGAGGGAGAGAGAGGGAGACACAGAATCTGAAGGACGCTCCAGGCTCTGAGCTGTCAGCCCAGAGCTCCACGCAGGGCTCACACTTGTGAACCACAAGATCCTGACCTGAGTTGAAGTCAGATGCTTCACCGACCGAGCCACCCAGGCGCCCCTAGAGGAAACACAGGGAATTGTCACTTTTCTCATTTGGAGTATTTTCCCGCTGGGCATGAAAACTCTGAAGTAGTGTTTCCCCAAATGTTTATCTTGGAAGATTTTTAAACTTTCTGCAGGTTTAAAGTTGCGAGAATAATCCAATTTCATCTATACTCGCTAGTTAACACTTCCCCACACTGGTTATGTGTTTTTGCTAAACCATCCTGAGAGCTGCTTGCAGACGTCAACTTCATTCCTAAATACTTCATCACGTACTTACCAAGAGCAGACATTTCTCCATAACCTCAAAACATTATCAAACTCAGGAAATTTAACATTGTTACGATACTATCTAATATATAGTCCATTTCAAAATTTCCCAATTGTCCCAACAATATCCTGAGGACTTAAAAAAAAAAATCTGGGATCCAGATTAGTTATGTCTCTTTAGTTTCCTTAAAACTGTGACAGTTTCCTAGCTGTTTTTTTTCCTTCTATAACATTGATATTTTTGAATAGAACAGGCCAATTGTTTTAGAAATATACCACCATTTGTTTCCTTGTGGTCAGATCCAGTTTAAACTTTGTTTTGTTTTGTTTTGTTTTTTTGAGAAAGAGAGAGAGAAAATGTGCACATGGGAGAGGGGAAGACAGAGACAGACAGACAGACAGACAGAGAATCTTAAGTAGGCTCCATGCACAGTGTGGTGCCCAATGTGGGGCTTGGTCCCACGACCTTGGGATCATGACCTGAGTCGAAATCAAGAGTCGGATGCTCAGCCGACTAAGTCACCCAGGTGCCCCTCAACATTTTTGGTAGCAATACTACCTTGGGTGACATTGTGTCCTTCTCAGTGCATCCATTGGGGGTATATGATGTCAGTTCGTCTCATGTTTGGTGGTGTTAAATTTGGTCATTTGGTTAGGGTGGTGTTTGTGGCATTTTTCTTAATCATAGAAGATATTACCTTAATGTTTATTCATTTTGAATAAATTTTGAGAGAAAGAGAGAGAGAGTGAGTACAAGCAAGGGGAGGGGCACAGAGAGAGGGAGAGAGAGAATCCCAAGTAGGCTCTATGCTGTCAGAGAAGAGCCCGATGTGGGGCTTGAACTCATGAACCATGAGATCATGACCTGAGCCCAAAAGAGGGGTCAGACGCCTAACTGAGCCACCCAGGTGCCCCAGGGAGCGATGGAAGAATTTTAGTGAATTTGTATATATCTGTGAGTATATATGAGATGAGGAAGTTTGATATTTGCTAAATATTATTCCATTAAAATATTATATCATTAAATATATTCTCACCTTTTATACACATATAGAAAGCTGGATTTCTGGACCATTTTTGGCAAGGGCCGAAGCAACTCTTTCCAGCTTTTTTTTTTTTTTTCCTTCCAGTAATTACTTAGTCAGAGAGATTGGGAAACAAAGGGAAAATGACCTTCTGACTCTCCTTAATACTCTAAAAAGTTTTTTTTAATTTTTTTTTAATGTTTATTCATTTCTGAAAGACAGAAAGAGACAGAGCACAAGCAGGGGTGGGGCGGAGAGAGAGGGGGACACAGAATCTGAAGCAGGCTCCAGGCTCTGAGCTGTCAGCACAGAGCCCGACGCGGGGCTCAAACTCACAAACTGGAAGATCATGACCTGAGCCGAAGTCGGATGCTCAACCGACTGAGCCACCCAGGCGCCCCAATACTCTAAAAAGTTTTAAGGAAAAGTGTGGGCATCATGATATTCCACCTCCAAATACTTCAGTAGTATTTTTTAAAAATAACATTTAAAAAATGTTTATTTATTTTGAGAGAGAGAGAGACAGCACGAGCTTGAGTGGGGGATAGGCAGAAAGAGAGAGGGAGAGAAAGAATACTAAGCAAGCTCCATGCTGTCAGTGAGGACCCTGGTGTAGGACTTAATCCCACACACTGTGAGATCATGACCTGAGTGGAAATCAAGGGCCAGGTGCTTAATCGACTGAGCCACCCAGGCACCCCGAGCATTTTTTTTAAAGTAGGCTCCATGCCCAACGTGGGGCTTGAACTCATGACCCTGAGATTAAGAGTCATATGCTCCACTCACTGAGCCAGCCAGGTGCCCCCAAAATAACATTTTCTTATAGCGCCAAAATAACATTATGCTTCCTAACACAATTAAAAATAATTCCATCAAATACCCAGTACATCTTCAAGTTTCTCCACTTGTAAGAAGGGAACTTAAATTAATTGTTGATGGGTTTGGGCTGAGGAGGGACTTGAAAAGCCCTCGAGAAGGAAGTGGGATTTTGAACAAGGCTTGAATGGTGACTAATAGCTACATCATTGTGGCAGGACGATTCCAAGATGGCCCCTATATGATCCCCATCTTCTGGTATTCATGACCTTGGATAATCCCCTTCTCTTGTGTATGGGCTGGCTTAGTGATTTGCTTCAGTTTGTAGAACACAGCAAAAGTGATGGGATGGCTTTTGTAATTAGCTGCCAGAGATTATAACTTCCATCTTTTTAAAAATTTATTTTTTAAATATAATTTATTATCACGTTAGCTTACATACAACACCCAGTATTCATCCTAATAAGTGCCCTCCTCAATGCCCACCATCCACTTTTTCCTCTCCCCCATCCCCCATCAACCCTCAGTTTGTTCTCTGTATTAAGAGTCTCTTATGGTTTGCCTCCCTCCCTCTCTGTAACTTTTTTCCCCCCGTCCCTTCCCCCATGGTCTTCTGTTCAGTTTCTCAAGATCCACATGTGAGTGAAGACATGAGATATCTTTCTCTGACTTATTCACGTAGCATAATACCCTCTGGTTCCATCCATGTTGCTGCAAATGCCATGATTTTATTCTTTCTTAGTGCCAAGTAGTATTCCATTGTATATATATACCACATCTTCTTTATCCATTCATCCGTTGATGGACATTTAGGCTCTTTCCATAATTTGGCTATTGTTGAAAGCAATGCTATAAACATGTGCCCCTATGCATCAGCACTCCCGTATCCCTTGGGTAAATTCCTAGCAGTGCCATTGCTGGGTCATAGGGTAGGTCTATTTTTAATTTTTTGAGGAACCTCCACACTGTTTTCCAGAGCAGCTGCACCAGTTTGGATTGCCACCAACAATGCAAGAGGGTTCCCGTTTCTTCACATCCTCGCCAGCATCTATAGTTTCCTGATTTGTTCATTTCAGCCACTCTGGCTGGTGTGAGTTGGTATCTCAGTGTGGCTTTGATTTGTATTTCCCTGATGATGAGTGACGTTGAGCATCATTTCATGTGTCTGTTGGCCATCTGGATGTTTCTTGGGAAAAGTGACTATTCATGTCTTCTGCCCATTTCTTCACTGGATTGTTTGTTTTTCGGGTGTGGAGTTTGGTGAGTTCTTTATAGATTTTGGATACTAGCCCTTTGTCCGATATGTCATTTGCAAATATCTTTTCCCATTCCATCGGTTGCCTTTTAGTTTTGTTGATTGTTTCCTTTGCAGTGCAGAAGCTTTTTATCTTGAGGTCCCAATAGTTCATTTTTGTTTTTAATTCCCTTGCCTTTGGAGATGTATATGACTTCCATCTTGCTAGCAGACTCTATCCTTTCCTGGCTTTGATGAAGCAAGCTGCCATGTTGGAGAGGCCCATGTGGCCCGTTCAGCAACCTGAAGGAACTCGATCCTGCCAACAGCCACCTGAATTTGGAGTTGAGTTCTTTCTCATTCAAGCCTCAGATGAGAGTGCAGCCCTGGCATCTTTGTGAGGTCTTGAAGCCTAGAACATCCAGCTTAGACATGCCCAGCCTCCTGATCTACAGAACCTATGAGATAATAAATGTGCGTTGTTTTAAGATGGCAAGTGTGTGGCAATTTGTTATGTAGCACTAGGTAACTAACACACGTAACAAAACAGCCTTGCATATGGAAGCCATTGTTATCATCCTTTTTTACTGAGGAGGAAACCAAGGCTCAGGGAGGCTTGATCAATTGTCCAATGTACCAGGTGTCTTCTTGGTTACAAAACCAGAAACCAACTCCAGTTAATGTGGGAAGAGACATTCATTGGAGGGGTAAGGAATAACTTTTCCATGGAATTGATGGCAAGGCCAGAGTACTAACCAGTCTTTAAAAACATGCAGGAACAAAGGGAAATTAGGCAGCAGGAACCATGGAAGGGTTTGGTTTTGGAGGTTCTTGCCACTGTCACTGGGCACACCATCGCCGACAGCAGAATAAATTCTAAACTGCTCTAGCTTCTTCACTTCACCAGCTCTAGACTCAAAGCCCTTGGTTGGAGTGCCTGATCATCTGAGCTTGGGTCAGCTTCACACAGGCTGGTGCCTGGGATCAGCTCACAGCAAGTAGATGCTCAAAAATAGTTTATTCAGTTTACAAACAAAAGACAAATCTGGTCGCAGATGGAGAGCTGGCTCGTGCCTCAGAAACTGATATGACCCTTTGCTTTAATGCAGTGACATTCCCAGCCCTTCCCAGGATTTCCCATACTGCCCCGCAGGGAGCAGGGAGCCAGAGGAGAAGACCGTAGATTAAGTAGTGAAAACCTGGGGCGATTAACTATGGGAATGCAGTGTCAGAAATCTGCCACCAGAGGGCACATGAGACTCAGAAATCTATGAAGGGAGCAAGAGGTTATTGGGGCAGCAGAATTACTAGGAATGGTGGAGAAGGCTGAGGCAGTCAGGCTTGGTTAGGGCTCCCCAGGCTGGGCTCTGGGGACCCAGAAAAGAAGGAGCAGTAGTGTGGGTACCAACAGGTTTCTCTTGTCTTTGTGGCCCTGGCTGCACCCTCTCCCCACTGTTAGGGCTTTGGGCTCCCCTGGTCTTTGTTCTGAGATCTTGGGAGAACTTTGGACTCTTTTTTATGGCATCAATTCTCCAACTGTAAACACTCCCCCCACCCCATCAACCCCAGCTCAGCACTGGAGTAGAGTGCAGGGGTGGGGTGCCTCTGGCCCTGAAAATGGGGCAGGGTTGGGGATGGGCAGTAGCTTCCCAGCCTAGAGCTTTCTATGGCAATAGGGCAGGCGGAGGTAGGTTTGTCTTCTCCTCTGGACTGTAATGTCCAGTTCCTGGCACTGTGCCTGGCATATGGTAGGTGCTCAATAGATATTTTTCGGTTGTTGATATGAATAAACCACACACAGGGAACCAAGGCTGGCTTCGGTACTCCAACTCCAAAGCATTTCTCAACAGCCCTCTATTGCCATCCTTGTCCAAGCCACTGCCGTTTCTCCCTGTGCCACTATGATAGCTTCTTAAGTGGTTTCCCTTGCATCTCTTGATCCCTTGATTTATTCTGTACCTAGCAGCCAACGATCTTTTAAAACCATAAATCAGATCATGCCGCTTCCGAGCCTAACATCTTCCAAAGGCTTCTCATTACACTTTGAATATAATCCAAACTCCTTACCCCGGCCTGTGAGCTTCTGTACTAGCTAAGGCATGTCTCCTTCTCTGACCTCACTCTGTACTCTCTTCCAACACACTGGGCTTCGGCCTCGCTGACTTTCTTTCTGTTTCTTGAACACAGTGAACTTGCTATTGCCTTAGGACTTTTGCACGAGTTGTTCCCTCTGCTTGGAACGCTCTTCACCCAGATTCTTTGCATGGCTGATTCCTTGCCATTCAGGTCTCCGTGAACGTCACTTCCTCAGGGAGGCCCCTGGACAATCCAGCCTGGGTTTCTCCTCTGGTCACTTCCTATCCATCCCCACTTCTAATTGTGATCATGGCAACTTATCACCATCAACTACCTTTTCATCTGTTCACCGGTTTCTTGTCCCTTCCCACTAGAGGTCAACTCCATAAGAACAGAGAGCCAGTCTGCCGAGTTCAACTACTATATCCTTAGTGCCTATTAACAGAGCCCTATCTGGCCATAGAAGTCTCTCAGTACAGATTTTTGCAAAGGATGGATGAATGAATGAATGGTGGGGAGCTAAGGAATAGGCAAGGGAAGTTTGTATCCCTTGGGAGCTTATGGTCAATCATTTCATTCCTGTGGGTGGCAGTTGTTGTGGGACGGGTGGGGGCCAAGGCCTCCTCCAGCCCTGGGACCTAGAGGAAGCCAAAATCTTTGGGGTGCTGCAGTCTCATTAGGGGTGGTGAGGTGGGCAGGGTATATATGCTGCATTGAACGAACGTGGGTTCTCTTTGCACATCTTTCTTTCTTACTTTCAGAAAATGTAATGGGCAGAAATCTGATGTTTAAGACAGAGAAGTTAGGGAATGGTTATTTGCACTGTAAAAGGAATCCTTGCTTTGTAAAAGGGAGTAGGCAGAGATTCACTTAGCCTCTGGGAAGACTCAGGGGACTCAAGCCCATCCATTAGTTTTGTTACAGGATGTTTTCAACACAGGATATTTATAGAGTATTGTCCAGATACACTTAGGGGTATATGAAACTTGCATTTACATGTGATACACTCTCCTTGTGGGAATTTCTCCTTCCTGAAAATGAGAGGTGTGACTACATCACCGTGAGTGTGGTCTGTATTAGAAAAACCAAGGTCATTGAGACCAAGCTAGACTTGGAGAAATAGAAACAGTTCATGCCAGCTGCCTTGGCTCCTTTTTTCTTTTCATTGTCAGGGTGAAGACCTTTCAATTAATTCCTGACTTGAGGTTTATTTTCCATCCTGTGACGAGGAGGTCCTTTCTGAATATTTTACTTGTAGCGGTTCTCAAACTGGGCTCAGCGGGCGGGGCTGATATTCTGTAAACTGGAGCAAGGTATTCTGTCATGAAAATTCAGCAAGAGCCATCTTGTCCCAGTTCAAAGAAAAAAAAAATTGGTAGAATTCCCTCTGTGTTAAGACTTTTCCAATATTTTCCCCCCTACGTCTTTGGTGTCTGTGATTCTAGACTCTGTCAGATCTGGCAATAGCACAAAATCGTGATTTAGTTATTTTATTTATTTTTTCTGTTATTTTAATATGTTACTATTTCATCGTGTTCTGCTAAGAGTATCATTTCTTCTAGGGTAGGGGCTCAGTGTAAGTCTGAGAACCACTGTCTCAGAGACTCCATTGTTGGACCTCTCTGTGCCTCAATTTTTCCCATGTCTAAGATGAACATGACAATAATAGCATCAGGCAGTTTTATAAGGATTAGGCTAATTATTTTGTGTTAAGGGCTTTGAAGAAAACTTGGCATATAGTAAATGCTAACCAAGTGCTTGCTATTAAAATTACCAAAAGGATAGCAGCTGAAATTGACCATCTTGATGACCCCTTCCTGCTCTAATGTCCTCTACATTTAAAAATTCAATAATTGAGTGTTTCCCATGTGTCTAGCCCTAGCTCACGTTTCCTATCCATGGAACAAGAGACTGGAATCATTTTTCAGGGCCAGTCTATAGTGCTCGAAGAGGTCCTCTGTGTAAGGTGCTGATGGTGAGGAGGAGCAAAGAAAAGGGCTGATGGTACCTCTGCCCTCCAGCAACCGGCAGTAGAACTCAGGAGGCCAGACTAACACCCGGCCATACACAAGGGTAGGGGAGGCCTG
Source organism: Panthera onca (assembly GCF_046562875.1). Classification (NCBI taxonomy): domain Eukaryota; kingdom Metazoa; phylum Chordata; class Mammalia; order Carnivora; family Felidae; genus Panthera; species Panthera onca. The sequence continues at coordinate 75,378,596 of NC_138345.1, read as the reverse complement.
TGTGACTGAAAGCACCCAGAGATGGACCCTTGGCACATTTTTCCAGCTGACTTGGTTGGTGTCAAATTTTTTTTTCATTCCAAAAGACGATGAAGGACAAAGCCTTCAGTTCCAAAAAAATAACGTTATAATGCACATAGATGCATGTAAATTTCAAAATTTTATTTTTTTCTCAATTGTGTTTTGGATTTTCCCCGTATGGCCCATGAACGTATTATTCTAAGAGGTAAATGGCAGATACTGGCTTAAGGGTGGAGAGGAAATTTTGATAGTGGTGAGAACAGTGGCTACTTGAAGGGAGAAGTCAAGCAAAGAGGCCCCAAAGGTCAAATGATAGGCCAGGCCTGTATAACCGAGAATCGTCCACGGCAGAATAATCTGTAACCTTTCTCATTTTCATTTCCCATTTTCAAACATTTTTCTGTGTGAGCCTTAAAATCCTGTAAGAAAGACAAGGCAGATCATTTTATCCCTGTTTTATGTTTTCTATTTTATTTTAGTAGAATCTTTTAAAATTCCCATTTTAGGGGTGCCTGCCTGGCTCAGTGGGTAGAGAGTGTGACTCTTGATCTCGGGGGTTGTAAGTTTGAGCCCCACTTTGGGTGTGGAGATTACTTAAAAATAAAATCTTTTTTTTTTTTTTTTTGTTCTCTAGTTAACATACAGTGTGGTCTTGGCCTCAGGGATAGAACCCAGTGATTCATCTCTTATGTATGACACCCAGTGCTCATCCCAGCAAATGCCCTCCTTAATGCCCATCGCCCAGTTAACCCACCCCCACACCACCATCACCCCTGTTTGTTCTCTGTATTTAAGAGTCTCTGACAGTTTGCCTCCCCCTCTGTTTTTGTCTTATTTTTCCTTCCTTTCCCCTATGTTCATCTATTTTCTCAATTTCCACATATGAATGAAATCATATATCTTTCTTTCTCTGACTTATTTACTTAAAAATAAAATCTTGAAAAAAATTCCCATTTTTTAGATGAGGCTCCAAGAGGGTAAGTGATGATTTACCAAAGCACATAGTTTGCTATTACATATGGCCGATGAGCGATGGAAACAGATTTCCCTAATTCCTCCCCTCTCTTCCTTGCCTCAAGTTCTATCCTGGGTTCAGGAACCCCAGTGGGGATTTGGCAGGACTAGAGTTGGGCTTTGAAGGTCTACAGCGTAGTAGAGGCGCTGAAGAGCCAGCTGAGGTAGGACCCTGGGTGGGGAAGGAGCTGCCTACGGGAGAAGGAGCCATGGGTGTGGTTGAGGGAACCACTAGCCAGGCTTCCAAGGGAAGCCAGGCAAGCTGCCCTCTTCCCAGCTCTGGAGCAATGAATGGCACTCGTTCCAAAGTCAGACTCACCCACATTCTGGGAATTAACTCTCTTTCCCTTTCTGGCTATAGCATGTTTCAAACCCTTAAAGGGTTAAAGCAGCTTCCACGTGATTTTCCCATCACCCAGGTAACTTGGGTTGATGCTTTGTGCGAGAAAACGTGGGAAATAAATAAAAATCCCAAATAATTTCTCAGTACGTGCACCTAGCAATGCACCCCTCTTCGCCCCCACCCGCTGCAGGGAAGCACAACCCTTTGGGTAAATGGTGCCCGGGGGAGGGCCTCTGCCCGTTGTCAGGTGCGAGGGAGGGGCTGCCGAGAGAGTGGGGCAGTGGGCCGCGGGGAGAGCGCCCCTGCCTTCAGTCTCCCTCTTGGGCTCTGGGTGCAGCAGGTTCGCGTCGGGCCGGTGCCCCAGAGGGTTGGGGAAGAAGGAAACAAGTGGCTTGTGGGGAAGCAGGCCGCACACACCTGGCGCCCGGTGGAATGAAATCTTGATTAATTATTAAACTGAGTTCCCCCGGGAGGGAGCGGGGCCGCGGCGGCTGGGCGGGAATGGCAGGGTGGGGGCTGGGGGAGGGAGGGTGGAGGATTGAGGAGTGGGCGCGGGGGGCAGGTTCAGCCTCTAGGGACCCCGGCCGGAAGGAAGCCGACCCTCCTGGCACGGGGCGGGGCGGGGCGGTGGGTAATCGCTGAGAAATAGTGGGTTTGCTGGCGCTCCCGGGGACCCCTGGGTGAGGGTGGGCGGAGGACGCTGCAGGAGGCATCCAGGGGGTGGAGGGAAGGGGCAGCGGGCGGGACGGCCCCCTCCCCTAGGGTCTTGATCCCAGAACAGAAGCCACTTGTTTTCCCAGGACTGGGGGAGGGAGCGGCCGGAGAGAGGAGGGGGCGCGCGGAGGGAGGGGCGCTGCTCGGGCTCCCCCACCCCTACCCGGCTCCTCGGAAGGGGAGTGGGCCCCCGCGCGGGTCTCGGGAGGCGGAGGGGGAGGGGGCGCCCAGACAATAGGAGCTTGTGCCTTTAAGGCGGGGAGTCCGGGAGCCGGCGGGGAGGGGACTTCTGGATCCGGGGTAGAGGGCGGCTGCGCTGGCCAGCTAGGAGGGGGCGCGGGCCGGGCGGACTGCGGACAGCGGGAGGGACGGCCGGGACGCGCGGGCACGGAGCAGGACCGCGGGACGGCCGGCCGCCCGGCCGGAGCCCGCGGCGGTGGCGGGGCGGGGGCCCGGGGGAGGCGCGGAGCCCGGCAGGCAGGTGAGCCCGCGCGGAGGAGCGGTGGGGGGGAGCGGCGGCGCTGGGCGCTCGGGTCTCGGGGGTGGGGGGGGGAGAGTGAAGACTCCGCGCGGCTCCCGAGAGTGAGGGTTTTTTGTTGGGGGCACAGAAGCGCGAGATGGGGAGGCTCGATAGTGTTTGGAGGCGAGCCTGAGGCCATTGGGGCTGGACTGAGAAATCGGGGAGGAGATGAGGGGCTCAAGGCTCCCACCCTCACCGCCTTCCTCCACCCGAAGCGAGTGCCAGGCTTGCTGGGACCCGGGGAAAGGCACGTATTGGGGGAGGGACTGGGTGAGGTTTTCGCAGAGGGGCTGTGGGGTGAGCCTCCGAGTTTGGGGTAGACTGTGATTGTGTTTAAGGGAGGAGGGCAGTCTGGGCGGCAGGAGGGAATGCCCTCAGCCTGCAGGAGTTCCCCCCAACTCCCCTAACCCCAGAGCTTGGCGATGAAAAGGGTGGTGTCACTGCCCGCTGCAGGGGGTCAGGGTGGGGAGCAGACTTTATTCTGAACGTGGTCTGACCGAAAACCTAGAGGTGGAATCCCGAGATGGAGACTCTTTCCCCATACCCTCCCCTTACTAGAACACCCCTGTGGGTGGAAAATCCTAGTGGGGGTTGTGTGCTTGGGTGTGGAAGTAGGAGCCTTCTGTGGTCTTCAGGGAGACTGAAGGCTGGGGAAGCCAGGCCAAGGCAATCCTGGACCTCCAGATACAGGCCTTGGGGGAGGCTCCTCTACATCTGGAAAGGCCTGGAATTGAGGCCCACTTCCCAGCATGGTGGGCGGTGCTGGCACTGAAGGGCCCTGCCTGGGCAGCGCCTTCTACCATGAACTTTCTGAAGTCACTTTAAATCCCCTGGAGCCTCCTTCTGCCAAGGAGGGCAGGGGCAGGGACAGACAGAGGTGGCCAGGAAGAGGGTTTGGGCAAAGCAGTGGGCAGAGCTATCCTTGGGGCTGGGCCTTGGCCTGCTTCAGACTCTGGGTCTCAAGCCGGAGGATCAGTGTTGGGAGGGACTTGAGGTCTGGGAGGCACTGGGCCTCCAACTGCCAAGCTGAATGGATGTGGCTCTGGCTGTGGGAGCTGGTGTCTGGAGCAGCACATCTGTGAGAGAGAGCAAGGGACCAGGACCCAGGGGCGGAAAGGGTTGGAGGCAGGGGAAGAGGGAGGTGGTCTGTGGTTCAGAGTGATGGATTATTTCTGGACAACGAAGGTTGGGGGAGCATGTAGGGAAGTTTTGTGGCTTTGAGCAGTGCCCTCCCTTGTTCCTTGTCATACCAGGCTAGTCTGGGGTGCCAGGAGTGCTAGGAGCCTCGTGAGTTCTCCAAGGTGGGCAGTGGTGCTTGGGGTGGAGTGCCAGGTGGGGTGGTTGCAGTTAGTTGGACAGTTACATAACTCGGAAGCTAACCTCTTGGGGAGTCAGAGTGTTCTGGGGATGGTCATGCGTTCTCCTGGACAGTGTCTGCCCCTTCCTCTGTGGGTATGAGCCAGATGCTAGGATGTGCTTCCAGGAGGCTGGGAACATGGCCAGAAACAGGTCCCTTGGGAACAGAGGTCTGGGCCATTTCAAGCGGGGGGAGGAATGGTTAATACAGGGCAGGGGACTGGCAAGTAGGAGGAGGCTGAAGCAAAATGTCCTGGTAGGGGTGGTGGGAAACCTGCTCACTCTGGGCTTTGTCTCCAGCAGCTCTGGGGACTACAGCCAAGGACGTGGGGACTGATAGAACCAGGTGTCTGACTGGCTGGGGAGATGTGTGTTCTTGCTTGTGGCTCTTCTGTCTTTCCATTTCTTGGACGCTGGCAGAGTTTTGGGTTCAAAGTGGTAAAGGGTGGGGGAGAAGAACTCATTTATCGGGTGTGTGTTATGTGAAAGATACTGTTGGATTTTTTTCATGACTATTACTTTTCCCATTTTACAGATGAAGAAACTGATACAGGGAGATAGTAACTTGTTCAAGGCTGTGCAGCCAGCATGTAATTACCCTAAGGTTTGAAGCCTGGTCTTGCTCCAAAAATCGTGCTTCTAATGAAGTATTTTGATGAGCCAGGCTTCCTTTGGTGACTTTTTCCAAATGCCAACCTGACCCAAAGTCTGGGATTTCTGATCTGTCCCTCCAGAGGGTGCTGTTGGTGATGTTAGGAGGGCACGGTGCTCTGTGGGATACGGGAGAAGGGATGCTGAGAGAAGTTGGCTGAGAGTGATCCAGGGATGTGGGTCTCTAGCATGCAGAGAGGTCCCCAGTCTGCCTTCTGTTTAGTGGGCCTCTGGGTGTCTGCTCGAAGTGCCACTTGTCTGCCTTGAGCTGCTGATCCTGTGGGCATTACTCCCCCCCCCTCCCCCCCTCCAGTGAGGACAAATGTCAAGGCTGCTAGCTCTGAAGGTTTAAATACAAAGAGCCCCAGGGTGCCCTGTGGGCATGGAGGAGTGTGGCCCTGTTAGAAACACAGGCATCTGTGGACGAGAATGCTCTCATCCACACTTTCTCTTGAGCTGCTCTCAGCTAGGAGACACATTGAGGGTATTGTCATGGAGTCCTCCCCACCCCAGTTGAAGGCACTACCCTCCAGGAGACCTGAGATCTGGGGCTGATTTGGTGACCTAGGATCTCTGTAACTTGGGCCAGCTGTATAGAACTGCTGTGCACCGTGTTTTCTTCCTTTCTTTCTTTCTTTCTTTCTTTCTTTCTTTCTTTCTTTCCCCCTCCCTCCCTCCCTCCCTCCCTCCCTTCCTTCCTTCCCCCCCCCCCCCCCCCCCCCCGTCAAATCTGTGTGCAAGGTGGCCACAGGAGCAGTTTCGCAGGGCTTTGGTGAAGATCAGATGGAATTAGGTATGTGAAAGGGACCTCGAAGAGTTTAAAGCACAGAGAAAATATTATCTACCCATCCACTCTAGGAACACTTATTTAGACCCTATTAGGTGTTTGCAGATACATCAGGGAGCGAAATGGGCCCAAATCCCTGCCTTCATGAGGCTGACATTCCAGTGAGGAGAGACAATGAACAAATAAGGAAAATATATAGAATGGCAGTTGCTGATAAGAGCTGTGGAGAAAAATAAAGCATGAAGCTGGGAAGAAAGATAGGGAGCTCCAGGAAAGGGGGTTGCTATTTTAATAGAACGGTCAGGGAAAGACTCACTGATAAGGGAACACTTGAGCTGTGACCTGGAGGAGCTCTTAGTCCAGGCAGCGGGCACCACAGTCCCAGGCCGCCCCGTGCATGGTGTGTTGGGGACCAGCAAGGAGGCTAATAGAACTGGAGTGCGGTGAGAAAGATGAAGAATCATAGGATTATCACTCTTTATTATTATTACACAGTAGCTGCTCTATGCCAGTGCCCTTGAGCTTTCTCTCTGTCTTTTCAACATAACATTTCTCAAGTCCTTACCATGAGCCAGGCTCAGTACTCGGTGCTGGGGCTAAGGTGCTGAGCAAAACAGGACAATCCCTACCCTCACAAAAGTTTATAGTGAGAGGGGTGGGGACACATGAACAAGGGGCAATTTAATTGTGATAAGTACTATGGAGGAAATGTACAGAGGGTAAACAGGGGGCCAAATTTAGTGTGGGTGGGGGAGCTGGGACATCTTCCCTGAGGAAGTTCCATCTAAGCTGTGACCCGAGGGAGAAGTTGAATTTGGCTTGGTGAAGTGTGCATGGTGTGAGTACGATGAGGAACAATGTAGAAAGAGATTCCCTTTTGTATAGAGGTCACCGATTGGCAGCTCACAGGCTGAATTCATTCCATAGACGTGATTTATTTGGCTTGCAGTGTTGAAAAATGTGAGTTACTTGCCAGCATTTAAAACTCAGGAGATGTCATGTTAAAATGTACATTTTTTTCAGCTTCTGTTGAAAGTCAGAAGATCAGGCTCCACTGGGATGCCCGTGCCGGCTATGAGCTGGTGTGGTGCCTGCCCCGGTGCTCGGGAGTGGACTTTTCAGTTCCTCCCAGACCTCCTTTGCTTACTGACACAGGCACTCGAGCTTGTAACCACCAAGAAATCAGTGCTTTTTAGGGAAGAGGTGAATGTTGAAGTGTACTGCTTTGGAGTCTGGCAGATCTGGGTTAGAATCTTGGTGCCCACACCTCCGTGGCTGCTTGATGTAGGGCGAATTACCCGCCTGCTTCTGTCTCGGTTTCCTCACCTGCTGAATGGGGATCCCGTCGTCCTTCTCCATACTTTTATGTGAGTGGTGTGTCGGAAGCGTTTAGCTTGGCTGTGGAAGTACTTGGTTTATGTAGCTACTGGTGGCGGTAGGCCGTGACGGTGGTGTTAATACCAACTCGTTCCTTTCTCTCAGCAGCATGTCCTGGTTTAGTGGCCTCCTGGTCCCCAAGGTGGATGAACGGAAAACAGCCTGGGGTGAACGCAATGGGCAGAAGCGTCCACGCCGTGGGACTCGGACCAGCGGCTTCTGCACACCGCGCTATATGAGCTGCCTCCGGGATGCACAGCCCCCCAGCCCCACCCCTGCAGCTCCTCCTCGGTGCCCCTGGCAGGATGAGACTTTCATGCGGAGAGGTGGCCCAGGCAAGGAGCCGGGGCTGCGGGCGGTGGCCCTCGGCTTTGAGGACACTGAGGCGATGGCGGCGGTCGGGGCAGCCGAGGTGGCACCCGACGTGGCAGCCCGGGGTAGGCGGTCTTGCTGGCGCCGTCTGGCCCAGGTGTTCCAGTCCAAGCAGTTCCGCTCGGCCAAGTTGGAGCGCCTGTACCAGCGGTACTTCTTTCAGATGAACCAGAGCAGCCTTACGCTGCTGATGGCCGTGCTGGTGCTGCTGACGGCCGTGCTGCTAGCCTTTCATGCCGCACCTGCCCGCCCTCAGCCTGCCTATGTGGCCCTACTGGCCTGTGCCGCCGCCCTCTTCGTAGCGCTCATGGTGGTGTGTAACCGGCACAGCTTCCGCCAGGACTCCATGTGGGTGGTGAGCTATGTGGTGCTGGGCATCCTGGCAGCCGTGCAGGTTGGGGGTGCCCTGGCAGCCAACCCCCGCAGCCCCTCTGTGGGCCTCTGGTGCCCCGTGTTTTTTGTCTACATCACCTACACGCTCCTACCCATCCGCATGCGGGCGGCTGTCTTCAGTGGCCTGGGCCTCTCCACCCTGCATCTGATCTTGGCCTGGCAGCTCAACCATGGTGATGCCTTCCTCTGGAAGCAGGTGCGTAGTCAGGAAGCAGGCACAGGGTAGTGCTTGGGGGCACCAGGCCGGGAATGAGAAGGGGTCTGGTACTCGAGGGTGGGTGGGGACTGGGTGTAGGGATGTCTGGTTGTGTCCAAGAGGAAGGGCAGATGATGGGAGGCGAGGTTTCAGGGGTCGGCTCCATCTGGGATCTGGAGCAGAGGGCACTGCTGAGGAGAGGGAGGGCCCCAGGACCCAGCTTGTACTCTCACCAAGGGTCATGGTTTACAGCTCTTTGGCCTGAGGCACCTGAAATCGTGTAGCCCATAGACCTGACGTAGGGCTGGAAGTGGGAATGTGATGTTTAGCCCCAGGGCAGGAGCGGGGTTGAGAGAGCAGTGTTGGCGACATCTCTGGCCCCAAGTCAATACATGAGACGCAGGCCTTGGTGCCATTCCTGAAAAGCAGCTCCAGGTGGTGACCTGGAGGGAGCAAGCGGGGTTTGGATGCAGTTAGCAAGAGAGGAGTTGCTTCTCTCCTGGCCCAAGGCAGTCTCTAAAAGGACGCGGAGGGTGATAAGTAGGATTCATTTTCTCCTGGGCTGGGAGTGGTTTGAGTGGGGTTGGAAGAGGGGCATCAGGGTCTGATCTCCTCCTACCCTCCTCCCACTGAGCACCAGGGGTCTGGCAGCCCTGCCTCGAGGTTCTCTGCCCATGCCAGCTATTGCATCTGGGTTCTGAGTGGTGCGTGGGGTGGGGCTTGACAGCATGGTATTTGAGTGAGAAATCAAGGCTTGGCTCCTGGCAGACCTGGTTGTCCAATGGGCTACGTTCTTTTCTGTGAGCTCTTACGACAACTAACCTTACTTCTCCCAGCCTTCTTCCCAGTCTGTAAACGTGGGATAAAAATAGTATCTACCTCATGATGTTGCTGTTAGGTCTCCACCCTCTCCCAGAGTGGAGTAGAACCCTACAGGGCAGGGTTCTCACCTGGGGGCAGGGAGGTGTGGGAGTGCTGTAGGGGATGGTACTCAGGGAAGGGCCCTCCCAGAAGTCCCTTTCAGAGAGACAGGAGCATGTGGAGTTGCCCATCTCAGGTCATCCGCTTGACCAGGGAGTAGAGACCAGGACATCTTGCCCAGCTGATCTTCAGGGGCTGCTCTAGACACGGCCCCTAACCAACACACCTCATGATCCCTGTGCTGGTACCCTGATATTGAGGGTGTCTGTCTTGCCTAAGTTTTGAGGGAATTGGCCTCTGCCTTGTCTAGGGTTTGTGGCCTGTAGCCCACCCTAGCCCCACCCACAAAGAGGAAGTTGCCTGGGGCTCCCAGGGTGAGAAGCTGGGTGCTCTGGCATGATGCCCTTCTCCGCCCAGCTTGTGCTCCGGAACAGAACGTACCTTTTTAAAAGTAACTTTATAGCCCATTTGTTTGTGGAGCACGCACCCACAAGACAGCCAGACCTCTTAAAGGGCCAGGGTCTTTCTGTCCTTGCGGGCCCCCCACTTCTCACCAGGTAGCTATTGTGCTGGGCTTTGGAGTTGGACTACCCTCCTGGGGAAGGAAGAGCTTGGAGGAAGCCAGCTCTCTGGCTGGCCAGGGGTAGGAGGGTGTCTCTTCCCTGCTTTCAGCTGGCATGGTACCCAGAGCCAGGCCCAAGGCTTGATTGGGGAGGTGCAGCCCCATGGAGGCCAGGACTCTGCCAGCTTCCTGCCTCCCCAGGGGCACCCAGCTGCAGCCTTACCCAGTAGGTCTCAGCATGCACATTCTTGGGGCGAGGGGAGAAAGTCACCCCTGCCCCTGTGCCAGTCCTTAGAGCCAGGGTTGCCCATACCCCTTCTCTGAACTAAGAAGGATTCCCTGTGTTCAGTTGGCCTATGGGTGTCTGGATGGTGTGGGTCTGTGGCCTCCTTTCTAGGCTCCTTGGACAGCCCCTTTCCAGATCCAGCCCTGCTCATGGGAAGGAGGCTTCGTTCTCCTCTGACCCACTCATTCAGACACATTGAGCAGTTTCACCCAGTGACCCTGGCGCAGCCTGGAATCTCCTCTAGTGCCCTGGCATCCATTTTTTCTCACAGTGGGATAGGGGTCTGTGTACAGATCTATTTCAGTCTCTCGTCCCCCTTCCCCTTCCCTCCACCATGACTCACTTTTTCCTCTTGGGCTCCTGGGGCCAGGAAGGGAAGTTGCCTGGTTTACCCCCCCCTTCCCTTCTCCCCGACTGGGGGCTATTCTTAGAAACTCCTGAGGGAGATAATGTGCCCCCCTCTTCACCCCTGCTGCTGGGAGGGGGGCCCTTGTGAGCTGGACCGGGAAGGAAAGCTGGGAGGCCAGTCCTAGAGGGTCAGAGCCAGAAATAGCTGGGGGTTTGCTGAATCTCCCCCTCCATTTTACCTAAGAAAATTGAAGCTGAGGTCCCAGAGATGAACTGACCTTCCCAAGTTTGCAAGACTGGTTCTGGTTCTGGGCAGAGCCCAGAATTCCTTTCTTCCAGTTGGTGCTCTTTCCCTCCCTTCTCCCCAAACCAGAGCCCTGCCCCAGCCAACTCGGGCGGAGCCACAAGTGCCAGGCTAACCCCTGAATTTCCAGAAACACTGAGGCCAGCTTTTCTTAGACATGCTCTCCAGTCAGTGCTACTGATGCTGATTGAGAGGTGATCGTCCTGAGATCAGGGTCCTAGGGCATGGGGGCTGGCTGTGCCAAGTATTGGGGGTGCTGGGCATGGTGGCAACACTTCCTAGTTAGGAAGAGTTTTTCATGATAGTTGAATTGATGACTCTCAAGCCTGGGCTATGGGGCTGGACCTCAAGAGCTTGGGTGAGTGGAGTGAGTAGGAATCTTGGAAATCTGGAATGTACCAGCAGTAGGGTTTGGACAGAGGCTTTGGAGTCTGACTGTCCTGGATTCACGTCCCACACCAGCCACTATTAGCTGTGTGATCTTGGGCAAATTACTTAGTTTCTCTGTGCTTGAGTACCTCACCTTTAAAATGAGATAGTTTTACTTCATAGAGTTGTAGGAAATCCATTAGTTACTGTATAGGAGGCAGCTATAGAAGCCAGCCATATTGGAGACAGCCAACAAATTAGTTCCAGTGATTATAATAATAATTATTATTCTATCAAGTTATGTCGGAGCAGGGAGGAACCTTAGAAATCTTCTTATTGTCCCGCTCCAGGTTCTAGATAAGCAAACAGAGGCCCAGAGAGATGAGATGACTTGTCCTGGGCATTCACAGGAGGATATAGAGCTCGAGTCTCCTGGGTGTTGTCGTGTGAGGAGAACCACATGCAGAAGGAGCAGCATTTGTCTTTTGTTTGGGCTGATTGTGGGGCAGGAAGTCATAGTGTTCCAGGCCCCGGCCTCATGACCCACCTTGCCCTGGTTGGTGCTTCTGCTCCCAGGAGTTGTGAGAAGCTCTCATTTCTAGCTGTGGAGTGATCCAGGCAGGGGTCCAGAGTCCTGTGGGAGAAGAAGGAAGTGTATTACAGGGGTGGGGAGAGCTTGGGGACAGACAGGGCACAGGATCCGGGCTTCCTTCCCGAAGCAATGCATCCACAGAGAGGATAGCAAGTTGCACCTGTGCGTAGGTGGGGGGTGGTCACCATTCTGCCTCTGCCACCCTCTTGCAGCTTGGTGCCAACATGCTGCTGTTCCTCTGCACCAACGTCATTGGCATCTGCACACACTATCCAGCTGAGGTGTCTCAGCGCCAGGCCTTTCAGGAGACCCGTGGTTACATCCAGGCCCGGCTGCACCTGCAGCATGAGAATCGGCAGCAGGTGGGGCTGTTCTCCCTGTCCAAGGCCTTCCCCCACCTCGCCCCCAGATAACCTGTATGCTGGATCTGCTGCCTTGTACCACTCCATGGAATAAGTCTGAATGGTTCCCCCTGATTATGCACAGCATAGGCCCTGTGACACTGGGGTTCCTGTCCTGTCTGAAGGTGGGAGGGCGTAGATGGGAGCATGAGTGAGGGGTTGCGTGGGGGTGGTCAGAGAGGGCTGGGAGGTATATCTGCTGTAGACTGTAATAGGGGAGGCCCAGAAGGGAAACTCAGGTCTCCAGGGGGGTCTGGGAAGCCTCTGGGGTTGTGGAGGCAGCAGGAGGAATTACAGTGTGAGGCTAAGAAGATAGTGGTGCCCTGTTGAAACTACTGGTCTAGGAACGGCTGCTGCTATCAGTATTGCCCCAGCACGTTGCCATGGAGATGAAAGAAGATATCAACACAAAGAAAGAAGACATGATGTTCCACAAGATCTACATCCAGAAGCATGACAATGTCAGGTAGGGTTGGGGGTGGGAGGATCCCAGGAGGGATGGGGGACCTGGGAGTCTTTGAGGGCCACGTGGCCCTTCCATCTTCTCCTATCGTCCACAGCATCCTGTTTGCAGACATTGAAGGCTTCACCAGCCTGGCATCCCAGTGCACTGCGCAGGAGCTGGTCATGACCCTGAATGAGCTCTTTGCCCGGTTTGACAAACTGGCTGCGGTGAGGGTGCTGGGGCTGGGGGGGCAGGGCTGCATGTGGTGAGAACATAGCCTCATTGGAGCGGCCTGGGGCAGTGGGCTAGATGGTGACTCAGTGAGGGTGCTGGGTGGGCAAGAGAGTGGGAGTGACTGTCTCTAACTCTCTCCCCTTTAGGAAAATCATTGCCTGAGGATCAAGATCTTAGGGGACTGTTACTACTGTGTGTCGGGGCTGCCGGAAGCCCGAGCAGACCATGCCCACTGCTGTGTGGAGATGGGGGTGGACATGATCGAGGCCATCTCGTAAGCAGTGTCCCTCCCAGGCTCCCTGGAACTGAGGGTGCCCCCACCAGCTCTTACCCTTTGATGTGTCCTTGGGGTTTTTTCTCAGTTTTGGCTGTTTCTCTGTCTTGGAGATCCATCGCCTGGGAGGGGAATGGATCTTTCTTCAGCTTGTGCACTTTAGACTCCAGCCAGCCAGGCAGGGTAGGGGAGCCATGGTGAGGGGATTTGGGCTGGTGAGAATGCTAGCTGAGCAAGCCTAAGGGGAGAGCAGTGACTCCTCCCTTTGTAGCTCAATTCCACAGGATGCTGGTGAACACAGTTCTCAAACCTTTGTCCTTGAGACCCACGCAGCCTTTTGCCCATGTCCAGCCAAGGCTGTGTTCTCATGTCTGGCATCTGGGTCTGTCCCTGCCTGCTTGGCTCTGAGGGGAGTGAAGGGCCTGAGTTCTGGGCTGGGGGTGGGGATGTCTGTGCCAGAAGCTGAGCCGGAGCCGCCTCCTCCCAGGCTGGTGCGTGAGGTGACAGGTGTGAACGTGAACATGCGCGTGGGCATCCACAGCGGGCGTGTGCACTGTGGCGTCCTTGGTCTGCGGAAATGGCAATTCGATGTGTGGTCCAATGACGTGACTCTGGCCAACCACATGGAGGCGGGGGGCCGGGCCGGGTGAGTGTCGGGTCCGGGTGGCCAGGGATGGGAGTGAGGTGGGCTAGCCCAGGTCTCACCCTCCTGTTCCCTCACAGCCGCATCCATATCACTCGGGCCACACTGCAGTACCTGAATGGGGATTATGAGGTGGAGCCAGGCCGTGGTGGTGAGCGTAATGCATACCTTAAGGAGCAGCATATTGAGACCTTCCTCATCCTGGGAGCCAGCCAGAAACGGGTCAGTCCAGGGTGGGGGTGGGGGTGGGGGCAGGCAGGGAGAAGGGCAAATGCAGGGAGCAAACAGACATCTTGTCTGGGACCCTCTTTTGATCCTGTGCCCATGCTTCCTGCACAGAAAGAGGAGAAGGCCATGCTGGCCAAGCTGCAGCGTACACGGGCCAACTCCATGGAAGGACTGATGCCACGCTGGGTGCCTGAGCGCGCCTTTTCCCGGACCAAGGACTCCAAGGCTTTCCGCCAGATGGTGAGGGGTCCACAGCACTAGGACCTGAGGCCTCACCTTCCTAACACGCTGTGCCCCTCTTCCCTCTTTGGCCTTCCTTGTTCTGGCTCATACATCTCCGTGTATGACTTCTGGTACTGGGGGCAGGAGGGGTGACTTCATAACGGGGTCCTAAGCCGCTCCAAAGTACATGGGGGGAACACTCAGCACAGTGTTGGGAATGGGGAAGGGATTGTGGAGGCGGAGATGTATCTGCCCTTCACCCCATTGCACACTTTGTCCCTTTCTCCAGGGCATTGATGATTCCAGCAAAGACAAGTAAGTCAGGTTATTGAGGAGGGAGGAAGGGAGGGAGAAGGCACTTACACCCTGGGACAGGGCTGTGGGGGAGCCGAGATCCCCCTCTTTCCTGGACTGTAGGTGTGTCCTGTGGGAGTAGGTGCCACACAGCTACTCCATTCTTTGGGTGCTGCCCATGCCCTTCCTTTCTCATTGCCTCTCACGTGGTAATGCTCATGCCCCTGGTGAAGCCATGTCCCCTGCCCTCAGCCGGGGTGCCCAAGATGCCCTGAACCCTGAGGATGAGGTAGATGAGTTCCTGGGCCGTGCCATCGATGCCCGCAGCATCGATCAACTACGGAAGGACCATGTGCGCCGCTTCCTGCTCACCTTCCAGAGAGAGGATCTTGAAAAGAAGGTTTGCCCCCAAAGGCTAAGGGCAAAGGGGGATGAGGGCTGGGGTAGGAGGGGAGGTTCAGGGGGGGAGGCTGAGCACAACTGAGGGATCAGCAGGTTTTTTGAGGATTGGGGGGTGACCACAGGGCACAGTGGGGATTCCTATTAATTGAGCCACTGCTTCCCCCTACTTGAGGCCCCTGGCAGTGGCCTGCCTCCCCCAGGGCAGAGCCCAGCCCCCAGCTCAGCCTCTTCTCCCTCAGTACTCGCGGAAGGTGGACCCCCGCTTCGGAACCTACGTAGCCTGTGCGCTGTTGGTCTTCTGCTTCATCTGCTTTATCCAACTCCTCGTCTTCCCACAGTGAGAGCCCCGCCCTTCCTTGCTCTGTTTCTCTTCCCTCCACCAGTTCCCAGAACCTTCTTAAACACCCATACAAGCTCACAGTCCTGGGAGCCTGCACCCTGCCAATCTGGGGAGTGGGACAAGGATACCCAGAACTTCCAGAGTAACATTTTCCCTGGCCCTCTTCTGCCCTAGTTCAACTCTGCTGCTTGGGATCTATGCCAGTATCTTCCTGCTGTTGCTGATCACTGTGCTGACCTGTGCCGTGTACTCCTGTGGCTCTGTATGTTGGGGGTTCTTCCAGGGCTGGTTGGGGAGGGCAAGCTGGGCTGGGGCGGTGAGGAATCATGCAGGGAGAGGGAAGAGAAGGCCAGGCCTCCCTTACTGGGCCCCATCCCTGGTTGGCCTTACCCCTTGGCTGACACAGTCTCTAACTCTCGGTCTCTTGCCTGTCTGCAGCTCTTCCCCAAGGCCCTGCAACGCCTTTCCCGCAGCATTGTCCGTTCTCGGGCACACAGCACTGCGGTTGGCATCTTTTCAGTCTTGCTTGTGTTCACCTCTGCCATCGCCAACATGGTAAAGGTCAAGTGGGGATTCTTCTACCCCTCCTCTATGCCAAGCACTGCTCTGGGCTTTGGGGCTACAGAAAGGAATAAGACCCATTTCCTGCCCTCCAAGAGGTTGTTATCCCAAAGGAGGGGGTGGGGTTAACTCTAGTCCCCCATTCTCCTTGCTCTCCCCATCTCCTGTCATCCTTTAGTGAGAACTTTGACCTTCAGGGTATAAGGCATTGAGGCATGGCCCTTGAGCCCCTCTCCTCCATGCGTACCCTGATATGCCTCCCTCAACTTTTGCAGTTCACCTGTAACCACACCCCCATACGGACTTGTGCAGCCCGGATGCTGAATGTAACACCTGCTGACATCACTGCCTGCCACCTGCAGCAGCTCAATTACTCTCTGGGCCTGGATGCTCCCCTGTGTGAGGGCACCGCACCCACTTGCAGCTTCCCTGAGGTGTCCAAGCCGTGTTCAGGCGGGATGGGGTGGGGGGTTCCTAATCAGTACTAGTTATTGATTCCTCTGTGCCAGACCTGCTGATGGGCAATGGGGACCCAGGATCTCACCAGAGTTCCTACTGGAGGAACATCTAGGGGTCCTGGAGTGGTGTGGGGCTGACTGTGGAAGGTGAAGGAGGTTTGGGTTTGAGGTTGTGGAGGGGAGCTTAGGTCAGGCAGGGAAGTGCGGTGCTCTTCCTGAATGGGTGGGGGAGGGCATGACTTCTGTCTTGTTCCAACACCACCTCTGCCATTGCTCCCCAGTACTTCGTTGGGAACATGCTGCTGAGTCTCTTGGCCAGCTCTGTCTTCCTACACATCAGTAGCATCGGGAAGTTGGCAATGATCTTTGTCCTCGGGCTCATCTATTTGGTGCTGCTTCTGCTGGGCCCCCCAGCCACCATCTTTGACAACTATGACCTGCTGCTTGGTGTCCATGGCTTGTGAGTTTATCCTCAATCCCTTTAATCCCCTGCGAGCTTCCTGACCCTTCTGGGTCACTGTGATTTTTCTGGTCCCCAGGCCTCTTGTGCCCTCGCAATGTCACTACTCATACTCTTCACCTTTAGGGGGAAAAGAGGCAGTAGAGGAGCTCCCAGCATATGACCCCTGACCGTCACCCCAAGGAAACCCCAGTCTTGGGAAGTCCCTGTGTCTTTAGGCTAGACATTTAAAGAATTCCTTCTCTCATTTGCATGGTACTTTCATACCCATTCTCTTAGGCCACACAGCTGCTTGGTGGCAGAGCCCTGGCTAGGAACAAAAACTTTCGACTCCTGATTAAGGGCTTTGCCTGGGACACCACACTGGCTTTTCCTCTGCAAACCCCATCCCATAGCTCTGTGTAGTAGGAAAAGCCTCTGGAGTCCACTGGGTTTGAACCCCACTCTGCCTCTTGTTAGCTATGTGACCTTAGACAGGTAAGTTAACTTCTCTGAGCTTCAGTTTCCTCATCTGTAAAATAGCAGTGGCACCTAGATTGTAGATGGCTGTAGAGATTATAGTGATATTTGTTGAAGCCCTACTCCAAGCCAGGTGCCACGCTAGGCCTTTTGTGTGCACTATTTAGATCTTGTCCCTCTTTTACTGATGAGGAAACAGGCCTAGAGTTAAACATCTTGTTCCAGGTCAGAACTGGTAAGTGGAGGAGCTAGGAGTGGAACCTTCTCATAACCTCTGCTCTTAATGAGTTAATATAAGCACAAGCCCTGGCCCTGTGCCTTATTTTGTGCTATGTGCTCAGTAAATGCAGTTTCTGTCTCCCCTTCCCTGCCCCCACCCAGCAACCCAAGAACTGATGACTTTGTCTCTTGTATCTTCCTGCCAGGGCTTCTTCCAATGAGACTTTCGACGGGCTGGACTGGTAAGTGAGGGCTCTGGGGCAGGGAAGGGCAGGACTGCCACATGTCTCTTGCAGACACTGAGCTTGACTCTGCTTACCCTCAGCCCAGCTGCAGGGAGGGTGGCACTCAAATACATGACCCCCGTGATTCTGCTGGTGTTTGCTCTGGCGCTGTATCTGCATGCCCAGCAGGTGGAATCAACTGCTCGTCTGGACTTCCTCTGGAAACTGCAGGTGACTGAGTGGGCCTCTGGGGCAGGGGGAGGATCCTGGGGACAGAATCTGGGTCAAGCCAGAAATGCATCTTGTTAGCTGGCCAAGGCTCAGGCCCACCCTGGCCCCAAGCCTTCTGTGTGCCCATCCCCTATCCCTGCCTCATTCTGTCCCTGCCCCTATCACCCCTTTGCCTGTTCTTCAGGCCTCATCTGTCCATGCCTTTCTTCTTCCCCGTGATTCCTTCTGATGCCCGTCTCCAGGCACTGGCCACTGCACCTATCTCTTGTGAATGTTGGGCAGTGGGTGATGGGTGTGGTGTCCACAGGCAACAGGGGAGAAGGAGGAGATGGAGGAGCTGCAGGCATACAACCGAAGGCTGCTCCATAACATTCTGCCCAAGGACGTGGCTGCCCACTTCCTGGCCCGGGAGCGCCGGAACGATGAGCTCTACTATCAGTCGTGTGAGTGTGTGGCCGTCATGTTTGCCTCCATTGCCAACTTTTCTGAGTTCTATGTGGAGCTGGAGGCAAACAATGAGGGCGTCGAGTGCCTGCGGCTGCTCAACGAAATCATCGCTGACTTTGATGAGGTACTTATCTGGTTGGTTGGTGCTGGCAGAGCGCCTAAGGGAGACTAGCCGGACCAGGGCAGTGGAGAGAACTTTGGATAGGAGGGCCAGCATTGGAGGAGGCGTGGCTGGATTGGGAGGAGGAAGGGAGGTTTGATGGGACCCAGAGATGTTAGGGTAGGAGTAAGGGTAGGTACGGCAGAAACAAGGACAAGCACCCTTGGTGTCCGAGGCAGCGAGGTCAGCCCCAGTGGGGCAGGGTCATCACTGCTGGGAGCAAAGGACATGACGACCTGCGGAGAGGACATGATAGGTACCGGGTGGATGTTACTGAATAAGAAGGCAGTAAACTGGACAGAACCTCATGAGCCCAAGTAAGCAAGATGGGCCCCTCAATAGAGAAAATGGAAGCAAATGTGAGGAAGTATCCTGAGTATCCAGGTCAGGAATGGGTCATTAGTGTTCTGGAGGAAAGTCACTTCCCTCTGGCACTCAGTTTCCCAAAAAGTGAGGGTTAGAATAATTGACGGCTAATATCCCTTCTATAGTTCTGGATTCTGTGAGCGAGCTTTGGAAGTTGGCCTAAAGCTGTATGCTTGAGTCCTGGCCTGAGGTTCTGATGGCTGCCTTGTAAAGGAGGCCTATTTTCCAAGTTCCTCCCTCAGTCCTGCACTAACTGGAAGACGGGACTCACTCACTAAAAGGATGGGAGCTGTTGAAACAGGGAAGGGGGGGATGAGGCCAAGGCATGGCATGAGTGAGCATTGGGCAGGGTGGGTTTGGCCTCTCTGCCTTGACAGCCAGGTCTCCCTGTGCTGTCCAGATCATCAGCGAGGAGCGGTTCCGGCAGCTGGAGAAGATCAAGACGATTGGTAGCACCTACATGGCTGCCTCAGGGCTGAATGCCAGCACCTATGATCAAGCGGGCCGCTCCCATATCACTGCCCTGGCTGACTATGCCATGCGGCTCATGGAACAGATGAAGCACATCAACGAGCACTCCTTCAACAATTTCCAGATGAAGATTGGTGAGATGGCCCGCTTGCCTGGCAGCTTTTTCCCAGGGCTGTTTCTGGGTGAGGCCAAGGAATCAGGCTGGGGATGGCATCACAGATTTCCCATCAGGAATCCTTTGGGATATCCTTTTCTCTCACCTCCTAGCTCGTCTCATATTAAGAACAGAGATCATTGATTGAGGGCCTACTGTGTGCTAGGCACTGAGACATCGTAATCCTCACATTGTTATCCCCTTTTACAGATAGAGACTGACTCTCATATTAAATAACTTGGCCAAGGTCAAACAACTAGTAGGTGGCTGAAGTAGGATTCAGAACCAGGTTTATTTAAGCTCTAGTACCTGTACCCTCACCTATGGCCAGTCCAATAAGAGGTACTTCCTCTCAGATGTCCTAGGAGCTGATGGGCGGGAGTAATGGTTAACAGACTGGGTTCTGGACTCATAACTGGTTTAAATTCCGGTTGTTCCACCTACTGGCTTGTTTAGCAAGTTGCCCAACTCCTCTACGTTTCACAAGGTTATCTATAAAATGGGATGATACCTACCTTTTAGGGTTGTTGAAGGGATGAAATAATGGAATGCATAAAGCTTACCAGAGTGGTTGGCACAGAGCAAGCACTCAGTTGATTAACTACTGTTATAGCAATAGCTGTTTTAACTCAGGGGAGCTGCTCAGCTGACATACCCAGATCTTCCATTCTTTACAACCAGGACACTTATCCCTTTGCCACTTTTCTTCTCTGGGTCCTTCTAAAGGTTCCAGGAGGGGGGATGACTCCCTGGGCTGACTCTGGAACATCCACTAGTCTGTTTCTTGCTGCTGTCCCCATCGCAGGGCTGAACATGGGCCCAGTCGTGGCAGGCGTCATTGGGGCTCGGAAACCACAGTATGACATCTGGGGGAACACAGTGAATGTCTCTAGCCGTATGGACAGCACGGGGGTCCCTGACCGAATCCAGGTGAGGGGGATGTGAGCAGAGGCTGGGAAGGGTATGGGTCCGGAGGGCTTCTGCAGGTCAGCTAGGACAGGGGTAGGGTGGCAGTGTTCTGTGGTTGGGGGTGTGTGGGATGGGGGGCTAGCATGACTAGAAACCCCTGGACCCCTGCAAATGCAGCAGGAAGGATCCCAGGCTAAGTGGGTTCCCCTCCCATCCCCCAGGTGACCACGGACTTGTACCAGGTTCTAGCTGCCAAGGGCTACCAGCTGGAGTGTCGAGGGGTGGTCAAGGTGAAGGGCAAGGGGGAGATGACCACCTACTTCCTCAATGGGGGCCCCCCCAGTTAGCAGGACCCAACTACACATTCAGCTGACAGGACCAAGGTGGGCATTTGAGTGGACTCTGTGCTCGCTGGGTGGAGCTGTGGCAGGGGGCACCGAGCCTCCAGACCCTGCTGACCACAAAAGGGAACCTCCCAGCAGGCTGTGCTTGGACCATGCTCGTCTGCCCTCAGGCTGGTGAACAGGGGGATACCAAGAGGATTATGCAAGTGACTTTTACTTTTCTAATTGGGATAGGGCTGTTCCCTCTCCTCTCTTCCAGCTTTTGGGAGCAGGGGAGGGGGCAGGGCAGCGGCAGAGGCAGCAGGGATTAAAATGGCAGCTTGCCATGCCTACCCTTTCCCTGTCTGTCTGGGTAACAGACTCAGGGCTGGGCCCTTCCTTTCCCTCTTTTTCCTGGGAATATTTTGTACAAAGACTGGGGCAGGCATGAGGAGTGCCTATTCCATGCTTGCCTCTGCTATGCCTGCATCCCCAGCACTGGCCTTGGATACCCCACCCCAGTCGGGTCTTCCTCCTAGGCACAGGGCAGACGAGGGAGATGCTCTGGGGACCCTACTCTGTCCATATTTCAGGGGAATGTTTCCATTTGCCAAATCCCAGTCCCATGATCTGTCCCCAAAGGGGAACAAAGGGACTTCTGACAGCTCAGATTTAGCCCTAGTTCCTGCACAGCTCCAGGAAAAGGGGCATCTAGCCTCCTTTGGTACTGTGAAAACACCCAGCCAGAAAGCAAGCACATATGTGGGGATGTCAAAAGGTCAGGAGCTGGAAGTTCACCTGTAGATGCCCAAGAGAGCAGGCTGGCCAGGGAGTGGGGTGGTACCAGACTCTTGATCTGAGGGCCCCATTGGGGTCAGGATCAGGTCACTCTGCCCCCATGCTCTCTTGCTGTCTGCTGGCAAGGGGGCACAGAGCATCTCTACCCCTTCTGTTGCCAAATAGAAAAGGGTCAGGGCATGGAGGAGGGTGACCCTGATCTCAAACCTGTCCTCCCAAGTCTTGGCACTGGGGAGGGCCTGTATGTCTGTGTAATGTGTGTGCCTGTCAGCCTTTTTGTGTGTGTATCTGTTTCCAGGTCTGTGTGTGTCCTTATGGTTCTCCTCAGCTCTCCACCCTGGGTTGCCTCTCTCCTGTGGGCCTCTGTCTTCGGGGAATAAGGCAGGGTTTCTGATTTCAAGGGATGGAGAGAGACGCCTAGGTTGTACAGGAGTAGCATGGGGTGTGGCAGCAAGAGGAAGGTGGCCCTGGGGAGAGGAGTCCTTTTTGTGCCAAATCCCTAAGTGCCATTTGGGGGCCGTGTGTGCAGCATGACTGTCTCCCTGCCTGGGGCAGGGACCCAAGCGCCTGCTTGAGCCTCAGTGCTCATGCACTTGAACTGTCTGGGTTTGGCGGGCAGAGCCTCAGGACTTTCCTGGGTTCCCCAGATGGTGGTATACTTTGGGACTGGGGTAGCATGGGATCCCTCTGAGGACCCAGATACTGGTACTAGGGGATGGGGCAAGGGAACCTGAAACTTGGCTTTCCCCAGCCTTCAGTCTCAGTCTAGCATGTTCCTGGCTCCCCAGTCTCCATGAAGCCTTCAAGGGCTGGAAGGAGGGTCAGGAGGTTGGACTCTAGGTTCCCTTCCTATCTCTGCCTTCCTTTTACTCCTTTCCCTGCAACCTCCTTGCCACCTAACTTAGTTGGTGCCTTGGTTTCTCTGTCTGTCTGTACCTATTTAAGCAGAGGCATTAGCCTGAATTTTGCTTGAAGATCATTTTGTGTTAAAGATGATTAGAGAGACAGAGAAGAGGGTTCCAGAGTTGCTATGTTTGGGGAATGAAAGGGGTGGGTGGCACCCTTGCCCTTCCTCATGCCTTTTCTGACTCGAGCTCCTTGCAGAGGCCTGGTTTCTGGCTTGCACTGCCTGCCTTGGGGGATCTTGATGCATCGGTCAAGTGGGTCATCAGGCACTTCATTAGCTATGGCAGGAGGAGGGGAAAAGACTAGTTGGTCCAGAGAGAAGATCAACTCTCTCTCCCCAGACATATCCCTGGATGGGAAAGGGACTGCTTGGAGCCCTGGGGTGGGGATAGGGGTGTAAGGAGACCAGAGTGGGAAGACCTCAGTCTTGGGTGATTTGTCTTTGCTTCTTGTCAAGTGGGAGGGACTGTCCAACACCCTGACTCCCCATACCACAGTGCCAGCCATGCCCTTTTCCTGGGCTACCATTGCCCCCTTTCTCACCAGTTGGTGGGGGAGTCAGTGGATGGGAGGCCCATGGACTTTGGTTTTATAATGTAACCACTGTGGGGGTGGGGGAGGGTGGTATACCATGTATTTCAGTGAAATATTTAATATATTTAAATATCAATAAAATCAAACTCTTTGTAAAATTCCCAGCTCTCTGAAGATGTTCTGGGCCCTGGGTTGGGTCAGAAGTGTCAGAGCCAGGTATAGGAGGCAGCCTTTCCTCTGTGGCTAGAGGGTTTCCTCTGGTTTTTTCCCTGCCAAGCTGAAGCTGCAGTGTCTTCAGAGAGCATGACTACTCTAGGCCCTTCAGCATCATGAAGACCATTGTGTGTCTTCCCAGACTTGTTACTCGGACACCTGCCATTCCTGAGGTCAAGGACACCCTCAGTAGTCTTTCCTGTACCTTGGCCCCTCCCAAACCAAACACCAAGTTCTGGCTCCCACACATCTGATCTCATAGGAATTTGGGCATTGGAATAATTTCCCTCCCCCTCACTGCCAGTGCACACAAATGATTTCTAATCCAATGTTTACTCTGTTCTTGAGGTCCCCTCCTCCCATTAATCCCTCAGTGGAACCAGGACACCTTCTCCGTTTTCTCCTTCTTTGCCCTGCTTCCACAGTCCATCGTGCAAATATATCCTGTTCAATACAGACTGAAGTTTCTGTCACTCAGAACAGAGTGATCCATAAACCTGGAAAAGAAAGAGAGGGTCTCAGATTCAGCCAGGCCAGGCTGGTGTGTGTGTGGTGGTGTCCTTAAACATAGCTCCCAAGACTGCCTCAGGGCAGAAAGGGCAGGGGCAGTAATGAGGAAGTAGGGCTGCTGCCTATGAATGGTGGTTGGAGGGTGGGAGACAGCAATGAAGGGAGTGGAAACATCCCTGGACCTCACAGGAGAGCTATAGATACTTGTCTTGTGCTTGCTCCAGAAGTCCTATCCACAAGATGAAATACACAGACATAAACAGATCTTTAACTTCTTTGAATGCCACCACTGCCCAGATTCTGGGGCCAGCTTTTCCTGGTAAGATCCAAACTTTGTCTTCTATTCCCTAACTCTTAGTAGAGTGAAGCAGTCTCTAAGGATGGAGTACTTCCCTTTGCCTCCCCACCCTTACCCATCCCAGCCCAACCTGGTCATTGGGCTTTTAATGAGGCAGTGGCGGGGGCTCCGGATCCGTGGCATGGTTTCTTCTGGGCGCACTCCTGGATCATGGGACCGCCAGAAGCTGAAGTTCTGAGCATCAGTCAAGGGGACTCTGAAGACCTGATTGGGGACTGAATGTTGGGGAAGGGCAAGTTATCCAATTTTTTCAACTTCTTTGCTCCCCCATGGCAGTATAAGCCCAGCCTAGCAACTGGGCCTGACCAGGTGCTGAAGAAGTCCTGGGAATCTGGTCACCACACCCATCTTCATTTCCGGATTCCAGCATCTAATACCCTTCATGGTCAGTTGAATCAGTCTTGGTTCTTCCTGCTGTTACTAAGCCCATCTCCAAGAGAGCTTTCCCAAGTGCTAAGATGGTGGAAAAACAAGTGGCCAACCCCTTAGGGAAATGTGCAAGATGGGTCTACTGGCTCTTCCCCCTTGCTCTCAGGCTTAATCATTCTCATTCCCTTCCCTCCTCTCTGAAAAAAATTGCTTCCTTTTCTCATTCCAGGTAATTCTCTGAAACTCAGCCATGAGTACCTCATACTTAGGTACTGCTAATAGAGTCACTTATCAAGTGTCTATTATGTTCTAAATGTATTAGGTGTTCTTAAGATTTTGAATAGTGTATCAGACTTTCCTAGGTTTTTTTGTATTTTTATTCTTTACTTGGATAAATCTAATTATACCACTGTATAAAATTTGTATATTCTTTAAGCTTAATTATAGCCTAATATCCTGGCTATATAGTCTTTATAATCATTATTTTAAAAAAAAATCCCTAATATACCATTTGAGTAGATGTTACATGTTTTACTTAGTTGTTTTCCTCTTGATTAATAGTAAGCTCTTAAAAAGAATTTGCTATTAGGAATAACTCTTAGATACTCCTCTTCACACATATGTCTCTTTAAATTTCTGAAAGTATCTTAGTTTTCTGAGTTAAACTTTAATTTTTAGATAACTATGGATTCATATATAGTTGTAAGAAATGATAACATAAGATCCTGTGTACCCTTTACTCAGTTTCTCCCAATGGGAAAGGTAATTGGCCTTTTATAGTCATGTTCTCCCACCCCTTCATTGGCAATCAATAATGTGTTCTTCATTTCTATAATTTTGCCATGTGAAGAATGTTATATAAATGACATTGGGGGGACTGGCTTTCTTTACATGGCATAACTCTTTGAAGATTCCTAGTTCTCACATGTATCAGTAGTTTGTCCTAGAATCTTTTTTAAATGTACATTTTCTCTAACTTTTATAACAATGCTAGAGTATGATTCCCATTTTCACATGGTTCAGTGAGGTTAAGTGGTTAAAGGAACTTGCCCAAGGTCACACAACCTGTTTGGAGTTTAAACTCCATTCAAATTCCAAAGCTAGTGCTTGGTCTACCACTACTCACAGGCATAGCATATAATATAAAAAGTACTGTCTTATCTCATTTTGTTGTGATCCTCACAGTTCCATAAGTTCGGTAGAGCAGGCATTTTTTCCCCCCTTTTTTTCCTTAACAAATGAGCAAGCGTAAGTGACTACCCAAGGTGAGACACTTAAAACTAGGACTCAAATATGGGGCTTCAGCTTCCAGTCTGATTCAATTTTTGTTTTATCTTGCTTACCCCATTCAAGTCTACTTTCTCCCTCCTTTTCTCAGCCCCCCTTCTTGGCTATTTTTTTTTCCCCTTGCCCTAAAATCATGCCCCACCACAGCCCAGCCATTCTTTATGAACTCAGGCATATCTGTTCTGCCCCTAGCATAGTGCCCACTCCAAGATACTTACATGTCTTTAACAACACCTTCTTTATAGCTTCATGATACCTTGTGTGGCTATTCTGGTGTACGGAATAATTCCCATCTTCTGAGATAATACGGGGAAGCCTAGTGGGCACTGGTTCCTTCTGGTCTGAAACAAGAAGCAGACTTGTTATAAATACTTACAAAGTGGGGCTCTTTGGTTTTCTGAGTCTCTGGTCTCCATACCAACCAGGCACATGGCAGGGGTCTCTCCTAGCCACTCAAATCTGATCTCAGATCTCAGAAGTCAATTCACAATGCCTGTGTCAGAAGGGAGGGAGAGGGAACCGATCACAAGACATCCCTCACCCTTCTCTTGCTTCTCTTCAACTCCTGGGTTTTGAATGGCTTCCTGCTGGAATCAGGATATTGACAGACCCTTAGGGTTAGTGCAGGTGAAAAAGGCCCCTTATCTGGATGGACACCTATTTCCTGGGATTGGCATATTTGAAGAGCTTTAACTGGTCTAATAGGGAAAGTTATGTTTGAGCTAAGTCTTGGAGGATAAGAAGGAGTCCATGGGACATAGTGGTATCAAGAAGAGCATTCCAGGCAGCAGGATAGCAAGTGTGTAGAAGATAGAAGTATGAGAGAGGTTTCAGCTTGCTATTGATTTAGAGCCTGATTTGTGCTTGGCAAAATGGAGAGGGGCAGGGAAGGGGCTAGAAAAGTGGTAGAGAGTAGGGTAGGGTAAGGTAAGGTATAGTAGAGTAGGGCAGTATATATTTTATGTTTTTATTTTATTTTTGAGAGAGACCGTGCGAGCGGGGAGGGACAGAGAGCAGGAGACAGAATCTGAAGCAGGCTCCAGGCTCTGAGCTGTCAGCACAGAGACAGACGCAGGGCTTGAACAGACGGACTGCAAGATCATGACCTGAGCCGAAGTTAGACACCCAAGTGACTGAGCCACCGAGACGCCCCTAGAGTAGGGCAGTATAGACCTAGCATTCTTATGGGGGGTTAGGAATCCTCTCTGAGGCAAAACTGGAATCGCACTATGGAGGCTGAAAAGACCAGAACTTCCTTACCCAGGTCTAAATGTTTGTGTCTCCCCTAAACTCCTATATCAAAAACCTAATTCCCAAGGTGATAGTATTTGTAAGTGGGGTCTTTAGGAGGTGATTAGGTCATAAGGGTAGAGCCCTTAAGAATGGAATTGGTGCCCTTCTAAAAAAGGCCTCAGAGAGGTCTCCCCTTCCACCACATGAGGGCACAATGAGAAGGCTGCAACCTGAAAGAAGGCCCTCTTCCTGACCAGGCTGGCACAGTGCTCTTGCACTTCCAGCCTCCAAAACTGTGAGAAATACATTTCTGTTGTTGATAAGCTACCCAGTCTATGGCGTTCTGTGATAGCAGCCCAGATGGACTAAGGTGCAGCCTCTCTTGCAGCTAGGGCATAGGCAAAGAGTTTTAGCTAGGCCAAACACATCTGCCTCAGATTCGGAATCAAAGATGAGGCTGCAAAGAAGCAGGGGCTGTGTAAAGTCTTTTTCTACTAATGGGAAGTTGCAGCAGCGAAGCTACCTCTTCTTTCTAGCAGCAGCATCCAGAGCCCAGTGTCCTTGGTGTCTGCGGTGTCTGCTACAGTACTGAATGCAGCAGTGTCTATGCCAGCCAGGTCTGCAGCATGATTCTGAACATTCTTTCTGGTTATTAGCCACCAAACCTGGTTCTCTGTTCCTTTTACAGCTCTATGCACTTACCGATATTCTTTTTAAAGAAATTACTTTATTGTAAAATTGATGTAAAAGTAGTTGTATATATTTAATATGTATAACTGAATGAGCTTGGAGGTAAGTAGACACCTGTGAAACCATCGCTGCAATCTATGCCGTAAACCTTATCCATCCCCTCCAAAAATTCCCTCCTGCCCTCTTTATTGTAATTTATTTTGTGATAAGAACATTTAACAGGAGATCTATGCTTTTAGGAAAATTTTAGTATATAATACAGTATTAACTGTAGGTTCTATCTGTACAGATCTCTAGGACTTACCTTTTTTAAATAACATCTTTTTTTTAATGTTTATTTATTTTGTGTATGTGTGAGAGAGAAAACATCCCAAGCAGGTTCTACACTCAGTGCTGAGCCCGATCTCACCATCGAGATCATGACCTGAGCCGAAATCATGAGTTGGATACTCAACTGACTGAGCCACCCAGGTGCCCTTAGGACTTATATAACTGAGACTTTGCACCCTTTGACTACTACCCCTCCACTTATCCCTACCCCCAGCCTCTGGCAACCACCATTCTAGTCTCTGCATCTGTAAGTTTGATTATTTTGGATTTTTCACGTAAGTGATATCATATAGTATTTGTCCCTTGTTGGCTTATTTCACCTAGCATGTCTTCCAGGTTCACCCATGTTGTTGCAAATGGCAGGACTTCCTTCTTTTTAAAGGCTGAATAATATTCGTGCGCCCGTGTGTGTGTGTGTGTGTGTGTGTGTGTGTGTGATCATATTTTCTTTATCCATTTGTGTATTGATGGACATTTATGTTGCTTCCATGTCTTGGTTATTGTGAATGATGCTGTAATGAACATCAAAGTGCAGATATCTCTTTGAGACCATAATTTCAATTCCTTTGGGTATATACCCAGAAATAGGATTTACTTTTACTTTTTTAAGGAACCTCTGTACTGTTTTCCACGCACTGCACCAATTTACATTCCCATGAACAGTATACAAAGGTTCCCCCCCTTTTCTCCACATCCTCACCAACATGTTATTTCTTTTTAAAAGTTTACTTATTTAGAGAGAGAGAGAGCAGGGAAGGCGCAGAGAGAGGGGGAGAGAGAATCCCAAGCAGGATCCACATTGTCAGCATGGAGCCTGGTGTGGGGCTAGAACTCACAAATCAAAATCAAGAGTCAGATGCTTAACCAACTGAGCCACCCAGGCACCACCCGCCCCCCTTTTGAAATAACAGCCACTTTTACAGGTGTGAGGTGATATATCATTGTAATTTTTTAAAATGTTTATTTATTTTTGAGAGAGAGAGGAGAGAGAACAGGGAGGGGCAGAGAGAGGAGACACAAAATCCAAAGCAGGCTCCAGGCTCTGAGCTGTCAGCACAGAGCCTGATGTGGGGTTTAAACCCACAAACCACGAGATCATGACCTGAGCCAAAGTCAGACACTTAAACCGACTGAGCCACTATGCACCCCTCATTGTAATTTTAATTTGCAATTCTCTAAAGATTAGTGATGTTGAGTATCTTTTCATATACCTGTTGGCTATACATATGTCTTCTTTGGATAAATGTCTACTCCAATCTTATGTCAGTTTTTTAATCAGATTTTTTTTTCTATTGAGTTACAGGAATTTACTTTGAATATTAATCCTTTATCAAATATACAGTTTACAATGGTCTCCTCTCATTCTGTGGGCTGCCTTTTCGTTTTGTTGATTGTTTCCTTTGCTGTGCAGAAGCTTTTTGATATTATCCCACCAATATTTTTTTTAATAAATTCATGTTCTGCTTAAATAGGCTAGATTTGGCTTGCATCTCAGACTCCTGAGCTTGTCAGGAACTGGAAGCCATTCTCTCCAGAAATTGTTGTGATCGCTGACTCACCTCTGGTACAGAGTGGGGATGCTACCTGTCTTCTGGAGTTTTTCCCTGGCTCCTGCTTTCCCCTTCATTCTGGCTTGACCCCATTCATTCGTTTCTGTCCTTCCTCCTCAACTTTTGCTCTCTGGTGGAAATCTTCTTTCACATTCTCTCTCATACCACCAGAGTGATGCACTGTTTGAATCCCCTCTTTGCCAATTGAGGATTTGGACAGGTGACAGAATATTGAGTTCTGAATTCCAAGCCTGAATTGAGCCTGGGGGCTGATTTGTACTTCATCACAGATTACCACAATAAGGGGCCAGTTCCTGGAAATAGTGTCATTTGACTTTGGGCAAGGTGGGGGTGGCAGAATGTCTGTGGCCAAGTACATGTGGACTGAGGAGAAAGAGCAAGACCATATTCCTAGTGGGCAAAGGGACCTTGACTGAGAGTAATTATTGGTCTGGGTGCAGGTAATGGTAGGAGCTCTTTATCTGGTCCTGAGGTCTCTTACTGATTGTCCTTAAGGGTACAGCCAGGTCATGTTCTCTATTTAATCTCAGTTTTCAAGTAGCAGGCTCCCAGCTTTCCATATAAGTGGTTACTGTGTGTTTGGAGGTGTGCTGGACAGTATCTCTCATTTGGATGCCTTCCTCCTGAATCAAGCACCAGCTGGCATACTCTTTGGATGGGGTTTTTGGCAAACTGGAAGATATTTTTGGTAACCCATAATTTCCCCCAGCTGCCAACTTTTGGAAGCCACCTGGGGTGAAGGGTGGTGAGCTGTAGGTAAAAATCATGCCACAGCTACTGTGAATGGGCATGTTGAGGTAGAGGGAGGCAATGAGTTCTTATAAGCAAACTATACTATGGCAGAGTAGATGAACCCATCATTTTGTTGGTAGTGTAACAGAGGTTCTTCATCCCCCCAGTTAATACTACGCTCCATATAGTTTTTGGTGGTACAAAAGGCCCTGATGGTTTCTTCTAGAACTGGGCCATAAATTGGGAGTTTCCATAAGACCACATCTTATACTTTGAATGTATCATGAAGGACATTGGGGTGGTGCAAAGGTACTTGGATGGATCCTCTACTTACCCAAATTATTGTTGCAGGTTTCTCAATACTACAGGCTGCATAGGGCCACTGTTATCCACTACTTTGCCTATTGCCCCCGGTTAGTTGGAACTAGGAGTGACTGGTCACAATGTTTTCAGGTTGAAGAATTTTTAGAATGGGTCTACCTCAATGGCTGCTAGAATTCTGACTTGTAGATTAGGATACTTGCTTGACCATTCCAGATGCTTAGTACATAGTGGTGATAATATCTAACACACATTACTTGCAAGTTGGTATTGCTGTAAGCACAGTAACAGCACCCTGACTAGAAATTCACAGATCAGTTTGAGAGAAAATGTTGTGGTATTTTACATAAAAAATGACTCCTATCTAGGATTTCCTATCAGATTCTGGGCATTAATACCTTGAAGTTGGCTGGAGCAATAACATAGACTGAAATTGGCTGAAGGCAGTTTGAAGTGTTTGGAAGACCATCTTGATTTATTGTCTTCATTGACACAAGAACATCGTCAGTGCATTGGGAGGAAGTAGACAGGAGCATAAGACCAGGGAACCGGGCACATTTTACATATGGGGGCAGTTCCTTTGCCTCCATGTCCAAAAATATCTTCCTCAAAGTCGTGCATTTGTTCAGGATTCTGAACACAGGGGAAGTAGATGGGGTATGGGATAACAGACCTACTGCTGGCTGCAGACTGCTGATATAAAAGGGACTACATGGATCTTCTAGAGATGATAACAATAAACCAAATGAATAACAAATGTGCTCGGCACAACTATAAGAGGTAGGTACTATTATTATCTTATTTTACAAATGGGGGAAAAGAGTCCCGGAGAAGTTTACTAATTTGCCCAAGTTCACTAAATTAGCATATGGCAGAGACATGAATATAACTCAGTATTTTGGATCCAGAGCCCAGGCTGTTAACCACCACACTAACCTGTTCTTGAAATCATCTATTCAGGGCTTCCAGGCAAAACAAAGGACTAAGGGAAAACACAAACTGATAAAACTGGCCTCTTGTTGGGATCCCTTGTGTACAGCTCAGTGGGGGTCCTGTCAAAGGTATCTGCTCACCAGTGTTGAGTTGGGTGTGGCACATGATCTCATTATTTCATTCTAAAGGCAGATCCCCAGGGGCGCCTGGGTGGTGGCTCAGTCGGTTGAGCGTCCGAGTTCGAGTTCGGCTCAGGTCATGATCTCGCGGTCCGTGAGTTTGAGCCCCGCATCGGGCTCTGGGCTGACAGCTCAGAGCCTGGAGCCTGTTTCAGATTCTGTGTCTCCCTCTCTCTCTGACCCTCCCCGTTCATGCTCTGTCTCTCTCTGTCTCAAAAATAAATAAAAACATTAAAAAAAATTAAAAAAAAATAAAATAAAGGCAGATCCCTGCCTCCTTGAGCTCCACTGAAATGTGGAGTATCATTTCCTATGACCGGCATTGGGGAAGCAGAGGATTGAACCTGGTTGGCCACTCTGCAGTAGACTGGACCAGTGCCAGTGCAGAAAACCAGTGGGGAAAGGCTGCGGTCCCATAGAAAAAGTGGCCTATCTGCTGCTATACAGACATAGTCACCCACCTTGGAGGTGCCTCCTTCTTAGGCTTTGGCAGATTGTAGTTATGAGTAGCCTGAGTATCTTCTCTAGTTTCAGGTAGATAGGGGATGATGGTCTATAGCAGCTACAAGATGTATGGGTTGTTTCCAAGATACATTTCCTTTTTATTATTTTTAAAAATCTTTTTCAGAGACAGTGCACACATGGTGGGGAGGTTGGGGGCAGGGGAGGAGCAGAGGGAGAGGGAAAGAAAATCTTAAGCAGGCTCCACACCCAGGCCCCGTGCGGAGCCTGACACGGGGCTCGCTCTCACAACTGTGAGATGATGACCTGAGGTGAAGTCAAGAGTCAGACACTTAACTGACTGAGCCACCCATGTGCCTCCAAGCAACATTTCTCTAACTTCAGTAAATTTATACATTTCAAAAGGCAGAGGGGTTTATAGAGGCTTTGGGCAATTCATTCTTGGTTGAATTGTGCCAAACACCCATTTGAAAAGCCAGAACTACAGTGCCCTCTGCTGGAATCTAAGAATGGCATCCCCAGCTGTCTCCTAACAGGTGGGTCACCAAACAGGCAGTTGGGAAAGATCAGAAGACCTAGAAGACTGATCAAGTGATCAAGAACATTCCAGCCAGGGTGGGGAAAATCATCTAATATCCTCTGACAGGATCCAGAAAATGAGAATGCAAGTGAGAAGTGCTCAGCTTTTACCATGCATTTGAGGCTTACTCTTTCTTTGAAGAGATTATTTAGACGGGAGCCCAGGTGGCTCAGTTGGTTAAGTGTCTCTTGATTTTGGCTCAGGTCATGATCTCTCAGTTCATGGGTTCGAGCCCCACATTGGGCTTTGTACTGACAGCACGGAGCCTGCTTCGAATTGTCTCCCTCTCTCTCCGCCCCTCCCCCACTCAAGTTCTTTCTCTGTCTCCCAAAAATAAACATTAAAAAAAAAAAAAAAAGAATTGGGAGAGCAGCTCTGAGTACTCAGTGAATTCCTCTGGGAAGAGGAATGATAAAAGCAGCAGTGGAGGAAGATGTGTGGAGCTTGTACGTCACTGTGTCTGGCTAGAGGGCAGTTGCTAAAGTCTGGCAGGGAACTGTCATTTGTCTCAAGACAAAAACAACAATAATCTCTTCCTACCACCACTCCCATCAACTTGCCTCTGAGACTCCTATCAGTGGGAAATGTCCTGAGTGTAGATTTGTGTTATGATGAGGTTTAGACTGACATTGGGTTTTCATGCAACAGGACAACGGAGTTGCCTCATCAAAGGGCCAAATAAAAGTTAATTCGTCTGAATTCAAGACAATGAAACTCTGGACTAAGAGGACTCCTCAGGTATGAAGCTTAGACAGGAGAGCAGAGTTCAAAGCAGGTGGTGAGACAGAGTCTGCAAAGCAAAGGGCAGATATAGGGTCATGCTCCCCAGGGAGGGGAGAACAGAGAAGGGAAAACTTAGGCATTCCAAGAGACCAGCACATAAGGTGAACAAATTCTGGAAGCTGGACCGAAACTGCAGGGGCCACCAGTATTAGGATCAGGAAGAATGAATCTGGGAGGGCAGGAATCTACTGATTGGTGGACATGTGAGTTCTGGTCACTGGTGAGGGGTGCTCTTGTGCGGATAGCTGTAACTGGAGGAAAAATCCTTTGAAGCCAGCCAGTAGTTTTTGCTTCTCAAGGAAACTTAATAGTTAAAAATATTGCTTTCCAGATACCCTATCCTGGCAAGTATGTCTCAAGAAGTAAACAAAGATATTTCGGTCATAGGAAAAGTATGTATTCCACATGTATATACTAACATATATTACGGTTTGTAACTTTTCCTCCAGTCACCTATTGTACAGTTTTGTGTGCTAGGTCTTATGTGTATTACATACATTATTTCATTTCATTTAATCTGCACAACAGATCTATAAGGCATTATTATCTCCATTTACAGGCAAGGAAACTGAGGCACTCTGAATTTGCTTAGTGTGAGTTAGCCCCCTGAACATGAACAACCCTGGATACCTGATAAAACTGAGTTATGAAGTCAAGGATAGACCTAAGTATGCTCCCCACATCCCTTTGGTTTTTCTATTTTAGTTCTTTATCAAGAGGAAAAGAAAGGAAGGAGGCAGAGACTCACAGAATATTTGGTTACATGTGTTGACTCACCTCTATGACTTTCCATTATGACTATAATAAGGAAAGCTTGAGTGGGCCCTTTTGAGTAGAATGTTAATACAGTCACACCTACAGGAGAAAAAAAAAAACCTATCTTTCTTTAAAGAAAAATTGTGAATGACTTAAAAATATCCTTATAATAAGAGTATTAGAAGTTTTAATATTAATAGGTTCATTTTTATGGTTGCTGTTAAAGCCCTAGGTGATAGGCAAGGTTAAGAGTGTGGTTAATTTGAGCATGGAGAACAGGCTCAAGTGCTAGTGCAGGTGAACAGAAAAGGGTCAAGCCACTTGAGTGAATGTGTTGACA
This sequence comes from Panthera onca, assembly GCF_046562875.1. Classification (NCBI taxonomy): domain Eukaryota; kingdom Metazoa; phylum Chordata; class Mammalia; order Carnivora; family Felidae; genus Panthera; species Panthera onca. The sequence goes on along the minus strand of NC_138345.1, from coordinate 75,344,660 downwards.
TGGTGAAATCAGCTAGATAATCATTCTAAAGACAAGTGAGGATTACAAATCAGTCCTGCAAGATTGTTTGGATTGTGGAACTAAGGGGGAGCAGAGTCAGGAACTGTGGGTTCTTGAATTAATGGACATATCAGTCGGGATTAGGAAGACTGGGGCAAGCAAGGTAGATGTAGGCTTGCTAACAGCCAAATACAATGTTGTGTCTTATCCATACTCTTCCTGCCCCTTCCTTGTTAATTCCCCAAACCAGTTTTTAAATAATAGAAACAAATGGGGCAAGTTCCCCATTATGGTGGTCTACAGGCTCAAACCTCTCCCAGCGGACCATATACTGCAAGCAGCCTCAGTAGTACCAGGAGTCAGAATGATCTGAGCCCTCTTGCACTCTTCTGTTGATGTGTTAAACAAGATGAGAGCTAAGAGAACAGCAACATGGTAAGTGGATATGAACATTGGTGACTAGATACAAGCAGTTTCAGTGGAATGATTGGGGCAAGAGCCTGACTGGCATGAGTTCAAGAGAATGGAGGGGCGTCTGAGTGGCTCAGTAGGTTAAGCATTGGACTTCAGCTCAGGTCATGATCTCATGGTTCGGGGGTTGAGCCCCGCATCGGGCTCTGTGCTGATAGCTTGGAAATTGCGCATGCTTCAGATTCTGTGTCTCCCCCCTCTCTCTCTGCCCCTCCTCTGCTTGAGCTCTCTTTCTCTTTCTCAAAAATAAACAAACATTAAAAAAATTAGAAAAAATAAAAAAGAGAATGGAAGGAGAAGAAATGGAGTCAGCAAGACCAGACAACTCTCTTGAGGAATTTTTCTGTATAGGGAGCAGGGAAATAGGAAATATAGGGCTTTAAGATGGAAGAAATTGTAGCATGTATGTATGCAGATAGGAATGACCAGGGACAGAAAAATTGATGCAATCGAGTGCAAATATAGTATTGGAGTAGTGTCCTTGAACAGGCAAAAAGATGGGCTCTGATGCACAAGTGGAGGGGTTGGTCTTAATAGGTGTGTGGACCGTTCATTCATTACAAGACAAATATGGACACAGAAGCATGTAGATGGATAGATGTGGTTTGTGTGAGGTTGTAAGAAATAATCTACTTGCTTCTGTTTTCGCAATGAAAACTGTGAAATAGAAAACAAGTCATTATCTGAAAGTGAAGCTAGAGGAGGAAGTGTTGGAAGTCTGAGGAAAGAGAAGGTATGAAGAGGCCTCCAGGAGACAGTACATGGAACAAGGAAATGTAGTCTGACTTCTGGGCAGCCATAAAGGCCCACTTGAGTTTAGTGATTATGAATTTAAAGTGAGGCCTATCAGCATGGTTGTTTTTCTCTAGCTGATGAGTACAAACTACTCTTTCTAGGAGTTGTGGTATAATCAGGGGTGGGAAGGAGGAGAGAATGGTGGAGAAAGAAATGGGAATAATATTTTCGGGGTCAAGGGAGGGTCTTTCCTTCCTTCCCCCCCACCCCCCTGCAAAAGGTTGCAGAATATTTGGATACTTATGGAAATGATTTATTTAGGAGGAGGAAAACTGAAGGAGAGGGAGATAATTTCAGGAGCAAAATCCTTGAGTAGGTGAGAGGGGATGAGATCCAGTGCACAAATGGAGTCATTTCACTCACTGTGCTAGAGGGAAGTTACAGATGCAGTGGAATGTTAGATGTGATGATGGAAAGTCTCTTCTGATTGCTTCTGTTTTCTTAGTGAAACAAGGAGCAAAGACGTTATCAGCTCAGAATGAGGATGGGAGAGGGGTTTTAAAGACTTGAGGAGGAAGAGATGTGAAATAATTGCCTTGAGGAGTAGGGGAGTGACTAGAGAAATATAATAGGATTGTCAGGCAGTCCTGAGTGCCCATCTGAGGTTTGCGGTTACAGTACTAATCATTCTAGAAAGACTAAATGTCCTCGGAGGAGAGCCAAATACATGAACCTTTGTCCTGATAGGTTTCCCTGGAGCTCAACACTCCAACTTCCTGGAGTTTCACAGCCTTATACTAAGCTCCTAGTCAGCCTAGTGTGCCCCAGACCTTGGCCACATGGGCCCACACTTCAGCTCTGAGACAGCTCAAAAGGCTTCAAGGAAATACTAGAAATAGAACATATTTTCTACTAAATGGAATTTTAGGTAGAAATCTGAATGACATGGTTGAAGCCATGGCTTCAACCACGTTGCCTGAATGTCATTGTGGAAAGGGTAGTAGTGCCAGAAATATTGTTCTAAGTTTCCTTTTATTATGAGGTCATGAATGATGGGCAGAGTGCATAGATATTTCAGGATGTGCATGATTTATTAAAATGGCTTGTCAGAAGTGGGAGATGGGTTACAGGCTTATGGCTGGGATGCAGTGAGAGCAGTCTGTGATCAAAGTGGGTGCAGGTGCTTTGCTATAGTTTTGGCCTTGAATTGCTTCTAGATTTTAAAATTTTCTATGAAGATAAAGCAAGGCTGGGTTGTTCTGATTCTTCAGGGTGTTGCTCAGACATTACCTCCTGGATTACTTTGTTTAATAAAGTGGGCCTCTCCAATAAATAAACTTTAAAAATAAAAGGGGCACCTGGGTGGCTCAGTCGGCTGAGCATCCTACTTCAGCTCAGGTCATGATCTCACAGTATGTGAGGTCGAGCCCCACATTGGGCTCCACGTTGACAGTGCAGAACCTGCTTGGGATTTTCTCTCTCTGCCCCCCTTCTCTGCCCCCTTCTCATGCTTTTTCTCTCTCTCAAAATAAATAAACTTATTCTCCATTTTGAGATCTGCAAACTCAGTTGCCTGTAAGAGCCAGACAGATGTTTATGAGTAAAGCAAATTGAATAAGAAACCTGTCCCATCTAACAAGGCAGCTGCTATTTGCTCTGGCTGTTTGTGGTTACATGGGAATTTAAGGCCAGTGTGGCCAGTTCTAATTTTTTAACAGGCAAGAATGTGGATTTTACATAAAATCTTTTATTTTATTTTCATTTATTTTTTTAAATGTTTATTTATTTTTGAGAGAGAGAGAGAATGCACACTCGAGTTGGGGAGGGGCAGAGAGAGAGGGAGACAGAGGATCCAAAGTGGGCTCTGCACTAAATACAGAGAACCAATATGGAGTTTGAACTCACAAACTGTGAAATCATAACCTGAACTGAAGTGGGAGCCACCCAGGCACCCCTTAATCTCCTAACTTTTAAATGTTGGTCCAAAATTTTTGAAGAAAAGAACAATGCAAGCTGAGCCTGGCCTCTAGTCAGCAGTTTATAACTTCTGATCTATTGCATTATCCTCCCCTTATTTCCTCCCTAGCACTTGTTATAATCTGTGAACATCTTGTTTATTTACTTATTGTCTATTAGTCACTGTTGTATTTCCAGTGTTTAACACAGTACTTGGCACAATCAGTTCCCAATAAATAAATATCTGATGTTAGATGAGAAGGGGAGTCTGGATTGGTGCTTTACTTGGGAGCTTTTTATATATTCTGAATATTATTATGTATATGAGTTATACACATGAGGATATGTATGTATATATGTATATATTCATATATACACACATCTTTGTATGGCCAATATTTTCTCTCAATCTCTTTCTTTTTAACTTTAATGTCTTTTGTTACACAATTTACAATTTTTTGTTTAGTACAAATTTTTGTCAATCTTCTTAGGCTTCTAGGCTTTATGTCCTATGAAAAAAGTTTTCCAAGACCATCCTAAGACTGTAAAAATATTATTTCCTCTAATGTTTCTATACTTTTGTTTTATAGATTTAGCTCTTTAATCCATCTGGAATTTATTTTTATGTACGATGTGATGTGGGAGGTCTTTATTATGCTTTCATTCTTAATTTACAAAGTGTGTTTTTTCAATGTTTATTTTTGAGAAAGAGAGAGAGAGAGAAGGTGCAGAGAAAAGGGGGACAGAGGATCCAAAGCAGGCTCTGTGTTGAGAGCCCAATGTGGGGCTCAAACTCAGGAACCGTGACATATGACCTGAGCCAAAGTCGGACATTTAACCAACTGAGCCACCCAGGCATCCCTACAAAAAGTTTTTTAAAAAATATCAAGGGGCACTTGGGTGGTTCAGTCTGTTGAGTGTCTGACTTCAGCTCAGGTCATGATCTCATAGCTCGTGAATTCAAGCCCTGCATTGGGCCTGTGTTGACAGCTCAGAGTCTGGAGCCTGCTTTGGATTCTGTGTCTCCCTCTCTCTTTGCCCATCCCTGCTCATGCTCTCTCTCTCTCTCTCAAAAATAAACATTAAGCAAAAATTTAAAAATGTCAAATGCCTGGGGCACCTGGGTGGCTCAGGTCATGATCTTACAGTTTGCGGGTTTGACCCTGTGTCAGTCTCTGCACTGACAGTGCAGACCCTGGAGCTTCCTTCAGATTCTGTGTCTCCCTCTGTCCCTCCCCTGCTTGTGCTTTCTCTCCCTCTCTCTCAAAAATAAATAGACATTAAAAAAAAATCTTAAAAAAATATATCAAATGCTTTGGCATGCCTGGGTGGCTCAGTTGGCTAAGTGGCCCACTCTTGATTTTGGCTTAGGTCATGATCTCATGCTGTGTGAGATCAGGTCTGTGTCTGGCTCTGCACTGACTGTGTGGAGCCTGCTTGGGATTCTCTCTCTCCCTCTCTCTGCCTTTCCCCTGCTTATGCACACACAGTACTCTCTCTCTCTCAAAATAAATAAACTTAAAAAAATATCAAATGCCTTTTTAGTTCCTAGTGAGATAGTTGTACATATCTTTTTAATTTGACATATGTATGATATATCAATCTTTTCCAATATTAAGTCATCATTGTATTACTGGAATAAGCCCTACTTGGTGGTAGATGACTATCTTTAATACATTCTTGAATTTGATCTGTCAGTGGGATTTGTCCATTTATACTTACATTGGTCCATGGGTTCCTCTTTTGTACTATATTCTATAGTATGCTTTATATTATTTTATCAGTTTTGTGTTAGTGTGATAGAATAGTTTTCATTGCTTTTCGTGTTTTAAAAAATGGAATTATAACTTAAACTTTTGAAAAAACTTCCTATCAAAATTGCACTCACAGACTTTTTTTCATGCAACTGTTTAGCAAGTTTTTCTCTTGTGATCATTGACTTAATATAGGTTTATACTTATTTATTTTATATTTGTCTTGTAATCCAAACATTTACCAAAAAAACTCACAAAACTTTTCACTTTCTTGATGGCATCCTTTGAAGTACAACATTTTTTTTTCATTTTGATGAAATCCAATTTATCTATCTTTCTGTCACTTATGCTTTTGGTATCATATCTTAGAAACCACTGCCTAATCTAAGGTCATGAAGATTTTTCTTTCAACAGTTTGAAGTTTTACCTCTTATATTTATGTCTATGATCCATTTTGAGTTAACTTTTGTATATGGTGTGATGTGGAGTCCAATTTCATTCTCTTGCAAGTGAATTTCCAGTTTTTGCTGCATCATTTGTTGAAAAAATAATTCTTTTCCTATTAAATTGTCTTGGCATTCTTGTTGAAAGTCTATTGATCACAAGTGTAAGGGTTTATTTCTAGATCTCAATTCTATTCTATTGATCTATCTATATGTCAATCCTTATGGCAGTATCACATTGTCTTGATTAGTGTGGCTTTGTAGAAGATTTGAAATTGGGAAGTATGTTCTCCAACAATGTTATTTTTCAACGTTGCTTTGATTATTCCGAGTCCTATGAATTTCTATGTGAATTTCAGGGTACTTCGTCAGTTTTTGCTAGGAACCACCATCTTTGGCACAAGGAATTCTAAGAAGCTAAGCTACACCTGGAAAGGGAGCTCTAATCTATCCCTCTCCTACATGCTAGCTCAGCTCACATAGTGAATTTGGCAAACATTCAGGAATCTCCAACTTGGTCCAAGACAAAGTTATCTAAGTGTCTATTAGTAATTAATTCTTTAAGATTCCTTAATTTCTGGGGCACCTGAGTGACTCAGCTGGTTAAGCGTCCAACTTCAGCCCAGGTCATGAGCTCATGGTTTGTGAGTTCGAGCCCCTCAACAGGCTCTCTGCTCTCAGCACAGAGCCCACTTTGGATCCTGTCTCCCTCCCTCTCTGCCTCTCCCCCACTCAGGCTCTCTCTCTCTTAAAAATAAATAAACATTTTCTTCTTTTTTTTTTAATGTTTATTTATTTTGAGAGAGAGTGCACGAGTGAGGGAGGGTGAGAAGGGAAGGGGCAGAAAGAGAGGGGAAGAGAGTCCCAAGCAGGCTCCATACTGTCAGCTCAGAGACTGATGTGGGGCTTAATTTCACCAACCATGAGATCATTGACCTGAACCAAAATCAAGAATTGGACGCTTAATGGACTGAGCCATCCAGGTATCCCATAAGATCCTTGAATGTCTTGATTTTTTTTTCTTGAGGTATTTTAGAACATAAAATGTGAATAACTCAATATTATAAATAGTAGAAGATCCACTGAATAGGACTGCTAGGTAAATTAATGTTCTTCATTTCCTCTGAAAAACATTAAAAGATGCCTGCAACATTTCAGTTGCAGCTGAGAGCTACTCTTCAGCATACCTGCATACTTCTGCTCCCACAAATTAAACTGTATGGTTACTGGTTACCATGAGGCAGTAGTGTGGTCCACCCCCCCCCACCCCCCCGCCAAACAATTTATGCTGGGTTATTTTGTAACTGCAATTTTACAGTTTTAAAAAATATTAAACTAATAGATTATGTGTTAAAAAAGAGTAGTGAATTATACAAAAAGTAAGTTGAATGTTTTAGAAAAACTCAAAACTTAACAAATTACTGTAAGCCTTGAGTTAAAATAGATTTGAGTTAGAAAATTACCATTTTGTAGCTATCACGAAATAGTATCACTCAGAACTGCCAATAGATACTAAAACTAGTGGATGGAAGTTTGATGAAGAATACGGTATTATGCGGAGTTTGGGTGGCTCAGTCCATTAAGTGTCTCACTCTTTATTTTGGCTCAGGTCATGATTTCATGGTTTGTGGGTTCAAGGCTTGTGTCAGGCTCCGTGCTGACAGTGTGGATGCAGCCTGCTTGGGATTTTCCTTCTCTCCCTCTCTCTCTACCCCTCCCCTGTTCACACTCTCTGTCTCTCAAAATAGATAAAGTTTAAAAAAAAAAAACTTAAGAAAAAAAGAATAAGGTATTTACATTTTTTTGAGTATCTTCCTGGAAAGTACTACAAATTATAAAACAAAAATAATAATGACAAATTACAACACAAAAATAATAACTTGACAGTGGAGAAAACTGGCAAACACCACCTTAATCAAAAGGTCAGTTAACATCACCTATAAAGGGCAAAATGACATTAGGGACCTCCTGATGTGACCTACTGAAGACATACTGTTGCTTATTCCTGCCAAAAATATTTATACCCAATCTAATCATGAGAAACATCAGCAAACTCACATTAAGGACAATTCTACAAAATATCTTATCTGTACTATTAAAAAAAATAAGTATCAATGTCATGACACACAAAGGAACTGAGCAATTGTTCCAGATTAAAGGGGACTAAAGAGGTATGCCAACTAAATGCAATGCTGATCCTTAATCAGATCTCTGAAGGAAAAATTTTTCTCTAAAGGACATTAATGGGACAACTGGAAAAACTGAAATATAGACTATAGATTAGATAATAGTATTGCATCAATGTTAAAATTTGCTGAGTTTAAAACCTATATTGTGGGTTGTTATCTAAGACAATAAAATACAAACTGAGGGGCGCCTGGGTGGCTCAGTCGGTTAAGCATCTGACTTCAGTTCAGGTCATGATCTCACTGTATGTGAGTTCAAGGCCCACATCAGGCTCTGTGCTGACAGCTCGAAGCCTGGAGCCTGCTTCATATTCTGTGTCTCCCTCTCTCTCTGCCCCTTCCCCACTTGTGCTCTGTCTCTCTCAAAAATAAATAAACATTAAAAAAGATTTAAAAAAATACAAACTGAGATGTCTGTGGATAAAGGAATATAATATGAGCAACTTATTCTCAACTAGCTAAGACAGAGAAAGAGAGGGAGAGGGAAAGAAAATGTGGCCAAATAAAATTGGCTAACTTGGATAAACAGTATAGGGAATTTGTACTAAACTTACAACTTTTATATCATTTTGAAATTATATCACCAAAGAAAGTTTTTAAAAAATAATTAATTGACCATATAAGTTTATTTCCTTTCTCTCTCAAATTTGCTAAAATGACATCAAAATAACAACAACGGCATTAACCTTCAAGGGCAAAGAGAGAGTAAGGATAAAACAGCAGATGATACATTTCAGTGGAAATATCTTTTGGAAAATGGCAAGTGGACAGAGGGGTAGTAACTAACCTTTCAGAATGGGAACAGTTCTAACTTAAGTTTCTACAGTGGAGGATAGAACTAGAATTGGGCCGGGGTGCCTGGGTTGCTTAGTTGGTTGGACATCTGACTTGGTTTTGGCTCAGGTCATGATCTCAGTTTGTGAGTTTGAGCCCTGCATAGAGCTCTGAGCTGGCAGTGAGGAGCCTGTTTGAGATTCTCTCTCCCTCTCTCTCTCTGTCCCTTCCCTGCTCATGCTTGTTCTCTCTCTCGAAATAAACATTTAAAAATTAAAAAAAAAAAAAAAAAGAACTAGAATTGGGTCATTTCATCTGAGAGGTTCAAACTTTATAATGTAACAGCTACCACAGAAGGCAGGAGTAAAGAATAGGTCTGAGAACAGGAAGGTGGTAACTGAAACTTTGTCTACAGAGCATGCACCACAAGCAGAAAAACCACTTAGCCCAACAAGGAGATAGAAGATTTCTCTGCCCAGCAATCTCACTTCTGGGTATATATCCAAAGGAAATGAAAAAAGGATCTCAAAGAGTTATCTTCACTCTCATTTTCATTACAGCATTATTCACAGTTTCATTACAGCATTATTCACAGTAGCCAAGATGTGGATACCTAAGTGTCTGTCAGTGGATGAATGAATAAGGAAGATGTGGTGTGTGTGTATATATGTGTATGGTAGAATATTAGTTAGCCATGAGAAAGAAGGAAATCCTGCCATTTGCAACAACAACACGGATAGATCCTGAGGGCATGATGCTAAGGTAAGTTGGACAGAGAAAGAAAAATACTATTATGATCTCATACATGGAATCTAAAAAAGCTGAACTCATAGAAACAGAGTAAAATAGTGGTTACCAAGGGCTGTGGGGTGGGGGAAAGAAATGTTGGTTGAAAGATACAAACTTCCAGTTTTAAGATGAATAAGTTCTGGGGATCTAATGTACAGCATAGTGATTATAGTTAATAATACTGTTTTATATGCTTGAAAGGTGCTAAGAGAGCAGCTCTTAAACGTTCTTACCACAAAAAAGAAAGGTAATTATGTAATGAGATGGAGGTGTTAGCTAATATTATTGTAGTAATCACTTTGCAGTATATATAATCAAATCAACATGTTGTACACCTTAAATTTACACAATGTTATATGTCAATTACATCTCAATAAATTGGGAAAAAAAGACTTCTTTGGGGAAAGTGAATCTAAGAGGCACTGCACTCCTAGCCAGGATTCACTGTGAGGGATGGCATATGGTGGAAGACCAAAAATCTGATGATTAAGTGAAAATTCAGATCCTCATAAGTGTGATTCTCAATACTCCCTTCTCCTGTCCTGGTCCTAGCATTATACCCAAGCCCCAGAGAAACAATTATACGATTCTTCCTGGAAAAATTGTAGCTATCCAGAAGAAAGCTCACAGTGAAGGCCACAATAGACAATTCCCGCCCTAGGCTTTTAGTCAGCTTTTAGTTCCTCACTCTTAAATTATAATGGAGAGCCAAGGATCATGAATTGTTTGACAAGAGTCATCAATGAGAAAAAAAAGGTCATAGGAAAAATAACTCAGAGGAGATGGAGCTAATGCAGGGAACAGAATTTCAAATAAAGTATAATATCCATGAAGAAAAGAGAAAAGATATGCACAAGGAAAGCCAGATAACCAAAAATGGCCCTTGGAACTTAAATACAGTAACCAAGATAAAATGTTCTGATACAAAGGTGTGGTGTTTTCCACATATGTCCACAACTTCTTCACTATTTCTTCAAGAAGTAGAGCTTATTTCCCCTCCCCTTAAGCATGGGCTGCATTTAGTGACTTTCTTCTAACAAAAAGAATAAGGTGGAAGTGATAGTCACTTCTGAGACTAGGTCATAAAAAGGCATTGTGGCTTCCTTACTCTCTTGGATCACCTGCTCTGCAGTTACCTCCCACGTGAGAACACTGCAGCAGCTTATGGAGAGGCCCATGTGGTGAGAAACTGAGGTGTCTTGTCAACAGCCAGAGAGGAACTGAGGCCTATAGCCATCAGATGACTGCAGCCCCTGCTGACATCCTGTTTTCAACCACATGAGAAACCCTGAGCTAGAACTACCTAGCTAAGTTGCTCCTTGGATCCCTGAGTCACAGAAACAGTGAGGTAATAAATGTTTGTTAAGCCTCTGTTTTAGGATACTTTGTTACATAGAATAGATAATTAACACAGAAAGTTGGAAGATAAAGTTGGGGAATCTCCCAAGGAATGCATTTTTAAAAACCCAAAGAAAATAAAGAGAATGATTAGTGAGTTAGAGAATCAGCTCAGAAGGTTTTTTGTTTTAATTTTTTAAATTTACTTTTTGGGGGGGGGGGGCAGAATCTTAAGCAGGCTCCAGGCTCAGCACAGAGCCCGAAGTGGGGCTCAATCCCATGACCCTGGGATCATGACCTGAGCCAAAATCATGAGTTAGATACTCAACCAACTGGGGCACCCAGGTGCCCCTCAGCTCAGAAGAATTTATAGTTGACAAATGGAAGTTCCAAAAAGAGGGAAGAGAGAAAACAGAGAATAAATTAATAAAAGACAGTTTCCTAGAAATGAAGGGCACAGGAGCACCTGGGTGGCTCAGTCGGTTAAGCATCCGACTTGGGCTCAGGTCATGATCTCGCGGTTTGTGGGTTCGAGCCCCACGTTGGGCTCTGTGCTGACACCTCAGAGCCTGGAGCCTGCTTCAGATTCTGTGTCTCCCCTTCTCTCTGCCCCTCCCCTACTTGTGCTCTGTCTCTCTCTGTTTCTCAATTATAAAGAAACATTAGAAAAATTTTTTAATAAAAAAATTAAAAGAAATGAAGGGCACAAATTTCCGGATTGAAAAGGTTCATGAAGTATCTACTGCAATGAATGAAAAAAGACCTACAGCAAATTGCATCATTATGAAATTTATTACTTTGCAGTCCTAGAAGTCAGAAGTCTGGGCAGGCTTGACTGGGTCCTCTGCTTAGTTTCACCAGGCCAAAATTAAGGTGTTGGCTGGGCTGGGGTCTTATGTGAGGCTCCAAAAAAGAATACACTTTCAGGCTCATTCAGGTTGTTGGCAGAACTCAGTTTCTTGTGGTTATAGGGCTCAGCCTTGCTGACTGTCAGCCAGACCACTCTCAGCTCCTAAATGCCACCCACATTCTTTGGCATGTGGCCCCCTCCATTTTCAAAACCAGCAATGATGTGTCAAATTCCGCTCGTGCTTCTAATCTCTGAATTCCTCTTTTGCTGGTAACTGGAGGAAACACTCTGCTTTGAAAGGGCTTGTATAATTAGGTTAGGCCCACTCAGATAATCTCCCTTTCTCCATATAAAGTAACAATCATGGAGTGTTATCCATCATATTCAGAGGTTCCACCCACACTCAAAGGGGAGGGGATTATACAAAGGTAAGATTCATTGAGGGTCATTCTGAGAATTTTGCCTACGGCAAACCTAAAACTGTGACATAACTATACCGGAAAAACCAGGATGGGAGAAGAGAAGCACGGGGTATATGGTATAAGAAAGCTAAATTCTCAACTATCATAACAGGAAAGCAATATATCATAGCCAAAAATGGATAAATCAATACATACCATAAAAGCATATTCTTTAAAAATAGGAAGGTTAAGTACCAAAGAAACAACTGGAAGAGTTCAAAATTTGTCTCTGGAGACTGGAGGTGAGAGGGTAGAGTAGGGGATTCTTATTTTTCATTGTAAACTTTTAGCACCATTACTTTTTTGTTTTAGTTTTTAATTTTTAGAGAGAGAGCGTGCACAAGCAGGGGAGAGGGGCAGAGGGAGAGAGAAAGAATCTTAATCAGGTTTACACTCAGTGCGGAATCCGATGCAGGGCTTGATCCACGACCCTGGGATCATGACCTGAGCTAAAATCAAGAGCTGGACGCTCAACTGACTGAGCCACCCAGGTGCCCCATAATATTACTCTGAAAAAGAATTACAAAGATAACTTTTAAGTATTTCTGATTACACATGAGGAAGATAACTAAAAGGTTTGAAGAATATCATAAAAATCATAAAATTTGCAAATGCCTGACTCCACTTTAAAAAGACCCAAATGAGGGGCACCTGAGTGGCTCAGTTGGTTAAGCGTCCAACTTCGGCTCAGGTCATGCATGATCTCACCGTTCGTGGGTTCAAGCCCTGCATCAGACTCTCTGCTGACAGCTCGGAGCCTAGAGCCTGCTTCAGATTCAGATTCTGTGGCTCCCCCTTTCTCTGTTCCTCCCCTGCTCATGCTCTATCTCTCTCTTTTCTCAAATAGAAATAAAGGTTAAAAAAAAAAAAGAAAATTATAGATGATGCATTGCAGGGGCAAAGAAAGGCATGACAGTCATCAATGGACACAATTTCAAAGAAATGGAATTGGCACCATGTCAAAAAAATTGGTGAATCTACAGTTACACATATTAAGTGAAACTAAAATGTATAAGGTATGTATCTTTTCTTGATTTCCCAATCTACAATGTAATCTTTGACCAACTATTTGTCCAGAAGAGTCTACTGTACAACTGACCCTTGAACAACACAGGCTTAAACTGCATAGGTCCACTTATATGTGGATTTTTTTTGTCATAAATATACTACAACAAAATATATACAAATATATTTTCTCTTATGATTTTCTTAACATTTCCTCTTTCCTACATTGACTATAAGAACACAGTATATAATAAATTTACAAAATATGTGTTAACTGGACAGTTTATGTTCTTGGTAAAGCTTCTGGTCAACAATAGGCTGTTAGTAGTTAAGTTTTGGGGGAGTCCAAAGTTACATGCAGATTTTTTACTATGTGGGGGATCAGTGGCCCTAACCCCTACATTGTTCAAAGATCAACTGTAATTATATTCAACTTGTATTATATAGTATTTATTAATTGATCTAAGCTTGCTAGCTTGACATATATTGGCAGGTTTATACCAGGGATCTGTAGTTGGTGGTCAGGAGTTTATGGATTAGGTTAGCCACACTCCAGGGTTATATGGACCACAATTAGTTTAACGTGCCTCCTGGAAGGATGGAATCAGTGGTAACTAGTTACCTTGCCAAATGGTGATTTCACTAAATTCTTGTCACAGAACTGAAACATCCTAGTTTTCTATGGAGTAATAGGATGTGGATAGACTTATATCACTGGGTTTCATCAATAACTCCAGCAAAGTTTGAGTTTTAAGCACAGGAAACATCAAACTATTGTTTTGATATCTGCATATAAGAGACCACATAATAATGACTCTGTGCGTATGAGAGAGAGACAAAAAGAGAGAAAGAACCCACCCAGTTACTTTTCCCCATGCTTGCAGAACACCACTTTGAGGGTGGAGAACTGTAACTTTTTGGGAAGTTGCCCAGGGGCTATGAGAGAAGGTTATAAGGCATTGACTCCATTGAAGAGTTCCCAAATCAACAATTCTGGACATTAGCTGAGCAAAAAGTTACATTCAGCTCCAGTGAATGGTAGGCTTCTGGCAATCTTTTTTTTTTTTTTTTTTTTTAAATTTTTTTTTATTTATTTTTGGGACAGAGAGAGACAGAGCATGAACGGGGGAGGGGCAGAGAGAGAGGGAGACACAGAATGGGAAACAGGCTCCAGGCTCTGAGCCATCAGCCCAGAGCCTGACGCGGGGCTCGAACTCACAGACCGCGAGATCGTGACCTGGCTGAAGTCGGAAGCTTAACCGACTGCGCCACCCAGGCGCCCCGGCTTCTGGCAATCTTGAGAACCACCTGTTAGAGAACAGTGAGCCCACCTGCCATTCAAACTCAGGGTTTAGGAGTTAACAGATTTTCCTAGAAAGGCTGATCATCAATCATTTGTACAGTTGCCTGCTCACAGCAAAAGACCTGTATAATTTTCTGTAATTTTCTTTTGTTGTAGCATATTTGTAAAAAAAAATTCACATATGAGCAATATGTGTTTGACAATTTGGAATCAAATTTCGGCTCTATCACTGATCTTGGGTAAATAAGTTAATAACCTCTTTGGGCCTGTTTCCTTATTGATAAGAAGAGAATAGTAATACCTACCTCGCAGGCATGTTGAGAGAATTAAATGGAATCATGCATGAGGGTGTAAAATTGAGGGGGGAGGGGGAAACAACTTGTAGGGGTGACAAAGCTGATGTACAGTCTTACTTTTTTTAAAAAATTTTTTAATATTTATTTTTGAGAGAGAGAGAGAGAGAGAGAGAGAGATTGGGGGAGGGGCAGAGAGATGGGGACAGAGGATCCAAAGAAGGCTCTAAGCTGACAGCAGCAAGCCTGATGTGGGGCTCGAACTCATAACTATGAGATCATGACCTGAGATGAAGCTGGATACTCAACTAACTGAGCCACCCAGGCACTCCTGTCCAGTCTTCCTTCTAACCTTACATTTTAAGCCAACAATTTGGCTAAGCCTACAGCCTCTGATAGTCTGCCACTGGAATGAAAAATATTGGGTAAGCAGATGATATCAGAATACATCTCTATTACCCCATAGGGGACTTCAGTTTTATAAAGTGAAGTCTTTTTTTTCTGCCTAGCCTACGATGAAATTAATCAGAAATGAGACTCAGGCCTCTTTGGATTGATACCAGGTCTTATTTACTGGAGTTTAGGTAGTGAACTGGGTAGAAAAACCCTAGGCTTGGGGCTTAGTTCCCTTAATGGTGAGAAGTCCCATCTAGTAGGGGCAGGCAGGGTTGAAGCAGCCAGGAGAGGCCTATTTTTGGCCTGGAACAAAGAAAATTTATGGCTTAAGCCAAATGTGTTTCTCTGAGAGAGGGTGAGGAGCTCCTTATTTGGAGACAATGGCGGCCCCATGGCATAATGCTGGGACACAGCTGGGTGGAGGCCAGTGGGGGAGGGGTGGTGTAGGGGTATTAAGGAATTTCTAGAGTTCACCAGTGGGACCCTTTGTACAAACCATACCTGAAAGGTGGGTATGTAAAAACAGAGCTTTTCTGATATCATTAGAAAGAGGAAAGAGAGTGCCAATAGAGGCCTATACAGGATTAGTCTCTCTCAACCTTAACTTTGTGCTTTATACTTACCCCACCCCCTCCCTTCACCCCAATAAAACTTTGCTTTACTACCTGCCTACACTTAATTTCCTTCACATATGCTCTCCATTTTTCCTGAAATGCCCTGTCCCATCCATTTCTGTGCTTTTAAACAATTCATCTTTTAAGACCTTAACCAATTATCACATTTCCTCCAAAGCCTCCTCTAACTTCTTGTTTTAGAGATGATCAAATATCATTTATTAATTTATTTACCTACAAGTATTTATTAATTGTATTATGTATTCTTGCATAATACATAGTGTATTATGTATTAGGCATTACTAGGCATTGTGAAGATAATACAATTGGGTATTTACTCACTGCCTATTAAAAATCCTTCAATGGTTCCCTATAAAGTTAAAATTCTTAGCATGGCTAACAGCATCCTCCATTTTCTGGCCCCTGACAAGTTTTGAAGGCTTACTTCTCAGCACTTGTCTTCTTTACACTTTATCTATACCCAAGGAGTTCACTTAGTATGGCTCTCTCTCAAGTCTCTGTTCCTTTGTGCAATATTCCCTTCTTGTCTACTTGGTGACCTCCAATCATCTCTTAACTCTTAGTTCTGGGAGCATTTCCTGTGTGAAGTATTCTCTAAAGGATTCTCTTGTGCTCATTCAAATCCAATAGTATCAGGTACTTCCTCTTTTGTAGTTCCAAAGCATTCTATATTTAATTTATTCATACACTATATTGCAAATTTTTTGTTTGCATATTTATCTTTATCCAGCAGCCACTTTATGGCAGAGACCTCCTATCCATCTTTGTTACCCCAGGCACCAATATAAAGCCTGGCACAAAACTGTACTTAGTAAATGTTAACTAAATGAACAAATGAGTGAGAATACATTTATTCTGTTGAACAAACTGAATGTCTCAACATGGATATTAAATGACAGAAGAGGGAAGCTGAATGGATAATCTCCCTACTCCATAATTTTAACTATAGAGTAATTGTTAATTGTGGGGGATAAAGCTCTAACTCAAGGTAGAAAAAGAAACGGCTTAGAAGAAGCTCTTCTATATCTACCACCAGCTCTTCTCCTCTACCCTGTATTCCCCTTACTTGTTTCTTTAGTTGCGTCCCTTTTCTTGTTCCAAAAGGAATTTTGATATCCCAATAGATATAAGTTGAAGAAGGCCATCTTAGCTCCTCCCTGTCCTCTTCTGGAATGTCCAGGCTGGAGCACTGGTCTCTGTGTTTGGTAACCATGGTAATGCCCTGAAGAATTACTATGACTGACACTCCCTTTATCTAAGGAGACAGGATTTATGGGTTCAATGTAGAGCTGGAGTGGGAGTGGGCTAAATAACTTCAGAAAAATGGAGGAATCAAGTGCCAGTTACTCTTTTTCTTGTCCCAGTCTTATGTGTACTGTAAGTTTCAGAAGGCAGCGAGTTGAAAGAGCACAGACCTGGGGTCAAATATTAGTTTTGCCATATTCTTGGGATCTTTGAATAGGTTAAGCCTCTGTTTTATTTTTAAAAATGGCAATGGTATCTACTTCATAGATTTAGAATTAAATTGAGATTAGATTCTACTTCATAGATTGAGAATTAAATGAGATAATGCATGCCAATTTCCTCAGTATAGTGTGTAGCATATGATGGAAACGACAGTAGTTTAATGTAAATATGGTACTCCTGATGAGTCTTTAAGCTATTTCAAGCAGAGCGCTCAATCAGTTCACACTAGTTTTTAGCTGCCTGTTAAATTTTCAGGAATTTTGCAAGCTCGTTGTTAAACAAGCCACTATTAAAAAGTATCTAAACATACAATTGAATAAACGATATTAAAAATAAAATAGATACTAAAAACTCATCTCTTCCTATACTACATTGTACTATTATATATAGGCTTATGAAGTTATTTATATGTATTGTATCTAGATATTGTTGTTTTTATTCTTTTTTCTCTTTGCTTTTCAGTTTGCGAAGTTTCTATTGACATATCTTTAAACTCACTGATTCTTTACTTGGTTGTGTCCAGTGTATTGATAAGCCCATCAAAGGCATTCATTTCCTTTACAGTGTTCTTCAGGTTTTTTTTTTTTTTTTTTTCCCTGAAGTAAGCTCTAGGCCTAACATGGGGCTTTAACTCATGACTCTAAGATCAAAAGTCTACTGACTGTGAGCCAGCCAGGCACCCCTATTACAGTGTTTTTTATGTGATATTTCCTTTTGTAATTTTTTTTTTTTTTTTTTTTTTTTAGAGAAAGAGAGTAGGAGTGGGAGAGAGGGAAAGAGGGAGATAGAGAATCCTATGCTCCATGCTGAGCATGGAGCCTGATGTGGCACTTGAATTCATGACCCTGGGATCATGACCTGAGCCGACATCAAGAGCCGACACTCAACCAACTAAATCACCCAGGCGCCCCTCTAACATTCCCTTTTGATTCTTAGCTTTCATCTCCCTGCTTGCATTACTCATCTTTCTTGCATGTTGTCCACTTCTTCCTTTAGAGTCCTTAGCATATTAGTCAGTTAAATTCCCAGTTTGATAATTCCAAAATTATCAAAAGTCTGGTTCTGATGCTTGCTTTGTCTCTTGAACAGTACTTTTTGCCTTTTGGTATGCCTTATAATCTTTTTGTAGAAAGTTAGATGTGACATATTGGGTAAAAGGAATGGGGGTTTTATATTTATCTGTTTGGGAATTAGGCTGGTATTTCCTGTTTGCTATGGCTATACCTGTCAGAGGCTAAAATTTCCTCTGATGTCTCTGTCTCCCATGTTATCTTTGGGTTTACCTACAGACTCCTTAAATAGGGTCTGAATTTGTAGTTCCTTCCATTGTAATCCTGTTATTATACAGATCTACTGATGTGTTGATAAGAGGGGGAAGCTGGGGAAGTGTTTTTTTTTTTTTTTTTAAGTTTATTTATTTTGAGAGAGAGAGCATGAGCAGGGGAAGGGCAAAGAGAGAGGGAGAGAAAGAGAATCCAAAGCAGGCTCCACACTGTCAGTGGTGAGCCTGATGCAGGGCTGGAACTCATGAACTGTGAAATCATGACCTGAGCCGAAAACAAGAGTCATCCGCTTAACCCGACTGAGCCACCCAGGTGCCCCGGGGGGGGGGGGGGGGAGCGTTTTATAATCCTATCAGGTCTCAGTATTTTAGTGAGTTTGTGTCCTCCCTGGACTGACCTTCACAAATGCTTATTAACTTATTCCCCTCCCCCACCCCCATCTTAGGTGAAACCAGAAGGCTAGAGGAGGCTGGAGTTGGTTATTTTCCTTCTCCTATGTTGGTTAGGCTCTGTTAAGTAGCTACCATTGAGGACAGGCCTTTGTTAAGGAGAACTGAATGCTCTGGGTCTATTTCCAAGTATTTTTTCTCTCTCCCTGCCAGAAGGATGAGGGGATTTTTCTCCAATCTTCATAGTAAGACCTATGGGGCTCCTGGAGGTAAAACTCATGAAAATGTGGGGGCCCTCAGGAGTTGTTGTTTTTGTTTCAATCTCTCAATCTAGCCTATGTGCAATCTCCAGCAGTTAGTCAACTGCCCAAGTATTCCTATCAGTTTCTGGTTTCAAAAGTAGTTTTTGCTCCCAGTAAGTCATGAGTTTCTGTTCTGCCTCTTCGGATTCTGTCTTTCTAGTTTTTATAGTGGAGGTTTGCCCTGTCATGTCAGTTCTCTGCTGGATCTAACAAGGGTTGTTGATTTTCAGTTTGTTCATGTTTTCTTGTTGTTATGAGAACAGGGGCAATGACTTCCAAGCTCTTTACATATCAGATTGGAAACCAGAAGTCCCTGTCTATTGTTATCTATACGGAGGAAATACTATGTGATGGTGTGTTCATCTCTTCCCAATTTCATGCTCAGTGATGTCATATTTGTAGCCTGAAATTGGCCATAATGGGAGAATTTACAATACAGAATTGGCAAATACTACAAACAAAAGCTTGATTTATTTATTTTGTTGACTAGACTTAAGAAAGCGATAAGAGAATAAATTAATGTAGATTAAGTTTAAAAGTGTATCATGTTGGGGCACTTTGGTGGCCCAGTTGGTTAAGCCTCTGACTTTGGCTCAGGTCATGATCTCACGGTTTATGAGTTGGAGCCCTACATCAGGTTCTCTCCTGTTGGCATAGACCATACTTCAGATCCTCTGTCTTTCCCTCTCTCTGCCCCTGCCCCACTCTCTCTTTCTCTCTCTAAAATAAACATATTAAAAAAATAAACATAAAAAAAGTATATCATGTCTATAGCCATTAAATTGTCAATAGCTCAAAAAATTGAAAGATTCTTCAAGTTTTCAAAAACTATTATCCAAGTCAGCAAAAATGTTGCTCAAGTCACTGAAAATAAGTGGAGTTCCAACATTAAGTCTCATTGTTTCACTTTTATTTTATTGATTAACATAAACGAAAATGTCAACCAATAGTCAAAACTATTCTCATTTGTCAAATGAAATCACAGGTTAGTTCTTAAAACAAGAATTTGGCAAAACTGGAGGCGCCTGGGTGGCTCAGTTGGTTGGGTGGCCAACTTTGGCTCAGGTCATAATCTCATGGCTCGTGAGTTGGAGCCCCACATCAGGCTCTGTGCTGATAGCTCAGAGCTTGGAGCCTGTTTCAGATTCTGTGTCTCTCTCTGCCCCTTCCCGCTCATGCTCTGTCTTTCTCTCCTTCAAATATAAATAAACATTAAAAAAAAAAAAGAATTCAGCAAAAGTGGGTTAAAGTATTGTGTGAGAATCAACTGGCTATAAGAAATTTATGATAAAGATTGTAGGCGTGCCTGGGTGACTTGGTCGGTTAAACTCAGGTCTTGATGTCATGGTTCCTGAGTTTGAGCCCTGCGTCGGGCACTGTGCTGACAACTCAGAGCCTGGAGCCTGCTTTGGGTTCTGTGTCTCCCTCTCTTTCTGCCCTTCCCCAACTTGTGCTCTGTTTCTCTCTGTCTCTCTGTCTCAATAAACATTGATTTAATGTTTAAATAAACATTAAAAAAAAAAGAAATTTATGATAAAGATTGTATATTCTATTTTTTAGAAATTGTGTGCTACACATCTTTTATGTTGGTAAGTTTATGTATAAACTTATGTACATATATGTACACATATAATTATTTTCTGGATAGCTAGTTGTTAATAATTTACCAGAACACCCACACACCATGGCCAATTTCAAGCTATCAGAGTGACATCAACTGAATGTGGAATTAAGAACAGTTACAAATGGCACACCATCTTTTCATGTTTTAATTTGGAGACTATACAAATGTTAGAAAGAAATTTTTGGGGGGAAATTTCTTTTTTAAATGTTTAAGAGAGGGAGAGAGAGAGAGAGAGAGAGAGAGAGAGTGGGGGGCAGGGAGAGGCAGAGAGAGAGAGAGAGAGAGAAAGAGAGAATCCCAAGCAGGCTCTGAGCTGTCTGTGCAGAGTCTGATGCAGGGCTCAATCTCATGAACTGTGAGATACTGACCTGAGCCGAAATCAAGAGTCACCTAACTGACTGAGCCACCCAGGGGTCCTGGAAAGAAACTGTTTTAACAGTAGTAGATGGTAATGTTCAACGTGGATGAAATACGACATTTGTAAGCACAATGAAAAATAAGATCAAACCATGCGATACGGTATAATCCTACATTCAGAACAAGATTAATCTGGTTATGAGGAAGAGTAGCTTGATGGGTTTCATTTATAGGAAATAGGGTCCTATTTAAATTAAAAAAAGAAGAGAAAAAAAGGAAAATTCCTCTGGTTTAAGATTTTGTCAATTGTTCTTTCAGAGCAACTTATCTGAAGGTTAACATTATTTTTTATTTATTTTTATTTAATTTTAAATGTTTTTACTTATTTTTGAGAGAGAGAGACAGAGCATGAGTGGGGGAGGGGCAAAGAGAGACAGACACACACACACACACACACCAACTCTGAAGCAGGCTCCAGGCTCTGATCTGTCAGCTCAGAGTCCAAGGTGGGGCTTGAACTCATGGACCGTGAGATGACGTCCTAGCTGAGGTTGGATGCTTAACTGACTGAACCACCCAGACGCCCTGAAGGTTAACATTATTTTGACAATAAACATGCAGTGAATACCTACTATGTGCCAGATGGTGTCCCGTCAGGATCCAGAGATAACATTTAAGATCACACAGCTAGTTAAAAGAACAGCTGGGAATTTTAAGGACATTACACTAAGTGAAACAAGCCAGTCACAGAAAGACAAACACTGTATGATTCCACTTATATGAGATAGCTAAAGCAGTCAAACTCATAGAAGCACAATATTGAATGGGGGTTGTCAGAGGTGTGAAGAGAGGGAAATGAGGAGTTGTTCAATAGGTATGGAGTTTCAGTTCTGCTAAATGAAAAAGTTGTAGAGACCAGTTGCATAACAATGTGATTACAGTTGACCCTATGGAATGTACATTTTTAAGTACACTTAAAAATGGCTGAAGGTTAACAACAACAACAACAAAAAAGAGCTGGGATTTGAATCCAGGCCTGATGCAAAACTCATGTTTAGCAACTATTATTATTGCTGCCTACTTTCAAATATTTATCTTCAGTCAAAGAATATTTCCTTTCTCATATTTCCTGTATGCCTGGGTAGCAAGGCATTGATTACCACCTGCATTGCCTAGAGCTTAGCAGATACTGCTAACTTTTTCTTAGAACTTTTTCTTGGAAGACTGGTATACTCAGCCAGGATAGCAAATTCAAAATGGAGTCATTAGTCCAAGGGATCAAATAGAGAACCAAACACAGGTCAGAGAAACAGGCAAGAGGGTTCTGGGAGAAATAATTTTGGCTGTTTAAAAGATTATATAATGACTACATAATTGAAAAAATGCTTATTCTACTAAAAGAAACAAGTCTGTGATATCAGAAGTTTGAAATCATACATTTTTTTAAATGTTATAACCTGAAATAAGTCACTTAAATCTTCCTGAACCTCAGTTTTTCTGTAGTAAAATGTCGCTAATGCTAACTGTAGGTAGTAGATGGCAGAGAAGGGCCTGAAATGGAAGGAAATACTTCTGAGAATGAATTAGAATCCAACTGAGTGAGAACAGCCACGTCTAAAATGGTGAAACTCAAAATATTGTAAAAGACAAAGATTCTAAATCTATACCAATTTAATTAAGGCAAATTGAGTGTTTTAGAAAAGCAAGAATACAGTTTACTAGAATGGAAAGAATTATGGCATTAGATTTGATTTAAAAACCTACACTTGTAAGCAGTGTAGTGTAGGGCAAACTACTTAATCTCCCCGAGCCCGTTTCTTTATTGTAGGGTGTTATGAGCAAATATTTGACAAATATTTATTGACTACTAGGGCCAGGACTGCACTAGGTAAGTGCTATGGACACAAAGATGAAGAAGGCATTGTCCTTGCCCTCAATTTTAATATAATAAACACTATGATAACATCTAATCAATGTTTTCTATGTTCCTATGATCCAGGTAGTATTACAAAGGCTTTTAACTAATTGTAGCTTCATTTAATCCTTCTCACAACCTGTAGGTACTATTATTACCATTTCCATTTATACGAGAGGCACAAAGAGGCTAAGTATCTTGCCCGTGCGTTCAGCTGGAGTGTATCTCGACGGAGGACAAGGACTTACAAACTTGTGCGTGTGTTATGTGGAGGTGGAAGCTTTCCACAATGAAGGAGTTTTAGTTCATTCGTCCGCCAAACGAGGACTGAAGTACTACTATCTCTTGGTAGTGATATTGGGCCTTTTAAATGAAGAGTCAATAGTGCGCCTGGAACATAGCAATCACTAAATTAAAAAAAAAATTTTTTTTTGAGAGGGAGGAAGGGCAGAGAGAGGAACAGAGGATGGAAGTCGGCTCTGTGCTGAGAGCCCCGCCCAAGGCTTGAACTCCCGAACTGTGAGATCATGCATGACCTGAGCTGAAGTCCGAAGCTTAACTAACTGAGCCACCCAGGCGCCCCATAATCGCTAAATTCATTAACACTATTAATTTCATTTCATTCCCTTATGCTGAATCACTGTAGCAAGGGATAGGAATTTTTTCAAGGCTTTGGATAAATGTTGTAAAGCGGCTTTGTAAACGGGTAGTTTACACTGTTACCAACAACGTAACAGCTTTCTTGTTGCTTTATATTACGATATATGATAGGGTCACTCTTTTTGATTACTTTCTTCAGTTTTCGACAGTCTCACCTGTTTTCTGTCAAGTTCAGAATCGGCACCATTTTTATACCTCCACCTCCACCACAAACGAAATTCTCTGAAGAACCACCGAGGGGCGCGTGGGCGGGCGCCTACGCCCGCCACAACAGTTACCCCGCCACTTCTTCCACCACGCCAAAGCTAAACCCAGATCTCGCGGGAGGAGATGGGGTTTCAAACGAGAACTTCTAACCCGACCCTACCCCCAGGGGTCACATGACTGGCGCCTGCGTCCTAGACTCAAGGTCTTTCCTGGTTGCCTACTGGCTGTTAATTCGGCTACAGGCTGTCGTGAGGTCCATTCCGGAAGTAGACCCCTGATCTAGTCCTTCTTTGCGGAAGCCTGTCACAACCTAGCCGTCCATCCTCCAGCGGAAGTTCGTCACGTCGCGGTTGCCCCCGCACAGCGGATGTGTGTCGCCGCTTAGGTGACGCTGGGAAGTGCTTGCAGCCTCCGCCGCTGCCTTCTGGTTGAAGCACTATGGAGGGAGAGAGGAAGAACAACAACAAACGGTGGTATTTTACTCGAGAACAGCTGGAAAACAGCCCGTCCCGTCGTTTTGGCCTGGACCCAGATAAAGAACTTTCTTCTCGCCAGCAGGCGGCCAATCTGCTCCAGGACATGGGACAACGTCTTAACGTGTATCCTTGCGGCCTAGGCCTCCGGCCTTGGAGTCAGACCCGCCTAGCTCGGGCGTCCAGGCCTCAGGCTATGTCAGGGACGGAAGAGGGAACAGGGTAGGCAGGGGCTGAATGTCGAGGTGGTAGAACCTGCGTTGGGGCAGCCTCAAATTCAGTGTTTGCGCGAGGGAAGCGAAGCGGAGTTAATTTCCCGCTCGCTCACCAGTGCCATCAGCCTTGCTGGGAATTCGTATCCTTCGCAGTTTTGTGTTTTAACCAGCCTTTCCTAGTCCCTTTTCGTTGTGTTGTGGTCTCTTGGTCTGGTGACTTTCAGATTGTACTTTTCCGCTATGCCCTAAGGGTTTGGTAGAGGTTTCACTGTTGATGGCTGCCTCTTGAACTTAGTGTTTAAAGAGAGTTTTGAGAAATTCAAGACCTGAAGGGCTTATAAAGAAAGGGTGACCTAGAATTAATGCCCCAGCTTAGGTTCAAAATCCGTTCCTCCCAATTATTAGCTGTTTAGGAAACTTGTCAAATTCTTGGTTTTCTCGTCTGTAAAATGGAGTGTTACCCCTTGCATGTAGTTTCTGTGCCCAACACAATGCGTGGTATTTAGATTTTCAAATGGTAGCTACTGTTAAAACTATAGAATTCCAGAGGAAAGAAGGATGTCAGTTTCTGTTCGTAAGGATACAGACCCAAGGATCTAATGTTTTAAAAAAGCATTTAAATAAATAAGCACTTACAAATGTTGGGTTTTTAAATTACTCAGAGTTCTAATGTGTATTTTCTTTGCATTTCAAAGATCAGGTAACTTAATGACTTATTTCACTTGAAGTATTTTTGTTAGAAAATATACTCATTTTGTAACAGACAAAGTGTATATAGTTTTAAAGTCTGAGAGTGGAAAATTATTTCTGGGTGGATTAAGTGTGTTGGGTTAAGTGTGTTTCTGAGTGGATTAAGTGTGTTGCTGGCTGTAATGTTTGTGTCTTAAAGTTGTGCTCCTCTCAAAAGAAGTGTCCTCTTTGTTGCAGATATCCATTTTGTTTCCTAAGCATCAGTTCAGTACTGAGTTAAGCTTTTTTTTTGTTTTAAATTCTGTTTCCATACATCTAATCCTTTTTTATATGTGTGTTGTTGTTAAGGTTGTTGACGTCATGGGATGACGACCTTTTCTCTGAATAACAACCCACATTGTCTTCTGAGGGCTTTAGAAGTAAAGGCATTTAAGTTTTTTTCTTGTCAGTGAATGAATATAAAATCATTCCGTAGTGTTTCTGGTCCAAGGGATCACCATATGAAAAGGCTTATTAGTTGCCAGAGACAAGTGGGAGTGGAAAGTTAATTTCTAGAGGTCAGAAGGTGAGGAGATAGTGGAGCCATACCTAGGGGCCGGATCACGGAAGGTGTAATGTTGTAAGTCATGTGAAGAGATACCCTGAGCTAATGGATCACCACTGCAAGATTTTCAGGAGGCAAGTGACTGGTTTAGGTCTTACGTAAATTTTTTATATCCTTCTTGATCCCCACGTGCTAAGAAGCTTGCTTGTGTATCAATTTAGCATATTGTTATATTGAATATCTGTTGTATGTATGTAAGGCATTATGTTAGGTGTCAATTGGTGGTTAATAACTTGGTGAAAGAAAACAGATTTGCTCTTTAATTTGGAAAATTATGTATGATTTTCCTTTAGAAGCATGTATTGTGCATGGCTGCATGGTCCTTTTGGGAGGATATACAGGTTGTATTTTCGGGAATCGTGCTGCCAGTCTGTTTTGGGGCCTTAACGAACATTTTAGCTCACAATTGACTATCAACACTGCTATAGTATACATGCATCGATTCTACATGATTCAGTCCTTTACACAGTTCCATCGAAATGTAAGTCTTTTTTTGTATGTGTAATCCTTTCGTGATCGATTCCAACATGTGTGTGTGTTTGTGATCTTTGTTGGTGAACTGGGATTTCAATGGGATCATTATGTGCCACACTGAATCCAGTTCTTCCAATTTTCCTGCTTAGGTAGTTATTTGGTAGGCTTAGTGTATCCTTAGAATAGGTGGATTCTCTATAAAAAGATTATTGAACACTTAAACTTAGCATTTTGGGGATGGGAGAGGAGCATTAAAGGGGAAACAATGCTTAATTTCAGTGTAATTTTTGAAATACTAAATAATAATATAGTCACAGGAAAACAGGTGAACGTAAATGATTCAGTGACCAGTTGGGAAGGGAAGGCACATTATGTGATGACTGGGGGGTGACTTTTAAGACAGGAAAAAGAAAATAATAGTAATAAAGGGATTTTTTTTTTCTGGACAGAATTGTAAATAATGCTATTTTCAGTTTTGATACCTGAAATGGTCCTATTTAACATTATTATAAGTGACTTGGAAGCGAGTGCATAGTGATTTCCCAGTTGCAGGTAAGACTATATTTGTTTAATAAAATCACAAGGTAATAGGGTTAAACCTGATGAATACTTCGTATGGATTTGTGAGTCAAATATTTCATCTTTTTTTTAAAGAAAGGTTATGTTTTGTGGAAAAGTTTTCAAGACTTGTCCTTAGGATGATAGCTTTGACCTCTTTTTTTTTTTTTTTAATGCCATAGAAAGAGAATCTGTGAAGCTAGCTATTGCTCCTGTAAGATATTGGCATACTCACAGGAAACCCTTTGGATCTGTGGATTAAGTGTTCCGAATTTTTGCCAATTATCCAGTCAGCTTGGCTTTGTCCTATCAGTAGACCTTTTACCTGCAACCATGCCCTACCTCTGATTGCAAGGAGCAAACTAAGACAGAGAAAAGCATTTATTGAGGGTATCTGATAGTTCTAGAATAGAAGGCAGTGTGGATAAAGAATGAAATTTGAAGACAAAGTCCATAGCTGTCTTGCCAATTCTAAAAGTTTTCTAAATGTCTTCTCTTTTATTATGGTAAAGTATATTTTTTCCTTATTTCCTATGTATTATACGCTTAGCAAGGACAGAGACTCACTTTTCTGTATATCCTCCAAAGCACCTTCAGTAAATTTGAATGAATATGACTTGATAATTATTCAATATAGAGAGACTCTAGTGGATGACACGACCTTTCCCAAAATCCAGTGACTTTAAATTTGGGATTGTTGTTTCTCTCTAGAGAATTGATTTTAGGCACATTTGAAAATTAACAGATCAAAAATATCACCTTTTAATATCTTAATTTTTAAGAGTTTACTTGTGATAAGTTGAAATTCAAATTATAAAGCACATCATACATTATTGTAGCATTGATATTTGTCCAGTCAAGCTGCCATGCATTTTTCACGTTATTATTTTTTTTTACCATTACAAAGGTAATAAATACTTATGGTAAAAATTAATATAGAAATGTATAATGTAGGGGTGCCTAGGTGACTCAGTCGGTTAAGGGTCTGACTCTTGATTTCAGGTCATGGTCTCACAGTTCATGAGATCAAGCCCCACATTGGGCTCACTGCTGGCAGTGTAGAGTCTGTTGGGATTCTCTGTCCCTGCCTCTTCCTCACTCGCACACTCTCCCTCTCTCTCAAAATAAATGAATAAACTTAAAAAAAAAAAAAGTAGGAAAGAAAGACATGTATAATGTGGAAAGTGAAAGCTCCTTTGTAATCCCACCCTCCGGAGGTAACCACTGATAAATGTTTTGTCATTTTGGGTCTTGGACATTTTTTTATAAATATACTAGTATTTATTTCTAGTAAAAAAATGATTTCTTACTATACTCTTATGCGAGTTGCTTTTATCAGTTAACTGTATATTCTATCTTTTTGTATTGGTTTTTCATTACAGTTGACTTTTGAACAGGGTGGGGATGGGGCACTGACCCCCACATAGTCAAAAATCCACATATAACTTTTGATTGCCCAAACACTTAACTAATAGCCTGCTGTTGACCAGAAGCCTTACCAATAACACAGTCAACACATCGTTTTTTGTGTGTGTTATATATACCATATCCTTACAATAAAATATGCTGGAGAAAAGAAAATACTAATATCATGAGGAAGAGAAAATACATTTATAGTACTGGACTATATTTATAGAAAAAAACCCACATATAAGTGGACCCACACAGTTCAAACCCGTGGGTTTTTTTTGTTTGTTTTTTTGTTTGTTTGTTTTTTTTTTTAGTTTTTTTTTAATGTTTGTTTATTTTTGAGAGAGACAGAGTGTGAATGGGGGAGGGGCAGAGAGAGGCAGAGACATAGAATCTGAAACAGGCTCCAGGCTCTGAGCACAGAGCCTGACACAGGGCTCGAACTCACAAACTGGGAGATCATGACTTGAGCCGAAGTCAGATGCTTAACCCATTGGGCCACCCAGGTGCCCCAAACCCCAAATGTGCCCCCAATGTGTTTTTGAGGGTCACTATACTTTAAATGGTCACATAGTATTTATTTGTGTAGTTACTATAATTTATGTCAGCTCCCTATTGGTAGATATTTGGGTTGTTTCTAGTTTATTAATTACAAATAGTGTTACATAAAATTGGTACATACATAGTATGTGACTTATGTGCTTGTTCTAATATAAATTCCTATAGGTGAATTGCTGTGTCCAGGAGACTGCATTTGAAAAATTTTTATGTCAGTTTGCCCTACTGAGATAATATCAGTATACATTGTTTCATTGTGCCAGTTTGCCCTACTGAAAGATTATATCAGTATGCATTGTTTATAGCACTGTAAGAGAGGATCCTTTTCTCTGCTTTATCACAAATAACTTGTATTCATTACATCAGAACTTCTATTCATTACATCAGGAAATGCCAAGTTTTAACTACTTGTTGAGCACTTGGGATACAGTGGTGAACAAGATAGAGGTAGTCCTAAATTATTTTCTTAATTTACATTTCTTCAGTTAGTGAAGTTGAGTTTCTTACACCTATTGGTCATTGTTCTTATGAAATTGAAGAATTGACTAAAAATTGTTGATTCCCTTTGTCCCGCTTTTATCCTGATTTCCTAATTTATATGAGCTCTTATGTATTACAGCTGTATTTCACATGTTGTGGGTACTTTCCTCATTTTTCAGTGTTTTGGAGACTAGAGCTCTTGCTTTTTAAACATTTGTTTTTTAAAAAAATTTATTGAAGTTGAACAGTAGAGCATAAAAATCTGAAGTGTGCAACTTGATTAATTTTTGCATTATTGTATTTTGCATCACTTATATCAAGATAAAATATATTTCAAACACCCTGGAAGATAGAGAGGTTGCCTTTCAATGGAAGTAAGTTTTATTTCTTTAGTGAACATGATTGAATGATTTATTTTTACTTAAATAGATTTATTTTTACTTAAATACTGGCATTGCATTACTCTCGTTTTGAGAAGAAATTTAACCTCATGAATTGAATTTCTATATGTATTATTTTAAATATTTTCAAATGGGGGAATATAAAATTAGTGGTGAGCAACTTGGTATGTGTGTTTATGTTGTATTTCATATATTGTAAAATGTGGGTGTTGTATTTTGATACCTAACTGATTTGATTATGTGTATTTTCTTCTGATTAGCTAATCCGTAAGGGGTCAAACTTAGTGGTTAAGAGGATGGGCTCTGGAGTGAGACCTGTCTAGATTTGGATTTTTGTTGCACTGCTTACTAGTTCTATGGCTTTGGGTAAGTTACATAGGCCTCAGTTTTTTCATCTCTTTGGAGTCAGTAACAGTGCCTGTCTCATAGAGTATTAATAAGATTTAAATGAATTAATTTACAAAATGCCTGTACATAGCAAACAAATATTAAGTGGCATTTTTATTCTTTTATTTTTTTAATTTTTATTTTTTTTAATGTTTTTTAATGTTTATTCATTTTTGAGAGACAGAGACAGAGTACGAGCAGGAGGAGGAGCAGAGAGAGGGGGAGACACAGAATCGGAAGCAGGCTCCAGGCTCTGAGCTGTCAGCATGGAGCCTGAGGTGGGGCTGGAACTCACTGACTGCGAGATCTTGACCTGAGCCGAAGTCGGACGCTTAACTGACTGAGCCACCCAGGCGCCCCAGCGTTTTTATTCTTTTAAAATGTAGGAGCGCCTGGGTGGCTCAGTCAGTTAAGCGTCTGACTTCGGCTCAGGTCATGATCTCACGGTTCATGGGTTCGAGCCCCGCATCCGGCTCTGCGCTGGCAGTGCGGAGCCTGCTTGGGATTCTCACTCTCTCCTCTTGCTCAGCCCTTCTCCCACTCACTCTTTGTCTCTTTCAAATAAATAAACTTAAGTAAAACAAAATGGAGAAAATCTTAAACTCTTACCTGGCATAAGAATTCCTCTTAGAAACTGCCTTTAATGGGAAAATGTTTTGCTAAACTGGCTTGGTAAGTGATTCCATGAGGAACAATGAGTATTTACATGGTTGACCGCACAAAAGTTAGATTAAAGTTTATCTCTTGTAGTCACTTCATTATTATCTTGCATTCTTAGTTATTGTTAGTATACTATGTTTTAGTTTCTGCCTTTCAAATATATTTTTAGCTCTTTGAAGGCAAAGTTGTAGGCTTAGAATCTTAGTATTGTCATTAAGTAGTTCTTTTCCATTTTTTCAAATCCGTTATAAAGTCCTGTTAATTTTTATAGTGTTAACTGTTTTTATGTCTCTATTGGTGCGCAGTCATCATCATAAAATTAAAAGAAGACAGAGAGTAAAGGAGGAAATGATGATATTCTTACACTGTTTGGAGATAACCCTGTTACCATTTTAGGATTTTTTTTTTCTGCGTGCAAATACATACATTTAGTGAAACCCTATTAATTTTCTAAAATCATGTCTGTGTTTTTTTTCCCCTCCTTATTTGTATTGCTAGTTCCTACTCTAAACTTTATTTTTTAATACCTGGATTATTAATTTTTTTTTTAAATTACCTTTTAATGCATTTCATTCTTTCTTCCTTTCGGTCCCTCCTGGGACCAAAGATATCTTTCTAAATGTTTCTTAAACTATACATTTTTTTCCCTAAAATCTTTAGCGTCACTCTTTTGTGTGTTGTTTTTTTAATGTTCATTTTATTTATTTTTGAGAGAGAGAGAGAAAGCGTGCGCACATGCATGTGAAGGGGGCGGGGCAGAGAGAGAGAGAGAGAGACCGAGAATTCCAAGCAGGCTCCCCACTGCCAGCGCAGATCCCGACACTGGACTTGATGCCACAAACCATGAGATCATGACCTGAGCCCGAAATTGGACCTTAACCAACTGAACCATCCAGGCGCCCCTAGTGTCACTCTCTTGTTAAAGATCTTTTGTGTTCCATATCCTGTTATCTGTGTCACCTACTCAGTTTAGTGTGCTTCCTGCTCTGATTCCCCACATCTTGTTCATGACAATTTTCCTCTGGTTCTGCTGTGCTTATCCTAAGGTCTAGGAATGTATGTATATGGAGCTTGCTGCATACAAATAGGGCTCCATACAAATATGAAGGAAATATGCAGCCAATATGAAGGAAGAGAATTGTTACTGTGAATTGAATTTGTGGATAAAAATCTCTTCTAGCAAAGTAGCAGATAGCAGGGATACAAATAAGTATTAGAATGCTTGTCAGTTCTACTCAGTAAAGTGGATATTTAAGTTGTATAAAAAATTATTTATTGTATTTCTTTGACTCCTGCCTCTTGCCATTTCCATCTTTGATTCATTGAAGTATTCTTGTTAAGATTCAAAAGAATTCTTCCTGAGGTTTTCTAGATCACTACCAAGCTACACTTATGTCCTATTGCTCTAATCTCTTATATTGTTTAGTGACTGAATTTGTTGTCTACTTGTGTGTTGGCTTGAGATTCTTTCCCTCCCTAAGTGCTTTCTTTGTATAGCCTCTTGAATGTAATAATATTCTTTGAATTCCCTTGAGATTTGTGCTCCCTCATATGTAAGTGTACTTGAGATAATTCACATAAAATAAAATTTATCCTTTAAAGTGTATGATTAGCTGGTTTTAAAGTGTACAGTTAACACACAAAGGTGTGCAACTTCACCATGATCTAATTCCACAACATTTATATTACCCCAGAAAGAAACTTCTTAAGCATTAGTGGTCGCTCCCATTCTTCTCTTCTAGCTCCTGGCGACCACTAATTACTTTCAGTGTACTCCTTTAAAAAAAAGTATACAGAGGGCTGTGATATAAACTTAAAGAAAGAATTTCATTTTAAATGAAAAGCCAACTATTTACACCTAGTAGTTTCTTGCATTAGGTATTTAGTTTGTTGAAGGATTGGTTTTCAGGAGTGGATGTGAATTAATGGGTAGGAGAGGGGAGGATATTTTAAGTAGAAGAAAAGGCATTAACAAGAAGTGATGAAGTTGAGGCAGGCCAAGAACTTGGTTTGAGACTTAGTTCTTTTTTAGATCTCCTTCGATCTAGGAATAAATACGATTTATTTTCTCTCCATCCAGTCTGTGGCTCCAGCGGCCTTATTTCTAGCAGCTAAAGTAGAGGAGCAACCAAAAAAATTGGAACACGTCATCAAGGTAGCACATGCTTGTCTCCATCCACAGGAATCACTTCCTGATACTAGGAGTGAGGTAAGGGATTAATTACACATATCTGTTTTTCTTTATTTTGATGATGATTTAATTTTGTAACTTTGATTTGCTGAAGTCTAAATGGGGGCTGTTAAACTTTCAGTGTTTTCCTTTACAAAAAATCAGAAACGTTATGGCAAAAGTTAATTGTATACATTATAGTAAAATTGGAAAACACAGGAAAACAGAAAGAAAATATATTATTTAGATATAATTTGAACCACGGATATGTAGGTGAATCATTATTTCCAGCTGCTTTTCTATGAATAGCCACACACGTACATATTTTGTATGTCTTTTTCACTTATTATTATCCCAGATATTTTCTTTTTTTAATATATATTTTTTAAGTTTATTTATTTATTTTGAGAGAGTGAGAGATTGGGGCAGAGGGAGAGGGAGAAAGAGAATCCCAAGCAGGTTCTGCACTGTCAGCATAAGGACTGGCACGACGCTCAAATTTCCAAACCATGAGATCATGACCTAAACCGAAACAAGAGGTGGTCACTTAACCGACTGACCCACCCAGGTGCCCCCCAAATATTTTCCCATCTTATTCTCCATTTTCTTTAAATGTTGAGATAATTTATTTCCTTATGTACATACATAATCATTCATTCTCTGCTAACATAATTTCCAACTTTTTACCAGTATAATATTGTGAATAGTACTCTTACAAGTATATTTTTGTTGTGAATTCTTAAAAAAATGAGTCCTGTTACTTTTTTTTTTCAACTTTTAAAGAAATTACAAAAGATTTATATGCTTGTTATGAAAGAACCCAAACATTTGGGGCGCCCGTGTGGCTCAGTTGGTTAAGCGACTGGCTTCCGCTCAGGTCATGACCTTGCAGTTCTTAATTCAAGCCCTTGCATCAGGCTCTCTGCTGTCACTGCAGAGCCTGCTTCGGATCTTCCGGCTCCCTCTCTCTTTGTCCCTCCCCTGATGGTGAACTTTCTCAAAAATAAACATGGAAAAAAAAAAAAAGAATCCAAACATTTAAGAATCATTTGAAGTAAAAGTTAAAGCTCATCTTCCTTCCTCTTAGCAAGATATTACTGATTATAATTCCAGTATATATTCATCAAACCTTTGTCCTATGCATGTGCACATAGCTTTTTTTTACCCTCCATTTTTTAAAGAGGGGAAACTCTGTCCTGGCTTTAGTAGTCTGTTTGGGGTGCGGGGGGTGCCTGGGTGGCCAGATGGTTGAGTGTCCAGCTCTTGGTTTTGGCTTAGGTTATGATCTCACAGTTTGTGAGTTCAAGCCCCATGTTGGGCTCTGCACTGGCAGCACGGAACCTATCTAGAAACTTCTCTCTTCTTCTTTCCCTGCCCCTCCCCTTCTTGTGTGCTCTCTCTAGAGTGTGTTCTCTCGCTTTCTCAAAATAAATAAACTTAAAGTCTTGTTGGAGAGTGATGAGTTGTGAGAAATTTTGAGGTCTGACCATTTGTAAGTATTTAAACTATGGGTTTCTGTTACTAGATTACTTCCGTCTCTTACAATGGATGCATGAGTCATCCTTTATCAAATAAATTTGCGTGTTTTGCTCATATTGGAGAAAGTAATTTTTGAGAGGGTTCTTTGTATTTTGATAATAGCCCCTAATTATGTGAATTGTTTTGCAGTGTCTTGACATCATTTTCTCTGGGTACAGCAGTAGCTCTTCTTGAAAGACTTATATTGCCCTGGACATTTTTTTTTTTTTTTTTTTTTTTTTTTTTTGGCTTTAGACTAGTAAATAACACTGGTCCATAGAACTGACCAAATAAAACAAAATTTTATTTTAACAAAGTAAAACAAAAAATAATTCTCACTTTTTTCCCTTTAAAGTGTATTTATATAACTTCTCACCTGAGTTTCTTTTTTTTTTTTTAAATTTTTTTAATGTTTATTTATTTTTGAGAGACAGAGAGAGACTGCATATGAGCAGAGGAGGGGCGGAGGGGCAGAGAGGGAGAGGGAGGCACAGAATCCAAAGCCGTTTCCAGGCTCTGAGCTGTCAGCACAGAGCCCAATGTGGGGCTCAAACTCAGGAACCGTGACATCATGACCTGAGCCAAAATCAGATGCGTAACTGACTGAACCATCCAGGTGCCCCTCACTTGAGTTTCTATTCCTCATGAGATGATGAATCTTTTTTTTTCTTTTTTTTTTTTTTTTTTTGTAAGTATAATTTATTGTCAAATTGGTTTCCATACAACACCCAGTGCTCACATGAGATGATGAATCTTAGAAGATATTTTCTTCACTATATGGAGAGGAGAACTGGCATAGTTTAAGTCCTTACTGGACTTCCTCAGGATCATAAAGTGGAAACTTCACTACAGTATATAGATCTAACTCCTCCCTCAGTCTCATTTTCCTAGAGGTCTAGACTATTCCTTTCCAATAGAAATATAATGGGAGTCATGTGTAATTAAAAATTTTTGACATTTCATTGAATTTGATTTAAAATCTTCATTTAAAAAATGGAATGTTCATTTAAAAGAAGAAATTTTAATGATTTTATATAATTTAACACCAAATATAATATCAGCATAAAATCAATATTAAAACATTATTGAGGTAATTTGCATCATTTTTTTAAATTAAGTCTTCAAAATTTGATGTATATTCTATTACACATTTAAATTTAGCTACATTTTAAGTGCTCAGTAGCCATGTGTGGAGAGTGGCTATAGTATTGGCTGGTACAAATCTGAGAGAGTTTTTTTCTGTTAGTTTATTCCCTTTTCCTTTGAACTCTTCTTATAATTTTTAGAAATCTACCTCAAAGGTTTATCAGTAGTCAAATGTTTGATATTGCCTATAGTACTATAGGAAGGATCTACAGATGTATTTTGGTGATGTTGAAAAAGATGTATTTTTAATTATCTGTGTCTACATCACAAATATTATTCTTGAAAGTGAGCCAAATCTCTGGTGCCTTTTCTGTAGCCAGTTATCAATAAAGTGTTAGATCTCAGTATACTACTTTTTTTCTTCTTTTAAGAGGAGAATTTGTGCTGAATAGATACAAGGATTCTATTTTAGTTCCTACTCTACCTCCTAACTCCATTCCTGCCTTTTGTTGCTTTGGTTTCCCTGGAAGGGGTGTTAGAATTGTTTACACTTCATATAGTGTGCCTTTTTGGGGAATAATTTATCTATCTTCTCACCTGCAGGCTTACCTGCAACAAGTTCAAGATCTGGTGATATTAGAAAGCATAATTCTGCAGACTTTAGGTAAGTTTATTTTTCTTTAAAACATTAAAAAATGAATGTAATATAATATTTTAAAATTTGCAAAATAGGAAACAGGAAGAAAATTTCTACTGAAGGTTTTTGCAAATTATAGAGGTTGTAGAGTGTGGAGAGTGCAGGTATAGCCAACCTATAGAGTAGCAGTTAGCAGGGTGTTTAAATTTTGGGTTCATGATTTGCTTTTTAAGGTTGGTCAATTTTTAAAAAAGTTTTTTTAAGTGTTTGTTTATTTTTGAGAGAGACTCACACATACACTGAGTGTGAGCGGGGGAGGGGCAGAGAGAGAGGGAGACACAGATTCTGAAGCAGGCTCCAGGCTCTGAGCTGTCAGCAGGGCTCGGACCTCATGAACTGTGAGGTCATGACCTGAGCTGAAGTCCGATGCTTAACCAAATGAGCCACCCAGGCACCCCCGTTTTTAACTCTCTGATAAATAATGGCAGAAACTAAAGAACTTTTTTCCTTTATGGATTTTTATGATGTTTGTCATTATATTTATTTTATTACTATTATTATTATTATAATATATTTTTAATTTTATTTTTTATTTTTAAAAATTTACATCCAAATTAGCATATAGTGAAACAATGATTTCAGGACTAGATTCTTTAATGGCCCTTACCCATTTAGCCCATCCCCCCTCCTGCAAGCCCTCCAGTAACCCTCAGTTTGTTCTCCATATTTATGAGTCTTTTCTGTTTTGTCCCCCTCCCTGTTTTTATATTAATTTTGTTTCCCTTCCCTTAGGTTCATCTGTTTTGTCTCTTAAAGTCCTCATATGAGTGAAGTCCTATGATTTTTGTCTTTCTCTGACTAATTTCACTTAGCATAATACCCTCCAGTTCCATCCATGTAGTTGCAAATGGCAAGATTTCATTCTTTTTGATTGCCGAATAATACTCCATTGTATATATATACCACATTTTCTTTATCCATTCATCCATCAGTGGACATTTGGGCTCTTTCCACACTTTGGCTATTGTTGATAGTGCTGCTGTAAACATGGGGGTGCATGTGTCCCTTCGAAACAGCACACCTGTATCCCTTGGATAAATGCCTAGTAGTGCAATTGCTGGGTTATAGGGTAGTTCTATTTTTAGTTTTTTGAGGAACCTCCATACTATTTTCCAGAGTGGCTGCACCACCTTGCATTCCCATGTTTGTCATTATATTTAGATATAGCATTTATTTTTAAAATTGGTGGTCAGTGTTTAGCAAAGTGGAGGTGGAGAAATTCAAGCTATCATGGTTGATGGGCAATGCTGATGATGCTATTATCTATTATTATTTTTATCAGAGACACTGCTTTTAAAAGCTTACCAAATATGGAAAACAAAGATTTTTTTCTTAGTTCTATTGGGCTATTTTTCTCTTCTCTGGGTAAGGGAAGATTTCCTGAGTCGTGTTGGAAAGTTACTGGTATAGCTGTATTTTATTGCATGTCTGTACACACAGTTCTGCAAAGCTTATCTCTGAAGTTTATGTTAATTAGCTTTTTACTTTAAATTATCTTCAAAGTAACATATTTTAGGGGACAATGATATTTTTCTGGTGGAATAAATTTTTATTAATATTTTAATGTGGAAGCCACTAAGATTTAATTTGCCTGAGTCATCCATTTAGAATAATTTACATCATGTAAATTTCTCAGTAGAATTTTTTAATTGTATCTAGAAAATTTTATTTACATATGCAAAAGAAAAGAAACTTACTAAAAATTTTTTATAGACCAATTTCTCCTTAAGTATTTTTGGTAAACACCATTTGGGGTTAAATAAATGTTTACTACTTACTATTATAAGTTAGAATGTTGAAAAGAAACAAAACTGAGATAAAAGTAGTAGTTTTTTTTTAATTCTTATTTTATTAAAAATTTTTTTAAGGAGTATTTTTTTTGGTTTGTTTGTTTATTTTGAGAGAAAGAGAGCATGAGCAGGGGAGGGTCAGAGACGGAGGGAGAGAGAGGATCTTAAGCAGGCCCCACACTGTCAGCGCAGAGCCCAACGTGGGGCTCCAACTGTGAGACCATGACCCGAACCAAGACGCTTAACTGACTGAGCCACCCAGGTGCCCCAAGAGGAATAGGTTTTAAAATGTTTTCTCAAGGTTAAGCTTTAGAAGTTATACTTGAATGACTGTTTATTCTAACCTTATATTCTATTGTCCCTAGAAAAAGTGTTTTCTATTTAGAGATTATTGGTTCCTCAGGAGTCTTAAAAGTGCATTAGCTTTATTATCTAGCTCAAGATATAAGTGTCATTGAAGATCATATGTCTTAGAGAAGAGCATGCTGTGTATGTTGTGTGACCCTCTTAGCCTCTGAACAGCACTTTTGGGAGAGGAAAATGAGAGAGGCCTTTAATGATGACTCAGATAGAAGTATAAAATGACTCTAGTATCTTTAGCTTTTTAACTAGTTATTTTATTTTTTTAAAAGGATTTGAACTAACAATTGATCATCCACATACACATGTGGTAAAGTGCACTCAACTGGTTCGAGGTAAGGAATCCCAACTTGAAACGGTTGTCTTAAATTGTTTTACCATTTAATGGCTATGATTTATTTATGGTGGACAGATATATAACAGCTAATTTAGCTAGAAGTTAAATTGAAAGGACTACCTGGTTTAAATCAAAATGAGTGTTTCTAACTTGGGATTTTATTTTATTAAAAAAATTTTTTTAATGTTTATATTTGGGAGAGAAAGAGCGCGAGCGAGCACAAGTCGGGGAGGGCCAGAGAGAGAGGGAGACAAAGAATCTGAAGCAGGCTCCAGGCTCTGAGCTGTCAGCACAGAGCCCAACGCAGGGCTCAAACTCATGAACCATGAGATCATGACCTGAGTTGAAGTCAGACACTTAACTGACTGAGCCACCCAGGCACCCCTCTAACTTGGCATTTTAAAGTTGAGTTGGTGGGACTCAAACCCACCAATGGTGGGATCATGACCTGAGCTGAAGTCAGACGCTTAACTGACTGAGTCACCCAGGTGCCCCGAGGATTTTTTTTTTTTTAATGTTTATTTTTGAGAGAGAATGAGAAAGAACATGCGTGTGGGAGAGGGGCAGAGAGAGAGGGAGACAGAGAATCTGAAGCAGGCTCTGTGCTGTCAGTGCAGAGCCTGATTTGGGGCTTGAACTCACGAACCATAAGATTATGATGAACCCAAGTTGGACGCTTAACCCACTGAGTTACCTAGGTGCCCTGGGTTCTTGGTTCTTAAATTTTTTAAGAAAAATTCTCCGGTTAAAGAGAATTAGCCTCTTGAGGATGTTTCTCAGAGCCTGGAGCAGATTTTATAAAGTCAAATCATGAGTATCTAATAGCAGTTTAAGGTTATCTTGGGAGTGGTGATCTTAATTTGATTTTAGGGTTGATTGTCCTAGGCCACTCAGAGGATCATGTAGAATTTATTTGACTTATTTCCATGATTGACAAACCCTTGGCAGGACTTCCTTTTTTTTTCTAATTTAACCTAGTAGCTATAATTGCATGAAACCTTGTTCCTTTTACTTAGTTTAATAGTAGTAGCAATATCTAGACACTTGTGCATTGGATTGCCTTTTCATTTTGTAGATGAAACTAACATTTGGCTTTATTTTATATTTTGCTAATGTGTGCTTCATCTGTAAATTCCCAAAGTTTTCCCAACTTTTTGTGCAGCATTGGTGGTATAGTGGTGAGCATAGCTGCCTTCCAAAGTTTCCCCAAGTTCTTTATATTTTGAAAGCATAAGAAGGTTTATTTTGAACAAGGATAAGGTTAAAGAGAGGTAGATACATGCTAATATTGAAAAGACTAAGTTTTAAGAAAGATTAAAATTGGCTTTATTTTACCCAGAGAAGTTTTTTGGGGAAAGAGGGATGTGTCATTGTTTTTTTTTTTTTTTCCCCTTGATTATGATATGTCAGTAATTCATGTTATTTGATGATTTGGGGTATGAATCACAGGATACTCCATTAAAAACCTTTTTTTTTTTTTTTTTTTTTTTTTTAAAGCACAAATCACTTTTACCAAATATATCAAGGTCTTCTGGGTTCTGATCTTGCCTCTAAATTAGTTCATCTTCCAGTTCAGTATTTCTCAGTGAACTCTTGCATCAGAATTTCTGGGTTACCTGTTAAAAATGCTTGTATCCTTCTCCAGACATACTGAGTCACACTGTAGGGAGGATGTCCAGGAATTGCATTTTAAACAAGTACCCCAAATATTTGGTGTGTAGAAAGCTTGCGTTCCTAGGTCTGGAAGCAGCATAGTTACTGTAATTACAAAAACTAATTTGTCACTTTTGGTATAATGTTAAAGAGCAGGTGATCAAGGACCCTGTCTGCCTTATTCGTTATGATATTCTCTACGTGGAAATATTAAATGTTCACTAAATGATTGTTGAGAATGAAAGGAACTAATAATTTTTCCCCTCCCCCCCCTTTTTTTTTTAGCAAGCAAGGACTTAGCACAGACTTCTTACTTCATGGCAACCAACAGGTTTATATTTTAACATTTTTCCCTTATATTTTGGGATAGGACTTTACTTGGGTTGGAATTGTCACCTTTTGAGGGGTATGTGGAAAGATATCAGGTCTGGCACTTAGTAAACTAGAACCCAAGGACCCAGGATGGATCTTTGATAACAATGTGTTAACAGACAATTCTCTGGTAAATGTTGATTTTTCTATACAGTTTTCATACTGTACCTTAAATTTCCATGCTGTTTAACTTGCTAAGGTAATATAATTATGCAGTACTGATTGTTTGGTAGCCTACTCAATTCTGCATGTCTTACCTTTCTTTAAAATATCCAAGAGCATAGTTCTGTAAGTTTAGGTAAACTTGGGGTTCATTGACAGTGACTGAGAATCTAATTTGGAGGATTCTGCAATAATTATGATAATGAAAAGACTTCCTTTTTCTTCCTCCATTCCAGATAAATGGGCATATATATATATATGTGTAAAGAGTTATAATAATTTTCTTTTTTCTTGCTTTAAAATAATTAATATATAACTTGTATTACCAAATTATTTGCTCATTCTCATCTCTAATTGATTGTTCATGGAAACCAAAGATAACTTCTGTTGACTGCCGGGACTAAGAAGTTCACTTTTATAGCCTGATAGGAGACATTTTTGAAGTAAACCATCAATCAGCCACATTCACAATTAAGAGAGTGATTGTCTATTCGTTATTTTAAGTGGACCAGACCTGTGATTGGCAAGAGACCAGATAATTTTAAGGGGGTTTTAAGTATTTGGTTTAGGGGTTACACATAGCCAAAATCTTATAATTTTCCTTAAGTTCTAAGCTTCTTCTCAGAAGAAGCTTATTTTAATAGATCCTTATTTTAAATAACAGAGTTCCTTGTCTGTTTGGTTTTGGTCCTGGTCCTGGTCCTTGTCCTTCGTCAGTATGTGGATTGAGTGATGTGTAGCCAAAATGTTTAGAAATGTTACCTGAGTGGGCAGGTGGGTTAATGGAAAGTCATGTTGAGTGCTGGATCAGAGCACTGGATATTTCTTGCCCTTTTTACTCCCCAGTGGTTTTTTTTTTTTTTTTTTTTTTTTTTTTTTTTTTTTAACTTTTTTTTTTCTTTTTAAATAATGGAGAGTTTTAACTTTGGGTTCAGAATTAAGAGCTCATGACACTCTCTTGTTTCCTTCCCTCTGATGTCAGCCTGCATTTGACCACATTTAGCCTGCAGTACACACCTCCTGTGGTGGCCTGTGTCTGCATTCATCTGGCTTGCAAGTGGTCCAACTGGGAGATCCCAGTCTCAACTGATGGGAAGCACTGGTGGGAGTATGTTGACGCCACTGTGACCTTGGAACTTTTAGATGGTAAGTTTTAGAGTAAGGGACCTTTGAAAGCACTTGCTCTTGATCTGTCACATATCTGGCCCAAAGTGACTTGATTCAGAAGAAAATAGTTAGTTGAGGTTATTCTTGGTTTTTACTTGTGCTTTAAGTTTTTCTCAAATGTTCTATTTCATTTGTAGAACTGACACATGAATTTCTACAGATTCTGGAGAAAACTCCCAACAGGCTCAAACGAATTCGGAATTGGAGGGTAAGAATTTTTGCTGTCAGCTTGCGGTACAAAACTATTTTTTTTTCTTTTGACTGCACAGTGAATATAGCAGAATTGGATACGTACCCCATGTTTGGAATTTTCCTTTTCTTAGTTATATACTGATAGCTTTATAGCTTGGATACTGGCCCAGAAGTCCATGGTGGTAGGTAATAGCAGGATTTGTTTTGTGTTGTGCAACTCCTGTGATATAGTCAGTTAGCAACATTGGTTGAGTGTTTTCTGTGTGGAGACTTTTGGGAAAAGTATGGCTTCTCTGAGTCATAAAAGTGTTGACTTCTGGTACAGGAAAGATGGAGTTGCAGGGTTAGAGCTGGTATCATGCTGTCTTTGACATTATTTGCTTTTTAAGTTTGTTTTTTTTAATGTTTATTTATTTTTGAGAGAGAGACAGAGCATGAACAGGGAGGGGTAAGGAGAGAGGGAGACACAGAGGATGAGGCAGGCTCCAGGCTCTGAGCTGTCAGCACAGAGCCCGATGGATGTGGGGCTCGAATTCACGAACTGTGAGATCATGACCTGAGCCAAAGGTGGACACTTAACCAACTGAGCCACCCAGGCACCCTGACATTATTTGCTTTTTAAATGGATTTTAGAACTTTGTTTTTATTTAGATTGTAGGCTAAAGTTGTATTTCAAATATTTTTCAAAGTTTTACTTATGCATAATGGAATCTTTTTTCCCCCTAGTGTCAGATAGAAAGTTTGTTTTAAGATGTTCCCTGCATTCTCAGAAATCCAGATTGATAAACTTAATTTCATTCTTCTGAGCTCAGTGAATTGTAGAAAATGAGTTTGCCTAGGATTCAAAGGAGGCTTATGAGTACATAGGTCACCATGGTAATCACATCACACCTCACCAATATTTCTGGAATTTGCTTTTGGACTAACTGCTGTCCTATGCAGTCATAAGGCATAGACGTTCACAAATGGATTTTAGATATGCACAGATTCACTTTTTTAATTGCCTGTAGCATTGGTATAGATTAATGTAACTTTTTTGGCAGGTGATAGAACACCTAACGAGATTGACCCCTTTAGCAAATTTTCGCATATACAGTACTATATTGTTAAACTACAGACATTATGTTGTATAGTGGGTCTCTAGGACTTACCTTGTATAACTGGCACTTTGTACCCTTTGACTAACATGTCCTTGTTTTCCTCCTCCCCCCAGGCCACTATCTGTTTTGTCTATATGAGTTTAACTATTTTAGATTTCTCATATAAGTGAGATCATGCAGTGTTTTTGTCTTTCTGTGTCTAGCATATTTCACAGCAAAAGGCCTTCCAGGTTTGTTCATATTATGGCAGATGGCTGGATTTCCATCTTTTTTTCTTTTTAATTATGGTAAAATACATATAACATTAAAGTTACCATCTTAACTATTTTTTTTAATTATTTTAATGTTTCATTTATTTTTGAGGGAGAAAGAGAGAGAGACAGAGACAGCAGGAGCAGGGGAGGGACAGAGAGAGGGAGACCCAGAATCTGAAGACAGGCTCCAGACTCTGAGCTAGCTGTCAGCACAGAGGCCGATGTGGGGCTTGAACTCACGAACCATGAAATCATGACCTGAGCCAAAGTCAGACGCTTAACTGACTGAGCCCCCAGGGGACCCCATCTTAACTATTTTTAAGTGTATAGCTCGGTAGTGTTAAATATATTCATATCGTTGTGCACCCATCATTACCGTTCACCTCCATAATTCTTTTCATCTTGTAAAACTGGAACTTTATACCCATTAAATAACTACCTATTCCCCCTCCCCCAACTCCAGCCATTGATAACTACAATTATGCTCTCTGTCTTTATGATTTGACTACTGTAAGTACCTCATAGAAGTGGAATCATACAGTATTTATCTTTTTTTTTTAATGTTTATTTCTGAGACAGAGAGAGAGAGAGAGAATGAGTGGGGGAGGGGCAGAAAGAGGGAGACACAGAATCTGAAGCAGGCTCCAGGTTTCAAGCTGTCAGTACAGGCCCCGACGCGGGGCTCGAACTCACAAACTGTGAGACCATGACCTGAGCTGAAGTCAGTCGCTCAACTGACTGAGCCACCCAGGCACCCACAGTCTTTATCTTTTTGTGGCTTATTTCATTTACAATAATGTTCTCAAGGCTCATCCAT
This sequence comes from Panthera onca, assembly GCF_046562875.1. Lineage (NCBI taxonomy): Eukaryota > Metazoa > Chordata > Mammalia > Carnivora > Felidae > Panthera > Panthera onca. The sequence goes on along the minus strand of NC_138345.1, from coordinate 75,300,482 downwards.
GTTGTAGCTTACTGAATTTTGTTTCTTTTAAAGGCTGAATTATATTCCATTGTGTGTATGTACCACATTTTCCTTAACTATTCATCTGTTGATGGACACTTGGGTGGCTTCCATATTTTAGCTATTGTAAATAATGCTGCTGTGAACATGGGTGTACAAGTATTTATTTCTTCAAGACCTTGCTTTTGATTCTTTTGGTTATGTACCCAGAAGTGGAATTGCTGTTTTTAATTTTAATTTTTTGAAGTGATTCTTAAATTTTTTTAATTAGAAAAATAAAAAAAATTTTTGAAGTTCAGATTGTTCTTTTTGTTGTTATCTGTGCCATTGATATTATATCCAAGAAGTTGCCAAATCCACTGTTGTGAAGCTTTTGTTCTGTGTTTTCTTCTAAGAGTTTTAAGTTCTGTATCCATTTTTGAGTTAATTTTGTATGTAGTATTAGGCAAGGGTATAATTTCATTTTTTTGCATGTGGATATCTAGTATTCCTAGCACTGTTTATTGAAATGACTATCCTGTAGCACCTGGATGGCTCAGTTGGTTAAGAGTCTGACTTTGGCTCAGGTCATGATCTCGTGGCTTGTGGGTTTGAGCCCTGCATTGGGCTCTGCTGACAGCTCAGAGCCTGGAGCCTGCTTTGGATTCTGTCCCTCTCTGTCCCTCCCCTGCTCATGCTCTGTCTGTCTCTCAAAATAAACATTAAAAAAAAAAAAAAAAAAAAGTATCCTTTTGCCGTTAAATGGTCTTGGCACCTTTGGCAGAAATCATTTGGCTATATATTGCATGGATTTATTTCTGGGCTTTCTATTCTGTTCATTTGTCTGTATGTCTCTTTATGCCAGTACCACACTGTATTACTGTACAGTGATTACTGTAGCTTTGTAGTAAGTTTTGAAATCAGGAAGTGTGAATTCTCCAGTTTTGTTACTCATTTTCAAATTGTTTTAGCTATTTGGGGTCTTTAGAGATCCCATATGAATTTTAGGGTAGCCTTTTCTATTTTGCCAAAAAACATCATTGGGATTTTGGTGGGGATTGCATTGAATTTGTGAATTACTTAGGGTAATAATACTCACATTTTAACAATATTAAATCTTTGAATCTAGAACATGGGACGAGTTTTCATTTATGTCTTAATTTCTTTCAACAGTGTTTTGCAGTTTTAATTGTACAAGTTGTTATGTTAGTCATTCGTTTTTGTTTTTGTTTTTGATGCTATTGTAAATAGAATTATTTCATTATTTCCTTTACAGATTCTTCATGTATAGAAATGCAACTGAATTTTATGTGTTGACTTTGTATCCTGCTATTTTGCTGAATTCATTTTTTTTGTGTGTGTGTGTGTTTTCTATGCAAGATTATATCATCTGCAAACAGATAATTTTACTTTTTTGCCAATTTGAATACTTACTCCTTTTTCTTGCCTAGTTCTTTTATTTTTATTTTTTTTAATTTGAGTGTGAGAGAGAAAGTGTGAGTGTATGCGAGCAGGGGAGAGGGGCAGAGGGAGAGAGAGAATCTTAAGCAGGCTCCACACTCAGTGCTGAGACTGATGCAGGTGTGGATCCCATGACACTGGAATCATGACCTGAACTGAAATCAAGAGTCACATGCTCAACTCACTGAGCCACCCATGCACTTCTTGCCTAGTTGTTGTGATGAGAACTTCTAGTACTTTGTTGAATAAGAGTGGGCATCCTTGACTTTTTCTGTATCTTAGCAGAAAGGCTTTCAGTTTTTCACTGTTGAATGTGATATTTGCTGTGGGTTTTTTGTATATGGCTTTTTTTTTGAGGTAGTTTCCTTCTAGTCCTAGTTTGTTAGGTGTTTTTATCATGGAAGGGTATTGAATTTTGTCAGATGCTTTTTCTGTATCTAGACGATCATGTGGTTTTTTCCTTTATTGTGTTTGATGTATTGCATGGTTGATTTTTGTATGTTGAACCATTCATGCATTTCAGAAATGAATCCCTTTGGTCATAGTGTGTATAATCCTTTTAATATGCTGCTAATAAATTCTGTTTGTTAGGGTTTTTTTTTAATGTTTATTTTTGAGAGACCGAGACAGAGAGAGACAGAGTGTGAGTGGGGGAGGGGCAGAGAGAGAGAGAAAGACACAGAATCTGAAGAGGCTCCAGGCTCTGAGCTGTCAGCACAGAGCCCGATGCGGGGCTCAAACTCACAAGCCGTGAGATCATGACCTGAGCTGAAGTCGGACGCTTAACCGACTGAGCCACTCAGGCGCTCTGAGTTTGTTGTATTTTGTTGAGAATTATTACATCAATGGTCATAAGGGATATTAGTCTATAATTTTCTTTCTTTCCTTTTAATGTTTATTTACTTTTGTGAGAGAGAGAGAGAGTAGGGAAGGGTCAGAGAGAGACAGAGATACAGAATCTGAAGCAGGCTCCAGGTTCTGAGCTGTCAGCACAGAGCCCAACACGGGGCTCAAACTCATGAACCGTGAGGTCATGATCTGAGCCAAAGTCAGACGCTTAACTGACTGAGCCACCTAGGCGCTCTAGTTTTCTTGTGGTGTCTTTGTCTGGCTTTGATATCAGGGTAATGCTGGCCTTATAGAATGAGTTGAGAGGTGTTCCTTCCTCTTCAAATTTTTGGGAAAATTTAAAAAAGATTGGTGTTACTCTAAACGTTTTGTTGAGATTCACTAGTGAAGCCATCAGGTCCAGGGCTGTTCTTTGTTGGGAGTTTTTTTTTTTTTTTTTAATTGATTCAGTCTCCTGACTAGACAGATTTGTTCAGATTTTCTACACTTTATGGTTTATTCTTGGTAGGTTTTGTGTTTCTAGAAATTTGTCCATTTCATCTAGATTATCTAATTTGTTGGCATATGATTGTTCAAAGTACTCTTATAATCCTTTTTATTTCTGTAGAATTGGTAGCAATGTCTCCACTTTTATTTCTGATTTTAGTGGTTTGAGTCTTCTGTTTTTTTCTCAGACCATTTAGCTAAATAAAGGTTTAACTTTTTTGATCTTCTCAAAGAGCCAACTTCTAGTTTTATTAATTTTTCTCTATTATGTTTTCTGTTTTGTTTATCTCTGCTCTAATCTTTGGTATTTCCTTTCTTCTTGCTTTGGCTTTAGTTTGTTCTTTTTTCTAGTTTCTCAAGTTATAAGGTTAGTTTGTTAATTTGAGATCTTTATTGTTTTTTAAATGTCAGTGCTCATAGCTATAAATTTCTCCTTTAGCACTGCTTTCGCTACATCCCATAAATTTAAAAATTTTTTTTTTAATGTTTTGTTTTATTTTTGAGAGGGAGAGACAGAGTGCGAGCAGGGGAGGGGCAGAGAGAGAGGGAGACACAGAATCGAAAGTAGGCTCCAGGCTCCGAGCGGTCGGCATGGAGCCCAGTGTGGGGCCCGAATTCACGAGCCATGAGATCATGATCTTAAGTCGGACGCTTAACCAACTGAGCCACCCAGGCGCCCCCATCCCATAAATTTTGATAGTTGTGTTTTTGTTTTCATTCATCCCTAAGTATTTTCCAGTTTCCCCTTTGATTTCTTCTTTGATCCATTGGTTGTTTAAAAGTGCTGTTCAGAGGCGCCTGGGTGGCACAGGCAGTTAAGCATCTGACTCTTGGTTTTGGCTCAGGTCATGATCTCACGGTTTGTGGGTTTGAGCCCCCCATTGGGCTACGTGCTGGCAGGGCGGAGCCTGCTTGGGATTCTGTTTCCCTCTCTCTTTGCCCCTCCCCTGCTTGAGCTTTCTTTTTCTCTCTTAAATAAATAAATATTTTTAAAAAGTGCTGTTTAATTTCCACAATTTTGTGAATTTTCCAGTTTTCCTTTTGTTACTGATTTCTAACTTTATCCTGTTGTGGTCAAAAAAGCTAATTTGTATGGTATCTGTCTTTTAAAAATCTATTGAGACTTAATTTGTGGCCTCACATATGGTCTATCCTGGTAATTGCCCTATGTGTACTTGAGAAGAATGTTTATAGTGTTGTTGGGTAGAGTGTTTGTTCATATATGTCTGTTAGAGCTAGTTGGTTTATTTTTTAAATTCTCTGTTTATCTTTTGTTGGTTTGTTCTGTCCATTGTTGTGGGTAGGTATTGAAGTCTGCACCTATTAGTGTAAAACTGTCTTATTTCTTCCTTCAATTCTGTGGGTTTTGCTTCCTGTATTTTGATGGTCTTTTATTGGGTGTGTAAATGTTTATAATAGTTATAGTTGTTGTATTGAGCCTAGTATTAATATATAATGCTCTTTTCTCTTGAAACCTTTTTTATTTTTTTTTTGAAAACTTTTTTGGTTTTAAAGTGTATTTGTTTTATATTAGTGTAGCCACCCTTGGGGGGTGCCTGGGTAGCTCAGTTAGTTAAATGTCCTACTCTCAGTTCTGGCTCAGGTCATGATATCACAGTTTGTGAGTTCGAGCTCTGTGTTGGGCTCCAAGCTGGTAGTATGGAGCCTGGTTGGGATTCTCTGTTTGCTCTTCCCCCACTCACACACCCATGCAGTCTCTCTCTCTCTTTCTCTAAATAAATAAATAAACTTAAAAAAAGTTAGAACCTTAAAAAAAAAAAAAAGTATACCACTAGCCACCCTTGCTGTCTCTTGGGTACTGTTTGCATGGTGTATTTTTTTCCCTCCTCCTATTTTCAAGTTTGGGTCTTAGGATCTCAGTTGCTTGTAGAGAGCGTATATATAGTTGGACATATGTTTTTATGCATTTTGACAATTTAATCTATTTACACTTAAAAGTAATTATAAATGATATCATTATGCTTATGCTATTTGTTTTCTATATGCCTTATAGTTTTTTGTCCCTCATTTCTTGCATTACTGTCTTCTTTTAGGTGATTTTTCCATAGTGAAAATTTTAAATTCTTTTCTCATTTCCTTTTGTGTGTATTTTATGGCTATTTTCTTTGTGGTTCTCATGAGGATTACATTTAACATCATAAAGTTATACTAATTTGAATTTATATTGGTTTAACTTCAGTAACATACATACAAAACTCCTCCTTTTAGCTGTGTCCCCACATCTTTTGATTGTTGGCTGTCACAAAGTTGTATCTTTAAACATTGCATGCCCCCAGAACATAAACTAATAATCCTTTTAGATGCATTAGGCTCTTAAATTATATAGAAACTAAGATTTGAATTACAAACCAAAGTTACAGTAATAACTAGCTTTTACACTAATAATTGTGTTTTTTCCCTTAAAATGTATTAAGTCTCTTAAATCATGTAGGAAACAAAGGCACAGTTATAGACTATTTTTTTTGAATTTTTTACAATGTTATTTTGAGAGAGAGAGAGAGAGAGAGTGAGCCCCCTTCATGGGGCTCAAACTCATGAACCGTGAGATCATGACCTGAGCTGAAATTAAGAGTCGGGAGCTCACCCAACTGAGCCACGCAGACTCCCCTAAGGGAGTTATTTTAAAGTCTTTGTGTAGTAGATCTGCCATCAGGTCTTTCCCAGGGGCATTTTTTTGTTGATTTATTTTTTTTCCTTATGGGCCATACTTTCCTGTTTCTTTAAATGCTTTGTGATTTTTTTGTTGAATGCTGGCCATTTGAATCTAATAATGTGGTAACTCTAGAAATCAGATTCCCAGGGTTTTCTGTTTTTGTTATTGTTTTTGGATGTGGAGTGGATTTGATTTTGTATGGTGTCGCTGATGAGGATCAGCCTGAGGTGTAAACTTAAGGTATTCTCACTTCTTTTCTGATCCTTTCCCTGGGAATGTGTGGTCCAAGTTTTCTAATGTCCTGATCTTTAATGTCTGGCTCCCCAAAGGGGAAAAAAGCAAAAAATGAAGAGAAAGGATGCAGGTGCTTCAGATCCCCTGGAAGTTACTTTAGCCAGAAGGGGAAGAGCTTGCAACAGTGGAGGGAGGCACAACAACAGTGGCTGCTTGCCTCTTGGTCTGTACCTCTGTGATCAGAAGCTGCAATCAGGGGTCAAAGCACAGAGCTTGATATTTGTAGGATAGTCTTTTGCTGGTACTGGCTTCCCCAAAGTGTGTGCAGGCTATTCCAGGAGCAGGTGCACAACTGCCTTCATTGTGGCTGGGGTAGGAGATGGGTAGTTGCTGATGTGCTGAGAGATGAAACTGATATAAATTAACCTCAATTTACTGTCCAAGGCTTGCCCCAAAAGTTGCAAGCCTTCAACGGACTCCAGAATAGTTACATCAGACAGATTCTGCCAGTCCAATTGTTTTCTAGGTGGGGAGACAGATTCCTGGTGCTTTCTACTCTTGACATTTTCCCAGAATCCTCCTCTTTTTTTTTTTTTTTTTTTTTTTTTTTATGGCTAAGCACAATTTCATTGTATGTAAGTACCACATTTTGCTTATCCATTCACCCATCGATGGATGGACACTTGGGCTGCTTCCCTATCTTGGCAGTTGTGAATAGTGCTGCAGTGAACATGGGAGTAAAGAGATCTCTTTGAGATCTGTTTGTATGACTCTTGATTGAAGGTTTTTAAAATCTGACTTCTAGTGGTTATAATTATTGATCTCAGAGTAGCCAACTGCCTGTGCAGTATCTGAAACTTCCAGTGTTTCAGCAAGCAGTCTTCTTATTTTAGGTTGTGCTTATTTGTTTTTGTTTTCCATTTTATAAATTTCCTGAAGTAAAGAGATGTCATCTGCTTCATTCTAGGCATGCCAGGCTCCCAAGAAAACAAAAGCAGATGATCGAGGAACAGATGAAAACACTTCGGAGCAGACAATTCTCAGTATGATTTCCCAGAGCTCTTCAGACACAACTATCGCAGGTTTAATGAGCATGTCAACTTCTACCACAAGTGCAGTGCCTTCCCTTCCAGCCACTGAAGAGTCATCCAGCAACTTAAGCAATGTGGAGATGTTGCAGGGCGAACGTTGGCTGTCCTCCCAACCCCCTTTTAAACTGGAACCTGCTCAGGGTCATCGGACTAGTGAGAATTTAGCACTTATAGGAGTTGATCATTCTTTGCAACAGGATGGTTCGAATACATTTATTTCCCAGAAGCAAAATAGTAAGAGTGTGCCATCAGCTAAAGTGTCTCTGAAAGAATACCGTGCAAAGCATGCAGAAGAGTTGGCTGCCCAAAAGAGGCAATTAGAGAACATGGAGGCCAATGTGAAGTCACAATATGCATATGCTGCCCAGAATCTTCTGTCACACCATGATAGCCATTCTTCAGTCATTCTGAAAATGCCCGTAGAGGGCTCAGAAAACCCTGAGCGGCCTTTTCTGGAAAAACCTGACAAAGCAGCTCTCAAAATGAGAATCCCAGTGGCAAGTGGAGATAAAGCTGCCTCTTCAAAACCAGAGGAGGTAAAAATGCGCATTAAAGTCCATGCTGCAGCTGACAAGCACAATTCTGTAGAGGACAGTGTCACAAAGAGCCGAGAGCACAAAGAAAAGCACAAGACCCACCCATCTAATCATCATCATCATCATAATCACCACTCACACAAGCACTCTCACTCACAGCTTCCAGCTGGTACTGGGAACAAACGTCCAGGTGATCCAAAACATAGTAGCCAGACAAGCACCTTAGCACACAAACCCTATAGCTTGTCTAGTTCTTTCTCCTCTTCCAGTTCTACTCGTAAAAGGGGCCCCTCTGAAGAGACTGGAGGGGCAGTGTTTGATCATCCAGCCAAGATTGCCAAGAGTACTAAATCCTCTTCCATAAATTTCCCCTTCCCTCCTCTTCCTACAATGGCCCAGTTGCCTGGGCATAGCTCAGACACAAGTGGCCTTCCCTTTACACAGCCTAGCTGTAAAACTCGAGTTCCTCATATGAAACTGGACAAAGGGCCCACTGGGGCCAATGGTCACAACACAACCCAGACAATAGACTATCAAGATACTGTGAATATGCTTCACTCCCTTCTCAGTGCCCAAGGTGTGCAGCCCACTCAGCCCCCTGCATTTGAATTTGTTCATTCTTATGGTGAATATCTGAATCCACGGGGTGGTGGAATGTCCTCCAGGTCTGGCAATACAGACAAACCCCGGCTCCCACCTCTACCATCAGAACCTCCTCCACCACTTCCACCCCTTCCTAAGTAAAGAAAAAGAAGAGGAGAAAAAAAACTTCCATAAAAACAACTTTTTTTTTTTTTTTAACTACTGATTCTGGACTAAGGAAATTACTTCCCTCATGAAATACGTCACCCTTCTTGGACTAGGGAATAAATGAATATTGACATGCAGGTGGGAGGGTGGTAGAGGGGCTTGGTTATATTTACTGCCTCAGAAATTTAACTATTTTATTATAGTTTTTACTGGTATTAGAGAGGTGAGAATGTGTTAAGCTGTGAAGGATTAAGAGTACTTTCTCTGTTCTTGGCCTCTCCACCTCCTAATTAGATCGATTAGAGTTGATGTCTTCCCTCTTCTTGCCAGGACTGAAATATGGAGGGTTGGTTTTATCAAACAGTTGTGGATCCTTTTGGTGTTTAATATTATCAGAAGAGAGGAAGTATTTAAACGTCAAAATCTTTTAAGAGACTTTTAAAAATAATTTAAAGAAAGTAAGTTATCTGTTTAGTTTTTTTTATATCATTGGGGAGGGGATAGGGATTTTGCTGTGTGTATGAGATACATAGCAATGACTCCTGGGGGGTGGGATTGGAGGGTGGGGGGTGTGTAGGGGGGATGGGAGGGTAGGCTTTGGCCTTGAGTTCTGATAGGCTCCGGCCACTTGAAGTGTTGAGACCTTTAAGTGTGTATGTAAGTGTGGGTATGTGCGTTTTTAAGTATGTGTGTTTAAAAATCATGTTTTATCTTTCCTTCCCTGTCCCTCACCATTTTCATTTCCCAACAGTCTACTAGAGAGAACACGGTGTGGCCTTTAGAACATAAAGGAAGGAAGAGGCATGTGTTTAACATGGTATTTTCCCATTTCTTTATGTTGTAATTGACTGGTAGCCTTCTAAATTCTAGTTTGGGCAAGTGTAGCCAGTGCCCTGACTCTGGACTCCATTATAAAAACTTTTACCCCCCTTTTCCTTTTGATGCAGAACAAAGGTGGGGTTGCGGAAGAAGGATTGGAGAGCAAGTCTGGCTTCTGCCCTACAGAATTGGGTGTGTCTTTTTTTCAAGTTGGGCTTTGGGAAAGTGTTCAAGTGAGAGCAGTCTCAGGGTCTCTGAAGGGAAGGGGGATGTGCTGTATATCCTGCCTATGAAAGCCCAGACCATATATGAGAGTAGTTCTGGGAGAAGCCATGGAGCTAGAGGATACTGAAAACAATGAAATTGTGATTGGGTATTTTTAGGATATTGTGTTTTAAATTACATTATGAATGTAAGACTTGCTTTTTATCTGTATATCTAAAGGGAAACAGCTGCATCCTTAATTTTTGCAAACCTATATGACTTCAGAGATTAGAGCTTGTGAATTTAACAGTACTGGTGTCATGAGGGTGAGCAAGCCTAGCCCACAGGTACAGATTGTTCATCTTTGGTGGCTTTAGCTTCTAGGCAGAGGTTTTTCAGGTTTCTAAGAATTTTTTTTAAAAAAATGGATTAGGAGTCCTATTCTTATGGGTGTTTGACTATCCCAGATTTCAGGATAAGTGGTATTCAGGATCCTAGCACTCAACACTTTTGCTGAGGAAAAAAATTTTTCAAGGGGCTAGAAAGCATTCTAAGCCAAGTTGTGTAACTGAAAATGCCACCAAGCTACAGATCATTTGATGTGATAGTCTTTGGTCTTCATGGTATTTCTTGCTATGGAAAAGATGATGCAATTTGAATTTGTCTTCTTGTTTTTAATGCAGCTTCCTTTACCAAATATTCTTTATAGAGAAATTGAATATTTTTCATTGGAAGTCATAGGGAGACAGGAGTTGTACATGTGCTGCTGCTTGCCAGGAACAGATTGGGGAGAAAACCAAGGCAATTGGAATTGTTGATGCACTGGCCTAATGTAGGAAGGAATTTGTACAGTAAACTTTAAGGTGAATTAGTGTCCTGTATCTCTGCATATTTGAACTGTCTAGAGTGCCTGCCATTGCTGTGTAAAATGAGCTCTCTGCTGATCTATAAACCAGTAATACTTTTGACTTGGAATGTTACTTCGTTTTTACAGATGGCATTTTCCTCTTTCTCCTTGATATTTTCTGTGTTGTGCTATGTAATTGGTAGATTTATGATGTGCTTACTAAATTTAGGCTATTTGTTTAGATTTTGTTTGGTGGAGTCTGCTCTCCTTCCTGACCTTCCCAAAAGTTTATTTAGTTTGGATTTGTGTCTTGGTGGAATTGATCACTGATTTGATTATGAAAATACCTTTTACAGTGTTCAGTTTTTCTCATCAAATGCCACATATTTTCTAATCATATGCACTCCCTTCACCACAGAGGCATACATATCCATTTGGCCTCCGAGCCGTTCTCCATGGCAGTCTGTAGTTAGTTCCTTAGACCTTTTGTCAGGAGTAAACTAGAAAAAGTGCTTTTTAGAGCCTGAGGGCTGCTTTCTGCTGTGTAGTCTGGCGTTTGCACTAGTAGATCATTGCTGATATAGGTCAGTTTAAAGACTTCTATATTACTGCCTCCTGATACTGTTTTAAGATACCTACAGTGTTTGCTTTTAGATCTGTTCATATGTCATGAATGTCCTATGTGCTTTGCATGAAGCTGCTGGATTTGGGTTAGCAGATGTGCCTGTCAGCTAGCATGCATATTGTTCAAATTAACATAGATTTAGGCTTCAAAGGGTAGTGTGGTTTCTAAACTCTGTGTTTTCTCTATGCTCACACCTTCAAAGGGTGAGAATGGGATTTATACATCCAAAGTTAGTCTAGTTAAACATGGGTTTTTTTTCTCCTTTTAACCTAGACTATCAAAAGGATAAGTGGTGGTAAGCAGGCCCGGAGCTTCAAGTTCTATAAATCTCATTACTAAAACCTTGCTTGACTCTCATGTTGGCAAAAACAAACACCTGTGGAATGTCCTTAGCGCTTTTAATCAGATACCTGTGTTGCTGTTGACTGACCTCTAGTGAAGCATTAATTTAAAGCTAAATTGGTCTTCTGCAATATCAGTTATGCTTTTTGGGTTTAGAAAATACGTAGGACTTAGTCTAAGTTTCTCACTCATGAATCAATGTGTTGCAATATCTGAGACTCTCAGTTTCTTCTTTTTTTTTTTTTTTTAAAGATTTTAGTATTTTGATTCAATATATCCTTTGTCATAGTTACGTATTATTGGCTTCACCAGGGTTGATAGAAAAAAAAAATTTAAATCTCCAGTTGGAAACAGCAATGGATTAGGGTATAGAAATAAAATCATGGTAACATCAGTGCTTGATTTCCTTAAACTTTTGCTACCTAATTCCCCGTATTGAAAATGTATACCCCTCATACTATGCTTCTGGACAAAGGCAATTAGAGGGATCTTATCCCAGTATGGTAGGATTTTGTGTTTCCCACAGATACACAGGGACTGTGGGAACTTGGGAACAAATCACTTCTTTAAAGGATTATTCTTTTGTTGATAAGTTCTTTTGATACTAATGGTAGGAAAAGGGATATTCTAGAACATCTTGAAGTTGGAATACAAATGTTATTCTCTTGGGTTTAGGAGAATTTAAGCAGTCTATGCAACCCCTCACATGGTGAGAAATAAGCCCTCCGCAGTCCCACTAAGCTTTCAGTGACTTCAATACCTCCCCAGATTTCCCATGTTGCTGCTTTTTAACACCCAGCTTTTAACTGAGGTTTGCTCCTGATGGTTTAAGAAATGTTCATGTTCTATCAGAATATCAAGTTTTATTTTGTCGTTTTATCCCTCTGTGGGTGTGAGTTTGAAACAAGCATGGTACTGCAATCCTACCTGATAGAGTGGCCTGGAGTGAGAATTATTTTCTAAGTGGGAGACCCTTCCATTTTAATGTTTCTAAAGTTTTTAATATGAACTTGGCATTGGAAAAGGGAGGGAAAGAAAATGAATGTTTACTAAAAAGCAGTGTCTGCTCTTCCCCTTTGTGAGTGCATATTTATGGTTGAATCAAAAGAAGAGAAAGACTCGGGTTTTCCGTTGCCACGTTAAGCGTGGAGAGGGATGCTTGACAGCATGCTAATTGAAGCCAGAGCAAGTATGTCTCCATCAGGTTATCAGGAACTCTTCAGTCGAATGCTGAGGAACTAACTGATTAGTGGTTGATCACATTGGAAATTGTTGTAAGATGGAAGTGCTGTCTGGGTTAAGCACCCAAAGAAAAGAATGTGGCAGCCTAACTTAGTGTTAACCTAGGTTTCTGGATTTGAAACTGACCTTTCCTTATCCTGTTCCACACACCTGAAACTGTCCGTTTTCTTATCAGACCAAAGAGCAAAGAAGAAAAAAAAAAAGTAAAATACTTTACCAATCTATGTCACTCAGGTACAATTTTGTGGTAATATTTTTGTCTGTTTTCTTTGTATTGCTCTTAAGAGTCCTTTCTCAGCATACTATTCTGCTGTTGCCTCTGTCCTCCTTGGGGCACCTCAGTTCTGGATGCTACCCCTGGGATCTCTACTGTTGTTATGTGATTGATAGTATGTAAGTGACCATTACAGTAAGGGCTCTTTGTAAAAAAATTCAAAACATTTTTAAAAAATTTAAAAAAGGATGTTGTATACATTTTATAGTCTGGCTATCAGTTTGATATCTTGCTGTCAAGTATGTTTCTCAATATGTATTTATCCATCCCATCAATAAATGTTAATGATAAAACACTTATCTGATTGTTGTTTATGTGTCCTAAGTCTTCAAATTAGTCTTTAACTGTCACCTTATTGTTATGATTACAGTTTTTAGTTTTGGTAGTAGTATGTACTTTCTGACTACACAGGATCCTGTGTGAATTGAGTTCATTGGAAGGACCTAAGATCTGGTGGTCACAGTGAACCCGGTAGTATGGTAGTATGGTGTAGTCAGAGGGGGAAAAAACCCTCACTCAATAAAGTATTTTTGGTGGTGCTTGGAAAAATTGATAGTGAATATTCTTTCTGGGACATGTAAAACCACACATATGTAAATTACACATTTAAAGGGAAAGGATTTTATGCTAAAATACTCCCAAATTATAACAAAGTTAGAGGAAGCTATAGTTTAAAAACTAAAAGGCGGGGCCTCCTGGGTGGCTCAGGCTGTTAAACATCGGACTCTTGATTTTGGCTCAGGTCATGATCTCACGGTTTGGGAGTTCAAGCCCTGACTTGGGCTCCACACTGACAGTGGAGAGCCTGTTTGGGACCCTCTCTCTGCCCCTCCCCCCCCCCCCCCCCTAAAAAATAAGTAAACTCTACAAGGAAAAAAGATCAATTTAACAGAATGATGTACACTTCTGAAAAAAAAATCACTTGAGTTCTGGTCATCCTTCCATTTTCTAAAATATGACAACTTAGGATTTTTGTTTGCTGTACCTCTCCTAAAACTTTTGTGGGAATTGCTGACATTTTAAGAATTCTGGTCTGGTTTGAATGGCAGAGAAGAGAAATAATGTAAAGATGGATGATACTACAAAGTCATAAGTTTAGTGATTTCTCTTTGTTAGAGTTACTATCAACTGTCATCCTTGGGAATAGATGAGGTATAAATCAATATAAAGGTGGTGTGCAACTGGATCCCCATTAATAGGGCTTGTTAAACTAATTGATAGAATTAGGCTTCATCTTCTAATGTTTATGTGATGATGGTTTCCATGACACTTGATAGCTGAATAAGAATGGCTTGATCTCATTCATTGTTCTGAGGAAAGTTTGAAGCCCCTTCTGTGGACTGCATTTACTGTATAAGAGGCATGTGTTCACTGCAATCTGTAGCTCTGGGGCCTATTTCTGAACTCATGTGGTTTATGTCACCTGTCCTATGTGTGCTACCTTTTTGCACCTTTTCTTCATTTCACATAACACAAAACCAACAGGTAACCAAAAAGCCACAGCGATAAAAGCAAGTTAAAATTGAATACTAGATCAACCTTTTCTGAAGAGTAGTTTCAGGCACTTTTCTACCTTACATTTATTCCTTCATTAGAAAATAGTACCTATCAGGGGTGCCTGGCTGGCTCAGTCGGTTAAGCGTCCGACTTCGGCTCGGGTCATGATCTCACAGTTTGTGGGTTCGAGCCCCGCATCGGGCTCTGTGCTGACAGCTTAGAGCCTGGAGCCTGCTTCCAATTCTGTGTCTCTCTCTCTGCTCCTCCCCTGCTCATGCTGTCTCTCTCTCTCTCTCCTTCAAAAATAAATAAAAACATTAAAAAAAAAAAAAAAGAAAATAGTACCTATCAAGTGCTGTGTACCGCTTACTGATGGGGATATGGCGGTAAGCCACAAACATCCTTCCCTCACAGAACTTACACATTGTAGTTGTAGGGGAAACAAATAAATAAGTAGAACTTAGTATGTTAGATGACAAGGACTTTGGAGAATGTAAAGGGGAGAAGGAGGGATAGAGATGTTTTGTGTGTGTGTAGGTAAGGCTCTCGAAATCAGAAATAAGATGGCTAGGAAGGAAGGCCTCGTGAAATTACAGTTCAGCAAAGATCTGGAAGAGGTGAGAGCAAGCCGTGAGAATAGTTGGGGTAAGAACTTTACAGGATCATTCCAGGAAATAAGTGCAAAGGTTCTGAAGTGAGAATACACTGGCAGGTTTGAGAAATAGCAAGGAGGCCAGTGTAGCTAATATGGACATAAGTGAGGAACAGAGAGTAGCAGGATATGTGGTTAGAGAGGCAATGGAAAGCTAGATACTATAAGGCCTTGTAAGCCATTCTGTAGACAGTGAAATGCACCATCGAAACGCTTTGAGCTGACAAGTGACAAGATCTGGCTTAGGTTTTAAAGTGTTCATTTGGACTGCTGTATTTAAGATGGATTGCATGAGTCAAAGCTAAAGGGGCTTTCACAATAATTAAGGTAACAGATGAGAGTGGCTCGGACTAGGTAGTGAGAAATTACGTATCTTGAAGATGGAGCCATAGGATCTGCTGTAAGGTTGGAAGAGAAGTCAAGGATGATTCCCAGTGCTTGGCCTGACCAACTGGAAGGATGGAGTTGTCATACTGAGATGAGAATGACTATAGAAAGAGGAGGAGTTTGGCATTCATTCATATTCATTCTGTCTCTGTCTCACATGCATACCTTTCTCTAGGACTGGTCCCCAAAACTCCAAATTCTGAAAAACTCTCAAGAATTCATTTTTGTGGGGCACCTGATTTTGTGGGGCCTCCTGGTTCAGTCAGGAAAGCATGCGACTCTTGATCTTGGGTTCATGAGTTTGAGCCCCAAATGAGGTTACTTAAATAAAAAAGATTAAAAAAATTCATCTTTGCCAATTTTTCTTTACAAAGATCCTCAGGTCCACTTTAACCTATTTAATGCCTAGCAGAGTGTTCAGTGGATTACAAACAGCCATCTACTTTGTTAAACAGCACAAAAAGTTTGCTAACATCTTGACCCTTCAATAATATCTGCCCTCTTACTCACTTAGAAGGAAGTGGCTCTACATAGCAACTTTTTTGCCTTTCTTGGATTTAGCAGGAGGGTTTTATTTCAACTAAGACCTATGGTAGACCTAGTTAAAGTCTGCTGTATCCCTATCTAGTTCCTAAAGCCTCTTTTCATTGTTCAGTATAGTAGAGTTTTAATATCCCTTTATGATATTACCACATTTGGTTACAGATTTTTTTTTTTTTTTTAGGTTTTATTTTTAAGTAATCTCTCTACCCAACGTGGGGCTTGAATTTACAATGCCAAGTTCAAGAGTTGCATGCTCTACTGACTGAGTCAGTCAGGTGTCCTTGGTTGTAGATTGATTCCCATATTTTCTGTAATGTGGTTTCCTCCAGTTAGTTTGGAGTTATAGAGTGTTTATAACAAATATCTTCTTTGTACCCCTTTTGAAGGTCGGAGTGTTTGCTTATGTGTATAAATCACAGTTGCTATTAATATTATGTTTGTATTGCATCCACAATCTCAAACTGCTCAAGCATGTTTACTTCAAAAGAGCATGGTTATCTTTCCTGTTCTCTCTGTATGTCTAGTGCATGGCACTTAGGCACTCAGTAAATATTTCTTGAATGAATTTCAGTAATGGGCCTTCTAGGGATGCCCTAATCTGGAATTGGCATCTCCTCTACCTACTCCACCTCCCATTTTTGTTTTAATCCCTTGTGACTAAGCTGACTGCTGTTGTTGGAGCATTGTAGATTCTCTATACTCACCTGCACTGTGAATCATACCTGCTCATTGGTACTGGAGAAACGTTTTAAATGAAACTGACACTAGATAAAGAAGCTTTGGGAATGTTGGGATGCAAAAAAGATCCAGAAGGGTTAGAGGGAAAGATTGTTGGTTCATTTCTACAAGAGGTGTGGTGATGAAAAAAGATGTTTTTAACTAAAAATTGCTAACGTATGATAAAATTGGGATTGTGTCTACCATTTCTATATACCTCCATTATTTAGTATGAAATTGTAGAGAATTTTCAATAACCAAGGCCTAAACCAGAACTCATATTTCCTTATTCTCAGTCCAATGCTCTGTACTATAAAGGGATAAAGAATGAGGGTTGGGTTCAAATTCTCCTTCTGCCATTTACTAGACTTAGGCCCATTCTATTCCTTGGTTATCTTATCTGTAAAATGGAAATAATAGCCTCTGCCTCTTAGGGTTGCTCTGAAAAATCAAGTGTTTAATTTCCCAGACTCCGTACTCAAACCAACTGCTCACAAAAGAAAACTACAGCTTTTTCCTGTATAAAGAGTCAACTGTACCGTGATCCTTTGGCCTCTATATGACTGATTTTTTTTACCCGCTGTGTAGGGACGGTGAGGTAACAGCACCCTAGAACCACACAGCGGCCAAAAGTAGTCCCAAAAGTATACCGAAAGGAAGCCACGCTGTGACGTAGAAAAAAACAGCACCGCCGCGCCAAAGACTCCGGCAGCAAGATCACCCTCAACCTCACCCTCCCCGGGGCGGAGCTGTTGACTGACGGACAGGTCTTCTTAGCCACCCCAGCCGCGCTTTTTCTCAGCGCCCCGCCCCCCCAGACATGATAGGTAGCTGGCCTCGGCCAATGGTGACACACCGCCGTGGGCACAGTAGCCAATCAGGAATTGGGAGCCTGGAAAGGAGCAGGGGCCGAGTTAGAAGCGGCTGGCGCGGGCAGAGGCTTAGCGGCGCGGCGCGGCGGCACAGGTAACATGGCCGCGGTGCTTGATCTCTCTTCTGCGGTTAGGCTGCTGCTTCGCTCCTCCTGCCCTCTCCGAGTTGTTACTTTGTCTCAAACAGCCTGGATGTCGCTCTCCTGCTCTGGGCTCCCAGAAGCCAGATTCTCTGGTGCCCAGAGCCGGAGGACAAAATGGCGCTTGCACAGGCGGCCGAGGACGGGCAGGGCCCAGCCGTGAGCTCTGAGGCGGGCTGGGACAAAGGCGGCGTGCAAAGAGGCGGAGGCGGAGGCCGGGCGCGGCGCTGCGGCGTTGCCGCCACCGCGTGGGGCGGGCGCTCCTTCCTCGTGCGCCGGCCATGCGAGTCTGAGATACGACGTGCTTGTGTTCAGGGTGGGGGCGGGCATGGCGCAGAGGTTGAAGTGAGACAAATTGTCTAATGGCCTGGGGAGACCTGTGCGGAGGGGAGTTACAGAGCGTGACTTCTGCTTGTCCTTTGGAAACTATCTGCAGTCTGCCCGGATGTCGTAGAGCAGGAATTTTCGGGAAGGGTAAGGGCTTTTTGTGTGTGTGACCCTGCAGGTTTTGGTATGAACAGGATTCGGATCCACGTCTTGCCGACCAATCGGGGGAGGATAACCCCAGTGCCCAGGTCTCAGGAGCCTCTGTCTTGTTCATTCACTCACCGCCCATGCTCGCAACCTCGTCTGGAGGGGCAGGAGTTTTGTATTAAGCATATCCTTGAAGACAAGAATGCACCCTTCAAGCAGTGTAGTTATATATCGACGAAGAATGGAAAAAGATGTCCCAGTGCTGCTCCAAAGCCTGAGAAGAAAGATGGGTATATATGTGTAGATAATAATCTATGTCGTTTGTACTTTTAAAGCGAGAGGGGAGATGTGGTATATTGTGGGCTTGGGAATATCTGGGATTTTTGTAAAATTGGGGTTATGGATATATCCTTGGGGAGAAAAAATAAAAACGTTGAAAACTGGAGAGACCACTTCCGTTTGGTCCACTCAATTAATCTGTTTAGACCTTTTCTCTTGTCTATAAAATAAAGGGATATTCTAGATTATTCTTAACTCTGGAGTCCATGGCCCTGTGGGTCATCCCTGATCCTTGTTAAGTAATATGCAAAACTGCGTGTATGTGTATTCTGGTTCCCCAGAAAAGCTTTATAGCTTTCATCAAAGAAGCAAAAGTATTCACATAACTTGGCTAGTGAATTCTGCATGTATATTTTGGTTTTAAAATTGTGTCCCACATCTTCTTACCTTCAGTGGATTGATACTGAATTAAAGTGTAGAGTTGCCTTCCAGAACCAATTTTGAAAGATGAAAGAGGATCTCTTTGATTTGTTCTAAGATGATGTCAGCGTTTTTATAGTTGGAATGTTTTGTTTGATGAATGAAGCACCAGATTATGATACCTGCATTTCCCCTTAGTAATACCAAATGAGTTGACCTTGGGCTAGTTAAATTACTCTGCTTCACTGGCCTTTTTAATTTATAAATGAAGGTAATAGTAATTTTAATTTCCTAAAAATGATCTAAAGATTAGTGACAGTGAAAATGGTAGAACTCTTTCAAGAAGGGACCTGAGTATAAAATGTTAATATTTTGTCTTCTTAGGGTGTCTTTCTGTGCTGAACATGCCCGTAGGAATGCCCTGGCACTTCATGCTCAAATGAAGAAGACTAATCCAGGGCCTATGGGTGAAACACTCTTGTGCCAGCTGAGCTCCTATGCTAAGACAGAGCTGGGGTCTCAGACTCCAGAAAGTAGCCGCAGCGAAGCCAGCCGAATTCTGGGTAAGGATCTTCTCTCCTTAGAATGAAAAAGGAAAAAGTAAGTTAAAGAACTTATTTTGGTTTATTTAGCACAGTATCTTGAACATATAGGACACGTGATAATACGGTAATAATATAATTCATTGACAATTTGATGAGAATTCCAGCATTGCTATGTTCACCAGTTCTTTTCAGTTTGAAGTAGCCTGTGCTTGGGTTTACTTTCTTGACTTTATGACTGTTTCCTTCATAGCTGTTTTTATGCTTGTCTTTGTTAGGCAAGGTAATTTCAGGAAGCAAGAGTAATTTTGAGTTGACCTTTCTGTCTTTTTGAGGGCATGGTTACCTCCTTTATGTTATAAGTACGCTTACCTGGGTTGTATTTTTTAAGCTGACTTTATTTGCCAGTGCCTTTCTGCTAAAAAATTTTTTTGGGGGGGAGGTGGCGGGAGTTGTTTGTTTTGTTTTAAATTTTAAGGTTTGGGTTGATGTGTTAAGTAATCTAGTTTTGTGTGGTGGAGTTACAGAGGTGGGAAGTCTTAATGGCTGCTCTCCCTTCCTTGCCTCAGATGAAGACAGCTGGAGTGATGGGGAGCAGGAACCCATTACTGTGGATCAGACATGGAGAGGTGACCCTGACAGTGAAGCTGATAGCATAGACAGTGATCAAGAAGATCCCCTAAAGTAAGTTGTAACTCCACATAAGGCTTTTAAATATTTTTTGCAGTCAGTGTGTGGACTACAGTAATGCTGTTAATTAACTATAGTAAACTATTAATAGGTTAATAACCTAGCCGTGTTGAAGATAACTTAGTTATTTGTGAGCAGTAATAGCTTAATAGCTTCCGTATGTTAAAGTGTCCTGGTTCATCACCATCTTGCTGCAAGGCAAAATTTGATTCTTGTTTGGAAGTCTTGGAATTTGGGGAAGTTTTTAGATATCAAATTCTACACATGAGAAAGTATAGGGGAAAAAATAGGAAATTTCTTGGACATAGGAGTGGAAGGTTGGTTGAGAAATGGCTTAGATCAGTTAGAGAAGAGGAAACTGATGTAAGTGGATTCCTGGCTTAAATCTCAGGAACAATAATGTGATTGTATTTGAATACATTTTTTTCAGAGTTACATTTTATGAGTGTTTTTTTTTTTTTTCCCCCTGGTGGAAAAATAAAAAGATGTTCAAGAGTGCCCTTTGGTTTCATGGCTAAGAGAAACTGAGGTAGAAACCAGAAGTGAGTAATATGTGTATGTAATTATATCTTAACTAAGGTTCTACTCTTCATTTAACCCATGGGTCACCTTGGAGTTACAGAAACAAAAACATTGCCACTCAAAAGTCTCATGGTTTGTGTTTACTTGAGTTTTTTCTTTTTTTGTTTTCTTCATTCTTTTTGATTACTGTCTAATACTTCCCACTGACCATTTGCATAGAAGTATTATAAATAGTGGGAGGGGTAATGAATTTTTAGTCTGTTCATAAAAAGTCATTTAGGTTTACATTTTCTGAGTATAATAATTGCGTCTATTTTTCTTGAGTAATGTCAGTGTAGTCAGCTCTTCAGGAAGTACTTATTGGAAAGTTCCATCTAAGTAGTTTGCAAAGGAATGTTCGTTATCTAGTCATTATCTAGCAGAATTCTCTCATAGTAACTTCGGTTTATTTGGTTTATTTACTTGGTAACTTAATATCAAACATTCTTTCCCCCCCATTGTGCTTCTGGAAATGCCAGACTTGCTGCTTTGAAGAGGTATATGCTCTGTAGGGTCACAAAGTGACTGTCCTTTAGTATGGTAAATAGCTTTGAAGGTCCAGAAACTTGATTTTGTCAGTAGTAATCTAGAGTGGATCAGTCTCTTGGGGACACATTTATGCTAGTGTAGCTTAAAAATACCAGTTAATGAGAAGTATAAATGTTAAAAGGACTAGGTATTTGGTGTCAATTTCTCCTAAAAGGAACATTCCAAGGGGGAAAGTAAAGCCCCAAGTATGGTCAACTATTAGGCAACTAAATATAAGGCTTTCCTTAATTCCCCCATGAGATTATCCAAAAAATTTTGACCTCCTAAGATATTTGCATTTTTAGGGATGTAAATACAGTTGTGAAATGTCTTAGAGTATTAAATTTGTTAATGTGGTTGCATATTACTGTCTTGTTAAATTTGATAAAAGTATTTAATGAAATTCTTTGAATTTCATCTCTGGTGCCAGTGTCTTATTGTCACTAGGACCACTTTTTGAATCGTTAGCAATTGACAGCATATATCGTCTTCATTTGCTTGTTCCAGGAGGGTGCTTTTTGTATTGTTTATGATGTCATTAGAGATTTTATCCTAACTAGGATTAATATTGGCATAGTTTCTTTTCCCCCTTATAGGTATGTGTATGTGATTTCCCTCAAAGTAACCATTTACTTAATTGCTTTGTAAAAAGTAATCTGAGGGGCACCTGGGTGGCTCAGGTCATGATCTCACTGTTGGTGAGTTCGAGTCCTGCATCAGGCCCTGTGCTGACAGCTCAGAGCCTGGAACCTACTTCGGATTCTGTGTCTCCCTCTTTCTGTGCTTTCCATGCTCGTACTGTCTCTCTCTGCCTCTCAAAAAATAAATAAATGCTAAAAAATAAAAAATAAAAAAAAGGAATCTGAAAAGTCCATTTATAACAACATCCAGCACTGGTGAAGTTTTAGCCTATGAGTAACTGTTAGGGGCGCCAGGGTGGCTCAGTCGGTTAAACATCTGACTCTTGATTTCAGCTGAGGTCCTGATCTCAACAATGGTAAGATTGGGTGTGGAGCCTGCTTAAGATTCTTTCTCTCTGCCCCTCTCCCCCTCTCTGTCTCTAAAATAAACAACAACAACAGAAATAGCCAGCCAAGAAAAGTTAAAAAAAAAAAAAAAAAAGAGTAATTGTTCAATCGTTCCCTTTTTAGAAAGTAATTTTTATTATATGACTTCTACAGGCATTCAGAGTTAGTTTTGGTAAAGGTCATTTCAAGTTATTGAGTCTTCATTGTTATTAAAATAAATTTGGAGGAATGCCCTTAGATAAGAGACACTAATATACAAGGAATGTAAGATGATTCCCTCTTTGTTGAAGATGCAGTCAGAGGGGCGCCTGGGTGGCTCAGTCGGTTGAGCGTCTGACTTCAGCTCAGGTCACGATCTTGCAGTCCGTGAGTTCGAGCCCCGCGTCAGGCTCTGGGCTGATGGCCCAGAGCCTGGAGCCTGCTTCCGATTCTGTGTCTCCCTCTCTCTCTGCCCCTCCCCCATTCATGCTCTGTCTCTCTCTGTCTCAAAAGTAAATGTTAAAAAAAAAAAATTAAAAAAAAAAAGAAGATGCAGTCAGATAATAAATCTCTGACTTAAATTTATGAGTATCAGAGTAAGGGAAGTTGGTGCATGCTTTTATTAAAAAAATTTTTTTTTTAATGTTTGTTTATTTTGAGAGAGAATATTCCAAGCAGGCTCTGGCTGTCAGCATGGTTTTGTTTTTTTGTTTTTTTTTTTTTTAACTTTTTTAAATGTTTTATTTATTTTTGAGACAGACACAGAGTACGAGTGGGGGAGGGGCAAAGAGAGAGGGAGACACAGAATCCGCAGCAGGCTCCAGGCTCTGAGCTGTCAGCAGAGAGCCTGATATGGGGCTCAGACTCATGAATGGTGAGATCATGACCTGAGCCGAAGTCAGACGCTGAACCGACTGAGCCGCCCAGGCCCCCCTGTTGGCATAGATTCTGATGTAGGGCTTGATCTCAACAGCTGTGAGATCATGACCTGAGCCAAAATCAAGAGTCAGATGCTTAGCTGACTGAGCCACCCGTGTGTCCTGGTTTTAATAACATGATTTTAATAATTAGCCATGAATGTCTGGAACAGCCATATTTATTTATTTGTTTATTTAGAGAGATTGTGAGCAGGGGAGGGGCTGAGAGAGAGGGAGAGAGAATCTCCAACAGGCTCTGCTCTGTCAGCATAGAGCCTGACATGGGGCTCAACGGTGAGCATGTGACCAGAGCCAAAATCAAGAGTAGGGCACTTAACTGACTGAGCCACACAGGTGCCCCTGTTGTTTTGTTTTTTAATAACAACTTGCATGTTGCATGACAATGTTCATATTTAATAAGGTGATTGTCTCAGTGGTGAGTTCTTTTTTATTTTCTAATTTTTATTTAAATTCTAGTTAGTTAACAAACAGTGTAATATTGGCTTCAGGAATAGAATTCAGTGATTCATCATTTACATACAACACCCAATGCTTGGGGCGCCTAAATGGCTCAGTTGGTTAAATGACTAACTTCTGCTCAGGTCATGATTTTACAGTTCGTGAGTTCAGTCCCTGCATCGGGCTCTGTGCTGATGGTGTGGAGCCTGCTTGGGATTTTTTTCTCTCTGGCTCTCCCCCTTCTGTGCGCATGTGCTTTCTCTTTTTCTCTCTCAAAAATAAATAAGTAAACTTAAAAAAAAAAAGAGTCCATAACACCCAGTGCTTATCACAAGTGCACGCATTAATACATATCACCCTTCCAGCCCATCCCTCACCCACCTCCCCTCCAGCAACCTCAGTTCTCTGTAGTTAAAGAGTCTTTTATGGTTTCTTTCCCTCTTTTTTGTCTGTCTGTCTGTCTGTCTGTCTATCTATCTATCCAGCCAGCTATCTATCTATCTATCTATCTATCTATCTATCTATCTATCTATCCAGCCGTCCAGCCATCCCGCCATCCCATATGTTCATCTGTTTTGTTTCTTAAATCCCACATAAGTGAAATCATATGGTATTTGTCTTTCTTTGACCGACTTATTTTGTGTAGCATCATAATACACTCTAGCTCCATCCACGTTGCAAGTGGCATGATTTCATTCTTTTTGATGGCTGAGTAAATATTCTATTTATATATATGCCACATCATTACCTTCATCTGTTGATGGGCAGTTGGGTGACTTCTTGTTAAGTAACAAGGTTAAGTCTCACCTCTAACCTTGTGTCCTTTTAAGCTTGGGGTTTATTGTGTTTTCTTATGCTTTGCTGAATTCTGTTTCATTGTAGACATGCTGGTGTTTATACAGCAGAAGAAGTTGCCCTGATTATGCGTGAGAAACTAATTCGGTTGCAGTCTTTGTACATCGATCAGTTTAAACGACTTCAGCACCTGCTCAAAGAGAAGAAGCGACGTTATTTACATAATCGCAAAGTGGAACATGAAGCTCTAGGCAAGTTTTATGCTAAGTTCCAATAAGCTGTTGTATTGTGGGTTCAACATGTGCATTTGGTAGTACTTAGATGTATTTCTGTCTTGGTACCTGGAGTGAAAAATTTGCTTTTGAAGATGGCTGTCTTACGGCTAAAGATTTCCCAGTTTATTTCTTCTTAATTTGGGGAAGCCATCCTTCATTGGTTACTTGGCACATAGCGTCTTGACTGTTGTGACTCACCAGGTAGTAGTCTCCTGACTGGCCCAGAGGGACTTTTGGCCAAAGAACGAGAGAACTTAAAGCGTCTAAAATGTCTTCGGCGGTATCGTCAGCGCTATGGAGTGGAAGCCTTATTACATAGGCAGCTGAAGGAACGCAGAATGCTGGCCACAGATGGTGCTGCCCAACAGGTAATTTGTGTTTATACCTCTAAGGGGCATATATTTGCGTTGTTTACAAAGTCACAAATAGTCAAAATATTGTATAGTCTTGGCTCTGAAATCTGACTTAATTTTTAATTGGATGTGGGGTAAATTGAAAAGAGCACAGTTAAGTGATCATTCTTTTTTTTTTTTTTTTTTTTTTATGTTTATTTATTTTTGAGACAGAGACAGAGCATGAGCAGGGAAGGGGCAGAGAGAGAAGGAGACACAGAATGTGAAGCAGGCTCCAGGCTCTGAGCTGTCAGCACAGAGCCCGACGCGGGGCTCGAACTCACGGACTGTGAGATCATGACCTGAGCCGAAGTCGGACGCTCAACCGACTGAGCCACCCAGGCGCCCCAAGTGATCATTCTTAATTTGTTTTTTAAGCCCTTGGTCTCTGCCTCAATGATAATTCCATTTTTATCTGTTTTATTTGTTGAGGCTCCACATAAAACTACAATTAAAAAAAATTTTTTTAAATATTTATTTGTGTGAGGGAGAGAGAGAGAGAGAGAGAGAGTGAGTGTATGCAGGGGAAGGGCAGAGAGAGGGAGACACAGAATCTGAAGCAGGCTCCAGGATCTGAGATGTCAGCACAGCTCAATGTGGGGCTCAGACTCATGGACTGCAAGAGCATGACCTGAGCCGAAATCAGACACTTAATTGACTGAGCCACCCAGGCGCCTATAAAATTACAGTTTTAAAAAGTGGTTTGCTAGGGTGCCTGGCTGGCTCAGTCTTTGGAGCATGCCACTCTTGATCTTGAGGTTATGAGTTCAAGCCGTAAAAAGGGGGGAAGGGTTTCTAAAAGACAAAATAGTTTGAAAACCATTAGGCTGATCACATTCTTATAATCTGGAGAAGTATTTTGGATTAGGGTTGACTCATTATTTGAACATGAGGTTTTAACTTTTTTTTTCTTTCATATAGTCTTGTGAGTAAATTTGTCAAATATTGAGGGTTTTTTTTTTCTTTAGCCTTTAAGGGTGTACCTTACATGTTATAAGTTAGTATTGTCATAGATAACTGGTTGTATTTTCTTTTGAACGTTTATTTATTTTCTCCGTTTTAGGCTCATACGACTCGTTCCAGTCAGAGGTGCTTGGCCTTTGTGGATGATGTTCGATGTTCCAATCAGTCTCTTCCAATGACCAGACACTGCCTTACCCGTATCTTTTTTATTCCTTTCAGTTTGCTAGCTAGGCTAAAGGCTGGTGGGAATATCTTATAGTTTGCTTAATTGAAGGTCTTTGTTTTCCTTTGGCCCTGAATCAAGGCCAGCAGTTTGTCGAAGCTGTTGGTTTCAAGCAGGAGCCTAAAGAAATGTCTTTCTATGGTCTGTTGGCCATTTCAGAACTTTGGAAATGTAATGGTCAGTTCATTAGAAAGAAACATCTGAGTCATTAGAGATAGGTGTGGGCTAATATTTATTTGTTGTTGATTAATACTGGGATTCCAAACTATAGAGATCCCTGATAGAACTTGTTCATTGGAATTATAATACTGTTAAGTCCAGTTATCAAAAAAAAAAAAATTTACTGTGGGTTTTCCACCAAAAAAACAATAGGTTCTGAACTGTGACCTTCCTTTGAGAATTAATCTTTTGTATGGCCAATTTGTGTATTTTAGACTTTATTCAAATTGGAAGCTTATCTGTTTCCAAAAATGGAATGCTCCCACCCCTACCCTCCCAATTAGTTTGCCTTTGAACCATCATAGCATTTCTTGATTCGGCTACGAGGTCACGTTTACTATCAGGTTACAAGACTTTTTGACTTGTTTATTCGATTGTGAAAGTGCATCTTTATTATGGATATCGAGTAAGTTGCTTTCACAGTAAAGCACTTGTTAAATACTATTATCTAAAGGCATAAATCTTGATGGATTTCATTTGCCTGGAAGGAGATATAAAGTATATGGAAAATAAAATATCTTTTTAATAGAAAAAGGAGAACCTTTTCTTGGTCTTTGAAAAGAAGACTTTTTTCTATTCTATTTATTGAATGTTTTACTAGTTTATTAATTATTGCAATAAATGTCTGATGAAGGATTACTGTCCTTAATACACAAAATACTTGTGCAAGGTAATTAAAAACTATAGATAAATGCTCAAAACATAATTGGGCAAAGGTGGACAGATTTAAAAGTAGAAATGGCTAATAGTGGAAAAGTGTTTTCACTGTACATAAGTGAAATAGGAAATGAAAATTTTAATCTATGAATTTGATGTTTGTATATATATGATGTTTATTCAGTGAATTTCAGGTTGAGGTTATGGTGAAATGGATCCTTCTAAATACTGTCAGTGGGAAGATCAAGTGGCACAAACTTTTTAGAAAGCAGCTTGACAGTATTCATATTCTTTGATATGATAATGTCACCTCTGGGAATTTATTTTAAGGAGATAATCAAATGCAAAGACCAATATTTTTACATAAAACTTTTTCAACTAGAGACAGCCTTGAAATTCTCAGAGATGGGGAACAAAGAAGAAAATTATTATATAATATGGAATAGGTCAGGGGTTAAACATTTTATTTAATAAAATTAATGAGTGACATAGAAAAATGTTTGATAGTGACAAAAATAGGGTATGGAATTCCATATAATCAAATCCTGGGAGGGGAAGTAAAAATTGACTATTTTTGGATGGTGGGGTTGTGAATGCCCTTTATTCCTCTGCCTTGTACTTGCAGGTTTTCTTCAGTGAGCTTGAATTTATAAGTCAAAAAAACTCAATTTACAGATATTAAGGAGTATTTTAGATTTACAGTATTATTCTCAAATAGCTTATTAGAATATTAATATTTTAAAAAGCAGAGTTGAAAATGAAATGTATTTGAAAAGAGAAGGGAAGTATGATTTTTTTTGTTTTATGCTTTTTTCCTTTCCGCTCCATAGTTGCTTAAGTCACTTACCCTTCCTTAAGTCCTTCTCCCAGAGAAAGATGCGACTGCCATTGGGGACCTGTTAACTCTTTACTCTGGTCTAATGGAGACAGCACTGGACTGAAAGTGAAGGACCCAGACTCTAGTTGTAGGTCAACCATTCCCTTCTCTTTGTCTCTCTTGTCCCCATCTGAAAGGAAAGGGGGTGGAGGAGGATGGGGGGGAGGGTTTTTCCAAGATATATATATTGTATTAAATAAGAGACTTACGAAAGTTCTTTGAATTCCATGAAAAAAGTTCTGATTAAAACATTTAATTTAATGGATTGATCTTAAGTATTAATAATTTAATAAGATTGGGCTTTTTAAGCACATTGGAGACTGTTTAGATTTTCTTAAGCAATGCAAATCTGATTGTTCCTATTAGATTCATGTGCTTGTTCATTTGATTGTTCGTTTTCATTCAATAAATACTGTTTACTTTGTACTATTTACTGTTCTTTTAGAGGAGTGGTTCTCAACTGGGTGCCATTTTATCCTCATTTGGCAATGTGTGGAGACAATTTTGCTTGTTCTAATTCAGGAGTGACAGTGAGATGCTACTGACATCTAGTGGGTAGAGGCCAGAGTGTTGCTAAGCACCTGGCAGTGCACTGGGCAGCCAGTAACGTCAATAGTGCCAGGGTTGTGAAACCCTGCCTTAGATTTCCAAGAAGTGATTGTGAGAAATGGCTTATTCAAGAAGTTTTACTTGGTTTAAAAATAAATTGTATGTTAGATTTTTTTTAATTTTTAGGAATTATCACAAAATGTGGGAGAAAAGTTTACTCATAATTCTATAATCCTGGGTACATGTAGTTTATAGGAAATGGAGCTTTCTGGTTTAAAAATAAACCCACATTTGAAATAACAGTTGTCTGTTAATCTAGGGAAAAAACATGTAGTTAAGATTTCAAGAAGTGGTATCATTTGAGTAAAAAACTATTTCATAGAGTAACTGGAACTAAATTTTGTTG
Organism: Panthera onca; assembly: GCF_046562875.1. NCBI lineage: Eukaryota > Metazoa > Chordata > Mammalia > Carnivora > Felidae > Panthera > Panthera onca. Next base: position 75,272,028 of record NC_138345.1, on the reverse strand, counting down.
TTTTACCTAACCATGATTTTAATTTTGATTCATTTTACAGAGCTTCTTTGCCAACTTGGAAACTGGCCCTTTTCTGTTTTACTCTTAATAGAAGTAATTGTTAGTACTCCTGAAATGTTCCTGGAGTAGTTCCTTTCCATGGGAAATTCTATTTCCTTTCTTTCTGGGGGAGCATGCAACTCCTCTGCATTAGTACCCCCACCCCCTCAAAAGGGAAGGGGGCATGGAAATAAAATAAGTTTATTTTTATTGTCAAGATAAGATCCCTAGTTACTAGAGGTTCTATTTTCCCCAGTTCTCTGCTGCTTTAAGTATAAAACCTGTGAACAGTTTGGAAATAAAATTCAAAAAGTTTTTGTAATCTTTTGCCAGTCTGCTTAACAGAGCAGAAACATTTGTGTCTTGATTCTTGGAAGGAGGTGGTACCGCCTCTGCAAGCTATCCACCTGCTTTTGCCATAACATGTTTCTTCTGAATAGGTGTAGAGACCTAGAATTGTTATTGCTATTTGCTTAGCACTGTTTTCAAATGTTTTGCGTTTGACTCTCCTCAGTGAGAACAAGATTAATGTCTCTGGTTTAAATGACTGGGATCCTGAAGTGTAGATTGGGGACTAGATTTAAATTGCTGTTTGAGCTAGAATTAGATGCTAGTGAATGACACTTATTTTGAGAAGAACTTTAAAAATTGCTAACTGGGTTTGGTTCTGTTTCAAATGTAACCAGTTGTCTCCGTAGTCCACACCTTGAATTTTACATGGCAGACAACTCTTTCCTATTTTGTGCCTCCGATAGATCCATTTTATTTCCCTTGACCGTTTTTCTACAGATATTTGTCAGGACACGAATCAGGTTCTCTTCAAATGCTGCCAGGGGTCTGAAGAGGTACCCTGCAACAAACCAGTTCCTGTAAGCCTCTCTGAGGATCCCTGCTGCCCACTGCATTTCCAGTTGCCTCCTCAGATGTATAAGCCCGAGCAGGTACTGTCTGTGCCACACGATCTGGAAGCCGGCCCCATGGATCTGTACTTGAGTGCTGCCGAGCTTCAGCCCACTGAGAGTTTACCTCTGGAGTTCAGTGATGTAAGTTAGAGAAGCTCTGCTCTGGTTGGCCCTTGAGGCAAGGCCTTATTTGTTAATGGTGAGACTAGGTTAGTCTTTTGTGGCCAGGAGAGTTGATAAAGTTTTTGAAATGATATATGTATGGTTGTATTTGTATGTTAGCATATTGATTTAGAGACAGTTAAATTGGCAAGTTTTGCTGCAAGAATGATAAGGAAAATAAACTGTAACCTATGGGAAGTTGGAAAGTTAAGATTATGGATGGATTTGGTGTAGCCAGGAAATTTGGTACCCACAAGGTGAGTGATTCACTAGAATCTTAGTAATACAAATGGATTCTGAGATCTACTCTTGACAGTTGTAAGCTTGTGTTTTTGTTCTGTTGTAGTAAAGGTTTCATTTTCAGGTTAATGTGCCCTCCAGAAAATGACTGTAAACTTAGCTCTGGCTACTGGCTTTATTTTTGATACGTTATCATAGATTCTATTGTGAATGGACTAGAACAGCAGTGATCTCTTTATTTATTTTTATAGCCTTCTAAGTATGTACACTACTTTTTGAAGCTTGTTCCTCAATTGGTCCCAGCCCATAAACCCATCTCTGATTTCGTTTCCCTAATTAGCACTACCCTACTGTCTGACTTCAGGCATCAGTTGACACACCATCTCTAGCTTAGCACTTTGCTTAATATTTAGCCCTCTGGATAAAGGTCTTCATTATTTATTCTGAAGATAATTCTTCTGAATTTCATAATAAAAGGTGTATTATATATAACCATGTCACATTTAATGTGACAAATCTAAATGGAAGATTGAATATAGGTTTTAAGATTTTTGCAAAGGGTAGAAGCAAAGTTTGAGTGGCCTCAAGGGTATTGCTTGCTAAAAAAGGGGATATACCAGGACAGGGTAATATCTGAAAAAGATCCTGGGGCACCTGGGTGGCTGAGTCGGTTAAGCGTCTGACTTTGGCTTAGGTCATGATCTCTGACAGTGCATAGACTGCTTGGGCAGGATTCTCTGTCTCCCTCTCTTTCTGCCCCTCCCCAAAATAAAAAAACTTAAACAAAAAAGTTGCGTGCTTCTCCCAACTAAGCCAGCCAGGTGTGCTTGTTTTTTAAAATTTTATTTATTTTATTTTTTTATTTTTTTAATCTTTTTTTAACGTTTATTTATTTTTGAGACAGAGAGAGACAGAGCATGAACGGGGGAGGGTCAGAGAGAGGGAGACACAGAATATGAAACAGGCTCCAGGCTCTGAGCTGTCAGCACAGAGCCTGACGCGGGGCTCGGACTCACGGACCGCGAGATCATGACCTGAGCCAAAGTCGGCCGCTTAACCGACTGAGCCACCCAGGCGCCCCTAAAATTTTATTTTTTTAAAGTAATCTCTACACCAAATGTGGGACTCAAACCCACAACCCCGAGATATCTCTCTCTCTCTCTCTCTCAAAATAAATAAAAACTTAAAAAACAAAAGAATAAACTGATTCTAATTTTTTTCCATAACCCCCCTGTTTTGATTATGTATGGTTTACATGCTTATTAGACTTTGATTTTCATTACTTCATTTATAATAAAATTACAATTTTTATTATAATCTTAATTCTTATTAAAAATTTTTCACACATTTCATAGAATATGAAAACTAGAAAGGGACCTTATTATATACTTAAGTGCTTTCCAAATTTTTCCAAAGAGATTATGTTGAAGAGGGTAAATGAATACATAGTCCTAGATTGATAAGGACAGAGTTTGTCCGCTTTCCTTCATTTTAAATGTGAAGAAAATGCAGAGGTGCCCTTTTCTTTTTTCTTTTCTTTTTTCTTTTCTTTTCTTTTCTTTTCTTTTCTTTTCTTTTCTTTTCTTTTCTTTTCTTCCTAACTTTTAGTAACATGAGCAGCTTTATAGGATCTAAAAATTAACCTAATAAGCACATCACCAGATTCCTTTCAGGTACTAATGTACATATGTAGAAAGTAGCAAATGTATTTTATATAGATGTATTAGGTTAGTAAATTCTATATCATCTGATTTTAATTTCTTAGAACCATTTCTGTTTGACCTTTTTGCTTTTCCCTTTTCACCTGTTTTTGTCATCTCAGTATTGCTTTTTGGAGAATTTTTCACAAAACATTAGAGATTATAAGATGTGATCATAGGTGAAGCTTGACATTTAAGGAATCTTAAAAAATATTTTAAAATATACCATCAAATCTGTTAATTCTTATTTGTTGTTTGGATTTTTTAAAAAGAACGTATGGGAGCGGCGCCTGGGTGGTGCAGTTGGTTAAAAATCTGACTCTTGATCTCTGCTCACGTCACGATCTCATGAGTTCGAGAGTTCGAGCCCAGCACTGGGCTCTGCACCGATGGTGCAGACCATGATTGGGATTCTGTCTCCTCTCTGCCCCTCCCTGACTTGTGAGTGTGCTCATGCACGTGCTTGCTCGCTCTCAAAATAAATAAACTTAAAAAGAATGTATGAGAAGTAACCCCTTATTTTTGGGAACCCAGTGAGTTTTTAAGATGGACCTTTGACATTAGAGATTTAAAAATGATAAACATTCCATTTTGTACTTGAACATCTATTATGTTCATATTAATGTACTTTTGATAAACCATATTGGTCATTAAAAGTTAGTTTTATTCTTAATCTTTGGAGGTAAAAATTCTCCAGAAAATGTTGAAACAAAATCCAGTTTTAGAAAAGAAATTTTGTCCTATAATTCTGGATATATTTATTAGCATAAAAAATTTGCTGGGAAAAAAATGATTTCTTAACTGTATGAATTTCACCAAGCATTCTTAGCTTGTAACCTATATTCTGCCTTATACACCATTTCTATAACTTGTTAATAATTTCTGGTAACTTTACCAGAAGTTAAGAACTTTACCTATGGGAAGACCTGGTATTAGGTATTAATCTAGGTTAAAATTCAGTCTTTCATCTGGGTGTTATATTTGCCTGTTTCCTGTGCTTTGATCCAAGGATGTTTGGCAAGTACCTAATACCTTAATTCTATTACTTTGAGGTTCCTCTCTTTTTGTGTGTGATTTTTGAGATCAGAACAAAATATATATTCTTTGTGTCCTGATGGATTTATATCTCTGAATATTGCTGTTGTGATAGGCATTTCTGCTGATCCCTTCTTCCTCTCTTGTTTTAGGTTCTTTCCCCCAATTTTAATTCTTGTAACAGACAACATAACTATGTGAGAAAAGCCTTTTCAGTATCTATTTTGTTTTGAAGACATTTCCTTACCATTGTCGTCCTGAGATTTGGAAACTTTGTGGTGTACCACCTAAACGGGTTCTTTTAAATTCCATGTTAATTATTTGTATAATGTGCATATTAAAAGAATTGGAGAAAATAGTTCACAGGCTTAACCATGTGCAAACACTGGTTTCTGTGAATAGTACAGAAGTTTCTTACACATCTGAAATAGATGTTAGCCGGCCGTACCCTTTTCCAAATTTCTGCTTTAATCAGCTTTAAGTCTAGTACATTCTTTAATTATATTCTTTACCTTAATTGTGAAGTGTGATTAGCACACCAAAGAAAGGGAAAGGGTTTCATATTCTTAGACTTAATTTAAAAGCATAGAACTAAGCTTCTTGTGAAGCTAGATTACTGGAAACTTTGAGCCTCTATTGGGGCTTTGTGGGGCTAAGTGGATTGGGTGTAGGGGAGTAGAAACCCTTGGGTAATATTCACTCTTGTGAAGGGGAGGTTAGCAGTAGACTCTTGGTGGCATGAAAGTCAGTTTGACACATTGTCTATGGCTTTGCAATGCTTAGGCCCTGAATCAAGACCAGTGGTTTGCTGTAGCTGTTGGTTTCAAACAGGAGCCAAGAGTAATGTGTTTCTGTGGTCTGTTAGCCATTCAGCACCCCAATGGGAATGGCTAGTTCAATTGGAAGAACATAGTTTATAGAATTGTTCATACTTTTTCTCCCTTCCCCTTCCCCTTTTCCTTTTCCTTTTCCTTTTCCTTTTCCTTTTCCTTTTCCTTTTCCTTTTTTGCTTTTTTCCTTTCTCAGCAACTGGAGTATGTGTAAAAATCAGGGATTTGCTGTTTGGGGATAGGGACTTAATCAGAGTAGAATTTTGTAGTTCACTATGGCTGTTAGGGCATTGTAATCAAGCAATCTTCTATTGTCCAATTTTTTTTTTTTTTTTTTTTTTTTTTTTTGTAGTAAACTCTGTGTCCAGCATGGGCTACTCATGACACTGAGATCAAGAGTCGCATGTTACATCGACTGTGCCAGCCAGGCACCCCTCATATTGTCCAATCTGTTAAAGCAATATTTTAGTTTGTGATTATGCTGATTGTCTGTATTATATTCAACATCGGTGAATGTAGATCTTGATTACAGTTAGTCTTAGAGGGAATATGCTTTCTTTTTAATAGAGTTTCTTTGTAAAATATTTGTAACATGAAATTGACTGTTTCAACCATTTTTAAGTGTATAATTCAGTGGTGTTAAGTACGTTCACAGTATTGCACAACCATCACCATCTCCAGAACTTTCCCATCAGCCAAGAGACTCTGTGCCCATTGAACTAGAACTCCTGCTTCCTCTCTCCCTCCAGTTACTATTCTTTCTGTCTCTGAATTTTTCAATTTGAAAATATGGGTTTAAGTTACTGTAGTGGTCTGTGCTTTATACTCAGCAGCAAGGAAAAGTTTTTAGTGCTTTTTGGATCTTACCCCATTTGTTAGACATTTGGGGAAAATCTTTTTTTGATTAAAAGTAGGCAAGGAGGTGAGGGAACTATGGGAGAATTGCTTTGAGGTTTGTTGAAAAATATGCCAACTTAAGCTTATTGGTTCCCTTGGTGTTCCTGATAGGCTTTTCTCTTTCTTTTCCTAGGACTTGGATGTTGTGGGTGATGGTATGCAGTGCCCTCCTTCACCCTTGCTTTTTGATCCTTCACTAACCCTTGAAGATCATTCAGTCAAAGAAATTGCTGAAGGCTCAGTGGATATTCTGGCAAGTGAAGAACAACCCCATCCAGACACAGGTCTCCCTGCTGGCTATGGCTAGCATGTACTCCCAGTGAGTGGGGTTGTTATCACAAGAGGACTATAAGGTGCCCCAGATGGCAGTTCTCCAGATGGGCCCTTAGAGAGAACACCTGATGGACACTAGTCCCAGAATCTCAGCAGGAAACTGTTTATGTAGTTAACTAGAAGAGGTTAAGACAAGGAGTCTACATAAATGGTTCTTTTTAAAGGGAGGGTTCAGCACTGGAATTGTTTTTCTCATAGAGTATGGACAAGTAATGGGATATGGCTTCTTTCCTTGATTCTTGGGTGGGGTACCAGTGGCCCTGACTGAAGACTAGCAGTTGTATTATGCTGTTGGTTTCAAGCAGAGGCCCAAAGAACTATCTTCCTGTGATTTGCTGGCTGTTCTGGAGTCTCAGCAAAGAATGGCTGTTTCATTGGAAGAAACAACCCACAGTTCTCCTTCCCATTGGGAGAGCCTCAGGAATGCTATAGCTAATGACTGCTTACTCCCAAGGGTCAGAGATTGTTACGTATGGGGAAGAGCATCTGCTCAGAGTTGTTTTATGTCTGCTGTCTTGATCTTGATAATTCAGATTCATGTTTCAGACCCTAATGAATGGATTTGTAACCAAAGTGATTTTCTTTTAACAGGGCCAGATACAGATGGCTGGAGATGGGTGCAGATCACAGGGGTCTCGAAATTCTGAGAAAGTCTCTGCACCACTGCCTCAAAGTGGAGTGGCTACTGCAAATGGGAAGCCAGAACCTTCTTCTATCAGTTGATAGTTTGTTTTGGGAACCATTTGACTTTGGAGGATTTGAATTTTCCATTCTTTAAACAAATATTTATGACTCTCTCTCACTGAAGGACAACTCCGATTACGTTGTTTTTCCTCTGGGTTATTGAGTGCTGTAGTCAAACCAAATTTGGGGGGAAGGGACCAGTAGTATCTACAAGTTGTGGATGCCTTCTCACTTTGTGCAAGGAAGAGAGATCGGTGATTCATGTCAGAGCTGCTGGGATTGAGAGAGTATTTGGGACCATGCCTGAGGGGAGAGACATCTTTGTAATGGGAATTCCCAAGTCTTGGAATAAATCCACATAGGTGTTTAGGCAGGAGATGTGTGCCCTTCGGATATTGATGAAACCCAGTGTTTGATTTTCTCTATCTAATGGCTTGTGTTTTAGCCTTTCTTCACCTCTCACCTGATTGGATAATCTGAACCCCCCCTCAATCCTCCAGTGAACTCTGACCTATAACCTCTGAGAATAGCCCACAGGACTGGGCCCTCCTTAACCATCCATCTTGCTTCTAACCTATGTAAATTTCTGTAGTGGCTATCTTATGTAAGATACAATAAAAAATTATTGTATATAGTTTCTATTAAATGTTAAAATGTTATGAAAATGTAAAACAATCACTTGAATGCATGTTTTGTTTATATTTGTGAACATATATATATTTTGGAGTCCTTAGGGAGTTGTCTCTGATGGGAAAGGGAAAACAGGACAGATAAACTTCCTTTCCAAGAAGTAGATACATTTTCGGTAAATTGGTTTGGTTTGGAGGATAACATAAAAACCTGTAAGAAGTAGGTAGAAAGGGGTGGAATTTCCTTATTAAAGCCTACTAGTTCCAAGTATCTTCCTTATTTTCATCCTGCTCTCTGTGTCCCCTACTTCCACTTGCCTTTCTTTCTCCCAGTTAATGTCTGGTTATCATAGAATTCTCCAGAGCTTGGAATATATATATATGTAAAACTTCCATTGAAGTCAGGCCTGATGCTAGATCACTGAGAGAGACATAAGTTGTCAAGATCATTTTGATGATGAATCTAAAGATAGGGTTAAAATAGAAGTACATTTAGGTTTGAGTTACCTATGCTAGAAGTTATCTATTATAGGCCTAACTCAGAGGTATTGTGGGTTAGGTTCCAGACCACTGTAGTAAAACAAGTATCTAGATAAAGAGCCAGGTGAATTTTCGGGTTTCCCAATGCATATAAAAATGTTTATACTATAGTCTATTAAGTATGCAGTAGCATTATGTCAAAAAAAAGAGCATACCTAGTTAAAAGATACTTTATTGCTAAAAAAATGCTAACCATCATCTGAGCTTTCAGCAAGTCTAATCACTGATCATATATAATAATGAAAAAGTCTGAAATATTGCAAGAATTAAACATGTGACCTAGAGACATAAAGTGAGCAAATGGTGTTGGAAAAATGGTGCCAGTACATTTGCTCAATGCAGGGTTGCCACAAACCTTCATTTTGTGAGAAAACGCAATTATCTGCGAAGTGCAATAAAGTGAAGCACAATAAAATGAGGTATACCTGTAATTGTCCCTTGATTTTTGTCAGTTAAAGTGCTGCCCACCTGACTTACATTATTTAGTAGCCCCATGATCTTCACAGGTATTACCAAGCTCGGTCCTGGCCTCCAGAGAAGGTGCACTGAACTTAGTAATATTGGTGCCCTGCTTACCTGATGGCTTTGGTGAATGAGGATGTCCTCTGGGCCTCTCAAAATGGACCCAATTTGGCATATCCTCCTCTCTGCACCTTTTGATTGCTTTGCCTTCTGCCAGGGCAGTTCTGGCATTTTCATTTCGCTGAGTGCTTGCTATCATTTTTTCCCCAGGTTTCTGAAAGGCTCCCTGGAAGCTAGTTTACCCCATTCCCTGGGCTCCTGGCCAAGATGTTAAATCCTGAGTACTGAGGACATGCTCCCAAGTCCATGACTTACCCAGTTTTATGTTCTGGTGCCCTTGATTAGGCATACCCTTGGTATTCCCCTGCCTCCTACCAGTATATGCTAGCTAGTTCTTAGTTCGTTTGTGGTACAGTATCTTTATTTGACCCACTGCATTTCCAGCTGGATTATGCTGGGATTTAACCCTGGTTACTAGCCTGGCAGAAGAGAGATGAGGTTGAGGCAGCTTTGTGTGAGGAAGGCTTTAAGAGAGCCCGCCTGCATGAGGGAAGTGCTAGCTATTGCTAGGGAGTGATGGGCCACCTCTGCAAATACAGTTCAGGGAAGTCTGCAGAGCCAGTATTCTTGGGGGCTTCTACCCAGATGTGTTAATACTATAAGATCTCAGGTTTTTCCAATCAGGCTCCTGACCTTAGCATAAGTACTGTGGTTGAGCTTTGGAGCTTTTTTTTTAGAATTTACCTCTTAAATCTCAGCCCGTTACTCAGTTCTGGGTGCTTTTGTGCTACAGGTGAAAGAGGCCTCCTTTTAAGAAACCCCTTTGGCTCTCCTACTTCCCATTTATTTTTTTTTTCAATCTGTAATTACTTCTCCAGAATGTATTCATTGTGTAATGGGAAGTTTGTACCTCTGTCCACGGTCACCAATTTCCCTTATCCCCACCCCTGTCTCTGGCAACCACCAGTCTGTTCCCTGTTTCTGTGAATTGGTTTTTTTTAAGACTCCATGTGTAGGTGAGATTATACACTATTTGTCTTTCTCTGGCTTATTTTACTTAGCATAATGCCTTCAAGGTCCATCCATGTTGTCCCAAATGGCAGGATTTCCTTTCTCTCAGGAAGCCTTTTGACCAGTGTGTGGCTGGGATAAATAAAGATAGGTTAATGCCTTCAGATTCCAGCAACCAGGGTTGGTGTAATGGGCAGGTGATCATAGTCTCAATGTTTGAAATTAAGTTTCCTTTAAGAGGAGAGGATATTTTCTGGGTTCCCTGTTTCATTTTCCTAACACTTTGAGGTCCCCAACTGGCTCAGCTCCCCAGATCTCTCAACCTGCAATGATTGGCCACTTTGGTTGTAACCTTAGGTCACCAGGACTGTCACCATCGTAACATTAGACAATACCACCTGGCTTCACTGCTAGCCTCCATGGATGGTTCCATTTGATGGATGTATCTACCCAGCTTTTCTCAAACTTAGTCTGCTTAGTACCAGGTGTCACTTTGATGTCCCATGTTTCATCAGTTGACTAGGTATCACTGATGGAGCTGAACCAAAGATGTAGGGATGGGAGTGGTGGTGCCTAGAGAACGGATATAGCTGGAAAATGACTTCAGCTCCAACCCCAGTCATTCCTTCAGCTGATTAGTTACAGCTACCCAAATGTTCCTTTTACCTCTTCTACCTGTGTTTCATGGCTTAGTGAATGGCATACCATCCACCCAGTGACCAAACTGGAAATCTAGAAGTATTCCATTGTTCTCTCTTCTGCCCACACCTGATTGATTGCTATCACAATTCCTCCTTCATAATGTCCCTTGAGTTTGTTTCCTTTCTTCATCTCTACCGACATTACCTTATTTTGGGCCACAGGTTGCAAACTGATGACCTTCATTACCAGGTTTGGCCTATATGTGAGGACTTTTTTGCACAATTGTGAAAATAAAAAAGTTACATTAAAAATGTCTTGATAATTTGGAAGCTCTAGCGATACTGAGCAATATTCTTTTTTTGTTTTGTTTTGGTACAAAAAGGTGATTTTATTAAAGCATGAGGACAGGACCCGTGGGTAGAAAAAGCTGCCACTGAGCAATATTCTTGAATGAAACAATTGACTGGAGCCGAATAGTGTTTTTTTAGGGATACGTGCTTTTCATTTTCCACAGATCTCACCTCTCTCTTGTCTTAGACCCTGTCTGCTTCATTCACTTAATGTCAGGCTCCTACAGACATTGGAATTTGCAACCCCTCATTCTCTCTTGAGAAAGACAATAGCCCCCTACTCCTCTCCCAGCTTGAAATCTTACCCTTTTAATTTTTTTCTTTTTTTCTTTTTTATTTTTTTTCTATCATTTACTTATTTTTTACATCCAAGTTAGTGCATGGTGCAACAATGATTTCAGGAGTAGATTCCTTAAGCCCCTTACCCATTTAGCCCATCTCCCCTCCCACAATCCCTCCGGCAATCCTCCGTTCTCTATATTTAAGTCTCTTCTGTTTTGTACCCCTCCCTGTTTTTATATTATTTTTGCTTTCCTTCCGTTATGTTCACCTGTTTTTTATCTTAAAGTCCTCATGTGAGTGAAGTCATATGATAATTTGTCTTTGACTAATTTCGCTTAGCATTATACCCTCTAGTTCCATCTAGTTATGTAGTTGCAAATAGCAACATTTCATTCTTTTTGATTGCCGAGTAATATCCATTCATCCATTGATGGACTTTTGGGCTCTTGCCGTACTTTGGCTATTGTTGATAGTGCTACTATAAACATTGGGGTGTGTGTGCCCCTTCGAAACAGCACACCTGTATCCCTTGGATAAATACCTAGTAGTGCAATTGCTTGGTCGTAGGGTAGTTCTATTTTTAATTTTTTGAAGAGCCTCTATACTGTTTTCCAGAGTGGCCGCACCAGTCTGCGTTCCCACCAGCTGTGCAAAAGAGATCCTCTTTCTCCACATCCTCGTCAACATCTGTTGTTGCCTGAGTTGTTAATGTTAGTCATTCTGACAGGTTTGAGGTGGTATCTCATTGTGGTTTTGATTTGTATTTCCCTGATGATGAGTGATGTTGAGAATGTTTTCATGTGTCGGTTGGCCATCTGGATGTCTTCTTTGGAGAAGTGTCTATTCATGTCTTTTGCCCATTTCTTCACTGGATTATTTGTTTTTTGGGTGTTGAGTTTGGTAAGTTCTCTATAGATTTTGGATACTAACCCTTTATCTGATATGTCGTTTGCAAATATCTTCTCCCATTCTGTCGGTTGCCTTTTAGTTTTGCTGATTGTTTTCTTTGCTGTGCAGAAGCTTTTTATTTTGATGAGGTCCCCATTGTTCATTTTTGCTTTTGTTTCCCTTGCCTCCAGAGACGTGTTGAGTAAGAAGTTGCTGTGGCCAAGGTCAAAGAGGTTTTTGCCTGCTTTCTCCTCAAGGATTTTGATGGCTTCCTGTCTTACATTTAGGTCTTTCATCCATTTTGAGTTTATTTTTGTGTACGTGTAAGAAAGTGGTCCAGGTTCATTTTTCTGCATGTCACTGTCCACAGTTTTCCTAACACCACTATTTGCTGAAGAGACTATCTTTATTCCATTGTATATTCTTTCCTGCTTTGTCAAAAATTAGTTGGCCATACATTTGTGGGTCCTTTTCTGGGTTCTCTATTCTGTTCCATTGAACTGAGTGTCTGTTTTTGTGCCAGTGTCATGCAGTCTTGATGATTACAGCTTTGGAATACAGCTTAAAGTCCGGGATTGTGATGCCTCCTGCTTGGGTTTTCTTTTACAAGATTTGCTTTGACTATTCGGGGTCTTTTCTGGTTCCATATAAATTTTAGGATTGTTTGTTCTAGCTCTGTGAAGAATGTTGGTGTTATTTTGATAGGTATTGCATTGAGTATGTAGATTACTTTGGGTAGCATTGACATTTTTAAAAAAAAATTTTTTTTTAACGTTTTTATTTATTTTTGAGACAGGGAGAGACAGAGCATGAACAGGGGAGGGTCAAAGAGAGGGAGACACAGAATCTGAAACAGGCTCCAGGCTCTGAGCTGTCAGCACAGAGCCCAATGTGAGGCTCAAACTCACGGACCGCAAGATCATGACCTGAGCTGAAGTCGGCCGCTCAACCGACTGAGCCACCCAGGCGCCCCAGTATTGACATGTTTATAATATTTGTTCTTCCTATCCAGGAGCATAGAATAGTTTTCCATTTTTTGTGTCTTCAATTTCTTTCATAAGCTTTCTATAGTTTTCAGTGTATAGATTTTTCACCTCTTTGGTTAGATTTACTCCTAGGTATTTTATGTTTTTTGGTACAATTGTAAATGGGATCAATTCCTTGATTTCTTTTTCTGTTGCTTCATTATTGGTATATAAGAATGCAATCAATTTCTGTGCATTGATTTTATATCCTGCGACTTTGCTGAATTCATGGATCAGTTCTAGCAGTTTTTTGGTGGAATCTTTTGGGTTTTCTATACAGAGTGTCTTGTCATCTACAAAGAGGGAAAATTTGATCTCCTCCTCGCCAACTTGGATGCCTTTTATTTCTTTTTGCTGTCTGATTACTGAGGCTAAGACTTCCAATACTATGTTGAATAACAGTGGTGAGAGTGGACATTCGTGTCTTGTTCTTGACCTTAGGGAGAAAGTTCTGTTTTTCCCCATTGGGGAGGATATTAGCAGTGGGTCGTTCATATATAGCATTTATGATCTCCAGGTATGATCCTTCTAACCCTACTTTCTTGAGGGTTTTCATCAAGAAAGGATCTGTATTTTGTCAAATGCTTTCTCTGCATCTATTGAGAGGATCATGTGGTTCTTGTCCTTTCGTTTATTGATATGATGCATCATATTGATTGTTTTGAAGATATTGAACCCGCCCTGAATAATTTTTTAATGCATTGTTGGATTCAGTCAGCTAGTGTCTTGATGATTTTTGCCTCCATGTTCATCAGGGAAATTGGTCTATAGTTCTCCTTTTTAGTGGGATCTTTGTCTGGTTTTGGAATCAAGGTAATGCTGGCTTCATAGAAAGAATTTGGACGTTTTCCTTCCTTTTTTTTTTTTTTTTTTTTTTTTTTTTTTTGATTAGAGCTTCAAGAGAATAGGTGTTAACTCTTCCTTAAATATTTGGTAGAATTCCCCTGGAAAGTCATCTGGCCCTGGACTCTTGGTTTTTGGGAGATTTTTGATTACTAATTCGATTTCTTTACTGTTCATGGGTCTGTTCAAATTTTCTATTTCTTCCTGTTTCAATTTTGGTAGTTCATATGTTTCTAGGAATTTGTCCATTTCTTCCAGATTGCCCATTTTATTGGCATATAATTGCTTGTAATATTCTCTTATGATTGTTTGTATTTCTGCTGTGTTGGTTGTGATCTCTCCTCTTTCGTTCTTGATTTTACTTATTTGGGTTCTTTCCTTTTTCTTTTTGATTAAACTAGCTAGGAGTTTATCAGTTTTGTTAATTCTTTCAAAGAACCAGCTTCTGGTTTCATTGATCTGTTCTACTGTGTGTTTTTGTTTGTTTGTTTGTTTTGTTTTTTGTTTGTTTTTGGTTTTGATAGCATTGATTTCTGCCCTGATCATTATTATTTCTTGCCTTCTTCTGGATTTGGGTTTTATTTGCTCTTCTTTTGCCAGCTCTTTAAGGTGTAAGGTTAGGTTGTGTATCTGTGACCTTTCTTCCTTCTTTAGGAAGGCTTGGATTGCTATATACTTCCCTCTTAGGACCGCCTTTGCTGCGTCCCAGAGGTTTTGGGCTGTGGTGTTATCATTTTCATTGGCTTCTATGTACTTTTTAATTGTCTCTTTAACTTCTTGGTTAGCGCATTAAGTCTTTAGCAGGATGGTCTTTAGTCTCCAAGTATTTGTTATCTTTCCAAGTTTTTTCTTGTGGTTGATTTCTAGTGTCATAGCATTGTGGTCTGAAAATATGCATGGTATGATCTCGATCTTTTTGTACTTGGTGAGGACTGATTTGTGTCCCAGTATGTGGTCTATTCTGGAGAAGTGAAGAAGGTTCCATGTGCACTAGAGAAAAATGTTTATTCCTCTGCTTTACAATGAAATGTTCCGAATGTATCTATTAAGTCCATCTGCACCACTGTGTCATTCAAAGCCATTGTTTCTTTGTTGATTTTCTCTTTAGATGATCTGTCCCTTGCTGTAAGTGGAGTGTTGAAGTCACCTACTACTATAGCATTATTATCAATGAGTTTCTTTATGTTTGTGATTAATTGATTTATATATTTGGGTGCTGCCACATTTGGAGCATAAATGTTTATAATTGTTAGGTCTCTTTGGTGGATGGACCCCTTAATTATGATATGATGCCCTTCTTCATCTCTTGTTACAGTCTTTATTTTAAAGTCTAGATTGTCTGATATAATAAGTATGGCTACTCTGGCTTTCTTTTGGTGACCATTAGCATGAAAGATGGTTCTCCATCCCCTTACCTTCAATCTGAAGGTGTTTTAGATCTAACGTGGGTCTCTTGTAAACAGCATATAGATGGATCCTGTTTTCTTATCCATTTTGTTACCCTGTGTGTTTTGATTGGAACATTTAGTCCACTGACGTTTAGAGTGAGTACTGAAAGATACAAATTTATTACCATTACGTTGTCTGTAAAGTTGGAGTTTCTGGTGGTGTTTCTGGTCCCTTCTAGTCTTTGTTGCTTTTGGTCTTTTTTTTTTTTCCCTGTCTTTTCTCCCCTCAGAGAGTCCCCCTTAAAATTTGTTGCAGGGCTGTGTTAGTGGTCATGAACTCCTTTAATTTTTGTTTGAATGGGAAACGTTTTATCTCTCCTTTTATTTTATTTATTATTAAAAAAAGTTTTTTTTAATGTTTATTTAGTTTAGAGACAGCACAATCGGGCGAGGGGCAGAGAGCCAGAGACAGAATTTGAAACAGGCTCTGAGCTTTCATCACAGAGCCTGACGTGGGGCTCGATCCCACAAACCATGAGATCATGACCTGAGCTGAAGTCAGACACTCAACCAACTGAGCCACCCAGGTGTCCCTCTCCTTCTATTTTAAACGACAGCCTTGCTGGATAAAGAATTCTTGGCTGCATATTTTTCCAAATCAGCACATTGAATATATCCTGCCACTCCTTTCTGGCCTGTCAAGTTTCTGTGGTTAGGTCTGCTGCAAACCTGATCCGTCTTCTCTTGTAGGTTAAAGTCTTTTTTTCCCCTTGTTGTTTTCCTGATTCTTTCCTTGCCTGAGTATTTTGTGAATTTGACTACAATATGCCTTGTTGATGGTTGGTTTCTGTTGAATCTAATGGGACTCCTCTGTGCTTCCTGGATTTTGATGTCTATGTCTTTCCCCACGTTAGGAAAGTTTTCCCCTATGATTTGCTCACACAACACTTCTACCCCTTTTTCTCTCCATCTTCTTGGACCCCTATCATTCTGATGTTCATTTTTAATGAGTCACTGATTTCTCTAATTCTTAAATCATGCTCTTTTGCCTTAGTCTCCCTCTTTTTTTCTATTTCATTGTTATCCGTAAGTTTGTCGTCTGTATTGCTGATTTGCTGCTCTGCCTCATCCATCCTTGCTACTGTGGCATCTATTCAAGATTGCAGCTCGGTTATAGCATTTTTTATTTCATCCTAACTAGCTTTTATCTCTGCAGAAAGGATTCTAATCTGTTTTCAACCCCAGCTAGTATACTTATTATTGTGATTCTAAATTCTGGTTCATACATCTTGCTTGTATCTGTGTTAAGTCCCTGGCTGTCATTTCTTCCTTTTCTTTCTTTTGGGGTGAATTCCTTTGTTTTGTCATCTTGAAGGAAGAAAAGGAATTAATAAGGTAAAAAAAAAAAATTAAAATTAAAAACAATGCAAAAAAAATAAAGGATGCTAGATCCTAGGTGTGTTCTGGTCTGGTTATTGAAAGGAGCTTGATAGATTAGAGACAAAAGGGAAAGATAAGAAAAGGAAAACAAAAGGAAAATATTTGAAAATTTGAAAAAATGAATACAATGAAATAGAATAAAATGAAATGATGGTAGTTAAAAAATAGAGTTTGAAAAACTTACAAAAAAGTAAAAAGTATAGTAGAAAAAAATTAAAAACATTTTTAATAGAAATGGAAAATAAAAATAAATTTTTTCTCTGTATTCAAGAAGAAAAGGAAAGAAAAGTTGGATGGACCAGCAAACAGACTGAACTATGATTGAAATTATATCAGTTTCTCCTAGAAGTCAATCTATGAAGCACTTTATAGTCTGTAAACTAAGCAGGCAGAGACTTTTGTTGTTCCTGAAGAGGGAGGTTGGCCCAGCTGGGCGGGGTTTATGTAATGGCTCTGTTTTCCACTAGATGGCGCTGCTTAGCTTACTTGGGTGGATTGTTGTGGCCCCTGTGTGTGTCTATGCACATGTGCAGGAGGAGTGAAAATGGCACCACCCAGCTACCCAGTCTCTAGTATCAGAACTCAGTGCTCTCCCTGACCAGCAATCGTGCACCTCTCCTCTGTCTCTGGCTTCTATCCACTCCCCGCTTTTACACTGTCCGTGACCAAGCCATCAAGTTGTCAGGCGGCACCTCCCTCCTGAGTTTTATCTCTGATGTGGCTGTTTCCCAACCCCTCATTTCTGAGGGACTGCGGCTTTGACCTACTCAGGCCTTCTAGGGAGGGTCTCACTGAGCAATGGCCGGGTGCTGGCCCGCCCCCAGGAGCGTTCGGGAGACTGTGCTCCTGCTGATGCCTAGAGACTGCGACTGGGTGCTAGCCCACCCCATAAAAATTCACGCGCTCGTGTGGCAGCAGCATTTCATGGATTATGGAAAATCATAACACACATCTGGCACCAGGCTTCCCCCTTAATGTCCTTGTTCCAGCAACAGTGAATACGGTTGTTCTCTGGGGTCCACTGGGACCTTTGCCTGTGAGAAGCCTGCACAGCCTCTACCAAATGTCCTCCCAGAAGGGGAACAGCCTCTCCCCTCCCCATATGGTCTGAGGACCTCTCGGATCTCGCTCTCTGCTCCTGGGGATTCACCCTTCCCACGAGAGCACCACCAGGTACTGAGTTGCAGAGTTTCAGACTCTGTGCTGCCCCTGTTTATAGAGACTTAATGGAATTTAAACCCTCTCTTTTCTCCTTTCTCCTTCCTCCTTTTTTTGTTCAGTCCCTTGCATACTCTTTCTTTTCTCCCCAGCTGCTTTCGGACAGGGGGATGCTTTCCGTACTCTCCCCCCATCTCCATCCTCTCTTCTCAAGCAAAAACAGCTTCCTGCCCTCTGCAGCTTTCTCCCCCAGTTCACCTCTCTGCACCACATACCTACTGAGTTCTCTGGTTCAGGTTGTGCAGATTGTTGTGTTAATCCTCAAATCAGTTTTCTAGGTGTGCAGGATGGCTTAGTGTTGATCTGGCTGTATTTCAGGGTCGAGAGATGCAAAAAAAAGTTCCATGCTGTTCTGCCATCTTGGCCCCACCCCCTATGTTAATTTTTTTAAGTAGGCTTTAGCCAGTGTGGAGCCCAACGTGGGGCTTGAACTCATGACCCTGAGATCAAGACCTGAGCTGAGATCAAGAATTTGGATGCTTAACTGACTGTGCCACCCAGGTGTCCTGAAGTCTTACCTTTTTAAATCCATACTGCAGCCAGAATGATTTTCTGAAAAATCATTCTGAAATGATTTTATTTGGTCTTTCCACTGCTTATGCCAACCTCTAAACTTCACTGGTACCTCATTGTCAGGAAGACAAACAACCTCTTTAGCATGGCACTTAAGACTATTCATGATCTGACCTTAATTATCTAATGACAATTGTTTCAAAGAAATGTTCTTTCAAGTGCTACTTTCCAGCCATACTCAACTTCATGGGTTTACTTGAAAAAGTTTACTTAAAATATGACCAAATGAATGGGGTTTGGATTCAGAAGGAACTGGATTTAAAAAGTTTGGGGTGCCTGGGTGGCTCAGTTGGTAGAGTGTGCTACTCTTGATCTTGGGGTTGTAAGTTCAAACCCCATGTTGGGTGTAGAGATTACTTCCAATTTAAGGGAACCTGGCTGGCTCAGTCAGTGGAGCATGTGACTCTTGATCCCGGGGTTGTGAGGTCACTGGGTGTAGAGACTGCTTAGAAATAAAATCTTTAGGGGCGCCTGGGTGGCGCAGTCGGTTAAGCGTCCGACTTCAGCCAGGCCACGATCTCGCGGTCTGTGAGTTCGAGCCCCGCGTCAGGCTCTGGGCTGATGGCTCGGAGCCTGGAGCCTGTTTCCGATTCTGTGTCTCCCTCTCTCTCTGACCCTCCCCCGTTCATGCTCTGTCTCTCTCTGTCCCAAAAATAAAATAAAAAACGTTGAAAAAAAAAAAAAAAAAAAAAAAAAAAAAAAAAAAAAAGAAATAAAATCTTTAAAGAAAGAATAAAAAATAAAATCTTAATAAAAGTAAAAAATGTGCTGAAGTTTTATTTTGTAGCTAGTACTAGATTAAAAAATTTCCTTTCTATTTCTGGTTAGCTAAATTTAAAAAAAATCACTGATGCTGAATTTTATTAGAATAATTCTGCATCTATTGAGATGGTTATTATTTTTCTTCTTTAATCTCTAATATTTGAAAGGCATAGATTTATTTCTAATTTTAAACATTCCTTATATTCCTTGTATAAACCCAACTGGCAATAATTTATTAGTGTTTTTGCATATTCCTAGATTCCTAGATTTAGTTTTCATATGTACTGGATTTTTTGCACCTGGGTTTGGCCAGTAATTTTCCTTTCTTGTTTTGCTGTCATGTCTATATTACTCTCATAAAATGAGTTGGGCTTCTATCATCTCTTTCCATTCTTTGGAATAATTTGTGTAAGTTTAGAATTATTTCTTCCTTGAATATTTAGTAGATATGGCCTGTGGCACTGTGAGACTGCAGGTGTTTTCATTGTTGTTGCTGTTGCTTTTTGTGGGAAAATACTTATTTTCTGATTGAATTTATTTAATGGTAAATGATTGTTAAATGTATTGTTTCTTGTGTCAATTGTGGTAAGTTATATTTTTTCTAAGAATTTTCCCATTTCATAAACTTTAAATTTATTACAAAGTTGTTTGTAATATAATCCTATCGAGGACTGAATCATATTAAGTGATTTTCTTTTTTTCATTCCTGTTATTGGTTATCAGTGCATTCTCCATTTTTGGCTTAGTCTCTCCAAATGTTTATCAATTTCCTTTGTCTTTCCTGAGAACCAACTTGGGGTTGAGTTGTTGTTTTCTATCGGATTTTTTCTATTTTATTGATTGTGCTTTTATCTTTATTATTTCTTCCTACTTTCTGCCTCTAATAAATCTATTATTTTTATATCTAATAATGCTTTTGCCTTAAAGTATATTTTGCCTGACATTAATATATATATACCAGCTTCTTTCAATTAGTGTTTGCATGTATTTCTTTTTACCATCATTTTATTTTATTTTTAAAGTTTATTCATTTATTTTGAAAGAGACAGAGAGGTAGAATCCCAAGCAGGCTCTGTGCTAACAGCAGGCTTGATCTTATGAACCATGAGATCATGGCCTGAACAAAAATCGAGAAATGGATGCTTGACCAGCTGAGCCACCCAGGCATCCCACCATCATTTTATTTATTTATTTATTTATTTATTTATTTACTTTTTTTTTTTTTAATGTTTATTTTTGAGAGAGACACAGACAGAATGCGAGTGGGTTGGGACAGAGAGAGAGGGAGACACAGAATCCGAAACAGGCTCCAGGCTCTGAGCTGTCAGCACAGAGCCCGACGTGGGGCTTGAACTCACTAGCTGCGAGATCATGACCTGAGCTGAAGTCAGACGCTCAACCGACTGAGCCACCCAGGCGCCCCTTTGTTTTCTTTTTTCTTTTTTTTTTTTCATTTTATTTTTTAATTGAAGTCTAATTGACATAGACTGACATAGGATATCCTATTAATTTTAAGTATACATCATAGTGATTTGATATTTTTATATATTATGACATGTTCCCCATGATAAGCCTAGGGTCCATACCATCATTTTAGATTAAACTTTTCTCTTTTTTTTTTAAGTTTATTTATTTACTTAGGGAGAGAGAGAATCCCAAGCAGGCTCTGTGAAGTCAGCACAGAGCCAGACATAGGGCTCAATCTCACGAACTGGGAGACCATGACCTGAGCTGAAATTAAGAGGTGCACACTCAACCGACCAAGCCACCCAGGCTCCCCACATAGTATATATATTTTAAATAATAGTATTTTTTTAATGTTTATTTATTTTGAGAGGGGGGAGGGGCAGAGAGAGGGAGAGGGAAAGAGAGAATCCCAAGTAGGCTCTGAGCCCCCAGTGTAGAGCCTGACACAAGGCTTAATGCCATGAACTGTGAGATCATGACCTGAGCCGAAATCAAGAGCTGGACACTCAACTGACTGAGCCACCCAAGCGCACTTTAAATTATAGTATTTTTAAGTCAGTTTGGAATGGTTCCTTCTTGAATAATTATTTTGCCAAATGGGTTATTTTATAATTATTTAAAATGTTATATAATTCCATAGTAAAAATTATAAAACAAAGCATTTTTTTGAAAAGCATATACCTTTATATAAATTTTCTGGTTATTTATTTTTTTATTAAAAAACTTTTTTAATGTTTATTTTTGAGAGAGAGAGACAGAGATAGAGACAGATAAAGAGGGAGACACAGAATCCGAAGCAGGCTCCAGGCTCTGAGCTGTCCACACAGAGCCCAATGCAGGGCTTGAACTAACAAGCTGTGAGATCATGACCTGAGCCAAAGTCAGACACTTAACTGACTGAGCCACCCAGGCACCCCTATTATTCTATTTTAAAAATATAAGTATAGACATTTGGATTATCTCTTAAAGGTTGGACCTAGTGGCAACTTGTATTTCTTTGTTTTAGTGCACTCACTCCAATACCTTTCCCTCATTCATGGCTCAGCTTTATGGTATTCTTTTGATTTTTTGATGATGGACACAGAGGTAATTTTTACATGCCAATATGCAGAATGGAATGTCTTCCGATGCCCAGAGATTACAAGAAATAGGGAAGCAACTTTGGCAAGAGACTGAAATGTGAAGGTTGAAATGGCAGGCTTAATGTCAGGGTTGAAGTGATGAAATGGGAATGGGATTTTATGCAACTAATGTGTGTTCAAAAATGGGTACTTTGGATTATGTACTATTTCCCATGATGTCCAGCAGCAATATAATATCCTAATATTTTGCAAGTGAGAATGCTGTCTTATGTGTATTAGCACCCAGGTACCCCTGGGCCATTCTATATTTTTAAGGTAACTTTACATGTGTCTTCTCTGATCCATTATGGATCTATTTTTTGGTTGAATTCTTTAAGGTCAATTATACCTCCATGTATAGGTCTTGGTGGGAGTACCTCATTTTGCTTCTCTATATAGCCTATTCATGACTTTATTTTCTTCCCTTCACACTTTTACTCTACTACCTGCTTTCTCACTTGCTTTGTATTTGAACATTAATTGATAAATAAGTGAACCTAGAACCTACAACCTTTATTGAGTACCTTCTAATGTTCTCAGTATTATGCTAGGCTCTTGGGCAGGTAGCTGGCTTGCTCCTGCCCTTTTGGTGCTCATACTGTAGTATGAGAGGGAATTCATTCCCATCTCTTCTCACACCCCCATTATGGAGCACTGAGTCTTTAACTCCAAGCAATACTTCTTTTTTTTCCATCAGTTCCACTTGATGGCATCTTCTCCTAAGCTTGTATCTGTACTTGGTGTCAGGGACCCCCTTGGAGGCAAGCGCAAAAATAACTAGCACAAATTCTGCAGTTTAGTGCTCTCAACTACTTTCTCCTTCCTGCCATGGCACCATGTTCACATCAGGGTCATGATTCCCACTGCCGGATGAGTGTGGCAGAAGTACTGAGGCAGGCCTATTTCTGGGAAACTCAGTCTCCCAGAATTACTTTGGCTCATGGACTCACCACTGACCTTACGAAATGTGTAGAATTGCATTGGACTTTAGGATGCTTTCTACTCAACCCTCTTTCCTTCCCTCTCTCCTTTATAAGGGCCGGGCATGCTTTGTAGTCTGATAGCACTTTGTTACAGCAGCCCCAGGAACCTAATACACTTGGTTAAGTCAGTAATATTTATGGGTCTTGGTTTCCTCACTTTTTATAAAAGAGGATTGTGGGGCACCTGGTTAGGCATCCAGCTCTTGATTTCGGCTCAGGTCACAATCTCATGGTTTGTGAGATCCAGCCCCAGGTTAGGCTCTGTGCTGTCAGTATAGAGATTGTTTGGGATGCACTCTCATTCTCTCTCTGTTCCTCCCGCCTCTGTCAAAATACATAAACTAAACTTCAAAAAAAAAAAAAAAAAAGAGGGGACGTCTGAGTGGCTCAGTCAGTTAAGCATCTGACTGGATTTCGGCTCAGGTCATGATCTCACACTTCATGGGATCCAGCTCCATGTCAGGGTTTGCACTGACAGTGCTGAGCCTGCTTGGGATTCTCTGTCTCCTCTCTCTCTTCCCCTCCCCTGCTCGCATGCTCTCTCTCTTTCTCAGATAAATTAACTTAAAAAAGGATTGTAATAAATTATATACGAAATTCTTTGGGCAAATTAGTTAATCTCTTATGCCTTAACTTCCCTTTCTGTGAAATGAAGATGAATCTATAACTGCCTGGCACATAGAAGCACTAAGTAAGTGTAACCCAGTGGAATTAGTACTAATAACAGCAGTAGTAATTCTTCCAGTTCTGGCAATCTATAGTATGTCACCAATCCCAAAGGATAAGGAATTTAGGTATCCAATGAATGCTGAGAAAGAATGCTTAACAGGAGGAGAAGTGTCCTGTAATTTAGAGATGAGGACCAAGTAAGGAGTGGAACAAGCAGAAAGAAGTCCTAAGTAGCTGTGACAAAGGGTCAGATGCAGGCAGAAGGACATTCTTAGAGCAATAGGTCCTCTCACCTCGCCCACTAATGCAGGGGGAGAAATTTATTCTCTCAAAGTTCCAGAAGCCAGAAGTTTGAAATCAAGGTGTTGGCAGGCCCATGCTCCCTCAGAAACCTGTGGGGAAAGATCCTTCCTTTCCTGATCCTGGCTTCTGGTGGTTTGCCAGCCTTTTTGGCATTCTTTCGCTTGCAGCTTCATAATTCCAATCTCTGTCTTCATCACATGTCATTTTCCCTGTATTTGTGTCTTCACATGGCTGTCGTCTTAGAAGGAAGCCAGTCATATTGGATTAGGTGCCCACCCTACTTCTCATGATCAGGTCTTCACTAATTACATCTGCAAAGACCCTACTTTGCAAATAAGTTCACATTCCAAGGTTCTGGCAATTGGGACTTTAACGTATTTTTCTTGGGGGCCACAATTCAACCCATAAGAGCAAGTAGTTAGTGTCAGAGCTGATGTAAGACTCCAGATAGACTCATGAGTAAGATCACTTTACATGGAGCACGTACCAGTCTGTATTCTTGTAACGAATGTATCCCAGTTGTGTAGAATATTAACTTTGAAGTTTTAGTTGAACCTCTTTCCTTTGAGGTAGAGTGCAGTTTTGAGATTTGTATCTTATTCTTGCTTATGGTAGACGCTTAACAGTTTTTCTTTTCTTTTTTTAAAGTTTATTTATTTATTTTGAGAGGGAGAGAGAGCGCAAGAGCAGTGGAAGTGCAGAGAGAGAGGGGAAGAGAGAGAGAATCCCAACCAGGCTGTGCACTGTCACTGTCCAACGCAGGGCTCGAACTCATGAACGATAAGATCGTGACCTGAGCCTAAATCAAGAGGCAGTGGCTTAACCGACTGAGCCACCCAGGCACGCCTCTTTTTTAAAACAGCTTTGGGGCGCCTGGGTGGCTCAGTCGGTTAAGTGGCCGACTTCGGCTCAGGTCATGATTTTGTGGTCCGTGAGTTCGAGCCCCGTGTCGGGCTCTGTGCTGACAGCTCAGAGCCTGGAGCCTGTTTCAGATTCTGTGTCTCCCTCTCTCTGACCCTCCCCCGTTCATGCTCTGTCTCTCTCCGTCTCAAAAATAAATAAACGTTAAAAAAAAAATTTAAAATAGCTTTATTGAGGCATAATTGATATAGAATAAGCTGTACATAGTTAAAGTATACAATTTGCCAAAATATACATTTTGACATATGTATAAACTCATGAATAATAATAGACTCATCACAATAAAGATAGTAAACATATCCATTCCTCTGAAAACATTTTTGGGTCTTTGTGTAGTGTCTCCCCTACATTTCTTCCTTTTTTTTTTTTTTTTTAATGTTTATTTTTGAGAGAGAGAGTGCTAGCAGAGGAGAGGCAGAGAGAGAGGGAGACAGAATCCAAAGCAGACTCCAATGCAAGTCTCAAACCTACAAACCATGAGATATTGACCTGAGCTGAAGTCAGATGCTTAACCTGCTGAGCCACCCAGGTGCCCCTCCCCCACATTCCTTCTATCCCCTTTCCAAAGCAACCACCGATCTGCTTTCTGTCACTATAGGTTAGTTTGCACTTTCTAGAGTTTTATATAAATGGAATTATATAAATTTGTATAAATGGGATTATATACTCTTTTTTGGCCTGACTTCTTTCATTTAGCGTAATTATTTTGAACCTTAATCATATTGTGTGTATCAATAGTTCCTTTTTATTGCTGAGTAGTGTCCCCTTACATGGATATATTGCAATTTCTTTATTCCTTATACGTTGATGGACATTTGGCTTATTTCCAGAATTTGGCTTTTACAAATAAGGCATTTATGGACACTTTTGTACATGCATTTGTATGCACATACACTTCCTTTATTCTTGGGTAAACACATGAGTGTGATGGCTGGATCAAACTAAAACGTCATTTGCCAAAATGGTTTTATCATTTTATATTCTCGTTAGTGGTGCATGAGAGTTTATTCCTCCGCATCCTCGTCAACAACCCTTGGTATGGTCAGTCTTTTTCATTTTAGCCATTCTAATGAGTGTATAGTGGTATCTCGTTGTTTTTGTTAGCTTTACACTTGTGATTAATGACGTTGGTCATCTTTTCATCAGATGCTTATTTGCCATCCATGTATCTTCTTTGGTGAAATGTCTGTTCAAAGTTCCCCTACTCTTGGCCATACCTGTCAGAGAGGATTTGTAACCCCGATGTCCAAACTTTTCCTTTCCTCCCTTCAAACCGCAAGGTTGTATTGCTCAAATAAGGATTTCTAAAAATGTGAACAACAAACTCATTCTGCTTTTTCTGGAGAAAAGGAAGCTTATTGGTTTTGAGTAAAATGATACAGTATGAGATCAGAGCATTAATTGTGTGTGGCATGAGTTTTTCCCACCAGAGAAGAACTCTGCTAACTCCACGGCTGGGTGTTCTCTATCCTGGGATCTTCTCTGCTGTGGGGTGAAATGTTTGCTTGCCTTTCTTTCCAGTGCAGCTTCCTTTGGTGTAGCAAAAAGGAAAAACAAAACAAAACAAAACAAAAGGATGAGGTTTTAGGGCCAATGTTTTGTTTGATTCTGCAGCTCTGAGGCAAAATATTTCAAAGTCCAGTTTATATCTGGATCTTGGGAAGGTGAAAAAAGTCTACTATTACCTCTTCTGTTGCTTTCTGTTAAATGTTTATTTTTTTTAATTAAAAAAAATTTTTTTTAAGTTTATTTGAGAGAGAGAGACAGACAGAGCATGAGCAGGGAGGGGCAGAGAGAGAGGGAGACAGAATCTGAAGCAGGCTCCAGGCTCCCGAGCTGTCAGCACAGAGCCCCATGTGGGACTTGAACTCATGAATGGTGAGATCATGACCTGAGCCGAAGTCAGACGCTCAACCGACTGAGCCACCCAGGCGTCTCTAAATATTTATTTATTCAATGAGTGGAAAAGTTCGTAGCTGGTTAGAATCATAGATGTGTGTCTGTTCCTTCTTCTAATACCACAGAGAGCTCTGAGATGAATAAAAGATAATAAGAGCAGCCATATGGATAGCCAGTTGATTCAGCACCATTTATTAAAAATATCATCCTTTCCCCACTGCAATACCTTTGTCCTATCAGTTGGCCAGGTTTGTGAGAGTCATCATTCTGTCCCACGAGTCTATTTGCCTATCTGTACCCCCATACCGTGCTATCATAATTACTATAGTTTTGTAATAGGTCTTGAAATTTGGTAGTGTGAGTCTTCTGGTTTTGTTTTTCTTTACATTGCCTCAGCTATTCTTCAGATGATTTTTATACAATTAAAAAGAACATTGTTGCATTTTCAGGGGTAAATAAAAATAAGCATCCCAGAGGAGACAAAATTTTTTTGTTTCACAAATGCCTAACCAACATTTACAAAAACTATGTATACACTCCCATCATTGGTTTATGCAGGGAGAGGAAAGGAACTATATTAGATTTTGATTGAGGGCCCATTTATATTAGTTACTGGTTGGATTATTCTGGGTAGGGAATTTAGATTTCCACCCTGGGTTTGCAATATGGAAAAGGGCAAGGCCTTCATCTAAACCTCTTTTCAGAGCAACTAACCACAAAGTAAAGGCTCAGCAAATATATTTTAACTAAATTAATACAAATCCATCAAGGGAAGTACAGCATCTGTATTCTCACAGTAAAGAGTCCTGCTGGTAATCTAAGTGAGGGGTAGGATTTGTGGTGGTCATGTAAAGGGGATGACTCTGAGAAGACACAAGGGTGGGAAAGAGTATTAGTTTGTTGTTGTTGTTGTTGTTGTTGTTGTTGTTGTTGTTGTTATGTCTCAAACCACCTCAAAACTCAGTGGCTTATAACAACATTTTTTTTTTTTTCCTGCTCCTGGGTCTGGTGGATTTTTGATTGAGTGGAGGGGGAGGGGACTCTAGGAACCAGGATTTGGGCTGGTTTCAAGTCTGTTCCACATGTTTCATTCTGGAGCCCAGGTGGGGGTGAGGGGACAGTGAGTACCTGGGGCATGCTCTTGTCGGGCAATCACAGGAGCACAAGGGGTCAGACGAAACCATGCAATCACATTTTTAGTTTCTACTTGTGTCACATCTGCTAACATTCTATTGGCAAAGCAAATCACATGACCAAGTTCAACATCCATGTGGTGGGTGGGTACTCTGTCCATTGTAGTGCTCTGGAATATCCCATGACAGAGGGGGTAAGGAATTGGGAATAACCATTCATTCTAGTACAGGAAGGGATAGGGTGCTTGGATGGTTGCGAGACTACAAATATTTAAAAAAGAGATTGTGGGAATCTGTTTTGCATCTTTAATTGAATCTTCCATTGACAGTCTATAAAAGATGTTGGAGATGCCAAGACAAGAGCTGGAGAGAGGAGGGGAAAATTCCTTGGACAGAGTTGGTGTGCTCTCATTATCTGAGGGTGACCATGAAAGTCATGGTACCTGCCTGAGTTTTTATCCAGAGGCGGAAGAACCTTGCCCACAAGATATGTGTAAACGGATGGTGGGGCACAAAAATACTGTTATATGAAAACATTTATACCATAGGAATGTGATTGTGATTTACTTTCTTAATGATTTATTAATTACTGTGGCAGAAACTACTAGTTGTCCATCCAAATCCATTTCCCCTTTTTCCTGTAATAGTATTATTAACAGGCCCTGGACTGTCTAGCTGGTACTATGTTTCCTAAACCCCCTTGCATCTGGGAATGGCTGGTGATTATATTCTGTCTTTGGAGTATTAATGGAAGTGACATGTGCCTCCTTCAGGCCTGGACCTTAAAACATTGCATGTATGTTTCTCCAAACTTACTCCCCATCCTCAATTTAGAGCATGGAGTGTCTTCAATCTAGCTTTGTCCTTGTAGGACAATACCCTAGGGCAGTGCTTCTCAATTTCTTTTTTAATGCATAAGTAACATCTGGAGAGCTCATTAAAACAGAGATTAAGGGGTGCCTGAGCAGCTCAGTTGGTTGAGTTTCTGACTCTTGATTTTGGCTCAGGTCGTTATCTCACAGTTGTGAGATCGAGCCCCATGTAGGGCTCTGTGCTGAGTATGGAGCCTGTTTAAGATTCTCTCCCTCCTTCTCCCTCCCCCACTTGCATGCACTCTCTGTCTCTCTCTCTCAAAAAATAAAAATAAAAAAATTTAAAAACCACAGAGATTAAAACAGTGATTCAGTAGGTCTACTGTGGGCCCAATAATTTGCTTTTTTTAAAAAAGTTTTATTTATTTATTTTGAGAGAGGGAGAGAGCCCTTTCACAGGCAGGGGAGAGCCTGAAAGAAAGGTAGGGTAAGAATCACAAGAATCTCCACACTGTCAGCTCAGAGCCTAATGTGGGGCTAAATTTCACAAACCGGGACATCATGACCTGAGCTGAAATCAAGAGTTGGATGCTTCAATGACTGAGCCACCCAGGCACCCTAAGAATTTACATTTTTAACAAGTATCCAGATATTGTTGATGCTGTTGGTCTATGGACCGCACTTTGAGCAGCACTGCTTTAAAGGGTGGTGGAAGTGCAAGATGGAAGGAATCTGAATTTCTGAATCTCTGTGTGGGACAAAGGAGCTTGTCTATGCACCTTGGACTATTTTGTGAGAATGCCATGTTTTTGGGGTTCTGTTATAGCAGCTTAGTCATTTACCCTAGCCAACATAATCATCCTGACATTCTTCCAGTCCTTCTCTATGTCTAAACTGAATGTTTCCCACAATTTTCTTCTCTTTCGTCTTGAACTCTCCTTCATGGTGATGGAGAATAATATCAGCCACCTCTACCTAATGAATTTCATAAGAGCTTACATCAAGAATGCTATATTCAACGGTCAGTTTCAGTCTCAAGCAGTTCTCAGGAAAGGATTTTCCTTAACTGGCTTTCCAGAGGAGATACAGGGAACTTCAGTGATGGGCTTGGAGAAATGAGGATCTTCAGCTGTCTATAGCAGGTAGCAAGTCTCATCATAACCCAGTCCTTAAACATGATACTTAAGACAGCTGAACTTGAGTAACTTTTATTTTGGAGGTAGAGATGGGGGAGGGAGGTTAGAAATTCAGAGTTTCCAAGAACTTGGCCACTTTCTCCAGGAGCCATATTCAATGACAGTCTCACAGATTACAACTGGCTAGATATCTGGACAAATCCTTGTTTCTGCAGTGTCTTACCCAGGCCACCCTAAGAATAGAGAAATACAGCATAGATCAGAGGCAGGGGCAGGAGTGTATAGTGGCTCAGCTGAGAGGGGATGTAGGGTCTGCAGGCTGGACTCAGTTTATACTGTGGGAGAGGCTCAATAGGGAGGGTTTGCCCGTCTAAGAACATGTGCCACAGAGATGCATGGGGTGAGCACATCACGGTATTACTCTGCCTCATTTCACATCGGGAGAAGAGTCTCAGCTCCCTACAAAGCCCAGGGAGAATCCTACGGCAGAGATGCTGCTTATTTTATCAGCATCCTGAATACTGTCTGGGTCCATCCCTGGCAGCGTGGCTCATCATTGCCCTGTATGTTCTGCTTACCAGGCAGACATCCCATTAGGATCTTTCACAACCCTCTTGGCACAGGTGATGTCATCACTGATGTTGTCATCCAGAAACGCTGAAAGGAAAAGTGGCTGAGCAGGGAGGGAAAAACCCCTTTTCCTGTTTCATTAATCAATGATTTTTTGAGAGGAATTCCCAGAGGAAATGGAGCCGGAGTCAGAAACCCTCTATCTCTGGAGCTCTTCTGTGGGTTTGCCTTCTGTTTGCCTGGATTTTCTTGCCTTGCTTTGAATCTGCCTCTGAGCATTGTTCCTTCTGGAGGGCACCCAGGACATACCTGAGGGTCCCGGGAGAACCTCTGTTTTCAGGAAAAACTTAGTGTGTCCAGAGTGCTATGTGGGGTATGTGGACGGGTGATACAGTCATGTGTGTGTGAGGAACAGGATGCCATGTATTGAGGGATGGGAGCCCAGAAGGTGAGGCTTAGTCAGAGGTCATTGTATCTTTCTTCCTCCTTTCTGGCAGGAAGAGCTCTGTGGAAGACTGTTTGGGCCCCTTTCTTCCCTATCCTCAACTTCTACAGCACTGGCCAAGGGTCAGGTGTTAGGGAGCAGTGCACCTGCCCCATGTCACCCAGCCCTCAGAGGGGAAGGTGTCCTTACTACTGCACATTGTGTTGCAGGCATTTGCTGAAGGGGAGGAGTTATTTTTGCACCACCACTTGCTGTTGATCTGGAAGATCCCATAGTCACTGCTGCCATTGTCATTTTTCCCATTGAAGGCCTGGGTGTTGAAGTTACTCTCATGCTCAGCCATGCAGACCCCTGTGTCAGAGAGAACAAAAGGTGTGGCTAGAAAAGGAGGATTGTTTCGTGATGAGACACAACTTCTGCTGTACTAGAACTGCCATAAAGTCCCCTAAGACTAAAATGAAGAGACTATGAGGTCCTCAATGTTATATTTATATGTATGTGTGTACACACACACACACACACACACACACACTTTAAGTAGGCTCACACCCACCATGGAATCCAACGTGGGGCCTGAAATCACGACCCTGAGATCAAGACCTGAGCTGAGATCAAGAGTCAGACACTTAACTGACTGAGCTACCCAGACACCCCTAGATTTATATTTATAATCCATTGTGTATTCCTGGTCCTAAGCAATAATTAGCCCATGATAAGTATGTAATAACAATTTGTTAAATAAATGCATTTGGGATGCCCAATAATCAATCACAGTCTGTTTCCCAGTCTACATTTCCAGCCTCATCTTCCAGCCAAATAGCTAACTCTTGCCTTGTATATTTACCCCTCCCTCCCTTTTTTGGCTTCTATCCCCAGGTATATGGAAGGGAAGAGGTGGAGAAGTAATGGAGGGACATCCTAGAAAGGGAGCCCAAAAAAGCTATCCTTGGCGGGGACAGGAAAGGATGTTTGGCATGAAGAAAAATGAAGATATCCAAGGGAAATTGAAATAACTTTATGTGTTGTGCCTAATGGGATGGGTGACCAAGATTCTCAATCCTTCTTGCACTTTGTCATCGTCTCCCCTTCTGTTCTCACAATTCCCTTCCAACTCTCTTGTGACACGGATAGAACAGACTTTAGACAAACTCTGCTGATGGAGGTTAGTTTTTGGTGGACAAAAGGGCAGGGGAGAGGGTGGGAGGCAGCACCAGCTCTGCTGCAGGGACCTGGACTAAAAAGGATGCAGATGAAAGCCAAGGTGATGGGAGCAAACTTGCAAGTGGTTAGGTGAGTTTCTGGATGGATCCAAGGAAGTATTCAAGGGCACTGGGTGGGAAGGTGATTTCGGGGAACAGCAGAAGAAAATCTATTACAGATCAAATAATCCCTGGTGGAAAGAGAAAAATGGAGATCCTGATAGGAATGACAAGGCAGCAGAGGTGGAGACAAGAGGAGCATTCGGGGAGTGCAAGAGAGCAAATGAGTAAATGAGTAAATCACAAGGTGAAAAGGGAAAGATTGCTTGGTTGGGGAAGAAGGCCTCTTTGAGCAGAGATAGAATGATGGATGGTTCATACTCACAGTTTGCCAGGCTGTAGCCATGGAAGCCATCCATTCCCTCTGCCTTCAGCTTGCGGGCCAGCCCACACTTGAGAAGATTTTGGCCTCATATGCTGCAAAGAAGCAGCCGAGGAGGCAGATGATCAGAATGGACCTCATTTCTGTAGCTGGTGGAACCCCAGTCTGCTATGTCCAGGATGCTGTTGTCTCTTATACCCTACGGGCACAAAGATGTCTCTGATTGGGCAATAATGCTGGCAGCTCTGCCAGGAAGGATATGGTTGCCCAAGGCTAATTCCCCAAACTGGCCCCGCCAGGGTGAACTTCAGGGAAGGGGATGTAACCAAGAATAATACCAGGAATAAAGTCTCATTTTGGTGGGGGTGGGTCCTGTGTTTGGGCAAATGCATGAGGAGGTAAAATGGGGAGAGATGGGAGTTGGTAGGAAAAAGTATGGTTTTCTTTTTTTCTT
This sequence comes from Panthera onca, assembly GCF_046562875.1. Taxonomy (NCBI): domain Eukaryota; kingdom Metazoa; phylum Chordata; class Mammalia; order Carnivora; family Felidae; genus Panthera; species Panthera onca. The sequence goes on along the minus strand of NC_138345.1, from coordinate 75,239,599 downwards.
TTTTTTTCCCTTGCCTTGCCTTGCCTTGCCTTGCCTTTGCTTTCCTTTTTTGAGAGAGTGTGCAAGTCAGAGAGGGGCAGAGGGACACAGAGAATCTCAAGCAGGTTGCATGCTCAGTGTGGAACTGACTCAGGGCTCGATCCCTTGACTCTGGGATCATGACCTGAGCTGAAATCAAGACCCAGATGCTCAACTGACTGAACCACCCAAGTGCCCCACCAGTATGATTTTCAAGCCTTGTGCTTTTGTTGGAATGTCCCCAGAGGGGGTTGTCCCTGTGTTCTTTGCTGAACTTGGCTCATTATCTGTGGTTGGCTGAAGGTATTTTCCTACTCAGTCTAGTGGGGGGAATCCATGATTGGCATCACTGAGTTTGGGGAAATTGAGGATCTTCTGGCATCAGCAATCAGTGAACTATAAGTTGAACAGGAGACTACTAGAACCTAAGTTCATAATATCTCTGTGTCTGAAAGAAGTCATCAGATCTAAACCTCCAACTCTACTTGAATTCTTTCTAGTATCTGTGTAATCAGTGATTGTCAAACATCTGTATTAGTCAGTGTTCTCTAGAGAAACAGAACTAAGAGGAGATATACATGGTTAGAAAAAAGCTGGGGTGCCTGGGTGGCTCAGTCGGTTAAGTGCCTGACTTTGGCTCAGGTCATGATCTCGTGGTCCATGAGTTCTAGCCCTGCATCGGGCCCTGTGCTGACAGCTCAGAGCTTGGAGCCTGCTTCAGATTCTGTGTCTCCTTCTCTCTTTCTCTCTCACCTCTCCTCTCTCTCTTTCTCAAAAATAAACATTAAAAATTTTTTAAAAAGAAAAAAGCTGATTATTTTTATTAAAGCACAAGGCCTTGATTTCAGTTAGATGGATAGACATTGTGAAGGAAGAATTATCACTATATCAGTACTTTCTTTAAAAAATTTTTTTTCTTAATGTTTATTTATTTTTGAGAGAGAGAGAGGGAGAGTGTGTGTGTACAAGCTGGGGAGGGGCAGAGAGAGAGGGAGATGGAGGGTTTGAAATGGGCTCTGCACTGACAGCAGTGAGCCTGATGTAGGGCTCCAACCCACAAACTGTGAGATCATTCCCCTACTCCTCTCCCTTCTGGCAACCATCAGTTTGTTTTCTGTATTTATGGGTCTCTTTCTGCGTTTTTTGTTCATTTTTTTTTTTTTTTTTTAGATTATACATATGAGTGAAATCATATGGTACTTGTCTTTCAGACTTGAGATTTTTTAATATTCTCTAGTGTAAATTTATCTTCCAACTGCTGATTTTTTGGCCATTTTGTGGACTGAGGTTTTTTCCAAGTCTTTTATAATGTTGGATCTCAGACTCATTTTGAGTGCGAGAACACACGTACACACTCTCAATTCCTGGTCATTAAGCTATGTACTCTCTCGCCTCCTCAGATGTGCTCTGGATAAGCTTTTGCCTCAGACAGGAGCAGGCAGCAGTTTTTCCCATCTCTCTTTAATAAAAAGAGGCCCTGTTCCCAGCCCCTCCTTTCTAGAGTGACTTTGGCTCCAGTTCCTACTGCAAGTGGAGAAATTTTGGTCTCTGTTAACCTGCAGGAGCTGAACTTATAGCTGCCTCTTGCTATAAGGTCTTCAGCTTCAGCCCTACTCACAGCTTTTATTAGTTTCCTTAGATTTGTGGCCCATGGAGATTTTATTTATTTATTTATTAAAATTAAAAAAAAGTTCATGTTATTTATTTATTTATCTGTTTATTAAAAAAAAAAGCTTATTTTAGGTTTGAGAGAGAAATAGGGCACACAAGGGGGAGGGGCAGAGAGTGAGGGGAACAGAGGGGCTGAAGCAGGTTTTGCGCTGACAGGGACGCTGGGCTCGAACTCACAAACCTGTGAGACCGTGACCTGAGCCGAAGTTGGATGCTCAACTGACGGAACCACCCAGGCGCCCCTGGAGATATTTATTTATTTATTTATTTAATTTATTTTTAAAACCTATTTAGTTTTTAATGTTTACTGATTATTTTGAGAGAGAGAGAGAGAGAGAGATCGCAAGTGCGGGAGGGGCAGAGAAAGAGGGAGACATAGAATCCGAAGCGGGCTCCTGGTTCCTAGCTGTCAGCACAGAGCTTGACATGGGGCTTGGACCCACAAACCGTGAGATCATGACTTGAGCCGAAGTAGGCTTAACCGACTGAGCCACCCAGGTGCCCCTATTTTGTTTTTGAGCTATTATATGCCTTTTACACTTTTTCCTTTTCATTTTTTCATTTATTTTTGTGTGCTTGCTTTATGTAGGGTATCTCAAAGCATGGACTTACAGTGCAATATTGAACAGAAGTCCTATTAATAACTGAAACATTTTAAAGCAATCCATTAAAAACCCAATCTGCTTCCTTTTTTTTTTTTTTTTTTTTTTTTTTTTTTAAAGCAGTCTTCATGCCCAGGACAGGGTCCAACACCGGGACTGGACTCACCACCCTGAGATCAAGACCTGAACTGAAATCCGGTCTGATGATTAACTGACTGAGCCATCCAGGTGCCCCTACCTTTTCATTAGGAACAGAAACGTGTGGTCCAAGTGGAGGAATGTGGGAATGGCTTCCGGAACCCTTCCTTTCTCCTTTCCTTCTCCTACTTCTTTCCTTTCATACCCCTTCCACTTGTTGTTGTTTACTTTCCCTTCCATTGTCTCTCCTCTTCCCCTTCCCATCTTGTCATTTCCCTGTTCCCTGTCTTCCTTCCTCTCCCATCTCTTCTCTTCTTTTCTACTTTCCTTCTCTCTCTCCTCTGGGGTTTCTCTTCTATTTAGGTCCAGTTTTCTTATAACCTGGTGTCCTCCCAGAATTCTCAACCCTTTAATGCCAGGTAACGAGAAGGAGCAGCTGTGCCTCATGTGTCTATGCAGTCAGGTTCCACTCCAGGAAAGGGCTGGTCCTCGGTGATGTGACCGAAAGGGACAGGGTGTCTCCTGACTTCCCTTGAGGAAAGGGAGAGTGAGGGGAGGATGTTAATATTTGTTAAAATGTGTCATAGGCCAAGTAAAACACAGAGATAGAGGACTTTATTATATGTATTTTGTTTCATTGCCACAACAACCCTGTGAAGTATATATGTGTCTGTCTTATTTATTATTGGTTTCATATCACGGATCGGAAATCTGAGGCTCAAAGAGGTGCAGTAATTTGCTGAAGCTGGTATGAGGGAGAGCACAGATCAACACAGATAGGCGTGCCTCTTTCCTCTACCGAGGTACTATGTGCATTTGACCAGTTATTCAAATGGTGACATGTTAGGAATTTCTGGCTTCAGGAGTAGACACAGGACTGCTTGTGGCAGGGGATGTCAGGTGATAGTTGTGGGGCAGGTGAGGAGAAGGGCTTGGAACTTTGTCAAAACACTGGAAATGATATTGTAAAGGCAATACATTGCATTTGTGCAGGCCTTGGGACCCACACCTCCCCGTGCCTCCACGACAATTCCCAACTTGGTCTACACCCAGGTTGACTCTGTTCTCAATGCCTCTCACACAGAAGGTGAAGGAACCCCTCTGGGCGCGTGAGGCATGCATCCTGAGGAAGCTGCTGGGTTCTTTGTTTGGGGAACCTGATGTGCATCCTGTATATTCTGTGCTGGCCTCCAAGACACTGTTATAACACAGGATTTCACTTTTGACTTTAATGCAAAGAATAAACATCACAGAGACATTTTTTAATACTCATATACAGCTTAGGTTCTGACCACTTCCCAAGCAACCTTCTAGGCAGGGACATTTTCTCTTTGTTTTTTCTTGCTCTGTATTTCCACTCCACCCAGACAGGGCTGGCTATCCCAGGTTTTATACTTTCCTCCAGATCCTCTTGCTGGCCCTGTACATTCTGTACATCTCCCTATCTCATACCCATCACTCAGGGTTGCATCTCCCGACATCCATGAGGAACTGGGAACTATATTCCTTTTTTTTTTTTTTTGGGTCAGTTTTCCTGCTATTATTCCTGTCACCCCTGAGAGCCGTGCCCTTTCCCTACACCGAGAATCATCTGTGGCATTTGTTACATGCAGATCCCTGGGCCTCGCATCTAGAGATTCTGATTCTGTAGGTCTGATGAAGAGCCTAGAAGTCTTCATTTGTAAACAGCTACTCTAGATCATTCTGGTACCAGGTGGTCCACATCCCATACCTTGAGAAATATGTTGATACAATTCAAATAAAAAAATTAGAATTTTTTGGTGTCATTTTTAAGAGGTTTCAAAGATTTTCTGATAGAGGGAAAACTACAGAATTCTCTTGTTGAGTTTAATTTATGTCTTTCTTTTCTCATTTAATTGTCTCCTTCCTTTTCCCTACTTCCTACCTGTCTGACATCAACAACAGGAGGACTAATGGGAACTCTCAGAGCAGTGGCCCAGTTGGCCTCTTGGGCCGTAGGTATGAATGGCTGACTCCTCTCTCCCAAGGGGATGCCTTGTCTGGATGCAGGGGAACTGGCTCTTGCACCATCACTACCTACATCACTGCTCCATAGACTTTACGCTCAAGTCTGTCTCTGTTTCTGAGATTTCATTTGAAGCATGTCAGGAGATGTTAATTGTGGTCCTCATTACCATCTCCCTACCCCTTCCTTTTTCTATCTGCCAACCTTAGTCTTTCCATCTTAGATTAATAATTTGCAGATGTTCCCCACTTGGTGTTGTTCTCTGCTCTTTCTTGCATTCTTTTCCATATTCATTCATTCGTTCGTTTCTGTCAACTAATATTTATGGAGTGTCTATAATAGTTTGGCCCTGTATAAGGCATGAGATTTTGATCCCTACCCCATCCCAACTGGAAAAATGAAGTTACGTTATTTTGTCAGACACCTATTTTCAATCCCTCAGTATTCATCTTTTCACTGTGGTCTCTAGTCCTCTAGACTTTGAGGAGGGGGCTAAGCTGGAATCCAGGTAGAAGTCACTAGCTGTCCTATTCCCCCTCAGTGGGGTATCACTTGGGATGAGCTGTCCCCAGAGCCTATGAAGGGCCCCCTTTACCTCTTGGTTCTTGAGGCTGTAAATAATGGGGTTGACCATAGGGGTGAATACAGTGTAGAGGACAGAGAAGGCCTTTCGGAGCAAGGGGGCCATGTGGTCTGTTGGGGCTACATAGACCACAATGAGAGTGCCGTAATACACCCCGACCACACTGAGGTGGGAGGAACAGGTGGAGAAAGCTTTCTGTCTACCATGGCCTGAAGGTATTTGCAGCACAGTCCTTAAGATGAAGGCATAGGATGCCACAATCAACAGGAAGGGGACCAGTGTCAGAAAGCCTGAGATGCTCACTCCAGCTGCCCACATAACCCCCACATCTCCACAGAACAGCCCTACAACTGGAGCAAAGTCACAGAAGTAGTGGTCGATCTCCCTTTTGCCAGGGCAGAGGGTCAGAGGGGCTGCCAGGGCCAGAGTGAAGGCAGAGAAAGAAAATCCACTGACCCAGACTCCAGCAGCCAGGCAGCCACACAACCATGTGCTCATCAGGACAGGGTAGCGAAGCGGGTGGCAGATGGCCAGGTAACGGTCATAGGACATAGCAGATAGCAGGAGGCACTCAACTGCAGCCAGCGAGGCAAACATGTAGAACTGGACCAGACAGCTGACCAGTGAGATGGCCTCCCTCCCTTTCAGGAAGCTCTGCAGCAGCTGAGGCATGATGTTGGAGGTGTAGCCAATCTCCAGCAAGGAGAAGTGGCAGAGGAAGAAGTACATGGGTGTGTGGAGTGTCCGACTGGAGGCCACAGCCAGCACGATGAGGGCGTTGCCCCCAACTGTTATCACATAGATGGCTAAAAAGAAGGTGAAGGGGAGGAAGCCCAGGTGTTGCAGCTCCCCAAAGCCAACCAGGATCAGCCAGGTGGCCTGGTTTTCACTATCACCACTGGACTGCTTCCTCATCTAGATCTGGGCCCAAGAGAAGAGAAAAAGGTTAACTTTAAATTTTTTTAATTATTTATTTTTGAGAGAGAGACAGAGGCAGAGTATGAGCAGGGGACGGGCAGAGAGAGGGAGACACAGAATCCAAAGCAGGCTCCAGGCTCTGAGCTGTCAGCACAGAGCCTAATGCGGGGTTCGAACTCACGGACTGCAAGATCATGACCTGAGGTGAAGTCGGCCATTTAACCAACTGAGCCACTCAGGCACCCCTAGAAGAAGGTTAACTTTAACGAAGATCCTATTAGGACCACATGCTATACTTGGCTTATTTATTTATTCATCACAGCAAGCACTAAAGATAGCCCTTATTGTCTCTTGTATATAGAGGAGAAACAGACCCAGTGGGATTAAGTCAATTATTTAAGGCAATTATGATGGAGTCATGATGTGAACCCAAGTTTGCTTGACTCCAAATCTCCTTCCATAGTCTACTATCCTATAGTGCTTTCTCAAATCCTTCCTGAGTGATAGAAATATCGGTATCAGAGAGCAGCGTAGGGCTCTTCCAGTCATCAGTGAGCTGTTTACTGACCGTCTTGGCTGAGCGTCAACAGCAGAACCACACCTGGTGACCTCTTCTGGAGGGGTGGGAGGAGTACCCATTACTTAGTGGGGAGGTGGTCCTACTCTGAGGTCATGCACATTCCTGAAGTAACCCCTCATCTCATACTGTTATTCCCTTTCCAAGAAAATGAGACTTGGAAATTTTGATGAGAAATCTATAACATTTATTCTATGTGAGATACAATCTAGAAAGATCCGAATTAACCCAGATTCCACTCCCCTCGGAAGCCATTCCTTTTCCTTGGAAAAGTGGCCTGGTGACCATTGGTAAAGCCATTTTCAGAGTCCAGAGTGCTCACAGGTAAAGCCATTTTCAAACTGTGCTCAGACTCTAATCAGTTTATTGGAAGCTGAGAATACTTCCTTTTTTTTTTGGCTTGCTGCCCTATTTCTCTCTACAGGTCACTTGGTCAATTTATCTCCCCTAATGTCAGTTATTTAGACATTTCTACCCTGTAATAAGATTCCTTCTCTTAGTCGTTAACAATACTACACTAACACCAAACACAGACGAAGACCTTGATCAATATTTGTAGAATGAATGAATAAATGAATAAATAAATTAATTAATCACAGTAATTTTCCTATGATAAATTGCCACAAAAAACTTGCAGCATCTGATTATTAATGATTGGGCTAGGGAAAGAGGCATTTAAATGATTGCTAAAATAAGAGAGGGAATCTCTGAGTTCTTCCCTAACTGAGGGAATATTGGTATATTGTCACTCAGAGTTTGAGATGGAACCATGATTAAAGTTGGAGATGGAAGCCAAGTAGGTGTGTGTGTGTGTGTGTGTGTGTGTGTGTGTGTGTGTATGTGTATGGTAGGGGGAAGAAACCAGAAAGCCCAACATGATAGAGAGTTTTCTCATTTTTGAAGTTAAGAAAGATGACATTCCAGGGGCACCTGGGTGGTTCAGTTGGTTAAGGGTCTGATTCTTGATTTTTGCTCAGGTCATGATCTCACAGTTTGTGAGATTGAGCCCCACATTGGGCTCTGGACTGATAGTGCAGAGCCTGCTTTGGATTCTCTCTCTCCCTCTGTCTCTGCCCCTCCTCCTCAAAATAAATAAACATTAAAAAAAAAAAAGATGACGTGCCGCATTAGCAGATGGCAGCAAGAATACATGGTTTTTGTATTCCTTCCCTGGTCTTACCTTTCCCTCTGGTTTTGGGCTTATATTATGCAGACACACATTTGGTCACATGGGGGATACAGACATAGAAGGAATAGAATATTTTCAAATGTATTGGATACATATTTTTATCTTTTGCATACTAGTGACTTCTTAAAGAGCTAGAAAGAGATTTAAATTGAGAATGGAATAGATCCTAGGTTTAGCAGAAAGATGGAGCAAGGGAAGAAACTAAAAAACTAGTCAAACCAGAACAACCAACCAGTCAACAGACCCAAAACTTCTTAAGTCTTGTCAAGTCTCTGAGTCAATGCTTATGATAAAAAAGTTACTGTTGCTCTTGTTAACCAGTTAATTTGACCTTGGTCCCTGGTAAAATTATTAAATAGATGCTTTATAGAGCACGTGGAAGTCTCATAAGGAGACATCACCAGAAGCTAAATAATGCTACTAAATATAATGTCAAACCTCACATGATGTCCCTTAATGGTAGTATTAATAATTTAGTAGATCAGGAGAAAGGAGTAGAAAAAGGGCATATTAATTTCAGTAAAGCTTCATAGAAAAGATAATGACTGTGAGCTTAAAAATAACACTTTTAGTTTGGCTACTATACACCAAAATTTCTCATTAATGATTCTGAAAATCTGGAGAAACATGTCTAGTAAAAAGGAGAAGGCTTTGTCTTCTTGTCTTTACCTCTTTTGGCAGTGACTTCCATAAACAGCAAATATGCATGGCTCATCAAACTTCAGATGATATGAAAACAGAGTGAAAAAGCCAGTATTATAGGTGATAGAATTATAATTCAAAATAATCTTGTCTTTTGAAATGCTAGACTAAAAAGATGAAATTTAACTGGGGCACATATAAAATCGGCTTGTAGGCTTTAACAATCAATTGAAAAGTAGCCATTTATGTGAAAATGATTTGAGATTTTGTTGAGTGTTATGAATTGGGACTTCAGAACTGTGAAGTATGAGGAACATGTGAAGAATGTGGAGGTGTTTACTCTGGAAATGACAAAATGATGGGAGAATATGATAGCTGTTTTCAGGTATTGGAAGGATCCCCCCCACCCCAGGACTTATTTATTTTATAGCTGGAGTTTGTACCTTTTGACCACCTTCATCCAATTCCTTCCTCCCCCAGCCCCCTGGAAGGATTCTTATAAAGAAGAGGGACTAAAGTTAGCTCATAGGTGCTCAGAGGGCAGAACAAGGACCAAGGGGTGATGATGGTGGAAAATCCATACCCACCTACCTGTGCTGGTTTCAAAGAGGTGATTCTTATGGGGTGGACTATTATTATTTACAGCATGATATTGGGGTATCAAAATAAAGTGAGGCTCATTGGACAGGATCAGAGGGGAGGAAATGAAGTTCCTTCCTAGAGGCTCCAGGAGTTGGCAAATAATGGGTCCCATTCATTGGAACATACTGGAATAAGCACAAGACATTTAAAAAATATGGCAAGCTCCATTCTGAATTTGTTTAGGTTGGTCAGAGGTGGTTCTCTCTGTTGGCAGAGAGTAGTGTTGAGCCAGATGCACCCTAGACACTCAGATTCAGTGGAAAGGGAGTCTGATCTGCTTTGGGCTTTGAGTCAACTCCTCTCCTGGTTGTTCTTACCTCCAGACTAAATTCTTCTGTCAGCTGTCAGCTCTGTGGACTTTATGCTTCTCTCTTATGGAGGCTCCATGTTACTGGCTTCCCCTACTCCAGAGTGCTCACAGACCACTATTGTTCTTATTCTACATGTGCTGCAGTGGACACTACTGCCTTTTCTAGAGCAGGGCAACCTCCTTCCCTTGTGGGGGGATGAAGAAGAGCCTCCTGGGGAGGAGATGTAGCTTGGAGCTAACTGGAGCAGCTGCACCTGTGTTTTGGTTCCAGGGGAATATTCTGGTCCACCAGGGACCACATCCAGGTATTTCACTCACTAATGACTTCTTTCTAGATATAGGGAAAGACTGGAAAGACATAAAAATAGCCACAATTAAGACCAACATTTATCTAATACTTTGTAATTCACAAAGCAAATATTAACTTATTTAATTAATATCCAATGCTCAGAATGAGCCCCAGGGTGTAATGTGAGTATGCTGTGATTTGGTCTTGCAGCATTGGGATGGATTATCTAGAGGATGACCTATAATGGCTAGATCAGCAGTCTTTCTGTTGTGGTATGAATTAGGACCTGGGGTCCTACTTTAATCTCTTAACAGGGAGGAGGCAGGAAGAAACTGCCATGTAATTCTGTAGATAATTTTTTCTGTTTAGTTTGATAGTTTAACATCACAGATTAATATAAAACCAGGTCAGGCCCCATCAAGATAGTAGAGGCAGATAGTAAATGCAGCTGACTGACAAATGCAAAGGAAACCTGCTACAGAAATGTAGTATTGAGTTATTTCCATATGAAAACAGAGAGCAGGTCTAGGCCAGGAGGAGGATAGCATAGGGTCATGACAGGGGCTGGGTTTTTCCAGTAACAGTCTATGATGGCCCTTCCTAGAAGAAATTGGACAAGTGTCTTACATTGACAGGTGAAAGACAGAGTGGAAAACTTGGATAAGGAAGAGGTGACCTGCAAGGAATTAATTAGCATATTCTTTTTTTTTTTTTTACCATTTTTTATTTTTTATTTTTTTTATATTTTATTTTATTTTATTTTTTATTATATGAAATTTATTGTCAAATTAGTTTCCTAGCATATTCTCTTTGAGGGAGTAGTTGAAAATAAAATATGTCTGCCTAGGTCCTGGGTTGTGTCAAGAGCCTGAGGGATATGTCAGGTGAGAAAAAGAATATCTTTCTTCCTAGGTAGAAAGGCTCTTTGTGTTTATTGACTTAGAATTTATTTTTTTTATTTTACTATTTAAAAATTATTTATTTATTTATTTTGAGAGAGACAGAGACAGTGTGAGTGGGGGAGGAGCAGAGAGAGGGGGAGAGACAGAGAATCCCAAGTAGGCTCCGTGCTGTCAGCGCAGCACCTGTTGTAGGGCTCAAACCCATGAACTGTGAGATCATGTGAGCTGAAATCCACAGTCAGATGCCTAACTGACTGTACCACACAGGCACCCCATGACTTAGAATTTATGATAATTGTGATAAAAATATCCAGCGTGTACTTAAGATTTATTTTAATTTCAACTCTTTTCTGAAGTGTTATCTGTAAGTTTAAAGTGGAAATAAAGGATCTATATCCTATTTTCTAGGTATTAAATTATATTTTTGTATAAATGTGTGTCATAACACAAAAGAAAGCTGAAGTAGCCATACTTATATCAGATAATCTAGACTTTAAAATAAAGACTGTAACAAGAGATGAAGAAGGGCATTATATCATAATTAAGGGGTCTATCTACCAAGAAGACCCAAAAATTGTAAACATTTATGCTCCAAATGTGGAAGCACCCAAATATATAAATCAATTAATCACAAACATAAAGAAACTCATTGATAATAATGTCATAATAGTAGGGGACTTCAACACCCCACTTATAGCAATGGACAGATCATCTAAATAGAAAATCAATAAGGAAAAAATGGCTTTGAATGACACACTGGACCAGATGGACTTAATAGATTCAGAACATCCTAGAGCAGCAGAATACACATTCTTCTCCAGTGCACATGGAACATTCTCTAGAATAGATCACATACTGGGACACAAATCAGTCCTCACCAAGTACAAAAAGATCGAGATCATACCATGCATATTTTCAGACCACAACGCTATGAAACTTGAAATCAACCACGAGAAAAAATTTGGAAAGATAACAAATACTTGGAGACTAAAGACTATTCTAAAGAATGAATGGGTTAACCAAGAAGTTAAAGAGAAAAATTAAAAAGTACATAGAAGCCAATGAAAATGATAACACCACAGCCCAAAACCTCTGGGACGCAGCAAAGGCGGTCCTAAGAGGGAAGTATATAGCAATCCAGGCCTTCCTAAAGAAGGAAGAAAGGTCACAGATACACAACCTAACCTTACACCTTAAAGAGCTGGCAAAAGAAGAGCAAATAAAACTCAAATCCAGAAGAAGGCAAGAAATAATAACGATCAGGACAGAAATCAATGCTATCAAAACCAAAAACAAACAAAAAACAAAACAAACAAACAAAAACACACAGTAGAACAGATCAATGAAACCAGAAGCTGGTTCTTTGAAAGAATTAACAAAATTGATAAACTCCTAGCTAGTTTGATCAAAAAGAAAAAAGAAAGAACCCAAATAAGTAAAATCAAGAACGAAACAGGAGAGATCACAACCAACACAGCAGAAATACAAACAATCATAAGAGAATATTACAAGCAATTATATGCCAATAAAATGGGCAATCTGGAAGAAATGGACAAATTCCTAGAAACATATGAACTACCAAAATTGAAACAGGAAGAAATAGAAAATTTGAACAGACCCATGAACAGTAAAGAAATCGAATTAGTAATCAAAAATCTCCCAAAAACCAAGAGTCCAGGGCCAGATGACTTTCCAGGGGAATTCTACCAAATATTTAAGGAAGAGTTAACACCTATTCTCTTGAAGCTCTATTCAAAAAATAGAAATGGAAGGAAAATGTCCAAATTCTTTCTATGAAGCCAGCATTACCTTGATTCCAAAACCAGAAAAGATCCCACTAAAAAGGAGAACTATAGACCAATTTCCCTGATGAACATGGAGGCAAAAATCAACAAGATACTAGCTGACTGAATCCAACAATGCATTAAAAATATTATTCACCACAACCAAGTGGGATTTATAACTGGGATGCAGGGCTGGTTCAATATCCTGAAAACAATCAATGTGATTCATCATATCAATAAAAGAAAGGACATGAACCTTGAAAAGACATGAAAAGACATGAAAAGAACCACATGATCCTCTCAATAGATGCAGAGAAAGCATTTGACAAAATGCAGCATCCTTTCTTGATAAAAACCCTCAAGAAAGTAGGGATAGAAGGATCATACCTCGAGATCATAAAAGCCACATATGAAAGACCTACCACTAATATCCTCCTCACTGGGGAAAAACAGAACTTTCCCCCTAAGGTCAGGAAGAAGACAAGGATGTCCACTCTCACCACTGTTATTCAACATAGTATTGGAAGTCTTAGCCTCAGTAATCAGACAGCACAAAGAAATAAAAGGCATCCAAATCGGCCAGGAGGAGGTCAAATTTTCACTCTTTGCAGATGACATGATACTCTATATAGAAAACCCAAAAGATTCCATCAAAAAACTGCTAGAACTGATCCATGAATTCAGCAAAGTCGCAGGATATAAAATCAATGCACAGAAATCAGTTGCATTCTTATGTACCAATAATGAAGCAACAGAAAGAGAAATTAAGGAATTGATCCTACTTACAATTGCACCATAAGCCATAAAATACCTAGGGATAACTCTAACCAAAGAGGTGAAAAATCTATACACTGAAAACTATAGAAAGCTTATGAAAGAAATTGAAGAAGACACACACACACAAAAGGAAAAATATTCCATGCTCCTGGATAGGAACAACAAATATTGTTAAAATGTCAATACTACCCAAAGCAATCTACATATTCAATGCAATACCTATCAAAATAACACCAGCATTCTTCACAGAGAACAAACAATCATAAAATTTGTGTGGAACCAGAAAAGACCTGAATAGCCAAAGCAATTTTGAAAAAGAAAACCAAAACAGGAGGCATCACAATCCTGGACTTGAAGAGGTATTCCAGGGCACCTGGGTGGCTCAGTCGGTTAAGCAGCTGACTTTGGCTCAGGTCATGATCTCATGGTTCTGTGAGTTTGAGCCCTGCATCGGGCTTTGTACTGATAGGTCAGAGTCCAGAGTCTGCTTTGGATTCTGTGTCTCCTTCTCTCTCTGCCCCTCCCCCGCTTGGGCTCTGTTTCTCTCTCTCTCTCTCAAAAATAAATAAACATTGAAAAAAAAAAGATATGTATTCCAAAGCTGTAATCATCAAGACAGTACTGGCACAAAAACGGACACTCAGTTCAATGGAACAGAGTAGGCCAAATGTGTGGCCAACTAATCTTTGACAAAGCAGGAAAGAATATCCAATGGAATAAAGATTGTCTCTTCAGCAAGTGGTGCTGGGAAAACTGGACAGTGACATGCAGAAGAATGAATCTGGACCACTTTGTCACACCATACACAAAAATAAACTCAAAATGGATGAAAGACCTAAATGTAAGACAGGAAGCCATCAAAATCTTTAAGGACAAAGCAGGCAAAAACCTCTTTGACCTTGGCCACAGCAACTTCTTACTCAACACGTCTCCGGAGGCAAGGGAAACAAAAGCAAAAACGAACTATTGGGACCTCATCAAAATAAAAAGCTTCTGCACAGCAAAGAAAACAATCAACAAAACTAAAAGGTAACCAACAGAATGGGGGAAGATATTTGCAAACGACATATCAGATAAAGGGTTAGTATCCAAAATCTATAGAGAACTTACCAAACTCAACACCCCAAAAACAAATAATCCAGTGAAGAAATGGGCAAAAGACATGAATAGACACTTCTCCAAAGAAGACATCCAGATGGCCAACTGACACATGAAAACATTCTCAACATCACTCATCACCAGGGAAATACAAATCAAAACCACAATGAGATACCACCTCACACCTGTCAGAATGGCTAACATTAACAACTCAGGCAACAACAGATGTTGACGAGGATGTGGAGAAAGAGGATCTCTTTTGCACTGCTGGTGGGAATGCAAACTGGTGCGGCCCGTCTGGAAAACAGTATAGAGGTTCCTCAAAAAATTAAAAATAGAACTACCCTACAACCCAGCAATTGCACTACTAGGATACAGGTATGCTGTTTTGAAGGCGCAGTGCACCCCAATGTTTATAGCAGCACTATCAACAATAACCAACATATGGAAAGAGCCCAAATATCCATCGATGGATGAATGGATAAAGAAGATGTATATGTATGCAATGGAGTATTATTCAGCAATATAAAAGAATGAAATTTTGCCATTTGCCACTACATGGATGGAACTAGAGGGTATTATGCTAAGTGAAATTACTCAGTCAGAGAAAGAAAAATATCATATGACTTCACTCATATGAGGACTTTAAGATACAAAACAGGTGAACATAAGGAAAAGGAAGCAAAAATAATATAAAAACAGGGAGGGGACAAAACATAAGAGACTCTTAAATGTAGAGAACAAACAGAGGGTTGCTGGAGGAGTTGTGGGATGGGGGATGAGCTAAATGGGTAAGGGGCTTAAGGAATCTACTCCTGAAATCATTGTTGCACCATGTGCTAATTAACTTGGATATAAATTAAAAAAATTTTTTTAATATGTCATAACATTAATTCAAGAAATAATTACCAATTATTTACAACCTGTCAGGCACTGTTCTAGATGCTAGGTATAAAGCAATGCACAAAACAAAAATTGGTGAGTAGAGTTATCTATTTACTACTTTTGATTTCCCATGCCTTGATAATGAATTCATATTACCCTGGTCAGACAGCTCCTTCATCCAGAACCAGCCCTCCAGAATGCAGAAATCTTGCCTGGGGAAAAATTCATCTTCACAGGACAGGATTCTCTCTCTCTCTCTCTCTCTCTCTTAAGTTTATTTATTTATTTATTTATTTATTTATTTATTTAATCAATACACCTAACATGGGGCTTGAACTCATGACCCCGAGATCAAGAGTCTCATGCTCTTCTGACTGAGCCAGCCAGGCACCCCAGGACAAGATTCTTGTATCTTTCCTCCCATCTCACTGATATAAGCATCAATAATGAATGGAGAGAATATAGGGAGGAGGATGTGGTAGGACCAGAGAGCAAAGTAATGATACTTGGAGACAATTTACTGAATAGTCTGTATGTGCTAGATGCTCTGATCAGACTTTTACAAAATTATCTCACTGAAGCCTCATAAGAATCATGGGAGTCAATTATTATCATTATCTACAGTTTACATATATCAGGCAACTACAGCACAGAGACGTCATGTATGTTGCCCAGCATCACGCAGTTAGTAAATGGAGGAGCCAGAATTCAATGCTGGCATTTCACAGCTGTGCCTTTGGATAACTGAGGAGAGGAATAAATGGAAGATATTAAGCAAAAGAAGAAAACTGTGATGGGTTGGCCTGGAAATATGATTAAGCTGGTTCATAAAAACTATCTTCAGTTGCTTGCTAACTTCTGATTTGAAGTATTGTGGAACAGACACATAGATGTACAGACATACATAAAATGTACCCTAATTTGGCTCCTGTTGATTGTCCACATTTCATCCTGGAAAAAATAAAAAGTGAATGTTGTCAAAAAGTGGCCTCAGTCATTAACAAACAAAATTTCAATAAAGCACTCTTAAAATACCTCACTGTGAGCAGTGAAACTTCCTGGTGAACCCTGCAGGATAAACTTGTTGCAAAATGTGCTTGCAGATAACTATATGAACTGGTATTCTCAATAAGGCTTTAGTTAGTCCAACAAAATGTTGGAGGATATTTAATAAAGATACAGTTTGGCTTTTGGAATAGCTGATCATCCTGCATCATACTTCCTGAAGGTAAGCCAGTCCAGCTGTCTTTCAAGACTGATTTTGGATCATGGCAGTAAAAGCATGTGAAGAGCACATACACATGAAAAGAACTCCATTATTTAAAATTATATTTCCTTCTAGTGATTCTATGCATGTTTTACAAAATTATAGTTATTATCATACATAAAACTTTAATCCTGATATTTCACCTAACGCATCGTAAGCATTGAATATATCTCTCCATGTAAAATTGTAAGGGGCACCTGGGTGGCCCAGTCGGTTGAGTGTCTGACTTCAGCTCAGGTCATGATCTCGTGGTTTGTGAGTTCAAGCTCCACATCAGACTCTCTGCTGTCAGTGCAGAGCCTGCTTCAGATCTTCTGCCTCCCTCTCTCTCTCTCAAAAATAAATAAACATAAAAAAATTTAAAAAATAGTCATGTAATATTCATCATATAGATGTGGCACAATTTTGCCTAACCATTTTTTCATTGAAGTTTTGAGTTGGGAGGGCTCCTAGACCATATTTCAATATTTCACTAGGCAGGAGGGTCATTTCTCCTTTTCTTATATATTTCCACTGATAAGAAGACAATATATTTTGGGATATATCATTTATTCAACAAATATATATTTTGAACTACCACAACGTGGTAGGCATTGTTGGATAGTCAAGAATAGGGTCTTTCTTCCTGCATGTAACTGTGGTGAAATATGGAATGTGACATCTGCCACAAAAGAGCTACATAGTGTTTTGAGAACAGAGAAAGGAGTAAGGGGAGTTCACGGAGTGAGGGGGATGTGAACTAGAATTTAGAGTATGGCAAAGGGTTTAGAATTCATTCCATAACTGGAAGCCTCTATCTCCCCCTCCGCTTCACCCATTTTGTCCATTCCCCCCATGCCACTCTGGCAGCCACCAGTTTGCTCTCTGTATTTATGAATCTGTTTCTGATTTTTGTTTGTTTGTTTTTGAACCTAAATATCTTAATTGTCTACCAATAGCAAGCCAAAACTCTTTAAAGAAAGACAAAAAAAAATTGAGACAATCAACAACAGAAAATCCATAATGTCTGGCATCCAGTAAAACAATTAGTATAAGTTCAAAGAAGCAGGAAACTAGGCAGAGAAAAATGAGGCAATAAAGGATACCAGCAATATTGCAGAATAGGAAACCTAGACCCTCCTTCCTCCATGGAGACAGGGATTTAACAATGATACATGAACGAGTTGCCTTTGTGAGAAAGCCAGAAACCAGGTAAGAGATTCCTGGATGAGGATCTTCCTGTTAGACGTTGGGAGTTCTGCTTCTCTCTTCTGTTTCAGCTACTAAATGGCTGCCTTCTTTGCCACTCAACAAAATGACAAATCTGAAACAACGTAAACAGGAAAAGTCCAGTGCTTTACTTCATTAAAACATGGCAGACCCAATGAGACGGGAGACCCTGCTACTTCCATGTTCAGTGAGTGGGTAAAATATCCTGCCCAACTCTCCTATGACTCCATGAGACTAGCTTGCAGCTTCCATTCTAGCCGGAGACAGAGCTGCCTTGAGTCTGGGTACAATGGCACCACCCTGCTTTCCAAATGGTTATGAAGAAATGTATCTTCTACTGCTCATTTCTTATATTCAAGGAAGAAAGGTGGGTGTTTGTAGCGATCAGCCATTTGTGGTTTTGTGAAATTCCAAGGCTTGTGTCATTCAAGTGAATTCCTGAATGTGGGTACAAACTGTTAATGTCTAACCTTTTGAGACCAACAGACCCCAAACATGGGTAAACAGGAAATAAATGTATTTTTGGCTTGAGTTGTGAAGGCTATTTTCTGTATATATATATATATATATATATATATATATATATACACACACACACACATATATATATACACATACATATATATATATGTGTGTGTGTGTATGTATACGTGTATATATATATGTATGTGTGTATATATGTATACACACACACACACACACACACATATAAAAGAGGTGGAGAGGAGGGAGAGGGAGAATAGATAATAGAGAGTGATTCCTGCATCCCAGCCAAACACATTGAAGCCCCAGCAGGAAAATTCTTGGCATTCATTCACTCACCAGAGCCCTTCTCAGCATGGCATAGCATGGCATGCCATGGCATGGTCTGATTGGGAGGAAACCCTCAATTCCTGACTTATCCCTTGGGAGGGAAAGCAGTTGAATGTATATCCAATGTGCTGTTTTTTGTTTTTGTTTTTTTTTGTTTTTTTTTTGCGGGGTGGGGGGTGGTGGTGCTGCTGCTGCTAAGGGACTGGTTTCTGTCTTGCCTGAATCTAAGCACTGATAGCAGTAGGCTGTCAGGCTGGGGGCTGTTGAAAACATGGCTTGGTCAGACACCAGAGTCTGCAGTACCACAAATAGACACTAGATGGAACTCCAGTACCACAACTTTCTATCCCATCAGAAACGCTGTCTACTGCGGACAAAAGCAGATCTTGAGTAATAACTCAAATATCCACCAGGAAGCGAACAAATAAATATACTGTGGTATATTCATACAATGGAAAGCTACTAAGTAATAAAAAGAAATGAACCATGTTTACATACAGTAGCGTTGATAAATACAAAAAAATACTGAGTGAAGGAAGTCAGGCATGAAACAGGATTCCATTAACATGAATTTCTAGAACGGGCAAAACTCATTTATAGTTATGGATCAAAGCTTACCTGGTATCAGGGATATGATTGACTGCTCAGGGATATGAAGGAACTTTTTGGAGTGATGGAAATGTTCTAAATCTTGAGTGTGGTGTTACATGAGTATATATATTTATCAAAACTTGTCAAATTGTACACTTAAAATAGGTACTTTTAGTTGTATGTAAATTTTCCATCAACAAAGAAAATCTATGGTAAAGTCATCCTGAGCAGAGGAAAGGTTGAATTGTCAGAGCTCCCACTGTTGTCAGCTCAGAAGTGATAAAAGCTCCTTAAAAATAGAAACCCATAGGGGTGTCTGGGTGGCTCAGTTGGTTATGCGTCCAGCTTCAGCTCAGGTCATGATCTCACTGCTCATGGGTTCGAGCCCCGCGTCAGGCTGTGTGCTGACAGCTCAGAGCCTGGAGCCCGCTTCGGATTCTGTGTGTGTGTGTGTCTCTCTCTCTCTGCCCATACCCTGCTCACATTCTTTCTCTCTGTCTCTCAAAAATAAATAAGCATTAAAAAAAAAAAAAAGAAAGAAAAGAAACCCATGTTACTGTTTCCACAGGTGCTCTCTGCTCCAGCCGTGTTGAAGGGTGAATGCCACAGGATTCCTGACCTTTATATGTCCTGTCCTGTTTCCAACTGCCTGAATACTAACCTGTTATTACATATTGCTCATCTTTTGAAATCTCTTGGGTTTTGATTTCACCTTCTTACCCATCTACTTCTCACCCAATTTGAAAGCCCTGGTACAGATTTCCCAGTGATTGCTGGGAAACCCTGGAGGTTGCTCTTGTTTCCAGACTGGCCTATCATTCTGATTCTGACATACATTCATCACAGTTTGGTTCTTTGTAATGAAAGCATTCACCTGTACATTCCATCCACCCTCAAGGATTAGTGTCTTCTTGAATACAGTTGCAAAGTGGGAGTTTCATCTTACATTCCTTTAGAGCCATGTTTTTGGAAGTTATTCCTCAAGTGAAAGTGCTGTTTTCCACTATTTCCATCTTGAAAGTTCCAGATTGACTTCTCTGATGGCCCTGGCCAGGAATTGCCAGGCTATTTCTCTTATTTGGATTCTGCCCCCTTTCCATGGGCAACAGAGTAAAGGTTGACATGGATGAGGAAATTACATGTTAGTACTTGGTTTTCATTCTTCATAACACTGCCATGTAAGACTGACTGGATGGGCATTTCCAAAATTCTTTTTAAAGGGCTAATGTAATTGAAGGAAACTTAGATTACTGACTTGATACTTTTCTTCCTTTCCAGTATAAATATTTAATGCTATAAATTTCCTTCTAAGCACTGCTTTAGCTGCATCCCACAAATTTTAATATGTTACATTTTAATGTTTATTCAGTTCAAAATATTTCTTAATTTCCCTTAAGATTTTTGCTTTGGCCAATTGGTTATTTAGAAGTGTGTTCTTTACTTTCAAAATATTTGGGGCATTTTCCATATATCTTTCAGTTACTGTTTTTTAGTTTAATTCTATTATGATATTTTAATTCTATTTTATTTATGTTTTATTTATTTATTAATTTTTTTAATGTTTATTTATTTTTGAGACAGAGAGAGACAGAGCATGAATGGGGGAGGGTCAGAGGGAGAGGGAGACACAGAATCCGAAGCAGGCTCCAGGCTCTGGGCTGTCAGTACAGAGCCCGATGCGGGGCTCGAACTCTCGGACCGCGAGATCATGACCTGAGCCGAAGTCGGTCGCCTAACCGACTGAGCCACCCAGGCGCCCCAGTTTTATTTATTTATTTAATGTTATTTTCTTAGTCTATGTTATTCTTGTATGGATTTGGAATTTATATATTCTATTTATATTCTTTTACAAGTTGATCTGAAAATTTTACCAATAAACTTTTAATATAGTTAATTAATATAATAACCATTATCTTATATATGACCTTAGGAAACTTTTATTCTGAGTATTGCCTGACTTACATTATTTTCAATAATTTTAGTTGTGAATATCTAACCCCACAAACTGTTATTATTATTTTTGTTACACATCATGTTCCCTAGGAAACAGACTGTGAGAGGGAGATTGGTGTGTAAGAAGTTTATTGGAGACTGCTTTTGGAACTAACACCTGTGTGTGTGGCGGGGGGGGGGTTAGGGGTGGGTAGGTAGGAAGGTGAAGGAAGTAGGCTTGGTCAGAGGGACAAGTTGAACTGTGTTGCAGTCACAACAAGGTGCTTAGCCAGTTTCATGGGAAGTTGTGGAGTTGAGGTGTCCAGGCAGTGTTATCCCCTGCTGAGGCAAAGGGGCCCTCTTGCTCTAAGAGGGTTTCAGCTAAATGCTGTCTGCAGATAACCCCCCTAGCAGCTGGGGGAATGAGTGCTTTCATCCTGTAAAGGGTGGAAGGAATCATGTCTATGTACCATATTATCCATTATGGTCCATCCTTGCCTGGTTGTGGATATGTAAACCTGAACCTCAGACCTGAGTGGGAACACTCCAATGGCTTTATATTCTCAGGGGAGAACATTAGTATTATTGTAATTGTTAATTATTTTCTGCCATGAGCCATGACAGAGGCAGACAGCTTCCTCATAGTTTCCTTTTGCTAAAAGCCAAAGAACAAAAAGAGAGCCTATCACTTTTGGAGGTATGATTATATACTTAGAACCCCCCAAAATTAGTCAAAAAATACTAGAATTTATAATGTATTTTGGTGAGATGGCTTTGTAGAAGATATATTTACAAAAAAGTACTTGTTCTTTGTACTATTTATAAATACCCAGAAATGGAAAGGGGGAAATATCTCATTCACATTAACAACAAAAAGTGTCACATATTTAGGAATAAGTTTAATTAAAAAGGCACTGAATATGTATAAAGAACACTATAAAATCTTACTGAAGTAAGTAAAATAAAATCTGAATGAAAGAAAAATACATATGTTTTGAGATTAAAGATTTAACATCATAAAAAGTTACTTTCTAAAAATTATTAGGTATATAATACACTAACAATGGATTATCTAAAAAGGACTAGAGAATATTACATACACACACACACACACACACACACACACACACACATGGACACAATGGAATATTATGCAGCCTTAAAACAGAAAGAAATCCTGCCATTTGCAACAACATGGATGGATCTTGAGGGGCATTATACTAAATGAAATAAGTCAAAGAAAGACAAATACTGTAAAATCTCACTCTTATGTGGAACCTCAAAACATCAAACTCATAGAAACAAAGAGTAGAATGGTGGTTGCCAGGGGCTGGGGGGTTGGGGAAATGGGGAGATGTTGATCAAAGGGTACAGACTTCCAATTATAAGATGAATAAGTTCTGGGAAATCTAAGGTACAGCATGGTGACTATAGTTAACAATACTGTATTATATACTTGAAGGTTGCTATGAAAGTCAATATTTTTTTAATGTTTATTTATCTTTTATTTATTTATGTATTTATGTATGTATGTATGTATGTATGTATTTTTATAATTTACATCCAAGCTAATTAGCACATGGTGCAACAATGATTTCAGGAGTAGATTCCTTAAGCCCCTTGCCCATTTAGCTCATCCCCCATCCCACGAGTCCTCCAGCAACCCTCTGTTTGTTCTCTACATTTAAGAGTCTCTTATGTTTTGTCCCCTCCCTGTTTTTACATTATTTTTGCTTCCCTTTCCTTATGTTCACCTGTTTTGTATCTTAAAGTCCTCATATGAGTGAAGTCATATGATATTTGTCTTTCTCTAATTTCGCTTAGCACAATACCCTCTAGTTCCACCCACATAGTTGCAAATGGCAAGATTTCATTCTTTTATATTGCTGAATAATACTCCATTGCATATATATACCACATCTTCTTTATCCATTCATCCATTGATGGACATTTGGGCTCTTTCCATACTTTGGCTATTGTTGATAGTGCTGCTATAAACATTGGGGTGCATGTGCGGCTTCAAAACAGCATGCCTGTATCCCTTGGATAAATACCTAGTAGTGCAATTGCTGGGTCATAGGGTAGTTCTATTTTTAATTTTTTGAGGAACCTCTATACTGTTTTCCAGATGGGCCGCACCAGTTTGCATTCCCACCAGCAGTGCAAAAGAGATCCTCTTTCTCCACATCCTCGTCAACATCTGTTGTTGCCTGAGTAGTTAATGTTAGCCATTCTGACAGGTGTGAGGTGATATCTCATTGTGGTTTTGATTTGTATTTCCCCGATGATGAGTGATGTTGAGCATTTTTTCATGTGTCTGTTAACCATCTGGATGTTTTCTTTGGAAAAGTGTCTATTCTTGTCTTCTGCCTATTTCTTCACTGGATTATTTGTTTTTTGGGTGTTGAGTTTGATAAGTTTTCTATAGATCTTGGATACAAACCCTTTATCTGATATATCGTTTGCAGATACCTTCTCCCATTCAATTGGTTGCCTTTTAGTTTTGTTGATTGTTTTCTTTGCTGTGCAGAAGCTTTTTATTTTGATGAGGTCCCAATAGTTCATTTTTACTTTTGTTTTGCTTGCCTCCAGAGACGTGTTGAGTAAGAAGTTGCTGTGGCCAATGTCAAAGAGATTTTTGCCTGCTTGCTATGAAAGTAAATCTTAAATGTTCTCACTACACGCACGCATACACACAAATGGTCATCATGTGAGGGGATGGAGATGGTAACTCACCTTATTGCAACAATCACTTCACAGTATATATGCGGATCAAATCACCACGTTGTGCACCTTAAGCTTAAATGTTAATTATATCTTAGTAAAGCCAGAGAAAAAAAAGAAAGAGAGAGAACATGCAAATGTGGCAAAGTGTTGACAGTGGGTGAGTCTCCATGAAGGCTATATGTGAGTTATTACAATATTTTTACAACTTTTATGTAAGTTTAAAACATTTTTTGAAAATAAAAAGTTTGATTAATTTTCTTAATAAAAAATAACAAAGAAGACTTGTCATATCAGATATCAAAACATATCAAATCAATTAAGTCTACTAGGTATTTGTGTTAAAATAGACAAAGATGACAAGTTGAACAGAAGAGGGAACCCAGATAGAATTTCAGATGGATTAAAAATTTTCAAATGAATAGCAAAACAATATGTGTGTATATAAATATGGTAACTTATAAAAATTTGGGTGGATATATGGTAAACTGTTCATATGAGTTAATGGGACAGTGTATGGCAGGAAAGAAATGAGGAGGAGAGAGAAACCAATCAAAAAAGAAAGGAAAAAAGTACCACCTAAACAAAAAACAGGATGTAAGATTTTATCAGAGGTGTGATGTAAAAGTAT
Organism: Panthera onca; assembly: GCF_046562875.1. Lineage (NCBI taxonomy): Eukaryota > Metazoa > Chordata > Mammalia > Carnivora > Felidae > Panthera > Panthera onca. The sequence continues at coordinate 75,215,420 of NC_138345.1, read as the reverse complement.
ATAAATGTGTGCTCATTTATTTTTTATTTTTATTTTTTAAAGTTTTTATTTATTTAAGTAATCTCTACACCCAGTGTGGGGCTTGAACTCATGACCCCGAGATCAAGAGTCACATGTTCTTCTGACTGAGTCAGCTAGGTGCTCTTATGTTTTTTTAAAAATAGACATTTAAAATGAAAAATTGGATAAGATTTGCATAAAAATTCTATTACGTATTATTAATTGCATTTGAAATTGTTTTAGCTAATATTTGATCAAAAAGGTAAAATCCATTTTAGTTAGTATATTTTAAAATAAGTTGTGAGTTATGATTTACATTTGTATATTTACATTTTTTGTTGATACTATTCTCAGTTCACAAAAGTGAACCATTGGCTTTTTTATGCACAAGAACAGTTATAGAGATAGTAATACAAATACAACAATTCAAAATAATCCAATGTAAATTGCAAGCACGCTTTTGGTGCAGATACAGGATGTGAGTCCCTAGTGCTAAGTGACTTTGTAAGGACTTTTGCACAAGCAACCCCCCAAAGAAAAGCACCAATCAAAATCACTCACTCTCCAAATTTTATCTGCTTTTTAAAAATGTTTGTTTATTTTTAAGAGACAGACAGAGCACGAGTGGGGGAGGGCAGAGAGAGAGGGAGACAGAGAATCTGAAGGACTCTCCAGGCTCTGAGCTGTCAGCACAGAGCTCCATGCAGGGCTCAGACTTGTGAACCACAAGATCATGACCTGAGCTGAAGGCAGATGCTTAACCGACTGAGCCACCCAGGTGCCCCCAAATTTTATTTGCTTTAAATAACTCTATAGTTCAATGAAGAATTTGTCTGAAATTTGTGTCAAGTCCAAAATTTTGCTTCATTGTCCACTTAGTAGTAATTTATGTGGATTATGGGAGGAAGTAGAACAAGGTGAATATACTAACCAGAAGTAATGATCAATGTTATTGTAGATCTAGGATGTTCCTCCAAATGGTAGTCCTTGGCTCTCTCTATAAATTACCACTTATCTACAAACTATAGTTTTGGATGGCAACTGCCAAATGTGTTTTGAAGCAGGTCCTTCTGATTCCTTAATCTCTAAAAGTCCTTCAAATAGGACTGGTTTGAGAAACCTGATTTTTATGACAGCATCCGAATGAATATAGCTTCCTAGCATATTTCTAAAAAATCCATGTGTTGTAAATGTCTCTTCACTGCCTTGATTCAGATCTCAGCCTGCACAGAGAGCACGCTACCTGTCTGGAAAGGTAGCTGTGCTGATGTCTTTCTTCCTCTTTCAGTGCTGTGGTCATTGTTGTTTGGTCTATCTCCAAGAATATGCGTCTTTCTCTGAATGTTTGTAATTGTTCCCATTACACATCTTCCATATTCTTTTCCAGATGATCCTCAGATATGCCATTTTACAAACATTTCTAGGGAAATTATGGTTCCTCTTGCCCGAGGCACATTTATTTTTTGCGCTTAGCTGTGCAGATCTGTATGCTGCTTTTTATTGCTTCAGGGAAGGGCAGAGATACAACCAACCAAATTATAGGCAAACAGGCCTAGCTTTCCTTATCTGTCAGATGGTTCAAGGTCATCCTCTACTCCCAGACATATTCTCAACCATACTTGCTTAGTGTGACAGAATTCCTATTCCTATTCCTGTCCTTCATGTACCCCTCCAATGCCTCTGGGTAGAATGGAGGAGAAATGTTGTAGCAGCCCTTTCATTGTGTTTCTGAACATGTATTTCTTTGCCATCAGGAATTTCTGCTCATCTCTCTTGGCACCAAGATCCTCTACACTCATTTCACTCATGCAGCTTCATATACTGGTTATCCATGATATAGAGAAAACTGTTGGTTGGGACAGATACCCACTTCAATATAAGAAATCAGGTTTAGAGATTGGAATAAAGAGGATGAGTCCTGGCACGAAGGAGGCTAATAGCTATTGGCACATGATTTGAAGCTTGATGCCAGCAAGTTGGAGGAATTATTCAGAACTGGTACCCTCAACTTTACTTGTTCAGGGGCACTGGTCTTAAAAAGCTCAGATCCAGAATCTTGTTTTGTAGACTGTAGATATATCTTAGTCTAATCTTAAAGTTCTCAAAGTCCTCTTTACACTGACTTGGGTTACTCTCTCTTTAACCATCTGTGGCCAACTCTGAGGCTGTCTACCAGTTTCTATACCCATGAACAAATCTGCTACAAGTTATTAGTTTTGGATTTACCTAATGTCTTAATTAACACCAATGTAGTATCTGGCTGTTTAGTGGTAGTGGTGGTTGGTGGTGGAGAGCCTGGATAATAGCTCATAGGAGAGCTAGATTCTGTCATACTCTGTTTTCCTGAAGTAAGAAATCTCTGGATCCAAGTTATATCAGATTCTTTTATTCTATGTTGCTATCGTCCATCCCTACTCCTGAGCCCCCAGCCATGAACCACCATGTTAAGGGACTCTTCCTTTTTCCATGCCTGAGTTGACTGGACAAGTGCCAACTCTGATCCTGGGCTTATGGCATGTAATGACACACACTCCTTTTCCATATTCTGTATGTCTCTAGTGGGGAGGGGGTTTTGCCAAGACCCTTCGTTTATTTTCTGATTGCCTCACTCATATTACCCCTGAGGCCTCCTTTGTTCCCGAAGTAGGCTAGGGACATCCTGCTTCCTAGAACCAAATCTACAAGAAACAAAGGTACGTAACAAAGCCAAATGGGAACAGAATTATGCTTGGAACTCTTTCTGGGCAGAAAACAATAACTGGTATGGACTAGAGATTAGGGGAGGAGAAGGAAAAATGGGGTAAAAGTACGGAAGGCAGCTGGCAGGTTCAGTGTTTCTGTGTTGGCATGACCAGTCTCTCTTCATCCTCTTCCTGGATGTAGGGCTTGGTGCCAGGGCCCCCGAGGCTTTCTCCACAAATAAAAGGAGGTGAAGCTGTTTGGTGTCCCTATTTCAGGTTCTTGGGGGCAGCCAAAATGATGTCCTTTGTCTCTCTGCTCCTGATTGGCATCATGTTCCCTGCCATCCGGGGGAAGCAATTTACAAAATGTGAGCTGTCCCAGGTGCTGAAAGACATGGATGGCTATGGAGGCATTCCTTTGTCTGAATGTAAGTTCCCTGCTGCCTTGCTTCATCCATTCTTCAATTCATATGTGTCTCTCTTTCATCCACCTTTCCCTCTCCACTTTTATTCAATTATATAATAATCCTTTTATCTTATCTGCTTATCTGTTTACTCTTTTTATTACATTTATTCATGTATTTTATCTTTCTCTCTTTAAAAAAAAATTTTTTTAACATTTATTCATTTTTGAGAGACAGAGAGACACAGACTATGGAAGGGGCAGAGAGAGAGAGGGAGACACAGAATCTGAAGCAGGCTCCAGGCTCTGAGCTGTCAGCACAGAGCTTGATGTGGGGCTCGAGCCCACGAACTGTGAGATCATGACCTGAGCTGAAGTCGGACACTTAACCGACTGAGCCACCCAGACGCCCCTATTTTCCCTTTCTCTTATTGTCTGTCCTTTTTGGAACCCTTTTCATTTCATCAATATATTTTGTGCTTTGCAATATTTGGAGATTGGCTAGAGAGCCTTTCTATGTCTGGTAATACAGGTCCTCATTTATGCTATAAATGCATAATTTATAGTCACCTCTGTGATACCTCTTTCTCATCTTTCCCTCAGGGATCTGTACCATATTTCATACTAGTGGTTATGATACACAAACCATAGTCAATAACAATGGCAACACAGAATATGGACTCTTCCAGATCAACAATAAATTTTGGTGCAGGGACAACCAGATCCTTCAGTCAAGGAACATCTGTGACATCTCCTGTGACAGTGAGTAGCCTCTTTTATCCTGTTCCTCTGTTTTCCTGGAGGCTACCTCTGGGATAATCTTATTTTTGGTGTCAAGCATACTTCTGGTTTCACTGCCTTGTACTCCACTTCAACTGTGGGGCTTGAATTGACAGAATTTTCATGTTCACTAAATCCCCAGGCAGTTCCCAGAAGTTCACGGGTAGATGATCTGAGCTGTCTGGGATTCTTGAAGTCTAATACCCTGCATTTTCAGAGTAAGTCAGTTGATGAAGTTGACAGTTCCTCTGGAGACATTCAAGAAAAGTGAAGGGAATCCTTATCTTGGATGGGGAACATTATTGTATTGACTTTCTCATATAGAAAGGCAACAGGCATAAACCTCCAGTTCAGAGAAGGACCAGACCTAATAGATCCAGGGAAGAGGGAAACACATTATCTTTCTGGGTAATACTTAGCTCTCTCATTCCTCTCCTTGCAACTCCTGCCAGAGTTCCTGGATGATGACCTTACTGATGACATTATTTGTGCCAAGAAGATCCTGGATAAGGAAGGAATTGACTACTGGTGAATCTCCATTCTATTTTTTACTTTTCCCTTCTCCTCCTTTTTCTCACTCCTTTAGTCCAGCACTACTGTCCTCTCTTTCTATCTCCTGACCATTTAATTTAGAATGTAGTTTTCAAAACAAAAGTCATTGAGAAGATTCAGGTTTCCGATTTTCCAAGCTTCCCTCACACCACTCCTGTTTAACAATATTCCTAACAAGCATGAGAAAGAGAAGGCTGAGACCTATGGCTCCATTCACCTGGATGTGGACATCTAATTCAGCTTGTTTTAGTCCTAGACCCTGAAGCGAGCCCTTGATACCACTGCATGTCTTTTCCAGTCCTACAATTTTTTGGAGTTTTAAAAGTGAACCCTACCGCATTAGGTGGCTCAGTGTCCCTTGCCATGTGGCTAGGAATGTCCTTCTGTAATTTTCATCCACACTCTTCCACCTTGACCCTTTTGGGAATAAAGCTAGATGGAAGTTTGGGCTAAGATCCAGTCATCCAACTTGTCCTGTCTCTTTTTCCATTATCAGGTTGGCCCATAAACCACTCTGCTCTGAGAAACTGGAACAGTGGCACTGTGAGATGTGAGTGCCTGCGGTCTTTGCTGTTTCTGCCCTCTGTACATTCCTGAAATGCCTCTCCCCTAAGGCTACCTCAGTTTGCTTCTTTCTACCCCCTTGAAGCTGATTTGTCTTTGAGCCCTGAACTCTGTAGTGACACCTTTGGACACTTGAGAATGATTCTCCAGGGATGTGTGACTGGTACACTGGACTTTTGACCCTTGCTTAGTGCCCCCTGATGGCACTTTAACTACAACAATGGATTCCACCTCTGTCTTGAATAAAGGGCCTGATTTTGAATGGCTGGCTGTATTTTCTTCCTGGAGGGAGGAGGAGGAAGTAGTGTGAGAGGGTGGACACTGAAGCTATAAGTCACATAGCCACCTTCCATCTCTATTAAAGAGGAAATAGACTGAACTTAGAAAGATGGAGGTTACTTTCTGTTGCAACTCGATTCAAGAAACTCATTGATCACTAGCATATTCAAGGAACTATAGAAGGAGTAAAAAATTGGCAAAAGGGTCCCTTCCCTCAAGGACTAGTAGGAAAGATAAGATAAACAATAAATAATTATAATGCAGAGCGCCTGGGTGGCTCAATCGGTTAAGCGTCCGACTTCAAGTCAGGTCATGATCTCACGGCTAGTGAGTTCGAGCCCCGTGTCAGGCTCTGTGCTGACAGCTCGGAGCCTGGAGCCTGCTTTGGATTCTGTGTCTCCTTCTCTCTCTGCCCCTCCCCAACTTGTGCTCTGTCTCTATCAAAAAATAAATAAAAGTAAAAAAAAATTAAAAAAATTATTATAATACAAGGGATAATGTCATAGCATGAGAGAGTTTAGAAATGTGCTCTGAACATTCATAAAAAAAGATACTTTACATTGGGGGGGGGTGCTGTGGAAAAAGAGATCAAGAAAGGATTTATTAAAGGAGTGGCATTTAAGCTGGTTTTGAAGTATGGGTTGGATTTTTGACTGGTGGAGATGCGGGGTGGGAGAAGGACAGCAAAGATAGGGGTGCCAAGAATCTGAAAAGGGTGACCAATGGGTTGAGGGCGATTTGAGTCCTAAAGTCTGTTTCTGCTACTCATTGATGGTGCAAACCTGGGCATGTCATCTCTGTCCTCTGTGCTTCAACTTCCTCATCTTAAAAGGAGGGTTTTGGTTCAGGTGGTTTGTTTTTGTTTTTGTTTTTGTTTTTTTTTTTTTTTTATATCTGTTCCTGCTTTGACAATCCAGCATGCCAAAACTCCAATTTAAAGTACCACATTTATGTACAGATGGCTACCAGAATCATTAAAAGATGCTCAACATTACTCATCATCAGGGAAATATGAATCAAAACTACAATGAAATATCACATCACACCTGTAAGAATGGCCAAAATTAATAACACAGGAAACAACAGGTGCTGGTGAGGATGCAGAGAAAGGGCAACCCTTTTGCACCGTTGGTGATAATGCAAACTGGTGCAGCCACTCTGGAAAACAGCATTGAGGTTTCTAAAAAATTTAAAGTAGAACTCTACAACCCAGAAATTGCACTACTAGGTATTTACCAAGGATACAAAAATACTAATTCAAAGGGTACATGCACCCTGATGTTTATAGTAGCCAAATTATGGAAAGAGCCCAAATGTATATACATGTACAATGGAATATTACTCAGCCATCAAAAAGAATAAAATATTGCCATTTACAATGACTTGGATGGAGCTAGAGTGTATTATGCTTAGTGAAATAGGTCAGTCAGAGAAAGACAAACACCATATGATTTCATTAATGTGGAATTTAAGAAACAAAAAAGATGAACACAGAGGAGGGGGGAAAAGGGAGAGTCAAACCAGGAAACAGACTCTTAAATACAGTGAACAAACTGAGGGTTGCTGGAGGGGATGTGGGTGGGGGAATGGGTTAAATGGGTGATGGGTATTTAGGAGAGTACTTGTTCTGATGAGCACTGGTGTTATATGTAAGTGATGAATCACTAAATTCTATACCTGGAATTAATATTACATTGTATGTTAGCTAACTGGAATTTTTTTTAATATATGAAATTTATTGTCAAATTGGTTTCCATACAACACCCAGTGCTCATCCCAAAAGGTGCCCTCTTCAATACCCATCACCCACCCTCCTCTCCCTCCCACCCCCCATAAACCCTCAGTTTGTTCTCAGTTTTTAAGAGTCTCTTATGCTTTGGCTCTCTCCCACTCTAACCTCTTTTTTTTTTCTTCCCCTCCCCCATGGGTTTCTGTTAAGTTTCTCAGGATCCACATAAGAGTGAAAACATATGGTATCTGTCTTTCTCTGTATGGCTTATTTCAGTTAGCATAACACTGTCCAGTTCCATCCACGTTGCTACCAAGGGCCATATTTCATTTTTTCTCATTGCCATGTAGTACTCCACTGTGCATATAAACCACAATTTCTTTATCCATTCATCAGTTGATGGACATTTAGGCTCTTTCCATAATTTGGCTATTGAGAGTGCTGCTATAAACATTGGGGTACAAGTGCCCCTATGCATCAGTACTCCTGTATCCCTTGGGTAAATTCCTAGCAGTGCTACTGCTGGGTCATAGGGTAGGCCTATTTTTAGTTTTTTGAGGAACCTCCACACTGTTTTCCAGAGTGGCTGCACCAGTCTGCATTCCCACCAACAGTGCAAGAGGGTTCCCGTTGCTCCACATCCTCTCCAGCATCTATAGTCTCCTGATTTGTTCATTTTGGCCACTCTGACTGGCGTGAGGTGATATCTGAGTGTGGTTTTGATTTCTATTTCCCTGATGAGGAGCGATGTTGAGCATCTTTTCATGTGCTTGTTGGCCATCTGGATGTCTTCTTTAGAGAATTGTCTATTCATGTTTTCTGCCCATTTCTTCACTGGATTATTTGTTTTTCAGGTGTGGAGTTTGATGAGCTCTTTATAGATTTTGGATACTAGCCCTTTGTCCGATATGTCATTTGCAAATATCTTTTCCCATTCCGTTGGTTGCCTTTTAGTTTTGTTGGTTGTTTCCTTTGCTGTGCAGAAACTTTTTTTTTTTTAATGTTTATTTATTTTTGAGACAGAGAGAGACACAGCATGAGCAGGGAAGGGGCAGAGAGAGAGGGAGACACAGAATGGGAAGCAGGCTCCAGGCTCTGAGCTGTCAGCACAGAGCCCGACGCGGGGCTTGAACTCACGAACTGTGAGATCATGACCTGAGCCGAAGTCAGACGCTTAACCGACTGAGCCACCCAGGCGCCCCTGTGCAGAAACTTTTTATCTTCATGAGGTCCCAGTAGTTCATTTTTGCTTTTAATTCCCTTGCCTTTGGGGATGTGTCAAGTAAGAAATTGCTGCGGCTGAGGTCAGAGAGGTCTTTTCCTGCTTTCTCCTCTAGGGTTTTGATGGTTTCCTGTCTCACATTCACGTCCTTTATCCATTTTGAGTCTATTTTTGTGAATGGTGTAATAAAGTGGTCTAGTTTCAACCTTCTGCATGTTGCTGTCCAGTTCTCCCAGCACCATTTGTTAAAGAGACTGTCTTTTTTCCATTGGATATTCTTTCCTGCCTTGTCAAAGATTAGTTGGCCATACTTTTGTGGGTCTAGTTCTGGGGTTTCTATTCTATTCCATTGGTCTATGTGTCTGTTTTTGTGCCAATACCATGCTGTCTTGATGATGACAGCTTTGTAGTAGAGGCTAAAGTCTGGGATTATGATGCCTCCTGCTTTGGTCTTCTTCTTCAAAATTACTTTGGCTATTCGGGGCCTTTTGTGGTTCCATATGAATTTTAGGATTGCTTGTTCTAGCTTTGAGAAGAATGCTGGTGCAATTTTGATTGGGATTGCATTGAATGTGTAGATAGCTTTGGGTAGTATTGACATCTTAACAGTATTTATTCTTCCAACCCATGAGCACCAAATGTTTTTCCATTTCTTCATATCTTCTTCGATTTCCTTCATAAGCTTTCTATATTTTTCAGCATACAGATCTTGTACATCTTTGGTTAGATTTATTCCTGGGTATTTTATGCTTCTTATGCTTCTTGGTGCAATTGTGAATGGGATCAGTTTCTTTATTTGTCTTTCTGTTGCTTCATTATTAGTGTATAAGAATGCAACTGATTTCTGTACATTGATTTTGTATCCTGCAACTTTGCTGAATTCATGTGTCAGTTCTAGCAGACTTTTGGTGGAGTCTATCAGGTTTTCCATGTATAATATCATGTCATCTGCAAAAAGTGAAAGCTTGACTTCATCTTTGCCAATTTGGATGCCTTGGATTTCCTTTTGTTGTCTGATTGCTGATGCTAGAACTTCCAACCCTATGTTAAACAACAGCGGTGAGAGTGGACATCCCTGTTGTGTTCCTGATCTCAGGGAAAAAGCTCTCAGTTTTTCCCCACTGAGGATGATGTTAGCTGTGGGCTTTTCATAAATGGCTTTTATGATGTTTAAGTATGTTCCTTTTATCCCGACTTTCTCAAGGGTTTTTATTAAGAAAGGATGCTGAATTTTGTCAAATGCTTTTTCTGCATCGATTGACAAGATCATATGGTTCTTATCTTTTCTTTTATTAATGTGATGTATCACGTTGATTGATTTGCGAATGTTGAACCAGCCCTGCATCCCAGGAATGAATCCCACTTGATCATGGTGAATAATTCTTTTTATATGCTGTTGAATTCGATTTGCTAGTATCTTATTGAGAAGTTTTGCATCCATATTCATCAGGGATATTGGCCTGTAGTTCTCTTTTTTTTACTGGATCTCTGTCTGGTTTAGGAATCAAAGTAATACTGGCTTCATAGAATGAGTCTGGAAGTTTTCCTTCCCTTTTTATTTTTTGGAATAGCTTGAGAAGGATAGGTATTACCTCTGCTTTAAACGTCTGGTAGAACTCTGCTGGGAAGTCATCTGGTCCTGGACTCTTATTTGTTGGGAGATTTTTTGATAACTGATTCAATTTCTTCTCTGGTTATGTGTCTGTTCAAGCTTTCTATTTCTTCCTGTTTGAGTTTTGGAAGTGTGTGGGTGTTTAGGAATTTGTCCATTTCTTCCAGGTTGTCCAGTTTGTTGGCATATAATTTTTCATAGTATTCCCTGATAATTGCTTATATTTCTGAGGGATTGGTTGTAATAATTCAATTTTCATTCATGATTTTATCAATTTGGGTCATCTCCCTATTCTTTTTGAGAAGCTTGGCTAGAGGTTTGTCAATTTTGTTTATTTTTTCAAAAAACCAACTCTTGGTTTCGTTGATCTGGTTTACAGTTTTTCAGATTCTATATTGTTTATTTCTGCTCTGGTCTTCATTATTTCTCTTCTTCTGCTGGGGTAGGGTGTCTTTGCTGTTCTGCTTCTATTTCCTTTAGGTGTGCTGTTAGATTTTGTATTTGGGATTTTTCTTGTTTCTTGAGATAGGCCTGGATTGCAATGTATTTTCCTCTCAGGACTGCCTTCGCTGCATCCCAAAGCATTTGGATTGTTGCATTTTCATTTTCGTTTGTTTCCATATATTTTTAAATTTCTTCTCTAATTGCCTGGTTGACCCAGTCATTCTTTAGTAGAGTGTTCTTTAACCTCCACGCTTTTGGAGGTTTTCCAGACTTTTTCCTGTGGTTGATTTCAAGCTTCCTAGCATTGTGGTCCGAAAGTATGCATGGTATGATCTCAATTCTTGTATACTTATGAAGGGCTGTTTTGTGACACAGTATGTGATCTATCTTGGAGAATGTTCCATGTGCACTCGAGAAGAAAGTATATTCTGTTGCTTTGGGATGCAGAGTTCTAAATATATCTGTCAAGTCCATCTGATCCAATGTATCATTCAGGGCCCTTGTTTCTTTATTGACTATGTGTCTAGATGATCTATCCATTGTTGTAAGTGGAGTATTAAAGTCCCCTGCAATTACCACATTCTTATCAATAAGGTTGCTTATGTTTGTGAGTAATTGTTTTATATAATTGGGGGCTCCGGTATTCGGCGCATAGACATTTATAATTGTTAGCTCTTCCTGATGGATAGACCCTGTAATTATTATATAATGCCCTTCTTCATTTCTTGTTACAGCCTTTAATTTAAAGTCTAGTTTGTCTGATATAAGTATGGCTACTCCAGCTTTCTTTTGGCTTCCAGTAGCATGATAAACAGTTCTCCATCCCCTCACTTTCAATCTGAAGGTGTCCTCAGATCTAAAATGAGTCTCTTGTAGACAGCAAATAGATGGGTCTTGTTTTTTTATCCATTCTGATACCCTATGTCTTTTGGTTGGCGCATTTAGTCCATTTACATTCAGTGTTATTATAGAAAGATATGGGTTTAGAGTCATTGTGATGTCTGTAGGTTTCATGCTTGTAGTGATGTCTCTGGTACTTTGTCTCACAGGATCCCCCTTAGGATCTCTTGTAGGGCTTGTTTAGTGGTGACGAATTCCTTCAGTTTTTGTTTGGGAAGACCTTTATCTCTCCTTCTATTCTAAATGACAGATTTGCTGGATAAAGGATTCTCGGCTGCATATTTTTTCTGTTCATCACATTGAAGATTTCCTGCCATTCCTTTCTGGCCTGCCAAGTTTCAGTAGAGAGATCCGTCACGAGTCATATCGGTCTCCCTTTATATGTTAGAGCACGTTTATCCCTAGCTGCTTTCAGAATTTTTTCTTTATCCTTGTATTTTGCCAGTTTCACTATGATATGTCATGCAGAAGATCGATTCAAGTTACGTCTGAAGGGAGTTCTCTGTGCCTCTTGGATTTCAATGCCTTTTTCCTTCCCCAGATCAGGGAAGTTCTCAGCTATGATTTCTTCAAGTACACCTTCAGCACCTTTCCCTCTCTCTTCCTCCTCTGGAATACCAATTATGCATAGATTATTTCTCTTTAGTGCATCACTTAGTTCTCTAATTTTCCCCTCATACTCCTGGATTTTTTTATCTCTCTTTTTCTCAGCTTCCTCTTTTTCCATGATTTTATCTTCTAGTTCACCTATTCTCTCCTCTGCCTCTTCAGTCCAAGCTGTGGTTGTCTCCATTTTATTTTGCAACTCATTTATAGCATTTTTTAGCTCCTCCTGGATGTTTCTTAGTCCCTTTATCTCTGTAGCAATAGGTTCTCTGCTGTCCTTTATACTGTTTTCAAGCCCAGAGATTAATTTTATGACTATTATTTTAAATTCACTTTCTGTTATATTGTTTAAATTGTTTTTGATCAGTTCATTAGCTGTCGCTACTTCCTGGAGTTTCTTTTGAGGGGAATTCTTCTGTTTCATCATTTTGGATAGTCCCTGGAGTGGTGGGGAACTGCAGGGCACTTCCCCAGTGCTGTCTTGAATAACTTGTGTTGGTGGGCGGGGCCACAGTCAGACCTGATGTCTGCCCCCAGCCCACCGCTGGGGCCACAGTCAGACTGGCTGTACCTTCTCTTCCCCTTTTCTAGGGGCAGGATTCACTGTGGGGTGGTGTGGCACCTGTCTGGGCTACTTGCATACTGCCAGGGTTGTGGTGCTGGGGATCTGGCATATTAGCTGGGGTGGATCGACAAGGTGCGTAGTGGCGGGAGGGGTAGGCTCAGCTTACTTTTCCTTTGATGATCCACTTCAGGAGGGGCCCTGCGGCGCCGGGAGGGAGTCAGACCCGCTGGAGGGATGGATCCACAGAAGCACAGCATTGGGTGTTTGCGCCCGTGCAAGCAAGTTGCCTGGCTGGAACTGGTTCCCTTTGGGATTTTGGCTGGGGGATGGGCGAGGGAGATGGCACTGGCGAGCACCTTTGTTCCCCCCCAAGCTGAGCTCTGTCATCCGGGGCTCAACAACTCTCCCTCCCGTTGTCCTCTAGCCCTCCCGTTCTCCGAGCAGAGCTGTTAACTTATTTTTTTTAAATTTTTTAAAATTATTTTTTAATATATGAAATTTATTGTCAGATTGGTTTCCATACAACACCCAGTGCTCATCCCAAAAGATGCCCTCTTCAATACCCATCATCCACCCTTCTCTCCCTCCCCCCATCAACCCTCAGTTTGTTCTCAGTTTTTAAGAGTCTCTTATGCTTTCGTTCTCTCCCACTCTAACCTCCGTTTTTTTCCTTCCCCTCCCCCATGGGTTCCTGTTAAGTTTCTCAGGATCCACATAAGAGTGAACACATATGGTATCTGTCTTTCTCTGTATGGCTTATTTCACTTAGCATCACACTCTCCAGTTCCATCCATGTTGCTACAAAGGGCCATATTTCATTCTTTCTCATTGCCACGTAGTACTCCATTGTGTATATAAACCACAATTTCTTTATCCATTCATCAGTTGATGGACATTTAGGCTCTTTCCATAATTTGGCTATTGTTGAGAGTCAGAGCTGTTAGCTTATAACCTCCAGATGTTAAGTCCGCTTGCTGTCAGAACACACTCCATCCGGCCCCTCTGCTTTTGCAAGCCAGACTCGGGAGCTCTGCTTTGCTTTGCTGGTGGGCTGCCCCTCCATCCCAGCTCCCTCCTGCCAGTCTGTGTAGCGCGCACCGCCTCTCTGCCCTTACTACCCTCTTCCGTGGGCCTCTTGTCTATGCTTGGCTCCAGAGAATCCATTTTGCTAGTCTTCTGGCGGTTTTCTGGGTGATTTAGGCAGGTGTGGGTGGAATTTAAGTGATCAGCAGGACTCAGTGAGCCCAGAGTCCTTCTACACCGCCATCCAGCTAACTGGAATTTAAGTAAAAACTTGAAGAAAAAAAATGACATTTCTGAGTTAACTGAGTTATCTTCTACTTCCTGTTTTTCTTCTTCTGCCTTTCTTAGATGTCTAATATAGCTGATTACACTCCTCCTACCCCTATACCTGCAGGGCCTTTTGGTAGTCAGATCATACTTCTCTTGTCTCAGAGATGAGCAGTTCCCACATGAAGTCTCCCTATGGCTTGTTTAGAGACTGATAGGACCATGAAAGGGGTGGAGAGGCCATCCTTCTCCTATACTTAATGAAAAGAGACTCTCAGGAAATAACTTGGTACTCATGATGTGACTTTAGTGTGAACTTAAACACAATGTGATGCATCTCCCAGAAGTATTGCATGCTATTCCCCCTTGGGACAAAATGATTTACCCAAGTCTACAGGTTTTAGGAGTGACTCCTTTGTATGGGTGTGTGTGGGAGGACAGGGTCAGATGGCCATTCTTCCTACAGAGCTCACATATCAACTTCTTATTACCCTGTCTTAGTTACCCCTCAGGAAGTCAAATGCTCTGGTAACATAAGGGACCTGCTTCACCAAGTGGTCCAAGAAGAAATGCAGCTAAGGCTGGGACTTGTGCCCAGTCCCATTGCTCTGGCCTTCATGCCACAGAGAAGACCAGGAAACATCACCTGTGAGTGTACCATATATGAGGCCATAATCTGAAGAGGACTTTGCTAGAGGAAACTGACAACAAATTTATTTTCAGAGAGTATCTTAGCTTGAAGTTCAGAAGAACAGAGGGAAGCCAGGGAGCTGGCATGGAAGTAGTCCTGACTGATGTAGTCCTGACCTCTTGGCATTTGATAGAAGCATGACAGGAAAGTGCTGTTGTTCTCTTCCTGAGAACATTCTTGGGAGCTGAAGGAGAGATGGGATGGCAGCTGAGAATCTGTTCTGTTTCTCCAACTCCTTCTCCTTCCTTAGCCCTGGAACAAGTCCTGAACCAAGAAGGGATTTGAAGTGGTCCAGGCTCAGGTTGCTGTGGGGAGGCTCAGGGCAGGGCTGTCAGAGTGCACCCTCTCCCAGAGCTCTGTGTGAGGAGGTCTCAGAATGGTGCCCAATAATATGGACTCCCTTTCTATCCCAATTTCTCCTCCATGCTATTTTCCTCTGACATCTAGATATAATAATTTACTTTTGGATAAGTACCCAGAAGTGGAATTATTGGATCATATGGTAGTTCTAAATTTTTTGAGGATCCTTCACACTTTTTTTGTCAGAATTTTCTTGAGTGGTGACTGGCCCCCCTGTCATGTGCTCTGTGGGGGTTTTCCTATCTCACTTGATTGGGGGAGGACAGTGGAGTTAGAGGAACTAATCTTCTGTTTTTAGAAGAAAGAACATAGCTGGTGATAGTTCTTCCTGCCTCCTCTTCCTTTGCTCCACTGTTTCTCCTGTTACGAGTAGGCAGTGGAACTCGGTTAGAAGGTAAGCCTGGGCTTCCTGGCCAGCACTCTCTTGAAGGCTGCTTTCACTTCCTGGTTCTTCAGACTGTAGATGAGAGGGTTTAGCAATGGGGTCACCACACTGTACTTCACAGAGACCACTTGTTCCAGGGCTGAGCCAGATGCTGGAGTCATGTACCTTGAAGGGAATGGCACAGAGGAGTAAACTGAGCTCAGAACAATGGCCACAATACTGTTGGCAGGCATGGTCCATCCCATCCCAGAGTCTCTGCAAAGTGGGTCCTCAGAGCTGAATTGACTATCAGTGGCAGCAACGTCTAGATATGACTATATGATCACTGAGAAGTCAATCATTTCCACCTTCATATGCCTCCAAACATGAGTTCTCTTATGCAGAACATTATAAGGGCTGCCCTGAGAAAAAGAAAGTTCTGTAGCACATCAAGGGCTGCAGATTAGAAAAAAACTAATAATTTCATGCATTTCTGTAGTACTTCATATGCTTCAAAACATCTTTTCTTAATAGTTATGATAAAGATATGAGGATTTTTTTCTCTCCTTTTCCCTGTATATACAATGTATGTTCTCATCCTGTGAGGATTGTTTCTGGCAAAAGTGTATGCTTCTCTAATAATACTGTCATTGTTCCCAACATTTATGGCTCTGGGAATTATCTCCAGTCACGGCACATTATTTTATTTTATTTTATTTTATTTATTAAAAAAAATTTTTTTTAATGTTTATTTATCTTTGAGAGAGACAGAGACAGAATGCAAGTGGGTTAGGGGCAGAGAGAGGGAGACACAGAATCCGAAGCAGGCTCCAGGCTCTGAGCTGTCAGCACAGAGCCCGACCTGGGGCTCGAACTCACAAGCTGTGAGATCATGACCTGAGCTGAAGTCCTTTGCTCAACTGACTGAGCCATCCAGGTGCCCCATGGCACATTATTTTATATAATCCTTATTGGAACAAACATTTGTCCTTTTAGGTGCATTTTTCTTTGGCTTAGTAAAGAAGCCAAGCGTGGAAAATAAAAATGTGCTAAGCACAAGATATTAATCTAAAATAATAATAATAAATCTTGGGGGTGCATTTTATTAAGTGTCACTGGGAGTATTTCCCAAAGAAACATTAATTTTTTTGTGTGTGTGCTAGAGTGCATCACCATTGGAATGTTCTTTGTGGGTTCTGGTGTGCTTGATTTAAAAAGATATTCATTTTACTGTCATTATTCTTCATCTATCCCTCCTAACATTTCTGTGAAGTAGGTAGGAGAAATCTTATTGTCTCCTTATGGCATATGAGGAAAATCAGGCAGAGAGAGATAAAGAGATTTTCCCACAGCCTCAGGTGAGCTCTTCTTGACTATTCCTTATCATCCTTTTCCACCCTTGCCTTCTCTCCAAGTAACAAGCAAGTGAGAAAATATGGAGCAATTTGTACAAATCCATCTCCAGTTCAGTGGATACCATGGACCATTAATTATTCTGCTCCTAGTAGGTGAGGACTTGTCAGCTAGAGCTGTTTATGTTTGAGAGAAGCATGGTAGGAAAGAGCATGAGGTTTGAAATCAGTGGGACTTGGTTTATCTTATGGCTCCATTACTAACTTGTTCTGGAACATTTGAGAAGTCACCTGGTTACTCTTGAAACTCAGGTTCCTTACCTGAAAGTGAGGTTAATAATATTTCTTTTCTCTACATACTAAAATTGAGCTTGAGCCATGTAAAAGCAGCTCAGAGACATCATCTTCCAGTAGGAAAGAAAGATGTCATCTGTGTCAAGAATTGTGTGTTTTATTTATTTATTTATTTTTGCCTAGCGCTGAATAATAATCTACCAAGGGCTGTCTGATTTCCTTTTGAGAACTATTAATCATAGGTTAGTGAAAGTAGGAAAGTCTCTAGTCCTTGTATAAGCTCATCTTTCAGACTTAGACAATTGAGACCTGAGAAAGAAAATGGATTTTTTTATAATTCACACAGCTAGTCCACAGCAGAACCAGAACTAGAACCTAGGCCTTCTGAATTCCAGTATAGTAATTTTCCTTCTCCTTTGCAATGCCCAGTTCTACAGACCAAAGCCACTTTAGGGCAAGGGATACCCTACATTTACATTTAGGAGATATAGTATGACATACCTGAAAACTCCTGAACCATAAAAGATGGTGACCACAAGAAAATGAGAAAAGCAGGTGGAAAAGATCTTCCTCCGACCCGTGACAGAGTTGATCCCCAGGGCTGTCATGATGATACAGGTGTAGGAGCCCAGAAATAGGACAAGGGTGCCAAGGCCCAGGACCACCATGGTGGTCAGGATGGAGGCAATGCTAATGTAAGGGTCAGAACAGGCCAACAGGAGGACTGGGGGAAGCTCGCAGGCAAAACTATGGACAAGATTGGGGCCACAGAAATGCTGCTGATCCAGAAGGATGCTGTTAACCAGGCCTGTCCCCACTCCTATGGCCCAGGATGCTCCCACCAGGCCAGTACATACCTTCCTGTTCATGGCCACCACATACAACAGTGGGTGGCATACAGCCTGGAACCAGTCATAGGCCATGACTGAAAGGAGGCAAGCTTCAGTGGCCCCAGAAAATATGACCAAGGAGATCTGAGTAAAACACTCAAGGGGGGATATAGTCTTCCATTTGGAAAGAAGGTTCTCTAAAAGTTTAGGTACAATGATTGAGGAATAGAAAGTATCCAGAAAGGAGAGGTGACTCAGGAAGAAGTACATGGACGTGTGGAGGTGGGAATCAGCCCTGATCACCAGTAGCATCGTCAGGTTTCCCATCAGGGTCAGAAGGTAAATCCCCAGGAAGAGCACAAAGAGTAGGGCCTGGATCTGAGGGTTGTTGGACAGTCCTAAGAGAACAAATGTAGTGACTGTGGTTATGTTGTTACCAACTTCCATGGAGCATTTAAGTTCCCCTTCAGAGGGGCAAGAATGGAGAAGAATGATCAAATGAGTTATCAGTCTTAGAGCATGCCTGGGGATGAGGCATTGGGAGTAAAGCTTCATGGCTCATCAGCCCTTCCTGGCTCAGGGTAGGAAGCTATTGGCCAAGGTGGAGAAGGTAGAAAAGAAGAGCATAGACAATCAGACCTAGAAAGGAAAGAGAAGAGAACAGAGATCATCCAGACTGGAGAAAGAAAGGAAGGCAGTTGGGAACGGACTCCAGAGCATTGAGAAGTACTATTCTCCAGTTCCAGAAGGAAATGAACTCAATCCACAGGAAGGCTCTGATCATCACAGTGAATAAGTGATGAACATTTGGACTGACTATGTGGCTGAAAGATCATGATGAATGAGTGATTGATAGGGATATTGTGATACCTGATGATGGTGCAAGACCTTTCTCTGCCCCAGTAAGTTCATGAGTAAGTCACTTGAGTTTCTTATTAAAAAAAAAATCTGGGCGGGGGGTACCTGGTTGGCTTAGTTGGCTAAATGTCTGACTCTTGATTTCGGCTCAGGTCATGATCTCATGGTTCATGAGTTTGAGCCCCATACTCTGTCCTGACAGTGTGGACCCTGCTTGAGATTCTGTCTCTCTTTCTCTCTCTGCCCCTCCCCTGCTCTCTCTCTCTCCCAAAAATAAATAAACATTTAAAAAATCTTGGAAAACTAGATGGTTTCTAATGTCCATTCCCGCTTAGAAATTCTAAAGATTTCGGGGCACCTGGGTGCTTCGGTTGGTTGAGCGTCCGACTTCGGCTTGGGTCATGATCTCGCGGTTCATGAGTTTGAGCCCCGTATCAGGCTCTGTTCCGACAGCTCAGAGCCTGGAGCCTGCTTCAGATTCTGTGTCCTCCTCTCTCTCTGCCCCACTCCTGCTTGTGCTCTGTCTCTGTCTTTCAAAAATGAATAAACATAAAAACAATTTTTTTTAAAAAATAAAGAAATTCTAAAGATTAAAAAAAAAAGCAATTCTAGGGGTGCCTGGGTGGCTCAGTTGGTTAAGTGCCCAACTGGCTCAGGTCACGATCTTGCAGTTTGTGAGTTTGAGCCCCATGTTGCGCTCTGTGCTGACAGCTCAGAGCCTGGAGCCTGCTTTTGATTCTGTGTCTCCCTCTCTTCCTGCCCCTCACCCACTCATGCTCTCTCTCTCTCTCTCTCTCTCTCTCTCAGAAATAAATAAAAAAAAGTTTTTAAAAAAGCAATTCTAAAGATTAAAGGACAACTTCCTTGGGTATTACTGGTACTAAATAAAAATCCTTTCTTCCCTTCTGTGTCAACCCAAGCAGAAGTGGCACACAAATGTGCTGATTTTATGGAAGCCAGGCAGGAGGAAGCCCTCAATATGGAGGTGAGGTTTGTGCACATCAGCTACTCCAAGGTCTTCCCATTCCAGGGTTTCTGTGAATCTATATTGTCTACTGTTTGTTCTGTAATCTCAGTACTTAGCATGTAAGTCCATGAAGACTGTGCTACTCTCTGAGTTGGTACCAGGAGATTTGGATAAAGCCAAGTCAATCTTGGACCATCTTCTGTGCATCACAGGGATGGTAAATGCCAATGAGAGTGAGTGAGAGAGAGAGAGAGAGAGAGAGAGAGAATGCAAGAACACTGAGAACAAGAACACCTGGTAAAATGTACAGTGATAGGGTTTGGTCTAGACCAGAACACGGTATACTTGTCACCTTCACCTTTCTCTTTGATGGATAACTCAGGAAGGTGATAAGTGAGGATCTGATCTCTCTGTTCATGGTTTGACACTCACAGGTTCCCAGAGTGGGTAGTTTTAGGAGAAGATGTATATGAATGAGAAGGAGATTTGTCTTTACCTGGGCACCCTAGGCCAACAAGTGATGCTCTCAATGGGTGATACTGAATGGCATCCTTCCAACACTAGAGCAAAAGCCCCAGATATGGCTAGGGCTTCTGTGGACTTCCCTCAACTTTAGAAGATTCAGGAGTGGAACTCCTAGCAAGGAAACATTCCTATAGTCTTCTGTCTAAGGGGAAGCCTTCTTAACTCTGCTTCCCATATAACAATGGCCAGAGGGACTTGATCTTGACTCTAGACTTTGGAGAGTGACAGAGCTCCCTGGAGAGGCCCTTAAGTAGGAGGCCTGCTCTGAATGTGAATGAGTTCTCCTGGGCCAACTATTCCTCCTCTGAATTACTCTTGTTTCAGTGGGTTGCATCATAAACGATGGGACCTAGGGTGGCCAATAATGTCTACAGATAAAAATAAGGAATTCTAAGGATTCCTAGTGCAAAAACTTGGAATTTCATGTCTCCCTCCCTTTGTCTTTCCTTCCTTCTCATTTCATTATGTTTTAAATCATATTTATGATTATACAAATAAGATTATGATAAAAGATAGAAAATGAAAAAGATACTGAAGATATATTGAAAATGAAAGATACTAAAGATATTTTAATGATAAAAGAAGAAAATAAGGATTCATCATGTCATCCAAAATTATTTTATTTACTGTAATTCAAATAAAATCCAAATAGATTAAAAACTTTAAGACAAATTTTAATTGTGGCAAAACCTTTTTATTGTAAACAAGTTTAAACATATAGAGAAGTAGAAAGAACAGTTTATTGACCTTTCTGTATCCATCATCCAGTTTCAATAATTATCAGCTCCTTGACTGCTCTCCAGCTTTGATCACATTGAGCTGGAAAATGTGGTCTCTGCATTATATGAACAGTCATGTGTCTAAAACATGGGAAAGTTCTATTACTGAAAGGTAGAAGAAAAGGGCAGTACTGAGGACGGATGGTCAGTCTTTGCCATGGATGAGGATTGAATGGTGATTGACCAAGTTCCCAGGAAATAACAAAGCAACAACATATAAGGAACTGGTGCCTTTCATTTGGGACCACCCATACGTCTCTGGACTTAAGAGAAAAATAATCTTTTGTTTTGTCTGAGGCACTGCATTTGAAGATCTCTTCTATAACAGCTTAGCCTTTATCTTCCTAAAATAGATTTCATAACTAACCCAAATTGTCTCCAATGTCCCACCACCAGCACATACATTTCAAGGAAACAGAGAAAGAACTTACAATTGTCTCCAATGTCCCACTATCAAAAATAAAGCTGCAATAACCCCCTTTTCTTTTTTTGCCTTCAGGAGCATATTTATTGTGTTTGAGATAATACATCAAGTTGCTCTCTGAGCTGCATAGGGTAAAAGGAAGTTTTCTCATTATAAACTGACAAAGGTAAGAGGTAAAACATTTTTCACAACAGCATGAGCCACATACTCAGAAAAAGATCTCTGTTAATACAAATAACAGAATATCTAGTCATCTAAGGCTACTTTTATAACTTAATACAGATAGGGGAGCCTGGGTGGCGCAGTCAGTTGGGCGTCCAACTTTGGCTCAGGTCATGATCTCGCGGCTTGTGGGTTCGGGTCCTGCATCAGGCTCTGTGCTGACAGAGCCTGGAGTCTGCTTTGGATTCTGCGTCCCTCTCTTGCTCTGCCCCTCCCCTGCTTGTGCTCTCTCTCTCTCTCTCTCTCTCTCAAGAATAGATAAACATTAAAAAAAATACAGATAATAAATTAGGCTAAAATGCACCTTAATATTTGGTAGACATCAGGAACTTTAGTACATCACAAAATATATTTTGATACACCAAAGAAGCAAGACTTGCAAACAGGTGTCTTAGACATAACTAACCTACAGCTATAAAGTTCTATTCTTGATAGCATTTACTTCTTTGGGGAGTCTACCAGTCTCTAAAGGGGAAACTCAGGGAGTAGGGTCAGTGTTGCATGCACACAGAACTCTGTACTGTGTATAGAGATGTGTGGTCCAGTGAGAAGATGCCCTCTATACCACATACACATTGTGTGAATTATGTCACATTGCACTTGGCCCATCATCTGAGTATCCTGTAGTGTTCTGTCTGCCCTGTTGGTCAAGTACTGAATGAACCTGCAGGGTTTTAGTCTGAGGAAAAAGAACAAATTGACAGCAAAACTTTCAACACAGAAAAGCAGTATTCCAGTTGTCTTTAATTAGATGGCTCCCTGACTATTGATGTCACAGAGATAGATTCTGGTTGGAAGTTAACCTTTGAAGCCTTAAATAGATAATCAGATGAAAATGTGATATCCAGAAAGAATAGACCACCATCATATACAGAACCTGGTGGACCATTCATAAATGTCTCCTTTGGGCCCAGCACTGCAGTTAGGAGGCAGATGAAGGGTTGCCTATTACTATGTCAGCAATAGTCAAGCAAACACAACTCATTACATACATAGTCACATGATAAACAATAACTAGTCCTTAAGTAAGAGAACTTCACAGCACCATTTGTCACACATGTGCTCATTGTAGACTTACTTGGTAGTTGAGGTGGCTGTGTGGGTTTGCTAATGGGCTTTATCCAAAGGAAAACAAACTTCTCACACCATTATGACATGAGGTGGTTTTGCAACTTGGAGTGAGGCCCCTCTGAGGTTAGGCTCCTACCATTCCCCAGAAAGCAGGAGACAGGGGAACTGTCTTCTCTTGTAATTACATTTTGAAGAGTTGGTTTTTAGGTTCTTGAGAAAGACATTACCAGGCAGTAAAGCCAGCAAGGGGCTTTTTAACGTTCAAGAAGATTTACATACATTTCCAGGAGACAGAGGAAGAACTTACAAGTTTTTTTTAAAGTAAATGCTCTAAGAAAAGCGATGAGGGAGAGAAGTTACTTCCTTTCTTCTCGACAGGAGAATTAGCCTTTTATTTTTAATTTGCAATTGCCCTTCTGTCATCCAATTGCTCTGCCACCTCTTGTTGAAAAGACCATTGTTTCTCTACCGAGTTTCCTTTCCACCTTTCAAAAATCAGTTCATTATATTTGCATGGATTTATTTGGGTTCATTGATCAACATGTCTATTCCTTTGCTATCCTTTTGCAGATACAACACTGTGTTGAATACTGTAACTTTATAATAAGTCCTGAAATCAGATAATGTAAGTCGTCCAGCTCTGTTCTTTCTCAGAATTGTTTTGGCTATTTTTGTACCTTTGCCTTTCCATTTTCACGAGTTTCTGCAGGCTAAGGTATTGAATCCCTTCCCTGGCTGCAAGGGGACCACAACAGCACCCGGTGGGCTTTGACGCATTTCCTGCTTCAGCCTGAGCCTTTTGTTCCACAAGAGAGATAGGTAGGGGAGCTGGGCCTGGAAGATTTGATTGTGGCTGCTGTTCCCCGACCCCAGCCAGCCCACGGGGAGAGCTTCCTTTGGCGTGCCCCCACATCCTCCCCGTGAGAGCCAGGTGGGGTTCCTGGAGGAGCAAACTGCAAGAAGGTGGGAGCTTCCCTATGACTGCAACCCTTGGGGAGCCTCACACTGGCACACTGTCAGCCTCCAGTAATCCATCAACATTTCTAGTTTAATTTTCCTCCTAGTTTATATGGCACCAGCAGCTTCTGTCCTGAGTAAGCAAATGCTCAGGTCTTGTGTCTCCCTACAGGTACCTGCTCCTTTCCAGATTTCCATAGGGCATCTGCCCAAGACAGTTCTCTGATGGTTAAGATAAGTTGTTGATTTTTAAATTTCCCTAGCTTTTTTCTTTTTCTTTTATTAAATGTTTATTTATTTATTTTTGAGAGAGAGAGAGAGAGAGAGAGAGAGCAAGTGGGGGAGGGGCAGAGAGAGAGGGAGACAGAATCTGAAGCAGTCTCCAGGTTCTCAGCTGTCAGTACAAAGCCTGACATGGGACTCAAACACATGAACTGAGAGATCATGACCCGAGCCAAAGTGGGACGCTTAACCCACTGAGCCACCCAGGTGCCCCTGACCAGGTTTTTTCTTTTTTAAATTTAAATTCAAGTTAGTTAACATACAGTATAGTCTTGGCTTCAGGAGTAGGACCCAGTGATTCATCCCTTACATATGACACCAAGTGCTCATCCTAAAAAGTGCCCTCCTTAATGCCCATCACCCATTTAACCCATCCCCCCACCCACCTCCCCTCCAGCAACCCTCAGTTTGTTCTCTGTATTTAGGAGTCTCTTATGGCTTGCCTCCCTTCTGTTTTTATATTATTTTTCCTTCCCTTCTCCTATGTTCATCTGCCATGCTTCTCAAATTCCACATACGAGTGAAGTCATATGATATCCGTCTTTCTCTGACTGACTTATTCCACTTAGCATAATACCCTCCAGTTCCATCCTCGTTGCTGCAAATGGCTAGATTTCATTCTTTTTCATTGATGAGTAGTATTCCATTGCATATATATACTACATCTTCTTAAACCATTCATCAGTTGGACATTTGGGCTCTTTCCATAATTTGGCTATTGTTCATAGTGTTGCTGTAAACATTGGGGTACATGTGATCCTTCGAATCAGCGTTTTTTTATTCTTTGGGTAAATACCTAGTTAGTGTAATTGGTGGATCATAGGATAGCTCTATTTTTAATTTTTTTGAGGAAACTCCATACTGTTTGCCAAAGTGGCTGCACCAGTTTGCATTCCCATTAACAGCGCAAAAGTGTTCCGCTTTTTCCACATCCTCGCCAATATCTGTTGCCTGAGTTGTTAATTTTAGCCATTCTGACAGGTGTGAGGTGGTATCTCATTGAGGTTTTGATTCATATTCCCCTGATGATGAGTGATGTTGAGCATTTTTTCATGTGTCTGTTAACCATCTGAATGTTTTCTTTGGAAAACATCTATTTCTTTGGAAAACATCTATTTCTTCACTGGATTGTTTCCTGGGTTCTGAGCTTGGTAAGTTCTTTATAGATTTTGGATACTAACTCTTTATCAGATATGTCATTTGCAAATATCTTCTCTCATTCCATTAGTTGCCTTTTAGTTTTGCTGATTGTTTTCTTCATTGTGCAGAAGTTTATATCTTGATGAGGTCCCAATAGTTCATTTTTGCTTTTATTTCCCTTGCCTCTGGAGACATGTCTATTAAGAAGTTGCTGTGGCTGAGATCAAAGAGGTTGCTGCCTGTGTTCTTCTAGGATTTCGGTGGTTTCCTGAGACTTAAATGTCTTTCATCCATTTTGAATTTATTTTTGTGTATGGTGTAAGAAAGTGGTCCAATTTTATTCTTCTGCATGTTGCTGTCCAGTTTTCCCAACACCATTTGCTGGAGAGACTATTTCTCCATTGGATACTCTGTCCTGCTTTGTCAAAGATTAGTTGGCCATATATTTGTGGGCCCATTTCTGGGTTCTCTATTGTGTTCCATTGATCTATGTGTGTTTTTCTGCCAGTACCACACTGTCTTGATGATTACAGCTTTGTAATACAGCTTGAAGTCTGGAATTGTGATGCCTCCAGCTTTGGTTTCTTTTTCACCATTACTTTGGTTATTGGGGGTCTTTTTTTGGTTCCATACTTAAGATTGTTTGTTCTAGCCCTGTAAAGAATGGCCCAGCTTTTTTCTTATTGTAAGAGCAGGAGTGATAGCTTGCCAGCCCTCTGCAACTCTGAGCCAAAACCAGAAGTCTGAGTTTTTAAATAGGAAAATTATAATTCTTGTTTCCAGAATGTCTCTTATTTTACTGTACTTGAATCTCTTTAATGCCTTCACTGTTTGTATTTTTTCTGTGTTGGTTGTTTATTTAGGTCCATCCATTTCTATCTCCTTCCACATTTTTTGCGGGTTGTTCTGATTATTTTCTGCTTGACGTTTATCTCTGTGTCTCTCTATACTGTTTTGTTTGCTCACTGTGGCCAAAGTCTGGCTGTCTGAGTTCAGTAAGTGGCGACATTCTCCTGGCAGAGGAGAGTCCACACCTGTGTGCCTATAGCAGCCTGCAAGTTGCCATCCCATCCCCAGACACATACTTCTGTACTCCAGGCAGAGTGTGACTTCCCATCCTCACAAAAGGAAGACTTATCTCCGTTTGAGTTCTTCCTTAGATGTTTGGTAGTTGGACAGAAATCCCTTTGCATGAGGTAATGCCAACCCGTGACCTATAGACTCGTTACTGGAGCGCCAGTCTTCCCAGGAACATCCGTGTTCAGCTCCTGGAGAGAAAGGCCTGCACACACTGCTCCTAACAGCACTCAGGGAACCTGAGCCTCACCGACCCAGCTTCCTGATGGTAGCAGCCACAGCTCAGCCAAGGAGAACCACGAAATTTGAACTTGGGATTAGAGTTTGGTGGGACATATTCAAGCTGCCAACCCTTTGTACATTTTTGGATGCAATAACACATTGAGTATATTAATGGCCAACTCTGCCATATCTTCATTTTGCATTTCATTGGCCTAATCAATTGCAAATTGCTGCTAAATGCTCAGAGAGAGGCATCTATTGTTTTTGCTTCCAAGTTTCTATGGGAACTTCATTCAAGTTCTTGAGTCCTTATAATGCATTCTGCCTGAAGATGAAATTTCCCCAAACCCAAATATCTTGATTTACCTTTCTCAAGGTCTCCAGTGTGGTCTCTTTGGTTATGGGTTTAGGGTAAAATAATCCTAGCTCATTCAGACTTCATTACAGACGCCTATATGACCAACCGATCATTTCTACTTATGGCTCATGCGAAATCTTCCCTGCCAGCCATGCAACCTGCCTCTTGACCCCATAATTGATATTCAGCTCCCACTAAACTGTGAACTCCCTGAGGGCAAGAGGATATATATATTTTTTATTAATGGCAAGAGTTAGACATGTTTCCATCGATAAAGAAAACTCCAAGGATCCAAAATGACAAATATTACAAACCTAAGATTTATAGGAAAAGGATACAATATGACAGCGGCATTAAAATATGGATATGCATCACAGCCAAAGGCTGCCTCATAACAAGGAGAGAGGACTGGGTGGAGCTCAGTTATCTTCCTTCCACAGGGCCATACAGCACATGCTTTCTCTCTTGATTAGAAATTACCAACATGGGGGCGTTTGGGTGGCTCATTGGTTAAGCCTCTGACTTCGACTCAGGTCATGACCTCACGGTTTGTGAGTTGCAGCCAATGTCTGGCTCTGGGCTGACAGCTCAGAGCCTGGAGCCTGCTTTGGATTCTGTGTCTCCCTCTCTCTCTGCCCTTCCCCTGCTCTCTCCCTCTCCTGTCTCTCTCTCTCAAAAATAAACATTAAAAAAAAAGAAAGAAAGAAACCATCAACGTGTATGGCACACACCACAACCGGGAGCTCCCACCTATCGGGATATGCGTGACACATCGCTTCCTCCATCCAGCCTGGTCAAGAAGTGGCTGCTGCACAAACCATCTCCGCAAAGGTAGCAGCGATTCAAAGATCCAAGGTAAGCCCAAACGTTTGCTCAGGGGCTAGCAAACATTCTCCTCCACTTAGCTGTGTTCTAGGAGGGGGGCTTTGCCCCTGGGTCTAAAATTCTCAGTAGCCGTTTCCACAAGGTCTCATCAGGGAACTTTCTTTTAGTACGCTGCAGTCACAATTCCTTTCACTCAAGAATCCCTTATTTTTGTGTTTTCTTGTCCTCCATGGTCAATTTGTCCCACCTGAATCACCTTTTTAGTTAATTGGTCTCACAGATATAGTTTATTTAGCAGGTATATCTGCCCCAGGTTCCTTTGGTTGAAGCGCCATCTCCTGGCCAGAGACGGTTAAGCCCAACGAAAGGAGATTCTGAGCTTTTATTTTTGCTAACATTGAATGCAGCCACCATGGAACTGATTTTTTGAGGACCTGCCTGAAGTTTCCTGCTAATCCACTTTGCTAGATCTGAGGCTTAGGTTTTATCATTTTCAGATTCCACTGGAAGGTTTATTACCAATAACTGCTTTGAAAACGTGCTGATTCAAATCAAGGGTGACTTGGCAACCATCTGGCATCAATGATTCATCTCCACCCCCTTTAGCAGAACCAGAGTTTTTCTATCTCAGTAATGCCTTAGCCATATTTTTAGTTAAAAATGAATCAGGGACTGGACTTATAATCCCCCTTCTGATACCAACCGAACTAATGGCAGCAGTTAGTGCTTGATAAAGGGCACTCACAGGACCCCAAATAACAATGCTTACAAATCTATGGTTGTTGCCTAAAGGGACACAGCATAGCAAAAGCATCAAGTAAGGATAACCTCGTAGCCAAAAGCGACCCCACAGCAAGTTATCCAGAGACACCTGGCATTGGCTCCAATTGTCCTCTTTCCACAGTGCCATGGCAGGACATATTTCTTAGATCAGAAATCACTCATGTGTGCATGGAACATTTTGGAACCAGGAAGTACAAAAGGATTCTAGGACTACCTTGTACCTTGTTAATCATATAGATCTTGCTATGTAACCAGCCTCAATAGCAGAGGTCTCTATGAGGTCTCACTGAGACCAGATACAGTCAGTCTCATTGTTATCAATAAACAAGGCTGACACACTGGGATAAGCCACTTCAAAAGTCACCGTGGACCCATGGATACAAAGCAAACCATTTATCAGTGCATTTCATACCTTGACCATTTCATGGCATACCTTGATCAGTGCCATGCAGATGTGTCTCTTATTTCAGTAAAAAACTTCAGGCCAATTTGGCATCTGCTGGAATTAACCCTTATAGCACAGCACACTCTCCTTCTTTAGTATTAAATCCCTGTCAATGTAGAAAGCTCCACACATTCTAGATGCTCACAGGAAGCTCGATGGGTGAATCAGTGAATGAATAAGCAGAATTTGCAATCCCAGGCTTTGGCTGACTGATTTCCTTTCCCTTTCTTTTCTTTTCCTTTAGCATGTGTGTTTTTCATATTAAAGGCATTTGGACAATTAATCATTCACTGTTGCTGAGTTCACTGTTTCAGTTCTTCTAACATAGTTAGATCATAAACTCTGGAAAGCTGAGATATTTTTAATTTTTCATCCCTACCTCTGCTTTCTCATGTTCCCAGTCTTCCAGCTGGGTTCTCTGCTATGATGTCTGTCTCTTACCCATGCTACATAGTAGATATCAGCAAAGCACTGATACTAAAGTATGGTCATACTAAAGTATGGTCATCAGGGTGACATGTGCTTAATATATTCTTGGTGAATATTTACTAGAAATGAATTAATCTCAGCGCGCCTGGGTGGCTCAGTCAGTTAAGCATCTGACTTTGGCTCAGGTCATGATTTCATGGTTCATGGGTTTGAGACCCATGTCAGGCTCTGCGTTGACAATGTGCGAGCTGCTTGGGAGTCTCCCTCTCTCTTCTCTCTGCCCCTCCCCAGCTCTCTTTCTCAAAAATAAATTTAAAAACTTAAAAAAAAGTGAAATAATTTCAGTGTACCTGTATGCTTGGATTATATATAGTTCTGAGAATAATAGGTATGTGCCTAGGTCTCTACATAATATCACTGAGTCCTTATAAAATTCACAGGAGATGGGGCACCTGGGTGGCCTCAGTTGGTTAAGCCTCCGACTTCAGGTCAGGTCATGATCTCGCTGTCTGTGAGTTTGAGCCCCGTGTCAGGCTCTGTGCTGATAGCTCAGAACCTGGAGCCTGCTTCGGATTCCGTGTCTCCCTCTCTCTCTGCCCCTCCCTGGCTCATGCTCTGTCTCTCTCTCAAAAATAAATGAACATCGAAAAAAAAAATTAAAAATTCACAGGAGAAGTATATGATTACACTCATTTAAAATTTTTTAATGTTTATTTTTGAGAGAGAGAGACAGACAGAGCAGAAGTGGGGGAGGGGCAGAGAGAGAGGGAGACACAGAATCCGAAGCAGGCTCCAGGCTCTGAACTGTCAGTCCGATGAGGGGCAACTCATGAAATGCAAGGTCATGACCTGAGCCAAAGTCTGACATTTAACCTGCTGAGCCACCCTGGTGCCCCTGATTACATTCATTTTAGAGAGAAACTCACAGAAATTAAATAACCTATGTATTATTAAAAAAGTTTTTAAGCAATCTCTACACCCAACATGGGGCTTGACCTCACAACGCCAAGATAGTTAGAGATCAAGCATGTTGCACCAGTTGAGTCAGCCAATGCCCCTTAAATAACTTATTTGAGGTCACACAGGTACTACCTGTTTGGGCAAGGATTTGAAATAGGGTCTGTTTGAGATAAAATTTTGGCTCATTCACATTGCTACCATAAGTCTCCCAAGATATTTCAGAAAGCAAGGTGGGTTGCATGCTCCAGCCCTGAAAGAGGGGGCGGGTTCTTCTTTTCTTTAATTTTCTTGTAGCTAGCTTAGAAAGTTCCCTCATGTTGCTCCCTGGTCAATCCATTCCTTATTTTATTCAACCTTGACTTTCTGAAATTTTATAATGTAGGGTGTGTGTGTATATATATATATTTAGATATATTCTTATTAGAAGGTTAATTTTAATTATATTATCCTTTTTTCCCTTGTCATTACTTTTGTTTTGACTATTTAATTTGTTAAGAACTCTAAAAATCTGTATAAAATCTTCCACAATTATTATATTTTTGTTAATTTCCCTTGTTCTTTTCTACAGTATTTTATGCTATGTGACTTGAGAGAGAGAGAGAGAGAGAGAGAGAGAGAAACATTGAGAGAGAGAGAGAGAGAGAGAGAGAATCTTAAGTAGGATCCACACTCAATGAGAGCCCGTGTGGGATTCCATCCCATGACCCTGTGATCAGGACCTGAGCCAAAATTAAGAGTTGGATACTCAGCTGAATGAGTCACCAGGCACCCCTAATTTTTTTTCTTCAAGTTCAGTTTTGACTGACAATGAGACCTTGACGACTGCTTTCTCCTTGTATGCATTTTCTAGTTTAGATCTTTGAACAACTATGTATTTACTTATTCATTCATTCATTTAAATTTATTTCTGAGCGAGAGAGATAAAGCATAAGTGGGGAGGGGAAGAGAGAGGGAGACAAAGGATCCTGAGCAGGCTCTGCCATGGCAGCAGAGAGCCTGATGCGGGGCTGGAACTCATGAAGTGTGAGATTATGACCTGAGCAGAAACCAAGAGTCAGATGCTTAATGCACTGAGCCACCCAGGCACCCCTATTTTATTTATTTTTAAATTGTTTATTTATTTATTTTGAGAGAGAGACAGAGAGAGAGAGAGAGAGCAGAGGAGGGGTAGAGACAGAAGGAGAGAGAGAATCCTAAGCAGGCTCTGTGGTATCCACATG
This sequence comes from Panthera onca, assembly GCF_046562875.1. NCBI lineage: Eukaryota > Metazoa > Chordata > Mammalia > Carnivora > Felidae > Panthera > Panthera onca. The sequence goes on along the minus strand of NC_138345.1, from coordinate 75,184,358 downwards.
GAGCCCCATGGAAGGCTTGATCCTACAAACCTTGAGATCCTCACCGGAGCCAAAATCAAGAGTCCTGTGCTCAACCAACTGAGCCACCCAGGCGCCTCTAGATCTTTGAACGATTTTTTAAAACTTTCAAACTTCATGAGTCACTTTGAAGTCTTTTTTTTTGAGATTATGATTTTTTATTGTTTAAAATAATTGGATTTTTTTAGTGTAGCTGACATACCATGTTACATTAGTTTCAGGTGAACAGCATAGTGATTCTACAAGTTTATCCATTATGAAGTCTTTATTTGGAAGTCTTTATTTTGTATATAACATACAGCTTTTATAACCCAATCTTAAAGTCTTTTCCCTGTAAGCGATGAGTGTATATTCCCATCACTGATATTTTCTGCCATGTTCTTGAAAAAAAAAATTTTTTTTACTGTTTTTTTTTTTTTTCTTTCTCTCTTAGTGCTATTTTGTTTTCTATCTATTGTTTGTGCAAGAATGTTATGCTGGTCTTACAATTCTGAAGACCATTAGATACCAGATGACAGTGTATATAATATGTCCAGAAGAAGAAAGAGGACACCCCAAAATTCTGCAGCAAGGTAAGTTCTCTTTCATATGTAGAGTAAAAATAGACTCTCAGATATGCAAGGTCTTGGAATATTTCACAATCCCCACTTCTTACCAAAAATCTAGAGGAGTACATATGACAACAAAATAAAAACGGAATGAAATAAAGAGCTCATGAAAAATGATTGGTGACACTCAAACGGTGGCTGTTAGTGTTCTGGTGCTCTACGTGCCATTTCCTTTAATCCTCAAAATGACTATACGATATAGATACTATTATTATCCCAATTCTGTATTTAGGAATCCGAGACACAGAATAGGTAAGCAATTTGTCAGGTTCCCAAAGCCCCTAACCATTCTGCTCTGATGTGCCAAAGGGGAAGTAAAATGGGGGAATGTGCTGTGAAAGGGATGCCAGTGAATATTAAATAAATTTAAACATAGAATGAAGCCTCAATATAGATTATGATTAAAATCCAGAATTTAATTGATTTCAACAGCACCCAATGTAAAGATAATAACTTGTTGATAATATCCACGGACAGAAAACCCCAAAGGGTGAAAACAAAAACAAAAATGAAACAAAAACAAAAACTGGGGAAGGATATTGAAGGGGCAGAGGGAGGAGGAAGATTGTTAAAGTAAAATAAATTTGTAATCTTTCGTGGGAGGTGTCGACATTTTTTTTTTTTTAATTTTTTTTTTTTAAACGTTTTTATTTATTCTTGAGACAGAGAGAGACAGAGCATGAACGGGGGAGGGTCACAGAGAGAGGGAGACACAGAATCTGAAACAGGCTCCAGGCTCTGAGCTGTCAGCACAGAGCCCGACGCGGGGCTCGAACTCACGGACCGTGAGATCATGACCTGAGCCGAAGTCAGACACTCAACCGACCGAGCCACCCAGGCGCCCCGACATTTTTTTTTTTTTAAGTTGAACTTCAATGGGTATTGAGGAGGGCACCTTTTGGGGTGAGCACTGGGTGTTGTATGGAAACCAATCTGACAATAAATTTTGTATTAAAAAAAATAAAGTTGAGCTTCATAAACACAGATTTAAGATGAGCTTAAAATTATAAAGCGGAAGTAAAGATTGTCTAAATGTTACAGAGGGCAATAAAATGGATAAATCTTTAACAAGGTAGATCAGTAGGACAAAAAATAATAAGGGTGACAAGATAAAGTACGTTACGGATTAATTCGGGAGACACAACATCGAATCATGAGCTCTACGAAGGAAGTGGTGCTATGGTATAAAGGAGCAGAACAGGGGCGCCTGGGTGGCTCAGTCGGTTAAGCGTCCGACTTCGGCTCAGGTCACGATCTCGCGGTCCGTGAGTTTGAGCCCCGCGTCAGGCTCTGTGCTGACAGCTCAGAGCCTGGAGCCTGCTTCCGATTCTGTGACTCCTTCTCTCTCTGCCCCTCCCCCGTTCATGCTCTGTCTCTCTCTGTCTCAAAAAAAATAAATAAATGTTAAAAAAATTTTTTTTAAAGGAGCAGAAGAAAAAACAGACCTTTATAAGCCACAGAGATAAACTAGATATAATTTCATGTATTTTACTTTTTGTTGTTGGGAGAGCCAGGGAGAGGACGGTACAGGGCTCCCTTCAAGTTAGTGGTCAAGAATTGTCCTTTCAAAAAAAAATTTTTTTTTAATGTTTATTTATTTTTGAGAGAAACAGAATGTGAGTCAGGGAAGGGCTGGGGCACACAGAATGCAAAGTGAGCCCCGGGCTCTGTGCCGACAGCACAGAACCTGACGTGGGGCTTGAACTCGTGAACTGCGAGATTGTGACCTGAGCCAAAGTCAGAGGCTTTAACCAACCAACCAGCCACCCAGGCACCGCAGAGTTCTTCTACCTGAGGGTCAAGCAGATGGCAAAACAAATTTCTCTCCTGCACTCTGCGTCCTTGTTCTCTACCTAAAATAGTGTAGGTATTTCTCCACTGTCCTTCTCACAGCCGCCTTCACCTCTACGTTCTTTAGGCTGTAGATGAGGGGATTCAGCAAGGGCGTGACTGCACTGTACTGCAAGGAGGAGAGCAAATCCAGGGAGGAACCCGAGGTGGGCATAAGATAGCGAATCAAACCTGAGCCAAAGAACAGGATCACTGCAATGAGATGGGAGGAGCAGGTGGAGAAGGCCTTGCTTCTGCCTGAGGTGGAGCTGATGCTCAGGATGGTGGAGACAATACGGGTGTAGGAAAAGAAGATTGGGAGGAAGGTTCCCAGCCCATGCAGTAAGGTGGAGCAGATCAAGATGTCAATATTGATGGAAATATCAGAGCAAGACAGAGGGAAGAGGGAGGGCAGCTCACAGGTGTAGTGGTGGATGGTTTGGGCCTCACAGAAGTCCAGGTTAATAGCCAAAAGCACAATGATGACTGAATTGAGGGAAGCCAGGCCCCATGAGGCCAGCACCAGCCTCACACAGAGCTGGCTGCTCATCACCTGGCCGTAGAGCAGAGGGTGGCAGATGGCGGCATAGCGGTCATAGGCCATCACCGAGAGCAGAAAGGCTTCAGTCCCTGCGGTGATAAACACAAAGAACACCTGAGTCAGGCAGCCCTCTACTGAGATGGTTTTCTTCTCAGACAGAAGGTCCTTCAGTAGCTTGGGCACAGTGACAGAAGAGAAGCAGAGGTCCAGGAAGGACAGGTTACTCAGGAAGAAGTACATGGGCGTGTGGAGGCGGGAATCGGTCCTGATCACCAGCAGCAGCATCAGATTCCCCATCATGGTCAGGAGGTAAATCCCCAGGAAGAGCACGAAGAGCAGAGCCTGGATGTGGGGGTCGTCGGACAGCCCCGTGAGAATAAACTCGGTGATGATGCTGTGGTTCCTCCAGGCCATTTGTGGAGGGGATTTCCCTGGAATAGAATAGAAATAGCGATGAGATCTGTCTCCTTCAGGTCATCACCCCTCTTACCATACATCCCTTGAAGCTGCCCTTACTGCATCTCAGGAAAAGTTTTTATCCTGTTTTGTTATCAGCGATCCTACGTCACAGTCTTTGCGTACTTCAGAGAATCTTCTGCCCCTTCCATTAGGGATTTCACTGGACCAATGAATAGCTTTGGTTCACCTACACATTCATAGTATTTAGATTCTACCAATTCTTCTTAGACTTTAGAAATCGTCAAAAATCTAGCACATATCTGAGTGGTTTTCTAAACCTTCTTTCTTCAATGTCTCAACCACAAGTTTTTGGTTCAAAATCATCCAGTGATTCCCTACCAGAGTTGATATCCATTAGGCACAGTAGGTCCAGTGCCTAGGGCCCCAGTTGTTACATGGCTGATGAAAACATTTTAAATTTCTTTTAAGATCAGAAGAATCTGCATTCTATTCATCTTTATAACTGCAACATTTCAATATCTCTTTGTATGGAAAGAAAAGGAGCCTAGGGAGGCAAAAGTGCCTGGAACCATGAAAGTCATAATGTGTCCTTGCTCTCTACTTATGAACAGAGCATTTAACTTTAGTAAGACTTTATTAAATACAGAGCATTTTTTTAATCACTATCTCAATTGTTTCAAGGCAATTCTGTAAAATTTGATAAGGAATTATTAGCCATGGGGCAAGGAATTTTATCCCCATTTTTACGTGAGAGAAGTCTGATATTAAGGGGTATTTTGTAATGTCAAGTTGACAACAAATAGAAGTAAAAATAGGAGAAGTAGAAGTAAATTACATTATTTTTTTTTCCTAATTATCAGCCCAATGTCTAGGCTTAGTGCACAGTGATAAGGAACACTTTTCTTATTCAGATGCTTCAAATTCTTCTTCATCTGCCCTTAAACTCGTGGCCATTTTGGCTGCTTTAGATACCAGAAAGGTCTATTTGTTTCTGTGTCTTTGCTCACATTCTTCTTCATATGTTCTCCTCTTAAGCCCACTGACCCAGACTCTCCTGGGTCTTCCAGTGTCATCTGTAAACCTGCTTTTTGCTTCTAGCCTGTCCTGACTGCCCAGCTCTCTGTTCAAATCACTGGGACACTTGCTCTCAGGTGCCTTATGGCATAGTCTGAACTGTGTGTCTTGTCTCATGTTAGACAGCCATCTCAGTTTTCCCCTCCCGATTGTGAGCTCCTTGAGAATATAGATCACAACTTGACAACAATAATCACAAATCAGCATTTCTCTGGCTCTTGCCTGCCCGTTGGCTTCTGATTACCTCTCAGATTTCTGTCCGATTATTTTGGAAGCCTCTCCACGTCATCTCCCGCGTGCCTTAGAAAAAAACCTCTGGACTATCTTCAGCCCAGTCTCCTCCCGGACTCCAGCGGCCCCCACAGCGCTAGCGCCCGGCAGAAGTCCTGCTGACATTGCTGCCCCCCAGCGTCGCCAGGCTGCCCACTCACGCTGCGTGGAGGCCACCGCGGCTGAATTTCCAGGATGCTGTTATCTACCCAGAGCACACCGCCTCACGCCGCAGCCCCTCCTGCGGTCTCATTTTTGTAGAATCCACAGCATTGTTGCCACCATTGCCAGAAGCTGCTTGTAATTTATTGTGGATGTATCATTCTTTTATTGCCCCCTGCGGGTCAGAGTGAAGAGTCTTACGATTTTCTTTTAAGTGTTTCTTGCATCCGCTTGCTCTAGGGATCAGCTGTGTAACCAAGAGGACCAGATGGTGAGCAATTTATGTTAATCGTGATACTAAGAATCATTTTGAACCCTAGCTTCTCAGACTACATCCTATGCGAAGATTCCTTCCTCAGTTGGACGTCTGAGGCTAATTTAGCAGTATTCTGTTTTTGTCTGTCAGTCCACAGTCCGATCCCATAGTGGGCTTTTGTCTTCACAGAAATGTTTAATCTTACCGATTCAGAGAGCCCTGCTTCTGACCCTTTCAGCTTTGCAGCCATCTTATGACTAGGTGCTAACTCGCATCATGAAAAGCTTAAATTCTGATCCCATTAACAAATCCATCAGCCCCACTTGAGTCCATCTTAGACCCAAGTCTGGGTTACCTGTGTGCCAGGACAGAGAGGGCAATGTTCACCTCTGTGTGCCTGCAGGACACTAGCTTCGGTCCAGGGGTGGTGAAGCATAACTGGAGAAGTTACTTCTGAGGCTCCTGCATGGATAAAATTGTAGATACTGCAGTAAGTGAACACTGTATCTTGAATCCATACAAGCAAAGTAAAATGATACGTGGAAGCCATCTTCCCAAAGATTCCTGTATTTCAAAATATTTAGGGATATGGCTACCCTGGAAATCGCTTGCCTTCTTCCGCTTTCACTCATAAGGGGGACCTGGCTACAGTGTCCGCTGGGGCTTCAAGCTCTCTCATCTGAAGAAGCGTAGCATTTATGGAGAATCCTTTTCTGTCCTGCCCGACACCCACGTTTTTTATGGAAGAAGGCAACAGCGACTTCTCTTGTGTGATTTCAAGTTGTCACAAAGGCATCTCCCTCCCCTTCACAATCCCTCAGCAGCACCCCAGATTGATGCCTCAGACTTCTTTAATGACCAGGAACAATTAATCCCAGATCAATGAAGCATAAAAGTAAAGCAGACCAGCAGTTACTCTTGGGAAGGGAAGCTTCCATCCTGAGATGTGGCAGACGGACACCAGAGTTAGAACATGGATTGTGGGCAGGAGTGGACAGGGGGGCTGGTCATGGAGGGATGGGAGATGTAGAAGGAGGATTTCAGCAGTGTCTTGGATAAACGCCTGTGTTGCCATTTTGCCAACACAGATGCCTCATACCCACCAGATACCTGGTCGTTCGATCGATTTCTCTTACAAAGAGATGAGAGAGGATATTGGGTATGTTTATGAGTTTATGGCTCTCAGGAGGTTAACTGTTGCAGGGGGACTTCCACAACGAGGAAAAAAGCCTACTGTGCTTCTAACTGTTGTGCTGAGCAAGCAGGAAAATAAGTGCCTCTGACAGTCCACCTTTCTCTCTGATACCTTCATTTCATTCCAGGTGTTTGCTTTTTGTAATCCTTTGGGGTCCTGAAGCATGAGAGGGATTTATTCCTAGACTTTACTTTTTATTTTTTTTTAAACATTTTTAAAAGACTTTATTTACTTATTTTTGAGAGAGCACAAGCAGGGAAAGGGCGAGAGAAAAGAGAGAGAGAGAGAGGCGAATCTGAAGCAGGCTCCAGGCTCTGAGCTGTCAGCACAGAGCCCAACATGGGGCTCGAACTCACAAGCCGTGACATCATGACCTGAGCTGAAGTTGGACGCTTAACCAACTGAGCCACCCAGGCGCCCCTATGCCCAGACTTTAAAGTGTCACTTCCTTAGTGTGAAGCAGGGAGGGAGGGAAGGTGTCTAGGGCAGCTGGTACAGATGCGTCATTCAGAGAAGCAGAGATATCAGAGTCCCATCTGGGGAGATGGTCCGCCAAGGAGTAAGATGTTCCCCCCTCTAGCTTAGGGACAAGGAACGGGTGGAGCAGACACCTCAGACTTTAGGACAGATGGAAGGGATCGTGGGGTGGAGAGGGGGGAGAGGAAAAGCAGCAGAATTGAAACATACACAGCACTTTACAGGCAGAAAAACAGGGGGGCCACCAGAAAACCAGACGAGATATTACCATTCCCCTGGCTTTTCTTGGAGGAGGCAACTCCACACGTTCTGTCTTCCCGATCACAAGCAGACTCTTGGTAGGTAAGTCCCGATAACAGAACCCCCGCCGCAAGCGTCTCTTAGCAGAGTATAGAGCCTTTTCTCTTTGCTGTCAGTGAGTGAGGGAAATTAGAATGGCTCGAGCTCTGGAAGCACTGGATACATCACAGAATCAGGACGATTCTCCAGAACACCTTAACCTAGAGTGGGGTCATGCTTCAATGCAGGCTGCTGTATGGAAAGACAGGGACGGTTCTTTTTAAAGAAGCTCCTGTTCTGAACAACAGGCACACATTCCATGGATACCTTCTCACATGATCTCAGGTGCAGTAACGTGCCTGGTGTTCATTTATTTCCTCTGAGCTCCTGAATACTCTCTGAGAGCATCACCTAAAGAAAGAACAATCTAATAGAACCAGTCGGAAGGCCATCTGTACTTAAGGAGCCGCGGGGCTGGGTCGGGCCCCCAGAGGAAGCTGGGCCGCTGCCCTGTATTCCCTGAAGTCCCAGTCTGAAGCCGAGCTCGGGCCTCACTAACCGCAGTTCGCACTTAACTAGAAAGGTGAATTGAGTAGGAGGCACAGAGGTTCTCTCCAGGGCAGTATTTCAAGTTTCTGAGCTGAGGGAATTATTGAAAGCCTAGAAAAGACTATTATTAGGCTTGGGGTGGGAGTGGGGGTGTTGAAAAACAAGAGACTAAGAAAGAGATTTGAAGAAAAACTGCTGGAAAATGGACATTTCCCCCATGGCATCATTGGCCTGAGAAAGCCCGTAGAAAGTGTTGAGGGAGGTGAGCTGTGACACATTACCGCCTGAACTGCAACTCATTTCCAGTGGACTTTGCAGTTTTCCTCATTCCTCCGACAGGATCGTCCGTTATAATAGTTAAACGAAAGGCTATAACTCCACCTTGGGAATATTATTCAGCCCTAAGTTTCTAGTGTTTCTATTTTAAGCACATACTGAATTTTTAAAGGAGTTTATTAAAGAATGGTAATTGAAGTATGTAATGAATTGTTTTTAGTAAGTCCTACAGAGGGTCTTTGAAATGTCTGAAGTCAAAATTTTGTATTTCTGATTTAAGACAGAGAAGCGTCATCAGCATTTGTTGGGGCTCACATATAAGTAACAAACACAGAGGGCACGTTACCCTTCACCATTGGTGGAGGATGCCACGGAGTCTGTGGTTCCTGTGTAGCTGTACTCCTCCTGCCAGACCATCCGTGTGGACCCTTGGCTCGCCTCAGTGTACAGATGGGCCTGGGCAGGGCCAGGAGGGGGTAGATGGGTGATGAGAGGGCCCTACTCACCCCACTTGCTCTGTGCCCACACGGCTCCCCTGGCTCCTGGGTGGCATGACTGAAATTGCCACAGAAACAATGGGTGGAAATTAAGACGGACACACTAGTGTTTCAGCAAGGCTCGACTTTAAACTTTAAACTCCTCCTCATTCTTGAAACCTCCCCGTCCCCTTCACTTGTTTTTCTGTGGAATCCTTTGTTCCAGGACCTCAGTATCGATGTTGACATCCCGCTGACCTCAGTATATACTTAGGGGACTGGTCGGCCGGTGCCAGCCCCAGTCATGAGACCATGGCTGGAAGAAGACATGATGAACGTGGCTGGCTCCGTGTCCCGGATTTGTATCGAAGCCGCCATATTCTGTATTTTCCTAGAAACCCCTCAGCCCTTTACCCCCGGATGGGCTTGCAGTCTTGGAGGCATGAGCCTGCAGCAGCTTCCTTCACCTGGCAAAGTAATACCTATCTTCCTTCTTCACACCCAAACTCTCTTCGCCTTACATATCTCTGCTCCAGAGCACAGAGGTTGGTTTTCACTAACATGAGACATGTTACATGTACAGCTCCCAGATGCCCATACGCGGCTTCCGAACACTTCTCCAGGGTGGGTAGTGCTCCTGGAGGGTGCTCCCCAAGGGACAGGGAGGACGGGCCCTGTGGGGGCAACTAGACAGGACAGAACAGATGGACACACGCATGTCCCTGATTCCGGGCAGCCGCGGTCCTGCCCAGAGTGGTGCCTGTGACCCAGCAACCCTAACACCCTAACACATCGTGAGGGCCAGGAACTGGAAGGGCAGGGCTCCCTGACCACTGGGTGCGTGTGCCCCTGTGTGAGCGGTTATGCTGGGTGTCTGGGGGATGGGGAGGTCTGGATGGCCCACCCTGAGTTCTCTGCTCCCATCTCCAGGCTGGTCATGTGAAGCAGTCATGGCTGGGCTGGATTCACAAGTGGTGGGCACATAGGCGTCATTCTGCAGACAAGGTAAATGGGCCCAGGCTGGTGAGTGGGCAGGAATGGTCTCCTTTGGGTCCCCCATCTTTGTGGTTACTGGTTTGTTTGTTTTTTTTTTTTTGTAATCTTTTTTTTTTTAATTTTTTTTATTTTTAATTTTTTAATATATGAAATTTACTGTCAAATTGGTTTCCATACAACACCCAGTGCTCATCCCAAAAGGTGCCCTCCTCAATACCCATCACCAACCCTGCCCTCCCTCCCACCCCCCATCAACCCTCAGTTAGTTCTCAGTTTTTAACAGTCTCTTATGCTTTGGCTCTCTCCCACTCTAACCTCTTTTTTTTTTTTTTCCTTCCCCTCCCCCATGGGTTTCTGTTACGTTTCTCAGGATCCACATAAGAGTGAAACCATATGGTATCTGTCTTTCTCTGTATGGCTTATTTCACTTAGCATCACACTCTCCAGTTCCATCCACGCTGCTACAAAAGGCCCTATTTCATTTTTTCTCATTGCCACGTAGTATTCCATTGTGTATATAAACCACAATTTCTTTATCCATTCATCAGTTGATGGACATTTAGGCTCTTTCCATAATTTGGCTATTGTTGAGAGTGCTGCTATAAACATTGGGGTACAAGTGCCCCTATGCATCAGTACTCCTGTATCCCTTGGATAAATTCCTAGCAGTGCTATTGCTGGGTCATAGAGTAGGTCTATTTTTAATTTTCTGAGGAACCTCCACACTGCTTTCCAGAGCGGCTGCACCAATTTGCATTCCCACCAACAGTGCAAGAGGGTTCCTGTTTCTCCACATCCTCTCCAGCATCTATAGTCTCCTGATTTCTTCATTTTGGCCACTCTGACTGGCGTGAGGTGATATCTGAGTGTGGTTTTGATTTGTATTTCCCTGATTAGGAGCGACGTTGAACATCTTTTCATGTGCCTGTTGGCCATCCGGATGTCTTCTTTAGAGAAGTGTCTATTCATGTTTTCTGCCCATTTCTTCACTGGGTTATTTGTTTTTCGGGTGTGGAGTTTGATGAGCTCTTTATAGATTTTGGATACTAGCCCTTTGTCCGATATGTCATTTGCAAGTATCTTTTCCCATTCTGTTGGTTGCCTTTTAGTTTTGTTGGTTGTTTCCTTTGCTGTGCAGAAGCTTTTTATCTTCATAAGGTCCCAGTAATTCACTTTTGCTTTTAATTCCCTTGCCTTTGGGGATGTGCCGAGTAAGAGATTGCTACGGCTGAGGTCAGAGAGGTCTTTTCCTGCTTTCTCCTCTAAGGTTTTGATGGTTTCCTGTCTCACATTCAGGTCCTTTATCCATTTTGAGTCTATTTTTGTGAATGGTGTGAGAAAGTGGTCTAGTTTCAACCTTCTGCATGTTGCTGTCCAGTTCTCCCAGCACCATTTGTTAAAGAGACTGTCTTTTTTCCATTGGATGTTCTTTCCTGCTTTGTCAAAGATGAGTTGGCCATACGTTTGTGGGTCTAGTTCTGGGGTTTCTATTCTATTCCATTGGTCTGTGTGTCTGTTTTTATGCCAATACCATGCTGTCTTGATGATGACAGCTTTGTAGTAGAGGCTAAAGTCTGGGATTGTGATGCCTCCTGCTTTGGTCTTCTTCTTCAAAATTACTTTGGCTATTTGGGGCCTTTTGTGGTTCCATATGAATTTTAGGATTGCTTGTTCTAGTTTCGAGAAGAATGCTGGTGCAATTTTGATTGGGATTGCATTGACTGTGTAGATAGCTTTGGGTAGTATTGACATTTTGACAATATTTATTCTTCCAATCCATGAGCAGGGAATGTCTTTCCATTTCTTTATATCTTCTTCAATTACCTGCATAAGCTTTCTATAGTTTTCAGCATACAGATCTTTTACATCTTTGGTTAGATTTATTCCTGGGTATTTTATGCTTCTTGGTGCAATTGTGAATGGGATCAGTTTCTTTATTTGTCTTTCTGTTGCTTCATTGTTAGTGTATAAGAATGCAACTGTTTCTGTACATTGATTTTGTATCCTGCAACTTTGCTGAATTCATGTATCAGTTCTAGCAGACTTTTGGTAGAGTCTATCGGATTTTCCATGTATAATATCATGTCATCTGCAAAAAGCGAAAGCTTGACTTCATCTTTGCCAATTTTGATGCCTTTGATTTCCTTTTGTTGTCTGATAGCTGATGCTAGAACTTCCAGCACTATGTTAAACAACAGCGGTGAGAGTGGGCATCCCTGTCGTGTTCCTGATCTCCGGGAAAAAGCTCTCAGTTTTTCCCCATTGAGGATGATGTTAGCTGTGGGCTTTTCATAAATGGCTTTTATGATCTTTAAGTATGTTCCTTCTATCCCGACTTTCTCAAGGGTTTTTATTAAGAAAGGGTGCTGGATTTTGTCAAAGGCCTTTTCTGCATCGATTGACAGGATCATATGGTTCTTCTCTTTTTTTTCGTTAATGTGATGTATCACGTTGATTGATTTGCGAATGTTGAACCAGCCCTGCATCCCAGGAATGAATCCCACTTGATCATGGTGAATAATTCTTTTTATATGCTGTTGAATTCGATTTGCTAGTATCTTATTGAGAATTTTTGCATCCATATTCATCAGAGATATTGGCCTGTAGTTCTCTTTTTTTACTGGGTCTCTGTCTGGTTTAGGAATCAAAGTAATACTGGCTTCATAGAATGAGTCTGGAAGTTTTCCTTCCCTTTCTATTTCTTGGAATAGCTTGAGAAGGATAGGTATTATCTCTGCTTTAAACGTCTGGTAGAACTCTGCTGGGAAGCCATCTGGTCCTGGACTCTTATTTGTTGGAGATTTTTGATAACCGATTCAATTTCTTCGCTGGATATGGGTCTGTTCAAGCTTTCTATTTCCTCCTGTTTGAGTTTTGGAAGAGAGTGGGTGTTTAGGAATTTGTCCATTTCTTCCAGGTTGTCCAATTTGTTGGCATATAATTTTTCATAGTATTCCCTGATAATTGTTTGTATCTCTGAGGGATTGGTTGTAATAATTCCATTTTCATTCATGATTTTATCTATTTGGGTCATCTCCCTTTTCTTTTTGAGAAGCCTGGCTAGAGGTTTGTCAATTTTGTTTATTTTTTCAAAAAACCAACTCTTGGTTTCGTTGATCTGCTCTACAGTTTTTTTAGATTCTATATTGTTTATTTCTGCTCTGACCTTTATTATTTCTCTTCTGCTGGGTTTAGGCTGCCTTTGCTGTTCTGCTTCTATTTCCTTTAGGTGTGCTGTTAGATTTTGTATTTGGGATTTTTCTTGTTTCTTGAGATAGGCCTGGATTGCAATGTATTTTCCTCTCAGGCCTGCCTTCGCTGCATCCCAAAGCGTTTGGATTGTTGTATTTTCATTTTTGTTTGTTTCCATATATTTTTTAATTTCTTCTCTAATTGCCTGGTTGACCCACTCATTCGTTAGTAGGGTGTTCTTTAACCTCCATGCTTTTGGAGGTTTTCCAGACTTTTTCCTGTGGTTGATTTCAAGCTTCATAGCATTGTGGTCTGAAAGTATGCATGGTATAATTTCAATTCTTGTAAACTTATGAAGGGCTGTTTTGTGACCCAGTATATGATCTATCTTGGAGAATGTTCCATGTGCACTCGAGAAGAAAGTATATTCTGTTGCTTTGGGATGCAGAGTTCTAAATATATCTGTCAAGTCCATCTGATCCAATGTATCATTCAGGGCCCTTGTTTCTTTATTGACTGTGTGTCTAGATAATCTATCCATTTCTGTAAGTGGGGTGTTAAAGTCCCCTGCAATGACCACATTCTTATCAATAAGGTTGCTTATGTTTATGTGTAATTGTTTTATATATCTGGGGGCTCCGGTATTCGGCGCATAGACATTTATAATTGTTAGCTCTTCCTGATGGATAGACCTTGTAATTATTATATAATGCCCTTCTTCATCTCTTGTTACAGCCTTTAATTTAAAGTCTAGTTTGTCTGATAGAAGTATGGCTACTCCAGCTTTCTTTTGGCTTCCAGTAGCATGAAAAATAGTTCTCCATCCCCTCACTCTCAATCTGAAGGTGTCCTCAGATCTAAAATGAGTCTCTTGTAGACAGCAAACAGATGGGTCTTGTTTTTTTATCCATTCTGATACCCTATGTCTTTTGGTTGGCACATTTAATCCATTTGCATTCAGTGTTATTATAGAAAGATATGGGTTCAGAGTCATTGTGATGTCTGTATGTTTTATGCTTGTGGTGATGTCTCTGGTACTTTGTCTCACAGGATCCCCCTTAGGATTTCTTGTAGGGCTGGTTTAGTGGTGACAAATTCCTTCAGTTTTTGTTTGTTTGGGAAGACCTTTATCTCTCCTTCTATTCTAAATGACAGACTTGCTGGATAAAGGATTCTCGGCTGCATATTTTTTCTGTTTAGCACACTGAAGATATCGTGCCAAGCCTTTCTGGCCTGCCAAGTTTCAAAGGAGAGATCAGTCACGAGTCTTATAGGTCTCCCTTTATATGTGAGGGCACGTTTATCCCTTGCTGCTTTCAGAATTTTCTCTTTATCCTTGTATTTTGCCAGTTTCACTATGATATGTCGTGCAGAAGATCGATTCAAGTTACGTCTGAAGGGAGTTCTCTGTGCCTCTTGGATTTCAATGTCTTTTTCCTTCCCCAGTTCAGGGAAGTTCTCAGCTATAATTTCTTCAAGTACCCCTTCAGCACCTTTCCCTCTCTCTTCCTCCTCTGGGATACCAATTATGTGTATATTATTTCTTTTTAGTGTATCACTTAGTTCTCTAATTTTCCCCTCATACTTCTGGATTTTTTTATCTCTCTTTCTCTCAGCTTCCTCTTTTTCCATAACTTTATCTTCTAGTTCACCTATTCTCTCCTCTGCCTCTTCAAGCCGAGCTGTCGTCGTTTCCATTTTGTTTTGCATTTCGTTTAAAGCGCTTTTCAGCTCCTCGTGACTCTTCCTTAGTCCCTTGATCTCTGTGGCAAGAGATTCTCTGCTGTCCTGTATACTGTTTTCAAGCTCAGCGATTAATTTTATGACTGTTATTCTAAATTCACTTTCTGTTATATTATTTAAATCCTTTTTGATCAGTTCATTAGCTGTTGTTATTTCCTGGAGATTCTTCTGAGGGGAATTCTTCCGTTTGGTCATTTTGGATAGTCCCTGGAGTGGTGAGGACCTGCAGGGCACTTCCCCTGTGCTGTGGTGTATAACTGGAGTTGGTGGGCGGGGCCGCAGTCTGCCCTGATGTCTGCCCCCAGCCCACCGCTGGGGCCACAGTCAGACTGGTGTGTGCCTTCTCTTCCCCTCTCCTAGGGGCGGGATTCACTGTGGGGTGGGGTGGCCCCTCTGGGCTACTTGCACACTGCCAGGCTTGTGGTGCTGGGGATCTGGCGTATTAGCTGGGGTGAGTAGGCAAGGTGCATGGGGGCAGGAGGGGCAGGCTTAGCTGGCTTCTCCATAGGTGATCCACTTCAGGAGGGGCCCTGTGGCAGCGGGAGGGAGTCAGATCCGCTGCCGGAGGTTCGGCTCCGCAGAAGCACAGAGTTGGGTGTTTGCGCGGAGCGAGCAAGTTCCCTGGCAGGAACTGGTTCTCTTTGGGATTTTGGCTGGGGGATGGGCGGGGGAGATGGCGCTGGCGAGTGCCTTTGTTCCCCAGCAAACTGAGCTCTGTCGTCAGGGGGCTCAGCAGCTCTCCCTCCCTTTGTCCTCCAGCCTTCCCGCTTTCTGAGCAGAGCTGTTAACTTATGACCTCCCAGACGCTAAGTTGCGCTTGCTGTCGGAACACAGTCCGTCTGGCCCCTCCGCTTTTGCCAGCCAGACTCGGGGGCTCTGCTTGGCCGGCGAGCCACCCCTCCGCCCCGGCTCCCTCCCGCCAGTCCGTGGAGCGCGCACCGCCTCGCCGCCCTTCCTACCCTCTTCCGTGGGCCTCTCGTCTGCGCTTGGCTCTGGAGACTCCGTTCTGCTAATCCTCTGGCGGTTTTCTGGGTTCTTTAGGCAGGTGTAGGTGGAATCTAAGTGATCAGCAGGATGCGCGGTGAGCCCAGCATCCTCCTACGCCGCCATCTTCCCTCCAACCTCTGTTTTTTGTTTTAACATTTATTCATTTTTGAGAGAGAGAGAGAGAGAGAGTGAGAGCAAGCATGAGAGGGGGAGGGGCAGAGAGAGAGGGAGACACAGAATCCCAAGTAGGCTCCAGGCTCTGAGCTGTCAGCAGAGCGTCTGACGCAGGGCTTGAATTCATGAACTGTGAGATCATGACCTGAGCTGAAGTCAGGTGCTCAACCGACTGAGCCACCCAGGCACCCCTGTGTTTATTTTTATTTATTGATTTTCTAACTGTCTAATCACATCTTCCAGTACCTGTCTATAGTCAACTTTGGAGGGACTCAGGGCAGGCTTCCTGGAGGAGGCATCTGTGCCAGGGCCTCTGAGTAGTGGGTGCCTTGGCCGTCATGTTGCAGGAGTGTGGAATGCTCTAGGGCCGGAGTGGGGCAAGGTATGGATGACTATTCCAGTTGGTGTTCCTGGGTGGCCAGGAGGACAGCCAGAGACCAGCACACCTGCAGCCATCTGCCTGTAGCCCTTTGTCTCTCTCGGGCCCCAGTAAATGTCATCCTCTGAGCAAGGTTAAATCCGGACTTCACTGAATGCTTAATATGTGACAGCATGTCAGCAAAAAAACCAAACCAAAACAAAAAAACTCAGTTCTGGGAAGCAAATAGTACTCCTTGTAATTAAGGCCAATTTAGTATGATTTTTGTGGTGTTTGGAAAGCGTCGATCCTTGACTGGCATGGCATCTGTAAACTATGAAGGTAAATAAGAAGAGGCAGTTTAGGACTTGACGTGATTGGGTGAGAGGTGGACCATCTGATGGAGTGGTAGCAGTTTGGCTCAGCCCTGTTGGGAGACAAGGAAAAGGGGGGCGTAAGTGAGTGGCATTGCATCTTCTCGAGCCCCCCATTAATCCAAAGAAGGTCTACTTTGATCACTTTTATTTGTTTATGTTTTTATGTAGGATTTAAAAAAGAATATAGTCAGGGCTAAAAGAGGTTTGAAAACATTCGATCTGGTTTAGCCCTTTATTTTACTTTTGAGTTTTTATTTAAATTCCAGTTAGTTAACATATCGTGTAATATTAGTTTCAGGTGTCTAATACGGTGATTCAGCACTTCAGTACAACACCTGGTGCTCATCACAAGTGCACTCCTTAATCCCCATCACCTATTTCACCCATCCCCCCACCCCACCCCTCTGATAACCACCAGTTTGTTCTCTATAGTTGAGAGTCTGTTTCTTGCTTTGTCTCTCTCTTCCCCCACCCTATGTTTTTTTTTTAATGGTTGTTTCTTAAATTCCACATATGAGTGAAAGCATATGGTATTTGTCTTTCTCTGTCTGACTTATTTCACCTAGCATAATACTCTCTAGCTCCATCCATGTCATTGCAAGTGGCAAGTTTTCATTCTTTTTTATGGCTGAGTAATATTCCATGATAATATACACCAACCTCTTCTTTATCTGTTCATCAGTCGAAAGACACTTGGGCTCTTTCCGTAATTTGGCTATTGTAGATAATGCTGCTATAAACATCAGGGTGCATGTATTCCTTAGAGTTAGTATTTAAAGTTTTTTCAAATGTTTATTTATTTTTGAGAGGGAGAAAGAGAGAGAGGCTGAAAGAGAGTGAGACACAGAATCTGAAGCAGGCTCTGGGCTCTGAGTGTCAGCACAGAGCCCCACACGGGGTTCAAACTGACAACCTGTGAGATCATGACCTGAGCTGAAGTTGGATGCTTAACCGACTGAGCCACTCACACACCCCTAGGATTAGTATTTTTGTATTCTTTGTAGCCTTTCATTTTAAATGAGAAAATGAAAGTGACTTGTATCAGATGAGACAGTTGGTGGCAAAGCATGAGTTTCACGTAATAAGTTTTTGTGATACTTACAATTTAATTTATGCCACCAGTCAGATGCAACAAACAGAAGGACTATGAGAGTTTCACACTTATTAATGAAAAAAGTGCATGGGGGTGACATAATGGAGGATAGATTTTATGGAGTGCTTGGTTCATAGTAAGTATTTTAATAAGCATTTATTATGCAAAAGTATGAATAAATGTACTCTATTTTGTATATGTTGCATTTTAAATGTGTGTATAGTGGTAGGATGTGTTGCTCAATGGTCAGGAGATTAGTTTGGACTTCAGATTAGGGGGTCAAAACCATATGAGTTTTATTCACCATAGAGGTGAATAAAATAATGCCAGGAAAGAATGTATATAGAAAGAGAAGTTTCCCAAGGTCAGAATTGTGGGAATAACATCATTTATAGAAGTAGTCAGGAAGTGGACACGACAAATAGACTGAGGTGAAGTTTTCTTTAGATCCAGGAGTGACATCCAGAGGATCCAAATCAAATTACCAGCGAAAGAAAAGGCTCATCAGTACTGTCAAACTTCATCGGTTACTGATGGGAGAGACTGAAGGACTTGAAAGCACCAGTCCAAGGATCATCCCTCAAGAATAAATCCTTTGATTTACATGAATTTCTTCCAATGTTCCCAATCAAGATTGTGTAAGTACCCATCCTCTCAGCTCTAGAAGTACCCTCTACTCAGTCTGCAATCAAAATTACATCATTGAAATATAGTTACCTGTTTATATATCTGTTATTCTTCTTTATTCATCTTTGTACCTTGACAGTGTTAGTTGGTGAACTATATATATATATGTGTATATATATATATATATATATATACACATATATATATTTTTAAATGTTTTTTAATGTGTATCACTTTTTTGAGAGGGGGGCAGAGAGAGAGGGAGAGAGAGAATCCCAAGTAGTTTCTGTGCTGTCAGTGCAAAGCCCAATGTAGGGCTCAATCCCACAAACCGTGAGATCATGATCTGAGCCAAAATCAAGAGTCGGATGCTCAACCGACTAAGCCACCCCAGTGTTCCTGTGAAACTATATTTTGTGAATAGATGCACACGAGTTTAAAGATAAGAAGATATAAGGCTGAGGACAACAGTGTTGGAGAAAAACTATTTTTTTTTTTTTTAAGGTGGGATGAAATAGCATGTTAAAATATTTGTACCTATGGGAAAGTGTTTATACCTATAGGTATAGTTTATGCCTATAGAGCAGATGAAGTTAAGAATGCAGAATAAAATGGTAAACAATGATGAAGCAAGGTCCAGGGAAAGGTGGCAAAAGATTCACACAACCCAATACACACACACACACACACACACACACACACACACACACACACACCCATTGCAGGTATAGAAGGCGTCCTTATTGACTATTTCACTGGCACTGAAAGAAAGCGTTAAAGTCATGTGCAGATATAGGTAGAATTTTGAGTATGGAAGAAATGATTAAGTGATTCTCTGTCAAGTGTAAAGGAAGGTCATCTACTACAATTTTCTTGTTATATTTAAGGAGGAAGGAGACTATTCATTCTGAAGGTCAAACTATGTTTGAAGCAGAAGCAGAATTCCATGGAGGTTAATGTCCTGGATACAGAAATGGAGAAAGTAGTGGGGCCTGTAGATGCAATGAAAGAACAAGCTGGCAAGACATTGAAGGCACAGACACAAGAGCTGCTAAATCGATGTACAGAAATAACTAAAATGAAGCTTTTGTGGGGTGATCGTCATGGACAGAAAGAAGGGATGGACTGAAGAACTTGAGTGTTTAGAAAGCGGTGCTGCAGGTGAAAAAGTGAGGGAGCTGTGAGGACAGAAGATTTCCATCAGAGGTTAGAGACAACAGTGGTGGAACCATTCAGATAAGATGAATGGTCGGATCTTGAGGGTCACTTTATTTGTACAAGTTGAGCAATGGTGACTTAGGGTAGACATTATAAGGAATTTGAGATCAGGTTACCAACATTAATGCTGAAGTTGGCTATTATGACATTGGGAGTGAACGGGAACCTAACACTAGAGGGCAGTACCAACGGGAGGAGGAAAAGGACAGTGGGTAGATCAAAACGGTGGAGGCAAAAAAAAAAAGTGTGTGTTTTAGGGATGACCTCCCAACCTGTGGACTTCAGTGCACCTGAAGTGTAGTAGCCCAAGCTCTGTTCTCTGATAGGCCCATTACCTGGGTGTAGACTGTCTTAATGCACAAGTCCCTCGGTCCTAGTGATTAGTGTAGGAAGGGGGATTGGACTCAACTGGCCTAATATGAAGTTTTTCTATTCGAACCTCCCATATCTCTATATTCAGTTTTTTTCTCCATTTTTTTCTCTCACTACCTGTGAGTGCAGCCACGTCTTTTTCTCATTGTTAAAAATGTCTTCAACCTCGACACACCTTCTTGTTATTTTCCTCTTTCATTCTCTAAAACACCTTGAGAATGTGGTGTGAACTTATTACTTTTTTAAATGTGTTCTATTTATTCAACACACTGAAGTCTGGCTTCTACCCACCACCACCGCCACTGATACTGATTTTACACATTTATGGAAGAGAATATTTCAGAGCATGAGAAACCAGTCAGTATGTGTAGACTGCCCAGGTTTAAATTGGTCCAAACCAGTTCTCCTTAAGACTAATCACTGAAAAGCCCATTTATATAAATGTGCATTTGCCTAAAATCTCTACTAGCAGGGGCGCCTGGGTGGCGCAGTCGGTTGAGCGTCCGACTTCAGCCAGGTCACGATCTCGCGGTCCGTGAGTTCGAGCCCCGCGTCAGGCTCTGGGCTGATGGCTCGGAGCCTGGAGCCTGTTTCCGATTCTGTGTCTCCCTCTCTCTCTGCCCCTCCCCCGTTCATGCTCTGTCTCTCTCTGTCCCAAAAATAAATAAATCTTGAAAAAAAAAAAAATCTCTACTAGCAAATTAAATTTCACAAAGGAGGGATAGCTCAATTGCTCTGGGGACTTGACCAATTCTTATTGCTGTTTGTCTATTTTTTTTGCCTTTTAGTGTATTCAGGATTTTAAAATCCAACACCTCTTAATGCAATAGACAAGCAAATACTGTAGATACTTGTAAGCAGCAAGGACATACAAACAGACAATTGTCATGCAAACAGGCTCCCCAAGGTCATGCAAATAGATAATTGTAAGTGGCAAAGCTGAAGGTGACGTCATCTAGAGAACATTCCTTTGTAAATTGAGAGACAAAAATTACAGCACTTCTTGTTCTTTTGCCTGATAAGGAAAGCAAAACAGAAGTGCAAGGAGATTGAAGTTAACCACCTCCTCACCAGGATTGAAGACTAAGTATTTTAAGTTTTCAGCATTTAGAATGGTTTCATTTATGTAAAGTTCAAGGACGGACTAAAGTAATAGTTTTCCTTCTTTTAGCTTTGGTCTGTGTTTTATAAGACCATGATGTCTAGAACTGAAGCTGCCTGGGCAAGTGTTTAGGGCCAGCCTCAGCCTATGGATAGTTAAACTGTCAGCTAAAAATGCCTGGGTCTGGGTGAGCTTCCTACAATTCCCCTTTTCCAAATGAATTTTATGACTGGGCAGCCCTTGTGGTTCTTGTGATGATTGTGAGACGCCCTTCAGAGAAAAAACAAAAACAAAAACAAGAGGCTGAAATGGTCAGTTATGGGCATGAACCAAGATCTCTCTATCTAATTGTGTTTATTCAAGTTGCCTGGGCAACCAAAGCCTGACTCAGCCCCTTGCATTACAAAAGAGAAAAAATAACAGCTCTCAAGGCTTACCCTATAACAAGACCGAGGATGAAATCCAAAGCATGAAGATGGAACAGTGGATGGATGGAAAGAACCCAAGTCATTGATGATTATTGAGCAACTCAACTAACTCTGGAACCATCCATCTCCAGACCTACTGCTAATTCAGTGATAAATCTTTTTACAGTTTATGTTATTGTTAATCACATTTTGGTTACTTGAAGATGAAAGCATGCCCGATGAATACTTTCTCCGCTGATTTAAGCACCTCTTATGACATTTAGTTCAGTTTTGTTGCTTCGTTCATATGGGTTCTGAATGCTTATTGAGTTTAATCCTGAAGTTTTTATATTTCTCTCGCCATAGTGAACGGATATTTTTCTGGAAGATACATTTTTTTTTTTGTTTAACTAATGTTGCGGATGTATAGAAAAACTACTGATTGCATGAATATTCCAAAGTTGTTTGCCTTTCTGAACTCTCTTAGAATACTAATAATTTTTCATTTCTTTTGTTTTTAGAGAGAGAGTGTGAGGCAGGGAGAGGGGCAGAGGGAGACAGAATTGTAAGCAGTTTCCATGCTCAGCGAGGAAAAGGACTCAGGGCTTGATCCCATGACTCTGGATTATGACCTGAGCCAAAATCAAGAGTCAGAAGCTCAACAAACTGAGCCACCCAAGAGCCCCAGTAATTTCTCATTTCTAATGAGATATCTTAGATTTCTAGGTAGATAATCATTAGCGACTCTGAATATTTGTGGATCCCTCCCATCCAAATTTGAATCTCATATTCTAATCTCGTTTCACTGTATTGGAGGGAAACTGCATAATCTTCTTAAGTAATATGAGTGGTGTTTCTTCTTCTTCTTATTTTTTAAATGTTTACTTATTTTGAAAGAGGGAGAGAGAATCCCAAGCAAGCTCTGTGTTGTCAGCACAGAGCCTGACATGAGGCTCAAACTCATGAACCGATCATGACCTGAGCTGAAATCAAGAGTCAGGTGTTTAATCGACTTAGCCACCAGGCTCCCTGGTAGTATTGTTTCTTTTCTTCTCTTTGTATTTATTTATTTTTTTAAATGTTTATTTATTTTTGAGAGAGAGAGAGAGAGAGAATGGGGGAGGGGCAGAGAGAGAGGGGGACAGAGGATCTGAAGCGGGCTCTGCACTGACAGCAGAGAGCCTGATGCGGGGCTCAAACTCATGCACTAGGAGATCATGACCTGAGCCAAAGTCCAATGCTTCACTGACTGAGTCACTCAGGTGCCCCATGTTGTTTCTTTTATTAAACTGTAATTTCTTCAATCTGATATTATCTGTTATTATTTTGAAACATGTGGTTCAATACTGATTAATTTTAAATATGTTTTATTGAAAGAGAGAATCATAAGAGTTTTTATTATTAAATATTTGGGGTCACAATTATCGTAGAATTTTATTTTTATACCTGTTAAGAAGCTATTCAGGTGGAATAAGATTATTCTTATTCTAACCTATTGATTTGAGAAGTCAAACCAATAGCAAAATTTATTTGGTCATGATTATTATTTAGATTGCTATTCTTTCAGTATACTTTTGGATTCAATGGATTAATATTTCATTCAGAATTTTTGTCTATGTATTCATTAGGGGATGATAATTAAAAATTTTTAAAGGTTTTTATTTATTTATTCTGAGAGAGAGAGAGAGAGCGAGAGAGAGAGAGAGTAAGCAGGGGAGGGGCAGAGAGAGAGGGAGAGGGAGAATCCCAAGCAGATGCCATGCTGTTCGAGAAGAGCCAGATGCAGGCTTGATCTCACGAACCATGAGAACATGACCTGAGCTAAAATCAAGAGTTGAGTGTTTAACTGACTGAGCCACCCAGGCACCCCAGAGGATGATGATTTTTTTAGGTTTTGAATCAGAGTTGCTTTAGCTCTGAAAATGCATTGACAATTTTCCGTATTATTCTGTACTCTAAAAAATGCATATAACATTGAAGTTTGGACTCACCTGAAAAACTATCCCTGCTTGTTGCCCATTCGAGCTAATCCTTTGACTTTTTTTGTTTTTATACATCTAATGGCTCAATTTTCTTTTTCTTGAGTTACATATTCCTTAAAATTAGACAAAAGCCTGCTTTTCAAATTTATTGGGATGAATCTTAGTATTTCATTAAAATTTTTATTCTTTATGTCAATGTATTATTGATTTCTTTTTCTTTTTCTTTTTTCTTGAATATATTCTACAGAGTTATGTCAAATTTTATAGATTTAAAAAATTTTTTTAGTTTAATTTTTGAGAGAGAGAGAGAGAGAGAGGGAGAGAGAGAACAAGGGAGGGGCAGAGAGAGAGAGAGAATCACAAGCAGGCTCTGTCCTGCTAGTGCAGAGCCTGATGTGGGGCTCGAACTCACCAACTGGGAGTTTATGACCTGGGCTGAAATCAAGAGTTGGACACTTAACCGACTGAACCACCCAAGTGCTCCAAATTTTATGGATCTTTTTTGAATGACTAGAGCCTGGATTTATTTCTCAATTCTGTTTTTCTGTTTTTTGACTTATTAATTTGTGTTCTCAGTTCTTTTATTCTCCTTTGCTTATGTTAGGTTTTTTTATTTTTTAATGCTTGGATATGAGCTTTCAGAAACTTAATTTTTTTTCTTGTTTACTAATGAATCAATATAAGGATAGATAAAGATAATGGTTGCACTGGCAATATTTTGTAACTTTAGTATATAATGTTCTCATGTTCATAATATTCTACATAGGGTTTTGATTGCAGTGTTAACAAAGGAGTTTTTTTCTTTTTACCCAAGTTTTGTTTAAAAAAACTTAAAAGTAGTTGGTATTTGCAAAAGTTATCTTCTGTGTAATAAGTTTCTCCCCCCCCCCCCCTATTTTTAGAGAGAGAGAATGAGCATGAATGGGGGAGGAGCAGAGAGAGAGATGGAGAGAGAGAGTCCCAAGCAGGCTCTGTACTGTCAGTGTAGAGGCCGACGCAGGGCTCAAATTCACGAACTCCTGAGATCATGACATGAGCCTAAATCAAGAGTCGGATGCTTATTTGATTGAGCCACCCAGGTGCCCCATTCCTCCCTTGTTTTTAATTCTTTCTGCGACTCCTCAGTCAGATGCCGAATCTCCTGAAATGATCATCGTATCTTTTCAACCTAATTATTTTGTCTTATTGATCTGTTTTGTGGAAAATTGTCTTTGCGTTCTCTTCCAACCAACAGAGCAGCCTTTCCAAATGAGGAGCCCAAATCAAGAACTACTGCCTTTGAAGAACAGGCAAGCTCTGTTCAGACAAGCTCTAGAGTCTTTCTTCCAAATTATCTGACACTGTGTGGGAAGAGGTGGGATCAAAAGAAGAATGCAACGGAACACGGTCTTTGTGATTTTTGCTTAGTAAGTGTGTCTTTGTTCACTACATTAGAAATATTTCCCCAGTGTCCTTCTCACAGCTGCCTTCACCTCTTTGTTCTTTAGGCTGTAGATGAGGGGATTCAGCAAGGGCGTGACTGTACTGTACTGCAAGGAGGAGAGCAAATCCAGGGAGGAACCCGAGGTGGGCATAAGATAGAGAATCAAACCTGAGCCAAAGAACAGGATCACTGCGATGAGGTGGGAGGAGCAGGTGGAGAAGGCCTTGCTTCTGCCTGAGGTGGAGCTGATGCTCAGGATGGTGGAGACAACACGGGTGTAGGAAAAGAAGATTGGGAGGAAGGTTCCCAGCCCATGCAGTAAGGTGGAGCAGATCAAGATGTTAATATTGATGGAAATATCAGAGCAAGACAGAGGGAAGAGGGAGGGCAGCTCACAGGTGTAGTGGTATATGGTTTGGGCCTCACAGAAGTCCAGGTTAATAGCCAAAAGCACAATGACAAATGCATTGAGAGAGGCCAGGCCCCATGAGGCCAGCACCAACCCCATACAGAGCTGGTTGCTCATCACTTGGCCATAGAGCAGAGGGTGGCAGATGGCGGCATAGCGGTCATAGGCCATCGCAGAGAGCAGAAAGGCTTCAGTCCCTGCGGTGAGAAACACGAAGAACACCTGAGCCAGGCAGCCCTCTACTGAGATGGTTTTCTTCTCAGACAGAAGGTCCTTCAGTAGCTTGGGCACAGTGACAGAAGAGAAGCAGAGGTCCAGGAAGGACAGGTTACTCAGGAAGAAGTACATGGGCGTGTGGAGGCGGGAATCGGTCCTGATCACCAGCAGCAGCATCAGATTCCCCATCATGGTCAGGAGGTAAATCCCCAGGAAGAGCACGAAGAGCAGAGCCTGGATGTGGGGGTCGTCGGACAGCCCCGTGAGAATAAACTCGGTGATGATGCTGTGGTTCCTCCAGGCCATTTGTGGAGGGGATTTCCCTGGAATAAAATAGAAAGGGGGTGATATCACCTATGATTGTTCCCATTTTTTAGGGCATCATCATGTCTTCTTATACATCCCTCCCTCTCTGCTTTGCTTGACCTTGTGCTCAGTATCTCAAGGCTGCCCTCATTGTATCTCAGGAAGAGTTTTTATCCTTTCTTGTCTAGTATTCACATACTTTAGAGAATTCCATTCTTGTTTCACAGGGATTTGCTGGATAAATAGTATTGCTGCCTTGCTTACACATTAATTGTTATTCAATTTTCACTGCATGCTCCAAAGTTCAGAAATCCTTACCATCTTGTTTCAAAAGCCATTATATGACATATCTACAGCGAATGCTTTAAGCCTTTTCTCCTTTCTTCATTCTTCTTGTTCAAAATAATCCAAGACTTCTTACTTCCTAAACAGCACAATAAACTTTAATAGTTTTTTTTTTTTTTTTTTTTTGTAGACAGAGTATATACAAAAAATCCTATTCGTTCTCACAGCCATTTTACGGGGTATTTTAGGCATAGAAATTTATCCCATGTTACCCCTGAGGAATATGATATTGAGCCCTGTTGAGAACAAGTAGGAGAGCCAGGAAATAGATTCTGTAGTTTTTTCCTAATTCTCATCCCAGCATCTAGAAACAAAGACCACTTTTCCTGCCTTGACATTCAGACTTCTTCCTCATTTGTCTGAATCTATCTTTTGGCCTTTTTCACCCCTTTTGATACTAGAAAGGTCTATTTATTTTTGTGTCTTTGATTACATTGTTCTGCTTTCACATGTTCTCCTTTATTCCACTGACCCAAATTTTCATGTGACTTCCAGCCTCCCCTCAAATCCTACTATTCCCAAGCTCAAGCTCATCTTAGACCCACGTCTAGGTTCCCTGTGTGCCTGGGCCAACAGTGCAGTGTTTACCTTGGTGTGACTTCAGCCAGATCCAGTGGTGGTGAAGCATAAACAGCTGGGGAATTTACTTTTGAGGATCCTGCATGGATAAAATTGTAAACACTGTTGAAAGCAAACATTTCGCTTGGAATCTTCTCAAGTGAAGTGGAATGATAAGTGTGTTCTATGCTTATCAGAGATTTGGAGAGGAACAAGTTTTTGTGGGTAGGGCTATCCTGAAAACTGTTTCCATTTTTCTGCTTTCACTCACAAGAGGGTACCTGACCACAGTATCTTTGGGGAGTTCAGGGTCCCATCTAAGAAGACTGTAGCGTTTTTGAAAAAAGTATTTTTTATTAATGTGCTAACATCCACGTTTTGTGTGGATGAAGGTAGCAGCTATTTGTATCATATGATTTTGGGATATCACAAAAAAGGAGCTCACCTTCCTCACCATCCTAAACAGCAACTCAAACTGATTACAGGGATTTCTTTAATGACCAAGGACAAAGTCTTCTATTCAGTTCTAGATTACATTCCAGGCATGAAAATAAATCAATTTTTAAACAGGAAATGAGTATTTCATTCATTATTTAAAATGAAAGACATTGGCTTTATTTCGTACTAACCTAAGAGAGACTCATGTCAGATTTACATGTGGGTGAGAACAAAGGACTGAAATCAAACAAGGGGTGGCTGAAAGGGTAAAATATGTAAATAAGAGGATTTCACAAGTGTTCTAGACAACCCTTGCCCACACTGGTTTTTGGATTTATTTGGAAAGAATAAGTGAATGAAGGATGTGTTTGGAAGGTCAGTTTCCAAGTGGCTTGAGGCTTCCTGGGGCTGGGTGCCATGTTCTGACCTTATGTGCATGAGAAGTAATTTGAAAGGAGAGGAAGATATCAGTGCCAGAAGCAGGAGGGAGCCAAAGGTCAGTGTAACCCACTTGAGACTGTTCTCATAGCTGTCCTCTCCAGTACTGTGTCACACTATTCACGTTGTCACAGTGGTGGCTAGATCTGAAGGTTGTTCTAATAATAGAAAAAAGTACGAATAGAGAAGTTCTGTGCAAGCAGGGGAATAAGTAGCTTCAGCAAGTCAGCATCTATTTCTGTTACCCTCATTTCATTTCAGGTGTCAGCTTTCTGCAATCTTTTGGGATCCTGATGCGTAAAAGGATTTATGTCTAGGCTGTGAGATGTCCCTGTCACCAGTGTCATGAGGGAGCGAAGAGAGATCTTTCTGAGGTCGTGTCCAAGGCAGCTGGGACAAATGCAACATTTTCAGTAACACAGACCTCAGGGGCCAATCTTGAGAAGGAGGTGGCCTACCAAGGAGTGGGAAGTTTCCACCACAAGCTCAGGAAAGAGGAATGGGTTGAACAGGAGTCTCGGGATCTAGCACTAGTGGGATGTATCAGGAGGTTCTGGGAGATGGGGTCAAGGTGGAGAATGGTGAGCAAAATTAAAACACATATAGAACTTTCTAGGAAGAAAAAGTAGAGGGATATCAGATATGTTGGAGGATATTACCATGCTCCTGGCTTTTCCTGGAGGAGGCAGCTCCTGTGTGTTCCGGCGTTCCCGTTCAGGTAGACACATCATCGGTAAATTCTCCCCATAAGAGAACCTATGTCACCGGACTCTGACTATTGACAGAACAGATAGCTTTTTCTTCTTGTTGTTGGTGGATATTAGACATCTGAATGGTTCAAACTTTAGGAACACTGAGGAGGCCAGAATATCAAGATTATTTCCTGAATACCTTAACATAGAGTGGTGTCATTCTACAGTGCAGGCCACTCTGTAGAAGGACAAGAACAATATCTATAAAGAAGCTCATGTTTCCAACCAGCATATACTTCATTAAAACTTCCTCACATGATCTCAGATCTAGTAACCTGCCATCTCTTCGTTTACTTCCTCTGTGATTCTGAATACTATCTTAAAAATACTTCTTAAGTAAAGAACAATCTAATAAAACCAATCAGAGGCTGTCTATGCTTATGCAGCCATGGGCTGGGTTTGGCACCCAGGGGAAGCTGGGCCAATGCTTTGTATTCTCTGAAGTCTAGTCTGAAACCAAGTTCTGGACTTCCCAATTAACACACTTTCCAGTTGACTAGGAAGGTAAATAGTAAGAGGCACAGGAGAGTATTTGAAATTTCTGAATTAAAGCAATTATTTAAAGCCTAAAAGAACTTTTATTAAGCTGGTAGGGACTGGAGAAGGAAGGATAGGAAAAGGATTTTTAAATCTCTCTCTCTCTCTCTCTCTCTATATATATATATATCCTCAACAAATGTTAGCCAAAAGGAATATATATATATATATGATTGAGCCTTGTGTTGGGCTCAATGCTTGGCATGGAGCCTGCTTGGGATCCTCTCTCTCTCTCTGTCTCTCTCTTTTTCTCTTCCTCTGTCCCTCCCCAACTGGCACTTTCTTTTTCTCTCTCTAAAAAAGAAAGAAAGAAAGAAAGAAAGAAAGAAAGAAAGAAAGAAAGAAAATTTTTCCTTGAGAACTTTAAAGATTTACTCTCTGTGATTTTCAAATATGCAATACAGTATTATTAATTATAGTCACCAGGCTGTACATTGCATCCCTAGGACTTATTTACTTTATAACTGGAAGTTTGTACCTTTCGAGCACTTTCACCCATTTTTGCCTACACTCCACCCCCTGGCCTCTGGCAACCACAGATCTGCTCTCTGTGAGTTTTTTTTTTTAATTGGAATATATTTGACATATAACATTATGTAAATTTTTTAAAATTTCTTATTTATTTATTTATTTATTTATTTATTTATTTAATATATGAAATTTACTGTCAAATTGGTTTCCATACAACACCCAGTGCTCATCCCAAAAGGTGCCCTCCTCAATACCCATCCCCCACCCTCCCCTCCCTCCCACCCCCCATCAACCCTCAGTTTGTTCTCAGTTTTTAACAGTCTCTTATGCTTTGGCTCTCTCCCACTCTAACCTCTTTTTTTTTTTTTTTTTTTTCCTTCCCCTCCCCCATGGGTTTCTGTTACGTTTCTCAGGATCCACATAAGAGTGAAACCATATGGTATCTGTCTTTCTCTGGATGGCTTATTTCACTTAGCATCACACTCTCCAGTTCCATCCACGTTGCTACAAAAGGCCATATTTCATTCTTTCTCATTGCCACGTAGTATTCCATTGTGTATATAAACCACAATTTCTTTATCCATTCATCAGTTGATGGACATTTAGGCTCTTTCCATAATTTGGCTATTGTTGAGAGTGCTGCTAAACATTATGTAAATTTAAGATGAATAACATGTTAATTTTTTTTAAATTTTTTTAATGTTTATTTATTTTTGAGAGAGACAGAGACAGAATGCGAGTGGGTTGGGACAGAGAGAGAGGGAGACACAGAATCTGAAACAGGCTCCAGGCTCTGAGCTGTCAGCACAGAGCCCGACGCGGGGCTCGAACTCAGGATGCGAGATTATGACCTGCACTGAAGTCAGACGCTCAACCGACTGAGCCATCCAGGCGCCCCCATGTTAATTTGATACATTTATATAATATGATTGCTATTGTAGTGATAATTAGCACCTCTGTCATGTTATATAATTATAATTTGTTTTTAGTGGTTGGAATAATCAGGTTCTAGTGTCTAAGCAAGTTTGATGATTATAATACAATATTGTTGCTTATATTTACTGTACTGTGCATTCGACCTCTAGGATTTATTTACTACTTGTTGCAAGGTTGTATCTTTAAATGAAATCTCTCCTATCTCCCCACCTCCCATCTTCTGGTAACCACCATTTATTCTGTTTTTATGAGTTTGGCTTTTTTAGATTCCATGTATAAGTGATACCATGTAGTACTTGTCTTTTTCTGTCTGACTTAGCATTAAGTGCTCAAGGTTCATCTATGTTGTTACAAATGGCAGGATGTCCTTCTTTTTTATGGCTGAATAATATTCCATTGTATACCTACACCACACCTTCCTTATCCCTTTATTTCTTGATGGGCTGTTAGATTGTTTCCATATCTTAGCTATTATGAATGATGCTGCAATAAACACAGGATTGCATATATCTCTTTGATATCTTATTTTAATTTCCTTTGGGTGTATATGCAGAAGTGAAATGGCTGGATTATATGGTATACCTATTTTTAAAAAGTTTTTAATGTTTATTTTATTTTATTTTTATTTTTTTTTATAACGTTTATTTATTTTTTTTGAGACAGAGAGAGACAGAGCATGAACAGGGGAGGGGCAGAGAGAGAGGGAGACACAGAATCAGAAGCAGGCTCCAGGCTCTGAGCCATCAGCCCAGAGCCCGATGCGGGGCTCGAACCCACGGACTGTGAGATCGTGACCTGAGCCGAAGTCGGACGCTTAACCGACTGAGCCACCCAGGCGCCCCTTAATGTTTATTTTAATTTTTGAGAGAGAGGGAGAGAGAGAGAGAGACAGAGCGTGAGCGGGGGAGGGGCAGAGAGAGAGGGAGACACAGAATCTGAAGCAGGCTCCAGGCTCCAAGCTATTAGCACAGAGCCCAATGTGGGGCCTGAACCAATGAACCATGAGATCATGACCTGAGCCACCCGGGTGCCCCATGGTAGAACTATTTTTAATTTTTTTGAGGAATCTTCATATAGTTTTCCATAGTGGCCGAACCAGTTTATATTCCCACAACATAAATACCCTACATTTCATAATATCTACCAATAATGGCATCAGACCCTTTTCAAGGCTTAGTAAGAGCAGAACCTATGATGCGACCACTAGTTATTCCCAACCCCCTCCTTCCCTGGCTAAATAAAATGTTTGGGTTGGGAACAAATTGGGGAGGGTGTTCATTTCATTGGCCTTATTGGGAGTTTAGTATTTGTGGTGAGAAGTCGTTTCTTTCCTTTCTCATGGGGCAAGTAGGATTGCTTTTCTTTTGTGGAATCCAAATGAACGGGCTCTTAAGAGAAGAACTCACAAAAACAGAGAATGCCTGCAAGCAGAATATACTGTGATCTCATTCCTGTTAGACATCTGCTTCAGCAGTAGACTTGCTGATCTTTCCTCTATGCCTGTCTGAGCCAGAGAGAGAAGAATTGGAAAAGCTGACAGATGGGGTGGGGAAGGAAATGGAGATTGTACAGCACAGTTGAACTAAAGAAATGGAAAAAAAAAGTTTCATGTATATTTGCCATGGAATTGGCCCTGCCCAATAAATGGATTATGTTAAAATCTTGGGGTGCCTGGGTGGCTCAGTCGGTTAAGCATCCAACTCATGATTTCGTCTCAGGT
The DNA here is from genome assembly GCF_046562875.1 of Panthera onca. NCBI lineage: Eukaryota > Metazoa > Chordata > Mammalia > Carnivora > Felidae > Panthera > Panthera onca. The sequence continues at coordinate 75,152,750 of NC_138345.1, read as the reverse complement.
CATGATCTCATGGCTTCGTGAGATGGAGCCCCGTGTCAGGTTCTGTGCTGATGGTGTGGAGCCTGCTTGGGATTCTCTCTCACCACCCCCCTCTCTTACTCTCCCCTGCTTGCACTCTCTCTCTCTCTCAAAATAAATAAATAAACATTAAAAAAATAAAATTTTTATGTATAAGAGACATTAGAAGAAAATATACCTAAATATGGGTGATGGAATTATTTTTTGATAATCATCATCTTTAATGTATCTGCTTTCTTATTATAACTTAAAAAATTGGAAATACAGATGTGTTACTAATTGTGCATGATTCGGTACCTGATAATGTTTTATGATAACATGCTAATGAAAAAACAAAGTAAAATGGAACTGAAGTGTTTTAACCCATTCATCAAAATGATGCGGGGTTGTGGAGCACAGGTCAAGAAAGAATTCTTGAGACATTGTATGGTGCAACTTAGTAAGTTTATTTCGGCAGCATGGGGACGGGACCCATGGGCAGAAAAAGCTACACTTTTGCTGTGTGAGGCTGGTGGTTATCTGTTTAGAATCAAAGGGTAGAGGGCTTGCCGGGAGTATCAGATTACAAATTTCTTCAAATTTCTACTCACAAAACTACTTTTGCAAGATTCCTCTGGTGCTTATCATTCAGTTCGATATTAACTACCAGTAATATACAGGCAGTTGTGAGACCCTTAAAGAATGTAGCAATCAGCACATATTTGATCCTTATTGGAACTGCGCAGACTATAAATCAGCCTAAATCTGGGCTAAGCCTAAACATTTTCCTGCTTCTGTCCCTCATCAATAACATGCATTATTAGGTGTCTCAGTATTGCTGTACAGAAAATAACGTTGAATGAGTATAAGTTACTACAGTTTAATCTATTTTGAGAAAAATCATAAATAGCATGGAAAAATTTCTCAGAAGATACACATGTGGTGAATTATGTAACACACACTGCGTATTTCATAAACCCATGCTAAAATACATGAAAAGGAAATTATTCCAGAACAATTGACTAAAATCCCTTGCATTCCCCAAGTAGGCTAGATGGAAAAAATAAAGCTTAAAGGAAGTGAATCGTAGCAGAGGTCTAAATTTTCCTGACTTACCCTAGAATGAGCCACATTTTCCCTCATGTTTCAACTCCGAAGTAACAATAGAGTTCTTGGTATCGCCCAAGTCACTGACCTGTCGCTTGTGCTGTCCAGAATTTTAGCAAGGGCTTGCCAACCAAAGCCCAAATGTCTCCACAGACCCCAAGTCTGTAACTGTTCTTTCCCCGCGGTTCAATGTTTTGGTGAAATCTCATGGTTTTCAGTGACTTTCTGTACATTTAATTCTAAAAAGTAACCCAATACACACACATTTTTAAACTCAGTGTCAATGAAACAATAGAGAAATAAATTATGATTAAAGAACTCTTTTAATCAAGGTGACTATATATTCCATTGATCTGCCTTTGAGCCGGATTTAATCTGAACCACCTTCTCCTACCCTGACCTCACCCTCAAGGTATCTTTGTGTCTCTTTCTTAAGCTTTTATGTGATACCTTTTAGCATCTAAAACAGTGGGCCATCAGAAGGTTTTAGTGTCAACCCACCAGATATCCTGAAGCCTGTAGTTCCTTCCTAATTCATCATCTCTTTGTAGCCTGATACTTATGCCATTGCAAACATTTCTCCAACATTCGTCTCAGAGCCGCCTTTACTTCTTTGTTTTTCAGGCTATAGATGAGGGGATTCACTAGGGGAGTGACTGTGCCATACTGTATGGAGAAGATGAGCTCCAGCGGCGAGCCTGAAGTTGGCATGAGATAACGAAGGAAAGCTGATCCATAGAAGAAGCTCACTGTGGTGAGGTGGGAGGAGCAGGTGGAGAAAGCCTTGCTTCTGCCTGTGGTGGAGCTGATGCTCAGGATGGTGGTTGCAACACGGGCATAAGAGAAGAAGATCAGGAAGAATGTACCAAAGCCATGCAAGAGTGTGGAAGCAATCAGGACAGTGACATTGCTGAAGACATCCGAGCAGGACAAAGGAAAGAGAGAGGGTAGCTCACAGCTGTAGTGGGAGATCGTATGGGCTTCACAGAAGTTCAAGTTCATAGCCAGGGGGATGTTGATAACTGCATCCAGGAAACCCAGGCTCCATGAAGCCCATACCAACCTTACACACAGCTGGCTGCTCATCATCTGGCCATAGAGCAGAGGGTGGCAGATGGCAGCATAGCGGTCATAGGCCATGGCAGACAGCAGGAAAATTTCTGTTCCTCCAATGGCAAACACAAAGAAAGCTTGAATCAGGCAGCCCTCTTTTGAGATGATTTTCCTTTCAGACAGGAGGTTCTCCAGAAGCTTGGGCACAGTGACTGAAGAAAAGCAAAGATCCAGGAAGGAGAGATGACTCAGGAAATAATACATGGGTGTGTGGAGCTGGGAATCAGCTCTGATCACCAGCAGCATCGTCAGGTTCCCCATCACGGTCAGGAGGTAAATCCCCAGGAAGAGCACAAAGAGCGGCACCTGGACTTCGGGGTCAGCCGACAGCCCAAGGAGGATGAACTCAGTGATGGTGCTGTGGTTTCTCAAGGCCATCTAAAGAGCGTGTTTCCTAGAAGTAAATACAGGCATGGACTTGAAACTTCCCAATTACAGAGGTAGGGACCCACTTTTATGTGTATACTACTTCCTAATTATTTAGATTTCACGTATGCCCTTATTGACGATCTGGAATCCCTCCTTTCCCTTCTAGGGTTCGGTTCAAACTCACTGTGATATTTCCATATAGCTGTTATTCTACTTTATTTATTTATTTAAATGTTTCCTTAATGTTTATTTATTTTGAGAGACAGAGAATGAGTGGGGGGAGGGGCAGAGAGAGAGGGAGACACAGAATCCGAAGCAGGCTCTGAGCTGTCAGCACAGAGACCTAGTCGAGGTTCGAACTCATGAACCGTGGGATCGTGACCTGAGCCGAAGTCGGACGCTCAACCGACTGAGCCACCCAGGCGTCCAGGCGCCCCACTGTTATTCTACTTTAAAGACAGCTGAGGATAGGGCACCTGGGTGGCTCAGCGGGTTGAGCGTCCGACTTCAGCTCAGGTCACGATCTCACGGTTCCCGAGTTGAACCCCGACTAGGGCTCTGTGCTGACAGCTCAGAGCCTGGAGCCTGTTTCAAATTCTGTGTCTTCCTCTCTTTCTGCCCCTCCCCTGCTCACACTTTGTTTATCTCTCCCTCAAAAATAAATAAACATTAAAAAAATTTTAAAAGATGGCTGGGGGAATTTGCAAATTTGTTCAGACCTAGTTGATGACTAATTTATTCCGCCTCCTTCAACTGAGCACTGCTTTGTCAGCAGTATTCTGTGTGTGTTTTATGCATTGTAGCAGAGTTGCTAGGGGGATATTTCAACATTTGCCTCCTCTCCTCTATTCTCCAATCTGTTCTTGCCTCATTTCAAAACCCTCCTAGGATTCATAATTGCTTAGTAGCACCATTTTGTTTTTCTTCAACTTTTTACTGTTGATGATACACATTAACATATATTGTTAATTTGACCCTCTGGAACAAGATTAAAAAATGATTGTGTGTGTGTGTGAATTTTGGATGTGAGACAAAAGAATAAGGGAAATTATTGCTGACTCCTTTTTTGCAAACTGAAAAATGAGTATCATAAATTATGTAACTTGTCCAAGGCCATGACTTGTATACCTATCCTTTCTTTCCTACAGTGACTTTCCTTTAAAGCCTGCCTTCAAATTCTCCATCATACATGGCATTTAGACATTAAAATTGGTCTTAACTGTTTTGGTCTCAATGCTGTGGACAGACAGGTGTACTTGTTCCTGAGCACCCACAGGAATAACTTTCTCTCAGCTTTTACTCGAACATCTCTACTGGAAATGCCTTTTAGGTAATTAATTGAAATCTTATTTATTGTTTTACTCCCATCTTAATTTTGACCTGTTATTGAGATCCTTTGTGATCATTTGCTTCTTTGAACTCCCACAGTACATAATGATAATAAAAAATAGCTATATATATATATATATAGATAGATAGATAGATAGATATATTTTAATCGAGGGCCTAATATGTCCTTGGCACTCTTAAAATTGTGACATTTTTCTCATTTAATTTCACAATTAAATGAGAATTCATTTCACAATTCTGGATAGGTCATTCTATACTAATTTTTCAAATCTAGAATCAGGAGTATGTGAGTGTTTTGCCTTCCCCGAGTGAATGAGTGGCTACATCAGGACTTCACCCGGGTCTTCATTATTCTCATCTGGCACCTCTGCCTCCCTGTTTCTTGCCAATTTCTTAAGGACGCTAGCTCTCATCTGGTGGCAGCCTTGGAAGTGCTCCTTAAAGCACTTCCTAAAGAAAGGTCTACCTTAAAGAAAGAACCTAACATTCAGCTGTGAAGGAGGCAGTTAACTGACAGCACCCAGTTGCAGGACCTTTGAGATTAACCACAGCTTTGGCAGAGGCCAAACTGTTTGCAGGGAGGCAGTGAATGAGCATGCCTTCTCTACGAGGAGGTCGAGGAGGTCGTTGCTCTGATCTCCCACTGGCTTGGATGAATATTTGTCCGATCCGCACTGCAGTCTGAAGCTCTCCTAGACAATTCTGTTGGTCTTCCCTCTTTCCCGTCGCCGGTGTCACATCTGAATCACAGTCTGAAGGCTTTTCTGACCCAATCCTGATTCCTCCTCTTTATCTTTCACAGACCCTGCCCCATAAAACTTCGTGTAATCCTCACCATCTGCTTCAGGTGAGGAGGATCTCACCTGATATGCTTCCACTCTGTGCTAAGTCATTAACTCACCATAAACAACTCTATTCATTTTATGACATTGCTGAATCACCATCTTATTTTGGCAGTTAGTGGTTCGAATATTTATGCAATTTTATTTTTTTTTCTCCTCCCCCCACCAGACAATGACACTATATAGTTCTTTGATGAGGGTAATTATGCTCTAAATTACTTGGTATCTCTATATCATAGTACTTGGCCCAATGAGAAGCACATACGGTGGATCTTTTAGCAGTTGTTGGATGAAAAAAGAAAGCCATGAAGTGAATTGGACAGACTCGTTAGCTAATCTTCTTTAGAAAAATTTTCAGGGGCGCCTGGGTGGCTCAGTCGGTTAAGCGTCCGACTTCAGCTCAGGTCACGATCTCACGGTCCGTGAGTTCGAGCCCCGCGTCGGGCTCTGGGCTGATGGCTCAGAGCCTGGAGCCTGCTTCTGATTCTGTGTCTCCCTCTCTCTCTGCCCCTCCCCCGTTCATGCTCTGTCTCTCTCTGTCTCAAAAATAAATAAACGTTAAAAAAAAAAAAAAAAAAAGAAAAAAAAAGAAAAATTTTCAGACCCGTAAGCTTGATAAGGATCCAGCAATAAGAAGACAACAGAGGGGGAAGCAAAGAAATGGTACGTGTGTATATGTGTGTTTGCAGTGCGTGTATAGATTGTCTCAGTTTTGAGCAACTGTTGGTGTACCTAACATATTCCATGCCTGCTATCCCATTTCAGACTCTATAAGAAAGGCTAACATGACATTACCTGTTCATTCATTCATTTTCCTGAGCAGTAATTTAGTTTATCCATTCGTTCTTTAATACATCTTTTCCATTAACTTAGCCTTCTAAGTTCTATACATTTATTCATTGATCTTTCTTCCATCTGTCCATCCAAAGCTCCATTCATTCACTCACGAATTTCCTGCTGTATGTCAGGTTATGCTGGACTTAGAGAAAGTCACATTGCAGATACTTATGTTGAACTGCTATATACATGCACATTTCTCTGCTAGATTTTAAGTCAGTCTTATCAAGTATCCAGGGATGACTTATCTTTCTAGACTAGCTCCTTATGCTTCATTTGAAACTTGATATAGCACTCTACATTCAAGTCCTGCTTCTTTATTAAACACCCCTTTGTTGGTATCTTCACACGTTCTTCTGACCAGTCCCTTGACCTCTTAGTCTGCCTTTTATTCTCTAGCTTTGTTCTGACACCAGAGTCTGATGTCAGTATTGCCCAGAGGACTCACAACAAAAAGTTAAATTCTGAAAAACTAGCCGAGTTTTCAGTCTTTGTCATTTTCTTTACTTGGACAAAAAAGTAGAGATGTCTTTTCTCCACTATTAATATTAAACATTCATAAAGATCCCAAGACTCTGAGTCTCACTTAGAAGCTAGATCTAGATGACAGTTCAGTCTGTCCTGTAGGTGGATCTGTAGTTTTAGGATGGCCCAATTTAACTCTGATTCAGCAAACAATGAGAGCAACTTTCAGGACAAAGAGTCCATTTTAAAGAGCCTCTCTCATCTCTGAGTTTGTCAAGTCCTTTCCAATGAATATTTTCTCTATCTTCATTTTTTTAAGTGTTATTTATTTATTTATTTTGAGAGAGGGAGAGAGAAGAGAGAGAGAGAGAGAGAAAATGAACAGGGAAGGGTAGAGAGAGAGAGAGGGAGAGAGAGAATCCCAAGAAGGCTCCACACTGTCAGCACAGAGCCTGACACAGGGCTCCAACTCTCGAACTGTGAGATCATGACCTGAGCTGAAACCAAGAGTCAGATGCTTAACTGACTGAGCCACCCAGACACCTCTGTGTATGGTGATTCTATTTGTTTATGAAACAGTCCTGACACATACCTTTCTTATAGATGAGGAGCTAAGACACAGAAAAGTTGAGTAACTTTCTCAAGATCATAGAGATAGTAAGAGTCAGTTGGAATTTGGGCTCAGGAACTTTGCATATGACATTGTCATATCCTGTCTAAGGAGATGGGTATCTTGGGTCACTCCTTGGCAAAGGAGCCATATAACATAATACAAAGTACCTAAAGTCTTGTTAGACTCATATATATTTAATTTTTAAAATGTTAGTTAGTTGAACAAATGCTGGGATTGGTGGATTATTGAGAATGAGAAGAGAGAGAGGTCCAGTGTTTCTTTTATTCACCGAATGTGGGGATGTTCTCCATGGCCAAATGCAGATGGGATGGGGTAGGAATTTGGTTACTGAGTAGCAAATGGTATAAAGATCTTTGGATGTCTAGACTCACACCAGGGCTGCGGAGGAGGGATGAATGTAGGAGAGAACTGAAAAGGAACTTTTTGAATCCAGATATTTTTCCTCAAACCTGGTCAGACTCCTGACCCTTTCTCTGTGTGCTTCACATCATAAATATTTACTGGGGTCAAGGGGAGTTAGTAAACAAAAAAAAAAAATGAACTTTTTATAGTAGATGTGGTTTGGCATCCTAGAAGAAGAGGGTTTTCTCAGGGTGACCATTATCTGTTGTCTACTCTGATCTACTCTGGTGTGTACTCGCTACTAGCCCCATCCACCTTGACCTTGATGCGTCCACCTGCTGGTCCCAGGTTTCACTGAACTGCTAGAGCCCAGGCCAGGGCAGACTTTGAAGCCAGGTTGCAAGACATGCCAGACCCCCATGTTCAGCGTAACTCACTGAGGGTAGAGAGTTCTTCTCATGTAGCTGGATGGGACAAAGGCCCCAGTGGATGGAAAAAGTGATTTCTGGGTCAGGAAGCTCAGTCTCCAGCAAACAGAAAGCTAATGAGAAGAGAAGAAGGCTGGATTAGGAGAGGGAAGATAGGGACCAGGAAGGAGAGAAGAGCAATCAGAGCGGACATTACCGAGTTCCAGGCTTTTTGTGATTCAGACTTCCTGTCGCTTTGGTCTTTTCATGATGAGATCTCATCTGGACTGGGATGATCTCTATGCCTATGGGAACAAATGTTTCTGTAGCCTAGTTACAGGAAAGGCAATCAGTCCTTTTTTTTTTTTTTTTTTTTCCTGTTTGGAAGTCACAGTGAGAGCAGAAAACTGATTATACCAGAGCTACTCTTAAAGGTAGAAGCTTCAAGACCAGCATTTTCTGAGTTCTGTCTTGCTCCTGCTTTTCTCTCCTACTCGATAGGTGGTAAGACTATCAAATCCTCAACAAAAACTGAAGAGCTTCCCTCCAATGGTCATAGGCCGCACCACACGGGCATCTTTTTATTTAATTTCCTCTTTGATTTTAAATACTGTCATAGGAGAATCCGGGAAGTGAGTGATTCTCACATAAAACCCTTGAGAAGGGTATATATAGATGAAGCAGTCAGTAATTGGTGAACTGGGCCTGGCAGCCTAGGAGATGAAGGAGCCAATGTCCTTTATTCCCTGAAGTCATAGCTTGAAGCCCAATTTGAAACTCATTAACTAGACAAGTTGAAATTTGTAAAAACGTCAGATGATTCGATTTGGTATGGTCTTTTGGAACTTCTGTGTTGAAGTTATGGTCTAGAATGAAATCACTCTCCCCAAATGTAGCACCTTGGATTATTGAATATTTCATGCTGAAAGAATTTGAGAAATGGCAGGTGCAGGAAGGACTTTCTGATCTTCCCCTGACACAGATCATAAAACTCTCACGTAAGAGGTGCCCTCCCTATACCTGGAGGAAAGGGGCGTCCTTATTTCTAAAGTGAAGGGACACAGAGAGGAATCTGAACAGGCCTTGCTAACTACCCATCCCCATTCCCCTCACTTGCACTTACCATACTTAGCTCACCTTTGTCTTATCACATCTTTCCATGACTTTCCAGTCTTTTTCATAAAAACAGGTTTGTACGTTTTGATCAACATGTTCCCATTGTGAGGTGTTAGCTAATCTATGGTGGTAATCAAATTGTAGTATGTATCTGGTGTGTATATATCAGGGGTGTCTGGGTGGCTCAGTTGGTTAAGTGAGTGTCCGATTCTTGATATTAGTTCACTAGGTTGTGATCTTGTGGTTGTGAGATCAAGCCCCGCGTTGGGCTCAGCGCTGAGCGTGGAGCCTGCTTAAGATTCTCTCTCTCCTTCTCTCTGCCCCTCCCCTGGTCACTCTCTCGCTCAAAATAAAGAGACATTTAAAAACAAATTGCAGTATATAAGTATATTATTATATCAATATGTTATATACTTTAAACTTATACAATGTTATATTTCAATTATATCTCAGTAAACCTGGGAAAATATCCCACTTGAGTTTAACTGTTTCTTCTGGTCTTCATTTTCTTATGAAGATTCCCATGTCACGCAAAACTTAAATAAATTTGTATGGGTTGTGATGAGCACCAGGCATTGTAAGTGCTGAATCACTAAATTCTACACTGAAACTAATATTGCACTGTATGTTAACTCACTGGAGTTTAAATAAAAACTTGAAAAAGAAGAGACAATTTGTGTGCTTCCCTTTTGTTTATCTGTCTTTTGCTCCAGGAGTCCCAGTCATGAACTTAAAAGGGTAGAAGAAAAAGATTTTTTTCCTCCCTACAGGTATAAATATTTGAACTGACTTTAGAAACCTTGGATTCATACGGTGTTTAAGGAATTAATAAGCTTTTTTTCTTTTAATCTTAAGAAATGCTAATCTTGAGAATTCGGGAAGAGGGAAACAGAAAATAATGAACACAGTTACGATACAATCCCTTTGTTTTAATCACTACATTCTCCCCTACTTTTAAGAAAAATTTTCAAACACCCAAATTAGGATATAAAATGAAGCAGTATATTATTAATATTGTCTTGTTTTTTTAGCATGCTAGATAAGATTCTTTTAAAAGGCTAGCGTTTTAGAACAATGTTGTCATTTAAATCTATCATTCGTTACAATTGTAACAGCACTCCAGCCAATGTTAAGGGTTAATTTAAGGGTCAGGGCACTGGGGTGGCTCAACTGGTTGAACGTCTGACTGTTAACTTCAGTTCAGGTTATGACCTCAGGGTTGTGGGATTGAGCCCTGTGTCGGGTTCTTCGAGGAGCATGGAGCCTGCTCTCTCTCTCTCTCTCTCAAGAAAAAAAAATAAACTAAAAAAAATAAAAGTTAATTTAAGGGTTAGCAAAATAACACACCCCTTGCTTGCTCACTTGATCAGTGATAAAACTAATTTACTTTCTTTGAGATTTGCAGACCACTGGCCTTGGGGAATGAAGGACCAGAATTTTCCCAGGTCACAGAGGCCAGAAAGTCTGTTTGAAATCTCACAGGCTTTCTGATTAGTCCAGTAGCAATCTTTTAGCAAAATGTTTTTTTTTAAGGTCACACAAATGACTTTACCAACCTCCCTTTGCGCATCTGTAGACCTTGCCCTCCTTTGCAGAAAGAACAGAGTACTCTTGCACAACCACCCCTGGGTACCAAGGAACCAGACCTTTTTGCACAATCCTCCCCTGGGCACAAGGAACTAGATAGAACTTCTTGCACAACCTCCAAGCACCGAGATAGCTCTGTAGCTGGCATCATCCAGTCTGCAGGTAATAAAGAAATGTCACAGACCAGAGCACTCCCTGAACTGAGTAAACCCCTTTAAAGATCTCTGGGCCAGGCAGAAACCCTGGCCTTCGGACAAGTTGGCCTTTGGACAAGAGTTCGCCTTCCCCAAAGGTGGCCAGCCTCCCGAATAAAGCTCGCATTCCCTTTCAGTCAAAACTTGTCTCTTGAGTATTAATTGGCCTTTCAAGGGACGGGCAGCCAAACATGGGTTTCGGTCACACAATTACTATTTGGTACAGTTATAATATTAAATGTATATTTAATGCTCATTAAATGTGTGTGTGTGTGTGTGTGTGTGTGTGTGTGTTACAAAGAAAATCACAGGCCCCAAATGGCATCACTTAGCTTAAGGCCCTAAGTCAGTAAACCAAGACTTAATAATCTTGCTGCAGTTTCAACCCCTCAGAAATGTAACCTTTAACCAGTCAACGTGGGAATTTCCTGGTCAGCACTAGGAAATTTACTGAAAGACATCCTAGGTTTCCCCTTGGGAGGGCAACCTTGCCTAAAACAATGGATTCTTTGCTAATAATTTCCTTTTTTCCACTCCCTCTCTACCTTTAAAAACCTTCCCTTTGGAGCACCCCTCTCCTTGGCTGATGGGATGCTGCCTGATTCATAAATCAATTAATAAAGCCAATTAGATCTTAAAAAAAAAATTTTTTTTTAAAAAACATTTATTTATTTTTGAGAGATAGAGACAGAGCATGAGCAGGGGAGGGGCAGAGAGAAAGGGAGACACAGAATCCGAAGCAGGCTCCAGGCTCCAAGCTGTCAGCACAGAGCCTGATGCGGGGCTCGAACTCACAAACGGTGAGATTATGACCTGAGCTGAAGTCCGACGCTTAACCAACTGAGCCACCCAGGTGCCCCAAAAGCCAATTAGATCTTTAAAATTTACTTGGTTTTTGCAGACATCAAATATACATTGCACATATACATATCAAAGCACATTAAAGTACTGAATAAAACCAAATCTGATGTCCTTGGGGAGTGTGGTGTGGTAACTTAGAAAAAATGCTTTTGCATGTGCAGATTGTTTTCAGAAGGAGGTTATAAAACGCTTTCATGGGGTGCCTGGGTGGTTCAGTCCGTTAGGTTAAGCGTCTGACTTTGGCTCAGGTCATGATCTCACGGTATGTGGGTTTGAGCCCCGCCTTGGGCTCTGTGCTGACAGCTTAGAGCCTGGAGCCTGCTTCGGATTCTGTGTCTTCCTCTCTCTCTGCCCCTCCGCTGCTTATGCTCTGTCTCTCAAAAATAAATAAACATTAAAATAAAACCCATTTTCTTTGCACTGTTTGCACGAGGTAGTGAGCTCTTCCATGCAAGTGTGTACTCTTTTCAAAATTTTGTAGGGGCGCCTGGGTGGCGCAGTCGGTTAAGCGTCCGACTTCAGCCAGGTCACGATCTCGCAGTCCCTGAGTTCGAGCCCCGCGTCGCGCTCTGGGCTGATGGCTCGGAGCCTGGAGCCTGTTTCCGATTCTGTGTCTCCCTCTCTCTCTGCCCCTCCGCCGTTCATGCTCTGTCTCTCTCTGTCCCAAAAATAAAAAAAAAAAATAAAATAAAAATAAAAAATTTTGTTAACATATTAACTCTTACTATGCTTTTGTGCACTGCAAGCCAAGAGGTAGTCATGAATACCTACAGTTCCTTAGTGGTTCTATGTTACCTCTCTGCCGAGGTTGTTATAAAATATTGTTATTTTGGACACTAATGCAGTTAAGACTATTTCTAGTACTCAAGCAAGAAGCAAAACAGAACAGATTGAAAATGAAACAAATGTTTGAAATGGGCTGAAACATGTTTGCCTTATATGAAAACCTAAAGTTTGATAATTATAGATTGGGATAAAACGTTTTACAAGAAGAATTGATAATTGGCTAAAATGGCTTAGGCAAATATCCTTTAGGTGGAAAGCCTGCGGAGTTCTGCAAGGGCAGTCTCAGGGCACCGGGACATAAAGAAGTGGGAGATGTGCAGAGAGAGAAGGACCACAGACAGGGCTTTTGGTCCTCCCAAATGGAAAGAGGTCATCATAAGCCTTGGGTAGGAACATATGTCTGTATTTTAGTTTGTTTCATTCATTCATTCATTCAGAGAGAGAGAGAGAGTGCATGAGCGAGTGGAGTAGTGGCAGAGAGAGAGAGAGAGAGAGAGAGAGAGAGAGAGAATCCCAGGCTGACAATGCGGAGCCTGACCTGGGGCTTGATCCCAGGAACTGTGAGATCATGACCTGAGCTGAAGCCAAGAATTGGATGCTTAACCGACAGAGCCACCCAGGCGCCCCTAGTTTCATTTTAAAGTCCTGGGCCAAAGCCTTTCTTCATTATCAGTCCCAGGCATCAACGCAGTGAATCCCCTATATCCATACATATTCTGGGACAAGGAGATGTTCTACATTTGACAGCTTCTCAATGATCTCCTCTCCAGGCTGACTCTTTCCCCATCTCTATGAAGCACTATTTGCTCTGCCCACTTCTCTCCCTTCTCTCACTCCTCCCTCTCCGTCCACTTCATTCTAGCTTTGATCCCTTTTATGCCCTATTCTTGTGGTAGGAGTGTTATGTTTATATGTTTACTTGGTGTGAAAGGCAGAATTCTAAAGATGGCCCTTCAAGATTCCCAGTCTCTTGTTATTCAAACCCAGATCTAGAGACTGCTGTGAAGGGATTTCGTAGATGTAATTAAAGTCCCAGATCAGTTGACCTTAAAATACGAGATTATACAGGTGAGCCTAATCTAATCACAGGAGTCTTTTAGAAGCAGAGTTTTCTCCAGATGGAAGCGGGAGGGGAAATGAGAGATTTGGAGCGTGAGAGGTAGGCGATATGCTGTTTTGAAAATGGAGAGGGCCCTGTGAGAAGTGAAGGGGCCTTGATAAGGAGGGATGACCCCCTGTCAGCAGCCAGCAAGGAAATGGGGACCTCAGACCTACAGTTTCAAGGAGCTGAATTCTGCCAACAACCAGAATGAGCTTAGAAGCAGATTCTTCTCCAGAGCCTGTGGATAAGAGCCCAACCCAGCCAGCAGCTTGATTTCTGTGAGACCTGTGAGACCCTAAACAGAGAACCCAGTCGAGTCTGCCCAAATTTCTGACCTAGAGAACCGGAAGGTAATAAACGGACGTTATTTTAATTTGCTAAAGTTTTGCTAATTTATTATGACAATAATAGAAAGCAATAGAGAACTAGTATACCTGGTAAATTGTGACTTGCCTCTGTTGGCTACATTTTTCTTTCTGCCTATTTAGAGACATTTTACCACCACCCATTCATTATCCTTTCCTCCACCCCCCAAAGCTCAAATCTTTGTTTTCCCTTTCTCAGAGATCCAGGATCTTTTATGCCTATAAAACCTTTCCCCAGGCACATTAATTCAAATTAAACATTCAGGATGCAAAATATTTCAGGGTCCATCCCAATTTGAATGATTTTCAAAAATGTGAATCATGACTTGACATGTCATTAACTAAAACTGTGAAGCTGAGGTTTTCTGATTTACGTGCTCTGTGTCTGAATAGGATTGATTCTGAGCCATGGCAAGCAAAATAGCTTCCAGCACTTTCCTTGGTGATTTTTCAAAAGGGAGCATCAGCATGCATATTGCAACATGTGACAAAATAGGAAATCAGGAACTTAATGTCAGTCATGAGATTTCTTGCTGCAGTTCTGTTCTGTTTTCTTCATGTTATATCTCTTCTGTGCTGAGACATTGTAAATATTTTATCGTCATTCTCCTCAGAGCTGCTTTCACCTCCTTGTTCTTCCAGCTGTAGATGAGCGGATTCACCAGGGGCGTGATTACACTGTACTGTATGGAGAGGATCAGCTCCAGAGGTGAACCCGAGGTTGGCATGAGATAGCGAAAAATGGCTGAGCCATAGAACAGGCTCACTGCAGTGAGGTGGGAGGAGCAGGTGGAGAAGGCCTTGCTTCTGCCTGAGGTGGAGCCGATGCTCAGGATGGTGGAGACAATGCGAACGTAAGAGAAAAAGATCAGGAGGCAGGTCCCAATGGCATGCAGGAGCGCAGAGCAGAGTAGCATCGCAGAGTTGGTGGAGACATCAGAGCAGGAGAGAGGGAAGAGGGAAGGCAGCTCACAGGAGTAGTGGTGGATGGTTTGAACATCACAGAAGTCCATATTCAAAGCCAGGAGGATGTTCATGAGTGCATCCAGAAAGGCCACAACCCAAGAACCCCACACCAGCCTCTCACATAGCTGTTTACTCATCACCTGGCCATAGAGCAGAGGGTGGCAGATGGCGGCATAGCGGTCATAGGCCATCACTGAGAGCAGGCAAGCCTCAATCCCTGTAGTGGCAAACACAAAGAATACCTGAGCCAGGCAGCCCTCTACTGAGATGGCTTTTCTCTGAGACAGGAGGTTCTCCAGCAGCTTGGGCACAGTGACGGAAGAATAGAAGAGGTCTTGGAAGGAGAGGTGGCTGAGGAAGAAGTACATGGGTGTGTGGAGGTTAGAGTCTGTATGGATCACGAGTATGATCAGCAGGTTCCCCAGCAGAGTCAGAAGGTAAATCATCAGGAACAGAACAAAGAGCAGAGCCTGGACATGGGGGTCAGCAGACAGCCCGAGGAGAATGAACTCTGTGATGCGGCTGTGATTCCCTGAGGCCATTTATGGTCACTGTTCTTTAGAGAAAATTTAGGAAGACCATTAAATTTTCTTCTTTCCATAACAGTTTGCAGAAGGTATTATTCTTTGTTATTCATTCCCTGTATCTTTCCCTATATATCCCTCCTGCCTGGTCTGATCTTCATGTTCATAGCCCTCATATCTGCCTTCGATGGTTCCATGGAATCCTTCTCCTCCCCGGCTCTCTGCGGTGCTGTCTCTGAGCTCTGGACCAGCCCCACTGGACTTTTTCCTAATAAGGCTAATGTGTGGGGGTATGGTCGACTACGTAGGCCTACCAGAGAACTGTCCCATGACTAAGTTACACAATCCCGAAGCTAGGTGAATTCCAGCAGATGTCTTGGAGAGGCTGATGCAGATCTCTGCTCACATCTAATACCTGGTTTTTACTCCGTTCTTCAAAACCCACTGACGGTTCATTAACTGATTAATGATAGCAAAGTTGTGTTTGCGTAGCTGTTGATCTTGTACAAATGACCTCCGCACATGTTTTCCACTGTGTGTGTGTTTGTACAGGAGATGGTGAGGGAAGAGACTGAACTCATTTCACAGGTGAGAACATTTAAGCCCAGTGATCCTAGAACTTGTCTAGATCCCCACACTGATCAGTTCTTTGAACAGCAAGGAATTGAATCTGCCACATATTCCAGATTCTGAGCTGGAATATCTATTCCAGATATAGAGCTGATCTACTAAATGACCTGCTTAGAGAAAAAGCCAAACTCCCTAGTTTGGATTTCAAAGTGTTAATCACCCAAGGTTCTCTAGATGCCCTGCTGCTGAGGCCAGTAGGCATTTCTTGTTCCCCATCACTCTTGTTCTCTCTGATTTGATTTAGGTTGACCTATTTTGCGTTTCTACTATTGATTTACATCTTATTTATCTTGAAATTCCCACCTTATTTACCACCTGATCCATGAGTTCTTCTTTGACCACTTCCTTCTTTGTTCTCACATAAATCTCTGGGAAAATCATCATGAACCATATTTTTCAGGTGATGAAAATAAAGCTAAATAAGCTAATGTGAGATTCTAATTAATCTCTTTCTAGTCAGGAATCGTAAAACCTTGTCTGCTTCCCTTTTCTGGTAATAATTCATCAACACATTGTAAGTTCTGCCATTATTTATATTACTAGCTTGCTTTATCACCTAGTTTTGAGTGTATTGTTTCCTATGTCTACAATGAGAGTGCAGTTTCAAGGAGGGCAGGAATTATTTTCTAACTCACCTCCTCATCAATATTTAATGGACCTTAAATGAACCATTGTTAATTAAATACAAAAATAAACAAAATTGAACAGATTATGTAGTAAAAACTCTTAGTGATTATCTCTAGGTCCAGAAGGTCAACTTCAGGTCAAGGGCAAAGCATTAAGGGGGCCTGGAATTAGAAGAGAAAGAGAAGAGGTGGAATATTTCTCTCCTTTTTGCTGTAATAGACTGAAAGAGGGCTTATTCCTTCTGAAATCACTAATACCTACAGATATCTGCTTCATAGTGATCACCCCACACTTTGCTTATTTAAGCATCCATCCATCCATCTATCCACCTATCCATAATGTTATTGAACAAAAGTTTTTTGAATCTCTGTTCACTGTAAGGCACTGTGCTGTGCATGCAGTTGAAGACAACTCTCCAGTGTACTTTTGTTAACTGTTGTGTGAATGTACCTACCCGAGTATTACTGAGGTGTGATAATCCCCCTAGCCTGTGTCCTCCTCATCAGATGCAACCTATGGTTGACGTTCATACGCAGACTTTCCTGGGATCTTCATGAGTGCTTTGCTACTATTAAAGTATTCTGATCTGCCCTTTGAACTCCAAATCTTTCTTGGGACCTCTACTTTTTGTGTCTACCACACAAGTCTAATCATAGGACTTGCAATAAAAGGCATAATCTTGCTCAGAAGTAAAATTTCCTAGGCCTTGAACTTCCTCTCCACCCTCCCCGTCCCTGATACTATATCTATCAAGTATATACCTCCCAAACTTTGTGCCCTTATTTAGAATGTGTTTCTGAATTACCTCTGAATTCTGTCCAGTGGGTAACCTATAGTCCCAGGGGGTTGTGCCAAACCAATGAAGAAGATTCAGTAATGAAGAAGCACTACCTGCAAAAGTCAGTTTTATCTTTGAGTCCATAAAACTCTTAATTTTTTTTGACATATTACTTTACTTGCTTTTAAAAAATCTGTTATTTTATTTAAATCTTATTTAAATGTACCCAGCAAAAATGCCAATAAATTTTATAAATCATAGTTTGGGTCTTTTAAAAACTAGCAACATAATATGCTTTATGATGACCAAACAACAATACTAAATCTGAGTTGTAGGAGCTGTTAACTTATAATCTGTTTGAATGTTTAGCTTCAAATAAAACTAAAACCCACCACATGCTAACATATTGTCACAAAATGTTCTCAGAAATGCCCTTTGCCTCACTATGTGTCAGTATTTTTCTGTTTCTTCACTGAGGTATAGAATGCAGCCATATCAGGTGTCAAAGTACTCATTTTAAACTGCCCTATCCTGCTCATTTCAGGAATCCTATTGGATGGAAGACTGATGATATATACTATCCCCTAGCAAGTCCATAACATTCTTTTGAAAGTGAACAACTTCCCTGGATTTTACACTAACAAAATAACACTGTGAACAAAATCCATTCTAGTCAAGACTGTGAACATTTTTAAGAATTTGGTATTTAGTATTCAAATCAGAGAAATTGGTTCAATTCTTTTATGGTGACTCTCTAATATAGACCTGGCTATAAGGACCAATTCTTAGTATGAAAATACTCTAGCATCTACAGAGCATATTAGAGAAGCTGTTCATTGTGGATCCAAAACCTGAAAATTTATCCTGGAATGGAGGCACCACAGTCTATCGGTGAGACAGCTACATCATGTGACTTGATGACCCATCTCACTCTAGGCTCAAAGCATGGACCTTTTGACAAATGATACCTTCTTTCAAAGAAGGACAATGTCTTTATGTTAATCTTTAAGGAAATGATAAGATGCTAATACCAAACTCTTCTCACTTACCTCCCAGAAGAAACACAGTGAATTCAGTTCAGTCCAAAGTTGGAGTGAATGGTTCCAGATCTAAAAATGGTTGTGAATGTAGGGGGTTTGGGGTAGTTCCTGAAAAGGTAGAGGTGGGAAGAGCAACCCAAGGGTTTCTTCTTCTGAGACTGTTTATCAATTTTCCTTGAACTGCACACAGAACAACAACAACAAAAATAAACTCATTTAGCATTCCACGTTTTTTTTCAAAGACCATCTTAACAGAAGTAGAATATAAAGTTGAAATCAAATAGCATCATAAATAATCACTATCTTCCTTTTTGCTGAAATTTCAACACTGGAGATTGCTTTTACCCAAGTGAGTTTATGTCTAAAGTAAAATAAGTTTGGGTAAGGGTTGTACATTGAGATAGTTATGAAGTATCAAGTCTTTAGGTCTAATGATGCCACCAATGTTTTACAAGGTGAGCAGTAGTAGTTAAGGACCAATAATCAAAATATGAGACTTACTTCGGTAGGTGCCTGATACTTGGCCTGGTATAGTTCAACTCAGAAAATGTTGAAGTCTTAATTGATAAGTGAAGTTAGGAGGAGAGAGCTGAAATGCTTCAGTACTTATAGAAGGGCCTGATGATCGGAATAAATTGTTATAAATATGTATCCCACATTTTTGCATTAATTATCTTAGCACAGATCAGAATGGGAATGGGTAATAATAGAGAAATGAATTCTTTGCACAAATAGGATTGAGGAAAAAAGAGTATATCTTAGGGCACCAATATTTTCTGATATTTTCTGCTAAAATTCATGGAATCCCCTTTCCCAATAATTAACATTCTTCATTGAGTAAACACTGACCTCCTCATTATCTAATAAGAGAACTTGAGGACAAAGGTCCACTGGAACATAACAAGAAATATAGACATGCTTTAGGGAGCATTGCTATACAATGGTGTCTCTGTTAGTGGAATGTGAGGTGAGAAAGTGAAAAGAGGTGTCCCAGAGATGCAGGGAGAGAAGACCTGAGGAGAGATATTAATAAAAGTATAAAGTGACTGGAAAGGATTTGGGAAAAACTTTCAGAAAAATTACAGAAAATATTACCATGCTCCTGTCTTTTCTGGTACTGAAGACATTTTGTAGTTCTTTTTCTACGTAGAACTTATCTGAGGTTCTAAGAACTAATATTTCAATAAAATAACTCCAGGGAAAACAGCAATTTTTATTTTTCCAGTTGGGAGTCACAGTGAGGGCAGGAAGACAGACTGTCCTAGATTTAGATTGTCCTGAAGTCTTGGTCATCCATGTCTCCACTGGCCACAGTGAAAAGATTCTCAGATCCTCAACAAGTACAATTTGGGTAAGAGATTTCTCTCAGATGATCTTGGGCCCGGCTACTTGGTGTCTTTTCATTTAGTTTTCTCTGCGACTAAATACTGTGTTCAAGAGAGTAGTTCTTAGCTCTAACTTCTAGAAAAGCAATTATAGGTCATGCAGTTAGTTTATTGGCTGACTGAGCTTGGGAGCTCAAGAGAAAGATGGAGTTAGTTATTCCCTGGAGTTAGAGCCTGAAGCCAAGATTACATGCGTTAATTGGAGAAGTTGCATTTTGCAAATTCTGCAGATTATCTCAGATATTGGCTTCAGAACTTGACTTCAAAATCTTACTGGAAACTTGAGTGAGAACTCTGGGTGTCTGGTGTTTTTTTCTGTACTTTCCTCCCTCCCTTTCTTCCCTCTTGCTTTTTCAGCTTTGTTGAGCTATACTTGAAAAATAAAATTTTATATATTTAAAATGTGCAATGTGATGCTTTACATATTTTTGCTTTGTGACATGATTAACACAATCAGATTAATTAGCCCATCCATTGCCTGACATAGTTACATGTTTGTGTCTGTGTGTGGTGAAATGCTTAAGGTCTATTCTCAGCAAATTTCAAGTATACAACAGAATATTATTATTATTATTTTTTAATATAAGAAGTTTATTGTCAAATTGGTTTCCATACAACACCCAGTGCTCATCCCAAAAGGTGCCCTCCTCACTACCCATCACCCACCCTCCCCTCCCTCCCACCCCCCATCAACCCTCAGTTTGTTCTCAGTTTTTAACAGTACAACAGAATATTATTAATTATAGTTATCATGATGTACATTAGATCCCCAGAGCTTATTCATCCTATAACTGAAGGCTTGCACCCTTTGACCATCATCTTCTTATCTTCTCCACCCCCAGCCCCTTGTGACCACCATTTACGATTCTACTCTTCGTTTCTATGCATTCATTTTTTAAAATTAATTAATTCATTTATTTTAAAGATTCCACATATTAGTGAGATCATAAAGTATTTGTCTTTATCTCTGGCTAATTTCACTTAGTATAATGTCCTCTAGATTCATCTGTGTCGTTGCAAATGGCAGGATCTCCTTTCTCATTGTATATATTCAATTGCATATATATATATATACCACATCTTTATCCATTCATCCATTGATGGACGCTTCAGTTGTTCCCATGTTTGCTATTGTGAACAACACTGTAATGAACACGGGAGTACAGATATCTCTTTGAGATACTAACCTTGTTTCCTTTGGATACATGCCCAAAGCAGAATTCCTGGATCATATGGTAGTTTTATTTTTAATTTTTGATGAATCTCCATACTGTTTCCTGTAATTGTGGTACCAATTACATTCCCACAATGTCCCAAGGGTTCCCTTTTCTCCACATCTTTGCCAACACATATCTATTTTCTTTTTGATAATTGCCATTCTAACAGGTTTGTAGTTTTGATTTGCATTTTCCTAATAATTAGTGATGTTGAACATTTTTTCATGTACCTGTTGCCATTTGAATGTCTTTGGAAAAATGTCTGTTCAGGTGATTTGCCCATTTTTTTAAATTGGATTATTTTTTGTTGTTGTTGAGTTGGATAAGTTCCTTATGTATTTGGGATATTAACTCCATGACAGTTGTATGGTTTGCAAATACTTCTCTAATTCTGTAGGTTGCCTTTTCTTTTTGTTGGTTGTCTCCTTTGATGTATAGGAGTTCCACTTGTTTATTTTTGCTTTTATTGTTTATACTTTTGGTGTCTTATCCAAAAAAATAATTGCCAAGAGCAAATCAAAGGGCTTTATCCCTATGTTTTCCTTTTTAAATTAATTTTTAAAAACATTTATTTATATTTAGAGAGAGAATGAGAGTGAGAGAAAGAGAGACAGATCGTAAGCATGGGAGGGGCAGAGAGAGAGAGGGAGACACAGAAACTGAAGCAGGCTCCAGGGCCTGAGCTGTCAGCACAGAGCCCAGTGTGGAGCTGGAACCCATGAACTACGACCTCATGACCTGAGCTGAAGTGGGACGCTTAACCAACTGAGTCACCCAGGAGTCCCAACCCCTATGTTTTCTTCTAGGAGTTTTATGGTTACAGGTCGTATGGTCTTATGTTTAAGTACTTAATCTATTTCAAGTAGTTTTTGTAAGTGGTGTAAGATAGGGGCTTAGTTTCATTCTTTTGCATGTGGATATCCAGTTTTCCCAACACAATTTATCAGAAGCTATCCTTTCTATATTGTGTAATCTTGTGCCCTTGCAAAGGTTGGCTCACTATATATACATGTGTTTATTTCTGGACTCTTGATTCTATTCCAATGGTCTATTTTTATGTCAATATCATACTATTTTGATTACTATAGCTTTGCTACATAGTTTGAAATTAGGAAATATAATGCCTCCGGTTTTGTTTTTCTTTCTCAAGATTGCTGTGATTATGTGGACTCTTTTATGGTTCCATACAAATTTTAGGATTTAAGAAATCTATTTCTGTGAAAAATGCCATTGGAATTTTGATAGGGATTGCACTGAATTTGTAGATGGCTTCGAATAGTATGGGCATTTTAACAATATTAATTTTTCTGATCCATGAACATGGATATCTGACCATTTATTTGTGTCTTCCTCAATTTCTTTCAGGAGTGTCTGATAGTTTTCAGTGCACAAGTCTTTCACCTTCTTGGTTAAATTTATTCCTAAGTCTTTTATTGTTTTGGATGCAATCATAAATGGGATTGTTCTCTTTTCTTTTCAGACAGCTTGATCTTAGTGTATAAAAAGGTAACTAATTCTTTTTAATTTAAAATTTTTATTTAAATTCTACTTAGTTAAATTCTAGTTAGTTAACACACAGTGCAATATTGGTTTCAGGAGTAGAATTCAGTGATTCATCAATTACATACAACACCCAGTGCTCATCATAACAAATACCCACCTTAGTACCCATCACCCATCTAGCCCATCCCCCATTCACCTCCCTCCATCAATCCTTAATTTGTTCTCTATCTTTTAGAGTCTCTCATGGTCTGTTTTTCTCTATTCCACACCCCTCCCCCATCTGTTCATCTATTTTGTTTCTTAAATTCCACATATGAGTGAAAGCACGTGGTATTTGTCTTTCTCTGACTGACTTCTTTCGCTTAGCATAATACGGTCTAGCTCCATCCACATTGTTGCAAATGGCAAGATTTCATTAATTTTGATGGTTGAGGAATATTCCATTGTGTGTGTATATATGTATATATATGTGTATATATGCATGTATATATATATATATATATATACATCACATCTTCTTTATGTATTATATATATGTGTATATATGTGTGTATATAGGATTTAAGAAATCTATTTCTGTGAAAATATACCTTTGTTCTGTATATATATATATATATACAGAAGATGTGGTATATATATATATATATATATACACCATATATATATATATACATATATATATATATACCATATATATATATATATATACACCATATATATATATATATATATATACACGATATATATATATATATACACACACACACATATAAAGAAGAAGAAGATGTGGTATATATATATACATATATATGTATATGTCAATGGACATTTGGGCTCTCTCCATAACTTGGCTGTTGTGGATAGTGTTATAAACACTGGGGTGTATGTACCCCTTCAAACTTGTACTTTTTGTATCCTTTGGGTAAATACCTAGTAGTGCAATTGCTGGATTGTAGGGTAGTTCTATTTTTACCTTTTTGAGGAAACTCCATGCTGTTCTCCAAAGTGGCTGTACCAGTTTGCATTCCCACCAACAGTGCAAGAAGTTTCCCCTTTGCATCCTTGCCAGCACCTATTGGTTCTTTTGTTGTTAATTTTAGGCATGCTGACAGATGTGAGGTGGTATCTCATCATGTTTTGTTTTTTTCTTAATTTTTATTTTTATTTATTTATTTTTTTATTTTATTAAAAAAAAATTTTTTTTTAACGTTTATTTATTTTTGAGACAGAGAGAGACAGAGCATGAACAGGTGAGGAGCAGAGAGAGAGGGAGACACAGAATCTGAAACAGGCTCCAGGCTCTGAGCTATTAGCACAGAGCCCGACGCGGGGCTCGAACTCACGGACCGTGAGATCATGACCTGAGCCGAAGTCGGACGCTTAACCGACCAAGCCACCCAGGCGCCCCTTTTTCTTAATTTTTAAACAAAAAAGTTTTTAATGTTTATTTTTTTATTTTTATTTTTAATTTTTATTTATTTATTTTGAGAGAGAGAGACACACACACACAGAGTGTGAGTGGCAGAGAGTGAAGAATGGAGAGAATCTCAAGCTGGTTCTGTGCTGTCAGCACAGAGTCGATGCGGGGCTCCATCCCACGACCCTGGGATGATAACTGAGCCGGAATCAAGACTCAGATACTCAATCAACTGAGCCACCCAGGCGCCCCTTTAATGTGTGTGTGTGTGTGTGTGTGTGTGTGTGTGTGTATATATGTATGTATTTTTTTTTTAATGTATATTTTTGAGAGAGAGAGAGAGAGAGAATCTGAAACAAGCTCCAGAGCTGGTTGCAGGGCTGCAACTCAGGCTGCAACAGTGAGATCAAGACCTAGCTGAAGACATGCTTAACTGACTGAGCCATCCAGAGGCCCCTAATTTTTTTTTTTAATGTTTATTTATTTTTGAGAGAGAGAGAGAAAGAGACAAAGAGCCAGTGGGAGAGGGGTGAAGAGAGAGGGAGACAGAATCTGAAGCAGACTGCAGGCCCTGAACTGTCAGCACAAAGCCCAACATGGGGCTTGAACCCACAAACCGTGAGATCATGTCCTGAGCAGAAGTCCGATGTTTAACTGACTGAGCCACCCAAGCGCCCCTCATAGTGGTTTTTATTTGTATTTCCCTGATGATCAGTTGCATATCTTTTCATGTCTGTTGGCC
The DNA here is from genome assembly GCF_046562875.1 of Panthera onca. Taxonomy (NCBI): domain Eukaryota; kingdom Metazoa; phylum Chordata; class Mammalia; order Carnivora; family Felidae; genus Panthera; species Panthera onca. The sequence goes on along the minus strand of NC_138345.1, from coordinate 75,128,447 downwards.
ATCCGGATGTCTTCTTTGGAAAAGTGTCTATTCATGTCTTCTGTCCATTTCTTTAAAAAAGAATTTTTTTTAATTTTATTTATTTTTGAGAGAGAGAGGGAGTGTGAGTGAGGGAGAAGCAGAGAGAGGGAGACACAAAATCTGAAGCAGGCTCCAGGCTCTAAGCTGTCAGCACAGAGCCCGATACAGGGCTCGAACCCACGAACTGTGAGATCATGACCTGAGCCGAAGTCAGATACTTAACTGACTGAGCCAGCCAGGTTCCCCTTCAGTCTATTTCTTAAAAGGATTATTTGTTTTTTTAGTGTTGAGTTTGCTAAGTTCTTTATAGATTTGTAAATGCTAAGCCTTTATTAGGTCATTTGCAAATATCTTTTCCCATTCCATTAGTTGCCTTTTAGTTTTATTGTTTCCTTCAATGTATAGAAGCTTTTTATTTTGATGAAGTTCCAATAGTTCATTTTTACTTTTGTTTCCCTTGCCTCTGGTGACCTGTCTAGTAAGAAGTTGCTATGGCCAAGGTCAAAGAGGTTGCTACCTGTGTTCTCCTTTAGGATTTTGCTGGTTTCCTGTCTCACATTAGCTCTTTCATCCATTTTTAATTTATTTTTATATGTGGTATAAGAAAGTGGTCTAGTTTCATTCTTCTGCATGTTGCTGTCCAATTTTCCCAACACCGTTTGTTGAAGAGACCGTCTTTTTTCCATTAGATATTCTTTTTTCTGCTTTGTTGAAGATTAGTTGACCATAAACTAACTTTTATATGTTGATTTTGTGTCCTGCAACTTTACTGAATTAATTGATTAGTTTAATAGCTTTTTGGTGGAGTCTTTAGTATTTTCATATGTATGATCACCTCATCTGCAGACAGAAACAATTTTTCTTCTTCCTTTCCAATTTAGATGCCTTTTGTTTCTTTTTCTTACCATTTTTTTCTGGCTAAGACTTACAGAACTATGTTGAATAGTAATGGTGAGAGTAGGCACCCTGTCTTCATCTTATTCTTTGAGGAAAAACTTTCTGTTTTCACATTAAGTGTGATATTAGCTATGGACTTACCATATATGGTCTTTGTTATGTTGAGGTACATTCTTTCTGTATCTTATCGGTTGAGAGTTTTTTTCATGAAACGATGTTCAATACTGTCAAATTCTTTTTCTGCATGTATTAAGATGATCATAGGTTTTCTGTCTTTTGTTAATGTGGTGTATATCATGTTTTTTGATCTTCAGTATTGAACCATTCTTGCATTTCTGGAATAAATCCTACTTGATTGTGGTGTATGATCCTTTTAAAAAAAATGTTTATTTGGGGCGCCTGGGTGGCTCAGTCGGTTAAGCGTCCGACTTCAGCTCAGGTCATGATCTCGCAGTTCGTGAGTACAAGCCCCACGTTGGGCTCTGTGCTGACAGCTCAGAGCCTGGAGCCTGTTTCAGATTCTGTGTCTCCCTCTCTCTGACCCTCCCCCATTCATGCTCTGTCTCTCTCTGTCTCAAAAATAAATAAACGTTAACAAAAAGTAAAAATTAAAAAAAAATGTTTATTTATTTATTTGTTTTAGGGAGAGAGAGACAGAGCATGAGTGGGAGAGGGGCAGAGAGAGAGGGAGACACACAGAATCCAAAGCAGGCTCAGGCTCTGAGGTGTCAGCACAGAGCCCGATGCAGGGCTTGAACTCACAGACTATAAGATCATGACCTGAGCTGAAGTTGGATGCTTAACTGACCGAGCCACCCTGGTGCCCCATGTACAATCCATTTAATGTGTTCTTGAATTCAGTTTGATAGTGTTTGATTGAGGGTCTTTGTATCTATTTTAATGAGGGATATTGGCCTGTAATTTTCTTGTAGTATCCTCGTCTGGCTTTGGTATTAGGGAAATGCTGTTATTATAAAATGTTCCCTCCTCTTCAGTTTTTTGGAAGAGTTTGAGAAGGATTGGTATGACCTCTTATTTTAATATTTGGTAGGATTCAACAATAAAAGCATCAGGTCATAAGCTTTTCTTTGTTGAGAGGTTTGATTACAGATTCAATCTCTTGTTATTGGTCTGTTTAGATTTTATATTTCTTCATGACTCAGTCTTGGCAGGTGATATATGTCTAGCAATTTCTCCATTTCTTCTAGGCTATGTAATTTGTTGGTATATAATTATTCATAGCAGTCTTTTTTAATCTTTGTTTTTCTGTTGTATCAATTGTAACATCTCCTCTTTCATTTCTGATTTTTTTAATTTTTTTTTTTTTAACGTTTATTTTTGAGACAGAGAGAGACAGAGCATGAACGGGGGAGGGTCAGAGAGAGGGAGACACAGAATCTGAAACAGGCTCCAGGCTCTGAGCTGTCAGCACAGAGCCCGACGCGGGGCTCGAACTCACCGACTGCGAGATCATGACCTGAGCCGAAGTCGGCCGCTTAACCGACTGAGCCACCCAGGCGCCCCTCATTTCTGATTTTATTTATAGTTGACCCTTTAACAACCCGAGTCAGTCAAAAATCTGCATATAGCTTTTGACTCCTCCTAAACTTAACTACTAAGAGTCTACTCTTGACCAGTCTACTGTTGACCTTGCTGATAACAAACAGTTGGCTGTTGATGGTCTCTATTTCATTTTTCATTTCATTCATTGTATTCTTCAGCTCCAGAAGAAGCTGAATTATTTTTAATAATTTCTATCTTTCTGCGAAAGCTCTTACTGTGTTCATGTATCATTTTCCTGATTTAGTTGAATTGTCTTTCTGTGTTTTCCTGTAGCTTATTGAGCTTCCTTAAAACATCTATTTTGAATTCTTTATAAGGCAAATCATAGATCTCCAGTCCTTTGGGTTGGTTACTGAAAAATTATTTTGTTCCTTTGGTGGTGTCAGGTTTCCTTGATTTTTCTTATTCCTTGATGTCTTGTGTTGTCTTTGCATTTGAAGACTCAGTCACCTCCTCCAGTCTCTACTGCCCTGCCTTCAGGAGAGAAATACCTTGTGTTGGCCTTCTAGGTATTTTGAGGCTTTCTCTGAGTTTTTCTATGGATACACCTACTCTATGCTTCTTGCTTCCTCTTAGGCAGAATTCTTAAAATTGTTTGCCTTTTTTTGATCCTGCAAAGCCAGGGCGGGTACCAACAGCCTCCTGTTTGCTTTCCCTAGGGCAGTGTTGAATGCATCGATGCGGAATGCATCAGTATCCATGCATTTTCTTAGTCCTATAGAGTTGTGCCATTTTTCTACATTTTCTCACTAGCTGTCTGCAAAGGCTTTTATTTGTTGCCATTGGGGACCACACAGGTTGACAGCTACAGGGTGGTAGGGTATGTGTGTTAGGCATCTGGAATGTTGGGGGTGCCCATGGGCCAGGTGGGGGGGATCCACAGGTGAGGTATCACCAGCAGCTCATAGGCTGTCTTCTTGGTGGTATCTGTGAAGTGGTTAGTAGGACCCATGTCTCTTTGATGCCCTCTGAGAGCAACTGGCTGCTGTTCTCCAAGACCCTTCATTCATAGTCATGTAGCACACCTTAGTATTCTGGAGGAGGCAAGAAAGAAGTTGGCCTCCTTCTTATCCCATACAGCTGGGGAAGCCAGGTGCTTACTCACATGCTCCCATTTTCCTCCATGGGAGAAATTATGGGCTGAGAAGGTCTCTCTTGGCACTGAGCTGTGCCCTTTGGGGAGGGGTGACATGGGTACAGAATAACTGTTCATTGTACCCTCTCCAGTGCATCTAATCATGGATAATTTTTCCTCTAACAGTTTACTGGAAGTTCTTCCTCTTGCACCTGTTTAGGAGGGTGTATTAGTCATGCTTCTCCAGAGAAATAGAAAGAGTAGGCTTTGTATTCATGTATGGAATAAGTTTTATTTTAAGGAATTTGCCTATGTGATTGTGGAGGTTTGGTGATTCCAAAATCTGATGGAGGAAGTTGGTAGACTGGAGACTTGGGAAAGAGCTGCAGCTCAAGTCCAGAAACAATCAGCTGGTAAACCAGGTAGAACTGATGTTGTAAATGAAGCTTAAAGGCAGTCTGCTGGAAGAATTCCCTCCTGCTCAGGGGAGGGCAGCCTTTTGTTCTATTTGATCCTGCAACTGATTGGACAAGGCCCACCCATATTATGGAGGGCAATCTACTTTACTCTAAATCTGTGAAAATTAAATGTTAATTTCATCCAAAAACATCCTCACAGAAACATCCAGAATAATGTTTGACCAACTATCTTGGCATCATGGCCCAGCCAAATTGAGACATAAAATTAGCCAACAGAGAAGGGATAGAGTAAAAAGTGAGAAATGCTTTCAAGTACAATGACATATCAAACTTATGTTTTTCGTGGTAGTCCATTTCAAAAAAGAATTATTTTTTTAATAGATACTTTAAGTATTTTAGAAGATTTAAAACATCCTCCCAAGCTTTAGCGTAAGAATATCTCACCATCCACCAGAATAGTCTGGAGAAATATTCAGAATGCCTTGGACCATGTGGTACTTGTCATGAATTAACTGATCCGTGCTGGTCACAACATTGATTACCATGGATGATGAGATTGGAGATGGGAAGTTCAACGGTACTTTAAAAGAATTATTCACCAAGAGTGCCTGGGTGGCTCAGTCAGTTAAGCGTCCAGCTGTTGGTTTAGGCTCAGGTCTTGATCTCACAGTTCATGAGTTTGAGCCTGGAGTCAGGTTCTGCACTGACAGTGCAGAGCCTGCTTGAGACTCTCTATCTCCCTCTCTCTGCCTCTCCACCATTTGTGTTCTCTCTCTCTCTCTCAACACAAACAAATACACTTAAAAAAAGAAAAGAATTATTCACCATGATCAAGTGGAATTCATTCCTGGGCTGCAGGTCTGGTTCAATATTCATAAATCAATCAATGTGATATATCACATTAATAAAAGAAAGGATAAGAACCACATAATCTTTTCAATAGAAGCAGAAAAAGCATGTGACAAAATACAGCATCCTTTCTTGATAAAAGCCCTCAAGAAAGCAGGGATAGAAGGAACATAAACATGATAAAAGCCCTATATGAAAGGCCCACAGCTAATACCATCCTCAATGGGGAAAAACCTGAGAGCTTTCCAACTAAGATCAAGAAGGAGAATTTTTTTTAAATAAAATTTTAATGTTAGAATAGTTTTAGATTTATATAAAAGTTGCAAAGATAGTACAGAGCATTCCCATATACCCCCACCCAGTCTTCATTATTATTAACATTTTATTTACATTAGTATGGTATACTTATCATAATTAATGAACCATATTGATAAATTATTACTAAAGTCCATAATGTATTCATATTTCCCTAGTTGTTATCTAAAGTCCAATTTCTATCCTAAGATTCTATCCAGGAGAGCACATTACACTTAATTCTTGTATCCTTAGGCACCTCTTGATTGTGATAGTTCTCAGACTTTGTTTTTGATGACACTGCCAGTCCTAAGGAGTACTAGTCAGATATTTTGTACAGACCCCATCAATTTGGTTTTATTTGATGTTTTGCTCATGGTTATATTAGTGTTATGGGTTTGGGAGATGAGGACCACAGAAGTGAAGTACCATTGTCAGTCATCACATCATATCAAAAGTACATACTATCAACATGACTTAACCATTGCTGATATTAACCTTGGTCATTTGTCTTAGGTAGCATTTGTCAGGTTTCTCCACTTTTCTCCCCCTTGTCACACTGTATTCTTTAGAAGGGGTCCACTACACTATGTTCAGCCCACATTTAAGAAGTACGTACGCTCTACACTTCATTGAGAGTGCAGTTTCTACCTAAGTTATTTGGAATTCTTCTGAGAGGAAGATTTTCTGTTCTCTTCCATTTATTTCATTATTCAATTATTTATTTATATTAGTATAATAGGTATTGATTTTATGCTTTTGGTTATAATCTAATGTTATGTTGTTTCTTTTGTTGCTCAAATTGTCCCATCCTTAGTCACCTGGGTCTCTTTCATTTGGTTCCTGTGTCCCTTCAACATACCCTTATCATTGTGGGTTTTGTTGTTGTTGTTGTTGTTGTTGAGTGCTTCCTTTCTGTTGCTACGAGATGCTTCAGGCTCATCTGGTACCTTTTCCGTTTCAGCCTTCAAATCTACCTGTTCTCTGCTCTCTGAGCTGTTGTAAACCTTTTTGCAACATTCTTTTCAGAGCTGCCTTTACTTCCTTGTTCTTCAAGCTGTAGACAAGGGGATTCACTAGAGGAGTGACCACACTGTACTGTATGGAAAAAATTAACTCCAGTGGGGAACTTAAGGTTGGCATGAAATAGCGAAGAAAAGCAGATCCATAGAAGAAACTCACTGCAGTGAGGTGGGAGGAGCAGGTGGAGAAGGCCTTGCTTCTGCCTGAGGTGGAGGTGATGCTCAGGATGGTGGAGATAATACGGGTGTAAGAGAAGAAGACCAGGAGTAAGGTTCCAGAGGCATGAATGATGGCAGAGCACACCAGGACTGCAAAGTTGGTGGAGATATCAGAGCAAGACAGAGAGAATAGAGATGGCAGTTCACAGCTGAAGTGAGGCATGACATGAGCCTCACAGAAGTCCAAATCGCAAGCCATGAGGGTGTTAATGAGAGCATCCAGAAAGCCCAGTCCCCATGAGACCCATACCAGACCCCCACACAACTGTTTACTCATCACCTGGTCATAGAGCAGGGGGTAGCAGATGGCAGTGTAGCGGTCATAGGCCATGGCAGAGAGCACAAAAGCTTCAGTCCCTGCGATGGAAAACACAAAAAATGCCTGAGCGAGGCAGCTTTCTATGGATACTGATTTCTTCTGAGACAGGAGATTCTCAAGCATCTTGGGCACAGTGACTGAAGTTAAACAAAGATCCAGGAAGGAGAGGTGACTCAAGAGGAAGTACATGGGGGTGTGGAGATGGGAATCAGTCATAATCGCCATCATGATCATCAGGTTCCCCATGATGGTCAGGAGGTAAATTTCCAGGAAAAATACAAAGAGGAGAATTTGGGTGTGAGGGTCAGCAGATAGCCCAAGGAGGATGAATTCTGTGATGGTGCTGTGGTTTCCTAAGACCATGACAGAAGATGTTCCACTGGAATGAAAGCATAAAGAAGCATGAAATATTCACCTTCTTTTTGTGCCACCTCAGAATCTCTACTTTATTCCATGTATGCACATCTTCAGTGTGCTTATCTTTTACACGGATTTTTAAAACATCTACTCTCCCTCCCTCCCAGGATTCTTCCCTCACTTGATTGCCAACCTCACAGGTCCTGAACTCTGAACCAGACCATTAGTACTCTTGTGGCTCCTCTCCCACAAATAACTCTGGAGACCTTCACATAATTTTTCAGTTTAGTCTATGACTGAATGGTTTCATCTCCTTGAACTGTCCTTTGATTGTAACCTACAATACTACTGGTCAAACTGTATCCAATACACTTCTTGGAGAAGTGATTCTAATCATCTCTGGTTTCTTGAGTCACACAGTGTTTCACTCTCCATTCAAAAGCTTGTAAGAGTTCAATATTACTTTATAATAACATGCTATATTTATTATATTTCTACTCTTCATGTGTCTCTCTCTAGTGTATTTGGTTATTTAATTCCAAGGACAGTTTCAAAATGTATGTGTGTGTGAGTATATGCATGTGGTGGGAAATGGGGTTAAGAAAGGAGATTGCTAGGAGTGCCTGAGTGGCTCAGTTGGTTGAACATCTGACTCCTCATTTTGGCTCAGGTCATGATCTCATTGTTAGTGAGTTCCAGCCCGGCACCCGGCTCTGTGCTGACAGCTCAAAGCCTGCTTAGGATTCTCTCTCTCCCTCTCTCTTCGCCCCTCCCCTGCTCATGCTCCCTTTCTCTCTCTCAAAAATAAATAAACATTTAAAAAAAAAAAAAGAAAGATTTCTGATCTATATTTTTAAGATTAACCCTCCCCCACCCCAAAAATTCAGATTCATAGGACATGTTCAGTTCCTCAGTTTGAACAGTCAGGATTTGCATCTCCTCTATATAAGCCTATGACCACAACTTTTAATTCTACAGTGCTCCTGAATAATTATAAACTTACCTGGTTGGCATTTAAAGATTACTCAATTTTTGAAGTAATTTCTCTACCAGCAGAGAACCTGTTTTACTTGGTCTTTTCTGTGATGGGTATTTTAAGCATTGCCCAGGTCGTTCTGCTACCTCTGTGCTACAGAATCAGGCATGAACTGGTTGGACCAGACTTGCCCCGGTGCCCTCATTACTCTCCTATTCTCTGCCTTGACTTCAGCTGAGACTCTGTTGAAAATTTTCCCTACAAATCTTGACCTAAATCCTACCTATTTTTCCATCTCACCTTAATTTCTATTTCTTCCCTTGTATAGCTGTCTTGATTACCTCCTTCCCTGCCTGGATGGATTATGGAAAATAATGATCCCTATTATTTCACTGGTCCCAATTATATCTAGGTATTATCAAATGTTTAGCTTTTTCTCTACCGGCAGATCTCAACAAAACTTCAGGGGCTGCATTATTTCAAATTTTAGAATATGGAAATTGAATCTGAAAATGCTGTGGTAACTTCTGGTGTTGAGAGGATTAGTGGATAAGCTTAACATCCCTCCCAGGTCTGTGAAGCTTCCATATCTGTGCTTTTTACACTCTGACTGGCTGACATTCATCTGACATTCATTAAGCAGTCTACTTCTCTTCACTCTATGTTCTCTTTTGTCGCTTACTCTCTGAACTGTTTTGGGCCTTCACCTGGGTATCTGTCTTACTCCGGCTTTTAGTAGGATGTATGAGTAGTGTTTCTTTTTCCTCCAAATGTGTTGCTTGTTTAGGAAGAATACGTTTGGTATTTAATCATCTATATTATCTTAAATCCCGAACATACAGCAGAATGAAAGGCAATAATGGGTGCTCAGGATTTGTTAAATGTAGAAAGAATGAAAGAATAAAGTAAATATGACATGTGCTTTGTTAGAGGAATATACCTAGCTTTAATTCTAACTTTAGAAATAAACAAAACTGGGGCGCCTGGGTGGCTCAGTCAGTTAATCATATGACTTTGGCTCAGGTCATGATCTCACGGTTCGTGGGTTTGAGCCCGGCGTTGGGCTCTGTGCTGACAGCTCAGACCCTGGAGCCTGCTTGGGATTCTCTGTCTCCCTCTCTCTCTGCCCCTCCCCCACTCACGCTCTATCCCTCTCTGTCTCTCAAAAATAAATAAATGTAAAAAAAAAAAAGAAACAAACAAACAAAACTTGGGGTACCTGGGTGGCTCAGTTGGTTAAGCATCGACTTCAGCTCAGCTCATGATCTCACGGTTGGTGAGTTCGAGCCTGGCAATGAGCTCTGTGCTGACAGCTCGGAGCATGGAGCCTGCTTCAGATTCTGTGTCTCCTTCTCTCTCTGTTCCTCCCCCGCTCGTGCTCTGTCTCTGTCTCAAAAATAAATAAACATTAAAAAAGTAAAAAAATAAACAAAACTGGAGGATGCGTGGGAGGTGGTGGAGAAAGGTTGCAAAGACGGAAGACTTATCTTTTGTCGTAATAATTGGTACCTAAAGGTTCCTTCCCCCAGGGAGCAGCTCATTCTTACTAGGTAATTTCTGTCCATGCTGGGAGGGTGGCTTAAAACCATGACATTTATGTGTACATTCCATTGTCCACCCTGTCAATTCAGTAATCTATCCATCTGTGTTCCTGTTCAATTATTTATCCATTAATTTATCAGTTCTCTCATTTACCTAATTATTCAAAATATTATGGGTCTACTTTGTGCAAGGCCTCCTACTTATAACAGATTGGCCAAACAACCTTATCTAATGTTTGTTGAACTGTTGTGTGAATACACTTATTTGTCCTGCTTTTCCAGTCATACATTTCTAGCATTCATAGCTGAGTTCTTGTGTTGGTTAACTTTTTTTATACCCAGCTTGAAACCTCAGACTCTTCCTTTAATGAGTCTTTTCTGGTATGTAACTCTTTGCAATAATCATAACCTGTCACCCAGAATTCTGAATTGACTCTGAATTTCCCAGCTTTCATCTGGGGAATTTCACCACAGTGTCATGTTATTCTGGCCCAGAGAACTCACAAGAACAGGTCCTATTCCTGCGGAGTGAGCCAATGTCCTGCTTTTCCTTTCTTTTCGTCTTTGTTTCTTTCTATTTATTTATTTATTTATTTATCTATCTATCTATCTATCTATCTATCTATTTATTTATTTATTTTGAGAGAGGGGGAGAGAGAGAGAGAGAGTGAGCGAGCGAGCTTGCAAGCAGGGGAGAGGCAGAGACAGAGGGAGAGAGAAAGAATCCCAGGCCTGCTCTGCACTGTTAGTTCAAAGCCCAATGTGGGGCTCAATCTTATGATCTGTGAGATTATGACCTGAGCTGAAACCAAGAGTTGGTTGCTTAACCAGCTGAGCCACCCAGGTGCCCCATCTTTTCTTACTTCTTATTTAAACAAGTTCTCATATTCCCACCCCTTATCAGAACCCATATTCAAATCACCTCTCTGTTCTATCTGGTGAGTAACTTGCAGCCCAGTATGATAACTCAGATTAATTCAGATTCTGCAGTGAAGGTGAAAAACCAGAAGGAAAGTTCAGTTCCTGCTGTCTCTGAATTTACAAAATCTCACTGGAATAAACGGTTTCTTTTGTTTTTCAGTAGCAAAGTAAACAGTCAATTCAGTACATTTACTTTAACTGGAAAATTTCTCAAGATTTATAATTTACTCTTTGATTTTGGCCATTTTCTCCTTATTTACTCTCTAGTTTTTTCCATATTTGTTCTCATTGGAGACCTGGCTACAATCCCATTTTTATTTTTGGCATGTAGCCCAAGCAAACTCCAGCATAACTGAAGGACTTTTGGAGCAACTGTGAGTTAGAGACCCGATATTTGAAAACCTCTGTTCTATGCTGAGGACCCACAAAGCCAACCCATCAGGAAGGCAGGTGGAAGCCCAACTTGTGAGATTCTGTGATTTGCTCCCCCTGGAACCTAATATAGATCCTCTGACTGTGACCAACTGAGGACAGGGCTTCATTTCAACCATGTAGTGAAAGCTAAGCACTAATTTCAAAGTCTCTTCACTTACCTTGTGAGAGGGAACAGTGGCTTCAATTCACATTGAAATTGAATGTCTATTTTGAAATTCAGAAAAAGGTGAAGAGAGAGAAGTTTGAGTCCTCACATAAAGGAGGGTGGAAAGTAAGAAAGTAGAACCCAGGGGGATCGTTTTCCACAAAATGTGTTATTTACCACTTTGCCTGTATAGCTGTGTTTGAAACTTCTCAAATAGGCTGCTTCTTGCTATCTCGTATGTTTATGTCAGATATCACCTTAAAGAGAAGTGAAGCAGGAAATTGCATTTTCTGGGTCATTTAAAAAATAATCACAAATAATTATCACCATCCATCCTATGATTTTTGGCTGAAGTTTATGCTCCTGTGAATTCATTTTACTTAAATTAGCGTTTGCCTAAATTTAAGATTCAATCAGTTCTGAGAGGCAAAGAACATCAATTCCATTATAAATTATTAACTTGTTTAGATATAATAATCTTATATCATTTCAAGAAGACATTCCAAGAAAAAAGTCTCAACAGTTACCTGTTTGGTGAAATCACACAGAAAATATTAGTTGATTATATACATGACTGGATAGACAGATTAATGAAGATAGGATGAAAGGCAGGTCTAGTGCTGCAAGGCAGAGATGGTCTGGGTAACTATTTTTGGAAATATAGAACCTTTGATGTTCTGAGGCCACCTGAAATGGGAAGAAGGGCCAAATTCTTGTGGTCTGTATGCATGGAAGACAAACTTCAAATATGTCAATATTTTCCTTAAAATCTTCTCTGATTTCTGCTATTTCGCTTCCCCTTTAACCACTAATATTGATGACCAGAGTTGATGGAGTGGTTAATAATATCAGAAAAGTAAATTATTTTTAGCACATGCATTTAGGGTCTAAGAGAAGAAGGAGGATCTCAGACTACTGAAGTCTATCTACTATGATGTGCTTTTACCCATTCCTCCCCAGACTGAGAACCTCTTAGCTCCTGGTTTCAGTTTTCCAGACCGATGCAGATTCCATAGTCGCTGTAGACTCAATGCTAGAGAGCATAGAGAGGATTTATTTAGTAGATGCTAGAAACAGTTGAGGATAAGAGCCTCAAAGGAGAGAAATATCCACAAAGGTCCTAGTGGTTGTAACTTAGTCTGCAGTACAAGCAAAAGATGATGAGAGAACTTAAAGCAAAAGGAGTTGCCTAAGACAAGTAGGTACAGAAGACTAGATAAAAACAGAAACTGGAAATCTCCAGAGGGGAATGTGGGGAACCTTTAGAGAAATCATAGAGGTCTGAATTTTTCTGGCACAAAAGTCATCTTCTGGCTCTAGTCTTACCATAGTATAAGAAGTCGTCTTTGGTCAGGTGTTCACTATGCACAGGAGAACCACTATTTCTCTAGCCTAATTTTAGAGTGCATACATATTTTCTATTCACAAGCTTCCAGGAGGGAAGGAAAATGTCTACTCTCACTCACTAAATACAGTGGGAAACATTCAAATTCTGAAAGGAGCACAAGAGAGACTTCTCTCATGTCATGTCAGACCCAATCACAGAGGCTACCACTCACTTATCTTTCTGAGTTTATACACTGGACAAAGAATATCAGTGAATTGAGTGATTTTCAGATACAATCTAGCTGAAGGGAATCAGATAGTCTGGTGGATCTCAGCAGTGCAAGGAAGCTGTAATCCCTGAGGTCATGGTCTGAAGCCAGACTTTAAGCTCATTAACTGGAAGAGTGAAGTTTGTAGAAGTCCTAGGGGATTCTCACAGATATAGGCTATAGAACTTTAGGGATGAAGTTTTAACTGGCCTTTGAAAGTAGGCAAGCTGGGAAGTCTTTTCCTGCTGGCCACTTATTAGGAAATTATTAAGGAAGGTATATAGTGAGATATAATTAACCTAACAGGTGACTTTCCCACATCATAAGGAACTGTATCTTTAAACAGCTGGGCCGAACATTTTCTAATTAAATCTATTAAAAAATCAGAAACGGTTACTTATTCAACTATCTGACTCATTGGATGCATCTGTGAAACCTCATTCTATGCAGTAGTATGGCAAAGAGCAGTGTGGAGACTAACATGATCCCAGGTCCAGCCTCACATCCTCATGGGAGGCATCTTTATCTCTGAAGATGAGTTGTTGGACATTAATGAGAAATTTCTCAACTTATATGAAATTTTTTCTTTAAAATGTTTCTATTTTTGGAGTCTGGGGAGGGGACAAAAAAAGTTTCCATTTTTATTAAAAAAATTTAAACTTGAGATATAATCAACACGTAACATCGTATAAGTTTAAGGTATAAACGTGTTGATCGATACATTCGTATATTGCAATATGAGTGCCATTGAAGTATTAGTTAACACCGAATAATTATAATATATAATATATAATCATAATTACTTAGTAAATTAAAATATATATGTCACATAATTATAATTTCTTTTTTTTTTGTGGTGGGATCAAGAGCTAATCTCTTAGCAAGTTTGATGTTTGTAACAACACAGTACTGTTGCCTATAATCACTGTAAGGAATTTTAGATCCTCAGGGTTTATTTATCTACTGGTTGCAAATTTGTATCCTGAAACAAAATCTATCCAATTTCTCCATCCCCTCAACCTCTTGTAACCACCATTCTATTCTCTCATTTTACAAGTTTGGCTTTTTTTACATTTCATCTGTAAGTGATATCATACAGGATTTTTCCTTTTCTGTCTAACATATCTCATTTGGCATAATGCCTTCAAGGGCCATCCATATTGTTGCAAATGGCAGGATTTTCTTCTTTCTTGTGGCTGAATAATATTCTCTGTGTGTATGTATATATGTGTGTGTGTGTGTATGAATGTATATATTATATGTATATGTATATATATTATCATCTGTGTATATGTATGTGTGTATACACACACATATACATATAATATATACATCTTCTTCATATGTTCTTCCACTGATGCACATTTAGTTTGTTTCTGTCTTGGCTATTGTGAATAATGCTGCAATGAATAAGGGAGTGCAGATATCTTTTCCAGGTATTGATTTCATTCCCTCTGGGTATATACCCAGAAGTGGAATTACTACATCATATGACAGTTCTATTTTAATTTTTTGAAGAACCTCCATACTGTTTTCCACAGTGGCTAAACTAAATTACATTCCCACCAACAGTGTACAAGGGTTTCCTTTCCCCCACAGCCTCACCCTCACTTGTTTTTTTGTTTTGTTTTGTTTTGTTTTTAATTTACATCCAAGTTAGTTAGCATATAGTACAACAATGATTTCAGGCGTAGATTCCTTAGTGCTCCTAACCCATTTAACCTATCCCCCCTCCCACAACCTCTCCAGTAACCCTCTGTTGTTCTCCATATTTAAGAGTCTCTTATGTTTTGTCTCCTCCCCCCCCCCCCCCGTGGTTTTATATTATTTCCGCTTCCCTTCCCTTATGTTCATCTGTTTTGTCTCTTAAAGTCCTCATATGAGTGAAGTCATATGATGGTTGTCTTTCTCTGACTAATTTCACTTAGCATAATATACTCCAGTTCCATTCACATCGTTGTAAATGGCAAGATTTCATTCTTTTTGATTGCCAAGTAATACTCCATTGTATATATATACTACATCTTCTTTCTTTCTTTTTATTTATTTATTTATTTATTAATTTATTATTTTTTTAATATATGAAATTTACTGTCAAATTGGTTTCCATACAACACCCAGTGCTCATCCCAAAAGGTGCCCTCCTCAATACCCATCACCCACCCTACCCTCCCTCCCACCCCCCATCAACCCTCAGTTTGTTCTCAGTTTTTAACAGTCTCTTATGCTTTGGCTCTCTCCCACTCTAATCTCTTTTTTTTTTTTTCCTTCCCCTCCCCCATGGGTTTCTGTTACGTTTCTCAGGATCCACATAAGAGTGAAACCATATGGTATCTGTCTTTCTCTGTATGGCTTATTTCACTTAGCATCACACTCTCCAGTTCCATCCATGTTGCTACAAAAGGCCATATTTCATTTTTTCTCATTGCCACGTAGTATTCCATTGTGTATATAAACCACAATTTCTTTATCCATTCATCAGTTGATGGACATTTAGCCTCTTTCCATAATTTGGCTATTGTTGAGAGTGCCGCTATAAACATTGGGGTACAGGTGCCCCTATGCATCAGTACTCCTGTATCCCTTGGATAAATTCCTAGCAGTGCTATTGCTGGGTCATAGGGTAGGTCTATTTTTAATTTTCTGAGGAACCTCCACACTGCTTTCCAGAGCGGCTGCACCAATTTGCATTCCCACCAACAGTGCAAGAGGGTTCCTGTTTCTCCACATCCTCTCCAGCATCTATAGTCTCCTGATTTCTTCATTTTGGCCACTCTGACTGGCGTGAGGTGGTATCTGAGTGTGGTTTTGATTTGTATTTCCCTGATAAGGAGCGACGTTGAACATCTTTTCATGTGCCTGTTGGCCATCCGGATGTCTTCTTTAGAGAAGTGTCTATTCATGTTTTCTGCCCATTTCTTCACTGGGTTATTTGTTTTTCGGGTGTGGAGTTTGATGAGCTCTTTATAGATTTTGGATACTAGCCCTTTGTCCGATGTGTCATTTGCAAATATCTTTTCCCATTCCGTTGGTTGCCTTTTAGTTTTGTTGGTTGTTTCCTTTGCTGTGCAGAAGCTTTTTATCTTCATAAGGTCCCAGTAATTCACTTTTGCTTTTAATTCCCTTGCCTTTGGGGATGTGCCGAGTAAGAGATTGCTACGGCTGAGGTCAGAGAGGTCTTTTCCTGCTTTCTCCTCTAAGGTTTTGATGGTTTCCTGTCTCACATTCAGGTCCTTTATCCATTTTGAGTCTATTTTTGTGAATGGTGTGAGAAAGTGGTCTAGTTTCAACCTTCTGCATGTTGCTGTCCAGTTCTCCCAGCACCATTTGTTAAAGAGACTGTCTTTTTTCCATTGGATGTTCTTTCCTGCTTTGTCAAAGATGAGTTGGCCATACGTTTGTGGGTCTAGTTCTGGGGTTTCTATTCTATTCCATTGGTCTGTGTGTCTGTTTTTATGCCAATACCATGCTATCTTGATGATGACAGCTTTGTAGTAGAGGCTAAAGTCTGGGATTGTGATGCCTCCTGCTTTGGTCTTCTTCTTCAAAATTACTTTGGCTATTCGGGGCCTTTTGTGGTTTCATATGAATTTTAGGATTGCTTGTTCTAGTTTCGAGAAGAATGCTGGTGCAATTTTGATTGGGATTGCATTGACTGTGTAGATAGCTTTGGGTAGTATTGACATTTTGACAATATTTATTCTTCCAATCCATGAGCAGGGAATGTCTTTCCATTTCTTCATATCTTCTTCAATTACCTTCATAAGTTTTCTTTAGTTTTCAGCATACAGATCTTTTACATCTTTGGTTAGATTTATTCCTGGGTATTTTATGCTTCTTGGTGCAATTGTGAATGGGATCAGTTTCTTTATTTGTCTTTCTGTTGCTTCATTGTTAGTGTATAAGAATGCAACTGATTTCTGTACATTGATTTTGTATCCTGCAACTTTGCTGAATTCATGTATCAGTTCTAGCAGACTTTTGGTGGAGTCTATCGGATTTTCCATGTATAATATCATGTCATCTGCAAAAGCGAAAGCTTGACTTCATCTTTGCCAATTTTGATGCCTTTGATTTCCTTTTCTTGTCTGATTGCTGATGCTAGAACTTCCAGCACTATGTTAAACAACAGCGGTGAGAGTGGGCATCCCTGTCGTGTTCCTGATCTCAGGGAAAAAGCTCTCAGTTTTTCCCCGTTGAGGATGATGTTAGCTGTGGGCTTTTCATAAATGGCTTTTATGATCTTTAAGTATGTTCCTTCTATCCCGACTTTCTCAAGGGTTTTTATTAAGAAAGGGTGCTGGATTTTGTCAAAGGCCTTTTCTGCATCGATTGACAGGATCATATGGTTCTTCTCTTTTTTTTCGTTAATGTGATGTATCACATTGATTGATTTGCGAATGTTGAACCAGCCCTGCATCCCAGGAATGAATCCCACTTGATCATGGTGAATAATTCTTTTTATATGCTGTTGAATTCGATTTGCTAGTATCTTATTGAGAATTTTTGCATCCATATTCATCAGGGATATTGGCCTGTAGTTCTCTTTTTTTACTGGGTCTCTGTCTGGTTTAGGAATCAAAGTAATACTGGCTTCATAGAATGAGTCTGGAAGTTTTCCTTCCCTTTCTATTTCTTGGAATAGCTTGAGAAGGATAGGTATTACCTCTGCTTTAAATGTCTGGTAGAACTCTGCTGGGAAGTCATCTGGTCCTGGACTCTTATTTGTTGGGAGATTTTTGATAACCGATTCAATTTCTTCGCTGGTTATGGGTCTGTTCAAGCTTTCTATTTCCTCCTGATTGAGTTTTGGAAGAGTGTGGGTGTTTAGGAATTTGTCCATTTCTTCCAGGTTGTCCAATTTGTTGGCATGTAATTTTTCATAGTATTCCCTGATAATTGTTTGTATCTCTGAGGGATTGGTTGTAATCATTCCATTTTCATTCATGATTTTATCTATTTGGGTCATCTCCCTTTTCTTTTTGAGAAGCCTGGCTAGAGGTTTGTCAATTTTGTTTATTTTTTCAAAAAACCAACTCTTGGTTTCGTTGATCTGCTCTACAGTTTTTTTAGATTCTATATTGTTTATTTCTGCTCTGACCTTTATTATTTCTCTTCTGCTGGGTTTAGGCTGCCTTTGCTGTTCTGCTTCTATTTCCTTTAGGTGTGCTGTTAGATTTTGTTATTGGGATTTTTCTTGTTTCTTGAGATAGGCCTGGATTGCAATGTATTTTCCTCTCAGGACTGCCTTTGCTGCGTCCCAAAGCGTTTGGATTGTTGTATTTTCATTTTTGTTTGTTTCCATATATTTTTTAATTTCTTCTCTAATTGCCTGGTTGACCCACTCATTCTTTAGTAGGGTGTTCTTTAACCTCCATGCTTTTGGAGGTTTTCCAGATTTTTTCCTGTGGTTGATTTCAAGCTTCATAGCATTGTGGTCTGAAAGTATGCATGGTATAATTTCAATTCTTGTAAACTTATGAAGGGCTGTTTTGTGACCCAGTATATGATCTATCTTGGAGAATGTTCCATATGCACTCGAGAAGAAAGTATATTCTGTTGCTTTGGGATGCAGAGTTCTAAATATATCTGTCAAGTCCATCTGATCCAATGTATCATTCAGGGCCCTTGTTTCTTTATTGACTGTGTGTCTAGATGATCTATCCATTTCTGTAAGTGGGGTGTTAAAGTCCCCTGCAATGACCACATTCTTATCAATAAGGTTGCTTATGTTTATGAGTAATTGTTTTATATATCTGGGGGCTCCGGTATTCGGCGCATAGACATTTATAATTGTTAGCTCTTCCTGATGGATAGACCCTGTAATTATTATATAATGCCCTTCTTCATCTCTTGTTACAGCCTTTAATTTAAAGTCTAGTTTGTCTGATAGAAGTATGGCTACTCCAGCTTTCTTTTGGCTTCCAGTAGCATGATAAATAGTTCTCCATCCCCTCACTCTCAATCTAAAGGTGTCCTCAGATCTAAAATGAGTCTCTTGTAGACAGCAAACAGATGGGTCTTGTTTTTTTATCCATTCTGATACCCTATGTCTTTTGGTTGGCACATTTAATCCATTTGCATTCAGTGTTATTATAGAAAGATATGGGTTCAGAGTCATTGTGATGTCTGTATGTTTTATGCTTGTGGTGATGTCTCTGGTACTTTGTCTCACAGGATCCCCCTTAGGATTTCTTGTAGGGCTGGTTTCGTGGTGACAAATTCCTTCAGTTTTTGTTTGTTTGGGAAGACCTTTATCTCTCCTTCTATTCTAAATGACAGACTTGCTGGATAAAGGATTCTCGGCTGCATATTTTTTTGTTTAGCACACTGAAGATATCGTGCCAAGCCTTTCTGGCCTGCCAAGTTTCAAAGGAGAGATCAGTCACGAGTCTTATAGGTCTCCCTTTATATGTGAGGGCACGTTTATCCCTTGCTGCTTTCAGAATTTTCTCTTTATCCTTGTATTTTGCCAGTTTCACTATGATATGTCGTGCAGAAGATCGATTCAAGTTACGTCTGAAGGGAGTTCTCTGTGCCTCTTGGATTTCAATGTCTTTTTCCTTCCCCAGTTCAGGGAAGTTCTCAGCTATAATTTCTTCAAGTACCCCTTCAGCACCTTTCCCTCTCTCTTCCTCCTCTGGGATACCAATTATGCGTATATTATTTCTTTTTAGTGTATCACTTAGTTCTCTAATTTTCCCCTCATACTCCTGGATTTTTTATCTCTCTTTCTCTCAGCTTCCTCTTTTTCCATAACTTTATCTTCTAGTTCACCTATTCTCTCCTCTGCCTCTTCAAGCCGAGCTGTCGTCATTTCCATTTTGTTTTGCATTTTGTTTAAAGCGCTTTGTGACTGTTCCTTAGTCCCTTGATCTCTGTGGCAAGAGATTCTCTGCTGTCCTCTATACTGTTTTCAAGCTCAGCGATTAATTTTATGACTGTTATTCTAAATTCACTTTCTGTTATATTATTTAAATCCTTTTTGATCAGTTCATTAGCTGTTGTTATTTCCTGGAGATTCTTCTGAGGGGAATTCTTCCGTTTGCTCATTTTGGATAGTCCCTGGAGTGGTGAGGACCTGCAGGGTACTTCCCCTGTGCTGTGGTGTATAACTGGAGTTGGTGGGCGGGGCCGCAGTCTGCCCTGATGTCTGCCCCCAGCCCACCGCTGGGGCCACAGTCAGACTGGTGTGTGCCTTCTCTTCCCCTCTCCTAGGGGCGGGATTCACTGTGGGTTGGCGTGGCCTGTCTGGGCTACTTGCACACTGCCAGGCTTGTGGTGCTGGGGATCTGGCGTATTAGCTGGGGTGGGTAGGCAAGGTGCACGGGGGCAGGAGGGGCAGGCTTAGCTCGCTTCTCCTTAGGTGACCCACTTCAGGAAGGGCCCTGTGGCAGCGGGAGGGAGTCAGATCCGCTGCCGGAGGTTTGGCTCCACAGAAGCACAGAGTTGGGTGTTTTTGTGGAGGGAGCAAGTTCCCTGGCAGGAACTGGTTCCCTTTGGGATTTTGGCTGGGGGATAGGCGGGGGAGATGGCGCTGGCGAGCGCCTTTGTTCCCCACCAAACTGAGCTCTGTCGTCCGGGGGCTCAGCAGCTCTCCCTCCCTTTGTCCTCCAGCCTTCCCGCTTTCCGAGCAGAGCTGTTAACTTATGACCTCCCAGACGCTAAGTCGCGCTTGCTGTCGGAACACAGTCTGTCCGGCCCCTCCGCTTTTGCCAGCCAGACTCGGGGGCTCTGCATGGCCGGCGAGCCGCCCCTCCGCCCTGGCTCCCTCCCGCCAGTCCGTGGAGCGCGCACCGCCTCGCCGCCCTTCCTACCTTCTTCCGTGGGCCTCTCGTCTGCACTTGGCTCCGGAGACTCCGTTCTGCTAATCCTCTGGCGGTTTTCTGGGTTAGTTAGGCAGGTGTAGGTGGAATCTAAGTGATCAGCAGGACGCGTGGTGAGCCCAGCGTCCTCCTACACAGCCATCTTCCCTCCGACCATTATACTACATCTTCTTTATCCATTCATCCATCGTTGGACATTTGGGATCTTTCCATACTTTGGCTATTGTTTATAAGGCTTCTATAAACATTGGGGTGCATGTGTCCCTTTGAAACAGTATGCCTATATCCCTTGGATAAATACCTAGTAGTGCAATTGCTGGGTCGTAGGGTAGTTCTATTTTTAATTTTTTTGAGGAACCCCCATACTGCAGCCAGAGTGGCTGCACCAGCTTACATTCCCACCAGCAGTGCAAAAGAGATCCTCTGTCTCCACATCCTCGCCAACATCTGTTGTTGCCTGACCAACACTTGTTATCTCCTCTTCTTCGTGATAGCCATTCTAGTAGGTGTTAGGTGTTTTGATTTGCATTTACCTAATGATTAGTGATGTTGAGCAATCTTTCATGTACATGTTGTCCATTTGTATGTCTTCTTTGGACAAATGTTTATTTAGGTTATCTGCCCATTTTAAAGTCAGGTTGTTTTGTTTTTCTTTTTGGTTATTGAGTGGTAGGAATTCTTTATACAGTTTGGTTATTAGCCTCTTATCCAGTATATGGTTTGCAAAAATGTTCTCTCATTCTGTAGGTTGCCTTTTCACCTCATTGATGGTTTCTTTGCTGGGCACAGGCTTTTAGATTTTTGCACTTTCGGTGTCACATCTAAAAAATCATTGCCCAGATTAATGTCAAGGAGCTTCTTCCTTATGTTTACTTCTAGAAGTTTTACAGTATCAGGTCTTATGTGTAAGTCTTTGATCCATTTTGAGTTAATTTTTGTGAGTGGTGTGAGATAGGGGTCCAGTCTTGTTTTTCTGCTTATAGTTATCTGGTTTCCCAGCACCATTTGTTGAAGAGGCTATCTTTTC
Source organism: Panthera onca (assembly GCF_046562875.1). NCBI lineage: Eukaryota > Metazoa > Chordata > Mammalia > Carnivora > Felidae > Panthera > Panthera onca. The sequence goes on along the minus strand of NC_138345.1, from coordinate 75,106,946 downwards.
CCCATTTGGTGTTCTTCGTTCTCTTGTCAAATATCAGTTGACAGTATATGCAGAAGGTTAATTTTGGGCTTTCTATTTTGTTCTATTGGCATACATGTTTATTTTTATGCCAACACCATACTGTTCGATTATTATAACTTTGTAGTAAAGTTGAAATCAGCAAATGTGATGCCTCTGGCTTTGTTATTCTATTTCAGGATTTTTTGGCTCTTTGGGGTCTTTTGTGGTTCAATACAAATTTTAGGATTCGTTATTCTATTTCTGTGAAAAATGCTTTTATTTAGGTAAATGCCCAACACCAGTGAAATCACTGGATCATATCAGAAAACTATTTTTAATTTTTTGAAGGACCTCCACACTGTTTTCCATAGTGGCTGCACCACTTTGCATTCCCATTAATTGTGCATAAGGCTTTCTTCTTCTCCACAACCTTGCCAACACTTGTTTCTTGTGCTGAGTTTAGCCATTCTCATAGGTGTGAGGTGACATCTCATTGTGGTTTTGCTTTGCATGTCCCTGATGATGAGTGATGTTGAACATCCTTTCATGTGTCTGTTGGCTATCTGTATGTTTTCTTTGGGAAAATGTCTGTTAATGTCTTCTGTCCATTTTTAAAAAAATATTTATTTATTTTTGAGAGAGAAAGAGACAGAGCATGAGCAGGGGAGGGTCAGAGAGAGAGGGAGACACAGAATCCTAGGCAGGCTCCAGGCTTCAAGCTGTCAGCACAGAGCCTGACACAGGGCTTGAACCCACAAACCCCAAGATCATGATCTGAGCGGAAGTCAGATGTTTAACCAACTAAGCTACCCAGGCACCCCTTCTGTCCATTTCAATTAGATTCTTATTTTGTGTGTGTGTGGAGTTGTCTAAGTTCTTTATATATTTTAGATATTAACACTTTATTGGATATGTACAAATCAGAGTGAAAAGTAGGATATCAATACATATAGTATAGACATGGAAAAGATAATAAAGTGAATATTATGAGCCACTTTAATTGCTAACAAATCTGAGAATTTATGTGACTGGGCCAATTTCTCTAAAAACACATTTTTTCCAAGTCTGGCAGAAGAAGCAGAGGTCTGAATCATTTAATAGGTATTAAATAACTTGAATTCATTATTTAAAAAAAGCTCTTAGAAAGAAAACCCCAATCATATCAGTTTAATAGTGAATTCTTATGAATATATGAAGAAGTAACAACCAATATTACACAATTCTTCCACAGAATAGAAAAGAGAGGATGCATCTTAATTCTTTTTATGAGTCTATTAAATCTTGATAATGAAACCGATGTGAAGTTTTACCTTTAATGTTTACTTATTTTTGAGAGAGACAGAGCACAAATGGGAGAGGAGCAAACAGAAAGGGAGACACAGAATCCAAAGCAGGCTCCAGGCTCTGAGCTGCCAACACAGAGCCTGACGTGGGGTTCGAACTCACAAACCATGAGATCACAACCTGAGCTGAAGTCAGACACTTAACCAACTGAGCCACCCAGCTGCCCCGTGAAGTTTTATCTTTAAAAATCAACTAATAGAATTGACCTTTCTAACTGATAAAATTAGAAAATCTAGATGATAGCTCAATAGATACAGGAACACCATTTGATAAAACTTGACATAATTTATGCATAAAACACTTAACAAACTATGAAAAGGAAAGAAAACTTTCTTAATCTGAAAAAGTTGATCTACAAAAAAAACCCCTTAAAATTAAGGAATGAATTTAACAAGTTCACTGATACATAAAAATAAATTATATTTTTCCATACCAATAAAATCACACATAGAATAACATTTAAAAATAATACCGCTTAAATAGAGTTAAAAAACATTAAATGCCCAATAATACATTTCACAAAAGGTACAAAAACCCTCTATAATAAAAGCTATAATATATTTCTGAGAGAAATTAAAAAGACCTAATTAAATGGAAAGTTATAACTTGGTTAATTGGGTGACTCAATATTGTGAAGATGCCAGTCCTTTTCAACTTGATCTATAGATTCAGACACAATCAAAATCCTGGACGTTTTTGCTGTTGATAAGCTGATTCTAAAAAATTGTCTGAAAATACAAAGAACCAAGCACATCCTGAAGAATTGTGTTACAAGGAACCCTTCTACTTCCAAACTTCGAAGGCTGTTATAATGATATAATAGTAAACATAGTTTGTTATCGGTACAAAAGCAGACAAACTAATCATGGAACAAAATGGAAGAAGATTCAGAAACAGACCCACACATATATATGATTTATGATAAAAGCAATATTACAGTGCAGTGGGAACATAAATGGTGATGGGTAAATGCATTTCCATTTGGAAAAAATGAATCTTGACCTTTATCACACATTATGCACAGAAAGCAATTCCAGGTGAATTATAATAAAGCACTAAAGCTTAAAAAAAACAGAATATTTTCATAAACTAAGAGTAAGGAAAAAAATTTTAACACAGCACAAAAATAGCAAGTATATTATAAAGGAAAAATGATTACTTGGGGTTTATTACAATTAAGAATTTCTCTTCATCAGAACAACATTAAGAGAATGAAAGTCAATCCACAGGGCAGCAGAGGAAAGGGTGCTTAGCTTTATTAGCCATCAGAGAAATGCAAAGTACAGCCTTAAATGTAATCACAACTCACCCACTAGAATTATGAAATGAAAAACATAAAAATACCATGTGTATTTTATGGAGCAACTGGAATTCTCATAAACTACTATGGGAATATACAATTTTACAACCACGAAGGGAAAGTTCTTGGAAGTATGATGTATACCCTATTATCAAACAAAGCCATCTCTAGGTGTATACTAAAACAAAGCAAAACAAAAGTATTTATGCTCATTAAGGATGTGTACAAGAATACTGACAGCTATACTATTCATAATAGCCATAAACCAAAACTACACAAATATCTTTCAACAGTAAAATGGGTGAATAAATTATACGTTCACACAGTGGAAAATAATGCAACACTGAGAATAAACAATGAGCAAATACATTATACCTGAAGAGTTAGCTCTCTAAGTGCAATATTGAGTAAATTAAATCAGGCACAAAAGAAAAAGAAATAGATGGTATGATTCCACTTCTATGAAGAACAAAAGAAGACAAAAGTAATATATGGTATTGTATTACTTGTGAGGGTGGGATCGTGTTGCAAAGGGGGACTTGATTTGGTTGCCAGCTTTTTGGTCATATTCTCTTTGAGAAAATTTATTGTGTTGTATACTTATATTCTGTATGTCATATTTTGGTAAAAATAGGTCAAAAATGATTCATGTTTATATATTATTGAGACTGCTCCATAATTTGTTCAATTACGATCTCTATGTATAGAAAAAAATTAGAATAAGATATACTGAGTCTGGGTGTTAAATTATATACTAAGGCATCTGTCAGCATTTAACAAGATAGGCATTCAGCCAATTTTACTTAACATAAATTCAACAGATATCTGCATGCATGCAGTTCTAGCCTAACACCTAATCATCTCCATCCAGTTTGCTACCTGTACTATTGCAAAAACTTTCCCAAGGTTCTTCTCAGTGCATTTTTAACCTCCTTGTTTTTCAGGCTGTAGATGAGGGGATTCACTAGGGGAGTGACCACACCATACTGTATGGAGAAGATGAGCTCCAGAGGTGAGCCTGAGGTTGGCATGAGATAACGGAGGAAAGCTGAGCCATAGAAGAAGCTCAATGCAGTGAGGTGAGAGGAGCAGGTGGAGAAGGCCTTGCTTCTGCCTGAGGTGGAGCCGATGCTCAGGATGGTGGAGACTATGCGCACATAGGAGAAGAAAATCAGGAAGAATGTACCACCGCCATGCAGGAGTGTAGAACAGACCAGGACAGTGAGGCTGGTAGAGACATCAGAGCAGGACAAAGGGAAGAGGGAGGGCAACTCACAGCTATAGTGATGGATGATTTTCGCTTCACAGAAATCCAAGTTCATTGTCAGGGGGGTGTTAATGAGTGCATCTAGAAACCCCAGGCTCCATGAGCCCCATACAAGCTGCATATACAGCTGATTATTCATTACCTGGCCATAGAGGAGTGGGTGACAGATAGCAGCATAACGGTCATAGGCCATTGCTGAGAGTAAGCAGACTTCTGTTCCTCCAATGTCAAACACAAAGAAGGCTTGAGCCAGGCAGCCCCCCACTGAGATGGTTTTGCTCTGAGACAAGAGGTTCTCCAGCAGCTTGGGCACTATGGCAGTAGATAAACAAAAGTCCATGAAAGAGAGGTGGCTCAGGAAGAAGTACATAGGTGTGTGGAGATGGGGATCTTCCCTGATGAACAACAGCATCGATAGATTTCCCATTATAGTAAAGAGGTAAATCCCAAGGAAAAGCACAAAGAGCAGAACCTGGACGTGGGAGTCAACAGACAGGCCAAGGAGGATGAACTCTGTGATGGTGCTGTGGTTCCTCAAAGCCATTTAGAGGGAATATTCCCTAGAAGTAAACATAGGCAAAAACTTAAACCTCTGATGACCACATTCAATTACCAGAGGAGGGGGGTTTGAACCCAACTAACTTATATTTAATATTTGCCCTCATTGAATCTTTGGATCCTCTCTTCCCATACAGATATTCTGCTTCATCTGAATGGGTCAATCTCAGTATGATATTATCCTATAGTTGATATTCTATCTCAGAGATTGCTGAAGAAATTCACAAATTTTTAAAAAAATGTTTATTTATTTTGTGTGTGAGAGAGAGAGAGTGGGAGAGGGGCAGAGGGAGGGAGGGAGAGAATCCTACGCAGGCTCAGTGCTCAAACCCACAAACAGTGAGATCATAATCCAAGCTGAAATCAAGAGTCAGTTTCTCAACCAACTGAGCTACACAGGTGCCTCGGAATTCACAAATTTGTCCAGACCAGGACCATGACTAATTTAGTCAATTCCTTTCATTGAAACTTGTTAGCAGTGCCTGTCATTTGTATATTTTAGTGAACTGTCTATAATGGATGTTGCAAAACTTGTCATTTCTCTTCTGTCACTGAGTTTCTTACTCCCATTTAAAACCTTGCTAGGTTGCATAATTGCTCAATGACATTATTTTGTCTTTCTTTAGCTTTTTTACAATCACTTTCATCTTTGCAGCAAGACTGAAATGTAATCATGAATGTAATGCATCATGAATCATGAATGTAATTCATGTAATCATGAATCTTAGTGCATGTGTGCCTGTGTGTGTGTGCATGTGTCTTTCTTTGCCTTTGTATGTTGGAGAACGGAGTAACATGAATAAGGGCAGAGCTTGCTGGATCCATTTTACAGAAGAGAAAATGGAGTATCAGAGGTTATATTACTTGTCTAAATTGCCAATTTCAACAGTCAGCATTTGGTTGCACAGCATTTGGTTGCGCTCCAAGACAAGAGGTATCTCATAGATATATCCTACCATGTCTTCCAACCAAAGCTTGGCAGTGAATGTCCTCCATCACCTGGTATCTATGTACCTATAGAATTGTCCATATACTTCCCTCTAGAAAGCCCCAATTCTGAGGGCAAACGAGTGTTGTTTTCCTCTGAGTACTTCATGGACATCCTTTCTTTCTGCCTTTGCTCAAGCATCAGCTCTATCTGGAATGCCCTGTCTTTAGATCCAAATCTTATTTGTTTTTTGACATTTACCTTAATTTCAACTTTTCCCCCTGAGATCTTCATTGATCATTATCTTTCTGAATTCACCATAATATGTAATAATAGGAGAACTACTTATTATTGAGTGCCACATAAGTCCTAGGTACTTCTACTAAACTCCAGATGCAAGTTGAAGTAAATCATTATGTAAATATTTTTTAAATAAGGAAACAAAAGTATTTGAGTATCATCTCAAATGATTAATACCATGATTCCAACTCTGAACTCTTTGATCATGAAGCCTGAATCTTTTCTATACTGAGTCTCTACCTCTTTTCTGAAGAGTTTCTTAAGAATTCTTTTTTCTCCATAATATGATCTAGCTCATCAGCTCATAATAAGTAACTCTCTTCCTTGTAGACTACCACATGAATCCCTGTTTTTCTGTCATAGTTAATGTTAGTACACATGTATAGTGTATTAATGTTTTCCATTTCGTGATACTGTAACTTCATGGAGGCAGTGATTGTGTTCTATAATGTTTGGCATCCAGAACCCTTGGCCTAGTGAAGGGATGTGCACAGAATGGAACCCCAATGAATATTTGTGGAATAAAGAAAGAAATGATGAAATGAAGAGTATAGACTGTACAAGTAACATTCTTGGGAAAGATTCCAGGCCCATAAGCTTGATAAAGATTCAACATTAAAGATAAGTGAAAGAGAAAGTAATTCTGTGTGTGTGTGTGTGTGTGTGTGTGTGTGTGTGTGTGTGTGTGTGTGTATAGGAGGAATCAGTGTCAGAATTGGAGTCAGATTGCTGTAGCTGGAGAGGGTCTGGGAGTAGACTTTACCTGTTCCATTCACAATCCTTTTCTCCATTTGTTTATACTTCTATCATATTTCTATAAGCCCATTTATTCAGACATCAGATATTCACAGGTGGACTCCTATAAGCCAGGCTATGATAGGCACTAAGAAGAAGACAACCTTGTATATACAGCTGTTTAACTATTTTATAGGTACTCAGTTTCTTCTCTTTGTTTCACTCTTGTCTAGCATTCAGGGATTTATTCTCTTAGCTTTTCTTCTTGTGCCCAGTTTGAAACACTGTCTGGGGCTACATACTTAGATTGTGCCTCTTGAAATCTGCCTGGCTTTGTAATGCCACACAAACTCTAGTCTGTCCCCTTGTGCTCAAAATCTGCTCTGTATTCTTGAGCCTTGTCCTGATACCACAGAGTTTGACCTTGATGTTGCCCAAAGGGATCACAATGAGTTCAATCCTGTAGAGTGGTCATCTTCCCAGTGCTTGTCCTTTCTGATTATTTCCCCACTATTAATATTGAATATTTACATACTTTCTCAAACTATAGGACTTTCTTAAATCCAGTTTACATCTCAGTTCTGACTATTGTCTTATATGCAGAATAGATGGCTGAAATAAACTTAAATTTAGCAGGTAAGGAGAACAAACTATTGAAAAAATAAATTTCAAGGACCCCTCTTATCTCTGCTTTTGTCAAGTCCTGTTAGAAGAAAACATTTTTCTGTTCTCTACACTAGTAAGTAAAACAAAATTAAAAAGTAAATTGAGGACACTCTCCTCAAGAATATGAACACTTCTTTGTTTGGAATTTTCTGTATGCATTAAGCATATATTAACTTCAATTCTGTCACATTTACTCTGTCTGCCTTGTGTGTACTTACTCGTCTGGAAGGATCACAGTGCTCCAATTCACAGTGAAGTTTGTGAGATATAGCCTAGATTCAGAGTGAGTGGAGAAGAGATGCCCCAGATCTTTAAAGAGAGAAGAGAGGTCAATGCAGAAGACAGTTTAGAAATAAGCTGGGTTTTCTAATTTGCATTGGTGAGTCACATATGAACACTTTGTCAAACATGTCTGCAACCTTCAATTCTGTCTGATCTGCTTTACAGATCAAAATGATGTTGATTTGGGGGGCTTAAAAAAGTCATCCTATTTTATCATTGCATATTTATTCCACTGGAATGACTGTGTTTAAACACTTCAAATCAGTTACACTATTAACCCCTGTAGATGTAATGAATCAGGGTAGTGAGGATGGTGATGATATTGAAAGGATAATGCTTGATTCCAAGCACTTTGTATATATTAACCTACTTCTTTCATGCAAAAGTCCCATGATGTGGGTGTTTTATCTTCTTATCCCTTTTCTTTTTTTTAAACAGATGAGGGCCTGAGGCAGTCAGCATTTAAGAACCATGCCCAAGGTCAAATAGACACCAAGTGGAGGAGCTGGAATTTGAGCTCAGGAAGTTCGGTAATGTATCTTTATCACATCCTTTCCAAGTTGTTGGGACAAGTTGTTGGGAAACCTCCCTTGACAAAGAGAACAAACATACGTTTCTTAACACTTTATCAATCTCAAATGTATTTAGTTTAAAAATGTTAATTTCACAAATGTTGGGATAGATGGATTAATAAGAAAGGCAAGAGAGAGAGTTTCAGTATTTCCTCTATTTACTGACCAAAAGTGGGAAAATTTATATACTCAGAAGCAGTATAAATTCCATGGGAATCTAGAAGGCCCCTGAACTGGGAGAAGAGGTGAAAGTAGGAGGGTATGGAAAAAGAACATCAGCAAAAGATTTTTTAAAAATATTCCTTGACTTTTGCCCCTCCTCCTGTGTGCTTCAGCACCTGCATCAGTTTGAACCATTTGGGAGATTGAAGGAGTTATTAATAGAAAAAAAAGTTAACTTTTTGTGGCAAATGTGAGTGGATCCTAGAAAAGGAAAAAATATATACCATCCACTCTGATGATGTACTCTGCCCAATCCTCCTCTGACTGCTATGCTCCCAGTTGCATACTCTGCTTTCATTATATTCTTAGGGCCTAGACTAATGCAGAGTTTGTACCCAGAATGCATGAAGTCCTCATTCTCATTGCTTAATGTTAGTCATGAAGGCCAGAGAGTTTTTCCCAAGTAGCTGCTCAGAGTAGGTGAACACAGACTTTAATGCATGGAGAATATGAGTCTGCCTAGATTTGGGGGCTCAGTCTCCAGCAAATAAAAAGTCTATAAGAAGACCCAGGGTAAAAAAACCCCCACATCTCAGAGACCCAGAAAGAGAAGGTATATGAAAAGAGGAAAACAATTTATCAGGGGAAAAAAGAGAGAGAGAGAGAGACAGACAGACAGACAGACAGACTTCAGAGCAGTCACAGAGAGGACATTACCGAGCTCTGGGCTTTTTGTGTCTCAGAAGACTTCTTGCCACTCTGATCTTTTCTTCAGGCCATGAGGTCTCTATGTTCATAAAGACCAATTGCAAGAACTTCATATTATTAAATTTTTTCTAGGCCATGAAGATCAATTACCTGGGTGCTAGATACTCTCAAGGTCCGAAGCTTTGAGACATGTATCCTCTGAGCTCTAGTTTGGCCAGGCCCTTTTCTCCTACTGGCTATTGAAGACTCTCCAATCCTCCACAAAAGGTATGGAGAGCTTCTTTCTGATAGTCTTAAGTCTAACCCCTTGAGCATCCCTTTTTTCAGTTTTCTTTCTCACTGTAAGTACTGTTGTACTAGGAGAATCCATGAAGTGAGTGATTCCCAGATATAACCCTTCAGAGGGGCAGATGTAGATTAGGATTAGGCAGTCAGTAATTGGCCAGCTCAGCCTGGCCCCAAGAGACCAAGGAGACCAAGGTGACCAAGGTCACCCCAGGAGACCAAGAAACCAGTGTCCTTTATTCTCTGGAGTCACAGCTTGAAACCCAAATTTAGACTCACAAAACAAACAGAAATTTTTGAAAACTCAAGGGATTCTATTTTGAAACTTCTGTGTTGAGGCTTTGACTTTGATGAAAAACTCGAGTTTAGTGAGTTTGAAAGGAGGCAAGGTGGTAAAGACTGAGAATAAACTGAAGGTTGCTGGAGGGGAGGTGGGTGGGGGATGGGCTAAATGGGTGATGGGCATTAAGAAGGGCATTTGTTGGGATGAGCACTGACTGTTAAATGTAAGTGATGAGTCCCTGGGTTCTGCTCCAGAAACCAATACTACACTGTATGTAAACTAACTTGAATTTAAATAAATTAAAAGAAAAAAAGGAGGCAAGGTGGGTGGCAATATCCTTTGTGTGCTTAGTCTCAGTATGTCATACTGGGAAAGCAAAGGGAAGCTGTGTTTTGATCTTTAACCTCAGGTTATTTTCCTTTGCCCTTCTGATTTGAATTCATAAATATCTCTCAGATGAATATTTTAGTGATCAGCTAGTTGTGTCAACAATCAGAGAGGTTTTTAGGGAAATAGTTGAATGCAGGTCATGAAAGCCAAAGATGGTGAAGGACTGAGCAATCAACAGTGACAAATGCAGCCGTTTGATTCTGAATGACTAGAAATACAAAATACCCATTGGATTTTAGACGTATGGTCTATTGTCTATAAGGAACAGAGGGATTAATGCTATAACCTGGTGTGTTTTCAAAGTTTTGGAAGAGAATGAGACCAAAGCAAACATAATGATCAATGTTTATTAAATTACTTACCGAATTCCGGGTTTTGTCCCACACACTTTAGGCATAATAAGTATTCCTCCACAACTCTAGGAGCTGGAACCTTTTATTACCCTCATTTACCCCAGATGAGGGAACTGAGGCACAGTTGAATATCTGGTCTAAGTTTATAAAGCTATTAAGTGGTGGAGTCAGGATTAAAATTTCTATCATAAGACTTCAAACACTGCTTTTTGCAACTATGTTAAATAGCCTCAAATGGGGAAATTGAGTTTAAGGTTTGATCTATATATGCTTGTAGACAGAAAAAGAGCTGTTGGTACAAAACAAAAAGAGAGGAGGCTCAGAAAGCCAAGTCTAGTGCTCTGCTGGAGGACAGTGCCCTGCTCTGGAGAATGACATCAGGTTGGCAGGCAGGGCACATTCCACATCAAGAACCCATTCCTGAATCCAAATGATAATAAACAGCTAAATAGGTGTTTCTTTTTTCTTTTTTTGGTATATAGATAACCTGGATTTGGACATACCTGGGATTCATATAAGTAGTCACTAAAAATAATGGAATGATTTTCAAAGATATTTAAAAGTAACATTAATGTAAAGTTGCAAGCATAGCTTATTTTTGATAACAAAATCAGACAATAACAAAAAATGAAAGGACGTTTATGTAATACCCCAATTTTGAATCCGAGAGACCACCAAGGAGCCGATACCGACGCAAACGCACGAGGATTTATTTGCAAGCTCGAGCTTGGGCCCAAGTATACCCGACACAGCGGAGCAGGGATTTGGACCCCTAGGTTAAGAGGTGTAGCAGTGGCCAATGAGATTGTTACACACACAGAAAGTTGCATAGTCATGTCAGTCCACACGCAGGTGGCCAATTGAATTACAATTTACCCTACAGTAACTGTTTGAATTAGCCTATCACTCTGGTCAGAATTGGCGTGCAAGTTTGGTGGGCAAAAGGCGGGGTTTACATTCTTTGGTGGTTAGGGGTTCCGCATTCCTATGTGAGCCGATTTCCAGTAAGGGTGTGCTCAACGGCTTGACTAGGGTGGGGGAGTGTCTTAAGCAATAAGTAGGTCATGTGGGGGTTATATATGAGATGGTGGGTATAACACAAAATGGAGTTAGTCTTGCTCTGCTTGTCCAGGGGTAGGGGATTTTTGTTAAATTCCTTGGGTCCCACAGTTTATAAACTTATAAGGGAAGTTCACAAGCACAAAATTTAGGGGTGCCTAGGTGGCTCAGTTGGTTGAGCATCTGACTTTGGCTCAGGTAATGATCTCATGGTTCACAGGTTTGAGTCCTGCATCCAGCTCTATGCTGACAGCTCAGAGCCTGGAGGCTGCTTTGGATTCTGTTTCTCCCTCTCTTTCTGCCCTTTCCCTGCTCATGCTCTGTCTCTCTTGCTCCCAAAAATAAATAAACATCAAAAAATTTTTATTGAAAAAAAAAAACCCCACAAAATTTAAGGTGATATATTGATATGCCCCGATTCGAGAGACCCCCCGAAAACAAACCACCAGAGTCCAGAGTCAAAGCCAAGCGGCAAGGGTCGTTTATTGCAGGTTCGAACCTGGTCCTCCGCACACTCGTTGCCGGTGACACTAAGAGGCCCCGAGCAAGGATCTTACAGCTTCTTTTATAGACAGGCACAAACAAGTTAGGGATTTTTTTTGTGGTTACAGAGCTGTTATTGGTTGACATTTAAATTTGAACACTCAGCAGAACTTGATTGGTTCCCGCCTTTTTTTCAAACCACTCAGCAGAACTTGATTGGTTCCCGCCTTTAGGTCAGACCACAACTGGGCACGCCCTGGCTGGTTCCGGGAATGGCGCGGGGGGGGGGGGGGGGGTGGGGGTGGGGGGGGGTGGGGGTGGGGGTGGGGGGTGGGGGGGTGGGGGGGGTGGGGGGGTGGGGGAGGGGGTGGGAGGTCTTTTCTTTGCAGTTGTGAGTACACCTGGCAATTTTTCTCATAGTCTCTCAATATAACTTCTCAAATGATAGTGATGAGATTTTTGGGGTGATAGTGGGACTTGTGGGGTCTGGAGCTGACAGCTGAGAAAGAATTCTTAAAGATGTCTTTGGTGCCAAAAGGTGATTTTATTGGAGCACGGGGACAGGATCCGTGGGCAGGAAGAGCTACCCTGGGACCATGAGGAGAGGCTGGTTATATACTATGGAGTTGGGGGAGATAAAGTCCAGGGGAAGTTTCCAGTGAGATTTTCATACACTAAAGAAGACTCCCAGGATAGTGGAGGCCTAGCTATATGTCAGTCTAAGGTTGTTTTCCCCCAGCAAAGCATTAACATTAAGACAGCAGGGAGTTCCTGAGCAAACCTTTTACTCTGCCAGCCTCAAGTATTTGTCAATGGGCTGCAGGTTATAAGGAAATTTAGTTCTATCTGCCATTTCCTTCTGTCTTTGTTTCCCACATCACTATGGAGGGGTGATGGGGACTTAGGTCCTGCGGGACTATGATCTCTATCAGTTAACCATTTGTTTTTCTCCTTTCCTTTGTTCTTGGGCAGCCAGGAGTTCCAGAGGAGTAGCACACATATCCCACCTGGGGGTGGGGGGTGGTGGTGTTTGTGGCCTGTCAGCTTGCCTTATGCTCCTTCATCAATCAGAGAAGGGAAGAAATCAAAGGTAAATTTAATTATGAATAATTTTAGTTTTAGGTTAGGAGGTGGGGTCACGCTTCATAATACCTTTATAAACAAATGAACAACCGTTTGATATTTGTTTTTCTCTGCTTGACTTACTTCACTTTGCATAATACATTCTAGCTCCATCCATGTCATTGCAAATGGCAAGATTTCTTTCTTTTTTTTTTTTTTTTTTGATGGCTGAGTAATATTCAAATATATGATTTCACTCATATGTGGAATTTAAGAAACGAAACAGATGAACATATGGGAAGGGGGAGAGGGGAAGAGAAGAAAGGGAAACAGCACAAGAAACTCTTAATGATAGAAAACTAATTGAGGGTTGATGGAGGGAGGTGGGTGGGAGATGGGCTAGATGGGTGATGGGTACTAAGGAGGGCATTTGTGATGAGCACTGAGTATTGTATGCAGGTGATTAACCCTGAATTCTACTTCTGAAACCAATATTGTACCGTATGTTAAGTAATATGTAAAAAAATAAATAAAAAGAAAAAGAAAAAAGAAAACACACACATACACAAACAAAAAAAACCAATGAACAACCTAACAAAAAGAGATGAAATAAAGTAGTATATATGATAGTACATTATGAATAGGAATTAGGAATAATTCAATCATATGCTTCTGATTTCCTAAGCCAGGAAAAATTAAAAAGGCAAGAAAGTAAGAAAGGAAGGAAGAAGGAAGGAAAGGAAGGAAGGAAGGAAGGAAGGAAGGAACGAAGGAAGAAAGGAGAAACAGATGGCAAAAGGGAGAGAGGAAGAGGGGACAACTCCTTGGAACAATTTCTAGATAAACGAAATGTTCAGTGGTAGGGGAATTGTTAAACTATGTCCTATTTTGTTCTTTATATAATATTATAGAGACTAAAATATTTTTGGAAATAGAAGATGCTTACTTTATGAGAAGTAAAATTACAGAAATAAAATTGCTTATAAATTATAATCATGGCTATATATAACAATGTACCCTAGAAGTACCTGGGTGACTCAGTTAGTTGAGCATCTGACTCCTGATTTTGGCTCAGGTCATGATCTCATGGTTTGTGAGTTTGAGCCCTGCATTTGGCTCTGTGGACAGTGGAGAGCCTGCCTAGGATTCTGTCTTCTGCCTTTCTCTCTGCCGCTCCCCTGCTCTCTCTTTCTCTCAAAATACATAAATATGAAAAAACCTAAAATACAAAAGAATGTACCCTAAAGACAGTTCTCATAGAAAAATTGGGCTGGGATATACCTAAATGTTAATAGTGGTTTTCACCGTATAGTAGAACCATTTCACTCTATTTTAATAATTCCTAATTTAAAAATATTTGAAGAAAAATGTTAGTATTTTACATGAAGTAATAATACTTTATGATTTCAACACAGTAAAAAATAAAGTGAAAAATAATCTAAACTGCACAGCAGTGTTCATGGAATATTTTCAGTCTTGTCTATAACATGAAGAAAAATAAAGAGATATTGACTTGCTTCATAAATCCGTGTATTGCAAAAATATATGCAAATATGAGACAAATATCTAAAAAAATGGAGTCCTCATAAATCGTAAATTTAATTAATCAAATACTAAGAATTTAATATTTGATAAATGCAGCTTTTAAAATGCCATTCAATGAGAAAGGCAAGTTGACTGAAAACTTTTGAAATTTCCAAAGTAGAAAACAGATCTAAAATAGGACAAAATGTTGGAAAAGCTGCAACAGGTCTATCTTACATGACATTCTGAAATTAGAGAACAAGAGACATTCAGTAGATGTTTGGTTAGTGGAGGTGATTATTAGGCAAAATTGCTTTAGCCAAATTTCCTTTAGGAAACCAACAAAAAGTAAAGAACAAAATCTTAGGTGGATTTGCTGGATCAGTGGAAGACCCAGGGGAGGCCTGCAGAGGGCACTACTGCGTGGGAAAAGAGGCACTGTAAAGTGCGTATGAGGGGTACAAAAAGTAAGAGGGAGGCTTAAACAGCCTCTTTCTGAAGGCTGCCTAGTATTTTCCAGTTACCAGAGTTTGGAGAAAAACTCACAGGCTTCTTGGAACCCCAAGTTATAATATTTGCCTTGGAGTAGCGTTACAGAAATCACATTTGTTCTTTGCCTACATTTCTATGCATTCACGGGTGGGGGGGGGGCAGTGAATGCCTGAGATCCATCCTTTAAGCTAAGCAAGAGTTGCTCTGCAGGGCAGGCACAGACCTAGGTACCTGAAGAGTATGAATAAGAATAAAAAGGAGAAGGAGAAAAAGAGGAAGCAGAGGAGTCAGTGGTGGGGGCACCACAGCCACGTTCTGATTCTGGCAGGAGCAGTGTGTCGATTTTCAGCGGTCCTGGCATCACTGTGATTCCTCTTCTCAGTGGTCCTGGCCCTGGTGCCCTCCCCTCCCAAGAACACAGCAGCCAATGTAGAACTATCAGCTTCAGTGTAAGGTTGGAATGACTTCTTCATTCTTTTTTGCTTCTCTAAGACCCCCTCCATCCTTTCCCTTTTGGCCATCCTGTCAGTCCAACAACTTAGAATTAAATCCACTTTCATTTAAGGTATTTTAGAGTAAATTACAGTGTCTGTGTGGCTTAATATTTGGATTTCTAAGATTTCTAGGATGCTTTGGCAAATGGTTTTGTGTAGATGTCTAGGATGCTTTGGTTTTATGCAGTTTTTCCGATTAGTCTTCTCCATGACCGTCCTTTTCCCCCACCCCCTCAGGAAATTCCTACCCAGGTTTCTCTCTCTGCACTTCTTTTCTAAACCTCATCATTTTCTCCAGAACAAGATCTACCATACTTAAGCCTTCTGAGCCACCTGTAAAACCTAGAAGGGGAAACTTGCAGGGCTGCTATAGGACCCTACAATGAATGAAATTCTCTGGCATTTGCTATAATGCTTCATAGGACTTGTGGAAGGTGTCTGCGGGCCTGGAGTTTAGCCCCGCAAACTGACTTCCTTTCTCAGACATCTTCAGCTGCATCTGCCTTGCCTTTAAGACCCTCTTCAATCAGAGTTTATCCTAAACCCACCTACCACTCACACTTCCACAATCTCAAGCCTGTATCTTTCTTCCTTTAAAGACTTTGTAGCAAAACTTTACCCCCAGGTTCATACCCACAGGAATCCATGTAAGACTTCAACACAAACAATTTCCCCAGTGCTACGCATTTTGTTAATGTCTTGCAAACAAAAGGAATAATATATATCTGTGGCTGTAACCAAATTACTTTAATTGAAATAATTACCTGACGCATGTTTTCTGCCTCTAAGAAAGAAAAATATTAACCAAAGCAAGAAAATACTTGCTGCTATTTTTTTGGTGCAATTCCAAACAGAGGCAGCTTTAAAAGATATTTTGTCATATCTGACTTTATGAGCAAACAAAAATTTTCCTTAATGCTTATTATTCAGGTATTTTGCTATAATTCTGTCCTGCTTCCCAATCATCCGCTGCTTGTCATCTGCTACCTGAGATGTTGTAAACTTTTCTGCAACATGTTTTTCAGAGATGCTTTTACTTCCTTGTTCTTTAGGCTATAAACAAGGGGATTCACTAGGGGAGTGACCACACTGTACTGAATGGAAAAAACCAACTCCCATGGGGAACCTGAGGTTGGCATGAGATAGCGAAGAAAACCTGAGCCGTAAAATAAGCTCACTGCGGTGAGGTGGGAGGAGCAGGTGGAGAAGGCCTTGCTTCTGCCTGAGGTGGAGGTGATGCTCAGGATGGTGGAGACAATACGGGCGTAAGAGAAGAAGACCAAAATGAAGGTCCCAAAGGCATGCAGGAGGGCAGAGCCGAGCAGAACTGCAAAGTTATCAGAGCTATTGGAACAGGATAGAGGGAACAGAGAAGGAATCTCACAAATGAAGTTGGAGATGACTTGCGTCTCACAGAAGTCCAAATTCCAGGCTAGGAGGGTATTGATGAAAGCATCCAAAAAGGCCAGACCCCAAGATCCCCACGCCAGTCCCACACACAGCTCATTGCTCATCATCTGACCATAGAGTAGAGGGTAGCAAATGGCAGCATAGCGGTCATAGGCCATGACTGCAAGGAGGCAGAGCTCTGTTCCCCCAAAGGCAAGCACAAAGAAGGCCTGGCTCAAACAGTCTTCCACTGAGATGGCTTTCTTCTCAGACAGGAGGTTCTCTAGCATCTTGGGCACAGTGACCGAAGAATAACAGAGATCCAGGAAGGAGAGGTGATTCAAGAAGAAGTACATGGGTGTGTGAAGGTGAGAATTGGTCCTGATAACCAGGATTATCAACAGGTTCCCTGACAGAGTCAGGAGGTAAACTACCAGGAAAAGCACAAAGACTAGAGCCTGGGTATGATGATCTTCCGGGACTCCAAGAAGGAGAAACTCAATGATGGTGCTGTGATTTACCAAGGCCATTTAAAGATGATAATACTTTGGAAGAAAACACAAAGAGAAATAATATATCAACCATCTCCTCTGTCAACCCAAAGCTTCTACTTATTCTATGTACATACACTTTTTTTTCTTCATCTGCTCATTATTGCCATACTTGTTTAATATCTCTCATGCAGTCCCTTGAAGCATGCATGGCCTTCCCTTTTCTGATTTCCTGGTGTATCAGCCCTGAATATTCTGTGCTTTTTCCATTTGTTGCTCTTTTCTTACAAATAGCTCTAGAGAAATTCACATAATTTTTCAGATCTGACCCTTGAATAATTTTTATCTCTTTAAACTGGGCCATTGATCTTGTTCTATAATGTTCTGCTCAAGAACTCATTTTCTGTAGAAGATGCTGTAATCCTGTTTTCCTCAGTCAGTCTTTCACCTTACATTCAAGACTTTGTAATAGTTTGTTACTAATTAATTATGTACATTTGTGTTATCTTTTTTCTCTTTATTATTTTGCATATATTTGGAACATTTGATCTTAGAGATAATTTTGAAAGCTGTGTGTGTGTGTGTGTGTGTGTGTGTGTGTGTGTGTGTGTTAGGGAGTTGAGATAAGGGAGGAAACTACCAAACATTTTATAAAGTTACAAAATATAGCCAAGAAATAATAAAGGTAAAACAGAACTGAGTTGTTCATCAAAAGAAACCACTAAAAAAAGAGAGAAGTCCTAGCCATATCAATCAGACAACAAATCACTGTAGTAATCAAATTGCCAATTGGTGAGGAAGAAGTAAAACTTTCACTATTTGCAGATGACATGATATTCTATATAGAAAACCCTAAAGACTCCACCAAAAAAACAGCTAGAACTGATAAACAAATTTAATAAACTTGCAGGATACAAAATCAATGTACAGCAACTTGTTGCATTTCTATACACCAATAATGACACAGCAGAAAGAGAAATTAAGAAAACAATTCCAATTTCAATTGCACCTAAAATAATGATACCTTAATAAATCTAGCTAAAGAGGTAAAAGAATTATACTCTGAAAACTATAAAACACTGATGAAAGAAATTGAAGATGACACAAAGAAATAGATAGACATTCCATGCTCATGGATTGGAAGAACAAATACTGTTAAAATATCTAACTGTCGAAAAGAATCCATAGATGTAGTGCAATCCCTATCAAAATACCAACAGCATTTCTCACAGAACTAGAACAAACAATCCTAAAATTTGTTTGAAACCACAAAAGACTCTGACTAGCCAAAGCAATCTGGAAAGAGAAAAGCAAAGCTGGAGGCATTACAATTCTGGACTTCAAGTTACATTACAAAGCTGTAGTAATCAAACCAGTAGGGTACTGGCACAAAAATAGACACCTAGATCAATAGGACAGAATAGAAAACCCAGAAATGAACCCACAACAATATGGTCAGTTAATATGGTCTTCCTGGCTTTCCTCACTCATGCTAGATAGTATTTAGGCATCTCTCTATATTCCAAGCCCTCCTGAAAGATCAGATACAGGTTACCTATCAGTTGTGTCCAGTGGGTAATGTGTGGTTTAGGGTGGCACACCAAGTTGATTCAGACTCGGCAGTGAAAAAGAAAAATCAAATGGAAAAGTCAATTTTAATGTGTCTTTCTCATCTCTCTGCTTGCAAAATTCTCTTGAATAAACATCCTCTCTGACTTCTACATTAGTTAATTAAATATATTCAATTTAATTGAAAAAAATTTAAGTACTTTCAATTTGCTGCCTCACTTTGAGCTGATAGTTGCTTCATTCTACCACATTTACATTCAGCATAGATCAGGGCCACACGGCCTGTCAGCAAGGTAGGTAGTACCCTATATTGTGAGATTCCAGATTTTCTCACCCCTGTCCCCAAGATCCTTTGGTGACAGAGTGAGGCCAAAGCTTATTTTAACTGTATAGTGAAGATAAACACAGATTACAAATTCTGCTCACTTACCTTTGAAGAGCGAACACAGTGGATTCAATTCACATTGAAGTCTGAATGACTAGTTTTGAATTTCAGCAAAGGGCAAGAAGACTGGTTTCTTTGCTTACAGGGAGAAGAGTGGTAGCTCCAGCTGGAGCCCAGGGCTTTCCTCTGAATATGATACTTGTTTTGCCAACTTGCCAGGGATAGCTTTAGTACTTCTCAGATGGCCACGTATTGGTATCTTGTCTACATTTTTTCACAATCTATCTTAAAGAGAGGTGCGGCAGGAGGTTACTTGGATTAAATCATTTTAAGAAAAACATTCATTTTATGAAAAAAACCCAGGTGGTTTATATGGCTGGAATTTCACTATTGGGAATTCACATTTCCTGGTATTTTCCCAATATTTCTTAAAATAATCTGTGTCTACATTTAAAATTCAATCAGCTGTGGGAGACATAGCACATTATTTTATTTATAAATTATTAAAATATTAGGTCTAATAATTTTATCCTATTATTTCCAAAGATATAGGTAGCTGAGGATTACTCTACATCTAACACTTCATCTGCCCAGTGTAATCACATGGAAAATGTTGAGAATTGGAAAAAATGTCTGGCAAGGTGTAGTAATGAGGATAGGAGGAAAAACAGTTACTGCTGGAAGAGAGAACTTGTCTGCCCCTAGTTGGGAGGCATCTGGAATGGGGAGAAGCAGTGTGCATAGAAGTTACATTTCACTGACCTTAGTATTTCCCCCTGAAATCTTTTTTTCCTTTTCCTTTTACCATCTACGTTACTGGAGACTAGAACTGATAGGGAGGAAAAAAATTAACTCTCTTTTCTAGCATATGCGATTAGACTTTTATAATATATAACATTTATAATATATAACATATTCTATAAATTCTAGCCATCCAGGAACTCCCTGTCTACTCTGTTGTGTTTCCTCTATATGTCTTCAGAATAGGAACCTCTCACCTGCTTGTTTCAGTCTCCCTTAAACCTGAAATTTCTAGATTAGTGAAAAATTTGTAGGAAGAATGCAAGAAATCAACAAAACCCATTTTCAACAATACTCTGGAAGCACAGACAAGCATTATTGAGAAGATAGTAAGAATGACTGATGACAAAACCCTTGGTGGAGGACAAATCTTTAAAGCCTTGTTTGATGTAACTAACTGGCGGTTAGAGTTCTGAGCTAGGCTCCAGCACAGGGAAATAGTGATGTTTGGGTACGGATGAGAAGGGTGGCCACAAAGAGACAGGAGTAGAAGGTCAGATGAGGAGAGACAAATATAACCTGGAAGTCTCTAGTGGGGGTGGGGATGGGGTGAAGACCATTACAGATACCATGGAGGACATTACCCAGCTCATGACACTTCCTGGCACAGAAGACATCTGTTTGCTCTGGTTTTTCCATAGGGTAAGGAGTCATCCGCAATCAGGTGCTCTTTTTGCAAGAATCAGTACTTCTAGACTCCAATTATTGAGCTAGTAGATATTTTTTTTCTGATGACAATTTTCCTGATGGCAGGAAAATAGACTGTCTCTGATAAACGTGTTTTAAATAACATGTTTCGGTCTTTCTTACTAACCACGGTAGAAAAATACTCAGATTCCTATAAGAGGTATCTGAGAAACCTGTCTCATGTGATCCAGATGAAATCACATGGGCATCTGTTCCTTTAGCTGCCTTTGTGATTCTAAATACTGGGCTAAAGTATCAGTGAAGAAGCAATTTCCGGACATAATCCATTAGAAAGGCAATCAGTAAATTGGCCAGCTGAGTTTGGGGACTCAGGAGACAGATGAATTTCTAAATTCCCTGAAGTCACAGCCAAATGTCAAACTTTAATTAACCAGAAGAGTTGAAACTTGTAAGAATCATAGGGCATTCTCTCTCTCTGTGTTCAGACCATTTGGGTCAAAGCAAACGTCTTGATCCTTTGGTGGATGTCTCGTGGGTTTTGAAAGTCGGAAGGCTGGGTAGCAGTTTCCAGTGGACCTGTAAGGAGCTGGATGGTTCATTTAGGAAATCACAGGGATTTATTTTCCTCCATCCATATGAATGGGGAAGTACACACATTGTGATGATCAAAGGAGTTAATCAACAGAAAATGTATTTTTATATGTCTAATCAATTTTTCCCATCCTAGATTGATAAAGCTTTATGATTCACCCCACTTATGGTATGGCAGACTCAGGCCAACAAAAATTACAACATTCCCACCATCATTGGCATAGGATTTTCATAATTTCATAGTCTCAACAACACTTTATAGTTTTAATCTTTAAAATTTTTGCCAATATGTGAATACATATAAGGTTTTTAACTATAATTCTCACTTCCCTGATTACTAAAGGTTGAGTATGCTTTTATAATTTTTAACATTTTATTTTATCATGGTAAGAACACTTAACATGAGAGCTGCCCTCTTAACAAATTTCAAGTGTGCAACACATTATTTATAGTGGGTACAATGCTGTTCAGCAGATCTCTAGAGCGTATTCATCTTGCTGAACTGAAACTTTATGCCTATTGATTAGTAACTACTTATTTCCACTTCTCCCCATTCCCTAGAAATCACTTCCACTCTTAGATCCTATGAATTTTGCTATTTTAGATAACTCATGTAAATGGACTCATGCGGTATTTTTCTTTCTGTGACTGGCTTACTTCACTTGGCATAATGCCTTCCAGAGTCATCCACGTTGTTGCATATTGAAGCATTTCCTTTTTCTTTTTTTAAATAATTTCCTTCTTTTTAAATGCTGAAGAGTATTCCATTATGTGTCAATATTGCATTTCTTTATCTGTTTGTCCTCTGATAAACATTTAAGTTACCTCCACATGTTGGCTATTGGAAAGAGTGCTGCAATGAGCATGGGAGAGCTAATATTCTTTGAGATACTGATATCAACACTCTTGGATAAGTACCCAAATGTGTGATTGCTGGACAGTATCATAGCTCTATTTTTAATTTTTTGGGGACTCTCCATACTGTTAGCTATAGTGGTTGCACCATTTTGCTTTCCCATCAACAGAGTGCAGGGGCTCAAATTTCTCTACATTGTCACCAACACATGTCATGTTTTCTTATAGTAGCCACTCTGACAGGTGTGAGGTGATATCACTTTGTGGTTTTGATTTGCATTTCCCTGATGATTATTCATATTAAGCACTTATTGGCCATTTGTGGCTAAACCACGTTAGGCCACCAAACAAGTCTCAATAGATTTAAAGAGATTGAATCATGCAAAGTATCTTCTCTTACCACAGAGGCATGAAGCTATAAACCAGTACAGAAGGGAACAGAAAAATTAGCAAATACATGGAAATTAAACTACACACTCTTAATCTATGGGTCAAAGAAGAAACACAAGCAGGGTTAAAGAATACTTTGAGAAGAATGAAAAGGGGACATAACATACCAACTTTATGGCATGCAGTAAAAACGGTCCTGGAGGGAAATGTGTAGCTGTAAATACCTTCATGGAAGGAAAAGACACATCTCAAATGAAGAAAATAATTTTTCACCTTAAGGAACAAAATACAGAAGAGCAAACCAAACCCAAGAAGAAAGGAAATAGATATTAGAGTGGAGCTAAATGAAATAGAAAATAGAAAAACAGGGGCGCCTGGGTGGCTCAGTCGGTTAAATGTTGGACTTTGGCTCAGGTCATGATCTCACAGTTCTCGTGGGTTTGAGCCCCGCATTGGGCTCTGTGCTGACAGCTCAGAGCCTGGAGCCTGCTTCGGATTCTGTGTCTCCTTCTCTCTCTCTACTCCTCCCCCGCTCATGCTCTGTCTCTCTCTCTCTGTCAAAAATAAATAAACATTAAAAAAAAACTTAAAAAGAAATAGGCATTTGACTTCAATGTATATTGAAGCAGCAGTATGTCCTCTTGCAAGTTAAAGAGAGCAGAATTTGAAATCAGTGATTGTCTTTAATTGCAAGGTTTAAACGATGCCTCTCTCTTCCTTGTCTCTAGTCAGAGACATCCCTCTGCCGGGGGCAGGGCTCGCAGATCATGGAAGCTCACGTTGTGCAGGGTTAGCATGGGAAAGAGGTTTTCAAATATTGAATCTCTAACTCTAACTCTAGCTTCTTGAACATTCTTTGGATATGCCGGGGTTTACTGAAGCTGAGTGTTCTGGAACAAAAATGGAATAACATTCAGGTTTATACTGAAAGTTAAATATGGAAAAACTGGGGCAAATATCTAGCCCAAACTAGACAGTATCAGACCTGTAAACACAGAGAACACACTGATGGTTGTCAGAGGGTGGGGGGGGGGGGTAGGGGAATGGGCAATATGGGTGAAGGGGCATGGGAGATACAGCATTCCAATTATGGAATGAATGAATCATGGGAATAAAAGGCACAGCATAAGGAATACAGTCAATGATTCTGCAGTAGTGATGTGTCGGGACAGATGGTAGTAAATACACTTATGGTGAACATTGTGTAATGTACAAACTTGTTGGATCACTATCTTGTACACCTAAAATGAATGTAACATTGTCAATGACAGTAGGAAAAAAATAGCTGAAGCTTTATGTTTAACATTAAAAAAACCCCGAGGCTTAGATTGATAAATCTTGTTTGGGTCTCCAATTTGAACAGCTAGAATTTATATCAACTCTACCTGACTCTGTGTCCAGAGCTTATTCTATTATTGTACAGTGCTGTTTCCAAGTTCCTCCTGAACAAAGTAAAACTTCTGTGCTCAACATTTAAGGATTAACCAATCTTTGTAGTAACACCTACACGTGCAGATACCGTGTTTCACTTGGTCTTGTTTGGGTCCATGGTGCTGGGTAGTTTAAAAGTTCCCTGGATGGTTCTAGCATGCCTCCAGGCTGCAGAATTCAGGGAACACATTTGTCTGAACTGACTTCTCCAGATGCCCTCATTACTCTTCTTCTCCCTGCCTTGACTTTAGCTGATACTTGGCTAAAATTTTTAGCCTTCAAATTCTGACCCAAATGCTACTTACTTTTCAACCTTCACCTTAATTTCTACTTCTTCCATTATATCCATCTTGATTATTTCCTTCTATGCCTGCTTGGGTTATGGAAATAAGTGATATCATGGTTCTTGCTTTTCCACAGTTTTCCTTTCTTTGGTTTCAGTTCCTATGGTCAACCATGGTGCAGAAGCAGATGCTTCTCCTTCTGACCTATTGTCAGAGGATCCACAGGCGTTCATTTTGTAGTGGTTGTGAAGGGCTGGCAGGAGGCTTCTCCTCTGCCACACTCACTGGCACCTAAATATTCCTCTCTCTTCCCTAGCAGGTGTGAGCCAGTAGCACATTTCTGTCCTCATGTGGAGGGTTGCTTAAATCTATTCATCTACACGCATATTCATCTCAGTCAGATAATTTATCAGTTTGTCCACTTAATTAGTCACATATTCTTTCATTTACTCATTCATTCATCTGTCCTACCTGTGAACTCATTCATCAATTCGCCTATGTCTCCATTTGTTCTGCTGGGTGAATACACTTCTATGTCCTGGTTTTCCAAGCATATTTCCCAACATCCAGAACTAAATTCCCTTGCTAGTTTTTTTCAAACCCAGCTTGAAACCTGACCATCACTGAACACTCAGACTCTACTCCTCCATAAGCCTTCCTGCTTGGCAGGAAGCCTTCCTGCTTGGCAACTGCTTACAGTAATCATGACCTATCCAGCGAACTCTTAATCTACCCCATCTCCCCCAGAGTTTACCTGATGTCATGGTCTGATGACAGTATTGCCAACAGAATTCACCACAACAGATTCTACTCTTGTGGGGCCCATGAATGTCTTGGCTCCTGCTCTTCCAGGGTTTCCCCTCTTTCCCTTTTAAGTATTTAGACAGGTTTCCATACTCCAAGTTCTTCTCAGAACCTAAATTCAAATGATCTCTTAGTTTTGTCTGGTGTAATCCTCAACCTAGGGTGGTGGCTCCAATTAATTCATATTCTGCAGTGATGGATAAGCAGATGAGGTCTTTTTTTTTCTTATATGTAAGTTTGTTTGTAAAGTTTCGTTGAAATAAACAGTTTATTGTGTTCTTCAGTAGCAAAGACTTTTCTCTGCATTTGGAATTTACTGTGTTAAAAATTTTTTTAAATTGAGTATAGTTGATGCACAGTGTTATATTAATTTCAGGTGTACAACATAATGATTCAACAAGTTTATACATTATGCTATGTTCACCACAAGTGTAGCCACCCCTTGTCCTGATACATTTCTATTGCAATATCATCTACTATATTCCTTATGCTGTGCCTTTTACTCCTGTGACTTGTTTATTTCATGACTTGAATCCTGTATCTCCCTCTCCCCTTCACCCATTTTATCCAACCATCCTCTGGCATAGTTTTAGGAATTTTAATCTCTTTTTTTATCCCTGTTCCTCAACATACGTAATCACTTGCACACTTGTGCACAACGCCACCCCCCGGCTACATACATTGCACATTTCAACTGGTTTCTTGAATCAAATAATTAAATATATCAGGGACATGTGATATGCAGAATAAAATAAATATAGGAGTTTTTTGGTTTTTTTTTCTCATTTAAAACTTAAGTATGTGTTTATTTATTTATTTATTTATTTATGTATTTATTTATTTATTTATTCCATTTTATTTTTTAAAATTTACATCCAAATTAGTTAGCATATAGTGCAACAATGATTTCAGGAGTAGATTCCTTAGTGCCCCTTACTCATTTAGCCCATCCCCCCTCCCACAACCCCTCCACTGACCCTCAGTTTGTTCTCCATATTTATGAATCTTTTCTGTTTTGTCCCTTTCCCTGTTTTTATATTATTTTTGTTTCCCTTCCCTTATGTTCATCTGTTTTGTCTCTTAAAGTCCTCATATGAGTGAAGTCATATGATTTTTATCTTTCTCTGACTGACTAATTTCACTTAGCATAATACCATCCAGTTCCATCCACATAGTTGCAAATGGCAAGATTTCATTCTTTTTGATTGCCGAGTAATATTCCATTGTATATATATACCACATCTTCTTTATCCATTCATCCATTGATGGACATTTGGGCGCTTTCCATACTTTGGCTATCATTGATAGTGCTGCTATAAACATTGGGATGCATGTGCCCCTTCAAAACAACATACCCCTTGGATAAATACCTAGTAGTGCAATTGCTGGGTTGTAAGGTAGTTCTATTTTTAGTTTTTTGAGGAACCTCCATACTGTTTTCCAGAGTGGCTGCATCAGCTTGCATTCCTATCAACAATGCAAAAGAGATCCTCTTTCTCCACATCCTTGCCAACATCTCTTGTTGCCTGAGTTGTTAATATTAGCCATTCTGACAGGTGTCAGGTGGTATTTCATTGTGGTTTTGATTTGTATTTCCCTGATGATGAGTGATGTTGAGCATTTTTTCATGTGTTGGTTGGCCATCTAGATGTCTTCTTTGGAGAAGTGTCTATTCATGTCTTTTGCCCATTTCTTCACTGGATTATTTGTTTTTTGGGTGTTGAGTTTGATAAGTTCTTTATAGATTTTGGATACTAACCCTTTATCTGATATCTCATTTGCAAATATCTTCTCCCATTCTGTCGGTTGCCTTTGAGTTTTGCTGATTGTTTCCTTTGCTGTGCGGAAGCTCTTTATTTTGATGAGGTCCCAGTAGTTCATTTTTGCTTTTGTTTCCCTTGCCTCCAGAGACGTGTTGAGTAAGAAGTTGCTGAGGCCAAGATCAAAGAGGTTGTTGCCTGCTTTCTCCTCAAGGATTTTGATGGCTTTCTGTCTTACATTTAGGTCTTTCATCCATTTTGAGTTAATTTTTGTGTATGGTGTAAGAAAGTGGTTCAGGTTCATTTTTCTGCATGTCGCTGTCCAGTTTTCCCAGCACCACTTCTGAAGAGACTGTGTTTATTCCATTGGATATTCTTTCTTGCTTTGTCAAAGATTAGTTGGCCATACACTTGTGGGTCCATTTCTGGGTTCTCTATTCTGTTCCATTGATCTGAGTGTCTGTTCTTGTGCCAGTACCATACTGTCTTGATGGTTACAGCTTTGTAGTATAGCTTGAAGTCTGGGATTGTGATGCCTCCTGCTTTGGTCTTCTTTTTGAAGATCGTTTTGGCTATTCGGGGTCTTTTCTGGTTCCGTACAAATTTTAGGATTGTTTGTTCTAGCTCTGTGAAGAATGCTAGTGTTATTTTGATAGGGATTGCATTGACTATGTAGGTTGCTTTGGGTAGAATCGACATTTTAACAATATTTGTTCTTCCTATCCAGGAGCATGGAATCTTTCCCCATTTTTTTGTGTCTTCTTCAATTTCTTTCATAAGCTTTCTATAGTTTTCAGCGTATAGATTTTTCATCAGTTATAGCATTTTAAATTTCATTCTATTTTTTACTTCTTTTTATCTCTGCAGAAAGGGATTCTAATCTATTTTCGACTCCAGCTAGTATTCTTATTATTGTGATTCTAAATTCTGGTTCAGATATCTTGCTTGTATCTGTGTTGGTTAAATCCCTGGCTGTCATTTCATTGTGCTCTTTCTGTTGGGGTGAATTCCTTCATTTTGTCATTTTGAAGGGAGAAAAGGAATTAATGAGGTAGAAAAATTAAAATTAAAAAATTAAAATTAAAAAATTAAACACACACACACACACACACACACACACACACAAATCTAATAAATGATGCTAGATCCTAGGTGTGTTTTGGTCTGGGTGTTGAAAGTGGTCTGACAGATTAGAGGGAAAAAAAGGGCAGGGGAAAAAACGGAAATTGAGAATTTGAAAAAATGAATACATTGAAGTAGACTAAAATGAGACGATGGGAGTAAAATAGAATTTGAAAGAATTTACACAAAAGTAAAGAATATAGTAGAAACAAAGAAAAATATTTTTAATAAAAATTGAAAGTAAAAATGAAGTTTTTCTCTTTCTGCATTAAAGAAAAAGAAAAGAAATGAAAAAGAGAAAAAAGAAAAAAGGAAAGAAAATTGAATGGATGCACCTGCTAACAGATGGAAGTAGGACTGAAATTACTTCGTTTTCCCCTAGAAGTCAGACTATGTAGCGCTTTATAGTCCATAAACTAAGTAGGCGGTGAGACTTGTGTTCTTGAAGAGTGAGGTTGGCCCAGTTGGGCGGGGCTTGGTGTAATGGCTCCGTTCTCCACTAGATGGCGCTGCTAGCTTATTGGGGTGGATTGTTGTGGTGCTCGTAGGTGCATGTGCGTATGTGTGGGAGCGGTGAAAATGGTGTCACCCAGCTATCCAGTCTCTAGTATCGGAACTCTGTTCTCCCTATCAGCAATCGTTCACCCGTCCTCTGTCTTCAACTTTCATCCACTCCCCGCTTCTTCACTGTGAAGCCCCAGGCAGTACCTCTCTCCTGAGTTTTGTCTCAGATGCGGCTATTTTCCCCAGCCCCTTACTTCTGAAGGACTGCAGCTTTGACCTGGTCTGCCCCTCTGCGGGAGGGTCTCACCCAGCAATGGCTGAACAATGGCCAAATGTTGGCTGCACCCAGGAATGCTTGCTGGAACCTGCTGCTGCCGGAGCCCCGAGACTGCAGCCAGGTGCCAGCCTGCCCCAGAAAAAGTTCGCAAGAGAGTGTAGCAGCAGCTTTTCAGGGATTATGGAAAATCACAACACACATCTGGCACCAGACTTCAGCCTTAATGACCTTGTTCCAGCACCAGCAAATGTGGCCATTTTCTGGGATCTGCTGGGACCAGGTGGCTTCAACAGTATCTACCAAATGTCCTTCCAGCAATGGAACCTCTTTTCTCCGTGTGGCCTGAGAACCTCCTGGACCTCACTCTGTTCCTGGGGATTCGCCCTTCCCACCAGAGCACCTCCAGGTATTGAGCTGCAGAGTTGCAGACTTTGTGCTTCCCTTGTTTACAGTCTTAATGAAATTTAAACCCTCTCCTTTCTCCTTTCTCCCTTTTTAGTTTAGTCCCTGTGGCTGTTTCCAATTTTCCACTTTCTCTCCAGCTGCTTTTGGGGAGGGGTGCTTTTCCAGTATCCTCCCCCCTATCCCCCCACCCCCCATCTCCATCCTCTCTCTGCCTGCAAAAGTGGCTCCCTGCCCACCACCGACTTCTCTCACCCCAACTTCACCTCTCCGTGCCACGTACCTGCTGAATTCTGTGGTTCAGGTTGTGAAGATTGTTGTGTTTTCTAGGTGTGTAGTCAGTTTTCTAGGTGTGTAGGATGGTTTAGTGTTGGTCTGGCTGTATGTCATGGATGCAAGACACACAAAAAACTTCCATGCTGTTCCACCATCTTGGCTCTTTTGAGAAAGAACCAATTTCTCACATGATCTAGGCTTCAAAACAAATGGCAATTAAAGGAGTAAGAAAATTTATATGGGCTAGTAAGAAAAATTATATGAATTTCTCCGGAGCCATTGGGTCAGAAGAGTCACATATGGAAAGAACATAGATGTGCTGATTCAGGGTTCAGAAGTTGTTCATGAGGCACTGGATGATGGAAAGTTTCTAGGGAGGGGAGGGTGAGTAGATAAGAAATCTCTGAAAAAGACAAGCAGGCTGAGGAGAGAGAGAGACATATACAGAGGATGAGATACAAACTCTGAAGAAGAGCTGGCACAAAGGGTAGGTGAATATGTCATGCTTCTGTGTTTATTCTGTGGGAGTATCTTCTATCACGGCTGTAGGAAACCACACCCCGCCACTGAGCCCATCCTCTTGGGACTGTCTGCTGAACCCCATATCCAGGTGCTGCTGTTTGTGAATTTCTTGGTGATTTACCTTCTGACTTACATGGGGACCCTGGTGATGCTCCTGGTGATCCTCCCCTCCCTGCCCCCAAGAAAGAAAGTACTTCTTTTTCAGTCACCTCTCTTCCCTAGATCTTTGTATCTCCTTTGTCACCATGCCCAAAATGCTGGAGAATCTCCTGTTTCAGAGGAAACCAATCTCAGTAGAGCTGACTCAGGGTGTGTGTGTGTGTGTGTGTGTGTGTGTGTGTGTGTGTGTGTGTTTTGCACTCAGGGATCAAAGCCTTCCTGCTCTTTGTGATGACCTATGACCACTATGCTGCCTGCCATCTGCCATCCACTGTTCTCTGGTCAGCTGATAAGTAAAAATTGTGTGGGGGTCTGGTATGGGTCTCATGGAGACTGAGATTTGGGATGCTCATGTTATGCCTTACTTGAGCTGCGAGCTGCCTTCTTTATTCCCTCTGTCCTGCTCTCATATCTCTGCCAACTTTGCAGTCCTGGTATGTTATGCCATCATTCATACCCTTTTGACCATCCTCCTGATCCTCTTCTCTTACTCCTGCATTATTGACACCATCCAGAGCATCAGCTCGACCTCAGGCAGAAGCAAGGCCTTCTCCACCTGCTCCTCCCACCTTACCTCAACGATCTTCTCTTATGGTTTAGGTTTTCCTTACTGTCTTGTGCTAACCTCTGGTTGCCCACTGGAGGTGGTTTTCTCTATGCAGTACAGTGTGGTCACTCCCCTAGTGAATTCCTTTCTTTACAGCCTAAAGAACAAGGAAGCAAAAGCAGCTCTGAAAAGAATGTTTCAAAAAAGGTTTGTAACAGCTCAGAGAACAGAGAAGAGTCAGAAGATGACTGGGAAATAGGGCAGAATTGCATCTAGATGGCTGGATAACAAGCATTAAGAAAATTTTTCTTTCCTAATGTCAGCCATAACAAAATATCTTGAACAAGCCTCTTTGCTTTAGGAGGCTTAAGAAAAGGCCAAGAGCTATTTGCTTACTTTAGCTCATATTTAATTTGTTCATGGACAGCACAATGGATCAGATAATTATTTCAATCAAGAAAATTGGTACATACTTGTTCTTTCTTCATCTGTGGAACATTCTCAGTAGATTTACTACTGATAAAAATGTCTATGACCTGAATTCTTATTTAAATCCACAGTGGTTTGAGATGTAGGGGCAAGCTTTGCTGGAAATAAAAGACCCAGTACTTCTGGTAGTGACATAAAATTGAAACTCAGGAGTTGGGAGTCTGTTTGGGGATGAGCATGGACTGGAGAGGCTCCTAGAATGACTGGGAGAGGGAGGATCCAATTAGGATGAAGTCAGATGCAGACATTTTCCATACTCTGTACATCTCCCAACACCTTTACCTGGTGGCAACGGGGAGAGAATCCACTCTTTCTGGGGTGGCCATCAGCCCTGCTGTGTCACTGGGGCACCATTGTTGGGATGCTGAGGAGGTGCTGAGGCCAGGTGGCAGGTCATCACCAAAATGCTGGGATACTGCCTTGCCTCCCCCAGAATCAGATTAGCTGCTTCTTTTAGTTTACATTTATACTTCCGGTTGGCTGAGCCTAATCAGAAGCCACCAGCCTGGAAATCTGGGAAATGGCTCTGCAAGCATCTAGTCAAAGTAATACAAAACCAAGTACATAGGACAAAAATGGGGTTGAGCGTCATCTGAAAATAAATTGATGAAATAGATAAACTTGTAAAAGTGACCCTCCTCAAGCAAGAAACAGAAACTAGTATGGATACAATCAGGAGTGAGAAGAGAGGATGGGAGGGAAAATGGGAATAAGAAGGAGAATTTAAGGAAGGCTTCAATATGGGTCAGAAGAAAGAGGGAAGGGGGAACTACCCTTGGGAAAACAGTAAATAGAAAACTCAGGTCTATAGATGTACTGGCGCCCTCAGGTGGCCTGAGGGATTTACTACACCAGTGAACACAGGAGTTTAAGGGGAGGTAGGATCCTCTTACTCTGTGCTGATACAAGATATGATGTGGGGGCCGTGGCTTCTTCCCCAATATCTGGAATCCTCAGAAATTTCGAAGGAACTTCAAGGAACAGTCTTCATTTGGTGGACTTTTCTTCCCTTTTTATACCCATCCCATCTCATGGTGTCTCTGTTCCCACTTGTGCACTGCCCTCTACAGACCTCTTCCAGAACTAGGATATGCTCCAAATTCATCTAGATTCTTTTTTCTAAAGGAGGTTGACTTAAAATAATTTTATATAATAATCAAGTGAGACATTAATTGAAAATAGACACTCATCTAATTTTAGAATTACATATAAGACTTGTTTCAGGTCTTTCCACAGTTTGCCTTATTGCTTATCCGTTTTCCTATTTTATCTACTTTGGGAATCTCATGCATTTTTAGCCAATATCCTTTTTCCCTTCAGTGGCGTTATTGTCTTCAAAAGAGCAACAGTTAATTTCTCCAACTGCAAAAATGGAAGCCAAAGGGTGGTGGAACAATATCTTCAATGTGCTCTAAGAAAATGATTATCATCCTAAAATTTTACACTCAATAAAATAGCTGTGCTATGCAAGGCAGATTTAAAGGCATTTCAAACAAAAAATAAGAACATCTGCCACCAGAACTTCATCAAAGGAAATCTTTAAAAGTGTTCTACAGGCAGTAAGGTTAAAATCGAAGATGTAATTTTCAAAATGCAGAAAGGAATGAAGATAAAAGACATTGTACACATGTGGGTAAATCTAAAAGAATATTGACACTAAAACAACAATAATATCTTATAGGGCCTTATATGTTTGTACAGGAATGTAATTAAAATTAGTAGAAAAAATAACATTTACATTGGGAGGTATTGAATTAAAAGTGGTCTAAGATAGTTTAATTGACAAAATGAAAGTAAAATTATCAATTAATATTAGGTTTTGATAATCCAATGAACTGTAATTTCTAGGGTGGCCACCAAAATTAGAGAAAAAGACTATAAATCTTCTAAACAAATGATTGGAAAAGAATGGAATGATAACAAATCATCCACAGAAAGGAAGAAATAAAATGTTAAATAACTTAATTGACAGAATAGAAAAAAATAGTAATGATATAGAAAATTGAAACATGATTAGCAAATTTGCCTAATGAACATATTACCCTACTGCACTGTGCTATACAGAAGCAAAATACTATATGTTTTCTTAAATTTTATCTTAATTTTAGTGTAGTTAATATGCAGTGTTATATTAGGTTCATGTGTACAACATAGTGATTCAACAGTTCCATATATTACTCAGTGGTCATCATGATAAGTGTACTCTTAACCCCTTTCACCTGTTTCAGCCATCCCTCCACCTGCCTCCCCTCTGGTACATCTGTTTGCTCTCTATAGTTAGGAGTCTGGTTTTTGGTTTGTCTCTTTTTCCTTTGTTCATTTGTTTTGTTTCTTAAATTCCACATATGAGTGAATTATATGGTATTTGTCTTTCTTTGACTTATTTCATTGAGCATTATATTCTCTAGCTCCATGCATGTTGTTGCAAATGGCAAGATTTAATTCTTTTTTATGGCTGAATAATATTCCACTGTATATATATACCACATCTAGGCACTTGGGTTGCTTCCATAATTTGGTCATTGTAAATAATGTTGCAGTAAACATAGGGTACCTATATCCTTTTGAATTAGTGTTTTCATATTCTTGGGTAAATACCCAGTAGTGTGATTATTGGAGTTGAATCATTCTTGATATCAGTGTTTCTCAGTGGTCAATCAATTACTTTCTTCAGGATTACCTCAACATGCAGAATATAGGACATATCCTCTATTCAACTGGAACGTTTGCCTTCAGCTTTATTATGCACAAAATCATGACACAAAACACAGAAATATGGTCCTGCACATGGTCCATGGTATTTTCTGTCATTTATGAAGATCCCGGATGAGTTCTGGGACACCCTGTAGTTCAGGTTCAGTATGGGACTGCTTTCCTCTTCTTCCTTTTATTCTGCACATCTCCTAACTCTTGGTGGCTCTGTGCCTACCCAGCACCTTCAAACTACCTTCTGCAAAACTCTTTTGACTTTTCTTCTACAGGATATTTGGCTAAAAGCCATAATTATTATGATTATTTTTAAAATCAATCTTCATCATGGTTGATTATTTTTGCCAGTATCAATTCTTCTTTTAAAATATTTTCTTAAGATCTTTAATTGTAAAACTCAAGAATTTCATATAAGATAAACATGTTTAGTCCTCTTGCAACATTTTATTTCATTTTCAATCTATTTTCCAGTTATGATTCTTTAGGGGGATTTTGGCCAATTTATCTCCTCCTTTTATTGGCATGTTTTAACAAGTTTTATAAACTATGCAACACTCATTTGTGATTAATTTCCTTTTTGAGGATTCTTGTCTTCCTTTTGCTATTTTCATCCATACTTTATATGGTTTTATGAAACAAAATGGTGCCTACTCAAATCTTGTTCCCATATGTTAGTAACATTTTTCCCATTAATTTAAATTAAGAATAAAAATGTGTGATGGA
Source organism: Panthera onca (assembly GCF_046562875.1). NCBI lineage: Eukaryota > Metazoa > Chordata > Mammalia > Carnivora > Felidae > Panthera > Panthera onca. The sequence continues at coordinate 75,072,571 of NC_138345.1, read as the reverse complement.
GATGCCAGAGCATTTAAAATTTTTGTTGCACTTCATTGTTATAAATTTTTTTTATAATCAATCAAAGATTGTTAAATATTATATAAATAACACTAACTTTTCAATTTGTAAAATGCATTTAAATAATACATTATTTAAAAAGAACAACCATTGGGGTGCCTTGGTGGCTCAGTTGGTTAAGCATCCAACTTTGGCTCAGGTTGTGATCTCACAGTTGGTGGGTTCGAGTCCCGCATCGCATTGGGCTCTGTGCTGACAGCTCAGAGCCTGGAGCCTGCTTCAAATTCTGTGTCTTCTACTCTCTGTCCCTCCCATGTTCATGCTCTGTCTCAGTCTGTCTTTCAATAATAAGTAAACGTTAAAAATTAAAAAAAAAAGACAACTATCTAAATAAAGCTAGCAACACAGAAATAGTTAAAATTATTTCCCTCTAAATTTGTCCACAGAAAATCTTTTTATAATGGATTCTTAGATGAATTTATTAACATACCATAATTATACCTAAAATTATATCATGAACATTTTCTCATGACTTCTTATTTTTATTTTTTTAAAGTTCACTTTTGAGAGAGGGAGGGGGAGAGAGAGAGGGAATCAGTGCCGGCCCAATGGGGTAGAACTAGGAACCATGAGATCAGGACCTGAGCCGAAACCAAGAGTCAGACGCTTAACTGACTGAGCCACCCAGGTACTCCATGACTTCTAATAAAAAAAGCTCCATATTTAATTATCATCCAGTTCCATTAAGCACACAATCAAATTTGATATAATAATCCTACTGTCATTAACATGTCTTCAGCCTTTTACTATGATACCAATTTCTTTATTTATGCTAATAATTATTCCAAATTATATCTAGGACAGGTCCAATGAAATGTTCAATACTACATTAAACAATCTTAGCATGAAGTTTTCCCTATTAGTGGTTATTTCAAGAACCTGAGCCCTGCCCAAAGTTTATGAACACCATTAAGATTTTTGATACTATTCAATTTAAATGAGACATATTAAATCACTCCAATAGTAAATCAAATAGATTTGTTGGTTTTTGTTTTTTCCCCTGTTTTATTGAGGTATAAGAAACAAGTAAAATTGGGTATATTTAAAGTATATAATGTGATGATTTGATATATGTATACGTTGTGAAATGACTATCAAAATTAACTTAATCAACATATTCATCACCTCATGCAGTTATCACTTTGTGTGTGTGTGTGTGTGTGTGTGTGTGTGTGTGTGTGTGTGTATGTACAGAATGCTTAAGATCAGCTTTAAGTGTTTTCATGCATACAATTCCATATTACTAACTATAGTCACCATGCTGTACATTAGGTCCTCAGAACTTATTTGTCCTACAACTTAAAGTTTTCACACGCTTTGATCTACAACTCCCATTTCCCTTCTGGCAACCAACCACCATTCTAATTCTCCATTTCTATGAAAAAGGTTTTTGCTTTTGTTGATTATAGTCCACAAACAAATGATACCATACCATATTTTTCTTTTCCTCTCTGACATTGTTCATCTTGCACAACGCCCTCCAGCTCCATCCATGTTGTTGCAAATAGAAGGATTTCCTTCTTTCTCATGGTTGAATGATATTCCATTTTTCATATATATCATATCTTCTTTATCCATTAATTGGTAGATGAACACTTAGTTTATTTCCATATCTAGGCCATTGTGAATAATGCTGCAATGAGCATGGAAGTGCAGATTATCTCTTTGATATCCTGAGTTCATTTACTTTGGATACATAACCAGAAGTGGGGTTCCAGCATTGTATGGTAGTCATTTTTTAAAATGTTTATTATTATTTATTTTGAGAGAGAGTATGTGTGTGCATGTGCGTGAGCAGGGGAGGAGCAGAGAGAGAGAGAGAGAGAGAGAGAGAGAGAATCCCAAGCAGGCTCTGTGCTGTCAGCACACAGCCGGTCGGGGGAACTTGATCTCATGACTGTGAGATCATGACCTGAGCCAAAATCGAGTCAGATGCTTAACTGACTGAGCTACCCAGGTGCCCCATGCTAGTTCATTTTTTTTCTTTTTTTTTAAAATTTTATTTTTAAAAATTTACATCCAAATTAGTTAGCATACAGTGCAACAATGATTTCAGGAGTAGATTCCTTAATGCCCCTTACCCATTTAGCCCATCCCCCCTCCCACAACCCCTCCATTAACCCTCTGTTCTCCATATTTATGAGTCTCTTATGCATTGTCCCCCTCCCTGTTTTTATATTATTTTTGTTTCCCTTCCCTTATGTTCATCTGTTTTGTCTCTTAAAGTCCTCATATGAGTGAAGTCATATGATTTTTGTCTTTCTCTGACTGACTAATTTCACTTAGCATAATACGCTCCAGTTCCATCCATGTAGTTGCAAATGGCAAGATTTCATTCTTTTTGATTGCCGAGTAATACTCCATTGTGTGTGTGTGTGTGTGTGTGTGTGTGTGTGTGTGTGTGTGTGTATCTATATCTATATATCTATATCTATATCTATATCTATATCTATATACATATATCATTCATCCATTGATGGACATGTGGCCTCTTTCCATAATTTGGCTATTGCTGATAGTGCTGCTATAAACATGGGGGTGCATGTGTCTCTTCAAAACAACACACCTGTATCCCGTGGAGAAATGCCTAGTAGTGCAATTGCTGGGTTGTAGGGTAGTTCTATTTTTAGTTTTTTTGAGGAACCTCCATAGTGTTTTCCAGAGTGGCTGCACCAGCTTGCATTCCCACATGCTAGTTCATTTTTAATATCTTGAAGAACCTGCATATTGTTTTCATAATGGCTAAACCCATTTACATTCTCACTAACAGTGTACAAGGGTTCCCTTTTCTCCACATCCTCACCAACACTGGTTATTTTTTGTCTTTTTGATAGCAGCCATATTAACAGGCATGAGGTGATATGCATATGGTGACAGACTTGTGAGTGACATCTTCCAGGGAATCACCAGACAGGTAAAGTAATGACTGTTCTCTGGGAATGGGTGTGTGGTGTGTGGTCCTTGAAGGAGCTCCATTCCTGCCCCTCCCCTGCTCCTCTAGTCTGTTGATTTTTACCATGATTGAGGGATGTTGTTTTTCACATCTATTGCAGAGCTGGGGATGGTGGGATGGGAGTTGGGCAAACAAATCAAAGCACCACAAAGGTCTCTGCTGTTACCAAGATTCAGCCACTTTTCTTCATTAAATGTTTCAAGAATTGTTGCAAACTTTTCATTAATTTCCAGAGTTTTGAAAAAGTTGATTCTGGCCATTTTTGCCTGTCCTCTTTATCTTTATGGAGGAAAGAATTTTAGGAGGAACTTACTCCATCATTTTTGCAGACTTCCCTCCTCAAATGCATTTTGCATATTACCTTTGAATTCCTGGACCTTGGTAAATTGCTAAGTAGTTCTAACTGTGTAGGTTTCTTTGGATTTTCTACATACTCAATAATGTCACTTGCAGGTTAAAAACAAGTGACTTTTTTTTTCATTTTTATGCTCTTTGATTTTTTTCCTGCCCTATTGAACTAAATATAAATGACAGTGCAATGTTGAATGGAACTAGCAATAGTATAATTCTAGTCTTGTTCTTAGGGGAAAAGATTTCAATGTTTCTCAGTAAAGTATTATATTAGTGGTAGGTTTGTTACAAATAATTCTATGGCTTGTTTCCTGAGAGTTTTGTTTTGTTTTCTAAATCAGGAATCAATGTTGAATTTTATCAAAGGGTTTTTCAGCATCTATAACATAATTATCATCTTTAGTTTATTAAGTGGTAAAATACTCATTCATTTTTCCAACTTTTTGGGGAATAATTTTAAATTAAGAAAAGGTTAAAATGATAGAACAGAGTGTTTTTGTATGCCCTTCTTTCCCAGCTTCTACCCAGCTTTCTCTAGTGTTGACATCTTACATAACCATGGTACATTTCTCAAAAAATTAATATGAGAACAATACTGTGACCTAAATTACCAATTTTGTTTAGATTTCACCAGTTTTCTCCACAAATGTTCTTTTACTGTTCCAGAATACAATCCAAGATACCATGTGCACTTAGCCATCATCTCATTAGTCTTCTTCAATTATGAGAGTTTCTTAGTCTTTCCTTGTTTACCATGGCTTTGATAATTTTCAAGAGTACTGTTCAGGTATTTTATAGAACGTCCCTCAATTTTGATTTGTCCATAGTTTTCTTGTGATTAGACTGAGGTAATGGCTTTGGGAAGAAACTCACAAAGGTGAAATACCCTTTACATCACATCATATCAGGGAGTGTATGATTTATCACTGATGATGTTATGCTTGTTTACTTGATTAAAATGGTATCTGTGACTCTTGTCCATTGTAAAGTTATTATTTTTCCCTTTCTGTACTTTGTTATTTGGAAGTGAGTCACTAAGTCCAGACCACACTAAAGAGAAGGAGAATTACATCATCACCGCCTGGAAGTAACACTATTTCCATATATTATTTGGAATTCTGTAAATATTTGTCCCTTATCTCTAAGTTATTTATTTACTCAATCATTTATTTACAGAGGAATAGATTCATGGATATGTATTTTATTCTTTGGGGTATAGTCCGAGAGTATTGCTGTTTATTTTTTGCTTAAATAGTTTCACATGTGGGTATTGGGAGTTCTTTCAGATTGGCTCTTGTGTCATTTTGACAGGTTGTGATCATTTAAAAAGATTTTTTTAAATGTTTATTTGTTATTTTTGAGAGACAGAGAGAGACAGAGCACAAGCGGGAGAGGGGCAGAGAGAGAGGGGGACACAGAATCCAAAGCAGTCCATTTTTTTTTTTTTAAACATGACTTTACTTCTGGAACTACAAAATGTGCTAGGTTCATCTTGTGTTTTCTTGTCCCAGCTCTAGAATCAAGGAGCCTTGGTTTCTTTTGTTAGAAAATGGTATTTAAACACCAAGATCTGATTCAACACTTACATATAGTACTTGGTGCTCTAAATTCTACATCTGAAACTAATATTACAATGTATGTTAACTGACTGGAATTTAAATAAAAACTAGGAAAGAAAAAAAATCCCACCAAGATCTGTGTGCTGAGTGTTCTCATTGCTATTGAGGGGTCACTGCTTCTAGGCCCTTCCATGGATATAGCTAGGAAATGAATATATGCATTCTAACTCAGGCATGCACATGTATCTATGTGTCTTTTCTGGATCCATCTATACATATATTAACATAAATATGATCTCATACTGATGATCTCAGACTCAAATCAGCACCACCCACAGGGTTATGTATACCCTTTTCTCCTTGATTATTTGTACTTTCTCTGATAGTGAGAAAGTTGGGCTTGCGCTATCTACAATTTATTTACTTATTTTTTTCAACTCTATTCCTACGCATTATCTATCTACTTGTCATATTCATTACTGGTCTTCAACTATAATTTATCATTTTAGATCTATCAATTTTTGCCATATGTATAGATTATGGATATATACATATATACATTCTTCTAAAGCTATGTACATATAATTATATATGTTAGATATGTTACATATAACTTTAGAAAAGTGTTTAATAGGGGCGCCTGGGTGGTTCAGTCGGTTAAGCCTCCGACTTCGGCTCAGGTCACGATCTCACGGTCTGTGAGTTCGAGCCCCGCGTCGGGCTCTGGGCTGATGGCTCAGAGCCTGGAGCCTGCTTCCGATTCTGTGTCTCCCTCTCTCTCTGCCCCTCCCCTGTTCATGCTCTCTCTCTGTCTCAAAAATAAATAAACATTAAAAAAAAATTTAAAAAAAGTGTTTAATAATTTATTGGATTGTATGTAAATTTTAGGTGGTTATTAAAATTATAAAGACTATCATAGTGTGTTTATGTTACATTGAAAAGTGAAAATAATGGAATACAGGATTATGGACATTGTGGGCAAATGGAATTTAAATTGTCAAAAATGAAAACAGTGATTTAGAATAATGTGTATGAAGACTATTATTACTTAAATTTATCCTGAAATTGCCACATCCTTTCCTAAAAGAAATATTTGAAATAAAGTGCTTGTTCCAAATAAATTTTCTGAATAAGAATTGAGGATTGTTCATTACAATCTTATGTCTCAGGATATCTATAACAGCTGTGAGAATAAAGATACTAATATTTTTATTTGAGATAAAATCCACATACCATAAAATTAACCATTTTAAAGCACACAATTCTGACTAAGTCTCAATAGTTAATTTTTGCTTTTGTTTCCCTTGCTTCAGGAGACATATCTAGTAAGAAGTTGCTATGGTCCATGTCAAAGAGGTTACTGCCTATGTTATCCTTTAGGATTTTAATGGTTTTCTGTCTCATATGTAGGTCTTTAATCCATTTTGAATTTATTTTTGTGTATGGTGTAAGAAAGTGGTCCGGTTTCATTCTTCTGGATGTTGCTGTCCAGTTTTCCCAACATCATTTGTTGAGTAGACTGTCTTTTTCCCAGGGGATATTCTTTCCTTCTTTGTCAAACCTTAAATGACCATATAGCTGTGGGTTCATTTCTGGGTTTTATGTTCTATTCTGTTGATCTCTGTGTCTATTTTTATGCCAGCCCCATACTGTTTTGATCACTATAGCTTTGTAGTATAGCTTGAAGTCCTGAGCTTTGATGCATGTAGTTATGCTTCCCTTTTTCAATGTTACTTTGGCTATTTGGGGTCTTTTGTGGTTCCATACAAATTTTAGGATTCTAACTCTGTGAAAAATGCTGTTGGTATTTTGATAGGGATTGCATTAAATGTGTAGATTGCTTTGGATATTTTAACAATATTTGTTCTTCTGATCCATAAGCATGGAATATCTTTCCATTTCTTTGTGTCATCTTCAATTTCTGTCATCACTGTTTTACAGTTTTCAGAGTATAGGTCTTTCACCACTTTGTTTAGGTTTATTCCTAGGTATCGTATTGTTGTTGGTGCAATTGTAAATGGGATAGATTTCTTCATTTCTCTTTCTGCTGCTTCATTCTTGGTGTATAGAAATGCAACACATTTCTGTACATTGATTTTGTATCTGCGACTTTACTGTATTTGTGTATCAGTTCTAGCATTTTTTTGGTGGAGTCTTTCAGGTTTTCTATATAGAGTATCATGTCATCTGCAAATAGTGAAATTTTCCCTTCTTCTTTGCCAATTTGGATGTATTTATTTCTTTTTGTTGTCTGATTGCTGTGGTTAGGACTTCCAGTGTTATGTTAAGTAACAGTGGTGAGAGTAGACATCCCTATCTTGTTCCTGACTATAGAGGAAAAGCTCTTGGTTTTTCCCTGTTGAGGATGGTATTAGCTGTGAGTTTTTCATATATGGCTTTTATTATGTTGAGGTTGTTCCCTCTAACCCTATTTTGTTGAGGGTTTTTAAAATCATGAATGTATATTGTACTTTGTCAAATGCTTTTTCTGTATCTATTGAAAAAATCACATGGTTCTTTTCTTTTATTAATGTGGTGTATCACACTGATTGGTTTGGAGATGAAATGCTATTGCGCAGTGAAGGAAGCAATCAATGAAACTAAAAGGCAACCTTTGGAATGGGAGAAGATAATTGCAAACAGCATACCTGATAAAGGATGAGTATCCAAAATCTATAAAGAATTTATCAAACTCAACACCTCAAAAATGAATAATCCAGTTAAAAATGGGCAGAATACACAAATAGACATTTTTCAAAGACATATAGATGACCAACAGGCACATGAAAAGATATGCAACATCACTGATCATCAGGGAAATACGAATCATCAGGGAAATATGAGTCAAAATCACAATATTACCTCATACCTGTCAGAATGGCCAAAATCAGCAACACAAGAAGTATCAGGTGTTAGCGAGGATGTGGAGAAAGGGGGACCCTCCTATGCTGTTGGTTGGAATGCAAACTGGTGTAGCCACTCTGGAAACAGTATGGAGTTTCCTCAAAACTTTAAAAATAGAAATACTCTATGACCCAGCAATTAAACTACTAGGTATTTGCCCAAAGAATATAAAACTACTGAGGTGCCTGAGTGTCTCAGTATGTTGAGTATCCAGCTTGGCTTAGGTCATGATCTCGTGGTTCGTGAGTTTGAGTCCCACATCGGGCTGCTGCTGTCAGTGTGGAGCCCACGTTGGATCCTCTGTCCTTTTTTCTCTCTGCTCCTCTCCTGCTCATGCTCTTTCTCAAAAGTAAATAAATATTTTTATTTTATTTATTAATTTTTTTAATGTTTATTTATTTTTGAAAGAGAGAGAGAGAGAGAGAGAGAGAAACAGAGAAACAGAGCATGAGCAGGGGAGGGGCAGAGAGAGAGAGGGAGACACAGAATCTGAAGCAGGCTCCGGGCTCTGAGCTGTCAGCACAGAGCCTGACGTGGGGCTTGAACCCACGAACTATGATATCATGACCTGAGCCGAAGTCGGAAGCTCAACGGACTGAGCCACCTAGATGCAATAGATATTTTTTTAAAAAAAGATAATAAAAATACTAATTCAAAGGGGTACATACTCCCCAGATGTTTACAGCAGCATTATCTACAATAGCCAAATTATGGAAAGAGCCCAAATGTCCATCACATGATGAATGGATAAAGAAGATGTGATAAACATATACAATGGATATTACCCATAAGAAAGAATGAAATCTTGCCATTTGCAATGATATGGATGGAGCTAGAGAGTATAATGTTAAGAGAAATAAGTCAGCCAGAGGAAGACACATACCATATGATTTTACTCATATATGGAATTTAAGAGATAAATGAGCAAAGAGACAAAAGAAAGAGAGAGAGGCAAACCAAGACAACAGATCTTAACTATAGAGAACAAACTGATGGTTACCAGAAGGGAGGTGGAGGGGGGGCACGGGTGGAGGGTGATGTATGGAAGTGTTGAATCACTATATGTACACCTGAAACTAGTATTACACTATATGTTAACTCCCTGGAATTTAAATAACAACTTAAAAAATACATAAAGTACACAATTCAGTGCCATTTAGTACATTCACAATGCTGTGTACCCACCACCGCTATCTAGAGCCAAAACACTTTCATCAGCTCAAAAGAAAACCCCGTACACATTAAGAAGTAACTCTCCATTCTTCCCTCCTTTACATTCTCAGGCACCTACCAATCTGCTTTCTGTCTCTAGAGTTGCTGATTCTGCTGCAATATCAGAATAAAATAGGGAGTGAATTTTTCTAGTTTATTGAAATTTATTGCTGAATTACCTATGTCATCATTTCAGTTCTACATTCCAGTGTATGCCTTGTCAGAAGGTGCATTTGGTCTCTAAACCCGTAACCTGAGAAAAGTATTAGTTAGGGACCAAATCTGGAAACTCCCATCTTAGGCCAAAGGGTATAGAATCCCTTACTGAGGTAAGCAGCAGCATATGTTAGCAATTTTAGACACATCACAGCGGAGTCCCCAAACCAGGGCTCTGGTGATAACTTCCTATGGATGAAAAGAAGCAAGTCACAACAATACATATATCCTAATTCTATTTATATAAAGTTCAGAAACAGGCAAAAGTAAATTATATAAAGAAAACCAAAGGAAATGATTAAAAAATTCAGAGGAGTAGTCAGTTTTGGGGAGTGAAGGAGAGGTAGTAAATGAATAATTTCTTTAAAAAAATTGTAGTTTTTGAGAGAGAGAGAGCACACACACACACACACACACACACAAGTGCTGGGGAGGGATGGAGGAAGAGAGAGGGAATCTTAAGCAGTCTCCACTTCCAGCATGGAGCCTGATGGGGGCTCCATCTAACAACCATGAGATCTCGACCTGAGCCTAAATCAAGAGTTGGACGCTCAATCGACTGAGCCACCCAGGAGCCCCTAGAATGAGTAATTTCTTAAGCTGAGTAGTGGGTATGTGTGTATTCATTTCATAATCATTCTTTAACTGGTACATATGTTTTATACATTTTTTAGTAAGTGTGATATTTTTTATAAAGTGATAAAAGTAATAGAATAGATTGCAAAGGTGTTAAGTCAAAGCAAAGAACATGATGAAATCAGGGTAAAATTGACAAACTTCTCATGAACTGTCACACTGCAAGGCTCCCTCTCTGGCATATTTGCTGCCTTTTTTGTCACCTGTCTTAGAGGAAGAAACTTCAGGCATGCTTAGGAAATGGTGTTCCTGGGAAATTAATATTGAAAATTTTCCCATAAATTCAACCTTTTAACACTAAGCACTCAGGTGTATAATAGGATCATTACTAGTTATTTATGCCTCTTGGGAAGGCCAAAACGCAGGCAGAATCTCCCGAATTTCTGCAGGCCGGAAGTACAAAAACCCTTGAGGGAATGGTAAGAAGAGCTTCTCTGAGGCCTAGAGAGGATCCTGTCACTGATCAGGCAGTATAGTAAGCAATGGTGTAGCACTCTGGGCATCAAAGTTCAAGGTCATTGCCCCTCCAAAGGAGCAACTGCTGAGCCTTTAGATTTGAAGGGATGTCTTCACGCAGTTATGATTTCATGTCTTTTATTTATTCTAAAGGGAATTTGACTGAGTCTCTTGGTATCTTTCTGTGACAATTACTATCATTCTGTGACGTTTGCGCACTGACTATAACCAGCCTTCTTCTCAGGTGCAGTGCCGTAAACTTCTCTTCACCATAGAAAGCTTGACCTTGGAGGGTTCACTGATGCTTCACCTTAGGTCAGAGAATCCAAAGAAGGCCTTGAATATTCTGTTGTTTGTGGAGCGAGATAATGTATTTGGAGTTTTCTGGAGTATCAGATGAGAAGAGGCCCTTACTGTGAGTTATCAATGGCTAGATGAGGATGAAAAGCCTGTATAACTGACAACTGGGACAAAGTGAGTTTATGAAAGTAGCTTGAGAAAAATGTAAGCTAATATTAAGTGAATTCAATAGTTTGTACTTACTTTTCCCCTTTTTTCTCAACTACAATGAATTAGAGAATAGTAAAATATAGATTAAACAAATCAGAAGCAGGGGTGCCGGGGTAGCTCAGTCGGTTCAGAGTCAGACTCTTGACTTTAGCTCAGGTCATGATTTCGCGGTTTGTGAGCTTGAGCCCCGTGTTGGACTCTGTGCTGACAGCTCAGAGCCTGGAGTCTGCTTCAGATTCTGTGTCTCCCTCTCCCTGTGTCTCCTTCCCCCACTCGCACTCTGTCTCTCTCTCTCTCAAAAATAAGTAAACACTAAAAAAATTTTAAACAAATCAGAAGCAATGTGAGAATGGGTTTGTTTATTTAGAGACCGCACACACACGTGTATGTGCAAGTTAGGGAGGGGCAGAGAGAGAGAGCGGGAGAGAGATATTCTTAGGCAGGCTCCACGTCCAACAAGAGAGCCTGACGTGGGGCTCAATCTCACAATTGTGACATCATGACCTGAGCTGAAATCAAGAGTTGGACGCTTAACTGACTGAGCCACACAGGCGCCCCTGGGTTTATATTTTATAGATAAAAATGAATTCGTTGGAGGTGATGCAGTACCTTAAATCCGGCAAACCACTGGTCCCTAAACAGTAACCAGTTGTTTCACAGCTGAAAGATGAGAGGCAAGGACAGTTTCAGAATTCACTTGTGATGAGATCAAAACCAGATTATTTGTCTAAAGCTCATAGCCTGTACTCTACAAGGAAAAGAACACAGATAAGGTCAGCTTATTATAGAAAATACAAGTCTGAGTGAAGGCCATGGGAGAAGTGAGGTTCCTAGAGACATAGAGCCTCCTTGCAGCCTCTCTCACTGGAGATCTGGCCATCACTCCACACATACATAAAAGTTCTTGGAAATTTTAAGAGTCTGAGCTCTGCCTCAATATGATTATTGTTTCTCTGCAGAACTTTCAGCTTTTCAAGTGTGTCTCCTGTGGTCACCCAGTTGGAAGTCTTTATCTTTCTCACCGTTTACCCTTATCTATGACTTTTCTCTTTTACAGATCCAGGGCCCTACATTCTTCTCAGATGTGTATGCCCAAAACTCAATAAAAAATAATGACAGATCAATGAAACTCATGACTTTTCCAAATGAAAGCCTAAGGTGAAATGTTTTAGAATGAGAAAAGTGAACCAATATGTTCATCACAAAGCTTTCTTATTATTTAATAATTGGTTTGCCTTGAAAAGGAATTGAACCATCCTTCCTATAATTACTTTGTGTCATTGTCACATGCACTTCTAATTTAGGTTGCGACATCTGACATTGTAAGTAGTTAGGAGTACAGCTTACTATTGTAAACTCACTTAATATCCTTTTGTATGCAGATATGTTCCAGTTTTCCACCATGCTCTGTTTTCATTTCAGCACCTGATATGTTGCAAATACTTTTCCAAAGTTCTTGCCAGAGCTGCCTTCACCTCCTTGTTCTTCAGGCTATAGATGAGAGGATTCAGCATGGGAGTGACTACAGTATACTGCACAGAAAAGATCAGCTCAAGGGGCGCACCTGAATTCGGCATTAGATGGCGGAGCAAACCTGAGCCATAGTAAAGGGTCACTGCGATGAGGTGGGAGGAGCAGGTGGAAAAGGCCTTACTTCTGCCTAAGGTGGAGCTGATGCTCAGGATGGTGGCGATTATACGGGTGTAGGATAAGAAGACCAAAAGGAAGGTTCCGAGTCCATGTAGAAGAGTGGAGCAGAGCAAGGCAATGAGGTTGCTGGAGATATCAGAACAGGACAGTGAGAGGAGAGAGGGCATTTCACAGCTGTAGTGGGGGATGATTTGGGCCTTGCAGAAGACCATCTTCACAGCTAGGGAGATGTTGATGAGTGCATCCAGAAAGCCCAGTCCCCATGAGCCCCACACAAGCTGCATATACAGCTGTTTACTCATGATCTGTCCATACAGCAGAGGGTGGCAGATGGCAGCATAGCGGTCATAGGCCATTGCAGAAAGCAGACAGGCTTCAGTTCCTGCAGCAACAAACACAAAGAAGACTTGAGCAAGGCAGCCCTCTACTGATATTGTTTTCTTTTGAGACAGAAGGTTCTCCAGCATCTTGGGCACAGTGACCGAAGAGAAGCAGATATCGACAAAAGAGAGGTGACTCAGGAAGAAGTACATGGGTGTGTGCAGGTGAAAATCAATCCTGATCACCAGCAGCAGCATCAGGTTCCCCATGATGGTCAGCAGGTAAATCCCCAGGAAGAGCACAAAGAGTGCAGCCTGGACGTGGGGATTGGCAGAGAGCCCGAGGAGGATAAACTCCGTGATGGTGCTGTAGTTCCCCAAGTTCATTTACAAAGGCCTTTCCCTAGAAATAATACAAAACACCACAGGAGCCAAAAGTCTATTATCCCCCAAGGAATTTTCTAATTGCATTGGTTCTCTTTGTGTATCACTATTGCCCAGTAAACAGTTTTGTTTTCTATTATAACCTGGGTTTTGTGCAGCCACTTAGAACAAAAAGATGATTAAGGTATAGCCCTTGTTCTTAGTATTCTCCATGGAAGAACATGGACATGAAAACAATGAATGCTACAATTAATGAAATGGGAGCTCAAACTGATTTAGTGAGGGTCAATAATGATAGTTCTCTGAGTGAATTTGACAAAACTTTTAAGAAAGTGTATGATTAGTGTGTTTCTCACATATATTTAGTTTGCCTAAAAAATACAGTCAAAGGCTCAAGACTGAAAAATCAGCTGAGTTTGTGGGTAGTTAAAACATGGGTAGTGCTGAAAAGTTGATGCCTAGGGAATAAGTGAGCATCACAGAGCAGTGGCTAAACATGTGGGCTCCTGCATTAAACTAAGATCGAATCCCAGGTCCACCACTAATTAGCTATGATTTTATGTACAAGATACATAACGCTCTTACTTCAATATCCCTGCATATTAAGAGAAGATAATAACAGTACCACAGAGGGTTTTTAGGATATGAAATTATATGAAAATAATAATTTAATTCCATTAAATATGAAATTATATACAAAGCTCTTCAAAAGCATCTATTCTGTGCTGCTGCTGCTGCTGCTGCTGCTTCTCCTCCTCCTCCTCCTCCTTCTTCTTCCCATTATTTGGGATTTTAAGTCTAGGCAAAAGTCACCTATATTCTTACATCAGTAAAGCACAATCAAAGACCAAAGTTGTTGCTGCTGATGCTACAGTCATCGTTACTACTTTACATGCCTTTATCAAGAGAAGTGCAAGACATCACATTGAAACCATTACCAGCAGCTTCCCTCCTCTGCTCATCACCTCCACCGGAAGGCAAGTTAGAAGTTTAGAATTATTTTGGTGTTGAGCCTGTCTCCACTTGGCAATTTCTGCGGTGCCTTCACTCAGAAAGGAGGGCATGTAATTGCCAATAGTCATAGCTGCAGGACTGCAGAGATGATGACAAGGGGGAGATAAAGTGTTTGGGATTCTGTGTAGACCTCAGGGCCCACCTTACGAGCATTACTAGGATGGGTGTGTATCCCAAAACAGGCTGGATCTCGAGAAAATTAAGAGAGGAAAGCTTGAAAGGGTTTCATGTCAGGGAATACTTGAATGGGTATCCTGGCCAGAGAGGCAGCTGGGAGAGAGGACTCTGCCCAGTGCTATGCATTCTGGACCTCTCTCCCAGGAAGTACAGGAAAAAAAATGGGGGATGCGTTCTGTAGGACTAGCTTCTGTTGGAAACACCCACTGTTGCCACTCTCTGCCTGCAGAAGGAAGGCTCCACCCACTAACTTTTCTCGGTTCATACTCAGGGGCCTGTTTAAAACAGGAGTAGAACATCAAATCCTTTATATTCGTCTGTTGTGACTTTCATCCTGAGACATTGTCCTCACTCTTCATACTCCGAATTTCTCCTTCATGGCCAGATGTGCTCTTGTCCCTTGCTGTGTTTCTCAAAGGCTTTATGTCTGAATTACAACAATTCTCTATTTGCATAAATATCAGTATTTACCAATGACTTCTGGCTTTGACCTTCTACCCTGAAGTCTGAACTTGGGTTACCCATAGGATTTATTAGGGGGTGGCCCAGCCAGTTCCTTGTCCTGACCATTCCCAATAAGTCCAGAGCTCAACCAAGAGAAAGTTGTGATTCCTTACTTGTTAACTCCTTAGCCAAAAACCCAGCCTCAAAATCCTTCCCATACCCCAAACACACATTACCTGTATATCCTGTTCGATAAGGTAATTTGCTCTCCAACTTGGCTGCAGGACTTTTATTTAGATTCATTTAGTGAGAAGGAAGATGGCCTGGAGAAAGTGGCTTCTGTCTGGTGTCATGATAAAATTTATAAAATCCTATTGATGATGAAATGCTTTACTGAATTCTAACAATAAATTTATATAGCCAAGGAAGTTCCTTCTTTCAAAGAATCTCACATACTCTTAGTTTTTCTTGT
The DNA here is from genome assembly GCF_046562875.1 of Panthera onca. Classification (NCBI taxonomy): domain Eukaryota; kingdom Metazoa; phylum Chordata; class Mammalia; order Carnivora; family Felidae; genus Panthera; species Panthera onca. The sequence continues at coordinate 75,057,253 of NC_138345.1, read as the reverse complement.
TTCTAACATCATGTCTCAGTTACACAAAGCATTGTTTGGGTTTAATGAGTTCACAGAGCAGCCATGTTTAGACAACTGGTTGGTTTTGATTCCTCACCAGGGCAACAGCATTTATAATTCTATGGTCATAACCTGAAGTCACATTTAGTAGTAAAAGGCTTTTGTCAACACTGATTTTATAAGGATGAGTGGGGATCTCTTAGGTGTGGCCTTTGGAACATCTAGGTGATGCAATGACCTTTAATCATTAATTCTAAATTCTTCTGAGTCTAGTGGGAGTCGAAAGTAGAAAGAGTGGCCAGAGGGGTATTTGCCTGACTCCCCAAGCAGGAAAAGACTAGTTTTCAAATGACACTCTCAGGTCTTCTTCTCTTTGGGACTTCTTAGGCAAAATCAAGTCCAGTCAAATTTGGTGTGGTAAAGTGATTTGTTGATCAAAAAGGTAAAAAGACTAAAAAAGTTCACATGCACAGTTGTGTGCCTAAACTCCATCCAAATCCATTTGCTTTAGAATGCATTTAGAATCCTATACAGGGCCCTGCTACAGTTTGAATACTCCCATTTGGGAGTATTTAGGGAAGCATTTGTGTAAAAGTTAATTATAGTCTTTAGTATGAATAGTCTGTTACACAAATCAAAATTTCCATTTATTTATTTACAATAAACTATTAGGTTTTCAGTCAAACTAGACTGTTCTAGCATAATATTCCCCCCTCCCCCCACTGTTACTTATCAAATAAATGAGCAAAGGAAACACAATTCAAGGATATATGGAATAATCAAGAACACCTTTTTTAAAAGAATGTTTCCTTTTTTTGTTAATCTATATTTGTTTTTAAGTATTTTGTTTTCAATTATTGTTATGATCAGAACATTCATTCACACATGTATCTAAGAAATTATACATATAAGAATATGCATATTTAAGGCTTCTATGGAAAGATTATAGCAAGAAACAACAGGGATTTTGAGGGTTTATTTGAGTCTGTCCTCTGTCCCAGTATATGAACTCACTTTCTTCAGCATCTTTAGTTCCTCTCCAAGGGCCACTCAGTTGAACTTCATTATTCTCCTGCCACATAGTTGAAGTTTACTTCTGGTTTTACTCAACCATCCAGAACCTTCACTTAAGAGTAAAGTATGCCTTTCATTGACTTTTCTTAAACCCAATTACTAATTATGATTAAAGACACACATATTTTACTAATAAGAAGATCAAAGTAAATATTTGAGGAGTACTGAGAAGAATGAATCAACACTTTCATGACCTCATTTTCTGAATTGAGATAGTTATTTAATCCATTGTTTCCTTCTATTTAGACTAAAGTTAATACCTTTCTAATATTTTTGTTTTCATTTCTTATGCACTGCTTACTTATCTCATGACGTCTGACATAGTATAGACCTAGAAAGTTTTTATTAAAGTCAACTCACACAATGTATGGCTGGTATATTATTCTGATTTTTTTATTATCTACTAGCTTTTCTTTTTCACCTGGAACATGGCAAATACGTTCCCAGTGTCCTTCTCACAGCTGCCTTCACCTCCTTGTTCTTCAGGCTATAGATGAGAGGATTCAGCATGGGGGTGATCATACCATACTGCACAGAGAAGATCAACTCAAGGGGAGATCCTGAGGTTGGCACGAGATAGCGGAGAAAACCTGATCCATAAAAGAAGATCACTGCTATGAGGTGGGAGGAGCAGGTGGAGAAGGCCTTGCTTCTGCCTGAGGTGGAGCTGATGTGCAGGATGGTGGAGACAATGCAGCCATAGGATGAGATGATTGGGAAGAAGGTCCCAAGTCCATGAAGCAGGGTGGAGCAGAGCAGCACTAGGAGGTTGGTAGAAACATCAGAGCAGGACAGAGGAAAGAGAGAGGGTACCTCACAGCTGTAGTGGTTGATGGTATGGCTCTCACAGAAGTCCAAGTTGGCAGCAAGGAGGATGTTAATAAGTGCATTCAAAAAACTCAAGCCCCATGAGCCCAATACAAGTTGCACACACAGCTGTTTTCTCATCATCTGTCCATAGAGCAGAGGGTGGCAGATGGCAGCATAGCGGTCATAGGCCATCACTGAGAGCAGAAAAGCTTCAGTCCCTGCGGTGATAAACACAAAGAAGCCTTGAGCCAGGCAGCCCCTTACTGAGATAGTTTTTATCTCCGATAGGAGGTCTTTCAACATCCTGGGCACAGTAGCTGAAGATAAACAAAAGTCCAGGAAAGAGAGATGACTGAGGAAAAAGTACATAGGTGTGTGGAGGTGAGAGTCAGCCCTGATCACCAGCAGCAGCAGCAGGTTCCCCATGATGGTCAGAAAGTAAATATTCAGGAACAGCACAAAAAACAGAGCCTGGATGTGGGGGTTGACAGACAGCCCGAGGAGGAAGAATTCAGTGATGGTGCTGCGGTTCCCCAAGGCCATTTACAAAGGCCGTTCCCTAAAAATTATATGAAAAATCATGGCAGTGAAGTTTCTTCTATCCTTCAATCAGATTTTGCATTGCATTGATTCTCTCTTATTATCACTATTAATTGGCAAATAAATGTTCAGCTTCTACACTAGGCCACTAGTTTTATGTCGGTCACTTTCAATGTAATGGGGAGCAAGGCATAGTTTCTCTCATTTTAAAGATCGTGCTTCAGGGAGATACATTTGCAAAGACAGGCAATTAGAAACCATGGTGATGGTGCGATGGCAGCTGTAGAAATGAGTTTTGGAAGATTCAGTAATGAGTTAATATTGAGGTATTTGAGCCAAGATTTTAAGGAAATGTAAGCTTCCTCTAAAGAGACATGTAAATTGAGAGAAAAGTGTGCCCAAAGGCAAAGAATTAGCAAAGTGAATAGTTCTTAAGAGCTGTCCCCTGGAGTGTGAATGAGCAGCATCTTTAGTCACTCACAGGTAAGCATCAGCCTGGGTTCATCCCAGCTCCACCACTAACTGTGAGGCCTTGTACACATGACTTCACTGTTCTGTACCTCAGTTTTCTTGTCTGTAAAATGAGGCAATAACAGTTCCAACCTTATAAGGCTTTTGCAATGATAAATGTATATGAAGTATTTAGAAAAACGTCTACACAAAAAGCCCAGGTATTATTCTATCACTATTATTGCCATGGTTTACAACTGTAGGCAGAAGTCAGATAGTAAATCACTCTTAAAGGTGATACTTACCAGGAATTAAGTTTTTGCTGCAACATTCACCGCACTTGTTGTTTCCTAAAGGAGGCATAGAAAATAGTGTAGAGTGTGGAGGTTCCTCAGAAAATTAAAAATAGACCTACCCTATGACCCAGCAATAGCACTGTTAGGAATTTATCCAAGGGATACAGGAGTACTGATGCATAGGGGCACTTGTACCCCAATGTTTATAGCAGCACTCTCAACAATAGCCAAATTATGGAAAGAGCCTAAATGTCCATCAACTGATGAATGGATAAAGAAATTGTGGTTTATATACACAATGGAATACTACGTGGCAATGAGAAAAAATGAAATATGGCCTTTTGTAGCAGCGTGGATGGAACTGGAGAGTGTGATGCTAAGTGAAATAAGCCATACAGAGAAAGACAGATACCATATGGTTTCACTCTTATGTGGATCCTGAGAAACGTAACAGAAACCCATGGGGGAGGGGAAGGAAAAGAAAAAAAAAAAAAGAGGTTAGAGTGGGAGAGAGCCAATGCATAAGAGACTTAAAAACTGAGAACAAACTGAGGGTTGATGGGGGGTGGGAGGGAGGGCAGGGTGGGTGATGGGTATTGAGGAGGGCACCTTTTGGGATGAGCACTGGGTGTTGTATGGAAACCAGTTTGACAGTAAATTTCATATATTAAAAAATAAATAAAATAAATAAATAAATAAATAAATAAAAAAGAAAATAGTGTAGAGATCACTAAGGTGGCTTAACAATGACATTTTGAAATCACTTTGGAATGATTCCCTTCCAACATTAAACCATTTTACAATCGTGAGGGCAATTTCACTCAGAAAGGGAGGGTATGTGACTGTTTTCAAAAGGAGTAAGTAGCTCAAGAAGAAACAGGCAACACCAGGCCAACCTCTGCTTTAAGAAGCAAGATGCAAAGTTTCAGCAGAACTCAACACCCTAAGAGGAAGAGAAACTCAGGCCAGAAGAAAGACCACATGTGGTAACACCTGACTGAGAGTCCTTAACAGTTGTTGGTGGAACAATAAAAAACAAACAAACAAAATAATGAAAGACTTCAACCTTAATACTAGACTCCTAATGTAAGCCATTTTGGTTTGTTAAAATTACATTTGCTTTTGTTAAGTAGATACAGAGACAGATGCTGTTAGGTAGGTATATAGAGAGATAGATGCATAGGTAGATAGTAAAGAATTCCATAAGAATTGTAAAGCATATGTATGTTAAGACATTTTCATACAGCTCCAAATTTCTTTAATTTAACTTCTTTAGTCTGAAGTTAGTAAAACTTTCTGACTCTTGTAGTTAGGAGACCTGTGTTTGGAAAAGGTAAATAAAAATGTTTGTGTTCATTAAAAAAAAAAAGAAGTAGCAACCAGCATTCTTCACAGAGCTAGAAAAAACAATTCTAAAATTTTTATGGAACAAGAAAAACCCCAAATAGCTAAAGTGATGCTGAAAAAGAAAATCAAAGCTGGAGGCATCACAATTCTGATCTGCAAGCTGTATTACGAAGCTGTAATCATCAAGACAGTATGGTACTGGCGCAAAAACAGACATATAGATCAATGGAATAGAATGGAGAACCAAGAAATGGGCCCACAAACCTATAGCCATCTAATCTTTGACAAAGCAGGAAAGAATATCCAATGGAATAAACACAGTCTCTTTAACAAGTGGTGCTGGGAGAACTGGACAGCAACATGCAGAAGATTGAAACTAGACCACTTTCTTATACTATACATAAAAATAAACTGAAAATGGATGAAAAACCTAAATGTAAGACAGGGAACCATCAAAATTCTATAGAAGAAAACAGACAACAACCTCTTTGATCTTGGACACAGCAACTTCTTGCTTGACATGTCTCCAGAGGCAAGGAAAACAAAAGCAAAAATGAACTATTAGGATCTCATCAAGATAAAAAGCCTCTGCACAGCAAAGGAAACAATCAACAAAACTAAAAGGCAACCGAGGGAATGGGAGAAGATATTTGCAAACGACATATCAGATAAAGGGTTAGTACCCAAAATCTATAACGAATTTAGTCAAACTCAACACCCAGAAAATAAGTAATCTGGTGAAGAAATGGGCAGAAGGCATGAATAGAACACTTTTCCAAAGAAGACATCCAGATGGCTAATAGACCACATGAAAAGATGCTCAATATCACTTATCACCAGGGAAATACAAATCAAAACCACAATGAGATACCACCTTACACCTGTCAGAATGGTGAAAATTAACAACTCAGGCAACAACAGATGTTGGTGAGGATGCAGAGAAAGGGAAACCCTTATGCACTGCTGGTGGGAATGCAAACTGGTGCAGCCACTCTGGAAAACACTATGGAGGTTCCTCAAAAAATTAAAAATAGAACTACCCTATGACCCAGAAATTGCACTACTAGGTATTTATCTAAAGGATACAAAAATGCTGATTCCAAGGGGTACATGCACCCCAATGCTTATAGCAGCACTATTGACAATTATTCAAAAATTATGGAAAGAGTCCAATGTCCATCGACTGACTAATGGATAAAGAAGATGTGGTACACACACACACACACGCGCACACACACACAAATGGAATATTACTCAGTGATCAAAAAGAATGATGTCTTGCCATTTGCAACATGTGGATGGAACTAGTGTGTATTATGCTAACCAAAATAAATTAATCAGAGAAAGACAAATATCATATGATTCACTAATTTGTGGAATTTAAGAAACAAAACAGATGAACATAGGGGAAGGGAAGCAAAAATAAGATAAAAACAGAGAGGGAGACAAACCATAAGAGACTCTTAAATGCAGAGAACAAACTGAGGGTTGCTGTCAGGGTGTTGGGTGGGGGAATGGACTAAATAGGTGGTGGGCATTAAGGAGGGCACTTGTTGGGATGAGCACTGGGTAGTATATGTACGTGATGAATCACTAAATTCTATTCCTGAAATCATTATTACACTATATGTTAACTAACTTGGATTTAAATTAAAATAAAAAAAATTTAAGAAAAAGGAAGAGCAGCTATAAATGAGACAGGAAGTATGAAGGACTCTGGGTGCAACTTTGGTACTTGCCCTTACATTATTTTCTGGGATAGATGCAGAGAACTCTGGAAAAAGAAGGAAACAAATTATGTGAATAGAAATCATGTTGGTGCCCAAAGGAACAGCTAGGAAAGAAGACCCTCTCCAGAACAATACACTCTGAACAATTCCCCTAGACAGGGTAAGACAGGAAGAGTGTAAGAGAAGAAGTTTGGGAATGTATCCACTTAGTCCTATGACAGCTTGTGCCAGGCAGAGTCCCTGTGTTCAGATGAAATCATCATAGCTACTGAGCCCTGCCCCAAAGGAGGTAGATCTCACCTTTCTTTGTCCAGTCTGGAAAGGCTGCTTATAAACATTCAGTACTGTATATACTACAGTTGGGTACCTCTCTGGTCTTGATTCTGAAACACTTTTTCAGTGTCTAAGTTTCAACTCCCTTTCTCATGCCCAGGTGATGCTCCTCTCCTTAGATTCCACTTTTTTCTAAGACTCTATATCTAGTTTATAGCATCAGGGAGTGCAGTTAAACAATGTTATGCATAGTTTCCAACTCTGACCTGATAGCCTACAGCCTGTCCTTTAGGTAACTTTCAGGATTCACTGTGGTGTCCCAGCCTGATTCCTGGTTTATGCTAATCCTGAGTTGCTTGGTAGCTGATAATGCAAGGTCTAGCTCAGACTTAATTACCCAGCAAGGGTGACTCCCGAGCCCTTACTTATCAATTCCTCATCCCTGATCCCACCTACAAAACCCTTTCCAGAACCCAAATCCTGATTACCTATGAATTCTGCCCAACAAGACAATCTGATGCCCAAGAAGGCTGCAGAAGTGTGATTTAAACACAGCTTCTAAGAAGTTGAATGAACTATAGCTTTTGCATCCTCAAACATGGTGAAGTTCATAAAATCCTATTGCTAACTAGATTCTGAACTAAAAATATTACTAGATTGTAAACTAAAAATATGAAATAGTCGCAGCACAGTTGCTTCTTTCAATGATCTCAAATGCCTTCATCCAAGCGTCTCTTCATTCGGATTTCCAGATGTTTCTTTATAACATGTCTCAGCCACTCATTGGGTTATCTGGTCTAACTAATCCTCAGAACACCTGTTTAGACAGTTTGAGCATTAACCCTCTGGCTGAGAAGCTCAGGGGAATGGCAACTCTGTTATTCCCACTAGTCACAATTTGAAGTCAATCTTGTAGTCAAGAACCTTAGCAACTGTACTCAAGAATTCATGGAGCTTGCTTAGATGTGGAATTAAGGAACTACTGGTTTGATGTATGTATTATGTATGAACCTTTGTTAATCTAGAGGGAGCTGGTTGGAGACAGATTGGGCCAAGAGTATTTATTTGATTGGTCCCCGTGAAGCAATGGGAACTTACTTGATAGTCGCTGACTCACTAAATTGATTACCAAATAAGTAAAGAGAAAAAAAATCAGTGAACTCATTTTTGTGAACAATTTGACTCCCGTTGTATGATGCATCTGTGTAGATTCAGCCTACATAATAGCTCTGTTAAGGTTTGAGTGCTCACAGGTTAAGATGTGCAGAACTGTTTGCTTAAGTTATCAGAGTCCTGATATAAAACAAATGTCCATTTGTTTATTATAATGAGTTTTAAGACCATCAGTAAAATTAGCTCTAGGATAAAAATAATCCTTAACATTTATTATGTTACAGGAGGGTGGGAGAGACACTTGTCTTTGTCTCGTGTGTCAAAAAAAGGAATCTCACCAACATCGGAGAGTGAGCAAAGTGATAGAATTTATTGAGGGGAAGTATAAAGCTCTCAAGAGGGAGAGGGGTCTCACTGGGTAACCACTGAGGATTTTTGTCCCTGACTTTTTATTGGGACCTTATCAGAAAGTGTGAGACTCCACTCATGGCACGTCACCCAGGCAGGTCTGGAATAGGTTTATCCTTTTTTTCCCCTCAAACCTGTCTACCACTTCAGCTTCCCACCTGAAGCTGGAGCCTGCCTTATCTATCCCTTATCTATCCCTGCCTAATGTTAACCCTTTCCCTACTCAAACACAAAAGCCAGCAAATAAAGTTCTAAAAAGATCAGAAGACTTGTCTAGATTGGTGTTGTGTGATGAGAAGTTTCTGTGGTGATGGAAATGTTCTATATATGCACTCTCCAAAAAAGTAGTCACTAGGCACGGGTGGTTATTGAGCTCTTGAAACGTGGCCAGTGAGACTGAGGAACTGGAGTTTTAGTTTTACTTAATTTTAATTAACAAAAAATTAAATTTAAATAGTCTTGTGTGATTAGTGGCTATCACATTGGACAGCTCAGGTCTGGACAATTGTTTCTCTCCAGGAAATCAATGCCAAGTAATTTTTATTTATTTCTCTGATTATAAAAGTTATATACATACATGTATAATGTTATTATATATTATATAATGTAAGAATGTTGTATATGACTCATACATGCATGTTTGTATATTTTCACATGTGCATGGTGTCTGTGTGCTTGCATATAAGGAATATATACAAAGTATTAATAGTAGTTATCTCTGGATGGGCAGTATTATACATTATTTATTCTTTTTAGGGGGATTCTCTGTATTTCTATATTAAGTATCTGTTAAAATAAGAAATAGAGTGCCAGAACAAGAGTAACACAAGTTCAAGTAAAAGAAAACCATAATTAAGAAAATATAAAGCCCTTTTTATTTGACACATTTAGAGATGAATACTCTGGTATTAAGTCATTTTTCCTTTAATTCTGTTTGTCTGCTTATCTATCTCTATCATCTATCTATCTATCATCTATCTATCTATCTATCTATCTATCTATCTATCTCTATCATCTATCTATCTATTTACCTATTTATCATGTATCTACTTTCCCTTCAAAATTGATTACACTCTTGCTACTCAACTCAATAATGAGCCAGCTTAGTAGCATCACGTGGGAACTTGTTAGAACTACAGGCTCTTAGAACCTGTGCTTGCCTTATTGAATTAGGATCTACATTCAACCAGATTTCCATGTCTACATAAAAATTTGGTAAATAGTGAATTAAATCCAAGTATAGTTTAGTAACACTTTTATGTAACATTTTAATGTGTAGATTTTCTTTACATTAAATACTTTTCTAAATGTGGTTTTAAAATACGGATTACAGTATTCCATAGCATGGGTTTACTTAACTTTTTTTTTTTAACACTTATTTATTTTTGAGAGACAGAGAGAGACAGAATGCAAGCAGGGGAGGTGCAGAGAGAGAGGGAGACACAGAATCGGAAGCAGACTCCAGGCCCTGAGCTGTCAGCATAGAGCCTGATGCAGGGCTTGAACTCATTAATTGCGAAATCACGACCTGAGCCAAAGTCGGAAGTTCAACCAACTGAGCCATATAGGTGCCCCAGCATGGGTTTACTTTAATCACATAATGCATTCTCCAATATAACAGTTAAATAATTTATAGTTTTCATAGTTATCATGAAAACTGATAATTCTATGATAAGCAGTCTTGTGGCTAAAATTTGATGCAATAACCGATTAATTATTTGAACCCAGACAAGCTAGGGAAAGGGATATGATCTTTGTGAAAACTCTTGATACATATTACTACATGATATCCAGAGACATTAAACCAGTTTATACTTTGGCTTAAAGCATGTGATTATGCTTCTTTTGTTAGAGTTTCACCAACATTAAACATTGCTAGTATACTTAATTTTAAACATTTATTGGCCCGAAATTATATTTTATTTTATATTCACTAGAGTGAATAAATTTTGGATACTTACTGGATTCTATTTCTCCTATTGTGAGGTGCATATTTTGTATTTTGCAAACATTTGATTGGTATGTCTGTGTTTCTGAATGGTTTTAAAATTTTCTGTGAAGATTTCAATCCAAAGCTAGAAAGGGCAACACACAAAAAGGAACCTGAGCTGGAGGAGAGTTAAATATCAACTAAGAGTATGACAAAAAAAATAGAAATAGAAATAGAAATAGAAATAAAGTTTGAATAAATAAAGTTAAATAAAAAAATTTACTGGAATAGGCCACATTTTAGAAGTTTGAAAAAGTAAACTATCTTTTCTCACATAGTGAAATTGAATTAGAAATCAATATCAGAAGGATAAATAGAAAAGTCCCCAAATACATTTTTGTAAAAGATACTCTATTTTTAAAAATATATTTATTTATTTTGAGAGAGAGAGAGAGACCACAAGATGGGGAGAGGCAGAGGAGAGACACAATCCTAAATAGGCTCCGTGCCATCAGCACAGAGCCTGAGGTGGGACTCAAACCCACAAACTGTGAGATCATGACCTGAGCTGAGTCAGATGTTCAACGGACTGCACGACCCAGGTGCCCCCCACCCCCCATACATTTTTAAATGTACGTAGGTTAAAAGAGACATTGCAAAGGAAATTAGAAAATATTTTGAATTGAAAGAAAATGAAAGTAATATATCAAAATTTGTAAGACACAGCTACAACAGTACTAAGAGAGACAAGAAATCTTTTAATACATCTATTAGAAAAAGAGAGAGAGTGGAATTCAATTTTCTAAGCTTGCACCTCAAGAAGCTTGGAAAAAACCCAGCAAATTATATACAGAGCAAGTGGAAAGAGGAAAATAATCAAGAGCAGTAAACAAAATAGGAAGTAGATGTACAACAAAGAAAACAAGGAAGGCCAAATTTGATTTGTTGAAAAGATCAGTGTAAATGGTAAATTTGCAGTATTGACCCAAAATAAATAAATAATTAAAAAATTAGTGATATCTGAAATGAAAAGGAAGAATTACCACAAATCTTATAAAAAAGTTATTAGAAGGATGTTATGCACAAATATATCAAATACTTGTGAAAATATAAGTATCAAATATTTATATTAATAGCACAATTTCCTTGAGAAACACAACCTAACAATTCTAACACAAGAGAAAATATAAGGTTTGAACACTTCAATATCTGTTAAATAAATTAAACATGAAATTACAATATTTTCCATAAAGAAAACTCCAATCTACATGACTTCACTGGTGAACAAATAGTACCAGTTTTACATACAAATTCATCTATAGAATGGCAATTGTAGGAAGAATTCTCAACTTGTTTTATGAGGTCAATAATAACCCTGATACTAAAATCTGACAAGAACGTGAAAAGAAAATAGTCCAATAATTATCACGAACATAGATGGAAAAATTGCAAGCAAAACATAGCATATAGAGTCAAATAATTTATTAAAAAGATAATATATCATAATGAAGAGGGGTTCATTTTGCGAATGCAAAATTAACAGTCAGAAATCAATCATTGAGAGAGGCAAATCTAAAAAGAGAGAGGGAAACAAACTGTAAGAGACTTTTTTTTTTTTTTGCTGAGCAACTTTAAAGGTAACTTATTTACATTGTGATGTATCAAATTATATATGAAAATTAGTAATTTTATAACTGTGATAATAGCAGGGTAATCAATTTTTTTAAAAATTATTCAAAGCTTATTTTTTCCAGCAAAAGTAAAATGATTGTAAATTGAAATTAGTTTCTTAAATTTTTTTTGACTTTTTTTTAATTCTCAAGTTAGTTAACATACGGTGTAGTCTTAGCTTCAGGAGTAGAACGCAGTGATTCATCTCTTACATATGACACCCAGTGCTCATCCTGTCATCCATTTAAACCACTTCCCAACCCCCCCCACCTCCATTAACCTTCTTATGGTTATGAGACTCTTTTTTTTTTTTATGTTTGTTTATATTTGAGAGAGACAGAGACAATATGCAAGTGGGTTGGGGCAGAGAGAGAGGGAGACACAGAATCTGAAGCAGGCTCCAGGCTCCGAGCTGTCAGCACAGAGCCCAACACGGGGCTCGAACTCACGAGCTGAGCCAAAATTGGATGCCCAACCAACTGAGCCACCCAGGTGCCCTGAAGTCAAATTCATTTAAGGATGAGTTTGTAAAAGAGGCTTGAGAAAGGTATAAACTGACATTAAATTCTTCTGGAAATTCTCATTCCCTTAGCACCCTTTTCACATAATGACAGTAAGTCAGATAATTTTAAATATAAATGAAACATGCAAAACCATGTTAAAATGCATTTGTAATTTTTAGAACTATATGAGTTCTTGTAGCAGACTTGAACAATGGCTTTAGAATCATCAAACACAGCAGCCACTAAATATTTACCAGTTGCCTGCTTGACAAAGAAAGGACTACAAAGATGGCCTCAGGACCACTAAAGAAAAGAACAAAACCAAATGATTAGTCTTGATTACTGTTTGTAGCCTGTGTTCTACGAAGGAATGCACCCTCATGCCTTTAGAAGAAAGAGTGAGAAAATAGAAAGGAACTGGGGAACTTTTCCTGATCAGTGAAGATTCTATGAGAAATAGAAGTTTCTATATTGTAGAGTTTCTTACAGACTCTCACACTTGAAATTTGGTCACCAGAGCAAATGAAGAGTTTGTTCTAAGTGTGTGTGTGTGTGTGTGTGTGTGTGTGTGTGTGTGGAGAAAGCTAGAGCAAGTCATTATTTACATTAATAAGTGGGATCAATTCAAATTTATTTCAATTTTTCTGTTACATAATAGTTAAGAACATGGACTCTAGATTCTGAGCTGCCTAGTTTGAATTCCAACTTAAACCTTTAATATGCATCATTGGGTTATTTTTATTAACATCCTTTACTCTAAGTTTTCTTGTTCATATATGTGACTGGCCAAATTTACCTTATGTCAATAATAATGGGATAGTGAATGTAAATTATTTAAGTTCTGAGACAAATTAAGAGTTGCAAACATGTTTGATATTTGCCTCATATTAACAAAAGGATTTTTTAAGCTTTAGGAAAAAAGAATCTTCATATGGAAAGTTGAACGTATTTGATTACATAAAAATTAACATTTCTCTTTCTCTAAAAAGGAAACCCACAAAATTAAAAGACATTTTAAGGAGGTTTACAAGTTGGAATCAACCATGACAGACGATGTTTAATGTATTTATTGTATTAGTTAAATTGATAAGAACATCACCAACTGCATATATTAGTGGGCAAAATAGATGAATAATTAGACAAGAGAAAAGTAGTAAATAAATATGTAACATTGTTCATGTCGGTAGTATCAAAAGAAATATAGATAGATACAAAAATTTAATTCCTGGCCTATAAGTAAAATATTTTAAAAGCAGTATAAATAATATAGGTTACATTGGAAAGAGAGACATTTGCATACGTTGCTGGCATCACAATAGTGGTAAAATACTTGGCAAAATAATCTGTTGAAACATGTCACAAGGCTTAACAAACATCATACACATTTGATCTAATAATTTCCAAGCATCAAAATAATTATAACAAAAATATATTTATGAGATATTTAATGCATTGCTATTTTTAGAACTGAAATGTCACCTGAACTGTACTGTAAAATATATGAAAGATAAATTATAATAGTGAAGTAATAAACTATTTTCCATGATGAGAAAATGCCAAGCACACTTTGGAATATAAACATAATAGATTATTAAAATAATTAAAACTAATATTAGTTATATTAACATAAAAGTCACTTACAATATAATTTAAGTAAAAAGCTGTATATATAGTGATACATGTTGTATGAATTTTATTAGGTATAAAGATGTAAACATAATATAAAACATGTCAGTGGGAATTATCCTCTTGGACTGGAGTTGGTTATAGGGCTCACAGTGAAACAGATGCTAAGTTTCCTCTTTTAAAATGAACTGCCAACAATGACCAAATCCTTTTCTCCTTGGCTTTCTAACAGGTAATAGTGATGAGGGAGCATCGGGTGAGCTGAGAACATAGTACAGGCTAACAGCACCCCCAACCCTACCCCTTATGGAATATGTGTGATATTCCTGGACACTCCTGGCTACCCAAGAACAGAGGAAAGGGGTTTAAGTGCTTGCCATGGTAATGTGGGAAACAAAGGCAAATGAAAAAGTAATTCCCTTGCTGCTTACAGGCCATTGACAAGTCCTTGAAACAGGCAGAGTGACCTTCCTCTAGAAGTTCAGCTGCTTCCATGAGGACACTTTGCTAGGAGCAAAAGGGAATCTGGGCTGACCATTATCCTGACCCCTCAGGATCCTGTAAGTCTACTTTAACATATAAAAACTTCCATTATCTCAACTCTCCCAAGATATATGCTGGCAATCATACTCCAAGTTTATGGCCACCTGATATATATCTGAAGGGTCTCATGATGAAGGTTTTACTAAACGGTAATAAATGGCATTTTCTTAACACAACTAGCTCCTCAAGGTCATGGAAACCTTGCTTCCAAAATTCCTTAGAGACTTACTCTATCCCTAACCCCCTCCCAACCTGAGGGTATATAATGAGTTACCCATCACAACCCCCATGCAGCTCTTTCTGCCCATGGGTCCTGTCCCCATGCTTTAATAAAATCACCTTTTTGCACCAAAGCCATCTTCAAGAATTCTTGCTTGGCCAGCAGCTCCAAACCTCCCACCATCACTGCAAGACTTCACCAATAGAATACATCTGCTGCTACTACTCCAACACACGTTGAACAATACATAAAAGAAATTCTGGCGTTTTAGAGAGGATGAGGGAATCTTGACGTCTTTGTCTCATATTACAATCTATAGGGGATTATAATATGTTTGATGGACAATCATTTCTTCCTCTTCTTGCCGGTGAGAGATGGGTAGACTCCTTTCCTAGAAATCACATAAAGAAAGCACCAAGGAAATTATGTATAAATGTAGGAATTCATGAAAGAAGAGAAGACTGACCTATCATTTCTCTGTATGAAAACTTTTGATAACTTAAGGAATTCAGTTTCTTTCAAATCAGAAAATATTGGTTCACATTAATACAAATTATATGATGTAGTAACAAAACCTTTTGTTTTGAATATAGCAAGAAATTAACTGAAAAGGAAGAGTAAATGCTTTATAGTATCCATTATAGACTGTCACCTTTGCTGTCCATAGAACAATACCTCAGTATCCACAAGTGAATATATTTTTTTAACATTTATTTATTTTTGAGACAGAGAGAGAGAGCATGAACAGGGGAGGGTCAGAGAAAGAGGGAGACATAGAATCTGAAACAGGCTCCAGGCTCTAAGCTGTCAGCACAGAGCCCGATGCAGGGCTCGAACCCATGGACTGCGAGATCATGACCTGAGCCGAAGTCGGCCACTTTACCGACTGAGCCACCCAGGCGCCCCTCCACAAGTGAATATTAAGCAGATGTCAGGACACCTGGGTGGCTCAGTCAGGTGAGTGTCCAACTTCAGCTCAGGTCATGATCTCATGGTTTGTGAGTTCGAGCCTCGCGTGGGGCTCTGTGCTCACAGCTTGGAGCCTGGAGCATGCTTTGGATTCTGTTTCCCTCCCTCTCTATGCCTCCCCCTCTCACACACTCTCTCTCTCAAAAATAAAACACTAAAAAAAATTTAAGCAGGTGTTAAATTGATCTACTATTTCTTGTAGCATAATTCATGTGAATATGAATAAAAGTAGCACAAAACAGAGCAACAATTTTTAAAATTATATACGTGATGAATCTTCTGTTAAGAATGGCCTACTGATAAGCATTTACAATTATGATTTAAATATGAAATGCCTTTGAATCAATGGACTAATAATCGCTCAAATTCTCCAAAGCCAAGAGAAAAACATCCCAAAATACTAAAGGGTCTCAAATATTTCTCTCTCACAAGAAATTTGGAAATATTTTGATGATAGAATCTCAATGAATTGTTACTATAGAAATGTATCATTAGGATAAAGGACATTTAGGAAAATTCATCTTCAGTGAATTGTCATTGGTTAGGTGGGCACCTAAGGAAATGCAAGATTCCTGCCGGGAGCAAAAATGTTGCTCTGAGCACTTAGATGTGAGCAGGCATCAAGGAAAGTAAGGATCTGCAAAGGAAAGGTAGAAGCCACCAAATATGTCCAATTTGCAAATCTACTCAGCACTTAACCTCTGTCTGCTTGTTTTGGAAATAGGATTGCATTGCTCTGGTACTTTCGTTTTTCCTGTCACTGTCTCTTTCCCTGAGGCTGTGGGCACTACTTAAACCCAGGAAATGGTTAGCTGGTTTGCAAAGTTACTCTAGGAGGGCAATTTTCCACAGACCTATTCCCACCTTAAGCTTTCTATAAAAACAAATGTTTGGGAAGTCTTCAGCCCCATTATGGTAACTCACTCATTTCTCTTTCTGCAACTTTAACCAGAATTCATTACCCAGTGGCCCTGTGAACTTGTTATGACTGTTCTCATTCAAAGATTCAGGCAATTTTCCATTTAGGAAAACCATGGCTTTCAAACTCCACTGCAAATGATGATAATTTACATCACTCATCTTAATATATATGAAAATAAATGAGAAATATCGATGAACATGTTATAAGCAAAATTTTATAGTGTTACATGAATATTTAATCAATTATTTTTTTTTTGCTTTCAAGTAGGACTGACCTAAATGATCCACCATATAATAGGTCTTTGTTTTTTTTCTTAATCCTTTCTGATTAATTTTGCCAAACTGGACATCATGAACTGTCAGGAAGTACCCCTTAATGTCAACTCACTCGATGTTTTGCCACATATTTTTATTATAATTACCCATAATCCTCTCTCTTTATTCTGCCACTGGAAACATTATAAATACTTCCCCAGTGTTCTCTGCAGAGCATCCTTCACCTCCTTATTTTTTGGTCTGCAGATGAGAGGATTCAGCATGGGAGTGATCACACCATACTGCAGAGATCAGATCCAGAGTGGGGGGTGGATTCTGAAGTTGGAATGAAATAATGAAGAAGGCCCGAGCCATAGAACAAGATTATTGTGGTAAGGTGGAGGAGCAGGTGGAAAAAGCTTTGCTTCTGCCAGAGGTGGAGGTGATGCTCAGGATGGTGGAGATAATGTGGGCATAAGAGATGAAGATTGACAGGGAAGTTACAAGGCCATATGGGAGGAAAGAGCAGAATATGACAAAGAGGTTTGTAGAAACATCTGAGTAAGAGAGAAGGAAGAGAGAGGGCAGCTCACAGCTGTAGTGTGGGCTGGTATGGTTATCACAGAAGTCCATTTTCATTGCCAAAGGGACATTAATGAGTGTGTCCAGAATGCCCAGGTTCCATGAACCCTACACTAGCTGCAAATACCACTGTTTACTCATCACCTGGCCATTGAGCAGTGGGTGGTAGATGGCAGCATAGTGGTCATAAGCCATCTCTGAGAGTAGGCAGACTTCAGTCCCTGCCATGATAGATACAAAGAAGACCTGAGCCAGGCAGCCCTCTTCTGAGATGGTTTTCTTCTTAGAAAGGAGATGGTTTTCTTCTTAGAAAGGAGGTTTTCCAACATCTCGGGCACAGTGACAAGGGAAACAGAGGTCTGAGAAAGAGAGGAAACTTAGGAAGAAGTACATGAGGCTGTGGAGGTAAGAATCAGCCTTGGTCACCAGCATCATCGTCAGATTCCCTACTAGGGTCAGGAGATAAATCACCAAGAAAAGCACAAAGAGCAGAGTCTGAATGTGGGGGTCAGCAGATAGTTCAAGCAGGATAAACTCTGTGATGGTGGTGTGGTTCCCCAAGGCCATTTAAAAAGGATGGCCTCTAAATATGATTATGAAAAGCATGGCAATGAAGTTTCTATTTTCCTCCAACCAATTTTCATATTGCTTTGATTCTCTTGTAATATCACAAACATTCAGAAAATATGTCTTAACTTCCATCATGGGCCAAGTTTTGTGTCAGTCACATGGAACATAAAGAATAAGATTTGATGCCTACATTTAAAAATGTCATAGTTGAGGGGCACCTGGGTGGCTCAGTTGCTTGAGCATCCAACTTCGGCTCAGGTCATGATCTCACAGCTTGTGAGTTCAAGCCCCGTGTCAGGCTCTGTGCTGACAGCTTGGAGCCTGGAGCCTGCTTTGGATTCTGTGCCTCCCTCTCTCTCTGCCCTAACCTACTCACATTCTGTCTCTGTCTCTCTCAAAAATAAACAAACATTTAAAAAATGTCATAGTTTAAAGAAGAATGCAAAATAAAGACAAGCAATTAAATCAGAATATGAGTAACTGAAATGGGAACTTTAAGTTTGATTAAGAGAGAAGTCATTAATGTCATCTAATTTAAGGTAAAGGAAGAAAAATTTAAGGATAAGTATGATTTCTCTAGGAAGTCATGGAAAGGAAGGACATTTAACTGGAAGATCAGGATTGAGAAGTAGAAAGGCATATTTAGTAAAACGTGGGCATTTCTTAATAATTAAGAGTTTAGAATATGGGTAGATAATAATGCAGTGACTAAGGATGTAGGGTCCTGTGTCAGACTAAAATCAAATCCCGGCTCCACATTGTGCATGTTACATAACTGTCCTTGTCTTCTGTTTCCTTGCTGAAAATTAGGATAACAATATAACTCTGTTAGAGTTGTTAGGAGAATTAAACGTGATAACATATGTTAAGTGCATTTTAAAAACCTGTACACTATTTCTTTTTTTTTTTTTAATTTTTTTTTTAACGTTTATTTATTTTTGAGACAGAGAGAGACAGAGCATGAACGGGGGAGGGGCAGAGAGAGAGGGAGACACAGAATCGGAAGCAGGCTCCAGGCTCTGAGCCATCAGCCCAGAGCCCAACGTGGGGCTCGAACTCACGGACCGTGAGATCGTGACCTGAGCTGAAGTCGGACGCTTAACCGACTGCCTGTACACTATTTCTTAATGTACTGTCGTTATTTGAGATTACGATTGTGGCCTAAAACAAATAATATCCTCATGCAGAATTATCCCCTATCAGAGTTAAAGTTATTTTTGCCACTACTGCTCCTGTTCCTTACTGAAAGGAGTATAATAAAGTTATTTTGAAATCACTAAAGATAGATACTCTCCTTTTCCCATCTCCCACCTGAAAGAGTTTGGGATTTGGAATCACATTGAAATGTTCAAGGGTTAAAGACCTTAAAGTTACTGAGGGCAATGTTACTCAGAACAAAAAAAGCAGCCAGACTTGAGAGATGCCAAAGGAGAGAGAAGGTGAACTTGTGGCCCCAGAAAGAAATCACTTTCTGGGATGGATGTGTGCTCCATGAACAGCCAGACCTCCAGGCAAATAAGGAAGAGGTCATATAAAGGAGTACCTTGCCAGTGTCCATGGCATAGATCACTCACTCAGACAAGGCAGAAAAGAGGTAAAGTAGGGACAGAATTTCAGGAGCCCATGATCCTAGAACTCTGAGAGCTTTGCAGGACTTCTAAATTATTCTGGAATTACCACAAGAAGAGATTCTTCCTAAATAACTTTCCTCTGTCCATTTTAAGAAGGCTTCTTAAAGAGGGGAATAGAGCATTCAGTCATGCACATATTTAGATTTATCCTTTGACATTCATCCTGAGACACTTCCCAATACTTTAGTACCAACACCTTTCACTGTACCTTGACTTTGCCCAAACACTCAGGTTTGGTTTACAAAAATACTCTGCCTGTTTGAACATTGGATGTTATCCATCAGTTCTAGCATTGGTCAGATGCGTTAGAATTGGATCTTTGGGTCACTCGTAGGACTTATACAGTGGCTGAGTATATTTCCTCTTCCTGCCATTCCTTTGTTGCCCTGTTCCCAATAAGTTCAAAACCTGACCAAGGTTAACTTTGAGTGCTTACTTTTCAACTGATCAGCCATCAACACATCCCTGTTCCATTTCCAATACCCAAATGCATGTTACCTGTACATCTTCTTCAACAGACGGTCTACTCCCTGATGTGGCTATAGGGCTTGTGTTTGATTCAACTTTTAAGAATGAAAAATGATTGGGAGAAGGCACTTTTTTTATACCTGGTTTTATGACTGAGGTTATAAAATTCTACTGATAATATATTTTTTTCATATTCTTCACTATTAGAGTGAAATAGCTACAGGGAATTTTTTTCTTTCGAATTGTCTGAAACACAGTCACCCTGCCACCTCTTCATTTGTTCCTCTGTTTTCCAAAAACCTTGTCTCAGCCATATATAGAATACTTTGGTCCAAGTAATCCTCAAAGCTGCTTAGTTTAGGTACCTTGAGGGTTGACTACCAGGCAACAGTAGCCCAGAGAATGGTTGATGCAATGCCAATTATTCCCTGTAGTCAGAACTTGAAGGTTTTATAGTAAAGAGTACCAATGGGGTTCCCTTAAGTGTGGCATTTGGAACTTCTAGGTTGAAGCAAAGACCAAAACTGTCAGATGTGAACTCTTGATAGGGAAGTTCACAGGGGACAGAAAAGGCAATGGTTTTTTTTTAACTGTCTTCCTTGTAAAAAACAAATATTTTTCACTTGACACTCTAAAGCAATTTCACCCAGGTAATCTGCTGCGTACCTGTGAGTTGAAGATAAAATGAGTAAAAAATTATAATAAAGGAAAGAAATCTCATAACTAGTCATTTGTCCGAACTGCCCAGTCAACTTTTTCTGGTGTGATTAACCCATATATATGAATCCATATATACTTTAGCCACATGATGGCTATATAACAATTTTCATGCTTAGTGATTAAGATTTCATTTAAGCAAGCATTTACTTATTGAATGTATCATGTATTGAGTCAATATATTATGATAAATCATAATGCCCACTTATTTATGATATACTATAATGTTATCATTCAAACTAGAATGCTTAATAGTGATTTTCATCCCCCCTGTCAATTTATTAAATAAACATAAGCAATAGAATTGTAAGGAAGTTAGATTACAAGTCCATTTTATTTATTTTTTTTTTTATTTTATTTTTTTTTATTTTTTAATATATGAAATTTACTGTCAAATTGGTTTCCATACAACACCCAGTGCTCATCCCAAAAGGTGCCCTCCTCAATACCCATCACCCACCCTGCCCTCCCTCCCACCCCCCATCAACTCTCAGTTTGTTCTCAGTTTTTAACAGTCTCTTATGCTTTGGCTCTCTCCCACTCTAACCTCTTTTTTTTTTTTTTTTTTTTTTTTCCTTCCCCTCCCCCATGGGTTTCTGTTACTTTTCTCAGGATCCACATAAGAGTGAAACCATATGGTATCTGTCTTTCTCTGTATGGCTAATTTCACTTAGCATCACACTCTCCAGTTCCATCCATGTTGCTACAAAAGGCCCTATTTCATTTTTTCTCATTGCCACGTAGTATTCCATTGTGTATATAAACCACAATTTCTTTATCCATTCATCAGTTGATGGACATTTAGGCTCTTTCCATAATTTGGCTATTGTTGAGAGTGCTGCTATAAACATTGGGGTACAGGTGCCCCTATGCATCAGTACTCCTGTATCCCTTGGATAAATTCCTAGCAGTGCTATTGCTGGGTCATAGAGTAGGTCTATTTTTAATTTTCTGAGGAATCTCCACACTGCTTTCCAGAGCGGCTGCACCAATTTGCATTCCCACCAACAGTGCAAGAGGGTTCCCGTTTCTCCACATCCTCTCCAGCATCTATAGTCTCCTGATTTCTTCATTTTGGCCACTCTGACTGGCGTGAGGTGATATCTGAGTGTGGTTTTGATTTGTATTTCCCTGATAAGGAGCGACGTTGAACATCTTTTCATGTGCCTGTTGGCCATCCGGATGTCTTCTTTAGAGAAGTGTCTATTCATGTTTTCTGCCCATTTCTTCACTGGGTTATTTGTTTTTCGGGTGTGGAGTTTGATGAGCTCTTTATAGATTTTGGATACTAGCCCTTTGTCATTTGCAAATATCTTTTCCCATTCCGTTGGTTGCCTTTTAGTTTTGTTGATTGTTTCCTTTGCTGTGCAGAAGCTTTTTATCTTCATAAGGTCCCAGTAATTCACTTTTGCTTTTAATTCCCTTGCCTTTGGGGATGTGCCGAGTAAGAGATTGCTACGGCTGAGGTCAGAGAGGTCTTTTCCTGCTTTCTCCTCTAAGGTTTTGATGGTTTCCTGTCTCACATTCAGGTCCTTTATCCATTTTGAGTTTATTTTTGTGAATGGTGTGAGAAAGTGGTCTAGTTTCAACCTTCTGCATGTTGCTGTCCAGTTCTCCCAGCACCATTTGTTAAAGAGACTGTCTTTTTTCCATTGGATGTTCTTTCCTGCTTTGTCAAAGATGAGTTGGCCATACGTTTGTGGGTCTAGTTCTGGGGTTTCTATTCTATTCCATTGGTCTATGTGTCTGTTTTTATGCCAATACCATGCTGTCTTGATGATGACAGTTTTGTAGTAGAGGCTAAAGTCTGGGATTGTGATGCCTCCTGCTTTGGTCTTCTTCTTCAAAATTACTTTGGCTATTCGGGGCCTTTTGTGGTTCCATATGAATTTCAGGATTGCTTGTTCTAGTTTCGAGAAGAATGCTGGTGCAATTTTGATTGGGATTGCATTGAATGTGTAGATAGCTTTGGGTAGTATTGACATTTTGACAATATTTATTCTTCCAATCCATGAGCAGGGAATGTCTTTCCATTTCTTTATATCTTCTTCAATTACCTGCATAAGCTTTCTATAGTTTTCAGCATACAGATCTTTTACATCTTTGGTTAGATTTATTCCTAGGTATTTGATGCTTCTTGGTGCAATTGTGAATGGGATCAGTTTCTTCATTTGTCTTTCCGTTGCTTCATTGTTAGTGTATAAGAATGCAACTGATTTCTGCACATTGATTTTGTATCCTGCAACTTTGCTGAATTCATATATCAGTTCTAGCAGACTTTTGGTGGAGTCTATTGGATTTTCCATGTATAATATCATGTCATCTGCAAAAAGCGAAAGCTTGACCTCATCTTTGCCAATTTTGATGCCTTTGATTTCCTTTTGTTGTCTGATTGCTGATGCTAGAACTTCCAGCACTATATTAAACAACAGCGGTGAGAGTGGGCATCCCTGTCGTGTTCCTGATCTCAGGGAAAAAGCTCTCAGTTTTTCCCCGTTGAGGATGATGTTAGCTGTGGGCTTTTCATAAATGGCTTTTATGATCTTTAAGTATGTTCCTTCTATCCCAACTTTCTTGAGGGTTTTTATTAAGAAAGGGTGCTGGATTTTGTCAAAGGCCTTTTCTGCATCGATTGACAAGATCATATGGTTCTTCTCTTTTTTTTTGTTAATGTGATGTATCACGTTGATCGATTTGCGAATGTTGAGCCAGCCCTGCATCCCAGGAATGAATCCCACTTGATCATGGTGAATAATTCTTTTTATATGCTGTTGAATTCGATTTGCTAGTATCTTATTGAGAATTTTTGCATCCATATTCATCAGAGATATTGGCCTGTAGTTCTCTTTTTTTACTGGGTCTCTGTCTGGTTTAGGAATCAAAGTAATACTGGCTTCATAGAATGAGTCTGGAAGTTTTCCTTCCCTTTCTATTTCTTGGAATAGCTTGAGGAGGATAGGTATTATCTCTGCTTTAAACGTCTGGTAGAACTCCCCTGGGAAGCCATCTGGTCCTGGACTCTTATTTGTTGGGAGATTTTTGATAACCGATTCAATTTCTTCGCTGGTTATGGGTCTGTTCAAGCTTTCTATTTCCTCCTGATTGAGTTTTGGAAGAGTGTGGGTGTTTAGGAATTTGTCCATTTCTTCCAGGTTGTCCAATTTGTTGGCATGTAATTTTTCATAGTATTCCCTGATAATTGTTTGTATCTCTGAGGGATTGGTTGTAATAATTCCATTTTCATTCATGATTTTATCTATTTGGGTCATCTCCCTTTTCTTTTTGAGAAGCCTGGCTAGAGGTTTGTCAATTTTGTTTATTTTTTCAAAAAACCAACTCTTGGTTTCGTTGATCTGCTCTACAGTTTTTTTAGATTCTATATTGTTTATTTCTGCTCTGATCTTTATTATTTCTCTTCTTCTGCTGGGTTTAGGCTGCCTTTGCTGTTCTGCTTCTATTTCCTTTAGGTGTGCTGTTAGATTTTGTATTTGGGATTTTTCTTGTTTCTTGAGATAGGCCTGGATTGCAATGTATTTTCCTCTCAGGACTGCCTTTGCTGCGTCCCAAAGCGTTTGGATTGTTGTATTTTCATTTTCGTTTGTTTCCATATATTTTTTAATTTCTTCTCTAATTGCCTGGTTGACCCAGTCATTCGTTAGTAGGGTATTCTTTAACCTCCATGCTTTTGGAGGTTTTCCAGACTTTTTCCTGTGGTTGATTTCAAGCTTCATAGCATTGTGGTCTGAAAGTATGCATGGTATAATTTCAATTCTTGTAAACTTATGAAGGGCTGTTTTGTGACCCAGTATATGATCTATCTTGGAGAATGTTCCATGTGCACTCGAGAAGAAAGTATATTCTGTTGCTTTGGGATGCAGAGTTCTAAATAGATCTGTCAAGTCCATCTGATCCAATGTATCATTCAGGGCCCTTGTTTCTTTATTGACTGTGTGTCTAGATGATCTATCCATTTCTGTAAGTGGGGTGTTAAAGTCCCCTGCAATGACCACATTCTTATCAATAAGGTTGCTTATGTTTATGAGTAATTGTTTTATATATCTGGGGGCTCCGGTATTTGGCGCATAGACATTTGTAATAGTTAGCTCTTCCTGATGGATAGACCCTGTGATTATTATATAATGCCCTTCTTCATCTCTTGTTACAGCCTTTAATTTAAAGTCTAGTTTGTCTGATATAAGTATGGCTACTCCAGCTTTCTTTTGGCTTCCAGGAGCATGATAAATAGTTCTCCATCCCCTCACTCTCAATCTAAAGGTGTCCTCAGATCTAAAATGAGTCTCTTGTAGACAGCAAACAGATGGGTCTTGTTTTTTTATCTATTCTGATACCCTATGTCTTTTAGTTGGCGCATTTAATCCATTTACATTCAGTGTTATTATAGAAAGATACGGGTTTAGAGTCATTGTGATGTCTGTATGTTTTATGCTTGTGGTGATGTCTCTGGTACTTTGTCTCACAGGATCCCCCTTAGGATCTCTTGTAGGGCTGGTTTAGTGGTGACAAATTCCTTCAGTTTTTGTTTGTTTGGGAAGACCTTTATCTCTCCTTCTATTCTAAATGACAGACTTGCTGGATAAAGGATTCTCAGCTGCATATTTTTTCTGTTTAGCACACTGTAGATATCGTGCCAAGCCTTTCTGGCCTGCCAAGTTTCAAAGGAGAGATCAGTCACGAGTCTTATAGGTCTCCCTTTATATGTGAGGGCACGTTTATCCCTTGCTGCTTTCAGAATTTTCTCTTTATCCTTGTATTTTGCCAGTTTCACTATGATATGTCGTGCAGAAGATCGATTCAAGTTACGTCTGAAGGGAGTTCTCTGTGCCTCTTGGATTTCAATGTCTTTTTCCTTCCCCAGTTCAGGGAAGTTCTCAGCTATAATTTCTTCAAGTACCCCTTCAGCACCTTTCCCTCTCTCTTCCTCCTCTGGGATACCAATTATGCGTATATTATTTCTTTTTAGTGTATCACTTAGTTCTCTAATTTTCCCCTCATACTCCTGAATTTTTTTATCTCTCTTTCTTTCAGCTTCCTCTTTCTCCATAACTTTATCTTCTAGTTCACCTATTCTCTCCTCTGCCTCTTCAAGCCGAGCCGTTGTGGTTTCCATTTTGTTTTGCATTTCGTTTAAAGCGTTTTTCAACTCCTCGTGACTGTTCCTTAGTCCCTTGATCTCTGTGGCAAGAGATTCTCTGCTGTCCTGTATACTGTTTTCAAGCCCAGCGATTAATTTTATGACTATTATTCTAAATTCACTTTCTGTTATATTATTTAAATCCTTTTTGATCAGTTCATTAGCTGTTGTTATTTCCTGGAGATTCTTCTGAGGGGAATTCTTCCGTTTGGCCATTTTGGATAGTTCCTGGAGTGGTGAGGACCTGCAGTGCACTTCCCCTGTGCTGTGGTGTATAACTGGAGTTGGTGGGCGGGGCCGCAGTCCGACCTGATGTCTGCCCCCAGCCCACCGCTGGGGCCACAGTCAGACTGGTGTGTGCCTTCTCTTCCCCTCTCCTAGGGGCGGGATTCACTGTGGGGTGGCGTGGCCCGTCTGGGCTACTTGCACACTGCCAGGCTTGTGGTGCTGGGGATCTGGCGTATTAGCTGGGGTGGGTAGGCAAGGTGCACGGGGGCTGGAGGGGCAGGCTTAGCTCGCTTCTCCTTAGGTGATCCACTTCAGAAGGGGCCCTGTGGCAGCAGGAGGGAGTCAGATCCGCTGCAGGAGGTTTGGCTCCGCAGAAGCACAGAGTTGGGTGTTTGCGCGGAGCGAGCAAGTTCCCTGGCAGGAACTGATTCCCTTTGGGATTTTGGCTGGGGGATGGGCGGGGGAGATGGCGCTGGCGAGCGCCTTTGTTCCCCACCAAACTGAGCTCTGTCGTCAGGGGGCTCAGCAGCTCTCCCTCCCTTTGTCCTCCAGCCTTCCCGCTTTCTGAGCAGAGCTGTTAACTTCTGACCTCCCAGACGCTAAGTCGCGCTTGCTGTCGGAACACAGTCCGTCAGGCCCCTCCGCTTTTGCCAGCCAGACTCGGGGGCTCTGCTTGGCCGGCGAGCCACCCCTCTGCCCCGGCTCCCTCCCGCCAGTCCGTGGAGCGCGCACCGCCTCGCCGCCCTTCCTACCCTCTTCCGTGGGCCTCTCGTCTGCGCTTGGCTCCGGAGACTCCGTTCTGCTAATCCTCTGGCGGTTTTCTGGGTTAGTTAGGCAGGTGTAGGTGGAATCTAAGTGATCAGCAGGACGCGCGGTGAGCCCAGCGTCCTCCTACGCCGCCATCTTCCTGGTCCCCCTACAAGTCCATTTTAGAAGATTGTCTTCCTGCAGGAAACGTATGTGGATACTAAAATTATTTTATTTACATTAGTTTTTATAAAATTAAAATTAGGTATATGAAATATTTACATATATGAATATATAGTATTTATATCCCAGCCACATTTTCTGGGACCCACTTGAGTTCATCCACATAGTGATAGATTCCCAGATCAAGTACCTGCATCAATTTACTTCTACAAAAGAGGATAATCTCTAGAATAATAGGATCTTGCTCCAAGCACGCATACTCAACCCAGAAGTTCATGGAGTTAATGGCCATCAGGATCAAACTTAAACAATAGGAAATGGAAATCAGTGGATAAATGCCCCAGGAGGAAAGTTCCCGAGTTATGTATCACACGGTTTTTCTGCGGGTCCCCAGTGAGATTGAGTTCTAGTTTCCCATTATAAAATCGTTAACACATCCTTTATTGGTTTTTCTTTCTTGTCTCATGCCTCCCATTTCCTTACTTTGAATCCTCTCTCAAATACTCTACCAGTACCCAAATCCGTGTCTCATTAAATGCTTCTGGGAGAATGCAAAAGAAGATGGTACCAGATGAAGTTCTAGAGAACAGTGGGATTTTGGTAATACATCCCTTGCCAGTTAAGGGGCAGCAGGGACTTTTCCTAGGGGTAAGTACTATGGGGATAACCCCTTTAACATCCAATTACTATGATTCTTTTGATTTGAATGATGTACATATGGAAGTGAACGTATTGGCTGTAGCTGCAGCAATTCAAAAATATGTGGATAATGATAATTATAAAGATTGTGGAGAACCAAGCATTTGTCACTTGAGCTAGAAGGCCTGAAATAGAAAATGATATTTTCAAATCAGTCAGCTATCAACTTAGGGTACACTGCAAATCCAAAAATATTATATGGAAGCATTGAAAAAAACCCTTATTTCCCATTGCAGAAGGGGAGACTGTACGAAAACAAAGTTCAAGATTTGATCTTAAGGTAGCTGAGCCATTAAGAAATCTAAATATGCAGCTCTAGAAGGTTTCCTGTGCTAAAGTAAAGGCCTTGATAAGGAAGGGACTAAACCCTGCAGTCAGGAATGTGAATATTTGGGTGGACAGAGAACCCTGAACACATATTGTCTTAAATCTTCAGGCTTTCAGAAGTGATGGTCTCTCCTAGTCCTCTTTATTAAAGTCCATCACTCTCACACTGCTTGGATGAAGAAGCCTTGCCTGAAGTACATGTTTCACAAGATGATGTGTGTCCTCTTCAGGATCTGCCCTAACTTCCCCTCATTGCTTCTAGACCAATAACATAGGTTAGACCTCAGAACTGTAGGAAAATTTGGCATCTCTGTAGGAAGAAATAGCTTATTCATTGAAAGGGCAGCAAGATACAGTTAATATATACTAGCAGGAATTTGTGGAACACATATATCTAAAGGTATTTGTGGGAGAAGGGTGACTTATTTAAATGGTAGCATTATCACATAATTTAAAATTTTAGGTCCCTGAAAGGGTGCAATGGAAGCAACCACACAATAGAGTAAATTAGCTGAAGTTGCCAGAACTGCCTCACACCTACTAAGGAAAGAAAAAAGACTTGTGCATGTTAAGTAGTTTTACTATTTATGGCTGGAGTATCCATCATCTGACTGTGTTCTTCATGAGGCCCTCCCTTTGCTAAAGTTCTAAGGAATTCATTACTGAAAAGAGCAATGGAATCACTCAGAACCTCAGGGGAGTCTGTCCTAGGTAGGCAAGGTTTGGTGGTTGGAGATGCTGCCATGGGATTGGGGTACTTATTGCCAAAGGAAATAAGATTATGGAATAGCAGAGGCCAGATGACTGTCTTTAATAATCAAGTGTAAGGTGAATACAATTACTGTGATGTGCACCAAGGCCATATTGGCAACCAAGGTGTTTTGGCCTGCAAACATCTGTACTGATGCATAACTGATCACAATGTGCGTAGTGGGGAGATAGGCAGCCAATGAGCCATTATTTCTTTACTAATAATGGCCCCCAAACATGATCAGGAATAGTGAGCAGAATGCTGATGTTAGCTGCCACCATGAAAACTCATGGTTCCAACATGTCAAGTTTCCAGATGTGAACTAGTTTTAAGACCCAGAGTCCATCTCATTAAGGGGAAGCCAAGTGTCCTTGAGGAAAGTCCTACAGTCACATATAGTATTTTCAAAACTGTTACTCAAATTCTTTTTCCAAACTGTTAATTTATCAGACTAACTGTACACTGAGAAAATAAAAATACTTAGATCTTTTGAGGGATATTATGCACAGGGTCTGAGCTAAACCCTGATACCTGGGACATAAAACACCATCAAGTCCTCATGGGCAGGTAGCCTCATGACACCCACCGTTATTGCACCAATGTTTCACCTAAATGTAGTTCACACCTATGGCCTCATAGAAATTTCCCCATGACCAATTGATGGAGAAAGACAAAACCCAGGTTTAGTTTGTGATTGAGTTTGCTAAATTAATTAGTACAAGCTGAAAAAGCCTGATGATATATATATATACCACATTTCTACTCAGGGGTGGCTCCAAGAGGTAATGAGGAGAAAGTCTCCCAATGGACAGAACTTTGGGTGGTGCACTTTAGACATCAACTTTGTATGGAGACAGAACTGATCCAAAATAGGGTTACACATGAACTCTTGGGTAGTGGAAAATAGCTTAGCTGAATGGTCAGTGGCCAAGAAAGAGGAATATTGGAAGGTGGGACAAAGAAGCCTTGGGAGAAGGAAAGTGGATGAATGTATAAGTGTTCATAAAATGTGTGGATCTTGGTTTCTAATAAACCAAGAAGGCCCAGGAAGGACAGGAAGGGTCAACAAGTGGGGGCATGCCAACTTTTGTCCTTGATCACCTCAGTACTTGTACAATGGGCCAAAGGTATAGTTATAATACAGGAATGGAGTTATGCTTTGGTCCAATGGCATAGACTCCCTCTCACCAAGATTGGCATAGCTGTTGTTGCAGCTTAGTGTCCAAGTTGTAAAAAGCAGAGTGCAATACCAAAGCCTTGATGTAGAACCATCCTTCAGAGACTAACCAGCCTCTTGGCAGTAAGTTAATTACATCAGACATTTTTTAGTCTGGAGAAGCCTCTAATTTCTTCCCGCTTGTATTAGCACTTATTCTAGATATTAGTTAACCTTTCCTTCCCACAGTGCCTCCTATCTAAGGACTGATAGAATACCTAATTTATAAACTTAGGGATCCTGCATATTGTTACCTTGTATCAAAGGACCCACTTTAGGGCAAAGAGCTGAGACAATGGCAACATGACCATGGGGTCCCTTGTTCCTACACTATACCACTCACATGGAAGCTTCTGGTCTGACAGAATGTAAAAATGGTGTAAATGGGTGATATGCCAGCTTGATTATCACACCCTCAGTGAACAGCTTCCATGGAGCAGACTATACAATGAAGCAATGGCCATTATATGATGCTCTGTCCACATTAGCCAGAATACCAGGGCCTCAGTAACCATAGGGATAAAGTTGAATTAGATGTTCTCATCACCATTCCTAGTGACATGTTTGGGAAACTTGTGCTTTCCATATCTGACACTTCAGACTCTGGGGAATTAGAGATTGGAGGACTTTGGGATAAGCTAGGGAGAATGCTCCCATCAGCTAATGGTGTGACATTTCCACCAAACCTAATGATTCAACTGCTGCCTGGTCATTTTGGGCTTCTCATGACATATAGGAAGTTATTAAATTTATGAGGGTTCTTTATCATGAGTATCCAGAGATGCTTCTACATAATGGGAGCATGAAGATGAATATCTGGAAGCTAGGTGGGTTCCCTGAGGACCTTTTGCTTCCATGTTTAGTGAGTGTAGTAAATGGGCAATTGCAGCAACCAAATCCTGACAGGAGCTAGGTCACTGGGCCTTAAATTCCTCCTTTCACTGGTCTGGACTGATGAGTTATTTAGGAATGTAAATAAACAATAATTCTTATTTTATAAAAATCAATTTCAAATATGGAAAGAGATACAGGACATTTTATGAAACAAAATGAGACCGACAGAAATAAAAAAGTAAACTATAATAAAAAAATCATACTTGTGGCCTCCAGGTGGCTTGGCTATTAGGCAGCCAGTAGTGTCCTCCTATGAGAAAAGGAGTGGGGCTGGGGTCAGGGCAGCTCTCATCTACACTCCCCTGTGCACTTGTATACTTGGAGCCCATAGGACAACATGGCAACAAAACAACCTGATATCAGCTAAGAAACA
Source organism: Panthera onca (assembly GCF_046562875.1). Lineage (NCBI taxonomy): Eukaryota > Metazoa > Chordata > Mammalia > Carnivora > Felidae > Panthera > Panthera onca. The sequence goes on along the minus strand of NC_138345.1, from coordinate 75,026,036 downwards.
GAAATAAGAGTCAGTGAATCTGAAGAGAAATTGGATGTTCCCATTGGCTCCATAAGCACCTATGGACTATGGCATGAAAAGTAAAATGGGTCAATGATATTGAGAAGTCAGTGCTCATAAAGAACTTTGAAAAGAGTGGATGGGCCCAAGTGACAGAAAATATGGACTGGATTTTTTACTGGGGGAGGTGCAAACAATCTGAAATGTTTTAGGGTCAAAACTGTGTACTGAAAAAAAAGACAATCTCCTCAACAAATGGTATTGGGAAAACTGGACAGCTACATGCAAAAGAATGAAACTGGACCACTTTCTTACACCATACACAAAACCAAATTCATAATGGATTAAAGACCTAAAGATCTAAATGTGAGACCTGAAACCATAAAAATTCTAGAGAACACAGGCAGTAACCTCTTTGACATTGGCCGTAGCAGCTTCTTATTAGATATGTCTTCTGAGGCAGGGAAACAAAAGCAAAAATAAACTATTGGGAGTTCATCAAAATAAAAAGCTTCTGCACAGTGAAGGAAACAATCAACAAAGCTAAAAGGCAGCCTATGGAATGGGAGAAGATATTTGCAAATAACATAAAGGGTTAGTATCCAAAATCTATGAAGAATTATCAAACTCAAAATCCAAACAAATAATCCAGTTAAAAAATGGGCAGAAGATATGAATAGACATTTTCCAAAGAAGACATCCAGATGGCTAGGAGATACATGAAAAGATGCTCAACATCACTCATTACCAGGGAAATACAAATCAAAACTACAGTGAGATATCACCTCACACCTGTCAGAATGGCTAAAATTAACAGGAAACAACAGGTGTTGGAAAGAATGTGGAGAAAGGGGAATCCTTTTGCACTGTTGATGGGAATGCAAACTGGTGCAGCTACTCTGGAAAACATGGAGTTCATCCAAAAGTTAAAAATAGAACTATGATCCAGCAACTGTGCTATTAGGTATTTACCCAAAAGGATACAAAAATACTGATTCAAACATGCACCCTGATGTTTATAGACGCATTATCAAAAATAGCCAAATTATGGAAAGATCCCCTTTGTCCATTGTCCTGATGAATGGACAAAGATGTGGTACACACACACACACACACACACACACACACACACAATGGAACATCAGCCACAAAAAAGAATGAAATCTTGCCATTTGCAACTATGTGGATGAAGTTAGAGAGTATTATGCTAAGTGAAATAAGTCAGTCAGAAAAAGACAAATATCATATAATTTCATTCATATGTGAAATTTAAAAAACAAGGCAGACAAACCTAGGGGGAAAAAAGAGAGAGAGGCAAAACAGGAAACAAATCCTTTTTTTATAAAGTTTATTTTGAGAAAGAGAGAGATGGGGAGGAGGGGCAGAGAAAGTGGTAGAGAAAGAATCCCACCCAGGCCCTGCACTGCCAGTGAGGAGCCTGATGTAGGGCTGAAACTCACGAACCATGAGATAATGACCTGAGTTGAAATCAATAGCTGGACACTTAACTGCCTGAGCGACCCAGGCACCCCAACAGACTTTTTTTTTTTTTTAACGTTTATTTATTTTTGAGACAGAGAGAGACAGAGCATGAACGGGGGAGGGTCAGAGAGAGAGGGAGACACAGAATCTGAAACAGGCTCCAGGCTCTGAGCAGTCAGCACAGAGCCCGACGCGGGGCTCGAACTCACATACTGCGAGATCGTGACCTGAGCCGAAGTCTGACGCTTAACCAACTGAGCCACCCAGGCGCCCCATCCAACAGACTTTTTTTAAGAAGAAAAGATTTTTTTAATGTTTATTCATTTTTGAGAGAAAGAGAGAGAGACAGAGTATAAGTGAGGGAAGGGCAGAGAGAGAGAGGGAGATACAGAATCTGAAGCAGGCTCCAGGCTCCAAGCTGTCAGCACAGAGCTGAACGTGGGGCTCGAACCCACGAACCGTGAGTCATGACTTGAGCTAAAGATCATGACTTGAGCTAAAGCTGTATGCTCAACTGACTGAGTCACCCAGGCGCCGCCCAATAGACTTTTAACTATAGAGAACAAACTGAGGGTTGCTGGAGGGGAGGTGGGTGGGAGGATGGGCTAAATGGGTGATGGGCATTAAGGAGGGTACTTGTTGTGATGAGCACTGGGTGTTATATGTAAGTGATGAGTCATTAAATTCTATACCTGAAATTAATATTACGCTGTACGTTAACTAACTGGAATTTAAATAAAAACTTGAAAAAAACACACAAAAGAAATCCTGCATATTGGTTCTCTGATGATCAAATAGGCAAACCACTTTTCATATTTGCCACATTTTCCAAACCACTATGAACTGACCCAGAAAAATCTGATGAAGGATGTTAAAAGATATAGGACATAAGCAAGAATAAAATATTGCCATTGAGACAACATGGATGAAATGAGGGCATTATGCTAAACGAAATAAGTCAAAAATGAAAAGATAAATATTGTAACATCTCACTTATATATGGAATCCAAAAAAGTACACAAAAAGACAAATGAAACAAGAATAACAGCAACAAAATGAACAAAAAAGAGAATAGATTGGTGGTTGCCTGAGGCTAGGGATGGGGGATGGGCAAAATGGGTGAAGGGGGTCAAAAGGTACAATACGTGAACAAATCATAGGGATGTAACGTACAGCCTGGTGACTACAGTTAATAATACTGTACTGCATATTTGAAAGTAGCCAGGAGAATGGATCTTAAAAGTTCTTATCACGAGAAAAAAAATTTTGTGTGGTGACGGATGTTAATCGGACTTACGATAATGATCATTTTGCAGTATATACAAACACTGAATCATTATGTTGTACATCTGAAATTAATATAACGTTATGTGAGTTATCCCTCAATAAAAAAAGAAGAAAATGAAATTGATGACCAAAGGATTCACTGGGAAGAGTGCAGGATAGTTGGGCTAAAGGATGGTAGTAGCAAGGAGGTGTCCTGGGGTGCCTGGGTGGCTTAGTGGAGTGTCGGGCTCTTAGTTTTGGCTCAGGTCACGGTCTTGCAATTTGTGGGTTCTGGCACCATGTCGGGCTCTGTGTTAGCAGCGTGGAGCCTGCTTGCGATTCCCTCTCTCTCCCTCTCTCTCTGCCCCTCCCCTGCTTGCGTGTGCACACAGTCTCTCTCAAAATAAATAAATAAAACTTAGAAAAAAAAGTTAAAATAGAAGGTGTTTTCAGAGAGAAAGGACAGGGCAGGATTATACTGTGTGCCCTTTGGTAGACTTTATTTAATGAGATGATGAGACTGGGTGATTTGACATTCTAGAAGACATTCACCCATCAGATGTTCACCCACTACGTGCAGGGTATTGGCCTAGCCTGTGCCTTTGGTTCAGTACGCAGTTTGTGCATTGAATAAAGGTTGGGTTGGAGTGGTGGTCTAAAATCTAGGCCAATCCCTACTTGCCAACGGTGAACTTGTGGGAGAGATAACTGCCCACAGGAGCCCCTGTTTAATGTTCACACAAAGATTGTAGCGGTTCTCCTGGAAGCCCAGAGTTTCTTGAGAATGGTCATGTACAGCTCTTACTCTCAGGGCACTTTTAGGGTAAATCCACACATTTCCCTTGAGTGGGGACAGAATGTGTGACTTCTGGAATATGGTGAAGGTAAGGGATGTCACTTCCTTGATTAGGTAATGTTATAAAGCAAAGTGAAGGGATTTTGCAGAGGTAATTAAGATCCTAAGTCACTTGATTTTGAATTGGTCAAAAGGAGGGTTATACTGGGAGGGCCTGACTTAATCAGCCATTAAAAAAGGGACTTGACCCTTTTGTGCAGAGAGATGCTCTCCTGCTGGCATTCAGGAAGTAAAGTGTCATGTTGTGACTGCCTATAGAGGGCCATGTGGCAGGGACATACAGGTGGCCTCCAAGAGCTGAGGGCAGCTACCAACGAGTAAGAAGCCGAGGCCCTCAGTTGTGAAGTTGCAAGGAAATGAGTTCTCCCCCAAAATTTGACTGAGCTTGGAAGAGGACTTTCATCCAGTAGAATCTCCAGGTGAGAAGGCAGCCTGGCCAACATTACAAGTGCAGTGGAGGACTAGCTCAGTTGCAACTCTTGACCCACAGAAACTGCCATAGCATAATTATGATACAATAAATGTATTGTGTTAAGCAGCTGAGTTTGTGGTAATATGTTTTTTAAAAAGTTTATGTATTTATTTTGAGAGAGAGAGATAGAGAGTAGGGGAGGGGCAGAGAGAGAGGGAAAGAGAAAGAATCCCAAGCACACTCCGCACTGTCAGCATAGAGCCTGACACGGGGCTCGAACCCATGAACTGTGAGATCATGACCTGAGCCAAAACCGAGTTCGACATTCAACCGACTGAGCCACACAGGTGTCCCTGCGGTAATATTTTTTTACAGCAAGAGAAAACTAAACAGGTCGTGGCAGGAGAGGCAAAATTCTGGGGATGGCAGTGTTGATGACTGCTTTCTGGTGAGGATAGAATTGCTGATTAGTCCTGGAAATTGTTTTGGAAGCTTAATCACCTTAACCTGATTTTTGCAGTTAAGTACCAGCTACTGAATGCTAATAGATTTCATTTCTGCTTCAACTAACCAGAGAGGATTCTGTAATTTCACTAAAACCATTAACCGCTACAGCTTGCAAGAAGGTATCAATTCTCCTTGTGACTCAACTTCAAAACCCCTTATTGCTTCTAAATGTATTAATGCACTCAAATCCCAGAATGGTCTCAGTTTGGGGAGTGGGAAAATTACAAAGTGCAAAATGAAAGAAGAGGGCTTATAGTCGAAGTAAGATTTTGCTAATTTATATTGGGGAAAACTGGGGAATATACGTGGAAGTAGACTCTGATGGTTGGACCAGGGAGGGAGTAAGATAAGTTAAATCAGGCTGTGATAATTGATATGGTGCCTTCACCCAGGATTCTTTACTAAGCAAAAGTATATATATTTTTTAAATTGTATGGTTGTTGAAGAAAACTGTTCCTGGCAGGTCTGGATATAGGCATGGAGAACTTCATTTCTAACCTTTGGATCTTATCTTTTAGATTTGTCCATGATCACCCCCATTGTAGGACCATCATAACCTCTATGCTTTCAAATACTGAAAACATATAATTTTCCCTAGTGATTCTGGTACATGATGTCTATTATACTTTTAGGGAAATCAGAAAGCAACATTAAGGGGATAAAAGTAAACCTTGGGGTAGTATGCTGATTCTGTGGCAGAAGGTGCCAAGATTGAGTAAAAGTGTAGATAATCGAGAAAGTGAGAGATTCTCAGTGATGGTATCACATTGTCACAAATGTATATACAGAAGACAGTTAATGCATGAATAGAGGGCATTGCCATTACCAGCTTGTAGCCAAATGCTGGGCAAATTCACCCTTTGCCTGGTTTTAATTACATGCTAAATGGGACATAAGCATTGCCTGTACTCTCTTCTATAGTAATTATTAAGCAGTACTTGAGTACTAGAGGATAGTGAACCTCAGCCCTTACTAAGAAAACTGTAGAAGGGTGTCTCTTCTAATTCTTTCTATAGTATTCCTATATGGCTTATAAAAAACACTTCACAGCTGACTGCTGACTACCACATTTTAAAAGCACTTCCATCGATAGCCTTTGCTATGCCAGACATGAGGACAACATTTCAAGCATTCAGCAGGTTAAAGGTGACTGGTTAGCTAAAGGTGACTAGGCTTTCGTATCTCATTTTGGAAAGCCAGTCAAGTATACAGTTTATCTTCATGTGAAATGGACTCCATTATGCAATTACTGTCCTCCTGTAAGGGTAACTGAATGCTGCAGCATACTATCACAACCTGATAGGATGAGATTTAAATACGATCAGTTTCAAAATAAGTTGATTCATTACATTGATAATATGATGATTTCCTCTTTGGAAGAGGAAGCCAAGGGCATTTGTAAATTATAATGTGCAGAAGTAGTCAAGGATGGCTGATTTAGGGTCAAGGCCAATCAGGCAAATATCCAGGAATATCCCAGGTTGAGGCCTTTAGGGACATTTCACAAATAGTAAAGAACAAATTACTGTCCCTTCTGGGTCCCACTAATGAGAAAAAGATACGAAGTCTTGTGGAGCTATATATATTCTGGTGGACACGTATACTGAATTTGAGTATCCTGTCCTCTGTAATATAGAGTGACTAGGGGAAAAAAAAAAAGACTAAATTCAAACGAGCTGGAACAAAGGAAGTCTTTGAGGATATGTAAAGGGCACCTCTGGGACTATCTAATCCTAACAGACCAAGGGTTTTATATGTGTATACCAGTAAAACTCAGAGACTGCAGTTATTAGAAGTCTAATTCCGACGCTAAATGGCAGGTACTGGTATTTTGAATTAGAAGATTATGCTGTAACTTAGTATAAACCATTTGAAATATAAGTACTAGTGTGCTCTTAAGCTCTGGTGGCAACAGGTCATATGGCTGAAGGACAAACTTACCAAGATATATATTTTGATGTGAGTGATGTGAGAAAGACATTCAAATAAAGAAAGGGATGTACAACACAGTTCCTTGGAAAATGTAAACGTTATACTTACAAATATGTTGAAATGGAGTAAGTGCATCATATTCACGAGCAGGTAGCCTTTCTCTACCTCTAGGATCAATGATAGAACATCGTCTCCTGTTTGTGAGTGGTCTGAATTGTATGACTCTTGCCACTGACATGTAATAGGCTGCTTGCTCCACCAGTGGGAGCTCCTATACTGAAAAAGACTTCTTATGGGAGTCTGCTGCTCTTTGCCCAGCTGCTAAATTGCTATTAGCCCAGCTATTTCCCTAGTTGAAAAAGGCAAAGGTACGTTTTAACAATATTTGTTCGCTCAGTACATGAGCATAGAATGTCTTTCCATTTCTTTGTGTTGTCTTCACTTTCTTTCATCAGTGTTTTACAGTTTTCAGAATACAGGTCAAAGGACCTCTTTGGTTAATTCTATTCCTAGGTATTTTGTTATTTTTGGTGCACTTGCAAATGAGTTTGTTTTAATTTCTCTTTCTGCTGCTTCATTATTATTGTATAGAAATGCAACAGATTTCTGTACATTGATTTTGTATCCTGCGACTTTACTGAATTCATTTACCAGTTCTAGTAGTTTTTTTTTGGTGGAGTTTTTGGGGTTTTCTGCATATAGTATCATATCATCTGCAAATAGTGAAAGTTTTACTTCTTCTTTACCAATTTGGATGCCTTTTATTTCTTTTTGTTGTCTCATTTCTGTGGCTAGGACTTCCCATGCTATGTTGAATATAAATGGTGAAAGTAGGCATTCCCTATGATCCAGTAATCACACTACTGGGTATTTACCCCCAAAATACAAAAACACTAATTCAAAGGGATACATGAACCCCTATGTTTACTGCAACATTATTTACCATAACCAAACCATGAAGCAGCCCAAGTATCCATCGATAGATGAATGGATAAAGAAGATGTGGTTACACACACACACACACACATATATATAATGGAATATTATTCAGCCATTAAAAAGAATGGAATCTTTCCATTTGCAGCAACATGGATATGAGCTAGAGAGTATAATGCTAAGTGAAATAAGTCAGGGAAACAAATACCATATGATTTCACTCATATGTGGAATTTAAGAAACAAAACAAATGAGCAAAGGAAAAAAGAGAGAGACAAAGCTAGAAACAGGCTTTTAACTATAGAGAACAAACAGGTGGTTACCAAAAGGAAGGTTCGTGGGAGGTGGGTGAAATAGATGATGGAAATTAAAGAGTACACTTATCATGATGAGCACTGAATAGTGTATAGAATTGTTGAATCACTATATTGCACTCCTGAAACTAATGTAACAGTGTATATTAACTATTCTAGAATTAAAATAAATTTAAAAAAGAAAGAAAAAGGTAAAGGTAATTCTGTACAATGGGATAAACTGAAAGCAGTGCATAGAGCAATATAAAAAGAACTGAATATTGCTCTAGATCACAGTCCTGACATAAAATGCTATATAAAAATTGTGGGTATCACAAGCTCTTCGTCCATAGCCAATGGTCCAAGGGTATAGCTAATAAATGTTTAATGGATGAACAATAAAGAGTACCATCTGTAAAGAACACAACTGTGGAAGGCCTGTGGAATTTCAGAAAGAAAATTAAAGTAGATCATATTGATGCTCACCAAAAGAACCCAATTTTTCTTTCAGAGGAGAATTGGAATGCCAAGATGAAGCCTTTGTCCGCTGCCTGCAGGTAGTCACTTGGATACATGAAATGAGGCATGGTCATGTCCAAGTCATACAACAATGAGTTTACAAGAACATATTCCACTGTCATCCAGCAGAGTCACTAATGTGGAAGTTACAAATATAATTTACTAAATGTTAACAACAGATAAACTATCTGAAATTGGCCTTGGGAAAATCCCCAATAACAAGACTGACTCAAAGCTGACAGGTGAATGACACAAGGTCACTGCTAATATTTCTGAAGAATTCAAAAGGATTTTTAACAAAAATAACTATTTCTTACTCTTTAACAGAAATAGCAGCTAAAACACCATTAAGGTCATGGAAATAGACATTTTATGTCAATTTGGAGCCATAACCTACACCTCATTGGATCAAGGAACACATTTGAATATGACTCTTATACAAAAATGGGTCAAAAGAACACTTAACACCTATGGAGTAGTGACTTAATTGAACAACTAGAATGGGAAATTTAAATATTTTTGTTAAAGACATGGTAAGATCATAAAGAGATTCCTAGCTCAATTGGGTGAATGTATGCCTCACAAGAAAATGAAGAGTGGTAAATGTAGAACCCTTTTAAAGAGATTTCTGCACATTGGAAAGTTTTTTGTTGTTGTTGTTGTTGTTGTTGTTGTTGTTGTTGTTATCACCTCCAACGTCCCAGGCCCTGGACTACATTTGCATGTTTGAGGTAAAGGGGACGTAGCTTCTCAAAATAATCTATTCTTTTGAATTAGACTGTATTTATTCCTAAGGCATGTCTTGGTTGAATATTGATCTTGCCTCACGCATCCAAAGTAGAATCGATTATAAGTGCCACCCTATAATAATCTTATGATGATTTACCTCCCCAACTCTCACATCTCTCTCTGGGAATGGATAAAGGAGAGGTTTTGACGAGGTTCCTATTGCCGCCTTATAAGCTTTTTTTTTTTTTTAATCATTTATAAGATGCAGCATCTTCCACCCTTTTATTCTCAACTTTCTGTACCTGATATTTAATGTGCAACTCTTTTAGGTAGCATTTAGTTGCTACCTCTCTTTTAGTCAGAGAATTTAGTCCATTTACATTTATCATAATTACTCATGTAATTGAATTTAACTTCCTACCTCACCACTGTCACACCTGCTCTATATTCCTTTTTCTCTCCTTTCTTGCCTTCTTTTGGATTACCCACCCCCCCTTTTATTTTATCACTCCATTATTTCCTTTCTATTAGGAGGCAATCTTCTGGTCTTGTTTTAGTTGTTACCCTGGATGTTACCAAATGTATCCTATAAATTAGTACTTTTACCACTTCCTGGACAATATAAGGATCATTGCACAGTTTTAACATGTTTTACCCCTCTCCAACTTTTTGTGCTGTTATTGAAATGTATTTTGATTATATGTGTGTGTGTACATGTACATATATGTATGTATGTGTATAATCCTCAAGACATTATTGTTGCTATACAGTTCAATAGTCATGCAAACTTACTCACATGTTCAAACTTTCAGTAGGTCTTAATCCACTCCTCTATTTCAATGTTTCCATTTAGGAACATATTGCCTCTATAAAAGGAAATCCGTTCAGTATTTCTGTTGTAAATGTATACTGGTGCTGTCTTTAGCTGTCATTTGTCTGAAAATATTTCCCTTTCAATTATTTTTAAAAGGCAGACTTTTAATAACTGTTTTTATTACCAGGTTAAGTGATGAAGTTACAAAATAATTAGAAATTTCTGAGAGTTTTATTGTTTTAAAAAAAGGCCTCATTCATTACATACATAATGTCTAGTATTTCATTGGTATACCACTGTTCAAAAGGTCCTGGCCAAAAAAGTCCCAAACAAAACACTCAATCCAATGTTTTAAGTCCTACTTTGTTAATTAAGCTTGTGTGCATATGAAGCCCCCTAAAAGAAAAGAGAACAAAATCAAGTAATGCTTAAATTGTTAGCCAGATTCTAGACAGGGAGACCGAGTAGATTTTTTCTGGGTTACTCCACTTGAATTATTGTTCAATTACTCAACGATGGATCCCTAAAGAAATGAAAAATTAACATGGTAAGCAGGTCACTGCATTATTTGGACTATATGTCATAATTATATTTAGCAAATTCAGATAGCCACAATAAAAATAGCCTCCATCATCTGTAGTTTTGAAGATAATAATTCTCCATCTGGCTTTTTATTTTTGCTGGACAATACACAACTGATGAGCTATAAGTAATGCTGTTTTATATCATAAAATACTAGATTTTTAAATTTATGTTTGTAAGCACTTACTGTTTGAGTCAAAGTTAGGCTTGTTAAATGATTAAAGGCAATTTTATTACAGCAGCATGTACTTATGTCTTCCTAAGAGAATAAAATGCATAGAAGAAACAGCTTTTATTTTTGTTTGTAACCTATAAAATCGAGCTATTTTGCTGATGTGAAATAATAATAACTAATTTTAGGACAATACTACCTTCTGAAAATGCCACACGCCCACTTTTTAAATGCATCAAAATTATAGCATGTTCCATCTCAGACTTGGCCAGAGTAAAATTAGGCAAACAACTGATTGCTCAGCTGAAACAAAAGGTAATTAACATGTTGGGAACAAACTGTGAGCTGGGAGCATATAGCTAGATGAAAAGGCTTTTGATTTAAAGGCAAATTATCCCAAGTGGCCCTCTGGCACAGGCAATTTCTACTTTCACACTCATCAATGTGTCTGTGATCTCTCACCCTTAATTTCTTCCTTTTTAAAGGGCTGATTTGGACTGACTTATCTTTTTTTCCTACTTATAATATGTAATGCATTAACTTAATTACACATCTCTGTTTAAAATTACATTTTTTTAACATTTATTTTATTTTTGAGACAGAGAGAGACAGAGCATGAACGGGGGAGGGGCAGAGAGAGAGGGAGACACAGAATCCGAAGCAGGCTCCAGGGTCTGAGCTGTCAGTACAGAGCCCGACGTGGGGCTCAAACTCACAGACCGCGAGATCATGACCTGAGCCGAAGCTGGATGCTCAACCGACTGAGCCACCCAGGCGCCCCTAAAATAACATTTTTAAAAGAATAGATTTATTTTAGAATATTGCTCTTTTCCATTCTTCCATCTCATGAAGCAATTTGCTCACTTCTCCGTATTTCCCTTCCACACAATTTACATGTATCTTCTATCATCACTTAGCTTCTTGTGATTTAGACTGACTTATTAAGAATGATGTCCTTAAGAGAAAAATCTTTTTGTGGTTATATGTAAACATGTGATAGTTTTGCAGAAGTTACAGTTAAAGAGGGTAGTGAAGTAGTCAGCTATGTTCCATTTATTTGAAGGTCAAACCAGTTACACCCTCAGGACTTTCTCAATGGTGCTGAGATAGGCAGCTGTTTTCAGGTTCAATCCCAGGTTATACTTTGCAGCTGCGTACATGATTTGCCTGGCAGAAAACTCCCCAGTGTAAGGTAAACCAGAATGTACAATGTCTTTTCTCAGATACTCTGTTTTGGAACCCTGCTGTGGATATAATAGGAAAAGTTTGATGGTGCTTTCTACATTTTCTTTCTAAACTATCTTGAATAGACATGAGAAAGCAGTAGCTAGAATCTCTTTCATATTTAAGGTCAAAGAGCCATAGCTGACTACACACACACACACACACACACACACACGCACAAGCTTACTCCGTATTCAGCATGGAGCCTGGTGAGGGACTCGGTTTCACAAGCCTGGGATCACGACCTGAGCTGAAATCAAGAGTCAGATGGGTGAACGAACTGAGCCATCCAGGTGCCCCCTGATTTATATTCTTTTTTTTTTTTTTTTTAATTTTTTTTTTCCAACGTTTTTTATTTATTTTTGGAACAGAGAGAGACAGACAGAGCATGAACGGGGGAGGGGCAGAAAGAGGGAGACACAGAATCGGAAACAGGCTCCAGGCTCTGAGCCATCAGCCCAGAGCCCGACGCGGGGCTCGAACTCACGGACCGCGAGATCGTGACCTGGCTGAAGTCGGACGCTTAACTGACTGCGCCACCCAGGCGCCCCTGATTTATATTCTTTAGTCACTCAAAGTAAGATACTGTCACTCCTTCAACATTCAAGTATAAATCAGGAATGACCGTAATGTTCCTCTTCAGAAAAATCTTATAAGCTTCTGGAGTTGTTGTTTCATTGGAAGCATCAGCAATGATCTTGGCTTTCATTCTGGGTGCACTGGACTTGGTTACCTGCTTTTCATTGGCAGTAGGAATAAGTATGCCAGTTTGCTGGCAAGATACTTCCTTCCTAGGGCTTTGCCTTGGAGAAACCCAGAATTGATTCACATTGCAACTTTATTTTTTTTTAAAAATTAAGTTTATTTATTTATTTTGAGAGAGAGGGAGAGAGAATCCCAAGCAGGCTCCACACTGCCAGCACTGCCAGCACAGAGCCTGATGTGAGGCTTGAACTCACAAACCGTGAGATCATGTCCTGAGCAGAAACCAAGAGTCCTACGCTTAACTGACTGAGCCACCCAGGTGCTCCGATTCATGTTGCAATTTCAAAGTCTTCTAGTTCCTTTTGGTCAATGCCATCTGAATTCCATATTCTCCCATTAGATTCACCAACACCGACACATTTAGCAAAATAATGTAACTATAGAGTGCAAAATTGCCAAAGCCCTAAATAAGAAATGTTTTCTTTCCAAACCCTGGTGTCATTCCAAAAATGCTCATGAAAGAAGCTTCACTGAGGAAGTTTTCAATCCCATGTAAAACACTGGCCAGTAGCGGAGATGTCGGCGGATGAGACCCCAACTGATGGATTTACCAGGATAGCAGGCATGTGCGTTAATTTGCATGCGCTATGCAAGCCCTGTGATGCTGGCATAGGTGTCATCAATCTAGGACATCTCTCACTCACATTGCCTATTTCTGAAGAAAGCACATCAATTCCAGGACGAATAAAGAAAGCCCTGTTTTGTTAGTTCCACGGTGAACCCCCTTGTGATCTTTCCCCACTTCCTTACTGGTGTAGTTTTGGGGATTAATCTTAACACCAGCGTTAGCATCTCCAAATGGCACATCAACCACAGCACATTTAGACGTCATAAGGGAAGCCAAAACTTATCTTCCCTAGATTCACATCTTGGTTGTAACGGGAGCGTGCAGTGCCGGCTGTGCTGGCCCCATAGCCCCAGATGACCTCTGGGGAGCCGTTGTCTTTCGGGATGGGGACCAGCAGGCTGAGCACATGGTTGCAGGGCTTCATGATTCGCAGGATGCCACGCACCCGGGGTGCAGCTTCTTCTCACTCCTCTGGTTCTGGATGTGTGCCGCCAGCCCGTCCTCCGGGATGCCGGCCTCACGGTCGGTCGTAGAGGCTTTTCACCACCTTGAAGAGGTAGAAGCTGTCCTCACAGCCCGCTGCCTCCATGCTGTCACGTGGCCGGGTGGCTGTGCAGGCCCGCGCAGCTGCCGCGTTTCTTGGTAGGGCGACACAAGCTCTTGGAGGCCGGGGGGCGGGGTTGGGGGGAGTGGCCTTTTAAACTTCCCGCCTTCCCAGCAGTCTCCTTCCCTCGCACCGCCCACCGCCTGAGTGGGAGGAGTCGGCTGCACCTGATGGTCCTTTGAGAGGCAGGCCCGCCCTGACCAAAAAATGGAGGCCGTTAACCCAGGTGCCTTTCTTTCCCCACCCTTGGGTCGTCCCTGAATGGAGGTGGGGGGTCTGCATGCTTAAGGAATTCAGCCCGCACCGTAGAGCTCTGGGCGCTCAGGCCTGGGGCGCGCCCTGCGGTGCAAAGAGGGCTGCGAGCGCTGGAGATGGACCTGAGGCTGTGCGGGCAGGGGATTCTGAGGGCCCAGAGTTCTGTTTGGAGCCTGAGTTCCACAGTGTGCTGGCTGCGGGACTCTGCAGGACCCTCACCCTGTGGAGGGTGACAGGTGGGAAGGAAGCCAAACAGGAACCCTTAAGTCCAGGCCCCGGGCCACAGTTGCCTGGGTCTAAAGGTGGTGCTGTTTAAAGGTATTTGTCCTTGGTCTCCGTCTGTTTTGAGAATTTTCTTTGTCTTGGGTTTTCAGTAGTTTATTATGCAGTGCTGAGGTGTGGTTTCTTTTGCGTTTATCCTGCTGGAGGTTCATAGTAGTTATTAGGCAACTCTCATCTTCAGACCCACCATTGTGTGCAGTGTGGGTTCTGGAAAGCTTATTTGACAACAAGACTTCTCTTAAATTCCGGCACTAACGGGAGACTGCTGTTTCTGTTAGCAGCCCAGCAGTAGCTGGGCTTCCACTTTCCAGCTTTTTCTTGGCACTCCCAGAACTGGTCTCCTTATGGCCTCTCAGCAAGAAAGTTCCCCTTCTCAGCTCCACAGGCTCCCTCCTCTGAACTCCTGAGACAGCAGCACGGACAGGCAGCACGCCTCTTCAGGGAAGTGAGTCCCAGCTCGCAGAGAATCTCTTGCAGGCTTGTAGTGGCTGGCAATCCAACTTCATCTTTTTCCCCTAGCCCTAAGGAGGGTAGCTACTTCCTGTAATTAACACCTCTGTATCACCATAATGTGCCCGTTTTGCTGTTTATTTATTTATTTTTTAAATTCAGGTTAGTTAACGTACTGTGTAGTCTTGGGTTTAGGAGCAGAACTCAGTGATTTATCTCTTCTATATGACACCCAAGTTCGCATCTCAACAAGTGCCTGCCTTAATGCCCATCACCCATTTAACCCATCCCCCTACCCACCTCCCCTCCAACAACCCTCAATTTGTTCTCTGTATTTAAGTCTCTTATGGTTTGCTTCCTCTTTCTATCTTATTTTTCCTTCTCTTCCCCTGTGTTCGTCTGTTGTGTTTCTCAAATTCCACATAGGAGTGAAATCATATGTGTCTTTCTCTGACTTTGCTTGGCATAATATACTCTGGTTCTATCCACGTTGTTGCAAATGGCAAGATTTCATTATTTTTCATCACCAAGTAGTATTCCATTGTATGTATATGTGTGTGTGTGTGTGTGTATGTATGTATGTATATATACATACATACATACACCACATCTTTATCCATTCATCAGTCGATGGACATTTGGGCTCTTTCCATAATTTGGTTATTGTTGATAATGCTGCTATAAACATTGGGGTGCATGTGCCCCTTTGAATTGGCATTTTTGTATCCTTTGGATAAATATCTAGTGGTGCAATTGCTGGGTTGTAGGGTAGTTTGATTTTTAATTTTTAAAAACGTTTATTTATTTTGAGAGAGAGCATGACCAGGGAAAGGGCAGAGAGAGAGAGAGAGAGAGAGAGGGAGAGAGGGAATCTCAGACAGGCTCCACACTGTCAGTGCAGAGCCTGATTCAGGGCTCAAACTCATGAACCATGAGATCATGACCTGAACTGAAATCAAGAGTCAGGTGTTTGACTGAACCACCCAGGCACCCCTATTTTTAATTTTTTGAGGAATCTCTATTTTCTAGAGGGGAAGTCAGGTGCTTAGCTGACTGAGCCACCCAGGTGCCCTGATGTTTTTTTTAATACTTGTTTTGTTGCTATAATGTGTTCTGCTTATTATTTTACTGATGTTATGACAAATTTTAAGTCCTGGGTTAGTGCTATGTTGTATAATTTTTAGTACGTTATGTTCATTTGTTTAGATTTTGTTTAGGAAGGAAAGAGTTAAAAAAACTCTACATTTTCTGTCATGTAATATGTGCATTTGTGTGTTCAAAGGCCACCATCTTTGATAAAATCCTAAATATTCCTTCCTTGTAGGAAATATTTTTGGATGAGATGGCTTTTCAAGTCTGGAGAATAGCTATGTTGGAATTGTAGACTGTGAGACCATCTAGATCATAGGATATTAAAAATGAAAGGAGCCTTCAGTAGTTTCCAGTTATGCTGCATTATTTACAGGGGAGGAAACTGAGGTCCATAAAAAAGAATAACTCAAAGTCGAAGTGGGTTTGTGACCTTATAATTCATATTTTCTTCTAATCTACAGTGCTGTTCTATGAACCAAACTTGGACATCTGATCACTATATTCCACTACCCAGTAAGAACTGATAAAGTGAGTGCCTTTTATATCACATTTATTTTACTGGTTGTTTGTTTGCTGGTTTCTTTGCTTGGCAGTTGTGATGTGCTTGGGTCTCATTCAATTTCCAAGTTACCAGGTGCGGCCGAAGATCATGGTATCTTTGTCCATGAGGGTCAGTTTCTCTTCTGGGTCAGAGGTGATGTCTGCCGAGTAACTTCTCTTTTTTTCAGGCAACCTAAGCTGTGCCCTAGATGTCATTGTCACATGAATGGAAATAAAAGAGATTTGGTTCACTAAGCAGGTGGCACTGCCTTCATGATCCTATCCCAAGATATCTAACATGAAGTAAGGGAGGAGATCCACTGGTTGCATACCATCTTTCTATGCAGTGTTCATTCTTTGCTATCCTACATTGCTGCCCATGTGGCACTGAAGAGAAAGGAAGCTCCCTGCCTTAATTTCTGAACCAAATTGAGTTTTGAATGATGACCGAGGTTTTGTCAGTGTATGTGTTCTTTCACAAAGATGTAATCTTATTGCCAAAATGTTGGAAAGTTTTGTGTATTTTGCTGCTATGGGGGATAAATATGGGATAAAGTATTTGAAAGGGGACTACTCAAGAAAATACACAGTTACTATACTTAGACATATGCAGATATGCCCACATTTCTTCATCACCCATCACTCAGACTCTGTCTTAAGAGGAATTCCCAGTAAGTCATAGATCGGACCATATAGAGAGTGTGGCTAGCACTGTATATGCCACAGGTGAACATCTGAGACAGTCTTCTTCTCCATATGATATTAGGTGTCAGATGAAACTAGGGAGTAGGGAACTTAAAAAGGTTGAGAAAATGACCTGTCACTCAAGCAGTGCCTTTGAGGGCAGCCTACTCCAGTACTTTATTGATGAAAATCTTGACAATGGAGTCTATTGTGGGCCTACTGTGTTTAACTCTTGAGTCTGAATTAAGCCCTCACGGTAATGCAAGTTTCTGGAGCACTTTCCAGAAAGGAATAATGGGCCTCACATTTCTTAGTTTGTGTTTAAGCTCTCCTACCTTTCTATCTCTTTATCCTATACTTGTTTCTCCATGATTTTCTCTATATGGAACCATCCACACCTGACGTACTTTGGCTCTTTGTATTGTTCAAAGAGACCAAGAAGTCATGGCTTGGCCCTGCCCTCAGGCTTCCATTCTCTTACTCCTTGTCCCTTTTATTTTTTAATTTTTTTAAATGTTTATTTTTGAGAGAGAGAGAGAGAGAGAGGAGTGAGTGGGGAAATGGAAGAGAGGGAGACGCAGAATCTGAAGCAGGCTCCAGGCTCTGAGCTGTCAGCACAGAGCTTGATACGGGGCTTGGACTCACGAACTGTGAGATCATGACCTGAGCCAAAGTTGGACACTTAGCCAACTGAGCCACCCAGGCACCCCAACTCCTTGTCCCTTGGGTTGGAGCATACCTGCTTGGTTTGGCACTGTTCTCTCATGTTCGAGTGAGGACCCATGAGGTGTGGTTTCTTGACTATAGAAGGATGGGCAGGGGAGACCTCAGGGGAAAGGCCATGTGGGTGAAACCTGGCAGAAGCAGAAGAGAGACCTTCTTTTCTTGATTGTAGGTTTAGGGTCCAGGGTAGCAAGCTGATTGATCAGAGAACTGTCTTCTTAGGTTGTGGGCCTGCGCCCTTGATGGCTGTTCTCCAGTGCTTCCCAAATTTAGGGTCATCCCAGAATCTGGAGGCCTGATGCTTTTGTACCCAATAAGACAAGGTTGTGATTGTGAATATATGGCAGAGAGTGATCTCATCCACCCCTCCCCCCTGTCCTGGCTTTCACTGTCCTGAAGGATTTTCTCATCACATTCCACCAGGAATGGGAATCACTAGCTCTGGGAGTTGCAATTCTCTGGTGATCATGTGGCCCACAGGGAATAGCCCTTGCTAGGTCTTAGGAGATGTAGTGTCATAGCTTATGAGAGCTTGTGTCCTCATCAGGAAAGTCAGGATAGTTCCTCATGCTTGCCTCAGAGGAATATTAAAATTAAGTAAAATCATAGGTCCAGTATGGTTTTTACCAAACAAAAGTGCTTCTCGTTATAAAGGTTTACAGTAATTACACTTAAAGTGTATATAAAGATGAGATTACCGGTCAGTTATTCCTTTCATGGTTTTAGCACTGATCAATTTAAAGTATAATGATCTGTCTCTTATGGTTTTTATTTCACTAGAGCCAGCTGTCTGAGAAAGGATCAAATTTGGTTCAAACAGGGTCAGGGAGTTCGCCTTCATTTCCTGGTTCAGGAAGGACTGTATCTGAAATATATCAAACTGACTTTTAAAAAAGAATCTCTTAAGTCCTCTGCAGAACATGATGTTGTCATCTTTCTTGACCACCCAGTCCTCTTGTTTCTTAGTTGTCATTATTGGAAAGTTATTCCTAATGTCTAAATTAAATCTCTGGTGTTGTAGTCTGATCTTTTTTTCCCTAGTCTTTTTTTGTTCTTTTCCGTTTTTTAAAAAATTTATTTTAATTTATTTTTAATGTTTTTTTTTTAAATGTTTATTTATTTGGGGGTGGAGGGGCAGAGAGAGGGAGATACAGAATCTGAAATAGGCTCCAGGCTCTGAGTAATCGACACAGAGCCCGATGAGGGGCTTGAACTCACAAACCACGAGACCATGACGTGAGCCAAAGTTGGATGCTTAATGAACTGAGCCAACATGTTCTTTTCTGTTTTTTTTTTTTTTAATCAAGATAAGTGTAGTCTTTAATCCCCATCACCTGTTTCACCCATTTCCACCCCCCCCCCCCCACTGCCCCTCTGGTAACCATCAGTATGTTCTCTATAGCTAAGAGTCTGATTCTTGGTTTGTCTTTTTCTTTCCTTTGCTTGTTTGTTTTGTTTCCTAAATTGTACACAGGAGTGAAATCATATGGTATTTGTCTTTCTCTGAGTTATTTCACTTAACATTATACTTTCTAGCTCCATCCATGGTGTTGCAAATGGCAAGATTTCATTCTTTTTTATAGCTGAATAATATTCCACTATATATATACACCATCTCTTCTTTATTCATTCGTCAGTGGACACTTGGACTGCTGCTATAGTTAGGCTATTGTAAATAATGTTGCAATAAACATAGGGATGCATGTAACCTTTGAATTAGTATTTTTCTGTTTTTTTAGGTAAATACCCAGTAGTGTTATCACTGGACCACGTGGGACTTATATTTCTAACTTTTTGAGGAAATTCCATACTGTTTTCCACAGTGGCTGTACCAGTTTTCATTCCCACCAATAGTGCAAGAGGGTTCCCTTTTCTCCACATCCTTGCCTGTGGTTTCTTGTGTTGTTGATTTTAGCCATTCTGACGGGTGTGAGGTGATATCTTATTGTAGTTTTTAAAAAAATTAAAGAAAAAAAATTGTTTTTAAGAGAAAGAGAGAGACAGAGTGTGAGTGGGGGAGGGGTAGAGAGAGAGGGAGAAACAGAATCTGAAGCAGGCTCCTGAGCTATCACCATAGAGCCTGATGAGAGGCTTGAACTCGTGAACTGCTAGATCATGACCTGAGCTGAAGTCAGCCGCTTAACAGACTGAGTCACCCAGGCACCCCTCATTGTGGTTTTGATTGACATTTCCCTGATGATGAGTGAGGTTGAGCGTCTTTTCATATGTCTGTATGCCCATCTGTATGTCTTCTTTGGAGAAATGTCTGTTCATGTCTTCTGCCCATTTAAAAAAATTTTTTTAACATTTATTTATTCTTGAGAGACTGAGAGAGAGTGTGAGAGAGAGAGAGGGAGACACAGAATCCGAAGCAGGCTCCAAGCTCCGAGCTGTCAGCACAGAGCCGACAAGGGGCTTAAACCCACGAACCACGAGAACATGACTTGAGCTGAAGTCAGCTGCTTAACTGAGACACCCAGGTGCCCCTGCCCATTTTTAAATTGGATTATTTGTTTTTTGGTGTTGAGTTGTGTAAGTTCTTTATATATTTTAGATACTAATCCTTTATTGGATATATCATTTACAAATATCTTCTCCATTCCATAGCTTGCCTTTTAGTTTTATTATTTCCTTCACTGCAGAAACTTTTTATTTTGATGTAGTCCCAATAATTTATTTTTGCTTTTATTTCTCTTGTCTTAGGAGACATATCTAGAAAACTGTTGCTATGCCCAATGTCAGAGAAGTTACTGCCTTTGCTCTCTTCAAGGATTTTTATGGTTTCAAGTCTCATATTTAGGTCTTTAATTCATTTTGAGTTTATTTTTGTGTAGGGTGAAAGAAAGTGGTCCAGTTTCATTCTTTTGCATTGTAGCTGTCCAGTTTTCCTAACACCATTTGTTGAAGAGATTTTTTTCCCATGTATATTCATTCCTCCTTTGTTGAAGATTAATTGCCCGTATAATTGCGGGTTTATTTCTGGGGCTTCTATTCTCTTTTATTGATATGTGTCTATTTTTGTGTCAGTACCATGCTATTTTGATTACTGCATCTTTGTAATATAACTTAAAAGTCTGGAATTGTGATGCTTCCAGCTTTTCTTTTTCCAGATTGCTTTGGCTAGTTGGAGTCTTTTGTGGTTCCATACACATTTTAGGATTGTTCTATTTCTGTGAAAAATGCTGTTGGCATTTTGATAGGCATTGCATTAAATGTGTAGATTGCTTGGGGTAGTATAGACATTTTAATAATATTCATTCTTCCAATACATTAGCATGGAATATCTTTCCACTTTGTGTCATTTTGAATTTCTTTCATCAGTGTTTTATAGTTTTCAGAGTACAAGTCTTTTGCCTCTTTGGTTAAGTTTATTCCTAGATATTTTTGGTGCCATTGTAAATGGGATTTTCTTAATTTCTCTTTCTGCTGCTTCATTATGAGTATATAGGAATGCAACAGATTTCTGTACATTGATTTTATGTCCTGCGACTTTACTGAGCTATCAATTCTAGTTTTTTTGGTGGAGTCTTTAGGGTTCTTTCTGTATAGTATCATGTCATCTACAAATAATGAGAACTTTACTTCTTCCTTACCAATTTGGATGCCTTTTATTTCTTTATGTTGTCTAATTGCTGTGGCTAGGACTTCTGATATTATGTTGAATATCAGTGGTAAGAGTGGATATTTTTATCTTGTTCTAGACCTTAAGGGAAAAGCTCTCAGTTTTATCACCATTAGGTTGATATTCCTGAAGGTTTTTCATATGAGGCCTTTATTATGTTGAGGTATGTTCCCTCTAGACCTGTTTTGCTGAGGGTTTTTTATCATGAATGGATGTTATCCTTTGTGACCTGCTTTTTCTGCATCTGTCAAATCATATGATTTTTATCCTTTCTTAATGATGTGACATATCATGTTGGTGGTTTTGTGAATATTGAAACAACCTTGCATGTTGGGAATAAATCCCACTTGATCATGGTGTGTGATTTTTTAAAATATAGTTTTGGATTCAGTTTGCTAATAATTTGAGGATTTTTACATCTATATTTGTGAGAGATGTTTGCATGTATTTTTCTTTTTTCATGGTGTCTTTATCTGATTTTGGTATTAGGGTGATAATAGACTTCTTGGAATGAATTTGGAAGTTTTCCTTTGTCTTCTTTTTTTTTTGGAATAGTTCGAGAATAGGTATTACATCTTCTTTAAATGGTTGGTAGAATTCACCCATGAAGCCATCTGTTCCTGGAATTTTGTTTTTTTGGGAGTTTTTTGATTACTGATTCAATTTCATTGCTGGTAATTTGTTCAAATTTTGCATTTCTTCCTGCTTTAGTTTTGGTACATTATGTGTTTCTAGGAATTTATCCATTTCTTCTAAGTTGTCCAATTTCTTGGCATATAGGTTTTCATAATATTATGTTATAATTTTTGTATTTCTGTGGTGTTGGCTGTTATTTCTCCTCTTTCATTAGTGATTTTGTTTACTTGGGTCCTCTCTCTTTTTTTGATGAGTCTGGTTAGAAGTTTATCCATTTTGTTGATCTTTTCCAAGAATGAGCTCTTGGGTTTCATTGATCTGTTGTATTTTTTTTTTTTTTTTTTTTAGTTTCTATTTCATTTATTTCTCCTCTGATCTTTATTATTTCTTTCCTTCTGCTGTTTCTAGGTTTTGTTGTTCCTGTTCTAGCTCCTTTAGGTGTAAGGTTAGGTTGTTTATTTGTGATTTTTCTTGCTTCTTGAGGTAGACCTGTACTGCTGTAAACTTCCCTCTTTTGAACCACTTCTGCTGCATCCCAGAGGTTTTGGACTGTTGTGTCTTCATTTTCATTTGTTTCTATTTACTTTTGCATTTATTCTTGATTTCTTGGTTAACTCATTCATTATTTAGTAGCATGTTGTTTAATGTACATGTTTTTGTAGTCCTTCCAGATTTTTTCTTGTGGTTTATTTCTAGTTTCTTAGCATTGTGATCAGAAAAGATGCATGGTATGACTTTGATCATTTTGAATTTGTTGAGACTTGTTTTGTGGCCTAATATGTGATGTGTTCTGGAGAATGTTCTGTATGAACTTGAAAAGAATGCATATTCTGCTGTTTTCAGAAGAAATGTTCTCAATGTGTCTGTTAAATTTATCTGGTCCAGTGTGTCGTTCAAGGCCACTGTTTTTTTTGTTGCTGTTCTGTTTGGATGATCTGTCCATCAGTGTAAGTGGGGTGTTAAAGTCCCCTATTATTATTGTATTACTATTGATTATTTCCCTTTATGTTTGTTATTAACTGTTTTATGTATTTGGGTGCTTTCATGTGGGGTGCATAAATATTATAATTGTTGTATCTTCTTGTTAGATTCTCCCCTTTTTATTATATAGTGTCTTTCTTTGTCTCATATTACAGTTTTTGTTTTAAAATCTGGTTTTTCCAGTATAAGTATTTCTACCCAAGCTTTCTTTTCACTTCCATTTGTATAATAAATGATTTTCAATCTGCAGGTGTCTTTTGGTCTGAAATGAGTCTCTTGTAGGTAGCATATAGATGGGTCTTTTTTTTTTTTATCTACTCTGTCACTATATGTCTTTTGATTGGAGCCTTTAGTCTATTTACATTCAATGTAATTATTGAAGATATGTACTTGTGGCCATTTTGTTACTTGTTTTTTGGTTGTTTCTATAGATTTACTCTGATCCTCCTTCTCTTGCTTTTTTCATGGTTTGTTGACTTTCTTTAGTGATATACTTAGATTCCTTTCTCTTTATTCTTTGCTTACCTATTACTGGTTTTTGATTTGTGGTTACCAGTAGGTTTGTATATAACATCTTCTGCATATAGCAGTCTATATTAAACTGATTCTTGCTTAAGTTTGAAATCTTTCTAACTCTTCCCCACTGCCATGTTTTAGGTATATGTCATGTTTTACATTCTTTTTTTTTTTTTTTTTTAATGAATCCCTTGACTGATTTTTACAGAAATACATATTTCACTGCTTTTGTGTTTTTTACTTTTCATACTCTCACTTATGGTCTTCCTTTTCCACTCAAAGAGCCCCCTTTAATATTTATCATAGGGCTGGTTTAGTGGTCATGAACTCCTTTAGTTTTTGTTTGTCTGAGAAACTCTTTATCTCTCTTTCTATTCTGAATGATAGCCTTGCTGGATAGACTATTCTTGGCTGCAAATTTTTCCCTTCCAGCACTTTGAATAGATCATACCACTCCCTTCTGACTTACAAGGTATCTGCTGAAAAATCTGCTTATAGCCTTATGGGGTTTTCCTTATATGTAACTGTCTTCTTTTGTCTTGTTGCTTATATTTTTTTCTTTATAACTACCTTTTATCATTTAATTACTATTTGTTTGGGTGTGGACCTCTTTGGATTGAATATTTTGGGGGATCTCTGTGTTTCCTGGATCTGGATATCTGTTTCCTTCTCCAGGTTAGGGAAATTTTCACCTGTTATTTTATTTGTTTATTTATTTATTTATTTATTTATTTATATTTATCTTTTTATGAAATTTATTGTCAAATTGGTTTCCATACAACACCCAGTGCTCATCCCAAAAGGTGCCCTCCTCAATACCCATCACCCACCCTTCCCTCCCTCCCACCCCCCATCAACCCTCAGTTTGTTCTCAGTTTTTAAGAGTCTCTTATGCTTTGGCTCTCTCCCACTCTAACCTCTTTTTTTTTTTTTTTTTTTTTTCCTTCCCCTCCCCCATGGGTTTCTGTTAAGTTTCTCAGGATCCACATAAGAGTGAAAACATATGGTATCTGTCTTTCTCATTGTATGGCTTATTTCACTTAGCACCACACTCTCCAGTTCCATCCATGTTGCTACAAAGTGCCATATTTCGTTCTTTCTCATTGCCACGTAGTACTCCATTGTGTATATAAACCACAATTTCTTTATCCATTCATCAGTGGATGGACATTTAGGCTCTTTCCATAATTTGGCTATTGTTGAGAGTGCTGCTATAAACATTGGGGTACAAGTGCCCCTATGCATCAGTACTCCTGTATCCCTTGGGTAAATTCCTAGCAGTGCTATTGCTGGGTCATAGGGTAGGTCTATTTTTAATTTTCTGAGGAACCTCCACACTGCTTTCCAGAGTGGCTGCACCAATTTGCATTCCCACCAACAGTGCAAGAGGGTTCCCGTTTCTCCACATCCTCGCCAGCGTCTATAGTCTCCTGATTTGTTCATTTTGGCCACTCTGACTGGCGTGAGGTGATATCTGAGTGTGGTTTTGATTTGTATTTCCCTGATGAGGAGTGACGTTGAGCGTCTTTTCATATGCCTGTTGGCCATCCGGATGTCTTCTTTAGAGAAGTGTCTATTCATGTTTTCTTCCTATTTCTTCACTGGATTATTTGTTTTTCGGGTGTGGAGTTTGGTGAGCTCTTTATAGATTTTGGATACTAGCCCTTTGTCTGATATGTCATTTGCAAATATCTTTTCCCATTCCGTTGGTTGCCTTTTAGTTTTGTTGGTTGTTTCCTTTGCTGTGCAGAAGCTTTTTATCTTCATAAGGTCCCAGTAATTCATTTTTGCTTTTCACCTGTTATTTTAAAAAAATTTTTCTGCCCTTTTTCTGAGATCCCTCTAATCTAAATGTTATTATGCTTGATGGAGTCTCTGAGTTCTCTGAGACTATTCTCATTTTGCATAACTTTCTTCTGCTATGCTCAACTAGGTTACTTTCCATTGCTCTGTCTTCCAGGTCATTAATTTGTTCCTCTTCTTCATCTAGTATGCTATTTATTCTCTCAAGTGTATTTTTAATTTCATTTATTATGTTCTGGATCTCTGATTGGTTCTTTTTTTTTTTATCTCTGTGTTAAGGGTCTCACTGATGTTGTGTACTTTTTTCTCAAGTCCAGTGAGTATATTCATGATCATTACTTTAAATTCTCTATCAGTCATATTACTTATATCTGTTTCCCCTAAGTCTTTTGCTGTGGTTTGGTCCTGTTCATTCATGTGGGACATGTTTCTCTGTCTCTTCCTTTTGTCTAACTCTCTGTGCCTGTTACTGTGTGTTAGAGAAGTCAGCTACCTCTTGCTCTTAATAGTAGCTGTATGAAGAAGAGGTCCTGTAGAACTCTGCAGTGCAGTGTCCCCTGTTCCTCAGGGCCTGGAATTTCAGGGAATGTCTCCTATGTGTGTTGCATTTGCTCTGCTGTTAAGTCTTGGCCTCTTTTTACTTCAGTCCAGTTGTCTGCAGAGGCTCTCTTTGCCTACTGTGGGCAATGTTTGGTCCCCAGCAGGGTGGTGGGGGGTGGGGTGCGTTTTAACATGTGTGGTGAAATGCTTGTGAAATGAGATCTGCCTTGTCGATGGAACTGAGGTCCCTCAAAATGTGTAGGTTGGGAGATATTCTGTGCTGTTCTTCTGGGGAAGGAGGCCTGGAGCTACGGGACCAATGGGAGTGGGACTGGGAAGAGTGGATCTGCTGAAGTGAAGTAGGTGGGAGACTTGGTGCAAACAAATTAGGTAATGAGTATTGACCCATGCTGGTTCCTACAGGTGGCCGTTGTTTATGCTGTTGTATTGAGGAGGGAAATGGTGCCTGCCAGCTCTTTTGCTTCTGGAGGGGTCTCTCTGTTTTCTCTGTCTCTCCAGGCCATGCTCTGAGATGAGTAAATCACTCTCTCTCTTCTGCCCTGGCATTTTTCACACTGCTGGTTCTATGCTGTATCTGCACAGGTTGTTTGCTGTACTATCTTTTTAGGGACTCAGCTTCCTAATGCCCTCTGGGCTGTGCCAGACCTGAGTTGGCTGATTTTTAAAATTCCAGGCTTTAAGTCCTGCTGGTTGTAAGAACTCATGAAATTCAGCTCCTCTTGCTTTCAAAGGCAAATGTTATGGGGATTTGTCCTCCCCATTCTTAGGCTCTCTGGTGTGAAAGTCTGGTTTTTGCCCTTCTCTGCACTACCAGCTCTCTCCCTACCTGGATAGCCATGGTCTGTTTCACTCTCAAACCATGTTTTACCCTTCCTGCATGCCCTGATGTGGCCTCTTCTCTACCTTTAGTTGTGGAGTTTGTTCTGTTAGGCTTTGGATCATTTTCTGGTTATTTATACTAACGTGAGTGTTATCTATTTGTATCCATAGGATGAGGTGAGCTTAGAGTCCTCCTACCCTGCCGTCTTCCCAGCTGAGCAATCCTGGTATTTTTCTTTTGGAAAAGAAATTGACATCTCCCCATGTTAGGGCATTGGACTTTCAAACTTTTATTAATTTAATTTTCTTCTTCTAAGTCTTTCTTGTACCTCCATAATTTTTTATTCTTTTCTCATGACTCTATTTTCTTATCTGACATTCTTTTGATGTTCCCTTACTCCCTCAATTGAATGATGAGAATCTCCCCGTTTCTATTATGGTGAGGTCCAGGACTGATCCTGAGATTACAGGGATTTCTGATGGGGATGAGGATGGAGGAAGAACCCCTGGTTCTGTAGTTAACCATTAGTTGAGTGGTGGGGGGCCACTTCCTCCCCCCTTAGAAGAGATGTATATTGGAAATACAGGCATCTGAAAGTTCAAGGCTCAGAGCCAGCTATATTCCTAGCCATTATACCCATATCTGGGTGGATACCATTTCCATTGGGGATTATCAAAAGAGGGCTACTTACCCAGTCCCAAATGCAAATGACCTGGGTATCATGGAGCAGTTGCTCATCCCTGAGGTGGACACACAAAGGAGTCATTTTGTTATAAGGATCTAGAAATGTCTCCCTAAGGGCCCTGAGCCCTGCTCACATCCTTAGTTTGGAGTATAGCCAAAGAAGGAGAGGTTGGAACTTATGGGGAAACTAAAGAGAGGCAGATGCAGATTATGGCACCAGCCATCCTGGTTGCTTGCACCAGACATATGGTCATTTGCAAAGCAGAGCAAATCATGGCCACCATGATTCTGTGTTTAAGCAGTGCTGGGCGTTAGGAATTAGCCAAATGTCTCAGTCCCTGGGCACTGCCACTAGAGCAGGTCCTTGATTTCTCACTTCTTATCTACTTTTTTTTGTATGGAAAATGGATACAATGAGACTTTAATTCTCCTCATCCTATTCTGAGTCTCTCCTCCCTACCCCCACCCCCTCCTGCTCTCCCTCACCTTTTAGGAAAACTAACAACAGCAGCAGTTACATCCTAGGTCATCAGGTGGGTATTCCCAGAGTCCTGCAGTGACCTCTTTGAAAATCAGCCTTTCTTGGATAAAGGAGAGTATCCTTTAAGCTGAGGTAAACTTGGCACTTTTGACCTGTTGACCCTTAGGGAATTGGCAGCCAAGAACTTTCCTCTATATCTCATGATGGATTCTGCCTGGCCCTATTTCCTTATCATTCTGGAATGGAGGTGATTGACCAGGCTTGGGGAAAGATCAGAGCAATTCTTTCTGGACTTGTTATATTTAAAGATTCTCAAGAAGTTTCGGACTGTTAATGAGCTCTGTTTTGGGGAGGGTCTAGAAAAGCATAGAGTAGTTTTAATTTTCAGAAAGTCCCCTAGGCTAGTCAGAATCTCCTTTTGATTTGCTCCTCCCTGTGATTACTCCACCCATATTTGAAGTGATGGGACTTGTAAACCCCTGAAATAAATCTTACTTCATTCTGACGTTGGAGGATATTTCACTGGGCCCAGTTATTTATATCCTTGATACTCAAAGTCTGGTTCACGAGTCAGCAGTTTTGGCATCATGTGGTACTCTCTTAGAAATACAGAATCTCAAGCCCACGTTAGACCTACTGAATAAGAATCTGCTTTTTAACAAGGTATACAGGTGATTTGTATACATGCAAAAGTTTGAAAAGCCCTGATTTATAAATTTCTTCTTGGATGGGTGAAGGATGGAACTCCAGATATGGCTTTTATGCTATAATTCTAGGCTTCTGGGTGTTTTGAATATTTTCCTGTAACACTAAAATTTTCTTCTGGGCATAGGACTGTAGTTTAGAACTAAAATTTGACCACCATGAATAAGCATTCTGTTCTGATGTCCCCACTATTTAAGCCCTATGCCAGCCCTAGTAAGCCCATACAGCAGACTTCTATGCTTGCTGCCCCTCCTCTGCTGAAAAGAGGTAGGTCTCACTGAGGGTTGAGAGTATCCTCAGGTCCTCAGCAGTCATCCCACGGGAGAAAAGGATCCCTCTGTGCCCATCTCGGTAATTGGGCTGGACAGAGGAGAGACTAGCAGTGCTCCTGCAAGTTCAAGGAAAGTCCATGTTCACTTGGCTGAAGGGGGAAAAGAAAGGAGGATCTCGACTCCAGCTCTTACCCAAAGGAAAGATGAGACTTTGGGTTGAACTCCCTCTTGTTCCCTCCCACCACTCTTGGCTTATCCAAACCTTGAAATACTGCTTTTTTACCTCGAATCCGAGCATCTTCCTGCAGCTGAAAGATAATGAGAATTCAGAGAGAGTCAGAGACTTAGAGGCCATCCATCTCCTCTGAAACTTCAGTGTACCAGCTGTACACTTACTTGGTCAACTGTAGGAATGTCTATGTGGAAAATAGGGGCTTTTAGGGATTGGAATTAAATTCTGAGTTTCCTGAAAGCAGAATTTTGTGTTGTTTTTATATCCCTCACGCCAAACCACTTAACATAATGCCCTGCATACAGCATATGCTCAATAAATGTTTGTTGAATGATGAATAAATAAATAGGACAAGATGTGGCCTCTTTAGGGGTGGGAGACATACAATTCATTACTCTCTTTTACTTTTTTATGTTTTTTTTGCTCTCCCTTTTCTGGCCCCCTTTTCCCCTCCTCTCTGCATCTCCAGTGGTTCTCTGAGGAGAACTATTAAATATCTATGAAGGACCTTAAAAAAAAATCCTTTTTACCCACCCTAGAGTGAACAGCTGCTGCTGATACACTTTGGGACCCCTGAGCAAACAGGGGCCTGGTAGATCATCTTTCTACCTAACGATGCTCTAAGCATCGTTTAGAACCTAAGGTTTGCCTAATCAAAAAGAAAGTACATTCTAATTCTACCTCTCTGCTATCTTTTGTTTGACATTCTTCTCTCAGTATTTAAGTATACAAATTTTTCTTAATAAGTCTGTAAGTAAGGAGTATGTTTGCCTGTATCAGCCTGGGGGAATTTATGAAGACAGGGATTTATCTGGTGGATCCCATGAAGAAGCGCTAGAAGAGAGCTTCAGCATAGAGGACATCAGAGGGGACTTTTAACTTAATATATAAGCCTTTTGAGGATGGAAATCAACACACACAAGTCTCACTTATAGATAGGCTTCTCCTCTTACTAATTCAAGTGTTATCTGGAGGAGACTCAGGCCTAAGGGGACTAAAGTTCTGGGGAGGGTAGAGGCACCCTGACCCTAAGGCAAAACTTGGGTGAAAATATCAAGTTTCTTATCTCTACCTGGTGCTGCCTTTTACTTGCAGCCAGGTGGAGGCAAAGACTGCTCTAATTTTCCCTAGAGTAAGTCCTGGACATAGCAGCAGGATACAATGACATAGCTTCCTGGGACCGTAGAAGGGGCTCAGTTCTAAGGCGAAGATAGTGATTTAGAAGAGGTTTATTTTCAGTGCTTTCTCAATCAATTTATACATGACTTCTTGCCAACTAGAAAGAGAGCTACTGTTTCTGAGACCCCTGGAAGCTCATATTATACTTAGATGCTAATTTTAATGAAACTGTGTCTTTATTCAGAGGAACAAAAGTTAAGAATCTGTGTAGAAGTTTCCCATTTGCTTTGGTTTTATAATATTAGTACCTGTCCTAAGTTATGTGTTTACCTATGTAAATAGTCTACTGATAGGTAATTGTGTAGACAGTGCCTATTGTTGTCCACTGTAACAGACAGAAAAAAAAAGGCGGGACAGCAGGCTTGGTAGGACCCAGATATATCACCACCTTGAGCAAGCTGGGGACAGTGCATGTTTGAGTATATTTTTAAAATGTTTGATCAGTATTTGTATAGAAAAAGACTGAAATCTATGTGGAGGAAGAGCAGAGGAGGAGGAATGTTTCTGTTTAGCAGAGACATTTAGCTCTGACCTCTAATTTGCACTTCCCTACAGTGAATAGACATACTTGTCTAATAAGGAATTTACCACATCACTTGGGGACTCTTCCTAACTCAGTCACTTATCAGTGTTTCATATAATTACACAGAGTATTCTTGCTCAGAGAAGTTCTGGTAGATACAATTTTCTCTATTGTCATATTTCCACGAGGGGATTGTTAGGCATCTTCTTCCCTTAGCTTCCTGAATTGACAAGCCAGTGCTGCTCTTTAAAGGGAGAATTCACTAGATAAAGGACTGAAACTTAAACTTTGATCAGAGTCAACATCACAGTAGGGTATGGAAAACATGGGAGCAAGGGAAAAGTGACGTGGCCAGGGAATTTAGAAAATTGAAATTTAATCTCACCTCTTTTTGTATATCCCTAAAAGCCATTAGTACCTGAAAGAAGACACAAAACTTGTGAAAAAATTAATGTTATAGACTTTATTACAAAGGGATTATATATATAGAATCTTCCAGCTATTAGGCTGTAGGGTGTGAATGCCAAGAGACCATGGCCTCCTAGCTTTAGCAATAGATCCCATTGACTTCTCTACATATATCTGGGCCACCATTTCTCCATATGGTAAATGGGTGAAATGCAGGAAGTTATTTAAAGAGGGCTGAGTTGTGAGAGGAATATAAGTGAAACCTATTATACTTTGTTTAATTGGTCCTTGTTCTGAAGCTAAGCATAGCTATTAAAGTCAACACATATTTGTATTGGAGGACAACACCAAATATTGGTGAGGATACAGAGCAGTCAGAACTCTCCTACATTGTTGGAAGGAGTGTAGAATTGTATATTCGCTTTGGAAAAAGCTTTGGCAGTTCTTGTAAAACTGACTATGTACCTACCCTCACACCTAGCCATGGATGGATAGAATGACTGTTAGAAATCTGAGTTGCATCATTTTGGGAGAAGGATGAAGACTTTGAGATAGATAGTTATGTCTTGTTTGGTAGAAATATAGAGTTGTTTTTGTTGAAATTCAGGAGTTTCAACAGGTGTGTGCAGGTGCATATGGAAGCTGGATGGTCAGCGGGGTAGACTATGCCAGTTACCAGCTTACTACCTTTGTTCACTCTTTGTTTTATCATATCCTTTTTTATGTCATAGGTATCCAATTATGTATTGGTTCTCAACAGGATGGTTTTCTGAGGCTTTCATAAGCAACTCACTCTTCTAATACAATAATTATAAGAACATTAGTTATTCTATCCATTTTAAATTAAGAAGATTACTTTCTTCTGTAAAACTTACAGGAAGAGTCATTGTAAATCACAGAGAATAAAAAAGTTGATCACATTACTCATTTCATATAATATTGTTCATTGGGAGCTTGCAGGAGAGTCTAGCGAGACTTCTCATTTTTTGATAAAAAATCCAGAGTCATTAATTTAATTGTCTTTTCCTGCTTGGCTCAGTATGGGAAACATATAAGTTCAAAGTGATCAATTGTCCTCTAATTCCCATCTCTATCTAACAGTTTAAATGTATATGCAACTAGAATGTCAAGATTTGGAAGCTGAAGTAGTTGATATTTTTGGGAAGTCCTGAGAAACTCCAGATAGCGTCTGTGTTCTTGAATTCACAACAGCTTGCTCTGGCTGCCTTGTGGGAATACTTAGCTTCTGCACTGATAGGCCATTGAAATATAAAGTGAAACCTGGCATTTTCATGTTTGAGAATTGGCCACCTTGTTGTTTTCATATAGCTGGGAAACCAAGGACATTTCGTGAAAATGGAAAAGGCATCAGTTTTTATAGAATTAAAAGAAGCTACTTTCAAATTCATTAAATTCATGTCTATTGTAAAGCAGTTTCAGAAAGCAAGACTTAATAATGTAGATTCTGAGACTAACCACTCATCGCATTGCTTCATTAGAAGACTGAAGGCAACAAATTCAGATTGGTGACCTAATGGGCCTATTTTTGTTTTCAACTCATAGTTGTCAAATTCCAAAACACACTCTTAATTGGATTCAACAATTTCATTATTATAGAACATTTGATTTAACAAAGGAAGACATGTTTTGACTGGATTTCTTTAAATCAACTTAAATGGTTTTCCTGACCATTCTTTTCCTAACCACAAAAATGGCAATTCATGTTCCTATCCAAAGTACAGACTTCTATTCATTTACTTCTCAACACTTTAGAAGTCATCAACAAAAAGCGGGTCTGAATCTCTCAAATCTAATAAAGAACAGGAAAGCTTCAGCATGGTTTTCTACTATTAGCCATTATTCCCGTTTAAACTACTGTCAATAAATTTGGGAATGTGTAGGACAGTTTGGAGCATTAAAACATTTTTATTAGCAGCCTCTGATCCCACAGGATGAATCTGGCATTTGTGCTTCTCCAAAATCTTTATTAAAATACTCTAAAGAAATTCACAACAGCTAGAAATGCATTAGTAATAACGCAATTTCCTATTATAAATAATGCAGAGGAGAATCGCATCCCAAATATTGAAATTGTATCTGAATGACAATCTAATTTTAATGTCTTTTAATGTCTTGATATAGACCTGCCAGCCATAGCCAATGGGAAAAAATAATCCTCCTCTGTGCTAATGACAAAACCCCAATCATGTTCCAGACAAGACCTTTAGAAGCAATGGGATCACTTGGCATGTTACTCTCTGAAACTCACTAGCAATTATAGGAAACTTAGTATTTTTTTAATGGACTTAATTTGGCATTCAAATGGATAAAACTAAATACTTCTATTCTTCAGGTTGATTCATTTATTTTTTGAGACGTTTATTTTGGAGCTAACTTTTTTTTTTTTGTCTTTGAATATATTTTTATATATTTTTTTCTTTTTTCTTTTTTTATTTTTTAATATATGAAATTTACTGTCAAATTGGTTTCCATACAACACCCAGTGCTCATCCCAAAAGGTGCCCTCCTCAATACCCATCACCCACCCTGCCCTCCCTCCCACCCCCCATCAACCCTCAGTTTGTTCTCGGTTTTTAAGAGTCTCTTATGCTTTGGCTCTCTCCCACTCTAACCTCTTTTTTTTTTTTTTCCTTCCCCTCCCCCATGGGTTTCTGTTACGTTTCTCAGGATCCACATAAGAGTGAAACCATATGGTATCTGTCTTTCTCTGTATGGCTTATTTCACTTAGCATCACACTCTCCAGTTATTTTGGAGCTAACTTATTCTGGAGGGGCCAAATCTTTCAGAAAACATTTTATGATATAGGAATCAAGGGCCACAGTCAAGTAGTTATTGGACAAGTTGAGTAGCTCCAAAGATAAAATAACTTTCTTTTGGATCATAAATGGAGTTAAGATCTTTAATTTTCCTAACAAAATGGTAACTTTGCCTTCTTCTCATCCGAGATTTAAAGTATATGGCTTTCTCAATACTTCCCCTAAGGTTCTTGCTCGTGGATGAGATTTAAATTATTCATTTTGCAGTCATTAAAAGGCTGGGATTATCTAATGGACAGGTGGATCTCTAGAAGAGTGCTGAAGTGCACAAACATGAGGAGTCTCTGAGGATTTAGGACTGGATGGGTAATAGAACAAGATGGAAGAGAGCATGGGAATCCTTCACTATCAATCAGTAATTACTCAAGGGGAAAGAAAGAAGTTTGCTCCTTTCTTAAGTCTTCTGTCCCTTCTCCTGCCTCTCACAATGCTGTCGAAGATGACCCCTTTGTACTTACTTGGTCCCAGAGGGCTTCAGTTATTGTTAGCTGTATTTCCTGTTGAAATAAGAGACATATCTTGGGAATATTACCCTAATCCTCCCGGAATCAGAAGACACACCCTGAAACTGATATAATACAAGATATTTTTTTGGAATTGAGATGGACACTTGAAGTCACCCTATTTTTTCAGACATCCCAAAGTCTCCTTCAGCCCTACTGAGTCATTTTCAGGCCATATCTCCTGTGTCATCTCTTGATCTATCTGGTGGGTGACAGGTATAAATAGTCTCATATTTTTCCCTTATGAACATCCACATAGCCTCTGGAGTTATCTAGTGTAGTAGTAGCATTGAAGGTATTACCTAGTCTTGGTAGACAGTGATCCACCAGCTGGTCAAGAGCACTCTGAACTATAATGCCCAAGTCCTCCAAGATACGGTCCTTACTAGGCAGCATTCCTGTCTCCTAGCTACAGTCCCTTCTCCATTTTCCCCAGGAATGAGAAACCCGAAAGGAACCAGTCTATTTGGAAGTCTTACCTACCTTTGGTTGCATGATGTCATCAGTGGATTTTCTGGAAAGAATAATATAAATCTGATGAGGCACTGGGTAGGTGATGTCAGCAAGAGGGCAGAAAAGGAGATTCCAGTCCTCATACCCACCACAGAAACATCAATTTTGACAACCACCATGAATGGGAAAACCTCTGTGGGAAACCAGGAGTCTAGTGGAGAGATTCCAGCACCTTGCAGGAGCAAAATATCCATAAGTAGATGCATTAAAGAGGTTAAGAAAAACAGTTTCACTTTACCTATGTCACCCTTCCCCAAGGGCAGCATAACTCAGTGTCAAAAGAAACACTCTTAGCCTGTGATTTCTCCCATGGGGAAAAGTGAGAGTGAAATGAGCAGTCTGATTCCCCAGCCTTGTGAGACGTTGCATAAGAGGCCAATTTCTGCTTCACCTCACCCAGGTCACTGAGGTTATTGGCACAGCTAAATAGTTTGAGGGAATCTGGGAACAAAGAAAAGGAGTGGACACTCACAGAGGCCACCACATGGATCTCAGAAACCAGCTGCAGATCCTACTAGCTGGTTTGTAGGCTCTACCAAGAGGACCACGCATGAACTCTATGGGACTCCTTATCTGCAGGTCCCCCTACCCCTGGAATTGGCTGACAAATGCCCACAGTACTCTGCACACACCCCAAGATGGTGCACATAGGCCTTTGCAGATGGCAAGTGCAAGCATTTTACAGTATGTAGATGTCAGCAGCTGGCTCAATAATGTAGGAATGAGAGAAGACATACAATCTTGGAATGCACCAGGGCACCATCCTGGGGAAAATAAATAGGAGGCTCTCAGTACCCAGACTAGCTTTATGGGAAGAGAAGACAAAATCCTAAACCTTCCACAAGAGGGAACAAGAAGGTAAGGGTAGTGCATCCATAAAAAAGGCCTGAGAGACACCCCCCACCCCCATTTTTAGCTGGGCTATTGGTGAAGGTCTTTCACTCTTGAAACCAGTCAGTAAAGATTGGCAGTGGGGACTGCTTCTTCAAATGCCAAGACAGCAATGGAAGAACTCAAGGAACATGAAGAATCAAGGAAGAGTGTTACTAAAAGAACAAAGCTCCAGTGGCAGGCACCAAAGAAATGGAAACATAGGAATTGTCTGAAAACTATTCAAAATAATCATATTAAAGAAGCTCAGTGAGCTACAAGAGATCACAGACAATTAGTGGAAATCAGGAAAGCAATACATAAACAAAAGGAAAAGTTCAACAAAGAGGTAAAAACCATAAAAAAAAAAAAAAAAAAGAACCACTTTCTGGAGCTGAAGAATACAATGACTGCACTGAAGAATTCTATGGAGAACTTCAACAGCAGACTCAAGCAGGGGAACAAAAAGAAAAAAGAATGCAAAAGAGGGAAGAAACCTTGTGTAACTTATGGGATACCATCAAACGACGCAATGACATTTTGAGAGAAGGAACGGAAAGAGAAAGGGGGCAGAAAGCTTATTTAACAATAATGCCAGAAAAATCCCCAAATTTAGGAAGGGAAATAAACATCCTGATTCAGGATACTCAAAAATCTCAGAAAGGCTGAACATTGAAAGATCTTCACTGAGACATTATAATTAAATTGTCTAAAGTCAAATACAAAGAGAATTTGGAAAGCAGCAAGAAAAAGTGAATTGCCACATACAAAGGAACTTCCAGAAGACTATTAGCAGACTTTGTGGCAGACACCTTGCAGGCCAAAGGTAGTAGGATGAAATACCCAAAGTATTTTTTTTTTAAGTTTCTTTATTTATTTTGAGAGAGAGCAAGGGAGGGGCAGAGAGAGAGGGAGAGAGAGAATCCCAAGTAGGCCCTGCACTGTCAGCACAGAGCCTGAAGTGGGGCTCTATCTCACAAACCATGAGATCACAACCTGAGTTGAGATCAAGAGACAGATGCTTAACCAATTGAGCCACCCAGGCATCCCACACCAAAGTATCAAAAGAAAAAAACTGCTAACCAAGAATACTTTACCTGGCAAAGCTATCCTTCAGAAATAAATGAGAGACAAAGACTTTCCCAGACAAACAGAAGCTAAGCAAGTTCATCACCACTAGACTTGGTGTACAATAAATGCTAGGGGCACCTGGGTGGCTCAGTCGGTTAAGCATCCGACTTTGGCTCAGGTCATGATTTCACAGTTTGCGGGTTCAAACCCCATGTTGGGCTCTGTGCTGACAGTTCAGAGCCTAGAGCCTGCTTGGGATTCTGTGTCTCTTTCTCTCTCTGCCCCTCCCCGACTTGTGCTCTGTCTCTCAAAAATAAATAAATGTAAAAACAAAAATTTAAAAAAATAAATGCTAAAGAGAGTTCTTCAAATTGAAATGAGAGGATGTTAAACAGTAGAATGAAAACATGAAAGTGTCAATCTTGCTGGAAAAGGTAAGTATATAGTCTAATTCAGAATACTTCAATACTGTAATGTTGGTGCTTAAATCATTTTTAATGCTAATATAAACCTTAAAACCCGAGAGTATTAAGAATAACTCTAGATACAATAATTTGTTAATGGATGCACATTATGAAAAGATGTGAGTATTGGGGTGCCTGGCTGGCTCAGTCAGTAGAGCATGCGGCTCTTGGTCTTCAGGTTGTGAGTTCGAGCCCCACGTGGGATGCACAGATTACTTAAAACAAAATCTTAAAAAAAAAAGATGTAAATATCAACAATAATATAAAACATAGGGGAGGGGTAAAATGTAGTTTTTGTATGCAATCAAATTTATCAGCTTGAAATGGACTTATACTATATAAGATGTTTTATGTAAACCTCCTTGTAACCACAAAGAAGAAATCTCTAGTACATACACAAAAGATAAAGAGAAAGGAATCAAAGTATATCACTAGAAAAATTCAACAATTCATTCCCAGTCATTTCCTAGTTTTGTTAACGTAGTAATGGGGATTGTACACCTAGTTTATTTTCTTATTAATATATAAGAGCCATTTTTGTAAAGTTTTTAAATGACATTTTATTGAAATTCCAAACTTTGATTTTCTTTCACAATTCATCGTTCTTACAGAATATATGGAAGCAGAAAGGGCCTTTGGTTATTTGACAGTGAATATTAGTCCTATTAGTTTTAGGTTTGTTTACTTATGGGTCATTTTAGGCAACTTCTTTTTATTGAACATTTTTCACGGAATTTGTTGACAGGTTTAGTAAAATGTTTTTTTGTTGTTGTTGTTATGTATTGTAGGTGATTGTACTTGCCATTATACTTATTGATTAGGCTAAAATGAACTTCTTCTAAAAATGAACATTCTTGTCTCCACTGAATGAATTACATTTTGTCTCTGTGTATGTGTGTGTGTGTATTCATATATATTCCTGTTATAAATGTTACAATTTTATTTGCAATTTTTGAAAATATAATCCTAACTAAACAGCTTATTTTGTTCTAAAAGAAAGATTCAACAAATCACAAAGATAGCAAGAGGAGAGAAGCAATGGAATTACAATATGTTCAGGATACAACAAAATGGCAATAGTAAATAATTATTGCTATGTAATGATCATTGGATAAGCACAAATTGATTAAATTATTTAATAAACAATGGCTAAATAAATTAAAATAAACAATATCCATCTATCTATCTACCTATCTATCTAAAGAGAGAGAGATAGAGGGAAAGAGAAAGAGAAAGGAGGGCAACAAGGGAGGAAGAGGAGAGAGAAAAGATGCAGTCATGGTAGAATTTTAGCAATTTATTCTTGGAAGTTGGGGCTGAAGAAGATTGAGCCTCCATGAACCAGGCACTGAGGTGGGTGCTTTGATCCACATTTTTTATCCTCAAACAGGGCTGCTGTGTGGGGGAAGCATTTTACTTTACAGCAAACTGAAGCTCTGTCATGCTAAGTAATAGTAATAAAAAAAGCTAATTCCCACTCAGTCAGTTTGAATATATTCTTTGTTATGACTTCTCTAAGAGAGCATATATTATGTCCTCCTTGTTTTTTTAATTAATTAATTAATTTATTTATTTTTGAGACAGAGAGCATGAACGGGGGAGGGTCAGAGAGAGGGAGACACAGAATCTGAAACAGGCTCCAGGCTCTGAGCTGTCAGCACAGAGCCTGACGCGGGGCTCGAACTCACAGACCGCGAGATCATGACCTGAGCCAAAGTCGGCCGCTTAACCGACTGAGCCACCCAGGCACCCCATGTCCTCCTTGTTTTATACTGAGTTATTGAAAGCCTAATTACACTGCAGTAGGAAGAATTTGGAGTTTGGAGAAAGAAGAGTTTGTCTGAATTCCAGCTTCATTGTGTTCTAGTTCTTAGACTTTTGTCAAGTCTCTTTGTATAAATTTATTTCCGCATGTAAAAAAAGTAGGAGAAATGATCTTTACCTTACTGAGTTTGGGGTTAGATTATATAAAAGCCTTTGTAACTGTAAAGTTCATTTTAAATATTGTTATCACTATTTTTCAGTGTCTTGCTTGCTTCTACCGTCAGAACACCTGTCAGCAGACATCTCTGGTGTGGTTTTTATGCTTTCTTATATAGAACTCGCAGAGACTCCAATATCTACTCACTATTTCTCCTCATAGTCCTGCAGCTGTCTTCAAGAGACTTTATACTCTTGGAACAGATTTTCATCTTCCTACAAGTTTCAGGCTTCTCAATTCCTCACTGGCTCTCAGACTTGAGGTCCAGTTGACCATTCTGAGCACTTTAGAGATAGGTAACTTGGAAACCTTGAAGACACTTTCTCTTTCTTCCTGACTTCCTACCAACTCTTAAGTCAAAACATCTGCATACTTCAAAAGCTCAAGCCAAGTCCTAATTCCTTTCTGAAGCTTTCTTGACCCATAAGTTCATAGCAAGCCTCCTTTCTTCTGACTTTATGGATAACATTGCCTGGGTCTCATACTCAGTTTCATACAGCAGATTCTGGCCCTCCTCTCCACCCTAGTCCAAGGGAAGCATGGTTTTGGATGGCTGGCCTTGATTTAAACTGTAGATCACATAAGGACTTCTTAACAAACGTTTACCCTGGGATAAATGTCCCTACGTTGTATACTCAACTAACTCCTAGAGGGATTTCAGATTGAAGCTAACCCTCTAAATTGAAATGACAAAGGTCTACTAATGTCTCTAACATTGAGGAGGTGGAGAAGAGAGGATACATGAAAGTCCCCCTCCCCCCCAACTTCCTCTGTCAGGAAGTAAGTGTATCAGAAGGGGGATGGTAGACAGGTGACCCTAGTTTTTCTCCCACGCAGCATATCTAATCTAAAGACTTTTGACGATCATCATTACCCCCATTTACCTATTCTGCTGTATGGAGGTCCTTTGTTCTTGATCTTGGAAAGTATGCTGTGCCATTTGTCCTTGAACAGAAACCAGAGACTCTGGAGCTGAAGTTGGAGATAGCTCTAGGCCCTGGGGAGGCACAAATGATAGGGGGAGAGGGCAGGTGTATAGTGAGAAGAGAAGCACTTACCCACAAGGACAGAGGTCTCAGTAGTACACGAAGCATTTGTGTTTTGAATGTGCGTGTGTGTGTGTGTGAGTGTGTGTGTGTGCACGTGCACATAGGTGTAAAGAAAGATAAGGGTGAGAGGAAGGAAGTGTAGCCCCAGGTAAGTCTTTTTCAGTAAGTAAGAACAGAAAGTTCCAGTAAGAAGGTAGGTGAAAAAAAAAAAAAGAACCTGAGTAAAAAATAATAGCTGGCTGAGATTGGGGCTAAGAAGCTGGCTAGAGTCCCCTTGAGGTGAAGATGGACTTTAAAGCAAGGATAGGAAGTAGTGTGTAATGAACTGAAGATAGGAAAATTCCCTATCCCATTCTACCCCACAGTCAGAATCTTCATGGTCATCTAAGGGTAACACTGCAGGCTGGAAGTCTGGCAGCCCCAGCCTTCAAGTGCTTTGTGGAGGAAGAGGGAAACCTCATAGTTGATAGTGTCAAAAACACATGGGGTTGAAAGGCCAAAGCAGTGACCTAGACAGGAGTTCAACCCTCCTCTGAAAAGTTGCCTCCCCTTTTCCTGCTCTTATCCTCCCCTCCTCCAAACCCCAGTCAGAACTAGGTCATTTATGCCCAGAAAGTTACCCAGCTCCGCTGCCCAAGTCATACTTTGTCCCACCCCTTTCCCCCTAGAATTTCTCCTCTTTGAACCCCATTTCACAACAATCCCATCTCATCTGCTCCCCATCTACCTTGCCCTTTTCAACTCTCTGTGACTTCAGCTGTGACATCATAGATCTGAGACAATTGGCTCTCCCCCGCCCCCTGCCTCAGCCCGGGTTCCATTCAATCTAAATGATAATGATGAAAGAATGAGAAAATATAAAATTTTAATTTCTACGATTTTTGGCTGCTTCATTGCCTTCCACCCATTGCATTAAACATCCAGTGCTTCTTTTGGGGCGCCTGGGTGGCGCAGTCGGTTAAGTGTCCGACTTCAGCCAGGTCACGATCTCGCGGTCCGTGAGTTCGAGCCCCGCGTCAGGCTCTGGGCTGATGGCTCGGAGCCTGGAGCCTGTTTCCGATTCTGTGTCTCCCTCTCTCTCTGCCCCTCCCCCGTTCATGCTCTGTCTCTCTCTGTCCCAAAAATAAATTAAAAAAAAAAAAAAAAAACATCCAGTGCTTCTGAGAGACAGCAGGAAGGAGCTTAGCAGAATCCACCTTTAACTTTGAATTGCAAAACAGGGTCTGAAAAATTTGGCTTTCAATTTCTTTTTTTTTCTTTTTTTAATTTAAATTTTTTAAAAATTTACATCCAAACTAGTGAGCATATAGTGCAACAGTGATTTCAGCAGTAGATTCCTTAATACCCCTTACCCATTTAGCCCATCCTCCCTCCCACAACCCCTCCAGTAACCCTCTGTTAGTTCTCCATATTTAAGAGTCTCTTATGTTTTGTCCCCCTCTCTATTTTTTATCTCTATTTTTATATTATTTTTGCTTCCCTTCCCTTATGTTCATCTGTTCTGTGTCTTAAAGTCCTCATATGAGTAAAGTTATATGATATTTATCTTTTTCTGACTAATTTTGCTTAACATAATACCCTCTAGTTCCATCACATAGTTTCAAATGGCAAGATTTCATTCTTTTTGATTGCCAAGTAATACTCCACTGCATATATATACCACATCTTCTTTATCCATTCATCCATTGATGGACATTTGGGCTCTTTCCATACTTTGGCTATTATTGATAGTGCTGTTATAAACAGTGGGGTGCATGTGTCCCTTCGAATTGGCATATCTGTATCCCTTGGATAAATACCTAGTCGTGCAATTGCTGGGTCGTAGGGTAGTTCTCTTTTTAGTTTTTTGAGGAACCTCCATACTGTTTTCCAGAGTGGCTGCACCAGCTTGCATTCTTACCAGCAATGCAAAAGAGATCCTCTTTCTCCGCATCCTTGCTAGCATCTGTTGTTGCCTGAGTTGTTAATGTTAGCCATTCTGACAGGTGTGAGGTGGTATCTCATTGTGGTTTTGATTTGTATTTCCCTGATGATGAGTGATGTTGAGCTTTTTTTCATGTGTCGGTTGGCCATCTGGATGTCTTCTTTGGAGAAGTGTCTATTCATGTCTTTTGCCCATTTCGTCACTGGATTATTTGTTTTTTGGATGTTGAGTTTGATAAGTTCTTTATAGACTTTGGATACTAACCCTTTATCTGATATGTCGTTTGCAAATATCTTCTCCCATTCTGTCAGTTGCCTTTTAGTTTTGCTGATTGTTTCCTTCGCTGTGCGGAAGCTTCTTATTTTGATGAGGTCCCAATAGTTCGTTTTTGCTTTTGTTTAGCTTGCCTCTGGAGACGTGTTGAGTAAGAAGTTGCTGAGGCCAAGATCAAAGAGGTTTTTGCCTGCTTTCTCCTTGAGGATTTTGATGGCTTCCTGTCTTACATTTAGGTCTTTCATCCATTTTGAGTTAATTTTTGTGTATGGTGTAAGAAAGTGGTCCAGTTTCATTCTTTTTCATGTTGCTGTCCAGTTTTTCATCCATCTGATGTGATTTGTGATACATTTGGGTGTAAGGCTGCCATCTTGCTCTACGTTTTCTATTTGTCCTAGCTATTCTTTGTTCCTTTGTTCCTCTTTTTCTGTGTCTTTGTGAATTGAGTATTTTTATGATTTTCTTTTATCCCCTTTTTTGGATTATTAGCTGTAGCTCTTTTTGTTTTAGTTTAAGGGCTGCTTTATGATTTATAGTTTATATCTTTAACATATTAGGGACTACCCTCAAGTGACATTATGTCACTTTATGTGTAGTATAAGAATCTTATAACAATATACTTTCATTTATCCCCTGATGCTTTTATACTATTGTTGTCTTTTGTTATAACCCCCCAAATACATTATTTTTTTTGCTTTAAATAGTCAATTATTGTTAAAGGAGATTTAAAAAGAATAAACAGTCTTTTATAATTACTCATGTAAATATCCTTTCTGATATCTTAATTTCTTTATGTGGATCCAGATTTCCATATGGTATCATTTCCTTCTCACCAAAGGAATTTTCTTTAAATTTCTTGTGGTACAGATCTCCTGGTAATGATATTTTTAAACTTTTGGACATTTGTTAATTTTTCTAGTTTAACAAGTATTTCAAAAGTGGAAATTATTTGGATGATTTGGAATTTGGATGATTTGGATGATTTGGGGACTGTATGCCCCCCCAGATTAACTCCTTGGGCAGTAAAGAGTTAACTCCACTGGCCTGGGTTTCTCATTCCCTACATATTCCAAAGAAAGGCCTGTCTTTAGGACTCCTTGGCTGGCTCCTGGGAGATAATCTCCAAATCCTTGGAATATTCTGCCTGACAAGAATGTTTTTGTAGGCGGAGGCTTTGAGCCATGGTGTACTAGCTTGACCAAATAAGTTTACATTTATGGTGAATGTTTTTGATCCGGAGGCGACTTGAGTCTGAGTAGTTGAGGCTGGTCACATAGGCACTGCATGAGACTGACCTCCAATAAAAACTCTGGACTTCATAGCTTGTGTGAGCTTTCCTGGTTGGCAACTCTTCACGTGTGTTCTCACACATCATTCCTGGGAGAATTAAGCGGGTCCCCATGCAACTTCACCGGGAGGGAACAACTGGAGTCTTGTGCTTGGTTTCTCTTGGATTTTGCCACATGTGCTTTTTCCCTTTGCTGATTTTCATTTGTATCCTAACCCTGTAATAAACTGTAACCATAATTAGGACCACTTCTGAAGTCCTGTGAGTCTTTCTGGTGAGTCATCAAGCCTGAGGGTACTCTTGGGACTCCCAACATAACGCCCGAATCTCAGCAGTTTAAAACTGTGAAGTTTTGGTTTTGTTCACATTACATGTCCTTTCTGGGGAGCTTTAGGGGAAAGGCCCTACTCTGTATCATCCTCACTCAAGTAATCAAGCTGAGGAAGTTTCTTCTTCATGCTTCAGCAATTTCTGATGCAGCAAACTAGAAACATGATGAATTGTGCCTGTTTTAAAAACATTTTCCTTAAACATGTAACTTCCACTTATTTCATTTTGTTTTAGATCAGGAACAGGAGAGAGGGGCAGAGGGAGAGAGAGAGAATCTTAAGCAGTGTCCACTCTGAGTGTGCAGCCCAATGTGGGGCTGGATCCCACGACCCTGGGATCATGACCTGAGCAGAAATCAAGAGTCGTATGCCCAACCAACTGAGCCACCCAGGCCCCCCAACTC
This sequence comes from Panthera onca, assembly GCF_046562875.1. NCBI lineage: Eukaryota > Metazoa > Chordata > Mammalia > Carnivora > Felidae > Panthera > Panthera onca. The sequence continues at coordinate 74,981,419 of NC_138345.1, read as the reverse complement.
ATATTTCATTGGTTCAAGCAAGACATAGACACTCTTAGCTTTGAGGTGGTTCAGAAATTCCCTCCTATCATGCTGTTAGATAGAAAACTGGAGTATTGGTGAAGAGCGTTGCTAATTACTTCAGCGTTTGCAAGCTCTAAAAGTCCTGGCCTGAGGCATCTACCATTTAAAATAGGATCTATTAAGCAGACAAAAAGAATTACAAGAAGTATAAGGAAACAGGGAAAGTGCAATTTTGTAATATTCATGAAGGTATAGAAATCAAAGAAGAAAGTGGTAGTTAAGATTTGTCAAGAGTAAGATTTTAGTGCACAGACTGTGTAGTTCCCAAGAAGGAGGAGAGACGGAAGCCAGCTTTCAGGGAAAATGGGCTTTAAGAAAAGAATTGATGGGTGGGAAGTAATGTCATTATACTTGGACATGCTGTTGAAAAACACAGCAACAGAAAGAAGAGAAAGATTTGATAAGTCTGCTAAACTGCTTAAAATCTGTATTTGAAAACTAAAAGATTTACATGTTTTGTTAAAGACTAGAAGTATTTGAGTCTGTTCATTCATGCTGAAACATCTCAATCATCTTTCTAAAATAGGAAAAGAGGTATCAGGATAGGGGTTTTATTTAAAAAAAAAAACAACAATGAGGTATCCTGAGGGAAAGGGTATCAGGGATAAAACAACAATGAAGAGAGATCAGGAGGTTGATGTTAACATTATTTGTTCTGTAAATGTTTATTAAGCACCTGCTGTGTCTTGGCTACTAGGATGGAAACTGGGAGTAAAATAGCTGGAGGAGGTGGTCCAAGTCCTTGAGTAGCTCTTTTGTAGTTAAGCAGTAATGTTTGGATGAGCTATGCAGTAAATGTCCATGTTAATGGGGAGGAGGTCAATAGGGTGGTCACTGTTACAATAACAAAGCAGTAGAAAGGATGTGTGAACTATAATGGAAAGGAGGAGTCTATTCTGTTCAGACATCCCAATAACAAAATGCCATGTATGTTTAATTACTTGAGTTATGTGTTTTAAATGTTTATAATTCAGGGTTTTAACTGGTGTGATCCCTCTCCTGTAGCAGTTAACAAATATTTTCTAAATCCAGCTAGCTTCTAAACAATCCCAGCTAGTGAGGCTGAAGACAATTTATGCTTGCATTTGGCTGTAGCAGGTCAGGTTCGAGCTCACTAGGAATGCCTCAAGGGTATCCCCTCTCTTTTATTTCTAATACTTTTGCTGAGAGGAAGCTGAAGACAAAGTGGGCAGCTGGCCAATTTCTTCAGAGGTCTCTAGATGAGGGAGGCTAAAGTTCAGCACTTGTTCCTGAGTTTGGACACTGGGGAGCTCCTTCCACAAATTTTCCTTAACTAAGCCTCCTATGATCTGTCAGAGGAGGCAGAAGCTGCCGGAGCCTAAAGAGACATGTGTAGTTTGCAGTAACAAGACCCCGAGATACCTGGCAGAATCTCACTTCCCATTCATCTCTCTCTATGGCTAATAATGCTCAGTGGGAGCACAGTTCCTTCTCCCCAGGACAATATCTAATGTTATCGTGGATGTAGAGAATGCCAAACAAAGAGAAGAGCCAGAACCAGAGAAGGCAGCTGACTGGAGAGGCCTCACAGGTTTCTGGGCATTGAGGTAGACTTACCCAACCCACCAGAGAGAAGGTCAGACGAGCCAAGGACCTTTCTGAATAATTGTCCCTGGCTGAGACTCTGGAGGCCCAATTGCCTCTACTTGAGTGGTTCTCAAAGTGTAGCAGACTAGATTCATCAGTACTAGCCTACCAGGTTTAACAAGTCAAGTTCTGGGGCTCCACCCTGGACCCACTGAAGGAGAAACTCTTAGGGTGTGGGCAGCAATCCATGTATTAACAACACATGATTCAGAGGCACTCTAACATGTAGTTACCACTGCTGTAGTTGGTTTTGTTTTTTGTTTTTGTTAAACAAACAAGCACACAGTGGGAGGAGGTGAGTTATCTATCAGCTATTGGGTTTAGGCAAAAACTGCATCTTTTGTATTCATTTTGTACTGATCTTATGGCTTATTCCTTTGAGTTCGAAGATGAGAACCTGATGGTCACCTTTCATGGGTTGGTCAGATCCCATTTAATTCCATACTCTTTGGAATATCCACTATTTGCTGAGGACATGTTAGAGACCACACGAAACAGAAAGTTAACATTAACCTTAAGGTGTGATTTAAGAACTATAAACAAAATGTCTAGAAACCACCAACAAGGGAAGGATTTTAACAGTAGGCTCAAATCTGAATATTCCGGATAGCATTAAAGATTCTTTGCAGACTTTCCTCATAATTATGATAATGTGATCTTCTTTGATTCTAAGATGGACATTTTTCATATTTTAGTGTTTCTGAAATACAAATGCATCTTACAATCCATTTAACATGGTTAATTCTGCTCGTCAAAAAAAATTAGCAATTAGTAGGTGGTTTTCCTTTTTCAGCAAATGACAACTTAGAGGGAAATATATTAATAACAACACAACACTAATGGGCTAGACAATGTGCCAAATGTTATGTGAACATCTCATTTAATTCTCACAACCAACCTTTGATAGGGCACGATTGTCACATCCTATTTATAGGCAAGGGAACAGGAGAAAGAGCAGTAGCCTGTCCAAAGTCAGAAGGCAGGTGAAGAGCAGAGCTGGGATTTCAGTTCAACTCTGTTTAATTCCAAAATTCATCCTCTTAATCTCAAACGTTACTGTCCACATCTCTCTCCCTTTACTATAAAGTGTTTCTTTTTCCAGGAAGATTTTTTTTCTTTTCTTCCTAAAATTAAGTGATCTAGACAAGGCAAAGTCAAATAGGTATCTGATGAAGAATAATTTTTTTTTCCTCCTCAGAACTCCCATAGCAATCTTGTCACACTGTTGTAATATAAATTACTATGTTGCGTTATAGCTGTTACTACAACTTTCTTCCACACAATATAAATGTCTTAAAGGAAGAGACTCTGTCTTACTCATCCTTATATTCCCAGAGCCCAGTACAGTGCCTGGACAACGTGTCTTATTGGCTGAACTGTATAAACAAACGTGTTCCTCCTACTTGACTTGAGATATAGAGGATGCTTTACAGACTTTAAAAATATTGTGTATTGAGTACAAACTGCTGACATAGTATTAGCTAAGAGCTTTGCATGCTTTATAAATGTCTTGAGAAGAAATAAGATAAAGTAAAACATTTAAAATAGACTGTGGCAAATGGTAAAGACTCAATCATGTCATTATTTTTATTATTAACATTTTTAACTGCAAAACTCACTAAACTGAGTTGCAAAAACTCACTGAAGTAGTTACTATGATTATCCCTATAGATAAGAAAACTAATAGAGGATTAAGTAACTTATTCATAGGCAAACATACAATAAATGACATTGTTTTTGAGCCTGGGTCTTATATATTTATGAAGAAATACCAGGTTGTGTATATGTGTATATATATAATTTTACATGATACAGAAAAGAGCAACGCCTGTAATGTAGACTTGATTTAAGTGTCTGTTAGTTTTTCTGTACAATCTCCCTCTACTGCATACCATTCTGGAACTACTGAAGTCCAGCTTTTCTTATTACTCAAGTCTTTTTTAACCTCTCTGCCCCCATACCTGGGGGACCTGAAAGAAAACCTGGATAACTTTCCCCTGGTTTTGTCTCTTTTCAGAATTGCTATTCTTCTCATGTCTTTCTGGGATCTTTATAGCAACTCTCTTTCTACTCCAAGCCATGGCTTCTGTGACATTGGCTGTCGAAACTCTGATTTGAAAAAACAAAACACCTTCCACTAATCATCACTTGTCATTCTGGAATTGT